>NW_026851445.1:0-2660784 GCF_030913505.1 Colletotrichum phormii | reverse complement strand
GCTCAGGTTGTCTTCAACACCGTCTTTCCTGCGAAACTTGCCAGGGTACTGTCGGCCTAGGTCATACTGCACGATGCTTTTGCCGATCACCACATCCCCAAGCAGCACCTCATGATCGATCCCCGGGCTAGGCACTCCCCCACAGATCCCAGTCAAGAATGCTATCTCCAGCCCAACATAGATAGACCGGAGCCGGACTACCTCGTTGGCTGCGCTGACCTTTCCCATGCTGGGGAGAAGAACCAAAACAACATTATGAACTCCAATCCGCCCCAGCGTGTGATTGTTGTGTTGCCTGGGCGCGGGCCCGCGCCCATCTCTATCATCGTCCCATATCTCGTCGAAAGCCAGGATGACGGCATCGTATTCGCGGGGCAGTGCGCATATTACAGCGATATGGAAGTCGTCGAGATGGCGTGGTTGAGGGTAGCTGTTCATCGCAAGTCGTCGAAAGCAAGTGAATGTCGCGCCTCGTCGGGGTCGGGGTGCATCATATCATGTTGTCGTCAAAATGTGGTCTATATTGCGCAAACGTGTTCATGCTCTGCTGTCGAGAGCTGGGAATTAGGAGTCCGGAGATCATCACTCTCCTTGCCGACGGAAAGGAGGGGTTGTCATCCTAATTGAGAGCCTTGTGCGACGTAGCAGTATCGCTGACAAATCAACCTCATGACTTGTGACTGCCAAGTGTGTCGAAGACTTCATCGCGTACAACAAGACCAAACAACAACAATTCTCGGGAAGTGACGGTAAACAGTAGCTATCGGGTAAGTTGGGCGATGGTCCTTACGACGTGGAAAGGTCTGCGGTTGGAGGGGCTAAAGCATCGGTAATATTAAATGTTTAATGGGAAAGCCATCCAAAGAAACGGACAGCGGAAATACTCCTAGCCGTAAGAACGTTCATCCGATGCTTAATTGCGCTACTCTACTTTGGCCTTAGTTTAAGTGAACCAAACCAGCAGAATTAATCCTCTAACGGAGGGTGTTACATTCGCATCGACTCTTCTAGAAGCTGACCTTAAGTCGGTTGCTGAACTATGGATCTGTTGTCAACCCTCCTGTCTGCAACACACATCTTCCTGCCAGCCATGGCGCCTAATCTTACAGCCTCGCAGCATTTCTTTATCCGTGATATAATTCTTAATAGGTCGCTCAGTAATGCCTAGATGGCTCGCTTCGTCGGGTGCTGCATCGTAATTTATCAAATATCTAGATGGCTGATATTGGCGGAGATGTTTCTATCCTAATGTGAGCCAAACTTGGATGAAGGGCCTCGTCGGCTTAGCACGATCCACAGGACAAAGGCCGTTCACTACTTTAATAATCTAGGCCAGGGCCAGGTCATCCGAAGTGGGCTGTTTGGCAAAATCAGACCCTAGCCTGATGACAAGGGAGCCAATTTAAGCTCCTGTCGTGCACGGACCCAGTTGGCAAGAGACCTATGGCTTAGGATACCTGCTAGAAGAGATAGATGTTGCTGATTCTACGATCCAGTAATCCAGACTCACAACTAGCGCAAGATTTTGAGTATGGTCAGGCTAGGTAGAAGTCAGGTAAGCCATCGGCTGGGTCACGTAACATCAAGCAGTTCGCCACTTTGCGGAGGGAATCAATCGTTTGGGTCTCCAATAGGCCGAGCAGCTCTTTTGTACTTTCTATTGGTTATTCACTTTGAATTTTTATCCTAATTTTATAGTGGAATCTCTAAAACCCTGGGATCATGTAGATTGTATCTATGTGTAAGACCAGGGAAAAAAGCACCAAGTAAAAATAAGCAGGCCATAAGCAATTGAAGCAGTAGCAGCAAACATTCAGCAGCGAATAATGTTGTGCATAATCCATTTTCCAAACACTTGGATCAGGTGGGGTGAAAGCTGTCAGCAGGGCCACGATGGTGGGTCGGTACAGCAGTGTGAATCCAAACTGTGTTGGTGCCAATTGTTGTTGTTCTATTTAACGCCATGGCGGCAAGGGCGCAGCCGCCCTTGCGGCAGACCTCCCGAAGGGTATGTGGCGTGAAGGGTCGCAGGCTCTAGCTATATACTATATAGTACACGCCGTCTCCTGACGTCCTCCAAATCTTGCTCGTGAGCTACTATGTGTTCTATCCATCCCTAGTTCCCACTGGTGCCCTAGTTCCGTTATAACCATCTGGTTTCTTAATAGAGGTAGTTTGTCGTTTGGAGGATAGGTTATGACCTATCTCCTAGTACCGCGGGCAGATCTTCTGGAAGAAGTCTGTCACGCAGAGGAAGGCCTGGAAGCCTTCAGAGTCAGTGATTAGCCCCTTGAAGTAGCGATCGAGGGACCCTATAGGTCCTACGGGCTCCTGGCGGCTGTAGGGGTAGAGGGTGGGCCACTGTTGCCTCCTCAGTAGGGTCTTTCGGCAGTAGACTAGATGGTCTGCCTCCTTAACCCATCCACAGGAGCAGGTGAGTAGTGCTTCTGTGTGGTTAAAGCGTTGGTGATATTGTTCAAAGTCCCCGTGGCCTGACCGTGCCGCGAGGAGGTGATGAAGGGCAGCCCTAGGGAGGCCAAGTTCAGGAGGGCAAGCAAGGGTAGCCTTGAGCCCTAGTTGGGTATAGCGGGGAGTTGCCTCTTGTTTCCACCATCGTCTATATTGGCGTCTTGGCTGCTCTTTAGCAAGCCACTTGATACCTGATAGAGTAGCTAGTTGGCCCCTAAGGACTGGTAGAGTTGTTCCCTCCTTAGCTAGGCTGTCTGCTTCTTCGTTTCCTTTAATACCTTGGTGCCCAGGAGACCAATGGGTTTGTATATCGTGTATCCTAGCTACCTCCTGGATCTCGAGGAAGGCCGCTTGTGAGGAGTCTGGGATCTTACCGCGAATCCCCTGAATAACGCTGGTATTGTCGATGCAGATGTGTATAGGCCGGCCTTGGGAGGTCTGAAGGGCCCGTCGGAGCCCAGCCCTCGCCCCCTCCGCCTCACCATCAAACACTTCTGCTAAGCCGAGACGGCCGCAGCCCTGGGCTATACGTTTATTGTTGCGGTAGATAACAAAGCCGTACCCTGTAGCTCCGTCAGGAGCTTTGGAGCCGTCTGAGTATACGACCGTATGCTGACCTGGCACAGTCTTGAGCCAGGCCTGGAAGATCCTAGCTGCTACTTCCTTCGTCTGTGTAACTATAGGGTCATAGGACCCTGGGAGGTATTGCGGCTGTAGGAGCGCTGGCCTTGGACACTTAGGTAAAAGGCCAGCTGTTCTTTGAAGCCTGGTCTGTTGCCGCCCTGACTGCAGCAGCCTTGGGACCAAGGGATGCTGTTGGTCAACCTTCTGCAGGCGTATAGCGAAGCGTAGTCGCGCTGCTTCGAGGGCTACCTCTGCTGTGGGAAGGCCAGCGTCTCGGATGAGGCTACTGGTCGGTGTGGTTCTCCAGACAGGCAGGATAGCCCTTGCTGCTGCTGTAATAACTTTGCTAAGTCTACGGGCCAGGCCCTTCTGTCCTGTACCAACTGTAGGTATCTGTAAAGCAGTGCTACTGCTAGTATTGGTGCCGCTGTTTAGGGCTGGTTTGGTTAGGCCCGCATACCAGGTCTCAACTCCATACAAGGCTGTTGGAAGGACACAGGCAATAACCGCTTTTCGTACTGCGGCTGCTGGGAGTCCCCCTTTGGTATTTGTTAGGTGCCGTAGGAACTGGGCTACCTTCTTTGCCGCTGCCACCTTAGTTTCGACATGGTGACGGAAGGTGAGTCTCTTGTCGAACCAGACTCCTAGCCATCGTACAGGCTTAGTTGAGGCCTTAATAGTTAGGCCCGTCGCCTGTATATCTGGTAGGTCTTTTGTCTGGTTATATTTCCTGCTGAAGTGGACTGCCTCACACTTAGCTGGGTCAAAAGCAACCTTGTTATCAGTGCCCCAGTTAAGGATATGAGTGATCTTTTGGCCTAGGGCTATAGCATTTCCTTCTAGCGACGGGCTAGTAGCTACTAAGCCTATATCATCCGCATAGCCAAACCGTAGCTCTTGATCGTCGGCTAGGATATCCGCTATATATAGTAAAAAGAGAATAGGGGATAGTGGGGAGCCTTGTGGTAGCCCACAGGATAGAGGGAAATCCTCTGTAGTTGTATCCTCTAGCCTGACCCGGGCTGCTCGGCTAGAGGTAAAGGTGAAGATCAGCCTAATCAGATGACTAGGCCAACCCTGCTGTCGTAGCCTGATAATAAGTCGGTTTCTTAGGACAGAGTCAAAAGCCCCTTTAACGTCCATTGTCACAAGAGTTGCAGTGAGCCCCAAGTCTAGAGCCCTCTCGATCTCGTGGGTCAGACAGGCTGTTAGGTCGACTGCAGCCCTGCCTGGTAGTGCTCCAACCTGCTGTGGGCTAGCAACCCCTTCTAGGATAGTAAGGTAGGCCATCCTTTTTGCTATTAGCCGCTCTAGGCCTTTACCTAAGCAGGATAAAAGGGATATCGGACGCCAAGACCCAGTCTTCGAGAAGTCTGTTTTCCCTGGCTTCTGGGTCATGACAACTTCTGCTTTGCGGAACGGTCGAGGGAAGTGGCCTACTTGAATACAGGCCTGGAAGAGCTGCTGTATAGGCCTAGCTACTGATTCCCAGGTGTGTTGTAGTAACTTTGTAGTAATCCCGTCAATCCCAGGGGTTGTAGTCTTTGTTAGAGTAGCCTGGCGTACTTCTTCCATGCTGACCACATCCTGCCAGGGCATTAGACGCCGTGCAACTACTGGGATAGCGAAAGGGTCCCCAGGTAAGTCGTCTGTAGCGTTGAATCTCTCTAGTAAGGCCTTTCGTAGGGCCTGGGCTTTATCGTAGCTGTTGTCGATTGTCTGACCTTCCACTATAAGAGGCGGGCCTTTAACAGCTAAGCCAGCCTTCCGCCAGCCTACTATCTTATATAGGTCTTGGTCTGTCTTAGCCTCTTCGATCTTAGTAGTCCAGTAAGCGCGTTTTGCCCTTCTAACAGTTGTTGTGTTGGTGCCAAGACGGCAGACGTCCGTGCGGAAAGACATCAGAGAGTTGTGAAAGGGATGAAGCCCTTTTCGCTGACTACTGTACATATCTCTTATGCTGCTTTGCTGCTTGTTGGCATGAGATTTTTATACAAAGGGCAGACTTGTGCTTTCTAGACTATTTGCAATGAGACGCTGTGCAGAGACGCCACATTTTGCCACATCGCTTCTCGGCAACTGGGCAGAAACATCCATAAGCACCCGAAATCAATCGAACATCAAATCAAACCGGTGCACCCGAAAGCCGATTTCGGCCGCAAACGTGGGACGAATCCAGGTAAAGCGAACTTACTACTCCCAGCAAAGGCCTTGGACATCATCAAACATCGCACCTTCAAAGTTTGCGTGTTGTCGCTTGTGCCCCTGTCGGGAAGATTGCCGAGAAGATCCAGAACCGACTGCAATGACGATTTCTTTACCCTTAATGACCAGGTTCTGTGGTCAGGTGTGGCTGTGCAGTGCGTTGCGGATTGACCCGCGTTTGGCCCTCTTCAGTTTAGTATGATCCGGTCACCACGTCTCACCACACGTATTCAAAGGAGTAGCCCGTTGCCTTCATCAGTTCAAGCACCTTCGCAACGTTCAAAATGTCTCTCTCCTCGACAGCAGAGTTCAGATCTCGCAGTTGCCAAAGTAAATCTTAAGGGTCTGTTGTGTATCTTGAATGGTTTCTCGATTGATGCCATATGTGAGTCGCCTACTCTCCAACGACCGCTCGGTACACAAGGCCAACGGAAGGCATTACTAGCTGTCCAAATCATAGGAGGAAGAGTAGAATTCAGTTGAAGATCATCAAGTAGCTGCGGTGTATGAACCGCAAGGGAATGAAGAGGCAACGAGATATCAAATTGGCTCACTTCAGGGCCATCTCAAAGCCGACAACGGCTTCCATTCCATAAAGTCGTATTTGAGGGCAATACAGTCCCATCTCAATACAAGAGGTATTCTTGGGCAATAAGGGGTAGATCACATTTGGGTTGTAGATCACTCAACTCACACACCATGGCCCCCGTGGTGTCGAACGAGGTTGTCTTCACATACGACAAAAAAGCCAAAGAGAAGGTCCGGAAATGTGGGGCAAGCGCGAAACGAAAGGCCGTGCAGCTGGGCAAGGGCGCCCAGGTGTTCTCAGCCGTCATCCATTTCAATCCGACTCACGGTCAGTTGGATGGAGCTGTCTATGTACCGGACGGCCAAAGCATTCCCGACGTGAATGGTTTTGTAGGTCTTTGCAGCAGGAAATTCTTCTGCCGTTTGAATGGCCGACCTGAACTGACGTGCATCTGAACCAGCTGGCGGAACTCGTCAACGGAATGCACGGTGGTGTACGCCGCCGCCGCGTCATACGCCGTCAACGGAAGAGAACAACGTCGGAGCCTGGCCAAAATACGGTGGAGACGGGCGACAACGTTGAAATGGGGGAGGTCGGAAGCAGTGTACAGGGAGAGCCCGATGTCGTTGGAGTCGAAGACGCAAAGGCGAAGGAAGCTCTAAGTGGGGACGTGGATGCCCCACACGAAATCGAGGCCGATGACGACGGCGCCGCTGTCTTTGGCGGCACAGTGTCGGACGTCCCGCAAGATCACGCTGATGTTGACGAAGACCCCAACAACCCAGCAGGATACCAACTACCCGCGGATACAGCACTGTTCAAACACGATGTCGAAGGCTTGATGGGGGGCTTTGTCATGAGTGACACTGACACTGCGAGTGCGATGAACGCGGCTGGAGAAGACTCCTTCCTCGGGCTGCCTGAAATCGACTTGCACGACCTCTTTGAGATGGAAGCTTGCGCGTCTACGTTTAGGTCAGTTGGTGACAGCCAGCTGGGTAAACAAGAGAGACAGTCGAGCGAGACCATTCCTGACCAGGAAAGGTCGAAGGTGGAGACATCGGGTGAAGCGGAGACGGAGGACACGTCGGGAGCTGAAAGGGGAGCCTCAAACCATCAGACGAAAGCTCTACAGACGCGAACAACCGCTGCCGCACGTGCCTGCCGAGCTGACAGAAGTTCTTTCAAAATTCACCGGTTCTTTTGTCGGGTTTCCCAGCGGATCCGGCTTGCAAGATATGGAGGGGAACTGGACACGGGACATGTACTTCAGACAAGGTAAGGTGTCAAAGCTGTTCGGGGTGGTCCAGGCTACGGCGCACTGCAGAGGAACCGAGGTGACGGGTCGCTGTAAGGCGCCGGACGGCCACCGTTAGTTTGTTGTAATACATCTGCTCAGTGATCGCGTTTATGAACCGGAAACTGAGCCAACGGTTGAGACGAAGCACCTTTGTGATCTTACTTGAGCAAGGCTCAAGCAAACAATGTCGAATACTTTTTATTGTGAGCACTTGCTCCTTCAATCAAGGTATTCATGATATATAGCTCATACTCGATGCAAGAAGCACATGCTTTGAAAAGAGGACTGGGATCTGGGGAGACGTTGTCAGGAGAGCTGCCCAAAAAAAAGCCGCAGCTCGTAGACCGATACAAGGATCACGCTGTCGGATTAGAAGTCCAATTCGGCTGCGAGTCAGGGCAGGAGCAGGGGCCAGCTCCTCGGCCCTCAATTACACCTCGACTGCCCACCCAACCTCCGGTTGGAATCTCCCTTCTACTCCTTACGCAGAATCAATCAATACAGAGATATTGATACTTCGTCACCCCCAGGACCCTACGGTTCGAACCAGATTCCCTGTGAAAGGAATACCAACAATTCCGTTGCCTGGTAGGACAACGGAAGGACTACGAACAGGTGACATACAACTTCACACCCGATTGTACTCACCCGCACCTCCAGGAAAGCCAAAACAACTCTCCGCTTCGTCCTATGCAGCCGGCCGCGAGCGGGACGTTGCCGCGCTGCAGCGTGACGCGGAATACTGTCTTGGCGCTATCGAAGCCGGAGAAGTAGACGCAGGCACAGAGCAACTTATCCCAGTCGAAACCCGCCGGCAGCAGCGGGTGGAGGTAATGGCACGAATGGTGCGACTGCGGGAGCATGAACTCCTTCATCCGACCGCGACGAGGGTTGGAGGCGCCCCGCCGGCTCTTTCGCGCGTCTTGTAATGCGAAGACAACCTAGGGGAGCAGTGGGGTCTCGAAGTCGTCCGGGTGACTGTTGCCATGTCGATCTACAGTCGAATGGATCGCGTTGCCCAATGAATCGCGCGGCAGGCTGTAGGGGACGAGGCCGTTCTCGCCGGTACCTGCCTTGTGGCGCTTGCTGGGCGAGCGTTCTTTGGATGGGCTACGCGGCCGACGCTGGCTTCGGTCTGCAATCAATCCACTGACGTTAGCGACCTGGGCTGGGTTGACGGTATTCGGATTGGGGCGGATTGTCTACTGTCGCAAAAACGACGCCGTTAATTACGGGCAGCAATTAACGCCATACATACCCTACGACATCTACCGCATCGGTCTTACTTACCTGGTCTGGGTGGCAGACGGCGAGGGTCATCGATAATCTCGACGTTGTCGTCCTTGACGATAAGCGCGGGGCGACCGCACGCCATTGTGACGAGACAGCGAGGCAGCGACGCGCGACGCGAAGAGGGTAGGCGAGAGGAACGAAGGAGGGAAGGAGGCCTTGATGCGCCGCGATAGCGCTGGCTGTTCTGGCCGAGTTGGTCGATCGGCTGAGTTCTCGCGAGATACGGGTGAGGCGAGAAAGTGTGTTCGACGCGTGATTGCTGGGCTAGTCGCGGTGGTCAGCTCTTTCTGCATCTTGTCTGTGGGGAGTGCGCCGAAGTACCTTCTTCTTGTTCAACGGCAACGCGCTCTCCGATAGGCCTCGCAAAAATGGCAGGCGTCAAGGATGGACGAGAGCCCGCGAAGTGTACGCGCTGGGCAGTTGTGGTTTCTGTGAGAAGATGGAAGAGCTCGGTCAAGCGGCGGTGCTGCGGCGTCGTGAAAGGTGAAGTATGAAGACGCTGGCGAAGGAACCGGCGAGCTGGTAGTGGTTGGAAGCCGGGCACAGATTGCCGAAAGATGGACGTGGATACGGCAGAAGTAAGGTATTTCACTGTCGCGTGTGTGGGCGGCGCGAGGATGTGACCGAAGGAGCTTGCGGGAGGTAGGTAAGGTAGGCAGGCGGCGGAAGGCGTGAGTGGAATATTCGGTTACTCTCGCTGTATTGATGTATGGGAGCAATCCAAGCAGCCGCGAGATATCAGAACAACCCGTCGCGTGACCCTACCTGCCTTGAATGTATGATTGGAGCCACTGCCTCTACTACGAACGCGTATGCGTTGATGGGTGCCCTCTAATATAGAGATCCTCCAACTGACAAAAAACTGGCTGAAGAGGGGGGTAGTGATGCTTTAGAATAACTTCGGGCTACTGGGATCATCGTGAGCCTCATATGACCTAGTTTTGTATGGTGATTGAATTATTATACTTGCAAGTAAGCCAATTAATCAAACCCTCGTGAAAAAAGTCATCAACAGCAAGTTTGGGGGTTAAATTTGCTTTGATTGCACTTGCGGTAGCGCTGCTGCTCTCTACGTACAGTACTCTTCGTGCCCTCAAATCTTCCGCCGGCCAACGGGCCAAGGACACGCTTTACAAAGAGGATAACGACTGTCGCCCTCTCTTACAACAACCGGCCCGCTTCCGGCCTTGAGTCTCGCCATTGACACTGGCGTCCAAAACTAGACTCCCAACTGAATGCGTAATCGCCACTCAACTTTGCTGAACGTAAAATCGCTCGTTGCAAAGCCTCTTGACATTGATCCTTCTATTTGTCGTGATGACCTCTACTTTCCGGTCCCGACTCTGGTTTCTTTTGTCCTATGGTCGACCACCCCACGGGAAAATAGAGGTATACCTTCGGATATCCGAGTAATGCGCTTTCTCATAATTGCTATACATATAATAGTCAGCCAGGTTGAAGATATAACATGATAGGAAACTTACAACGTATTATCATCGATATTAACTCGATAGACCTCCAGCTCTACATCATCATACTGGGAACTTGTTGAAATGTTTTTGCCCACATCAAGAAGTATCCATTTCTTTCCGCTGTCGGCAATGTCATGTGGCGTGTAAATATAGTCGCTATCCCAAGTAAAACCCCGTTGAAAGTTTTGTGACAAGAAGTCGTTGGCTAGGGTTATCGAGCGCTGTAAGGGTACACCAGGGATTTCCTCCACTTTGACCCTGAAGCAGAACCGCAAAGGATGAGCTGGCGTTGTAGCAGTTTCCGCTTTCCCATCGGTTGAAGGTTGTATCGTATCCATGGTGAGTGTCGTTGAGTAAAAGATAAAAAATGGCGGGAAGCGCTATGGAGACAGTTTTGGATCCACCGGCTGAAGCGTATGTGGGGCCTCAGGCAGCAATTACGACCCCGCAGTTGGTAAGGGCCAGAGGGGGCATCGCTCCACGTTGCGTAGTCATAGTTAGCCCATGTTCGTTTCATTCTCCATCTTACCTCACGGCGCGCACTGATCGTCGAACGCTCTCCAGGTAATATAGGTAGGTAAAGCTTGTCTAAAATCGTGGAGAAGGATAATAACCTTGTTAGAGTTGCACAAAGCCGACCGACCTTTGAAGGGTTAAGTTACAACACAAGATGTGCGACGACCAGTTTTATCGCTATGATGGGTGTGGCTGCGATCGAGCTTATGATATTTCCTGGTGTGCTGACGCGCGGGCTGCCAATCAATGTTGCCCTGCCCATCTGCGAGGGCGAGCTCAGCAACCTGGAGAGACTATGGCCGGCAAATGCCCTGTCTGCGCAGGAGCATCGCCAGCGTCATCAACATAGCAATACCTTGGACTGCCGAGCTGCTGTTGGAAGTCTTGTACGCTCCCGTATACACCCAATCACCAATCTCTCTAACTCTAGTTTCCATTCTCCAGTCGCGATCTATCTCGCTCTCCGTGGGTCCCTTCGGAAGGCGAACCGCTGGCCAGGCGCCGTTTGCTGTCGAAGATTTCTTGAAGTCATTGTAGCGAGCTCTCGGGAGATGATAGGCTATGAGATGGTGTTTAAATTTGTGAGGTAAATCAGAGGCAATTGATGCTGTCGGTGGGGGCAATTCTGTTATTTATCCCATCGAGTGCGGATTAACGTCAGAAACGCCAAGGGCGGGGTAGAGCCAATAAGGGCTTGCGAGGCTATTCGAGTCAACCAATGAATAACTAGGATTTTGACAGATCTTCAGTATGGTCAGCAGTGGCATAATGAAATGGGGATAAGTATGTTAGATTGACACCTGTGTCCGGATAAAAGGTAGCTGAAACTTGGTTATCCGCATAGCTGTAATATGCAAGAACCGGTGAGAACGGGTAGATATGTCAGATTGGCAGGGGTAATCGTAATAGGTCAATTGTACGTATATTGGTCGAATCTCTGTTGTTGTACAACCGGGAGGTAATAACCGCCAACCTGGGGAATAGGTGCGCCTGCGGCCGGTGGGCGGTCATTAGCGCCTGAAGTCGCAACGCTGCGGTCTGGCTCGCATGGCCACCACATCGACACATCAGGCGGCAAGAGTCGTGCGGGAAGACCCTTTCAGTGGGCAGCGGAGGAGACGGTGGTGCAGCGCGGCAAACCGCTTAGTACTGCGCGGACTCCTCCGAGTGCTTGTCGTTAGAGATCCCGATAACCCACGGTCTGCGGTCAGCCGCCGCCATTAGGCACTGTGCGTGAGTCTACTGACTCCGCTTAATTCGCCAACATAACAAGCAGCCGACAGTGTGAAAAGCTGCGCACGACGGATGTGACACCGGTTTCAAGCCGAAAGGTTTGTATTACTTATTTTGAGTCTTAAGATATATTCAGGTAAGTCGGACTCGGCAAGCTTTAGGTGGCCATCTTTTCCTATTCGCGAGGAAGAATATCCACCAAAATGGCGCAGTTTGAGTACATGGCTCCCGCGTTTGCTTGGTTGCCGTACTGCGACGTATCTCAGCCAAATGCACACAGGGAACAACTCGAAGAAAAAACAACTTACCGCGGTGTACACCAATTGTAGTTCGGACTGCTTTGGCATCGTAAGCCAGCGAACCGGCTCGTGAGTATAGGAGCCCCATCGCTGGTAGATGTTGTGATAATCCTCCAGTGACTCGGTCTGCCAACCACTGTCGACGTGGACGCCAAACATGAACCCGACAATCCACTCGGACGGCATCGCGGAGGGGAGCTTCTTCCTGAGACGCATCGTGTAGGGCCACGGATCCGGATCGGCATCATCGTAGCATTCGGAGAAACTCTCTCGGACGTCGGCGCTCATGGTGATGACCGGTGCGACTTTGGGGTTGAGGCCTAGAGCTTGGAGGCTTTCCCAAAGGACCGCGTCGGCCCCTTTGAGGGTGGCCGGCAGGGGCGCCTCTTTCGTGTGGTTGTAGGCGTAGGTATGCGAGCACCAGAAGCCGATCGTACCACCTATGGGTGCTTAGGCCAGATTCAAAACGTTCAGGATAATCGAGTATTAAGTAATTTGCCTACCTCGGCCACCGAAGGGGCCTTGGGATAGCGTCTCCTTCAGTGCCTTGAACAGGGGCATGGAAGCCGGATTCAATGTCGGCGATACACCGGTGAGGCGCCCAGCCCCGCGGACGGCATAAAGGTTGTATGTCAAGGTGAGCCGATGGCCGCTGGTGACTTCAAGCACCTCGTGCTCGCAATCGCTGTAGAAAGCCGCCCAGCCGATTGAGTCGTCATTGGGCTTTTCTTGGTTGGTGCTCCAGTCAAACGTTACCTCGAGCTCTTTATGGCGAACTTGAAGAAAACCGCCTTCGTGCGCTACGGGGAGGCAGACGACCAGAGATCCAAACTGCGAGGCGGAACGTGGAGTGTCGACGTGTGGCTTGAACCTGCCAGAGGGCCCAGAGTATACCTTGGTACAATTAATAAAAGATTAATTAACTCTTCTGACATTGACGACCTTCTACTTACGTTTAGCTTGTATAGCTCGGCGCGCACGCCCCGGTGGGTGGTCGAATCACAGACGCTCGGCAGCAGTACCTGTGCCACGACATCGACAATCCCCACCGAGTAGGGGTCGAACGTGGTGCAGAATGCGGCAGGGTCCATCTGGAGTGCCTTGCGATAACTCTCGTCGTACACGTCTTGGCCACCGCGGCCGAAGGTGGCGGGTCGAGAATGATGGAGGAGTCGGTCCAGCCCTGCCTCCGTTCCTTGGGCCGGTGGTAGGCTGAGCTTGGCGCAGGCTCGGTCGTCCCCAGTCCCATCCAGATCCCAGCGAATGGTGATGGGGTCTGATTTTCTTTGCTCATCTTGACCACCACCTTCAGCCGGTGACGTGGAATTACGGATGGGGATATCGCCCCCGCATGCGAAGAGATGACTCTGTTCCGCCAGAATGCGCCTGAGACTGCTGAGGGCCTCGTTGTCTCCAGAGTCCCCAGTGTCGATTTTGTGACTGGACGCGGCTGCACTTTCTGCCTCTGAATCGGATGACATGATGGGTTGCTGAGTTCGGCTTGTCTTGAATAGAGAGGACCTGATGAGAAGCCGTGCTATTGACGCCGCTTTCTATCCCATCGGGTGCTAACTCACCTCATTTTGCCAAGAGTTGGGGTAGAGCCAATAGGAACTTCCCAGCCTATTAGACTTATCCAATGATTCAACAGGATTTCCAGTACTTCTATTCTCTATATATTTTGTGTATGCCAGAGGTACCAGCAGTCGCCCTTCATACA
This sequence comes from Colletotrichum phormii, assembly GCF_030913505.1. Classification (NCBI taxonomy): domain Eukaryota; kingdom Fungi; phylum Ascomycota; class Sordariomycetes; order Glomerellales; family Glomerellaceae; genus Colletotrichum; species Colletotrichum phormii. Next base: position 2,647,124 of record NW_026851445.1, on the reverse strand, counting down.
TAAAGGTACTGTTGGTATACACGTCAGCAGGGCAACCGTACGGTTGGAACGAAGTGTCAATAATGGTCTATTATTGCTGCGTCTTGAGGTGGAAGGAGGAGGTTGTGGGCAGAGCCCACGGCCTCTCAGAAGTGGTATGTAAGGGGTCGTTTGTAAGTGCCCATACCGCCTTCCAGATCCACCTTTTCTGCCGACTGCTCAGAGATCCAACAGGTACATTACAGTCTCAACAGCCCTGCCGAGTTTTTCTTACTTGCTGCGTGAGGTTATTCCTAGATATCTCGCCTTGAGCCTGGCGGGCTCTTAATGACCCCCTATTACTACAATAAGAGCAAGGCGAGCATACCCCCCTTGACCCCCTACGATGCTGCTCCCATGGAATAGAGGTATTTCTCTTGTCTGTAGCCCGTCTAGGTCGTGAAAGTCGTCGTCCGCCTGCTAATGGGCCAAACTGCTGGATAAGCTGGGCTGTAAGCAGCTGCCGCCATTGGTAGTGGGTTTTGATCTTCTGCCACCTAGGGCTACCCCAGAGCTGTAGCAGGAAGCTATTCACAACTACCACTTCCAGCAGGAAATTCCAGGCAATTGACTGCCAGCCCCCTCGGCGAATAGGGTGGCCGTATTGATAATATGACCTCATCTGGTCACTTACATCAACCCCATTCATCTTGTGGTTGTATTCATCGATTGCCCTAGGAACTGGTAGGTCCTTACGTACATCCGGGCCAAAGACTTGCCGTGAAGCTCTCTTGGCAGCGGAATCCCCAGCTGGGCGGCGGCGGCTGCGAATAACTTCCTGGCCATTCTGGAAGAAGTTGATAGGAAGAGTACGAGGGCATTATCCTTCCAGGTGAATTGGTTGACCTGCTTACTAGTCAGCTGGGGTGGGCAGGCTGAGAAGAGCAGGCTGGCAGCTTACCTCCCCATCTAAAGTAGGGATACAGTGTACTTTACCCCAGGGGATACCCCGTCCTTCAGTCTCTTTCTCAGCGACTAGGATCTCGTCTATCCCACTATCCTTCCGACAGGTACCAGAAGCTCCAACCTGTTGATTCCGTAGGGTACGGAAGAGACGTATAGAGGCGAAGAGGTTGTCAAGAAATACGTGGTAGGTTGAAGCTAGAAGTAAGGAAACAAGCGTAGTTACTACCTGTTGCGTTGGTGTCAACAGAGCTAGCTTTCTAGCAGCTGGCCTAGTCGACCGGGTTAGGCTAGGCTGGGCGGGCTGCGCCTGGGGGACTAATGCGTATGGGCCCTTTCCATGTACGTGCCATAGCCACCGTATACAGTAGCCAGACTGGGCAAGGATCCAGATCTTATAGCCAGTTGGGATAGGGTTCGTTGGAATCGTTGTTGTCTCTAGAGATCGACCTTCAAATCGGACCATAGCCTCATCAACTGTAAGATCTGAACCAGTTGTATAGAGTGAATCCCCAATCTCTTGGATGTGGGCTGACCACTGGTTAACCTTTCGGTATATATCTTGCATTTGATCTTGGGCCTGGACCTGGCCCCGTCCCCGTCCCCGTCCCCATCCCCGGCCCCGACCCTGGCTGGGCTGTCCGGACTGGTCAGGCTGGTCGGGCTGGTCGGGCTGAAATTCAGTAGTGTTGAATATCCGCAGCCGCCGAAGTAGTAGTTGGAATCGGTTTCTAGAAATGAACCGCGTAAATAGATGGATAGGATCCTCCTTTTGCTGCTGGGTTGACCAGTAGGTTGATAATCTAGATTTACTATGAATCCCAATATATAATAGGATCCCTAAGAAAAGGTAGATCTCTTCTACTGAAGTATTCCGCCATGAATTCACTCTTGCTGATTTAGTTGGGGGACCCTCCCTAGACGACGACGGCGCTGCATTCGTCCACTGAGCCCACTGCTCCACGAGGCTCTGCGGAACGTATTGGACGAATAGGTCAAGCGGGCTGGCTGGCAGTCCCCGTACCTTCTGGGCCCGGGCCGGCACGTCAAAGGGTCGGAAGGAGCCCGGATGACCATGCTCGGTAGCCGGAGGTTCGCGGGGCCGGACTGTTGCCGCGTCACAGCGCTCTGGCGTACAGTCTGTATTACAGGCAGCAGCAAGGTCTTCTGGGTGGACCTCTACTACTATACAGCTGCGTACAGAAGTATTGGAAGCAATCGACGTATCAGAATCACCAGAAGACATCACAGCATCAATCAGAATGTAAGTAATAGTGGTGATAATAGGTAAAAGAGCATAGGGATAAGTGACGTATCGTCAAGTACCCCTTTAAATGCGGGGTAATAATGGGCAAAAAGTGGGCACTTCGTGGTCTTGGCGAAAGTGCTGTCCATTGGCACCCGATGGGATAGCACGATGTCGGGTCGACGTGTTCTCACCGCAGTTGCGTACTTGTCCAATCAATTCCCCACCTTAGGCTGGCGTGGCTGGCCTTTCGGGACATCTTTGTTATGATTAGGAATGGTCCTAGTAGGTCGGTCGACATTCAGACCCCTTAACAGCGACACCACGGCTCCGGCCAAGGTGGGGTTATCCGGCGGTACAATTCGGAAGCTGTTACTAGCAGGAACGTCAAATGACGGCCCCTCAAGCCCTTGTACGGCGTCCCGGATGCGCCAAATGAAGTTGACCGTTTTCGACCAATCGAGACTACAGACGACATTTTCAAACCAACGGCGACTCGTTAGGTTAAAGATTAATAACATTTCATAAGCTATTAGATTGAAGTTCACCTGCCCAATGCTTTTTTTTCAGTGAATGAGTAAAGACTGAGAAAAAGTCTAACTAGGAGAAATGCACTTTTGAAGAGTCGGCTGTTGAATGCCGCTGCTCAGAACCTCTGCCTTGCTGTGTTGAACACCTTCGCTCCAGCTCCGCGGCACTGCCCATGACAGAATCAAGACCGCAAGACCTTCAAAGCCGCCTCCAGACTCTCCATCTCCTTCTTGAAGACATGCCGCTGATGCTTCGATTCCGCATCCTCACCTGCAATCCGCTCAAGCTGTTCGGTGTCAAGGTTCATGATCAGCTCCGGGTCGAAGACCTTGATCGGGCTCCCGTCGCCTTCAAGCATGAGGTGGAAAACGACCTGCTGGCAGATGACGTCGACGAAGCGCTTCCGGGATACCTTGTAGTAACTCATAAGCGTATCAAGGATGTCCTCACACACCTGCTGCCCGTTATCTTTGTCAACAGCATGCTTGCCAATCTGACTCATAGCAACGTATCGCTCGTTGTTGTCCCAAGGAGAAGAGACTGCCATAGCTTCGAAGGTCTTGGAGACACGCTCGCTACGCTTTTTCTGGAGGTTCGCGTTGAAGTAGTGGTTGAATGTGTTCGGTGTACCTCCACGCTCGATACCCAGAAGAAAGTGAGTGTGGCTTATCGCTCGCTGGTACGTTTCGATCAACTTGTCAAGCAGGAGAGCATCCCAGAGGTTGTCTCTAACCTGCTTCTCGGGGCACAGCTCAGTGAGGAGCTGGAAGATGTACTCGTGGACAAGAGCGATTGTGTTGCTCACGTGAGACAACACGAGCGGCTCCCACTTCTCCGCCTGCTCTTCGAAGACCGTAGCAAGAATCGTCCCACCAAACTAGAATAATCATGTGAATAACTTTCTAAGCAACACACAGCTGGGAAATCTTACTGTTCCAAGCTCAGGTCCGCGGCTCGACTCGAAAACCTCCTCGATATGGCCCATAATCGGCCCCTTCGAGGGCTTGGGGCATCGGTAGTCGTCTGTGCGGATAATAGCCTCAAGCTCGGGATATTTGTTAAGAGGGATTTCGAAAGGCAGCTGGTCCACATTGCGCCCCAGCGAGCTCTCTCCCTCGTCATCCCACGTAGGCCCAAAGTGCTGTTTGTGGCCTCTCTTCCAGAAAACATTAGAAAAGACCTCGTTCAGCTTCATGATCTTCGTAATCAGCTTCAGGTTCGGCTGCCTCTTGAAGATGCTATCTCCGGCGTAGTACCCGTTCAGGGCAGCTTGAGTGACGGCCAAGAATCTCGAGGCCAGTTTCCCCAAATACATCCTCTGGGAATTCGAGTCGGCTCTGGACGGGCCCATGGTCTCCAGATCAGACCTATATTGACGTAGGCGCTGCTCAATGTCCGCCTTGACATGGGGAAACTCTTGCTTGGAAAGGTGCATGAGCAACTCACGGACTTTGAGCTTGAGGGCTGTGGTGCCGCAGCGATCGCTAATGGGCGACCAAGCAGGCGCCATGAAGAATGCCTGTTCGGCGGCAGCACGCTCGGAAAGTGTCGAGGAATTGTCATCTGCACTGCGATTCTTGACCACGTAGTATCCAAGTTTGAGGGTGCTTCGTCTCCCGAGAACCAGGTCAATGATGCCGCCTCTGGTGGCCGTCTCTGTGACGAGATCCGGTTTTGTGAGCACACCCATCGTTCGCACTTTCTCAGGATCAGCAACCTCAGCAAGCTTGAGAATCTCCTGGGTGGCAATGTCGACGGTGCAAGAAATGACTGCAATAATGCTACTATACGTCAGCTAAACGAGTTTACAGACAGCAGTTTCAAACACTCACATGGTTCGTGGATTTGCCATGTATGACTTCAACATATTCTCGACGAGAACGATGTCGCTTTCCGTAGTAAGCCCTGTGTGTTTCGCCAATTAATAAGTGCACACTCTCAGTGAATTAGATATAGTCTACCTGGTGTAGGGACACGGAAAATACCCGGAACGTCAATGACAGTGAGATGTTGTTGCTGTTCAAGAGGTGTTAGCGATGAAGAGAGCCACGAGGTCCGGTGAGAGCTAACATCGGGTCCGCTAATCTCAATCTTGAGGATATCTTGACTGAAGGCCGCAAGCCCAACGTCCTTGTCATCCACACCCATCCGGATGCCCATGGCAATGTTGGCCTGCAATAATGTCGTCAGTGCGGAAAACCAAATATGTCAGTGTGTTGCAAACCTCTTCGAAGACGCTGGCGAGATCATTACCGTCGATACTTGACAAGTGACGCTTGAACTGAAGAAGCTTGGCCTTGAGTGTCTCATCTGCGTCCGGATGAGGAATGATTGAGACGATAATGCCCTTCTCCGTCTCACGGCGGCACGTTATCTGAGTCACATAGCGAGTACAGAGACCAGCAGCGCGAGGGAAAGAGAAACCCGTCAGACTCTCCAGAACAGAACTCTTTCCGGATGACTGGTCTCCAACGACGACAAGCTATTACAGAATTAGCAATCTGCAGAGTGATATACTCCCTTGACTTACCTGGGGCAACGGGATGATGGCGCCGACGTTCAGCTCCCTCAACTTGTCGATCTTAGCCAACGTGGCCTGGTTTCCCAAACCAGTCTCACTGGGTAGCATGGTGGAAGTTGTGACAGCCAGGTGATACTAGGAGGAAATTTCAAGTCGTCAAAGAGAAGAGAATCTCGCTGATTTAATGTGAGGAGGAAGGTAAGCTTGGAGACATTCCCATTGATATATCTTCTTTTATTCATGCGTGATATTTGAAATAAAACGGCAGTCAAGCTGAGATTTACATCAGGGAGGCCGTTTGACTTTGAGCCGAAACAGGATGGTACTGGTCTGTCTGATTGCAAGTTCACAGCCCGCTGTCCTCTGGGTGTGACCAGATAAACAGCGGTCGTCTGCAAATATCCAGGTCTCGTTTCTCCCTGCCTATGGGCATACAAACAGAATATTCTGCATGACATTCATCTAACCACATAGAAAGGATAACGTATTATCACTGCGAGCGCTGGATACGATCTTCGGGATACAGATCAACATGATCAACGCCATCCACCGATTTTTCCAGCGGGTACTTAACACTAACACGGCTCCAGGACCCACAGTACTCCCGTCGGCAAGGCAAAGCCAAGAAAAAGCACTGACAGTACCTCTTGTGATGGCTGGGCTAGACGGATAGGATGGAGTTCCCTTGCACAGACCGCGGTGTTGGTTGGCACCGCCTCTCTTGTTGATAGGCTACCGTAGTCGTAGACTCACCAATTACAACTGTCCCGCCTGGAACGTCCCTGGCCCGTCCGAGGCGGTGGAGTCTTAATTTATGAGGCTCATTTTTGGTAAACGGGGGCCGTAGAGCCGCTGAATCTCAAACTTTAGTGTTAACTTGGCCGAGTGGCAGAAGTCGGGCCCGGACTCCTTCACAACCGCCCATATGTGTACTATCCAGGACTACTAGGTCTGGAGCTCGTCGAAGCCTGGCTTTTGTTGGGAAACAGTTACTGTGGGACTATGGATACCTGAGGCAGTGGCTGGTGCCCCAGGCACCAGCTGCCCGATCCACCTCCTGGTTGATCCAGCCCACCGCAGCCACCTTTCACCTTCTGCACGACATCACCGAACCAACCAACAATACCAGTTACATTGCCTGATCGATTGCCTCGTTGATCCAGATGAGCAGTGTGTACTGCCCACAGGTTATGAGCCCAGTTTGACTCTTTCCCCAGCTATTGAAGCTATTCGATTATTCCGTTGGATTCGCCTGCCGCGATTTCCTCCGTTTGTTTGTTTGGACCGTCACGTCGTCAATACGTGAAGTCCACCCCCGACCCTTGATCCCTGCCACGCCAAAGCAAGGATCCCGACCCTGCTGATCGACAAGGATTCCGTTAATCCATCGATCAACCGTACGATCAATCAACAACCTACAGATCATCACCATGTCCTACCAAGGGTCTTCCGATGGCGGAAGAGCCACTTGGTCCATCCCTCAGCTGAAGGGAGAGGAGAACTGGGATGACTGGATGGATATGCTGATGTTGACATTAGAATCACTGGATCTGTCCCACTACGTTGAATCTGACGTTGCTAGACCTCACGAAGATGAAGTCCCTACAGCTGCCCAGATCGACGCTGTGAAGAAGTGGAAGAACGACAGAATCCACGCCTTTGCCCTCATCCGATCGAGCATCAACCCCGTGGCTTCACGCCTTCGAGCAGACGGTTACGAGATGAAGACCCACGACCCATACGCACTGATGGCCCGCTTGCGTGCCATTATTCCCAAGATTTCCACCGCCGTCGGACGTCAACGGCACCCTATCGCAGCCCACCCCAGTTAGGGTGCATCCCATCGGTCATTTCACCGCTTACGGGGCTTTCAGCTCGGAGAACGGCAGCGGTCATACACGCCAGACACCGACTTTCAACCGTCTTGACCACAGGACCGGATCCTATCTCGAAACCGATAAACGTCAGCTCTCTCCCGCATCTGCGGCCAGCTCAACGATTGTCGTGCAGGCAGAACTGCCAGAGCGTACCTTCCTATCGAAAAGATCATCAGCAGCACCTGCTGCAAGTCCTGATCTAGAGTTCGCCCTCGGGGCTAATGAGCTGTCCGTCGCTGAAAAGCGACCGGCATCCCCGCTGCCTTCAATTCCCAAGCGACAACGGCTAGCTACGTCACCGCAGGCGTCGCTCGACAGATTCGACTCGAGACGCCTTGCACATGACCAGCATGTCAAAGAGGGCATAATTTACCAGGTCATCAAAGCGGCAGCCGCCCTGTGCCCGATTTCTGTGCGAGTCCTTGATCCACTGCTGCTTAACGGACAAGAATCACCGAAGGACCTTGTTGACGACCTAGCAGCAAACGCCGGTAGTATTATCCTGGCTCCCATAAACCTCGACACTCATACCCACTGGATACTTGCCGTCATATCCGAGAACGTGGTCACTATCTTTGACTCGAAATCTGCCTCTACAGATGAGGGCGCTGTCCGGAGGACGCTGGGGCATCTGTTGCCACATTTCGGCTGTGATGCTGCTTTTGCCTTTCACCAGTGCCCAGAGCAGACGAAGGACGCCGACAGCGGTGTTGCGTCGATAGTCAACGCCCTTCACATCATCAGTGGCCAACCGATCCCAGCCATTACTGACTACGGAATTTGGCGACCTGTTCTCGCTGCCCTGGCCAACGGAGCGCATCATGGCTCACTCCTGTCTGACATCAAGCTGCAGGCGCCGTCCGTTTCGACGGAGAGCATCGCAATACCGCCTATGCTGCCGCCGACCATGACTCCGGCTGACTACCAATTCTGGCACAAGCAGCAGGCGACATTCATGGAAGACGTCGCCCGGGTCGTAAAAGAGCAACATAACAAGATGTGGTCAGAGGGATTGCAGGTTGAAGCAGAATTGAATGGCATGCGGGATCTTCTGCAGTCCCTGTCCCGTGCTGGGACTCAGCAATGGCGACCTCTCCTTGCTGTCTCTCCGCCGTCTGACGGCGACCTGGACGAAGTAGATGAAGTAGAGAAAGAGGTGCTCCACTGTCAATCCGCACTGGAGCAACTGGAAAGCTGCCGAATCAGCGACACGTCGATGACGCGGAAGCTACGTCTTCGATTAACGACTCTGTCGGGTCTCCGAAGCCGTAGGGACACAATCCGGGAGAGCGTTGCCTCACTCACAACGGTGGTAACGGGGGACCTAGCAAAGATGAAGACACATTTGGAGGAGCTCAAGGCCTGGGGTGAGGAGATTGTCCCGTCGGCTGCTTAGTGAACCGGGATTTTGAGTGCTATTCTTGAGCGGGGCGTTAAAGCGACTTGAAATTTGCTTTGTGGTCGCCGAAATGATTTCAACCCAGACATTACACCATTTTCTATTCGGAAAGAAGGAGATGGTGTTGGTACGGCACACCTGGGATGTTGAGGGAGAGCTACGAAGAGAACTATTAATGTAAGCAGCTCGGAAATGATGAGGGCAGGTTTTCAGTGAAAGGGGAGACAACTACATGTCTGAGACATGGATGTGCATTCCTACCAGAAGGCGACGGTTATATTACATCAGAGAGCACATCGTCTCAGATGGCATTCTTCTAACGTCAGCCTCCTCCAGGATGGCCGTCCAGAATGAACGTCCAGTGTGAAAACCCATAAAGGCTATTCGTGGAGTGTCACGTCCCATAAGATTGAGTGCTGATGTTGGTATCACGGGACGTTACCTGGGTGCCCTAATACGGCTTGTTTTGCAAGGAAAGATCAATTAGTTCGACACCAGGTAAATGTGAGGCACGACCAGCCGTTATCTTTGCCCGGGCCCCGAAGGCAACTTGGCGTCTAAAGCAAGGATGGATGTCACAGGACGCATGGCTTCCTCATGCGCCACTCCATTCATTGCTTTCAACCAGCTTTGATTTACCTTTCGGGTCTGGGCACACAGGTAGTGTTCCGAGGCATTGTAATGGTATTCACCACCAGTTCCCCAGATGCAATATTGTCTACATGCAGTGCGACAAACGCATCGTCATCGTCACTCGCTCTTGGTATACGTTTCGATAGGTCACATACGGTTGCGTAAGGTGCTCCCTGCCAGGATACTGAAAACGTCGAAGGCCACGGCGCGTTGTATCGATTCGACGGACATTCTGCTGTGCTGTATCGACATCCGGCCTCGCCCGCTGCACTGCTAGCGCCTGAGCAGCATTCTCTCGTAATAACGATGGACGTCAAATCGGCGAATGACCAGCGGAAGTCAGTTCAGCACGCACGGGCCACGACTCTGATATCAGGGATGTGGCTCGTGCATCAGCACCCTCTGCACGCTGACAATGCTCGGGTAGGGTAACCCCTAGTAACGCAAAAGAATCCACTCTAATGGTAAGGCTAGGCTTTGAGCCAACGCTTTCTCTCCCGTTGAACAACAATTCTAGAAACCGACCGTTATCAGGACGTCAGCCACAGCCATCATGGGCGAACGACGAAGTGTTGATGAATTGACCAGGCTTTTGCAACAAGCCGAGGGACGCGCTGAGGCAGAACAACAACGCGCTGAGGCGGCAGAAAGCGAACGACAGCGAGAACAACAACGCGCTGAGGCGGCAGAAGGAGAACGACGGCGAGAACAACAGCGTGCCGACGAGGCAGAACAACAAACCCAACCTACTTCGCTCGACGAATACATCGCTGCCTGTCATTCCCTCGTTTACACCAAATTTACTGTCGAAACTGACCGTAGACTGACCTCCAAGGGTTCCATTACAAATCCGCGGGATAAGTGGTGTCCGACCAATCTCCAGCCATGGCCCAACTTCCTGCAGCAACAGAGCATGGTATTCGGCACCCTCTACAGCACTTTTCCCGTCCACGGACGCCGCTTCGAGAGCCGATCGTTTCTGTCAGGCCTAGGCAACAGAATCGCGAAGCGCAAGATCACTGACGAAAAGGCCCTCGAGTACTTCCTACATAACAGCGTCGAGGACCCCGTTCGAACGATCATGGACGAGCTCAAGGAGGTGGAAAAAGTCAAAAGCGCGTTCGATCTAGGCAACGGAATCGTCTTCGAGAACCACCCGCATGCCATCAGCGACATAGCCGAGGAAGTCGTTGACCGCAACGTCCCATCGACACCCCCCTCCACACCGCACAACAGCAAAGTCAACCTCAAACAGCTACGAGCCGATCAGATCTGCGTCTACCGATCCGAAAACGACGACGACTCGAGTAGCCGTTCGATGCTCTACGTTTCCGAATATAAACCACCGCATAAGCTTGCTGCGCCGCATCTTCGCCTCGGTCTGCGTCCGATGAATATATATAAAGAGGTGGTCAACCGAAAGACCATCCCCACATCAGTTGACCCAGACGCGCGGTTCCAGTATCATGCGGAGAGACTTACGGCAGCCGCCATCTCACAGACCTATCACTACATGATCGAAGGCGGACTCGAGCACGGCTTGTTGACGACGGGCGAGGCGATCGTGTTCTTGAAGATTGACTGGCGCGAGCCCGAGACACTCTTCTATCATCTAGCGGAGCCGTCTGCGGAGGTGGATGCTCACCCCGAGCATCCCCACCTCTGTACGGCAGTTGCTCAGTATCTGGCCTTCAGCCTGATTGCTCTTGGTATGCCAGGCGAGCGACAGCCACATGGACAGGATGAGCGGCGCCAAGCTATGGACAAGCTGAAGACGTGGGCGGAAGACTTCGAGACGACGCTACGATCAGTTCCAGACGAAGAAAGGCAGCCACCGGAGAGCTCGCCGGGATACGAACCGAAGGCTTACAAGGATATCGACAGATCTTGCTTCATCCGAAGGAAGAGGCGAGGACATACGAGGGACGGACATGCCAGGGAGCAAGTAAGGAGGGACACGGATGAATCATCTGAGGACGAGTCGAGACGGGATATACCAGACACACCCACTCCAAGGGAGCGGCAGACACGCGGAAGGGACACCGAAATCCGGGGCGATCAAGGTAGTCAGGGAACCCGACGCAGTGAGCGGATCCTAGCGCATCGGCCTCGAGATAGTGGAGAAAGGGGAAGAAACGACAAACATACGCCGTATTGCACCCAGAAGTGCTTATTGGGGCTTGTTAGCGGCGGAGTCCTCGACTCAGGGTGCCCAAACAACTTCTTTCACAGTAGGAAGCCGAGCAATGGCCGCCGCCACGACCACAGCAGTAACCGCCCAGATACTCATCATCCAATCAACCACACTAGATTCGTGAAGCTTCTCAGAGAGCAGCTAGAACAGACACTAGACGACGGCATAACACCTTTAGGACAAGGCGGTGCGCGGGGAGTCATGTTTAAAGTGAGCCTGCTTGCATATAGCTATACCTTTGTCAGCAAGGGTACAGTACGGGCATTCATCAAAGACCTTGAGCACGAGGCAGCCGTTTACGAGCGTCTACGGCCTATCCAAGGTACACATGTGCCTGTGTTTCTTGGGGCCATTGACCTCCGGCCGCTGAACAGGACTTATTATTACGATCACCGAGTCTACGTGGTGCATATGACATTTCTGTCGTGGGGAGGACATGATCTCTCTACGATAGAGGGCGTAAGCGGTGGAGATTGGCACCTGGAAGCGATGGCAATGCAGTCATTGGGTGCAATTCATTGTCAGGGTGTTGTGCACAAAGACGTGCGGAAGGAAAACATGGTGTTTAATAAGGAGATTAACGGGATCATGGTGATCGACTTTGAAAGGGCGCAGCTCTTAAGACCACCTCGGCGTGCACTCACGCAACTCGTGCCGAACAAGCGCAGATGGACGGCGGAGGTTCTAAAGGGCAGCAAGTTGACAAAAAGGCCAACAAAGCAAGTTGAACCTCAGGGAATCTTTTCGGGCGATATTGAGATGGTAAAGAACAGGCTTGGGAAGCATTCCACTTGGAAGCCAAGCTTGGGAAATTGAACATCACTCTGCCTTCTCAGCCTGGCAGGAACTGCTTTATCCTCTATGTAAGATAATTGTAATAGTTTTGTTCTCGTCTATCGCAGCTCGGCCTCTCGGCATAGCTATGCACCATCACAACATGAGAGTTTTAAACTTAACCCTACAACTAGACTTAGACTTACATACATACATGCATAGTTTATTACGCCCCGGCTAAGCTATTTAGGGCTCGTATGGTTATCTTCATATTCTCCACCTACGTTCATATCCTTGCCTCCCAGAAGCCCATACAAGTCCTGTCCGTCTCCGTATGTGTCATCTTCAGTTTTACATGCCAATGCTGCGGTTGCTCGTGGGGTTAATAACAGGCCCTCTCGGAGTTGTTTCTCAAAGTGTTCGACGTCCTATCGTCGACGGCCGAAGCTAGTCCTGCTGACGATGGCACGAGGGTGCGTGGGGGTGTCTCCGGTCAATTTGATGATGTTAGTTGCGTGTGGTTTCGCTGCTGGCTGATCTGTGCATCTAGTCTCTCCGGAACACGTGTAACGGAGGCATACGCAACATCTTCTGCGACCGAGGACTCGTCATGGTCGTGACGGGGGCGCACAAAGGCTTCACCACGACAGGGCGACTCAAGATCATCCACCGCTTCTTGCCGCGCGAGGTCGGGACTCTGCTGACGTACTATCTGTGGCTCGTACTGCCATTCTGGGAGGACGTCCAGGCTAACGTATGGGACCGGTCCCGGTTCGACGCGGGGTTGTGGGCGACGGAAGGCACACAGGGGGACGAGACGCAGCAGGGGGGCGGACGGACGGTTCAGGACGGAGCAGGCGGGGACGACGGAGCAGGCGGGGACGACGACGACGACGACGATAACGACGGGTGGAGGCTAGGCCCCGGAGAACATTGGACGTCACCGCGCTTGTCACGCAGCATCGGGCGGCTCAGCGCGTTGGCTTTTGGGCAGAAGCTGAACATCAGCAGCTGGCGGCATATCTCGACGGCCATCGGGCGGCGGTACTTCCGCAACGCGTCGACGGCGCACACCAAGCTGCTCTGCGAAGTCGACTCCGACCACAGCGGTAGCGAGAGCGACGACGACGACGAGGACAGCCCGTACGACTTATAAGCGGGCCACGGGTCCAAGGTGGCGGGGTTGATCTACGGACGGCTGGTGACCGAAGGCGGGTTCGAGACGAACGAACGTCGGGTCCGCTTCCGCCAGATCAGCGAAGAATGGCACCGACTGTTGGGTTTCCCGTCCGCACTGGGGGGCTTCGGCTTGGCTCTTACGCCCGGCCGTAAGCGAAAGACGGCGTCGACGTACGACGAAGCGCTCCGGGCGCTGTAGCTAGCGAGGTGGAAGCTGTGGCGGCGGATCGATATCGATGGTAAGCTCGTCCGCTTGTACGGGGCGGACGCCCGGTTCCGAGGCGCCTAGCGGTCGGCGATCTAGGCGATCATGGCGAATAAGAGCCCGATCGTGGTGGTGATAGGGATGGGGGGCGGGAAGAGCTTGAGCTTTATGCTGCCGGCGGTAAGCTGCCCCGGGGGCGTAACGGTCATCGTCGTACCGCTCGTATCGCTCTAAGGCGACTTGATAGAACGCTGCCGGCGGATAAAAATCCCGTATACGGAGTGGCGTAGCGACGGGTCCCCCGGGGCGGCATTACTTGTATTTATAACGCCTAAATTGGTTATAACGATGCGGTTTTAGGACTACGTAGAAAGGCTCCGGGTAATAATATAGCTCGACGGGTTTATATTTAACGAAGTATATATTATCTTAAAAGGCATACGGGACTTCCGGCCGAAGCTACGCGAGCTAGGCCGGCTCGTACTTATCGGGGTTCAAATAATATATCTAACGGTAACGTTACCGCCGCGCCAGGAAGCGGCGTTCTCGGAGCTTATTAATATACGGCGCGAGGAGATCACGACGATCAGGGCCAGGACGACACGGGCCAACGTCGTATATAGTATAGAAACCATCACGGCGACGACGGCAGAGGACGCTATATAGGGGATAATACAACGGGTTCGCGCGCTACTCAAAGAGAAGCTTAAAACATACGGCGCGCCGGCTAATATAATTGTATACTATAGGACGGTAGTAGCGACGGACGCTCTCGCTACAGAGCTAAACTACGACGTATACTACCGCAACGTCGACACACGAGACGGAAAGGCGGAGAGGCTGCGGGCTTGGACGAGCGGACTCGAGCGGGCACGATATAGAGGGGGGCGGGTGATCGTGGCGACGAACGCACTAGGGCTCGGGATAAACATACCCGATATCCGGGTAATAATATACGTCGAGATACCGTTTGAGATAGCGGACTATACACAGCAGAGCGGGCGGGCCGGGCGCAATAACAAAGCTAGCGAGGCAATCGTCGTACGGGTAATAAAGGCGGCGGCGGAAGGGGGGCCGGGGCAAGCAAGACGGTAGACGGGGTCCGGGGTACATAGCCCAGCCGAGGATTTCGTTAACAGCGGTATATACTAGAAAGTAATTTTAGATTCGGAAATAGACGGGCGCGGCGACCAGGATAAGTACGAAGAGGGTAAGGCGCGGTACGACGTATACTAAGTAGCGGACGACGTAAAGGAGGCGGAGGCAAAGACGGACGACCCGGAGGCGGGTAAAGACGAGGAAGAGGCGGATATACAAGAGCACGAGATTAGCGTCCGATAGGTCCGAAGCCGGGTAGCGGATAAGGTAATACGGGAGGCCGAGGAAGTAAAAAGGTTCGGAGAGTAGCTCGAGGCACGGCTCTTCGGAGGGTATATATTCTACTACGGGGCTAATAGGGCGGACGCTACGCCGGACTATATAGAGCTCGACTACGGCAGGTCCCGGATAGGGGACGTACTAGCGTAGAAAACGTTTAATATAGGGCTCCGGATACATACGTACTTCCGGAGGGTAAGGGGGGTAGAGAGGTTCGGCGGGTACTACGACTACTTTCTCCCACAAGAACTATATACCCGATAGGAGAAGAAGGCAGGCGAGGGCGGGTAACGGAGGAGAGAGGATAGCAAGTATCGCTATCGAGGTATGATACTATCGACGATTACGTATGTATATACGATAACGCCGGACGAGGCGAGAGAGCTATTCTTCGAGCTGGGATTGGCAGGGGAAGCAGGTGCGTCGGAAGGACAGGGGCTACGGGAGGTGGACGTATGGAGATGGATGGGGAGGCGGGTCCGATGGGGCGGGTTAGAGGCTTCGAATCTGTGCAAGGCTTTCTTCTACATGGCAGAAGTAGAAGATATTATCTAGGACTTCGTTATTATAATAATGCTATCATATTATACGTATTCTACTAAGTGAGTACTTACAAGGGGTTATTCTACTTGAAGAGAAGGAAATAAGAAGTAGGGTTAAGCGTAAGGATATAAAAATAAATTAGGGTTTAAAAAACGAGGAGGATAAAAAAGAGAAGGAATGAAGCTAGGGATGAAAAATAGAATTAAAGTACTAAGTACAATGGGAAATTAATAAAAAGGGAAAGAAAAATCGCTGTAAAGAAGGTTATAGCGAGTTTTTATTTTTATAAGTACTACTTGTAGGTATTGGTTACTACTTTGTTTATTTTTATTTTATTTCAAAAAAAGGGTTATAGGATAAGAGGGTTAGGGTTAGAAAGATAAAAGAAAGAAGGGCTTAGAATACAAGGATAAAAGAGGAAAAAAAGGGGGACAGATAAAATAAAAAGAAGTCGGGTGTTGTCACGGTAGCAGGCAGGTTGTTTGGCAGGTGGATGCTGGGCAGGCGGATCAGACAATCTATTGCTACGGGCAGGCTCTATCCTAAGCAGGTACAGGCTCTGTTGACAAGACGTAGCTCAAGGAGCTACGTTTCTGGACATGCGCGACAGAATACAGGATGCAGAGTTTTTATCCAGCCTCAGGCTTACGTAACCCGGCCACCGGGTTACTCAACACCAACCTCAAGGTTGGGGTCTAGGACAGCGGGTCTGTGACAGGTGTATAATAAAAAAGGGAAGAAAAAAACAAGGTTAGAAAAATCAATAAGTAGAGATAACTTATATTATTTTAAAAAAAAGGGAAAACATAGTAGAAAAAAGGGTTAAGTTAATGAAGTATATAAAGAAGGTAGAGAAAAAGCGATATATGTTAGGGTTGAAAAGGTCATTATAGATAGAGTTTGATGAGAATGAGGGTTATTATTGATATTGATTTACGCTCTATTGCGAACCTAGGTATTATTCGCAGCCGATTCGAGTAGAATCGGCCACGTAAACCGCGCCCCCTGGTCCGAGCGTTGGAGCCGTATCGGTTGGAGCCGGGACGGAGCGGTGATTGGCCGGCGCGTAACCCCAACCGGAGACTTGGGGTTCGCTTTTACCAGGGTTCATCCTACGAGAGAAAGGGGGGCAGGGCAGTCGAAGAAGAGAGGGGGAAAGCGACGGGAAGGAAGGACGACTCGTTGCTTTCCTGCCACAAGGGAAGGGAAAGGGCCAGAGGCAGTGACCCAGCATGGATAGCTTCGTCGAGATGAACGAGGAGCATCGTATGCTCATCTGCCGCCGATGCAAGGCGGCCGTCCGGCCGGGCGGCAGCAGCATCGAGTCGCACTTCCGCCACGAGCACCAGCTGAAAGGCGAGAGCCTCAGAGACATCAGAGACTACTACAGCGGCTCGGACTTGGCCGATCCCAAGGTCGACACGCTTCCCGTCGACGGGAGCTCGGCCGTCGCACAGCTCGATGTCCTCCCGGGCTACAGCTGCTCCGCGTGCCGCTATCTCACAACGGCGGGAGACAACATCACACGCCATTGGAGGGAGACCGGGCATGCGGCAACCGGGCCCAGGTCGACGAAGGTTCGACTGCAGACGTGGATGCGCGGGAAGTATGCGCGGTACTGGATCGTCCGCAGCAACGAGGCCGACGCGGGGCCCGACTCGGCCAGCAGCGCCGGGAACGAGACGATGGAGCTACTGATGGCCCAGTGCACGGCTGAACTGGAGGCCGAGGATGCCGAGCGACTACGGACGGGCGATCTGAAAGAAGAGATGGACCGGGACTCGTCGTGGGTGAAGAGGGTGCGATGGGTCAAGCATTTCGGGTCTCGGGATCGTCTCGGCATATTCGAAGCTGCCGAATGGATACGGGCGAAGAGCATGCGGGCGGGACGAGGCTGGGAAGAAGACGAAGAGGCCGTGCGAGAACGGTCGGCGTTGCTGCGTCTCGGAGAGAGCTTCGACCGCGAGGTGGAACGGTGCGGATGGCGTCTGGACAGCGTGCCGGCCGAGACGCTCCAATGGCTCGCGAGCATCGTGAGCACCAGCCCCAGCGGGATGCCATTCGGGCTCAAGGGCAAGGAGGCGTCGATGGCCAAGTACCGGTCCGTGGGGCACCGGTATCTGGGATTCTGCTGGCGGGCGCACCATATCGGAAGGGACGAGGCGCTAGAGCGATGGGCCATCCGCTTCACGGAGGAGCAGTGGAGCTTGCTGTGCGACGTGGTAGCCGAGCTGGAGAGGAGCGGGACCGCCAGCAGCCAGGCCAGCGGGTTCCGCAGCGAGCAGGACAGCGACGACGACGACGACGACGCGGGCGAGGCCAGCGCCGACGACGACGGGGCGGGGGACGAGGGCAGCCGTGGCGGGGACGGGAACGAGAACGAGACGCTCGACCGGGCCATCTTCTGCTTCATGGTGGCCTCGATCAAGACCCGGGTCGGCGGGCACGTATACGCAAGCTCGCTGCTGTGCTTTTGTGCAGCGCTAGGGATCCGATCTCGTCCGCTCGGGTATACCGAGCCGCACTTGTATACGGGCATGCTGGCAGCCATCTTGTGGTGGTGCCGGCTCTTCTTCTTGGAGGCGGCGTTCGAGGACCAGCCACGGGACCAGGACGAGGTCGGGGTTCCGGCAGTCCTTGCGTTCCGGGACCAACATGCCGCTTGGATGTGTGTGGGTGCGCATATAGTCGCCAGTACCATCATCGGATGGATGGCGCTCGGGAAAGGCTGGCGGATGCGGATGGGCGGGCAGCTATCGGTACGTTGGGCGGATGACGGCGAGTCGCTGTTCTATAACGGCGAGCGTATCGTTGTCCGGGACTTCACGCGGGCGCTCCGGGACCAGGTCGTCGACGTACGGAAGCTGCTCGGCGCACTGTGCGGGGGGGACTGGGAGCTGGTCAAGACGCGTATCAAGCTAGGACGGCTCGTCGATAGCATAGTGCGGCTCGGGGCTAGCTAGTTATTCGTAACGAAGGCGGAGAACGACTGGCTAGAGCCCGGACCGGCGGTAGTAATGAGGCAGCTCGGGGCGTCGATATGGGACCCGAGAAAGCAATAGGTTAAGCGAGAGGGGGTTCGGTAGTGGCTACGACGGCTAAAGATGTTCCGGGAGGTGCTAATAGTGCTCGTCCACGTATAGGGCGGGCTGCCCGGCCGAGGGCCCGAGGTGGCGACGCTGCGGCACTGCGACTCGTGGTAGCTTATCCGTAATATCTTCGTGCTCGACGGGTAGGTAATAATCGTAACGGACCGAGATAAGATAAAGGCGATCCGGGATAACTCGCACAAGGTGCCCGGTTCGTCCCCGACATAATCGGGCAGATAGTAATACATATATATACTAGATCATCCCGGCGGAGCGGGCGCTCCGGCGCAAGGCCTAATGCCGAACCGCGCGGGGAGTAGCTGAGTTCATTGGCGAGACGGTAGCTCGGGTGTGGGATACTGAGCGGCTTAGCCGGACGATGGCGCATGATATAGGCGGCGACGGGCGTACGGCTCGGCGTAGGACGATACCGGGCCGTAGCTATCGAGATAGGTCGTCGAATACGGGGACTCGCGCTAAAACAGATCGAGAGCCGGCTAGACGACAACGACGACGGGGCGAACGACGATATCGAGGTCATCCCGTCACCGGCGAGCCGGTATACTGCGGAGGAAGCTAGAAATCGTATGGATCTAGCATCGACTCACGGGAGCCGGGTTACGCAACAGCATTATGCCGTACATATCGGGTTCCTAGGAAAGCTATAGCCGGAGATATCGCGACGTTCAAGGAGATTAGCCGGCTGTGATCGGTTTCTGGACGGGAGGCGACCGGGGACGGCAAGCAGAAACGGGCCGGCGAGGCGGCGGAGCACGGCACGCGACAGCAGGCGGGACTCGGCCGCTCTAAGCATATAGGGCGAGGCCGCCGTAGAGGACGCAGAAGAGGCAATGGCGGCGGGGTTACGTAGGCTACTCGGGCCCGGGGCGACATGGCGCAGTAGCAAGCAGGCCGAGAGCATGCGCGCGATCATGGCACTAGAGGGTAGCCAGTCCGTCATAGCGTACTGCCGACAGGGGCCGGCAAGAGCATACTGTTCATGCTACCGGCCGTCATGGCGAACGGCGGGACCAACATCGTGGTTGTGCCATTCGTGGCGCTGATGGAGGATCTAGTCACGCGCGCCGTGTCCATGGGCGTGGACTACATCCGTTTCCGATCGTCAGCGCACGCCGGACGGGAAGGGCTACCGCGGGCCGCCCGGCTGGTAGTCGTCAGCGCGGACGTCGTCAGCGCGGGGGAGTTTTCCGTAATATACCGACGGACTACTTATATACCGGCTTACTCCGACGGATATTTATCAACGAGTGCCACACCGTTATCACGGATATCGGTTTAAGGGCTCGGCTAGGAGAGCTCCGAAGCTTACACCGCTACAGCTACCCGTTAATACTCTTAACTGCGACGATGCCGGAGGTGCTCGAGGACTAGTTCCGGGAGCAGATGTTAGTGGAGGCGGCAACGATAGTGCGGGATCGGACGACGAAGGTAAATTGCCGGTACCGGGTGGAGCAAGTCACGGCCGGGGGCGGGGCGGTGGAGCGGCAGGTGGCGGAGACGGCCAAGCGGCTAGAGGCCACGATGTCCGGGGGGGAGAAGGCGTAATCTACTACCGATCGAGGCGCCAATACGTCGTCATAGCCGACGAGGTCGGCTACGGCTTCACCACAGCGGCATAAGCGAGGAAGAATGCCACGGGGTGCGGGCAGGGTGGGCCGGGGGTGGGGGACAGCGATGGATCACGGCCACGTCGGGCTTGGGGACAGGGGTGGACATCCAGGGCATCGTGGCAGTGATCCACGCGGAACAGCCGTACGGGCTCGTGGACTTTGTGCAGCAGACAGGGCGAGGAGGACGGCGGGCAGGGGAGGTAGTAGAGTCGGTCATCGTGCACGACGGACGGCCGAGCCGGCCCGACCCGCACGGCAGCTCCGTAGACGAACGTAACCGGGCCGAGATGGAGGCGTTCGTGTCGACGGCAGGGTATCGACGGACGGTCGTCAGTACGTTTATGGACGGGGTTCCGGCGAATCGTGCAAGGACATAGCGGGCGCGGAGCTTTATGACCGATGCGAGGAGCAGGCGCGGACCGCTACCGCCAGTGGAGGAAGAGGCAGGGCCAGACAGGGCGAGCGGTGGAGCAACTTTGGGAAGGGGGAAGGGCGACGGGTCCGGACGCTGTTCCGCTGGCTGGACGAGGTTGCGGATAAGTGCGCGGTATGTCATGTCCGGCGCCACCACGTAAGAACCGAGAGGGAGGGGACGCCAGACGAGCTACGGCACAAGCGCCGGGACGAGTAGTACAAAAGGTATCCGGCGAGGGCTACGCGGTGGTACGGAAAAAGATAACGTTCGGGCCGCTATCGTGCTGCTTTACGTGTAAGCTGCCGCTTAACTGGTGCGAGGAGAGGAGGGAAGGCGAGGCGGACGAGGAAGGGCGCTATGAAGATATTGACAAGGTGTTGCCGGTGGTTCTGATGGGCTAAAGAGCGGGAGGGTTCGGGAACTGGCGAAGAGGGAGTTTGGGGTTGATAGTGGCGACCGGGAGGGCTTTTTCCGGTGGCTCGGAGGACGGCGGCGGTTCCACGGGTCGGAGGGGACTAATATGCATGCATTATGGGAGGCCAATTATATGGGAAGCATATAGAGGGGGTATATATTGGTTCGGGACGTAGCGATCTAGTTTCTACCGAGAAAAGAAGGAGAAACTAATAAGAAACGAATTCTAGGTTTTTTTTTAGTATAGAGGAGGAGGATGGAGAGGTGTTATAAATAAAACGAGGGTTACTTTATATTATATAGAAAAAAGGGTTAAGTTAATGAAGTATATAAAGAAGGTAGAGAAAAAGCGACATATGTTAGGGTTGAAAAGGTCATTATAGATAGAGTTTGATGAGAATGAGGGTTATTATTGATATTGATTTACGCTCTATTGCGAACCTTTATTGTAGTTCTTAGGGTTGTCTCCGTCGCCCGGCGTACTTGTATGCGGGGGCAACCCGTGGTGTCCAGCACCCGGCAGGGCAGCGGTAGCCATGGTTAGGGTTAGGTTTAGAAAGAAAGCTTAGGGTTAAGAATATAGAGAATAAAAAGTAGGTATAAGGTTTGAGGAGGGGTTGAATTTGTAAGAGGAAGAGGGAAAGAGGGTATAAGAGTAAGGATAAAGAAGTGAAATAAGATTATATTTTAGAAGAAGAGTAGGTATAATTAATAGAAGCGGTATTTGAAGCGCTGTTGTAAGCGGTATTTGAAACGCTATTATAACCGCTGTTAAAACCGCTGTTAAAACCGCTATTCGAACCAGTATTGAACCGCTGTTAAAACCGCTGTTAAAACCGCTGTTAAAACCGCTGTTAAGACCGCTGTTAAAACCGCTATTCGAACCAGTATTGAACCGCTGTTAAAACCGCTGTTAAAACCGCTGTTAAAACCGCTGTTAAGACCGCTGTTAAAACCGCTATTTGAGCCGGTATTTGAACCGCTGTTGAGACCGCTGTTAAGACCGCTGTTAAAACCGCTATTCGAACCAGTATTGAACCGCTGTTAAAACCGCTGTTAAAACCGCTGTTAAAACCGCTATTTAAACCGCTATTTAAACCGGTATCTGAACTGGTATTTGAACCGCTGTATAATCGCTATTTAAACCGTTATTATTAATTACGAGGTAGTACATAATAGTATATATAAGAAAGAGATTATAAAGTCTTCTAAGTTCTTTGGATTTTGGATTAATATAGTTCTCGTAATAAATAGGAATTATATTCAAGAGCACGATGTTAGGGTGTAAGAATAGAGAGGAGTTGATGAAATTTAGAATTAGAAAGGTGGTATAATAAAAAGAGGAAATATATATTAGTACGATGAGGAGTAGATTAGTATTACTTTATTTTAAGAAGAAAATAAAGATAGAAGATAGTAGTGTAGTTAAGGAATAAGGTTATATAGTAGGAAATAATCAATAAAGAAAGAATAGATTAAAGAGTTTTATATAAGAGGAAGTTTTTATATAAATAGATTTATATAAAGTAATTAGATTACATAGTATTTATTATAGAGATGGTAGTAGGATAAATATATAAAGGGGTAAAGAAATAAGAGCAATAGAATTAAGATTAGAATTACGTACTAGATTATAAAGCAGTATAGTAAGTTAGTTTTAGTATAGTGTAGAATAAGGGTTTATAGGGTATACAGATATATATAGTAAGGTAGAGTAAGGTAGGGGTGTAAGAAATAAGAATAAAGCGATTAATGAAGAAGGTTCTTAGTAAAGATAGGTAGAAGTAATTATAAGATAGAATAGAAAGTAGGTTAGAGTATATTGTATAATGTAGGATGAAATGAGAAGGTGATATAGATGTCAAGTTCAAATGGATAGAAGGAGAGATAATAAGGAGTATAGTAGTAGGAGTTGATAAATGAGAAGTAGTATTGTAAAATAGTGAGTAAAAGTGTAAGGGTTAGGAAAGGGGTATTTTAGTATTAAGCAAGGGCTATTTTAGGTGTTAGAAAAGGGGTGTGTTAAGGGATAGAAAAGGGGTATGTTAAGGGTTGGGGCACGGGTATGTTAAGAGTAAGAAAACGGCTATTATACGTGTTAGAAAACCGGTGTGTTAGGTATTAGGTAACGGCTAATTAAGTAGTAGACAAGCGCTATTTGAAGTGTTAGACAACGGGTGTTTTAAGGGTTGGGAAAGGGCTATTTTAATGGTTAGGCAACGGGTGTTTTGAGTGTTAGACAACGGCTGTTTTACTAGTTAGACAACGGCTATTTTCATTGTTAGACAACGGCTATTTTAAGGGTTAGGAAACGGCTGTTTTAATTGTTAGGCAACGGCTAATTAAGTAGACGCCGCCCACGGCCCCGGCCCCCTTCGGGTTAGGGCCAGAGCCTTGGGGGGAAGGGTGGGGTGGGGGGGAAGGTTGGGAAGGAGGGAGGGAGGGAGGGGGAGGGAGGAGAGGCTTAGGGACGTAGGTCATCATTATCGAAGCTTTTGCTTTGTGCCACAGTTGGTTGCCTTGTCCAGCTCGTATCATTAGATTGAATAGTAAGAATATGGTATCTACGGTAGTTCTATATTAAGTACCTACTATTACACTACGTAATGATGAAACCAGTGACTATATTATCTTGACGTTACCTAGGTATAAAAGCCTTTAGGTGTTTCCATCTGCCCCTAGGATAAAACAGAGATATGCCCCCAGGGGCAAAAGAAGATATGCCCCCAGGGGCAAAACAAGATATGCCCCCAGGTGCAAAACAAGATATGCCCCCAGGAGCAGAACTGAGATATGCCCCCAGGTGCAAAAGAAGATATGCCCCCAGGTGCAGAACAGAGATATGCCCCCAGGTGCAGAACAGAGATCTGCCCCCAGGTGCAAAACAAGATATGCCCCCAGGGGCAGAACAGAGATCTGCCCCCAGGGGCAAAAGAAGATATGCCCCCAGGTGCAGAACAGAGATATGCCCCCAGGTGCAAAAGAAGATATGCCCCCAGGGGCAGAACTGATCATCTGCCCCCAGGTGCAAAAGAAGATATGCCCCCAGGTGCAGAACTGAGATATGCCCCCAGGTGCAGAACAGAGATATGCCCCCAGGTGCAAAAGAAGATATGCCCCCAGGGGCAGAACTGATCATCTGCCCCCAGGTGCAAAAGAAGATATGCCCCCAGGTGCAGAACTGAGATATGCCCCCAGGTGCAGAACAGAGATATGCCCCCAGGTGCAAAAGAAGATATGCCCCCAGGGGCAGAACTGATCATCTGCCCCCAGGTGCAAAAGAAGATATGCCCCCAGGTGCAGAACTGAGATATGCCCCCAGGTGCAGAACAGAGATATGCCCCCAGGTGCAAAAGAAGATATGCCCCCAGGTGCAGAACAGAGATATGCCCCCAGGTGCAGAACTGAGATATGCCCCCAGGGGCAGAACAGAGATCTGCCCCCAGGGGCAGAACTGATCATCTGCCCCCAGGTGCAAAACAGAGATATGCCCCCAGGTGCAAAACAAGATATGCCCCCAGGGGCAAAACAAGATATGCCCCCAGGTGCAGAACTGATCATCTGCCCCCAGGGGCAGAACAGAGATATGCCCCCAGGTGCAAAAGAAGATATGCCCCCAGGTGCAGAACTGATCATCTGCCCCCAGGTGCAAAACAGAGATATGCCCCCAGGTGCAAAAGAAGATATGCCCCCAGGTGCAGAACTGATCATCTGCCCCCAGGGGCAGAACAGAGATATGCCCCCAGGGGCAGAACAGAGATTTGCCCCCAGGTGCAGAACAGAGATATGCCCCCAGGTGCAAAACAAGATATGCCCCCAGGTGCAAAACAAGATATGCCCCCAGGTGCAGAACAGAGATTTGCCCCCAGGTGCAGAACAAGATATGCCCCCAGGACAAAACAGAGATATGCATAGTTACCTTATTATGAGGAGTCTGTTTGCTACGCGCGCGTGCGTCCAGCCCACGGAAAGCTCCCTAAGGTAAAAACCTCATACTGAGGACTTAAGCTAAAACACATCGTTGAAATAAAAAGAGGACGTTAATAGATAATTACCTGAACGCGGTACATGTAGAGATTCAAGAAAAGAAGCCTTTACATCAACATAAATAAAGAAAGATAAGGAGGAGTTGCACCTAGAGCAGCAGCAGGCGTGGCGGACGAGCGCGAACGGAGGATAGAGAAGAGTAAAAGGAACCTATAGAGGAAGACAGGAAGAAGAAGAAGAAGAGGAAGACAGGAAGAAGAAGAAGAGGAAGAAGGACGCGACCAGAACAATAAGGACGCGACCAGAACAGTACGGTCGACAACAGGCTGTCAATAGACCGAATAGGTAGCTGAAACGCGTTAAACTAAACGGGTATAGCGTCGCAAAAAGCAATACCTTGCCTAACGCGTTTGGAGAGGATGCACCGTATAGCCATAAGATGCGTTGCATTCTCCTTGCCAGTAGCAGCCAAACCGACACCAATAAAGATAAGCATAGTAAGGAAGGAAAGTAAAGGAGCTATTACGACGCGTAAGAATACTACTTGAAGTAAGGTAGATAGATGACGGAAGAGGGGGGATAAGAAGTTGGGTATATGGTGGTAAGGGGAGAGTGGTTATCAACATGGGGAGGCAGAGCAGGGGCGTACGTGGGGCTACTGATGGAGCGAGGGAGACTGCAGCGCAGCTCGCCGGCAGATATGGGGATTAGTAATTCCGCTTCCGCGCGTGATGCTTCAACTGCACCCAGCCAGCAGTCAAAGAGAGCAGCGTCAAAGGAGGCATATCGCAGCAGGCACACCACCACACTAGAGTAAGAGTAGATACGTAGGTAGAAAATGATTCACAGAATGTTGTTTTAGTAGTTGTTAGGTTCTTATATTGATATAGTGAAGTACGGCTATGTGATGAATAAAAGTGTATAATTGAATGTAAAAGTAAGAGCAAAGTGAAGATGAAATAATGTTAGGCAAAGCTTTTTCTCCCACAACGAACTGCTTGCAACAACATACTAGAGCTTTCCTAACCTTGAGCAATTCAACTACAGCTAGCATATGCGCGCATATAAAAGGACTGTTGACGAGCTGGGCCTGGGAGGCAGTAATTTACACTACGGTGAAATATAGTATGTTGTATAATTGTAAACTAGTGTAGCCTGAAGCTGACTAGATGGGTCTTTCCCTACTAGATAAGCGCTTTATCTGTTTGATCTAGGGAATCGACTGGATGGAGGTGTTAAGGACAGGTAGAAGTGCCGAGACGGGCTCTAGCCAGACCAAGATAAGGTGAATGGCTATAGTATAGCTCCTCCTAACATGCAAGCTCACACGATGAAGGTGAATCCTATCCACAACCCTAGGGTGTTCAATACTAGATAGGGCCAGCGCTTGCTCTCAAAGCCTGCCCTCAAAGCCTGCCCTCAAAGCCGGCTATAGGAAGCCAGCGGCGGAGCGGACCCGGCGGCGACCCACCCGGAGGCATCGCGCTCCATACGTCGGTAGCCCAAGGCGACCAATCAGCAGGCAGAGACCCCTACCAGCACCTGCCCGGTCCCAGACCCTTTAACATGGTCGTATATAATAAAAGCCTAGGCCA
The DNA here is from genome assembly GCF_030913505.1 of Colletotrichum phormii. Classification (NCBI taxonomy): domain Eukaryota; kingdom Fungi; phylum Ascomycota; class Sordariomycetes; order Glomerellales; family Glomerellaceae; genus Colletotrichum; species Colletotrichum phormii. The sequence goes on along the minus strand of NW_026851445.1, from coordinate 2,620,593 downwards.
ACCCACACCCACCTCATCAGAACCCCAGAGGAAACCAACCATCACCACCACAATGCCACAGACGACAACAACAGAGAAGAAGCGGAAGAGAAGGGCAAGGGACGCTGCCGAGGCGGCGCCCAACCGAAAACGCCAGACGAAAGAGGATGCCTTCCTTGGCGAGAGCGAATCAGTCCGGGAGCGCGCCAGGCCCTACCTGCTCGCCGTGGCCAAGATGCTAGTCGATACGCTCGGGACGAGGTGGAGCGTCGGCAGGAACCGCCCGCTCGAGGCAGGGCATGCTCGCGAACTAAAGGAGGTCTTCAAGAGGAGCGGTCTAGAACGCCGCGCCTCAGAACACCGCATCCTCGTACTCTGCGGCGCCGAGGAGGTCCGCCGCATGCAAAGCGCGCAGCCAGGGAGCGACCGGGGCGGCGAGGACGACTTTCTCGGCTGGGCCGCGGTGAACGGCAGCACGCCCGAGGTGATGGCAGGCCAGCACCGCATCGAGGCCCTCCGGGCGTATATGAAGGAGACGGGCGGGTCGGCGTCGGACCTATGGTGGACGTGCGAGCTCTACGACCAAGGTGGGCAACCAACCGGTACCGCCCACGGGTAAGCGGGCGCGGCGGGAAGGCTAACGGCAGCTAGACCGCCTACCATCCGACCTCAACCTCAAGTTACGAGTCAACCGGAGGGACCCAAGCCAAGCCGACACCCACGGCCAGATCTGGACGCAGCTGGTATCGATCGGCCGCGACGCCGAAGGGCCGCTCCGGCGCGGGCGTGTCAACGGTGATCTCAAGCTCGTAGAGGCGCTACGGCTGGGTAGCGAGAAGGGTTTCCCGATGCGAAGGCTGGTCACGTTATGGAACCACCAAGGATGGCGGGACATGACGACGAGATGGTGCCGCACAAGGCTGGGCCTCGAGACCTTCAGCATCTCGACGTTCGAATGGATGGCCCGGCTCCGGGTCGACGACTACTGGTTTTCGACGCTGGACACGGTGCTCCGCACCATCGAGGCCCTGCCGCTCGACGGGTGCGGCGAACCCGGGCAGGCCGACTGGCACCGGATGGCAGCAGGTCTCGGAGGGGTCGGCCGACCACGGGACGCAGTGGAATCCTTTTTCTTCAAGGACGAGGGCGGCCGTCGCGCCCGGCGGGACGAAGGCCTGCTCGCATTCCTGGACGACGTCAGATACGGCGCCGTGTGCGAGGCCATTGCGGCCGCTCCCGAGCTCGCCTTCCCCGACCTACGGCGCTTCCTCCGCACCAAGAAGGCCGACGCACAAACGGCGGTCCGTATCCTCCAGCACACCATCGCCTGGATCGACCAGGATAGCGCCGTCGCCGTTGACGAGGTAAACCCCAAGACCCAGAACAAGCCATTACTACGAGAGCACCTGCTGGACGCGCTCGGCAAGATCGGCCGGTCTCGCGGCGTCAAGGGCCATACCGCCTCGGCAGCGGCGGCGCAACAGCTGCAGCAGCGCGTCCTCAACTTTGTCCGGGATCACATCGACGAGTTTACCGCAACGGAGGAGGCCAAGACGCTTATCAACGACAATATGTCACTCGTCAACAGTCCGGCCTATGCCGACCGGTTTACCCTCGACTCCTGGGCCCGCCTTCTGCGCCTTGTGAGGCGTGACACCGACGTAGACGGCCACACACTCCGCCCGGAGTGGCAGACCGCCCACGCGACGCGCTAGAGAGGGCATCAGAAACAGGTCTCAGCGCTGGTGCGGACGTTTTTGTAGATGTGTTCCGGCTAGCCGCCGACCGCCCCGGGCTATATGACGCCGCTATACGTTCAGACCTCAATGTAAGATCGAGGCGCTCATCGCAGGCCTCCCTAACGATATATTAATACTAAGTAGCCGCGCCGCCGAGTTCTACCCCCTAGCCCGGGAGGCACCATCGCGGATTCTAATACCGGCGACGAAGTACGTCGTCCACCCGAACCGAACGTACGAACCACCGGGGGTTCCGGCGTTTCGGTTCGGCTTGGTACTGTATCCTTACTCGGTACGCCGGTATTAGAATCCCGATGGTGCCTCCCGGGCTAGGGGTGTAACTCGGCGGCGCGGCTACTTAGTATTAATATATCGTTAGGGAGGCCTGCGATGAGCGCCTCGATCTTACATTAGAGGTCTGAACGTATAGCGGCGTCATATAGCCCGGGGCGGTCGGCGGCTAGCCGGAACACATCTACACAAAACGTCCGCACCAGCGCTAGACCTGTTTCTAATCCCTCTCTGGCGCGTCGCGTGGGCGGTCTGCCACTCCGGGCGGAGTGTGTGGCCGTCTACGTCGGTGTCACGCCTCACAAGGCGCAGAAGGCGGGCCCAGGAGTCGAGGGTAAACCGGTCGGCATAGGCCGGACTGTTGACGAGTGACATATTGTCGTTGATAAGCGTCTTGGCCTCCTCCGTTGCGGTAAACTCGTCGATGTGATCCCGGACAAAGTTGAGGACGCGCTGCTGCAGCTGTTGCGCCGCCGCTGCCGAGGCGGTATGGCCCTTGACGCCGCGAGACCGGCCGATCTTGCCGAGCGCGTCCAGCAGGTGCTCTCGTAGTAATGGCTTGTTCTGGGTCTTGGGGTTTACCTCGTCAACGGCGACGGCGCTATCCTGGTCGATCCAGGCGATGGTGTGCTGGAGGATACGGACCGCCGTTTGTGCGTCGGCCTTCTTGGTGCGGAGGAAGCGCCGTAGGTCGGGGAAGGCGAGCTCGGGAGCGGCCGCAATGGCCTCGCACACGGCGCCGTATCTGACGTCGTCCAGGAATGCGAGCAGGCCTTCGTCCCGCCGGGCGCGACGGCCGCCCTCGTCCTTGAAGAAAAAGGATTCCACTGCGTCCCGTGGTCGGCCGACCCCTCCGAGACCTGCTGCCATCCGGTGCCAGTCGGCCTGCCCGGGTTCGCCGCACCCGTCGAGCGGCAGGGCCTCGATGGTGCGGAGCACCGTGTCCAGCGTCGAAAACCAGTAGTCGTCGACCCGGAGCCGGGCCATCCATTCGAACGTCGAGATGCTGAAGGTCTCGAGGCCCAGCCTTGTGCGGCACCATCTCGTCGTCATGTCCCGCCATCCTTGGTGGTTCCATAACGTGACCAGCCTTCGCATTGGGAAACCCTTCTCGCTACCCAGCCGTAGCGCCTCTACGAGCTTGAGATCACCGTTGACACGCCCGCGCCGGAGCGGCCCTTCGGCGTCGCGGCCGATCGATACCAGCTGCGTCCAGATCTGGCCGTGGGTGTCGGCTTGGCTTGGGTCCCTCCGGTTGACTCGTAACTTGAGGTTGAGGTCGGATGGTAGGCGGTCTAGCTGCCGTTAGCCTTCCCGCCGCGCCCGCTTACCCGTGGGCGGTACCGGTTGGTTGCCCACCTTGGTCGTAGAGCTCGCACGTCCACCATAGGTCCGACGCCGACCCGCCCGTCTCCTTCATATACGCCCGGAGGGCCTCGATGCGGTGCTGGCCTGCCATCACCTCGGGCGTGCTGCCGTTCACCGCGGCCCAGCCGAGAAAGTCGTCCTCGCCGCCCCGGTCGCTCCCTGGCTGCGCGCTTTGCATGCGGCGGACCTCCTCGGCGCCGCAGAGTACGAGGATGCGGTGTTCTGAGGCGCGGCGTTCTAGACCGCTCCTCTTAAAGACCTCCTTCAGTTCGCGAGCATGCCCTGCCTCGAGCGGGCGGTTCCTGCCGACGCTCCACCTCGTCCCGAGCGTATCGACTAGCATCTTGGCCACGGCGAGCAGGTAGGGCCTGGCGCGCTCCCGGACTGATTCGCTCTCGCCAAGGAAGGCATCCTCTTTCGTCTGGCGTTTTCGGTTGGGCGCCGCCTCGGCAGCGTCCCTTGCCCTTCTCTTCCGCTTCTTCTCTGTTGTTGTCGTCTGTGGCATTGTGGTGGTGATGGTTGGTTTCCTCTGGGGTTCTGATGAGGTGGGTGTGGGTTGGCCTAGGCTTTTATTATATACGACCATGTTAAAGGGTCTGGGACCGGGCAGGTGCTGGTAGGGGTCTCTGCCTGCTGATTGGTCGCCTTGGGCTACCGACGTATGGAGCGCGATGCCTCCGGGTGGGTCGCCGCCGGGTCCGCTCCGCCGCTGGCTTCCTATAGCCGGCTTTGAGGGCAGGCTTTGAGGGCAGGCTTTGAGAGCAAGCGCTGGCCCTATCTAGTATTGAACACCCTAGGGTTGTGGATAGGATTCACCTTCATCGTGTGAGCTTGCATGTTAGGAGGAGCTATACTATAGCCATTCACCTTATCTTGGTCTGGCTAGAGCTCGTCTCGGCACTTCTACCTGTCCTTAACACCTCCATCCAGTCGATTCCCTAGATCAAACAGATAAAGCGCTTATCTAGTAGGGAAAGACCCATCTAGTCAGCTTCAGGCTACACTAGTTTACAATTATATAACATACTATATTTCACCGTAGTGTAAATTACTGCCTCCCAGGCCCAGCTCGTCAACAGTCCTTTTATATGCGCGCATATGCTAGCTGTAGTTGAATTGCTCAAGGTTAGGAAAGCTCTAGTATGTTGTTGCAAGCAGTTCGTTGTGGGAGAAAAAGCTTTGCCTACCATTATTTCATCTTCACTTTGCTCTTACTTTTACATTCAATTATACACTTTTATTCATCACATAGCCGTACTTCACTATATCAATATAAGAACCTAACAACTACTAAAACAACATTCTATAAATCATTTTCTACCTACGTATCTACTCTTACTCTAGTGTGGTGGTGTACCTGCTGCGATATGCCTCCTTTGACGCTGCTCTCTTTGACTGCTGGCTGGGTGCAGTTGAAGCATCACGCGCGGAAGCGGAATTACTAATCCCCATATCTGCCGGCGAGCTGCGCTACAGTCTCCCTCGCTCCATCAGTAGCCCCACGTACGCCCCTGCTCTGCCTCCCCATGTTGATAACCACTCTCCCCTTACCACCATATACCCAACTTTTTATCCCCCCTCTTCCGTCATCTATCTACCTTACTTCAAATAGTATTTTTACGCGTCGTAATAGCTCCTTTACCTTCCTTCCTTACTATGCTTATCTTTATTGGTATCGGTTTGCCTGCTACTGGCAAGGAGAATGCAACGCATCTTATGGCTATACGGTGCATCCTCTCCAAACGCGTTAGGCAAGGTATTGCTTTTTGCGACGCTATACCCGTTTAGTTTAACGCGTTTCAGCTACCTATTCGGTCTATTAACAGCCTGTTATCGACCGTACTGTTCTGGTCGCGTCCTTATTGTTCTAGTCGCGTCCTTCTTCCTCTTCTTCTTCTTCCTGTCTTCCTCTTCTTCTTCTTCTTCCTGTCTTCCTCTATAGGTTCCTTTCACTCTTCTCTTAGCTCCGTTCGCGCTCGTCCGTCACGCCTACTGCTGCTCTAGGTGCAACTCCTCCTTATCCTTCTTTATTTATGTTGATGTAAAGGCTTCTTTTCTTGAATCTCTACATATACCGCGTTCAGGTAATTATCTATTAACCTCCTCTTTTTATTTCAACGATGTGTTTTCGCTTAAGTCCTCAACATGAGGTTTTTACCTTAGGGAGCTTTCCGTGGGCTGGACGCACGCGCGCGTAGCAAACAGACTCCTCATAATAAGGTAACTATGCATATCTCTGTTTTGTCCTGGGGGCAAATTTCTGTTCTGCACCTGGGGGCATATCTCTGTTCTGCACCTGGGGGCAGATGATCAGTTCTGCACCTGGGGGCATATCTTCTTTTGCACCTGGGGCAGATGATCTGTTCTGCCCCTGGGGGCATATCTCTGTTCTGCACCTGGGGGCATATCTCTGTTTTGCACCTGGGGGCATATCTTCTTCTGCACCTGGGGGCATATCTTCTTTTGCACCTGGGGGCAGATGATCTGTTCTGCCCCTGGGGGCATATCTCTGTTCTGCACCTGGGGGCATATCTCTGTTCTGCCCCTGGGGGCATATCTTCTTTTGCCCCTGGGGGCATAAGGAAGTTTTGCACCTGGGGGCATATCTCTGTTCTGCACCTGGGGGCAGATGATCAGTTCTGCCCCTGGGGGCATATCTCTGTTCTGCCCCTGGGGGCATATCTTGTTTTGCACCTGGGGGCATAAGGAAGTTCTGCACCTGGGGGCAGATGATCTGTTCTGCACCTGGGGGCATATCTCTGTTCTGCCCCTGGGGGCATATCTCTGTTCTACCCCTGGGGGCATATCTCTGTTTTGCACCTGGGGGCATATCTTCTTTTGCCCCTGGGGGCATATCTCTGTTCTGCACCTGGGGGCATATCTTCTTTTGCCCCTGGGGGCATAAGGAAGTTTTGTACCTGGGGGCATATCTCTGTTTTGCACCTGGGGCATATCTTCTTCTGCACCTGGGGGCATATCTCTGTTTTGCACCTGGGGGCATATCTCTGTTCTGCCCCTGGGGGCATATCTCTGTTCTACCCCTGGGGGCATATCTCTGTTTTGCACCTGGGGGCATATCTTCTTTTGCCCCTGGGGGCATATCTCTGTTCTGCACCTGGGGGCAGATGATCAGTTCTGCCCCTGGGGGCATATCTCTGTTTTGCCCCTGGGGGCATATCTCTGTTCTACCCCTGGGGGCATATCTCTGTTTTGCACCTGGGGGCATATCTTCTTTTGCCCCTGGGGGCATATCTCTGTTCTGCACCTGGGGGCATATCTTCTTTTGCCCCTGGGGGCATAAGGAAGTTTTGTACCTGGGGGCATATCTCTGTTCTGCCCCTGGGGGCATATCTTGTTTTGCACCTGGGGGCATAAGGAAGTTCTGCACCTGGGGGCAGATGATCTGTTCTGCACCTGGGGGCATATCTCTGTTCTGCCCCTGGGGGCATATCTTGTTTTGCACCTGGGGGCAGATGATCTGTTCTGCCCCTGGGGGCATATCTCTGTTCTGCACCTGGGGGCATATCTCTGTTCTGCACCTGGGGGCAAATCTCTGTTCTGCCCCTGGGGGCATATCTCTGTTTTGTCCTAGGGGCAGATGGAAACACCTAAAGGCTTTTATACCTAGGTAACGTCAAGATAATATAGTCACTGGTTTCATCATTACGTAGTGTAATAGTAGGTACTTAATATAGAATTACCGTAGATACCATATTCTTACTATTCAATCTAATGGTACGAGCTGGATAAGGCAACCAACTGTGGCACAAAGCAAAAGCTTCGATAATGATGACTTACGTCCCTAAGCCTCTCCTCCCTCCCTCCCTCCAACCCTCCCTCCCTCCCTCCCTCCTTCCCTCCTCCCCCTCCCCCCCCCCCCCCCCCCCCAAGGCTGGCCCTAACCCGAGGGGGCCGGGGCCGTGGGCGGCGTCTACTGGTTCGAATAGCGGTTTTAACAGCGGTTCAAATACTGGTTCGAATAGCGGTTTTAACAGTGGTTCAAATACTGGTTCGAATAGCGGTTTTAACAGTGGTTCAAATACTGGTTCGAATAGCGGTTTTAACAGCGGTTTTAACAGTGGTTCAAATACTGGTTCGAATAGCGGTTTTAACAGTGGTTCAAATACTGGTTCAAATAGCGGTTTTAACAGCGGTTTTAACAGCGGTTCAATACTGGTTCAAATAGCGGTTTTAACAGCGGTTTTAACAGCGGTTCAAATACCGGCTCAAATAGCGGTTTTAACAGCGGTTATAATAGCGTTTCAAATACCGCTTACAACAGCGCTTCAAATACCGCTTACAACAGCGCTTCAAATACCGCTTCTATTAATTATACCTACTCTTCTTCTAAAATATAATCTTATTTTACTTCTTTATCCTTACTCTTATACCCTCTTTCCCTCTTCCTCTTACAAATTCAACCCCTCCTCAAACCTTATACCTACTTTTTATTCTCTATATTCTTAACCCTAAGCTTTCTTTATAAACCTAACCCTAACCATGGCTACCGCTGCCCTGCCGGCTGCTGGACACCACGGGTTGCCCCCGCATACAAGTACGCCGGGCGACGGAGACAACCCTAAGAACTACAATAAAGGTTCGCAATAGAGCGTAAATCAATATCAATAATAACCCTTATTCTCATCAAACTCTATCTATAATGACCTTTTCAACCCTAACATATATCGCTTTTTCTCTACCTTCTTTATATACTTCATTAACTTAACCCTTTTTTCTATATAATATAAAGTAACCCTCGTTTTATTTATAACACCTCTCCATCCTCCTCCTCTATATTAAAAAAAAACCTAGAATTCGTTTCTTGATTAGTTTCTCCTTCTTTTCTCGGTAGAAACTAGATCGCTACGTCCCGAACCAATATATACCCCCTCTATATGCTTCCTATATAATGGCCTCCTATAATGTATGTATATTGGTCCCCTCCGACCTGTGGAACCGCCGCCGTCCTCCGACCCACCGGAAAAAGCCCTCCCGGTCGCCACTATTAACCCCAAACTCCCTCTTCGCCAGTTCCCGAACCCTCCCGCTCTTTAGCCCAATCAGAACCACCGGCAATACCTTGTTAATATCTTTATAGCGCCCTTCCTCGTCCGCCTCGCCTTCCCTCCTCTCCTCGCACTAGTTAAGCGGTAGTTTATACGTAAAGTAGCACGATAGCGGCCCGAACGTTATCTTCTTCCGTACCACCGCGTAGCCCTCGCCGGATACCTTATTACACTACTCGTCCCGGTGCGTATACCGTGGCTCGTCTGGCGTCCCCTCCCTCTCGGTTCTTACGTGGTGGCGCCGGACATGATATACCGCGTACTCATCCGCAACCTCGTCCAGCCAGCGGAACAGCGTCCGGACCCGTCGCCCTTCCCCCTTCCCAAAGTTGCTCCACCGGGCAGCGGTCCGCGCCTGCTCCTCGCATCGGTCACAAAGCTCCGCGCCCGCTATGTCCTTGCACGATTCGCCGGCAACCCCGTCCATAAACGCACTGACGACCGTCCGTCGACACCCTGCCGTCGACACGAACGCCTCCATCTCGGCCCGGTTACGTTCGTCTACGGAGCTGCCGTGCGGGTCGGGCCGGCTCGGCCGTCCGTCGTGCACGATGACCGACTCTACTACCTCCCCTGCCCGCCGTCCCCCTCGCCCTGTCTGCTGCACAAAGTCCACGAGCCCGTACGGCTGTTCCGCGTGGATCACTGCCACGATGCCCTGGATGTCCACCCCTGTCCCCAAGCCCGACGTGGCCGTGATCCATCGCTGTCCCCCACCCCCGGCCTACCCTGCCCGCACCCCGTGGTATTCTTCCTCGCTTATGCCGCTGTGGTGGAAGCCGCAGCCGACCTCGTCGGCTATGACGACGCATTGGCGCCTCGATCGGTAGTAGATTACGCCCTTCTCCCCCCCGGATATCGTGGCCTCTAGCCGCTTGGCCGTCTCCGCCACCTGCCGCTCCACCGCCCCGCCCCCGGCCGTGACTTGCTCCACCCGGTACCGGCAATTCACCTTTGTCGTCCGATCCCGTACCATCGTTACCGCCTTTACTAATATCTGCTCCCGGAACTAGTCCTCGAGCACCTCCGGCATCGTCGCAGTCAAGAGTACTAACGGGCAGCTATAGCGGTATAAGCTTCGGAGCTCTCCTAGCCGAGCCCTGAAACCGATATCCGTAATAACGGTATAGTACTCGTCGATGAATATCCGTCGGAGCAAGCCGGTATATAATAGTCCGTCGGTATATGCGGAAAACTCCCCCGCGCTAATAACGTCCGTACTAACGACTACCAGCCGGGCGGCCCGCGGTAGCCCTTCCCGTCCGGCGTATGCTGACGATCGGAAACGGATGTAGTCCACGCCTATGGATACGGCGCGCGTGACCAGATCCTCCATTAGCACCACGAATAGCACAACCACGATGTTAGTCCCGCCGTTCGCCATAACGGCCGGCAATATAAATAATATACTCTTACCGGCCCCTGTCGGTAGCACGCTCATAACGGACTAGCTACCCTCTAGTACTATAATCGCGCGTATACTCTTAGCCTACTTACTACTACGCCATATCGCCCCGGGCCCGAGCAGCCTATACAACCCCGCTGCTATCGCCTCTTCCGCGTCCTCTACGGCGGCCTGCCCCGCATATACTTAGAGCGGCCGAGTCCCGCCTACTATCGCGTACCGTGCTCCGCCGCCTCGCCGGCCCGTTTCTATTTGCCATCCCCGGTCGCCTCCCCATCCAGAAACCGATACTATAGCCGGCTAATCTCCTTAAACGTCGCGATTATCTCCGGCTATAACTTTCCTAGAAACCCGATATATACGATATAATATATTACGTAACCCGGCTCCCATGAGTCGACGCTAGATCCTATACGATATTCTAGCTTCCTCCGCAGTATACCGGCTCGCTAGTGACGGGATCGACCTTGACGTCGTCGTTCGCCCTATCGTCGTCGTCGTCTAGCCGGCTCTCGATCTGTTTTAGCGCGAGTCCCCGTATTCGACGACCTATCTCGATAGCTATAGCCGGTATCGTCCTATGCCGAGCCGTATGCCCGTCGCCGCCTGCATTACGCGCGCTATCGTCCGGCTGAGCTGCTTAGTATCCTATACCCGCGAGCTGCCGTCTCGCCATATGAACTCTAGCTGCTCCCGCGCGGTTCGGCTAGTTGGGCCTTATGCCGGAGCGCCCGCTCCGCCGGGATGATCTATAATATACGCTATTATTATCTGCCCGATTACGTCGGGGACGAACCGGGCTACTTTACGCGAGTTGTCCCGGATCGCCTTTATCTTATCTCGGTCCGTTACGATTATTACCTGCCCGTCGAGTACGAAGATGTTGCGGATGAGCTGCCACGAGTCGCAGTGCCGCAGCGTCGCTACCTCGGGCCCTCGGCCGGGCAGCCCGCCCTATGCGTGGACGAGCACCATCAGTACCTCCCGGAACATCTTCAGCCGTCGCAGCCACTGCCGAACCCCCTCTCGCTTGACCTGTTGCTTTCTCGGGTCCTATATCGACGCCCCGAGCTGCCTTATCACCACCGCCGGTCCGGGCTCTAGCTAGTCGTTCTCCGCCTTCGTTGCGAATGACTAGCTAGCCCCGAGCCGCACTATACTATCGACGAGCCGTCCTAGCTTAATACGCGTCTTGATCAGCTCCAGTCCCCCCCGTACAGTATACCGAGTAGCTTCCGTGCGTCGACGACCTGGTCCCGGAGCGCCCGCGTGAAGTCCCGGACGACGATACGCTCGCCGTTATAGAATAGCAACTCGCCGTCATCCGCCCAACGTACCGATAGCTGCCCGCCCATCCGCATCCGCCAGCCTTTCCCGAGCGCTATCCATCCGATATGGTGCTGGCGATTATATGCGCGCCCATACATATCCAAGCGGCATGTTGGTCCCGGAACGTAAGTACTGCCGGAACCCCGACCTCGTCCTGGTCCCGTGGCTGGTCCTCGAACGCCGCCTCCAAGAAGAAGAGCCGGCACCACCACAAGATGGCTGCTAGTATGCCCGTATATAAGTGCGGCTCGGTATACCCGAGCGGACGAGATCGGATCCCTAGCGCTGCACAAAAGCACAGCAGCGAGCTTGCGTATACGTGCCCGCCGACCCGGGTCTTGATCGAGAATTCGCCCTCCCAGCCACATATAAAACGTATCCCAACCCTTTCTTCCATCTTTTATAATCTGCACCCCTTTAGCAGCCATCTGCTCCTCGAATACGCCGCTCCATACCACCTCTAGAAGTTTTACTATACTGGCCGTAAATACTTCTATTAGTATACTTCCTAGTTGGTACGCTTATCCCTTTACCTAGTGAAACCGCCCGCCGTCCTTTACCTCGCCTTCCTACCGCTTACAAAACTCCTATAATAACCCGTAGTAAAAGTAGCTAGAGAATAGCTCGAGACGCCTCTTACCGAATATCTCCCGCTCGGTAGTCCTTATACCTTACTATACCTATATCTACTCCGTCTCTACCCTCCTCGGGTATTAAAAATATATACCTCTCGTCGTCTCTTACCCTAAATATAATATATACCTCTTACGTCGCCCGTAAAGCTACGTAAGAAATGCTTCTATTTCGCTAGCCTTACCTATCTTCTCTACCCTAACTTTCTATTAGTCTAGCTTTATATACCTATCTAGTATATAGAACGCTGCCCGGCCTCCTTTACTATCTTTTACTATGCTATCCTGTTATTATAGCCGAGAACGAACCTTAATCTTAACCCTGGATCGCCCCCGCGGTAGACGTCGTATACTTCTTCGTCCTCTTTATAGCTAGAACGGTTACTTCTCCCGTTTATTATTCGGTCGAGAATAACCCGTCTATATTCGTCGCCGGCGAGATACTCTTTTATTGCCGCCTCCTATTACGATCCGCTGCTGTTGCCGCTGCGGCGTACTACGATTAATATGCTCGGCTGCCCGTCGCGCCCCGCTCGCCCGCTCTCCTGCACGAATCGGTGGAGTCCCGTTGGCATGTCGGCGTGGATTACGAGCCGTACGTCCGGGATATCGATGCCCAGTCCTAATGCGTTCGTCGCCACTACGACGCCCTCGGCCCCGTTACTTCGACGCCACGCCTCGAGCCGAGCCGCCTTGCCCTCTGTCGAGTCGACGTCGCTGAAGAACGTGGCGCACCCCAGCACTGATCCTAAATGCTCTACCCGCTCGATTGACGTGGCGTATACCACCGCCTTGCCTCGCCCGCCGCTGGCCAGAAGCTCACGTACCCACTGGACTGCTACCCGGCATACCTCGGCCTTAACCGTGTCAAGTGTCTTGAGCGCCGCGTCATCTTCGTCTTGTTCTGCGCCACCGTCGTCCTCGTCACTGATCCTGTCGCTTGCTATGACGACGGAATATCCTATGTTCTTGTGCGTCGTTGCTGTTCGGAACATGCTTACACGACTTGCCTCTAGTCGCATCGCGTGGAAGAATACTACTTCGTCCCTTAGCATAAGCGTCGCTATTAAGCATATTATTTATATACCGAACTTACGAATCGCCTCCCCGAGCTCGCTAAGCCGTGGCCGGAAGCTCCGTGAACCCTTTAGTACGATATAGTATTCGTTTATAATGATACGGTCTAGCGCTTACCTCCCTTCTAGCCGTACGATAAAGTTTTTAAACCCCTTTATAACGGCTGACTCGACCGTAACGAAGATAATAGACGCCGCCTGGTTGTTCTTCCGGCTCTGCCATACGTGCGATGTGATCCCCGCCTTAACGTATCGCCTGTGTAGATCTGTCCGTAGCGCTACTAGCGGCGTTATAACCACCGTTACCCCGTCCGGCGAGTAGAACGCCGGTAACATGAACGAGATGCTCTTGCCGCCGCCCGTCCCTATTACCTGCACGATCGGCGTGTACCCGCTGGCGATAGCGAGCACCGCTTCTCTCTGGTTTCTGCGGAACCCCGCCGAGTCGTCCCCCGTCATTACCGTAGCTGGCCTTTTAAGTCTATCCTCCTTAGCTTCTCGAACCGTCGGAGCCTCGCCTCGAGCTGTGGCCCTTCGTACGCCTCCGTCTTTTTCCTCTTATATCCCGCGGAGTCCTATTTCGACTCCGAATCCTTGGCGCCGAACCTTAGAAACCTATATATTAATAGCTAACTCTATGGAACTATTATTACCTCGCTGCGAGACCACTACCGAACTATATAAGCTCTCGTACGTAGATCATGCCTACTAGCCGCGTACTATGTCCCGCCTATAAGTCCTACGGGCTATCCTCGACCTCGTCTATTCCCTCGTCCGACCCCAAGCCTTCGTCGTCTCCACCCGGCCGGCCAAACGACTCGTTCAAGTAGCGGTTAGTAATACCGATAGCTATATACCGCTATATACTTACGTTAACCTAGCATCCCAGTAGCCTCATACTGGTGCGCTATATAATCCGCCGCGCCCTATCTATCGTCTACGTTCGCTCATCTTTCTACGTCTAATCGCCTACGTATGTGCTCTCATCCCCTGCCTCGTCTATATTTGTACTGCGATTGTTGCTATCCTGACGTTTGTGTTATCCCTCCGTTCTTCAATACTACTACCGTCCTGCTTTCTTCCGGGTCCATCTGCCGAATAATGTCGTCTACCTATAAGAACGCGCTGTATCCGCTGGCCTCGTACATGATGCCCTGTACCTCCTACCAGAATGGCAAGATGAGCCACAGATACCATATGATAAGCTCGCCGACCTCCCTCGGTAGATAGCGGTGGATCACCTTCGCCTGGCCTGTCGTCCGGTACCCTTTATGGTACGCCGTGACGAAGTATAATATCTTGTTATGTACTAGTATGTTGCGGACGCTCCCGTTGACCGTATTGACCGTCCGTAGACCTGCAAGCTCGCTCGCCCGCGCCGGCTGCCCGTTAAGTATATGTAGAAGTATCTATAGTCGCTCGCGGAGTCGTTCAAATGTCCTCTCGAACTCCTGCACAGCTGACGGCTGGAACGGTCGGTCTGTTGACCTACAACCGTTGCTTGTGCTGCTCAGTCCCCAGCGCTCTGCTGCGGCGGGTGACTGCGCCAGCCGTATGAACAGCCAGCCGTCCCCGCTAGAAACCTAACTATTGCGGTCGTTGGCGAGAAATGAGTAGCCCGGCTTTGTCTTGCTGTGGTCGTCTTCGATCGATGACTATGGGATGGCTGGTAGCTGGGACCGCACGTTACTTTCGGGACCGTCTGGTAAACCTGAATCCTCCGTCGCCGTTAGCTCTACGAGTAGCTCCCGCGTCTCTCGGACCAGCTCGTGCAGTGCGTCTGACAGCTGCCCCATCGTGAACCGTACCCGTCTGTATGACACGCGATCGCCCACCCAGTCCATGATACCCGCCGCTGCTGTGTTGTATTGGATATGCATACCGTACGTCCGCGTCTCAAGAATCTAGTCCATCGGCGTCGGCTCTGCGTCCTTCTCGCCCGTTGTGCGCGTTATAAACCGCCATATCTTCGCCCGCGTATGCTGGAACAAGCTCTGTGCCGCGTTCTTTGCTTTATCCTTCCCTAGAGATCTTTCTAGCTCGGTAACCTCATTATGCCGCTCGGTATATACCTGATGGATCACTAGCATACGCGCTACCTTGATAACGGCTGAGTACTTTGTTATGTAGTCTGTGATCTGAACCCAGCCGCCATCCTCGGCAATGCCTATCACCGCGAGTACGCTGAGAAGAGCACTGCTGTAGTCTCCGCCCTTCAGCTGGTGGTCCAGTATGCTGATGAGCATGTCAAGCGCTGCGCGTTCCAGCTTCTCCGGCGTTTAGTGCCCCGTCCCCGTACTGGCTGCTTCCGCTATCTGCTCGAACGAGTCCCACGCTTCTCCCTATGACGACGTTAGTTTATACGGTGGTCGCTTGTCGTCGTCCATTTCCTGTGTGCGGAACCAGATACCTAAGAGACATCGCCATACGCCCTTATATCTCGCCTACGTGTCATCCTCCATGCGGTTATCAAACGGCCTCCTTGGTTTGACGTGCGCTTCTGTACGCTGCGCCTCGAACAGCACGGCTAGCCCGACGGCGTTGGGCGTAGACGTCGCTCGAGCCTGGTCTAGCACGCTGTCGACCGTCGCCCATATCGCCTGGAGCACGACCTCATCTTCATTGATGGGTCCTGTGGTGTTAAATAGTGCGCTGGCACTGAGCCCTTGTAAGTGCACCGCCCACCCTACGCGGGCTAGCCATGGGCTGGGCTCCAGCTTTTCGTTGGCGACGCGGATTAGCTCGTCGTGGCTGGTCTTCATACGTTCTGCTTGGACTTCCCGGAGATCTCGAACGCGGTCTATTGCCTGCTGCGCCGGGCGTCTGTTCGGAGCGGCTTGTAGAGACTTATCGGCCGTCTGTCCCCGGGCCACCTCAAACCACTGGCTGCCGGCTCGGCTTGGGAAGAAGCGTTGGCATTGGACGCCTGTTGTCTATGGCAGCCGTCGGGGCTGCTGGCTTTTCTTGCTTACGTCGCCCCCCTTCTTCCACTCATTCACCCACTCATGTTTCTCTCGACAGTGCTGCTGTATAGTCTGCAGCCGGATGCATACATACGAGCACGTATCGTATCGTATGCCGTCGTTACGTGGCGCTATGATGTATGGGATTGCCGCTATATGTGGGCTGGGATGCTCTAGCCCTGCAATATCAGACTGTGTTTTATACACTGTCGTCTCTTGCTCGATCTTGCAGACAATAGCATATCTCTCTTTAGGTTGAATAGACGAATGACGCGTTCTCAAATGTGCGGCCGACTCGTTAGCAACTACTGCAAACTGACAAGATGTGCAAATAAGCAGACAAAACGACTCAGCAACCATAAATGGTTCCATTATTGATGGCGCCGTAACGATTATCTTTAGATTGAAATATCTATTCCTATCGTCGATAGTTATACTAACTTATACTTCTTGTTCTATGAATGTTTTCTACGACATGGGGTAACCATAGTAACGTGTGGGTGCGACCCATCAACTTCCCAAATGTGGAATCCTCTTCAGCGCACGGGCCAGCCGTCCATGGGGGGAAGTAGAGATGTGGTCCAATCATATAGATGCGGGGGGGTGGAGCGGCGAACACCACATCAAAACTACAGCTTCAGCAATAAAATTACTTATAAATTAATCTAATGTAGTTTTATTTCTAAAATTAGCATACTTCATATCCTATACTTATGTTATATTTTACAACTTAAAGCTAACGTTTTACTCTAGAATCGGCTGAGTTCTTTCAATCAACACCTACCCCCCTAACATTCAACCAACACCTACCCCATGCATGTCACCCCCCACTTTTCCATTTGGTGAGGATTTCAACCATCACCTAGTAGGTGTTTGTAGTTGCCAGTATGTTAGGATAGCTAGTAGCTAGGACCGCACGTTACTTTCGGGACCGTCTAGCAAACCTAAATCCTCCGTCGCCGTTAGCTCTACGAATAGCTCCCGCGTCTCTCGGACTAGCTCGTGCAGTGCGTCTAACAGCTGCCCTATCGTGAACCGTACCCGTCTATATGATACGCGATCGCCCACCCAGTCCATGACACCCGCCGCTGCTATGTTATATTAGATATATATACTATACGTCCGCGTCTCGAGAATCTAGTCTATTGGCGTCGGCTCTACGTCCTTCTCGCCCGTCGTGTGCGTTATGAACCGCCGCATCTTCGCCCACATATACTAGAACAAACTCTGCGCCGCGTTCTCTGCTTTATCCTTCCCTAGAGATCTTTCTAGCTCGGCAACCTCGTCATGCCGCTCGGTATATGCCTAATAGATCATTAGCATACGCACTACCTTGATAACGGCTAAGTACTTCGTTATATAGTCTATAATCTGAACCCAGCCGCCATCCTCGGTAATACCCATCACCGCGAGTGCGCTAAGAAGAGCACTGCTGTAGTCTCCGCCCTTCAGCTGGTGGTCCAGCATGCTGATGAGCATGTTAAGCGCTGCGCGTTCCAGCTTCTCCGGAGTTTAGTGCCCCGTCCCCGTGCTGGCTGCTTCCGCCATCTGCTCGAACGAGTCCCACGCTTCTCCCTGTGACGACGTCAGTTTATACGGTGGCCGCTTATCGTCGTCCATTTCCTGTGTGCGGAACCAGACACCTAAGAGACATCGCCACACGCCCTTATATCTCGCCCACGTATCATCCTCCATGCGGTTATCAAACGGCCTCCTTGGTTTGACGTACGCTTCTATACGCTGCGCCTCGAACAGCACGGCCAGCCCGACGGCGTTGGGCGCAGACGTCGCTCGAGCCTGGTCTAGCACGCTGTCGACCGTCGCCCACATCGCCTGGAGCACGACCTCATCTTCATTAATGGGTCCTGTGGTGTTGAATAGTGCGCTGGCACTGAGCCCTTGTAAGTGCACCGCCCACCCTACGCGGGCTAGCCATGGGCTGGGCTCCAGCTTTTCGTTGGCGACGCGGATCAGCTCGTCGTGGCTAGTCTTCACACGTTCTACTTGGACTTCCCGGAGATCTCGAACGCGGTCCATTGCCTGCTGCGCCGGGCGTCTGTTCGGAGCGGCTTACAGAGACTCATCGGCCGTCTATCCCCGGGCCACCTCAAACCACTGGCTACCGGCTCGGCTTAGGAAGAAGCGTTGGCATTGGACGCCTATTATCCATGGCAGCCGTCGGGGCTACTGGCTTTTCTTACTCACGTCGCCCCCCTTCTTCCACTCATTCACCCACTCATGTTTCTCTCGACAGTGCTGCTGCATAGTCTGCAGCCGGATACATACATACGAGCACATATCGCATCGTATGCCGTCGTTACGTGGCGCTATGATGTATGGGATTGCCGCTATATGTGGGCTGGGATGCTCTAGCCCTGCAACATCAGACTGTGTTTTATACACTGTCGTCTCTTGCTCGATCTTGCAGACAATAGCACATCTCTCTTTAGGTTGAATAGACGAATGACGCGTTCTCAAATGTGCGGCCGACTCGTTAGCAACTACTGCAAACTGACAAGATGTGCAAATAAGCAGACAAAACGACTCAGCAACCATAAATGGTTCCATTATTGATGGCGTCGTAACGATTATCTTTAGATTGAAATATCTATTCCTATCGTCGATAGTTATACTAACTTATACTTCTCGTTCTATGAATGTTTTCTACGACATGGGGTAACCATAGTAACGTGTGGGTGCGACCCATCAACTTCCCAAATGTGGAATCCTCTTCAGCGCACGGGCCAGCCGTCCATGGGGGGAAGTAGAGATGTGGTCCAATCATATAGATGCGGGGGGGTGGAGCGGCGAACACCACATCAAAACTATAGCTTCAGCAATAAAATTACTCATAAATTAATCTAATGTAGTTTTATTTCTAAAATTAGCATACTTCATATCCTATACTTATGTTATATTTTACAACTTAAAGCTAACGTTTTACTCTAGAATCGGCTGAGTTCTTTCAATCAACACCTACCCCCCTAACATTCAACCAACACCTACCCCATGCATGTCACCCCCCACTTTTCCATTTGGTGAGGATTTCAACCATCACCTAGTAGGTGTTTGTAGTTGCCAGTATGTTAGGGGGCCGGGGCCGTGGGCGGCGGCTACTCTACTCTACTCTACTCTACTCCTCAGCATTGGCGCCGCGAGTGCCCCGGCGGAGGGGAACAGGGGGGTGATGTCACGGGCTGGAGCCCGGTTAAGATCTCCGGCTCTACCGGAGCCACCATTCTGCCGCAGTACACCGCTGAGTCCGGGCCTGTTATGCCATAGCTATCCCATCGAGTGCGGATGGACCCCATTTTCGCCAAGGGCGGGGTAGAGCCAACAAGGGCCTGGGGACCCTTTGAGTTGACCAATAGATCTCTAGTACCTCTAATCTCTATAGATTTTGGGCATGCCAGAGGTACCAGCAATCTCTATCAATACATAATGGTACATTATAATCTAAGCAGCCCTTCTGTGTTTTCCTTCTAGTGCGGGTATTCCCAGATACCTCGCCTAGAGGCTGCTGCTTCCTACTGCCACAATAAGAGCAAGGCGAATTAACCTTCCTTGAACCCTTTCTATGCTGTTCCCATGGAATCGAGGTATTCCTTTTGTCTGTAGCCCGCCTAGGTCGTGAAAGTCTTCGCCCGTCTGCTGATGGGCCAAACTGCTGGATAAGCTGGGCTGCAAGCAGCTGCCGTATCTCTTATGCCCGGGTCGGCACGTCAAAAGGCCGGAAGCAGCCCGGAAGGCCATGCCCGGTAGCCGGAGGTTCGTGAGGTCGGACTGTAGCTGCGTCACAGCGCTCGGGCGTACAGTCTGCATTACAGGCAGCAGTGTGTGTGTGTGTGTTATATTTAACGCCGTGGCGGCAAGGGCGCAGCCGCCCTTGCGGCCGACCTCCCGAAGGGTATATGGCGTGGAGAGCCGTCGCCCTAAAGATCTTCTGGCTGGACCTCAACTACTATACAGCTGCGTACAGAAGTAACAGATGCATTAGATGCAATAGAGGTATCAGAATCACCAGAAGACATCTCAGCATCAATCAAAATGGTAGTAATCGTGGTGATAATAGGCAAAAGAGCATAGGGATAAGTGACGTATCGTCAAGTACCCCTTTCAATGCGGGGTAATAATAATGGGTAACTAATGGGTACTTCGAGGCTTGGCGAAAATGGGGTCCATCCGCCCTCGATGGGATACGCGCATCCCTGTAATTCCTCCTTTTCCTCTCAGCTTAGAATAGTCAATCAACGGCACCTCTACGTTGAACAAGCCTAGGGGCCAGCCCCTTACAGTTACGGGCCGAGCCCTTCACATGGGATGCTCTCGGCTATGCTCGGCTGATGCTCTCGGCATGTCATTAGTATAGTAGGATCTTACTCTTCTAGATAATCTAGCGCCTAAAGACCTTCGCATAGGCGCTTAACTTTGTAAGGTTGAGGAAAGCCACTTGTTGAAGTGCGGAAGTGGAATTGACTGGATATGCTCGGACCAGAACGAGCAATCTGGGCCCATAATAATCTGGCTGAGACCAGCCAATGAGAACGCAGGAATCCAGGTGCCTCAGATGAGGGATTTTCCTAGCTACATTTGAAGGATACAATAACAACATAGTCAATCAATATCATCACGATTATGGACGACACCACTATCCTTAATAGAGGACGAGGGTGGCTATAGAACAAAGTCCATACGCACCAAACCGGTCAGCCCCGTCAGTGACATCAGCACACCCAGATAGCTAAGCGACACACACCACCGCCACCACCACCACCATTGCTGCCTGGCCCTCAAGCCTATCAACTGCTACATTACATTTTACGTTTTCTACGTATCATCCACTTTTGACGACCTGCAGGGAGCTGGAGGCTGAAGCATTCCACAGCTGGAATTCTCCCCCCCCTGCAAGCCACACCAAACGTACATCAGGCATTTGAAACATTCAAGAGTTTGGCTTGAGAATATAGTAATTGTTTGCAAAACTAGTGGCATATCCAGTTAGTGCCAGAAGCAAACCTGTCAGCCTGATTTAAATGGCCCGACTGCCAAGGAAAAGAAATAAAAGCGTCCAGAGGGGTGTGCTGGCCAATACGTTAATTAATTTGGCCGACTCTGCCTTGTGCAACTCATTACGTGGCTTCCGTCCTGTGTAACATCACACTACCGCTCAGCCTGATTTGAGCCTCCCCATAAGATTTAAATGAGTTGCCTGCATATCCACTGATATATTTCCAAGTCCGCCAGCAGTACAATCGTCTTCATTTCTCCAAACCCCAAGATCGAAATTTTCTCTTTAATTATCAACGTTGATCATTGTCCACAATTTTCTCACTGTAACAAGGATGGATGATACTTTTAGGAGGGTTTTCCCCTCGTGGCCATCCTCATCATTACCGACGGCAGCCGCAGCACCTGCAACATCGCCAACCGGAAACCCTACGCCGACGCATAAGTCCGAAGGACTTTGCAACGAGTGTGGCTTGATAGACTTCCGCCAGTTTAACACGCTCCTTTCACCCGTGAACGAATCAGTGGCGGCCGATCCAAACGTCTACGTCATCTCTTTGTTCAATATCATAAAGCACTCGAAGAAACGTAAATGTACGTTCTGTATGTTGCTTTTCGATGCAATAGTACGAAACGATCCCTTCAACCATCCGGCAATTCGAGAACATATGCCCAAGAAGCAGCAGGATAAGAGCTTCGAAGCTTGGGCGCGTGGAATTAGCTGGTTCGAGGATAACGTCATGAGTATTCCTCATCCACTTGGGAGAGGAAGGAACAAAATCGAACTTGAGCAAAGTCGGTCGGGAGAAGGAAACGCGGAAATGATAGAGGTTCGCAACAAGGGTCATGAAGCGGCTATGCAAAGCGGCGTCATTGTCACCGCTGGAGCTGCCGGGGCAGCTACTCAGGGGGCTGCCTCAGAGAAGAACGATGGACTGAAAGGTGTCTTCTCAGCCTTGGGCGCCGCCGGGAGTCTAGCTGCCTCTGTCATTGCATCAAAAGATTTCAAGCTACCTGCTGCTGTGTGCGTTACGGTACACGGAGTTGGCAGCCCAAACGCAGGACTAATTGAGGTCGGGCTTTATGGATATGGCAATTCACCACAGGCCCAGCTATCTCTTCTATGCTTTTTCAACCTCCGTGTTGCATCTAAATATCAGAGCGCAGCATTAGGTCTCCGATATGGAAACCTAATGGAGGAAAAAGTTCGAGTCGAGAGTGATTGCAAAGTGTGGCTGCGTGATTGTACTGAGCAACACGGCAAAAATTGTGGAGAGCCAGCTTGGTCAAAGAATTTAAGACCACCTTCAGGAGAGCATTTCAGGCTTATTGACGTTCTTCAGAACAAGGTTGTCCAACCACCGTTCGGTAGCAAAGGGATCAAGTACGCTGCTCTGTCTTATGTCTGGGGGGAGGCCGGAAAGCAAGCCCTTCAACTGCGCGTTGAAAATCTGATGGACCTCAGCAAATCCCTTATTGGCCATGATAGAGAGGTGGCCAGAACTGTTTCCGATGCCATTGAGGTGGCCAAACGGCTGAAAATTCGCTACTTATGGGTGGACAGTCTTTGCATCATTCAAGAGCCAGAAAACACACGGGGCAGGGACGACTTAGAGGCGCGTCAATCACAGATACGGCAAATGGACAGCATCTACAGTTCCGCGCAGGTGGTTATAGTAGCAGCAGCCGGCAAAGATGCCGCCAGCGGACTGACTGGGATATCGTCACCTCGAGTCACAGGACAACTACAGATCGCCAAAGAGGTTGTGGAAAACGTCAATGTGTTACTTGCGGTCCAATACGACAAATCGTACGGCAAGTGGGATACCCGCGGTTGGACTTTACAAGAGAAAATGCTATCGAAGCGAATGCTTGTGTTTGGCGAAAGCTATGTTAGCTTCCACTGCAGGCATGGGATTTTGAGAGAAGATATGCCCGCCATACACGCCGGGAATGGGCCTCCTCAATTTCCCTACCTATCCATGTCGTCAACAGCCGGCAAATCCTTAGTCAAACACAACTGGAACACCACGCCACTCTTAATGAGATCGCCCTTCTTCAGCGAATATGCGAAGCTTTTAGAGCAATACACCAGCCGGGATATGACAAAACCCAAGGACTTTCTCAGCGGCGTCATGGGCCTTTTGACGGTGCTGGAGGCTATGAGACGATCCAATGAATCTTCCACTATTCAAACGGAGGAACGCCAGGCTCATATTTTGTATGGTCTTCCAGAGGAATTTCTCGACATTTCACTCCTGTGGCAACCCCCCGCGGCTAAGGGAGTGCTTCTTGTGAAAAGAAACAACAAAGATGCGCCAAGCTGGTCTTGGGCAGGCTGGCAAGTGAGCAAGGATAACAGGGCTGGCGAAATTGAGGATGAGAAACACCATGCTCGTCCAGGAATTCGTTTCGAGGAACCTTTCCGAGTGGCTGCCAACGAGGATCTGTCTCTGAAAAAGCACATGGCACATGGCGAACAATCTGAAGAGCGTTTCAGACCACTTATATTGTGGTACAAGTGCGTTGTGGAGAGGGACTCGAATGATTACCCACATTCTCGTCCTGTCCACTCAACAACCGAAACTGGAGCGAGACTCGTACCTATCAATGGCAATGGACTGGGCTTTGCCTGCGGCTCGGACGCTATCAAGATCGAGAAGCAATTCATTGAAAGAGCTAGGCAATATCAAAGGTCCTACAGGCCCTCCGGGTTTCGACAACTTCCCTACATCCCGCCTGATATTCCCCTCAGCGATCGTAACCTTGTCTGCGAAACACAACAGGCTAAGTTCAAACTCAGTCGAAAGCCACAGGAAAAGGCTACGCGCATAGAAACCCTCTGGGACCGTGAAGGAGGAAAGCTATTTGCTTGCAAACAGTTCGAGATCAATGAGGTCGAAATACTTGACGAAGAAGACAAGATCGTGGGACACATGATTCTCACATGCACGAGCCAAAACGAAACCATATTGACTGAAGAACATGTCCTTATCGTTATGTCGGACTCCCAGTATTGGGGAAACGAGGAGCGGGTTGATGTTGTGGATCTGCCATTGTTCAATGTCATGGCCATTAAATGGGACACCAGAAGAGAATTCGCGGAAAGGGTTGGCATGGGTAAAATATTCAAGTCAGCTTGGATGAGAGTACAGCCGGAGTGGACTCGGGTGATCCTCGAGTGAGATGGTGCAGGAGGAAAATTGGAGTCTTAAAATGTTTGGGAATTAAGAAATTTATAACAGCTAATGTTTATGTTGGACCTGGCTAAAGGACGTTCTGAGAATTTGGCTTTTGCTACTTTCATCTGATATTTTATTGCCATAGCCATCCAGTTTTAACTTCCCTCTCGCCTAATTTTTCTTAGCATCTACTCTTAGTATAATAGTGTTACGGCCAGCTAGTCGTAGGGGTAGTTTGCAGAAGTTGAGGCTGCGGAACTGGTAACAGTAATCGTAGTCGTGGAATAGTTTCAAGGAAACTATGTCTGTCAATCGTAAGGGTAGGTAAGGCTTCGGTGATCAGTCGTAGTCTTGTCAAGGTAGTAGCTGAAAGCGGATGTTAATCCTGATACGAAGTTAATTGCTGAAGAGCTATGGAAAGTCTGTCCTAGAGTCCGGCTCGAGTCCATCCTATATACAAGTCTTGATTCTGAACATATCCTTTATCCGTATGTTTACCGTACGGATTCCGTATTCTAAACATACGGGGTCCGTACCTCAAAGTTAATGATGATGATGATGTATTTAACGTCTGGTAACAAAAGGACGTGCCGGGCGCTATGTCGACATGGTCTATACTAATCTAAACTATGTTACAGGCTACCGTCTTCACCTAACGTTCCTATTCAATGACTCGGGCAAATTTCGGAAAAGAAATTGGTCTCCTCTATCCATTCGCATAAAAGAGAGGCTCCCTTAGCAGAACCTAGTAAGAAATTAATACTTATTTTAGCTATACGTTAGCGGAGGTAGCGCGGTGTAGCCTTGCGTCCACGCTTACAGAAGTAGAAATGGACTGGTATCTTAGGTTTCCCATAGCTGCAATTGAGCAACGCATCTTAATGAGCGAATCTCTCGTGGTATACTACAAAGTCTCTATAATAGGATCTTACTGCGTATAGCCTTCCTAGTAAGTGCCGAGGGAGGCAAAGTTCGGGCGGCTTAGGGTAAAGAATTATCTCGAGGTCGGCATATTGCCGAGGGCATTGGGACAGCCATTTTCTGGCAAAGGCTTGGAAGGTAGCTACTTTAGCTTGCCTTTCTAGGTGCGCTAATAAGGGCTGTGGTTGTGATTTTGAGATTAGTTTGCAGGCTTCCTTGGCTAGAGCATCCGCTTCTTCATTTCCTGGTACTCCCGTATGCCCAGGGCACCACCAAACATAAACCCTGCCGGGGGTTGTCCAGCTCTCTCTTTGTCTCCGAGTCTAGGAGGAAGAGAGCCTATTGAAGGCCCTAAATCTAGCCTGGCTGCTTCCTGTGCTCTGGGAGTATAGTCTAGCCGTAACTACGAGGTTATCGAGGCAGATATGGACGTTATCTACCATACGAGCCGTAGGAGCCCGGGTGGCTTCCATCAGGCCGTAATACGCAGCATATGCCTCCGCATTATATACCTTAGTTTAGGAGCCGAGTAGTTCGGATCCGCGGAAGATCTGCCGTATAGCTTGGTACCCTACCTAGCCTGCTCCGGCGGAGGTACTACTGCCGTCCGACATCTAGGACCCGTTAGTATAGACAATAATGTCCCGCTTGGAGAAAGTTGCCATCCTGCCTGCAAAGGAGAGGGCCTGTTCTTCTTTGGTCTTATTAGGTTCGTAGCCGACCCTGGCGAGGGCTGTCTGCCAGTCCGCTAGTTGCTCCCAAGGGGGGAGTTCTAACGGATCGATGTATTCGGTATTTTTGCTTACGAGGCTTACTATTCGTCATAGCCGTGAGTCTAGTCCTGATTTGTCCCTGAGTCTCGTTCGGAGAGGGTATCGCTCGTCCAGACGATGGATTCTAGTGGACGCTGTGTGGAGCTTCGCGTCCAGTATCACCTCTGCTGGGGGTAGAGCCGCCTCGCGCTATAGGATCGGTATAGGCGTAGTTCTATATACGGGGACCATCGCTCTAATAGCTTTGGTTTGCGTCGCGTCTAGTTAATATAGTAGACTACTAACCCCGTTTGAGATAGTACGTCCATTCTTTATCCGGCTCTTACCGGGCCACTATACTTCAGATGCATAGTACTAAGTGGGTAATATATAAGAGGTGATCGCTCGACGAAGTAAGTACGTAGGCGCGCCCTAGACAGTGTTCCCTAGTCCCTATAGTCTATTAACTACTTAGTATGCTTTTATAGAGAGGTTTTTTACGTGACTCTTGAATATAAGTTTACGGTCGAAGTGAACGCCGAGCTAGCGTAGAGAAGAGCCTTCTTTGATAGCCTGAACTGTATAATACTTCCTATCCGGCAAACCTATTGTGATTGATGGGTTTTTATCTTTTTGTTTCTTGGTGAAGTGGATTAGTTCGGACTTATTAAGGTTAAAAGTGATTCCTTCCGTCGCGCCCTATCCTAAGGTTTTTTTCTATTCTTTAGTTAGGATATTATAGTTATTCTTTAGTGATGTTAAGCTTGCTTAGATAGCGACCTTATCGGCGTAGCCGAAACGAGATCCCTTCCTTCCTAGGCGAGCTATGCTTAGCTTGAAAAGAGGTTCAATATAGAGCATGAATAGAATAGGAGACACGGGTGAGCCTTATAATAGTCCGTATTCGAGACCGAAGACGTCTCCTACCTCCCTATCAAGCCTTATTCTTGCTCTCCTTCCGGTAACAAAACTTGAGACCTAGCGTACGAGGTTCTCCGGCTATCCTTGTTCGTAGAGGCGTCGGACTAGTCGTCCTGGGAGCACGGCGTCGAAAGCCCCTTTTATATCGAGCATAAGCATAGAGGTAATCAGGCCTCTTTACTAGGCGTACTCGATGTCGTGGATAGCCGCTGCGATGAGGTCGCTATAAGAGCGAAGAGGGAGTGCTCCAAACTATTGATCGTGCAGAACACGATATTTAACTACGATCCAGGTAAGTCGTCTAGCGATAAGTCTCTCCAAGCCTTTTCCAATGACGGCTAAGAGCGTAATTAGCCTATAGGAGCGCGGGAGTGTCTTATCTCTTTTTCCCGGTTTTGCTAGGATCACGAGAGTTGCTTCTTTAAAACAAGTAGGATACTAACCCTCGCGTATATACCCGCTATAAAGTAAGAGGATAATATCCTCGATAACTGGCCATGCTATTTTTAAAGCAGTCGTAGTGATTCCGTCGGTCCCAGGAGTCGTGTTTCCCGCGGTGAGAACCGAAGACCGTACCTCGTCCTTCGTAACCTGCGGGAAAGGAAGCATAGCTTGCCTTTGTAAGACTAGGCTTTCTGTTGGTATGTCCTCGGAGATTGCAGCGTTTCTAAGGAGGACGCGGGTAAATAAGTCGCGCTTCTCTTTTGGTTGTGAGACAAGCGTGTCTTGGTTATCTACATCTCGGAGTAGCGGGGTCTGAAAGGATCCTGTGGCTTTGTACTAACCGACTATTTCAAATATATCTTTGCTTAAGGAGGCTGAGGAGATCTTATCTTTCCAAAAGGCATCCTTGGAGCGTTTAAACTCGTAGAGGAAGTCCTGTTTTAGAGCTTCGACCTCCTCTTCTTCCCATTGGCAGTTCACTCCGGCTGCGCGGAGTCTTACTAATATCGCTTGCTTATTCGTATAGGCTCGGTGTTTACGTGTGTAGCTTTCGCTCTAGTATGGTCTCCCTGTACCTTTCCCGAGCGTGCGCTTTGTGGAAGCCGTGAGTGCTTTGATAAGATAGTCCGTAAGCTGTTGTGCTAGGAGATCTAAAGACTGTGTGTCAGAGCCCTCCCGGATAGGGGCTAGTAAGAGGTAGTAAGGAGTCCAAGCAACAAAGGAACAGCTCAGATATATATACAGCGCAGGGAGTACACGTCGAGGGAGGAGCAGACTTCAGTAATTCATCATTCTACCCCTAACTGCAGTTGGCCTCTGAGAGCTTCCACCCTGCGTCAACATCCCAACTTGACACTGTGGGTCTTGGATGTTGCTTGTAGTGCGGCGTATTGGTTGTAAGTTGCGTTTAATGATGCCGAGGAAAAGCTCCTCGTCCATCGTGTCGAGCCGAAACCTTCCCGGAGTCTGGCTGGGTGAATCGATTAGGGCCAAGGGGACCTGGGTAAGTAGAGATTCGTGGTCTGATGTCGTGTGTAGTGACGTTTCTATGCTGGTGGAGGCCCCATGGAGGTTGCTGGACGCCCAGCATAAATCTAGGGTGTTGCCGCCTTTGTGCGTGGGTTCACCTATAGGTGACATTAGGACAAGGCTGGCGGCTTCTGCCTATTCTACTAGGTTTTCAGCGTCCGGGGAACTCGTGGCCTCGGGCTACTACGTCCAATGGTATAAGTTAAAATCCCCCGCAATCAATACTCGATCCTTAGGTTTGGGTTACCAGGCCGCTAGGATGTTCCTGAGAGCCTGGCCAGATTGCAGAGAGCCGCGAGGGGCGTTATATATATTAATAACTATAAGGACCTCCTTCGTTCCCGAGAGGAGTTATAAGAAGAGTAGGTCTATAGATAGATCGGGTAGAGGCCGTGTTTATACGCCTCGTACCCCAGTTCCTCTACGGAGGTAGGTAAGTACCCTAGGACGGTCTTCGGTCCAGTTATCCACTAGGGTGAAAGTCTTAAAACCTGGGTAGTGTCTTGTGAGCCTCCTCTCCTCCGAACGGATAAACGGCTATTATATTAAGAATATATCGATCTAGGCTACGTAAGCTAGGTTTAGTGCTATTTCGTGGGCGGATACCCGCCTACCTACATTCGCTTATATAATTTATAGGGTTTTAAAGGGTTATATTCTTTTTTTGTATCTTATTCGCCGGGGTACAGTCTATCGCTTATTCTTCTTTACGGGAATGTCGATGCGACTGCTAGGTCGTATTTCTCCATAATCTTTCTCCCTCAGCTCGGATGGCCCGTAGCTGAGCCTTATCCCTCCTCTGGATTACCCCCTTCACCACTTTAGGTTGGATAGGGCAAGTCGCATCGAAGGCGGCGTAAGGCCCGTTATACGACGGGTATTTAAAGGGGCAGTCGCAGCCATCGTGACCCTTAGTGCCGCCGCAGGGTGCCCGGTGTTGATCAGTTGTGTAGGAAGGAGAGCTGTACTTGAGGCATCTCTTCCTTCTGGTGCACGTTCGTTCGCTATGAAAACCGCCGCAGCGGAGATATTAAGGAGACCTCTTCTCCTTCGGGAACTATAGGTTTATAAAAACGCTAGCACCTATTAAACGGAGGCGTCTTGGTAGTTGCCTTATGGCTTCCGCCTTGAACTAGGCTATTACTGTGCCTAGCCTTTCGACTTCGTCCTTCCTAGAGAAGTGTGCTTTTTTAGGCTTGAGTTTCGTCGAGACCTGGATCTCTTTAAGGAGCTCCTCGGTCGTGATTTCCAGCTTAGTATTGGTTACTAGATAATGCCTGGTATAAGGGATGTTTGCGATATAGGCTCGGATCTAGGTATCGCGTTGCTCGATCGCTTGCGCTTGGAGAAGGGTAGCGATCTATTCTCTGTTTTCTAGTAGGACTTTTGTACTATCTATTAATAAAGGTAGGAGTACTAATCCTATCTTAACATAGTCGATCCCCTTGAGGGCTTCTCGGGCTTAGGGACTTAGCCTTTCCTAAACGAAGATATATATATCGTAGGCTTTCTCGTTCCGAAGCGGGCTTTCAGGCGATAAACGCGTAAAGACGTATAGATCCTTTAAGGCCGTCCGGTTTATAGCTTGTTTTGCGGCTTGTTTGGCTGGCGTTGGTTTATCCTGTCTTTTGGATAGTGGCTGGCTCGCCGCCGCCGCGTATGAACGGACTAGGGGCGGCTAGTTCTGGGTTATGTACGAGGGATGCCCCTGGGAACTCAGGTCAGTCTCGCTAGGCCCTGTGCTAATAGCGTATATAGACCTTACTAGACCACGTTAATGCCGGTTTGAACGCTGTTTCTCCTCCTGAAGCTCTCTCTCTAAGAATTCGATCTTCGTCAAATAGTCTTTTAAAAACTATTCCCTCTCGGCGTCCCGACGCAGGAGGTCCTGGACCAGATTCGAAAGCTTATTGATCTCGTCTTTGAGCTCAGAATTGTCCTGGTAGTTGACCTGCTCAACCACTCTGACCTTTGCAGTCGGCTTCCGGACTCGTCCCGACCGCCGAGATATACCGGCGTCCCCGTGAACCGTGATCGATGGCCCTATATCTAGGGAGACCGCTATGGTCGTGGAATTCAGCTCGTATGGGCTGATGTTGAGAGATGATAGTGCAGTGGGCCGTAGCCCTCTATAACCTTAACAATTACTAACAGTGGGTACCTTTCGAGGTATGTGTTCAGAAGTTCCAGCAAGTGGGGTTCTAGGGAAGAGAGACACCGACAACAGAGACGTCAAGGACAGCAGCTCACTACCTCCTCGGTTTGCCTAGCAATGTCCGGGCGTACTGCGAATTACTCATGACTCTACAAGAGGGCATCACATAGGTAACAAGTTCGAGCATTTTACTCTAAGACAGCGCAAACTTATTCACCATCGGACCAATGGCCTCAAGACGTGCCCAGGTATTCCCGTGTTATATCACGTGATCCCAGTTCCGCTAGTGCGGGGTTGCGCCACGACCCACCGCCGCGCTTGATACAATGCCTTGGGGCTTTTTAAATAGAGAACACTGCCGCTGGTAAAACCGCAAATTGCGGTAGTTCCTCTGTCAAGTAGCCATGGCGCAAGTGAACCTTTTGGCCTTGCCGACCGAGGTGGTTCATGAAGTATCGAGTATACTCGGCCCCGACGACGTGCTGGCCCTGCGGCTGAGCTGCAGACAAATGGCGGAGAAGACGTCCCTGTGCTTCCAAGCACGCTTCTTCCGCACGCGGCACGTCATGCTCGAGAAGGAGAGCCTGGAGAACCTTGTTGCTATTTCGCATGATGCCGTGCTGGGTAGAGCTGTACAGGGCGTCGAGCTTTGCATCGACCACCTTATCCAGCCCGAGCACTATATGAGCCGGGAGGAACTATTTGATCTCGGGATTAATGACGAGTACGACATCGTCAGGCGTCTTGACGATGAACCGGTACTCGAAGGGGACGACAGGTGGGAATCCATTTGCCGAGGCTACGGAGATGAATGGAACAAGCAAGGAAAGTTCTTCAGCCAGAAGCTTCACATGAGCCTTTTGGCAGAAGCACTCTCCGGCCTGGAAAACTGCACAAGGGTCGGCATAGACGATACCACCCGGCCTTGGGGCGCTTTCCGCCTTGGTCGCCGGGCAGGGACGCTCCCAAGCCGATTCGTCTCCGACTTGCTTCCCAACAGCATGATACACGCAGCAGTATCCATACGGACACTATTATACGCAGTGGTACAGAGCCGTCTCCCCATAGAGCAGATGTTCATCGAGTTCGGGGATATGATGGCAGGCTGCACCTGTGTCACTCCCACAATGTTGCTCCTTCCAAGCCCATTAGAAATGGCCGTCAAAAGTCGACTGGAAACAGTCTCGAATTTACGTCTCATCGTGAACCCAACGCCTAGCCATGCTGGGTTTGACCCTGAGACTATAAACAGCCTACCAGCTACCGATCCTATACGTGGAGAATCGAGCGGCTGGGTGGCAAATCTCCTTCGGTTCTTAGGGCTCTTTAAAGCACTTTCCGACCTCAGCTTATGTTTCATGACCCGCGACGAAAGGCATCAGTTTCCAGAACTGTCGCAACTTCTCTTTATCCCCGGACTCCAAGCCTTACGGCTAGAGTATCTAGACTGTACCGCGGGCGAGCTCACCGGGCTCCTCAAGAAACATCAGGAAACACTCCGAGTAGTCGGCCTAGAGTCTGTAAATCTTATTGGAGGCGGGTTGGATAGTTGGCTATGTGTACTAAGAAGTTTAAGACATGAGCTATCAGTAGAAGCAGTATACCTCGGGAGCTGCTTCGGGGAGGACGGCGAAGGGCAAGTTACGATAAAGCTACCTAGTCAACTACGAGCAGATAACGGCCAGGAAATAGATCAACTTGCAATCGATCTTTCCACGCTACAGCAAGACAACGAGAAAGAAAAGAGCGAGGATTTGTAAACAGAAACCGGATACAATCCTATTTATATCCAGCTCGAGATGTCATGGTAGAACAAAGAAACCAGGAATATATTAAAGAAATAAGTCGCCCCACCCCCCTTTGGCCCCCCCTTACATTTGGCCCCCCCATCAAATCCTTCCCAGCCACCTCATTATAATCCAACCCATAATGTACAAACCACCACAACAATTACAAAAATCGTCCAAATGCAATTCTTTTTGCACACTTATTTATCGATATGTCATGGTCTCGTATACCGAAAATGAGATTAATCAGGCTCTTGATGCCATTGGAAACGGTCTCTCATTCCACAAGGCCTCGATTGACTATGGGATACCAAGATCAACACTTCGCAATCGTATGAAGGGCCACCAGAATCGAGCGAGGGCTTTCGCTGAGCTTCAGAGGCTTCCTCCTTGGCAGGAGGTTAAGCTGGCTGAGTGAGTTCGCATTCAGCACATTCTGGGTGTTGCACCAACACATGAACAAGTCAAGGAATTTGCTGAGCGAGTTCTGCGTGCCCAGGGGGATACCAATCCCATTGGAAAGAGATGGATAGATGCTTTTCTTAAGAGGAACCCATCAATTAAGGTCCAGAGAAGTCGCACCATCGATTCCAGACGTGTTAATGGAGCAACTACTGAGGTAATTAGGCCCTGGTTTCGATTACTCGACATACCAGAGATCGTCGACATCAAACAGGCCAACAGGTACAACATGGATGAGACTGGCATCCTCGAGGGCAAGGGATCTAATGGCTTGGTCTTGGGCATGGCAGAGGCCAGAGAAGTGCGAAAGAAAGAGCCTGGATCGCGTGCCTGGGTCTCTATTATCGAGTGTATCTCTGCTGATAACAGAGCCATTAAACCACTGGTCATATACAAGGGGAAGACAGTGCAGCAGCAGTGGTTTCCTCTTGAACTTCGCCCATACCGTAATTGGGAGTTCACAGCAACAGATAATGGCTGGACCACTGACAAGGCTGCCCTTGACTGGTTGAGGAAGGTTTTCTTGCCCCAGACTGACACCCCTATGAAGAGGGGGGTTAACCCGCAAAAGGAACCTCGACTGTTGGTTCTGGATGGACATAGGAGTCATACGACGACTGACTTTATGTGGGAGTGCTGTATTAACAACCTCTACTTATTATTCTTGCCACCACACACTTCCCATGTCCTCCAGCCCCTGGATATGGCAGTGTTTGGACCTGGGAAGTCTGCTTACAGGAAGGAGCTCGGCAAATGCGAAATAGTAGATAGTTCTACTATCGTTGGAAAGCGCTTCTTCTTAACTTGCTACGATGCTGCTCGTTTGGCTGGTTTGACGAAGTCTAATATACGAAGTGGTTGGAAAGCAACTGGGCTGTGGCCACCCAACATGAGCAAACCGCTGACCAATCCAATGGTACTGCCCAGCCCAGTTACACCATTAAACCAGACCGCAAATACTGGCCAAGTAACTGCTAATACCAGGAATGACGATGACTGGGCATCTGCGACGTCGGTTGTTAACTGGTCGACTCCTAGGAAGGCTGGGGAGCTCTGTGGGCACTTGAAGCTATCCACAGAGCTCAGTCCAGATAGGAACACTCAACGACTGCTGTTCAGAAAGGTGAAAAAAGCCTTCAGCGAGCAGGCCTACCAATTGGCCACAACCCAGCACCAAGTTCGAGTTCTGGAATCAAAAGTTCAGCGCATGGCACCCAGGAAGAAGAAGAGTGTCCCAACAGACCCAAACACCAAGTTCGCCAATATCCAGGACATAAAGAGAGCTCAGTAGGACTCTGGCGACCGTCTCGTTAGTCCCAGTCGACTCGCAGGGGTCGAATTACCCGGGGATAATAATGACTGTATTATTGTGGCAGTAGAAGACAGTTAATTAATTGAGTGTAGTTGGTGACGATGTTTTGAGACCATGATGTTGAAGGGGGGGCCAAAAGGGGGTGGGACGACTTACTGAATCGAAGAGAAGTAGGGAGAGCAGAGAGGACGAGGCTCACATACATTCATTCCATATTTCTATGTGAATTATAGATCTATAGCTGGAGACACGAAAAATTACTCGTTCACGAATTAAATTGCTTACAGAGACAAACCATCATCCGTCTCGTCTGTTATCGCGGGGAACCCCCTTTGATTATGATTCCAGAGCATCATCGGACATGACCTCCGAACCTTTGGTGGGGAAAGCTACTCCTGTTGCATTGAGAGAGATGAAACATCAATATGACTGAACGAACGTCATGTCGATCGTCTTTTCCTCTCTCTCTCGCTTCAACTTCCGCCTTGTCGTTGGCTGCGGTCCACGTGTGAAAGATGCATTACTGTCAAGTTGGGGGTGCTGACGCAGGGTGGAAGTTCTCAGAGGCCAACTGCAGTTAGGGGTAGAATGATGAATTACTGAAATCTGCTCCTCCCTCGACGTGTACTCCCTGCGCTGTATATATATGGGAGCTGCTCCTTTGTTGCTTGGACTCCTTACTACCGCTAACTAGTCCTTGTCCGGGATGGCTCTGACAATTACAGTATACAGTAATTGTGGCAGGTGCAGGTGGGTCACGTGAGGCAGCTCCTTCAAATCTCGGAGCTGCACCACCTACACCTTGCCCAGATATCCAGCCCAGCCAGCGCTCAGCTTTTCCCATCATCATCATCAGATCCAATACAGTAGTATTGCCTCCACAGTAATGCCGCTGCCAGAAAAACTGGGAGAGAATCCAGATGAGAACCTTGACTGATTGATGTACCTTGAGCGTTCGACTTCGAGGGGATGAATGTCTCCCATCTGTGCGATTGGGTATCTGTACACACCGTCTTCTCACCCTCGATCCAAGTCGATGGCGAGCTGAGCAGGTGGTAAAGCGGACATTCCAGATGTCCCTGTCCGAGAAGGGTATTGAAGCCGTTAGAGTAACTGCCGAGGAGAATTTCCAACCGAGTCTGTGCCAGGTACATCGCCGTTAAAGGTAAGAGAAATCCGAGCTGAATGGTGTCAGCTAGGTTGATGCAGTTACCCCGGCTGGAATTGACGACGCGGCGACAGAGTCCAACACTCTTATTCAACCAGGCTATTCCCTCCTTTTCTTATTCTCTTCCAAATCTCTTCTCTTGCACTCTTCTTCTCTTCCACTCGTCATCGCTTTCCCCATCATCTTGTTCAAAATCGAAGAAACCCAATCTCACTATGGATAATGTCAGGAGTCTCACATCGATTCCTTCAATCACCAGCGCTGCATACCAATCAATCAAGCCAAGCTTGGGTGACGGGCTTGTCTGATTGACTGATTTTTCACAAAAAGCTTGCTTGATTTGACTGGCTTGGATTGAATTGATTAATATTACCTATTTAGGAAGTCAGTGAAGCTCTCACGAAGTCTCTATGCGTCAGAAACTTACATTATCTGATGTTCTGATGTCATCCTGCCCTCCGTCAACCCTTCCGCTTGAAGTAATGCCCACCAACAGCAACGCTGACCCCTCGAACACAGTTCTGGAGGCATTGTGTCTCCTCAAGCAGTGATGGTTTCATGGATAGCCTCTGTGGCGTCAGTGTAAGTTTGGCAAGGCTGAATGCCCTCTCGCAGTCGGTCGCCATCGCTGGGATAGCAAAGACGTCGAGGGCAAGTTTACTGAGCGTTGGGAAGGTCTGTTGATGTGAAACCCACCACTGAATAGGATCGTCGACGGGCTGGGCAACTGAGAGGGTGAAGTATCGATCCAGCTCGTCAACCTCGTCGATAGTAGCGTCATGGAGGCTGCTGTTTAACCATTGACGATAGTCAGAGTCTTCAACCCTCGGAGGAACTGCGGTCGATACAAAAGAGCCTCGCGGAGGCTTTGGAGGAGGCTCTGGATAGGTTGATTCTTTAGGACGGGTAGTCATCTCGGCATACCATTGCTCCCAATAGTCTCGAAGTCCTTTCTGGGCGTCATGAAGCCATCCTCGCGTCTCTGGGGTGTTCCAACGCTTCTTGAGCCATCGTAGGCCCCGGCCAGGGTGTAAGATCACTGCTGCGGCGTAGAGAGGAGACTCTCCAAGCTTGAGGTAATATTTGTTAAGTACTTGCCAACCATTAATAATCGATAGGCGTAAGTATCCGTGAGAGTCGAAGTTAATACCCTGGGGGCGGCGCGGTTGACTCTGCTGCGAAGTAGCGATATAGTCAGACTGGGTATGAGTTGGGATACTGTTGATTGATGGGGTCTGCGAGACTGGCGTTCTGGCAGATCGATGCGATGCCCTTGCTGGTCGAGATAGCTGTGATGAAAGACTTTGGGATACTTGGGTAGCCGTGAGGTTAATCTCTTCGGTAGTAAGAGTATCGTAGAGCTTGCGCCAGTCCTCAAGTCGATCCAAGAGATACTCGATGCCTGCCAGAACCTCCCAGAGTCGACCATGCCCGTCAGCCTTGCCCCAGCCCTCACATCTCTTGGTCTGCTTATAGAGGGGCTCGAGAACCTTATTTAACTCGACGAGGACTTGCCAATCCTCGTTAGTGAGGATATCCTCACTTGGGACGTGATCTTGGTCATTTTCGAGGCCCAGAGTGTGGCGTACGTAACCGTTGATCTGGGTGCGTTTGAGTAGGGCCCGGTTGATCATGTTGTATGTCGAGTTCCATCGAGTAGTGTTACTCAACATCAGATTCAGCTCTTGTGACGATTCCTCCCACAGAGTAAAGGCATCATCATCATCAGCAGCCTCGTTACTGATTGCTAAGAAGCACTCAGAACGTTATGGCGATGATCTGATATACTTGATGATGTTCCGGAGCTTGCCGACTGGGCCCCTAGTCCTCCAGTAGGCTAGGTCCTCTTTCACTCTTCCAGCGTTAATAAGACGGTCAGACTCTTCCTCAAATGCCTCCTCATCAACGCCATGAATGATGGCATGGCCAACGAGGTTGAGGATGTGGCCATAGCATCGAATTCGACGTTGTTGAGCGTCAGTTTTTGTATATAAATGTGATAGAGATGGGTAGAGAGCCTTGATACAAGTGTCGTTAGCACTGGCGTTGTCAGAGACTGTCACACCAATCCTGTTGAGTAGGTCCCAGTCCTTCATAACAGTATGTATCGTGGTAGCAACATTCTCACCAGAGTGAGCACCAGGCTGGCGGCGGAGA
Source organism: Colletotrichum phormii (assembly GCF_030913505.1). Classification (NCBI taxonomy): domain Eukaryota; kingdom Fungi; phylum Ascomycota; class Sordariomycetes; order Glomerellales; family Glomerellaceae; genus Colletotrichum; species Colletotrichum phormii. The sequence continues at coordinate 2,583,448 of NW_026851445.1, read as the reverse complement.
CCTAAGAGGTACTGCGTCTGTTTACCCGACTGGTTGATGAAGTGGCTGTAGATGGCGACGATAGCGTATCGATTGGGTGAGGTCCACAAGTCAAACGATATATGGATCTTCGAGATTGCCCTCTGTATCTCGGTCTTGATCTGTTCCTTCTTGGATATGTAGAGCCGTCGAAGTTGTTCCCTCTGGCTAGATCTCGACCACCGGATCTGGGCGTTGACGTCGTGATTAAATAGGCTGAGTATGTGCTGCAAGTACTGGTTGCTGAACGTTGTGAGAGGGTTGCTGGTATCAACGAGGAATCCCACAGCTAGCTCTTCGATCTGGGTAGTTGTCCGCTTAGGTATGGCGATAGGAAGAGATTGGTGGCGCTTGGATGGAGGCCCAGGGGCGTCAGCCTCATCAGAAGACGTATAGCCAGCCTTCTTGCCACCTCGGAAGATGGAGTGCTCGTTCTCGAGATGCCTGGCAGCAGCAGATGTGGCGTTAGCGTTGAAGGGCTAGTCTAGAAACCCTGCCTCGTCGCAGCGTCGGCAAACCCAGTACGCATTACCCCTCACGCCGTTGGCAAGGATCTCGTAGACAAAGATGCCCTCGTTTGTGATCCAAGAGGTACGGCCTCGGTTACCCTTCCTCGAGATGGCGTCAACGTTGACGAACCGCCGACCCTTCCATATGGCGTAAGGTAAGGCGTCGAGAGTATTGCGCGTGGCTAGGTCGGCTGTCGACGCGTTTTACTGGCACTTCCTGGCAGGACCTAGCAGTCAGGCTAGTACTGCCAGGAAGTGCCGGCCCCACTTGGCCACCTGTTAACGTGAGGGCATCACCAACTCGACGTCCGTAACATACGCGGATGGACTTTTTTTCATTTTTTGAAAATTATTTCAAAAACCATGATTAGTCTGGAGCCCGTATTTTCCTTTTTCCGGGCAACGTTAGCTTGATCAAGTCAGCCAAGCTTTCGGCGCTGTAGGCTTGTCTGATTGAATGGGAAAATGGCCTTGGATTGATTGGTTGATTGATTGATTGATTGATTCGGCTTGGATGGGATGCTGCGCTGTCAATCACCCAGTTGCGAGAGCAGCTTGACTACGGCGACCCTAAGTTGCCGAGATGCCAAGCATTCGTTGATAGTATTCGGGTTTTCCGCAAAACTTTCGTAACGAGCCAAGGCTGGAAAGGCAACGCATGTCACGAATGGAGAGATGAAGAACAACGAGACGCTCTCATGGAGATGTCACAATCATACCTCGATGATCATGACCATGGGCGACTATTCTGGCCTGATAACACCGCACCTCGAGCTAACAAACTCCAGTATGCCATTCATGGAAAAGTGTCGGATTGGAAGTCCAATTCGACCTCGAGGCTGGGCAGCGCAGGGGTCAACTACGACCCCTGAATAGATTCCGACTGCCCACCCAACCTACAGTTGGAACCTCCCTTTTACATGTCACGCAGAATCAGTCAATACAGAGAATTGACCCTTCGTCACCCCCGAATCCATTGGTTCGAACCAATCACCTGTGATAGAGGTGATACCAACAAAAAGAGTGAGCTATTTCAAATTATCTGTAAGCAAGGCTTGAAGCTAACAGACTTGTAAAATCAAGGAAACAATGCAGCAAATGTTCTGGCGGTTGAATCTCCAACAGCATCGAAATAATAAATACAAAAAGAACAAGGAAAATACGAGAATCGTTGACACAGAAGATGGAAATGGCCTTAGCCACGAAGTTCCAATTGATGTGGTTGCCCTCGAAGACAGGCCTGGAGATGTCGATTTCGCGGAAACACCCAGTAGCTCAAGGTATGTGATCAGTTGCTTATCTTTAGTCTGAATCTCAGCGCTGATTAACTACAGCTTAATTATATCTCTTGAATTGAGTAACGTACTTGATAAGCGAGCTGCCCACCTAACCATGATCACATTATAAATCTGTCTAAGGAGCAACACTAAAAACATAAAATCAATTGAAACTACTCTGAATCCTATTCCTCAGATATTTCTTCATTAAACTGACATGTTCGCGCATTGTGGCCAGTGTTTCCGCAGACGCCACATCGCCGTCGACCTGTTTCTGTCCTCGGCCGACGACCATTACTCTGGCGCGTTTCCTCCTCAATCTGGGCCGTAGCCTCTCTCTGCGACTGAATGTCCTCTGCCTCAGCTACAGTAAGACTTCCTCCTTGTCTGAGACGTGTTTTCTCAGCCCTCCTGCGTCGGCTAAGTAGGTTATTTTCCTCCCGGAGGATCTGGACCTCCGACCTTAATAAGGCAATCTGGTGCATAAATCCCCGCGCTCCCTTTGATAAATGCTCTACAGCTTCAATAATTGAAGTTGGGGAGCTATTTTGATGGCGGGAGATCCTCCTTTTGATGAGTTCGGACTGAGAAGAGGCCTCTGTTGGGTTATTTGGCGTCTGAGAAGTCCACGCGGGGGGTGTTGTTGGTAGGGACCCTGGGGGTGTTGGAGTGTGTAACTTAACATCAAGCTTCGAAAGCACACTTTCGGCACTCAAAGGAACAAGCCCGGCCCCTCTAAAGCCTCCCTGGATGTTTTTTACCGTTAGGGCTTGCGTGAAAGCGTTATGAAATGCAGGGAAGAAGTCCTCCTTCGTAATATAGGTATTACCCCGGCGCATCTTATCCTCAATTTGTCGACCATAAGCCGTCTTTAGTGGCCCAAAACACCCAACGTCTAAGGGCTAAAGTAGATAAGACGAATGGGCCGGCATGCAGAGTGTGACGATATTGTTTTCCTTGCAATATATCTCAAAGTCCGCAGAGTGGTGACTTTCGTGCCCATCGACGACGAGGAGGCGATAACTACTAGTTATACGCGGTTTTGTATGCCGATCAAAGTGCTGGAGCCAGTCTAGGCCTCTTTCATTTATTGTCCATCCGTTTTCAGACGTTACGATGACCCAGTCGCGTGGGAGATCTGTTTCTATATACCAGGTCTAACCCTAAGTCCTCGTAAACTAACCTGTTTTGACATCAAGACCAATGCCACCTTTCTTGCTCGAAGGAGCCACTTTCGATTAATTTAAGGTGATCATACTTCATAACAAGACAATGAAGAAGTTCTCTGTTGGCGAGGATTACGTCGCAATGGAAGGGAGCCCCTTGCATCGGAAGACATTACACCTTCAGATTGCCGGTGCGTTGCATCTCAACAATATCGCGGTGGTCGGCCTCCTGCATTAGCACGTCTTCAATCTGGCAATCTCACCGCCCGTTGCATCTATCCTCAGTGATTTACCCCGCAGCATTACTTCAACTTCATGTAACAAGATTTCGATAAAACGCCAGCTATGCCTTCCTCCAATCTGCACAATGCAATCTCCGGACCAGACCGAACAACCAAGCAAGTCAGAAGATAAAGTACCATTGCTCTGCTCGAGATGGCTAAGAAAAAGTCCAACAACCTCAGCGGCGAGACGAGAACCTCATTCACATTCCCACACCTGAACCAGGACGTTGCCGACGCCGTTTCTGACCAAATCCCCTCCGTATGGTTCAACAGAAAAATCAACCAAGAATCCGACCGGAGATATTCAACTTCTGTGATCGGGAGATTCACTTGCGACAATGGCGGCAGCTGTTCCAAGGCAGCCTGGAGCAGCGGGAAAGTGACTATAGTCATTAGAGGGTATTCCGACAACGGATACAACGCAGTCGTATACAACCAGCGTTGCAAAGCTTGCAAGAAACTAGGAACCCTTACTCTGGATGAAAATTCGTACGTCGAGCGAGTTGCGTATCGATTGAGGAAATGGGCTGGGGTGGACTTGGAACGCCCTATCTATAGCAAAAAGGAAACTCCTCCCCACAAAAGGGAACTTTGTGAGGGTTGTAAGAGTGGTCATTGTGAGGCCTAGGAGTGTTCAGCACGGATCTGATCTGTATACAGTGACTTGCTATCTTTATAAGGACTACGGCTTATCTAGCTTTGTGTACCTGTGGGGGGAAAAGCTTTTATAGAGCATAACTAGAAAATTTAAGAAGGGACTTAACATTACTTTAAAAATACCTCACTCAGACTAGAAACAGTAAGATACCTCGAAATTTGATTATCTTCCGTCCTAGAGGTTATTGAGCGTTAGATATCTCTAATACTAGATATAGGAAGTAAACTCTTATCTATAACTTATTTAAGGAAGATTCTAATATCCCTAGGATTATGTTTATTTTTATTATAATATAAGAATAATATTAGTACTTAGTAAGCGAGTGTCGTAGACGAGTGTTACGAGCAGGTTAAGGCAACCAACTTGTTACGACCCAACATGCATGACCAAGACCAGGGCCTGCCCCGCAGGCTTACGGCGGCTACGACACGCCATATGTGCAGACACAGGAGTCACCCCAACGGAACGGAAGAACTATGGACAAGTCACGATAAGAAAGGACCGACAGACGATAAGCGGTCCATGATATGGACCGACAGGATAAAGGCGGTCCACCCCTGTAGGACCGACAACACGATGTCGGTCCCAACCACAAAGGAACTGTTCAGATAGTACACGGGACTTGTATATAAGGATGGACCCGAGCTGGGCTCTAGGACAGACTTTCCATAGCTCTTCAGCAATTAACTTCGTATCAGGATTAACATCCGCTTTCAGCTATCACCTTGACAAGACTACGATTGATCACCGAAGCCTTACCTTATCTTACGATTGACAGACATAGCTTCCCTGAAGCTATCCCCGACTACGATTACTGTTACCAGTTCCGCAGCCTCAACTTCTGCAAACTACCCCTACGACTAGCTGGCCGTAACATTTTGATTGTTGAAGTTGCGTTAAGTGAAGCGCTGTATTTTATAGTCTCTACTTTCTTTTCTATGGTCTTTTCAACGGATTCTACTACAATCAATTAAGGGGCTAATCACTGACTCTGAAGGCTTCCAGGCCTTCCTCTGTGTGACAGACTTCTTCCAGAAGATCTGCCCGCGGTACTAGGAGATAGGTCATAACCTATCCTCCAAACGACAAACTACCTCTATTAAGAAACCAGATGGTTATAACGGAACTAGGGCACCAGTGGGAACTAGGGCTGGATAGAACACATAGTAGCTCACGAGCAAGATTTGGAGGACGTCAGGATACGGCGTGTACTATATAGTATATAGCTAGAGCCTGCGACCCTTCACGCCACATACCCTTCGGGAGGTCTGCCGCAAGGGCGGCTGCGCCCTTGCCGCCATGGCGTTAAATAGAACAACAACAACAACAATACTACAATCAATTGCTGCCAGTATGTTAGGTCCTGGTCTTGGTTATGCATGTTGGGTCGTAACATTAGTAATGTAAGGTAAATTAACTAACTTAAGCCGGTCATAATCAATCCCTGGCCGCTTACTGGTCTGACCTCCCACTCTAAACCATTGACTTCTCCTTTAAACTTAGTGATCTCTTCAACTAGGTCCCACTCACCGGTTTCTTCCTTCTTCTTTAACGACCGGAAGATAATCGTCTCTCCAGCATCTTCAAAGATGAACTCCCTTCGACATAGCCGCCTCCATTGTTCCGCCAGTGTTCCCTCCCTGGCATTCTCTGCCTCTAGCTCGCGGTTCTTCTTCAACACCGCCAAGAAAGCCTTGCTGTCCCAGAGCCCTTCTTTCCGTGGGTACATTTGGAGAATGCGGGTTGAGTTATCCCTGACTAAGGGATCGCGGCACGTCATAGCGACGACAGTGAGCTGCCACGCGAGGCCGAACTCCATAGAGAAGACGTGTGCGGGAGTCTTGAAGTCTTTTTGCTGCTCGCTAAGCAGGATTTCAATGACGTCGTTGATCTCTCGACAGTATGGTGTCATGGAAGCGATGGTGGCTTCGTCAGCATATTTGGGAAAGAAGCTGTACAGAAACATGACTAGGTAGTGCATACGAAGATGCAGGATCTTGAGATACTTCTTTCGTGGGATCTTCGCGTCAGATAACGTCTTGTTGTAGAGCGGCTCGAAAGCGTGTCGCCATTGCTGGAGATTTGCGACCGACTTTTCGCAGTACGCTAACAGTTCTGGCTGATTTTGCATCATCTCGAGTAGTTGGTCGATGCCGGCCTCATCATTGATCTCCTCGACTTTGAGGTCATCAATGACAGTTAGTAGCAGAGGACCAAGCTTGGCGATTCGTCGCTGGCAGGTTTGCCACCAATAGTATGCGTCTTCTGCGTCGCTGAACACCTCGGGCATTGCTTTTCTTCCTTCCCCTGGGTCGGTATAGCGTTGTATCTGCATGTTGTACGTCTCAATGGTATGTCCTCGGGCCTTGAGACCTCTGATGAGTTCGTATGCTGGTGACCGGCTGGATTTCACATGACCACTGAGAACGGTGCGGCTTTGTACATCTAGATGGTTATATAGATCCAGAATTTCGGTAACGAGTTGCCTTGGATCAGGCGCGAGGTTCCAGATGCGATGATCCGAGTCTTCGCTAGTAAGCAGCTCTTGCAACAATACGAAACCAAACTTGACATGTTGGAGAGCCGAGTGTCGGTTCCCCCGCAAGGCTTCAAATGCGACGAAGAGTATGGACAGGAGTACCGCGTCTTGGATGCTAGCAGTCTGGAAGTCGGCCTGCCCCTGCAGACGAAGTGCCTTGCAGTAGTAGACGATGGCATTCTGATAATGCGGACTCTGCAGGAGGTTGGCGATGTTGCCAAAATTCCTGGCAATAACATAAGGGGAACCCTGCGAAGACAGTGCCCTGCTAATCGCCCCGATACTCATAGCCGCTTGTCGCAGAGCTGGGTTCCGGCGGGTGAGCTGAGGCATCGTGGTTGTCCAAAGGTTGGTCCTAGAAAAGTGAGCGCCACCGAGCGAGACGCGAACCAGTTCGTTCCAGTCGTTGAAGTAGACGCTTTGCATATCATCGGTAAAATCAAGGGTGTTAACATTGGGTTCCCGGATGCGCAGGCGCGGACTGGCCCGGCGACACGATGTTTCGGGGTTCGAGGGTTCCAAGTCCCTCGGAGCCTTCCTTCTTGTCTTCCGTGGTTTGATAGCATAGCCATCGCAGACACCGCGGGTCTTGAGGCAGTTCATGCAATGAGGCTTGGCCTCATCACACTTAATGTGCCGTTTTCTAGAGGAGCAATTAGTACTCTACACTAGCTATCGGATTCATAAGCCTAGCTTGACTTACTTGCCTGCACGGAGTAAGCAGTGTCCAGTCATTTATTCAGTTCCCTCATAGTTGGATGAAGACTCACAGGTGACACATCCTGTCCTCACTTTGGGTGTGCTAGTGCGCGTATGGCGAGGGCGGTGGGCCATTGAGGACCTGCCATTGTCGCTTTCCAGAGATCCCGCCTGGCTGGGAGGAGCCCCTGGCGGCGACAACGAGTACGGTGCCGACGCCGCAGGTGCAAGGAGAGTGGGATCCATTATCCGTTTGTGGTGTACGATTGTCTGAGGGTAGCTCAAATGAGAGACGGGAGTGGCAGAGGCAGAGGCCGGCCGATGGGCTCCGTTGACCGTAGGTTCGGGCTCAGGCTCAACCCATGCAGCTGCACGCGACCGATGAAAAGGGGACTTGGCAAGGGGTCCGGTGAAAAGAATCCAAAACGATCCCGTGTTGGCGGTCCTGCAGCGTTCCCAGCTTTCGTCTGTAGTAGGGAAATAGATCGTTGGGGTACGGTCGCGATCTACCTGCAGGGTGATAGACCATCTACTCCGCTCGATTGTGAATCACGAACGGGGTGTTTTCAATAGGATAAAGCGTGACGTGACGTCTTCAATCTCCCAAGGAAACTCGGTGGACTGCAACAGGGACGTTTGTCATCAACGGTAGTAGATGAACTCATCAGCCCTCCTTGATCTGAGGTCGCACTAGGGCCCATTCGAACAATGATCACGGGGCGGAAAAGTTGATCCTGGATTGTCCGATCACCTTGTCTTGGTGCATACACTAAGTTGTCCGAGCCACCTTTTTGTGCAGATCGGATAGTTGCGTAATTTATCCGTACCAGGCCTTTCGATCAGCAGATCGACCAGCCCCCATTGAGTTGCCCGCTGCTAGCCTGCTGCGCCACATCTCCATCTGGCGTGTTGCGGGTCGGCTAAGTTTTGCCGCTGTTAAGGTTAGTGTTGTCAGTTGGGCAGCCCGCGTCTGCAGCCGTCGTAAACCTGCCAGAAAGCGGGCGTCTTCCTCAATCCCATTGCGTCTGCAGGGGTTTCTAGCGTGTTGTTGCATTTATAAATCCCAGGTTCCCACCGTCCAGCCTGCACTTTGCTTCTGCTCCATGACATCTCATTTTCGCAAGACGAAAGCCTCCTCATCCCAACCTAACGTTGTCATCCTCTGGCCCTAGGTAACGGGGCCTTTACACTCTGCAACAATGTGCGCCGCATCATCATCAGCCGCGGCGGCCGCGATCCAGCGGGAGATCGTTTGGTTCCAGCCAGCCCAACCTACTGCCGCAATGGGCCCAGGATAACTCAAGTCTTCTCGGCGAGGTCGCTTTAACAAATGGCCTTCAGCATCAACACCAACAACAGTCACTTCATTTGTTGGCCGCTGGCCTCCCGGATACAGACTTTGGGCTTTGTGGTTCAGATTCTGTCCACATAGATCCTAGCCTTCAGTACTCTGAATCGCCACCTTGGGACACTTTGCACTTGACGTCCGCTGCTTATGTGACGCCTCCCGTCAGTGCCAGTCCCCTCGGCATCCCGACTGATCAGTGTAAGACAGACGACTCATTATTTTCCCATCTCTACACCCGTTGAGTCAAATTCACTGTACTGATTATGTGTTGTCAGCTTTCCCACTTGCCTTCATCGACTCCTCACCCCCCGCCTTTTTTTTCGACACAATCTCCGAGACCTTTCTCCCCGTACAGCTTGATCCCCTCCTCGAATCCAGCTCCAGTGCCAACTCCAACTCCAACAGCCCAAACCAACTTCCGCCCCTGGATATGTCAGTACATGCTGCTGCTTCCGGGGCTGGGCCATCTCACCAGTCCTCGCCCAATTACACTAGGCAAGACCCGGAGATCGCCATTCCCCACGCCGACAAGATCCTTCGTCGTCAGCGAAACACTATTGCGGCTCGCAAGTACAGACAGAAGAAGGTTGATCGCATCGACGAACTTGAAACATTGCTGAAGGAGGTGATCCGGGAGAGGGACGATTTGCGAATCCGCCTCGCCCGTCAGGAGGCAGAGACTGAGGCGCTCAAGAGTGTTATGTGCAAGGAAATTAAGTAAACAGTAATGGGTCACCGGCTTACACCTCTTGTTGTGCTGGGCCTATGGTGCGTGAACTGGCGTGTCGCGTAGATTGGATCTTTTCGTGCAATAGAAACTCTTGATCAATTGGACCGTGTCCCATGAAGCTGCTTGAAATGTCGCATCGCCTACTGCACCCTTGGACAATCCCTAGGTTACAACCTATCATGCTCGATCGTAGCGTCGGTGGTGCATGTGTGATTCAGTATGCCTCATCTCGTGTCCATACACTGAATTGGCAACGTCAGCCTAGTCACGGTCGGACTTATTTCACGGCGCTTAGTTGTGTAAGAAAAGTAGACGATGATCATACGAGTGTGCAATAGACGAGTATTCTATCACGAATAACTCGATACGACTCTCCGTGATACTTACTCACATACCATCCACTAGGTAGATGATACAGTGTCCCTCTACAATTCGCGACAACGACATATTAATCGTCACTGACCTAGTTAAGACAGTGTTTTTGACGCGCTTGGGAGGTTAAGGAGGGGCATCGAGAGAAGGCACGGACCTATGATGCACTCCGTACTCAATTCCGCGATCTCTGTCAGCGCTAGTCATCCTTTGACGCAAGGATCCCTGCTAGCGCGGATGAATCATTGTGAGCCATGCTTGGTGTCTCACTTGGATGTTGGTCCTGACCACCAACCAATCGAAGCGAACCCGGCTAGGAGTGTGGCTGGGTATGGGCGGATGCAGACGGAAACTTAGCCCACCGATTGTCCGGAGTCAGGTCACCAATTGGGGAACGGGATGGCAGAGGACCCCGAGCATTCACGTTATTGCATTGATAATTTCAAGAGTTTGTCCGATGCGACTTTAACCCCGTTATTACTGTTTGGAAAGAAGCGCAAGCTGCACAATTTGCTTAATTTGTCCATTTATTCACGCCGGCAACAAGGTGCCCCGACATGTACATTTCCATATTCCCGTACCAAACGTCGATTTGACTCGGAAGGCATTAGCCGCCATCTTTTCTGGGGCTCCAGCCGTTCGACCGTCGGCGTCTTCATCCTAGGCGTCTAACAAAGTTGACCGGAGCTTTGTTATGTATCGCAATTGGGCCTCCATTGTTCTACGTCGCCCTTCGGCAAATATGTTACACCATTGCTCTTCTCTGCTTATAATTTGTCTCATGTTTATATGTCGGAAAGCATGGTTAACTCCCGACCGGTCAGGTGGAAATCTTTCTTGGCAACCAAGAGCCTCATGCAGTGTTTAGCCATATTTAACGCCTCGATAATATGCTCAACGCTCAATAATTTGGTACGGAGTCTGGCGACGCCACCAGGCTGTAACTGGGCGTGAATACCTCATGTCAACGGTATCTAATTAGAATCCAGCTTTGTTGGCGTATACCCTTCCTAGCCACCAGGATAAGCTGAGTCTTTCCTGCATGGAACTCCATCCATGTCTTCGCGATCATGACAAACAGAAACTAAGAGAATAACCTTGAAAAGCTTGGGAATGAAGACTTCATGCAGCTGCAAGGGTTATAATTCTTGCTGTAGGTATAGAAAGGATAGCTGCGAGTCTAACATTTGAGGATAAGCTGTACTAAAAAGCTTCTTCACACAATCACTTGTTGAGGAAGAGTTCATGTCGTACATATGTGAATACATATGTACTTTCACGAGGGAAAGTAACGAATTACAAGACATTCTAGTCGCCTCCCGTGTAATTTGATAAGTAGAAATTTTCAGAAGGGATATATTCCAAAAACATAAAGTCAACATGATGGACATGCTGCTTTCCCGTGCGCTCTGCCTTGAATACTTCAGCATGCCGGTGTCACCGGCGCTGAAGTGAAGTACGTCTTGTAGTAGACATTGTTGCCAATGTGTTTGGCCACACTGGGAGGAGGATTGAGCGGACCGCCCTGCTGGTTGGCATTGGGAAACAGGAGGCTAGGTTCGTTTGGAGAGAGAACACTGGTCGGGCAGCCAAGAACGGTGTTGGAAAAGTAGGGGTCAAGCTTCGAAATAGCCCATGTCGTCGCGGCGGCCACCTCCTCCGTAGTCCCGGAGACAAAGAGCGGCACCATTGAATTAATGCCCTGGTAAACATCACACAGCAGAGTCGTGGCATTAAGATTTTCTGTGCCAAGCTGCGCAACAGCCGGAGTAACAGGGTTGCGGAGGTAGATGAGGAGGCCCTCCAATACGGTTTGAACTGCAGTGTATGGCGTTGCACGGCGGTACCATTTGGCGGGCCATGTTTCGGGTACGTACTGGAATTCCCCCGTCGCGGTGTCGTACTTTGCTCCGATGATGGATGAAATGGACTCATAATTAGCAACGCCTCCGAGTCCGTAGGTGCCGTTGCTGAAGAACTTCGACGCCAGATGTCAGTAGCTACTAGAATCGAAGAGAAGGGAATAGCTCACATTGGGATAGAAGGCAAATGCGCCGACAGAGACGATCAAAGGGAAAGGAAAGTAGTAGAGGTAAGGGTTGTTCTTTTGAGAGAAAATGGACAGTTGTTGGTATTGTGTCCCCATATTTGTCAGATCGAACTGCTTCGTTCCACTTTTTGCAACGATATCAACGTTCTGCTTGAACAAACGGGACGAGACATGGTGAGCATCACCACATCCGTTGTAGAAATCTTCACGGTTAGGTGAGATGTCGGCCTAAGACGGAAATTAGACCTGTTTCGCGAGACGTAGTTTGACTCTTATCACTCTTACCTCGACTGTTGAGTGCCTGTTCAGACCGCCAACATTCCCTGGGCCAGATCCTAAATAGAAAGACTCGGTTGCGATATCTCCGTCAGTGAGGACGGCAAAAACACCGAGAATGGTCGAAAGGTCGGGGCCCATGTTGAACCCGCGAGCAGTGGCTTCAATTACTTGGCCCAGGTTGACGTGACCATCACGAGGCAGGTAGCCGTGATTCGCAAGCAGATTCAAGCCCGGGCAGGGCCCTCTGCTATCATTGGGGCCGGGTGCGATGAAGTCGTAGCCCGGTTCCGGCCGCTTGTTTGCAGGGTTTAATGCCCCTTGTGCCACGGCTCCGAGAAGTCCAGTGATGGTGTTGGCGAGTGAGCCGACGATTCCGCCGAGTATTTGTGGCTCGGGATGGGCTTCGGGTTCTGGATTGCGCTTACTCAAATTCTCCAGGTCTCTCTTCGTTGCCATGGACGGGAACGCAGCCCCTGAGGCGGCAAGCGAGGCTAGCATGGTATAATGATATCTCATTTCGACTGAGTAACACTTGAGTATAAGTTCTAAATGAAGGAAGTGTAGTGGCTGGAGAAGCTCTGGGTGATGATGGAGGTTGAAAATGACGAGAAGACGCTGACTTTTATAGCAGCCTTTATGTGAATGACATCCGTCTGAGCACATTCAACAGACATATCTCAGGATGATGACATAGTTCTAAAAGAAAATCCACAACGGTGCTTCGACGGCTTTTCCCCAGGGATGTCCAGAGGTAGTAGCGAGATGGAAACGGCCATGCGGAACAATTCGATCCCGAGTGTAGTGTATCGGTCGACCAGCATAGCGTCGTCAACGGTGCTAAATCGTAGTCACTCCACACTTTGGAGTTTTTGAGTTCCACTTTCCCCGGATAGGCAGTCCGCTAAAACATTTCTGGGGATCGGGAGGGCACGACAAAAGGACCTGGTCGTGTAAAATGCTAAACTACCGACATGCAATTCGTGTCCGCCACGCACGCAGTGACTGCCCGATATCAGCATTTGCTCAGATAGTCTTGTCTGAAAGGGAGATAGTGTTCAGACCAGCGCGCAAGACAAAGCACTTCCGTCGGCACCGCTACTGACATTGTACCCTTGTTATGACATCAAATTGGGTGTGCTATACCAATTTGGGTTAGCTGTACGTTAAGCTGCCCAAATCACTCTTGGGCGAACTGAAAATCTCGTTCACAAGCAAGCAGTGTAGGTAGCAATAAGCTTGCAGACACCAGCTTGATTCACGCAGGTTCTAATAGTGTAGTATCAAAGGATCGTCATGGACGAGTCGATGGTAGACCTCGGCACAGTCCGTGGAACGAATGTGGCTCAGATTTAGGCATGCAGCTCTGCATATCCCCCATTGACTTTTTGCATTAGCTTAAGTTCCTTCCTATGACCTTGTTGACAAATTCGTCGCGCCTGATTGGTGAAATGCGCTTGCCCGCGGTGATCCCCTGGAACGAATTTATTGTTGGAGTGACACTTGTTGATACCTTTTTCAAAAAACTGTGTTATCCCTTTGAACAGTGTCGTGGGAGTGGGCTAGCGGGGATGGTCATTTACTCACACCCCCCTCGCCTTCTATAGCCGTCAATCCGAATCGAGACTCCCGCACACTTTTGTTACTTTTGTTATTGATTCTGCTGCTACTTCTTGCCCAAGGGAAACGCTTCTACATTCCCAGAATTGCAGCTTTCTGTATCTCGTCCTCCTGAAATGTACCCCATTTCGTGCTGTATTCTCAAGTAGCACGAGTAGTGTTTGGGTAATAAAAGGAAAAGTTAGCTATTTTGAGGCATCGAGGCGCTTTGCAGACGGGCCGAATCGTAAACGGTAGCGCTGGTCCAAGGGAAGAGACACGGGACGGTGAAGTTAAGGCCTCTCAGGATCGTATCCGGAAGGCGTCAATGGGCTCAATTGGTATGCCGCGTTTATCCCTCCCTTAGATCTTGCATGCGCAACTGGAGCTCGGGACATGCTATGACGCACATCAACATAGTCAACCTGAAATAACTAAGCTCAACTAAGTGCACCACGGTTCACACATTCCAGCCATTATCCCGGCGCGGCAGCATCTGCCGAGTGTTGGACTACCTACTGTTAAGCCTCTCCAAGTGTTGCCGTGTACAACATGACACATCACATAAATTTTGTTTCTCGGGCCCCCCCACCTGTACTGGGCGCCGTTATCCAACCTGACCACATCATCAAAAGGCTGGTCAAGTGATGGCGGTCAGATCCAGGCATTCTGAAGATCCACAAATGATCCAGCCTAATTCCAGCTGCCTTGGGCGCTCATTGTGCCGCAGCTAGTATTCATCAAATGTGAGTGCCGCCATCAATTTTCTTGTTCTTGGGGAATGCCCGAAGCAGACATTTCAAATTGAGTGAATGCTGGTATAAACTCGCCTGACGGCCCGAGCCGTTACTGACTGAATAGGACTGTATGGTTCGGATAAGATGTCGATGCCATTTGCGCTGAGTGATTCTTGTCCCGTTGATAATTTTGCGTGTCAGATACCGAGGACTCTCGCGAGACGTTCATACGAGAAAGCAGATCTAGTCTCCAGTTCAAGTATTAGCATTTTGCCAAACACGAACCTTCCATTATGTAAAAGTTGACTCCGTTGCCCCCTGCTCTTCAATCAAGTGGGTTTTGTTACGACCTGATCATCCAAGACTTTGGAGATTTGCCTAGGTAGCCTACTGTATCTCTCGTCCTGTATGCTTCAACTTCTGCGCGAGTCCTTTGTGGTCCAGAGCGCAATTACACGCCTAAGCTTTCACGTCCAGTGACCCCTTGAGCCCCGAGTTAATCAATTTTGCATACTACAAATGGGATGATCATGGCAACCCGAATAGTGCAGACACGATGGTAACATTACTGAGCGTCATTCAACAAATGTACTACTAGATATGATCGAAATGTTTACGCACATGTCGATTCCCAAAATATCGTCCTGTTCCTCGTTCTATGTGCCTACATTATCCGCCCTTGATAGCTTTGGTCATGCTCTGGTCTCACTAAATCAAGAAAGCAGCAGGGCCTTTGGTGAGACTTCATTCATAACACACGGAATGACGCACTGGTGAATGTGATAGCCATCCTTGCCCTCATCTCAAACTTTCCCGAATCGTCCGTCTCTCTCACAGCCAAGAAAGGAGCGGAGCCATTGACGGCCTCAAACGACATTGTCTTCGTCCAGCAAAACGAACCATCCAGGCTTCACAAATTTGAGACCATAATTCCCCAAAACTCAGAACGTAGGGGCACCCTGTCCCATCTCTATTCCGACAGTCACTCAGGCAACCATCCACGAACACGATGAATATGTTCCTAAAATGCTTACATGTTTAGTGTGGCCAGCAAGCTTCAGTGCGAAAACGACGTCTATCTCGCCTATGGCTTACGATGCGCACCAATGGAGCAGCACAAGGCACCACTGATAAGGACTTCTATGAAGCCTAAGGTACCAGGGAAAATAGAAGTGTCCCTCGTCATGGCTGTCAGTCAGACACGTACAGGGATGCATATGCATATTTCGACGGCTTTCATTCGCCATCAAAAGCAACTCTCAAAAGTCTCGATAAGGTGAAAACCACACCAACAAGCACACGCACACCGCCCCCGCGAATCACCCCTCACAGACCTCATAGATAAAAATTCTACTCCTGCCCTCCTCAGGCGCAAAATATAACCTCACTCTTCCCCCGATAACAGCAACATCCATCGGGTTCTTTGTCATCAACAGGCTCTTCCTCCCAATGCTCCATTCTACGTGGTCTTTCTCCCCCGTCCACGGCACAGCCCCTGTCCTCTCCATAAACGGCACCTCCCACAAGGGAAGCATCCCTTCCACGTCAACAATCGCCAGCCCACCTACTTCCACCCCCGGCGCCAGCATCGCGATACCGGAGCAGAGCATAAGATGTCTCCCGTCGACGGTACCGAGAGATTTGCAGTCTTGGTAATCTATCCAGTGCGAAGGATTCACGATTGTCGTCTGAGGTTCGTCGAATTCCCCATCGTAATCAACTCCACCCCGTTTGCGAAGCAGAGCCTGTTCCCCCTTCCTGATCCCATCGCCAGTAGTTTCGCGCTCCCAGATCATCTGGGCCTTGCTAATATCCCAAATCCTCGCAATCCTCCCACCCCATCCCAAGGTTATCAACGTCCCAGTGTGGACATCATGCACGATCCCACCCTGGTGATCCGCCACCTTAAAGACCCTCTTCATCTCCATGCTGACCGGATCAACCCTCACCACCGACGCCGTCGAATTCGGCCGGTACTGCGCGAGCGTAGCCCAGACGTGTCGCCCGTCAAAATCTATCCCGCCGTTGTGATACTATTTCCTTCGTTAGCCATCTCTTTGACGCCTCAAAAGTCCAAATTCAAGAGGGCTGAAAAGTGACATAGGCCCCTAGAGAAAGGAAAAAAGGGGTAAAAGAATGTTCGAGTCGAGATTTACCTCCAACTCCCCTTCCTTGGAAGCAACCCAGTCCCCAACACGTCTCCCGCGCCCATCAAACACCACAAAATGCGCAAACCCCGCGCCGGCGCTCCGATCAGTCCCATCAATCCATTTGTCGTCAGGATACTTCTCCGTCGGGACGGTATACTCCCCTGCCGAAACCCAAAACCTCTCCCCATCATCCTCCTCCTCCTCCTCATCAACCTCCATTTGTTCCCGTTCTCTTTCATCCCCCCCTACATCGCCACTCGAAAGCCTTACAATTCCCTCTGGCTCCCATAACTCCCCCTCGAGCTCAATGACCTTGACAAGCTTCAATTTCGCAGCCCGGCCACCACTCATACTCGACCGAGACAGCCCTGTCAACTGCCTCACGATCTCCGCGCCATCCCGCGCCGCGCCAGGCCCGGGAAGCGGCACTGGGGCTAGTGGGACGTTAGGCATCGGCCTTGTGATATTCTTCCACTCCATTATTCCTTCTACGACGCTGCTGCTGGCCAGAAATAACAAGAGAAACGGGTGCGGCGCCCGAATCCTCGTTACGATCCTCATGTGAACGCGCGCGCTGTGTGAGAGCGCGAGGCCTGAGGGAATGTGAAAACCGTATGATTTGCTGCAAGCTGTGGGTGAAAGCAACCGCACCAGAGCCAAGTTGTGATAAGATGAAGGAAATTTAAAAAGGTCAAGTGCTGTGAATGAAGCAACGTGGAGCGATCCCTAGCCCAGCCGGAGACGTCGGAAGAAATCATACCTTATTGATCAGGCCCCACCCCGCACATCCCCGCCCTGTCCCGTGTTGTCCTCATTTACCCATCCTAGACGCATTAGAGGTACGCAGGCTGAGAGCCCAACCACTGCATCAGACGACGTTACATAGATTCAAGTACCGAATCGGGGCTTCCTTACATACGATACAAGTTGCCCGAGCGTCGAAATCATTGATTTGATGCGCTTACCAATTTGGGGGAAACGTCCCAGCACAATAGCACAAGTCGCATCATATCGCAGACACACGACGCATCTTAAGTAATCTATTCCTCCTGGTCGATCAAATACTAAATACACCGTGAGATCCCCCATTCGAATCACCACCGACGCGATATACGGTATAAAACATCATACCACTATGCCGGCAGCTTTCAAGCCGGGCGTGCTTTGGCCCCTAAAACTCCAGAGTAACTCCATCATGTACAGTGCTGCGCATCGCCAAGTAGCAGGCACAGGGCTTGACTATCATCCTTCGTCCATCCATACATAAAATCCATTAACAGTCATCTGGCATCAATGTCTCAGACCGTCTTGCCGCCGCAGTCCGGGATAATGACGCCAGACTTGACCTTGCGGTTGACGTCCATCAGACCCCATTGGTCTTCCCAATTTTTGTCTTTTTCGTTGTACATGATCTTCCATGGCTCATCAAATGCCGAGAACCAAAAGTAGTTGGTACCATTGGTCAAAGCGGGGCATACCCACTTGTCCAACAGCTCGTTCAGCTCGTCGATGCCAGCAACTGAGGCATTGGGGCAGCCCGTAGCAGTGCCGTCACCGCAGCTAGTGCCACCCTTGGTCGGCCAACCAATCTCGGCAATAACGTTCTTCTTCTTGTCCGACTTGAAGAATCCACCGGCTTGGTTCTCCCAAAATGCGTAAGTCCACATAGCTGCGTCTTTGGCATTGGTTCCAGAGAAGAACGGATGGATGTTGGCCATGATGTAGTCACTCTTTGACGCCAAAGATGCCGTCCAGTCGTCACCCAAGTCCGAAGTTGCCACAGGCAGGCTTAGTCCCTTGCTGGTCAAGTTGGTTCGTACCTCCTGGAGTAGAGATCCCAGTTCCGACTCAGTCATCTGCTTTCGGAACAGAATCTCGTTGGCGACGATGAGACCCTCAAAATGCTTGTCTCCGTACTGATTCAGAATATCCCACATCTGGGAGAGTTGTCTCGCGTTGGTCGTCTTGTTGCCATCCTGCCATACACCCAACCAGATTTTCACTGTGCCCTCCAGTTTGAGTTGCTCAATTGAGTGGATGAGCATCTGCGTCTGGTTGCAGTCTGTGCCGTACAAGCGGACAGTGTTGGTCAGTTGACTGAGAACAGCAAGATCACGAGTGATGTTGTTCTGTGAAGGAGGGTTGTGATAACAATCGGGGTACTGGGAATTGAGAGGCGTATAGTCCATTCCGGGGAACACCTTATGCAGTTCCTTGTTGTTCATAAGCGCTTTGATCTCAGCACTGTCGGCGTCGAGGTCACCGTTAGAGTTCTTGTCGTCATCTGCTGATTGTCCATTTCCTGAGCTATTGCCGTCACGGTTGTTTCTCGAAAGCAATCCACCTGCAATGCCACCAGCAATGGCACCAGCAATGAGGAGGATGACTCCTAGAATGATGCAAAACTTCCACTTTCTGCGTCCCTTATTCTGCTGCGCCATCCACTCTGATTTCTTCTCTGGTGAGCTGAGGTCAATGGCGCTGCCGTTTTGGTACTCGGCCGTTCCCTTGGGGTCGTAGTAGCCGCTGACATTTCGGTTCGCCATCAATCCTGCCGCAGCACCTCCCGCAGCAGCCGCACTACCCGCACCGGCTGCGCCAGCTGCTTTTGTCTTGCCTGTTCGATCGCTGTTGGAAAGACTAAGCATCGAGTTTCGTCCACTTTTGGGCTTGCCGTAGTCTAGACCATCATCACCATCGTCCGCAATCGAGTTAGGATCCACCACACCAAGGTTCTGAGGGTGTCTTTGATAGTATGGGTTTTCGTTGTAATAGTCGTTGTAGCCGTATGGGCTCGCGGATGGAGATAGCCTGGCCGGGGAAGCGCCAGCTCCGCCGAGAGCCGTCAGGCTGGAGTGTGAGTCTCGATCCGGGAGACTGCCCTGGTAGCTACCTTGATAAGGACGCGGGACGGCATTGCTCATTTCGTATACATCGCCTCCCGATTGACTGTAAGCTTGCGGTGGTGCGTTGGGCTGCTGAAACTGTCCTCGCGGGATCTGGCCAGCACTTCTCGTGGCATCAATCCCGCTCTCCCTGGCGTTACGTTCGGCGACGGTATAAGCAATACCAGCCATACCTCCTGATGCCGTGTCGCTAAAGTTGTCCGCGCCAGGTGTGATATTCGGATTCGGATTGCTGTGTTGTGGAGCCGCATAACGATCCGGGCCCCAGTCGCGGTGCACCGGAACTTGCGGTAAGTTGTCGATGGGGGATACGGCTTGATGACCTCCGTATGCTGTAGCCGCACCGACGGCAGCTGGTGGTGGTCCCTGGCGATCGTTCCTCCGTTCGGCTCTCACGCGACCAAAGTTCGGATCGTGAATGGGGTCGGAGTGCGGATATTCGTGACGGTGATCATGAGGCGCACCATGGTGGTACTGGTTATCCTGGTAGTACTCTGGGGGATTGGGAGTGTGAGACCGATAAGCCTGATCTAGAGGTTCTCGCTCGGCATCGCGGCCGTCTTCGAAGTTGTATCGCGGCATGTTCCGGGCAGGATGTATGTTCTCGAGAAAACGTCTAGCAACCCTCGTGGGTTGAATGGTTGACTGACCAACAGCCAAGAGGTCCTGTTCGAATGAGGTGGATGAGGGAAGCGGAGAAATCGAGGGACGCTGGGTAGAGGGAAATCGACTTGAAACGATGACCGGCTAATGCGTGCGGCGGTCGCAGGAATGCGGGTGCAATTTCAAAATGTCTCGGAACAACGACTGTTTAATTGTAAGTGCGGTTCTCACTGAAATGGGTATGTGTGAATGTCTCGCTCAATCATTCCAGCACAGCGACTGTAGAGATGAGACCGGCAAGAGACCGGACCAAATTGAAGAGGTACATGGAGAACAGACGATGCTGATGGGAAGCAGAGAAAGAAACACTAACCTCAGTGCACCAGGTCGCCCAGTAACTCGGATTGGGAAGCCGGCAGGCGGACGACGCAAGCTAGTCGCCTCCGCCTAGTAGAAGTAGTGTCGCGGCGAGTTTGGCGGTGGTTGTACGTACTAAGGGAAGTTCGTGGGGCAGTCGCAGGCACGGGTGTCACGTTTGCTCGCGAGCAACGGAAAGCCGGGGAATTAACGATATGACGATGTCGAGGTGAGATGCCAGCGTTATAGAGATGTTTGTCTTGAAACCCTGATTGCGATTAGACATGGGGGGATTGCAAAGGGTCGAAATTGGCCTTCCCTCAGCAAGGAACGGTAAGGGGGGAGAAAAGGAAGATGTTGAGGGGAGTGAGGTGCGGTGCGGTGCCTGGTCAGCGAGAATGATGCGCAAGCCACCAAGAGCGTTTAGGCGCGGAAAATCTGGCTGGGCATTAATGTTTCGCCCGCAGCAGCGCCTGGTCAGGAGTTCGTATTTTGGTACACCCGTGCGGCTCCCTTGTCTGGCGTTGCGCTTGCTCGTATTGGCTTGTGACCCGGTTCCAACTTTTCTCGAGTACGGAGTATCTCCCCGCGGGGTGCGCAGGAAGCGTAAGCCGGAGGAATCCTTGTTTGGAGTGGTTCTTTTCAGAGATGCTGAAGACAAGGCTTGGAGGGATTGTCGTCAGTCTCATTCGGGAGAAAAGAAGGGCACGATGATGTGGGTAGCACGATGAAAGGTGGCTTGGGTGGTCTTGTGGTCGTGGACGTTGGGTTTTCAATCTTGGCTCAGGAAGACAATAGATCACCCAACGACAATCAGTGGAGGGGGAATGTACGGATAGTTACGGAGTACAACGGCGACACACGTACTCCGTAAGTGCCTTGGAGTAAGAAGAGTGTTCCCCGTCCCGCGGAACCTCGAAAAAAGAGACAAGATACGCGCGCGTATGAGACAAATTGGAAAGCCTTTTAAGTTCTAACGGGATGGGATGACAGGAGCACGGCAGGCACAGCTGAAGCTGTGGAAGGTCCCGAAGGTATGCGTACCTACCTAACCTAGAAAGCACTCCGTACTCACGTACCTGACCTTAGAAGGGGGGGGGGGGAGACTGTTGCCTTCCTTAGGCATGCTGAAATCCTTCCCTGATAAGTTGGCTTAGTCGCCTAGGGCCCTAGGTACTCCCACCTCCCACAACATAGCAGTCGTAGTCCGTACCTGATGAGTCTCGATGATATTGGCAATGAAACTCCATGACAACGGCCCAGCCTCGTACCTCCGAGTTGGAATCTGGGGAGGAGGCACCTAGCCACCTAGCCATACCTACCTCCCAATCCACCTGGCCCCGGTGCTCACGGGACTCCTCCCTGACCTGTCTGTTCCTGCCCTGCCGAGTGCCGTCATCGAGGACAGGGGGCAACTTGGGATGATGGGACCAGACTGAAGAGTGGAGCGAATGCTACTGGCAATGCACCTTAAAAAACCTAAGTCAGGGCAAGACCGAACCCGTGTGGTATTAACAAATCAAATAAGGCTCACCACACAGTGAGCAGTAAGGGGGGCAAAAGGCCCGCCATAAATATGGGGGAAAGCAAGGCAGCCCGAGCTAAGCAGGTTTATTTTGAGCCCCCGGCCGGAGCAACATGGAAAGAGCGGCACTTTCTGTACAGCCACTGATCCATGCCCATCGTCTCTTTCAGACTTCTCCTTTCCTTGGTTGCCTTGCTACCTCATAGTACTTAGACCTGGGCGACATGACCCGTGCCTTCTGCCAATAATGGCTGAGACCGCTGGAGATATTAGCAGAGGCGGATGTACCAAAAAGTGAGTGCATTTGAGGAAGCGGCGGTGCAGCGCAGATGACTAAATCCCCGAAAAGCAGCCGGTGATTTGCCTGGTACCTAGAAAGCACTCGAGTCACCCCCCAATGTATCACTCGCTTACTCCTGAATTTCCCCCTTAAGCATGGTACAACTAAACGTCACAAGAAGGGCTTCACTTTGGGACAGATTTGCAACTGCAATCTAAATAAGACCAGCGACAAATCGCTAATCGCAAGTCGAGTACGGATATGCCTACTCCGTACGGAGTACCAGCGAGTCTGAATGTTTCTTTAGTGGGCCGAGACCCTGGCCGTTGTCGCCCGGGGCCTATGGGCCGACCTGGTTGGCTGAGCGACCGCGTTCGCCCAGCCTCTTCCGTCTTCTTATGTGACTGCGCCCCTCCTCTCCTTCTCATGGAAGCCCGTGACCCTCACCTCCGTAGCCCCACGCCTCCGATGTCCATTCGATTGTCGTTTCTAGCGCAGCGCGCCCAGCCTCTTCGTCTCCCTTGCTCGGTACTCCGTCCGGAGGTTCTGAGCGACGACATCCGCGGACAGCAAGAGAAAACTTCGTCATCAATACGGGTCTTCATCAACAACGCTCCGACCACCAGGTCGTTAACGGTTGCCGAGTTGAGGCTGCGACAGAAGTGCGTTTTTCCAACAAAAGTATCGTCAGTGGAGGGCACGAACACAGTGGGTTTTATCATGCAAGATGTGACGGGGGCAGTGATCGTCAGGCCCAACATGCCACCGAGTCCACCAAGTTGAACAAACAGAAACAAGCATCATCCAGTGAGTGACACTACCAACCTCTAGAGAATCAGAGTGCCGAAATCCTATCATTGCCCGCATGCCGACTCTTCACACAAGTCAAAGGTACTAGGTACGCTCGTGACTCTATGCGGAATAACAGTCATGGTCAGCACAATCAAAATCTGTCATCCCATTCTATACTTATTTTACTTCCTCCCTCCCGTGCCGCAACAGCACACGACCCCTTACAAATAAGAAACATTAACAACATTACCTACTATACCAATCTGCCTCTAATATCGGCAAGGAAGTCCTTTTTGCCATCACTCTTGAAAAATCCCTTTCATCTTAACCGCCGTTGTCGCCTCCCGCCCTTATAGTAGTCGTATACTATATACTTTACTTTGGCCCCCGCGAACCCCCCACCAAAAACACCAAACCTGAAGCACACTGAAGCAGCACCGGCCCTGCTTCACCCTCCTTACGGAGTAGTGCTGCAACGCTAACCCATGTTCTGGGCATGACATCACCAAATAGCTGCAAACAGGATCCATCCTCCTTCAGTCATCGGCGCTCACCTCTGCTTTAGGGCAAGAAATGCTTCGTGATGAACTTAGCTATTCTATGGGGATTCGCTTATACAGTTTAAAGCGAGAGTAAGCTTGAGAAAAGCCACGCCGCACTCTATTCCCTATGTTACTGACACTTCAGCTGACGCTATACTCTGCCTGCCATCAGCCTCTCCCGCGTTCCCAGCCGTCTTGCGCCCGCCTGATCTATACTCTTACAATGTACTGTCCGATTTTCCCGAGGAGGCTCTGCAAAACTGCAAAGCCTCGTATCGGCGAGTCAGGGGCTCGCGAAAAAGGCAGCTCGACCAATAAGTCAATCCATTGCGCGATTAGTCAACTTCAGCTATGTAAGCCAGGAATAGATCAACCGTGGAGGAAAAGAGCCACGCACACTCAGAAATTACCCTTCCATTTAGAATGCACCACTCCACCGCGACTATTTCCATCTTTCGTGAGCCTACGATAATCTTTATCTCTGTCTCTAATTGCCTATAACAGTAGTGCCCGGCCTCCTTCTCCCCTCGATGTTTCCTTGCAATAGATTCCCGCTAATACCTGTCATCCTCCCACTCTAAAAAGTTGAACTTAGATAAGTTGCGAATTAGTTCCGCTACCTGATGCCTAAGCTCCGGGACTAACGCTTGCAGTATTACAATGCTTCGATTAAAGGTGTGTCCATCTCCCAGAGCTTATATAGCTCTGTTTAATTAATAGGTGTTGATCTGCCATATTGATGCAGCACCCACGTCGAATAGATAAAGCTAAAGTAGCCATTCGCAACACAATCGAAGTACAAGTCAACGAATTTTCGTCAGGTGCCCAATCGATCTTGTGTAAATTTTGAAATGCGCTCTAGAACTCTCCCGTCGCATCGTATTCATAGTGAAAATGTTGGGGGATTTGGTTTTATGCTGTGAAGCCCGCCACAAGATCTAGCACTTGTAACTTCAAGTTTGCAGCGCTGTCAGCGAGCCAGACAAAGTGTGATTTTTCCCGTGGAAGTAGTGTACATGTATTCAAAGTAACGAAATTGCCCTAAGTTATCCTGGTTTGATTGAAGAATAACTCCAATCAAAGAGTCATCCACTCACATCATGATGGTGCTTTTCCGAACCCGTCTCGTGGGACGCGCATCACATGCAACTTTCTGGAGCTCCTCGGAGTAGGAACTTCTAAGTAAAGCCTTGCTATCGGCGGTTTTGGTAACTTTTGCGAAATTGCCATCCTAAAGAAATCCCGCGGCTATTCTACAGTTTAAAGTCACTGGGAACTTCTGCCATTCGCTCATGCGTTGCTTTGATCAATGCCGTGTCCTTCAACTTTCGAGTGACGAATAAATGGTTCTTGTCAACAAATCGTCGACTTACTTTGATGGGGTATAGAATAGTCTCGGCAAGTCCATTATCTCGCACTATGGAAGCTTCCGGGAGTATTCCGATCAGGGCGCCACGTCTTCATATTGCCGCGAAGTCTGTCTATGGATTAGCAGAATACCTAGATATTGTGGAAGACAGCATGATGTACCTTGATAGATTTTCTCTTTATCCTTTTGTAATTATCATCCCGAATCCAAAAGTAAGATGGCACGAGCTACAAGCTAGGGGGTCGATCGACGAGCAAAAGCACCGATACTAGACCAAAGATACTTATTCGCAAAGGATCTAATTTCACAGTGGTGGTAGTGCAGAACAGAGTCTTGATTGAGGTTTTGCAGTGTGTCGCAAAACCGAGGCCGTTGATTGAGAGTAGTAATCAATGCAATATATAAGTACCCTACGAGATGTCCTCTTCAATTACAACTACTCGTACCTCATTGCAGTAGTTCTGAACCGAATACATAAGTAACTGTTGATGATGATGATGATGATGTATTTAACGTCTGGTAACAAAAGGACGTGCCGGGCGCTATGCCGACATGGTCTATACTAATCTAAACTATATTACAGGCTACCGTCTTCACCTAACGTTCCTGTTCAATGACTCGGGCAAATTTCGGAAAAGAAATTGGTCTCCTCTATCTATTCGCATAGAAGAGAAGCTCCCTTAGCAGAACCTAATAAGAAATCAATACTTGCTTTGGCCATACGTTGGCGGAGGTAGCGCGGTGTAGCCTTGCGTCTACGCTTGCAGAAGTAGAAATGGACTGGTGTCTTGGGTT
Organism: Colletotrichum phormii; assembly: GCF_030913505.1. Lineage (NCBI taxonomy): Eukaryota > Fungi > Ascomycota > Sordariomycetes > Glomerellales > Glomerellaceae > Colletotrichum > Colletotrichum phormii. The sequence goes on along the minus strand of NW_026851445.1, from coordinate 2,557,867 downwards.
TCCCACAGCTGCAGTTGAGTAACGCATCTTTATGAGCGAATCTCTCGTGGTATGCTGCAAAGTCTCCATGATGGGATCTTGCTGCGTATAGCCTTCCTAGTAAGTGCCGAGGGAGGCGGAGTTCGGGCGGCTTGGGGTGAGGAAATATCTCGAGGTCGGCATATTGCCGAGGGCATTGGGACAGCCATTTTCTGGCAAAGGCTTGGAAGGCAGCTGCTTTAGCTTGCCTTTCTAGGTGCGCTAATGAGGGCTGTGGTTGTGATTTTGGGATTAGTTTGCAGGCTTCCTTGGCTAGAGCATCCGCTTCTTCATTTCCTGGTACTCCCGTGTGCCCAGGGCACCACCAAACATAAACCCTGCCGGGGGTTGTCCAGCTCTCTCTTTGTCTCCGAGTCCAGGAGGAAGAGAGCCTATTGAAGGCCCTAAATCTAGCCTGGCTGCTTCCTGTGCTCTAGGAGTATAGTCTAGCCGCGACTGCGAGGTTGTCGAGGCAGATGTGGACGTTATCTACTATACGAGCCGTAGGAGCCCGGGTGGCTTCCATCAGGCCGTAATACGCAGCATATGCCTCCGCGTCATACACCTCAGTTTGGGAGCCGAGTGGTTCGGATCCGCAGAAGATCTGCCGTATAGCTTGGTACCCTACCCAGCCTGCTCCGGCGGAGGTGCTGCTGCCGTCCGACATCTAGGACCCGTCAGTATAGACAACAATGTCCCGCTTGGAGAAAGTTGCCATCCTGCCTGCAAAGGAGAGGGCCTGTTCTTCTTTGGTCTTATTAGGTTCGTAGCCGACCCTGGCGAGGGCTGTCTGCCAGTCCGCTAGTTGCTCCCAAGGGGGGAGTTCTAACGGATCGATATATTCGGTATTTTTGCTTACGAGGCTTGCCATTCGTCGTAGCCGTGAGTCTGGTCCTAATTTGTCCCTGAGTCTCGTTCGGAGAGGGTGTCGCTCGTCCAGACGATGGATTCTGGTGGACGCTGTATAGAGCTTCGCGTCCAGTATCACCTCTGCTAGGGGTAGAGCCGCCTCGCGCTATAGGATCGGTATAGGCGTAGTTCTATATACGGGGACCATCGCTCTAATGGCTTTGGTTTACATCGCGTCCAGTTAGTGTAATAGACTACCAACCCCGTTTAAAATAGTACATCCATTCTTTATCCGGCTCTTACCGGGCCACCATACTTCAGATGCATAGTACTAAATAGGTAATACATAAGAGGTAATCGCTCGACAAAGTAAGTACGCAGGCGCGCCCCAGATAATATTCCCTAGTCCCCGTAGTCCATTAACTACTTAGTATACTTTTACGGAGAGGTTTCTTACGTAACTCTTGAATATAAGTTTACGGTCGAAGTGAACGCCGAGCCAGTATAGAGAAGAGCCTTCTTTAATAGCCTAAACTATATAATACCTCCCATCCGGTAAACCTACTATGATTGATAGGTTTCCGTTTTTTCGTCTCTTAATAAAGTAGATCAGTTCGGACTTATCGAGGTCAAAAGTAATTCCTTCTATCGCGCCCCATCCTAAGGATTCTTTCCATTCCTTAGTTAGAATATCATAATTATTCTCTAGTAATGTTGAGCTTACCAAGATAGCGACGTCATCGGCATAACCAAAACGAGATCGCTTCCTTCCTAAGCGAGCTATACCTAGCTTAAAAAGAGGTTCGATATAGAGCATAAACAGAATAGGAGACACGGGTAAGCCTTATGGTAGTCCGTATTCGAGACCGAAGACGTCTCCTACCTCCCCATCAAGTCTTATTCTAGCTCTCCTTCCGGTAACAAAGCTTAAGACCCAGCGTACGAGGTTCTCCGGCTATCCTTGTTCGTAGAGGCGTCGGACCAGTCGTCCTGGGAGCACGGCGTCGAAAGCCCCTTTTATATCGAGCGTAAGCATAGAGGTAACCAGGCCTCTTTGCTAGGCGCACTCGATATCGTGGATAGCCGCTACGATAAGGTCGCTACAAGAGCGAAGAGGGAGTATACCAAACTGTTGATCGTGTAGAATACGATGTTTAACTACGATCTAGGTAAGTCGTCTAGCGATAAGTCTCTCCAAGCCTTTTCCGAGGACGGCCAAGAGCGCAACTGGCCTATAGGAGCGCGGGAGTGTCTTATCTCTTTTTCCCGGTTTTGCTAGGATCACGAGAGTTACTTCTTTAAAACAAGTAGGATGCTAACCCTCGCGTATACACCCGCTATAAAGTAAGAGGACAATATCCTCGATAACTGGCCATGCTATTTTCAAAGCAGTCGTAGTGATTCCGTCGGTCCCAGGAGTCGTGTTTCCCGCGGTGAGAACCGAAGACCGTACCTCGTCCTTCGTAACCTGCAGGAAAGGAAGCGTAGCTTGCCTTTATAAGACTGGGCTTTCTATTGGTATGTCCTCGGAGATTGCAGCGTTTCTAAGGAGGACGCGGGTAAATAAGTCGCACTTCTCTTTTGGTTATGAGACAAGCGTATCTTGGTTGTCTACATCTCGGAGTGGCGGGGTCTGAAAGGATCCTATGGCTTTATGCTAACCGACCATTTTAAATATATCTTTGCTTGAGGAGGCTGAGGAGATCTTATCTTTCCAAAAGGCATCCTTGGAGCGTTTAAACTCGTAGAGGAAGTCCTGTTTTAGAGCTTCGACCTCCTCTTTTTCCCATTAGTAGTTCACTCCGGCTGCGCGGAGTCTTACTAACATCGCTCGCTTACTCGCATAGGCTCGGTGTTTACGTGTGCAGCTCTCGCTCCAGTATGGTCTCCCTATACCTTTCCCGAGCGTGCGCTTTGTAGAAGCCGTGAGTGCTTTAATAAAACAGTCCGTAAGCTATTATGCTAAGAGATCTAAAGACTGTAGGTCTTAGATGTTGCTTGCAGTGCGGCGTATAGGTTATAAGTTGCGTTTAATGATGCCGAGGAAAAGCTCCTCGTCCATCGTGTCGAGCCAAAACCTTCCCGGGGTCTAGCTGGGTGAATCGATCAGGGCCAAGGGGACCCGGGTAAGCAGAGATTCGTGGTCTGATGTCGTGTATAGTGACGTTTCTATGCTAGTAGAAGCCCCATAGAGGTTGCTGGACGCCCAGCATAAATCTAGGGTATTGCCGCCTTTATGCGTAGGTTCACCTATAGGTGACATTAGGACAAGGCTAGCGGCTTCTGCCCATTCTACTAGGTTTTCAGCGTCCGGGGAACTCGTGGCCTCGGGCTACCACGTCCAATAGTGTAAGTTAATGTCAAGTTGGGATGTTGACGCAGGGTGGAAGCTCTCAGAGGCCAACTGCAGTTAGGGGTAGAATGATGAATTACTGAAGTCTGCTCCTCCCTCGACGTGTACTCCCTGCGCTGTATATATATCTGAGCTGTTCCTTTGTTGCTTGGACTCCTTACTACCTCTTACTAGCCCCTATCCGGGAGGGCTCTGACAGTTAAAATCCCCCGCAATCAGTACTCGATCCTCAGGTTTAGGTTACCAGGCCGCTAGGATGTTCCTGAGAGCCTGGCCAGATCGCAGAGAGCCACGAGGGGCGTTATATACGTTAATGACTATGAGGACCTCCTTCGTTCCTAAGAGGAGTCGTAAGAAGAGCAGGTCTGTGGATAGATCGGATAGAGGCCGTATTTATACGCCTCGTACCCTAGTTCCTCTGCGGAGGTAGGTAAGTACCCTGGGACGGTCTTCGGTCCAGTTATCTACTAGGGTAAAAGTCTCAAAACCTGGGTAGTGTCTTATGAGCCTCCTCTCCTCCGAACGGATAGACGGCTCTTATATTAGGAGTATATCGATCTGGGCTGCGTAAGCCAGGTTCAGTACTGTTTCGTAGGCGGATGCCCGCCTGCCCACATTCGCTTATATAATTTATAAGGTTTTAGAGGGCTATATTCTTCTTTTATATCTCATTCGCCGGGGTACAGTCCATCGCTTATTCTTCTTCACGGGAATATCGATGCGACTGCTGGGTCGCATTTCTCCATAATCTTTCTCCCTCAGCTCGGATGGCCCGTAGCTAAGCCTTAATTATAAGTAACTGTGGGAACAAACGGCAATCGCTAGGTATACACGGAGCCGAGCTATGTCACGTGTCTTCGGCACGTGACACACCTCAGCTCCCTCCTTCCATATCACGAGCCTTCGCGTTTAGATACTCTCCTTAACAACAATAACAACAACAAGAACACCAGATTAACCCAACGATATTGTTACCGATCGCGATATCAGGAATACCTGTGTGACTAACCTGTGGTACACGCAAACCAACAGTAACAGTTCATTTAATAGCACCTTGAAGACAAGTTTGCTTGCATTTAACTCACATTCAAGCGTGGCTATGCACGCTTAAGCCAATCTCAAACACAACTAAGTGGACCATTATCTATGTGTTGGAATATTGACGGCAGAAAAGGGTGGATTTGGAAGGTGGTCTGGGCCGTTGCAAACGGCCCTTCCACCTACTTACACCCAACGGAGGAATCGTGGGCTACGCCCACCAACTTCCTCCTTACACAGATATACGCAGTTCAATACCAAGATTATTGAGCTTCGTACCGGCCCACAGGCCCCTGCTGACGTGTATACCAACACTATGGACTTCAAACGTAGATGCTTGCTCAAAACCGAACGCATTGCCATATCTTTGGATTTCAGGCCACGGACTTGGGAAGTTTCGGTGTGGTTAGCAATTTCACAGCGACGCACGATCTCAATTGTCTTCGCTCATCAAGAATAACTAAAGGCTTATATCGAAGATGTAATGATGGGCTAAAACGAAACCCATATGAGTGAATGAAAGACAACAAGCTGTATTTATGGACGCTAGACTTGAAGTCGTGAATCGCGAAGTCTATCGTGCCTCCATTACGACGTATCGTTTATAAAAAGTCTTTCCGAGTCAGAGATAGCTTATTGATACTTACAAACCATTTTTCAATAGACTTTTGGTGAAAACATCCGTCTTACTTGGTATTAAACAGCCGCTCCCAAGTGGACGAGGCCTGGACACATCTTTGTAATCTACTGCCATGGCAAACCAACATCGAGAATGTTTCGTTCCATCCAATAGGTCGCTTAAAGCAACAGGTGAGCTTGTAGCATCTACGATGCCGGCCACGACTCACTTGCAATGATCGCAGTGGTCTACAACGCTTACTATACTAACATGAAGTTACACGTACAACATCATCGCTATCGGACGTCCTCATCATTTACAAAAACTCATTATGATGCAATCACTGGTGTTTACAGAACTTTCATCTATCCCAAACCAATAGAAGCCACCTAGTGCACTACATCCAAGGCTGCCTAACACTACATTGAAATAGAGAGAGAAGACTAGCGCAACCGCTATCCGTTAGCGTGATATCCTTTATAAATATCCTTGCTATCCTTCTCGTTTGTTTTGTTTATGCTTTTATTGGAGGAGAAATTCCCCTAAGAGCATGAACAACACCGAGGCTAAGAATTCTGTCGTGGAGTTGCGGTATGGCTTGTACTCTTCAGAGAGTAATACTTATAAGGGAAAACAGTGCTTTTCGTATTGTCAAGCAAGAGCGGCGTGCATGGTCAATGATTTGAATTTGATTTTGTCTTCCAGACGAACGTTATTTCCAGAGCGCAACGTTCCTTCTCTGTGAACCATGTCATTGTACGTACATGCATCTTTTGAATAGGGCCATGGCTGGAGAATTTTTATGAGAAATAACAACTTTTAGCATTTGTCTTTCCCTCGCATCGAAGTGAGCGCTTTTGATGTATTATCTTGAAGAGAATTCCTCTGCCTGTCTCTCAGCTTCAATGACAGTCATTCAATGGATAGTTTATCATCTCCGAACTGGACAGACGGACTTCAGACAACTGCGATTCAATTCGCCAGCCGATGTCTCCTCTTATTATGTAATAGTATGAGTTTTGCACAGACCAGTGCTTGTGGAGAGCGAGAGGCTGGTTGTGTGGATCGACTCGGTTATCGGCAGGCAGGTGAAACGCAGTTGGGCCCCATCACAAGTGTTCCAGACATCGTTCAAGCCCCTGGCTTAGATTGAAGGGCCCCCTAAAGAGGCAAACCTACCAAGCCCGAGAACTTGTCGCCCAGCCCAAAAGCTCGCGCCTACGTTATATCTCAATCTTCGCGTTTACAAAATTGTCAGTGCAGAGTTGGAACAACTTGGAATTGACTTTCCTGTCCTGAAATCTCGTTCTATAGTCGTTCCACAAGCACGAACCGTCTTGATAGACTTGCAGAAACTCCCTGCAGCATCAAGCTGGCGCTCGTTTCACAAAGCCCGTCCTACGCCAAGCACTTAAAAGACATGAAACACGTCAACGCAACACTACAGATGTATCAAAGGGTTTGTACGGCAGACTGCAAGAGGCACTCCGCCAAAACACTTTTTCATGCGTCAAAGCAGAAATCGAATTTTACAGTCACCCCACCACCGATTATTGAACTTTATACTAGTAAGATAAACTATAGATATAGTTTATATAGAATTAAGGCTTAAGATGTATTGGACCCCGTATAGCGGTATATAAAATCGTATATTACTATAAACTATTATAAAATTTCTACTTTCTTATTAACAATATCTTTATTATAAAGTTAATTATTATCTTTTACCCTCTTATAACTAAAAGTCACTTTTTACTTAAGTTATTAAACTAGTGGCTAGCTTATAGATATTATAGTATAGATCTATAATAACTTCTAGTTCTTTTCCAAGATATAACCGAACTAATCGACTTTATAATGCCCCCTTATAAAGTAATCCTGAAATAAATAATCGAGAATAATCCCTCTACAAGCTCTGCTCTTTTTATATAATAAGAGCATTCAAATATATAAACTTTGACGTTAATAGAATCTCTTCTTACGGGTTTCTAAGAGCGAGAACGAAGTGTTGAATAAATTAAAAATGAGTAAAAACAATAGGTTACTTTTATTATAAATAAAATAAAAAGAGTAGAAAGTGAAGTAATATAATAAAACGGTATAGTGTAACAAAATATAATTATATATAAGTAAATAAGAGGGCATAGGCGGGTTACTTACCTGTCTTAAAGAATATTAGATTAGGTTGAAAAAGAGAAAATTAATCAACAGTGGAAATTGGTAAGGAGGTATAGACCCCGGTGGCCCCACTTCTACTACCTAATTAATTACCTTTATATAATCTACGGCGCCTCCGGTTGCAAGTAATTGCTTGTTATATTATACGGGATTAGTAATCATATTCATTTATACGTAGGGCACGTATGGCACTTTAGCGTACTTAATTGTACGGCTACCGTAAGTCTACTGAGAAAAAGTGTTTTGGCGGAGTGCCTCTTGCAGTCTGCCGTAGGTTTGCTTGGCTGAGCACAGATGACAGCAACAGGGGTCATCGCAAGTCTACTTGACCTTCTCTGGTAGGAAATCAGGACCCAGGAGTGCAAGGAATTCGTTCAGAGTCCCATTGGCCATCATCCCTTCCATGATGAGATGGCCATCCCTCGCCCGTGAATCGAACTCTCAAACAGCCATTGTAGCCGAGGAAAATAAGCCGGTATATCCTGTATTACGGCAGAAAGAACCCCTTATGCGGATCTCACGGTGGACAAAACCAAGACGGTCCCCAGGTTGAATTTCCCTCCCCATAGCTTGAACCATTGTAACATTGCTATTATTCCCTTCTTCTGCGTTTTCCAGCACGTCAACCTTCCCGCCGTACCAACTTCTCCAACCTCAGAATGCCCCCCAAAAGCAACCATTACTCCACCGTATCGCACTCGGATACCTATGATGATTCCACCACTGAAGTCGACGAATCACTCATGGGCGATGAGAAGCAATGGCACTCAATAGACCTGAACGCGGAAGGGAACAAGGCAGGAAGCACTTGGAAAGAAGTCAAGATTATCTTGAGGAGGTATCGCTGGCTTATCGACACACTTCTCCTCCTTACGAATATTGGTCTCTCGCTAGGACTGTCATTGCTGTTGTACTACCAATTCGAAGACGCCAAGTTCCCGTCGCGAATGACACAAATTGGCGGCGATTACACAGGCGCGGGCCCGCAATGTGAGTCGTCCCCCCAGATTTTGCCATGCTATAGTTCACTGTCCTAATTGTTGTCGACCTGCAGTCCCGATTGAAATCAAGAAATTTGATGCCGACCACGCCGTGGTGCCTCCCAACGCAACAAAATTTCTTTCCGAAGCTACACTCAACCAATGGCGGTCGCTTTTGCCCGGTAAGGCAGGATCCTAGCTGAGACCTTAACTACAAGATTTGTATTTCACTGACACCGTTGTAGCTGGTGCCGGTTGGAAATCCGAGGACGACGGCCCTTTTTTCACCACTACCATGACCCATCAATTGCATTGCATCGTATGTCTCAGATGGCCCAATTTCTCGGAGATTCAATCACTCACTTCTTGTAGTACATGATGGGACGCATCTACTCCCGGATAGTCACCGACCCGACTGACATGCCTACAGCCGATTCCGATATCCATTTCTATCATTGCATTGATTATCTGAGACAAGCAGCCATGTGCGCAGCAGATCTAGCACTTGAACCACATTTGATTACGGACGCGGACGACAACGGGCCTGGAGATGGTAGTTGGAACGGCATGCATGGTAGGCAACTCCCCTCCCGACAAACTGTAGATGATTCTTAGCCAAGGTATGTCAATCTCAAAGAGTGAAAACTAACACGGCCTTAATTGCAGTCTGCAAGAATCACAATCAAGTGATCAAATACGTGGATCGTAAGTTCAAGCAAAGAACAACTCCGAAATGACAACATTTTGACACCGAGTAACAGGACAAATCAAGGAAGGCGTTCGTGTGGTTCTGCCGATAGATGACTGAGCACTGCATACTTCAATGAATTTTGATTTCTAGCGTCCACATTCCATCGAGAACAAAATACAACAGTAATACTCTTCGGGACCCTCGACGAATTTCCCATAAGCAGCACCGTCGTCCCACACAGTCACTCCCTTTGTAAAAGAGATCGTACGATGGGACAAATCCACCCATGGAATGGACTTCGGACAACCCAAACAATGTTGGTTCGCGCCGAGACCTACGCCGCAAGCCTCGTCTGCGCAAGACATAATAGGACTGCACCGCACCCAACAGCTGACCTGAGTCTAGGTAGTGCAACGGATTGGCGTCAGTTGATCACGCGTAGGACCAACAAACAAGTTTGAGATCTGTGATTGGAAATTGTCTTTCATGGATGCCTGTCAGTTCCCCATAGCGTCAGCGCCTGTGGGCGGAACTATGCGCACGCCTGCTGTCTACTTTGCTTGCCAGCTCAGTCTGCGACCCAACCCTCCCACAGCCTGATTCACCAGGGACCAAAACCCTCTGAAAGCCAGGCGGCTGGACAACACATTTGATTCTCCTCTGTCCCTCGCCCTTCTCATTCTCCAATCTGCGCACCATCCATCTCGTCCGAGAGTGGAACTAGGCGAGCTAGAGAGCGTCGCGGTCTTTGAAGGGCTCACAATCATCATGCCTCTCCTCGGCCTTGTTTCATATTGCCTTCTCCTCACCGCCCACATAACATGCTCCGACAGTCGTTCCCGAAGACCACCTAGTCCAGGCCCCTCAGGTGACTGCCGAGACAACCCCGTGTATCCGTTGAAAACCCAACTTGATCTACAATGGGAATCGAACTTCAGGGTAATCGACTTACCTATTTGGCATGAGGCGACATATGCGACAAGTGAAGCAACCTATGCTCCAATCATCCGTAAGTTCAATCCTATTGCAAGGCAATCTTTGAACGAGAGCTTGGCAATGTAGGAAACACGCGTGCGCTGGCATGCTCTGGACGGTCAGCTTCAATGGCTTCCCGTCGCATCATGATTCGACTTTAAGCCCAGTGAACTTTATCCAGATGTTCAACCAGTGCCTTTGTGGGAGACATCACTTGCCATTACTCCGACATTATTGACTCCGTGGCATCCACCTCGGCGACAACGTCCACGTCCCCTACGTCGACGGCTTCGACTTTGACAATAGCTTCAACACCGGTTGAAGCATCCCCAACTGCGTTGCCTAGATCCGGGAGTATGAACAGCGGCGCCTCTGCCGGCGCAGTTGCTGGCATTGCAATGAGCGCCGGCATGGGAACGCTTGCTTTGATAGGCCTAGTGGGTTCCGCTTGGGCCATCTGGAGGCACCTGCGAAAGAAGAAACAGTGTCTTGGGAGCGGTGGTGCCAGGGCAAGCGACGTGGGTTATTTTCCTGCTGTTCAGGATATCGGACCCTCTCCTCCAGTTAAATAATTGGAAGTACGAGTTTCCTATTGAGGCTCAGCAACATCGGTATGAAGCTGATGAGACGGAGAGTGCGAGGGATGAGATGGCCAGCGAAACAATCTCAAGTGAAAATGAGAACAAGAGCCTGAGGGTGAAGGGTGACGGAACGTCGAGGTAGCCGGGAGCAACCTTCGTATTGGTCGGAGATGAATAGCAGTTACGTTAAAGCTTTTGACAGGAGGGCTCAATATCAAAAAGATGATGTGTACTCAGTAGCAACTGAATACAACAAGACTAGCATTGACGGCAGGCTCGGGAAAGCCGTCAGTCTCGCATTTAGCCAATCACCCTTTTCGAGAAAATTGGAAGTCATTATGTAACACCTTACTTGAAGCTTTAAATCCAACTCAGGGAGCCGTCCCTAATTTTCATATAGCAAGAAATTTGTAGGTCTAGCTCTTCATTGCAATATTCAACACTCATGCCGTTCTCTTGGTACTTGTCTGGTTCGCATCAAAAGTCTCTCTGACAACCATTTAGATTAATCACGGAGACAACGGATCAATGATGGTGAAAGAAGTGCAGGCTATCAGATCTTGTTGTCCAACAGAAGCTAGACCTAGCAATGTACATGAACTCATGAATGATCATTACGCATAACGCGTCTATCCCAGGGCAATTCGTACATATTAAACTGGCAGCCAAGTTGGGCAATTTACTGTAGCCATGCTTTCACCAAGTTCTTTAGCCCACCCGCCATCCAGTCTTCATCAATTTTCGTCATGGCATCGAAACCATGCTCACCAGGCTGAACTGTCAAATTGAACTCCAACTCAGGATCAACCTCCCTAACCAACTCTTTCAACGCGACGTTCCCTTTTGCCGGCACAACACTATCATCGGCACCCTGCCATACAAACACACCACCGCGCGGGAACTTCTGTCCAGCCCTCAACCTTTCAAACGGAAAAAGCTGCTTCTTCTCGAGCGGGAACATCTTGGGGAACCCGCCGTGTTGAAGATTGGCGAACATGAGGAGACCTCTCTCGAGAGTCTGGTCGGTGGAGATGAGTGCAGGCGCCTCGCACCTGCGAATCTTTTCAAAATGATCGTCGACGATGCTCTGCGGCAGGGTTAGTCCGAATACCGGAACCTTCGGCCTCTCCATGAAGTGTGCGTTGGCTAGGTCGACGCAAGGGTAGGCGGCTGTCACAGCCCGGATGTCCTTGGCGTGAGACAAGCCCTTCATGATGCTCAAGTAGCCTCCCGCACTGTCACCAGCCGTGAGGATCCGATCCGTGTCGACGTCAACGTGGCCGCAAGTCTCCTCCTTGATAAAAGAGGCTAGTTCCTCATGAACCCAGGTTCAGTGATCCTCGGTATCTTCGAGTAGATCATCGATAGTGGACTCTGGCGCGAGGCGATAGTTCGGGCTCACAATCACAGCCGAGTGGCGGGCCGCGAGCTCCACATACCAGGGCCCGAAGAATCCGGGGTAGAGACTCGCGCCGCCGATGAAGCCGCCGCCATGGTAGCGTAGTATGATGGGGCATGGCGAGGTCGCCGCTACCGGGGCCTCTATCAGCTTCTTTGGGATGAGGACATCGGTGGTTATGGAGTGGTCCGACACTGTCTTGTAAGTTGTCGTCAAGATGGTAAAGTCTGAGAAACGAGACATGTCATCTGGATGCGGCAGGAGATCCATTTTGGCTTCTTGAAGGCGTGTCCGGAGAAAGTGGCTTTGTGAGAAGTGACGCTAGTTGTTTGAGAAGATGGAAAGGTCTAGCCACATAGAGATGTACCAATTCCGAGGTAATTCGGAGGAGAATGGATTTCTACAACACCTGTTGAGCTCAATATGGGTCTCTCGGTTGCTTTCTGTCCCCGAGAGACAGGTTGACCCGCTGGTACTTATTAAGAAATCTCCACACTAATATTCACTCTCAAACATCCTAACCCCGCGAATAGCATTGACTAATACTTAATAGCCTTCGGATGTCGAATATGAAATTTTAGAGCCCCGTGTACGGCAGACTGCAAGAGGCACTCCACCAAAACACCTTTTTCATTGTTACGGCCAGCTAGTCGTAGGGGTAGTTTGCAGAAGTTGAGGCTGCGGAACTGGTAACAGTAATCGTAGTCGTGGAATAGTTTCAAGGAAACTATGTCTGTCAATCGTAAGGGCAGGTAAGGCTTCGGTGATCAATCGTAGTCTTGTCAAGGTAGTAGCTGAAAGCGGATGTTAATCCTGATACGAAGTTAATTGCTGAAGAAGCTATGGGAAGTCTGTCCTAGAGCCCGGCTCGAGTCCATCCTATATACAAGTGTGGAGGCAATACTACTGTATTGGATCTGATGATGATGATGGGAAAAGCTGAGCGCTGGCTGGGCTGGATATCTGGGCAAGGTGTAGGTGGGGCAGCTCCGAGATGTGAAGGAGCTGCCTCACGTGACCCACCTGCACCTGCCACACCGCCCCTCAGGCCAGCCACAGTGAAAACTATCGTACATGTGAGAAGCAGGCTCAAATACCGACAATCCCAATTAGTCCTCCGCTGTATCCCATGCTCCGCCTATATCCTCCGTCCTGTGCCTGAGCCAAATAATCCTTTATCCCTTGTTTGTTCGGTCGGGTATAAGGATATCTATATGCTCATTTGCAAGCGATTTTCGTAAGGCCAAGCATTTTGACGAAGTTGGCGTGCTTCTCGTGATTTAACGGCTTCGTGAGTCCGTCAGCAGGCATGTCATGTGTTCGGATAAGTTTGAGGTTGAACAAGCCGTTTTTGACTTGATCGATGATCCACTTGTATCGTAGATCGATGTTCCTGGTTCGCGCCTGGTTTAGTGGATTCGTTACGTTGATCAGCGCGTTGCGGGAATCAGTAAATAGGACCGTAGGACGAGGTTGAGTGCAGCCGAGAAGTCTCAGCAGCTTATGAACCCATTGGACCGAAAGTCCCGTTGGAGTAAGGTTAATGAATTCAGCTTCCGTGGAGCTGGTTGTGACGTAAGTCTGTTTCTTCGACTTCCATATCACTGGGCCACCGGCAAGGATAACGACGTATCCTCCAGTGCTCACTCGGGTAAGGCGACAGTCGCCAAAGGCCGCGTCGCTGGCAGCATGGAGTCCGAGGTCATCAATAGGCATAGAAGCGTCAAAGGTGATGCCGAGGTCGACTGTGCCAGTGAGGTATCTCATGAGGTGCTTGATTGCTGCGAAGTGGTGCTCACCAGGGCGGCTGTTGGCTTCGCAGAGTTTGCTAGTTGCGTAAGTTATATCGGGGCGCGTACCGGTCGAGAGGAAATTAATAGAGCCTGTCATTTGCAAGTACAGCTTGCAACGGTCAGTTTCAACTGGTTCATACTCAACTGGCCACTTGGCGACGATATTGTGATCCATTGGTGTGCGGACTGGATGGAGGTCCACGTATCCGAACTTCTGAAGCATCCTGCGACAGAATTCGGCTTGTGATAGGTGGAGGGTCTTGGCTCTCTCATTGCGACAGACTTCGTAACCTAGGAATCTCTGAACGTCTCCCAGTTCTTTCATGCTGACAAATGACTTAAGGAGATCCTTGACTTTGCGAATAGTGTTCCGGTCTGGAGCAGCGATGACGTTGTCATCAACATACATCAAAACAATGCAGTTGTACTCGTCATGGATAAAAAGGCAGACTTCGCCTTCAATAGCTCGAAAACCGAGGTCAGTCATGTGACCTTTGATCTTGTTGAACCACCATACAGGTGCCATGGGGTGGCCGTAAAGGGCACGCTTGAGGAGGCAGACTTTGTCTCCTTGGCGATAGCCATGGGGCTGCTGGACGTACACCTTGGTATCGTCCGGGATAGAGGCGTGAAGAAAAGCTGTGTCGTAATCGAATAACTCTGCGATGTAGGTCTTGGTTGCAACAACAGCAAAGAAAACACGGATAGAGGTTGCATTAGCGACAGCTGCGTACAATTGTTCAGCGGACCAGTCAGATACCGCGTGGTTGCCACAGACAACCCATCGGGCACGATATCTGCCGTCAGACTTGATATCGCATATCCATTGGCCAGGAAGAATATTTTCTCCGGTTGGAGGGTCAACGAGTTCCCAGGCTTCGGCTTGCTGTAGCGCCTTGATTTGCTTATCAAAAGCAGGTTGCCACTTGTCCCACTCAGGACCCTCTTTGGCCTGCTTGAAAGTGCGAGGTACGGTTGGACCAGCGAGTGCGGCAGCGGCGATGGCAGATAATACTGGAGGCTGGTTGTCTTCCCACACAACTGTGTCAAGGCTGACATAGGCTTGTTGATAACCATCAGACTTGGCATACGTGTTGCCTCGGAGAGAGCAACCGCTGAAACCGCCCCTCTTCTTGACCCAAGTGCCCTGTGAGTTTCTGACATGCTCACGTGTTGAAGCTCTGTTTGGTTGGCTTGGAGGAGGGCGAGATTGACGAGTTCGTCTAGTTGGTTGTGTTGTAGGTTGAAGATCGTGATCTTCTGTGGCAACTACTATAGTTGCTTCATCTATATCCTGTTGGATAGCTTCTTCGATAGCGTTATCGAAAGATGTATCAGTATCGTGCTGTTGAACAGTCATGTTAGCAGACATCTGCTGATCAATAGGGCTGTCTGGTTCAGGGGTTGGAAGAGGGTTTTGGGTAGTTGCCTCTTCGGCAGACTTGTTGTCAGTGGTTTCGTCCTGGCGGTCAGGAGTGCTGGACGACTTCTGTGCTCCTTCATACTCAACAGATGAGGTGCTGGTGTCTGGATCAGCAAAAATGGCATCGTGATCAATGGTTGGGTCATTGTCTTCGTCCTGGTGCTTGCCCTGTTCATAGAAACGAACATCGCGGCAGCGGTATACCTTGTGGCTTTGAGGTACGTAGACGTAGAAGAGATGGCCGTGAAGTGAGTCGTATCCAACGAGATATCCCTTGATGGCTCTTGTCTCCATCTTGTTGGCGCGGGCTGGTTGCAATGACCCCTTGCGGTGGAGATAGGCAACGCAGCCGAAAGTGCGGATATGGTGGATATACGGTACGTGATGGGCTTCGTCAAGATTGAGATCTTTCGCGAGCATCTCGTGGGGGCTGAGATGGCCTGGATTGGTTGCTTTGGGCAACAGGTTGGCAATCGTGATGACTGTGGTGACGGCATAGTCCCAGAGATAATCAGGAAGGTTGGCGTCAATCAGCATGGTTCGGGCCGCCTCTGCAAAAGTCCGGCCAGCTCGCTCTGCCTTTCCATTCATGCTTGGGGTGTCAGCAACAGTCAATTTGACTTTAATGCCTCGTTTGGTGTACAGCTCCTGCGAAAGAGCATTGAAAAGCTCGGTGCCGTTGTCTATTTGAAACGCCTTAATCGAAAGGTTGGTCTGGTTTTCGAAGAAGTTGATGAATTCTTCGATACGATCAAGCACTTCGTCAGCACGCTTGCTCTTGAGCAAGTATCGCCACTGGAAGCCTGTACGCGCGTCGATCATGTGAATTAGATAACGTGACTTTGTATAGGACAAGGGTTCGAATTGTACCAAGTCCATGTGAATGAGATGACCGGGCTGGGCCTCTCGAATGGGGGTTTCTCTGCTGATGAGTTGTTGAGATTTGCCTAGGTGGCAAGCCTCGCAGTGAAAGGTGTCAATTTCTTGTTGAGGAAAAGTTATGCCCACACGACGGCAGGCTTCAACGACCCTGCTCTTGCCCGCGTGGCAAAGTCGCTTGTGCATAAGGTCAAATGTGACTTTGTTGTTATTCTTGCTTACCATAGCAAGGTTAAGGGCCGCGTTAATTTTCGGGCCTTCGTAGTTGTTGGTGACGATAACGGCAACATTGTTATGCCAATCGAGTTTGGCGATCGCGACGTTGTTTCCAATGTGGATAGTGTCGTCGCTGACCTTGTAGCCCTGCCGACGGAGTGTGCCTTGACTCAGCAGGTTGACTGGGCAGTCAGGGCAGTACTGTACATCCTCAATTGACCAGTCGACCACCTTGTTGCTGTCATCTGGATCAACGGCAGTGAAGTAAACCGTGCCGTAACCAGCTGGCGATGCGTACTGACCGTTGGCGACTTCCATGGGTGGCAGTATTGCCTCGGTGAAGGAGGTGAACCAACTGAGGTTGTTGAAAGTGGTTCGCGAGCACCCGGAATCCAGGATAATGTCGTCACGGTTAATTCTGCCCGTTGCCATCGAAGTTGAGCACGGCAAGACTGTATGTCCCATTGTGTTCTGGTGGAGAACGTTCGGCGTAGCCTTGACCGCGACTGCCTTACCCTCCCGGCATTCGGAGGTACAAGTATGAGCAGCAGCTTTCTTGAGCAGGTTCTCACGGTACTTATGGTTGGATGGGATGAGGTCGGGATGGGCGACCCAGCAAGAGGTAGTCGCATGTTTCTTGCCGCAGTGTTGGCAGTCAGGACCATTGTAGTTGTTGTTAGGTCGCTGATTGTTGTTTGAGGTGTTACCGGAGGCCTTGTTGTTGCCGTTGCTGTTGTTTCCAACGGCGACGTAGCCCTTCGCGGCATTGAGTGAAGCAGTCCTTTCGGCATTGGCCTTGAATGTGAGATCGCGTGTGAGATCTTCAAGAGTCTTGGTGTTGTCCTCGACGTACTTGTCGTAAAGTGCTGGATATTCTTGTTGGCATCCGTTGAGTAGGATGAACATGGCTTTCTTGTGCCAAGAGGGGACCAGCTCATCGATACGACGAATGAGATACTGGCCACGCTGGAGATACTTATGAGTATCTGAGAAGTCCTTTCGCTTGAGGTTGCAGAGCTCTCGAACGAGCTCGGCGACGGCATCCTCTGAAATCTTGGGGATGATGGTCTTCAATTTGTTCATGAGAAGGAAGGGGTTGCGGTCAGCCGTCTTGATGTCGTATCCATCAGCGAGGAGACGATCGAGGACTTTGCTGATTGATGCGATGATGATGCCGTACGTTTCAATGCGCTGGCTCTTCCAAGTAGTGAAGGCCACAGCCTGCGCTGGAGTGATAGGATCATCGCGATGAGGTTGAGGGACGTCTTCATCGACGTACTTCTCGTAATCGAGAGTCTCAAGGGTGAGATGCAGTACTGCGTACCATTGGTCCCAATTTTCTTCTCCCTTGAGGTCGGGCACCTCCCAGCGGGCGCGGTTGCCAGCCATGATGACGATGGAGGTGAAAGATTCGTGATAGTGTGTGTATAGGTGTAGACGGCCTGTACGGTCGCGTCTGTTATTGTTTTGTTTTTTTGAGGAATCTGTACCTCTGCCGTTGCCAGTCGCGACGCCGCGATCTCTGGTCGACAGATTAGTAACTGCTCAATTGAACGGGCTCTACGCAGAGCTGGGCGATCAATTCATATGGGGTAAAAAGAAAAAGAGTCAACGCTGGGCTCTCATAACCTGTGGAGGCAATACTACTGTATTGGATCTGATGATGATGATGGGAAAAGCTGAGCGCTGGCTGGGCTGGATATCTGGGCAAGGTGTAGGTGGGGCAGCTCCGAGATGTGAAGGAGCTGCCTCACGTGACCCACCTGCACCTGCCACAGAAGATGCTTCCGTTGGGTTGTTTAGTATCTGAGAAGTCCATGCCGGTGGTATTATTGGGAGGGATCCTGGAGGCGTCGGAGTACGTAACTTTATATCAAGCTTTAAGAGCATACTCTCTATACTCAAAGGTACAATTCCTGCCCCTCTGAATCCTCCCTGGATGTTTTTCTCCGTAATCGCTTATATAAAAGCCCTATAAAACGCCGGGAAGAAGTCCTCTTTAGTAATATGTGTATTACCCCGACGTATCTTGTCCTCGATTTCTCGACCGTACGCCGTTTTTAGAGGCCTAAAATATCCAATATCTAAGGGCTGGAGTAGATGAGACGAATAAGCCGGTATATACAGGGTAACGATGTTGTTCTTTTTATAAAAGATTTCGAAATCCGCGGAGTAGTGACTTTTGTGTCCGTCGACGACGAGGAGGCGGTATTAACCCTTTATATGCCGTCTTATATGCCGTTTAAAGTGCCGAGCCTAGTCTAGACCTCTTTTATTTATTGTCTATCCATTTTTAGATGTTAAGATGACCTAGTCGTGTGGGAGACCGGATTCCGTGTACTAGGTGGAGAGGTGATATTGGCCCGTAACGATGATGTACGGCGGAACGCTGTAGCCCGACGGGCTGATGGCCTGAATGACCGTAACCTATTCACGATTGCTAGGCTGCATCATTCTCGTGTTCGAACGCCTTTCGGCACTGGTCACGACCATGCCGGTTGAGATCTGGCCTATTATAAAGCTAGTCTCGTTAAAGTTGTAGATGTCTGAGTCTACGATGCCGTACTTCGCGATTGTGTTCGCCATAAGCAAGAACTACGCGTTAATCGCGCCCTGATCTTCGCATTGGGCCCTCTTGTAGTCGTACTTGTGAAAACGATGCGTTCGCAACTCTGGTTGTCGCTTTATGAAGTTCGAAGCCTATCGCTTCCTAATAGGGGGCGCATCACGATTAGCGAGCAATCGATTCGCCATTTCTTCAATACCGCGAAGACGGGGAGGAAAAAATCTGGCGTCTAGGTCGAGGATGTACTTAATTAGCTTCTTCTCTTCTAGTAGCGTCAAATTCCGTAAGTTGGGTGTGCTATTACGTCGTGATAACGTTCCCTTTAATCTGCGGCCTAAGGTAACGCGACTGATATTATAGATCTTTGCCGCGGCCCGAATACTGAGATTTCGGTCTTTCTGGGTAGCCTGAACTGCTAAGTGCAATTGGGTATCTTTGTTATGTACTGTCATTGTTTTCGATGGAGAAATGCGTATTGTGATGATGTAGGTGGCACAATGGCGGTTGGGTGGCCTACTCGCTTGTCTGGCCCACTCGCTTATCATGTATGTTAATTACCGAATCGGAACTGACTCTTTTGAAGCCCGTGTGCCCTTGCTGATCTGAGGTAGTAGAAGTCAACTACTAATTAGTATTAGTATATACGTTAGTAGGGCAACCATACGGTTAGAACGAAGTATTAATAATGGTTTATTATTGCTGCGTCTGGAGGTGGAAGGAGGAGATCGTGGGCTCTGCCCACGATCTCCCAGAAGTGGTATATAAGTGAAAGGGCCGTTTGTAAGTGCCCATACCGCTTTCCAAATCCATCTTTTCTGCCGACTGCTCAGAGATCCAACAGAAGGGTTCTTGGGCTGACGCGCTCCAAATACCTTCCTCGTAAGTGTCACTTTTCCGTGCGTGAGCCTCATCAGGTTGTCCTACCGAGGGACACGGAAAAGCTACCCAACCACCTCATAAACGAAGACAGTATGTTTGAAAAGTGGTTTTCCGTCACACCCTCGACCCCGTTAACACACGTATGTCGGTACTAGTGCTGGGTCCGATCCGTACACCATTCCCCGAACCCCGCACGAGCGGAAAAGCTCGGCGCCCCATCTCCCCCACGGGGAACGCTCCACCTGGGGGGTTAGATCTCATCGCGACTTCAGGCGGAGCCAACGGAGAGATGTGATGGTTTAAATTTCCCTTGTTACCTTATATAGAGAGGCTCTGCACAGGCGAAAGGATGCTTGGGAGTGGTAACTCTGATACCGAAGTCTCACGGTTCAAAAGCAGCATCAGCCCACGATCTGACCGGTGTCGAGACAGCGCACGGAAGGTTCAAAAGCCAGCGTCTTTCCTAGTCATCAATTCACAATGGCTTAGCCAAGGAAGTCCGAAGAGGGCAAAGCAGATGTCAGCGAAATGGAGCGTGTCTTAACAGGTGGTTCCAATGGAGGTGCCGAGAAGCCTATTCTCAAGATTGGCAAGGTTGACGAGTTTGGGGCGCATACCAAGACCGACCCCAAGGAGATAGCCCTCGTGAAGAAGATTGACTTCTACATTCTGGTACGAGCTTCAGTTGACCGTTTGCAAATCTTTCCCTTACTTACCTGAACAAAGCCCATTCTCTGGATCATGTACTTCCTCAATTTCCTCGACCGAAACGCAATGATTAATGGCAAGCTTAACTCGCTCTCCAAAGACCTCAAGCTGAAGGGAACTGAATACAATACTTGTGTTTCAATTCTTTTTGTTGGGTGAGCCCTGTATCTCCCTGTAATACCTAGGTAGGCGCTACTAATCCCAATGTCGGTAGATACCTTTGTGGCCAGATCCCCTCAAACATGATCTTGAACCGAGTGCGACCCTCCTGGTACATGGCGGGTATGTATGCCAAGCCTCCAACGGGATACGTGTAGTTCTAAAAGGTGATCACATAATAGAGTTCATGTTGATTTGGTCGATAATCAGTCTGCTTACGTACCTCGCACATGACTACAAGACAATGTTGGTGTGCCGATTTTTTCTCGTTATCACAGAGGCTCCTGTAAGTATCTAGTTGTTGTTGTCGCCGTAATATAAGACATGAACGGGCTAAATTGTTTCTAGTTCTACCCTGGCGCACTTTATATGCTCAGCATGTTCTACACCCGTAAGGAGATCGCGACGCGCATGGCTATCTTTTATACTGGCAACATGCTAGCCAGCGCTTTTTCTGGTCTGATTGCGGCTGGTATATTTGCTGGACTTGATGGGAAGCACGACCTTGCAGGTTGGCAATGGTATGATACAATCCAGCTCATCCCACCGAGGTCGTACACTTACAGTAGTAGGCTATTCATTATCCAGGGTGCTGTCTCTATTGGCGTTGCGTTGGCGGCATTCTACTTCCTCCCCGATGCTCCGCTTCAAACCCGCTGGCTCAGCCCTGAGCAACGACAAATGGCACACCAGCGCATATTTGACGATACAACCGATCGTCGTGAGGGAGGCACTAGTGTCTGGAAAGGATTGCGCGAGGCTTGTACCGATTGGAGGACATGGCTCTTCTGTCTTATGGACAACTTGCACCTTTCAGCAAATGGTTTCAAGAATTTCTTGCCGGTAAAGACTCGCAGCCATAGCTCACCTTTCACAGTACCATAAGCTGACTGGAGGCAGAGTGTTGTCGAAACCCTCAACTACAACACCACAATCACATTAGTTCTTACGTGCCCGCCGTACATCCTGGCTGGCATCATGAGCATTGTTGTCTCACACTCCTCGGGCCGTTTTAATGAACGGACATGGCACACAACAGTGAGCAAGCTTATTGCTTGTGCGGGCTTCGCCATGGCTGTGGCCACACTGAACACCACCGTCAGATATGTTGGTATCATGATCTTCGTTGGAGCAACGTATGGGGTTAGTTCAACTGAAAAGCGATTTTCGTCTCACCGGATATACTTTGTGCTGACGCAATTTTAGGTGAATAACATTATTCTCGGATGGACCTCAGCAACTTTAGGCCAGACGGATGAGAAGAAGGCCGTTGCAATCACCATGGCCAACACGTTTGGGAACCTTGCTAGCGTCTACACTCCGTACTTATGGCCAGACTCAGATGAGCCAAGGTACTTAACTGCAATGCTTGCTAGTATTGGCTTTTCTCTCGGTGTTGTTGTTTGCGCCTGGATCATGAGGATTACGCTGCAGAGGCAGAATAGGAAAATCTTGGCATCCAACCCAGATGCCATGAACTTGTATGTCTACTAGACCTTTTCTGTAGATAACATAGTGTCACCGCCTCAACATAGATTGTATATCCATTGGATCCGTCCATATATTGGTATCAGACCAACAGTAGGTCGGGAGAGGACAAGTACCCAGTAGAATGTGATGTGAATAAGCAATATCCCCAGGGCTTTGATAGACCTAGAAAGTAGATTGAATAGGAGTCAAAAACACGTTCAATGACTACTGGGCCTGTTCATCAAGAACCATTCGAAACGCCTCTACAAACGAGTCTTCCCAATCGGCCTCTGTCTTCAGGGGCTTCCAACCGAGCTCCGGTGCCAAAACAGGCTTTGTAGAAGAGCTGAAGAAATTAATCTCTATACTTTCCCTACAACTAAATGTTTGGTCGGTACACTTGGAAGACTTACTGTGCAGCATAATTCATCTCCGCAATCTGGGGTATCCCATTCAACCATCTCGATCCAGCTTCTTCCAAGCTCACCGACCGAGGCTCTATTGAGTCCAATGCACCAAGCGAAGCACCTGCCTTACCAACTAAGGCTGCAAGGTCTCTCCAATTGTGACTGCCAGTATTGGAGAAGTAAATACCTCTCCTACCCGAAGGGATGTTCTCTCCAGAGAGGACCTTGCTCAGTACAAGTTCGTAAAGTAGTGCAAGATCCGTAACGTGGACATGCCCAAGACAAGCTGTGCCCTCGCCTACGTATTCTGGGACGCCAGTCTTGATCGCACCACGAATAATGCTTGGGATTTGCGTTGATCCTTGATTGAAGAGGCCGGTGCCCCGCCCGTAGACTGTTGGAGGCATCATAATGTATGCTTTGACTCCGTTCTTCTCTGCAGTCCTAACAACAGCAATATCCGTTGTTCGCTGGCCGTAAGCCTCCAGTAATTCCTTCTTTTCCTCGTGTTCGTACACCTTCTCCTTATCTGACCATTCATGAATGTCACCTGACCGCTGTGTGATTGTTCTTTCTGCAAGATTGGAGGTTCCCGATGTCTGGCTCATCCATGGTTGTGTTAAAGATATCGCAACAGGAGTCAGAATATTGCGAGAACTTACATGGATGAAGTGAACATCCCTTCCCTTATGCTTCTTCCGTTCCGCTAAGCCTTCCAAGATGGCTACAGCGGATCCTGTATGGAAGGCGGTCGGTGTGTGGATAACGTAGTCGTGCTCGCTTGCAATTTTCGTCAAAAATTGAGAGTCATCTAGGCCCATGAAGATAGTGGCATGGATCCCTTTTTGGCTGAGAATATCGGCTTGTTCTTGCCTCCTAACTAAAGCGGTAATCGACAGTGCATTGATGTCTTTGTCAGAAGAGTTCAAAAGTTGTGTCAGAACAGTGCCACAACTAGAAAGCAGTTAGCTTGGGAGGGCAAGTTCGGGTCGGAAAAGGGCACGAAGCGCACATGAAGCCTGTCGCGCCCGTGAACAGAAGTTTCCCGGGCATAATGAAGACCTTTGATAATGTCTTGGTTTAAATTGAGAATGAATATACTCAAGATTATAGAATCTGGCGCGGTGGTATGTCCAGACTGAGTAGGGATTCTACCGGACTTGCCTGCGCTGCTTCACTGTCGTGGAGGTTGGGTCAAAGTTACCAACGTGCCGGGATTTGTATTCCGCGGAAAGCCGGGACTGTCCGTGGCCGATGATGACAGATCCCTGCCGTGTCACTCTTGTCATTGAAGCTTACTGACAGAATTCGGAATTGTACCGTTGCGCCATATACAAAAGAGAGATCCCTCTACTGCATTTAGGTAGTTGTGGGTACATATAGTTTCCGTCACTTACCTACTCACTAGGTACGACTGCAGGTCAACCCCACGCCGTAAGTATCCGTACACCTCTAGTCATTGACGTCATAGCTTAGCCCACTACATCTCATGCAGACGTCATATCAAGATAAACTGGTGTGATGCTTATCAAATGGTGGCGGAGGAATGTAACTAGGTAGGTTCCCTTTAATTCACTGGAACTAGGTAGTATAGTCTCATTGATGTGGGCTGGATTATATAAACTTTTCGCTGGCTACTTGCCACCAACTCAACCTCATTAAGTGCTGCGCGGAGGCATTGATATTGATCAATAGTCAGATACAGCTCATCAGTCTGGCTTCTTGGCCTCCTATGGAAGTGCAGATATGTCAACGACACTAACCCAAATGTTTTCCTTATTCTCGCTGTATGCAATCAGCAATTTCCTTCCAACCTGAACTGCACTAGGATAGCTGAAGCCAAACGCCCGATTTTTGATTCCATCACGCGTATCCGGAACAATCTGCAATGTCGCATTCGTTCTCAATACACCAATCGACTTGTAAGTCTGATCCGCTCCACGAGATACTGCCAAGGTCAGTGGCTGCCGCTGAGGATCTGCGGCGTTGTATCTTGGATTCGACAGTAGAAATCTGTCGCTGGTATCGTCGAGCTTCCCCAGAAATTGTTTTGTCTTTGCATCCGGTATGTTTGTTTGGTGAATCGCGTTGCCGTGCGACTCCATGATTTTGGGATACCAGCCGTTCCCCTTTGAATCTGCGTTGTACTCAACCCAAACTGAGTGGGTGTTATTTGCCTCTGAAGTGATATCGCGCCAATGCCGCTGCCAGTACCCCCCCGTAGATGAATCACTGTCATTGTGCCAAACGGCAAAGGTTTGTTCTTCCATTTGATGCGATCCGTCGGCGGCATATAAAGCGTTGTTGTAGAGCCATGGTGACCAAGCCGGTGCCTCATGCGGCTTTCTCAAAACTGCGTTGATTTCGCAGGCTCTGGCGCAGTATTTCATGCCAAACTCAGTGCCGTAAACGGTTTCCGCATACAATTCAGATTTTGTGAACTCATTCTTTTCCAGCCAACAGGGATCCGCAAGCGGTTCTCCGCTGAGAGAAAGTCTGCGTGCGATTCGACCTGCAGATGCCCATCGACCTGGACACCACCTACTACCTGATTGGCCGACGGCGTAAAGTTCACCCTCGAGGTGTACGAAGGTCAACGCCTGCCACGCACGCTGAACGATGCCGCGGTCGCACCAATACGTCCAGTTATACGTTTCTGTCTGGTTTGGTAGAAGAGCAGCCGGCATTAGGCTTCTCCCAGAGCTCCACGTTAATCCATTGTCGCTCGAGGTTGAGATCCATATTTCTTGGCCCATACTATCCTCATCGACTGGAGCGGAGGAGTAAATGAGGAGAACATCGGAACCGATGGCAAAGAGTTCTGGATGGTGCGCGTATGTACGATTCTCGGCCACTCCGTTGTAGATTTGAATCTCTGCATCAACCGAAATCTGCTTCCATCCCGCATAAAGTTTGTCGTTGTAGTCCAGTGGCGGTGTTACTTGCCACAGAGTATCAGATGGTGGAGGTTTCGCGTGTGTCCTGATTAGCCATGAAGAAGCCAACAGCAGGCCTATAAGGCACGCGGCGTTGGCAATCCCTGGTGTGGCCATGTTTGATAATCCCAGTATTTCGTCACTGGCATTTGGTGGATCGATTGGTATTTAGGATCTTTGCCAAAATTGTGTTGTGAACTCGGGGCACAAAGGTACAGCAGACTTAGGAATCTTTCAGTGGGGATGAAAGTTTGATCATGTAGGTGCCATAGGGCCACAATGACTTGATTGGTAAGAGGAGGACACGTTTACTTTTGTGCGGTCTGCACGCTGATTGGGGGGATATCCTGTGAGAATCATCCGGCGGCATGGGTAAACGGAGAAATGAGGAATCTGGTCTACTACTCCCGCGTCTCCCCACCACCTAAGTACATATGGAAGTGCCAGCTGCCAGTACTTATTTTGCTCCCACAAAAACATCACAATAGCATGAAGCAATGTCAAGACAGAGCTAGTAGCGATTGAGATCTTGCCTGAACGAACTTCCAATCGCGCTCCTTCACCTACAAATCTGTGGTCGCTCTTCATATGTACGCAAATCACTAAAACCGAGATGCGTTAAACAATGAAGCGGATAATGCGAATCACCGGGCCCGAATGTGAAAGTAGTGCCTCTCTTGGAGCTGTCCCGGATGATCAGTCTTGACCTACTTCCCGAGGTCGGAGGCATACTACGTCTGCTTGTGGAGGCGAAAGAATATACTGGCCGTAAGTGTGCCCGTCAACGTACAATTTGATGGCAATGGATTCACGCAGCTTGCGAACGTGAGCGCTCAGACCTTGGTTTTCGAAGGTGTCAGAAAATTTCTGGCCGGAATGGGCACGTTTGAATATGAAAAGAAGGAGTTTCTTCAACAATAGTAAGGTCCTGATCACCCAGTCCTAACTATCAGAACCTTATTGGTAGCATCAATCCAAGCTCCAGTAGTACATGTAGGGGCGATTCTTGTGGGTAAGATACACTTCCGCCTCGAAGCTCCATTCCAATACCAATGCTCACAAGGGTCGATTACAGTTCCACCAAGTTGAATTTTATACTTATATTGGTAAGTATTATGTATTCCATTTAGCTCTCGTTCCTCTATAATGTTACGACCCAACATGCATAACAAGGACAGGGGGCCCGCCCCGCAGGCCTGCGGCGGCTATCTACTAGATATATGCAGAGAACCCGGGAACTCAGGTGACTCCTCACGGAACGGAAGAACTATGGTATAAGTCACGTGATAATAAGGAAAGTAAGTATACAATAAGGTGATCACGGTGATTATCTAAAGTGAGCGCTCACTAGTATCCACTTAGTGATCACTAATAGATAACGTGCATGATAAGCGAGCGGATCGCTAGACAGCAACCACTCCACGTATGTAAATCTTGATCAACATCAACAAAGTTTAATTAATTGAAACTACCCATAATCCTCTTCTCTAGACATTTCTCTCTGAAATGGACATGTGCGCGCATTGTGTCCAGTGTTCCCGCAGACGCCACATCGCCGTTGACCTGTTTCCGTCCTCGGCCGACGGCCACTACTCCGGCGCGTTTCCTCCTCAATCTGAGCTGTAGCCTCTCTCTGTGATTGAAGGTCATCTGCCTCAGCTATAGTAAGGCTCCCTCCTTGCCTGAGACGAGTTTTCTTAGATCTCCGCCGTCGGCTAAGTAGATTATTCTCCTCCCGAAGGGTTTTGTTCTCAGCCTCTAGAAGAGCATTACGATACATCATAGCTAGTGTCCCTTTGAGGATATGGTTAACTGCGTTACTAGCTAGTGTTGGCGAGCTATTTGGATGATTTAAGATTCGATCTTTAATCAAAGTTGACTGAGAATTTGCCTCTGTTGGGTTGTTTGGTGTCTGAGAAGTCCACGCTGGGGTGTTACGGCCAGCTAGTCGTAGGGGTAGTTTGCAGAAGTTGAGGCTGCGGAACTGGTAACAGTAATCGTAGTCGTGGAATAGTTTCAAGGAAACTATGTCTGTCAATCGTAAGGGTGGGTAAGGCTTCGGTGATCAGTCGTAGTCTTGTCAAGGTAGTAGCTGAAAGCGGATGTTAATCCTGATACGAAGTTAATTGCTGAAGAAGCTATGGAAAGTCTGTCCTAGAGCCCAGCTCGAGTCCATCCTTATATACAAGTCCGATCCTAACTGAACAGTGCTGAACAGTCCACTTTGTCTGGATATGTTAGATATGCCGAATATCCAACATATCCTTGACTCGGTTGGATATGTCCTATATCCAACATATCCTTATCCCTTATCATATCTCTTATCATCACGTGACTTGTACCATAGTTCTTCCGTTCCTGGGGTTTCCCCAATGTTCCGTCCCGTCCTGCATATATGATGCGCCGTAGCCGCTAGGCGTCAGCGGGGCACGTCCTGGTCTGATGTTGGGTCGTAACATTAGAGGGGCCGGGCTTATTCCTTTAAATGCCGAAAGTGTACTTTCGAAGCTTAATATTAAATTACACACTTTAATACCCCCAAGGTCCCTATTAATAACACCCCCCGTATAACTTAGACTTCTTAAATACTAAATAACCTAATTGTTACGCCCGCCGCAACTTGTCACTGTGGGCGCGTAGCTATATATGCAGAACAAGGGACAATGATGACCGGAGTCATCATTATCGAAGCTTTTGCTTTGTGCCACAGTTGGTTGCCTTGTCCGGCTCGTAACACTAATAGAGGCCTCTTCTTAATCCGAACTTATTAAAAGGAGGATCTCTCGCCATTAAAATAGCTCCCTAATGTTACGCCCGCCGCAACTTGTCACTGTGGGCGCGTAGCTATATATGCAGAACAAGGGACAATGATGCCGGAGTCATCATTATCGAAGCTTTTGCTTTGTGCCACAGTTGGTTGCCTTGTCCAGCTCGTAACACCTAACTTCAATTATTAAAGCTATAGAGTATTTATTAAAGGGAGCGCGGGGATTTATATACTAGATTACCTTATTAAGGTCGGAGGTCTAGATCCTCCGGGAGGAAAATAACCTACTTAGTTAATACAGGAGGGCTAAGAAAACACGTCTTAAATAAAGAGGAAGTCTTACTATAACTAGCTAAGTGTTACGGCCAGCTAGTCGTAGGGGTAGTTTGCAGAAGTTGAGGCTGCGGAACTGGTAACAGTAATCGTAGTCGTGGAATAGTTTCAAGGAAACTATGTCTGTCAATCGTAAGGGTGGGTAAGGCTTCGGTGATCAATCGTAGTCTTGTCAAGGTAGTAGCTGAAAGCGGATGTTAATCCTGATACGAAGTTAATTGCTGAAGAGCTATGGAAAGTCTGTCCTAGAGTCCGGCTCGAGTCCATCCTATATACAAGTCTTGATTCTGAACATATCCTTTATCCGTATGTTTACCATACGGATTCCGTATTCTGAATATACGGGGTCCGTACCTCAAAGGACGGACTCCGTATTCTTGGCATACGGCTTTCCTTATCTTATCATCACGTGACTTGCTCCATAGTTCTTCCGTTCCGTAGGGTGACGCATGTGTTCCCATAGTTCGTGTACTTATGGTGTGCCCTAGTCGCCGTGGTCCTGCGGGGCAGGCCCTGGACTTGGTCGTGCATGTCGGGTCGTAACACTAAGGTACGTGTTACGACCCAACATGAAGACCAGGGCGTGCCCCGCTGACGCCTAGCGGCTACGGCGCATCATATATGCAGGACGGGACGGAACATTGGGGAAACCCCAGGAACGGAAGAACTATGGTACAAGTCACGTGATGATAAGAGATATGATAAGGGATAAGGATATGTTGGATATGCGACATATCCAACCGAGTCAAGGATATGTTGGATATGCGACATATCCAACCGAGTCAAGGATATGTTGGATATTCGACATATCCAACCGAGTCAAGGATATGTTGGATATTCGGCATATCCAACATATCCAGACAAAGTGGACTGTACAGCACTGTTCAGTTAGGATCGGACTTGTATATAAGGATGGACTCGAGCTGGGCTCTAGGACAGACTTTCCATAGCTCTTCAGCAATTAACTTCGTATCAGGATTAACATCCGCTTTCAGCTACTACCTTGACAAGACTACGATTGATCACCGAAGCCTTACCTACCCTTACGATTGACAGACATAGCTTCCCTGAAGCTATCCCCGACTACGATTACTGTTACCAGTTCCGCAGCCTCAACTTCTGCAAACTACCCCTACGACTAGCTGGCCGTAACAGTACGTTAGTTAGAGGATATTTAATTATTAAGAAAGACTAACTTATCTTTTCTACTTATAATTAAAAAACTACTAACTAACTAATATTAGATCTCTAAGTAGTCGGTAAAAATGATAGATTTAAAAGGCAGTATAGGCATTTATAAACGGCCTTTTCACTTATAGACCACTTCTAGGAGATTGTGGGCTCTGCCCATAATCTCCTCCTTCCACCTCTAGACGTAGCAATAATAGACCATTATTGACACTTCGTTCCAACCGTACGGTTGCCCTGCTGACGTGTATACCAACACCTTCACTTCCTCACAATAACTCTGCTTTACAATTAAATGCGCGCTGATCCTCTCCAATTTGATGGCAATACAGCCGACAGTTCCGTGTAGATATACCATTTGCCTCCCCTCTTTCCCATCATCTGGCTTCGGCCTCAACTTGCCATCACTAGATACGTACGGTAAGCACGGGGGATTCTTGCGAATTATTACAAACTAGCAAAGCACTGATGGCTGATCAGAAGGTCAGAACCGAGCGAACGCGGATAAGCTAGTGCCCCGTTCGCCTTACTGTGAATCTATCCGTACCTATCCCAGATGCTGCTAAAGCCTGCTAATGGAAGGAATGAATGCATAGCTTCTACGCTTCCGTGCCTCTAATCAACCTTAACAAGACCCAGTTAGGCGGAGTTGCTACCTACTTTATTAAGGCAACTTCGGATCCCTCGGTCGTATTGCTTTTCCGTGAGCTAGTCAACCACGGCGGGACCCAATACCCATTGCACAGTTCCACCGTGGTGGGCGAATGGGTGTCCTTACATACTGAGACTTTTGAACTTTACCGAACTTGATAGCTTTTTTGATTCTTATCAAGATGTTATGGCATGGAGGAGAACTTGCGATTTAGAGCCCCGTTAGCGGGACATGATTGTCCCGGGCCCATTAAGCTTCCTTCATGTCCGCATTTTGTGGCTAAAAGTCTTTTGTAGTGATTACCTGAGCAGACCACTATGAGTCCCAACCCCTAATATCAACAGCGTCAAAGCTAAGTTTTCGCTCTCAATTGAAGCAGAAGTGCCAGATTCAGCGATGCGCCCCAAGTACCAAGTAGCGCCAAATTCTGCGCAGCTTGCATGAGAACTAAGTGGCTTCTGTCCCTGTTTATTTCTGTCGGATCTGCTGTAGAGAGCCCGAAATCAAGTATTCCTGTGAGCTCCGACACGCCCTGTCCGTGGTACGAGGAAGCTATCACTTGGAGATGGTTACGAAGGTGCGACTTTAACGTTTCGGGGCTGCTTTTTAGAAACGCCCATTGCAAGACGTGATTTAGGAAGACTCCAAAGATACTATAAGGTGTGGGAGACTGTAATGTCGGGCTGCTCATGATAGATGCAGTTTCCATGACCGATTTGGCGAAGGTGTCTAGGGACTCATATGGCGGCTCTCGATGTGAGCCAACACAACCGGTGTACCCATTTGTGAAATAGATTCGAAGCCGGCTCAGGCTTTCATCGACAGCACTTGCTCCGCCTTTTCCGAGAGCATCTTGCAAATCAACAACGCACGTATGCAGTTGAATGTTCACTAGGCCACGGAGTATGTGAGATGCTTTCTGGAAGTACAGCACTGGACTTTGCGTCCCATCCGGGATCACGTTGTCACTGTGCTTGGTGCCGTAGTAGAACTCCCATGATTCCAAAGATGCTGAGATGAACGCGTCAGCTTTGGCAGAGAGAACTGGAAGACAATATGACTTACCGATGATATTGTCTCGTATCCGGAGACCTTCTCGATGGCAATCACGGCCCTTATCTTGGAGCATAGCAAGGTCACTGCCGACCTGTACTGACCAATCGTGTGACCAGTCCAGTGCCTGACTAGCTAAAGAGCTTAGAACCAGAAACTGTGTCCACGGACTGATGTTATCAGTAATAGTAGAGACTGATCGTGTCAAATTGGTGGAATGAGGTCTTCTTTTGTCTGCCAGAGCCTTGCAAAGAATGCCAAACTCTGGTGCCGATGAACTCCCCAAGGATTTGACTTGAGCTTCCCAGACTAGAGCATTCGCTGTACACCAGGAGGCGTCATGTCAAGTTGGGATTGTTGACGCAGGGTGGAAGCTCTCAGAGGCCAACTGCAGTTAGGGGTAGAATGATGAATTACTGAAATCTGCTCCTCCCTCGACGTGTACTCCCTGCGCTGTATATATATCTGAGCTGCTCCTTTGTTGCTTGGACTCCTTACTACCTCTTACTAGCCCCTATCCGGGAGGGCTCTGACACGTCATCACCCGGGCAGTCCCACCTAGCGACCTCTGCAAGAGACATCATACTCCGGATGTTCAAAATGGCGGGGAACTGTGAGTCAATCATGTATACATACCAACGTAAACGGCGCTTGAACTCAGATGTTGCCCACGCTCTCCAATGATCCTCAACACGACTGCCTGCGGCATCTGCAACTTTTGTTTTCGGTTGGAACAGACGTCTGAAGTATGTCACCAAACTTCCTCGGAATGCTTCGGCAGTCTCAAATGCCCCTTTGTTTCCGCACCATAGCCCAGTATACACTAGGAGAGAAGATGCATAGATAGTTTCAGGATGTCTAGTCAAGCTTTTGTCGACTTCGATCAGTGCTTGAAGATTCTGACGAGCTCTATCGAGCATGAGTATGGAAAAGCGCCTTGTGTGCCGGATACGGCTGTATGTGGCGCTGATAATGATCATGGCGGAGAGTAAAGGTGACGGTAAACAATCAACCGTAAGTGTTGGTAAGTGTAGTACAGGACTTTGTTCATAGAAAACCTCAAAAAATAGCCCCAAAAACACATTCGCAACTTCCAGGGACGGCAGGATGAGATTCTCCGAGCCGGGGGTCTCAAGCTTTAGGAATTCTTGAATGCGAGTCCATGTTGGTTCTAGTATGTCGAATCGAGGATTATGTAGAATCATAAGAGGGTGTGATTCGTCAATAGAAATAGAATGTGTCTGGCAAAGACTTTTCGACGACGGGTTCCACGCAAACGCTACGCCGTCTTCTCTAGAGGGCACGTTCGGAGGAGAAGAGGCTCTCGGTATACTCTCTGGCCCATCCGATATCTCGGCTGGAACTAAAGTTGCGAGTTGGTCGTCGTTTGGAGCCATTTGCGATGCATTGCTGCGAGGCATAGTTGGATATTGACCCAGCCAGTTCCAGTGAGCAGATAGTGAGATCGAATCGTCTTGGGGTATTATCACTCATATGTGATGTCTCTCTTACCGCGTCGTAGAAATCCGGCGCGAACCACAGGCTTGAGTCAACCCACAGACTATCTTGCCATGGTTGAACAAAATATGAGAAGTCTGGATTCGCCCCAAGCTCACTGGCTGTTACCATTGTATCTTGTGACCTAGAGAACGCGACGCCAGATGGTAAAAGAACCGAAGACGCGGCATAACTCGTATTGCTGCGCGTGATATTCATGGCGCGGCCAACATCAGAGTACTGCAGTTGCAAGTCGCCAACAAGTGGCGGGTTTGCAGCTTCCGTTTCTCTGTCTTTACCTCGCGACAGGGACGAAAGCGGATTGGGGTCCTCCATGATGAAGGAGTAATCCACCTTTTTTGGTGATGAGATCTTATGCTCGCCACGTGATGCATTTTCCTGATTAAGCTTCTGATGAAGTCGTTGGTGTTTCTTGAGAAAATCGCTGCGTGAAAACCTCTTTTGACAAATGATACAATGGTGAGGTAGGTTGCCCTGGTCTATGCAGCACAGAAGTCAGGACCCAAGCGTTACTAGCTCCTTCATACTCGTTCTTGAATGACCTACGCGTCTTTTGATGACGTTTAAAATTCTCTATGCGAGTGAAAGATCGAGGACAGACCCCACAAGTGTGGCTAGTCTGTTCAACCTCGTTTGGTGAACCCATCGACCTTATTGGGCAATCTGGGGAAGCTCATGCGCCCCAGATCTCTATGGAGTTGCCGAGTCGTGTGAGCGATTTCGCGGGTGGACGGAGACGTGAAGCAAACTGACGTTGAGGTGGACGTGGCGCCCCTTTTATGAGCTTCGTCCACCTTCCCCCCACACAACCGGGTGGACGCTGATCCGAAACAAGCCTAGTGTTAAACACGTTCGCATTTCCCGATGCGGGTCTGACTTAGATGCACATTCACGCTTACTAGGCATGCCATTCAAAACCTGGGTAATTGCACGTCAGTTGTCTTCAAAGCCAAATCTTCTGCAAATTTGTCACGAGTTATGGCACACAGCAATGGGCATACGGAGTGTGGTAAAGTGGCTTAACCTATCAAAGTGGAAATAGACAAAAGAGAAAGGTCTATATACAGGATGTATGTGATATACACGTGATACAGCACGTGACGGGCGCTTCGTGAGATGCGGTTACTATCCCTGTTACGTGACACACCCCCCAATTGCTCCCGCTAGGGAGCTATTGTGCCCAGGATAGAACCTCTGAATACCCTCACAAAGGCCCGATTTGGTCGAATGTAAACAAAGGAAAAATAAACGCAAGGGATACGCGTCTTATGGAGCGCGTTTGTTGTGAATAGCTCCCTCGTCTGAAGTGAATGGGATCCCAACCAGGAATAGCGCATAGTCTGCTACTTCCGGTGTGTGAATCAGTGAGGGCGAGGCTGCCTGGCCGCCTCGCGTATATCCAAATTCTCGCGGCGCCGCCTGGCTGTTGTTTTTCTTTCCCCTTTCAACCTCTCGCAGTTGCCGTAGGTGCCCCCGTCTGCTGCGCGCGCGCGCCAGCGCCGTCGAATCGCTTGCTAATTTTATTCCAGATACAAATATCCAACATGGCCGGTAGCAACAGTAAGTTTCGCGCAACTTTTACGATGTGTCCCATGTGCGGATTGTGCGGTTTGCTAAAAGTTTGGACAGACGACGTTATTGACGAGCCCCTCGTGGTGGTCTCCCCCCCGCGGCCCGCCTTCCCTCCCGCGCATCCGGGCCCCGTTCCCGAGCTCCCTCTCCCTGGCCAGGAGGACGTTGCGGCTGCTGGCGGTGATGCCGAGAACTCTAAGGAGTTCGAGGCTCTCGTCGGCGGTGAGGACGTGGGCGATGATGAGGGTGAGGGCGGTTCTGGAGGCTCCGGTGATGAGCTTTCCGACCCCCCTCCCTCGGAGTCCGAGAGTGAGGAAGAGTCTGAAGAGGAGGAGGATGATGAGGATGACGATGATGAGGACGATGTGCTCTCCGAGAAGGGTATGTGGTGTGCCGTTATCTTCGAAGTTCGCTTCTGACGTTGTTTAGACTCCAAGAAGCGCAAGGTCTCTGCCCGCTCCGCCAAGAAGAAGGGCGCCAAGAAGCAGAAGAGAACGCCGAGAGGCCAAGGCAAGCCCCGCGGTAAGTGTGGTTGGTTCTTTTCGCTATTCAGGACTTGTCTGACGTGTGCTTAGTCCCCAAGAAGCTCCTGGGCGAGGCTCCCGAGGAGCGGAATGTCCAGTGCCTGCCCTGCCTTCGGGCAGCCCTCCGGTTTAACGACCGTGATGACGGTGGTCGTTGTCTCGTGGGAAGTCGTGGCCGGTGTGCGCGCTGCTTCAACGGCCGTTCGGCCGAACATTGTGTCGACGTGCCCGTCGTCATGCGGCCAATGGCCTGGGCTCTCACAGAGGCCATCGTGGGTGGCGCTTCCGCTCTCGTAAGTACATTGTCCTTTGCTGTTGCTGAGAACGCACTCCTGACACGGGTTTGAAAGGAAATCTCCAAAATCCGCAATGCGGTGAACTGGATGATGGCCCACCAGGGCGAGTACGAGGATCACATCCGCTTCTGGGCGGACAAGTTCCTCCCCCCCGCGAGCCCCCCGGCCCCTCCCCCGAGTGCGCCTGTGTTGTCTGTTGCGCCTGTTGTGGTCGTTTACGACCAGGCTCCTGTCGCCCCGCCCGCTCCCACCCCCCAGGTCGTTGACCTGACGGTCGTTCCGCCTCCGGCTCCCCCTGCTGCTCCGGTTGCTCGTGGTTTCGAAGACTTCGAGGCGCGCAAGGCGCGGTTTCTGGCGCGCGTTTCTTCCCTCCTCGCCGCCGACGCCATGGTTCCGGCGGTTTCGTTCTTCTTGGACCAGGAGTTCAAATAGTGGGCGCAAGCCCGAGTCGTGTTTCTGTGTGCGTGTGCTCTGCGGGGCAAGTTTGTTTTGGGAGTTTTGGGCCTTCGGGCCAGGAAAAGTTTTGTTTGTTTGGTTTGGGCCTTCGGGCCGCACTCTCGGTTCCGTCTGTCGTCTGCCTTCGGGCATTGAGTTTTTCTGAGCGTGGCCCAAATTGATTATTTCTGACTACTTTGGCTGTTTATGATGATTTCTCGCGCATCGTATAGGTTGAGAAGTGTGCGGAAATGTTCGAACTTGGCTCGTGAAAGGTTTTTGGTAAGTTGTTGTTGTTGTTCTATTTAACGCCATGGCGGCAAGGGCGCAGCCGCCCTTGCGGCAGACCTCCCGAAGGGTATGTGGCGTGAAGGGTCGCAGGCTCTAGCTATATACTATATAGTACACGCCGTCTCCTGACGTCCTCCAAATCTTGCTCGTGAGCTACTATGTGTTCTATCCATCCCTAGTTCCCACTGGTGCCCTAGTTCCGTTATAACCATCTGGTTTCTTATTAGAGGTAGTCTGTCGTTTGGAGGATAGGTTATGACCTATCTTCTAGTACCGCGGGCAGATCTTCTGGAAGAAGTCTGTCACGCAGAGGAAGGCCTGGAAGCCTTCAGAGTCAGTGATTAGCCCCTTGAAGTAGCGATCGAGGGACCCTATAGGTCCTACGGGCTCCTGGCGGCTGTAGGGGTAGAGGGTGGGCCACTGTTGCCTCCTCAGTAGGGTCTTTCGGCAGTAGACTAGATGGTCTGCCTCCTTAACCCATCCACAGGAGCAGGTGAGTAGTGTTTTTGGTAAGTCCATCTGCTGGCATGTCTTCTGTTGACATATAAGCAACCTCGAAGCTGCCTCTGGCGTGCTCTTGTCTGAGCCACATGTTCTGTATATCGATATGACGAAGCCGGGTAGCTATTCTTTCCCCTTCCCCCACGACGAGTCCAATCGTCTGCTGATTATCGCAGTTGACTGACCATACTTCTCCTAAGTCTAGGGCAATGTCCATAAAAAGGCGCTTCAGAGCCAAGGTCTCTTTTGCGGTTTCCTCAAGGCAAAGAAGCTCAGCCTCGGTAGTTGACGTTGTAACCGTCGCTTGGCGTGCTGATTTCCATTGAATTGGGCCGCCAAAAAGGAACATTATGTATCCCTGTGATGATCGTCGTGTTGCCTCGTCGTCTGCGAAGCTGGCATCTCCAGCTAGAAGCAATGATTGCGCACTCGGTACGCTGCCGTAGGAGAGCGCAAGATATCTTGTTGCATAGAGATATCGGATACACTGGTTGATTTCTTTGATGTGGGTTGCGCTTGGGTTGGTCAGGAACCGTGATAATTGCGAGCAAGCAAAAGCGACGTCTGGTCTGATCATAATGGCTGTATAAAGCACACTTCCGACCTTCTCCTGGAAGCTTTTTATTTCTTCCTTCGTTGCCTGCCCCTCGTTTGGTTTGAACTCGTACTGCGGAAGAGGGGTGGCTGGATTTATTGAATCCATGAGGTCGAAGCGCTTAGCAACCCGTTCGATGTATGCGTCGTGGACCAGGTAAACCTTGTGAGCAGTACGGTCTCGTATAATCCGCACTCCGAGGAAGTAATTGATCGGTCCATTCTCCTTGAGGTTGATGTATTCTTTTATGCCGTCGACGACCTCCTGAGCCGCCTCTCGGTCGTCTCGATGGTATAGAACTATGAAGTCGTCGACATAGAACACCAGCATCACCTTCCTGTCTGCGGTTTGGTATATACAGATCTCCTCGTGGCTGTATATCATATCCATACTACGAAGTATGGAGGTAAAAGTCTGGAACCACAAGATTGGCGAGTCTCGCAGACCGTACAGAGCGCGTTGGAGTCTCCCTACTTTGCCAGTGATCTTGTATCCCTCGGGGAGTTCAACAATCACTGGTTTTTCGCTCTTGATGGGCGCGTTGAGGAATGCGTTGATGGCATCATACTGGTCAGCCTCAAGGTCGAATTGGGCAGCTATTGCCATCACAAGCCTGAAGGCCTTTGCGGAGAGCGTTGAAGCGTACGTATTTTGTAAGGGGTCGAGTGGTTGCATGTCCCCCCTTACACATATACGTGCTTTTACCTCGTAGACCTCGTTGTCAGCGTCGTGCTTGTAGGTGTATACCCACTTCAATGGAAGTGGGATCCCTTGTTTGGGATCACGGTCGACCTCCTCCCATGTGCCAATATCCTTCAACTTTTTCATCTCAGCGTCCATGGCATCCCTGAGCAGCTTCTGTAGTTGCTGTGGGAGGTGTTCGATATCGCTGAACTTCTTTGGTGGGCTCAAGAAGTCAACTTTGTTGGGCCGTGGTTTTTGACCCATGCCGGGGCGCTCCAGGTAGGTCCTGTGGACTGCCCCTTTTATCACTTGGTGAAGTGTTGTATGTCCTACACTGCTTTCCTCCATAGCTTTCTGCTGATCAGGCATGAAGGTGGAGAAAAAGCAGTCCCAGCGGCGGTTGTGGTAATCGCCGTCTTCTGTATTCGAATGTAAGAGCGTCGCGAAGATGCTGCCGTCGAAGCGTTGTGGAGGTCTGCGGGCCCGGTTTGAACGTCTGGGACCTGACGGAGCTTCACTTGGCACTCGCTGAGGCGGTTCTTGTGAGCTCTGTTCTTGTGTAATAGTAGAGGTTTGTTGTGAGGGTTCCCTGCTGACGTCGACTTCAGCGTCAGGAATTGCATCCTCGTGATCGGCACCTCGTCTGCCGCGTGCTTCAGCTTCCTGCTGAGAGCCGTCAGGAATTAAGGGCTCAAGAACCTCCGCGGTATGTGTAAGCGCTCGTGGGGAGGACTGTGGAATGCGCAGAGCCGTCTGTGACCCGGTTGCTACATCCCCTTCCTCACCCCCACCCCCGAGCTCGCGCAAGGGGGTCATCTCAGGGGTTGGT
Source organism: Colletotrichum phormii (assembly GCF_030913505.1). NCBI lineage: Eukaryota > Fungi > Ascomycota > Sordariomycetes > Glomerellales > Glomerellaceae > Colletotrichum > Colletotrichum phormii. The sequence goes on along the minus strand of NW_026851445.1, from coordinate 2,519,512 downwards.
AGTGCCGGCAAGGCTATGTCAGCCTCGTCAGTATCATTAACCGCACCCTGGAGTACGTCTGTCGGTTGCTCAGCGTCCTGAACAGTTGAAAATCCAACAGTAATACTATACTCGACCACAGAGTTGTCTTGAGTGTTGGCATTTCCGAAGTCCAGATCCACTTCCCCGAGTGCTCGAACTACCTCATCGTTGGCGTTGAAGAGTTCTTGCATTTCTCGGATTACCAGATTTGCTTGTTCGCCCACGATAGCTTGCTCCTCGTGTGCGGGATCATAAAAGACTTCTTCGTTGAACCTAACATTCCTCGTAACAAACACCTGCTCGAGCGCGGGCACCCAGACCCTGTATAGGTTGTGCGTTTCTGGCACATATCCAACCAGGTATCCTATATGCCCGCGGGGAAGCACTTTATACTCCTTCCGACGTATGCCCCTCTCACGATCCCTGTGAAGAGGGTATGCTCGGCAACCATATGGGTAGAGACCGCCAAGATGCGGGGTAACCGGTTCGGAATCCCGCACTCGGTGGCCCGTCTGCCACCAGCGTTGATATCGCTTCTGCCAGTTGATTTCCATTGTGATGGGCGAATCTTCATCGTTGGCCTCTCGTGGGGTAATATTATGGATAAAAATCGCTGCCAACACAGCTTCGTCCCAGAGATTCTCAGGGAGGTTCGCAGAAAGGCGCATCTTGCGAGCTTTGGTGATTGCGAGTTGACCTGCTCTCTCGGCATTGCCTACTGGTTCCTTCGTATGTGGAGGTGGAAGCTCTATTCCAATTCCTAGCTCACCACACCACGTCTCGTAAGCGCGTCTGACGTTTGCGGTGAGGAGGGCGGTCTCATTGTCGCTTCTGAAGAAGCAGATTGGGGTTCCTTTCTGACGACGGATCGCTGCCTCGAGGCTCTGCAGTGCGAATAGCACTTCCTCCTCGGTTTTGTTCCTCAAAGGAACCCCCTGAGCTGTCCACTGTATTCGTCTGAGGCGATGAGCATGTATTGTCGTCCACTCAGAGATGGCTCGAAGTGGAAGAGATCCCAGTGCACACGGTACCATGGCCGTGAGGCTCTTTTTGAGGGTGGTCCTCTTGAGATCACTGACTTGGCTTCGGATATTGCACATGCCTCACACTCAACTTGTGATGGGGGTTTAATACGCACACCACGAGTCTTGTAGAGGAGTTGACGAAGGGCATTAGGTCCGAGATGGCCAGTCCTGAGGTGCCAAAGGAGCGCGCTGTCAGATCTCTCACGGGTGCGCTGGTACGAGCGACGGAATTTTCCACGGCTGACTGGTAGCATAATACCAGCTGGGCTCTTCAGGACACGCTTGAGGTCTGCGGAAGAAGGGTAGGATTGGAGGAGCTTGTATTCGAGGAAGACTAGGTTGTTCTTTCGGATGAGCTGCTTCTTGACAGTGCTCTTGCGGAGCGTTCCCTGTCGTAAAGTGCAATCCAGACCGCAGTACCAGAGTGCGCTTCTGTTTAGAAGAGTCTCCGAGACTATGTTGACATGGAATCCCTCAACGTAGGCAACGTTCTGAAGCCTCAGATCGCATGTTCCCTCCCCCTTAGGTCCGTCCAAAACGCCTCTCATGATACGAGTACCGCGTGCGGTAACAGGCAATGTGGTAGTTCCTGATTCGACGTAGTCATCGTCGCCTGACAGCACACAGCTCTCGGGTTCAAGTAGGCTCTTATCGTTGACTAGGTGCATTGCTCCACAGCTGTCCATTACCGTGCTCTGGGACAACGGATGAGCGCCACCCATAGGGGTACTGAAGATTGCGTTTATCTCTGCCTCCTGACTCTTCATGAGTACAGCGACGATGTGGCCGTCATCCTGGTCTGCCGTTGAGCTCGCAGTGGGTTGGTTGGAGGATCCCTTCGGTTGCCGAGGCTTCTTTGGGGTTCCATCGCTCTTGAGCCAACCAACTTTCTTGAGCTCAGCATGGAGGGATTTCCATTTGCTTGATTTGACCGCGGCAAGGACTTCCTCCACTTGGCTGTCTGTCATTCGCATTGGCGACCCACTGGTGTTACGGCTTGTAAGTGCCCATTCCAACTTTCGGCACGCCGAAGGCCTCCAGCGGTGTGCGTGATTGCAAGGGCAAGTAACGTCCCCCTTGTCGTTTGCGTTCTCAACTGAGTCAGAGCGTCCAGCGAAAGTGGAGTAAGCCCCTCCTTGACCTGAAGCCCGTTTGGTGTGCGCCTCCTGGGTTACCAGGCTAAACGCATACGCAATCTCCTCGAGGGTCCTGGTGTGCGTTTCGAAAGCCATTGATTCGCGGAAAGTCTCATAAGTGCGTTGGCCCCATGTAGGGTTGAGTCTGGACTTAACCGCATCCAGGAAGTCGATTATGGCGATCTCTCCGTCAATTTCCGGGATATCGTACGTTTTGGCTCGGAGGTAAGTAGACTGCCACTCCTCGTACCAGCGTTGGGGGTTAACTCCGGTCCTCGCTTTGCTGAGGACTTGTCTGTACTCCTGGCGAACCGCACTCCTGACCATGGCCTCGGAGGGCGCCAGTTCCTGCTTCAGTTGTCTGACGATTCGTTGTACGCTGAACTTGACGCCGTTCTCGGTTGCTTTCTGGAATGCGTGTTCGTAGAGAGTGGCGTTAACTGATTTTCCCAACCACTGGGCGAGGAGTTTGATGTGCGTATTAACACTGTTACGTTCAGGAGCCATGATTTGATGGTATTTGGCAGAGAGCTCCCATTCCTTCTGAATATTCTCGAGCGTATGGATCCTCTTCACGGGTGCGGTATAGGGATAGATTTGATTGCGTGAAGTAGGTGGCATAGCTGGTATCGTAAAAGGAGTTCCAGCTGGATCCTGTGGGTTGCTCGTGCTCGAGGAAGTCGAAGGGGTCATGCTGGGAGTTGGGGCTGGAAGTTGCTGGCGATGGATTTCCCAGTTCCTTTGGTCGTTTTCGAACGCCTCACGGCGTGCCTCGTAGGCTCGTTGTTCTTCTTCATTACGGGTTGAGAGTAATAGTTCGAAGTCAGAAGGTGAAGTGAACGCCGTGAGAGGAGTGAGGAGTGCGTCGGAGTCTGGAGCGTCTGGGTCGACGTACTTCCAGACCTCGAGTCCCTCACTCATAAGGCGGAAGGCCTGGAACCATTTGATCCAACTGTCGCGGCCAGTCAATTTGGCTTGGCCAAAAGTGGATGTGAAGATGTCGGTCATCTTGAAGAGAACGTAGGAATCGTGTTGATGAGTGCGTTATCGTGGTATGGGGTCTTAACTAAGAGCTGGGCTCATAACTGTCACGAGTTATGGCACACAGCAATGGGCATACGGAGTGTGGTAAAGTGGCTTAACCTATCAAAGTGGATGATGATGATGATGATGATGATGATGTATTTAACGTCTGGTAACAAAAGGACGTGCCGGGCGCTATGCCGACATGGTCTATACTAATCTAAACTATGTTACAGGCTACCGTCTTCACCTAACGTTCCTGTTCAATGACTCGGGCAATATCAAAGTGGAAATAGACAAAAGAGAAAGGTCTATATACAGGATGTATGTGATATACACGTGATACAGCACGTGACGGGCGCTTCGTGAGATGCGGTTACTATCCCTGTTACGTGACAAAATTCAACGATTTTGATTCATTGCATTGTATATCTATTGGGATTCGAATGGATTCCTCAAATGTGGCCCTGTTGGAGCCATCGCGGCTCGTTTCAATTTCGAATGGTGCTCGCCGCGACGCTGAATCAGGGGTCGTCACTCTTACAAATGGCGAACTGTCTGAATCTTCGAAACAGGCATCGATAACTTTTGATTACGGCCGATGCATTGGCGGACTTCCTTCACTCATGGTTGATCGTGCGAGCGGCGAGGGCCCTATCAAAGTGAGAATCCTTTACAGCGAAACTATTGAAGGAATCGAGTGCGAAACAGGTATGGATATTCTCCTTCAAAAGTAAAAGTGCCCAACTAAAACAATCTCGAAGGCGATGGCCCCTAATTTTTCTTCTCCAATGCTATGGACTGTTATCGCAATGTTGTTATGACTATAACGCCCTCGGAATCGCAGCAAACTATCAAACCAAGACTCGCACAACGATCCCAGAGGTACTTGAAAGTTATTCTCATCACTTCCAATGCCACTCTTGTCATCAGCAAACTCGGTTTCGGTGCAATCAGGCCAATAATAAGACCCAAGGCTTCTTTCAGCTGTTCAAACGAAGCTCTCAACCGCATCTGGAATGACGGTGTCAACACGCTAGAAATGTGCACCGTGGTCAAAGGGGAGACGGCCCCAGCCTGGGACATCACCGATCAAGGGACCAGGGTTCCTGGTCAGCATTGGGCTCCTTGCCGCCAAGGCACGCGATGGGGCGACAAGGAAGTTTCGTTCCAAGTTCTAGTTGAAAATCTTGGTGCCAGTTGGGGCGTCCACATGGTTGCTAACGGAGTCATCTTCTGCCTGGACGTTATCCAAGAAGAGCTTTGTGCATTCGAGGGGTTGTCACATGTATCGGCCGTTTTTCCGGTCAAGTCCTTTGGCAGCTGGTCTACTCACGGAATTGTAAAGCAAGGCGACTGGATCAAGGTTTCTACCATTACGAGCGGTAACCGAATCACCGTCATCATCAACGAGAAAGAAGTTGCAACAATCACAGACGTACAGATCCGACCTCTTCTTGAAGGTTTGGGAATCAACACTGGCTCTGTAGCTTTCGGAGGTCCTGAGGGTTGGCTTGCTCTCTATCGCAACTTGAATGTCAGAGACGCGAACGGAGATTGTCTTTACGAGAATGACTTGTTATCCGGGAACAAGGAGAGGACACTGGCAGACTTCCAAGTTGGGACGAATGCTGTGTCTTGCATGGTAGATGGCGCGAAGAGAGACCGAGCAACATTTGGAGGAGATCTCTTCGTTTCAGGTCGAGGCGTTGCATATTCTGGTATGGATTACGGGGCTGTTGCAGGAAGCATCGAGCTTCTTGCTAGCCATCAGACAGGGGCAGGATACCTTGGAAATCTGTGTCCTATCCAGGCCCCTATCCACGAAGGGAGCGAGCCTCCCCCGACTTACGCATTCTACTCTATGACTTACGCCTTCTTGTTGGTAGTCGCCATCAAGGACTACTGGTTGAATTCTGGAGACCATGAAGCTCTTCGTCGTTATCTTCCGGTGGCGGAAAAGTTGCTCAATTACGCCGAATCCCAGGAGAAGCCATCAGGATTGATCGAAGTTTCACCTGACATGTCAAGTAAGATGAAGGCACGTCTCTCAGTTGCATGTTATATTGGCTAACATTACATAGTGCACTGGTATCCGCTTGGAGGACCTGTTTTTGGAGCTTCTGGCACAACAAACTTGGCATATTACGACGCATTGAACGCTGTGAAGGCCATGACCACCGACGACCATCGAAGATCCCGATTGTCTGAAAAGCTTGAGACTCTGAAGAAGAGTATTGTAACCAACCTATGGAATTCTGAAAAGGGTTGCATCCGCATGGGGTCCGCCTTGCCGGAGGAAGGAATCTGTCAGGACACGAATGGCTATGCTATTGCACTTGATGTTGCTGAAAACTGCGACCTTTGTGCATCTCACTTCTCTGGACCTCCAGGCTGGATGCCTGCAGCTTTCAAAGGGCTCCAACATTGGGACCGTACGGGGGTTGTGAGTCCCTACGCAACAGGATTTGCCGTGGAGGCGCTATTTTCACGTCAAAAGGGTCGTGAAGCAACTCAACTGATCGAAAATGTGTGGGGTCCAATGGCGGACACGTCAAGTCCAAACTACTCGGGAGGGCACTGGGAAGCGATGACAGCCGAGGGCAAACCTTTTGGACATGACACCTCACTGATGCATGCCTGGTCCTGTTGGCCAGTGTTTCTTCTGCCGCAGTATGTAGTTGGCGTGAAGCCGCTGCAACCGGGTTGGAGCAAAGTACAGCTTGCACCAGTGTTTTCGGGTATCAAGTCTGCTCACTATCATACAAAACTTTCGCAAGGCATGTTTGAGGTTGAGGTCAGCGTCGATGAGACTGCTGTAGTGATACTCATCCAGGCAACTCTTCCTGTCGGAACAATGGCAGAAATTGTGGCCCCTGCAGGATACTCAAATGAGGGTGCTAAGGGCCTTAAAGGCCCCGTTGACAGAGCAAATGTCAGCCTTCGTCGTGTATGAGGTCTTTGCGAGATGAACAAAGTTGAAGGAGCATATAATATATTTGAGCTGATAACAAATCTCGCTGTGTCTTTCATTTCTGAAACCGCATTGCCCATCCGCTGTTAGCTAGATGTGGAAATGATGACTACCTACTTAAGCATGATTCCTCTCTGTTGTAAGCTACGGAAAGCCTCCTTAAATACATGTACCTTTCCAACGCCGACTCTCTCGCATCTCTTATCTTCGATGACCATCCTGCTGCTCCATGGAAGTGAATCTGTCTAGTTCGCCCCAGTGAACTTGGTCTCAGATTGCCTCAATATACCCGTCATAGCCTCACTGTTAATAAAACCAGGATTCCAACTCCATCTGGTGTCCCATTCGCATTAAGGAACGATTCCCGATAACTCCAAGGCTTGTTCCATCTAAAGTTGTTGCGTCACACTGTTGACTGTCCACAACCGCATTGCCTCTAAGAGCATTTGAACCGCCTTCTTGAAACTGCTGGCCACGGCGCTCATCCCAGTTTAAAGGAGGCGCCAGAGCGGCAAGTACCCAGTCGATTTCAGGATCGCTCTGTGGCTGGGTCTCGCATGATGGGAGAGAGCGAAATCCAACGTAGTAGTAGTAGTAGTAGTAGTAGTAGTAGTGGTGTTTTACATCATCAGGGACAGGTGCCCAGCTATCTATGTAACTAAGCTCCGATCAACCAGAGCGCCCTTTGGGCATATGATGTGCCGTGCCACCATTATAGCGTACGACAAGTCAGGCAGTCTATCCCATCGAGTGCTGCAAGGCGACAGTACATTGAGATGCGGGGGAGCAGCCAATCGGGCCACTTCGGGCCCCTTTTTCCAACCAACCAACGTAATTGATAATAGATACTTCCAATTATTAGAGATTCTGCGTATGAAATCGGTACCAGCAATCTTCTGAGTTACAGAGAGCTACATCGCACTCGAGGCAGTTTGGTGGATGTACCGTAGTAGAAATCATAGGGGCAACTCAAGCAGTGGATGTACCAGATGCGGTGCGGGGTAAAAGAGGGCCCCTTATGTGGAGCCAATGTACTGTCGCCTTGCAGCACTCGATGGGATAATGTACACTTTTCTTCTCGTGCCTAGAGCAGTGGAGTTTAGTATCTAATCCCCAGGGTCCGTTCAGTTCCAAAAAGCACGCCAGCAGGGGGTCCCTGACTCGGCAGAAGCGAATGGGTCTCTAGCAGCCCTACGCCGTCCACAGACGGCGTTGCCGCAACAAGTAACCGGCCCTCGGAGGCATATTTGCCTACGCGAGCATTTTTCTGTTTTCTTATATTTTCTTATATAGAAGATAAAGGAGGAAGGAAGAGAGAGGGGTGTGGTAAGGCCGGGGCCTCAAGGCGTCGGTGGGTGTGTGAGAGAGTTGTGAGGCGCGGGATCTCGGGCTCGCTATCTTTGCAGAGAGTGAGCCTCATAGTAGCGCGTCACACGCTCGAACTTCTCAAAGGCACCCGGGTCTCTGACCAGGGCGTACCAATAGGCTTCGGCCAGGCCTATCGGGGGCGGTAGTGGTCCCGGATCGTCCACGGTCCCGGTAATCGGCCATAGCGCCGAGGTACGGCGGTTCTTCGTGCAATATACTGGATGGGTAGGCGATAATTTCCGCCCGCAGTTACATTTGAAGTCTCCGTCGTGCTGAAAGCGCGCGAAATCCAACGTAGCGCAATGCAATACCATGAAGAGCATTGAACAGGTGATGTACTCGAGTAGCAGCACTTGAAACACAAGCAGCATCTTTTATAGACGCGACGAATTCACCAAGGCGACCAAGGTCTGCCTGATCGAGGGTTTCGATAACATGGCAAAAAGCCACGACAAATGGCACAAACGGCGCAAATAAAAGAGTCCTACGCTAATCAGCATTCACGCTTGTAAACGCACAATGAGCAATACTTACCATTGGAAGTATGCTGGGAAGTATGCATCCCCGCTCCTTTTCATGACAGGTATGCAGTCCTTATGCTTTTCAATGGTCGCTCGCGCAGCGTTGACGCATTCAGAATTGAATGTCATGGAACATTCAAGATCTTGAGGTGCAGCTCGTTGGACTAATGTGAGGAGTGAAAGGCGCAACGTCTCATCCGATGTTGCGTAAAAGTCCATCAAGTCTTGCCCGGCGTTATCGACTGCGGTTTTAATCCATTTTTTCTGCGGCTTGAATCAGTTCTCCAATCTTGCATCGCGTATCTATTACTTGCATTTGTTTCCGAGGTCGCTTTTGCCAGGTTTTCTAGGTCAGATATGAGACTTTGGATTCGTGATCTCCGTTCTTCGTCTCGTTGCCTGACTGAATCTGGACTGTAGAGCATTTCGTAAATCTTTCTTTGACATCGGGCAGCTTCCACCCACAACACGAAGTAGGCCAACGCCGGCTCTTCACGAGGATCCGCAATTGACGGCCTAGTAACGGTTATTGTCCACTCCGGAAGAGTCGACGCCCGACCTAGGCGCAGCGACAGGCTCTTATCAACGAAGTAGTTGCTCCAGAAGAGAAATCTCTTGAAACGAGCATCTTCCTCTCTCTCTCGCTCTTTGAAGAAGATTCTCGGTGATATCCCAATGTTTGGCATATTTCGGATGCTTTTGAAGACAGAGTCCAGGCCAAAAAAGGCTTCGAGAGCTCGATGGCATGAAAAGCCTGCAACGAAGTGAGCGTCAAAATCTTTGCCTAGATGTAATCTTCACTCACACCAAAAAGCAGAGCAATTATTGCTTTTGGTATAGCAGGCATGTGCAAGGGCAAATTGGAAAGCCCTGTCTCGAGATTGGCACGGCATAAGAGAGCGTGCCTTTCACAACGTTCTCTTTCGTCCCCAACGACTATTGTGCTGTAATCTTTGAAGATCGAGTGAAGGTCGGCGTTAACGATGATGAAATCCATTTCAGAATAGTGTTCGGTGAAGTAGACGTCGAGACAAATTGTTGAGAATTGGTTCATCGGTAGATACTCGTAGATCCAACCTGTTCCGGCGAGGCGTTGGGCTGGCAAACGCGTCGGTAAGAAGTTGTATCCGTCAATTTTTACATGAGACAGGGACCAAATCACTTACATTTGGCGACCTGGATCAATGCAACGCTTTCTTGTATCGGAGGCAACTTCCACGTATGGAGGCCAGGGTGTTCGATAGGTCGAGCATGGGGATATATCGTTTCGTCAAAGACAGGCTGTTGCCTGTAAGTGGCTACTATATTAGAAAGGTTCTCAAGGCTCTCCGTCATTTCTAAGCCAGAGGTTCGAAGAAAGTCAGTCTTCGCGACCTATTGTATAAAATCTTCCGCGAAGGAAAATTGAGCAGCAAGCGAGGACTCTCCTTCCACGACCATTTCAGGACTAGATCCTGACTCAATTGATCGGGACATAAGAGTAGATGTTGGCGTATGGTAGGGTGCAACGGGGTCAGTCTTAAGTTTGTCGTGGACGCCCTTCAGCAGATCAACAGCTTCGTTGAGAAGGGAGTCAATCTCGTCAATCTTCTGCTCACTGGTACCCCGACTAAATGTCAGACAAGATCGTACGTATTTCTGTCTTCGAAGGCGTCAAAGACCCTTGGGAACTTGAGCTTACTATTGTGAAGTCAACAGGATTCTTTTGCGTTTGATCCGCGGTCTAGTGATATCTGTTTGTGTACATTCGACATTGTTACTCGCACAATGTGAGCATGGGCGTTCTCTGTTGCATCGAATCTAGAGTCAGCTGTCAATTAGCCGTGGCTCGTTCTTCCTTGAACAGACACACCATGACGGAAGCATGGTGGCTTCCAAAAGGCATGGGTCAGAACGTTGCCTTACCTTTCGGGTGCGGCAGGTATCACACTTATGATGTGTTAGCTACTGCGACCAACATGGGCGCTTGTTCCGGAACCCGGATTGAAACTGACAGCTCTTTGAGAGGTGGCCTGTAAAGATGATGACGACGTGGCCTCGACCTCTTCGTCATATCCATTCTCAGGATCCATGACTTTTTGTTGCAGCACGACGTTCAGAGGAAGTTGAAGGTGCCTTGGTTTGAAGAAAGGGAGTTGCAACTAGCAATAGATCGATCTGTTGGCATTATGGTAAGTCAAACCCCCCACTTCCTGGCACCCCCCTGTTTCTGGCACCACAAAAACGATGGGATCACAACCCGACCTCCTCATTACTATTAACTATTGATCCTCAACCACACCCACTACAATACAGCTGCCAGCCTCACTAGGGCATTCAGAGTCGCTGGATTCAGCCGTGATAACCTCCTTTTCACCCGCTTCGATTTGAGCCCGATGGATATCCCTGATGTTCGCGAACTTCGTGTTGGGATCGATTTGAACAGTCTTCCTCTTCCTCACTGCAGCGTTGGTAACTTGAGCCCTCAGGTGAGCTAGTTGCTGCTGGGCAGCTGCCAGTTGCCAGGCCTGCTCTGTGAAGCCTTTTTTCACCTTCCTGAATAGCAGCCGTTGAGTGCTGGTATCATTGTCGAGTTGGGTGTATAAGTGCAGTTGACCGCTGAGCTCTGCCAGCTTCCTGGGTGTCGACCAGACCACTGCAGAGGAGGCAGAATCCCATGGCTCAACAGGGGTAGTTTTTTGACCATTATGGCATCGCTTTCTGCCCTGACTAGTTGGTTTGGGTGTGGTGGGCTTAGCAGGAGGCTCAGGTAGCACCATAGGGTTCATCAGGGGCTTAACCATCGCCACAGGGTGTAGACCAGTCCACTTCCAACCACTTCTGATGTTCGAGACTGATAGACCAGCAAGTCGAGCCTTCTGGTAACAGTCCAGGAAGTTCCTTTTACCTATAATGGTAGAGTCGTTCCATTGAGACAAGTAACCGAGCTCCTTCCGATAGGCTGACTTAACAGGGCTGAAGACAGACTGGTCAAGAGGCTGGAGGACATGAGAGGAGTGTGGTGGTAAGAACAGTAAATGGATATTGTTAATATAGCAATTCCACATGAAGTCTGTCGTCGTATGACTCCCATGCCCATCCACAATCAGCAGTCGAGCCTCCCCCTCAGCCTCAGGCATAGTCTGTGGGATGAACACCTTCTCTAACCATTCAATGGCAGTTAAGTCTGTAGTCCAGCCATTATCTGTTGCTGTGAACTCCCACCCATCGTATGGAACGAGATGTAATGGAAACCACTGCTGTTGGACTGTCTTCCCCTTGAAAATGATAAGAGGACGAAGTGCCCTACCCAAGGCTGAGATACACTCAATGATAGAGAACCATGCCCTCGACCCAGGTTGTTTCTTGCGAACAGACGTCGTCTCAGCCATACCCAGCACTAACCCATTAGCTCCCTGACCCTCGAGGATGCCAGTCTCATCCATATTATATCTGTTGGCTGGTTTGATGTCCTTGATCTCAGGGATAGCGAGGAACTTAAACCAGTTCCTAATGACCTCAGTAGATGCCCCATTAACGCGTCTAGAATCGATAGAACGACTTCTCTGAACCTTAATGATAGGGTTCCTTCTCACAAAGGCATAGATCCAGCCTTTTCCCAGTGGTTTGGTATCCCCAGCAGCAGCCAGAACTCGCTCTGCGAATTCCTTCACCTGTTGGTGCGTTGGTGCGAGGCCCAGCGAAGCCTGAATGCGAACCCATTGTGCCAGCTTACTCTCCTGGTCAGGAGACAGCCTCTGCCAGTCAGCAAAAGCCACTTTCCTAGTCTGACCACCTTGGAGACGTAGTTGGAGGGTTGATCGTGGTATCCCATACTCCAATGAGGCTCTCTTTTGACTCTTGCCGTTTGAGATGTCCTCGAGAGCCTGACGAAGCTGATCTTCGGTATATTGAGGCATTAGATATAGAAGAAGGTATGTGCAAAAGATGAGCCCATTTGGACGCGAATTGAAAATGTTGTGATAAAAGGAGGTTGGGGGTGGGCATTGGGTTGTGGTGGATTTTCGCGTTTTTGTGGGTGCCAGAAACAGGGGGGTGCCAGGAAGTGGGGGGTTTGACTTACCATCAGACGACCACAACATTGGAATGGTTGTTATTCACCAATTACTGAAGGGGACTGGAAAATAAAATATGCGGCGTACGGCGAACGCAGGTGGGCTAAACTTCACAATCTATTCCGGATGTGACTAATTCGTCGTCAGAGAAGGCTTGGGTTGTGGCTGAGACCCCCTCCCATTGGCCCCTTTGGCACTGGCCTCGAGGCGGCTTGATCAAAAATTGAGTCACTCCCCGTCGTTTACCTATTCCAGACCCACATGGCTTCCGTCGGCCTCCCGAGTCGGGGCTCCGCAAGTTCCGGCGCCGGAGCAGTTCTTACTACTACTGTCCATGTCGCAAACTGGAGTTTTGCGAAATACTCCTCTAGGTTTATCCTGTGAGGTGTCTGGTAGCAGTTCGTAATTCTTTTAACATCTTTCATAATCCACATTCCTTCCACGATGAGAAATATCGTAGCATTCGAGTCATCAGAATTTCTCGACTGCATTGTCTGTCAGCATGGGATTGAAGGTAATCATTGCTTGCGAAAGCATATTCAGTCTGCCGCTTGCCAAAATGCTTGAACAATTCGATATCGAATATATCCTTCTGGAGCCGCATAGCACGATTGCGCCTCAATTTGGAGCCAGTATCGGGCTTCTTCCCAACGGTCTGCGCATTTTGGACCAATTGGTCTGCTACGAGAAGATTAAGGAAGCCGCCGGGGATGTCTCCTATCGCACCATTTTGTGTTTGTTCAGCGGAAATACTTGGACTGATACGCAGCCTGTCTCTTTCTCACAGTAGCTGGAAGATAGGTACGCCAACTGATTACTGTGTGTATCTCGTAGGTCCATATAGACTTGGGACCAATGGCTCCTGTTCTACTTAGACTTGGCTACCCTCAGATATTTGTCGACCGCAAAACTCTTCAACAGGTTCTGTTTGATAAGTTCAAGTTCAAAGACCGAGTTTTAACCACCCAAGTAGTTGTAAGCGTGGATCTGTTAGGTGAACAAGCCACCTTTCATACACAAGATGCTTCCGTCCACACCGTCCACACGGGGGACATCGTTTTCGGAGCCGATGGCGTCCATAGCGCGATTAGGGGTGAAATGTGGCGTCATTCTTATGAGTCCATCCCCGGTCTGTTCAAATCAGATTCAATCAACGATTCGTCCTTCGTAATCTTTCAGGCACTATTTCGCTGTTTCTGATTTCCACCTAGGGTTGCAATCGGAATCCGAGTGCATCTTCGGAGTATCGAAACGACCTACAGGACTGCCCGGCACTGCGATTCAAGTCAACTCGTTCTTCAAGAGCTGTAACTACATGGTGTTATCTGCCCCAAACAACAGTCTGTACTGGTTCTTGTTCACATCGTTCGCCAGACTATATGGCAAAGCCATCCCAGAATTTACAAAGGAATACAAGCTCGCTCTAGCAGAGAACCACTTTGATGAACAGGTTACGGAGACATTCCGCGACATACACGCGAATAGACTACAGACGACTCTAGTGGCCCTAGCGGGTCATGTCTTTCCCCGATCGTATTTTCAAGGAGTCCTGATAATCGGCAAGGCCGCTCACAAGGTATGCAAACGTCAGAGTGCTTCTTGTGCAATAAGAACTAAACAAATCCATTATCATAAGTCCATCCCATTAGTGCGCAAGGCGGTAATAGCGCCATGGAGACTGCCGCTGTTCTTGTGAACACTCAGACAAAAGATGGCCAATCGATTTTTGTTTGTTTGTTATATTTAACGCCGTGGCGGCAAGGGCGCAGCCGCTCTTGCGGCCGACCTCCCGAAGGGTATATGGCGTGGAGAGCCGTCGCCCTATAACTATTGCTAGATACAGTTCAAATCGTCCTCCAAATCGTGCCTTATGGCTACTATGCGTTCTATCTGTCCCTGGTTCCCGCTGGTGCCCCAGTTCCATTCTTGAATTTTGCGGCTTAAGGCCGGATATGTCTGGAGAGGGTGGCCTGCCGAAACAGGCCCCTCGTACATGTTCTGATTTGTACAAGACCATTCCTGCCCCAGTACTTGGTTGACGACGTGTACTCGCCGCATATCCACTTTTTCTTGGTCGGAGGGTGTGGATATGAGAAAACCCTGGCGAGGGCCCGGAAAGGGTCCTAGGCCCCGAGATGGCCAATCGAACGGCTAGAGAAATTTTCAATGGAGATGACAATTAGTTCCTTTTTACGGAAGTTCAGGCCAAACGCTTCATCCGTGCTGAGGCTGCCGTCAATCAGGATCACTGAACCACAGCAGCATCGATCAAGGAGACCTTTTTCTTCTCCCGTGTCTTGGTGGATTATTTCTTCACGAGATTGAGCCAAAGCTTGATCTGGGGTCTAATTATCAAGAACATGGAGACAGGGCCAACCATTGACGACATTCCAATCCCAAAAAGATGCGAGAAGGCCGTTATTCGCCATCGCGAAACCACGAACAAACGGAGTTGGTCTTTCTGGAGCCTTGTGACACTCGGTCCAGGTATTCTTACTCTGCTTCAGTACTCCACTATTAGCTGGATACGGTCAACTCAGCCAATGAAACATCTACAGCATGGAGGTGAGGGTATGAATGACTATTGGGAAATGAGGGAACTGCCTACTCGAATAGAACCTCTTGTACTTCACGAGATTAGAGTAGAGTTATTTTGGCTCAGCTTCTTTTCTAAAGTCGTCTACAGTGTTGAATACAGACTATGTGCTCAACTCACGTGGCACCCCTAAATAGCGAACATTCCGTGAAGCTATCCTTGCTTAGCGGATAGCGACTGCCTCAAATGTATATCTGTCTATTCTCCATCTCTTGTATGATCTGTACCATGAGTCAGGTGTATTATCAAGTCCCTGAAGCCGAGAGAATGGTGGTGAGTCGATACCTTTTTCTAAGGATCGTGAGTCCAATCGTAATCCAGGAAACTTACAGTCTTGTGATTCTAGTGGTTCCACAATGGCGAGTGTGATCATAAGCTTTTTCAGATTATTAGTTTTGACAGAAATTTCAGTATCGCACTTCAGGGACCTTCATAACCGGTATGAAACACTGAAGTTGAGTGACTCCGCACTGTGATCAATAGAATCATCAAGGTACCTGCTCACACGAGCGCAGGGTAGTCAAGGAGATCGGGAAGAGCGGAAACATAGCAAGAATAAATAATCTTCGAGGAAAGCGAAAAGTGACTAGAGCTAGGACGCCTCAACTTAGGATCTTGGTGAGACCTAGAGCTTAGGGCGTGTCGGCCTCGGATTAAGATAGGTTAATCCCACATCACGGATTCTAACCTCAAGTACAAACCCCCTTCCCAATTTATTAAATGAGACTTTCTTTGGGCTCAGAAACGTGCTGTGAAGATCAAATGATTGAGAACTGCAGGCAACAGAACGTCACGACCCCTCGAGATCCAGCAAGATTTACCTCTGATCCGCAATCATGGGAAGCCAGGGCGCAATCACATGGCTTGATAAGCTTGAGGAACAGAGTAAGTGAAAACTTACGCCTAGATTTACCTCACAGATGCCTGGACACTCATTAACATAACATAGTAAATGTCGATGTCGATTGGATGGATCCCGAATACATCAAGAGCAAGCCCATTGTTCCCCACGACCAGACGAGCAACCAGCTCTGGGTTGATATCCAGCTTGGCCATGAATCGAACAGAGACCTTTTCCTCGAGACTGCAAAGCAACTGAAGAATGAAGGGTGGCTCGCCATCTACACTCGCATGGTCTGCACTAAGTCAATCCCTCGTGCCATGATAATAGGCTGACGCTGAATCTTCAGGCCGTTCTCATGTGCAAAAAGAACATCGACTCTATTCGCGGTCGGGTTATCCTGCAAACCCTCCCCTCCAACGCGTATAAGACACAGGAGACCCTCGACCATGCACACCTCTACGACCGCAAATTTGCCAAGGCCGGCATCGGTCGCGATAGATACTGCATCAAAATTCCATCGACTGGACCAGCTTTGAATGCGGCAAAGATCTTGTCGTCGGAAGGGATCCCTACCCTAGGGACAGCGCTATTCAGTCTGCCTCAAGCTATTGCTTGCAGCCAGGCCGGCATGCTGTACATCAGCCCGTATTACAATGGTCAGGCCAACCCGCCCACTTTATTGAGCGTTCCTTACTGATGTCTGTCGCAGAGGTGCGGGCCCACGATGAACCGGATACCCTCTGGCCGAATGTCGAAGACCCAGCGACGCAACACCCTATGTCGGCACGAATCGTCCAGATCATTGAGACATACAAGCGGCTATACAATGAGACCGGCAAAGAACAGCCACTCGTCAAGAATGCCAGGTAAGCGCGTATTGAACTAATGTTATTCCAAGCGCCGCTAAGCTATCCATTCCAGCTTCATCTCAGCCAAAGAGGCCATGGCGGCGGGGGAAATGGGATGCCACTCCGCAACCATCTCGCACACCGTCCTCGACCAACTGGCCAAGCTTCCATACGACGGTAGCAAGCAGTCAGGCGAAGGCGTGCCGAAACCTGTTCACGTCTACAAGGACATCGGTCCGACCCCTGAGCGGCTGAAGAAGCTCGCCACCATCGACCCTCTGGCGGCGGCCGAGTGGGACGGAAAACTGGCCCGCACTGACGTTGACTACCTGGCCGATGGTGGTGCTGCGCTGCAGAGGGCTGTCGAGGCCGACCCCGTTACGAAGACTCGGCTCTCAGATGTGCTGAAGCTCTTCATTGACAGTGAGAAGAGCAGTCAGGGAAAGATTGAGGAGGTTCTTAAGCAGATCTGAGACGAACGGGATCGTCGGTATGTCCTGGGTACAAGTGAGTTATGAAGTGGCGTTCGCTAGAGTACACAAGGACCCGGGACAGTGAATAGACTATTCATGCCAAGAGACCCATTGCTGAGAGCGCTGAAGTAATGCGTTTTGATCTAAACTGTTTCGAGAAAGATAGCTAGGCGTAAGCAGAACGTTCGGCAGCGCGACGGAGTCTTCGTCCGGGACAGGTGTCAAGTTGGGATGTTGACGCAGGGTGGAAGCTCTCAGAGGCCAACTGCAGTTAGGGGTAGAATGATGAATTACTGAAATCTACTCCTCCCTCGACGTGTACTCCCTGCGCTGTATATATATCTGAGCTGCTCCTTTGTTGCTTGGACTCCTTACTACCTCTGACTAGCCCCTATCCGGGAGGGCTCTGACAACAGGGAACTGATTTGTGTCCATGTTGAGGAAGCAGCGCCTGCTGTGTTGGATTCACGTCGACGAACATTCGATAGTTGTTTGCATCGGACGTCGCCACTCGCAGAGACTCCTGTGTGATGGTCGGTGGTATGATTGGGACGCCGTCTGGGCTCGTAAGAGCAGGCTCGGGAGGGAACACTGGTACATATGTCTGAGTAGCTTGAGACCATGACGTGTCGCGCAACAGGTCCCTTAGGTCAGAAACTGAGTTGATATCCTGTGTCTGATCCACTTCCACTACCTGCGCGAGGTGAGATGCTTTGCTCGGGTGGGTGCTAGATGCTATTGCAGCCTGAACTTGACCGTCACGAGACCCCGTAGCTTCGCTGGAGCCATTTTCTTCGCGTATGTAGCGGCCTTTTGCTTCGCGACTCAGTATTTCATCCTCAGTCTGTACGAGACCCGCGACATGAGAAATGCTTTTTGGCAGCTGGGGGCTCGCGCCGGCGTTGCCTCTCCAGACATTGATCTCTGCCAACAGCTCATCACGCTCCTGTAGCAAGGACTCAATATCTCGAAGAGCGTCGACGCATCGGCTCTCTAGGAGCTTGTGGCGGGCAATGCTCTCATTTACGACGACATGTTTCGATAGCCGCTCGGGATCAGTGTCTGTGAGGACGGGTAGCTGGCCTGCGAGTTCCTATGGATTGGATGATCAGTTTGGGTACAAATTGAACAGCTGATTTTGTCTCGCCCGTTGATGCTCACAGTGAAGCGTTCCTTGAAGGCTGAGCGGCGACCCCTTTCAAAGATCCGATGGGCGGCGCGGTCATCGGCGGAAAAGTTCCTGACGCGTTTCTTTGTGGACTTTTTGCCCGGCACATCTTCCGGCAGCGGCGCAGTCGCTGTTGGGCCTTGGGAGACGGAGTCTGGCGTGGTCGTATTCATGGGGCGATCTCATCATTTGAGATGGCTATCTGAGAGGATTGGTGCCATGCGAGAAGCTCTCGACTAAGAGAACGTCTGGCAGAGGATGATGGTGAGCTGGATGGGTCGTTGGGATAAGACGAACATTGACGAGAGGGTTTGTGAGGTTGGCGTCCAGGGAAGGAGTAAGGCTATTATTGTCCGACCGACGACCGAAGAAAGGAATGTTGCCCCCTGTGCCCCCTCCGCAGCTTGTTCGATGACCATGTTGGCTGGGATCCCCGGCAATCATGTGGTAAGCTACGAACCCCGCATAAGTCCAGGACAAGAACCTAGAACCACAACAGAGGGCCCAGAACTCAGAGGCGACGAGGTCAATAGCACTGTATTGGTCTATTGCGCGCGTGAGGTGGAAGGAGGAGGAATTGGGTTCGAACCCAATTCCTCACCTCGAACCCAATTCCTCCAGAGGTGGTATGCACCTTAGTGGGCAGACCGTAAGGGTGGGCCCGTACCGCCTTCCAGATCCACCTTTTCTGCCTACTGCCCAAAGATCCAACATCATGGAAGCTCGGGATCGGGCCGCGTTCAGGACAACCCCGCTTGGCCTCACGGCACGGAAAATGTGGATGACAGAGAGCAAGTCTCTTCTGATTCCATCAACAGCAAGTTTGGATATAGGTCGATCTACAAAACTCGGATTTCTAGGCAGTTTTACCGCTTATGTGTATTTCTCACAAAGCTGGTATGTTACCGTCTTAACCCAATCTTTCCTTTGCATAATTATAACAGCTTAAGTAAGCGGGCAGTTAATCGATCCAAACCTAGGGCTTTCCCCTATATTCAATAAGACAAAATTCAAGTTTCTCTCGCGACGTTGAACCGAAGTGTATAATTGTTATTGGACATCAACTTTATATTCCCGGACACGGGGCCCGAGAGAACCTTGTTGGAAAGGCCTAGAAAGTCGAACCGTCAGAGGCATCCTGATCTTGATTATCTATGCAATGAAGCTACAGGGTACGAACGCAAACGAAAGGTTTCTAGTGAGATTGGGTGAGTAATAAGTCTAGAGGACCTGTTGAACGAGGAATGGAAGGTAATATGAAGGATATCCCGAAACCTTGAACCTGGACGGCCAAGGTTCAGGTTAGCTAGCAAATGTTACACAGCACGGTCCGCAGAAGTCTATTCTACATTATACTGCACGTCTCATCATCCAACGCTATGTTGATACTTGCTTGGGAGACTTTGATCATGACTATCCGATGTTTCCGCCCTGAATCCGATCCTAGATTTGATTATGTTAGATAATGGACTGTGGATGGTGTACAGTATTATCATATTCTGGAATCCCCGGCTCTCTAACGCAGCACGTTCACAGATTCACAGGCACAATACAAAATGACGACGCTGGTAAAGGCTTAGCCGGAGCGTTAGTTCCCTTCAGCATAGCTAAAACTGCTAGTCAAGTCGTGGGCTACTTCCCGTCGTGTAAGTCAGGAGGATTGTACATGATCATTACAACACTTTTGCAATGAATCATCGGGTAACGACGATAATGCAGCCATGACGAGATTGTTGACGTGTTTTCTCCTGGGGCTTTGCCCTGTCCTTGCGTCGAGGAATATGTTGGTGATGTCGCCTTCTATGCCGGGGCACGTTATGGGGAATAAAGTGATGAGCACGGCCAAGGTCACGGAGACGGGCTTTGGCCCAGAATATCTGGCGCGTAATATTCTTGTGGGAGTAAGGGCGTATGTCGATGTTGTCGTATTGGACGACGTGAATGTGGGGAGGTGTCGTGTTGACTTTGGACAGTTCTTTGGTGCCAAAGAGGTGGAGTTTGTGATGACCAATCAGAGGAAGGAAGGCTGTGATGGACAGTGTAAGTGTAGGAGGGTTTGCTGTGCAGTCTTGATCTTGGCAGAAGTGAGAGGGTGTTTGTGCCCGGAGTCAGACCAAAGTTTTCCGATATGTTGCAAAGAAGGATGAGATAGCAATGGATGCCAAGGAATACATGTTTCTGAGGCTGCTTGGATGTTTTCGACACATGTGTCGTTCTTATCCCAAAGGACCGGCCGATTCCTCAAGGCCCTGCGACCGTTAAGAGAACCAGTAGATGTTCAATGCAAACACAGCAAGCTCATGAGTACAGTGACATAAAGCCTCATGGTGGTGATGATGATTTCTTTGGGGTATTTTTGACTTGAAGTCTCACTCCTTTATCGACAGGGTCAGTGTCCAAGCCCTACTCTTAGTTTGGAGGAACTGAAGGGCTATCCTCTATCTGGATACTTGTCCCGGGGGCGACATCTGTGACACCTTCTTGAGGTGACGGTTTATCTTTCTCGCCGATCGAAGTCTCTTGTTGAACCACGGTCTCGGATTTTGGCCGCCAGTACACACACGTGCTTGAGAATGTGGTATATGTACCATCCTGTGGGAAGCGGAAGTGCTTATGCGAGGCATGCATATTACTCATACACTTGAATTCACCATCCTTCATCGTGGCGAACCTAATAAAATGTCAATAAACATTGAGTGGCCATGGAGTAGGACCTCTACGCACTCATCCCAAACGTCCCATCCTGTCCCGACAAACATGGCAGGCACTGCCCTCTCAAGCGTCGCCTCATATATTGGTCTATACATGTGTACCGCGAACACAAGTGTCTCTTCATCCATGGCCTCAAAGGCGGCGGGGGACTCGACAACCGCATAACCGAGCCCCGTAAGAAATGCTGTGTCATTGGGGGTGAAGCGAGGTTCCTGGAACGAGCACGGTATCGACTCTTTGTACATTTCGGCTGGGGATTCGGTTAGCTGAGAGCTTGCAGTGCAGTTTGGTATATATGACTGCGACAGCTAAGCGTAGGCATACACAAAACCTCGACGACGGTCAAAAAGGCGTCAAGCTGGATATAACTCCTCCTCTTTGCGTCACAGCCTCCATCCTCAGGATCAAACGTGCCCACACCAAGACACAGTGCCCTGCGAACTCTCCGATGGCTTTCGCAATTGTCCCTCACCAGCTTCTTCAGACTGAGGCAACATGCTGTCTCGCGCCACTTGGACTTGAAGGACTGGTACTCGGCCGTAATATCGATGATGGACTTGTAGCTGCGGGGTTCAGCGGGCTTCGAGGTTACGCCGGGGCCCTTGACGGGTGGCTTGGGGGCGCTTCGCCGGAGCCGGGACTTGGATTTAACGTGAATCCATTCATGATGCTTAGGTTTCTCGGCCTCGGTTTGCTCGGCTGTGGCCATGATGGGCGTGTTCGATGGCGCGGGGTTAATAGCATTGCCTTGAAAGCGAGAGGCTGTATTGGTAGGAGGAACTTTTAGTCCGGCAGAATTTGGCCACCGCCTGCTGATAGGGCGGGGTCCACGAATGTCAATTGGCAGGCGGTGAAGACCACGCAGCTCCCTGTCGCATTACGTAAGGCCAGGAAGGCAAGAGAATAGGAAGGTGCACAACTCACCTCAGGCTGTGGGAAAGTATCTAAGGTAAGCAGCTAAGCACCTAAGGTAGAGGTGGAAAGGACATGGAACGTGGAAGGCGGAGAGTTGCACGCCTCCAGCTAAAATCTGACAGTATCTAGCGTTGCTCCTTCACGGCAGAATAGTAGGTGGAAGGGCAAGGCCAAGAATAGAAGCAACGATGATGTGTCCATATGTAAACGTCCATCTTTCCCTCCAAATTTTGGCTAGAAGGAGTTGAAATAGGTACCTACCCAAGGACCCAAAATTCATACTCCCAAACAAATCAATTCAAGATCCTCCGTCCGACGGTCTACTCCTACAGTCACCCCCCAAACCGGCTGGGGTCAATGTTTTCTTTGAGGCTGACTTTCTTGATCTGCATCACCTCACGAGCGGCTGGACATCTTAGAATAGATGCAACCCACCCCGTCAGCTTACCGCCCTTATGCTTGCATCGACGGCGGTCAGGCGGTCATCTACGACGGGAATACTCTGTATCTAAACCTTCACTCTTTTACCGACCATATGGCATAGAGCACAAGAGAGAGGGGGTTGACAGAGCCGAAGCGTCCATGCCATCACAGTCATCTTAACTCGGATGTTGCGCGATGAGATCGAATCATCACCGAGGGGTATTGCACGAACTCAATACCAACAATCATCAATACCTACTCCGTAGTCAGTCCTGTCGAATGCCAGTCAACCAGATAGTACGGGGTATACCGTTGGATTACTAGCTCGCTGCTCTGTGCCTCTACGAAATATGAGCATGAAGAGGGCCCAACAAACAACCACAAGCTGAGGACGGGGATTTGCTGATGCAGCGGTGCCAGGTTGCATCCTGCAGCCAACGGTGTGTAAAGCCGGCGCTTACACCTCGCCGCATCCCTGCTCATCGCCTCCCCCTCTCACCACTCATCGTCGAGATCCCCTCTGCCACCGAGGTGATACGGCGTCTCATTGGCCTCGTGCCCCCCCCAAACAACCACCTTCGATTAAATAATCCCCTGCTACTCCCGCAGCGACTCTCACTTGCCTCGGCGCTTCTGTCTGCCATTGGCTGCGTCGCTAACCCGGCAGGGGAACGGGAGCCACTGCCCATCGTCTTGCAGATGAAGGCGTGAAGGATACAGGTACTGGCTAGTGGCTACTACAGTCTGTCTGCCAGTCCTCCCATCCCTTTCCCGGTGTGATTGAGTGCACCCATTCGCATTCACACCTCCACGCGTACGCCAGGTCGACCAGACTCGATTGGACGGCTGCAAGGTGCGAATCCAATGGCACGGCAGAGATGGGCCTTCATGGCCCGGCGGCTGGATCGGTCGGCCGGGCCATCTTCCTGACTTCCAGGTACCTTACCACGCGGGCTCCCATCCCCGCCCAAATATCACTTGGTCTGCCGCCTCCCATTTGCGCCCTCTCCCTTCTTTTCCCTCCTCATCGACTCACCTAGTGCCATAAGAACAATATTCTTTGATCTCGCTGAAACCTTGTTCCTGAACAAAGCTGTGGACTCCCCTCTGCTTGGGCTTGGTTTCGAGAATCTTTTGTTGTCTCAAGCGAGGTTTGCCGCAGACTCACACGAACCATCCGACCAACCAACCACCTCGATAATCTCCAGGCGGGCTTAAAAGCCAGGCACTCAGACAGACAACCAGACAAAAAGGCTGTGAAACAAGAAAGTGTAAATTTGCAGGAAACGGATGCCAAGTGAAGAAAACGAAGGGTTCGCCGTTGGAATATAACAATCGTCGACTTTTGACGGCCACCTTACACAAACAACCGCCAAGATGCTCTTCTCAACATTATCAGCACTCGTCCTCGCAGCGACAGCATCAGCCCACATCGTCATCTCCTACCCGGGCTGGCGCGGCAATAACCTCATTACCAATGACACCTTCCCCTACGGCATGCAATGGAATTACCCATGTAAGTCCTCACTCCTCTGCCATCAATCACTTTCCGTCGCTATCGCCATCGCTCTATCCCCGGCCATCCTTCAACCCTCATCCACTCTATAAGCCAAAGACTCGGCCTCTCTAATCAATCCCCAAAGGCGGCGGCATGCACGTCACCCAAAACCGCACCTACTGGCCCACGACGGGCGGTGCCCTCGCCTTCCAACCAGGCTGGTTCCAAGGCCATGCCCAGGCAATGATGTATGCCAACATGGGCTTCGGCAGCGACGGGCCCGACGGCGGTCCCCTCAACATGTCCTTCCCCATGGTCCCCGTCTTCCAAATCCTCGGCCCCAGCAAGAACCCTTACCCGGGCACCGTCTGCCTCCCACAAGTGCCTCTCCCGGCGAACACCACCGTCAAGGCCGGCGATCACGCCACGATCCAAATTGTCGAGCTTGCTGTGCACGGCGCCGCTCTGTTCTCGGTAAGTCTTCCCTGCCCCCCTACCTCAGCCAGAGAGGGAGGGGAGAGAGAGAGAGAGAGAGAGGCAGAAAGGTACTAACACCGCAACAATAGTGCGTCGATATTGAATTCGCTGAGCCAGGCGACCCGAAAATCGGAAAGGTCAACGAGACGAACTGCTTCAACTCCACTGATATTGGCTTCGGCGACGTCTACACTATCACGACGAAAGAGTCTGGCGCGGGGTATGTGCAAGGAACATCCGCCGCCGCAAGGATGACGACAGCAACGAGCTTCTCTGTCGCTGGGTTGCTCCCGTTTCTGCTCGGTGCGCTCTGGGTCGTGCTGTGATTCAGCTACACGGCCTAAATTCAACGATGAGTTATTTGGGGAGCTTTATGGACGGAATGGATGGATCATACCTTGAGAAAATTTGTACATTCTTGGGAGGCATTAAAGGACGGCGTTCTTTTTTTCTTTTTTTTCTTTTTTTGGAAATGGTGTAATGGCTCCAAATGGCTGTAGACCGGATGTGGTTTTCTCCCTCTTCTATACGAAGTACTTATTCCTTTTTGAAGTAACCCCACAAACGATGCTCGCTCACCGCGATCACAATTTCAGAAATGTTCAAAAACATTAACAGACTAGTCCTCGTTGATTTGGCGTAGGAATGTTGAAATGTTGACCAGCACGTGGTCGTTGGACCCCCTTCGCAGCCCTGTCCGATGATAATGGACATACGGCTACCTTACGCTGGGTTTAGTAACAAGGTAGTCATAACATCGAACGCTTAACTGTATCAGACACCAGTTTGGCCACACTGGAGAACAATATGACATATAGTCTATCGGGGGATCCATTACTCTATGGACGGCGGTCCAAGATGGCCAGCTATTTGACTCTCTATTCGAACTAACCATTTATGCCCGCAACCCTCCCAACGTCTCGCCCCTTCCTCCCGTTTCGCGGGAGCGCCAGCAGGCGCGCAGCGCACTCTTATGACCATCACACGGCCGTCACCCAAGTTATGTTTCTGGGTCCTCCATGGCGCAAGTCTCATTAACCCACATAAATCCCATCACACCCTGAGCCGTTCACAGCTGTTGGAGGGCTTCTTGTCCCACATGCTTCACCCGCGGCTCTGAAACCCGGTCGATAGCCCCCTTGATCCAACCCTCGCCACCCAGACTCTTCACCTCGGCCTTGTTGGTAGAAGCAAACGTTCCCAACGCGACAAGCGCTCGGTAGATAACCTCCGAGTCAGATTGCGTAGATAGTATCTTTCCGAGGGCCTGGATGAGACGTTTCGACTCTTGCCTGGACTTCTCCTTGAAGGCGAGCACGGCGTAGTTAATTAAAGTAGTAGTCGCAGCAACTAGGACATTGCGATTAGAAGGACCAATCGCAGCACCACCAGAAATGCCCAACACACGCTCGACAACGCTTGCTGCAAGAGGAGCCTCCTTCGCGGCTAGCGCTCGACCCTTAGGGGAGCTGAATATGTTGGCAAATGCACGGAGTGCCATCATAGCCGAATTCTCATTGGGCGCGGCACCGTCTGTCGCCTCCAAAGCGCTCGTCGCAACAATCTGGAGGAAAGAAGCACCCGGAAGTGCAAGGTCAGCAGCAAGAGGTGCCGGAGCAACACATCTTAACAGATCCAAGCCAGCGAGGCGCTCGGCATAAGGCCAGTGTGTCACGATCTTGACCGCAAGATCGATGCCTTGTTGGCTAACGGCCGTCGAAGATTCAATGGCCTCCTTGACAGCCTTAAGTATGCTTTGCTCGTTGGGATTCAGGGCTGCGTCCTTGCGACCGGACGAAATCATGTTCGCGTTGATGGTGAGAATTTTGTTAATCATGGCATCATATTTGCCGGCCGTGATGAAGAGGTACTCGGTGTGCGGCAGCAGATTAGGCGCTGAAGTTTCGGACTCGCCAGGGCGATATCTCGACTCCGTGCCGTAAGGATCAGCGCCACCCGAGGGTGCTGACTGGCCTAGAGTAGCACTTTTGGTGTTCTGAGTGATGAAGCCGGCCACGTTGTCCAGGTAACTCAGGGGTAGCTCGTTGTCATTGAGGAACTTTGTCGCTGCGTCGTAAGGATTTTGGGACAGGTTGTAAGGCAGCTTCAAGGGTGGCTTTCCGTCCTCAATATCAACATCAAAAACGTAGTCATAAGACTTGCCATTGTGCTCTGTCTTCCTCCCGCTACTTCCAGCGGAGTCAACCACGGTGCCAATGTTGATCCATTGTTG
Organism: Colletotrichum phormii; assembly: GCF_030913505.1. NCBI lineage: Eukaryota > Fungi > Ascomycota > Sordariomycetes > Glomerellales > Glomerellaceae > Colletotrichum > Colletotrichum phormii. The sequence continues at coordinate 2,493,202 of NW_026851445.1, read as the reverse complement.
TTGACCTGTACGTCGTTAGCCATGTATCGGGAAAGGGTGCCTCAAGATCAAACTCACCTTGGGACCATTGGTGGGCAGTGATCAGGCCATTGCCCTCGTTGATCATCTGCACCTGGCCGTCCTTGGTACCCGACCTAGACTGAAGGAACTCGGGACCAGGTAGCTTCTCCTTGTTGATATCTGGTAATTGTTGCTGAGGAATTGCTGAAGCCTTCACCGACTCCTCGAACGCCGAGATGGCATCGGCACTGGCTGCCCGCTCAGCATTGCGAGTAAAGACACGCGCAACACCATCGCTGGCTCCTGTAATGATGTCGCCAGACTCCTGGTTCGCAGCAACAGCCCAGACTGAGATGGCGGGGTGTGTGATGGTCTGAACGCACTCGTTCCCCTTCCATATCCGTACAGTGCGATCCTCTCCGGAGCTGACTAACTCACCCGAGGGAAGACTTGTCAAAGCGTAGATGAAGTTCTCGTGGCCGATTAGCTCCCCAACTTGCTGCCCATTCAACTTCCACAGCCTGATGATGCCATCGTTGCTGGCACTTGCAATATCAGCTCCACTCGAATGGCCCTTGGGAACCTTTGCGAGAGCACGAATAACCTCAGGTGTGTGAATAGTTGACTGTGGTTCGGCGTCCCCGGCAATTGCGGAGGGAAGCTTGTAAATGCGGATGCTCGTATCGGCGCATCCCGTGACTACCGTGTCCTCGTCGAGAGCAAGGACAGCCCACACACTCTTATCATGGCCACTGAGACGAATCTTAGGCTCCCAGGTGTTGATATCCCAGACGATGGCCTGAGCATCCCACCCGCCTGATACAAGGTAGGATCCCTTGGGCGACACATCCAGAGTGCACACGTTTTGGGAGTGACCAATCAAAAGTCTTTCGGCGTTGTCACTCGGAGCAGCTTGGGGTTGTTTGACTTCGACGATGGTATCCTTGCCACCGGAGGCAATCAGTCCATCTGGGTATGCTTCAGAGGGTTGAAGGTATGTGACAGCGTTGACGAATTCGGACGTTTGACTTGAGATTGAAGGGTCGAAAGTCGGAGGGGGCCCAGACGTTTGACGCCAGACTCGTACACTGCCATCTCGAGAGGCAGTGAGTAGTGTTTGAGGAGAAGGAAAGCTGACTGCCTTGACCTGTGGATTGCGTACACATTAGCTGACGAATAGAGCGTTGAAGGTTCGTTTACTTACGTCTGAGTCGTGGCCAGACACCTGGGCGGATAGCTTGAAGTCTGTCGTCATTGCTGCCAATCTGTGATGGAGGTCGGGAAACGTAGGTATCAAAAAGAGTCAGGTTGTGTGGAAAGCTCGCTCGTACCTTGGTAGAAGCCTCCGTGGAAATGTCCGGTGTTGTTTTGATTCGTGGTGGAGGGCGATACCTTCCTTGCCTTAAGTTATGGAGGTAGGGTACCGTCAAGTAGTGTAGGTAGCTAGACGATGACGACGGAAGCGGGAACGCTCCAATGCGCCACAGTGCCTAACGCTCGGCTTGAGGGGTACAAGCCACATCTGCGGGGCCGGCAAGCCTTCCAAGCCTCAAGTCATGGGCGCTTACCTCAGCAGCCCCCTCCCATTAGGTAGATAGAATCCGCGACCTGCACGAAGCAGCGCGGGGTCACCCTGAAGTTCTGGCTGCTCTTGGCAGGACCGGCCTGGTTTCAGGGGTCCATCGAATCTCCTTGACTCCTTCCAAAGTTCCAAAGGAACAAGGGACAAGGTGTACCTTTGTGCCTCCTTTAATGGAACCTTCCATCAGGCACTCTCACGTTTTCCACCTGCTCTTGCAGCCTCTCGCATCAAACAATCGCACCCGACAGAATCCAGGCGCAAATCGGCCTTGCTCCGACTCGGGGAGCCCCCCACTATTATTCCATCCGCGCTGCTCTCCCATTGCTTCTCGCATCCTCCTGCAGCTTTCCCCATCCTCCTTTTTTCTTCCCCTTGATGTGCTTTCGCTCTCATTCCTGGAGCTATTGCTACTGTTGCTATTGCTGCGCTGCTTGCCCTTCGAGGACTCACGCGATCCATCGTACTCACTCCTCACGATATTAACGACGTAACGGCTGTACCTTACCGACTCTCCTTGACTTTTGTTTTTCTTTTTCCCTGTCTTCTTCAACTGCCAATCGTCAAAAACAACAAAGCATCCGATTTGTCGACAACTCGATACCCCTCCACAGCGCAAACATTGCGATTGCGACTACCACGAAAGCAAACAAGCACCTAGTACCTCGAACCTCTCACGTCAACGACGATATGGCCGCCGCTGCCCCTCCCGCTACCGAGAATTCGCGTCAATATGTTCCTCTGACCTGCCATGGTCACTCTCGACCTGTTCCCCACGTCTGCTTCTCTGGCCTTGAGAAGGGAGAGCAATACTACATGATCTCGGCTTGCAAGGGTGAGCTGGATATAGATGATCTCGCGCTGCCAACAGGGGTTTGCTAACCCTGTCGCAGATGGAAACCCAATGTTGCGCGATGGCGTTACTGGCGATTGGTAGCTTCCTCCCAGAACAGTTGACCGCGCGTGGCTGACGAGTGCTCACACAGGATCGGAACCTTCATTGGCCATAAGGGTGCCGTCTGGCAGGCCAGATTGAGTCCTGATGCCTCCAACGCCGCAACCGCCTCTGCCGACTTCACCGCGTAAGTCCTATCACACATCACTCATACTCCGAATCGCGACTAATGACCAGCAGCAAGGTCTGGGACACTCACAGCGGAGAGGTCCTCTACACCCTTCAGCACAACCACATTGTCCGCGCCGTCGCTTACCCGCCTGACAACTCTGAGCTCATCGCGACAGGAGGCATGGAGAAGAGGCTTCGCGTCTTCGACCTCAGCGATTTCGCACCAGATCCCAACTCTCCAGCCGGTACGCCTATCACCGTGCCTGCCTCGGCTGGCTTTGAGATTGGCGAAGGCACCCACACTGGCTCCATCAAGTTCATTGCTTGGACCAAGGATCCTAACACGATCGTCACTGCGTCCGACAACACCCTTAGGTGGTTCGACCTGCCCACCCGTAACGTCATTCGCCAGGAGGTCCTCGACGGCGAAATCAAGTCCTGCGAGCTCGTCTCCCTGGCGCCCGAGCACACTTCTCCCGGCGATATTGGAGGCGGCCTTCCTGTCTTGGCTGTGGCCGCTGGCAAGTGGGTATACTTTTGGGGAGGCCCGCAAGCGATGGACGAACTCAAGCGCTTAGAACTGAAGCACGGCGTTGCTAGCGTTGGCTTGGACCTCAAGGGTCGCAAGATTATCATGGGCGAAGAGCCGGGTACCTGGGCACGAGTCTGCCGCTGGGACGACGCTGGCGAGATTGGTCAGTTGGGGGATCGAAAATTGGACGCAGGATATCCACTAACACGCTATCAGAAACTCTCAAGGGGCACCATGGCCCTATCTGGTCCATCGCCTTCTCCCCCGACGGCAAGCTGTACGGAACTGGCTCCGAGGACGGCACGATCAAGATGTGGAAGAATTGCGACGGGTTCTACGGTCTCTGGCGTGGCGGTGCCCCGACTGCTGAACGTAACGTGGACTAGAGGAGCACGTCTTCCAGCACAGTTTCTCGCAGCGAAGGAAGTGAGGCAATCACTCCAACAAGCAGCAGAGTCTCATCGGGCTCGTTCATGGATGGAGTCTCTCATTTGAGCAACAACTCTGTCACCGAAACACCAGCAATTGCCCATCAGCTGATGGATCGCTTCTTTGCCACGGCTACGAGCAAGGTCGAGGCCGGAATCCCCGCCTCTAGACTCGTTGATAGAGATCGCCACCAGCACAGAACGGAGTGAAGCTCTTCAGAATGCTGGCTCTACTAGTCTGGCTGGTGGCCCTGTGTTTGTGTAGAAAGGTACGCATGAGCAAATCGACAATGTCGGATTGCTTACAGCGGCCAAAGCTTTGAGGATTAGGCTAGATGACTGCCATCGATGGCGGCTAATGTTACAATAAACCGTGTACAATTTAGGTTCAATGACACGACACAAGCTGTGGCTAGTGATACGGCTGTGCGTTATGCCTTTCTGTGGCCCACACTATCGCTAATGCATCACTGGCATCGCTGCTCTCTCTTAGCCGAGTCTCTTTGAGAACGCTGTTTGCCTCAGGAAGGCATAAGCTGACCTCCCGCAGGGCACTTTACCCGAGCTCTTCAAGCCACAAAGCAGGACTTCGAAGATCACTGCCAACGGGCTACCTAATTCTATCATCCTTGCAGTATGCTTTGCAACGCCGAGACTCTGCAAATATCCAATGGGATGAGTGGTGATTTCATTAATCACTATCTCATCAACAGACGTTCTATCTGCTGATCCGTTGAGGGCAACTAGGGCCGCCATCCAAGGGGGCAACTACAAAGCTCCCGGAAGTAAGCTCCGACGTCACTAGCAACTCCTCCACACAGCCTGCCGTGCGCCCAGTTAAACGACAAGATTTCTTGGGCAGGCGACCTTACGGAAGGACAGCGAGCAATGACGTTATAGCGACATAAAACACCTGAGGGGGCTTGGGCGTGGAGCCGCGGACAAGGGATAGCGCTCAGCAAAGAAGATTGATGATGTACTACAAATAGCCTTTATAAGTACCGTAGTAAATAGCAGTTGGAACAATTGATCATCGATGGTAGCAAAAACCAACTTAGCAGAAGTCTCGCTAGCCTATTCCGCAACGGTCAGGGAAGTCATTCCAAAAAGAATGATCGAGTATGCATCTCTCTAGATTTTCCCAACCTTAGTCTCTTTCACCATGTAGCGGAAAGCATGCTTGAGATGGCAAGAGCTATTGCAGACCACTATATCTTTGAAGATGACTGCCTTGGTCTTTTTGGTGCTTGTCACGAGGGCTAAGTTGACTTATTCAACAGAATTAGCTTCTACACTTGCCGAGATCATAGATTACGCGACAAAATCGACATCACTAGTATTCAACTAATTTACTATTTCATAGCACTCTATCCGATCTCAAAGTCCTTACCAACCTCTTCCAGCATAAGGTAACGTAATCCTCCCCACTGAATGTTAAACGATGCTTCATTTTGTGGCTGGGAGGCTTCCTCCGTTACCAGCTTAGAGTTATAGGTTTGAGTAATGAGTGAGGAGAGAGCTATACGTCTCACTTAGTTCCATCCATATTGGTATTCAACGTATTCTGAATCTGGCAATCTACCCAAGAGCGACGCTGGCGAACTCGTCGCGATGGCTTCCTGTCTACCGAACTTCATGGATTTGACGTCAGATCTGGGATGGGCCATGAACGCGATCATCTGAGGCCTGACTTGACGCCCCTGGTCGCCCGGTCAGAAAGCCCTCGTTCAATACGGATACATGCCGTCCGTAATTGCCGGCCCGAGAGTGGGATTTAAAAGATCTTTTAGTCCCTAATTCTCATCTACCACCGGCGCGGACTCCGAGGCTTGCGGGCTAAAGCTCGTGCAGTTTGGTCCAAGTTGAGACTATGGATGCTAGTTCCCGAAACTCAAAAAACCGGATTCCGAAGCACGGTGTTACGGCCAGCTAGTCGTAGGGGTAGTTTGCAGAAGTTGAGGCTGCGGAACTGGTAACAGTAATCGTAGTCGGGGATAGCTTCAGGGAAGCTATGTCTGTCAATCGTAAGGGTAGGTAAGGCTTCGGTGATCAATCGTAGTCTTGTCAAGGTAGTAGCTGAAAGCGGATGTTAATCCTGATACGAAGTTAATTGCTGAAGAAGCTATGGAAAGTCTGTCCTAGAGCCCAGCTCGAGTCCATCCTATATACAAGTCCTGGTCCTGAACATATCCCTTGTCAATGATCAGTCCCTCTGATCGGGTGAGCGCTCATTGTTCCTGTATGAGCGCTTATTACTTGGCATGAGCGCTCATGGCCCCACCATGGTCGCTCATGTCTTATCTTATCATCACGTGATTTGTACCATAGTTCTTCCGTTCCGTGAGAGGGTGCCTAGTGTCCCTTGTCTCCTGCTGTTGGCCAAAGCAAGCATTGATTTCTTGTTAGGTTCTGCTAAGGGAGCCTCTCTTCTATGCGAATGGATAGAGGAGACCAATTTCTTTTCCGAAATTTGCCCGAGTCATTGAACAGGAACGTTAGGTGAAGACGGTAGCCTGTAATATAGTTTAGATTAGTATAGACCATGTCGGCATAGCGCCCGGCACGTCCTTTTGTTACCAGACGTTAAATACATCATCATCATCATCATCACTTGTCTCCTGCATATGTGGTGTGTTGTAACCGCCGCGAGCCTGCGGGGCAGGCCCTGTTCTTGTGTTACAACCCAACATGCATAACAAGGCCAGGGGGCCCGCCCCACAGGCCTGCAGCGGCTATCTACCTGATATACGCAGAGAATCCGGGAACTCAGGTGACTCCTCATGGAACGGAAGAACTATGGAACAAGTCACGTGACGATAAGGAAAGTGAGCACACGATAAGGTGATTACAGTGATCACCCAAAGTGAGCACACGATAAGGTGATCACAGTGATCACCCAAAGTGAGCGCTCACCAGTATCCACTTAGTGATCACCAACGAACATGGTGACCAGGCAACAAAGGATATGTTCAGGATCAGGACTTGTTGTGGCAGGTGCAGGTGGGTCACGTGAGGCAGCTCCTTCACATCTCGGAGCTGCCCCACCTACACCTTGCCCAGATATCCAGCCCAGCCAGCGCTCAGCTTTTCCCATCATCATCATCAGATCCAATACAGTAGTATTGCCTCCACAGGTTATGAGCCCAGCGTTTTGCCCAAAGCAACCAATCCAGGCCATCTCAGCCCCCACGAGATGCTCGCGAAAGATCTCAATCTTGACGAAGCCCATCACGTACCGTATATCCACCATATCCGCACTTTCGGCTGCGTTGCCTATCTCCACCGCAAGGGGTCATTGCAACCAGCCCGCGCCAACAAGATGGAGACAAGAGCCATCAAGGGATATCTCGTTGGATACGACTCACTTCACGGCCATCTCTTCTACGTCTACGTACCTCAAAGCCACAAGGTATACCGCTGCCGCGATGTTCGTTTCTATGAACAGGGCAAGCACCAGGACGAAGACAATGACCCAACCATTGATCACGATGCCATTTTTGCTGATCCAGACACCAGCACCTCATCTGTTGAGTATGAAGGAGCACAGAAGTCGTCCAGCACTCCTGACCGCCAGGACGAAACCACTGACAACAAGTCTGCCGAAGAGGCAACTACCCAAAACCCTCTTCCAACCCCTGAACCAGACAGCCCTATTGATCAGCAGATGTCTGCTAACATGACTGTTCAACAGCACGATACTGATACATCTTTCGATAACGCTATCGAAGAAGCTATCCAACAGGATATAGATGAAGCAACTATAGTAGTTGCCACAGAAGATCACGATCTTCAACCTACAACACAACCAACTAGACGAACTCGTCAATCTCGCCCTCCTCCAAGCCAACCAAACAGAGCTTCAACACGTGAGCATGTCAGAAACTCACAGGGCACTTGGGTCAAGAAGAGGGGCGGTTTCAGCGGTTGCTCTCTCCGAGGCAACACGTATGCCAAGTCTGATGGTTATCAACAAGCCTATGTCAGCCTTGACACAGTTGTGTGGGAAGACAACCAGCCTCCAGTATTATCTGCCATCGCCGCTGCCGCACTCGCTGGTCCAACCGTACCTCGCACTTTCAAGCAGGCCAAAGAGGGTCCTGAGTGGGACAAGTGGCAACCTGCTTTTGATAAGCAAATCAAGGCGCTACAGCAAGCCGAAGCCTGGGAACTCGTTGACCCTCCAACCGGAGAAAATATTCTTCCTGGCCAATGGATATGCGATATCAAGTCTGACGGCAGATATCGTGCCCGATGGGTTGTCTGTGGCAACCACGCGGTATCTGACTGGTCCGCTGAACAATTGTACGCAGCTGTCGCTAATGCAACCTCTATCCGTGTTTTCTTTGCTGTTGTTGCAACCAAGACCTACATCGCAGAGTTATTCGATTACGACACAGCTTTTCTTCACGCCTCTATCCCGGACGATACCAAGGTGTACGTCCAGCAGCCCCATGGCTATCGCCAAGGAGACAAAGTCTGCCTCCTCAAGCGTGCCCTTTACGGCCACCCCATGGCACCTGTATGGTGGTTCAACAAGATCAAAGGTCACATGACTGACCTCGGTTTTCGAGCTATTGAAGGCGAAGTCTGCCTTTTTATCCATGACGAGTACAACTGCATTGTTTTGATGTATGTTGATGACAACGTCATCGCTGCTCCAGACCGGAACACTATTCGCAAAGTCAAGGATCTCCTTAAGTCATTTGTCAGCATGAAAGAACTGGGAGACGTTCAGAGATTCCTAGGTTACGAAGTCTGTCGCAATGAGAGAGCCAAGACCCTCCACCTATCACAAGCCGAATTCTGTCGCAGGATGCTTCAGAAGTTCGGATACGTGGACCTCCATCCAGTCCGCACACCAATGGATCACAATATCGTCGCCAAGTGGCCAGTTGAGTATGAACCAGTTGAAACTGACCGTTGCAAGCTGTACTTGCAAATGACAGGCTCTATTAATTTCCTCTCGACCGGTACGCGCCCCGATATAACTTACGCAACTAGCAAACTCTGCGAAGCCAACAGCCGCCCTGGTGAGCACCACTTCGCAGCAATCAAGCACCTCATGAGATACCTCACTGGCACAGTCGACCTCGGCATCACCTTTGACGCTTCTATGCCTATTGATGACCTCGGACTCCATGCTGCCAGCGACGCGGCCTTTGGCGACTGTCGCCTTACCCGAGTGAGCACTGGAGGATACGTCGTTATCCTTGCCGGTGGCCCAGTGATATGGAAGTCGAAGAAACAGACTTACGTCACAACCAGCTCCACGGAAGCTGAATTCATTAACCTTACTCCAACGGGACTTTCGGTCCAATGGGTTCATAAGCTGCTGAGACTTCTCGGCTGCACTCAACCTCGTCCTACGGTCCTATTTACTGATTCCCGCAACGCGCTGATCAACGTAACGAATCCACTAAACCAGGCGCGAACCAGGAACATCGATCTACGATACAAGTGGATCATCGATCAAGTCAAAAACGGCTTGTTCAACCTCAAACTTATCCGAACACATGACATGCCTGCTGACGGACTCACGAAGCCGTTAAATCACGAGAAGCACGCCAACTTCGTCAAAATGCTTGGCCTTACGAAAATCGCTTGCAAATGAGCATATAGATATCCTTATACCCGACCGAACAAACAAGGGATAAAGGATTATTTGGCTCAGGCACAGGACGGAGGATATAGGCGGAGCATGGGATACAGCGGAGGACTAATTGGGATTGTCGGTATTTGAGCCTGCTTCTCACATGTACGATAGTTTTCACTGTGGCTGGCCTGAGGGGCGGTGTGGCAGGTGCAGGTGGGTCACGTGAGGCAGCTCCTTCACATCTCGGAGCTGCCCCACCTACACCTTGCCCAGATATCCAGCCCAGCCAGCGCTCAGCTTTTCCCATCATCATCATCAGATCCAATACAGTAGTATTGCCTCCACATCTTCTTAATCAGAACTTATTAAGAATCGAATCTCCCGTCATCAAAATAGCTCACTAACTTCAATTATTAAAGCTATAAAGTATCTATCTAAGGGGGCTCGTAGATTTATACACCAGATCGCCTTATTAAGATCCGAGAACCAGATCCTTCGAAAGGAGAATAACCTACTTAGTCGACGCCGGAGAGCTAAGAAAAACCGTCTCCAATAAGGAGGAAGCCTTACTATAGCTAAGGGAGAGGACCTTTAGTCGTAAAGAGAGGCTATAGCCTAGGTAGAGGAGGAAACGCGCCGGAGTAATAGTCGCCGACCGAGGACTGAGACGGGCTAACGACGATATGGCGTCTACGGGAACACTAGTCACAATGCGTAAACATATCGATTCAATGAGGAAATGTCTGAGGAAGAGGACTCTAAATAGTTTGGATTGAATCCATGAGGTGGGTGTTGATATTTGCTCCTTCATGTCATGTAGTCGTGGTTGGGTGGCCCACTCGCTTGTCTGGCCCACTCGCTTATCATGTAACTTACGTTAGCTCTTTACTTATTAATTTAAGTAAATAGGACTCATTAGTAGAATCCGGTCCGTTCTATACTCTATATATTCTACTTTCCCGATCGCGGAAGCTTCGAGAGCTCATATCGTCAATTACGATCCCTTCCGCCAGTCGACCGCCACGGAAGCATCAAGATCACTAACTTCAATCCATCATACCCTCATCTCTAGTCGTCCGACCTCACGGCTCTCTCTCCACTTGCCGAGCTCCAATTACGGCTACGAGGAGCGGCAATTTTTACGACCTCGTTTTTGCCTCCTTCCGTCTCAAGAGAATAACCAGAGACCCTTAGGTTCTGTCAGACGAGGGCATCGGCCGTTTACTATAAAATCACCGCTAAGCCAGATTCCATAACCTTCCGGCTACCTCGCCAACCTTTCGACCTTCTAGCCCGTTAACAAAAGTAGTAGAATTCTTTAATAAACGGAATCTATGGCTAACTGACACAGTCTCTCTGACAGAGCCGTCTTTGACAGAGGGGGTAAGACTGTGGCCTGACCGTGTATGTACGGGCAGGAGAGTGCGAAATGAGCAAAGCGATTGAAGCACGCGCAGAAGAGCAAAGCGAAAGAGCAAGTGAACGTCAAAGGTAGGTCATGGGTGATGTGTATCTTCAACTTTCAAGGTTGACCCCCTTATGTTGTTGATGATGATGATGATGTATTTAACGTCTGGTAATAAAAGGACGTGCCGGGCGCTATGCCGATATAGTCTATGCTAATCTAAACTATGTTATAGGCTACTGTCTTTACCTAACGTTCCTGTTTAATGACTCGGGCAAATTTCGGAAAAGAAATTGGTCTCCTCTATCTATTTGTATAGAAGAGAGGCTCCCTTAGCAGAACCTAATAAGAAATCAATGCTTGCTTTGGCTATACGTTGGCGGAGGTAGCGCGGTATAGCCTTACGTCCACGCTTGTAGAAGTAGAAATAGACTGGTGTCTTAGGTTTCCCATAGCTATAGTTGAGTAACGTATCTTGATGAGTAAATCTCTTGTAGTATGCTGCAAAGTCTCCATGATAGGATCTTGCTATATATAGCCTTCCTAGTAAGTACCGAGGGAGGCGGAGTTCGGGCGGCTTGGGGTAAAGAATTATCTCGAGGTCGGCATATTGCCGAGGGCATTAGGACAGCCATTTTCTAGTAAAGGCTTGGAAGGTAGCTACTTTAGCTTGCCTTTCTAGGTGCGATAATGAGGGCTGTGGTTATGATTTTGGGATTAGTTTGTAGGCTTCCTTGGCTAGAGCATCCGCTTCTTTATTTCCTGGTACTCCCGTGTACCTAGGGCACTACTAAATATAAACCCTGCCGGGGGTTATCCAGCTCTCTCTTTGTCTCCGAGTCTAGGAGGAAGAGAGCCTATTGAAGGCCCTAAATCTAGCCTGGCTACTTCCTGTGCTCTAGGAGTATAGTCTAGCCGCGACTACGAGGTTATCGAGGTAGATGTGGACGTTATCTATTATACGAGCCGTAGGAGCCCGGGTAGCTTCTATTAGGCCGTAATACGCAGCATATGCCTCTACGTTATATACCTTAGTTTAGGAGCCGAGTAGTTCGGATCCGCGGAAGATCTACCGTATAGCTTAGTACCCTACCTAGCCTGCTCCTGCGGAGGTGCTGCTGCCGTCCGATATTTAGGACCCGTTAGTATAGATAATAATATCCCGCTTAGAGAAAGTTGCTATCCTGCTTATAAAGGAGAGGGCCTGTTCTTCTTTAGTCTTATTAGGTTCGTAGCCGACCCTGGCGAGGGCTATCTGCTAGTCCGCTAGTTGCTCCTAAGGGGGGAGTTTTAACGGATCGATGTATTCGGTATTTTTGCTTACGAGGCTTGCTATTCGTCGTAGCCGTGAGTCTGGTCCTGATTTGTCCCTGAGTCTCGTTCGGAGAGGGTGTCGCTCGTCTAGACGATGGATTCTAGTTGACGCTGTGTGGAGCTTTGCATCCAGTATCACCTCTGCTAGGGGTAGAGCCGCCTCGCGCTATAGGATCGGTATAGGCGTCGTTCTATATACGGGGACCATCGCTCTGATGGCTTTGGTTTACGTCGCGTCTAGTTAGTATAGTAGATTACCAACCCCGTTTAAGATAGTACGTCTATTCTTTATCCGGCTCTTACCGGGCCACTATACTTTAGATATATAGTACTAAGTAGGTAATATATAAGAGGTGATCGCTCGACGAAGTAAGTACGTAGGCGCGCCCCAGACAGTGTTCCCTAGTCCCCGTAGTCTATTAACTACTTAGTATGCTTTTATAGAGAGGTTTCTTACGTAACTCTTAAATATAAGTTTACGGTCGAAGTGAACGCCGAGCCAGCATAAAGAAGAGCCTTCTTTAATAGCCTAAACTATATAATACCTCCTATCCGGTAGTTAAACCTACTATAATTAATAGGTTTCCGTCTTTTTATCTCTTAGTAAAGTGGATTAGTTCGGACTTATCGAGGTTAAAAGTGATTCCTTCTATTGCGCCCTATCCTAAGGTTTCTTTTTATTCCTTAGTTAGGATGTTATAATTATTCTTTAGTAATATTAAGCTTATTAAGATAGCGACGTTATCGGCGTAGCTAAAACGAGATCGCTTCCTTCTTAAGCGAGCTATGCCTAGCTTAAAAAGAGGTTCAATATAGAGTATAAACAGAATAGGAGATACGGGTAAGCCTTATAGTAGTCCGCATTCGAGACCCAAAACATCTCCTACCTCCCCCTCAAGCCTTATTCTTACTCTCCTTCCGGTAATAAAACTTAAGACCCAGCGTACGAGGTTCTCCGGCCATCCTTGTTCGTAGAGGCGTCGGACTAGTCGTCCTAGGAGCACGGCGTCGAAAGCCCCTTTTATATCAAGCATAAATATAGAGGTAACTAGACCTCTTTGCTAGGCGTACTCGATATCGTGGATGGCCGCTACGATAAGGTCGCTACAAGAGCGAAGAGGGAGTGCTCCAAACTATTGATCGTACAGAATACGATATTTAACTACGATCCAGGCAAATCGTCTGGCGATAAGTCTTTCCAAGCCTTTTCCGAGGACGGCCAAGAGCGTAATCGGCCTATAGGAGCGCGGCAGTATCTTGTCTCTTTTTCCCGGTTTTACTAGGATCACGAGAGTTACTTTTTTAAAACAAGTAGGATACCAACCCTCGCATATACACCCGCTATAAAATAAGAGGACAATATCCTCGATAAATGGCCATTCTATTTTCAAAGCAGTCGTAGTGATTCCGTCGGTCCCAGGAGTCGTATTTCCCGCGGTGAGAACCGAAGACCGTACCTCGTCCTTCGTAACCTACGGGAAAGGAAGCGTAGCTTGCCTTTATAAGACTGGGCTTTCTATTAATATGTCCTCGGAGATTACGGCGTTTCTAAGGAGGACGCGGGTAAATAAGTCGCGCTTCTCTTTTAGTTATGAGACAAGCGTGTCTTGGTTATCTACATCTCGGAGTGGCGGGGTCTGAAAGGATCCTATGGCTTTATGCCAACCGACCATTTCAAATATATCTTTGCTTAAGGAGGCTAAGGAGATCTTATCTTTCTAAAAGGCATCCTTGGAGCGTTTAAACTCGTAGAGGAAGTCCTATTTTAGAGCTTCGACCTCCTCTTCTTCCCATTAGCAGTTCACTCCGGCTGCGCGGAGTCTTACTAACATCGCTCGCTTACTCGCATAGGCTCGGTATTTACGTATGCAGCTTTCGCTCCAGTATAGTCTCCCTATATCTTTCCCGAGCGTGCGCTTTATAGAAGCCGTAAATACTTTAATAAGACAGTCCGTAAGCTATTATGCTAGGAGATCTAAAGACTATGGGTCTTGGATATTACTTGCAGTGCGGCGCATAGGTTACAAGTTACATTTAATAATGCCGAGGAAAAGCTCCTCGTCCATCGTATCGAGCCGAAACCTTCCTGGGGTCTGGCTAGGTGAATCGATCAGGGCCAAGGGGACCCGGGTAAGCAGAGATTCGTAGTCTAATGTCGTATATAGTGACGTTTCTATGCTAATAGAAGCCCCATGGAGGTTACTAAACGCCCAGCATAAATCTAGGGTGTTGCCGCCTTTATACGTGGGTTCACCTATAGGTAATATTAGGACAAGGCTGGCGGCTTCTGCCCATTCTACTAGGTTTTCAGCATCCGGGGAACTCGTGGCCTCGGGCTACTACGTCTAATAATGTAAATTAAAATCCCCCGCAATCAGTACTCGATCCTCAGGTTTAGGTTGCCAGGCCGCTAGGATATTCCTTAGAGCCTGGCCAGATCGTAGAGAGCTACGAGGGGCGTTATATACGTTAATAATTATAAGGACCTCCTTCGTTCCCGAGAGGAGTCGTAAAAAGAGCAGGTCTATAGATAGATCGGGTAGAGGCCGTATTTATACGCCTCGTACCCTAGTTCCTTTACGGAGGTAGGTAAGTACCCTAGGACGGTCTTCGGTCTAGTTATCTACTAGGTGTTACGACCCAACATGCACGACCAAGAACAGGGCCTGCCCCGCAGGCTTACGACGGTTACGATACGCCATACATGCACAGGACAAGGGGACACAAGGCACCCTCTCACGGAACGGAAGAACTATGGTACAAGTCACGTGATGATAAGATAAGGATCATTTGGGATCAATATGATCCAACACGACTTGGGGGCTAAACGATCATTCTGGATCAGAATGACCCAAGACGACCCAAGGGACAAGGGACATGTTCAGGATCAGGACTTGTATATAAGGATGGACTTGAGCTGGACTCTAGGACAGACTTTCCATAGCTTCTTCAGCAATTAACTTCGTATCAGGATTAACATCCGCTTTCAGCTACTACCTTGACAAGACTACGACTGATCACCGAAGCCTTACCCACCCTTACGATTGACAGACATAGTTTCCTTGAAACTATTCCACGACTACGATTACTGTTACCAGTTCCGCAGCCTCAACTTCTGCAAACTACCCCTACGACTAGCTGGCCGTAACACTAGGGTGAAAGTCTCAAAACCTGGGTGGTGTCTTATGAGCCTCCTCTCCTCCGAACGGATAGACGGCTCTTATATTAGGAATATATCGATCTAGGCTACGTAAGCCAGGTTTAGTGCTATTTCGTGGGCGGATACCCGCCTACCTATATTCGCTTATATAATTTATAAGGTTTTAGAGGGCTATATTCTTTTTTTATATCTTATTCGCCGGGGTATAGTCTATCGCTTATTCTTCTTTATGGGAATATCGATACGACTACTAGGTCGTATTTCTCTATAATCTTTCTCCCTCAGCTCGGATGGCCCGTAGCTAAGCCTTATCCCTCCTCTGGATTACCCCCTTCACTATTTTGGGTTGGATAGGGCAAGTCGTATCGAAGGCGGCGTGAGGCCCGTTATACGACGGGCATTTAAAGGGGCAGTCGCAGCCATCGTGACCCTTAGTGCCGCCGCAGGGTGCCCGGTGTTGATTAGTTGTGTGGGAAGGAGAGCTGCACTTGAGGTTGAGGAGACCTCTTCTCCTTTGGGAACTGTAGGTTTATGAAAACGCTGGCCCTTATTAAACGGAGGCGTCTTAGTAGTTGCCTTACGGCTTCCGCCTTAAACTAGGCTATCACTGTACCTAGCCTTTCGACTTCGTCCTTCCTAGAGAAGTATGCTTTTTTAGGCTTGAGTTTTGTCGAGACCTGGATCTCTTCAAGGAGCTCCTCGGTCGTGATTTCTAGCTCAGTATTGGTTACTAGACAATGCCTAGTATAAGAGACGTTTACGATATAGGCTCGGATCTAGGTATCGCGTTGCTCGATCGCTTATGCTTGGAGAAGGGTAGTAATCTATTCTCTATTCTCTAGCAGGACTTTTGTACTATCTATTAACGAAGGTAGGAGTACTAATCCTATCTTAACATGGTCGATCCCCTTAAGGGCTTCTCGGGCTTAGGGACTTAGCCTTTCCTAAACGAAGATATATATATCGTAGGCTTTCTCGTTCCGAAGCGGGCTTTTAGGCGATAGATGCGTAAAGACGTATAAATCCTTTAAGGCCGCCCGGTTTATAGCTTATTTTACGGCTTGTTTAGCTGGCGTTAGTTCATCCTGTCTTTTAGATAGTGGCTGGCTCGCCGCCGCCGCGTATGAACGGACTAGGGGCGGCTAGTTCTGGGTTATGTGCGAGGGATACCCCTGGGAACTCAGGTCAGTCTCGCTAGGCCCTGTGCTAATAGCGTATATAGACCTTACTAGACTACGTTGATGCCGGTTTGAACGCTGTTTCTCCTCCTGAAGCTCTCTCTCCAAGAATTCGATCTTCGTTAAACAGTCTTTTAAAAACTATTCCCTCTCGGCGTCCCGACGTAGGAGGTCCTGGACCAGATTCGAAAGCTTATTAATCTCGTCTTTGAGCTCAGAATTATCCTGGTGGTTAACCTGCTTAACTACTCTGACCTTTATAGTCGGCTTCCGGACTCGTCCCGACCGCCGAGATATACTAGCGTCCCCGTGAACCGTGATCGATGGCCCTACATCTAGGGAGACCGCCATGGTCGTAGAATTCAGCTCGTATGGGCTGATATTGAGAGATGATAGTGCAGTGGGCCATAGCCCTCTATAACCTTAACAATTACTAACAGTGGGTACCTTTCGAGGTATGTGTTCAGAAGTTATTCTACAGGACGGGACGGAACATTAGGGAAACCCCAGGAATGGAAGAACTATGGTACAAGTCACGTGATGATAAGAGATATGATAAGGGATAAGGATATGTTAGATATAGGACATATCCAACCGAGTCAAGGATATGTTGGATATTCGGCATATCTAACATATCCAGACAAAGTGGACTGTTCAGCACTGTTCAGTTAGGATCGGACTTGTATATAAGGATGGACTCGAGCTGGGCTCTAGAACAGACTTTCCATAGCTTCTTCAGCAATTAACTTCGTATCAGGATTAACATCCGCTTTCAGCTACTACCTTGACAAGACTACGACTGATCACCGAAGCCTTACCTACCCTTACGATTGACAGACATAGTTTCCTTGAAACCATTCCACGACTACGATTACTGTTACCAGTTCCGCAGCCTCAACTTCTGCAAACTACCCCTACGACTAGCTGGCCGTAACACGATAGCTCTATGGATGTCCAAAACTGATTGTGAGGAGGGAGGTCGGATGGGATAGTCAGGCGAGTCGTTGTCAAGTGTATGTTGATGCGCGACTTGCTTGATATCTGGTATAGCTGTGCAGACGCCCAGAACTGATGGAGAGGGAGTTTGTCGGATCGGTTGGTTAGACGAGGCCGCGCTAGGCGCATGTAGACATGGGTCTTGGATCTTTTCTTTCAACCTCTTAATTTCTGCATTTTGCAAAGTGAAGGTTGTCTTTAGATCGTGATAAAATAAGTTAAATTCGGCGCGATCCTCTGTGGGTAAAGTCTGTATACTGTGTAGGGTAGCTAGATGTCGGTCTATATATCTAGAGAATTGCCGTTCACTAGCCATTTTTAAGAATCGAAGAGTGTGAAAGTCGAAGGTTACATACGAGACAAGTGGTAGACCAAATTCCAAATGCTGTCGTGATTGAAACTGGGGGTTTTCTTAGGGTTTGGACCTATCGTGTCACAATACGCTCTTTCATGAAGCAATGAGCTTTCAGAGCCAATATTGGTTTGCTTTCTTGAAAAAATAAAGTAATTTGTTAACACATATCTCAATAGTAGAAAGCAATCTCTCGTCTTTGAGACACTATCCAGGATCATCCTCTGTCCTTCAGGCAGTGCTCCGACGACCATTTTAGCGTCCAGAGTCTTGCCGGGAGACGTCCCTGTCATCTATCAAACTCCATCAGCGGTGAATGATGACCTATGTTTCTTGGAAATCGACTCACCTCCAGCCGACTTTTCTCTTTTAATCGGCATCACAATTGAACGTGACACCGTCAGGCTTTCCACCAGCCTGGCACGCCGCATTCGCAGACTTGCAGTGCGTGCTATCGGGTTTCACATCCTTTGCGCAACAGAAGTTACACATTGTTCCTTGGATAGTGGCTCCGCAATTCTTAGGCTCCACGCAGTGTCGGCGGACAAGAGGGTTCAGCGCGAAGTCGGACGAAGGCAATGCCGCAGCTAAAGGCAGCAGGATAAAAAGGTTTCGCATAACGAACATGATTACTGGGGCTGAATTGTAGACTTTGCGAAGTTAACCTGAGATGAGATGCGGGTCATGTAAGATCAAATACATCCAATTGCAAGATATCGGGAGTGGGATGGAACCCTCTTTATTCTTCTTCCAATGTCGCCTAACGCTTGGACTACATACGGCAATCATTTTCCGACTTAGTATGGTTGAAAGTTAGACAAAAGTGCAGCTTTTCACAGGGCATGCTTTGAGCCTAGCTGATTGGTGACGGGCAGGAAGGTTTGCTCTCCGAATCAGCCCAAAGTGTGCATCAGGAGCATACCAAGGCTTGCAGAAACGGCGGCTTTGGGGGCATGACAGTGAGCAAGGAAGGGCTACATTCTCCAGAACCTGCTTATTCACGAGAAAACTTCAGAAATATGCTTTGGTTGGGCAACTTCTTGGCTCAAGACTAAGCACGTGTCGTGACGCCGCTGTTCTCTACGATAGCTACCACTCATAGGCGCCAATTCGCAGCGCCATGGTTTGACTTTGCTTAAGGTTGAGGACATTCGAGGCAGTTTGGCTTTCCACTCGCCCTCGTCGGATGTCCGTTTAAGGGGGAAAGTCGACATAATTGTAGATTCGGAGTGGTTTCATCCGATGAGATGATGCACTCTCGCATCGGCTCCAACAGCCCTCCGTGAACTCTACATAGCTGTCTCTTTACATACATCACAGGGATACGGAAACTTATTACTGCAAATTCCATTCTTGTGCACCCGGCACAAGCAGCATCCACCAAGGCGTCGTCCCGAGGTGACTACGGATACGCACGCGGGTGACAACAAAAGCCGGAGGCCAGAGACATGCTCATCGCCCATGGCCCTGCCCATATCGACAAAATGGAAAGCCGCTGCACGAGCATCCCGGCTACTCTTGCCTTTCATGCACGACGATTTCGTTCTCGGATACTTTCAAGCTTCCTTTGCCGTCTCGGATATTCAGGCTTTTGGGCTCGTGAGTTTATTATCCCACATTGGGCACGGAGGACCCTGCGTTTGTAACCGAAAAGCTTACCAATAGACCGATGGGATGAATCACGACATTCCGGAGAACGACCTCGATTATTATTGATGCGGAGGTACTGGGTATATTTATTTCATAGTAGTTCAGGGTTTGGGATTTGGGAATGTGAACATGTTATGGTCAAGGATGCTAAGGCACATCAAGCAGGTAACAAGCACTGGTTTAAGCATCGCATCACAGAAGAACATAGACCACCTAAATTGGATAAATGGGCCAGCCATTGTCCGTTGCAAGGCTGTTTATATTAGGGAAAATGCGTTGCGCGCCGTTAGCTACGTCGACCATAGTTTTGAAAAGCTAGACTTGAGAAATGCATTTACTGCTATCATCTAACGCAGGCCCTTCTCTCCTCATCTAAATAACCGCGGCAAACGAAAAAGAACCGAAAAGAAAAGGAAAAGAAACTCCACCCAGTGTTTACATCTAATTTTACAAATGATAGCACAGTAGAGTACTTTAGCTAGCTACTACACCTCTAGGCCTTCCCACTGGAAGTTATAAACTCGAACTCTTTGAAATGAGCTCTTGCAAGTTCTTGTTCGACCCAGCTGGCGATGTTTTTGACGGCATCGTGCGGGCTCTCTAAATGTACTTGGAAAAACCCCTGCAATTGAGATGGGGTCAACGTGTCTTCCGGTATCGCGCTGGAAAACTGGACAGAAAGTTTCTCAATCTCTTCCATTCCCAGATGTGTTGTACACCCTAGGTCGGGAGAGAACATCCTTACGAACATGTCCGCCGCTGACTTCGGGCTAATGTTGCCCAGGAGGACCTTCATGTCGACGCGGCCGGGACGAATCAAGGCACTATCGAGTTGCTCAGGTCGGTTGGTAGTCATGATGACAATACGGCCCTCCTGCGATCCAACACCATCCAAAACATTCAGCAGTCCGGAGAGAGTGCAGTTGGGCACATTTCTGCTCTCCGGTGAATGTGCGCGTCCATTGCAGTTGCTGATCTTTTCGGGGTTGCTTAAACGCTCCACCCATACGGCATCGATGTCTTCAAGAAGAACCACACATCGCGGCGGAATCTCCTGGAACATCTGCTCCAGATCGGCATCAGTTGCCACACTGGGGATCTTAACCTCGTACAGATCCAAACCAAACTCGCCAGCAATCGCCACAGAAAGCGAGGACTTGCCAGTTCCAGGTGGGCCGTAAAAGAGGTAGCCTCTCCGGTACGGCATACTCCGGCTTTGATAGCGCATCTGGGTCTTCGGATCCAGGTAGTTCCGGATATCAGCAAGCAACTCCTGCTTCACGCCGGGGTCGAAGTGCACGGTGTCGAGGTGGCGGAGGGGCTTGCGGGCTTTAGGTTTCCATGACATGCCGTAACGGTCGCGGGAGTAGATGATGACGAAGTATTGTGTCTGCCTGTCGGCGTACTCGCGGCAGGCCTCGATGAAATTCTGGACGGGATGCGCCGACCACCCGAAGCAGCTGATGGTCAGGTCCTCGCCTCCGATTCCATCGTAGCTGGGGTCCGATAGCGAAGAATTGAAATCTCCAATGGCACGGGTGACGACCAAAAAGTTGCCTCCGAACCAGAGCCACCGTCTGTTCCAGTGAGGACAGTACTGAACGGTATGGCGCGTCTTCTTTAGAGCGGCAGCACGGTCTGGGTTGGTGCGTGTGACCTCGGTACGGCCGGTGAAGGAACGACAATGCTGGGGCCGGTTGGAGAGTATCCATTTCACGACGCTCCGGTTGACCGGGTCACCGCCCGGAATTGTGACAGAAGCGAGGAAAAAGCGCCGAAGACAACTATACGCCTCCCGCCAGGCAGATTGCATCAGTCTCCAAGCCGTAGGAAGGGTGCCGGCTATGGCAACCAGGGAGCCAATTTGTGTGATGTCGAGCTCGGACCACCGAGTGAGGACGTCCCTCACCACGCCCGCTCCTTGAGACCATGGGTCGAGGAGAGCGTGGCTCGCGCCGGCGATGTGGAACTGGTGGGACATTCAAGCGATGGGCTCATTCCGAGCCGTCCCGACCTGTCAAGAGACGCAGACCACGGAATCGGCACGCAGTGTAAGGGAGGTCAAAATTTCGTCAGTTGGCCAATCTCATTCGGATTAGCAGGTCCGAGAAATCTGGTCAGAAAGTGAGGCTCAGGCAACGCCTGGCAAAAGAACAAGTCAATACAGGTGTACGCAAAGAATAGACTAACGCATTTTGATGAAACGAGTGACAGAAGCAAAAAAGGGGAACAAGTGATTGTCCAGAAAGATCGTGCGAGGCCAGCTTGTGGTCATTTCCATGGGATTGGAAATCTTTTTACTCCCCAACCTGCGCTACAAAAAGCCACATTTACCAGCCACGCACGAGCCATACCAGAGATCTCGTCCCACCTTGGGCTCTGCGGAACATCAATCCCCCGACCTACATGAACTTTGGGTATTTCAGGAACAGCTTCGGCCCGTAGTAATCTAGGTACCTAGGTACTGATCCGGGCACGCATACCGGTCGTCCAGCCAAAACTGATCTGCCGTTTGTCCAGCAGTTGCTCCAGCATGATCGGCCAGATGATGCCGCTGTCGGATTGGAAGCCCAATTCGGCCGCGAGTAAGGGCAGAGCATGGGCCACCTCGAGGGAGTACAATTAGACCTCGACTACCCACCCAACCTCCGGTTGGAATCTCCCTTCTACTCCTTACGCAGAATCAATCATTACAGAGATATTAATACTTCGTCACCCACAGGACCCTACGGTTCGAACCAACTTACCTGTGAAAGGAATACCAACAGCCGCCGATGGACCCGCGGCGTGGCACCATAGCCGGATTGAGGTCTGTTTCTGATGATGGCTTTAGAACTGGGAACTCTAGTTTGATTGGAGAAGATGCACTCGGTCTCGACACCCTGTGGAACGACCTCCTTGGGGACGCCAACACATTTGGATGGGATCAGCTTTTTGCTGGACTTGACTCCTATTGTGGTCCAACCTAGACGTCAGCTTGCCAAAGGTACTGGGACTTGTTGTCGACTCCTAGTTGTACCAGAGATGACATCCGGCCTGCTCTCGTCACACTCCGCAGTGTTTAGATTTTTCACCCACCCACTACTATCATCCGGCGAAGGTGCCCTGGTGTATCGTCGATGAAAATCAATATTACCTACTTGCTATTTGTGGTACTCTTTCGCATTCCGTCCCATCTCTCAAAGTTTCTCGCATCTAGATCGAAAAGATCTAACAACCTTCCAATCAACTGGTCGAGAACATCATCAATTGACGACGGCCGCGTGTAAAATCCTACAACAGGTGGCGCAACAATCGCTCCTGCTCTCGTAACCTCCATCATATTCCTCAAATGAATCTCACTGAACGGTGTCTCCCTCACAGATAAGACCAGCCTCTTCCGCTCTTTCAAACAAACATCTGCTGCCCTCGTGACCAAGTCATCGCAGATTCCCGCATTGATCGCAGCGAGGGTCTTGACGGAACATGGAACGACAATCATGCCATCCACGCGATACGAGCCGCTCGCGATAGGCGCGGCCAGATCGTGCGAGGGCGTGGTCTGCAAGTGCTTTCACGGCGGCGGGAGTGTAATCGGTTTCCCACTTTATCGTCTCGGCGGCCCACTTGCTGATGATGAGGTGCGTTTCGACGTTGAGCCGTCGGAGGGTCTGGAGAATGTGAATACCGATCTGCGCACCTGTTGCGCCTGTCAAGGCGACGATGATTTTTTTGCGAGGTGTTGTATCTTTCATTTCGTTGATGACTTTCTTGTTGGTAGTTTTCCAAAGGCGTTCACCGACGTGGGGCCTCTGAAGTGTGATTTGCCGAAGGTGCCGTAGGTATAGTTATCGTATGTTTTTATTCGAAAAGTGCTTGAAATTTGGTTTGGACCAGTTGAATAATTCCTCACCTCTGGATCACTTTAAGTCTCGAGCGATAATAGCCTGGATATTTAATGGACGATAGGTCTTTCCGGCGAAATCGGAGAGTTCAGACATGGCCAATGAGTTCAAACGTGGCCAATGGAGGGGCGCTGAAATGTCCGAGCTATGGGAACGGGAACCACTGAGATAATCCACAATCTCGGCTTCCGGCACCGGCACGAAGTATGACCAACTTCCATACTGGCTCGGGGATTTCTGAGCCCACGTCTCGGCGAGTTCGGGGAGATTGCATCAACGCCACGGCTCACCGTACTTCATGCCAGCATCCGGTGTCGATGGAAGCGATGTATATCAACACGACATGGCCACCTACATCAGCTGCATAGTAACTACAACCTACCGTCAACTACATGTACCAATCGAATCTTCTTCACACTTGGACTCCATATACCTTCAATTCTCCAATCTTAATCCGCGGAGGTAAATATGTCACCATCAAGCTCCCAAGATTTCCCGCACCTAAACTTCCCTTCCTTTGTTGAAGCACTCAAATCCGACGGCGACCTCGTCGAGATCAACGAAGAATGTGACCCAAATCTCGAAGTCGGCGCCATCATTCGCAAAGTTGTTGAGACAGATGAACGAGCACCCCTCTTCAACAGGCTCAAGGGTCAAGATGCAAACGGCTTCTGGCGTATCCTCGGCGCGCCAAATTCGCTGCGATCCGACCCCTCCCAGCGTTTTGGAAGACTGGCGAGACACCTCGGTCTCCCTCCCACGTCGACTATGAAGGAGATACTTGACAAGATGATTGCCGCCAAGAGTTCGACCCCAATCCCTCCCGTTGTCTCGGATACCGGGTCCTGCAAGGAGATTCGCTTGACTCCAAAGCAATTTGACCTCACCAAATTGCCGGCACCGATGCTGCACCGGTCTGACGGCGGAAAGTACATCCAGACGTACGGTATGCATATTGTCCAATCGCCGGACGGGAAGTGGACGAACTGGTCCATCGCTCGCGCCATGGTATACGACAGAAACCACCTCGCGGGGCTCGTTATCGAACCGCAGCACATCTGGCAGATCCATCAAAGGTGGAAAAAGGATGGTAGAGATATGCCGTGGGCGCTGGTCTTTGGTGTGCCGCCGGCTGCCATCATGGCTTCGAGCATGCCTTTGCCGGGCGGTCTGTCCGAGGCGGAGTATATCGGATCACTGGTCGGAGCACCGTTGGGCTGCACGTCCCTGCCAACTCGGAGATTGTGTTTGAGGGCGTTTGCTCTGCTACGGAGACGGCACCCGAGGGTCCATTCGGAGAGATGCACGGGTATGTGACCGGTTCGAATTATTAGTGAGAATGCTTCAAAGATACTGACGATCCTTGTAGATATGTCTTCCCTGGCGATGCGCACACCCAGCCGAAGTACAGGGTCGACCTCATCACACACCGCAAAGACGCCATTCTTCCGGTCTCAAACTGCGGCCGACTAACTGACGAGACAGTAGGTCACTATTGATACCCTCTTTTGACAGCAGTGGGAAACTGACGCGAACCAGCACACCATGATTGGACCCCTAGCCGCCGCCGAGATCGGCTTTCTCCTCAAGCCAAAGGGTCTGTCCATCAAGGAGGCTTTTTCCCCCTTCGAATCGCTGGTGACATGGGTCGCCCTTCAGGTCGACACCGAGAAGCTTCGCGCCATGAAGACCAATGCGAAGGACTTTTGCCGATCCATCGGCGACGTGGTCTTCAACGATAATGTCGGCTACACGATCCACCGCCTCGTCATTGTCGGCGACGACATCGACGTGTACAACTTTAAGGACATAATCTGGGCCTTTTCCACCCGCTGCCGCCCTGACCTGGATGAATATCATTTTGAGGACGTCCGCGGCTTCCCGTTGATTCCATACATGTCGCACGGCAACGGTGACATTCGCATGGGGGGAAAGGTTGTTTCCGATTGTCTAATGCCAACCGAGTACACCACCGGCCGTGACTGGGAAGCTGCGAGCTTCCAGGAGTCGTACCCGGTTGATGTCCAGGAGAAAGTGTTGCAGTGTTGGGAGTCATTTGGATTCGCTTCCACATGAAATATGGTGCAATACTCCGTACATTACGAAAGTATACGTTATGATAAAAGGGAAATAAATGATTACATAATCCCATCACAGAACCTTCAATTTCACACTAGAGTGGGCAGAAATGAATCGTTTTCATAGTTCTGATCCGACATGATGTAGTCAAAAGCTCCGAGCGGAGACATGTCAAAATCGATGGGAAGTTCCCACTGAGCGTCGCCTATGTCCCAAAAGCTGGCTTGTTAACACTCGTGCTAGAGACTCAAGAGTGAAGTTGACTTACTCGGTTTGTTCCGACACCCGAAACGCACTATCTTGGCCTGTTGCAGGCCTTTCGCCGACAGCGGGCAGATTACCAGGAGTTGCAATGGCTTGGCTGTTGTTCTCCAGCGTTGAGCCACGCGAACTGACATCACGCTCCGTTAATTCTCGAAGAGTCCGCAGAGCTTTCAAAGCCTTCTGGAGTGTGCCTGAGAGCTGGCCATTGGTGCCAGATTCCGTGAGCAAGGCGGAGTCGACTTCCCCTTCTGAAAAGCTTGCAATGAGCTCGTCCTGCAGGGTCCTAGTCTCGGCAAGATACCTTGTCTCTCGCATTAAGCTTAAGAGAAGAACCGACGTTAGCCCATTATGAATGAAGGCCCAAGACCGGCTTGCATGTCCTGCAATTGACCTCAACCGTACATAAGCCCGGACGCTGCGCTTGAGAGATTCTCGAAAGTGCTCGAGGACGTTCGACCTGTCACATTCACTGATCCCCGTTGATCCACTCCTCGCTACGAAGGTCGACAAAGAGTAGCTACGACAAAATGTCGGTGAAGTTCGAAAGCGTAGTGTTCTTGAATCTGCGGTATTGCCGCGCTTCTTGTGGGATCGATTAAGTGGGGCGAAAGACAGGCTTCGATGGATTTGATAGAGTCGAGTGCTGAGACTGGCCTGAGTGACGATTGAAAATGGAACGAGAGATGGCGCAATGTGACGTGACATAGCCAGCTCATAGCTTGCAGATAGGACAGACTTGAGCCTTCGACAGACTCTGAGAGCTGAGGTAAATCGCCTTCGCAATCCAGCTCATAGGAGCCTGGTGGGCGACCAAAAGCGAGCGCAAGGAGGGCATCCTGCCAAACAATTGCCAATTTGACCACTAATTAATAACTCTATTTTTACAGAAGGCGCAGATATGATGTACCTGAAATACTTGCCTCTTCATCCGGGAGCGGAGATTTTGTTGGATGGGCTGTCTTCTTGTGAAGACCCAGGCATTGCGCGAGGCGGACGGTTGTGCCCCCGAGAACCCAAGCTGCCTGAGGTTTCATATCAATTTGAAGCACATTCCCTAAGAGAAGGAGTGTGTGAACGGCTTCTTTGGATGGAGCCGCGAGATAATCTGTCGATGGTAGGAGATCAAACGACTGCTTCGCTGTGGCTGATCAGCATCTTGTCGAGGTGGATGGAATGATGGGCCGATTCAGGACCCACTATGTCGTTGAGACATTGCAAGACGATCTTGTAAATTCATATCGGAGAATTGAGCTCCAGCCGCCAAGATGGCGTGAAGTAGAGACAGCCACCTGGGGTCTTCGAGCAACTCTGAACCAAAGTCCGGTCCTCCCCTTGCGTTGATCAGCCGGCAAATTCTTTGCTCGATGGCATCTAAATTGCAAGTTATGACGTGGAAGGGGTGCACGCGACGGCGAAATATTTCAAACAGCCTGACAATGTCTTGATCGTTTGGTAGAGACTGGTAGGACGATACGGACGTGTTCGCTTCTTCGCTGACGCCAAGGAGAGGTAGTATGCCTGTTTCAAAAGCAGATTGTCGAGCTGGATCCTCTCTAGACCGGGATGAGCGCCGTCTGACCATGCCTACCACCGAACTATCGGCTAGACATAGTCGGTCACTACCTTCGTGCGCAGTGGACATATTGTTAGACGATGCCGATGCATGTGGATTGGGTGCGTTATGGGCTCCTTGACTAGGGATGTGATCTCCTACCCGTTCCTCGACAATATCCCAAACTGATCGCGTCCGCTTCCTCGAACTCCTGAGATCTGCTCGGAGTTGAAATGACTACAGAAGTTCTTCTCGCAGATCTTGCTGGCGACCGCAGGATACCAAGCGACTGTTGTGTAGACAGCGCTGCATACCAATCAATCAAGCCAAGCTTGGGTGACGGGCTTGTCTGATTGACTGATTTTTCACAAGAAGCTTGCTTGATTTGACTGGCTTGGATTGAATTGATTAATATTACCTATTTAGGAAGTCAGTGAAGCTCTCACGATGTCTCTATGCGTCAGAAACTTACATTATCTGATGTTCTGATGTCATCCTGCCCTCCGTCAACCCTTCCGCTTGAAGTAATGCCCACCAACAGCAACGCTGCCCCCTCGAACCCAGTTCTGGAGGCATTGTGTCTCCTCAAGCAGTGATGGTTTCATGGATAGCCTCTGTGACGTCAGCGTAAGTTTGGCAAGGCTGAATGCCCTCTCGCAGTCGGTCGCCATCGCTGGGATAGCAAAGACGTCGAGGGCAAGTTTACTGAGCGTTGGGAAGGTCTGTTGATGTGAAATCCACCACTGAATAGGATCGTCGACGGGCTGGGCAACTGAGAGGGTGAAGTATCGATCCAGCTCGTCAACCTCGTCGATAGTAGCGTCATGGAGGCTGCTGTTTAACCATTGACGATAGTCAGAGTCTTCAACCCTCGGAGGAACTGCGGTCGATACAAAAGAGCCTCGCGGAGGCTTTGGAGGAGGCTCTGGATAGGTTGATTCTTTAGGACGGGTAGTCATCTCGGCATACCATTGCTCCCAATAGTCTCGAAGTCCTTTCTGGGCGTCATGAAGCCATCCTCGCGTCTCTGGGGTGTTCCAACGCTTCTTGAGCCATCGTAGGCCCCGGCCAGGGTGTAAGATCACTGCTGCGGCGTAGAGAGGAGACTCTCCAAGCTTGAGGTAATATTTGTTAAGTACTTGCCAACCATTAATAATCGATAGGCGTAAGTATCCGTGAGAGTCGAAGTTAATACCCTGGGGGCGGCGCGGTTGACTCTGCTGCGAAGTAGCGATATAGTCAGACTGGGTATGAGTTGGGATACTGTTGATTGATGGGGTCTGCGAGACTGGCGTTCTGGCAGATCGATGCGATGCCCTTGCTGGTCGAGATAGCTGTGATGAAAGACTTTGGGATACTTGGGTAGCCGTGAGGTTAATCTCGTCGGTAGTAAGGGTATCGTAGAGCTTGCGCCAGTCCTCAAGTCGATCCAAGAGATACTCGATGCCTGCCAGAACCTCCCAGAGTCGACCATGCCCGTCACCCTTGCCCCAGCCCTCACATCTCTTAGTCTGCTTATAGAGGGGCTCGAGAACCTCATTCAACTCGACGAGGACTTGCCAATCCTCGTTAGTGAGGATATCCTCACTTGGGACATAATCTTCGTCATTTTCGAGGCCCAGAGTGTGGCATACGTAACCATTGATCTAGGTACGTTTGAGTAGGGCCCGGTTGATCATGTTATATATCGAGTTCCATCGAATAGTGTTACTCAACATCAGATTCAGCTCTTGTGACGATTCCTCCCACAGAGTAAAGGCATCATCATCATCAGCAGCCTCGTTACTAATTGCTAAGAAGCACTCAGAACGTTATGGCGATGATCTGATATACTTGATGATGTTCCGGAGCTTGCCGACTGGGCCCCTAGTCCTCCAGTAGGCTAGGTCCTCTTTCACTCTTCCAGCGTTAATAAGACGGTCAGACTCTTCCTCAAATGCCTCCTCATCAACGCCATGAATGATGGCATGGCCAACGAGGTTGAGGATGTGGCCATAGCATCGAATTCGACGTTGTTGAGCGTCAGTTTTTGTATATAAATGTGATAGAGATGGGTAGAGAGCCTTGATACAAGTGTCGTTAGCACTGGCGTTGTCAGAGACTGTCACACCAATCCTGTTGAGTAGGTCCCAGTCCTTCATAACAGTATGTATCGTGGTAGCAACATTCTCACCAGAGTGAGCACCAGGCTGGCGGCGGAGACCTAAGAGGTACTGCGTCTGTTTACCCGACTGGTTGATGAAGTAGCTGTAGATGGCGACGATAGCGTATCGATTGGGTGAGGTCCACAAGTCAAACGATATATGGATCTTCGAGATTGCCCTCTGTATCTCGGTCTTGATCTGTTCCTTCTTGGATATGTAGAGTCGTCGAAGTTGTTCCCTCTGGCTAGATCTCGACCACCGGATCTGGGCGTTGACGTCGTGATTAAATAGGCTGAGCATGTGCTGCAAGTACTGGTTGCTGAACGTTGTGAGAGGGTTGCTGGTATCAACGAGGAATCCCACAGCTAGCTCTTCGATCTGGGTAGTTGTCCGCTTAGGTATGGCGATAGGAAGAGATTGGTGGCGCTTGGATGGAGGCCCAGGGGCGTCAGCCTCATCAGAAGACGTATAGCCAGCCTTCTTGCCACCTCGGAAGATGGAGTGCTCGTTCTCGAGATGCCTGGCAGCAGCAGATGTGGCGTTAGCGTTGAAGGGCTAGTCTAGAAACCCTGCCTCGTCGCAGCGTCGGCAAACCCAGTAGGCATTACCCCTCACGCCGTTGGCAAGGATCTCGTAGACAAAGATGCCCTCTTTTGTGATCCAAGAGGTACGGCCTCGGTTACCCTTCCTCGAGATAGCGTCAACGTTGACGAACCGCCGGCCCTTCCATATGGCGTAAGGTAAGGCGTCGAGAGTATTGCGCGTGGCTAGGTCGGCTGTCGACGCGTTTTACTGGCACTTCCTGGCAGGACCTAGCAGTCAGGTTAGTACTGCCAGGAAGTACCGGCCCCACTTGGCCACCTGTTAACGTGAGGGCATCACCAACTCGACGTCCGTAACATACGCGGATGGACTTTTTTTTATTTTTTGAAAGTTATTTCAGGAACTATGATTAGTCTAGGGGCCCGGATTTTCCTTTTTCCGGGCAACGTTAGCTTGATCAAGTCAGCCAAGCTTTCGGCGCTGTAGGTTTGTCTGATTGAATGGGGAAATGGCCTTGGATTGATTGGTTGATTGATTGATTCGGCTTGGATGGGATGCTGCGCTGTGTGTAGAACTTTCATACTCGCATAGATCCGGGTGTCCCCTTTTGTCGCAGGTCGAACACGGCAACTCTTTGTCGCATTTGACCTTTCTTTCACGGCATGGTACACACGACTTAGGGCTACCACGGACGCCATTGCGGTTCCGTTGCCGGGATTTGAGGAGTTCGCGGAGGGCTAAGCGGTCATCATTCGGGGTGTTCGGAGATCGACGGAATGATGAGTCCATCGAGAACGACAGATGGGCGTTGACAGTGAGTGACGGAAGCGTTGACGTTCAGATCACCCTAAGATAGTCTATATTGAGAGTTGCCAGATCCGGGCAAAATTCTCGGGGCTGTGGAATCTCAAACGCAATAAGGGCGAGGCAATTGCTGCCGTGACGTCTAAATCACGGTGTCAGGTTCCCACCGAACCTTACCTAGTCGAGAGGTCGACTTCGGCCTTCGGAGAAACCTTGGCTCGGAGCAAGTCCGGATCCCGAACTGTTTTGTGCCGGACAGGTCCACTTATTCTGCCCTTGGGTAATCTACGTGCTTACTGACGGAAACTATATGTACCCACAACTACCTAAATGCAGTAGAGGGATCTCTCTGTTGTATATGGCGCAACGGTACAATTCCGAATTCTGTCAAATACACATATTCGCATCCGCCCCTGGTCCTTAGGTAAGTGACAGAATTCGGAATTGTACCGTTGCGCCATATACAAAAGAGAGATCCCTCTACTGCATTTAGGTAGTTGTGGGTACATATAGTTTCCGTCAGTATTCAATCCACTTACTGTGCTGCGCCAGATTGTCTCGAAGACCGTTCCGAGATTTGCCTACAATTCAAGAAAGTCATATTCCAACGTCCCGAATACCCGCTCTTGCATGGCAATCACCTGCCAGGGCCTGTAACTTTCACTACATTGGGTAATTACCTTAGCTAGATGCCATAGTGATGAACAGGCTTTCAATCCCTCGGACTTACGAAGGCCAATACAATAGGACCAACATTGAGAATCAAAACCACTTATCACCCGACAGTTCGCATGCATGCTAACAACATTGACGACAGGGGTATTTATTTCTGCGGCCTGCTGTACGAGTGATGTAAAGATTTATGCATCTCTTCGCACGAAAGCACGACGCCTTCTGATTTTCTCACTTCAAATGCCAGAAAGAACTGCGTCAAGATACCACGAACCTCGACCAACCGCCTTCTTTCGTCATTTCTAACTCCAGACCTCTTGGGGTCTATCCCGAAAAGAGCAATTACCATAACCTGAGCCGAGAATTAACGAAGAAAGCGCCCGATCTCAACTCACCTGAGGCTAAAGTGGCTTGGTGGACTGCACGCAGCACTTGTCGCCATCAGTAAGATACCGCCATGTGATATGCCGGATATGGTGTCTTTTCTCACTCATCCTGAGAACTCAAAAATTCCCGAGCAGTGTCTCGGGCCGACTTTGCTCCTCGGCCAAGGGCCGAGACTCCTCTGCCGGGGAGTCGACGGTTGTTGGACCGACGCCTTTTTTGGGTCGGTCTCCCATCAACTCGCTCACTCGTGGCTCGCCTTGCCTGCTTCAAGATGACCGAATGCCTGGAAGCGCTGGGAAGAGGCGGGAGCTAGCTTCGAGCACTAATGCCTAATACATCTTTTCTTTTCATGCCCGTTCGTACAGAGTGAAAGACTCGATGATTAAGACACTGCGCTTGAATCGACAGAATAACGACGAAAAGCTGCCGAGGAGAAAAGCTGATCGATGGATCCATATCGTGAAAAGAGATCCGAGATTCTACCGGATACGTTGGCCTATCCAAGGGTCATCCGAGCTGGGCCGTCTTTCTGACGATACAGGAATGGACTTTATGGTCGTGCATATTGCTAGACGTCCACTGGCTCATATACAAGAAGTTTGGGAGATATACGCACAAAAATACCATTCTAGGCCGGGCGTGTACTCAAAAAGAGGTGGTGTGGGTAGAAGAGACACATCACTTCGCTGAGACTAGCCCTGATGTTTCCACAATGGTCAAAGAAGATGTTAGAGTGATCAGATGGGCACAGTCCCATCTTTGAACTCCTAAAGAAACAAGTGGCTCATTACTCGTATCTCATTTCCAGAGAAAAAAAAAAACCTATCACAAAGCGAGGAAGAAAGTGGAAGACATATATAGTAGAAAGTGGCTTGATTCCTCTAAGTGGAAGACCCGTATAAGGGTCGTATCTATATACTGTACAAGACGGGTAATCGGCTTGTAGAAAGCGGTATCGTGGGGCAGTAATCGGCAGCGCCACGTGTGGCGCTACTTTTATCTTTTCTTGGCCAGGTTCTGATCAAAGCCGTTATGCCCAAATTAAGCATCCTTCACCACTGGCATCCTGACAGAATCCATGCATGCTTCTACGCGAGTCATGGACATAACCCATTCGGAATGGTCTGACCATCACGAAACAGGCCAGACTGTCATTTCCACCTGGTCCTAGCTCTGCAAGACTTATTAGGATAGCATTAGGCCCACAAGCCTGTGGTGATTCCATCCACTCTTTAGTACGAATAGACGCTCTTTTCTGCTCACTCACATATGCATATTCCGCTGGCCACCCTGACTAACCGTCACATCCCATAACATTGTGGCTTGGCGGGCCTGCCACTCCTTGAGTATCCCTTGAATTAATCAATTGCCATAAATCTGTCAGTGCGGTAATGTCCTGTCCAGCTGTCGGCCGTACCGATGATTGGCCGCTGCTGGGGTAGTCTGACTCGTGCGAGCAATTTGAAAGCTCGTGCCGTAAGGCTGCACACACAACTTGTCGGTGACGCCATGAATACAATCAAATCCCTGCTGTACGGAGCACTCAGTACGCAGTAGGGAAAGTTTGCACTCTTGTCCTCTACGGATCTGCCGAGTCAATCGGCCCACTCTTATGTATGATCTACACTTTTTGCAGGCCAATAGGAGCACGCAAAGAGCAGCCTTCCTACATGAACGATCCCAAAACATCATCCTGCGGTTCGCTTCCATCCGACATGTTATCAAGCATAGACCACATGAATACTGATGTAAGTCCTTGAAACTTGAATTGTGGTTAGTTACTGTCGGAACGGCAAGGCTGATAAGGAGCAATGGGCAGGTATCGTGGGCTGGCTGGCGCCTGCCCTGGGCGAAGTGGGACAACCGGCTTAGTCATCACGGCCGGTTAAGGTGGGGCAACCACCCAGGCCGTCACCACCTACTTCGACCGACCCCTGCCCACAATGTAAATAGGAAGAAAGAAGAACAACAACAGCAATTATCACGGACATCGACGTGATTGTTGCCGAAGATACACCCTCATGAGGAAATGTATCACGCCTGTGATACCAACAGTTACTTAAATTTTCGCTGCTTCATTCACCCTCGGATGTTACCAGTTCGCGATTGAACCGCATTCTTAGTTTCCAGACAAAAATATTGCGACTTTTGGAATGCATCGCGCACAAATGTAATATTTCGACAATGTGAAAGTACCCTTCGGGAATTAATGACCTACCCATGATGCCAGAAAATCTGAAGGACAGGGACTGGGTCATACGGTAGGTAGCCCCTCATCTTCAAACAGCACGAAGCCTCTTGTCGAGTTGGCATGTGAGAAAGAAGGTCCATGATATAGACCTGACCAAGAAATTTCGACATGCAGCTTTATGATGTGTGAAATGAATGATTCTGCCGTCCTCTTAATAACTACTAAGTAAGTGTCATCCCGGCAAACTCTCCTGATATCAATCCTTGGTTCGTGTATGTAGACTGTCGTAGGGTATATATGGCGTTAATTGCTGCCCGTAATTAACGGCGTCGTTTTTGCGACATAGACTAAGCGGAATGTGCAAGTCCATCGCCCAAGCTCCCATTTCAGAAACGTTCCGAATAGACCTCCTGTGCAGGATTGTGATGACTACCCGCACAAACTTTTCGATGATAATTGGCGCCTTGGGAGAACTATCCCAAGGCATCAAGGAGTGCCAAGGGACCTATAATAATTCCCACGCGACACACTGCTTTCGATTAGTAGCCTGCAGAAATTTGTATACGACTTCCCCGCTGAAAGACCGCTTACAGCAGTGCATTTACTTTGAGATGAACACAGCTAGAGTTTAAGACCTCCATCGGTGCTTAGCCTAATCCCATTTTCAGGGGTTGTCTGCAAGTAGATCGGAGACCGTGCACTCATCACCGCAGGGGCACGAATATTCCATCTCAACACAGCATGTCTTTTGAGAAACAGTTATGATATTAAAAGATTGTCTCTGATTCGTCACAATGTGTGAATCTGATTGCATTACCACACCCCGTCACGCAACTTCCAACGAAGGTGGCAGTATTGTAAGTATACCGAGGAAGGAGAAGATAAGAGGATCAAGAAGGCCATAACCTAGAGAGAGTATTGAATGGAAGCTTCAGTGTGAGTGGCAAAGACCACAAATGTCAACCCAGTTTTCCGTCATTATGTGTCGGCCCCTGATAGGCTCGTAAGTCCAACACTTCGGGTTCGGGCTCCGTCCCACGCTGTCTACGACGACGTCGCCTACGCCAAACGAAGTATCCGGCCAGTAAGAACACCATTATGGTAACTGAGATTAGTGCCATGTTAGTGCATGTAGGAATTAGGGGCTGGAGCAGATTCTCTTATTGTGGTTCCACCTACCTATTCCTGATACAAAGCCGAGAATCGCGATCCCAACCTCGGTGAAAGTTGGAACGCCCTGGGTCATGTTGATGTTGATAGCCGGTGGTTGGTATTGTTTCACTCCATCTCCGCTGCGCAATGCCGTGTTTTGGTCAGCTGCTGGGATTTGTGTTGCGACTACGGTTACTGTTGGTGGTGCTAAGGTTACAAAGACGGTGTTTGTTGGGCCTCTTGATGCCGGTGGAGGTGATGGCGGTGGCGGCGGTCCATGGGGTGGAAGCGGCCCTCCCGGGGGTGGAGGTGGCCCCTCAGGCGGAGGAGGCGGCGGCGGCGATGGCGGAGGAGGTCCCTCGGGCGGAGGAGGCGGGGGTGGTGAAGGCGGGGGAGGTCCTTCTGGGGCGGCGGCGGCGGTGAAGGAGGTGGTGGTCCTTGAGGAGGCGGCGGTGGAGGTGCTTGTCGTCCCTGGTGTTGGTGTCTTTGATCAAGATTCAGTCTTGGCGGTGGAGGTTTTCTGCGAGTCAATGACAATCCTGCCATTTTGTCAGACTGAACAAGCGGTTGTCCGTATTTTCGGTCCTAAATGTGTTAGTGATGCAAAAGTTTTAAAATCAATCTGTCCAAGTATTATACCGCAACCCGAATGCCTCCCACTTCCATGTCATTACGCTGTCACACAAAAGTGATAGCGTCTAGAGGAGGAGACACAATGTTTTGAAGGGTGAAAAAGAGGCGAAGATAATTTTGATCGCTCGGGATGATGGTATGTATCAAGCCTGGCAATCGGCTAGAGAATGCAGGGGCGTCCGCCATTGATGTATTCATATTCACTTTTGGTCGCAATTATTCTGATAAGACACTTTTCCTGGAATTCCACTTGGATTGCTTTTGTTCCACTCGTGCTGTCGCTGCAACACTCGGCGCAGGGCAACCCATCTGAGCTTCGGCAAGTTGAACTATCCAATTTTTTGGTTTCAAGCTTTTTGCACACGAACCACTTACGTCCAGTTGACAGGAGTGAAACAGAGTTAAATTCTACATCTGATGACCGCGACATATTGCTAAAAATAGCATGACTCACAGACAAAGAGCACATAGCGTCGACGTTCCGAGGTTGCATAGAATGAATTCTCCCAAGGTCTTTCAAATTTTTGACCGAGCAACCCGGCAGTTGAAGATGGTGTTCAAGCTCACAAAAAGTAGCTCCAATTCTCTGTTCGATTCATCCACACGCTGCGTCAATCAATCGCTGCAGCTTTCGGCCGATTTGGAGTGATTGTCTATATTTAGAATACAGGTAGCATACACGTAGGTACGCCAGAAATCTGCTTTGACTGACTGCGACAACGGCACTTGAATTCTCAACCGTTGCAGGCAGCGTGTACAAGTTGGAAGGTTCAATAGTTGCTAAACTCGTTTTCCTAGAGAGTTGAGGCCAATAAAGAGCTTGCAGGTGGTTGGCCATTTAAGGCGATACTGCCCGGCGCAAAGCTCCTCACAATCACGGTAGGTTCGAATGCCTACATCAACCCCCCTCATCACATCTCAATTGGGAGTTTGAAACATCGCTTGACGTTATGCTACTTCTGATACAAGGTTCATCTCCGCTTTATCGCTTTGCGAGAGGTATTCCGGAAGACAGAGGTCGCGCAGGCGAGTCACAAACCTAGCCTTGTACGTGCCGCTTCCCAATACATCTGGTGCAGTCAGTTGATGTTCCAAAATGGGCTCACAGTAACATTATCAGTGTGTTATTGATCGGTTGTTGATCCGGCGTGGATATGGAGCCGTCCGTAAGCTGATGAGTATCCAGCCTCTCTCGTTTTAGCTTAATGGATGGAGAGATCTGGTTATGAAGAATGAACACAGGGTCTTCAAGTCACAGGGTTGCCCAAACACGATTCTAAAAAAGAGCATGAGCCCTTATTATTACACATTCACTAGCTCGAACCTTTTAAGAAGTTAAGATCGCTCCTCCTAGGATGGGGGTGCAGCCTATTCACCGGATCGAGGCACCGACCGCACAAGGACTAGTGTCATCTTGTGAGGTTTGTCTTTTGGTCTCGGAAACATTCTGTCAAGTATCCGTGCGAATTGAATGACAGGCTCAAACATCGGCAAGCGGCAACAAATAGCTCAAGAACGTGCCAATCGGTGAGGATGGCGTTGCTACGCCATACTACAATCTTCTTAGCCACGAGCGTGTGTAAGTGATCGTGAGAAGGGTAGAGCCGGGGAGACATGTTTCACTTGCGTACCTTACATGCAGCCTGTAGGCCTAGATAGTCCACTCGGCCCACCGGACCTGCGACAATATGGACAGACCACTGGGCATCAGGCAATCCGGCGGTTGACTATCCGGCGATGGGTGATGTCGCAAAAACGACGCCGTTAATTACGGGCAGCAATTAACGCCATATATACCCTACGACAGGTGACGCGTCGGTAAGTCATCCGGAGGCGGCTGAATGGTAAAGGTGCTCTGCCAAAGTTCTGATGGAAAGTAAAGTAGCAATGCAGTCCGGCGACTTTGATCATCGGGGTTCCCCGGGCCCTGCCGAATTGTTGCGGAGATGGGGTTTTACCTTGTCCCGCACGGTAGTATCCGGCACGCCGATAATGGTAGAGCATATTCGTTAACTGAGACTTCGGTTTTGTTTCCGAGGGAAATTCAATGTCCCGAAAAGCCATCTCATACATACCTTGTGTAAGTTAGTTTAGTGATTATTCTTTGTGTGTGCAAATAGCGAATGTGGCATAGGTATATGGCTTGTCAATAATGTTTCACAACGTGAATCTCAACAGCACATCATGTCACTTAACAAGCACAAGCTGCATTCATCAACAATTCATCAACGAAAGTGAGAAAACTACAGTCAAGCCATCTTGCCAAATTCTACCACTTTCACTCCGTAAGAGATTTCAAAAACAAATGGTTGTTGAAGGTGTGGTATAATCACTAGTCCACTCGAGCCTATAGGACCTATAGGATCCCTAGAGCGGTACTATAAGGGGCTAATTACTGATCCTAAAGGCTTCCAGGCCTTTCTCTCCGTGACGGACTTCTTCCAGAAGATCTGCCCGCGGTACTAAGGACTAGGTCTTGACCTAGGCCCTACCAACGACCCCCTCCTCGTAGAGGATCTGACGGTCACAACGGAACTAGAGAACCAGCGGGTACTAGGGACGAACAGGACACATAGTAGCCCACGGGCAAGACTTGGAGGACGTTAGGAAGAGGCGTGTACTGTAGAGTATGTAGCTTGAGCCTGCGGCCCTCCACGCCATATAC
The DNA here is from genome assembly GCF_030913505.1 of Colletotrichum phormii. NCBI lineage: Eukaryota > Fungi > Ascomycota > Sordariomycetes > Glomerellales > Glomerellaceae > Colletotrichum > Colletotrichum phormii. The sequence continues at coordinate 2,454,979 of NW_026851445.1, read as the reverse complement.
CCCTCGGGAGGTCGGCCGCAAGGGCGGCTGCGCCCTTGCCGCCACGGCGTTAAATACAACAACAACAACAAAGTGTGGCATAATCAAGCTGTAGAGTCGCGCAATTGATGGCCACCCATTCGGAGAGCTACTCCAACAACTTGGCAGGCGTTGAGACTTGAGCCTTGGCAAACCTAGATCAGCTTGCACATTGTCGCGATTCAGAAGAGCCTTGAAGAGTAAAGAATGTTTACATGTTACATCAAGGAATTGAGCGTTATTGGCGCTTACGTAGTCTTGGCGACGTAGTTGAATGAACGTCAATGCACATTGAAAGCCGGGGTGAGAGTAAAGTCTTCCGTGAAGCAGCAACTCGGTATCTGGTTCATAAAACCAATTGATTATCAACATTAGAAGAGGCACTAGTTAAGGTTGCGCATATGGATCGTGATACAAGTTTCTCATCTTTTTGAGTCGCTCTATCTCGTCGCTTTGATGCGCTGTAATGGGGCATTGAGCTGCAGGATACCCAGGTAGAGACTAGAGAAATAGCATTCGCCATATCCCGAGTAAATTGCGTCGTCGCTGGGCCCGGGGACTTCTAGAAGATTATCGCCGTGGCTCCGGCATTTCTAGACCACTGATCGCACCAAAGGGGAATCTGTATGGTGGGCGCGAGCTAAGCGTGGAATCATGGGACGCCTTAACTAGCCGCTTAACTTCTAATTTCTGTCCAATGCCTTTTGATGCTTGCCTTTTCTTCTGTGGTTAATTGGATCCCAAACCAATCCTCCAGGGCCTTGACCCTATCGCTCTCATGCTGGCAGTCTTTAACGATACGGGTCTTCCCTCCCAGCTTCTCCTTCAAAACGGAGCCTACCAACATCCTCTTTCCGATAATCTCTTCATCACCTTCCGCCCAATCTTCAAGATTTGCTCTCTTTCCGAGAAACTTGACAACTGATAGGCGAAATTTTGGGAAAGAATCGTGTGACGTGCTTGTATACCAGTTCACGACTTTGAAGTCTGCTTCCAAAAACTCCCCCTCGGAGAAGGCGTAAAAAGAGTTCAGCTCCTTTGCTAGTCCATTTCGGTACTGGTAGATCCAGAGTTTCGAAGCTTCTGTCCGAAAGACTTGGTTCGCGATATGGTCCTGCACCAGGCGGACCTCTTGAGTACCAAGATTTTGCAATGCCTGATCATGTGTCAAGGGAATTGGCTTGGTAGCGCCGTCGCCTCCAAATGCCACATCGATCATGTAATGCATTTTGTCTGGGAAGCCTACAAGGCTGACCATGTGTGTCCTGATGATCATTAGCTGATAGCCTAGGGATTGGATGATACACCGGACGGGATACATTTACTTACCAGCCGCGATTCGGAGTAGAGCAAAGACAAATTTTCGTAAGGAATGGTTGAGATGGTGTGTGCGTGGAGGGCGGTGAGATAAGCTAGATTACGAACCGGCTTGTTGCACTGCCGATACTTTGTGAGGAAACAGACAAGCCCTTCGAAGAGAGCTATCTGCTCTTGGTTGTAAGCTGATTTTGACAGTCCCGTCATCATCAGGTAGAGTCGCCGCGGAAATATGAAGGTCTTTGAAATTTGAGATGTTGCTCTGAAGTTTTATGTCGCTACGTTGGGTTACAGTGCTCGAACTTGATATGCATCGGAACAATCAAGGATTGTTGAGTCACACAAATTCTTCACCGGCAATCGTCCCGGTGCAACCCGAAAGTATGCCAACACTAGTCCAAGATTGATCCGGAGACTGATTGACGAGTTATGAATGATTTGAATCGGCTCCCTATCGAGTCGAACTGGATTATCAATTGCTGCTGAGCATAATTAACATCGTTTGTGGAGGACAGAGACCATAAACCGGTTCCTTAGTGGATAATATGATGGGAATTGATATACCGGCGTCGCAAATTGATACACCGGCGTCGACCTTACACCGGCGTCGCTGTTCGACCTTTTGATTGGCTCAAAAAAATATTGTTAGTGCAATCAAATTCTGCCAGATACCCACAAAGTATCTCAACCCTTTTTGTTCCTTTGCTCCCTTTCCTCTAAGATTACATCATCAAGCCTCTAAGTCTGACTTATGCTATTTGCTTACAATGGCTTCTCTAACTGGAGTTAGAGATGTTCCACAAGGCCAATCTCAAAGCAATACCACTACTAATAAACCTCCCCCTATACGAGAGCGACTATTATTTAAGTACGGCCTCCCACCATTATCTAGCTAACCACCATCATCTCCCTTCTTAGAAAGCAGCCGCCCTAACGTTAGCCAATTCTATAGAGTTAGTGATCCTCAAGGGCAGCGCGACCTTATCACCAAGCTCCCAGCCAACATACTATAAGACACGCGACCTCTTACATACGATTATCCTAATATAGAGCCTACGCTATATCTTACTCATTATTTGCCTAAAGGAATAATAAAAACCCAGCGGACTACTCTCCCACGACTTTCTCCAGAGCATAGCCCCTCTTCTCCTAACGAACAGTCCCAGTAACCTTCCCATCCTACAACAGAGCAGTTCAATAGTGCTCTTTAGCTTGTTCTACAGGTTATTAGGACTAATCAACAGCTAACAACGGCACTCCTCCGACAACAAGAGTATGTCCATCAATAGCAAGAAACATAGGGTCCCTAAGTCAACCCACCACCCTATTCACCCCCACGGCAATCCTCCCCTCAAAGCGAAGCATCTTTCCAAACTGCAGCCTCCTACCACACTCTAAGCAACCGATCCTCCTCTCCTCCTATAACCGAAATCCCAAACCCACCGATTCCTGGCGATCCAGAGCAAACCTATAATGCCCTCTTCGACCGAGTTAATACCTTTACAAGAGCTAATGGATTTGGCATTATAAAGCGGAATAGGTATAAAGCTCGAGGCCGAATCATTCGATACACCTTCCAGTATGATCGGTTTAGCGAGCCTGGGCCTACATAAGGTGCTGGTATTCGATAGCGCAAGTCTCGTAAATACGGTTATAAATGGCAAGTTATTGCCGAGGCTCAAGAGGAGGGCCAGTGGCTCTTACGTTATCACCTAGACCCCCAGTATAGTCAGCATAATCATGGCCCTAGCCTTAAAGCTACTACATACCCTTTACATCGCAGGCTTACCTAGCTACTTTAGGATGCTATTAAAACTACAAGCCGACGAGTTAGGATTCGGGCTCGCGATGTGCGTGCTGTTGTCCAGGAGTAGTTCCCAGAGTCCTCATTCACCCAGCGAGATATCTATAACGCTAGGGCTCGTATAAATCGAGAGAAACTGGCGGAATATTTGCCAATTGCAGCATTAATCAAGCTGTTTGATGAGCAAGACATCCTATACGTGGTGAAATGGGCAGACGCCGAGCCAAACCGCCTTATTGGCCTTGTCTGGACCTTTCCCTACTGTCTCCAAATGTGGAAGCGATTCCCTGAGGTGATTAGCTTTGACAACACCTACAACACCAATCGCTTTAAGCTCCCTCTCTTCCAAGCTACTGGGCAGACCTGCCTTGGATTTATTTATAACGCTGCGTTTGGCCTTATCGACAACGAGAGACTAGAGGGTTTCCAGTTTCTCTCAGCAGGGATCCGCCAACTCATGGACCAACACTCAGTCCGTTACCCCACTGTTATTATTACAGACTACGACAAGCAGATGAAGGCTGCACTGAATGAGCAGTTCCCAGACGTGCAGCAACAACTCTGCATCCACCACATCAATTCTAACGTTATGCTCAGGGCTAAGCAGAAGTGGGTTAAGGACCGCAGCTGTAGCAGTAACAGCAGTGGGTCTGATGACGAGGGATATCAGCTACCAATACAAGCAATGGCCACGCTAAGTGATGAGGATGAGGCCTATATCAACACATCTATTGATAAGCCCCCCCCTCATACGTATCGTGGGGTCCTTATGATGTGGAAGCTTGTTGTTTTTGCTGAGACTGAGCACGCTTTTGAGAGAGCCTGGACCAAGCTCTGTAAAGAGTTTAACGACCAACGCCCAATCCTCCAGTACCTCCACATAACATACCTACCTGTTGGAATAGGCCTACATTAGGCAGCAGGAGGTTGCTGCCGCGGTCCGTTCCAGCCACGGTGGTCCGTGTGGCTCAGCCACACGAGGGTGGTATACCCCAGACTTCCTGCCGCCGCTGGCACCTGGTTAGACTTCCAAAAAAAGAACAACAAGAACAAGCAATATCACCACTACAGTCGGTGATCGTTGCTACCCACGATACTCGAGTATTTTCCTTTTCCACCTGTGAATCCAACACTACCTTTAAGAGCACAGTGGGCCCGCTGCTCTATCCGAAAATACCAGAACTTTGGTGTTCGCGTCACCTCTGGCACTAAGTCAAGTAATAACAACATTAAGAGTTATCTCTTAAATGATCTTAGTCACCTATATCGACTTGTTGATGTTATGTAGGACATGATTGGTGACCAGGAGATACGCTTCAGGCAAGCTTATGCTAAGGATGAAGTACTTACAAGCCGGGAGTATATAGGTACTCGCTTTGAGTACCTAGGCGAACTTCGAACGATGCTTTCCTCGAAGTGTCTTGCATTAATTGGGAAGCAATACCGGCTGGCAAAGAAGGCAATGCCGTCTGGCACGAGGCCATTCCCAGCCCCCCTTGGAGACTGTGGTCCAGACTGCACTGTTTCAATTGAGCTAAGTATCCCATGCTGCCATAAGATCTACTCCCAAAAGTTAAATTCAGCTACTTTCAGTAAATGGGAGGTACACCCTCGGTGGCGTCTTCGAGAGACGTCTTCCTCAGATCCATACCGCCGGATCCTTGACCCTAAGATTGCTGCATCCCTCCGCGGCAGGCCAAAGAACACAGTGCAGCCTGTCCCATCACAACTAGCCTTACCTGCAGAGGGCCAGTCAGCCAGACAAGCCCGCACTACCTACAGCAGCCAAGGCGCAAGTAGTAAGAAGCGAGGCCGCCCACCTGGGAGCAAGAATAAGTCGACGCTAGCTGGGCTTACACAAGAGACAAGTCAGCCAATTCAAAGCCAGATATCAAGCTCATCCTAGCGACAAACAAGGAGCCAGTCTAGTGTTCTTGGTAAGGGGAGGACAACAGGGAATCATGCAAGTGGACGACCGATGCAGCCTAGTGTTAGGAGGAAACGGAGTCAGTGGGAAATGGTCTGTAGTGACGATGAATCTTTGCAACCACGTCGTAAAAGGTAGTTAGGTAATAGGCCTTTCGAGGGGTTATATAGTCCCTATTTGAGATTTACAAACCTGGGGTATAAGTAGGCTGTAATACGTACTTTTAGAAATCTCAAATCCGAGCTTAGGTTAGAGAAGAGGGCAGGAATAGCCATGTTAGTGCAGTCACCCTCACCGCCTTTATGGGGAGGTATTGTTTTTTTGAGCCAATCAAAAGGTCGAACAGCGACGCCGGTGTAAGGTCGACGCCGGTGTATCAATTTGCGACGCCGGTATATCAATTCCCAATATGATATTATCGCCTGTATGGAGTGTTACGGCCAGCTAGTCGTAGGGGTATGTTTGCAGAAGTTGAGGCTGCGGAACTGGTAACAGTAATCGTAGTCGAGGATAGCTTCAGGGAAGCTATGTCTGTCAATCGTAGGATAAGGTAAGGCTTCGGTGGTCAATCGTAGTCTTGTCAAGGTGATAGCTGAAAGCGGATGTTAATCCTGATACGAAGTTAATTGCTGAAGAGCTATGGAAAGTCTGTCCTAGAGTCCGGCTCGAGTCCACCCTATATACAAGTCCTGGTCCTGAACATATCCCTTGTCAATGATCAGTTCCTCTGATCGGGTGAGCGCTCATTGTTTGGCATGATGATGATGGCCCCACCATGGCCGCTCTTGTCTTATCTTATCATCACGTGACTTGTACCATAGTTCTTCCGTTCCGTGAGAGGGTGCCTAGTGTCCCTTGTCTCCTGCAGCACAACTTCTGAACACATACCTCGAAAGGTACCCACTGTTAGTAATTGCTAAGGTTATAGAGGGCTACGGCCCACTGCACTATCATCTCTCAACATCAGCCCATACGAGCTGAATTCCACGACCATGGCGGTCTCCCTAGATATAGGGCCATCGATCACGGTTCACGGGGACGCCGGTATATCTCGGCGGTCGGGACGAGTCCGGAAGCCGACTATAAAGGTCAGAGTGGTTGAGCAGGTTAACCACCAGGACAATTCTGAGCTCAAAGACGAGATCAATAAGCTTTCGAATCTGGTCCAGGACCTCCTACGTCGGGACGCCGAGAGGGAACAGTTTTTGAAAGACTGTTTAACGAAGATCGAATACTTGGAGAGAGAGCTTTAGGAGGAGAAACAGCGTTCAAACCGGCATTAATGTAGTCTAGCAAGGTCTATGCACGCTATTGGCACAGGGCCTAGCAAGACTGACCTAAGTTCCCAGGGGCATCCCTCGCACATAACCCAGAACCAGCCGCCCCCAGTCCGTTCATACGCGGCGGCGGCGAGCCAGCCACTATCTAGAAGACAGGATGAACCAACGCCAGCCAAACAAGCCACAAAACAAGCTACAAACCGGGCGGCCTTAAAGGATCTACGCATCTTCGCGCATCTATCACCTAAAAACCCGCTTCGGAACGAGAAAGCTTACGACATATACATCTTCGTTCGGGAAAGGCTAAGTCCCTAAGCCCGAGAAGCCCTCAAGGGGATCGACCATATCAAGACAGGATTAGCACTCCTACCTTCGTCAATAGAAGGTGCAAAAGTCCTACTAGAGAACAGAGAACAGATCGCTGCCCTTCTCCAAGCGCAAGCGATCGAGCAACGCGATACCTGGATCCGAGCCTATATCACAAACGTCCCTTACACCAGGCATTATCTGGTAACCAACACTGAGCTGGAAATCACGACCGAGGAGCTCCTTAAAGAGATCCAGGTCTCGACAAAACTCAAGCCTAAAAAAGCACACTTCTCTAGGAAGGACGAAGTCGAAAGGCTAGGCACGGTGACTGCCTAGTTCAAGGCGGAAGCCATAAGGCAACTACCAAGACGCCTCCATTTGATAGGGGCCAGCGTTTCCATAAACCTACAGTTCCCGAAGGAGAAGAGGTCTCCTCAATATCTCCGCTACGGCGGTTTTCACAACGAACGAACGTACACCAGAAGGAAGAGATGCCTCAAGTACAGCTCTCCTTCCCACACAACTGATCAACACCGGGCACCCTACGGCGGCACTAAGGGTCACGATGGCTACAACTGCCCCTTTAAATGCCCGTCATGTAACGGGCCTCACGCCGCCTTCGATGCGACTTGCCCTATCCAACCCAAAGTGGTGAAGGGGGTAGTCTAGAGGAGGGATAAGGCTTAGCTACGGGCCATCCGAGCTGAGGGAGAAAGATTATAGAGAAATGCGACCCAGTAGTCGCATCGATATTCCCGTAAAGAAGAATAAGCGATGGACTATACCCCGGCGAATAAGACACAAAAGAAGAATATAGCCCTCTAAAACCCTATAAATCATATAAGCAAATATAGGCAGGCGGGCATCCGCCTACAAAATAGCACTAAACCTAGCTTACGTAGCCCAGATTAATATTCTCCTAATACAAGAGCCGTCTATCCGTTCGGAAGAGAGGAGGCTCACAAGACACCACCTAGGTTTTAAGACTTTTACCCTAGTAGATAACTAGACCGAAGACCGTCCTAGGGTACTTACCTACCTCCGCAGAGGAACTAGGGTACGAAGCGTATAAATACGGCCTTTACCCGATCTATCTATAGACCTGCTCTTCTTACGACTCCTCTCAGGAACGAAGGAGGTCCTTACAGTTATCAACGTATATAACGCCCTTCGTAGCTCTCTGCGATCTGGCCAGGCTCTCAGGAACATCCTAGGGGCCTGGCAACCCAAACCTGAGGATCGAGTACTGATTGCGGGGGATTTTAACTTACACCATTAGACGTAGCAGCCCGAGGCCACGAGTTCCCCGGACGCTGAAAACCTAGTAGAATGGGCAGAAGCCGCTAGCCTTGTCCTAATGTCACCTATAGGTGAACCCACGCACAAAGGCGGCAACACCCTAGATTTATGCTGGGCGTCCAGCAACCTCCATAGGGCTTCCACCAGCATAGAAACGTCACTACACACGACATCAGACCACGAATCTCTACTTACCCGGGTCCCCTTGGCCCTGATCGATTCACCCAGCCAGACGCCGGGAAGGTTTCGGCTCGATACGATGGACGAGGAGCTTTTCCTCGGCATCATTAAACGCAACTTACAACCCATGCGCCGCACTATAAGTAACATCCAAGACCCATAGTCTTTAGATCTCCTAGCATAATAGCTTACGGACTGTCTTATTAAAGCACTCACGGCTTCCACAAAGCGCACGCTCGGGAAAGGTATAGGGAGACTATACTGGAGCGAGAGCTGCATACGTAAACACCGAGCCTATGCGAGTAAGCGAGCGATATTAGTAAGACTCCGCGCAGCCGGAGTGAACTGCTAATGGGAAGAAAAGGAGGTCAAAGTTCTAAAACAGGACTTCCTCTACGAATTTAAACGCTCCAAGGATGCCTTTTGGAAAGATAAGATCTTCTCAGCCTCCTCAAGCAAAGACATATTTGAAATGGTCGGTTAGTATAAAGCCACAAGATCCTTTCAGACCCCGCTACTCCGAGATGTAGACAACCAAGACACGCTTGTCTCACAACCAAAAGAGAAGCGCGACTTATTTACCCGCGTCCTCCTTAGAAACGCTGCAATCTCTGAGGACATACTAACAGAAAGCCCAGTCCTACAAAGGCAAGCTACGCTTCCTTTCCCGCAGGTTACGAAGGACGAGGTACGGTCTTCGGTTCTCACCGCGGGAAACACGACTCCTGGGACCGACGGAATCACTACGACTACTTTAAAAATAGCATGGCCAGTTATCGAGGATATTATCCTCTCACTTTATAGCGGGTATATACGCGAGGGTTAGTATCCTACTTGTTTTAAAGAAGTAACTCTCGTGATCCTAGCAAAACCGGGAAAAAGAGATAAGACACTCCCGCGCTCCTATAGGCCAATTGCACTCTTGGCCGTCCTCGGAAAAAGCTTGGAGAGACTCATCGCTAGACGACTTACCTAGATCGTAGTTAAACATCGTGTTCTGCACGATCAACAGTTTAGAGCACTCCCTCTTCGCTCTTACAGCGACCTCATCGCAGCGGCCATCTACGATATCGAGTACGCCTGGCAAAGAGGCCTGGTTACCTCTATACTTACGCTCGATATAAAAGGGGCTTTCGACGCCGTGCTCCCAGGACGACTAGTCCGACGCCTCTACGAACAAGGATGGCCGGAGAACCTCGTACACTGGGTCTCAAGTTTTATTACCGGAAGGAGAGCAAGAATAAGGCTTAATGGGGAGGTAGGAGACGTCTTCGGTCTCGAATACGGACTACCATAAGGCTCACCCGTGTCTCCCATTCTATTCATGCTCTATATTAAACCTCTTTTTAAGCTAGGCATAGCTCGCCTAGGAAGGAAGCGATCTCGTTTCGGCTACGCCGATAACGTTGCTATCTTAGCAAGCTTAATATTACTAAAGAATAACTATGACATCCTAACCAAGGAATGGAAAGAAACCTTAGGATGGGGCGCGACGGAAGGAATCACTTTTGACCTCGATAAGTCCGAACTGATCCACTTCATTAAGAAACGAAAAGACGGAAACCCATTAATTACAGTAGGTTTACCGGATAGGAGGTATTATACAGTTTAGGCTATCAAAGAAGGCTCTTCTCTACGCTAGCTCGGCGTTTACTTCGACCGTAAACTTACATTCAAGAATCACGTAAAAAACCTCTCTACAAAAGCATACTAAGTAGTTAATGGACTACGGGGACTAAGGAACACTATCTAGGGCGCGCCTACGTACTTACTTCGTCGAGCGATCACCTCTTGTATATTACCCACTCAGTACTATGTATCTGAAGTATGGTGGCCCGGCAAGAGCCGGATAAAGAATGGACGTACTATTTTAAACGGGGTTGGTAGTCTGCTATACTAACTGGACGCGACGTAAACCAAAGCCATCAGAGCGATGGTCCCCGTATATAGAACGACGCCTATACCGATCCTATAGCGCGAGGCGGCTCTACCCCCAGCAGAGGTGATACTGGACGCGAAGCTCCACATAGCGTCCACCAGAATCCATCGTCTGGACGAGCGACACCCTCTCCGAACGAGACTCAGGGACAAATCAGGACCAGACTCACGGCTACGACGAATGGCAAGCCTCGTAAGCAAAAACACCGAATACATCGATCCGTTAAAACTCCCCCCTTTGGGAGCAACTAGCGGACTGGCAGACAGCCCTCGCCAGGGTCGGCTACGAACCTAATAAGACCAAAGAAGAACAGGCCCTCTCCTTTGCAGGCAGGATGGCAACTTTCTCCAAGCGGGACATTATTATCTACACTAACGGGTCCCAGATGTCGGACGGCAGCAGCACCTCCGCCGGAGCAGGCTGGGTAGGGTACCAAGCTACACGGCAGATCTTCCGCAGATCCGAACCACTCGGCTCCCAAACTGAGGTGTATGACGCGGAGGCACATACTGCGTATCACGGCCTGATGGAAGCCACCCGGGCTCCTACGGCTCGTATGGCAGATAACGTCCACATCTGCCTCGATAACCTCGCAGTCGCGGCTAGACTATACTCCCAGAGCACAGGAAGCAGCCAGGCTAGATTTAGGGCCTTCAATAGGCTCTCTTCCTCCTGGACTCGGAGACAAAGAGAGAGCTGGACAACCCCCGGCAGGGTTTATGTTTGGTGGTGCCCTGGGCACACGGGAGTACCAGGAAATGAAGAAGCGGATGCTCTAGCCAAGGAAGCCTGCAAACTAATCCCAAAATCACAACCACAGCCCTCATTAGCGCACCTAGAAAGGCAAGCTAAAGCAGCTGCCTTCCAAGCCTTTGCCAGAAAATGGCTGTCCCAATGCCCTCGGCAATATGCCGACCTCGAGATAATTCCTCACCCCAAGCCGCCCGAACTCCGCCTCCCTCGGCACTTACTAGGAAGGCTATACGCAGCAAGATCCCATCATAGAGACTTTATAGCATACCACGAGAGATTCGCTCATCAAGATGCGTTGCTCAACTGCAGCTGTGGGAAACCCAAGACACCAGTCCATTTCTACTTCTGCAAGCGTGGACGCAAGGCTACACCGCGCTACCTCCGCCAACGTATGGCTAAAGCAAGCATTGATTTCTTGTTAGGTTCTGCTAAGGGAGCCTCTCTTCTATGCGAATGGATAGAGGAGACTAATTTCTTTTCCGAAATTTGCCCGAGTCATTGAATAGGAACGTTAGGTGAAGACGGTAGCCTGTAATATAGTTTAGATTAGTATAGACCATGTCGGCATTGTGCCCGGCACGTCCTTTTGTTACCAGACGTTAAATACATCATCATCATCATCACTTGTCTCCTGCATTTTTGAACAGGAACGTTAGGTGAAGACGGTAGCCTGTAACATAGTTTAGATTAGCATAGACCATGTCGGCATAGCTGTCAGAGCCCTCCCGGATAGGGGCTAGTTAGAGGTAGTAAGGAGTCCAAGCAACAAATGGGCAGCTCAGATATATATCCAGCGCAGGGAGTACACGTCGAGGGAGGAGCAGATTTCAGTAATTCATCATTCTACCCCTAACTGCAGTTGGCCTCTGAGAGCTTCCACCCTGCGTGAACAATCCCAACTTGACAATAGCGCCCGGCACGTCCTTTTGTTACCAGACGTTAAATACATCATCATCATCATCATCAGCATATATGGTGTGTTGTAACCGCCGCGAGCCTGCGGGGCAGGCCCTGTTCTTGGTCATGCATGTTGGGTCGTAACAGGTAATATAACCTTACTAGTCCTAAGGGGATAATTAGTAACCTTATTAGGGATTAAACGGCTTATTAAAGAGTATATATATCGTTAATATAAAAGATGGTAAAAACGGGAGGTAATATCCTAATATACTCAGCTAGGGCTTAGAGTTACCCTCGCTCGCCCCTTAGAACTAGCCCTATTACGGGCTATCCTTTATTATCTCCTAGCAGCCCGATTAGGCTATAGAGACTTTGAATAATACTATTAACGCTTTAATTATATAGAAGTACTACTTACTTACTCCTAGGGGGGGGAAAGGGGGTAGACTATTTTGTCTATTAACTATTAATAGACCCTAATAAGGAGGTGTTAGTGGCCTACCCTCCACCCTTCTAGCCCACTTAAGCCTATAGGACCTCTAGGATCTCTAGAGCGGCACCATAAGGGGTTAATTACTAATCCTATAAACCTCCAGGCCTTCCTCTATATAATGGACTTCTTTTAGAAGATCTGTTCGTAGTATTAAGGACTAGGTTTTAACCTAGGCCCTATAAACGAATCTAACCTCTTAGAGGGGTAGATAGTAACAACGGAACCAGGGAACCAGCGGGAACTAGGAACAGATAGAACACATAGCAGCCTATAGGCAAGACTTAGAGGACGATAGAAAGAGGCGTGTACTATAGAGTATATAGCTTGAGCCTGCGGCCCTCTACGCCATATACCCCTCGGGAGGTCGGGCGCAAGAACGGCAGCGCCTTTGCCGCCACGGCGTTAAATACAACAAGAACAACAACAACAACAACAACAACAACAATACTGGTGATGGCCTGATTGTCTTCGATGCTCTCAACAAAGCTGCTGAGGCCGAGGGCATCCTGATCCCCTCTCTCTCGACACTTGGATTCACTGCCAGCGACATCAAACATCTTGTCATTACTCATGAACATTTTGATCATTATGGAGGGGCCCGATGGCTCCAAGACAACTTTTATTTCTCCACATACGCCTCGGCTACGGCTTGGAAAACTCTATCGCAATTTCAGGACGGACCGATCAAGGACAAAACCATCTCGGATGGTGACCAACTGACGATCGGCAACGTTACGTTCAATTTCTTCGTGACACCGGGTCATACGCCGGGCACTGTGTCGACAATCTTTGAGGTATCTGATAACGGCGCAAAGCATATCGCTGGCTTCTATGGCGGTGTTGGCATTACAAGCAGTGCGTCAGCCAAAGACCGGCAAGTCGTGTCCTTGAACCGGTTCGCAGACCTGGCAAAGCAGGCGGGTGTGGATACACTCATTGCCAACCACCAGAACCAAGATCGTGCGCCCTATCACTTCGATCTCCTGGCTCACAGACCAGATGGTACTGAACACCCATTTGTGATAGGCACAGACGCCTTCGATCGATATCTGAAAGTGTCGCAGCGCCACACGTGGCGCTGCCGGTTATGCCGTACGATACCGCTTTCTACAAGCCGATTACCCGTCTTGTACGGTACATAGATATGACCCTCATACGGATCTTCCACTTAGAGGAATCAAGCCACTTTCTACTATACATGTCTTCCACTTGCTACCTCGCTTTGTGATAGAAAGTGAATAAACTGTGTGTGAGGATTAAGGCAGCTAGAGATGGGCAGTTCCTACAAACCTAGGGATAGCCCAACACAGAGAATCTCATTCACAGATTCATGAAATATCTTTACTCACACATCTCATACTCTCGATGTTTTTCCTGATTAGTTGTACTTGTATTGGTCTGTGTGCTCAAAAAAGTTAAGGTCCCTAATTATTCACGAGAACGTAAAATGACGAACGGAATTCGGATGAACCTCTTGGCATCTCATGCAGGCAAGCTTCCGCTGATGGACCAGTACACATTGTAATTGAAACCTTGAGCATCGTAGAAGGGACCAAGGTTTACACTCTTGCCACCTGCCGTCGCTGTAAAAGCCAATCCAGTAGTTCCTGTTCGCTTGACGGTAGCCAAGTTCAGCGCTGGAGTGGTAGAAAGTGTTTCACTTGCGTAATTTCCACTCAGAATTATAGGACCGTAGGCGAGTGCGGCGAGGGTGGGGTTATCGTTTGCAGGGATGACTTGCAGCTTCATGGGCAGCTTCACAACCACAGTATCGCCCGAGACCCAAGTTCGGTCGATGGACGCGTATGTTCCGGCGACACTGCTTATCGCTTGGCCATTCACGATCACTTGAGCTCCCGAAGTCCATGCTGGAATACGGACACGCATGATCCATTTGCCAGCACCAGTGACTTTCAGAGTCGTTGTGTCACCGCGGGGAAAGTCGGTTGTTTGGGTGACAGTGACGCTGCGCTGTGTCCATGTCAGAACTGAGGGAATGAACAGATTAACATAGAGCGCATAGTTGTCGTAAAAGTAGATGGAGTCCATGAGTTTCGTGTTTGTTTCCAATCCAGTTCCTTGGCAACACCAGAAGGAGTCATAGTCGGTACTCCAGGTTCCTCCACCCCAGGCTGGGCCGACGCCACGACGTCCACCGGGGTTCAAAGGAGTGAAGTACGTGATATGGCCATGACCATCAGATGGGTTTTGCTGGCCCAGCAAATGATTGAGTAAAGCACGCTCATAGAAATCAAAATAAGTTGTCGCGCTTGGGTTCGTCAACCAAAGCTCTCGCGTGAGCTTGAGCATGTTGTACGTGTTGCAAGCCTCACATGTGTCCTGATTCAAAAACCCAGCGATAGCATTAGGGAGCCTAAAGTGCTCTGCCTGGCTGTTACCGCCGATTGCGTACGAATGCGCGCTGACGGTGATGTTCCACGCGTTGCGAGCAATATCCTGGTATCGACTAGTCCCCGTCGCTTTGTACTCGCGTGAGGCACCGATCCACTTTGGAACCTGAGTGTTTGCGTGCAAGCCGTTGAGGCTGTCCTGGTTCGAAGCAAGAGGATCGAAAATGGCGGCATGGTCAAATCGCTGTGCGACAGTGAGCCATCTTTCATTCCCGGTTTGGTGGAAGATATCGGCCAAAACTTCATTCATTCCTCCAAACTCTGTAGCCATCATGGCTTGCATCTGGGCATACGTGAGCTTTTCCGTGCGAGAGTCGACCCAGGCCGCCATAGCGAGGAGTACGTCTCGCGCGTTGGTGTCACCGATGTGGCGCCAAATGTCGAGCAAGCCAGCCATGGTCTTGTGAATGGCATAGTAGGGAACGTTGCCGTTGCTGAGAGTGCGGTTTTCAACGGCGGTGATTTCGGACTCGGGAAAGCCAGAAAGATAGCCAGTGGTAAAGCCAACTTTGCTGTTGTTGGCTTGGCACTTCTTCAGTTCGGCAGCAAAGTAAGTGGCCCTACTTTTGCATTCGGCGTCGCGTAGCTGGGCGTAGCAAAATGCCCATGCGTTCAGAAAGTGGCCTTGGAAGTGAGTTCTGAATGGGAAATCCGGGGCATCCCATCCGCCATTTGTTGCCGCGTTGTTTGTGGACAACCCATGGTTATTGCGGAAGTTGTACAGCAAGCGCTCAACATCGACCCATTTAAGGTACGTCAGAGTGCGAGCCTGATTGTCGAAGAAGCGTCCACTGCTCAATGTGACCTGGCTCATGTCGAAGGCCCAAGCCGAGACACCCTTCTCTTGATTGACAGGAGGCATGGCTTGTGCGGTCACGTCCATGACGGACGATCCCACAACTATCGCTAAGGACGCTAGGCCTCGCAGGATTTCTGTCGTAAACCACATGATGGCGACGATTCGGGCCAAAACTCTGCACGGAAGTTTGGTAATTATTGAAAGTTCAATGAAGGCCCGGAGCTTTGAATGCCGACAACGCTTTGCCAATGTGAATCAGCCAAGAGGTGCCGATGAATGTTTTATAGTTATCATTTGCTAAGTAACATCGGATCAGCCCGCCGCCCTGGTACTTTCCCATTAGGAACAACAGCGTCCCTACACGAGGCAACCCTCGTGATACTGTATGCCCCACCACCAACTCGTTCAACGACTGGTGCGCATGATCGGTTGCGGAGGTGAGGTTACACTCATGAACTGGTTGTATTTTAATCGTAGGCTTATGCAGGCTGGCCCCTGGTTCGCCTTCCCCGCACGATAGAGTGGATGCTGGCAACAACTCGATTGGCGCGGTACTCTCAAGCTTTCCTCGTACTTGAGGATCTGCCAAGATTCTCAGCCTAGCAGGCGAGCCGCGAATGGGGAATAGAGTTAAAACCATTGTTCCTTTGTGACCACCACATCCTAGGCGCTGGAATCACAAAGTGCTAATGTAGCGCAGGCCGTCTTGAGGGCGCATCGTGTAACTTGTTGGCCGAAAGGAGATCTGCCCATTCCATCAAATTGCTGTGATTCACGGCTATTCGGTCGACTCACGGTGCCGGCATAGCCGATTCAGTGATGGGATGGATGCTTCAGACGAACGATAATTGGGACGCATGACCTTGGTATTTATTCTCGAGTTAGCCGCTTTGTGTCAAGCCTACTCGGCTGAGTACTTGAGGCGACTTCGTCCCCACAACCTCTAATCGGGCTGCTACGACCCTAGATCGGTCGGGAGAAAAGGTCTGGGTTGCAAGTCAAGCGTGTTAAAAAGGACATCTCTTTTGGGAGACTGGTGGTGCCCTACGTGGGCTGCATATCTCACCAAGGGCACGTGCAATTTCAAAGAGACCAGAGTGAACCCCTGACGGCGGGCACTTGTCAATATGATACTGACGAGCAGAAATTCGCCGAAGTCCTCACATACCGGCTGTACACTCGGATCATTCTTCCCCGCCAACCCCTCAACTTGATGCGTATCCAACGATATTAATGACTGAGACAACACACATGTTTGATTTACGACTTCTTCAATTCACTGTATCATGAATTGGTAATTCTTGCAAAGGCAAGTATGCCTACGCTCCCAAAGATTTGAGTCTTACCACACGCCGATGACTAGGTGGACATTGTAGGAGATGCTTTCGAAGAATAGTAAGCCCAAAAAGCTGCTTGGCAGAACAGCTCCTGTTGCTTGAAAGATGTATCAAAATACAAGATATGGAATGGAAGATGTATGTAGTACAATGTGGCATCCTTGATTCATCTGCGTAGAAGAACCAAAGAGGGTCTTATGCATAGATTAATGTAAATGATAAGCTCTCGTATCGTATTTAATCGCAAAAACGACGACGTTAATTGTGGGCAGCAATTAACGCTATATATACCCTAGGACATCTTCACCGTTGTCTTGCGATATTGGTTCTCTACCTTAGTAACTAACGTCGCGCCACATGCAGCGTGACGACAACTGGCAATATCGTAACCCCTAAATAGCAGTATGTGCTCGCAAAGATCCCATTGATTAGCCGTTAATGAACCAGAGCAAAGACTTGGATGAGTCAAGGTCGATCCCAATTCCAATTTGCGTCTCAGTGAGATGTCAATGAGATGGTCACACTGTGGCAACGCAAGAACCGCCGCACGCCATCATAACACTACTGCGCCTCCAACTCATCTGTTCATCTGATAACCCTATTTCTTGCTTACGAGTTGAAGCCCATAGGCTCTTAAATGATGTGCTTAATAAATTGCCTCCCATCAACGTAACTATTAGTGCACTTATAGACTGTAATGCAACCAGGTCTCAGCACCGCATTCCTTTAAGGGCGGTAAATTCACAGGATAAGACCCCAAGTAGGCTACGTCAATAGTCGCAATATGAGCTAGGATTCAATTTTGTGTGAGGGCTTGGCAAGTGACATCACGTCCTCCAAACTTTATCCACCTGTATTGGAAATACTTATTAGATTCTGCGCCAGCGGCCAACGTCTTCTTCAATGCCTCAAGAAATGCCGAAAAGATCTTTCATGGTGGTGGTCAAGCACTAGTTAAATGATGTAAACACGTCATTTCAGTAAAATAGCTCATGGATTTCACGCCCCAGTTATCGGCAAATGTCAGAAAGTCCACAAACAGAAGGAATTAGGGGAAGGCCCTCTGTTGGTATTCCTTTCACAGGGAATTTGGTTCGAACCGTAGGGTCCTGGGGATGACGAAGTATCAATATCTCTGTATTGATTGATTCTGCGTAAGGAGTAGAAAGGAGATTCCAACCGGAGGTTGGGTGGGTAATCGAGGTCTAAGTGTACCCCCTCGAGGTGGCCCATGCTCTGCCCCTACTCGCGGCCGAATTGGACTTCCAATCCGACACCCTCCATGGAATGTAAATTACACGCTAGGTCAATAAACCAAGGATCTTCTACTACTTCTGAATAGCTGATTCACTCTAATTCTAGGGGAGACAACAGGGCATCAGCAACCAATTTTTTGACTTCACTTCCCTCTCGGCATTAAAGTATCTCCAGCAAATGTTAATTCGCTATGCAACAAGGGACGTGCTCGGTGTGAACCAAACCAACTTTGTTCGGTTCCTCAATTCGCCAAACTCAAATGCTTGATTAAAGTCTGGCTGAAAATGACTAGGCTACATGAAAATAATGTACTCTTCTCTTCGGAATTTTTATTAAGTTTGTTGTGTCACCCTGCCTGACGTCTCAAGGCATCTGGGAAATACTTTCAGTGAAGTGTCATTGATTTGCGGAATCCCGAGGATCTTCCTGCCTTACGATATATCATAACAAAGAAAAGTGTGATAGATCAATGCCATGCATTAGCATTCGAACTGCTAGGCTAAGCTTCGTGGATGGCCTCCAGCGCTACCGCAAGTGCAATCATTTGTTAACGCATACAAGTCAACCCAAGCAACGGGAGGCCATCGCCATACCTAATTCAGCAAATTTACACCCCTCGATTGACTTGAATACTTTGATTGATTCAGATATTTATAGATCTGGCCAATGAGAGGCTATAGATCTGCTGCCGCCCTATTTATTTCCTCATCGAGTGGTATGCCTAGCCACTGAAACATGCCACTATCGCCAACCTCACTATGATCATATATCTTGGTGTGGTTATACAAACCACCCTCACAATACCAGTTGACGGCTATACTTCACGAAACTCTCAGGGATAGTAGAGGTCATCACGGTAATTCGAATGATATAAGTATTATCATGATTGGGCGTCGTTAGCACAAGTTTTTCATCATCGCAGACTTTACTGTTGGTATCACAGGCGTGATACATTTCCTCATGAAGGTGTATCTTCGGCAACAATCACGTCGATGTCCGTGATAATTGCTGTTGTTCTTGTTCTTCCTGTTGGGCAGCGATTATCAGGTAGGGGGTCAATGGGATGTATTGATGAGTATGAAGAACGAGTGGCTATGGGAATATCCCGACTATCTGTGAGTGGAAGACCCTTTATACTGGCATATCCTTGGCAAACTTAGTCATGCTTGTGTAAGACCATATTGTTTCATAGGCAGAGTGTGACAATCGTTGTAACGAGTGTACTGGGATGGGCCTGACACTTCCTATTTACATTGTGGGCAGGGGTCGGTCGAAGTAGGTGGTGACGGCCTGGGTGGTTGCCCCACCTTAACCGGCCGTGGTGACTAAGCCAGTTGTCCCACTTCGCCCAGGGCAGGCGCCAGCCAGCCCACGATACCTGCCCATTGCTCCTTATCAGCCTTGCTGTTCCGACATTTACTATTATTTTACTACTGTTGGTATACACGTCAGCAGAGCAACCGTACGGTTGGAACGAAGTGTCAATAATGGTCTATTATTGCTGCGTCTGGAGGTGGAAGGAGGAGATTGTGGGCAGAGCCCACGATCTCCCAGAAGTGGTATGTAAGTGAAAGGGCCGTTTGTAAGTGCCCATACCGCCTTCCAGATCCATCTTTTCTGCCGACTGCTCATAGATCCAACAACTACATATCCATATCTTTTACTTCAAACTGACTATGTCGACTGCTGCCACTACCTCTACTACGAACGCGTATGCGTTGCCTATGCGTCTCTACGCAAATCGCGAACGCCCTCCTCGTCGCCATCCCTCCAGCCCCTACTATCGACGACTTACCTCAGATCGTCGTAGGCCCCAAGCGGTATGTGCTTGAGACGCAGTTATCGAAACTGGCTGAAGAGGGGGGTAGTGATGCTTCAGAATAACTTCGGGCTACTGGGATCTTCGTGAGCCTCATATATGACGTAGTTTTGTATGGTGATTGAATTATTATACTTGCAAGTAAGCCAATTAATCAAACCCTCGTGAAAAAAAGTCATCAACAGCAAGTTTGGGGGTTAAATTTGCTGTCAGGCCCATCCCAGTACACTCGTTACAACGATTGGGCAACTTCCCTCTCGCCTAATTCTTCTTGGCATCTACGGTTAGTGTAATAAGTGGGCTACCACCAAAATCCTTAACAGCTGAAAACCCTTCACCTCTCCTCCGGCGCTCTCCCGCGATGGCCTCGCAGCCTCCGGCGGGCTCTGGACCGTTGCCGGCCTCCTCGGCCGGCCCTGATCGAGGCTCTGGACCCTCTTCAGAGCCGCCCCCATCCTCAAGGGCTAAACGCCGCCGCGAAACCGAGGCCCAGCCACTCCGGCCCAGCCTCGTGGGAAGCCAGCCCGACGCCCCAACAACAACCCCCTTAACGGCTAAGGGGCCCTCGACTATGACTGGGACAGCTACTGGAGCTGTCCTTACAGCTCTTAATGAAGAGGCTAAGCACTATAAAGCCCGAAAGGACGTCTTTATGGCTATTACTCAGTCTATGGACAACATGATCTCCAGCGCAGCATCCCATCCAAGCCGAATCAATCAATCAATCAATCAACCAATCAATCCAAGGCCATTTCCCCATTCAATCAGACAAGCCTACAGCGCCGAAAGCTTGGCTGACTTGATCAAGCTAACGTTGCCCGGAAAAAGGAAAATCCGGGCCCCTAGACTAATCATAGTTCCTGAAATAACTTTCAAAAAATAAAAAAAAGTCCATCCGCGTATGTTACGGACGTCGAGTTGGTGATGCCCTCACGTTAACAGGTGGCCAAGTGGGGCCGGTACTTCTATAAGCAGACTAAGAGATGTGAGGGCTGGGGCAAGGGTGACGGGCATGGTCGACTCTGGGAGGTTCTGGCAGGCATCGAGTATCTCTTGGATCGACTTGAGGACTGGCGCAAGCTCTACGATACCCTTACTACCGACGAGATTAACCTCACGGCTACCCAAGTATCCCAAAGTCTTTCATCACAGCTATCTCGACCAGCAAGGGCATCGCATCGATCTGCCAGAACGCCAGTCTCGCAGACCCCATCAATCAACAGTATCCCAACTCATACCCAGTCTGACTATATCGCTACTTCGCAGCAGAGTCAACCGCGCCGCCCCCAGGGTATTAACTTCGACTCTCACGGATACTTACGCCTATCGATTATTAATGGTTGGCAAGTACTTAACAAATATTACCTCAAGCTTGGAGAGTCTCCTCTCTACGCCGCAGCAGTGATCTTACACCCTGGCCGGGGCCTACGATGGCTCAAGAAGCGTTGGAACACCCCAGAGACGCGAGGATGGCTTCATGACGCCCAGAAAGGACTTCGAGACTATTGGGAGCAATGGTATGCCGAGATGACTACCCGTCCTAAAGAATCAACCTATCCAGAGCCTCCTCCAAAGCCTCCGCGAGGCTCTTTTGTATCGACCGCAGTTCCTCCGAGGGTTGAAGACTCTGACTATCGTCAATGGTTAAACAGCAGCCTCCATGACGCTACTATCGACGAGGTTGACGAGCTGGATCGATACTTCACCCTCTCAGTTGCCCAGCCCGTCGACGATCCTATTCAGTGGTGGATTTCACATCAACAGACCTTCCCAACGCTCAGTAAACTTGCCCTCGACGTCTTTGCTATCCCAGCGATGGCGACCGACTGCGAGAGGGCATTCAGCCTTGCCAAACTTACGCTGACGTCACAGAGGCTATCCATGAAACCATCACTGCTTGAGGAGACACAATGCCTCCAGAACTGGGTTCGAGGGGGCAGCGTTGCTGTTGGTGGGCATTACTTCAAGCGGAAGGGTTGACGGAGGGCAGGATGACATCAGAACATCAGATAATGTAAGTTTCTGACGCATAGAGACATCGTGAGAGCTTCACTGACTTCCTAAATAGGTAATATTAATCAATTCAATCCAAGCCAGTCAAATCAAGCAAGCTTCTTGTGAAAAATCAGTCAATCAGACAAGCCCGTCACCCAAGCTTGGCTTGATTGATTGGTATGCAGCGCTGATGATCTCTTACTTTAAGGGGCCTAGAAAGCAGATTACAAAAGAAGCTATAACCTATATAATCCAAGCCTTAAAGAGGATTATAGGGAACGAGACTACGGCTCCGGCTCCGAGCCGGAAATGGACTAACGTAGTAGCCTCGGCTTTAACTACGGCCGTAGCCATAGCCCCGACCCGTACCCAAATCCCCACCCGGCCCGAAGTCCAGACACAGAGTCTAACGGAGACCCGGGCCTAGGCTCTATCCCAACCGAAGGAGGACCTCCGGGTCTTTACCCGTATCCTAGAAGAGGGCCTAGCGGCTGCTAGGAAGCACGCCCCCTTCGCCCTACGCCGGATAGTCTGCCAGGCCCTTAGGCTCCAGCTGGCAGATATCCTACATATCTACCATATTATAACTGGCTACTTACTAAGACCCCTGAATAAGCAGGTCTAATAAGCCCTCCTTGTAAACAAATAGAAACTAGGAGAGTATCTTGGAGCCTATAAAGTTAAGACCCTTACTAAGTGGTTTACTTACGTCGTCCTACGTTGCCCTATTAAGATATGGACTCTTGATGGCGACGCCCTTGACCTAGCTACTCTGGTAGAAGATGAGGTCCTTGCCTAAACAGGACGTAAGCCTACCCGGGCCCAGCAGTCCCGGCTAGGTATAAACACTATTATAAACGAAGTCTCTTAGGTCATCTCCTTCTCTATGGAAGTACTACCCTTTAGACTGTTTAACTAAAGCAGCAGGTCTCAGCTTATCTAAAAGAAGAAGACCCTAATTAGACATAACCCTGGATGCCAGGGATATCATTCGAACCGATACTATCACCGACAGCCACTCTGTAGCAACTATAGCAGGCCCTCGGGATCCCACGAGACTGGGCCCTGCATAGCTAGACCGAAGTGCGCCAACTGCTCCGGCCCCTTCCAAGCTAACCACAAGGACTGCCCAGCAAGGCCCCTAGTGGTTAATGGCTCCCATACACTCCCAGACCGGAAGGAACTCTCCCGGATCCGTAAGGCTGGTCAGAAGGCCTATGAGGCCCTCTATCAGAGTAGCTAGGCTAGCACCCAAGCCAGCAATACCCAGCAACCTAGTAACAGCCTAACGAGCCATCAGCCCGGCTTAAAGCGCCTACGCACCCCTACCCCTACCTAGGACTCAATTATTATAGCGGACGTTAGTAATGCGGCTAGCTATAGCAGCATGGATGAAGATGAGAATAGGGCTGAAGCAGAAGGGCTGCAAGCCCCTGACGAGTGACGACCCAGTCCTACCCCCCCTACCTAGCCAACCTACCCTAGCTACCTCAAGCAGCAGGGCTCAGCGGGTGACGCAGAAGCCTGATTACAACGTTATTAATGCCTACACCCACCTCGACCTCGACTCAGAGCAGTAGGCTCAGGC
Source organism: Colletotrichum phormii (assembly GCF_030913505.1). Classification (NCBI taxonomy): domain Eukaryota; kingdom Fungi; phylum Ascomycota; class Sordariomycetes; order Glomerellales; family Glomerellaceae; genus Colletotrichum; species Colletotrichum phormii. The sequence goes on along the minus strand of NW_026851445.1, from coordinate 2,431,554 downwards.
CAGCCTCTCCACGGGTACTACAAGTCGCCTAGTGTAACATAGGGAAGAGAAGCCCAGCTTATACAGCTCTCCTAGAGCTCTGCTGGGCGGATCAGATCGATATAGTACTGATCTAGGAGCCCTGGATAGGCTATAGAGATAAGATACAAATTAATACATACCCAGGCTATAACTCTTATATACTAGTTAATTTCTAGAATAACAGAGATATAAGACCTAGGGTTATAACCTATATACGTAAGGGTCTAAGGCTACAAATATAGCAATAAAGACCTACCTAATCAAGAGATATCCTATAGGTAAAGGTTAGTAACTTTACTATTGTAAACATCTATAGGCCGCTGGGCGGGCCTAAAAACTATATAACAAGTGCCTTTTTGGGCTATCAACCGCTAGTAAGAGCCCTTATAGCTAGGGACTTTAATACTTACTATCCTTACTGGGAACCAGGCTCCCCTAGCCGGAATCGGGGGGACGATATTGCAGAGTGGGCTGAAGGCTACGATCTTTCGTTTATTGGGGAGGTTGGGGTCCCTACCCATACTCATAGGCATACCCTCGACCTAACATTCTCAAATATCCCCTTTGCTGAGGCTTATATTAGCCCACACCTGCACCCAGGGGCTGACCACCAAGCTATCACAACAACTATCCCTATAGGCAAGGCCCAGGAACAGAAACGCCAGACTGGCCACCTCTCAGTCCCAGAGTCAGCCCTACCCCGACTTATCGACCTAGTAAGAGCTGGATCCTCAGCCTTACCTACCCTAGGGGAAGTACCTAGTCCAGCAGAGCTGGACACTCTAGCTACCCAACTAGTCAGCCTCTTCTATACAGCTATTCAAGCTGTAGGTAAGAGACGGACAAATCAGGGTAGGGGAGCCCCCTGGTGGACAGAAGAGTGTGCAGAAGCCCACCGAGCTGCTATCGAGGCTAGGCGCCAGCAGGCCCAGGAACCTGGGCTAGTTATACCTCCCCCCATCCTAGAGGAGCAAAAGACCTTCTTAACAACTGTTAGAAGGGCAAAACGCGCTTACTGGACTACTAAGATCGAAGGGGCTAAGACAGACCAAGACCTATATAAGATAGTAGGCTGGCGGAAGGCTGGCTTAGCTGTTAAAGGCCCGCCTCTTATAGTGGAAGGTCAGACAATCGACAACAGCTACGATAAAGCCCAGGCCCTACGAAAGGCCTTACTAGAGAGATTTAACGCTACAGACGACTTACCTGGGGACCCTTTCGCTATCCCAGTAGTTGCACGGCGTCTAATGCCCTGGCAGGATGTGGTCAGCATGGAAGAAGTACGCCAGGCTACTCTAACAAAGACTACAACCCCTGGGATTGACGGGATTACTACAAAGTTACTACAACACACCTGGGAATCAGTAGCTAGGCCTATACAGCAGCTCTTCCAGGCCTGTATTCAGGTAGGCCACTTCCCTCGACCGTTCCGCAAAGCAGAAGTTGTCATGATCCAGAAGCCAGGGAAAACAGACTTCTCGAAGACTGGGTCTTGGCGTCCGATATCCCTTTTATCCTGCTTAGGTAAAGGCCTAGAGCGGCTAATAGCAAAAAGGATGGCCTACCTTACTATCCTAGAAGGGGTTGCTAGCCCACAGCAGGTTGGAGCACTACCAGGCAGGGCTGCAGTCGACCTAACAGCCTGTCTGACCCACGAGATCGAGAGGGCTCTAGACTCAGGGCTCACTGCAACTCTTGTGACAATGGACGTTAAAGGGGCTTTTGACTCTGTCCTAAGAAACCGACTTATTATCAGGCTACGACAGCAGGGTTGGCCTAGTCATCTGATTAGGCTGATCTTCACCTTTACCTCTAGCCGAGCAGCCCGGGTCAGGCTAGAGGATACAACTACAAAGGATTTCCCTCTATCCTGTGGGCTACCATAAGGCTCCCCACTATCCCCTATTCTCTTTTTACTATATATAGCGGATATCCTAGCCGACGATCAAGAGCTACGGTTTGGCTATGCGGATGATATAGGCTTAGTAGCTACTAGCCCGTCGCTAAAAGGAAATGCTATAGCCCTAGGCCAAAAGATTACTCATATCCTTAACTGGGGCACTGATAACAAGGTTGCTTTTGACCCAGCTAAGTGTGAGGCAGTCCACTTCAGCAGGAAATATAACCAGACAAAAGACCTCCCAGATATACAGGCGACGGGCCTAACTATTAAGGCCTCAACTAAGCCTGTACGATGGCTAGGAGTCTGGTTCGACAAGAGACTCACCTTCCGTCACCATGTCGAAACTAAGGTGGCAGCGGCAAAGAAGGTAGCCCAGTTCCTTCGGCACCTAACAAATACCAAAGGGGGACTCCCAGCAGCCGCAGTACGAAAAGCGGTTATTGCCTGTGTCCTTCCAACAGCCTTGTATGGAGTTGAGACCTGGTATGCGGGCCTAACCAAACCAGCCCTAAACAGCGGCACCAATACTAGCAGTAGCACTGCTTTACAGATACCTACAGTTGGTACAGGACAGAAGGGCCTGGCCCGTAGACTTAGCAAAGTTATTACAGCAGCAGCAAGGGCTATCCTGCCTGTCTGGAGAACCACACCGACCAGTAGCCTCGTCCGAGACGCTGGCCTTCCCACAGCAGAGGTAGCCCTCGAAGCAGCGCGACTACGCTTCGCTATACGCCTGCAGAAGGTTGACCAACAGCATCCTTTGGTCCCAAGGCTGCTGCAGTCAGGGCGGCAACAGACCAGGCTTCAAAGAATAGCTGGCCTTTTACCTAAGTGTCCAAGGCCAGCGCTCCTACAGCCGCAATACCTCCCAGGGTCCTATGACCCTATAGTTACACAGACGAAGGAAGTAGCAGCTAGGATCTTCCAGGCCTGGCTCAAGACTGTGCCAGGTCAGCATACGGTCGTATACTCAGACGGCTCCAAAGCTCCTGACGGGGCTACAGGGTTCGGCTTTCTTATCTACCGCAACAATAAACGTATAGCCCAGGGCTGCGGCCGTCTCGGCTTAGCAGAAGTGTTTGATGGTGAGGCGGAGGGGGCGAGGGCTGGGCTCCGACGGGCCCTTCAGACCTCCCAAGGCCAGCCTATACACATCTGCATCGACAATACCAGCGTTATTCAGGGGATTCGCGGTAAGGTCCCAGACTCCTCACAAGCGGCCTTCCTTGAGATCCAGGAGGTAGGCAGGATACACGATATACGAACCCATTGGTCTCCTGGGCACCAAGGTATTAAAGGAAACGAAGAAGCAGACAGCCTAGCTAAGGAGGGAACAACTCTACCAGTCCTTAGGGTCCAACTAGCTACTCTATCAGGTATCAAGTGGCTTGCTAAAGAGCGGCCAAGACGCCAATATAGACGATGGTGGAAACAAGAGGCAACTCCCCGCTATACCCAACTAGGGCTCAAGGCTACCCTTGCTTGCCCTCCTGAACTTGGCCTCCCTAGGGCTGCCCTTCATCACCTCCTCGCGGCACGGTCAGGCCACGGGGACTTTGAACAATATCACCAACGCTTTAACCACAAAGAAGCACTACTCACCTGCTCCTGTGGATGGGTTAAGGAGGCAGACCATCTAGTCTACTGCCGAAAGACCCTACTGAGGAGGCAACAGTGGCCCACCCTCTACCCCTACAGCCGCCAGGAGCCCGTAGGACCTATAGGGTCCCTCGATCGCTACTTCAAGGGGCTAATCACTGACTCTGAAGGCTTCCAGGCCTTCCTCTGCGTGACAGACTTCTTCCAGAAGATCTGCCCGCGGTACTAGAAGATAGGTCATAACCTATCCTCCAAACGACAGACTACCTCTAATAAGAAACCAGATGGTTATAACGGAACTAGGGCACCAGTGGGAACTAGGGATGGATAGAACACATAGTAGCTCACGAGCAAGATTTGGAGGACGTCAGGAGACGGCGTGTACTATATAGTATATAGCTAGAGCCTGCGACCCTTCACGCCACATACCCTTCGGGAGGTCTGCCGCAAGGGCGGCTGCGCCCTTGCCGCCATGGCGTTAAATAGAACAACAACAACAAGCGTGAATCCGCCGACCATGAGGACGCTCCGCCCCCAGAAAGAAAGTTCATGAACCTTTTTCTCTTCAACGAGAAGGATATTCAGTGGTTCGAAAGTAAAGGGTGCGAGCTCTTCAAGGTGAACATGGAGCCCGGTGATTTTGTGTTGTGGGATTCGCGGACTATGCACTACGCCCGATTCCCCGAAGGTGATCAGATCAGACATGTGCAGTACATTTGTATGACACCACGGAGATTCGCGACGGACGAAGCTTTGGAGGCAAAGAAATTGTTGGGCAGCGATTATCAGGTAGGGGGTCAATGGGATGTATTGATGAGTATGAAGAACGAGTGGCTATGGGAATATCCCGACTATCTATATAGTGAGTGGAAGACCCTTTATACTGGCATATCCTTGGCAAACTTAGTCATGCTTGTGTAAGACCATATTGTTTCATAGGCATGGTGTGACAATCGTTGTAACGAGTGTACTGGGATGGGCCTGACAACTGGAACGTTGTATAAACCAGAAGCCTGCGGGCTCTGGGTCGAAGGATAGGAGATACTGGCGGAATTGCGTTCTAGGGACGACCATAGCACTGTCTCGGGCAAGCCAGCGGCACCCAGAGACAGGTTAAACACATAGTTGCCTTTGGGCACGATTTGGAGGACGAGCTGGACTGTATCTAGTGATAGCTATCCCATCGAGTGCTGCAAGGCGACAGTACATTGGCTCCACATAACGGGCCCCCTTTTACCCCGCACCGCATCTGGTACATCCACTGCTTGAGTTGCCCCTATGATTTCCACTCCGGTACATCTACCAAATCCATCATTACCAATACTCAATTAATGGATTCTGACGATTCTGACGGATCTGGCCGTTCCACGGGCTCGGCGAAGTCGTGTATCTTTGCCCTGCTGCCCGAGGACCTCGCCGCCGCCTGCACTGCCGACTGTACGCCGGAGCAATGTGATAATGCCACTGTTCGGCCCCGCGAGCCTCCGGAGGTTGAGCCCGGTATCCCTGGGCAGTTCGTGCCCTTCGAGGTGCCGCAGCGGCCCACGGAGGTCCGGAGCCTACCACCGCAGCCGCTGGACCTCCTCCTCGAGTTCGTGCCGGCCAGCCTCGTCGGCCGGTGGGTTAAGTGGACGAATGCGGCGCCGCGCTCGGCGAGGCTGGGCCCGGTTAAGAAACACTCTCGCAGTCTCAAGTGGAAGTCAGCGACTGTAGACGAAGTCTATTTGTTTTTGGGCATTTTGATTTATATGGGCTTACACCCTGAAACCAAAATATCTAAATACTGGTCTACTTCACAACAGACAGAGGATCCTATCCATTTGTTTACTCGATTTATCTCGAGGGACCGCTTCCAGCTCCTCCTCCGCCGCATCCGGATCTTCGACCCGGCCAAGATCCCTGCTTCCGTGCCGTCGACGGCAGGCCGGCGCCGCGGGCAGCCCCGGGAGAAGCAGATGCCGAAGGTGTACCAGCAAGTCAACGAGTGGTCAGCTCACATCCAAGAGACCGGCGACCGCTTCTACCGGGCCGGCTCCGACCTCACCGTCGACGAGGCCATGGTCCGCTTCACGGGCCGGGCAGTGGAGACCACGACGATCCCGACGAAGCCGATTCCAACCGGCTTCAAGGTCTGGGTTCTGGCGCAAGCCGGGTACTCCCTCCGCTGGCTCTGGCACGTCCACGGTGACGGGCCCTACGGCCTCGTGGCACAAGCCCGGCCCGCAGCCGGCGACGAGGAGGCCCGGCGAACAGCCTTGACGCCGACCCAGCGGGTGGTCACATCACTGCTTTCCTTGCTTCCATTGGCCACTTATCACGTGTTTCTTGATAATCTATTTGCTTCAGTAAAGCTCTTCCGGGCCCTCCGTGACCAGCGGATCGGTGCCACCGGCACGTGCCGGAAGGATAGTGGAATCGACAAGACATTGGTTGCTGAGAAAGAGACTGACGGCAAGGGACTTCCATGGGGTCAACTACACGCGATTTCCACGGCTGACGGGAAAGTATGTTAACCCAAATCACTGTCAGTGGCTATTCCATACCAAACCATTCATTGGAATAACTTCCAGGTCAACCAGTTCACTTGGAAGGATAATTCCCTCGTTCTCTTCCTCACGACGGTCTTCCGAGAGACATCCGACGTTGTACGAAACCGCAAACGGCCGGCTGGAGATACCGCTGCGAAGAGGGCAGCACGGGAGGTCTTCGGGCCCGAAGTGCGGAAGGATCTCCGGATTCCACTCGCAATCGATGAGTACAATCACCGTATGAACGGCGTAGATACCGGGGACCAAATGCGGTCCTATTACGACTTCAGCCGGCCCGTGAGGCGGGGCAGTTGGCAGGCAATTGCCTGGAACTTTCTCCTCGAAGTCATTATTATTAATACCTTTCGTCTTCAACAATGGGGAGATCCTGAGTGGCCCCGGGTTCAGAACCAGTATGAATGGCGTAGACTGCTTTCTGCCCACCTAATTCAGAGGTTTGGACCATTGGCAGAAGGTCGTCGACGGGGACGTCCAAGGAGGGCAACAGACAAAAGGAACGAGGCAGTACCGTGGCAATTACACGTACGAGGGCACAGAAATGCCAATTCTGCTTGCGTGGGTTGTAGTACGATATCGCAAGTAAAAGCGAGGACTGCGCTGGGCGAAATTAGTGGTAATATCCATACCCAACCGCAGCGGCGGAAGTACACGAGGATGGGCTGCCTCGAGTGCGATGTAGCTCTCTGTAACTCAGAAGATTGCTGGTACCGATTTCATACGCAGAATCTCTAGTAATTGGAAGTATCTATTATCAATTACGTTGGTTGGTTGGAAAAAGGGGCCCGAAGTGGCCCGATTGGCTGCTCCCCCGCATCTCAATGTACTGTCGCCTTGCAGCACTCGATGGGATAGGCCTACGGCCCTCCACGCCATATACCCTTCGGGAGGTCTGCCGCAAGGGCGGCTGCGCCCTTGCCGCTACGGCGTTAAAATACAACAACAACAACAACAGAGCCTTGGAGCCAAAGGATGTTGTTGGTCAACCTTCTATAGCCGCGTAGCAAAGCGTAGTCGTGCTGCTTCCTCTGCTGTGGGCAGGCCAGCCTCACGAAGGAGGCTGCTAGTTGGTGTGGTCCTCCAGACAGGTAGGATAGCCCTTGCCGCTGCTGAAATAACTTTCCCGACTTTGCGGACCAGGCCCTTCTGTCCCATACCTATAATAGCTATCTACATAGTAGTACCACTACTAGTATTAGTATTGTTACTTAAGGCTGGTCTATATAAGCCTGCATACCAGGTTTCAGCTCCGTAGAGGACTATAGGTAAGATATAGGCGACGGCCGCTTTACGCACAGCAGCTGCTAGTAGCCCCCCTTTTGTGATTGTTAGGTGCCGTAGGAAATAGGCTACCTTTTTTACTACTGCGACCTTTGTTTCCACATGGTGCCGGAAGGTGAGTCTCTTGTCGAACCAGACCCCTAGCTATCGTATGGGCTTAGTCGAGGCCTTAATAGTTAGGCCTCTTACCTATATATCTAGTATATCCCTTATCTAGTTATACTTCCTACTAAAGTAGATTGCCTCGCACTTAGCTAGGTTAAAGGCAACCTTGTTATCAGTACCCTAGTTAAGGATATAAGTAATGTCCTAGCCTAAGGCTGTAGCATTATCTTTTAACATCGGGCTAATAACTAATAGACCTATATTATCTATATAACTAAACCGAAGCTTTTAATTATCAGCTAGGATAACGTACTTGATTAGCGAGCTGCCCAGACAAGCGTGCTGCCCACCCAACCGCGTTCATCCTTCCTCCTCACTTCTAATGCGTATCACGCCACAAATAATCATGTCGTCACAAAGCAAAGAGGCCCAATTGAACTTAGCAGTCGAGGCTATCCAAAAAAACCCTAAACTCAGCATTCGAGCCGCAGCAAGAATCTATTCAGTCCCCCTTAGGACCCTAGGCACCCGATTAAAAGGCACACCTACACGAAAAGATACTATACCTAACTTACGTAAATTAACGGAGCTTGAAGAGGAGAAGCTAGTTGAGTATATCCTCGACCTAGATTCCCGATTGTTTCCTCCCCGGATCAGTAATATAGAAGAAATAGCCAATCGATTGCTCGCCGACCGCGACGCGCCCCCAGTTAGGAAGCGCTAAGCTTCAAACTTCGTTAAACGATAACCACAGCTCCGGACGCGCTTTTTTCGCAAATACGACTATAAGAGGGCCCAATGCGAAGATCCAGACGCGATAAACGCGTGGTTTCGGCTTGTAGCGAACATAATCGCGAAATACGGCATTATAGACTCCGATATCTACAACTTCGACGAGACTGGGTTTATGATGGGCCAGATTGCATCCGGGATGGTCGTCACGAGTGCCGAAAGGCGTTCAAATACAAAAATGATGCAGCCTGGCAATCGTGAATGGGTTACAGTCATTCAGGCCATCAGTTCGTCAGGCTACAGCGTTCCGCCGTACATCATCGTTGCAGGCCAATATCACCTCTCCACCTGGTATATAGAAACAGATCTCCCACGCGACTGGGTCATCGCAACGTCTGAAAACGGATGGACAACAAATGAAAGAGGCCTAGACTGGCTCCAGCACTTTGATCGGCATACAAAACCGCGTACAACTAGCAGTTATCGCCTCCTCGTCGTCGATGGGCACGAAAGTCACCACTCTGCGGACTTTGAGATATATTGCAAGGAAAACAATATTGTCACACTCTGCATGCCGGCCCATTCGTCTCATCTACTTCAGCCCTTAGACGTTGGGTGTTTTGCGCCACTAAAGACGGCTTATGGTCGACAAATTGAGGATAAGATGCGCCGGGGTAATACCCATATTACGAAGGAGGACTTCTTCCCTGCATTTCACAACGCTTTCACGCAAGCCCTAACGGTAAAAAACATCCAGGGAGGCTTCAGAGGGGCCGGGCTCGTTTCTTTGAGTGCCGAAAGTGTACTTTCGAAGCTTGATGTCAAGTTACACACTCCAACACCCCCAGGGTCCCTACCAACAACACCCCCCGCGTGGACTTCTCAGACGCCAAATAACCCAACAGAGGCCTCTTCTCAGTCCGAACTCATCAAAAGGAGGATCTCCCGCCATCAAAATAGCTCCCCAACTTCAATTTTTGAAGCTGTAGAGCATTTATCAAAGGGAGCGCGGGGATTTATGCACCAGATTGCCTTATTAAGGTCGGAGGTCCAGATCCTCCGGGAGGAAAATAACCTACTTAGCCGACGCAGGAGGGCTAAGAAAACACGTCTCAGACAAGGAGGAAGTCTTACTGTAGCTGAGGCAGAGGACATTCAGTCACAGAGAGAGGCTACGGCCCAGATTGAGGAGGAAACGCGCCAGAGTAGTGGTCGTCGGCCGAGGACAGAAACAGGTCGACAGCGATGTGGCGTCTGCGGAAACACTGGCCACAATGCGCGAACATGTCAGTTTAATGAAGAAATATCTGAGGAATAGGATTCAGAGTAGTTTCAATTGATTTTATGTTTTTAGTGTTGCTCCTTAGACAGATTTATAATGTGATCATGGTTAGGTGGGCAGCTCGCTTATCAAGTACGTTATCGGCTATATATAGTAAAAAGAGTATCGGGGATAGTAGGGAGCCTTATGGCAGCCTATAAGATAGGGGGAAGTCCTTTATAGTAATATTATCTAGCTTGACCCGAGTAGTTTGGCTGGAGGTGAAGGTACAGATTAGCCTAATCAGGCTACTAGGCCAGCCCTACTACCGTAGCCTGATAATAAATCGATTTTGTAGAACGGAATCAAACGCCCCCTTAACGTCCATTATTGCTAAAGTTATAGTAAGCCCTGAGTCTAGAGCCCTTTCTATCTTATAGGTTAGATAGGTTATTAGGTCGACTACAGCCCTTCCTAATAATGCCCTAATTGTTACGACCCAACATGCATGACCAAGAACAGGGCCTGCCCCGCAGGCTCGCGGCGGTTATAACACACCACATATGCAGGAGACAAGATGATGATGATGATGATGATGTATTTAACGTCTGGTAACAAAAGGACGTGCCGGGCGCTATGCCGACATGGTCTATACTAATCTAAACTATATTATAGGCTACCGTCTTTACTTAACGTTCCTGTTTAATGACTCGGGTAAATTTCGGAAAAGAAATTGGTCTCCTCTATCTATTCGTATAGAAGAGAGGCTCCCTTAGCAGAACCTAATAAGAAATTAATGCTTACTTTGGCTATACGTTGGCGGAGGTAGCGCGGTGTAGCCTTGCGTCCACGCTTGTAGAAGTAGAAATGGACTGGTGTCTTGGGTTTCCCACAGCTGCAGTTGAGCAACGCATCTTGATGAGCGAATCTCTCGTGGTATGCTATAAAGTCTCTATGATGGGATCTTGCTGCGTATAGCCTTCCTAGTAAGTGCCGAGGGAGGCGGAGTTCGGGCGGCTTGGGGTGAGGAATTATCTCGAGGTCGGCATATTGCCGAGGGCATTGGGACAGCCATTTTCTGGCAAAGGCTTGGAAGACAGCTACTTTAGCTTGCCTTTCTAGGTGCGCTAATGAGGGCTGTGGTTGTGATTTTGGGATTAGTTTGCAGGCTTCCTTGGCTAGAGCATCCGCTTCTTCATTTCCTGGTACTCCCGTGTGCCCAGGGCACCACCAAACATAAACCCTGCCGGGGGTTGTCCAGCTCTCTCTTTGTCTCCGAGTCCAGGAGGAAGAGAGCCTATTGAAGGCCCTAAATCTAGCCTGGCTGCTTCCTATGCTCTGGGAGTATAGTCTAGCCGCGATTACGAGGTTGTCGAGGCAGATATGGACGTTATCTACCATACGAGCCGTAGGAGCCCGGGTAGCTTCCATCAGGCCGTAATACGCAGCATATACCTCCGCGTCATACACCTCAGTTTAGGAGCCGAGTGGTTCGGATCCGCAGAAGATCTGCCGTATAGCTTGGTACCCTACCCAGCCTGCTCCGGCGGAGGCGCTGCTGCCGTCCGACATCTAGGACCCGTCAGTATAGACAACAATATCCCGCTTGGAGAAAGTTACCATCCTGCCTGCAAAGGAGAGGGCCTGTTCTTCTTTGGTCTTATTAGGTTCGTAGCCGACCCTGGCGAGGGCTGTCTGCCAGTCCGCTAGTTGCTCCCAAGGGGGGAGTTCTAACGGATCGATGTATTCGGTATTTTTGCTTACGAGGCTTGCTATTCGTCGTAGCCGTGAGTCTGGTCCTGATTTGTCCCTGAGTCTCGTTCGGAGAGGGTGTCGCTCGTCCAGACGATGGATTCTAGTAGACGCTGTGTGGAGCTTCGCGTCCAGTATCACCTCTACTGGGGGTAGAGCCGCCTCGCGCTATAGGATTGGTACAGGCATAGTTCTATATACGGGGACCATCGCTCTAATAGCTTTGGTTTGCGTCGCGTCCAGTTGGTATAGCAGACTACTAACCCCGTTTAAAATAGTACGTCCATTCTTTATCCGGCTCTTACCGGGCCACCATACTTTAGATATATAGTACTAAATAGGTAATATATAAGAGGTGATCGTTCGACGAAGTAAGTACGTAGGTGCGCCCTAGATAGTATTCCCTAGTCCCTATAGTCTATTAACTATTTAGTATGCTTTTGCGGAGAGGTTTCTTATATGACTCTTAAATATAAGTTTATAGTCGAAGTGAATGCCGAGCTAGCATAAAGAAGAGCCTTTTTTAATAGCCTAAACTGTATAATGCCTCCTATCCGGTAAACCTACTATGATTAATAGGTTTCCGTCTTTTCGTCTCTTAGTAAAGTAGATCAGTTCGGACTTATCGAGGTTAAAAGTAATTCCTTCTATCGCGCCCTATCCTAAAGATTCTTTCTATTCCTTAGTTAGAATGTTATAGTTATTCTTTAGTAATATTAAGCTTGCTAAGATAGCGACGTTATCGGTATAGCCAAAACGAGATCGCTTCCTTCCTAAGCGAGCTATACTTAGCTTAAAAAGAGGTTTGATATAGAGCATAAATATAATAGGAGACACGGGTGAGCCTTATAGTAGTCCGCATTCGAGACCGAAGACGTCTCCTACCTCCCTATTAAGTCTTATTCTAGCTCTCCTTCTGGTAACAAAGCTTGAGACCCAGCGTACGAGGTTCTCCGGCTATCCTTATTCGCAGAGGCGTCGGACCAGTCGTCCTAGGAGCACGGCGTCGAAAGCCCCTTTTATATCGAGCGTAAGCATAGAAGTAACTAGGCCTCTTTACTAGGCGCACTCGATATCGTGGATGGCCGCTACGATAAGGTCGCTATAAGAGCAAAGAGGGAGTACTCTAAACTATTAATCGTGCAGAACACGATGTTTAACTACGATCTAGGCAAGTCGTCTAGCGATAAGTCTCTCCAAGCCTTTTCCGAGGACGGCCAAGAGCGCAATTAGCCTATAGGAGCGCGGGAGTGTCTTGTCTCTTTTTCCCGGTTTTGCTAGGATCACGAAAGTTACTTCTTTAAAACAAGTAGGATACTAACCCTCGCGTATATACCCGCTATAAAATAAGAGGATAATATCCTCGATAACTAGCCATACTATTTTCAAAGTAATCGTAATGATTCCGTTGGTCCCAGGAGTCGTATTTCCCGCGGTAAGAACCGAAGACCGTACCTCGTCCTTCGTAACCTATAGGAAAGGAAACGTAGCTTGCCTTTATAAGACTAGGCTTTCTGTTAGTATGTCCTCGGAGATTACAGCGTTTCTAAGGAGGACGCGGGTAAATAAGTCGCGCTTCTTTTTTAGTTATGAGACAAGCGTGTCTTAGTTATCTACATCTCGGAGTGGCGGGGTCTAAAAGGATCCTATGGCTTTATGCTAACCGACCATTTTAAATATATCTTTACTTAAGGAGGCTAAGGAGATCTTATCTTTCTAAAAGGCATCCTTGGAGCGTTTAAACTCGTAGAGGAAGTCCTATTTTAGAGCTTCGACGTCCTCTTCTTCCTATTAGTAGTTCACTCCGGCTGCGCGGAGTCTTACTAACATCGCTCGCTTACTCATATAGGCTCGGTGTTTGTGTGTGTAGCTCTCGCTCTAGTATGGTCTCCTTGTACCTTTCCCGAGCGTGCGCTTTGTAGAAGCCGTGAGTGCTTTAATAAGACAGTCCGTAAGCTATTGTACTAGGAGATCTAAAGACTATAGGTCTTAGATATTGCTTATAGTGCGGCGTATAGGTTATAAGTTACGTTTAATGATGCCGAGGAAAAGCTCCTCGTCCATCGTGTCGAGCCGAAACCTTCCCGGCGTCTGGCTGGGTGAATCGATCAGGGCCAAGGGGACCCGGGTAAGCAGAGATTCGTGGTTTGATGTCGTGTGTAGTGACGTTTCTATGCTGGTGGAAGCCCCATGGAGGTTGCTGGACGCCCAGCATAAATCTAGGGTGTTGCCGCCTTTGTGCATGGGTTCACCTATAGGTGACATTAGGACAAGGCTAGCGGCTTCTGCCTATTCTACTAGGTTTTTAGCGTCCGGGGAACTCGTGGCCTCGGGCTGCCACGTCTAATGGTGTAAGTTAAAATCCCCCGTAATTAGTACTCGATCCTTAGGTTTGGGTTGCCAGGCCGCTAGGATGTTCCTAAGAGCCTGGCCAGATCGCAAAGAGCCACGAGGGGCGTTATATACGTTAATAACTATAAGGACCTCCTTCATTCCTAAGAGGAGTCGTAAGAAGAGTAGGTCTATAGATAGATCGGGTAGAGGCCGTATTTATACGCCTCGTACCCTAGTTCCTCTACGGAGGTGGGTAAGTACCCTAGGACGGTCTTCGGTCTAATTATCTACTAGGATGAAAGTCTCAAAACCTAGGTGGTGTCTTGTGAGCCTCCTCTCCTCCGAACGGATAAACGGCTCTTATATTAGGAATATATCGATCTGGGCTACGTAAGCTAGGTTTAGTGCTATTTCGTAGGCGGATGCCCGCCTGCCTATATTCGCTTACATAATTTATAAGGTTTTAGAGGGCTATATTCTTCTTTTGTGTCTTATTCGCCGGGGTATAGTCCATCGCTTATTCTTCTTTATGGGAATATTGATGCGACTGCTGGGTCGTATTTCTCTATAATCTTTCTCCCTCAGCTCGGATGGCCCGTAGCTGAGCCTTATCCCTCCTCTGGACTACCCCCTTCACCACTTTAGGTTGGATAGGGCAAGTCGCATCGAAGGCGGCGTGAGGCCCGTTACACGACGGGCATTTAAAGGGGCAGTCGCAGCCATCGTGACCCTCAGTACCGCCGCAGGGTGCCCGGTGTTGATCAGTTGTGTGGGAAGGAGAGCTGCACTTGAGGCATCTCTTCCTTCTGGTGCACGTTCGTTCGTTGTGAAAACCGCCGCAGCGGAGACATTGAGGAGACCTCTTCTCCTTTGGGAACTACAGGTTTACAAAAACGCTGGCCCCTATTAAACGGAGGCGTCTTGGTAGTTGCCTTACGGCTTCCGCCTTGAACCAGGCTGTCACCGTGCCTAGCCTTTCGACTTTGTCCTTCCTAGAGAAGTGTGCTTTTTCAGGCTTGAGTTTCGTCGAGACCTGGATCTCTTCAAGGAGCTCCTCGGTCGTGATTTCTAGCTCAGTGTTGGTTACTAGATAATGCCTGGTGTAAGGGACGTTTGCAATATAGGCTCGGATCTAGGTATCGCGTTGCTCGATCGCTTACGCTTAGAGAAGGGTAGCGATCTGTTCTCTGTTCTCTAGTAGGACTTTTGCACTATCCATTGACGAAGGTAGGAGTGCTAATCCTGTCTTAACATGGTCGATCCCCTTAAGGGCTTTTCGAGCTTGGGGACTTAGCCTTTCCCGAACGAAGATATATATATTATAGGCTTTCTCGTTCTAAAGCGGGCTTTTAAGCGATAGACGCGCGAAGATACGTAGATCCTTTAAGGCCGCCCGGTTTATAGCTTATTTTGCGGCTTATTTGGCTGGCGTTGGTTTATCCTATCTTCTAGATAGTGGCTGGCTCGCCGCCGCCGCGTATGAACGGACTGGGGGCGGCTGGTTCTGGGTTATGTGCGAGGGATGCCCCTGGGAACTCAGGTCAGTCTCGCTAGGCCCTGTGCTAATAGCGTGTATAGACCTTGCTAGACCACGTTGATGCCGGTTTGAACGCTGTTTCTCCTCCTGAAGCTCTCTCTCCAAGGATTCGATCTTCGTCAAACAGTCTTTTAAAAACTGTTCCCTCTTGGCGTCCCGACGTAGGAGGTCCTGGATAAGATTCGAAAGCTTGTTGATCTCGTCTTTAAGCTCAGAGTTGTCCTGGTGGTTAACCTGCTTAACTATTCTGACCTTTGCAGTCGGCTTCCGGACTCGTCCCGACCGCCGAGATATACCGGCGTCCCCGTGAACCGTGATCGATGGCCCTATATCTAGGGAGACCGCTATGGTCGTGGAATTCAGCTCGTATGGGCTGATGTTGAGAGATGATAGTGCAGTGGGCCGTAGCCCTCTATAACCTTAACAATTACTAATAGTGGGTACCTTTCGAGGTATGTGTTCAGAAGTTGTTCTATTTGTATTAACCCCATGCAGGAGACAAGGGACACTAGGCACCCTCTCACGGAACGGAAGAACTATGGTACAAGTCACGTAATGATAAGATAAGACATGAGCGGCCATGGTGGGGCTATGAGCGACCATGGTGGGGCCATGAGCGCTCACCCGATCAGAGGAACTGATCATTGACAAGGGATATGTTCAGGACCAGGACTTGTATAGAAGGATGGAATCGAGCTGGGCTCTAGGACAGACTTTCCACAGCTCTTCAGCAATTAACTTCGTATCAGATCTTATGATCGCTTTCAGCTATCTTCCCTGAGAACCTCTTTGATAAGACTACGATTGATCACCGCAGCCTTCCCTTACCTTACGACTTACAGACATAGCTTCCCTGAAGCTATCCCCGACTACGAATACTGTTACCAGTTCCGCAGCCTCAACTTCTGCAAACATACCTCACTACGACTAGCTGGCCGTAACACTAATCTACTATGGGCTAGTAACTCCTTCTAAAATAATGAGGTATACCATCCTCTTTACTATTAGCCACTCTAGGCCTTTACTTAAATAGGATAAAAAAGAGATTAGACGCTAGGATCTATTCTTTAAGAAATTTGTTTTCGCCGGGTTCCAGATTATAATAACCTTTATTTTATGGAAGGTCCTAGGGAAGTAGCTGTTACGACCCAACATGAAGACCAGGGCGTGCCCCGCTGACGCCTAGCGGCTACGGCGCATCATATATGCAGGACGGGACGGAACATTGGGGAAACCCCAGGAACGGAAGAACTATGGTACAAGTCACGTGATGATAAGAGATATGATAAGGGATAAGGATATGTTGGATATGCGACATATCCAACCGAGTCAAGGATATGTTGGATATTCGACATATCCAACCGAGTCAAGGATATGTTGGATATTCGGCATATCCAACATATCCAGACAAAGTGGACTGTACAGCACTGTTCAGTTAGGATCGGACTTGTATATAAGGATGGACTCGAGCTGGGCTCTAGGACAGACTTTCCATAGCTCTTCAGCAATTAACTTCGTATCAGGATGAACATCCGCTTTCAGCTACTACCTTGACAAGACTACGATTGATCACCGAAGCCTTACCTACCCTTACGATTGACAGACATAGCTTCCCTGAAGCTATCCCCGACTACGATTACTGTTACCAGTTCCGCAGCCTCAACTTCTGCAAACTACCCCTACGACTAGCTGGCCGTAACAGTAGCCCGTTTGAATATAGGCCTAAAAGAGCTGCTATATAGGTATAGCTATTAAGCCCTAAGTATATTATAGTAACTTTATAGTAATCCTATTAATCCTAGGGGTTATAGCCTTTATAAGAGTCGCCTAGCGTACTTCTTCTATACTGACTACCTGCTGCCAGGGTATTAGACGCCTTGCTACTATAGGAATAGTAAAAAGGTTCCTAGGTAGGTCGTCTGTAGCGTCGAATCTCTTTAGTAAGGCCTTCCGTAGGGCCTATGCTTTGTTATAGTTGTTATTAACTGCCTGTCCGTCTACTACTAGCGGTGGGGCTTTAATAGCTAAGCTGGACTTGCGCCAGCTTAGTACTTAATGAAGGCCCTAGTTAGACCTAGTATCCTCAATCCTAGCAGCCTAGTAGGTACGTTTTACCTTCCTGACTATAATTAGAAAGGCCTTCTGCTCCTTTAGGATAGGCGGCGGTATAGCCAGCCTAGGCTCTTAAGCTTATTAGCGCCTAGCTTCAATAGTCGCTTAGTAGGCTTCTGAGCACTCCTCTGTCTATTAAGGGGCTCCCTTACCCTAGTTAGTTCGTCTCTTCCTTACTGCCAAGATAGCTATAGAGAGGAGGCTAACTAGTTAGGTAGCTAGGGAGTCTATTTCTACTACAGTAGGTTTCTCCCTTAAGGTAGGTAGGGCTAAGACTCCTACCTTTACTAAGTCGGCAAGTCGAGGTAGGGCCGTATCTGGGACTAAGAGATGGCTAATCTAGCGTCTCTATACCTAGACTTTACCTAGATAAATACTTATTATAATAGCCTAGTGATCTGCCCCTGGGTATAGGTATGGGCTAATATAGGCCTTTATAAAGGGGATATTTGAAAAGGTTAGATCGAGGATATACTTATAAGTATAGGTTAGAGCCCTAGCTTCCTGTTACGAGCTGGACAAGGCAACCAACTGTGGCACTAAGCAAAAGCTTCGATAATGATGACTCCGGCATCATTGTCCCTTGTTCTGCATTATATAGCTACGCGCCCACAGTGACAAGTTGCGGCGGGCGTAACACTTCCTTAATAAATTCTAGATTATGGCCTTCGGCCTATTCTACAATATTATCTCCCCGGTTCCGGCTACGGGCGCCGGGTTCCCAGTAAGGATAGTAAGTATTAAAGTCCCTAGCTATAAGGGCTCTTACTAGCGGTTGATAGCCCAAAAAGGCACTTGTTATATAGTTTTTAGGCCCGCCCAGCGGCCTATAGATGTTTACAATAGTAAAGTTACTAACCTTTACCTATAGGATATCTCTTGATTAGGTAGGTCTTTATTGCTATATTTGTAGCCTTAGACCCTTACGTATATAGGTTATAACCCTAGGTCTTATATCTCTGTTATTCTAGAAATTAACTAGTATATAAGAGTTATAGCCTGGGTATGTATTAATTTGTATCTTATCTCTATAGCCTATCCAGGGCTCCTAGATCAGTACTATATCGATCTGATCCGCCCAGCAGAGCTCTAGGAGAGCTGTATAAGCTGGGCTTCTCTTCCCTATGTTACACTAGGCGACTTGTAGTACCCGTGGAGAGGCTGGCCTGAGCCTACTGCTCTGAGTCGAGGTCGAGGTGGGTGTAGGCATTAATAACGTTGTAATCAGGCTTCTGCGTCACCCGCTGAGCCCTGCTGCTTGAGGTAGCTAGGGTAGGTTGGCTAGGTAGGGGGGGTAGGACTGGGTCGTCACTCGTCAGGGGCTTGCAGCCCTTCTGCTTCAGCCCTATTCTCATCTTCATCCATGCTGCTATAGCTAGCCGCATTACTAACGTCCGCTATAATAATTGAGTCCTAGGTAGGGGTAGGGGTGCGTAGGCGCTTTAAGCCGGGCTGATGGCTCGTTAGGCTGTTACTAGGTTGCTGGGTATTGCTGGCTTGGGTGCTAGCCTAGCTACTCTGATAGAGGGCCTCATAGGCCTTCTGACCAGCCTTACGGATCCGGGAGAGTTCCTTCCGGTCTGGGAGTGTATGGGAGCCATTAACCACTAGGGGCCTTGCTGGGCAGTCCTTGTGGTTAGCTTGGAAGGGGCCGGAGCAGTTGGCGCACTTCGGTCTAGCTATGCAGGGCCCAGTCTCGTGGGATCCCGAGGGCCTGCTATAGTTGCTACAGAGTGGCTGTCGGTGATAGTATCGGTTCGAATGATATCCCTGGCATCCAGGGTTATGTCTAATTAGGGTCTTCTTCTTTTAGATAAGCTGAGACCTGCTGCTTTAGTTAAACAGTCTAAAGGGTAACGTGAATGATAAGCGAGTGAGACAGACAAGCGAGTGAGACACAAAACTGCGCCGATGATGCTTCAACACAAATGGAGACGTTTCTTCCACAACACATCATGGCATCCAGAAGTAATGAGTCAGGCATACAGCTGGCCCTTCAAGCTATCAGAATCAATCCAGAGCTTAGTGCACGGGCTGCAGCTACGATCTACTCGGTCAGCCATGCAACATTGAGTCGACGATTGAAGGGCTCTACATCTCGAAGCGACAGGATACCGAACTCGAGGAATCTTACTTTGCTAGAAGAGCAGACGTTAGTTGATCACATTCTCGATCTAGATGCCCGATCCCCGGATCCGTGGTATGGAAGAAATGGCTGATCGACTGCTTACTGATCGCGACGTACCTCCGGTTGGGAAGCGCTGGGCCTTAAACTTCGTCAAACGACAACCACAATTGCGGACGCGGTTTTTTCGGAGGTACGACTACAAGAGGGCCCAATGCGAGGATGCAGAGGCTATTCGCGGCTGGTTCGCTCTTATGAAGAACACAATCGCGAAGTATAGTATCGATGAGTTTGATATCTACAACTTTGATGAGACTGGCTTTATGATGGGCCAGATTGCATCTGGCATGGTTGTCACAAGTACTGAAAGGCGTTCAAACACAAAAATGGCGCAGCCTGGTAATCGAGAATGGGTTACAGTGATTCAAGCCATCAACTCGCAAGGCTATAACGTCCCGCCGTACATCATCGTTGCAGGCCAATATCACCTCTCAACCTGGTATACAGAGTCAGGTTTCCCGGACGACTGGGTCATTGCGACGTTAGAAAACGGATGGACAACAAATTAAAGAGGCCTAGATTGGATCCAGCACTATGATCGTCATACGAAACCACGTTTGAGAGGCCAATATCGCCTCCTCGTCGTCGACGGGCACGAAAGTCACCACTCAACAGACTTTGAGCTATATTGCAAGGCAAACAAGATCGTTACACTTTGTATGCCGCCTCATTCGTCTCATCTACTCCAGCCCCTTGACGTTGGGTGCTTTGGTCCGCTAAAGACGGCGTATGGGCAACAAATTGAGGATAAGATGCGGCGGGGCGTAACCCACATCTCAAAGGAGGACTTCTTTCCTGCATATCGCAGCGCATTTAGTCAAGCGATGACTGAAAAAAACATCCAAGGGGGTTTTAGAGGAGCTGGGCTTGTTCCTCTGAGTGCAGAAAGCGTCCTATCAAAGCTGGATATCCGGCTACACACTCCAACGCCTCCAGCATCACCACCACAGACACCTCCGCCTTCGGTTTCAAGGACACCAAACAACCCAGTAGAGGCAAGCTCTCAATCCAACTTTATTAAGAGTCGGATCACTCGTCACCAAAGCAGCTCCCCAACCTCTATTTGCGAGGCTGTTGAACGACTTTCTAAAGGTACAAGAGGCATTATGCACCAAGTAGCCTTACTTAGATCTGAGGTACAGATTCTTAGAGACGAGAATAACCAACTCAGTCGACGACGGAGAACTAAGAAAACACGCCTACAACATGGAGGAAGTCTTACTGTAGCTGACGCAGCAGATATACAGTCACAGAAAGATGTGACTGCGCAGGTTCAGGAGGAAATGCGTCGTACTAGTGGTCGCAAACTGAGGGCCGAGACAGGTCAGCGACGGTGTGACGTTTGTGGTCACCCGGGACACAATTCACGAACGTGCCAGTTTATTGAAGAGATGTCTGAAGATGAGGATTATGAGTAGTTTGAATTGAATTGATGCTGTTGATGTTGATATGGAAGCCAGTTTATCTCATCGGCGCAGTTTTGTGTCTCACTCACTTGTCTGTCTCACTCGCTTATCATTCACGTTACCGGCTGGTAAAGAAGGCAATGCCGTCTGGCACGAGGCCATTCCTAGCCCCCCTTGGAGATTGTGGTCTAGACTGCACTGTTTTAATTGAGCTGGGTATCCCATGCTGCCATAAGATCTACTCCTAAAAGTTAGATTTAGCTACTTTCAGTAAATGGGAGGTATAACCTCGGTGGCGTCTTCGAGAGACGTCTTCCTCAGATCCATACCGCCGGATCCTTGACCCTAAGATTGCTGCATCCCTCCGCGGTAGGCTAAAGAACATATTGCAGCCTGTCCTATCATAACTAGCCTTACCTGCAGAGGGCCAGTCAGCCAGACAAGCCCGCACTACCTATAGCAGCCAAGGCGTAAGTAGTAAGAAGCGAGGCCGCCCACCTGGGAGCAAGAATAAGTCGACGCTAGCTGGGCTTACACAAGAGACAAGTTAGCCAAGTCAAAGCCAGATATCAAGCTCATCCTAGCGACAAACAAGGAGCCAGTCTAGTGTTCTTGGTAAGGGGAGGACAACAGGGAATTATGCAAGTGGACGGCCGATGTAGCCTAGTGTTCGGAGGAAACGGAGTTAGTGGGAAATGGTCTGTAGTGACGATGAATCTTTGCAACCACGTCGCAAAAGGTAGTTAGGTAATAGACCTTTTGAGGGGTTATATAGTCCCTATTTGAGATTTACAAACCTGGGGTATAAGTAGGCTGTAATACGTACTTTTAGAAATCTCAAATCCGAGCTTAGGTTAGAGAAGAGGGCAGGAATAGCCATGTTAGTGCAGTCACCCTCACCGCCTTTATGGGGAGGTATTGTTTTTTTGAGCCAATCAAAAGGTCGAACAGCGACGCCGGTGTAAGGTCGACGCCGGTGTATCAATTTGCGACGCCGGTATATCAATTCCCATGGGATATCTACCAGCTAGAGCCTAAGGGCCTGGCAGACTATCCGGCGTAGGGCGAAGGGGGCGTGCTTCTTAGTAGCCACTAGGCCCTCTTCTAGGATATAGGTAAAGACCCGGAGGTCCCCCTTCGGTTAGGATAGAGCCTGGGCCCGGGTCTCCGTTAAACTCTATGTCTGGACATCGGGCCGGGTAGGGATTCGGGCACGGGTCGGGGCTACGGCTACAGCTGTAGTTAAAGCCGAGGCTATTACGTTAGTCTATTTCCGGCTCGGAGCCAGAGCCGTAATCTCGTTACCCATAATCCTCTTTAAGGCTTAAATTATATAGGTTATAACTAGCTTTTTTTATAATCTACTTCCTAGGCCCCTTAAAGCAAGAGATTACGTTGTCCATAGACTAAGTAATAACCATAAAGACGTCCTTTCGGGCTTCATAGTACTTAGCCTCTTCATTAAGAGCTATAAGGACAGCTCCAGTAGCTGTCCTAGTCATAGTCGAGGGCCCCTTAGCCGTTAAGGGGGTTGTTGTTGGGGCGTCGGGCTGGCTTCCTACGAGGCTAGGCTGGAGTGGCTAGGCCTCGGTTTCGCGGCGGCATTTAGCCCTTGAGGATGGGGGCGGCTCTGAAGAGGGTCCAGAGCCTCGATCAGGGCCGGCCGAGGAGGCCGGCAACGGTCCAGAGCCCGCCGGAGGCTACGAGGCCATTGCAGGAGGGCGCCAGAGGAGAGGTGAAGGGTTTTCAGCTATTAAGGATTTTGGTGGTAGCCCACTTATTACACTAATAGTAGATGCCAAGATAATTTTAGGCGAGAGGGAAGTTTGGACGACGCGCCATGAGACAAATCCAACTTCATCCATTAGGAAACCGATGCAAATTTGCCGAACCTGTATCTCGTCACAGTAATCATCGAAGCAGTTGGAAATTTTGGAAATCTTTGCTTTCT
This sequence comes from Colletotrichum phormii, assembly GCF_030913505.1. NCBI lineage: Eukaryota > Fungi > Ascomycota > Sordariomycetes > Glomerellales > Glomerellaceae > Colletotrichum > Colletotrichum phormii. The sequence goes on along the minus strand of NW_026851445.1, from coordinate 2,408,829 downwards.
TCGAGGGCTTCGCCTCGATATTCGCATCTTTGTCAGATTATTTCGGCACAAAGTGTGGGATCGATCCCTGAGGTTCAGACCAATGGTTAACCGAGGGCGTCTCTCGCCGGCATGCCTTCCATGCAGGGGGAGGAAACTCAAGGCAAGTTCTCTGGACTTACCGTACATTCCTATTGCATAATTTTCTCAGGAAGTCTTTTGACTGACGATCCGTCGCCCCTAGTGTGATCTTCAGCCGGACAAATGTGGCCAATGTGCCAGGGCCAGATTAATATGCCATGGATATCGGGATCCTGACGCTATACAGTTCCGCAGTGAGAACATTTCGGCGGAACAAAAGGTGACTGCTCGTCGGAGCCGTGTCTTACACGCAGAAAACCACCCAGCCTCCTTGGACCTGAGCTGGGATACACGAGCTCGATATGCATTCTTCTCGACGTACATTCAAGGCTTTACTCGAAGCATTGGCGAGATAGCTTACCATTACCGGACCGCAAAGACACTTGATCTTCTTTCAGCGAGCTTCGAAGCAGCAAGCCTAGCCTTTATGGCTGTTCAGCTCGGCAGTCCAAATCTTCTCCGGTTGGCTAACTCAAGTTACGTCACGGCCATCCAGCGACTTAATCACATTCTCTGCTCACTCGAACCTGACGAAGCGGAAAAAGCACTTCAAACCATCCTGCTGCTAGATATGTACGAAAAGCTTGTACACCGGGATCCGGGAAAGTCTCAATCGTGGCCGAGTCACGCACAAGGTGGCTTATCACTACTCGGTGCCCGTGCGACGAGTATTGTGTCTACCTCAACAGGCTGCCAAGTTGCAGCGAGACTTGTGACGGCAGTGACAGTGAGCTGTGCCACAGTTGGAGATAGAGTACCTCTAGAGCTTACGAAGGCTCGTCGGAATATTGGCTATCGTGTCAAGAGCGTGAAATGGACATTTCTAGGTGTCCTCGCCCAGGTCGTCAACCTCAAATTCGATATCGTTTATGGGAGAATCTCGGCATTGGAACTTCTGGTGAAGGCAAAAGGTATCGATGAAAGAATCGATACGTTGGACAAAGCCCGCCCGCCATCATAGAAACCAGTAACCATGAAAGTCACTGCAGACAAGCGGATCCTGGGATGTTTCTACGATATCTACCCAGACCACTACATCACTCAAGTCTCCAATGCAATCTGCACAATCCGTCTCATTCTTTACCACCTTGTCAAAACTTACGTCCCTAAGAGAGTCGACCAAAAGAGGACACCTTTCATGGAACAGGGCGCGATTCGGTCAATCAGATGTGCGCCTCAGTGCCTCAGTTTATCTTAACAGGAGTACACAAAACAAATACGTTGCCTTTCTCGCCTGTGCAACAGCTTCACTGCAGCACCTTTCTGGCGCCACTTTATCTATCAATCAGGTATCAGAAGATGAGAAAGCAAAAGCATGGGTGCAAGAATGTCTGAAGTTTATGTGGGAATCTGGAGGCCTCAAAGCAGCTAAAGAGATACTCCATGTCACACAAACAGCACCAGACCTAGACTACTGGACCGTGTTTGCTATGACCGGTAGCTACGCGCTTGGAGCCTAAAACAATGTGGCTAATTCTGTGATACATTCTCAGTCATTCACATCATGTAGTATGAGCAAAAGTTAGTTTATGTTCTATGTTCATCTTAATTGGACATTACGTGTGATGAGGAAGGAATACAAGCTCCCGCATCAATTCTAGGTGCAAGCAAGCTAGTGTCACTCGCAACAACCCGATGGAAACCTCGGCCGAGCCAGCGATTATTCATCGAGGGGTGCGAATATGAGCCTCTCTCTACTCCTTTAATCCATCCAAAGATATAGCTGAATCAACGACAGTCCTTTCATATGAAGTCCATTGTAAGCCCAAAATCTTCCTCTCCCGGGATGTGTTGTATCCAAAAGACTTCAAAGCCGGACTGGGCGCTCCTCCGAAGTTACCAGGTTCTGGCAGCTTTTCCCTCATTGAAGGGAAGCTATTCCAAAGTGCATTGGCCATCTCTTCATTGCTGTAGAATCCGGCTGCAGTAAGGAAACGCTTGCCCCCAGCGCTCTGGACCTCTATGGCTCTTACGTGTGCCAGGGCGATGTCACGGACGTCAGCCCAGAGGGGCAATGCTGTGGGCGGCAGACCTGCCTTGTGCTTTCCGAGAATGATTTCCGCCAGAAGCTGGTTCGAGGTTTTAATCCCGTAGAGTGACTTGACCGGCACTCTGACGGGGCCATAGATCATGGGCGGGCAAATGGTGGACAAGGTAAAGTTTGGCTTCTCGGTCTCGACAAGGTTCCAGGCCGCCCTTTCGGCAAAGACTTTTGAAGCAACATATGCCATCATGCCATCGATTAGGCATCCTCTAGAGTCACTGGGCTCCAGTATTCCTCTGAGTACGTCTTTTCTGCGCCTATGGATGCAATTCCAGGGTTCAAAATGGCTGCGAAGGAAGAGGTCACGACGACGACGCGCTTGACACTGGGGCAGGAATCTTTGATCGCCTTGTAAACGCCCGTTGTACCGAAGACAGCAGGATCAATGAGATCTCTCTTCGGGTCTGTGACATTGTAATGGAACTGTGCACCGGTGAGTAGGAGGTTCAAGGGATGGTAGCAGTCAATTTTCCCTAAGACTTACTGGGCTTGCCACGTGTATCACAGCTTCAAGTCCAAGAGAGCCCAGCCCTTCGAAGGCCCCATCCACCGCAATATCTGGGACAAGCACAATATCGAGATTGCCATGAGAAACGTCTTTGTAGGCATTCAGTACCGCTTTAGCCTTCTTCTGAGATCGGACAGTGGTGATAACGGAGTGTCCACGCTTCAACAGAGTGTCAATCACATGACCGGCCACGAAGCCAGTGCCTCCTATGTTCCAGAAAGCTTTTGCATTAGCCTTATTTCCATTTTCATGATACACTCAGTCATACCGGTGACAAGAACTTTGGTCATTATTGTGCGTGATAATTATGTAGGATATGGAGTAATCGCTTGTGTTGCCTTTGTGGATGGCTTGAATGATAAGGCAATTTGAGTGACGAAACTTGAGAGGCAATTGTGAGTTTTTTCAGTAGTTTTTAAGTCAACTGCTGCATAATTCGCTACTGTAAGTAAGTGACGCGTAATTGCCGATAGAAATCAGGTGAATGGTCGGCGCCAGGTCTGGATGACGAAGCAACGTGAGCCTGGCGAGTAATGAAACTTTTTCAGTGGCTCGATCTTGGCTTCCACGAGCTTACAAGCCATGTCATGAACGTTGCAATTATGGGGACAGTGGCCTTGGAATACCCCCTAGCATCAAGACAAGGTTCGAAATGGCTTATAGGGCGAGTTGATGCATGCCGTAACGCTAGCCATTTCTGGACATAAACATCAACATTTAGACCGAGTTGGGATCTCGCAAGTGGAAATGACAGTTCGTTGCCTCGGATCCATGTCGGTATTACCAAAACATTACTCAAACAGCGCTGACATTTAATTCCATTGACTCCGATGTCTGAACCATCAAGAGTAAGTCACCTTGGAAATATCTCAAGATCGTGTCTGATTTCAAAGCAACTGGATTTATCAGAACTATCGAGGGCATCGGCAAGCCGGATTTCAATAGTTCAAATTACCAGTTGAAAGAATAGTTTGGTTGCCATTCCGATGACTTCTGTTTGATTATATTGGTCTGGGAGTCGCTCCATGATCTACACATCAAGAACCACCCCGACGAGAGACTAAATGGTCGAAGGCTTTGCACGAGATGCTCCTGAGGGGTTCCAAAACTTCATCAAAAATGTAGCCATTGTAGGAGTGAGTTATTACGGATAATATCTACATGTGGAGATAAGTTATAGTTGACGAAATAACTTCTAGGCTGGCGGGAACATTGGAAAAGCCATCGCAGAGGAACTCCTAAAGACTGGGAAACATACCGTGACAGCTATCACTCGTAATGAAAGCACTAGCTCCCTACCGATTGGTGTCAAGAAGGCCTCTGTCAGTTACGAGGACAGGAAGTCGGTGGTGGCAGCTTTGAAGGGTCAAGACTTCCTCATCATCACGCTCTCACTGAGCGCCCCTCCGGGTACTCATACATCTTTTGTTCAAGCTGCTGCCGAGGCAGGCATTTCATACGTCATGCCAAACGCGTACAGTATCAACGCACACACCGAAGCCATCAGGAGAGACATTCCTATCACAAACGCCGCCATGGAGAATATCGCAGAGGTTCAGAAAGCGGGCTTGACTTCGATTACGCTGATGAACGGGTTCTGGTGCGAGTACAGCCTCGTCGCAGATCCCGCCACCTTTGGCTTCGACTTGAAGAATCGCACGATTACTTTGTACGACGACGGCGAACAAGCTATCAAGGTCTCTACATGGGCACAATGTGGTCGCGCCGTGGCATCTGTGTTGAGCCATAAGATCCTCCCCGAGAACGCCGACGGTCAGTCGACAACCATCTCCCAATTTCATAACAAGACTGTCTTTGCCTCAAGCTTCAAGTTTAACCAGCGCAACATGCTGGAGAGTGTCAAGCGAGTGACGGGGACAGCCAATTCTGACTGGAACATTGATCATGAGACCACTAAAAAGAGGTACAGCGACGGTCTTGAAGAGCTTAAGCAAGGCAAGGAGGAGGGCTTTTATAAGCTGATGTACGCTCGTGTCTTCCAACCGACCGATGATGCGGACTTCGCGTCTGACAACAATCTCCTGGGGCTGCCAATCGAAGATTTGGATGAAGCTACACGCACTGCCATATCAATGTATACAGAATACTCAATCGATAGATGAGCCACTTAGTAATAATTACAGAAATATGCGGTATTAATACCGGCATTCTGCTTTAATTGTAAAGAGCTTCCACTCGAGATCTCCATCTTGTCCTCAGCCAGGCTATGTGGGGTTCGCCATACAACGAGATTTGTCAACCAATCTCTTAGCTCAGAGACTAAATCATTTGACAAGATCAGCTTGCTTCTCTTTGGCTGCCTTCTCTACCTCAAGAGTCTCTGCCCATGTCATCTTGGATATGCGTGGAGGGGGGTCCCGTTGTCCCTTGGAATCTCGAGGGACACTTTCTGCTGCGACACAATCGGGGCCACCGGAATAATAAGAGCGGCTATCAGCTTGATGATATTAGTAGCTGAACATATCAAGAGAGATTCAATGTCTACAAACCCATTGTGTTTGTGATAGACAACGCCACTTTGTCGGCCTTCTCTCCCAAGGTCTTCAACTAGATAACGTCAGTGCATGGGAGGTACAAAATTACAACTTGTTCAACAGCGTAAATCACTTACGAATCCCATATTGAGTATAAGGCAGAATAGTTTTCGGAAATCAAGAAATCTTACGAAGTGGTACTTGATCTCACAATGTGCTGAGAAAACGGTGGCCCTTTGGGCAAGGTCGTCTCTTATTTATCCAACTTTTGTCTCGTTGTTCCTGCTTTTGACGGCTATCTTAACAACTTAGCATGTCGCACAGCCGCAGTTCTTCGCCCAGCGGCTAGGAAATGATCCCTACGCCTCAAGTGACAAGTTACGTCATTTTGGGGCGCATCTGGCCACCTGAGTAACTGAGCATCTATTGTTTTGCCAAGGGAAATTTTCCGCCAATCCAAGTTGGGAGGGGCTGTGCCGCTAGCACTTGGCAAAATTGCAACGTGAATAGCCAGAAAAGAAGTAAATGGTGGGATTGATGTTCGGACTCTGTTAAATGACTGCGAAACAAGGCTAGCCGATACGCCCGAGTTATATGTTTTATTGTCCACTCCGCCCCCACCCCCTGTGATAACGAAACAATTGATGACGTATAGCGTTTTCCATTCTTACATCCATGAGGAAAGAAAGTACAATTTCTCTTTGTCCAACCAAGTTCCTCCTACAATAGCACAATGCCCCTTAGTCTGATCAACCTGCGCAGTGGTGTTATTCACGGAATAATTAGATGTACTTGCCTGCCAAAAACGGCACAAATGAAATCACGGGCAGCACTACCACGAAGCTTCCTTTCTATTAAAATTCCAACTCTGTCAGTTTTCAGTACAGGCTATAATTGCTGCATAAGGAGTGACCGGTGCACTTGCCCACGTGCTGCTGACATCGACAGGCCTCCTGGCTGGGTGATCAGTGTAGGTCACCGCCACACCTTTATTGATTACGAAGTTACCTGTCATATTTCCTATCTATCAGTACTTTCGTATTCGCGACTTCTTGAGGCTTTTACTGAAACAGGATGATACAGGGGTGAGTCATTGCAGCCTGCAGGCGGCAACTCTGGTCTCGGTGTACGCTGCATCACTGCGAGATACATCAAGGTGTCTAAAGTACGTATTCGAGCAGATACATTGTTTTCGGTCCAAAATTCGGCGCTGCACTGATTTTCCACCGCTCTATGGTATACGTGAAGTATTGTCGGGCATCAGTCGCTGAGACTTCAATTGACTCTGATTCCTGTCCGCGGCCAGCATATCGACATGGACTCAATCCCGCCTCTTGCATATCGAGAGTGCATATCTGCGTTGAAAACCCATGTCACACATTCTTGAAAATCACGCAGAAAACTTTCCAACTAGTATCAATTTGTCGACCTATCTTATTGACGCCCGCTTGCGATCAACTTGTACATCTCGGCGATACTAGGTCGCGTCCTCATGCCGAACAATTGAGCGAATGTGCGAACAGCGTCGATTGAAGCCGATTGTTTCCCCTTAGATGAAACTGCATGTTGAGCTTTTGATCCGCATCTGAGTTTTTCCGTGACGGCGTTTTCGGGGACGGAACATCGTTGGCAAACGTTGTCAGGAGAAGCAATGGAATGTGTCCTATCCGGGTTTTGGGCAGCGCGGAGTACTTACATGTAGGTAGCTCAGAATAAATGCGTGCATTTTTCTTCAGAATCTTAGCGACCTAGTTGTACGTAATACTTCATCAACCTGGGTCGCTCCTGTCGTATCAAGCGCTAACTCGGTAAGTAACACTCTCGCAAAGGCTGCAGTTCACTAGCTTATACTAACGCAGAGAGTTCCAAGTTTTCATAATAGATACACTGCCCGTATCTTGAGTTGTCCTATTGACTTCACTCTCTCATATGAATGATCATACACAACTACACAATGTTTGTCTTCAATTCCTGACTCGTGAAATGTCTGCATCGTTCAAAAGTAAATAGGGCCTACCAGGATAGATTTGTTGTCAAGGGCTTTATTCCGTAGTCGGGCAACGACTCTTTATCTTCCCTTCTAGGACAAATCTTCGTCTTTGAGTTTTTATACTGGCATACCGAGAGTTGAGGTTGTTGAACGGAACAATCCGTCTGCACCACTTAAGGTATTTTATTCCCTCAAGTAGCTGTCTTAAACGGAGATCCCTTCACGCTTCTTCAACTTGCGGCGCAATATAACTTCCCAAATCGCGGGGTGTACGGATACTCTGTCTCTATGCCAGTAATATATCCGGAGTATTGGCGAGCATTTACCACGAACGTCTTAGTTGAGCTCTATCGTAATGACTCATCGCCCACCTTGATGGCACCCTCTGCCGTGAAGCCGAGAAAAATAGAGTAGCGACGCGTTTTACCAAACCGTCAAACTTCACCAATTCCAGGCCTGGCTCAAGACTGTGCCAGGTCAGCATACGGTCGTATACTCAGACGGCTCCAAAGCTCCTGACGGGGCTACAGGGTTCGGCTTTCTTATCTACCGCAACAATAAACGTATAGCCCAGGGCTGCGGCCGTCTCGGCTTAGCAGAAGTGTTTGATGGTGAGGCGGAGGGGGCGAGGGCTGGGCTCCGACGGGCCCTTCAGACCTCCCAAGGCCAGCCTATACACATCTGCATCGACAATACCAGCGTTATTCAGGGGATTCGCGGTAAGGTCCCAGACTCCTCACAAGCGGCCTTCCTTGAGATCCAGGAGGTAGGCAGGATACACGATATACGAACCCATTGGTCTCCTGGGCACCAAGGTATTAAAGGAAACGAAGAAGCAGACAGCCTAGCTAAGGAGGGAACAACTCTACCAGTCCTTAGGGTCCAACTAGCTACTCTATCAGGTATCAAGTGGCTTGCTAAAGAGCGGCCAAGACGCCAATATAGACGATGGTGGAAACAAGAGGCAACTCCCCGCTATACCCAACTAGGGCTCAAGGCTACCCTTGCTTGCCCTCCTGAACTTGGCCTCCCTAGGGCTGCCCTTCATCACCTCCTCGCGGCACGGTCAGGCCACGGGGACTTTGAACAATATCACCAACGCTTTAACCACAAAGAAGCACTACTCACCTGCTCCTGTGGATGGGTTAAGGAGGCAGACCATCTAGTCTACTGCCGAAAGACCCTACTGAGGAGGCAACAGTGGCCCACCCTCTACCCCTACAGCCGCCAGGAGCCCGTAGGACCTATAGGGTCCCTCGATCGCTACTTCAAGGGGCTAATCACTGACTCTGAAGGCTTCCAGGCCTTCCTCTGCGTGACAGACTTCTTCCAGAAGATCTGCCCGCGGTACTAGAAGATAGGTCATAACCTATCCTCCAAACGACAGACTACCTCTAATAAGAAACCAGATGGTTATAACGGAACTAGGGCACCAGTGGGAACTAGGGATGGATAGAACACATAGTAGCTCACGAGCAAGATTTGGAGGACGTCAGGAGACGGCGTGTACTATATAGTATATAGCTAGAGCCTGCGACCCTTCACGCCACATACCCTCCGGGAGGTCTGCCGCAAGGGCAGCTGCGCCCTTGCCGCCATGGCGTTAAATATAAAACAAACAAAACAAACAACAAAACAAACTTCACCAATCCAGCAACACCGCCTACCACCCGACGAAATCACGGTTGATGACCATGACCAGAGGGCCTGGAAATAACGGAGTTGCTCCGCCTTGGTTGACTTCGCTGCATGGGCAGCCATATCACATACGGCACTACCGGCATTGGTGAGAAAGAAGACAAAGCTCCATGGCGGCCCCGGACCCAACCTTTAAAGACGCAATCGAGAAAAAGAAATTTTCAACTCAATCACGGAAGCGGTATCGGGCTCGGGTGCGCTGGTAAAACTGACAGAAGGGAATTTGAGCGAAATTGGCGCTCGAGATCGAAGGGGGTTGGAAGGTTTGAGGCCGGTGGAGACATTGGTAGAAATTCTATCCCGAGTCGATATGTGATAGGCTTTAGCACACGAAAAACACCCTTGAGGCTTGCCCGCCCATTGACTATGTCCAACCTGCTCCGAGGTCCAGCTACCGCAGGGATTTTCGGGTCTCTTGTCGACTCATTACACTTTTCCATACGGATACAGGTCCCCTGACAGCCACGTCAGCCTCGTGGCAAATCGAATACTAGATACGAATGTAAGCCCGAGCGCAAGTTACGGCATGTTCCATTGTGTATAGTCGCGCCTGCATTAACAGCTTAATTCGTGACAATTAGATACTGGCCAGTGTGTAAGAGATCGATCACTTGATTACGTGACTAAGCCCAAGTGCGAGAAGGTTGACAACATCACCCGCCATCCCCATCCCCGTATCCCCCCGGCAGGGTTTATGTTTGGTGGTGCCCTGGGCACACGGGAGTACCAGGAAATGAAGAAGCGGATGCTCTAGCCAGAAAGGCAAGCTAAAGCAGCTGCCTTCCAAGCCTTTGCCAGAAAATGGCTGTCCTAATGCCCTCGGCAATATGCCGACCTCGAGATAATTCTTTATCCTAAGCCGCCCGAACTCCGCCTCCCTCGGCACTTACTAGGAAGGCTATACGTAGCAAGATCCCATTATGGAGACTTTGTAGTATACTACGAGAGATTCGCTTATTAAGATGCGTTATTTAACTGCAGCTGTGGGAAACCCAAGATACCAGTCCATTTCTACTTCTACAAGCGTAGACGCAAGGCTACACCGCGCTACCTCCGCTAACATATAGCCAAAGTAAACATTAATTTCTTATTAGGCTCTGCTAAGGGAGCCTCTCTTCTATGCGAATGGATAGAGGAGACCAATTTCTTTTCCGAAATTTGCCCGAGTCACTAAACAGGAACGTTAGGTGAAGACGGTAGCCTGTAACATAGTTTAGATTAGCATAGACCATGTCGGCATAGCGCCCGGCACGTCCTTTTGTTACCAGACGTTAAATACATCATCATCATCATCATCATCCCCGTATCGTACACTGTCACAAATGACATCTGCCTAGCGAACAACAAACAATCCGCGCCAAGCTTTCCCTCCGCGGTGCCAAGATGGACGATAATCCGATTCAATGACTTCCTCCGCGTTTTCAATAACACTTGTAGCTCGTTTTACGTTATGCCAACTCGGTTGCGCCCCTCAGCTTCGTATAGAATCTTGTGACTTGTGATGAAATGGATATCCACCGGGTGACTGGCAGCGCGTGAACTGTTGAAACTCAAATTAGAGTGTCCCATGGCATAAACTAACTTATGCTTCTCAACGGCGGTGAGTACCCGGGCCCGTGCTTTTCCATCTTTGCCAGCCACGGTGGAACATGGAATGTGGGCGGGATGATCCTTTGTCGTTATCAGAGCCCTTGAGCACGTTTCTCATTTGGCAAATTCATTCCATCCTTAGTCGGACGTCATGCGCAGGGGATGTTTGGACTTTTGGGCAGGACGAGGTCCTTGCTATTCCACCTCCACTTGCAATCGGTAGACATAGCAGAGCACAGTAATTGAGGGCATCTCGCGCCTAATCTGAAGAGTTTAGGTAACTGTTTCCGTGAGCGGCTCTGAACGCCCGTCTGTCAGAATATCAGATATGACTGCTTGAGATCAAATGCTTCATCTCTCGATTCATACGGGTTACGACCACGTCGATTTGATGGGGAGGACAACTGAACTAGCCTTGCGGTGCCGCGTGTTGTGTCTACGAATAGTGTTTTCACGTACATTGTGTTTACGTACAGAAAAGGGAGGAAAAGCCAAACTTGCGAAGCTTAGCATTGAAGTCGCTGCCCAGTTCGCCATAGCACGTGTAGATTCCACCACAATGGAGACGCACTTGAGTTATCTGATCCTTTCTAGCTTGATCGAAGGCTAAAGCGCGGATTTACAAAATCGTATCAATCGATTCCGTCAGAAACATTCCAATGGCGGGAAAAAGGCAAAAATGCCGCCAGCTAGCTCCTATTGAGGGCCCGTGATGTGGATCTTTTGCGAGTCTAGAACCTCCTTCGAGATCCGTCCGAAATTCGGACATGAGGTCGGAGATTCACCGACTCGAACACTCCGTGACTCTTCTGAGTGTCTTCGTTGCCGGAGAGCTGCTTTCCTTGTCGATTGATAAGACATGGAGCGCTATGAGCACGTGGACAATGCTCTCCAGGTCGAAAGTGATGAGAGGTCATTCCCTGGACAAAGAAAAGCATCTGCGTAAAACTGAGCCAATGACCTCGAAGATGTCCAACACGATGCGTTGCTGATTTGGACCGAAAGGGTCGAAGAGTACGGAGTAGGCCAATGACACGGCAACTGACTCGGAAGAGCCCCGTCCCCTTCTAAGCTTCTTCGTGGAGGCGGCGCCCTATGGCCCGAGAGCTAGGCGGCCCACAAGGATCATCCGGATTGTTCGCACTAATACATGGCTTATTAGTATGCATGGGGGGTTCCAGTTGTGCCGCAGCCTCCTAATAATTCAAGCGTAAGCTGGTCGGCCGAGGAAATTGTAGTGAGACATGAGTTGAGCTGGCGCATAGAGTGGCAGAATCCCAAAGAGACGGATCACCCCCATTTTGAAACAATCTTATCGCTCTCGCATTATTCTTCAACTTGAACCAGCGGCTATAGGAGGACCTAGAAGCAATCTTAAGTTGGTCAATATGCTGAGTATGATGTGATTTCGGCGTCTCCGATCACATCGCAATCCTTTGTCTGGCGATTTTGTCCCGTAAATGCAAGAATTACAACTTCGGTGTGCGCTTGGCACGTTAAGATATCTATATGCCATAGAAGCTCATCGTGGCATCATTTCCAATATCAATCCATGGCCTCCAAGAAACCTTTGCTATCCGTACTTCGTACTCGTAGAACCGCAGATCTGTACGCAGGCTGACTCATGCGACGACGAAACCCACAGCAAAGAGCGGGACACGTGCCTCTGCAACCCATTTTGCGTATATTGCCCTGTCGTCGATCGGTCCCTCTTCCGCAAGGTCCTACCGTAGCAACGCGCCAGGTACCCGCCGTTACAACGGTCAGCCTGGGCCAGCTAGGTCAGCCCTGGCGAATCTCATCGGGCTGAAATGGCGAGCTGGACCCCGAGGAGCTAATTACTTGAGACGATCCATAGATTCCATCTGTACAAAAGTCTAATCGCCGGATGCTGGGGTGAGCCAGCTGGACGGTAAACACCATTCCCCACAAGGGGCCCCTGGTTAGCGCAAACTATGCGTCGATTACATCGCTAAAACAACGCACTAAACGAGTCACGATTGGCTTTTCTTCTTGACGCAGTGTTGAACCAAAGTCCAAACTCACTTCCCTTCCAGCGGCGAGAAGCCCGCGGCAATTAGACTCGCTGCTGCATCGGAGTCGAACTGAACGACACGCAGATACACCGAACCAACCCACAGATTCCCCGAGATGGGGGGCTGGCGATAGCCTCTTGGCACGACAAGCGCCAACCAACCACAACCCACTTACCCCATTGCATTGCGACGTCGTATTACTGCACAAGAGAGGAGATTGCGGAGGGCCCTGACGACGGTTCCCGCATCCAAGGCGGCTCAGGCAGCCGAGAGTTCGAAAAGTCAACGACAGCCGCGTGAGCATGATGTTTTCAGAATCGAACGTTGAGGCGACGAGCTCTGAACACAAGGCTCTTTCGAGGTTAGAATAAGATTGATGAAAAGAGGCGGCCGTAAGTCAGAAGAGGTTAGTGAGGTCCCCTCCCGACGCCATTTTACCTTTCTACTTCCCGTGGATGGTCAAAGTGTAATGGACGAGTCGAACAAACACCGCGCGGGCTGAACCCTCTGCGGCCCGGTCAAGAAACAAACGGAGACACTGGATCAGAAAGATTGAAGTTGAAGAAAGTGTGAATTATGGTTATCGGAATATGTACTAATGTCGATAGGTATCTACTTTCGAAGCGAGTCTCAGCCCAACCTCATGGTAATCAAGTATGTGCAGCCATGAATAAAAACGTGGTATCTCAATGTTCGTCCGTCGTCGTCCGAGCGAAAAACTCGAAAACAGTAATGGCAAGAGCTTAGTTGGCTTCGGAGCCCTGGGCGCCGCACTTCTTGCTGCAGTAGTAGTTCAGCTCATCGCCTCCAATGTGCCAGCCAGCAGAGTTGCACTGGAAGCCGTCCTAGAATCACAATATTAAACTACGATCGGCTGAATGTGGCAGAAGAATACTTACAAAGGTGCAGTCGGGGCACTTATCCCATTGCTTGTTTCCGGTATTGCGGTTCTTGTAGTAGTTGCAGGCACACTTGGTCGCATCGGGCAAGATCTCGTAGTTCTTGCTCCAGGTGTAGCTCACACTCCAGCCAGTGCCGCCGACGGGCATCTCTTGTCTGTTTGTCACGCAGACACTGGCGTTGTGGACTTTTGCGTTGGCACTAGGAAAGGATCATCAGTATCTATGTAGATTCGGGACTGATCTAGGACAAGGCTTACCCGGCGGCCATGAGGCCAACGGAGAGGAGGATAGAGGAGAGCTGCATCTTAAATAAGTAAAGTGCTTTTGGAACGTGCTTCTAGGAGCTTTGGCAATGATGAGGGGGGGATAGATATTGTGAAAACGTGGTAGAGATGAGATGTAGAAAGTTGGTTTGTGGGTAGATTGAGAAGAGGTGACGGGAAGTTGAAATACTTGTACGGTGGCCGGCTCGAGGAAGAAGCTCGTTGTCTTCGCATCTTGCCTCATCCGGGAGACTCCAATCTATTGGACACTGCACTATCGAATGTGCATTACTAGACGAGAGATGAGCTGGGCGGCCGAGGACGCTACGGATGGCCACTCTCTCTCGCGTGCGACTTTCGTTGTGAATTTCAGCGGGAAGTAGATATCCAACTTTACCCGCAAAAGAGATTGATAACATGACCAGGCCATCAAGATCTCTCCCCCGTGATGAGGCGCTTAATCGTGCAAATATGGAACTGGCTATGCTTGATAAGGCAAGTAGCTACGGTGACGATGGGGCTTTATCTGGGGCGACGCCCATCTGTCGGTGTCTGGTTCCGACGAAACGGGGCCGATCTTTACCCACTCAGACGGTCAAACGAGGGCACATGAACGTACCCATGAATGAGGGTCTGCCACCATGACTCGCAAGGTAAACGCTGCCGTCCGAAAGAAGGCAGATGCATGGGAGGAAAACCCCAACTTTCGGATGAACGCTCGCAGCGCGGTGTAATTCAACGGCAAAATGTAGATCACGCCTCGAGGTGATTGTTTTCAGCTCTTGAGATACCGCGATGGTCTCGAAGACCAGTGTATAAAGTCGTGGGAATCTCCCGGGTCCTCTTCGCAATTTTAAGCCATTCATCCTCATCAACTTCCTCTTCTCCTCTCTCACCTCAACATCTCAAACATCATCACCCGTCCAAAATGGTTTCCTCCAGCCTCATCACTCTACTGATGGCCTCGGCCGTCAGCGCCGCTCCCTTCTTTTCGGTCCCGCTCCACGAGCGTGGCATCAATCTCACCAAGTGGACTCCCGACCACAGAGTGACCGACAGCGAGATTGTTCTCCTGACCAACGGCGAGGGTGAGCCTTCCTCAACTTACGACCACTCCTAAACTCCGTACCACGTGCTGACCCTGATCTTGCAGAAAAGATTATTAAGACTGAGGACTGGTACAAGCTCCTCGATGACGAAGGCATCCTCAGCGAAGCCCCGGAGATCGACCATGACTGGATCGAGTCCGCCGCCAACATGTCTGCGCTCGAGTACGACCCCTCCGTCCACGAGAAGCGCGACTGCGCCTACACCACCTCCACCATCATCGACAAGACCGAGCGCTTCGTCGACTGGGACGTGCAGATGTCCCCCGTTGTTATCGGGCCCCGCGGCGGCATGGACCTCACGGTCTCCAAGTCCTACTCCGTCGCCAACTCGGTCTCGCTCTCGGCCGGCCTCAGCCTCACCGGCACCAAGAACATGATCGTCGACGCCATCAGCCGCGGCAGCGGCGCCGCCGCCTCCAACATCGGCATCAGCCTCACACGCACCTGGACCACCATCTCTGGCAACCTCATCCGCGGCAACGTCGGCGAGGGCTACACCGGCGTCGTCATCACCACCCCCTGGACCACCCGCCGCTACGGCCGCTTCTTCCAGGGCTGCATTGGCTCCCTGCGCCAGACCGGTACCTGGATGGCTGACACCCACGACGAGGGCTCCTACGAGGGCGTCAGCTGGGTCTCCGGCGCCATCACCGTCTGCAGCAAGAAGCAGAGCTGGATCCCCCTGACCCGCTGCCACGGCAAGGGCGAGTTCCGGTAAATTGCTTACATCTCACGGCGAAGGCGGACCGGCGATCTATCGTCACCTGCGATGCTGCACAACAACAACTACTCCTGCATGACGGGGTTTGGAGCAGGGCTTCTTCGACATCCCCGTCTGGTGTGTCGCGACGCGATTTCAATAATCAGGGATAAGAGGAATGTGGATACCCATTGACACTTTCTTCTTCACACACATATATTCTTGACTGTACATAGCTTTTCCAGAGACGAATATATTACGAAACTCGCCGCGCAACGGGCATTAATAAATTGACGTACTACAAAGACTTGATTCCTCGTTCGAATTTGGTGAATCCTTGTTTCTAAATGCTTTATTGACAGTGGGCATTTCAATAGCGATGGCACGATTGATGGCGCGGTCCCCAATGGGATGCTACGGAAGAACCGGGATGGCGCCGGGAAACTGCCGGAAATAGAGTGGGTACCGGCGCCGGCGGTGCACCCGGGACTCGGAAACAGGATGGTAGGCACGAATGCGGAAGCCGAGGTTTCAAGGGGACCGACACATGTCCTTTTGGCAATAACCATCTCCCATTGAGACTACAATCTCAGAAGCGAATGCGCGGAGCATCGCCCCCGGATCCGAGTCATGACGTCAGCGCTCATCATCATCCCTTCGTCACGTCTGCCCAGTGACGCGACGAATATGCGCAGGACGTGTCTTTGACGACCAACAGCTTCAACCCAGAGCTAATGAAACCTTACAAAACCTCAAAAAACCTCACAAGTCCTCTCACAAATCTCATATTCCCTCATCCAGACCAAATCTTCTCTTACCATCCCCATGCACTTAACAGCCCGTCACATCGCAAAGAAGATTGCAACCCACCCCGAGACCAAGTCCTTTGTAACGTCTATCCAGAGAAACATGGCGTCCGGCACTCCCTCCGAAACCGCAAAGGCCCAGGCCAACGCTGAGGCCAGCACGCCCACCTTTGAGTCCGTCGGCATTAAGAACAGCCATATTGTCCAAAAGTCCGGGGTATCACTGTCCCAGCAGCAGAGAGTCCTGGTCGGCAGCGTGCTAGATGTATGCATCACCCTTGCCCTACGCGAGTAATTCCCTAATTTCCGGCTAATCCACCCCGAAAGCTCTTTGAGGGGAACCCTACCCTGAAGCACCTGTCTTTGTGGTCCAAGACGGCTACGTTCCAGGACAACATCACCGTCGCAGAGGGGTACGACAAGTTCGCCGCCCAGTGGTACGGTCTTCCGGCGCTGTTCAACCCCATCAGGATCCAGTCGCACACCGTGACGTCGGCGGGTAACCCCATCGAGCTGGAGCTGAAGAACAGCTACACGGTCAAGGGCATCAAGACCGAGCAGACCATGGATAGTGTGGTGCAGATTCAGGTCGGCGACGATGGCAAGATCGTCAAGGTCAACGACAAGTGGAACAATGATCTTCCCGAGGGAGCATTCTCCCAGGTACGTAACGCTTTCAATGTCTCTATTTCCAATGCCGCCAAGATCCTGTTGGGGCTACTTGGCCAGGCAAGCTTTGCCGTCTTTTGCCGAGTCTCGTTGTGGCGGCCCTTTTTGGTAGGCGGTATCGCACCGCGGGGTGACGTTCGCTGACTTTGGCAGGCTTTGCGCAAGCTCAATGCTGTGACTGTGCCGGCGTTTGTCAAGGTTCCCAAAACTGAGGAAGAGGACCAGAAACTGAGGGCTGAGCGAGAGAAGCAGTGAAACTGTATGTAATTCTAAGGTGGCAAACAAACACGAAAGTACGTGCCTGTGCCCAAAGCTACTTGACCTACATCATCCGAGGATTCGTAAACTATATCTTGATTAAGCCATCCAAATGCTTGAACTTAATTTTGAAATCCAATCGGGCCTGTTGTATACAATAGCAACCACCAGTGAACAAGACCTTGATACCTCCATTATCAGCGGCCTAGCCGATGGCAGCACATGTAGACAAGACACTCGTCGCACTGAGAATATGGCTTTGGCGGGAAGAAGACTAAGTCGCTGTCGCCCATGCGTCTGGCACAATGATACATCGTACATAACCGCCGAGTCTAGGTGCTGGACGCCGAACACGCGTACTATGTAAAAGGTCAGCGGCGCCGCAGCTTAAGGCTGGCAAGAAATTTATGTTCTACGCTATGACGAGGAAGGCGCTTTACCTGATTGACTTTACAAGGGTAAGCCTATGGGGAAGATGACTCCATGGCAAGGGGACTCATGGGGCAGTCTCCCGTCCCATTCATCCTACGAGTGTTCGAATGGAGACTGCAATGTATCCGTGATAGAAGCCCTCCATCACAAAAAAATGCATGGAAGAGATTACCATACGGTGCACGTGAATGCGGGGCCTCCAAAGGTGGACATGGCCAGACGAGGCGCCATACATCAACGTGACAACGTCTCTGGCACTCTGTTGTTTTAGGTGACGTTCTCGAGTAGGATGCGTGCGAAACCATACTATTAACTTCCTCTCCACCATCTAGAATAGGTACTATAGTCTTTTATCATGAGTCAGCAACCTAGAAAAGTAGTGCGCGCCAGAAGCACAACCATACCTCTTTGCGTGCTGATACCGAGCTGTTCAGCGACATTGACATATCCCTCATGGGTGATCTTGCCGCCTTTCTTGATGTTCTTGATCATATCATCATCGCCCTGCCATATACTACGGCAGTATGGGCAAGTCACATCGCTTGAGCCAAAGCTGCCGCGACGTTTTGTCGCAGCCCACGTCTCGAAACATTCCTTGTGTATGTTTTGTCCGCAAGCTGCGCGACACCACACAATCGTCTCTTTGTTGTCAGATTCGAGCTCGCAGAAGCAGATGGGGCAGTCGCCGTCGATGGGCTTGCGATTCTTGTCTTTGGAATTGTCGGCTTGGGTATCGATGGGCGGGGCCTTGTCAAAGATCTCCTTGAGTTCGCTGGGGACCAAGGCCAGTTGGTAGGTGTGTTCGAATTTCGCGCGGAGGACTCGAGACATGACCTAGCTATTGTTAGAAATATCTAGCAGAGATGGAATAAGTCTGAGGAAGAGCCCACATAGAGCCAGTGTTTGCATTGGTTTCCCTTCATGGAGTGCGGGCAACTACACGACGGGGTCTGACCGATCTTGACTCTGTATACATTGCCAGTAGAGCCAGTCAACTCGATCTCCTCCTCCGGGGCATCCGGGGTGCCGCATCGCCGCCGCCCGAGAACGTAGAAGCGCTGGTTCGTCGCACGGTGGAAAACTTCGTGAAAGCTTTGAGGTGGTTTCGATCGGTATCGGCGCAGTCGTTTCTCGCCGGTACTAGTGCCGGCCGTCTTGGGCTTCTTCACTTTAGTCGGTGATGGGGATGATCGTGATGCATGGTCGGAGGTATGGGCCTTCCGTTTGCGCGCCGACGAAGGCGTCACCATTGCCGACTTCGTTGTGGCGCTTCCGTCATTCTTGGAACAGATGGAAACGGAGCGAGTCGCAGCCATCGATGTGCAGAGTCCTCTCGTTGGGATCGATCGGGGTGGCGAAAGAGTGTAGAAGATGGGCGTTGATGAGGGGCAATTTTTAGTGAACGGGAGAAGAAGGGGAGCTGGATTCTGAAATAACGTGAAGAATTACAAAGCTTGGTATCACCTTGATTGACAAGAACCTTAGTGAGCGCAGTGGCAAGAGCAGCTCCTAGCCGCCCCTACCTTACGGTGCCTTGGGTGCTTAGCTTCCGTCCCCAAACGGACCTGGAAGATGGCGGGGGAGAGGCTCAATGATGACAAGCACGGGCCCTGGATGCCACACGCCTGACACGCGAGATCATGTGATTTTGCGTCCCCTCTCCAGGTCAGGTGACTGAAAGCTTCCAGATCTGAAAGGAGCCATAGTTTAGATTAGCATAGACCATGTCGGCATGGCGCCCATCAACTTCTGAACACATACCTCGAAAGGTACCCACTGTTAGTAATTGTTAAGGTTATAGAGGGCTACGGCCCACTGCACTATCATCTCTCAACATCAGCCCATACGAGCTGAATTCCATAACCATAGCGGTCTCCCTAGATATAGGGCCATCGATCACGGTTCACGGGGACGCCGGTATATCTCGGCGGTCGGGACGAGTCCGGAAGCCGACTACAAAGGTCAGAGTGGTTGAGCAGGTTAACCACCAGGACAACTCTGAGCTTAAAGACGAGATCAACAAGCTTTCGAATCTTATCCAAGACCTCCTACGTCGGGACGCCGAGAGGGAATAGTTTTTAAAAGACTGTTTAACGAAGATCGAATCCTTGGAGAGAGAACTTCAGGAGGAGAAATAGCGTTCAAACCGGCATTAACGTGGTCTAGCAAGGTCTATATACACTATTAGCATAGGGCCTAGCGAGACTAACCTAAGTATCCAGGGGTATCCCTTGCACATAACCCAGAACCAGCCGCCCCCAGTCCGTTCATACGCGGCGGCGGCGAGCCAGCTACTGTCCAGAAGACAGGATGAACCAACGCCAGCTAAACAAGGCGCAAAACAAGCTATAGACCGGGCGGCCTTAAAGGATCTACGCGTCTTCGCACGTTTATTGCCTAAAAGCCTACTTCGGAACGAGAAAACTTACGACATATACATCTTCGTTCGGGAAAGGCTAAGTCCCCAAGCCCGAGAAGCCCTTAAGGGGATCGACTATATTAAGACAGGATTAGTACTCCTACCTTCGTCAATGGATAGTATAAAAGTCCTGCTAAAAAATAGAGAATAGATCGCTGCCCTTCTCCAAGCGTAAGCAATCGAGTAACGCGATACCTAGATCCGAGCCTATATTGCAAACGTCCCTTACACTAGGCATTGTCTGGTAACTAATACTGAGCTAGAAATCACGACCGAGGAGCTCCTTGAAGAGATCCAGGTCTCGACGAAGCTCAAGCCTGAAAAAGCACACTTCTCTAGGAAGGACGAAGTCGAAAGGCTAGGCACGGTAACAGCCTAGTTCAAGGCGGAAGCCGTAAAGCAACTACCAAGACGCCTCCGTTTGATGGGGGCCAGCGTTTTTATAAACCTGCAGTTCCCGAAGGAAAAGAGGTCTCCTTAATATCTCCGCTACGGCGGTTTTCACAGCGAACGAACGTGCACCAGAAGGAAGAGATGCCTCAAGTGCAGCTCTCCTTCCCACACAACTGATCAACACCGGGCACCCTGCGGCGGCACTAAGGGTCACGATGGCTGCGACTGCCCCTTTAAATACCCGTCGTATAACGGGCCTCACGCCGCCTTCGATGCGACTTGCCCTATCCAACCCAAAGTAGTAAAGGGGGTAGTCCAGAGGAGGGATAAGGCTCAGCTACGGGCCATCCGAGCTAAGGGAGAAAGATTATAGAGAAATACGACCCAACAGTCGCATCGACATTCCCATAAAAAAGAACAAGCAATGGACTATACCCCGGCAAATAAGACATAAAAAAAGAATACAGCCCTCTAAAACCCTACAAATCATACAAGCGAATATGGGCAAGCGGGCATCCGCCTACGAAATAGCACTAAACCTGGCTTACGCAGCCCAGATCGATATACTCCTAATACAAGAGCCGTCTATCCGTTCGGAAAAGAGGAGGCTCACAAGACACCACCCAGGTTTTAAGACTTTTACCCCAGTAGATAACTGGACCAAAGACCGTCCCAGGGTACTTACCTACCTCTGCAGAGGAACTAGGGTACGAGGCGTATAAATACGGCCTCTATCCGATCCATCCACAGACCTACTCTTCTTATAACTCCTCTCAGGAACGAAGGAGGTCCTCACAGTCATTAACGTATATAACGCCCCTCGTAGCTCTCTGCGATCTGGCCAGGCTCTCAGGAACATCCTAGCGGCCTGGTAACCCAAACCTGAGGATCGAGTACTGATTGCGGGGGATTTTAACTTATACCATTGGACGTAGCAGCCCGAGGCCACGAGTTCCCCGGACGCTGAAAACCTAGTAGAATGGGCAGAAGCCGCTAGCCTTGTCCTAATGTCACCTATAGGTGAACCCACGCACAAAGGCGGCAACACCCTAGATTTATGCTGGGCGTCCAGCAACCTCCATGGGGCTTCCACCAGCATAGAAACGTCACTACACACGACATCAGACCACGAATCTCTACTTACCCGGGTCCCCTTGGCCCTGATCGATTCACCCAGCCAGACCCCGGGAAGGTTTCGGCTCGACACGATGGACGAGGAGCTTTTCCTCGGCATCATTAAACGCAACTTACAACCCATACGCCGCACTACAAGCAACATCCAAGACCCACAGTCTTTAGATCTCCTAGCACAACAGCTTACGGACTATCTTATTAAAGCACTCACGGCTTCCACAAAGCGCACGCTCGGGAAAGGTACAGGGAGACCATACTGGAGCGAGAGCTGCACACGTAAACACCGAGCCTATGCGAGTAAGCGAGCGATGTTAGCAAGACTCCGCGCAGCCGGACTAAACTACCAATAGGAAGAAGAGGAGGTCGAAGCTCTAAAACAGGACTTCCTCTACGAGTTTAAACGCTCCAAGGATACCTTTTGGAAAGATAAGATCTCCTCAGCCTCCTCAAGCAAAGACATATTTAAAATGGTCGGTTGGCACAAAGCCACAGGATCCTTTCAGACCCCGCCACTCCGAGATGTAGACAACCAAGACACGCTTGTCTCACAACCAAAAGAGAAGCGCGACTTATTTACCCGCGTCCTCCTTAGAAACGCTGCAATCTCCGAGGACATACCAACAGAAAGCCTAGTCTTATAAAGGCAAGCTACGTTTCCTTTCCTATAGGTTACGAAGGACGAGGTACGGTCTTCGGTTCTTACCGCGGGAAATACGACTCCTGGGACCAACGGAATCATTACGATTACTTTGAAAATAGTATGGCTAGTTATCGAGGATATTATCCTCTTATTTTATAGCGGGTATATACGCGAGGGTTAGTATCCTACTTGTTTTAAAGAAGTAACTTTCGTGATCCTAGCAAAACCGGGAAAAAGAGACAAGACACTCCCGCGCTCCTATAGGCTAATTGCGCTCTTGGCCGTCCTCGGAAAAGGCTTGGAGAGACTCATCGCCAGACGACTTGCCTAGATCGTAGTTAAACATCGTGTTCTGCACGATCAATAGTTTGGAGCACTCCCTCTTCGCTCTTATAGCGACCTTATCGCAGCGGCCATCCACGATATCGAGTACGCCTGGCAAAGAGGCCTGGTTACCTCTATGCTTACGCTCGATATAAAAGGGGCTTTCGACGCCGTGCTCCTAGGACGACTGGTCCGACGCCTCTACGAATAAGGATGGCCGGAGAACCTCGTACGCTGGGTCTTAAGTTTTGTTACCGGAAGGAGAGCAAGAATAAGGCTTGATGGGGAGGTAGGAGACGTCTTCGGTCTCGAATGCGGACTACCACAAGGCTCACCCGTGTCTCCTATTCTATTCATGCTCTATATTAAACCTCTTTTTTAGCTAGGCATAGCTCGCCTAAGAAGGAAGCGATCTCGTTTCGGCTATGCCGATAACGTCGCTATCTTAGTAAGCTTAATATCACTAGAGAACAACTATAATATCTTAACTAAGGAATGGAAAGAAACCTTAGGATGGGGCGCGACGGAAGGAATCACTTTTGACCTCGATAAGTCCGAACTAATCCACTTCATTAAGAGACGAAAAGACGGAAACCTATCAATCACAGTAGGTTTGCCGGATAGGAGGTATTATATAGTTCAGGCTATTAAAGAAGGCTCTTCTCTATGCTGGCTCGGCGTTCACTTCGACCGTAAACTCATATTTAAAGGTCACGTAAGAAACCTCTCTACAAAAGCATACCAAGTAGTCAATGGACTACGGGGACTAGGGAACACTATCTGGGGCGCGCCTACGTACTTACTTCGTCGAGCGATCACCTCTTATGTATTACCCACTCAGTACTATGCATCTGAAGCATGGTGGCCCGGCAAGAGCCGGATAAAGAATGGACGTACTATCTCAAACGGGGTTAGTAGTCTGCTACACCAACTAGACGCAACGCAAACCAAAGCCATCAGAGCGATAGTCCCCGTATACAGAACTACGCCTATATCGATCCTACAGCGCGAGGCAGCTCTACCCCCAGCAAAGGTGATACTAGACGCGAAGCTCCACACAGCGTCCACCAGAATCCATCGTCTAGACGAGCGACACCCTCTCCGAACGAGACTCAGGGACAAATCAGGACCAGACTCACGGCTACGACGAATAGCAAGCCTCGTAAGCAAAAATACCGAATACATCGATCCGTTAGAACTCCCCCCTTAGGAGCAACTAGCGGACTGGCAGACAGCCCTCGCCAGGGTCGGCTACGAACCTAATAAGACCAAAGAAGAACAGGCCCTCTCCTTTGCAGGCAGGATGGCAACTTTCTCCAAGCGGGACATTATTATCTACACTGACGGGTCCCAGATATCGGACGGCAGCAGCACCTCCGCCGGAGCAGGCTGGGTAGGGTACCAAGCTACACGGCAGATTTTCCGCGGATCCGAACCACTCGGCTCCCAAACTGAGGTGTATGACGCGGAGGCACATGCTGCGTATCACGGCCTAATGGAAGCCACCCGGGCTCCTACGGCTCGTATGGCAGATAACGTCCACATCTACCTCGACAACCTCGCAGTCGCGGCTAGACTATACTCCCAGAGCACAGGAAGCAGCCAGGCTAGATTCAGGGCCTTCAATAGGCTCTCTTCCTCCTGGACTCAGAGACAAAGAGAGAGCTGGACAACCCCCGGCAGGGTTTATGTTTGGTGGTGCCCTGGGCACACGGGAGTACCAGGAAATGAAGAAGCGGACGCTCTAGCCAAGGAAGCCTGCAAACTAATCCCAAAATCACAACCACAGCCCTCATTAGCGCACCTAGAAAGGCAAGCTAAAGCAGCTGCCTTCCAAGCCTTTGCCAGAAAATGGCTGTCCCAATGCCCTCGGCAATATGCCGACCTCGAGATAATTCTTCACCCTAAGCCGCCCGAACTCCGCCTCCCTCGGCACTTACTAGGAAGGCTATACGCAGCAAGATCCCATCATAGAGACTTTACAGCATACCACGAGAGATTCGCTCATCAAGATGCGTTGCTTAACTGCAGCTGTGGGAAACCCAAGACACCAGTCCATTTCTACTTCTGCAAGCGTAGACGCAAGGCTACACCGCGCTACCTCCGCCAACGTATGGCCAAAGCAAGCATTGATTTCTTATTAGGTTCTGCTAAGGGAGCCTCTCTTCTATGCGAATGGATAGAGGAGACCAATTTCTTTTCCGAAATTTGCCCGAGTCATTGAACAGGAACGTTAGGTGAAGACGGTAGCCTGTAATATAGTTTAGATTAGTATAGACCATGTCGGCATAGCGCCCGGCACGTCCTTTTGTTACCAGACGTTAAATACATCATCATCATCAGCATAGCGCCCGGCACGTCCTTTTGTTACCAGACGTTAAATACATCATCATCATCAGCATAGCGCCCGGCACGTCCTTTTGTTACCAGACGTTAAATACATCATCATCATCATCATCATCATCATCATGTCAAGTTATCTTCGTTGATGTTTTCTCGATAGGCTTCAACACGCCCTCCTCATTACTGCATCCCAATCTCTTCTCACCAAATAGGAGACCGATTTATCTGAGAAAATGCCCCTTTCAAATAGACATATTCCCAAATTAGAATGTTCCATGAAGCATTGACAACGCATGTCTTCCAACCAATCCTCTCCAGGAGGGTACGGAAACGCCATGTAAACCAAAACACCGCACGACTTAACGAGCATATCCTGCACCGAAATCTATTCGGCGCGCATACCATACGAGAGGTCTTCTGGCGCGTACATTGCAGTCAGGGGCGTGAGGCCAAAGGCACATGCCCCGAGGAAGATGAAGATGCAGGTGATTGTGCCGTATATACCAGCCTTCCTATCTAGAATTCCGTACTTTGCGGTCATACCGGCCAGTAGGTAGGAGAAAACGGAACAGGTATTCAGAACACACAGCGCGAGGACACTACGATCAGGCTTTTCGGCAAGAGTTGACACCCGACGATTGCGATAATCAGCTGCCGAGACGACAAAATTGTTGTGATCTGGAACTGAGTTGTTGGTTTGGCGACTCCCGCTTGGCTGTTGTCAAAGTCATACCTGGTGTCATGAGTACGTATAAGTCCGGATGAGATTGATGAGACCTGGTGGCGTTACACGACGACGTTAGAACCTGTAAGCATGGTGAACGGCACAACGAAAAGCGTGAGCAAAAGTCGTTTTTGGTTCAGTTCGCAGACCAAATCCTCAAGACCGAGGAGCTTGCCAACTCGTCTTTCAAATTTCAACGTCACGATGACTTGCCTGGACTGGAGCTGAACGTTTTCGTCACTTGTGTTGTCACCATTGACTCTCGCCAGTACATCGAGCGCTTCCTCTCACCGATCTTGAATTTTTGATCAATAAGCCACCTCGGAGATTCAGGTACTAGGCAGATGATTGTAAAGACGAAGAATGGAGGCGCACCTGAGAGGAAGGTGGGGACCCGCTCATTCTGACGGCTCAAGAAAAGTACACTTGGACATGCTGCTGCCCAAGCAGTCGCAAACCCGCCGCAGAAGATAAGTATAGGCGTCCGACAACCTTATGTTGCCTCAAAAGATTCCAGGACAAGAACGCAGATATCGTGCGCAACTTATCTTTTAATGTCTATCAGTTGCCTAGTATCTAGATTGAACTTGTGTTACCACACAATGCTGTATCGATAGCCTCGTACGAACGATGCAAGGTGTGGGTGAAGAACTGCCACTTAATCTTGCAGAGAAGTCGTTCTCTTTCGATGAAAACCACGCTCTATTCAACTACCGTCGAGTGAAATATCTGCTGGAACCAATCATCGAAATCCTCGGAGGGATTTCCAGACATGGTGAAATGCTCTTCCGGAACATCAAACTGCCCAAGACTAGCCGTGGTAGAATCAAGTATAAACCAATCCGTCTTGAACCTAGCCGCAATCTCTTCAAAGTTGATAGCATCAGGCCTAGCAGCAAGCGTCCGATCCGAAAAGGACTCTATGCCTCCCACCTCGGAAAAGATGGCATCAATCAGCACCACGCCGCGGTGCGCTAGGATATCGTTCGTCGTCCGGCCCAGGAGGTGCTCTCGTGCGTCACGGATCGCGTCGAGGTAGCCTTCTTGCCGGCTGTCCCGTTCTATGCTCTGATCGCATATAACCTCAAATGAGAGGATGATGGCGGCGGTAATGCTGAAGGCGACGTGTGTCCAGAGGGAGACTTCACCTGATTCTACAATGCTTTTGTGCTCGCGTAAGATGGTGACTGCCGCCGCGACGCAGGTACGGCGCGTGTGGACGTAGGAATCAGATTGGAACGAGAGGAAAAGGAATGATCGATGAATCATGACAATCTGGCGGGTTTGATTAGCATTGCTGTCATGTGTTTGAGGGCTCGTTAGGATGCGGGCCAACCTTTTCAGCGGCGGTGACGGCCAGACTTTGACGCGCGATCCCGAGCCAGGCGCACTGGCTCTCGAGCAGCTCATCTTTCTGCAAAAGAAAACAGGGTATTGATTGGACCTTCTCTCTCATCTTTTGGTCCATCCTGAGCACATGGGCATACTGCTCTCGTGCTGACTTCTGAGCTCTCAAGGGCCCCATACCATCCGCGAGTTCCGGCATCAGCTGCGCGATGGCACCCAGGACACGAATATACGTGCTTACCGTCAGAACTTCTTCTGGGGCGTCTATGAAATCTGCATCGTTGGCGTTTCTGGGGAAAGAAGTAGAGTAATGAGACGGGTTAATGCCGTACGAGTCGGTAAAGGGGATTGCAAAGTGATCTTGAATGACCATCTGGAGCCAAACCCTACGACCGACTTCTCTTTGCAGAGTATCGTCCCATATTTCGTCTACAGCCTGCAAGTCGGGGCTGTCATTTGTGATCTTGTGTATTCCCAAGCACTCGGCCATCCGAATTGCGGCGCTGAACAAAGTAGCTTTCAGTTGACTGAGGCCAAGATTGTGAGCTACTTCTGTAGAGATGACGATGGCTTGGATAGAATAGATTGACACGTTTTGGAGAAAATGAGCCTGGTAAAGAGTTTCCACCATGAAGTTGAACAAGTCTTGCGGCGAACATCCTGGTAGGGTGAGCGGATACGCATCGCGATGCTTCCAGCTATTCTGCCAGCTCAGAAGCGACGAGGAGAGCACCGCGCTGTACAGCGCAAGCCACTGTGGCTGATTGTACACGCCGGAATCCCAGAACGTGGTGCACTGCTGCAGAAAGGTCGGGCAGTGCAAGGAGTTGTGGTGCCATGCTATGTGCTCTATGTGGAATGAGATGAGTATCTCGGCCGTGCTCCTCTCAGGGAGGAGGGCAAGGGATGGGACAGGGTGGCCGGATAGTCCGAGGGACGGCGACAGACCTGTGGTCGTGGATGTGTCGGTAAAATCTCTTCTTTGATGGCAGTTGCAGCGCAGGTGAGGATAGCAGTTTCCGTAGCTTCTACCCCATGCCATGTGCTCTAACGCCGTCACTGTGAGCGAACTGCGAGCTTGAAAATGCGAAGCTGTGACTTCATCTTGCCCGGGGTCATCTTCCCGCCCACTCCCGGACTCAACGGGATATGCTGTCTGGATATTCTCGGTGACTTGCCCCGGACCAGACTGGAGAGCTCCCAGTCTTGCTGCCACCAGATCGGCTGCCCGCCTCAGCGAAGCAGGGTCGTTGCTCTGTAGCTCATTCCGCAGAGTCTCGAGAAACCCGATCTCAGCACTATGTCGAACGGCGTTACGCCTTAGATGGACGACTTCGCGGTCGCAATGGAGCCCTAGACAACTGCATCTTGCGCATGGGATCTCTTTGTTGCACTTTCTCTTCTTTCTAGTACACTCTGTGGGTGGTGGTGGCACTGTGTCAGCTATGCAAGTTTCCTACGTCTTTCTGACTGGGGCCCTGGGGTTGACAACTTACCGCGACACGCAAGAGATTGGCGCTGCGACAAGCGGGCTGACATGATGTACGTTCCAGATCAGCTCGCCAAGTACCAGTAATTGCGCATATAGCTTATTCCCTATTGCTGCGCGAATCTAGATTGCATGTAGGTATGACAGAGAAAAGTTTAGGCACGTAGGTGTTTGGAGAAATCAGATAGTAGCGACCAAACACGACTTTGTCTATCAAGATTACATAAGCGAATTGGTCTCACCAACACAGTGTGCTGAACATGTCTTTGTGGCGGAATACCTGAGAGAATCAGTTGAAAGGCTCAAGAGGTGCTCTTTCCATGGCCGCTATCATCAACATAAAGCGATTATGTGTACATTGACTTTGGCAGACTTGATCTTATTGTGGCTGGCTACTTTGCTCTATGACTAAGGGACATTTAACCATCATCGAGCACGTCATGAGTGTTGTGACGATTGCCATGACTTCGCCACAAGTCGTGCTCTACGCTTCGTCGAGACTTAGGAACGAGAACAGTTAGCATTGGCCCTTCAACCAGCATCCAAAGGCTCAACTCACACTTCTCTTGCTTTCAAACCGATCGCAGCTCCCTGCTGGGAAGCTGGCTCAATCATGATATAATCTTTGATGATGCCTGTTCCGTTACGCATCGCATTAACCTGTTCATCGCTGCACGTGCTCGGGTCAAGAACATAACAGAAATCCTCGTATTGAGACGGAATCTCGTTCTTGATACCAAATGTGTCGGCAGGCCCTTCGGTGGCATAAGTCAGGTTTGTCGCGGTATCAACGAGGCCTGTTGCGATGTCCTTGTTGAAGAGAGCACGGTTGAAAATTCGATATGCGGATTCCGGCTGGTACGACGGCACTGCGTGTCCAGCTTGGTAGACTCGAATAAATGACAGATTACCATACTGCCGAACCTGACCGCCTTCGTACGTAGCATTGGTCTGTAAAGGCTCGTAGCCCGCCTTGGCAAACTTCTCTTGGTCTGCCCAGGGAATCGCCAGCGCAACTTGCTCTCCGCCGATCCAGTTACACGCAAAGTCGCGGTCGCCAAACATGAGAGAAACTTTGATCCCGCTGTGGAGGAGGTAGGCGATGTCTTCGATCCAGCCTGGACGGGGGTAGTCTCCGATACTGCGGAAGGCGGAGGACGATGCGCTAGAGCTGCCTGTCCAGTTCAAGGGGACTCCGAGGGCAGATTGGACGTAGGGCTGATTGAGATATCCGGCGGTGAAGGGGGGTGTGAACAGCGTTGGGTCAATCTGTGTTACGTCATAGTAATCACGGCCCGAGATATCGAGATAGGGGTCGCGAACATTGACTGTGCAGTATGTTTCTGCGTCTTGACAGACAATATTGACGGTCGCGTTGATGCCGATGTTACCTGAGTCATAGATTGCAGAGAGTTCACGACAGGCATCAATCCTGTCACGGCAGCCTCCTTCCGCGTAGTGAGCATCGATCATGCCCTGGTACACCGTCTTGTTGACGGTTTCTATGCCATACGTGTTGTTGAACGCCATCTCTGGATATGAGGGCCACTGCACTTGGCGATCAATGCACCCGTTGACGATAAGGAGAGTGTCTAGGTTCAAGATGTATCCCGCGCCTTCGGTACCATTCCAGGTGCCGTTCGCGATCTTTTCGTTCTGCTCCTGAAAGTAGGCGGCAAAGGCGGGTCCATACCGGCCTCCATAGGACTGCGTTGCAATGCTGATGCGGTCGTCATTGGGATGATACCCCGGGAACTCCTGGAACCAGACCCGGGAGAAGTGCCATAGGGCAATGGCTGCATTACGGCTGCCGAAGCTCGTCGTATTCTTCCCACCGCTAGCTAGTGTGCCGGTCTGGAAAGTGACATTCTGTGCTGGGATTGACGATGAAGCGTTCAGAGTCTGGGTACTTCCGAATAGGTCCCTGGTGACATTTCGTAGTGAGTCATAGGAGAAACCGACTTGAACTGGCTGATCGATATACAACATGTTGACTAAGTTCATATAGTTTGTTTGAGCGATGAATCAATTGAAGGTCCAACTGAGGGGATTTTACCTTTAGTGTTCCAAGACCACTCACTGGGTCTCGTCGAGTTTGAATCTGGGTTGATGTAGCAAGGCCCATTCTCATTGAAGAGCCCAGGCATCGAAGAACTGCCGGGCCCGCCGTTCATCCATATAGAAAGCGGTGCGTTCTCTGGATCCTCCTTGGCCTCGAAGAACCAAAAAAATGTGTTGATCTCATAATCTTGCTCCTGGCCAACCCCCTCCAGGGTCCCTGGCGGGAGCTTGATGTATCCAGCGTAGGATTTCACAACTTCAGCTTCCTCACAAAGACCGGGCTAGATCTTAGGTCAGCTTTCCTTTCTCGTTTATGTATTCGATCCTTTCTTGCCTTTTTGTAACTAATCTCAATGCCGTCGTCGAACTTTGATTTCAAGACAGTAACTCCCCCAGGTGCCGGTGGAAACTGGGCGAGTGAGTTCCGAGCGAACGCCGCCGCAAGTGCAATTGAAAACAGTAGAGTCCTCATTGCGAATATTTGTAAATAGGCTGAATGAAGAACGAAAAAGGTCACCAGGGAAGAGGCTCCTGTCCTTGAGTACATCGTCCAGCGACCTCCGGCACAGTTTCGATATATATCATTAGATCTTCCCCACTTGCCATCACCTTCCTACTTGGGTACGCTCTACGCCAGTTAATCAATATCTTTTTGATGCTTGTGCGAGCCGCACCGCCAAGGCAGTCGTATCAAACCTTTTTGGAAGCCGATTCGGTTGAATTGGAGAGTTGCAGGGGCTGGGATGCGGGGTTGATGGGAACACCGGCGAGGGCCAAGACTCAAATGGAGTGCCAGTGCAGTCCTAATTTGCACAGCGCGATGATTTGGCCAATGAAATCAATAATGCCATGGACTATTCCCGCTTTGAATGCACCGTTGTTGAGGGAAAGTCCCTATCAGTAGTTAAGGTTGCATCAGTAACTTGGCGTTTAACCCCCTCGGCAATTAATTATTGTCAAAGTGCATCAAGAAATGTTCCAAAAGTTTCCCGTAGCCAGCGTTGGTTGATTATCATTGTTGGAATAGGCCTACATTAGGCAGCAGGAGGTTGCTGCCGCGGTCCGTTCCAGCCACGGTGGTCCGTGTGGCTCAGCCACACGAGGGTGGTATACCCCAGACTTCCTGCCGCCGCTGGCACCTGGTTAGACTTCCACTCAAGAACAACAAGAACAAGCAATATCACCACTACAGTCGGTGATCGTTGCTACCCACGATACTCGAGTATTTTCCTTTTCCACCTGTGAATCCAACAATCATGTTTCCGTGACAGAAGCTACTCTGCTTGGAGACCAGGCATTCTGTCACCAAATTGATTAATTTTGCATGTATTGAGAGGGAAATGTATTCCGGAACGTTGTTCAAGCGAAGTGGTCTGCTGTCGTCTATTAAACTTCACTGCCACGGGAGGGTTACCTCAAGTTCCGGAAGGTTCGGAGTGAACGGGGCTAGACACTACCTGCACCTTACGGCCCAGGTGGGGCCATGTCCGAACTCGCCGGAGTGAACGGCCAACGGTGTAGTGTGCGTTCCCCTAGACTCAGAGAGGAAAAGCCGGGCAGGGCATCGGCAGGAAGTAGCAGACACCCAGCGGGTGCTCTATCAGAAAGTTGCGGTGCCCGGGCTGTCCTAGAATATGCCATGACACTTTGCTTACTTTTCCGCTTGTTTGCTGTTCGTCCGGCAAAAATCCTGACTTCCGATGGTGACATTCCCCTGGAAATGACGCCGTCAAATGTTCCCCGCCCAAGGAAAACTGATACGGCATGACGCCTTCTCGGCGCAAGATGGGCAAACAGAATAAATGACTTGCTAGCCACTGAGATTGGGAGATTGGGCCGCTTGCTCAAAGCTTCCGTGGAACAAGGAGGGCGTCTTACAAATGCAACCCCGAGTACAAGAGCAGCGATTGGTTCCTGTTGCCGTGACAGTATGAGTCGTTCAAAGAGTCCGACTGGACTCGCATGAGACTTCCGCCTAATTTCGTCATCCAACGGTCGCCACAGCAGAATGTTTGAGTCAGGGCGACGTCTGAAGTCCAAATCGAGATTAATGCTGGACGATATAAACACTTGTGACCCGCCCCTCCTTTTGTCGCAGGACGCGAAAGTGTCATAGCGGAAAAAGTCCAGGTCAAATCCAAGGAATCATCACAATGGCCGCAACTGCTTTTCAAGCCCCACTCCACGCAGGTCCTCCGGGCCAACCAGACATCGGATATGCACCCAATCACGACAGCTTCGTCGCGAGAACGAAACGACGTCAAGAGCTGGAGACGCTGGAAAAGTCTTTACCTGTAGGATTCCCACAGAAACTCGAGTCGAAGCTGGTATGGGATGGGAATACCTTGGCTGAGCACTATGACTGGAACTATGTCTTGACAGACGCTGATAAGAAGGAAGTTGACGATGCTCTCGGATACTTCAAGTGTACGTGAATCGTTTCATCAGCTTGTCATATTAGACCTCGGCGCAACTACTAATCTCAAGGACAGCGTTGCGGCAGCCACTTGGAGACATCAACCAAGAGACATTTCCCTTACCTCACCTTCACAAGACTCTGCGTGAGATCTCACATGAGATCCACAACGGCCACGGCTTTAAGGTCATCCGTGGCGTCCCAGTAACGAAGTATACTCGCGAGGAAAATATCATCATCTACGCCGGGGTCTCTTCCCACGTGGCTTCCATCCGCGGTAGACAAGACAACCAATTCCGAGGCGAGCCTGCAGATGTCGTTCTTGCACACATCAAAGATCTCACTAAGTTCGTGGACCCCCACAAAATTGGAGCACCGGCCTACACAACTGAGAAGCAGGTCTTCCACACCGACTCGGGCGATGTAATTGCCCTTTTTGCACTAGGCGAAGCCGCTGAAGGCGGCCAAAGCTACCTCTCGAGCAGCTGGCACGTTTATAACGAGCTGGCTATGACAAGGCCCGACTTGATCCGCAGCTTGGCTGAGCCTTGGAATGCCGACGAGTAAGTTCTTTCCTGCCAGGAGAGCTGATTTGCTGCTGACTCCTTTGCGAAGGTTCGGAAAGGATGGTAGATCATACAGCACCAGGCCCTTGCTGCATCATCAGCAAGCAGCAGACGATAGCCCAGAGCGCTTGATTATTCAATACGCCAGACGCAGCTTCACCGGCTACTGGGGTTTGCCGCGGTCCTCCGACATACCCCCTATCACCGAAGCACAGGCTGAGGCCCTTGACGCACTACACTTTCTGGCCGAGAAGTATGCCGCTCACTTGGACTTTCATCAAGGTGACATCCAGTATGCCAACAATCTGAGCATCTTCCATGCCCGTGGAGGCTTCGTCGATTCCGAAGAAAAGCAGTAGGTGGTGTACGAGGTCGAAATGGGTTGTTCACCAGCTGACGGGACTAGGCGGCATTTGGTCAGACTGTGGCTTCGGGATTCTGAGCACGCATGGAAGACGCCGGATGCCTTGCAGGAGAGGTGGGATCGTGTGTACTCGGGCGTCACTCCGGAGAAGTCTGTCTTTCCCCTTGAGCCTCAGATTCGCAGTGCCAGTCGACGAGAGTTCAAAACTTGCACTGACGAGAAGGCTGCATAATACGACGTGCTTCATGGTTGTTAGAGAAGTCTCTTAAACCAAGACTAACGTATTTCGTCAACGAGACTTTGAACAACTTTACCACACATTTGTGGTTTAACGTTGCAAATTTCTTACAAAGCCCGTATTTGAAAAGATTTGAGAAGAGTTTTGCTATTGGGGCAGTACTGTTTGGTGACAGAATTCGGAATTGTACCGTTGCGCCATATACAAAAGAGAGATCCCTCTACTGCATTTAGGTAGTTGTGGGTACATATAGTTTCCGTCACACCCCCTCAGGATTTGCTATGTAGTAGTACTGCATTGCTAAAGCTGGATTCGACTGTGGCCTATTCGACGGCTCCCCTTGGTGGGATCGAACCTGAGGGCTCTGTTTTAGAGTTGCAGAGGCGTAAGAAGCGGTGCGAATAGGGCCGTAGGTGCCCTGTGTTGGGGTATTTGAAGGTATCCCGTTGGTCGAGACAGTGCTGAGTCATCTGGGCTCATAACTGACGGTTAGTCAGGGTGGCCAGCGGAATATGCATATATGAGTGAGCAGAAAAGAGCGTCTATTCGTACTAAAGAGTGGATTGAATCACCACAGGCTTGTGGGCCTAATGTTATCCTAATAAGTCTTGCAGAGCTAGGACCAGGTGGAAATGACAGTCTGGCCTGTTTCGTGATGGTCAGACCATTCCGAATGGGTTATGTCCATGACTCGCGTAGAAGCATGCATGGATTCTGTCATTTGGCTATTCGGGCAGTAACCCACTCTTCCAGCCAATGAGCGCCTTCCGCCACAACCTTAAGCTTCCCCGCGCCGCTGCACCTGCCCACGGGCCAGCTAGCGCACTTGCCGCCCGCCCGCGCCATACTCGTACTTACGTAAGGGAAGTAACTGCTACGGTCGTAATTGCCATAGTCGCAATTGCTTACCTTCGATTATAATTACACAATCCGAGCTTCAGCTGCCCGTGGACCTACTTAACGATTGAATTTTATACGATTTTGGCAGTTGTGATTAAAAGTGGTAATTGCGATTGTGGGCAATTTGTGGCAACTGCTAGCCTTACGTAAGTACGAGTGCGGCGCGAGCGGGCGGCAAGTGCGCTAGCTGGCCCGTGGGCAGGTGCAGCGGCGCGGGGAAGCTTAAGGTTGTGGCGGAAGGCGCTCATTGGCTGGAAGAGTGGGTTACTGCCCGAATAGCCAAACAGTACTGCCCCAATAGCAAAACTCTTTGAGAATATAGCTTGCCTAGAGGAACCATCTCAAAACACAATAATCTGGAGGCAATAAAGGTGCACAGGATGAAGCCGTCAACCTTCAAATAGGCTAAGGGTGACAAGTTCCGCAAAGAAGAGTTGTAATCAAGTGAAGTAGCCGCGTCCGTGTCAAGTGATGGATGGAAGTAGATAGGCTTCAACGGCGGAGGAGCAACTATTTGGGTTCCATATCCACTAAACCAAATGCAAGTGACTGACTTTTTAATCATCCTGGGCAGCATTTGCGGAACGGGCGAAGCCGCGCAAGTGTCCGGCCGAAGCAAGCCTACCAAACGATCCGAAACCGTATCCTAGCCGTATTCATCATCGCAATTACCTAAAAATAGACATGACAATATCCTGTAACCACTGCAAGTGACCACCTCGCAAAGGCGGTTCTCACCAAAGAAGGCAGCTCGTCTTGTACTAGCCCGGGAAAGCTTGACGCTCGCATTTGCTCCGCCGTGGGCCTTTCCGCACGTTGCATCCCGGGAGCACCCCACAAGACGATCGGCCGGCTCGCCGGGACCTGCCACCGCTACCCGGACGGCACCCTGGCATCCGTTCCTCTGCGGGGGTACGCTTTCACTCCGCCGACTTGCCGAACTATCAGATGCGCTAGTTAGGACGACGACCGCAAGTACGTATGTTGCTGACGACCGGGGCTAGTTGCGTAAGTCCTTGACCCCTATTCCCATGCATGCAGCATAGCCGCTTCGGTGTCGTCTTCAGGTATTGCCAAGTTTGGCAAGGTGTTTTATTCGGACCATTGTCAACTTTTCCTAGCTTCAGCTGAGCAAGGGTCGATCATTCGCATCTATACCAACCTCGCAGACTCGGCAAGCTAGGCCCCCGAAAGGTTCATGTCTGTGGAAGCGAACAGGTCGGGAAAAATCCGGCATGAGTAGTTGTTGACCACATCAACTCATATTTTTTGCCATAGACTGACTCTATCAATAGCTTGATGGATGTCTACAACGTTCAAGCGCGCTGCGCTGCCGCGTCAACTACCTTAGATGATGCAGATCACAGTTTAGATAACGTAGTCAATCGCCGAGTGCTCTGGCCTAGGCAAAACTGAGTTTGGCTCAGCGGGATATTGTCACCCACAAGATGCAGTCTGTTCACTTTCGGAGACGCGTTTTGTCGCAGCGCCACACGTGGCGCTGCCGGTTACTGCCGTACGATACCGCTTTCCACAAGCCGATTACCCGTCTTGTACGGTATATAGATATGATCCTCATACGGATCTTCCACTTAGAGGAATCAAGCCACTTTCTACTATACAAGTCTTCCACTTGCTACCTCGCTTTGTAATACGTTTGCAGTTGATCTGAATTAGATGGACAGAGCCCGCCGAGATCATCCGTAACTTACAGGGTAACTTGGTCAAGCTTAACACACGCTGGAAAGACCATGCTTGACGTGCGACTGTGTTGACCTGAAGTCGCTAAGCGAAAGCCGAGACTTTGTGGCATGATAGATCACTAGAATTTCCATAATCTTTCTGAGGACGTTGAGAGATGGTTAAATGTCGCAAAAACGACGCCGTTAATTACGGGCAGCAATTAACGCCATATATACCCTACGACAGTAAATGCAACATAACGGCAGCGTAATATCTGTATAGCTGCAATCTCCTTGTGCATGCACACTTTTGCACATGGACTTTGGGCTTCTCTGGGAGTCATCGAGGAAGCACATGTTAATGTCGTGATGCAAGCTATCCACCCCAGATGAATAGGATTTATCAAGCTGTCGAGTCTTCCATCAAAATCCAGACAACAACGTGCCGCAGTCCGCAAATAGCGCTTAGTCAATGGCTCGGAACGTACCGATCCCAGTGAGTCCAGGTGAGTGGAATTCGTCCCGCGTTGCCCTGGACAACGCGATGTGATGATCATTTTACACGTGAGAAAGCTTGTTGAAGTGAATTTGAGAGCAATAAAATCCCGTCTGATTGGTTGGTCGCAGCCATTACAAGCCATTGAGTGTATAAGTCGAGTTGAGTTCACGAGATCATGCATTTGATCGGGCCGCATTGCCGTTGCGTCTAGGACGGGATGATGTATCAGCAACTGACATTCGAACCAACTGTACCTCCTTTACTCTATCAGACTAGCAGACTTGTCGTCTCCAAGTTGTTTCCAGGTCAGTGAGTCCATCCCAGCTGGTGAATGCCCCGATTGACCGCGACTTGAATGGAAGTATTTCAATAAACCAAAACCATACAACATCTTTTCAGTTAGAGTCAAATCGCCACATCTCAACCTTAGAACTAAGTATCCTCAGAAATACTATCAAACTATCATTATACTCAAGTCTGGTACCTCGATACTATCCCATCAACTGCGGAATAGCAACAATATATATACACGTACTTTCATAAGGGGTAATAGCCAATAATACATTAATCCGACCCTATTTCCCTTATTTCCTTCAATTAAAAACTCGCCAAAGAGCAGAGTTGGAGAAAACTAGAGAACTCGTATACTGTCACTATTCCGCAGTTGCTGCTATGTTATATCGAAAGCTCTTGCTGAAGTTCAAGTCATACCAGCTGAATGGCCAAGAGCTATCGAACTTAGATTGCACCACGCCACCTCTAGAAAAACAGAACTTCTTTGGAAAGGGGGAAGTAATTGGTAAGGTCTCTCA
The DNA here is from genome assembly GCF_030913505.1 of Colletotrichum phormii. NCBI lineage: Eukaryota > Fungi > Ascomycota > Sordariomycetes > Glomerellales > Glomerellaceae > Colletotrichum > Colletotrichum phormii. Next base: position 2,370,858 of record NW_026851445.1, on the reverse strand, counting down.
ACTACGCCAATGATATTTGTTAAACTCGACTGATTATATTGATAAATACAAAACTTCGGACTATCTTTGTGTTCTGAGCCCATATTTATCTCCAAGTCTAAAGTATGCGTGCTTGAAATACTCATGATCCTACAAAGTTAGTCAATGGGAATCCATCATGTACAATCTAAACATCCTTATGCATTATGTCTCAGCTGCAAAGACTGGTCACTCTTCTCACGAAGTGATCACTGAGCCTATTAATGGCATGACGCCTTACGCTGTTGAGACTGAGGCTGCTCAAAACTAGTCCCCCACGTACATGTAGTATGCATCAAGTTCAGTCTTCCAGATCTACTTACATAGAGCAGACATCACCCATTCAAAGCTCTTGGCGTTGAACCATATGCAGGGTGCACGTGTTGATGAGGCTCAACTAATCTCTCGCCAATCGGTCTATCTGCGCACTGCACTACTTGCCAGTTCATCATTGCATAATGTTGGACGAATGAAAGCCACCAAGCCAAGTCATGACTGTGTCAAATATGCAAAACCAATTGCCTCACTGCCAAGGCAGAGATTTTGAGATGGCCGGAGTGCCCACCCTCGACATGCCTTACACCCAAGGGTTGCCTTGCGAGATGGTGCGCAGTTGGTTCGCCAGGAACCAAATCTGTGGTGTTGAGCCCTTTACGGCTAAGTCAAGAAGTCAGACTCCATCAAATATGCATGGTACTTTGTTGTGAATGGTCAACTTGCGTTGCATCTCATCCATCCTTGTCAACTTGTCTCACTATAATTGGTCGACATGACGGAATCTCACCTGCAGCTGTCAGCGACTTCGTTGGCGTACTCCATCAACATGCAAACCCGTCGCACAATTCATAAATCGTTCTATGACGATGTCCGTTGCGCCGCAAACTATTTGAATACATGTATGTTCAAGCCAGACCGCTTTCCCCTCTCCCCGCAGCCCCCGCCTCCCGAGTTCTCGTCACATCGACCGGTGCCACTGTGCCCCGACTACCATCGCCGATAGTTCGTCCGGACGGGGGACTCTATCGCCGTCGCGATGCCTGAACAGCCGACTGCCGAGCAATGGGAGAGGCATAGGCCCCTCATTACCAAGTTATATACCACCAAAACCCTCAAGCATATCAAAGATGAGCTGTATAACAGACATGGGTTCTATGCGACGTAAGAGTTATCTTCAGTCGTCTCGGGATTTTTTTACCTGTATACTAAGTAAACGCGTACAGAGAGCGCATGTACAAGGGACGGTTCAAGACCTGGGGTATCGGGAAAAACAAGAAGCGCAAGCCCTTTGAGGCAGCACTGCCCGGAGACATTGACCCAGGGTCAAACCTTGCTGCCGCACCTCCCAGCGATATCTCAAGCCCTACCTCTCCAATTCAACCACCTACTTACTTCTCGCCGGCACTAACGCCAGGAGCGTCTCCTCACGACGGTCATGGAGTCTTCGACACGCGATCGACGACATATGTCGATACGCCACGGTCAGGGACCCTCCCACCGACACCAGCCACGTATGGATACAGTTCTCCATTTGAAGTGAACCTGAAGGAAGCTGGCATGACCCCTGACATGCTCTGCAAAGAGATCGTGACATCAGCGACGTTGATACTCTCGAAACTTGTCCCAGGGCGGTCGCCGACTGTGGCATGGGACGACTGTACTCCGACGGACGACCACCTCGCGATTTACCGCACGCTTCAGAAGGAACTCAAGCATGAAAGTCACCTGAGAGGTTGCCTTGTGAACAACCCATCAGTAGCAGTCAAATCGCAAATGAACGACCATGTCAACGAGCTGTTAAAGTCATTTCACCCTGCGGTACCGATTGGGATTCTAAGCTCATTCAACCAGTCATCGGATACTGTAGCCATTCACGAATTGGCGCGCTGCTTGGTGAAATCTTCAATGATCATTTTACCACGAGATCACGAATTTTTCCAATTAGCGCAGAGAGTATTACAGCTCCTCACAGACACTCTATTCTCGGATTTTAAAGCCCACATGGAACGCATTTGCGATGATCTCCAAGCCAACGTGCTCAAAGTCCTGGGTAGATGGAGTTTAGTGATGATTTACCTGATTTTCTTGCTCAACGCCAAAAAGGCAAAAAATGAACAACAGACGGATCCCAAGATCTTGAATATGGCCTTGGAGCGATATACACACGTACAGTGCTCTTACTCAGACGATCCAAAGCTTATTGTTCAATTCGGCCACTTCATCCTAGGCTACTGCGTCCTCGTTGCATCTGAAGCAGAACTAGCGACCAGTGTGCGGGATATGGCAGAACAATGCTACGACCGCGCCGAGGCGTACCTGTTGGAGCGGGAATCTTCGCCAAACTCCAGATATGCAGACATCCAAGATGCAAAATCACATTTCGGGAAGGCATGTGCCGTCCTGGCGGACTGTCGCTATGCGCAGGGCACGCAGCAAGCGGATAAGATGCTTCGCGATGAGATCCACGACTCGTCGCGGAGACTTCTGCTCATGTCAATAGGGTGTCACGTTGATACGGACATGGCGACGATGGCGCAGTTTGAGCGACAGAAGAAGAAGCTTGAGGGTTGGTGCAGAGATGCAGAGGATTTGGAGAGGCAGAAGCAACTGGATTGTATCCGTGACCTCATCCTCGGAAACGATCAACGGCCAAAGGATGGGCCTCTTCTTCCGAGGTTGAAGGTGTTGGCTGGTAATTGATTCTTGGAGAGAAGAAGAGATGGAGAGAAGTCCATGACTTAGAGCCGCAAAACTAGTGGGAAACTGGTGTAAGGCGAAAATCTTGGTTGAGGCAAATCCGAATCACGATGAAACATCAAGAAAAATAAAAAAATTGTTATTGTGGGAACTCGATGATGCATAGGTCTGTAAGGCAGATTGTGTTTTTGATGAGGCGTCAATGGGCTGGGGTAGGGTAGTCGAAAGTTTACAAATCGGCTTGGTCCACTGTTTAGCCCGAGTAATCAGTCGCATATTTGCGGATAAGTGGACTTCGTTGTACGTCATCTCGTCTCCTTTCTGCGTTGATCTATCTATCTTGTTGTGGAAACTGACAGCGGCGAGTGAGACTCGGTGAGTCTCACCGACAGCCACCGAAGCTCAGCGACCCAAAGGGCCGGACGAAAATGTCCGAAAGTTGATCTCATGATTGCGCCTGGGCGGCTCTGTGGCGACCAGGTCTCCGATTATCGCCCACTAAACGCTGTAACCTGCACGAGACTTTGGGTCGCGTTTACCTTGGCTACTCACTCGTTTCCGCCGTTGTCCCTCGTCACTGGTCAGTTTACATCAGCCATCGGCCCTTCAAACATTTGCTTCACTCAATTCGCAGAAAAGTGGCTCTATTATCTCATTCCTCGTCGCTTTGATGTAATGTCAAATTGACATCATACACAATTCAGCAGAAATAATCAGGCAATGTCGATGCGGTAGATCGAATACTTAAGTGGATGATGACTGACGAAAGATGTGAGCTTTCCGGATCATTCCATCAACACAACTCTAGCACCAAAGCTTGGGGATATCCATCACCAAGAAACCATCACCAACTATCAGTCTACCAATCACAAACTCAATCCATACCTTGTAACCCTTTCATCCAATCAAAATGTCAGTCAACCGCAACGTCGAATCCATCAACTACAAGCAGGGCGAGTTCCACCCCAGCGTTCCTCGCTCAGAGCCCCTCACGACCAAAGGCGTACGTTCATCAATCCCAATCACGCGCATTCATCATCACTTCCCACGTCTAATCAACCAATAGCACGCCCCAGGCACCAAAGTTGGCAATGACGCATACCCCGAGTTCCACGCGCAAGCATACCCCGCCGGCACAGCACCAAAAGAGAACACCTTTCGGCCGCAGAACGCGCAAGAGAATCCCGGCCAGGCCCTGAACCCCGGAGCCACTGCGTATACGGCCGCGCACGATTTCCCGGGTGCCACGAGTGGAGACGTTCACACTGGGTTGGGTAAGCCTATGCAGGGCCAGACCAGCGCCGAGCTGCACGGGACCAATCTCGGTCGCCGTGAGAAGGAGAGCGCTGGACTTGAGGGAGTTGGAGCTTCTAGCAAGCAAAGTTCTAGGGAGCGGCGGCTGGATGTTGATCAGGAGCCCAATCCTCGTGGCAAGACGAAGCATGCTTCGGATACTCTCGGTGCGGAAGAGAGATTGCCTGTGTCGGCTGAGGAGGTTGCCAGCCAGCGTCGATAAGTTAGCGACTTGGTACTAGCACTGCAATGTTACGGGCATGTATAATATCCCCATGAATTGATACAAAAGTAATTTGGTCCGAATTGTAAACATTCACGCCCGTTTACTGCATGTTTTAATTGCATCCGCTATCCCTAATCCTCCCAAACACCCTAGTAGCCTTACTCGTAATGCATCTTCATTCCAAGATTCTGACCCAAATGCACTACGAGAGAAGAAAAAGCGCGCCAATTTCCAACATTCCAATTTACAAGGGTGACTTGCGGTGTCACAATTTAAACGGATCGGTTCTTGGTCTTGCTGGCGTTGGAAGGCGCAGTCTTCTTGAGGTTGAGGACCACCTTGTCCTCGGTGGCATCGCCAGTGTCGTTCCACTTGAGGGAGTAGATGCCGTCGATGGAGCTGGGGGTAGCATACCACAGAGACTCCACGCCACCAGAGGTGGCCTCGACGAAGATGAAGGAGCCGTAGAAGACGAAGCCGCTGGTCTGGCGGTCGGAAGAGGACGAGTTGGAGCTGAGGAAGCCGACGTCGTGGTCCGAGGAGCCCTCGGCCGGGACGGAAAAGGTGAGGTTGGACCAGCTGGGAGGGGAGGTCGAGTTAAGAGCCGTGGTGTTGGGGGCTCCGAGCCAGCCGTTGTCGTCGGTGGGGGTGACTATTAAAGGCGTTAGTTTCTTATAGCGAATGAAATCGACAGTAATAGACGTACAGATCACCGGGGCGGCGTTGGAGTCGTTGGACTTGGTGTGGTCACCGAAGTAAGCATCGCCTAGTCCCGAAAGTGTTAGTCGAGGGCTTCTTAAGGGGGTTTTTTCGCAACCCGGGCTGGACGGGTTATCAACAAAAGAGAGACAAGAAGAGAACGATTGTGAAGTTCTGAGTAGAACCTAATCATTCCCTTAATAGATAAAAGTTCCAAAACCAGCCTTATTACCTCCTGCAGAGAACATGGACAGGCCGCCGATTCCTTGGCCGTAGGCGTAGACTTGGAAAGGGCTGGTGTTATCCCTGGCAACAGCACGGGGTTCCGAAGGAGCCGCAACCGCAAGAGCGGCCAGCGACAATAGGATAGTGCCGAAGGACTGCATTTGTGCGTTTTGGGTTGGTGATGTTTTTCGAAAGGAAAGCAGTTATGATGGAGTAAACGACTGGATGAGACTGTAAGGAGACTCGAGAGGGGGAAACGATGGACTGAATGAGAGTTATCGTGGTGAAGGGAACCGGAGTGGTGGGGGGCCGGAAACTGATGCTGGAGAGGGGATGGAGTTGATTAAATAAAAGTGCGGTAAATCGATGCCGTTCGGATGATCCGCCTCAAGCCGCCCCGGCCGGCATGTCATGACTTGCAACTTTGCTTGCAAATTTTCGGGCTACGCCACCGCGGCACCACAACTCATCCAAGTCAGGTAGCAAAGGCCCGAAAATGCTTCCTGTTCGCCATGGTTGCAAGGGAAACTTTGGTTCCCCAAACAGGTTGCAATCAACAAATCACTCACAGTGGAGGCACAACCAACCCCATAACCATAGTTGAGACCATCACAACCTCCTTGAGGCGTCGGTCATTGCCGTTCGGCATCCAGTCAAGCTTTTGCCGCGAGATTGGACGGCCATTGGTCAACTAGATTCAGCGGGAGCGCCGTTGTCGTTTACTTGCGGCTAGGGCCATCCCGGGAGGGGCGCCTGTCAACGGGGGTTTTCAGAGTTGTCGTTTCGGTATATGGGATGAACAGGGGCCCGTGATAGGGTCCGGGATCTGTGGATACTGTTTCCCGGGGTGAGCTTGATATATAGCAGAGATACTATAGGTCTGGCCCATCACATCTCGTCCATCATGGTCACAAAAGGGGGATGGCGTGTCATAGGACCACGTAAGGAGAGGAGGCTGCGCAAGGGACCACGAACTCCTTCTCTCCCAACCTGCAGTGTAACGAACCCACCCGCAGCCATTTAGATAGATTGATGGTCCTCGCAGAAGGCCACCCACGAGGCTCAAGCTGTGCCGCACAGACTTTCCTCTTTCGCAAATTGTAGCCGGAAGCTTCTAAATCACGAGCAATCTGGTGGAGCTCATCCCGCTTGGCTCTCCGGAGTGCCTCCCACCCTCCCGAAAAGTCGGACAGACCGGCCACCCAAGTCTGACGGTTCTACCGACGGCTCACCGGCCCTTGATCGTCCCCCTTCACATCCACTTGACAAACCCATTACGCCTGTCGATAAGTTGAGTTGCCGTGCCTTGCGAGGCTGCGGTGGAGCATAACACCCTACCAACCCCAGCTTCCCCTGACCTATGCCTCGCATAGAGGAAATAAGACTCAGCTGCTTGCGAGTCAGCCCAACTGCGGTTCGCTTTACACGTACCACCTTACGACCCCCGTACAGCCCGCCCATGGATCTCAAAGGCGTCAGTCTCAGGTTAGCCCCTTCGGGCCTTCATCGACATGGGAATTATCGTGAAATCATCCCTATCCAGAATGTTTTTCCTTCGCTGAATCTCGAGTGGGACTAACCTTTGCATTGACGATCTTTAACCTACTGGGGCAAGTGCGAGCTGTAGTTGCAGTGGATAGCTTCGGGATGCCCATGGTATCGTCAGATTCGGTTCAAGCGGCTCCAAGGGAAACAGGACCGATAGACGACTTCTGTCATTGTGGACTGAATGAGGAAACACCTGCAGGGTAAACGCAATCGAGTTCAATGGGGAAATAGAGTTTTTAGCATCCGTTGACTATCGCGCCTCCAGTGAGCCGCCCGTGAAGCCGACATTGCGTTGCGGGCTCACAGGAATACATAAGTTATAGACATCCGTTGCTTGTTTGATGTTATTCTCACTCACTCCTCACCCAGCACAGTATTGGCTGCGCTTCCATTCGCTTCAGTCTTTCTCTCCCTCCCGCCAGTCCTTCCAACTCGTGTCACACAGTCTTTCTTTTGACCATTTCTTGGCACACACAATCACTACATTATCATGTTCAAATCTCTCTTCATGGCCGGTGCCCTTGCGGGCTCCATGGCCTCTGCCTTGCCCGGCTTCGGCGCCCTCTCTGACGGCCCCGAGGCCCAGCTCTTCCCTCGCGCTACCTGCAGCGGCAACACTGCCAGCACGAGAAGCGAGTGGTGCGACTACTCCGTCGACACCGACTACTGGACCGAGGCGCCCGACACCGGCGTCACTCGCGAGTACTACCTCGAGCTGACCGACGTCACCGTCGCTCCCGATGGAGTCTCCCGCTCCGCCATGGCCGTCAACGGCTCCATTCCGGGCCCAACCATCTTTGCCGACTGGGGTGACACCGTCGTCGTTCACGTCACCAACTCTCTGACGACCTCCAACAACGGCACCAGCATTCACTTCCACGGCATCCGCCAGAACTACACCAACCAGAACGACGGCGTCAGCTCCATCACTCAGTGCCCCACGGCCCCCAACGACACCATCACATACACCTGGAGAGCTCTGCAGTACGGTTCTACCTGGTACCACTCTCACTTCGCCCTCCAGGCGTGGCAAGGTATCTTTGGCGGCATCATCATCAACGGCCCTGCCACCGCCAACTATGATGAGGACCTCGGCATGATGTTCCTTAACGACTGGGACCACCAGACCGTTGACGAGCTCTACTCGACTGCCGAAAACTCCGGCCCACCGACCCTTGATAACGGTCTCATCAACGGCACAAACGTCTACGGCGACGACGATTCCACCACCCAGACCGGCTACCGCTACAACGTCACCTGGACCTCCGGCACCTCCTACCGTCTGAGACTTGTCAACGCCGCTGTTGACACCCACTGGAAATTCATGATTGACAACCATACCATGGAGGTCATCGCTTCCGACTTGGTCCCTATCACCCCCTACAACGCGACCGTTCTTGACATCGGCATGGGCCAGCGCTACGACATCATCGTAACCGCCGACCAGGCCGACGTCGCCGACAACTTCTGGATTCGCGCCATTCCCCAGTCCGCCTGCTCCGACAACGACAGCACAGATAACATCAAGGGCGTCATCTCCTACACCGGCACCATCACCACCCCCACCACCAGCGCCTACACCTACACCGACTCCTGCGATGACGAGACTGACAACATCTCCCCCTACGTCTCCAAGACGGTCGATAGCGCCAACTGGGATGAGCTTGAGAGCGCCTCCGTCAGCAAGAATACCGCCGGCCTCTTCAAGTGGTACCTCAACAGCACCTCCATGCTCGTCGACTGGGCCAGCCCGACTCTCGAGTCCGTCATTAGTGGCAATACTACCTGGGAGGACGATGACGCCGTCATTCAGCTCGACGAGGCCAACCAGTGGGTCTACTTCGTCATCGAGACCACTCTCGCCGTCCCCCATCCCATCCATCTCCACGGCCACGACTTCTTCGTCCTCGCCCAGGGCTCTGGTACCTACTCCAGCTCCATTACTCTCAACACTGACAACCCGCCCCGTCGCGATACCGCCATGCTTCCTTCCTCTGGATACCTTGTTATGGCGTGGGAGACTGACAACCCGGGTGCCTGGCTCATGCACTGCCACATTGGTTGGCACACGTCCGAGGGTTTCTCGATGCAGTTTGTCGAGCGCTACAGCGAGATTGCCGCCATCACTGACAACTCTACCCTCACCGACACGTGCGATACCTGGACTACCTTCCAGGAGGAGTACTCCATCGAGCAGGAGGACTCTGGTGTTTAAAAGGCTTTTGAGGAACATCTACAGTACAGCACAATCATTGGGTAGACTAGCATTGGGTTAGCGGTTTCCTTGAGTCTTGAGATAAAGGGGCGGGTTGGCGAACAGGGTTTCAATTTGTGTATTGCATAGTTCAAGTTCCATCCATACACGAGAACGGAAATTTTGATATCTTGACCACGCTCGCGTTTTTGATTGTCAGTGAAATTTGATAGTTTTAATGAATCTGTATTAATTCATTCCGTTGCCTGAATCCTCCTGATGTATTAACATATTGCCGTGTCTACCGACCGTTGTAGCATTCACATTTTGCCCGGTGATGATCGATCTCAGCCTCCTGATATGACTAAAGTATTGGACTCTAGAAGTCAGTCAACATTTGTCACAAAGTTTCGTTTTCCTTTATGATAATCAGCACAGAGGTCGTCTTTTTGGAGTGCGGCGTGCCTCCTGCCATCAACTTCATTTACCTCAACGGTTGATATTGGATAGAAGCATCATTTTGCTCGCTCAGTGAGTCCACAAGTAATTTTAAGACAGGTCTTTTGGGTTTAGTTTCCATTTTCTGACAGTGGCCATGCAAGGCCTTAAGTACTTTAGTTAAAAAGAAAAAAAAAGAAAAAAGGAACTCGGCTTCGACTAGAAGACCTCAAGTAGGAAGTTTTCCACAGTAATTTCCCGAAGAAGGAAACAAAATAGATTGTTTCGTGGCTACCATGAAACCAGATAATCATTTTCTCATATAAGAACTTGCTGCGTTTCGTCAATTAAGTTCAAAGTGTTTGTTCAAGCCTGCTGAGTGAGCTTTTTTACTATACGTCTCCAATGATAAGCCTGCCCTCCTGTATTAAGGCTGATTCTCGATATTCTGTGTTCTCCGTTCATCAAATAATTACCATGAAACCATTACAAATTCAATGTGTTTCCATATCCTTGATTTTGAATCTGGTTCGAAACAGATCAAGGTTCTCTGGTCATCTTGTACAACAAGATGTCAAAGCACAGAATACGTACGAGTTTCTGTTGTAAACTAATAGCAAAGGGTTGTCATAATTCATTGAATATCAAATGATCAAGCTTTTCTTTTGAAAATTGGACGAAGGAATCAATGCAAGATATAATCAATAGTAAGTTGCTTGATTCTTAACGCGTCACACAAGGTTGCCATAAGAAACTCAGCCATGTGATGCTTGGATCACGCATTTTAGGATACATGTACTACTGATTTGATGCCAGAAATGCTTCTTTGATCTGTCATTAACCCAGAATTTGCTACCTACCCCAGCTCACTTGTCTTTCAAAGTGGCTTGTTCTTACCTCAGGTGTCTATAAATGTTGGCATAAGTCTTCCTTTTTTGATATGCTCCTTCCAGCAGCGCATCTATCTCTCAAGGTCGACCTAGATACTGCATCATCACTTTAGCCTTGTCCCCACGGAATCTCTCCCTTAGCCTCGTCACGTGAACCCCCTGCGTTTCAGCAAATTCATGACCATGTATTTAAGGACGCTCTTACTTCAAACCCCGAGCTCCTCTTCTTCACCTCGATTACTTGTTCTTGTCCTTCTCTATCTTTTCTGCGCGTTACATTCGGTCAAGGCGCGACTTGAATCCCTTGACGTTTGGTATCTTCAACTCTTCCAATCATGGGGAAAGGAAATGTGTCTTTGCTCTCTAGTATTCTACTGTAGATCGCTTTCTATCCCTACTGTTTCATCTACCGCCACCAAGTCATGATAAAAATATGCAAAACGCCAGATACTTTGGCACGGAAGCCGTTTGCTGTGTTTATTGCAGGCCGCGAGCGCACGTATTTATCGTTCCCAAAGACTTGCCACTGATCCATGATAGTAATTCCTTATTGCGCCTGAGGCTGTACTGACCGAGACTACTCTAAACTCCTTGAGATAGATCTGGGTTTCAGCGCTTCGAGGCTCAGATCTCATTAATCTCGTGAAAACTACTAGCGTCATTGATGGGGGGATGCACACAATGCTATACAGTTACTTCAAACCAGATGCTCTCTGAGAACAAGAAGTCATATAGAGTCATCAATAACGTGCTGATAGCAGCTGTCCACTGCATTGACCATGGCAGTATTTCCAGCGCTTCACTCAACGCAACTTCAACAATCAAAACAACAAGCAAAACAAACAACTGCCAGAAATCTACCCTCAATCAATTCAACTTCGAGGCTAAAGTTAATTATATAAGTTGGCTAGATTAATAGATATTCTAGTGCCGTAATTCTGCTAAATACCCCCCTATTGAGGTCTAAGATGCTAACTACGCCCTATTAATACCTATATTCTATAGTATTAAGTAGAGTTCTCCCCCCCTGAATTCCCCTTACTAGAGAGCTCCTTTTCTCTTCCTCCCTCCTCTTTTACCCAGTCCACTCTATCTTCCTCCTTCTACTATTAATATAATCAATATTATAACTACTCTATTAACATCCAATGCTCTCTTAATCCTTTATAAATCCCGAATTATTACTATATAAATCTAGGTAACTAGCTGAATCTGTAACTAATATACTATTATATCTAGATATTAACGACCTACTTATGATCCTCTAGCTTAATAAGAAGTACATCCTTAAGAGCTAGCTTTATATGTTACGGCCAGCTAGTCGTAGGGGTAGTTTGCAGAAGTTGAGGCTGCAGAACTGATAACAGTAATAACCGAATGTAATAATTAGATATAATAATCGGATGTAATAACGTTAACTAATCGAATAATTATTATATATAGTTAGATAGTCTTTCATTCGTTATATCTATAAGATAGGTAAGGCTTTAGTGATTAATCGTAGTCTTATTAAAAAGATTCTTAAGGAAGATAGCTAAAAGCGATCGTAAGATCTAATACGAAGTTAATTACTAAAGAAGCTATAGGAAGTCCATAATTGAGCCCGGCTCGAGTCTATCTTATATATAAGTCTTAATTCTAAATATAGTTAACGTGCATGATAAGCGAGCGGATCGGACAAGCGAGCGGATCGCTCAACAGCGACCGCCACATCTTTTTCTTTCCAACACATATCCATCCACCACAATGATACAGTCATCAAAAAAAGAAGCTGGCATAATTCTAGCAGTTCAAGCTATCGAAAAAACACCAAATTTAAGTATTAAAGGTGCAGCTCGGATCTACTCAGTGCCATTTTCAACCTTATGCGCCCGTATCAATGGAAGGACTTCGAGACTTGAAACCGTACCAAACTTACGGAATTTGACGTTGCTCGAAGAGGATACGCTAGTTAAGTATATTATCGACCTAGATTCCCGATTATTCCCTCCTCGGATCAGTGGTGTAGAAGAAATGGCTAATCGACTACTCGCCGACCGCGGCGCGCCCCCAGTTGGGAAGTGCTGGGCTTCGAACTTCGTCAAGCGACAACCACAGCTCCGGACGCGCTTTTTTCGCAAGTATGACTATAAGAGGGCCCAATGCGAAGATCCAGATGCGATAAACGCGTGGTTGCGCCTTGTGGCGAACACAATCGCGAAGTACGGCATCGTGGACTCCGATATCTACAACTTTGATGAGACTGGGTTTATGATGGGCCAGATTGCATCCGGAATGGTTGTCACGAGTGCTGAAAGGCGTTCAAACACGAAAATGACGCAGCCTGGCAATCGTGAATGGGTTACAGTCATTCAAGCCATCAGTTCGTCAGGCTACAGCGTTCCGCCGTACATCATCGTCACAGGCCAATATCACCTCTCCACCTGGTACACAGAAACAGGTCTCCCACGCGACTGGGTCATTGTAACGTTTGAAAACGGATGGAAAACAAATGAAAAAGGCCTAGACTGGCTCTAGTACTTTGATCGGCATACAAAACCGCGTGCAACTGGTAGATATCGCCTCCTCGTCGTTGATGGGCATGAAAGTCACCACTCTGCGGACTTTGAGATATATTACAAGGAAAACAATATCATCATACTCTATATGCCGGCCCATTCGTCTCATATACTTCAGCCCTTAGACTTTGGGTGTTTTGGGCCACTAAAGACGGCTTATGGTCGACAAATTAAGGATAAGATGCGCCGGGGTAATACCCATATTACGAAGGAGGACTTCTTCCCTGCATTTCGCAACGCTTTCACGCAAGCCCTAACGGTAAAAAACATCCAGGGAGGTTTTAGAGGGGCTGGGATTGTTCCGTTAAGTGCTGAAAGTGTGCTTTCGAAGCTGGATGTGAAGTTACACACTCCAACGCCCCCAGGGTCTCTTCCAGCAACACCCCCCGCGTGGACTTCTCAGACACCAAACAACCCAACAGAGGCAAATTCTCAGTCAACTTTGATTAAAGATCGAATCTTAAATCATCCAAATAGCTCGCCAACACCAGCTAATAACACAGTTAACCATATCCTCAAAGGGACACTAGCTATGATGCATCGTAATACTCTTCTAGAGGCTGAGAATAAAACCCTTCGGGAGGAGAATAATCTACTTAGCCGACGGCGGAGATCTAAGAAAACTCGTCTCAGGCAAGGAGGGAGCCTTACTATAGCTGAGGCAGATGACCTTCAATCACAGAGAGAGGCTACAGCTCAGATTGAGGAGGAAACGCGCCGGAGTAGTGGCCGTCGGCCGAGGACGGAAACAGGTCAACGGCGATGTGGCGTCTGCGGGAACACTGGACATAATGCGCGCACATGTCCATTTCAGAGAGAAATGTCTAGAGAAGAGGATTATGGGTAGTTTCAATTAATTAAACTTTGTTGATGTTGATCAAGATTGACATACGTGGAGTGGTTGCTGTCGAGCGATCCGCTCGCTTGTTCGATCCGCTCGCTTATCATGCACGTTAGTTCTTTATTGTAAATTTACTAATTTAATTCTACTCCTTAGAATACTTTAGAGTAGAATACGTAAGGGTGAAGTTTTTTTAATTCGTCTCGTTATCTTAAGACTGCTCCTATAGTAAAGTCTAAGGCATCGGTCTTAACTTCGAATAGTATCCTTAGATCGGGGATTATAATAGTTGGTTCTAAAACTACTATATTCTTAACCTTAATAAATACTTCTTTATATTTATCGTTCTATATAAATAGCGTGTCCTTTTATATTAGGTTATTAAGAGGTCTAATTATATTAATATAGTTTTTAAAGAATTGTTAATAAAAATTAACAAATCCTAGGAATTTTAAACTTTCTTAACGTTCTGAGGCCGGTTTTTAGTTATTTATCCGGAAGTTGATTTTTCCGTTTTTATTTATTTTAAAATCGAGGTTCTATCTTTTAATGATTTTAATTTTATATTTGCGGTTAAGGTTTTTGAGCTGCTCGAGGACCTTGCGTTAGAACTTATTATTTGTGACCGCGCTTCATATTTACTAATCCATTTCTGTAGTCTCCAAACTTGTTCTCTGTCTCTCTCTCACTCACTCTCTCTCCAATCATGATCATCGCCAAACTCTCGTGAGCTTGCGCAGAACCTGGGAAAAGACATTACGCATGGTGTCAGAATGATGAGGCCGTCGTGCACCCGAGCTCTGGCCTTTCTGGGGGTTGCACTGAGCATAGGTAGCCAGTAATCACATGAATCGCGTTGCAACGATTCGTAAGTGCTGCGGATATACAGTGGACATTCAGTGAAGATCATCATTCTCCTTACCACATTCAGCCTATACCTCTGGCTAAGTCCCCCAAAAACACTGTATACAATATACATGCACTTAGAAATGTCTATTTTGGTTCATTTCGATGCTGATGACGACGCCACTATGTTTTCCTCTCCTCTCTCTCAGTAATAACTCACAGAGTAAGGTTGTTGAGTGTAATCCCACCTGTACGGTGTGCCGTCTATCCGCACTTTCGTTGGAAACTTTCTCAGCCCCCAACGATGGCTTCGTCATCATCACTAGCCCTAGGTCATGCTCGCAAGTCACAGGTTGGCAGTATTGGTCCGTTGGGAGGGAGGGCAAACAGACCAACTTCAGCCCCCAATGCCAACGCGGTCAAGAAGGCAACGTCGTGCCGTCGCAACCGCACTTATTATTATCTATAGTTATCATGTTTGTTTACCACTATAGACAGGGCTCTACGTCTGCAATATGCGCAAGGTCAGTTTTCCCCCCTCTTCCAGGGCCTCAGCTTCACAAAAGTCAAAAAGCCCCGACCAAAAAGAATTAAGGGGAAATTGCAAGCATACTTTCGGAATGGTCTTCCCTCTCACCAAAAGCCACGGCAAGGTGTTCCAGGGACTGCCAACTGCTAAATTGGGAGCGTTGTCCGGTCTCACAGGCTTTGTTGGGACATCAGCACCGGGAATGCCTTACGATGTTAACCCACTTCACTTGAGGCTTGAAGGGTACTCACGCAAGTCAGGGCTCGTCAAGCCTCAAGAGAGTCGAAAAGAAGGGGAAGCTTCTTCATAGAGGCGGGGTTTTACCCCTGAACCCGCACCGTTACCCCCTGAATCGGTTTCCCGGAATGACACTCTTCTGGAATGTGGGGGATTTAGAGCGTCGAGAGCCGCAAAGCTTGGGCGGATGCGATGCAGGGGTATCCCCGTCCTTTCTCTACACGTTCCCGAACATGTCATTGCCCATCTGATTGTTGCTCACTGGTACCTTAGCAGTTTGGCAGTTGTGTTGTTGCAGCGCCCCGTTGACGGCAGCCCGGCAGAGCTTGCTTTCTAGCTTCTTTAGGTATTAAGCCTCATGCTTGGCATCGAACCTTTTTGGCGTTCCCCACGTCGGAAGTGGCTGGTGAACCGTAACGTCAGATCTGTGACGATGCATGATGGAACGCTCGCTTGTTACGTTATCGAGAACGCCCCTCTCTGATACTGTCCCGACCGCCTGCCTACTCATGAAGCTCGAGGCTCATGAGTCTGTCCCAGATAGCCCCAAGGAGTCCCAAGGAGTTCCAAGGAGTCGCCGACCTCGGTCTCGCCCCGGCTCATCAAGCCTCAGCCGTCGCAAGGTCCAAGCGCAGGAGACCTTGCTGTCTCTCCCTCAGCCATCAACTCGGGAACCTTCAGCCAGTAAGGACAATAGGAGAATTTCGATCGCATGAAGGTGCCCCGGACGAACGGTTTGAAACATCCAGGTTGTTCGCCCACATCGCGGGTTAAACCTGCCATCTCATGAGGCTGTGGCACGGTCAAACATACTGCCATAGTCTGTTAACGAAGAGAACATGGGAGGGCAGGAAACCTCACTGGTTCTCGAAGGCCGCTCCTTGGACCTAGTCCGGCGATGACGAGGGCCTCAACGTCGACAAAGTGACATCCGGGACGTCGGTCATCAACATTCACCCACCACGCGGTTCCGGAGACTGGCTGTGTAAGACGCTCTTGCAATGCGTCGTAAGACTCTCCATCGAAGTCTCCAGTCTGTCGTAGATTGTCGGTCGAGTTACTAGTCAGACTTGGAAAAGGTAATCGAAAAGCCTTCGAAACACAGAGGTCAAGTTGACCATAAAAGAAGACCTTTGTCCCGTCCGAATGACAACCTTTTTCTTTTTCCTCACCACCAACAACCAGTTCAATCTTCAATCACTCTCAAGCATCTCTCACTCTTCCACTTTTCGCTCTCTCAGCACCACTTTCGCTCTACTACACAATTCAGTTTTCACACTTCTTTTTCAAGAACCACCACCAACCACCCCCAACAATCAAAATGCAGTTCACCATCGCCACCATCATTGCCTTCGCCGCCGCCGCTCAGGCCGGTCCCCTCGCCATCCGCGATGTCTGCAACTCCGCCCCCTCCGGGCCTACTACCGCCAACGTCGGGCCCCGTTCTCAGCCCGCCGCCGCCACCGCGGACGCCTGCCAGAAGCTTTGCGAGGCTGACTCCGGCTGCCAGTCCTTCGTCTTCGGCCTTCCTCCCTCCGGCACCACCCCTCTCTGCTACCTCTACGCCGTCCCGGCCTCCCAGGTCCCCAAGCAGTCCAACACCAACCTGATGGTCTTTGACAAGGCTTGCACCAGCGTCCCCACCGCCGTTCCCACCCAGTCCAACACCGGTGCCAACAACGGCAACACCGGCTCTAACACTGGTGCCAACACCGGCAATGCCAATACCCGCAGCAACAACAACGGCGAGCAGCCCAAGAAGCGTGCCAATGTCTGCGGCGCTGCCCCCGCCGGCCCTGCGACCAGCAGCCCCACCCCTCTCCTGAGCCGCGAGGACATCACCACCCAGGACGCCTGCTTGGCTCTCTGCAAGCAGACCACTGGATGCCAGGCCATCGAGTTCGGCAAGCCCTCTGCCAACGAGCCGGTCCAGTGCCGCCTCTTCAACGTCCCGGCTTCCAGCCTGCCCGCTCCCACCAACGGCCAGACCTTCGTCGCCTTCGACATTGGCTGCTAAATGCATACACGTGCATAGCATTACAGCACATTCCACGGCGTGCCTTCGCTTGACGCGGCTCAAATCGGCGAGTTGGCTCAGAAGGTAGTGCTTTACTCTTCTACTCTCTGTCTCATAGCGTGGTTGGCCACAATGACTTCTGCTTTGTGCACATCGGAACGGAAAATTCGACAATCCAACTCTTGGAGCTTCGATCTTTGGGGGAATGGGGTACAACAGACGCTTGTGAATGAATGAATGGTTTTCCTGGTTGGTCATGGATAAAACACTCTTTTGGTATGCATTTTTTCTTAGCTCGATTTTTCAGAACAGTCATTCGTTTGGATATAGAAAAGGAACAACAGAAAAGGAACAAAAAAGAATCTTGTATAGTAGGCAGCAAAATAGACTCGAGTTGGGAAACTTTTCCGTTGCCGATCATTTTGTGACCAAAGCCTTTCTGAGACTAACAGATCATAATACTGAGAGATTTGAGGTACCATCCCAGCTACTGGCTGGTTGGCAGGAGCTGGTTTCAGACAGCGCGCCTAAATAATGGACGATCGCATCCATTGCAATTGAGTATTACCTATGACACGCCTGGAAACCGTCTGGGAGGTCGCAATCGTCGGCTGAAACTGGTCCGGGTGGGCGAAATCGGGAATCGGAAAAAGGGTGGGGCGACGTACTCTTGAATGGGGCCGTCTCCCGAACTGGTCGTGACCGTGGGATCGGATGGAAGCCGCATTTCTCGAACAGGCGCTCGGCGCCGCAGATGCAAGACACGGTCTAGCGCCAGACGCGCGGAGAAACAAGATTTTTGGCTGAATCGATGGGCTTTGGAGGGTTCATCTTTAAAGTTGCCAAGTGACAGAATTCGGAATTGTACCGTTGCGCCATATACAAAAGAGAGATCCCTCTACTGCATTTAGGTAGTTGTGGGTACATATAGTTTCCGTCACCAAGCAAAGCCAAGTCATTTCAACAAAGTGCTCCAGGTCCTACACAGTCCAGTCGGCGATGTCGCCATCGACTTCAACATGAGGTGATTCATGTCGACCAATCACACAACTCGCAAACGAATTTCATCATCCACCTCCGCTGGCGCCATCCACCCGGCAGTGGTGACCTGCAACGGCATCTATGTAATTACAGGAATGATGCCCCGGGAAAATGTCATCATGGATTGATGATGCCATGCGGGCCCTGGCAAAAAGGCACTGAGAATCGATGTCAAAATGGTCGTTGAGCCACGAAAATCTCTAAGCGAGGCATGACCCCCGAAGGAAAGGAACATTCAAGCCAGCCCACTTGAGCAATCTACTCGCCAATCTCATTTTCCTTCGCGCATAGGTTTGCCCCGACAGTCTGGTCCCAATCTTTTGGGGTCCGCATTGATAAGCCGTGCGCGTGGCCACAGAGTCACTTTTTCAAACACGCAAGAGACCTCAGAAACTCGACTTCAGCCGAACAAGCGCGGGTGTTTATGGTACTGAGCGAAGCTAGAATCCGACCTTCTTCTAACAACAAGGGGAACAAAGCAGCGACAGACACGAGGGAGACAAGCTGAGAACCCATAAACATCAGCGACATACAATGAGCGCGCAAACGAATCCCCCGCTTGAGAAGGCGCTTAATGCGTCGGCGAAAAACACCAGCGGGACGGATAGCCCATCCGAGGTTGAACTTGAGGAGAATGCCATTAGTGAGAAGTCGCTATTAAGAAAGCTTGATCTCAAGCTTTTGCCAGCAGTGGGCATTTTGTACCTTCTCTCATTCCTCGACCGATCTAATGGTGGGATTCTCGAGAAAGTCTTTGATGAGGTAATATGCTAATGTCGACGCAGTGGGCAACGCTCGAATCGAAGGCCTTACTACTGATCTCACCATGAGTATGTCTCCTTAATCAGACACACTGGGTCAAGACCAAACCGCTATAGCTGACAATTGAAAGGTGGTAATCAGTATTTAACTGGTCTGACTCTGTACTTCATCGGTTATGTTCTCTTTGAGGTAAGTGCTTTCACGACATCGTTCCGAAGGGACATGGGCTCGTGCACTACTAAACGCCGCAGATTCCATGCAACATCGTTCTGAAAAGGACCACTCCACGATTCTGGCTTCCGACTCTGACTATCGCATGGGGCATTGTCGCGACGCTCATGGGAATCGTCACCAACATGGCCGGATTCTTTGTCGCCCGCTTCTTCCTCGGTGTCACTGAGAGTGGTCTCTTCCCTGGAGTGGTGTACTACTTCTCGATGTGGTACGTTCGAATGATTCAGAAGTTCAAGAAAAATATGGTTCTGACCCGAACTTCCGCAGGTACAAGCGTCGTGAGAGACAATTTCGCATCTCCCTCTTCTTCAGCGCTGCCTCTCTTGCCGGTGCTTTCGGCGGTATCCTGGCATGGGGAATCGGGCACATGAGAGTTGTATGGAACAATGGCTGGAGATGGATTTTCATCTTAGTTTGTGCCACCTATTTCATTCTGGGGAATAATGTCTGACAATCTAATAGGAAGGTATCGCGACCGTGGTCATCGCGGTCGGTGCATACTGGTTCATCCAAAACTACCCGGACACAGCTGAATTCGTTTCCGATAAAGAGCGCCGCTTTATCAGAGCCAGACTGGCCTCCGACAGCGATGCCACGCACAACGAGAAGTTTTCATGGAGCAATGTGATGGATGCCATCAAGGACCCGAAGTGCTGGTTGTATGGTCTCGGCTTCCACACCATGAGCTTGCCGCTGTACACATTCTCCCTCTTCATTGTAAGTTACATGTACTCTCACAAACTCGCCCGAGGTCAAGTGGAACATCTTACTGACTCTACCTAGCCTACGATCATTAAGAACCTCGGATATACTGCGGCCGTCGCCCAGCTACTCACTATCCCCCCTTACGCCCTCGCCTTCGTCACAACATTGACAGTCGCGATCTACTCTGAACGCACCGGCCGCCGCGCATTCTTCATTATGGGATCATCAGGTGTTGCGGCAATTGGTTATGTTATCCTCCTAGCCAACTCAGACCCTGTGGACAAGCCCGGCGTCTCGTACCTTGGGACTTTCTTCGCAGCTGCGGGAATCTACCCCGCCACCGCTCTGGTCCTCTCGTGGCCGGCCATCAATGTCTCCGGGCAAACAAAGCGTGCTGTAGGCAACGCTATGCAGATCACTATTGGAAATTTGGGAGCTGTGTTGGGAACCCAATTGTATCGCGCCAATGATGGTCCAAGGTATATTGTCGGCCACTCTTTCGCTTTGGGGTATCTTTTGGCGAATATCATCGTCTGTGGGATCTTGTACTTTGTCTTGAAAGGTGAGAATAAGAGACGCAAGGCTATTGCACCGGAAGTTCATGCAATTGGGGATTTGGAGGATTGGCCTGGTGATAAGGATCCCAGATGGAGGTTTCAATACTAGGGCAAATCGGCACTTGGCAGCTTGACTGGTTCAGAGTGTGACTTTCAATTCAAAAGTTCATGTAGATATCGCCGAGGCTGTGTGCTTCTGTGTTGAATCTAGTTTATTTGTGGATTTTTTGGTCGAAGATCGAATCGTGAGTAAACTCTAATACGACTAAGAACATTCCTAGCATTGTCTGCTGTGCTACAGCAAGGTGCTACCTCCGCCGATGAGTCATGCATGTGCTTTGCCAATAGCATGAGGAGAAACATGAACTCGAAATTGGCATGGTCAGTCATTAAAGGCAATACCTCGTTGAGTCACGCTCTTGTCTTTGTTGCCAGTAAGCACACATGATAATTACATTCTGCTGGACGGCATAGCTGAACTAGCGTCGAAAGTCAACCGCCACGGTTAGTTGGAGGAATTGAGATTATGTCAAAATTTCCTCGACTCTACGTTAACGCTAAATACATCCGTTCTCACAATTGAAATTTTCTGCTCATGTTGTTTCCTTTCAGGATACTTTCTTGACTGCCTTTTGTGACCATCGTTGTCGTCACCGTATCCTCAAAGCTGATCGCATCAGCGTCGTGTTGCCTCCTGACCACTCGCTTCTTCGCCTCCAAAAATCGAGACATTTCGATGTCGGATCGCAATTGATCACTAGGGCCCGAGCCATAGTTTTCATATGTATACCGGCTTCCCCCAGAACTGAAAATGCGCTTGCCAGAGATGAGCTCGCCAAGAGGTTGAAGGACGGGAATGCATGCGGCGATAATCATCGTGCTACCCTCGACGCTACAAAGTAGGGTCAGCGCATCTTTTAAACCTCTCATCGTTGCTACCAAGAGAGCTACGTTACTCACATGGTCCAAATCACCAGGTCCGAAGTGTCATCTGTAATATCATACCACTAGTCAAGACCTGACGCGTGATTTCAACTTTCAAGCGGGCTTTCCGATAGGCTTACATGAAAAGTCTAGGGTCGCGAGGCTTGGAAGCCGAGTACACTTGTATATCGCAAAGATTGATGATCTTTCCGTTAATATTGTCAGTTATTGTTATCACTCAAGATTTAAATCAGTCCCAGCCAGACGCACATTGACCCGATGCCAAGAGCGATGCTCAGAGCCACCTTTTTTCTCACACTCATCTGCAGCTTCGCAAGGACGACAGCTAGGTATATAGCCAAATAGAGGTCCACAAACGCGCAGAAACCTGACTGATATGTCAGGCATGTGACGTCAAAGGGTGGAAACAGAAGGGAATTGAAGCACCTCCAGAGAAGACGGCAAAGTAAACCAGGATCCACTTGTCCCAGCACGTCTTGTCAGTGACTGAAAAGTCCCATTGCGCGTGAGAAGGTTGGCATTGGGCAAAAAGAATGATCACGCATCCGATCAAGTTGACGAGACAGAGCGTTGCGATGAACCACAGAAAAAACGCATGCCATTTGCTGGGATTCATGATGCGTGTGAGGAGTGCGACCACAGCAAGCTTCGGGAGTCCGAAAGACATGACACCGGGAGGAAAGCCGGCAATGGTCCAAAGTATCGCTCCGGACTTCTGGTCGAGTGTTAGCACGTCAAAATGCCGGCTGTTTCCGTACGGTACGGCGGCGATGGCAGTTCCGACATTTGTCCATCCACACACCTGAAACATATATGTTGGAATAGGCCTACATTAGGCAGCAGGAGGTTGCTGCCGCGGTCCGTTCCAGCCACGGTGGTCCGTGTGGCTCAGCCACACGAGGGTGGTATACCCCAGACTTCCTGCCGCCGCTGGCACCTGGTTAGACTTCCACTAAAGAACAACAAGAACAAGCAATATCACCACTACAGTCGGTGATCGTTGCTACCCACGATACTCGAGTATTTTCCTTTTCCACCTGTGAATCCAACACTGATCAGTGGTTAACCTCACAGTAACCACTACTGCGATATACTGCAGATCAGCAAGGTATTACAGAAGAGACTGTTGCGACGCCTCACCACGGGATCCCTTCAGTGCTAATCACGAAATCGCCGGCCCTCCACAACCCGCATTATCGTCAACCTTTCTTCCGCAACTACGTTGCCGTTGATAAGGGCGTCTATCACGCTGTCGTCGATCGACCTCGCAGCCGAATACCCTTCCGTACGACAAGTGCCGTTGGAGAAGTCCGTTGCTCATCACGATAATTCAACTTCGTCAACTTCGTCAATTTCGTTGCCCACAACGAATTTCCTCACGATACTTTTTTTTTTCACCTTCAACCCACAAATTCGCGAAGATTCGCGGAAGTACGCGAAAAACACCTACTGTACCTTCCTTACCTTCTACACTTTTACGCGATATCCACGCTGTGGCAAGGCCGCAGGCTCCTACTTGCTATCTCTGCAACTACTCACTTCACTAATCCTCCTCCCTTAACTACGCTACACCATGACGGAATCGCAGACGTCACAGGATCTGCCCATCCCGTACGGCTTTGGCCGACTTATCGACCTAACGGTATGGGGAAGCAACGATGAGATCCTTTTTAGCGAGCGCGATAATAGGAAGGTATGTACACACATTGCTTACTCCATCGCTACGTGGTTACAAGAACAAATCTTTGGTCGCGAATTATTCGCCGCCTTCCAACGCGACTTCGATGGATGGGACGAAGAATTCTTCCACGCGGCAGGATCAAGGGCACTCAGCCTGCTCCGCGATCACCTCCTCTTCAATGGTGTCCATATCCCTAAGACCAGGGACAAGGTGGCTCCTAGGCTGGTGGAAGTTCTGGATCGTGACACCTTTCATACATGGACGGATGAGGAAGTCGAAGAGATGCGTCATCATTCCCCCTACTTTAACCGTCTATTAGATGAGGATCCACGTATCCTCGAGGATATCCAACGACAATATATCAGCCCGCAACAACGAACGGCTATGAGGGAGAAGCAATATCAACAGCAGATGGAGATTGAGAGACAGCAAAGGAAGAACGAGAAGGAGAAGGAGGACCGTATGAATGAGATTCTTGCCAAGGAGCTGGCAGCCAGGGCAACCAGGGGAGTTGACAACCCTCCTCTACCAGAACGACCAACCCGACAGAAGCCGACTCCTCGACAGTCGCCAGCTCAATCGGTCCACTCAGTATCTCGTCGACCTACCCCAATTACACGCCCATTATATCCTACGATAGCACCTCCCACTACGCAATCTCGTCATATCTTACCAGCGCCCCCGCTGTCGCCGAGACCCGCGATGATGGAGCACCCTCCACAACACCTTCCGCCTCATGACGAAGACTTCTACGTCGGCCCACAAGGCCACAACTTCCCTCTACAGGACTATCCCCCTGTCACCACAGGCTTCCCACCACAACCTCCTATCGACAACGTTGCTACACGAACCAGCAAGCCAACCTCTAGGCAACTTTCCGATCTCGCCAAGCTGATACCTGACGAAAACAAGTACGGTGGCGAGATGTATGATGTATTGGACATTAAGTTAACGAACTTCCGTGATAACTGCGAGAAAGTCGATATCGAGGAGGACCAACTGGGCTACGCCTTCTCTATCATGCTCCGCGGCAAAGCTTCCACATTTTATCTTCAACGAATCTGCGGCAGGGGCCCACGTGACTTTTTCTCGATGGTTCGACAAATCAGGAACCACTTCGAGAATGAGGAAAGTCAGCAGAATTACCTCTCCCAGTGGCGAGAGACTAACTTCAATCGCATCGCTCAAGAGCACCCCGACAAGACGAAGATACAGGTCCTTGAGGCCCTCATCGAGAAGCTCACAGTCATTCAACGAGCTCTCCCCGCTGTGTACCAGTCTGACGAGGTCCTGCGAGGCCAGCTTGTCAATGCTTGCTCCGGGGTCCCAGAGTGTACTTTGTGCCTGTATAACCCCTCCCGGACATTGGAAGGCGTCTGCAACCAGCTTCGATCAGCCGTCAGCACCGCTATCCGCATGAAGAAGGACCACCAGTATGTTACTGAACCATTCGAGCAATACTGGGTCGACCGCACTTATCACGGCCGAGGCCGAGATGATCGATACGGCAACAGCCGTGGCCGGGGCACAAATCGACCTCATAACCGCGGCCCGCCAGACCGCAAGTCTGACCGCCATTGCTATGTCTGCAAAAAGCCAGGCTGCTGGTCAACGAAACACTCGCTGGACGAAAGACGGCAGGCATACGATCGGTACAAAAGCAATAGATACGTGCAGGATACCTCGTCAACGGGATACGGTGACTTCCTTGCCGAGTACGAAGGCTTCGAATCTCTTGACGACGACGATGGAGAGGAAGATATCCGCCAATACCTCCAGACGACCCCTGCGCCCACCAACAACGATGATGAGGAGGCTGATGACAGTGATGCCTTCCTCGTCAGCACCGCCTTTTTCAACAAGAGCAACTTCAGCGGCAAGGCTATTTTGTCACAATTAGCTGACCAATCGGTCTTCCATCAATTGACTAAGGCAGATCTCGGCGACCAGACTGCCAAGGAAAACGCGGCTGTCTTCGTACTTGACCGATACTCAGCAGAAGTCTTCCAAGGGATATTACCAGATACGGGAGCAGCCGGAGTTTCCACTGCAGGATACTCCCAAGCTCTTGCCCTTCGACGAACCTTTCCATCAGTAGAAATCGACACTTCGCAAGCGGGAAAAGCAAATGTCCGCTTCGGCGGAGGCGATCTTCTGCCCTCAAGCGGCACCATCACGGTCCCCACCCCGTTCGGACATATCGAGTTCTACGTCGTACCCGTCAATACCCCATTTCTGCTCTGCCTCGCCGATATGGACCGTCTGCGGATTCGCTTTGACAATCTCGCCAATACACTGCAACAAGGCAACGTTGTTGTGCCTGTTGTTCGTAAATGGGGCCATCCGTGGCTGCTACTTGGCCCGCCTGAGCAGAGCCTCGCCTGGAACCACCTCACGGACGTGGAATTACGCAGACTTCATCGTCGCTTCGGCCACCCATCTGTCCAACGACTTCACAAGGTTCTTCACGAGGCTGGCCATGACGTTGAGACCGTCGCAATCGAGCAATTGACGAAGTACTGCCATCAATGCCAAATGCACAGCAAGTCGCCCGGCCGATTCAAATTTTCCCTTCGCGACGACTGCTCTTTCAACTACGAAGTCATCGTTGACGTCATGTACCTCGACGGCGATCAACCCGTCCTTCACGTTATTGACCTCGCGACTTCCTTCAACGCGGCCCACTTTCTCAAAGACATCTCTGCGAAGACTACGTGGGAAGCTCTTCGAATTTGCTGGATTGACGTGTACCAGGGACCACCTGACTGGATCGTCGCTGACGCCGGCCGCAACTTCACAGCAGCCGACTTCCGCCGCGAAGCTCGCGCAATGTCTATTGAAGTCAAGATCATCCCTGTCGAGGCACATCACAGCATTGGAAAGGTTGAAAGATACCACGCAGCTCTGCGACGAGCCTACGATGTTATCCGCAAGGAATGCCCACTGACTACACGAGAGTCATCGCTACAAAGCGCGGTCAAGGCAATCAATGATACTGCCGGCCCTGACGGCATCGTCCCTACCCTTCTCGTCTTTGGCGCATACCCACGTATGACCGACGATTCCGCCCCATCTCCCGATATCGTCAAACGCGCCGCCGCCGTACGCAAGGCAAGCAACGAGTTACGCAAGCACTTTGCCAAGCGGCAAGTGAATGAGGCCCTGGCAGCACGAAACGGCCCTGATACAACCGCGCTGAAGTCACTTACAATTGGATCGCAAGTCCGCGTCTGGCGCGAGAAAGAAGGATGGAGTGGCCCTTATCGCCTACTTGCTACTGACGGTGAGGAGTGCACCGTTGACGTCAACGGACCGCGTAACTTCCGATCAACCGTTATCAAGCCCTATTACGCAGACCCTGACGAAGATGTTCCTCATAATACCGACAAAAGCGACGACCACGCAGAGGATACTATTGTCGTTGCTACTCCCCCGAGGAACCCTGTCGCAGCTGAGACTACTCCATACCCTCGTCGTACCCGCGGCCGACCGCGCAAGAACTTCGTCGCTGACGCGCTTTTACAGGAGACTGACGTACCTGATAACCCGTCACTCCTTCCCTCCTCCTCTACCTTTCTCTCTGCTAAAGAAGAATCCGATAAGGCCCTCGCAAAGCAACTACGCGATAAAGGGACGATAACCACCTCTGGTGAGCCCTTCGAACTATCTACGAAGACCGAGATAGATAGCCTTATCGCACGGGGGGTATTCGAATTCGTCACCCTCGACCTTGCTAAGCACGATAGCCGTATCTTCAAATCACGTATCGTTAACGAGGTAAAGGGCAAGAATACCGATAAGCCCTACGAGAAGTCACGCCTTGTTATCCAAGGATATGCTGATGACGGGAAAGAAGCTATCCTTACGCAGTCACCGACCATACAACGAGCAAGCCAGCGACTGATACTTGCACTTGCTCCGTCCCTCCTGCGTGACAACCATCAGCTCTGGCTTCGCGATATCACGCAAGCATACGTCCAGTCAACTTCACAGTTGAATTGCACTATTTACGCACGACTACCTACCCAGATTCGCGATGACTACCCTCCGAATACGATTATGAAAGTCGTCAAGCCACTATATGGCATTGCCGAAGCTGGCACTCATTGGTGGGCAACGTACAACCGCCACCATAGAGAAAGTCTCGAGATGAGTACCTCATCATACGACCCGTGTCTTCTGCTGTCATCTATTGATAACCCTCACTTCGGCCTCATTGGCATGCAAACAGACGACACTATCGGCCTTACAGACCTGCCCTTCTCTGCGAGAGAGGATGAAGAACTTGTAAAGGCTGCTTTCACCGCTAAGGCAAAGCAGTATCTCTCAATCAATGAGCCACTCATCTTCAACGGTGGCATCGTATCACTAACCTCAGCAAAAGACACTTCGATCGTCCTACGACAGAAAGGGCAAGGGAAAAAGCTGCAACTCGTCGACGGAGATTCGCCCACAGCCCAACAAGATTATGTCCAGCAACGTGCCCGTGGGGCATATATCGCCTCAATCTGCCAGCCCGAAGCATGCTACGATCTGTCAGCCGCCGCCCAGCACAAAGAGCCCGATGCTGAAGCCATCAAGAGCCTCAACCGACGGTTACAGTGGCAGATGAATTCGCTAGACCGCGGTCTAACTTTCATCCCGCTGAACCTGGCAACCGCGAAGCTCTTTGTCTTTGTTGACGGCTCTTTCGCCAATAACCACGATCTTAC
Organism: Colletotrichum phormii; assembly: GCF_030913505.1. Taxonomy (NCBI): domain Eukaryota; kingdom Fungi; phylum Ascomycota; class Sordariomycetes; order Glomerellales; family Glomerellaceae; genus Colletotrichum; species Colletotrichum phormii. The sequence continues at coordinate 2,342,968 of NW_026851445.1, read as the reverse complement.
CTCACAGCTCGGCTTCCTCGTTATCCTTGCTAACGAGACTATTGACGATGATAACGGTACTTTCACGATTGACGGCCATATTGTCCACTTCTCCTCCACGAAGTCGAAGCGAGTGACGCGCAGCGTGCTTGCCTCTGAAGTCTACGGCATGGTTGCCGGCGTAGATATGGCCTACGCTATCTCATCAACTCTTGCAATGGTTACACAAAAACTTGGCAACCCAACCATCCCTACGACTGCCTGTACCGACTCATACTCGCTATACGAATGCCTCGTTAAACTGGGCACCACCCAGGAGAAACGCCTGATGATCGACATCATGGCACTTCGGCAGTCATACGAGCGACGGGAGCTCTGCGAAGTCAGATGGATCCACGGCGATGATAACCCCGCTGACAGCTTTACTAAATCGTCGCCCAATCGAGCCCTCGAGGGCATTATTGACACCAACCACGCGGTCATTAGAATGGAGGGATGGGTTACACTCGGCCGACTATTGTTATTTCTCGGTACTGTATAATTGGGTCTTGATTCTGTCCTATTCCCGGCTTTTGCAAGAGAGAAAAGTTGCCAGTGTTGGAATAGGCCTACATTAGGCAGCAGGAGGAGGTTGCTGCCGCGGTCCGTTCCAGCCACGGTGGTCCGTGTGGCTCAGCCACACGAGGGTGGTATACCCCAGACTTCCTGCCGCCGCTGGCACCTGGTTAGACTTCCACTAAAGAACAACAAGAACAAGCAATATCACCACTACAGTCGGTGATCGTTGCTACCCACGATACTCGAGTATTTTCCTTTTCCACCTGTGAATCCAACAATATACAATCAGCGACTGGGAGGTCTCAGATGATGTGTTTCATTTGAGACTATTGGAGCTGGAAAATTTCTTACTAAAGACACAACAATCATCACTTCCCACTTCCCGCACGCATCACCCGCGTGGGACACCCACTGTTAGTGTCTTGCCCGGGCCTACACCCACCCACTAACACCACTTCCTACACCCAAGTTACAAATTAGCGCCCGCGATAGCCTCATAGCCAGACGCAGGCGCGCCGCCTATAAGGCCTCAGGGAGGCCTCGTAAGCTCTCAGTATACCGATAGCTCGCTACCAGACCCCCTTTTAACCCTATTGCGCCTATATACGCTACCGCTACGCCCATTAGCACCGCTCCTATCCCGTCCTTATATATTACAAGGAAGCAAAGTACCCTCCACTACCGCTACGGCGCTTTAACATATTAATACGGCCTAATATAAATACGATATAACATAACACCTCTTTACTAATACCCTAAATAACCTTATTTCCTCCTATAACGAGGAACTAAAACTATATATATAGTGTTACGACCCGACATGCACGACCAAGTCCAGGGCCTGCCCCGCAGGACTACGGCGACTACGGCACACCATAAGTGCACGAACTATGGGAATATATGCGTCACCCTACGGAACAGAAGAACTATAGAGCAAGTCACGTGATAATAAGATAAGGAAAGCCGTATACTAAGAATACGGAATCCGTCCCTTTAAGTGTTACGGCCAGCTAGTCGTAGGAGTAGTTTGCAGAAGTTGAGGCTGCGGAACTGGTAACAGTAATCGTAGTCGTGGAATAGTTCAAGGAAACTATGTCTGTCAATCGTAAGGGTAGGTAAGGCTTCGGTGATCAATCGTAGTCTTGTCAAGGTAGTAGCTGAAAGCGGATGTTAATCCTGATACGAAGTTAATTGCTGAAGAAGCTATGGGAAGTCTGTCCTAGAGCCCGGCTCGAGTCCATCCTATATACAAGTCCTGATCCTGAACATATCCTTTATTGCCTAATCACCATGTTCGTTGGTAACTAAGTGTCCAAGGCCAGCGCTCCTACAGCCGCAATACCTCCCAGGGTCCTGTGACCCTATAGTTACACAGACGAAGGAAGTAGCAGCTAGGATCTTCCAGGCCTGGCTCAAGACTGTGCCAGGTCAGCATACAGTCGTATACTCAGACGGCTCCAAAGCTCCTGAAGGAGCTACAGGGTACGGCTTTGTTATCTACCGCAACAATAAACGTATAGCCCAGGGCTGCGGCCGTCTCGGCTTAGCAGAAGTGTTTGATGGTGAGGCGGAGGGGGCGAGGGCTGGGCTCCGACGGGCCCTTCAGACCTCCCAAGGCCAGCCTATACACATCTGCATCGACAATACCAGCGTTATTCAGGGGATTCGCGGTAAGGTCCCAGACTCCTCACAAGCGGCCTTCCTTGAGATCCAGGAGGTAGGCAGGATACACGATATACGAACCCATTGGTCTCCTGGGCACCAAGGTATTAAAGGAAACGAAGAAGCAGACAGCCTAGCTAAGGAGGGAACAACTCTACCAGTCCTTAGGGTCCAACTAGCTACTCTATCAGGTATCAAGTGGCTTGCTAAAGAGCGGCCAAGACGCCAATATAGACGATGGTGGAAACAAGAGGCAACTCCCCGCTATACCCAACTAGGGCTCAAGGCTACCCTTGCTTGCCCTCCTGAACTTGGCCTCCCTAGGGCTGCCCTTCATCACCTCCTCGCGGCACGGTCAGGCCACGGGGACTTTGAACAATATCACCAACGCTTTAACCACAAAGAAGCACTACTCACCTGCTCCTGTGGATGGGTTAAGGAGGCAGACCATCTAGTCTACTGCCGAAAGACCCTACTGAGGAGGCAACAGTGGCCCACCCTCTACCCCTACAGCCGCCAGGAGCCCGTAGGACCTATAGGGTCCCTCGATCGCTACTTCAAGGGGCTAATCACTGACTCTGAAGGCTTCCAGGCCTTCCTCTGCGTGACAGACTTCTTCCAGAAGATCTGCCCGCGGTACTAGGAGATAGGTCATAACCTATCCTCCAAACGACAAACTACCTCTATTAAGAAACCAGATGGTTATAACGGAACTAGGGCACCAGTGGGAACTAGGGATGGATAGAACACATAGTAGCTCACGAGCAAGATTTGGAGGACGTCAGGATACGGCGTGTACTATATAGTATATAGCTAGAGCCTGCGACCCCTCACGCCACATACCCTTCGGGAGGTCTGCCGCAAGGGCGGCTGCGCCCTTGCCGCCATGGCGTTAAATAGAACAACAACAACAAATCCTTTGAAGCGAAAAGCTTGCTGTACTTCCGGTACTCCTCGGGTATAGTCTGGAGTGGGTTCGATCCCTGATCGCCCGTGCCGGGTGCTAACGACCTGGTAGGCTCTACGTGTCTGACGTAGGTAATGTATTTTGTCTGTTCGTCAGGTGTTACGTAAGACTCGTTTGAACCCTGTTTCTTAGGTCGTTTAGTGACTGAATCTGTCCATTGGATGTGGCTATTTACCTAATCTATCCGTGGATTGTGCTTTCGTAACCACGAGATTCCTAGGATGATATCGATGTCTCCGATCTCCGTGATGTCGTACTGGAGTTGTTCTGGATGATTGTTGACGTATGTCGTAAGGTGTACGGTCTCGCGAGTGACAAGTCCTTCGTTATACCCAACTCTTTCTCCTTCTACATTCTATAGGGTATAAGGTTCTTCCTTCTGTACCCATGGAAGGTCTAACTTGTTCACTATCTTTGGTGATATAAAGGTTCGTTAAGCGCCGCTATCGATAATTGCGCATATATCGTGTCCGTTTATCTAGAGTCTCACTCTCAGATGTTCGTCGTTAAGACATGTTATTGAGCATAGGCGCTTGTCCTTGCTCTCCGCCTTTCGGTGTCTCTTGTCGATTGGCGTTTCTAGTTTTTTGTCATTCTGTTTCTCAGTCTGACGTCTTGTTCGATTCGTTCTTGATGTTCTCTCCAAGCCTTTGCCTTAGGTAAGTAGTGGATCTGGTACTGGTCGTGTCTGTAGTCGTCCCATTCTACGTATTCGCTGTTTAAGCATTGTATAGGAAAGTTTGGATCAGGTCTAAAGGTTACCCAATTGTTGTTTTCGAAGGATAGTAGTGTCCAGCTCGTGAGTTGGTCATCTACGTAGACATCCTTGATTGGCTTGTCGTTGATTCTTCGTGGGTAGAATCGAGAGTCTCTTTTGGGTGAGAGGTGCCAAAGGCACCTGTCGTCCAGGCATTCTGTCCAGAAGAGTTCCTTATGAAAGGGGTCCTTGGGGTCGAGTAGGGGGTGATCCTTAGGCGTGTAAGGCGTTACCGGGTTCTTCTTACGGTCAGAAGTCCCATAAAGTTCGACCGTCTGATCGTCGTCGTATGGTTGAATATGGTTGCACCGAGATTCGTCGAGGTCCTCTTCAGAACTGGTGTCGTCAACGCTAGGCGGTGCCTTGTGATCGATCTCCGTCTGAGCACGTCGTCGAGCAACGTCACGAGGTTCGTCCGAATCGTAGGGTGAATTTTCACCTTCGTCGAATAAGTAGGAGCTAGAACCGAAGGCTGGTTCTAGTCTGTTTGTTCGGAAGTCGTTTCTTCCGTTCTCGTCCATTCCGAAACCAAGGTTCTTTCCCTTGATGATTTCGATTCTGTGTTCGCGGTCGAGGTCTTCGAGCTGCTCGAGGACCTTGCGTTGGAACTTGTTGTTCGGGATTTGTCGTATTATATAGATGGACTTAGTGGGAATTCGTACTTCCCTGGCTGGGATCTCTTCTTCCAGTTGAAATAGGGATTTCTTGTCCTTCGCAGTCATTCTTTTCTGGAGTCTTCCTCCGACTGCTGCGAGTGTTTGAGCTCGTCTCGGATGGCTGCTAGGTTGTGTCCTGACGGCTTCGTAGGCCGTGGACAATGTCTGAATGTATTCCTTGTTATGATCCTCGAGGGTCTTCGGTCGTTGCGTGACCTCTTACCTGCTTGTCATAGCGAGGGTCTTGATGCTGGCGGGCTCTTTAGGGTACTATCCCGTGTTTTCCTTACTGTCTTGATGGGTAAGGTAGTTGTCGTCGTAGCATGCTGTCTAAGAGAGTTGCTTGTGAGGAATTTCCTTGGTAGCGATCCTGATCTGTTTCTCGGGCACAGGTCGCTGCTGGATCCTTCTGGGTTGTTGACAGTTGCGGGATATGTATCCTGGCTTGTCGCAGTTGTAGCACCTGAAGACTTCCTTCTGGTACGGTTGTTCTCGTTTGGCCATGCTGAGGTCCATCGGTCCACTATGGTGTCCATAGGCCGTGGTTTGTCGATTCTGCCAATGGTTATTTCTAGGGCGGTTTTGTCCTTGGAAGCGCGGTTGATAGCGTTTCCCAGTGTTTGCTTGCGGGACTTGTTTCCTTTCCCTTCGTCGTTCGTAAAGTCGATTGTTAAGCTTGATAGCCAGTTCGACATATTTCAAGAAGTCTTTGGGTCTGTCTTGTCGAGACAGTTCGTCCTTGACTTCCTCCTTGAGCCCTTCATAGAATATGAAGATCTTAGCGTTGTCGGAGTAGTTAAGTCGGGCGCAGATTCGTCTGAAATCTACAGCATAATGCGAGGCTGATCCTTTCTGTCGAAGGTTTAAGAGCTCTCGTTCGTATTGTCGTTCTTTATCTAGTTCTTGGAATAGAGATAGAAGTATACTTTCGAATCCGTGCAGTCCTTCGAAGATACCTTGGGTCTCTGGCTTGAGAGTGTTCTAGTCGTTGGTTATTATAAAGTCGGTAAGATGTGGTTCGAACTATGCGAGGGCTTTTCCCTTCAAAAAGGAGGCGGCATGGATGACCTTCTCGGCTTCGTCCTTAAAGTTCATTCCGTGGAAGCGTTGGTAGGCTCTGACTTGCGTGAGGAATCCCTTTAGTTGTCCTGGGGTTCCGTCAAAGGCTTGAGGTGAGTTGAGCCTGAGCTTCTCTCGTCCGTCATGCGGCGTAGTAATGATGTTAGCAGCACCGTGGAGGGTATTGACTTCCTCCGTAAGGTAGTCTGCTTCCTTGGTCTTGATCTCAAGTCGTTCCATGGCGTCATTGAACATCTGTTGCATTATGGCAATGTCGGAGTCGTTCTTCTTAATCTTCTTCTGTAGGTTTTCATAGACCTTACGAGTGAAGTCAAGTTCTTCTTCCGAGTCTTCGACGTCCTTCATTTCTTCGTCCAGGGTCTTGGCGGGCATAGGGGTCTTACCCTTGGAGTCGTTGGAAGATGCGGACGGGGTGGCTTTGGAAGACATCGTCGTTCTTACTGTTAGTGAGTTTCGTAGGGTCAACTTACTGAACAGGAGCAATTAAAGTGTTACGGCCAGCTAGTCGTAGGAGTAGTTTGCAGAAGTTGAGGCTGCGAAAATGGTAACAGTAATCGTAGTCGTGGAATAGTTCAAGGAAACTATGTCTGTCAATCGTAAGGGTAGTGTTGGAACAGCAAAGGCTGATAAGGAGTAATAGGCAGGTACCATGGGCTGGCTGGCACCTGCCCTGGGCGAAGTGGGACAACTGGCTTAGTCATCACGGCCGGATAAAGGTGGGGCAACCACCCAGGCCGTCACTACCTACTTCGACCGACTCCTGCCTACAATGTAAGATAGAACAACAACAAGAAGAACAAGCAATAGGATCACCAACAGACGAGTGATAATTGCTACCACTATTTGTCGTATACGACCCCGTGAACCAACAGGTAGGTAAGGCTTCGGTGATCAATCGTAGTCTTCTCAAGGTGGTAGCTGAAAGCGGATGTTAATCCTGATACGAAGTTAATTGCTGAAGAAGCTATGGGAAGTCTGTCCTGGAGCCCGGCTCGAGTCCATCCTATATACAAGTCCTGATCCTGAACATATCCTTTGTTGCCTGATCACCATGTTCGTTGGTGATCACTAAGTGGATACTGGTGAGCGCTCACTTTGGGTGATGATGATGACGATGATGATGTATTTAACGTCTGGTAATAAAAGGACGTGCCGGGCGCTATGCCGATATGGTCTATGCTAATCTAAACTATGTTATAGGCTACCGTCTTTACCTAACGTTCCTGTTTAATGACTCGGGTAAATTTTGGAAAAGAAATTAGTCCCCTCTATCTATTCGTATAGAAGAGAGGCTCCCTTAGCAGAACCTAATAAAAAATTAATATTTGCTTTGGCTATACGTTGGCGGAGGTAGCGCGGTGTAGCCTTGCGTCCACGCTTATAAAAGTAGAAATGGACTGGTATCTTGGGTTTCCTATAGCTACAATTAAGTAACGCATCTTGATGAGCGAATCTCTCGTATTATGTTATAAAGTCTCTATGATGGGATCTTGCTGCGTATAGCCTTCCTAGTAAGTGCCGAGGGAGGCGGAGTTCGGGCGGCTTAGGGTGAAGAATTATCTCGAGGTCGGTATATTACCGAGGGCATTGGGATAGCCATTTTCTGGCAAAGGCTTAGAAGGTAGCTACTTTAGCTTGCCTTTCTAGGTGCGCTAATAAGGGCTGTGGTTGTGATTTTGGGATTAGTTTGTAGGCTTCCTTGGCTAGAGTATCCGCTTCTTCATTTCCTGGTACTCCCGTATACCTAGGGCACCACCAAACATAAACCCTGCCGGGGGTTGTCCAGCTCTCTCTTTGTCTCCGAGCCCAGTAGGAAGAGAGCCTATTGAAGGCCCTAAATCTAGCCTGGCTACTTCCTATACTCTGGGAGTATAGTCTAGCCGCGACTACGAGGTTATCGAGGTAGATATGGACGTTATCTACTATACGAGCCATAGGAGCCCGGGTAGCTTCTATTAGGCCGTAATACGTAGTATATACCTCTGCGTTATATACCTTAGTTTAGGAGCCGAGTAGTTCGGATCCGTAGAAGATCTACTGTATAGTTTAGTACCCTACCTAGCCTGCTCCGGCGGAGGTACTATTGCCGTCCGATATCTAGGACCTATTAGTATAGATAATAATATCCCGCTTAGAGAAAGTTATTATCCTGTCTATAAAGGAGAGGGCCTGTTCTTCTTTGGTCTTATTAGGTTCGTAGCCGACCCTGGCGAGGGCTGTCTGCCAGTCCGCTAGTTGCTCCTAAGGGGGGAGTTCTAACGGATCGATGTATTTGGTATCTTTGCTTACGAGGCTTGCTATTTGTCATAGCCGTGAGTCTGGTCCTGATTTGTCCTTGAGTCTCGTTCGGAGAGGGTGTCGCTCGTCTAGATGATGAATTCTGGTGGACGCTATGTGGAGCTTTGCGTCCAGTATCACCTCTGCTGGGGGTAGAGCCGCCTCGCGCTATAGGATCGGTATAGGCGTAGTTTTGTATACGGGGACCATCGTTCTAATGGCTTTGGTTTACGTCGCGTCTAGTTAATGTAGTAGACTACTAACCCCGTTTAAGATAGTACGTCTATTCTTTATCCGGCTCCTGCCGGGCCACTATATTTTAGATACATAAGTTAGTACTAAGTAGGTAATATATAAGAGGTGATCGCTCGACGAAGTAAGTACGTAGGCGCGCCCCAGATAGTGTTCCCTAGTCCCCGTAGTCCATTAACTATTTAGTATGCTTTTATAAAGAGGTTTCTTACGTAACTCTTAAATATAAGTTTATGGTCGAAGTGAACGCCGAGCCAGCGTAGAGAAGAGCCTTCTTTAATAGCCTAAACTATATAATACCTCCTATCCGGTAAACCTACTATGATTAATAGGTTTCCGTCTTTTTATCTCTTAATAAAGTGGATTAGTTCGGACTTATCGAGGTCAAAAGTGATTCCTTCCGTCGCGCCCTATCCTAAGGTTTCTTTCCATTCCTTAGTTAGGATGTTATAGTTGTTTTCTAGTAATATTAAGCTTATTAAGATAGTAACGTTATCGGTATAGCTAAAATAAGATCGCTTCCTTCCTAAGCGAGCTATACCTAGCTTAAAAAGAGGTTTAATATAGAGCATGAACAGAATGGGAGACACGGGTAATGTCAAGTTGGGATGTTGACGCAGGGTGGAAGCTCTCAGAGGCCAACTGCAGTTAGGGGTAGAATGATGAATTACTGAAGTCTGCTCCTCCCTCGACGTGTACTCCCTGCGCTGTATATATATCTGAGCTGTTCCTTTGTTGCTTGGACTCCTTACTACCTCTTACTAGCCCCTATCCGGGAGGGCTCTGACAGGGCGCCCCTTCCAACTAGGCTTCGTCCTCGAAGCTCAGTAGCGATGAACGCGCTGCGTTATCTCCCTGCGGTAGCGTTGCCCTTTGTCGCGGCGGCGTCGATGCGTTCGCGGAGATGCCGACCGCTTGTCCAGGTGTGGGTTCCGTACACGGAACAATAGTTGCCGCCCGGCCCCACATCGGCGACCTCTGGGCCGCCGCTGCCTTAGCTGCGTCTATGGGTTCATCAGGAGCTAGGGCTCGTCGCCCAATCGATACCCGATTCTCGTATATGCTGATTAGAGCTGCGTCCTCGATGTGTGATGCCGGCTCCCACGTGTCCTCCTCGCTGCTGTAACCCTTCCACCTGATCAAGTATTGTCTCTTCTGTTTTGGCCCCCTGTGTTGAATGATCTCGTCTACCTCGTAAAGGGGCTCGCCGTCGATATCGCCAATGGGTAATGGCTTTCGAGGTGCTCCTTCGCGATGTCGGTAAGGCTCCAGAAGTGATACGTGGAACACGTTATGGATCCGGTACCATCGTGGTATATCTAATTCGTACGCGACTCCCGAGGTCCCAATGATCGCTTTGATCATGAAGGGTCCCAGGTACTTATCAGCTAGCTTGCGGCTTGGTCGCTGCCTCCGTATGTTCTTTCCTGATAACAGAACCCATTCGCCTACTTTGTACGACTTGTCGACCCTGGATTTGTTGGCTTGGTTCTCGTATGCGTTTCTGGCGTTCCGTAGTAGTGGTTGTAAGGCGACTTGGTCTGCTCGTAGGCGTACTGCCCGCTCCTCGGCAGAGACATTCTGCGTCCCTTCGTTCGTTCCTGTTATGAGTGACATTGGGCATTTCGGCAGGAAGCCGAAGAGAGCTTCTGCGGGTGCTTTTCGGATTACTGAATGCCATGCGTTATTATATACGAACTCAGCGAGGTGAAGGCGCTGAGCCCAGTCGGATTGGTCCCAAGTGCAGAAGCAGCGTAGGTACTGCTCGAGATGTTGATTCTGTCGCTCCGTTTGACCGTCCGTCTGCGGGTGGAAGGCTGTGCTTAGGCGTCTCTTGGTAGCCAGGAGGTAGCATAGGTGAGTCCAGAACTTGCTCGTAAAAAGGGATCCTCGGTCTGAGACGATGCCTTCTGGGACGCCGAACTTGGTGAAAATCCTTGCGAACAGTAGATCGGCGAACCCTTGCGCTGTGAGCGTCGCCCTGGTAGCTATGTAGACGCTATATTTCGTGAACCTGTCGACTACCACCAGTACCGCGTCGCATGGCCTCTTTCCTATCAGCGTCGTCGATGTTGGCAAGCCGGTGATGAAGTCGAGGGAGATCTCCTGCCACGGCCTTGACGGTGCTGGCAGAGGTCGTAGTAGGCCGTAGGGTCTGTGGTGACGTGTCTTCGTTCTCTGGCATACTACGCATGTGTTAATATGGTTCTTTACGTCTCTACTTACCCCGTCCCAGTAGTAGTAGCGTTTAAGCAGAGCCATCGTTCGCTTGACGCTGTAATGGCCCGCCGTAGGCGCATCGTGGTATGCCTCCATGACCTCTCTCCTCAATCCCCGGTGCATTGGGACGTAGACTCGGTCGCCGTAGCACAGCAGACCTCTCGAGTCGTAGCCCCAGCTCCTTCGTTGCTTTCCTCCAGCTTGGCGAGGGCGTCGTTGCCTCCTGGTCCACTGGCGTTCCTGAACAAAAGCGTCCTCTTGTTGGGCTGCTCGTAGTTGACCTATCATTGGTAACTCGCCGCTACACAGCGCTGTTTCGGGTATTCCCCTGCCCTCGGGATCCCGTGGAACGAGCAGCTCGCGATCTGCAGTTCCAGCGGCAGGCTTAAGCAACTCCCGGAGTGCTACGCCGCTTCTCTGACGCCCTGGGCTCGTAGCCCCGTTGCGCCTCTCGAGGGGCTCCTCGTGAGCCATCTCTCGAGCCGGAGCTCCTACCCTCCTTCTCTTGCTTCTCCGCAATGCGCTTGACTCCTCATCTTTCGAACCGCTCCTGCGGCGCCCTTGTGCCCTTGTGAGCAGTGCCACCCGCAGCGGCTTCCAAGCTTCTTCTGCACTGTGAAGCTTAATCCTCATCTTTCGAACCGCTCTTGCGGCGCCCTTGTGCCCTTGTGAGCAGTGCCACCCGCAGCGACTTCCAAGCTTCTTCTGCACTGTGAAGCATAATCCTCATCTGTTCAAGCAGTTCTTCCGCACCGTTGACATGGCCTCCTTCGCCGTGGTCAGGCCGTCTTGACAATCCATCTGCTGGGTTCACGACGCCTGGTTTGAACTGTATCTCTATTTTGAACGCCGCTAGCTCGTCGAGCCAGCGCAGCTGTCTCCCGTTGGGCCTCTTCTTTGTGTCCAAGAAGTGTAAGTTGAAATGGTCTGTGAAAACAGTGATCACGTTCTGGCTGTATGCGAGGTAGTGGCGCCAGTTACGCAGTGCGTCAACGATTGCTGGTAGCTCTGCATCGCCCGTTCCGTAGCGGCTCTCAGGGTGAACCCGACGTCGCGTCTCCGTTCGAAGATGCAATGCATCCATGACGTCTTGACGTTTCCCTGTAGGCAGCTCACTGCGTAAGCTACTTCGTCGCGATCGCTTCTCATCTGTTGCGCCCATAAGTCGAAGCGGTAGTAACAGTCGAGCAGAAAGCTGTGCAAGTCCCTTGCCGACTTGCCCGTGTACGACAGGCTGGGGAGGGACAGAGGCCTAAACACCGAAGAGCCTCCTGTGACCGCCGCTTCTGTTGGTAGGGAGCTTGTGGAAGGTGGCTTGGGGGCGATGAACTCGTCGCTCTGTTGTTGCTCTGACGGCGCTCCTGATACAGCCTGGGTAAGGGGGCTAACCGTGTTGCGGAGGTCCACGGCCCCAGCTGAGCTCAATACAACTCCGGGAGCGGGCGCAGCTGAAACCGCTTGTCTCAATCCGGGAGCCGGACTGGCCGAAGCGCTTCGGAGGCGTTCTAGATCGGCGCGCCTCTTGCGTAGGCGTTCCTCGTGCGTAGCGATAAGGATTTCTTCCTCTAGGAGTCGTTCTTCCTCTCGTAGTTGCGAGAGTCGGTCGCTGTTGGTGCGGTTACGGCCCAAGGGAGGGGAAGAGGAGGGGTTAGTATCTTCGTCGTAATCGTTATGTTCGTCGTCCTCTATTTGAGCGGTGCTCCTCTTATTCTGTTGCATCTCGCGGCCTATAGAGCCGCGAGCTAGTCCTGCTGGCTGAACTTGAGGGATTTCTGGGAGGTCGGAAAATGGTGTCTCTTCTCCACGTTGTCGTCGCGCTGACTGCGCTCTCTCGCTGCGTCTCGTCTGGGCTGGCATTTCGAGCTTCCGGCCTGGTCCCCTTCGTGGGTAGAGACTTCAGACTGTCAAGTTGGGATGTTGACGCAGGGTGGAAGCTCTCAGAGGCCAACTGCAGTTAGGGGTAGAATGATGAATTACTGAAGTCTGCTCCTCCCTCGACGTGTACTCCCTGCGCTGTATATATATCTGAGCTGTTCCTTTGTTGCTTGGACTCCTTACTACCTCTTACTAGCCCCTATCCGGGAGGGCTCTGACAGGTAAGCCTTGTAGTAGTCCGTATTCGAGACTGAAGACGTCTCCTACCTCCTTATTAAGCCTTATTCTTACTCTCCTTCCGGTAATAAAGCTTAAGACCTAGCGTACGAGGTTCTCCGGCCATCCTTATTCGTAGAGGCGTCGGATTAGTCGTCCTAGGAGTACGGCGTTAAAAGCCCCTTTTATATCGAGCGTAAGTATAGAGGTAACCAGGCCTCTTTGCCAAGCGTACTCGATGTCGTAGATGGCCGCTGCGATAAGGTCGCTATAAGAGCGAAGAGGGAGTATTCCAAACTGTTAATCGTACAGAACACGATATTTAACTACGATCTAGGCAAGTCGTCTAGCGATAAGTCTCTCCAAGCCTTTTCCGAGGACGGCCAAGAGCGTAATTAGCCTATAGGAGCGCGGGAGTGTCTTGTCTCTTTTTCCCGGTTTTGCTAGGATCACGAGAGTTACTTTTTTAAAATAAGTAGGATACCAACCCTTACGTATATACCCGCTATAAAGTAAGAGGACAATATCCTCGATAACTAGCCATACTATTTTTAAAACAATTGTAGTGATTCCGTCGGTCCCAGGAGTCGTATTTCCCGCGGTAAGAACCGAAGACCGTACCTCGTCCTTCGTAACCTACGGGAAAGGAAGCGTAGCTTACCTTTATAAGACTGGGCTTTCTATTGGTATATCCTCGGAGATTGCAGCGTTTCTAAGGAGGACGCGGGTAAATAAGTCGCGCTTCTCTTTTAGTTATGAGATAAGCGTGTCTTGGTTATTTATATCTCGGAGTAGCGGGGTCTGAAAGGATCCTATGGCTTTGTACTAACCGACCATTTTGAATATATCTTTACTTAAGGAGGCTAAGGAGATCTTATCTTTTTAAAAGGTATCCTTGGAGCGTTTAAACTCGTAGAGGAAGTCCTATTTTAGAGCTTCGACCTCCTCTTCTTCCCATTAGTAGTTCACTCCGGCTGCGCGGAGTCTTGCTAACATCGCTCGCTTACTCGCATAGGCTCGGTATTTACGTATGTAGCTTTCGCTCCAGTATGGTCTCCCTGTACCTTTCCCGAGCGTGCGCTTTGTGGAAGCCGTGAGTGCTTTAATAAGACAGTCCGTAAGCTATTATGCTAGGAGATCTAAAGACTATGGGTCTTAGATGTTGCTTGTAGTGCGGCATATGGGTTGTAAGTTACGTTTAATGATGCCGAGGAAAAGCTCCTCGTCCATCGTGTCGAGCCGAAACCTTCCCGGGGTCTGGCTAGGTAAATCGATCAGGGCCAAGGGGACCCGGGTAAGCAGAGATTCGTGGTCTGATGTCGTATATAGTAACGTTTCTATGCTGGTGGAAGCCCCATGGAGGTTACTGGACGCCCAGCATAAATCTAGGGTATTGCCGCCTTTATACGTAGGTTCACCTATAGGTGACATTAGGACAAGGCTGGCGGCTTCTGCCCATTCTACTAGGTTTTCAGCGTCCGGGGAACTCGTGGCCTCGGGCTGCCACGTCTAATGGTGTAAGTTAAAATCCCCCGTAATTAGTACTCGATCCTTAGGTTTAGGTTACCAGGCCGCTAGGATGTTCCTAAGAGCCTAGCCAGATCGCAGAGAGCCACGAGGGGCGTTATACACGTTAATAACTATAAGGACCTCCTTCGTTCCTAAGAGGAGTCGTAAGAAGAGCAGGTCTATAGATAGATCGGGTAAAGGCCGTATTTATACGCCTCGTACCCCAGTTCCTCTACGGAGGTAAGTAAGTACCCTAGGACGGTCTTCGGTCTAGTTATCTACTAGGGTAAAAGTCTCAAAACCTAGGTGGTGTCTTATAAGCCTCCTCTCCTCCGAACGGATAGACGGCTCTTATATTAGGAGTATATCGATCTGGGCTACGTAAGCCAGGTTTAGTACTGTTTCGTAGGCGGATACCTACCTACCCATATTTACTTATATAATTTACAGGGTTTTAAAGGGCTATATTCTTCTTTTATATCTTATTCGCCGGGGTATAATCCATCGATTATTCTTCTTTACGGGAATATCGATACGACTACTAGGTCGCATTTCTCCACAATCTTTCTCCCTCAGCTCGGATGGCCCGTAGCTAAGCCTTATCCCTCCTCTAGACTACCCCCTTCACCACTTTGGGTTAGATAGGGCAAGTCGCATCGAAGGCGGCGTAAGGCCCGTTACACGACGGGCATTTAAAGGGGCAGTCGCAGCCATCGTGACCCTCAGTGCCGCCGCAGGGTACCCGGTGTTAATCAGTTATATAGGAAGGAGAGCTGCACTTAAGGCATCTCTTCCTTCTAGTGCACATTCGTTCGCTATGAAAACCGCCGCAGCGGAGACATTAAGGAGACCTCTTCTCCTTTAGGAACTGCAGGTTTATAAAAACGCTGGCCCCTATCAAACGAAGGCGTCTTAGTAGTTACCTTACGGCTTCCGCCTTAAACCAGGCTATTACCGTACCTAGCCTTTCGACTTCGTCCTTCCTAGAGAAGTATGCTTTTTCAGGCTTAAGTTTCGTCAAGACCTGGATCTCTTCAAGGAGCTCCTCGGTCGTGATTTCTAGCTCAGTATTAGTTACCAGACAATACCTAGTATAAGGGACGTTTATAATATAAGCTCGGATCCAGGTATCGCATTACTCAATCGCTTATGCTTAGAGAAGGGCAGCGATCTATTCTCTATTCTCTAACAGGACTTTTACACTATCCATTAACAAAGGTAGGAGTACTAATCCTATCTTAACATAATCGATCCCCTTAAGGGCTTCTCGGGCTTAGGGACTTAGCCTTTCCCGAACGAAGATATATATATCATAGGCTTTCTCGTTCCGAAGCGGGCTTTTAAGCGATAGACACGCAAAGACGCATAGATCCTTTAAGGCCGCCCGGTTTATAACTTGTTTTACAGCTTATTTAGCTAGCATTGGTTTATCCTGTCTTCTAGACAGTAACTGGCTCGCCGCCGCCGCATATAAACGGACTAGGGGCGGCTAGTTCTGGGTTATATACGAGGGATACCCCTAGGAACTCAGGTCAGTCTCGCTAGGCCCTATACCAATAACGTACATAGACCTTACTAGACCACGTTGATGCCGGTTTGAACGCTATTTCTCCTCCTAAAGCTCTCTCTCCAAGGATTCGATCTTCGTTAAACAGTCTTTCAAAAACTATTCCCTCTCGGCGTCCCGACGTAGGAGGTCCTAGACAAGATTCGAAAGCTTGTTAATCTCGTCTTTAAGCTCAGAGTTATCCTAGTAGTTAACCTACTCAACCACTCTAACCTTTACAGTCGGCTTCCGGACTCGTCCCGACCGCCGAGATATACCGGCGTCCCTATAAACCGTGATCGATGGCCCTACATCTAGGGAGACCGCCATGGTCATAGAATTCAGCTCGTATAGGCTAATATTAAGAGATGATAGTGTAGTGGGCCGTAGCCCTCTATAACCTTAACAATTACTAACAGTGGGTACCTTTCGAGGTATGTGTTCTGCGTCGCTCACTTTGGTGGTGGTGGTGGTGGTATATTTAACGTCTCGAGCGACGAGAGACGTGTTGGGCGCGATGCCGACATGGTCTATGCTAATCTAAATCATGTTACAAGGCTACGTCTTCACCTAACGCTCCTGTTCAAACCGCTCCAAAATGAAGCAGATCTTCTCACCTGACCAGAATTCTCTTATCCGCCATCCTTTTCCCGGGTCGCTTCATCCACAAGAAAGGTAGTTCGGATAGTACTAGGAAAAACCACAAGGGGGAAAAACCTAGCACGGCCGGTCGTGGTGTGGTTCTACGCCTTTCTTCTCTCCACTTTGCATTGGAGCGAAGCAAGGAAGGCGTACAGCAAGTCAGCTCCTAGCCGATGGCGATACAGGAGCCCGCAACAAACGCTCTCCGTTACTGCCTGAACAAGTCAGGCTCTGGCGGGAGCGAAAGTGTTCAAGACCTTCCAGATAGAAGGTCTGGCACGAAGACAGAAAATAGCCTAACTGCTGTGCCGGGGCTTTGGTGCCTTGTTTGAGTGGTGGCCCGCACGCGGCGGGCACAGCGCGCCGCAGGATAGTGGACGCGCGGATCGGCGAGGGCGAGAGTGACCTTCAAACCTTCTAAACCCTCGCCCTACTTCACTTTCGGGGGAGGTCTCGTCGTGTTTGGTGTTGTGAAAGGAATGAGGGGGAGGGTTGCTGTGGTGGTGTTGAGAGACGAGTCCGAAAGTGAAGACGGAAATAATAAGACCCGTTAGGGGTACGGGCTGAAGCCCTGCAAAAACCTAACAATTCTTAACACTGGGTGCCAAGAAAAGGTTTTTACAGGAGAAGGTGAGCTCACTTTGGGTGATCACTGTGATCACCTTATCGTGTGCTCACTTTCCTTATCGTCACGTGACTTGTTCCATAGTTCTTCCGTTCCATGAGGAGTCACCTGAGTTCCCGGATTCTCTGCGTATATCAGGTAGATAGCCGCCGCAGGCCTGTGGGGCGGGCCCCCTGGCCTTGTTATGCATGTTGGGTTGTAACATTGGGGCCGGGTCGGCCCGGGCTAGGGGAGAGGTAGGAGGTAAAGCTCAAGATAATAGACCGTATAGTTATTTAGCTTTAGTTCTTTATTATAAAAGAAAATAAGGTTATTTAAGATATTAATAAAGAGGCGGTATATTACGTCGTACTTAGATTAGGCTATATTAGTACGTTAAAGCGCCGCGGCGGTAGTAGAGGGTACTTTATTTCCTTATAATATATAAGGACGGGATAGGAGCGGTACTAATGGGCGCGGTGGTAGTATGCGCGGGTGTGATAAGGTTAAAAGGGGGTCCGGTAACGAGCTGTCGGTATACTGAGAGCTTACGAGACCTCCCTGAGGCCTCGCGGGCGATAATTCGTAACTTGGGTGCAGGAAGTGGTGTTAGTGGGTGGGTGTAGGCCCGGGCAAGACACTAACAGTGGGTGTCTCACACGGGTGATGCGTATGGGAAGTTGCTCGGTGACGACGTTAGCGACGACTTTTAGGAAGGGAGATGGCCTTGAACGTCTCATCACGACGTTTTCCTGGACAACCTTCTGTATCCAGGGCATCTGAGAGATGATGGCAACGTATGCGCCGAATCGCTTGATCTTCTCATACAGCCCATAGGTGTCGTACCCGTCCAGGAACCCGAGGGGTTTTCCCAGTGATAGCTTGGCCACAACATCGAAGCAGTCTGTTCATATGTTAAGTTAGAGACACTCATTCACGCAGATGAAAGAATACTCCGCTGACAGTTGTAGCATCAGCGATTCAGGTCCAGCGCCTTCTTCTCCTCAATGTGACTATTGCAAATCTCGACGAACTTTGCAATAAGCTCATCGACATACGGTTCGTAAGCCTTCAATGATGTCAAGGAGTAGGCATTCGATACCAGACGTCGGTACCGCGAGTGGAGCGCCTCGTCCTGAATACTGAGTAAACTTGTTGTTACTCCGGATTGGCGGAAAGGCTTGTAAGCCTCACCCTGTTTATTATCCCATGTTATTCAGTATTCGCCTTTTCTTATGATAGAACACGCAGAACTCCAGGAAGCTAATCTTATCAAGTCTTGATCGGACACCGTAGATAACAGGTACCGCCGAAGGATCAAATACGGTGACCGAGCGAGGACCAAGGCGTACCACATCACCGTACTTGTCTCGTAGGTCGTTCATAATGCTTTCCTTTGGTGAAGACCGACCAGTACGCCAGGCTAGATAGACAGCGTACAGGTCTGTATAGCGAGCGAGCCATGGGCCTGGGATCTGAGATAGACGCGCCTGGCGGCTGTCAATAACCAGTTTCAAAACAAATGTAACTGCTAGAATAAAAACGGCAATCGATCCGTTAGTCACGTTGAATGAATTCTTGATGTCCATTTTGGTGTAGCTGCACATCCTTTCTTAGTGTTGGTGAAGATGCCGTTGTTGTGAAAGTGAACTGTCGTGAACATAGTGAACATAGTGAACATAGTGAACATATAAGGCTTTCGTTTGCCTTCGAAAAACGTGGATGGGTGGCTCAATTACCCCTCCTTGATAAGCCGAGGTTCATTCTGCTAGCCCGAGACTCAAAGTTATTCTAAATCAAGCCCAATGTCGTCTAGAACGGGCGGGTCATATACCAAGTCCGATTACCGTCTGGGTCCCTCCCCATGACCAGTCGCCGAGGACGGGGAATACCAAGATCGATGTATGAGCTCAGGAATGTACGATGGTGACTACGTGTCTCGTAGTTGGAACTCGGCGCTTAACGTAGCACGATGAACCCTACCATTAACCCCAGGAGAGTCATCTTTCCAGCAGAACGAAGTTTTCCTAGGCAGGAACAATTCTTCCACATAATACACAGTGTGTTGATTCATCTTCTGGTCAAAGCCCCAGATTGATTGAACATTTTTGATAAGGGTTAATCAGTCTTCCTTTTCCAGAACCTTTTACATCTGAGCATCTACAACTTGCTCGAGTGGGTTTTGGAAGTGGCAGAATCGGTTATGACGGAAACCTTCGGCAAGTTTAAGACCAATAATAGCACTTAAGCATACGGTAAGAAGTTCTGTTTTGAGCACAGATTCGTGATAGCGGGTCGTGTTAGCGCGGCCAAAAGAGTAAGAAGATGGCTGAACTCTACCTGATTGCTCAATTCTCTAGCTCCACTTTGCCTCAAGCTTGATCGAGGCTGACTAGGCCAATATTTCAACGTCTTCAGGCCACAAACCGTCCGAATGATCGGGGTGCTGCCACGTGTGGGACTGGGCCGAGGAGACTTTGACCTTTTATCAAGCCTTGACACATGTACGTGTGAAACATTAGATTTCGAGTGGTTAGAAACACTGACAACTTATCCCATCGGGTGCTAACTCACCTCATTTTGCCAAGACCTCCAAGTACCCACTATTTACACTTTATTACCCCGCATTTAAAGGGGTACTTGACGATACGTCACTCATTCCTATGCTCTTTTGCCCATTATCATCACTATTATTACTATTTTGATTGATATTGTTATGTCTTCTGGTGATTCTGATACCTCTATTGCATCTAATGCTTCTATTACTTCTATACGCAGCTGTATAGTAGTTGAGGTCCACCCAGAAGACCTTACTGCTGCCTGTAATACAGACTGTACGCCCGAGCGCTGTGACGCAGCTACAGTCCGGCCCCACGAACCTCCGGCTACTCAGCATGGTCCTCCGGGCTCCTTCCGGCCCTTGACGTGCCGGCCCGGGCCCAAGAGATACGGGGGCTGCCGGCAAGCCCGCTTGAACTGTTCCTCCAATACGTTCTGCAGAGCCTCGTGGAGCAGTGGGCCCAGTGGACGAATACAGCGCCGTTGTCTAAGGAGGGCCCTAGGGCTAGAACGTCTAGAGCGAATTCATGGCGGCAGACTTCAGCAGACGAGATATACCTCTTCCTAGGGATCCTATTATATATAGGGATTCATAGGGAGTCTAGATTATCAACCTATTGGTCAACCCAGCAGCAAACGGAGGATCCTATCCACCTATTTACACGGTTTATGTCCCGGGACCGTTTCCAACTGCTACTCCAGCGACTACGGATATTCAACACTGCGGAATTCCAGCCCAGCCGGCCCAGCCAGCCTAGCCGGGGCCGGGGCCGGGGCCAGGGCCGGGCCCAGGATCAAATGCCAGATGTATACCGTAAAGTTAACCAGTGGTCAGCCCACATCCAAGAGACTGGGGATTCCCTTTATATACCTGGTTCAGACCTTACAGTTGACGAGGCTATGGTCCGATTTACAGGTCGATCTCTTGAGACGACAACGATTCCAACGAAACCTATCCCAACTGGCTATAAGATCTGGATCCTTGCCCAGTCTGGCTACTGTATACGGTGGCTGTGGCACGTCCATGGAAAGGGCCCATACGCATAGTCCCCCAGGCCCGGCCGGCTAGGCCAGCTGCTGGAAAGCTGGCTCTGTTGACACCAACGCAGCAGGTAGTAACTACGCTTATTTCACTACTTCCAGCTGCAACCTACCACTTATTTCTTGACAGTCTCTTCGCCTCTGAATATCTAGGAATAACCTCACGCAGCAAGTAAGAAAAACTCGGCAGGGCTGTTTAGACTGTAATGTACCTTTATGTATGAAGGGAGACTGCTGGTACCTCTGGCATACACAAAATATATAGAGAATAGAAGTACTGGAAATCCTGTTGAATCATTGGATAAGTCTGATAGGCTGGGAAGTTCCTATTGGCTCTACCCCACCTCTTGGCAAAATGAGGTGAGTTAGCACCCGATGGGATATACTTTCCCAATGTCTCAGGAACTCCGCCATTCATTTCGAACGAATTTCATACAAAATAAGTGTATCTCGTCGACTGCATAGGCAACACCTATTACTACCTGACTTCCTTCACTGGAACACTCTCGTTGCTCTTGGTGCCCTCGTTAAGGACACGCCAACCACCAACACCATGCAGCTTAATATCGTTCTGGGCACCGTCACTTTGTCCATCGGCATGGACAGCTCAGTCACAGCATCTCCCATGCTCCCAGCACCCCCGACTCCACACCCTCTCTTTTCTAGACCTAACGCTGACTATGGCCGCACCCAGGTCTTCGCGTATGGTGTCAGAAATCCCGGCAGCACGTGCACCCCGGGTGGATTCCACCGTACACCTTACGAGAAGCCCGACGGCATCACCTACCAGAAGGGTGGCAACTTTCTCCAAGCGGGACATTGTTGTCTATACTGACGGGTCCCAGATGTCGGACGGCAGCAGCACCTCCGCCGGAGCAGGCTGGGTAGGGTACCAAGCTATACGGCAGATCTTCCGCGGATCCGAACCACTCGGCTCCTAAACTGAGGTGTATGACGCGGAGGCACATGCTGCGTATCACGGCCTGATAGAAGCCGCCCGGGCTCCTACGGCTCGTATGGCAGATAACGTCCATATCTGCCTCGACAACCTCGCAGTCGCGGCTAGACTATACTCCCAGAGTATAGGAAGTAGCCAGGCTAGATTTAGGGCCTTCAATAGGCTCTCTTCCTCCTGGACTCGGGGACAAAGAGAGAGCTGGACAACCCCCGGCAGGGTTTATGTTTGGTGGTGCCCTGGGCACACGGGAGTACCAGGAAATGAAGAAGCGGATGCTCTAGCCAAGGAAGCCTGCAAACTAATCCTAAAATTATAATCAAAGCCCTCATTAGCGCACCTAGAAAGGCAAGCTAAAGCAGCTGCCTTCCAAGCCTTTGCCAGAAAATGGCTGCCCTAATGCCCTCGGCAATATGCCGACCTCGAGATAGTTCTTCATCCCAAGCCGCCCGAACTCCGCCTCCCTCGGCACTTACTAGGAAGGCTATACGTAGCAAGATCCTATTATAGAGACTTTGTAGTATATTACGAGAGATTTGCTTATTAAGATGCGTTGCTTAACTATAGCTATGGGAAACCTAAGATACTAGTCTATTTTTACTTCTATAAGCGTGGACGTTAGGCTACACCGCGCTACCTCCGCTAACATATGGCTAAAGTAAGTATTGATTTCTTATTAGGTTCTGCTAAGGGAGCCTCTCTTCTATACGAATAGATAGAGGAGACTAATTTCTTTTCCGAAATTTGCCCAAGTCATTAAACAGGAACGTTAGGTGAAGACGGTAGCCTGTAATATAGTTTAGATTAGCATAGACCATGTCGGCATAGCGCCCGGCACGTCCTTTTGTTACCAGATGTTAAATACATCATCATCATCATCATCATCATCACCTACCAGAGGGCTTGGTGTCCTAGCCAGTGCGATCCGTGGAACGCAAAAAAGGACCCCAAGGGCCGCAAATGGGCAACTGAGGATGAGGACCAGGGGTCAGGGAATGGACTTATACGTGCCTTTGATAGCTGGAGCTCTAAGCAAGTTACCAGGAGAGCAGGACAAGAGGAAGACCTATATCATCGATGCAAATTCAGTAGCCCCCAAGGAACGCGACCCTCGTCAAAAAGTTTATGCCAACAGGTTGAGGTACCGAGATCTTCTCACCTAGGGTAGCTCATTCTACAATTACTAAAGTCGCTAAAGTCGCAGCCATTGAGTAACTGGGCCTCAAATTTCCCCCTTCGCTGTAACCAAATAAGAGACACGGGCCACCTGCCTCAAGTCTAATACATGCGGCATGCAAGATTGCCCCAAGTCTTTTCTTCGTGGACAAGACAATCAGCTGCCAAATTGTCATTCTTCAATTGGCTGATACCTCAGTCCGTATTCATGTACAGTCAAGTCCGTGTCGGCGTTGAATGAATCCCGTGTCCGTTTGATCTTCATTAGGTACTCTCTGCTGATAAATCTCCTCAGTCAATCTTTTAAGTGGGTGACACACTGGTTTGCCACCCAGTATGGAGTACCTGACCTCTATTCTTGTTATGCCTACTCTACACACAGTTCTTGCTATTCCTGCTTTCCTCATTGCTCTCTCTTTTCTCCCCTTCAGATACCTTGTGAATACTCTTTGAGAAGTGTAGTACGATAGTTATCCTAATGCCAGTAGCTATGAGAAGAGGGCCACTCGAGCGTTGGCCGGCATCCTATTCTGTCACCCACTTGCTTGTTCTGAGCCTGCCAGATGTTGTCTAAAGAGAGTTTTATCCAATGTGGGTTCTACCCCGTGCATGGCGGAGATACCTACCCGCTTTAGGAATGTTTAGCCCATCGCTCATAGATTAGGTTTGGTACAAGGGGCAAGAACATGACGAAAGGTACGAATTGCGATTGGAGCATTGCAAAATTGAGATGTGATTGTGCATGTCCACCCAGCGACAACTACGAAAATCATGGCCATGTATTTGGTGATATGCACTGCTCAACTCGCTTCTTCAACTTCAACATGCTCTCTGATGTAATGATTGGTCAAGTTAGGATCGTTACGGCTCGGGCCAGTCAATGTACTAGGAGCGTTTGCTGTGTTTTGTCCCACTTCAATGACATTACTTTGACACTACTATGCGACTTTTCAGTAGGCTATGCATCTTTATTCCAATCACATCGCTCTACAAACAACTATCCTCCCCTCCCTAGAGCAGCTTTACCCTCGTCCAATCACCCCGGAAAGCCATCGATAAGAGGTACATGTTTGCGTTTTCGAGGTCCATCTCTAATCTGTTTGTTTTGACAGATCATAAAAGAGTAGCATTTTAGTGGCTCTATGACGGGTTGCACACATAGGCGCAGCCCGGAACTAACTTGCAGGCATTGATCGTGGAACTCTTGCCAGCACTCAAGCATGCCTGAGCGCAGGAATCGCACCAAGACAACTCAGGGCATCAGCCAGCATGCTCAAACATCTCGAGACTTGGTGTGGAGTTGATGGAGATAAAATACGCACCAGGTCTTGCCTCTTTTCTACCTCAGCTCCAGGCGCCGCGAGACTGAGCCCAAGGAAGAATGCTGCGGTAACGGAGGAAAGGTTCATCTTGATGATTGGAGATTTAGTGGAGTTTGCCTGCGTGATGTCGTAGTAAGTAAAAGTTGATCTTGAGCCAAAACGAATGTCGGACTTGCAATTGGTCGGAATGTGAGCTTTTAAGTGCGGCACGCTGTGTGCATAATCAGGATCAAGATTACACCACCTATCGTTGGCTTGCTTGGCTTCTCCCTCAGCCAACCCTGGTATTTCGTTTACCAGTGCCGGTTCTCCGGGCGGACTTTCGCGAGCGTGACAACTCGTCCAAAGGACAAGCCAATCTAGGCATCTGTCTATCTTGACTTCTAACTGACTCGCTGGAACACATTGTGCATTTCTTCTCGATACTTGTAGCACGGAGTAGCGGAGCACCGAAACTTTCCATTTGCATCAACCTGGTAAATTTTGTGAGATGTGATTAGAGTGTCTACTGCTTCGTAGTGCTGACATCAACTTCATTCATATCTGTTCACCCCCTTAGTCGGTCATATTGACCAGCCGCTGGCTTCAGGTTGGGTTATCGCCATGAAGGGTATGATAAGATTTTACGCAACCCATTCTTGTAGCTTCTTGGTGACTCTGTCATTCGGGACTATCTTCCAAACTAAAATTATGTCTGAAGTTAAGCGAACTTCACTGCTTCTGTCTTTTTTCCTTGAACCCCTTCTGTCCGTCACCGCAAGGATTCCGAATGGGACTGGAAACTGGCCTCTGGTGGTTACATGTAGGTTCGACGTAACGTCCAAAAGGACATGTTACAAGATCCGCCCATCCTCACACATTGACTCTTATGTCCCTTTGGGTATTTTTGTCTTCAGGCCTGAGGAATTAGCATCTTCAGTTCAATGATACGGTAGCTATTGACACGCGGGAATCCGCAGACATGTCTTTAAACTTGTTGCTGGAGGCGAAAGCAACCCTCTCCGCATTCCCTCACGCCATGGTGATCTGTTTGCGGCCATATATTCAGAAGGTGGCAGTATCATAGGCACGAGATTAATTCTTGAGCCCTGTATATCATGGAATCCGAGCCAAATAGTAGATGTGATATGCACCCCACATGGATCTTGAAGTCACGAATAGCTCATCTAGTCGATCTTTTCAATGAGAGACTACCATTGCCAAAGAATAATGGATAGTTTAGAGCTCTCTATCGGATTGAATTAATAGGAGATCAGTCGCGATTTAAGTAATACTAGACGTACGCATTGCAGTAGACCGACTTGATTGCAATAAGCACAATTCATTTGACCTTGTCAGCTCTATCTACGAAATCTGCGCCATGGAACAACTCAGTCTGCTACCACAAATCAGGTAGCATGTTAGAATATCCAATTATCGTGAAACTCCTGGATGGGGACGTGAATGGGCCCATTGGCTAACACATCCCCCCGTTGCGCCACAAGCCGATGCTCGTGTCAGAGCCCTCCCGGATAGGGGCTAGTTAGAGGTAGTAAGGAGTCCAAGCAACAAAGGAGCAGCTCAGATATATATACAGCGCAGGGAGTACACATCGGGGGAGGAGCAGATTTCAGTAATTCATCATTCTACCCCTAACTGCAGTTGGCCTCTGAGAGCTTCCACCCTGCGTCAACACCCCAAACTTGACAGTTCGCTGGCGGGGAATCGCTGATTGTGCCTGATTGTCCTCCTCCACACCTCGACGGTAAGAATCAGCAGAATGATGATTGGCGACAGCCGGAAGGTTAGTATCATCAGCCAGAGGACTGTCTGAGTGAGGACTGGCAGGAAGTAGAATGCCCACAAACCAAATCACCCCGAATTCCCTTCTCAAAGCGATCACGAATGGTCGATTCCCGAAAGACCGATACCATGATTTATAATGAGTATGGTGCATGGCAAGACGAAGAGTAGGGATGGGTTCAAGAGATCATGTGATGTGTAGTTATTGCGAATGAATTTCGAAACCCGATAATGTATGCCGATGGATGAGAGAGTGAAGATGACCTTGGGGATGAATCTCAGACGTCTAGGAGGAGTATTCATTTGGTCCCAGGTGTGTGTACACTTGTGTTTGTTTTGCGAACGTGCGTGCGTGCGTGCGTGTGCGTGTATATTCGTGTCTTCACCAGTAACTAGCCGATATCTGCTTCTCAAGCTTCTGGCTGCGTTTTATTATATAGGTATATTTAGGTTGCCACACGACTTGTGTTCTCCAGGCTGGTTTATCTTTGACTACTAAACAATAGTCCTATGTTACTCGGACGCAGCAAGGGAAGGCTGCCTGAGGACAAGCCGCTGTCCCACATCACGTACAAACAACAGACAAAGAAGAGTGGGATTCTACTTGGACTCTGAGTAGGTTCAGGATGAGCTCGGTTATGTCATTACCGTTGTACCTAGTTAGAACAAACCCGCGAACATGCCTAAAAAAAACTTTGTCAGTTTATTCATGGTTCTTCTCCTGCACAAGGCGATTGTTACCATCCATCATCTTTGACAGGGTTTATTCGATACTCCTGGGTGAAAATAGAAAGAATTTGCTAAACAGCGATGGAAAGTGAGTCTCTGTATCGAGATTCATATAACCTTGGGCTGGTTAGCTCTGTCTTCTTCTTCGTCTGGCAAGCATTCAAGCTCATCTTGCTGCATAAGAGATTTCCAACATCAGGCTCCCCTAGGATAGTTTCTACAATATCGCCAAAGCTTCCGGTGGTATAGTGGACCAGCCAAGTCTTCGTTATTCATCTTGCATTAGGTCATGGACTTTGCTTTCTGTAATCAATACTTCA
Organism: Colletotrichum phormii; assembly: GCF_030913505.1. Lineage (NCBI taxonomy): Eukaryota > Fungi > Ascomycota > Sordariomycetes > Glomerellales > Glomerellaceae > Colletotrichum > Colletotrichum phormii. The sequence continues at coordinate 2,316,284 of NW_026851445.1, read as the reverse complement.
AGATTATTTTCAGACCCCGGTAAGGTAGTCAACACTTCAAGTTGTCCTTTCCCCAAAGGATTGACAAATTCAGCATGAGGTACACATCACTAAGGTAGGTTGCCGTCTCCGACAATCTTTTGAGCGCTCTTGACCAACTTGTTGGATCTTTGCTGACGAGTGCGCAAGCTGCGGAACTCAGTCAAGATCTCCCCTACATCACGTTTGATCTGACCGTTGCTCTGCTCAAAGCCTTCCCACAACAGCCCTCTTCCACGAATACATTCACTCTGACATAAGGTCACACATTTTTGAAACGTGTTACATATTCCCACTGCATCGCAGGAGCATGCCAACTTATCGAGGTCTCCAAGTTACCCCTGCCCGCCCGTCCATCCATCCATCTCCACCGCCGCGTCCAGATCACCCCTGAAAGTCCGATGCCTAAATCCCTCATCCGACGTCAGCTCGACTACTCAGAAGAGATACCAGATCATGTCGCTGGAGCTTGGTCTCATTGGATTTAGTACTTCATCTCCCTTAGGTCTCTTCTAAGGGCAACAGTTTTCAGCATGATCTAGCCTGTCATGTTCTTTCGACATGCAGCTTTATCATGCATACCCTTCTCTAAAACAAGACGGGGAAGACTGCTAGTAGACTACATACATGGAACATGCTCATAGCTTCACGAGGAACGACTTTGGTTGGCATCAGCCGTGCAACGAAGCTAGCACCCTTTCATTCACTGCTTCTACCCTTTGAGACTACTGACTTCACCTCGAGCTCTCAGCTACCTATCATCATCTGGCCCATTGCTCATGTCCTATTGATAAATAGCCCTCACCTGAAGTCGCCATGGCTCGGCTCACACCTCACATGACTGAAAACTATAGAAGAGAGCTCCACTCCAAGCGATAAGTTTTGCTCAGCAGATAGACACCACTCCTACCTCCCAGAGATAGCGGAGCTTCACCTTTGGCTTCACTCTTATCTACTATCCTCCTATTCCCTGTCTACCCCCTGATGTTGTAAGCCTCCACTCGCCCTGAGCTGCCCCCTACTACTGGCTAACCCAATGTCTCAAGGAGACCAGACGACCTCACCTGAAGGTGTCAACGGACCATTCACGACTTCTGCCCCTGGGCAAAGGCTCCTCCACCTTGGGTTATTGGAAGGGCGGTTGAAGTGTGGTTGGACGGCGTTCAGAGTTTCGTTCACTCCCTTGGTATATATATATATATATATATATATACTCTCTTTTTGAGTTTACATGTATTCCCGGCTTTTTTCTACTCTTCACCCGCGACGTTACTGCGCAAATCAATTCCGCCTTGGCGGTAGTACTCCCACTTCTTTCTCTGCCCGTCTCGGGCCCAAAGCCGCCAACCGCCCATTCTGATTCGGGTACAGCTCCAAACTCGGATCAGACAACGACCCTTAGATGGGCACAGCCTCCTTCGACGACGACCGCGCCGCCACCACGCGAAGCACGGGTACCCCAATCCACGACGTCGCCGAGGCCGCAACTTCATCTTCACGCGCAGGCTCTCGCAAGTCTACTCCCTAGCCCTAGCTAGAGCTCCAGACCAATTCACCGCGTCGCAGACGCCCCCAATATCCGGCCCGACCCCACATCCCCCCCCCCCGAACCTCTAAACGAAACAACAAACCACACAATCGTCACCAACGGCAGGCAAGCAACCTCTGCGCGAGCACCACCACCGCGCAAGCTTCCAGACTCAGTGCCGCCCCACGGGTCCAGTGCCTCTCGCAAGCGCGGACTCTAAAGACGAAGACGCACATTACATCCCGCCGCGCCGCAAGAAAGAGAGAGAGAGACCCAAACCGCTTGTTGTAACTGGCTTTCTGATGCTCAAGGCGAAGGAAATTCAAAGAAGAGCAGCGGGAGATCTATGCCTCCATCGTCATCGAGGAACAGCGCCATCGTGCATGTGGCCAGTTTAAAGTAGACGCCGAACGCGAGCGGGAGAAGCCTCTCCAGCGGAACACCATGCCATCCACGCCCAGCGTCGCAGACTCACTGATCAAACACGACCACGAGAGGAACAACGTAGTCCGCACGTCACCTCGCTGAATCTCGAGGCCAGGACACGACTCCCCCTCCGCCTCTCTCATCGCCGGAGAAGGAAAGCCGCAGGGACACACCTTCTTCCAGCGCCACCAGCGAGGAAAGAGGTATATCGCGGCGCTCTGGCTATTTGAACTCGTCGCAGAGTGCATGGCACCCTGTGACGCCACAACCCTCCAACCGACACACCTTGGCAGCATGAGGGAACGGCACGAGACAGAGGTCGATAGAATCCTACGAACCCAGCGGGACTACGCTGAGGCGGTGCGCCGCGCGCTGAGAGGGGGAGCGGCGGATGGATGGATGGATGCGTGGGAAGAGGGACATGCAGCGGGAGATGTGAGGAGGTGTTGGTGATGGCGTAGCGGGAGGATTAGTGTAGATCCGTTGTGTTTGCTGCGGCTCCTGAACGCGGGTGGAAGGACCCATTTTGCTGGCTGGCGCACGCGGGACCGCGTCCGAGACGATCCCCCGGAGCCGAAGGATCGCGTCTCTCTCGGCCGACGTGTTCGGTTCGCTGGTGTGGTGTGGGCGGACTGCGACCCGCGCCGATGGTGTGGGGGGTCTTACCTAGTAAGAAGCTTCACTAAGCCGCCGAGGCTTCCCGATCTTCGGAGACGGTTGTTGGCTGGTAGATACTACAGTCTACACCAGACGGAAGCGGATGGAATGAGGGAAGTGAGGAATAGGTGGCTTTCATGAAGAACGAGTTATGACTTTTACGACTCGTGAGGTGACTTAGCACCTGGGAACATGAGAAGAAACGTCTTTCCCGACATTGAAAAAGGGACCGGGGGCTGTGATGACGCGAGCAACTTTGCTACGATATGTCTCGGGAGTCGGGCAATGTGAAGCCACCCCCCGGGCCGGATGGAACCGGTCGAAACAGCACCGCTCTCGATGAAGAGTTGGCCACTTGAACGGTTAGAGCCTGATGAATAAGATTCGCCAGCTTCTTAGAGTAGAGTGCGGGCTCAAGGTACTGACTGAGATTACTACAAAAAAAGGGGGCAAGACTGTTTGTTCCAGCTCGTACTGGATTCAGTGGACTCATCACGTAAACGCACTGCGCAGGTGACAGCACCAAGATTCGCCAAGGAAAACAAACCACAACCAAAGAGCTCCGGCGACCTCGACTCCACCAACAGCTGCACTCAATGCGTGTAATGTTCTTCAAAAAATATCTTCATCATTATTCGCATCTTTCATGCGAAGCAAGAAAGCGGAGATTGTCGGTAACCCGCAGTACCTTTCCTAAACACTACCTCTGCGTCCTCCTCTAGACAACCCTCTCTTCCTTGAACCCAATCCCTCGAGATCCTATCCAGATGTCCCTTGTATCAAACAAGCCCGTAAAACGCCTTCTTTGGTGATGGATATCAAATCATCCCCGTGGTATACATTCAAAAACAAGTCTCTTCTTGCTTCAAAAAAAAAAAAAGAGTCGTCCCCGCCAACGTCCGTAAAAAGAACGCCCTTCCATGTAAAGAACAAGATTCCTCAAGTCGTCGAAACAGAGCCCTCATATCCAACTCCGGAAAACTTGCGCCCTTCCCCCCCGCCCCCAATTTCTTTCATCTAAAGGTCGGTTTCTTGTTTTGATCAATCCCCCTTCTATGATGCCACCTTGGCCCCTTGTTCTCATGTTCATATTTGACGGGTCCGGACAACACCCCCATCCAAAAGGCTCTTCAAGACCAAAACGGTCCCTCGGCCTGGGCCCGCTGCCACTGCTGCGCCTCCGCAAGCCTCTTCTCCAACTCCTCCTTCTCCTTCCACAGCTGCGAGTTCTTCTTCTCCAAGTGCGAGATATACTCGGTCGCCTTGCTGAGGATAGTCGCCTTGTTGAGCTTGCGCGCGGGCATCAACCCGCCCAACTCCTCGACGACGTCAAAGGCCTCGTCGCTCTCGGCGGCGGCAGCGGCAGCAGCGGCGTGCGGGTTTTCCGTCTGCTGGACGACGCAGCGCAACGAGGGGACGGCGTCGCGGAGGGCAATGATTTTTTCGTTAATGTTGACGCGGTAGCGCTTCTCAATCATGTTGTGCGGGTTTTTGGAGGGTTCGGCGTGTTTTGTGCGGCGGGCTGGGGGTTCGGGGGAGGCGGAGCGGGAGGAGGCGGAGGAGGCGGAGGATTTGCGCTTGAGGTCGTTTGTGCGCGGGGATGTTTGGTGTTGTTGTTGTTGTTGTTGAAGACGAGATTGCTCTGGACGAGAGGACGGTGCGGATGTTGTCGTGCGGGATAGTCGCGGGGACTTTGCGGGCTGCTGGGGTTGTTGAGGTTGAGGTTGAGGACGGGCGGCGGGCGCGTCGAGGGTCTGGAAGAGGGGTTGGGTGTCGTTGATGCCCTCGCGGCCAAAGGCGACGGCGTCGGACATGAGGTCGGAGGGGTTGGCGCTGGGGCTGAGGGTGAGGTTTTGGGGGGAGAGGAAGGACATTGGGCTGCCAAAGGATTCGCCGTAGAAGACGTCGAGGTCGGGGGAGAGGGCGGGCTTCTCAAAGTAGGCGGGCCAGTCGGCGCCGGAGGGGAGCTGGAAGGAGGAGGTCGGGAAGACGGGGGAGACGGGGGAGCCGCGGGACGGGGCCGAGTCTGCGCTGAAGTCGACCTGGGTGTCGTAGAAGGAGAGCGGTGAGAGCTCGGGCGGGCTCTGTGGGACGTGGTGTTAGTTGAATGTTTGAGATGGAGAGATTGGTTGTGTAAGGTAGGTGTGTGTGAGAGAGAGAGAGAGGGGGGGAGAGACTTGATGGCAATTGGTTCAAGGTCGTCGTGTGTAAGTCGGGAATTGGCAGGTTCAGTTTATAGGGGAGGGGGGGTGGGTTCGAGGGGGAAGAAAAGTGTACACACCATTGATTGAGGCATCGGAGGTACTTGATAATAGTCAAAGGACTGTTGTTGAGCCATGGTGCGATTCATGGAGGGGGCCAAGTTGACTGGGGTGTGGGAGGGGATCTGACGATGGACCGGTCTGGAGGAAAGTGTCGTTGATTGAAGACGGATGGCCGATGGATGGAAGAGGTGGCGTTACTCGGGAAGTGAGTTGACGAGGGGGGGGGGGGTGCTGAGTGATGAGATATGTGTTTGTTTGTGCGTGTGAGTGTAAGTGTGAGAGTGTCGAGAATGCCGATGGCGAGAGGAGACGATATTTGGTATGATGTTATTTTGATTCGAGGCTGATGGTTCGAGAATGGACAGGTGGGGAGACACAAGACGGACGGCAAAGCTATATACTAGAGGCAAGAGAGAGAAGAAAAAAAGAATGGTTTGTAGCATTCGCTAGGCAGTACTCTGTATCCGTACGGATACTCGGTAGGGAGAAGGCATCGAGCCGGGGTCGAGGTCCGAAAGCTGGGATGCGCGGGACAAAGTACGGTAGGGTGGATGAGGAGGATAGGATTGGGGAGAAGGGGGGGGGGGGGGGGGGGGGGGGCGTGATGGTAAGGCGGGCGCGGGTTGGAACGGCGAGCAAAACTGGCGATGGACGGGCTCGTCATACGAGTGAACGACGGAGCGACGGGCACAGGCACGGGGGGGTGGTTGACGAGAGGAAAATGTGACAAGGCCAAGGGGCGTGTCGGTACACCTTCACCTTGACATTGGATGAATTGGTGCAGAGTACTGAGTATGCATACGGATAGATGAAAATGGTACGGCCGGAAGGATCCGACGGTGGGAAAGACTGATGATTGACATGAGATGTGCTGCGGGGAGTCTCTTTGACACATGCACGAGGGAGGGTTCTCGACTCTTTTCTTTTTTTTTTCTTTTTTGTTTTTCTTTTTTCGAGTCTTCTCACTGCAAGACTCGAGACTATCCGTACTCCGTACATACAGTCTGCGAGAATGCGAGAATGCAAGAATACTCGGTACAGTCTACGAGAGTCGCAGGGATGGCATTCCAAGGTTGGGAATAGGGCCATCGGGCGGCCACTCTCGACGCCGGGAACAGCGCGGGCACTATGTACTTTTGTTCCCAACGGCCCAGGGCAGTGAGGTAGGTACCTCGTGTCAGGGCCAACAGCGCTCTCTCTCCCTCTATTTTACAGGTCTATTTTACAGGTACCTCCACCACTGTCTGTAGGTACCTTGTGCTGCAGCATTCCTCTGCATCTAGGTACCTACCTTACAGTAAGGTAGGTTGTCGCCCACGCCTACTTCCAGACCAAGCTAGGCGGGAAAAAGCAAAAGAGCGGGCTGACAAGGGCAGGAACAAGGTCAGGGGTGTGTGCGCAAATCCCGAAAGGGGAGAGGGAACAGTAAACACGACGAGATGGAAAGAGAATAAAAGGATGGAGGGGCATCTCGGGACCTTGGCGGCCACTGCGCACCCGTCCAAGATGGGGAGGAGGAGGAGGAGGAAGAGGCTAGGAAGGGGGGGGGGGGGTGGGGGGGTGGGGGGGGCGTGTGAGACCTGCGAGTTTTGTACTTGTACGTCTGGCATTACCTAATTGGACGTAAACGGCGGACGGGGCCGGTACACATTGGATGGAAAAGGTAAATCCGCGTGTCTGTTGCTTTTTGACAGCATCGTCGCTCGTGTACCGAGTAGGTCATGTACGAATAGGCATTCTTACAAAGTAGGCCATGTTATTTCCTTGACGTGCATAACGACATCCTGGACACTGGTAACTCCGTACACACAAGGTGCGAATAGAGTGGGTGGGAGATCATGGCTGACGTCGTTGACGGTTGCTCGGTGTTTCGTCGACGATCAAGCGAGGGCCTTGACCTTGTTTCCTCGGCGGGGTGTTTACCGCGCTGTAGCTTCACAACCAAGGGCAGTCTGATTTGAAGGCTGTCACTGCTCCTCCGGGCGGCCGTTGTTGCGTCTCGTTCCTGTGGGTGACCGTTTGACAGGTGGCCCGCGGCAGGCAGAAGACGATCGAGATCTCCAGGGTCCCCCCTCCCACCCGCGCGCCGCACTGAGACGGTCTCCCACTACTCGGGTACCAATGTACTCTTCCCTGGCACGGGCAGCCGGTCTCGTCAGCTCCTACAGACTACGAGGGAGGTGCTAAAGCTGCAAAAAGGATGCAAAGCTTCTCTCGGGCGCATCGCCATGTGTGGAGGCTTGCCGGGGCCGGCCACTCGACCCAAGAGGCAACAGACACGTCGATGAATTTGCGCTGTGCTGTCCCCAGAGGTTCCGGGTGGTTGGTTGGCTTCTGCTGCTGCCGAGCACTGATGGCGGCTGCAAGTGCTCTTTACTTAGACTATGCAGGTAGGTATTCCCACCGCCCAGCTCTTGTCGGGCAAGGCAAGCAAATTGGCAGTTGGGAAGGCTGAAAAGAGTAGCAGACGTTTGCGACCGAGGGTGTTGCTCAGTCAGACGCCCGATGATGCCGAGTCACGGAGCCGAAGGGTCAAGGATCCGCGTCCAGTTCTGAGGGTCCTGGGCTTGGGAGCAGCAAGCCCGGCAACGGTACAGCTCTTGGATGACGGTGGTGCGGATATCTACGCAGTGCTCTGTACTCCGTATTCGTAGGTAATGTACGCAGTAGAGGAGACGAAGAGATGGAACGAGTCATCGTAATCGCTTCGCATTGCCTCGATGCAATACAATAGGCACGGCAGATGGTAGAGTGCAGTCACGGTTCATGGGTAGACCAATGGAGAGATTGATATTGGAGGGCCTTGACAATTTGCCAAGTTCGCTAAGGCTGAGTGAGTCCTGACGGGTTCCTTGGTTGTGGGATGGGACGTTGGCGTCTACGGTCTATGGAGCATGGAGGAGCGCATAATGGGCGCATGGCGGACATGAAGGAACAGCGATGCGCCGATGCAGCCATGTCGAGTGTTGGTTCCAAGGTTGAGAGATGAAGTGTCGATATGATGGGTGATGGATGGTGTATCCGTATGGTGTATGGTGTATGGTGTACGGTGTATGGGTTGTTGATGGATGAAGGTGGACGAAGTATGGATCCCATGTTGATGATGGGAGGCGGGGTGGTCTGATTTTCGTGCAGCGTCGAACGTCCCAACGTCGGTGCCAAACAGGCCATCCGCCGACGGAATCGAACGAGGCGCCGCCCGGGGGGAGGGGGGGGGGGGGGGGGGGGCCGCTCGGCCCAGACCGGAGCCAATAGCACGGCTGACTTGTCTGCGAGTAGTCATCAAGTATCGTTTATGCAGTACTTATATGGCAAAGTACATGCCAAAAGACACGGCCAAGGTCTTCCGACTGCTCCCGTGCGACTGTTGAACTTTCAATGTGGCCGTCTTCTCGATCCATCTTCATCTCTGATTCATCCAACAACATCTCATTCCATCTCCAGTCTTTTTTTCTTTCTTTTTTCTTTTTTTTCTGTCCATCCCCTGTCTGTTTCCACGTTTGTTTTCTTAATGTACCCGCCAGCAGCATGTCACTTTGGGCCCTTGGGGGTGACGGCATCCCAGTGGATATCGTCTTCCATCATATGTCCATGGGGGACGCAGCTATGCCTTAATTGGACTTTCTTTGACATGGGCAAGCTTCCATTGCAATGAGCTGAAGCTACACTGCGGCCTGACTTGCTTGCTCTGATATTCTAGTGTTGGTTTGGCTGACAACCATCTTTGCCCAAACAACATTGCGTATCATCAACACTCTCTCTCTCACTCGTACAGCAAGGATCACGAAACCCCCGTCAAAGTCAACTGCAGACTGCCTCTCATCAATGCCCAGGCTGATCGCCGTTACGGATCGCCCTGTTCCCTGCATCCGCGCCCATCCTACCGTGCCTACGTGCTCGCTTCTCCTCACTTACACCCACAGCTCTCCAGCTTTCTCCCACCATGAAACCCCCAATTTCGCGGCTTCTCGCCAACCTCTGCACATCATGTCGCACTCTCTCCCCGCCGAGGGACGACAACGTCAAAACTCACATTTCACTTGTTACTTGAGAGACAGTGACAGCAACTACAACGGGCAGCATCTGCGAACCGAGTGACGTCTAGACCATGGGCAGCATCTGCGAACCGAGTGACGTCTAGACCACGGGCGGCAGAGGGGGAAAAACACGCCAGGCCAAGTCCTATTGTACTGAGCTCTCGTCCAGTCCCCTGCCTTTGCAGCTTGCCTGCCGCTTCAAGGAGACATTGCTGTTGATCCGAATTGATCCAAATAGATTCGATACACGCAACCAACTGGTGCATTACATTACAGCCCGCGAGACACATTTCTGCCATCGGCCCCCTTTCCGCCCGGGGTTCATCCAAATCCCGACCCTCTCACTCGCCGTCTGTTGGACGGTGGACCTCGGGAATACAATTCTCTCTGTGCCTCCAAGCAAGCAAGCAAGCAAGCAAGCAGGCAAGCAGGCAAGCAGGCAAGCAAGCAGCCTTGTCCAGTCTCCCTCGCTTTTGGTGTACTTTCTAATTGCGTAAAAGGGTCAACAAAAATTGTGCATTCCGGTGGTCCCGGGTGCCCTCACACGGTTCGCCGATGGAAGAAATACCAAGACCCCGAAAAGGTGCGAAAAAGGAGGAGCACTAGCATCTTCCGTCTTCGGCGCTTCACTTACCCAAAGTTGCGACGACAGTGACCACTCTGACACTCACCCCACACACGACAACCCCTCCGAAAAAGAAAGAACAAGAACAGGAACCGAAATAAGCAAGAAACCGACACGCATACTCGTACAAGGCATTGTCTGCTGCTAGCCTGCATCATCACGGCCGCCGGCGCAACGCATTCGCGGAGGGCCTCCCGGGCGGTTCTACCTGCAGGATCTGTGCTGTGCTGTGCTGTCAATGTCCAGTCACAAGCACATACTCTCCAACGGCGCGAATATGACGCGCTGTTTGTATCCGTACCTTGCTGGAAGTTTGCCATCCAAGGCCCTCCACAATGTTTGCCTGTCAATTTCTCCCCCAGGGCCCAGGGGCCAGCGTCGCTTACCGTGGGGAACTTTGATGTGGCGTTGAGCATTGGGAAGAGTCGTACTCCACGTCGGTCTGCGGGACTTGCAGCTCGCTCACATTGGCACACGTTGTTGGCACGTTTGGTGACGGACTTGCAACGGTTTGTGACGAGTTCAAGACATGCATATATGCATGGCTTGGGGGGGGGGGGGGGGGGGGTTTAGAGTTTTTTTTTCGTTTGGTTCTATTTTGCATAGTCATGTCTGTCAATATGACGAGACTCTCGGCTGCGTAAGTTGCCCTAGCTGTGGTGACTTACTGGGCGGCCATGGTTGTGTTCGATGTGGTGACGGATCAAGCGATCTGATGAGTCTAGGATGCTCACTATTCGGCAGTTGATTGCCTCTTGGCACGGGTTCTACCGCATCTTGACTGAAATGACTATCGATATACTCTGAACCATGAAGACTCACGATGAGGCTCGACATGGTTATAAGCTGCAATGTTCAAGGCATATAAAACTGCAGAGATGGCGACTGGACCATCAATACTTGCTATCCCAAAAAATCACCAGATATACTCACCTTTGCCAGATCATTCCTAGGACAAGAAACTACTCTTAACATCCAGATCAAACAAACCCATCATGTCCTCCAGTAAACCCAAGCCAGAACGCCCTCCAACACCATCCAAACCCACCCTCATCGACACGAACCCCTTCTACATCGACATGAGCCGAGGTACGCACCGCAAGGCCCTCCGCCCCTTCACCACAACCCTCACCACAACCCTCACCCCACTCCTCCGCCCTCGCACCTCATCAGAGATCCTCGCAGACCTACAACCCGAACAAAATAACCCTCCCGCAGAACACATCCCCTCCCGCCCCTCCACACCAACACCATCCCGCCGCCCTCGAACTCCCCCCAAGTCGCCAGCACGGACATCACCACGTAGTAGCACCAGCACCGACGACCCTTCCCAAGATGTATTCCAAACCCCAGAGCGTAACCACAGCACACCCGTCATGCGCATCTTCATAGACACCAGCCCCGCCGCCTCCTCCGGCACCTCGAAACGCAGCGCCGATGTAGACGGCGACATCCGCATGAAGAACACCACCCCCGAAACCCACCACCTCTCCCTCCGCGCCCTCGTAACGCAGATAGTCCACGAGACCTTTTCCCTCGAACGCGCGCGGTTAGCAGACGAGATTCGTCGCCAGGTTCTCGCTTCGTTGGAACAGCATATCGGGCAGCTGGTTAGAGACAACTTTGAAGCTGCGCTGGCGGAGGCGTTGGAGGAGCCGTTTGAGGTGGGGGAGAGGGAGGGGGAGAGGGCGAGGGAGGCTGCTGTTGTTAGGGTTGTGAGGGAGAGGTTGGCGGGGTTGAGTTGTGATGGGCTTGTGGAGGTGTTTTGTAATGAGGAGGTTTTGGGGGTGTTGAGGAGGGTTGTTGGGGTTGTTGAGGGGGAGGTTTGTGGGCTGGGTTGGGATTTGGTTGCGTTGTAGGTTGGGGGGGGTGGTGATGTTGTGGTGATGTTGTGGTGTTTGTTGGTGGTCGTGGAGAGTCTACTTGGATGGTCTAGATAGTCAAGTTGTCGTTGAGACACGTGTTGTCAAGTGTGTTTGGTGTTTGATGTTTGATGTTTGAAGTACACTTGAGGTTGTAGATCTGGGGAATGTAATGGCTATGATACGAGGTCTCGTATGGAAATATCTGAGCATTTCATCATGTCTATGGCAACGCGTAAATCAAAGAGCATCAGAGTGATCCGCTTAGATATTGTTGGTATCCCTATCACAGGGAAGTTGGTTCGAACCGTAGGGTCCTGGGGGTGACGAAGTATCAATATCTCTGTATTGATTGATTCTGCGTAATGTGTAAAAGGGAGATTCTAACCGTACGTTAGTTAGGTAGTCGCGGTCTAATTATACTACCTCGAGGTGGCCCATGCTCTTGCCCTTATCCGCGGTCGAATTGGACTTCCAATCCGACAGATATGGACTAGTTTCCAGGGCGTACGAGTCCTCGGAACCAACCTAGACGGAACTCAACTTCGGGAAACATAGCAGGTCATACGCACGATACAGCTACCCTGGTACGAGTATCATGACCAGGGTTCGTACCAATGACCTGATATACTGATGTTGGTGGGAGTAAGCAATACCGAAGATGTGGACGAGTTCTCTATACGTGGATGGCGTCGGCCGGGGAGTTTGATCATGGCCATCGTAGGTTTTTTTCTGACATTGAAACCCCGCCAACACTAACGCGCCCGGTGGACTCAGTCGCAAAAGTGAGCTAGTCATACTACTTTAGCTGTGATAACATGCCACAGAGTGCTTTATCATGGGTACCAACTATGATGATCATTGAAGGCGATTTATATTTGTTAGTTGCTTCAGCTTGTTGCTGTGGTCTCTATCCTTTGGGACTTCATCACAGTGAGACAGTGGGAGTAAAGCATAGATTCCTCCATATCGGCGAGTATCTCGTCAACTGTATTAGAGAGCTTCATACTATCGTGAAAACTCCAATTCATGAGCCTCAGAGCTTTATTTCTTTCCTCGTTCCCCCTTGTTATACCTTGGGTAAACTTGAGGGAGGATGAGTGAGCTCGCCGAGTGGTTACTTCAACTCGGAGAGGCGTCGTTTGGGTTGCCATTGCTTCTTGCCATTACTGTTACCATTGCCAAAACTGCCATTCTTCCTCTCCATCTTATATATCACATAGACACACCTATAGAATACGTCTGAGAAGAAGCATCATGACTTGAGACACATTGGAACTGGGTATTTTGACGGGCTAGGTCCCTCTGGATGCCATTCTTCATCTTCTTCTTGCATTTTCGTTAAGTAAAGTCTGCCCGCCAGTTTTAAAGCCATCAAATTCTTTCGAGAGAAATCGCTGACCCAAAATCATGTGTAGTATGAGTCTTCTTATTATCACGCACGTAGAAGATCTAATCTCAACATCGAAGAAAGGGTGTAATTGGGTCTACACACTTGCGTCGACAAGGCTCCCACTCGATGGTGCTTACACCCTCGTCGAGGTGGTGAGGTGAGGCGAGGCTGATGTTGCACATGGAGGAGGGCAGCTGAGACTTGATCCTGGGAGCTGTCAGGACGCTAAAACAGCTCCACCTCAGCGAGCTCGTTAGTGGCCAGGTAGCTGGCAGGGAGAGCTCAGACCCCACTAATTCCTCTTTGAGCGCTGTGCACCGCTGCCACAGCTGCCACAGCTGTTTGCTGGTGCGTCATAACAGCTGAGGTGTCCATCTGCCTGGGTGGGCCCTTTTCTTTTTTGTCGCGAAAGCTCCTCCCCTCCCAGGCCACCAGCCTCTCTCAACTCCCCGATCCCGCACCGCACCTCTTCCCGACGACCACTGCCGCCACGAGGATCACACATACGGCGGCGCTGCTCGTCTGGTCTTCCACTGCGCATTCGTCGCGATCCATCATTTTCCATTTGTTTGACGTCCGCTTCTCTCCTGTCTTTTCTGCCCCCCCCGCCCCCCGGTCCCTTAAATTGGGTCATGCCGCTTTGAGCACGGCACGTGTCCGCATCATCTTTCGCCATGGTCTCCTTCTGGCCCTGGAGGGTACGTCTGCCACGACCTTGGACCTCCTCTCTTCATGCGCATAATGCGTGCTTGCTATGATGGACTGAATGAATGACTGACTGACGGACCAACTCACAGCGTGACGACGACTCCCCCGCCTCCTTCGAGAAGACCCTTTCCGCGCTATCCACCAAGATCACAGACACCCAAGCGAGACTCGATGGCGCGCGAGCCACCTCCCGTCGCATCAGGGTGCTCTGGTCCCTCTACCTCGCCTTTGCCTACCTCGTCTACTCCATCGTCATCTTCCTCGTGGTAGGATGGAACGACATGGGCGCCTCGGAATGGACCGGCGTCGCTGGAGGCCCCCTCCTGTATGTTGTCCTTTGCCTGTCCCGTGAAGAAATCGGCCTGCGCAAGCTGAAGATACTAACCGTGTCCTCCTCAGCATCTACCTCACGCGAACTACCATCACGGCCGTGTTCAACTACCGCATCGATTCTCTCGCCGCTCGCCTCATGGACCAGCAGGCCGAGCGCGCAAAGACGATCCAAAAGCTCAAGGACGCCACAAGGTACAACTCCACCCTGGAACTCCTCGAAAAGTACGGAGGCGATGAAGGCAAGAGCAAGAACAAGAAGCAGAATGCTGGAGAGGACGACAAGAAGCCGCTACAGCAGCAGCAGCAGCAGCAAGGCGGCAGGCAACATGAAGGTGCCGTACCAGGCGGCAGGACGAACATGGCGCCTCCGCCCACCGCCAATATCCAACGCCGCGACGGTCCCCCGCCAGGCTTCCAAGCCGGACGTCCCCCGCAGCCGTCCAACAGCCTCGAACCCACCGAAGAATTCGCGCCAAACGCATACGCTCACCCGCCCCCGCCGCCCCCTCAATCGCAGCAGTTTGCGCAAGCCGAGGGAACGCCGGGCTCGTCGCACTGGTACGACCGCATCATGGACCTCCTCCTAGGCGAAGACGAGACGGCGTCCAAGAACAGAATCGCCCTCATCTGCAAGAATTGCAGGCTGGTCAACGGTCAGGCCCCACCGGGCACAAAGGTCCTCTCAGATATCGGCACGTGGAAGTGCATGGGCTGCGGGGCCACGAACGGCGAAATGGAGGAGGGAAAACGCATCATGCAGGAGGTCCTCGGCTCGCGGGGGGATGTTCCCACGGGTGAAGAGTTTAAGGAGTCTGATGAGGAGGTTTCTAGCGTGTCGATCAAGGAGGAAGATTCTGATGAGCAAGCTGCCGGCGCGAAGACGACGGGGCGACAGGGCGGGTCGGCGGCAGCGAAGAAGCGGAAGGGCAAGGGTGGTGGTAGGTGAAAAAATAAAAGCGATTTGCCGTGATGGGGAACCGCTGCTGGCTAGGTTCAGCCGACTATTTCATACCATAATTGCAGCTCACAAAAGTAGAAAATATTGACAACAGACGTGTCTGCTTCGTTGCCCATTACGGAGCTTACGGAGACACACTTACGCGTCAATGTCCACCTGTGTTCCGGGATCCGGGGCGGTTTGTAAACGGGATGCACCGAAGCACCGGCGGGCCCCAACGTGGATCGGAGGACCGAATGTGGCTAGTGCTGAGGCTGAACGCTAAAGGTCCCCACACAACGCAACGCACCTCGGCGTCCGTGCTGTAAACCTTGGGGGGAGCGCCGCCTGCAACAGCAGCTGCTGCAGGCTGAGCACCTCAGTAAGGACACTTGTGATATCAAACCCGACGCATCCAATGTACGAAGGGGTCCCTTGGATGAAATTCCTCCCCGACCACACCACAACCCTCGTCGAAGAAAACAAGACCAACGCTGGTCCAGCCATCCGGAAACGATCCTTTCCCTCTATCTATCCCTTTTCTCCACGTAGTGCTTGCGCCACCAATAATGCAGCGCCCTTCGATACTCGACATCGACCATTGCGCATAGCTCTCAGACTCTCGAACCCATTTTACTATTTCCCTTCCCTGCACCTTTGGATTGTAAACGACACAGAGCACATGGTCACAGGGTAATCCCATCATCCCTAGATCGGCAACATGTTCCAGGTTCGTCTCTGGTTTTCTCCAAACCCTCTTACTCTCTTCCACAGACCCGTTTCCCGAAGAAGGAAAAGAAAAGAAAAAAAACCTGATCTAGAACTACACGTGGTGGTTTCGATTCCCTCCCATTCTCCGATTCCGCCTCTCTGTTTCCTCCACACTACGCATGACCCTGTTCCCCGCTGACAAGAATGGGAATCCAACAGAGGCTCAAGGGCGCCATCGATCGGACAATTGCGGAGGAACAGGCTCGACAGGAGCAAGCACGACAGCGCATCGAACCAGGAGGCACAGGCACGCCGCGCAGGTCCGACTCCACCTCGCGGAGCAACCAGTCGCCCGCCCGACGACCCCGTCCCAAGAAAGCGGCAGCCGACGCCGGCGCTAAAGACGACGGCGGGAGCCCTTCGAACCCCGACCCTGCTGTCTTTGAGGCGGCGTTTGCGCTTGACGATAGCGAGGAGCCGAGCCGTGCTGGCACACCGAAGCCTGCGGCGGATAAAGACGGCAATATGGACAAGAGCGAGGAGAATGTAAAGGATAAGGCGGAGGAGGGGCAGAATGGGGACAAGGAGCAGGAGAAGGGTGCGGAGGGCGCTGCTGCTGCTGCTGCGCCGCCGGCTGCCGCAGAGCTGTCTCCCGAGGTTAAGATGAAGCTTCGCAAGTTGGAGAAGCTTGAAAAGACGTATCCTGGTGTGTACACCACTCGCACGTAAAACGCCGTGTTGGAGGTCGGGACGCTAACATGATACTTCAGACCTCCTCCGATCGTATAGAATCGCCCACGGCCGCGCCACCTCCATCGAGCCCTTTGAGCGTGTGCTTAAGGAACACACAAGCGTCGGGTCGATCCGGGAACCCGAAGCCCTCGTCGAGTATCTCAACTCCCTCAAGCAGAAGGAGCAGATGATTATGGACGAGTACAAGCGGGTGTCGATCGAGAAGGACGACTTCAAGAAGAAGTGCGAAGCGGCCGAGAAGGACGTGGAGAAGTTCAAAAAGGAAGTTGAGGAGCTCAAGGCGGCGCAGGCTGCGGCACCTGCACCTGTCCCACCGACGGAAGAGTCCAAGGACAAGGTGGACGCTGCGACGGACACAAAGGACGACGGCTCCGTCAAGTCGCCTGACGCGTCGGCTGTCAAGTCTCCCTTGCAGCAGGCTCTCGGCATCTTCTCGCCCAAGCAAAAGGCGCAGGAGCCTGGCGCGGAGAAGACGGACGAGGCTGCGGGCGACTTCTTCTCCTACGACGAGGAGGCGCCCAAGTACGAATCCGACATGGCGGCCAAGGACGAGGAAATTGAGAAGCTCAAGACGCAGGTCGAGACCGTCAAGGCGGAGCTCAAGACTGAGGTCGACTCGCTCAAGGCCGAACTCGCCGCCGCCAAGGAATCCAGCGCCGACCTCGCCGAGAACCTCGACAAGGTGACCAAGGAGGCTGGTGAGCTGCGCGACGTGGCTGCTGTCAAAACTTCTCTGGAGACGCAGCTCGAGGCGAGGAACAACGAAATCAAGTCTCTCACCGAGCGTCTGGAAGCCTCGCAGAAACAGCTCAAGGAAGTCGAGGCCAAGCTCAAGGGTGAAGTCGAGTCTGCCAAGAAGAACGCAAAGGAGGCGCAGTCGAAGCTTACACAGTCCAGCGCACGCGCAGATAAGGAGGAAGCTCGCGTCAAGGAGGTGGAGACGGCAAAGATGGACGTTGAGAAGAATATCAAGACACTCCACGGCCAGATTGAGACCTTGAAGAAGGAGAAGGCCGACGACGAGAAGAAGATTGATGACCTTGGTGAGCGGCTTGAGAAGCAGGCGAGCGAATCCACGCCCGCTACTCCCACAACATCTGGGCCGACCGAGACGCCCGCGGCTGGAGGTGCTGCTGGTACTTCAAAGAACGCCAAGAAGAACAAGAACAAGAAGAAGAAGGGCAAGGGCGGTGCTGCTGCTGCTACCGCAGCCGTTGCAACCCCGGCCACACCCGCCACGACCGCAGGAACCGCGACACCGCCCGCGGCTGAAGAGGCCAAGGATGTTGACACGGACGCTCTGGAAGCGGAGATTACCCGTCTCAAGGAGGAAGTCACCACCAAGGACTCCCAGATCGAGAGGCTGACGAAGCAGCGCAAGACCGAGGAGGATCTCCGCGAGGAAATCGAGACGCTGCGCGACGAGGTCACCGAGATTGGCCAGGAGCACGTTGTGGCCAAGGAGAAGATCAAGAACCTCGAGGCCGAGAAGAAGGCCCTGCAGACGCGGATCGAGGAACTTGAAAAGGAACTCGGGTCCTCGGCAAACGACGCCAAGGCGACTGAAAAGCTCCAGAGCGAGTTTGACAACCTCCAGCGCGAGTACGAGGATCTCAAGAGCAAGTCGTCGACGTTGCAGTCTGACCTCGGCGCCGCGCAGCAGCTGGCGCAGAGCAGATACAAGGATCTCACCGACCTGCGTGAGGTGCTGCAAAAGGCGCAGCCTGAGATGAAGAGTTTGCGTCAGGACTCTGCTGCTCTCAAGACGACCAAGGAGGAGCTCTCTGCGAAGAACGCGGAGCTGCGTAACCTCGAGAAGAAGGAGAAGGATCTCAAGGCGGAAGCGACGAGGGCTCAACGTCTAGCGTCAGACCGCGAGACGGAGATCAAGGCGCTCCGTGGCAAGGTCGAGGCCGAGACGAACAACAAGCTTCGTCTTGAGGATGCCCAACGGGTATCTGCACGCGACTTGCGTCGCTCCGAGGCCGAGAAGGTTGAGCTTGCCGCCAAGGAGGAGAAGACGGCCCGGGAGCTTCAGCGGGTGCAGGAAGACGCCAACAAACTCCGTCCCAAGGTCAAGGAGCTCGAAGAGCAGATTGAGAAGCTCGAAAAGGAGAAGAAGTCCCTCCGGGAGGAAGCGGACCTCAAGACGCAGCAGTACTCCAACGCGCAGGGTCTGCTGGGCAGCATGCGCGACCAGACGGGCGAGCTGACGATCCAGCTCAAGGAGGCGCGGTCGCAGTCCGAGTCCCTCGAGGAGGAGCTGGCCGAGATCCAGAAGCACCTTTCCGAGAGGTCGCGCGAGGCGGAGCGGATGCGTGGGCTCCTTGCCGACGTGGACGAGCGCGCCGATAGTAAAGTGCGGGAGATGCGTGCGCGGATGGAGGCTGCGATTGAGGAGCGGGACCGGATGGAGGACGAGTCGAGCACGCTTGCGCGCCGCAAGACGAGGGAGACGGAGGAGCTGAAGCAGAAGATTCGCGACCTGGAGCGGGATATCAAGACGCTTTCGACGGAGAAGGAGGAGTTGGAGGGCCGGGAGAGGGAGTGGAGGAAACGGCGGGAGGAGCTTGAGTCCGTGGAGGAAAAGGCCGAGGCGGAGGTCCAGGAGATGCGGTCTGCTGTTTCGGACCTGCGGACGACGCTGGATGCGTCGGAGCAGCAGGTTCGGGACGCGGAGAGGCAAAAGTCTGATTTGAGACGGTTGCTTGAGGAGTCGAAGCAGAGGTTCGATAAGGTGAATAAGGAGCTCAAGACGGTGCAGATCAAGCTTGGGGCGAGCGTTACGAGTGGACGGAGTTCGATGGACTCGAATCGGTCTGGGTTGAATGGTGGGCCTGCGGCTGGAGGGGCAGGGGGAGGTGGGGGGTCTGCGGATACGTTGTATCTCAAGACGATTATGTTGCAGTTTTTGGAGCAGAAGGATAATAAGTTGCGGGAGCAGCTTGTGCCTGTCTTGGGGAGGATTCTCAAGTTTGACAAGTAAGTTTTGACTTGTTTGATGTGGAGATGATCGATGGGTTTGCTAACGTGGGTTCTCACAGGAGCGATGAGCAGAAGTGGAAGAGTGCGATTCAACACATCACTGTTAGGTGAGACGGATGAGGGATGGATTGTAATAGTTTTTTGTATGAATAAATACCCCAGCATGGCTTGTTCCTATGCACATGGACGATTAAGGTATTTGTGTGTTATTGGCCAGGTGGCTCTTTGTTGGTGATGCTTTGATCGAGTTGCGGCAGCTCAATGCAAGGTGAGGCAAGGTGAGGCATGGTGAGGCAAGGTGAGGCAAGGTGAGGAAGGTGAGGAAGGTGAGGGAAAGGTAAGCAAAGGTGTGCCCCTTGAAGTGAGCTAAGTCAGCCCGGTCTAGAATGCCAAACTGGCGGGGCAAAAGTCGGCTTACCTCATGCAATGTGCCCCACCATAGCTCCAGTTCCCCCGCGCCCCGAGCTCTCGCCGCCCGGATCTTTCCCTCCGCGGGCCCAGGGACTGACTGCATGTGGGTGTCGTCATGGAGGCTTCACTGACCTCATGCCGCCTGTGTTACCGTCCTCATGGCGGACACTGATTGTACTACGTACCGCACATGAGGCGCGTCTTTGCGTGTGTGTTCTTTTGACCGTAGAATCTCGATGACGGGACAGCTTCCCTTAGGAGCACCGCTTGGGGCTTGCTGCAGTTGCTCCCGCTCGTGCATTGCATTGCGTTGAAGGACTGATGCTCTACTGTTGGGCGCTTCAATTGGCGCCTTCTGTGAGTAGTCTCGATATGTTAGATAGCTATGAGATCATGCCGTGTGTTTTACCGTCCAGTCGTCACTTCAGTGCGAGGTTTATATAGCTCCTGCCTTTTGCCCCTCGACTTCACCTCTTCTTGTACCCTCCAACACCATCCACACCAACACGACCAGATTGAGGATTCCCACCTCCATAAAGAAACGAGCCCGCACAACAATCTCTTTTCTCGTCATCACACACCCACGACTCACCCCATATCCTACAAACACCCCAATCAACACGTCAAGAATGTCCACCGGCCAAAAGACCTCCGGCCCCGAGGGCAACAAGCTCTTCACCCGCAACCACCTCTTCGACCTCACCGGCAAAGTCGCCCTCGTCACCGGTACGATACGTCTTTGCACTTATCCTCCGAGACCGTGATCTAACCCCCTCCAGGCGGCGGCACAGGCATAGGCCTAATGGCAACCCAAACCCTCGCCTCCAACGGCGCAAAAGTCTACATCACCTCCCGCAACCAATCCAAACTCGACAATACCGTCCAGACCTACGGCCAAAACGTCGCCGGCTCCATCATCCCCATCGTCGCAGACGTGACCAAAAAATCCGACATTGACAAGCTCTACAAAGAAATCGAAGCCAAGGAATCCCGCCTCGACATCCTCGTCAACAACGCCGGGGTGTCGAGCACAGCATTCGAAGTCGAGAGCGAGTCCGCGCAGGACATGAAAGCCAGCCTCTTCGACGCTGATTCCGCCGACTTTGAAGACTGGACGGAAACCTACCGCACAAACGTCGCGGCCGTCTTCTACGTCGCGACAAGCTTCCTGCCCTTGCTACAAAAGTCCACCGACGCCCAGCACGGCTGGTCCGGTACGTTGATCAACATCAGCAGCATCAGCGGCATGATTAAAAAGTCGCAGCACCACTTCTCGTATAACGCGTCCAAGGCGGCGACGATCCACGTGAACCGCATGCTCGCCGAGGAGATTGCGTCCAACGGGTTGAAGATTCGGGTGAATAGCATCGCGCCTGGGGTATTCCCTAGCGAGATGACGACCAAGGAGCCGGCGGATGGGGAGCAGAAGAGCGAGATTCCGAAAGAAAAGTATGCGGACAAGGTTAGTGCGGGACGGCCTGGAAGGGATGAGGATATGGCGTCGACGGTGCTGTTTTTTGCGTGTAATCAGTATTTGAATGGGCAGACTGTTGCTGTTGATGGGGGGTATACTCTTGCTGCTGGGATGTGAGGTTGGGTAGGTGGGTGGTACGGATTCGCTGCGGTGTTGGGGTTGTTTGAAATGTGCTAGTGTAGAGGGATGCAGATGCATCGTCAATCGAGTTTTGCAATCCAGTTTGTGTCGAATCGTCTTAGGGAGGTAAAGTTGAAGTGGTTGTCAACAAGTAGCGTCCGTTGTAGTCGATGGCCGAGCGGTACAATTGTAGCTTCGAGGAGCGAGGTTGTATGTTGGCTCACGGTCCTACATAATGCCATGGATAGCTTGTTTTTTTTTGTGCATTTTCACATTGCGGTGATTTCGGTGGGCTGTCGATGTTTGCCGAATACGTGTTTTGTGTTCACACATGTACCGGTACTTGGTTGCTGAGATCATGTTCTTGTAGGTAGTTGGACGGGTCGCGAGTTCGAGTTGGGTTGTCTTGCCTCCTTTTCCGATATTTGTTTTTGTGCTGTGTACGGAACACCTGGGCCAACTGGCACAGAGCTGGAATCTTATGATTTGGGAGATAGTCGCAGATGTAGTATCGACTTCGAACTCCAACAGTCATAGTTCAGCGAGGGTTGAAGTTGTAAAGATGTCTATTCGTATTGATCTATGTAACGTGCGACGTGGGAAACTTCCAGGCCCAGCAGGGGAAAAATCGTCGAACGAAGCAAAACCCTTCTGTTGCAACAGCCTCAACTTCCATGACTCTTCATCCATCCAATTCTAGCATAGCTCGTATCAGTCATAAACTCATCCGCAAGCACCTCGTGGAGGAAGTGCTCTAAGCCTTGATATCGAACGGCTCGGCGACGACACCGACGACGGTGGCGCAGTTGTTGTCAAAGTTGGGGACGACCTTGAAGGTCCGGCTGGCCTTGTCCCAGCTGGTCTTGTGCGACTGATTCTCCGTTGTGCTGCTTCCACTGCCGCCCAGGCCGATGGGGATGCCAAAGACGCTGATGCTGCCTCCGGCGCTCGTCGTCTGCTTGATCTTGGTGTCGAGGGTCTCGGCGGTCGAGGCACCGACTTTGATCTCGTAGCCTAGGCCGGCGATCACGATGATCTGGCTCACTCTGGCGAGACTCTTCACTTCCTTGGGGGCATCGGAGCGGAGCTTGTACTTGCTCACGTCAACGTTCCTTTTTGGGAAAGTAATGTCAGCTAGATTCTAGAATCAAGCGCGACATTACATACCATGCGCCGGTAGTGATAGTGCTGGCTTGCAGGTCGTTGTAGGTGATGGCAACCTGGACTTGGGAAGATTCGGAGCCAAGCTGGAGGGTGCTGGACTCTGAAGAGTGGCTTGCGCCGGCGTTGAAAGAGAACCAACCGTTACTGACACCAACGTTAGCACCGTCCTTTGTCTGTCCAGAGCTGTAGTCGGTCGTGGTCTTCAACAAGTCCAGCGGGGAGCTACATCTATTGATGGACGATGAACTTGAAGTGCTTCTCAATTTCTCAATAGGGAAATTAGCTTCGAAATCATCATCCGAGTCACATGCCCGGCTCTACTTCGCCATACTTGAAAATACTCTGTTCTCATTACTTCCTTCAATCAAGCCACACCCAGTCTTCCTCGGCATTACCGTCGTTCTTTTTGACGCTTCAATTAAAATTTTCCTCCTCGCCCGCCTTCAAAGGCTTCCGTCCGTAGATGACATAACCATTCCAGTAGGCATGAATGCTTGTGTCAAACAAGTCCTTTCTCACCTCAGCGCAGAACACAAGCGTCTCTTCCTTGGTCCATTCCATGAAACGGGTAAGCAGCCCCAGAGTCATCCCCTCCAAGCCGCCCACCAACATAGATCGGTTCCAGTCACCAATCTCTTTAAGCTTTTTGTCCTTGGGCCAGTTGGAGGACGGGAACTTGACCGGGGTCACCACGACCTCCTCGAAACCTGCGGCTTCCATCTTGCCCGGCAACTCGAGCGTCTTGTCTACTGGGCGATTGATCTTGTTGCAGGCGTCGACCAAAAGACCCGACCACTTCGCAAGCGCCGAGTCCTTTCTGAGCGTACCGTCGTCAGAGACGGGAGGCCAGCAACTGTCCTGAATCTCAAAGTAGCCGCCGGGCTCGAGGTGGTCGTACGCCTGCTTTATGACATTGTCCCAGTCCGAGAAGCTCGCATTCATGTTCCGACCGAGGATGAAATCAAAGGGCTTGGACCAGGTCCACTCCTTTTCCAAATCGTCGACCTCGAAGCTGCAGTTGGGAGGGACGAATCCCGGCTGAATGGGACTGAGGTCGACGCCGAGAACAGTCGCTTCAGGGAACGTCTCGGCGTAATCAAGAGCCCAGACTCCCGTCCCGGTGCCGAGGTCAAGTACTCTCTTGGCTGTAGAGCCGTCGTTCTTGGGGCACAGACAAAAGGCGTTGTCCAGGATCAGCATCCAGATGTGGTTGACCATGTCTAGGCGATCTTGCTCTCGCGCGTCATTCGGGAAGGCGTATTTGCCGTCGCTCATGCGGTGGTAGGTGCGACCGTTCTCGCGGCGGTAATCCAGTATGCTTGATCTCAGCGACGCGCTAGATTCGTCTGCTGAGAGTCCCCCGACCGAGGAGGCGCCGTCAATTCCGGAGTCGTCTGCCTCAATGGGCAGGTGTTCTGCTTGTTGTTGCATCTTGAGATAACTCTAGGCGTTTCAATGAGTAGATGGAATCAGAGGCTAATAGTCAAAGGTACTAGATTGTAATTGATTCAATTGACGGGAACGAAGGCGATGTTGCTTTGGAAGAGAACGTCTCTTTTTACCCCTCTTTCTCGAGAAATCCCCTGTCTTTAAACAAATTCTCCGCTTTTTCAATCACATATCTGTTGGTTCAGGAGACAACAAGTATGATCTATTGCCAGTTGGTTGGAAGTTCCAACTTTCGCGTTGGGATCCCAACCCCCACCTATCAGCCAGGCACTGCAACCTCGGCTCGGGAAATAGGCTGAACAATGTTACAGGTTTTCCAAGATCCTAGAACTTGAGAAACGTCCGATATCACACCAGGGTGAAGAAGAATTTTGGTGTTAGAAGCAAGCGCTGTTTTCAGGGCCGAAAGAGAATGCGTCTTCAACTTTGCAGATCGTGACGGGCCGCGATTGTGCTAAAGCACTAGTTGATGATCTTGGAGATCCACCATTAAGGCTGGTTAATTGGGGCAAGGCGTAATGGGCTAGTGAATAACTTGTCAAAACTCTCGTTGATACGTCTAAGACGGCATGGAGTTATTAGTCCCGATGATTAAAGATCAACGTGGTCTACTAGTAATCTAGCCAGCAAAACACATGCTGAAATGACTGGCTAAGAAGAGACGCACAACGGCGAAATGGCGTCTTGGCAAGGCACTCTTTCAGGGCAGCACAGCTCAGCTGGTTCACATCAGCCGCACACTAGCGCTCTTTCACACGACGTGAGAGCGAGAAATACAAACCAAGACGACCCTGCAACAGCATTATGGGCTTTTAAAGACATTCGACAATGAGAATATCGATTCGAATACTTCAACCAAGGAAGAATTCTTGACTGACCATGGGCCACCCTCCGGTCCCGAGTCGCCTGTAAGTCCATCCCCCACCCCCCTCGACCACAAGTCCCTCCAGGAAAGCCACTACTAAGAACCAAACAGAGGCATATTCCGCCTCAAAGAAGCCGACATGAACACAGGACTCTTCTCGCGACGCGGCAAAAAGTACATCTTCGCAGTGGCGGAAAAATACCCCCTGAATCTAGACGACGCCTTGGTCCTCATCTATTTCCCACTAATACCCTACGGCTCAAGCGAGGCCATCGTTTTTTACGAGAAGCGAGTCCGGCAAGGGCCTTCGTAGATATGCTGCGGTTATCACAAGAGGTGGTCCGCAGTTTGAGATTGAGATGCGGCACTACCCGGCTGGAGGGGCGACTGGTAAGTACTCCAAGACATGGATCTCAGCCTCAGAGAGGTGGATTCAGACATGAATAGATCCTTGGTCTGATGATTAAGGAAACCAGCACCCTTTCACTCACTTGCGGACGTTGTTGCCAACCGCCAAGACAAAAAGACAATCGACACCGTCAAAATCGGTCTCAAATTCCGACGAAGTTGGGTCGGATCGCCAGGGTACACGGAGTGTAAAGAAGAGGCCGGAACTCCCGTAAAGTACAGGACTGAAGATGTAAGTCTTCTTGCAGTCCATGAGTCTCAGCCATCTCTAGAGTGTGAAGCAATATTGCTGACATTTGGATCCACGCAGTTCAAAGTGTGGGATGACACCAACGCGAATATCGTGATGCTATTTCACCACTTCAATCGAGCCAAGAAAGTACGTCCATAAAGACCCTACTCAAAAGGTGGACGGCCGGCGAAGGGCTTACTAACCTTCCAATGCCAGCCCTCGGGGGCCAGATTCTCCATAGACTTGGCGCAGAAAAGTAGCGGCTCCAACGAGTATCTCATCTGCCAGGAGCATATGCTTCCGGTTCTCGCCAAGGCCACGATGCATGCCCTCTTGGCTTGGAAATATTGGACGCATGATCTACAGGAAGCTTCGCCGATTCGGAGAGATGATGAAGGAGCCTCTTGATGCCCTTGGCCGCGACTTGCATGTCGCTGCGTGAAGTGGTCAGAAGTCGGAGCATGCGATCGACAACGTGAAGGGCAGCAAACATGTTCATCGTGCTTCGTCACCCCCCCTGTTGCAACATCGAGGGTGTCTGACGGCGGATATACGTAGCCCACTCCCAAAAGGCACGCGGATGGAAGAAACATGCTTGATATAAGATATCAGACGCTGGGTATAGCTACTTGTTATCAAAGGCGCTTGTGAACACCATCGCTGACCAGATAATCCACAAATCTCCTACACAGCTTCAAACGCTGCAACTCTTCATCTCGGCACGTCTTGACCAATATCTGGATGTAATCATGCCGCTCACTCCGCCTGATCTAACCCCAAGTCAAGTCCAAACCTAATGACGACAGGGACCATGCGTGTAAAAGCACTTTCTGCTGAGGGTGATCGTTCAGTACCCTTCTGACGAATGGACCATTGGCGTGGTCGAATCCAGCGCGTCTGATAGCAGCAAGAATGAGGGTTTCATTCAGAGGGTGGAATTGCAAACTTTGAAGAGTCTGGGCCCTTTGCCTTTCGCACCACTAGTGTGTATAGCCATCCTTTGTCCAACTTGAGAGGCGCGAGCGCATATGAAAAACGGCCAGTCGAACGTTGTATCTCCAATACCGGTCTATCTCTTGTATGTCATGATATACGAAGGCACGGGCTAACGTGTATGAGTTCAAGCCGAAACCTCTGTCGAACTGGAATTTTGGAGAAAGGATATCGACGGGGCGATCTTGACCGTAAGTGTACTGGAGACTAAAGTCTGTGGCGGTCTCCATGCGTACCGAGAGGTTAACGGTCCTGGTCTTCAGTGCAGTTTTCGTTAGCACTCCATGAGATTTAGATGTCCACGAAGAGGGTATGCAAGCGGAGACCGTCTTACCGTCCCATCTGGCATAACTACCTTGCCAACGGGCAGGGAGTTGGGGCCTAGAGGCCACCGTGATGGTAACTGGGGTGCTCGATCCTGGCGGGTTGAATCCCATCTCTCGGCAAAGACCAATCTCCAAAGATCATGCCGGGTCTGCAGTGTAAACCCTCCATCTACATGCGGGCTTGATTTTTCCAAGGCGAAAAAGATGTCTTCGAACGCAGACTTTTCCTAGAACAGAAGGTCATTGTAGCTTGAGTACACTCGGAGAGGGACCACAGGAACCCAAACAAAATAAGAATTCATAACGAACGTCGGCGCGGATATTGATGCGCTAATTGAAAGATTGAAAGGTTATGATGATGAAGTCGGGAGGTGGGTGAAAGTCTGGAGATGAGGAGAATGCGATGGGAGAAGGTCGGCGAAGGCGTGACATGAGGACGGAGGTTGGCAGTCACTTGAGGCCCGGGCGACTTGGGTAGCTAAGGAAGCGACGATATGCTGTCAACGCCCGGAGCTACCTATGGGAAGTCACGCACCAGAATATTGAGTAGCAGGCAGCTATTACTGCCCCTCCCTGCCTTACAAAATTTATTTGCAGTGTGAAAGAAACTGAAGTGATTTCGGAAGGGGACTTTGAGCTCGAGACTATCATCAACCAATGAGATGTCGTCCGAGGTACCGAATTAGGAAGTCAATGAAGTTCGTGCCAACAGCCAATCAGCAACGACTTTGAGCCTGCATTGAGCCGTTAAAGGAGACTTTCCCAAGCGCCAGAGTGAGATCTTTGAGCTGGGCATCTAAATCACTGTCGGAGCCGAGATCGTTTTCTCCCGAACTGTTCGTCCTGTAAGGTGAGTGGTAGACACTAAGGTCAAGGGCTCTGAATGGCCCTTATTTCGAGGATTCGAAGTCTCTTTCGTTTGACTTTTGCCGAGAGGAACATCAGACGCATTTCCCCCAACAAACAAGGGCCACATAACAACCTCTGGAGAAATGCGTCTTCAAACATCCCAAGTAAACCCTCAAAGGCATGAATACTGATTCTCTTTGCTTTACAGAGACCAAATTGAGGAGCCTCCACGCCTATGATTATGATCAAGTCCTGCATTGTCCGAGAGTGACGAGAAAAGCTCTCCGTTGAATCTTCGCCGCAGCCTCCGGATGATCGTCGTTGCCTTAAAGTCTGACACACGTTCAAAGACAGGGTGACCCACAACATCGGAACATCGGGAGTCAAAGCGACCGACCTCCGACCCCTCACGTGACGCTCCTCACCCATAGATCCCAACTGCCACTTCCGCCCGCCGACTACAAGCCAGTTCGTCGGCATAGCGCCCGGCACGTCCTTTTGTTACCAGACGTTAAATACATCATCATCATCATCATCAACATCATCAACAAGCCAGTTCCAACCACACCAGCCAACGCATTCATCGTCCCAAATAGGCCCAGGAAGGACAGCCAAGTCCAGGCGCAACACACTTTGTTGCTCAAACTAACGCCATCGACAGCCAGAAGGATGTCACGACCCAAATGCCCCGCATTCGACCGGCCTCAATCCGGCCCCGGCTCCCGTATCTGTCCTTGACGTGCGTTGTGTGGACAACCCTGCACATCGTTCAGGTTGCATGTTCCCCCGTCTTACTTCCCGCCCGCGGATATCTCCCCCGACAAGCCGTCAAGGAACGTGACCTACGTGGGTAAGATGAAGCACGGAGCTTGTGAAGGCGAGGTGCCGACGCGTTCGTTCAGCTGATGTCGGGCATGGAAACACTGGTCCTCTTTGAAGCATATCGAGTCCCCTAGATGTCCCGCAATAGAAACCAAACAGAAGTACGCGGACAAAAGATGTTATTTAAAGTGGCATCCCACCTCGCCTCGTCGCGGTCGGGAACCGCTGCCATTGCCTAGTCAGAACCAC
Organism: Colletotrichum phormii; assembly: GCF_030913505.1. NCBI lineage: Eukaryota > Fungi > Ascomycota > Sordariomycetes > Glomerellales > Glomerellaceae > Colletotrichum > Colletotrichum phormii. Next base: position 2,287,685 of record NW_026851445.1, on the reverse strand, counting down.
CAACACACCAATGCATTCACCATCAGAGAAAAGACCATTGACATCGTCAACCAAGAGATCATCACTACCGAAAATGAGCGAAACAGACGTCCTCATCATCGGCGCCGGCCCAACGGGTCTGACCCTCGCACTCGAGCTCTCGGTGCAAAGCATCCCCTTCCGCATCATCGACAAGGCCCCCGTCCCGTCAGACAAGTCCCGCGCCCTAGCCGTTCAGCCGCGCTCCCAGGAGCTCCTCCACCGCCACCCCCACATCGCAGAGTCCATGCTCGCCGAAGGCACCGCGGGCCCCGGCGTCAATATCTACTGCAACAAGCGCCATCTCGTCACGGGCACCTTTGACGACCTCGGCTTCGACGATACCCGCTTCGGACTACCGCTGTGGATCTCCCAGGTCGACACCGAGGCAGCCATGTTGCGGCAGCTAGAGGTCTACGGCGGCACCGTGGAGCGGGGTGTGTCGGCGGACGACATCAAGCAAGACAGCGTCCGCGCGAGCATCACGTTAACGAAAGGCACGTCGAAGGAAGTCGTACGGGCAAAATACATTGTCGGATGCGACGGCGCACACAGCGTCGTGCGGCACAGCGCCGACGTGACGTTTGAGGGCGCGCAGTACCCTCAGCAATTCATGCTTTGCGACGCAAAAGTAAAAGGCGACTACGACACAGAGCGCGTCTCCCTCTTCCTCGGCAGCCGGGTCATGGTCGTCTTTCCTCTCAAGGACGGTGTGGTCCGCTTTGTGGGCGAGAGATCGTCGAGGAGCAAGCGCGAGGGCGACCCGGACAAGGAAGAGATTGAAGAGTTTGTGGAGGAGATGATGGGGAAGAAGTTGGAGATTGGAGAGACACTGTGGCTCACGAGCTTCCGGTGGAACTGCCGAGGCGTCAACAACTATCGCGATGGACGGCTGTTTATGGCCGGCGACGCAGCGCACATCCATTCCCCTGCAGGCGGTCAGGGTATGAACACTGGCATCCAGGACGCCATCAACCTAGGCTGGAAGCTCGCGGCCGTGATCCGCGGCGAGAAGGAGGAAGCTTTTCTAGACACGTACAACGAGGAGCGTCACCCTGTCGGGCAGCACCTCCTCACGGGCACGGATCGCATGTTCACCATGGTGTCGTCGCAAAACACAATCTTCACGACAGTGCGCAACTGCTTGATGCCGTGGATCGTGCCCCGGATCTGGAGCAACAAGGCGCGACGGCTGTCGCTTTATACCTTCATCTCGCAGATGGCCATCAAGTATCGCAATAGCTCCATCGTCGGCACGGCAGTCGGCTTCGACGGGCCAGTTAGGGGCGGCTGGCGAGCGCCGGACGGGCAGGTCACTGACGAGAGGGGGGAGAAGGGGAAGTGGTTGCTGGGGATGACAAGCGCGCGAGATCACACGATCTTCCTTTTTGCGGGCGGTGCGGCGGACGACGAGGAGAACTTGGACAAGGCGGAGGAGAAGATTGTCACGGACGGGAGGTTCAAGGAGTATGGTGTCATCAAGATCTATGCCGGAGAGACGGTGGGAAAGGGGGGCTACAAGGACATGGACGGGGTGCTGCACAAGCGGTACGGGTTCGAAAAGGGGGCGGGGATGGTAGTTGTGAGGCCAGATGGGTATGTTGGGTTTATCGGGCCGGCGGAGTGTGTGGAGGAGTTTTTGTCAATGTGATGGCGGGGTTCTGTATGGCGATGCGCGTTGGAAGAGTTTGAGGGAAGCCAGGAGTAATCGTAATGGGTTGGGTGTTTGCGCCATAGCTTTGTTGAGACAAAGTCGGGAGTTTCGAAAACGAGAATAAATCTCTCCTCTATCTGTGAATCGCGGAATCGAATTTAGAGCAATTAGCTAGCTCAGTAGGCGACAACAAATTTTGAATGAAACGAACCAACATTTTTCTTGCAATGCTCGGCCTTACGCTCGGCGGCTCAATCGAATCGAATTGATGAAGGCCGTAGTCGCAAGCGCGCCGGGACTTGGCGTGGCGTGTGGGGGGTCAAGGGAGGGAGGGACTGGACTGACTGGTGGCGACTTCAACGTCCGAGGGGCCGGAGACTCTCCGAGTCAACGGCCGCGGAAGTAGCCATATTCCCTCCTCCGCGGAGCCTCTTTTCATCATGTCGAGTTGACAGCTACTTTATGTGGAGGTTACCACTCATGTCAAGCTGTTGGGTTGGGAGGATATTTGTTTGTATGGGATGAGATGTCGTTACAGAGACACTGGGGACCTTTCTAATGAGGAAAAAATTACATCAGACTGACAGGAGGAAAGGAGGCATCTGTAGATGGAAATGGAGACAAGGGAGAAAAAAGTGGCGAACGTGGAGTCCCCGCGTCGTGACATTGTCACGATGCATCGTCTGCTGTGGGCTTTGCTATTCGGTCCGATCGGCCCCCATCAGCCACTCAGTGACGGGCTTTTCGATGGAGTTTGAGCAATGCAAGATTCGGGGTGCGAGATGCAGTGAGTCGTCGCTTTTGTGGATTTTTCCCAGCTTCGTTGTGGGAGGTGACGATGGCGGGGACGGGGACGTGGATGAATCGGAGAATTCAACCAAGTTTGTTCCGCGTTCTCGTTGTTGAACGCAACGACGCAACCCAACTGATAGAAACGAACTACGTTCTTGGTTCCCTACTGTCCTGTCTTTGCCTTGTCAAGAAACCTGAGCTGGGAAAGATGGTTGAGGTGCTTGACTAAGACAGGTACGTACTTACGGGGCTGACCGCCAAGCCGAGGCCGCCACGGATCGACGGAATTAAGCTTCGACTATAGCGATGGCCCCGGCACGCCGCGCCCGTTTCAGAGCCGCGGGTGGAGTACCTCCCCAGCAACGTCATCGCCGCCCTCTTCACCAACGTCAAACGTCAACGTCAACGGCAGCAGCCACGCAACTTCTCGCCTAGGTACTGTGAAGGAAGGAGGGAACGCGGGTACGTAGTGGTGATCAAGTGATCAATTATGCGGGGTGCAGATTCAATCCCCATTCTTTTCCATCTTCTTTCCTGCTGCCATGCTTTGGTTTGACTCAGTTCGAGTCGTGGTCTGCACGGTTTGGCCGAACAATCATGTCATCCATCCAGCCAGTGAGAGTAGAGGTAGAGAGAGAGAGGCATGTCACTCGCACACGGCCGGCCAGGCTCAACCCCGAAACTCTCAATTCTCAATATCCCAGTTCCCCATCGTTGCGAGTCGGCCCGACCTAATCAGCGTCGATACCAGCGAGCGGTCATCGCTCTCCTGGGACCAACCATGGGTCTTGACCTTGGTTTCCTGCGTTGCTGCTGCTGCTGCTGCTGCTGCTGCTGCACATCTACCTTGGCAGCTGTAGTAGACCAAGACGTGAGGGTTCCTGGGACGCAGGTCACTAACGCCGCCGCACCATGACGATGACATCGTTTTGTTATCCACGCTAGTCAGTTGCCTTCCCACCACCCACCCCATCCATCACCCTTTACCCCACAGACTGGCGCGGATACCTCTGAACAGGTAGCCGCGACAGATCTAGCGGCGACGCCTTTGTTGTTCGCAGAGCTTGTCTGGGGTTGGATGGTGTGCCCCGGCCCCATGTTGGTTCGGGACTAATTGACGGGGGCCCCATCATGGGAGAGATGATGCCGCTAGTGGGAGGAGATGGGCGTTTGTAGTTCCCTTTCTTTCCTTTTTCTTGGCTTTCTATATAGACTGCGTATGAGGCCGCTTTCTGAAGTAGCAAGAGTCCAAGACAAACGTCTCTTGGTCTAGTCTAGTCCAGGGTCTTTTTTTGATGGTATTCATCGGGATTGGGAATACACAGCACGGATTCCAGCACTAATTCCTCGACGCTCGGTCCGCACTCACTCGCCGTTTGCTCTACACCCCTTCTCTCACCTTCCCTCTCACATACTACTACATCTACTTTCACCAATTGACGACAACACACGACTTGATCGATTCCACAAACTGAGCCTTTCATCATGGGTTGGTTTGGCTTAAAGGGCGGATGGCTCACCTTCTGGGTGACCATCGCCTGCGCGACAGACATGACCCTATTCGGGTACGTCTGCCCCTTCTCTCTCTCACCCTTCACCACTCACCAGTCTTTTCACCCTCAAATTCCATCACTCAAAGCCCTCATCCACCTCACATCCCATCCTTCCCACCCTCAAAATGGAATTCTAACATCCAACCAGCTACGACCAAGGCGTCTTCGGCGGCATCATCGTAACAGAGGACTTCCTCCAAACGATGGGCATCGTCGGCAACGACAATCTCCAATCCACCGTCACCGCAATCTACGACATTGGCTGCTTCTTCGGCGCAATCTCCACCATATGGATCGGCGAGCGACTCGGCCGCAAGAACACCATCCTCGTTGGCACCACAATCATGTCCGTCGGCGCCATCCTGCAGACCGCCGCCTTTGGCCTCCCGCAAATGTTTGTCGGCCGCGTCGTGGCGGGCATCGGGAACGGCATCAACACCAGTACCGCGCCCGTGTGGCAGGGTGAGACGAGTAAGGCGAGTTGGAGGGGCAAGTTGATTGTTATTGAGATGATTATGAACATCTTTGGGTTCTCGTTGAGTGTGTCTTCCTTTTCTTTCGTGCCTGCTATCGATGGTTGTTATCCCTTAAGTCCCGGATGCTAACAGCAAGTAGGCAACTGGGTCACATTTGGCTTCTCATACCTCACCGGTTCCATCTCATGGCGCGTCCCCCTCGCCTTCCAGTTCTTCTTCATCTTCATTCTCTACGGCACCGTCCCCTGGTTGCCCGAGTCACCTCGGTACGTCCCCTTCCCCGTCCTCGTCACCCCACAACATCTTCGTGGCTAACAACCCACCCAGCTGGCTCATGGCCCAAGGCCGCGTCCCCGAAGCCGAACAGATCCTCGCCGACTTGGAAGACATGCCCGTCGACGACGCCTACATCCAAACCCAGTCCAAGGACATTCAGTGGGCCATCAACTACGAGAGAGAAAACACCGTCCCATGGTCAGACCTCCTCCGAGGCCGTACCGGAGAGTCAGCGGGAACGTCCACCATCCGGCGTATATTCCTTGGGTGTGGAACCCAGGCCATGCAACAATTCAGTGGAATAAACGTGACATCGTATTACCTGCCCCTCGTTCTCATCAATTCCGTCGGTTTGGACAATAAATTGTCAAGATTGTTGGCGGCGTGTAACTCTGTTAGTTACTTCTTGTTCAGCTTGATTGGAATTCCCAACGTGGAGAGGTGGGGAAGGCGAAAAATGATGATGTGTAAGTTGTGGAAACGTCGAATCCAAGGACGATGAATACGAGCAGGACAGCTAACTGTCACAAACAGACGGCGCCTTTGGCCAATCCATGTGCTACGCCATCATTACCATTTGCATCAGGTACAATGAGATGCCCGGCCTCGCACCAGAGACGCAGTCTCAGTGGGCAAAGGCCTCCATCGCCTTCTTCTTCTTGTACTATGTCTTCTTTGGCATTTGCTGGCAGGGTACGTCAGGTCCTTTCCCATTGGGTTGACGTTTTGCTAATCTTCAACAGGTGTTCCTTGGCTCTACCCCACCGAGATCAACAGCTTGTCCATGCGTACAAAGGGCGCCGCCCTCGGTACCGCAACAAACTGGATCTTCAACTTCATGGTACGTCCTTCTCCCATCTGTTGCAAATCAAAAACATTCTAACAACCCCTTGCCAACAGGTCGTCGAAATCACACCCCCGGGAATCTCCGCCCTCGGCTGGCAATTCTACATTATCTGGACAGTCTTCAACTTCTCCTTCATCCCCATCGTCTACCTCTTCTACCCCGAGACAGCAGACCGCTCCCTCGAGGACGTGGACCGCTTCTTCGCGGACAACCACGACATTTTCGTCTTCCGCGACAAGGACGCCACGAGCTCCAAGAGGCCGATAAATTACGTCGCGCAGGAAGAGGAGGCTATTATGAAGCGGAATAGTCGGGGCGGTGTGCCCGGTGGGGAGGAGGAGGATATGTTGAGGAGGAGGGGCGTTGTGGAGATGAAGAAGGCGGGTGCGGATGAGGAGATGGCGTTTGGGGAGCATAAGGAGAGGAGGTAGGGTGTTGTTCGTAAAGAGTGTACGATCTAGATGGGATTTCTATGAGTTACGATTGTAGAATTTCATAATATACGATGATTATCAACTACTTTTTCTTCAACGGATGCCTTGTGCGGTTTAGAATGCCGTCTTCTGGCGTGACAGTCTAACGGCTGCGGTCGCCTTGGGACATGGATGGAGCTTGGTGGCAGACAACCAATGAACATGGAAAATGCCACCAACTATGAGCAGTCTTCTGAGATCCCAATTGATTCCATTCCATGGACCTATCTATGCTGGTCTGATTCGGTCTAGGTAGAGTCTCTGGGGGGGCACATGGTAAACCTGTCAGTCCGTGGACTTTGAGTTGTCCCCCACCATCCTTCCTCAGCTTCGTCTTGTCCGCCTTGACTCCCCCTTCTCTATCTCTCAGTTCTCCTCCGCCACTGACTCTGATTCTCCTTCTGGTAGTTTTCTCGTCGATAGGATCAAACCCGGTCATCTACCTCGCTGGAAAAACAGTCAGCAATGAAGAAAAAAAAAGGCCGGTTTGATGCAGAAAAGATATAGCTAGTACTCACAACTTGGTCAACTGCTTGCCCTTTTCTCAAGCTTCAAAAGGCGTATCGCGCGCCGCAGCTCTCAGTCATCCCGCGTAAGCCACAGGCTTCTCCCTGCTCCTGCTGACGATGGAAACCGAAAAGGTTCCTCCGTGGGCCCCGGGAGAGCGGGGCTGGCCAGGGGCAGAAGAGGAATCTTGGCTAATGTCCATCGCGGGGAACACGAGCATGATGAGGTGCATGTGGTCGGTGAGAGCGGCGTGGTTGATTCGGAGACTGAGGCAGACGTCTGCGATGTACTTGAGCCATTTCTGGGCGGCGGGCTCGAAGCGCGAAATGCCGGGACTGGTGATCGAGGTACCCTCGTCTAGATTGTTGTTGCCGTTGTTCTTGTTCTTCTTCTTCTTCTTCTCCTCCTCCACTCTGCGCAAGTCGCTGACCAGGGCATCAAAGGTATTGAAGGGCTCGAGCTTAATCATGGCGAACTTGCGAAGACGGCGATCGGGTGGAACGTCCGGGGGCAGGACTTCAGCTGGGCCGTGGAGGGCTGCGAGGAAGTACACGGCACTTGTCGATATCATTGACCAGCCAGATCTTGTTCTTTCCGAATCCTTCCAACTGAATTTGACTTGAGAAGGAATGGGCTGGGTAGGATGACGGCGGAGGAGATTCTCCACAACACGGTGGGCAGGGTGGAAGACCTGATCGTGCACATCGATGAAGGGAGACCACCGAAAGGCAGCTGCTCCTGGTATTCAGCAGCGGCGGATTATTGAGTGGCTCCAGATCGGCGTCATCTTGGAATCATTCCTGTGCCAGATTGATGTAGACCATGGGATCGACAAAGGTGGCGTGGGTGAAGTTGCTCATTTGCAGACTGGTCTCGCTCTCGTGTGGCGGGACGTGAGGATAGTCAAGCTGACTGTAGGGGGGAAACCAATTGGCGAGGTCATCTTCGAGGTGGAACAGGACTGTCTTTGCAGATGGTCGGGACATCCTGAGCTCTTGTTGCAGCTGAGATGAGCTAGGCGACGTGTGGGAGGTCTAACTTTTAGCTCGAATGATTGAAATGTGAAGTCAACGGGGCGAGTACACCTCGACGACTGGTGGATTTATTGACGGTATCGAAGATAGAAAGAGCTAGACGCTGTCAGGTTTCCATGCGATAAATAGGGAAGCACGAAGAGGGGGGCGGTGAGCTTGTACTTATATCTCACCAGAGAGGGTGAAAAAGAAAGAAGGACCTCTGGTACCTGCGATTAAGCGACAGAAAGCAGCCGGGATTGAAGTGAGAAGACCGTCAAAAGGGTGCAAATGAGCAATGAGACCTCAGGCCTCAGAGGCAAACAAACATGTTGAAAGCTTTTGATGTGATTGGTGGAGGCTGTTTGCAAGAGCGTTGGCTTGGAGCAAAGGGAAGAAGCGACCTTGCAGCAAAGTCCGTTTGATAACGATGTGGTAATGGGGGACCCGGGAACGAGGGAAAGAGAAATAGAACAGATGATGGCTTCGGTAACTGCAATCGGATGAAAGGCGGTCAGTACCAAACTAATTGCATCCCTCTTTCCCCTATTTCTATCCATCCTCTTGTTTGTTATCTTCACCTGTCGCTGCTGTCGCGTGTATTCCCATGTGTTTTACTCTGCAGCAGAAGATAGAAAGGGCGATATAAGTCCTACTTGCTTTCAGCATCCCAACCGATCTAGGGCTTAATACCCATGCTTCGATCTTATGCTGCCATGGAGATGAACATGTGTGTAATTTATCATGGTCACGTTGAGACCTGATGATCGAGATAGCTATTGACTGAGATCGGAGGTAAAGTTTCTGACAAGTGGGAGGGTCAGGCCATCCAGGCATCTCGTTCGATTTCAGCTTTCAGGTTTCTCCATAAACCTTGAATGCTCCGTTCTGATACCTTGAGCACCTTCCCTACATTGCCCAAGCCATCCTGTCCCATACTTCTTTCCTACAAAATCTTCTCCTTTCTTCCTTCACCTTCTCAAACCACCTCATGTGTCTTGTGGGGGGTTTTTTTTCTTTTTCATTTCGCCCTGTCTCCCACTTCATCTTGAAAAACCTTCGTTCCTCCTCCACCCCCATCACGCCCGAAACCCTCGAGCATATCAGAATTCAACATGTCAGACTACAACATGTCAGAATCGGACGAAGATGGAGTAAAGCAGATAATCCGCCATCTAGAAAATGAATTCGAGCGTTACAAACCCGGAAAAACGTTGACGCTCTGTCTCCGAGACCCAGGTATACCATACGGCCTTCCAGAGTACTGATCAGGAATCCGCCCCGAGTCCAACGAGTGGCTCCTCCCAAATTTCAACCCAACCATCGACCAGCCGGATCACGAAGCGCAAGTCGAGATCATCGAATACTTGAGGGGTGGTAACAAGGGTGGTGCCCTGGTCCTTTTATGCAAGATCATCAAGGTGCCATCTATCAGGCATGATACTCACCATCCTCTCACTCGCGGACTAAAGGTTGTGCTCAAAGTGTTCGACTCAGCATTCTTCCCTCAGCAGCTGGAAATCTTTCTGCGCGATCACACGCCAAGCGACCTCCCCAATCAGCTCCTGAGCCGGGAGGCTAATGCCTACGAGTACTTTTACGGGCAGAACATGACGGGCGACCCTCACATGGTACCACAGTATTACGGCAGCTGGGCACTCAAGTTCGACGTCAGCGACTCATCTGGACCTAGTGGCTCTTCTTCAACCCAGACACGACCTTGGAGATGTGTAGGCGCTGTGCTCATCGAGCACATCAGAGGTCGATCGCTTGAGAAGATTTGCAAGCAACATGAGAGCGGAGCCTTGATACCCGACCAGGCTTTGCTTCCCTTTCCCGATTCCACGAGTGGCAAGAAAGAAGGACTCTCGTTCAAGGATTTGTCATCTCGCCTAAAGGTTTTCAAGCAAATCGTTCATGGCGGCGTTTGCTTCAAGCATGTCGGCGCTGACCTCACAAATTTCAACGATTTTGTACCACGCAACATGTTCCTTACCTTCAGCAATAAGAGCCAACTGGCCCTAGAAAACGTCCGCCCTGTTCTTCTTGACTACAGTCGCTGTGTCATATGGTCTCAGAGCCGTCAAGGCACGCACGGACGGCTCGACGAAGTGTACCCAGACGCCCCGCCCATTCCCAGCAGATACGTCCTAGACAAAAGCCCAATGCAGCGACTTCCGAGGCCTCCACACCCTCTGATCATCTACAATCATGTCAGCTGGCTGCAGGACTTCAGAGGCTGGTTCCCCGTCGACTGGATGGAGAGAGGGTCGGACAAGTTCGAGGTCTGGGTCAAGGCCGAATTTGGAGACCCCACTCAGAAGGGAAACTACTCGACTAGAGACATGCTTACGGAGATAATGCATGAAGCATGGAGGACGGGTCAAGAGAGTTATGAGAGTGAAAAGCCGTTGCTTATCGAACAGGGAAGATACGACTTGATCATCAAGGACTGCGACATCCATCCAACTCCCACAGAGAAGCGTCAGGCCCACGCAGACGCCAAACACACAAAGCACAGATCATGCATTCGAGAAAGGTCAGAGAAATTTATCGGGAAAATGGATGGCCTATTTCAAGTAAACTGGATGCAGACTGTGAAGATCCGCCCGCCCCCGAGACAGGCTCCTAGGAGAAGCCAGCTCAGGGAGATGAGGAACTTCCGCAAATGAAATAGCCCGGTGTGATCAGTGGCAGAGTTTCGAAACTGAGAACGAAGATGTCGTCTTACCAGCTTTCACCAGGAAACGCTGCTTCTGCCGCTGGTGGACCCACTTAGAAAGGCGAAGCCGCTAATCGTTACTGCCCAGTGGCAGATACTCGGACTTCTTCTCGGAAGAAGACCCAGAGAGTGTCGTCGTTCGGAAAAGGTCTGCGGAATTTCGGGGATAAACGGTCATGTTGAGAGGATTGAGGGTGGACGTCCGCAGAACGCAGAGACATAGAACAAGTATAAGTAGAGAATTGACCCGAAGTACAGAATGCATCTAGACTCGTGACGTTGTCCCCTGATAGCTCGCTGAGTGACCGTGATAGGTTTCCAAGTTCTGCTCGAGATTATGATCCGAATGAGGACTTAACCATATAAGATACCACTTGTCGACATACACGTAAAAAGGATAATGGCCTTTCCGCTGGCACGAAGTGCAACGCATTTGACCTGCGCGATCAGGAAGCTAGGGACAATGTAATCACCCCAGTCCATCCCAGCCCAAATAGCCCCCACCATCCAAAGCATGCCGAGAATCACATCCTCCTTCCTCACGCCCTCCCAACAACACCCAACAACTCATCGACAACCACTCCCCTAAAAGCCCGATCCAACCCACAACTACCTCTCGCACCAAACACACTCTCGTCTTCATCCTCGTCCTCACCGCCGCCTCTTCCTTCTCCTTCACCCTCCATGGCCGAAAACGTCATAGCCAACTGCCGCGGATCCAACGCCGCCCTGACGGCAGCCGTATACCTCCCTCCCATAACCGCATTCAACCTCCCAAGATGCTCCGCCGCGGCAACAGCACCGCCCAAAGACGAGGCCGTAGACGCAGAAGCAGACGCAGAAGCAGACGTAGCCTCCGCAACGGACCGCCCCAGCCCAATCTCCAACAACAACACCCCCAACGCAAGTATATCCCTCCTCTTACCCTCCTCCAGCGCCTCCCCCCCATCACCGCGATCCTCATCACCGCCACCAACCCGACACCGCCTCACCTCCCCCTCCTCAAACCCAGCCCCAACAAGCAACGGCACCGACACCTTGGCCTCATACTCCCCGCCTCGCACCCCAAACCACACATTCTCAGCACACACGGCGCCATGCACCCGATCAACAGCATGAAGCTCGCTCACCGCCCTCGCAAGCTGTCCCGCAAACCGGATCTTATCCGACAGGATCCTCGCCGCCGCCTCCCGCCGCCCGCGCGTGAAGTGGCCCGCCGGCGAGCCGAGGTGCTCCGACAGTCTGTGGATCTCGGCGCGGCGACAGCCTTGCAGCGGGGAGGCGTCGTAGATATACTCCAGACGCTGCTTCCGCTTCCTGTCCTGATTCTGGTCAAAGACCCGGAAGCCCGTGCAGCGGAGGAGATACGGCGACCGGACGGCGTGTAAGAACGTAGCGAGTTTGAGCGTTTTGCGGCATATATCGGCGTCATCCTGCAGCATAGCCCTCGTCTCGACAATGGTGTTCGCGTCGCGGAACCGCAGGCACGAGGCCGAATTCGATGCGCCGCCGTCGGCGGCTCCGTCAACGTCAAGGGCACCACACGTATCGTCGTTCGCGAGGAGCAAACTCGCAATCAAGGGAGCATCCCCCTCTGGATCCGAATCTGCCAGATATCGTGCTCGAGACCCGGGTCCCGCCCCACGGCTATATCGCGCAGCTGGACGGCGCGCGTGTCCCGGCTGAAGAGGTCCTGGTTGAGCACGCGCTTGATGGCGAGGACGACGTCGGCGCGGATCTCGTCGTTAAGGGCTTTCAGCTGCCTGTGGGTTTCAAGGAGGAGTTTCGGGTATTGTGGGCTTGCAAGAGATGCCTCTTCCGCCGCCGCCGCCGCCGGGCTCTGTTCAAAGACGCGGAGGGTCTCGTTGGCTCGTCTGAAGGAATATCTGCAAATGTTCAGGTCCGCCGGGGCGAGGCGGCGAAACGTGGTTGAGGTCTCGAGATGGCAGATTTGGTCGTTGTAGATGAGTCTGTGTAGCGCGGTTGTGCGGTGTAGTTCGGATTGGAGCTGGTTCATCTGTCTTCGCGTCTGTAACTGGATCGTCTTGGTAGTGTTAGCCAAGTCGACTAGTTTACGAGCAGTCTCCTCGGCTCTGGAAACCACCTCTCCCAAACCAGTGCTGCCATCGTTGCTATTGCTATTCACCATGTCTGCGTCGCTATATCGAGTACATCAAACTTGTTGACGAGCACATCAACGGCGCAACAGCGGGTTGTTATACATAACCCGGATCCATGTTGGAGGGTATCCGAACACAACGGTTCACTTTCCCGGTTCCGGGGGGGGGGTTCCCACAGTCGTCGAACCGGCACCATGAACGTTACCTCGGAAAACACACGCAGCAGACAAGAAAAATTGCGATACGGTAACTGAATCGGGTTTCAAGAATCAGATCCTGCCCGACTGGCGGCACACGTAGATCTCTGCGGGACACCGAGTCGTAAATCATGCCATTGTTGCAGACACTCAGCTTCCAACGACTCGTCTTGTGGTTTGGCTTTTTTTTGGCCATCCAACAAGGGTCTCTCCCCCTCCTTCCTTTCCATTTCAGCCTTGCTAGGTTCCTTAATGGAGAGGGGACCGCCAGGTGTTCGGGGACGAAGCCAACCTCCCGGAAGGGGGTCCATGACATCACACCCGAGAGAATGCATATCATCGGCTTCGAAGGCCGAAATACTGGCTCCGACGCAGTAGTTTTATGTGACATACGTGAAGGGGACTGAGGGGGGTTCGGGAACTAGACATGTCGTTGCGGGCCAACGATTCAAGCGCTTAACAGCTGTATCATACGCCAAACGATCCAGCAATGTTGCCAGCATGGTGTGGGCAACCCTATTCCAACCACCACGTGAGCTGGTCCCATTCATTGTCGAACAGAGACCCTGGCCTGAGTGATCTCAGATGTTGATTATGGGTACGGAGTACGGGTATGCAAGCTGAAAGTCAGTTGGAAAAAGAAAACGTTCCCAGCTGCCTATGAAGTACGGTGAAAGGCCCCTGGGGTACCTTTCGCCTGGGACTGATGCGTCACTTGGCGTATCTTAGCTGCTCGTATCGGCCAAGTTCCGCATTCACAATTCCCATCTTGCCCTCATAGCCCCATGGTGTTAGTCTCAGGCGGTCGCAGCGGTGTGTGTGTGTGACAGAGACAGAGAGAGTAAGAGAAACAAAAGATGAAGAGGCATTTCGACATAAGCGATGTAAAGCCAGGGGTTTCATGACATTAGGGCAGGTCGGCCGAGCTCACTGGTCTTCGGCGGCCACGCCGATTCGGGGAGCCTAGTAAAAGTCCCCTCAAATTAGGCCCGTTGATAGGACCTCTGAACGGATTCCCATATGCCCGCATATGCAGCTGACCCTTTCAGGCATGTAGCCCATCTGGGAGTCCGACGTCCTATTGATATCGTCGTGGGCGGGGTCAGTTTTTGCTGCCTGAGCAGCTCGCCACTTCAAACAAAACGATCTGGCATCCTAAAATTCCCAGAGAAACGCCCTTGCCGAAGATGTCGTCGGCGTTGGAACTTGGTACCTATGCAGGGGGGGGCTCCCGCTCCATACACGGCCCGGTCACCAAGTTCTCGCATCGGCCAAGTTGTATTGCATGGGTTCGAGCTGCTTATTAATAAAGTGATATCCCACAGAAAGAGGCCGGGCCGGATCTCCTTGCTCGAAATCAGGGTTCGATCAAGGCCTCGACTCTTGGTTGAGGGATCTTGCGTGGGGGTTCCTAGGCGGATATGTCGCACAAAGCTCGAATGACACAATGGCGCAGATGTCTCGGGATTCCGTCGAGGATCCATACTGGCGGTACGCTGGTCAAGCTGACTATTGAGCCGTCTCCTAGTCACGTTACTCCGCGGGGAAAAGCGGAATGCTACCGCGGGGACCCATTGGGCGTTTCCGTATGGATAAACTCTTCGAATGAAGCACATACAGTACAAGGACTATAACGCATGATTCGGGTCAAGAACGTGGTTCGCTTCTTTCTCCTTGCAGTCTCTTGGGCCGTGAAACATTGGCCTTCTTGTATATCGAATTAGAAAAAGGAAGTGTCTAGAAACCAGATCTGGGAAGCGTGACGTGTCTGATGCACGACATGACATGACAGGGTGGGTAGTCCGATGCGCTCTGCGCCGTCTCCTCTTGCCTCCGCGACTGTCTCTGGATCGTGGCCGCAGCTGGTACGTCAGTTTGGAACCATACTGCAACTTTACCTCGTACCTCCCATGGACCCCTTATTGTACCCCACTTTGCTCGGCATTTGCGATTCTAGGTCTAGGAAGACACGGCCTCCTTAACGTCCTCCTTGACGTCCTTGGCCAGGTCGCCAACGCTCTTCTGAGATTGCTGCCACATGAGGATACGGGAGCACTGGACGACACCGACAACACCGAGGAAGAAGTTGACAGCAGCAAGACTAGAAAGGTTAGTTGACGGTTTCCCTTTGTGAGACCCTTCACGACGTACAGGTAGTTCTTGGGCTTGATGACGAAGCACCAGCGGGTCCAGATGATACCAGTAGCCGTCAGGGCACCGTTCTGGGTGAGAGACAGCTTCTCGGCGGGACGGGCAAAGTCGGCAACACCGGCAAGGACAAGAGCCCACTGTGTGTTGTGTCGACAGTCAGCATTCGTCCCATGTAGGTATTCCCAATTCTTCCGGGTATTTCTTCCTCCGGTCTATATCGACCTCCGACATCGCGACCGGACACCTGCAAGGGAGATATCCGGAGGTAGCTTCAGCGAGCAGGACTTCATACCTTCATAACAGGGGCCCTGTAACCATCGGAGTCAGCGGATATGTTTACAGAATACCATCCGAAGCGTTCTTCCATCGCATCTGAGGGACAGTCTACTCACCAGAAGTGCACCGTCTTGATTCCGATGGGGCTGTCCCACATGCGCTTGAACCAGCTGACCTGGGCATCGGCGGACGCGGTCGAGCTCTGCCATCTTTTGGAGCTCTCACGGAACTGGGCGCGGAATTGGGAGGTACGGAAAGCGTTGCGGATCTGGGCGCCGGCGAAGACCTGCTGGCGGAACGCAGGGCGCGCGGCCTTGAAGAAGTTGTTGGTGGGGGCCATCGTGACGGACTTTTGAAAGCTAAGCTTTTCTTTTCGTGTGTATATGTCGTCGGAGTCTCGGATTCGGAGGATCGATTGAGAAGTGATCTCAATTCACGCGAGAGTGTGGGTTGTTTGGAGCGGAGAGGGTTTTCCTTTCGACGAACGCACGGGAGGGATGGAGGGCAGAGGTTGAGGCGAGGTTGAGAGACGCAGATGCGTTGAGATTTGGGACGTCCGAAGATGAGCGGGCAGCTTTTCTTGGGCCGGGAGCGCGAGTGCATACGGTGCACTGGGAGGTAGGCGCACGGCAGCTCTCAGCGAGCAAACAGCGACCGCTAACCGGAGTTAAGCGGGGACAACCCGTCGAAGGGGAAAAAAAAGTAGACGGGGGAAGCACTGACCAGGCCGACCTTTCCTTCTCAGTTTCCATACCGTGGCACCGTAACACCTTCGCACCTTACATAATACTTGTCTGTTCCTTCGTACCTCAAAAAACAACGGTCCCTGAATTGTGCATATTCATAAATCCATAGCTCCAAGTCTCCCACCAATCAGAAATACCCAATTAGACCATTTATGCCCATCCCGAGTTCCCGACAGTCTTATGCAAATTCCCAGACCCACCTCGAACCGCGAGCATCTCGTCAACTTCAATCCTCGCCAGTCCACCAGCAAAAGAGGCTCCTCCAATCGATCCGAATCCCGTCAATTGACCCTACCGCCGCCCGTCCGCACCTCCTCCGCGCAGCCCCAGCCACAATGTCGAGCAAGTACGCATTCACAAAGGCCCTCAAGGAGGTGCGCTTCCTCTTCTGCCAGACGGGCGAGCACAGCGCCGCGACCCGGTACGTTTTCCTCCACTTCCCCAATCACGCTCAGCACACAAACAGCCCGACCTCGGAACCTCCCGACGACGACACCGCCGCCCGCATCACCTCTATCCGCCACTGGCCTTCGCTGCCGCACCACTAGAGATCCCCAAGTCGCTAACCACCCCTCGCAATAGCAACTTCGTCGCAAGAGCCTACCCCACGATGAAGAAGAACAACCCCCAGACTCCCATCCTCATCCGCGAGGCCGCCGGCACGCTACCCAAGATCTACGCGAGATACGGTTAGAACCTCTTCCCAATGATCCAAAACAACAACAGAGTGCTGACGAAATGCTCTCGTTGAAAAAACAGAATTCGGCGTCGAGAAGAGCCAATCACTGGAAGGTGAGACCATCTCCCCTCCCCAAAGGTTCCTTTAAGAACGCTCAGTAGCTAACACGCTCCATGCAAGGCCTGTCGGACAAGCAGATTGAGGACACAGTTACGACCCTGGTCAAGAACGGCGCATAAAGGTATAAACCCGGGCGGGAGCAATTGAATGAATAGACCAAAACAAGAGCCTTGTATCATCACCATGTCGGGAATGCCGAGCCGAGTGCTGTATTGAAACTGGATTCAGCGAGCTGCCGATGAGTGAACTAGGCGCCGTAGTCACAATTTCGGGATGATTTGTGTTTCCGGGGTACAATCCCTACGACCAGACGAGGCTCTGGGCGAAAACGACTTCACTCCAGATCAACTGCGACGCGGCCAACGTCCAACCAAGTATTCAAGCAACCCACGATCAAGGAGGAAATCTTCCGAGCAAGGTTCATTCTATTTCTGCGCAACTATTAGGCCACAAGCACGAGCCATGGGTATCACTCAAACACAAATCCTTCTCAGGGAACCAATCTAAATCCTCCCCATCAACTGCTTCCGGGTCACCTCCCCAACAGGCTCTCCAATTTACAGAAAAGCTTTTCGTCGACCCTGTGCTGTCACATCTTCTTCCATCTTCCGTCTTCCGTATTCCTTCGTATCGCGCCCAAATCACTTCCCTCCAAACACAGAACATCCTTCTCTAATGCTTGCCGCTGCCCTCTTTAGGGAGCGGGTCGGAGGATGTCTTGTCCTTGGTCTTATCCTCACTGCTAATGTTGCCGGTAGGAGGGATGTTGCTGTTTCTAACAGCAGTTGATGTTGCACGCGCTTTGCCCCAGACGCTGGTCGCAGGTAGGCCTGAAGCGGGCAAGGGGCCAGGTGGCAGGGACGGGAAGTCATCTCTACTGGCAACAGATAGCTTTCTGCTGTGCGTTCCAGAGGCATTTTGCGGACGCTGGCCGTGAGAGTGTCCTCGAACATTCTGCTTCTTAGGCGAGGGGTTGCTCTTCTCGGGTTCTTGCTTGCCGTGTTGCTGTTTTTTCTTGCTAGCGCCCTTCTTTGGACGCTGTTTGTGACCGTTGCCACTGCTTGCATTTGACGTTTGTGAGACGGAGGTGTCGCCGTCGGCGGGATGGTCCTTCATCTTCCCCATATTTTCGGAGGCTGGCTTTGGTGCGCCTTCATCATGAGTGGACGCTTCACGAGTTGTAGAATCCTGTCCTTTGTTGACGCCGTCTCCAATACCAACTTCCTGACACTCTTTAACCTTGTCTTTGGGAGGCGTTGGCCCAGGAGTGAGAGTACGAGATGTGGCCGACGAACTGTGGGAGAAGTTGCGTTGATGCTGGGGGTTCTTCACTGGGATCGGTACCAATGGGATTGGCGCCAGCTTCACTCTATAAACAACAGGGCGCGGTGCAGGTGACACAAACTCTTTTGCTTTAGGGTTGAGTTGCATGGTTGACTTTGACGCCGCCTCGCTCTCGACCGCGGACATTTCTGGGGAAACCCTCGATTCAGGCGTCCTAGCTGACGATGGAGTTGCCGGAGTCGATAAGACCTTGGGCGAGCTGTTGTCGGAACGACTCTCCCGAGCTGTGCTGAAGCTCATCTGTGAAGTACTCGCAGCAGATAGAAGACCGCCGTCAAAGACATGGGCTTCCTTCAAGACGTTGGCTGCTCCGGAAGCAGAGCCTTCCCGTACTGCAAGGCTCAGCTGGGTCGGGTGCTTTCTGCGATTCTTCGGCAGCCGAAGTGAGCCGCCAGCATTGGCTCGGAAATTCTTGCTGAGCGGTTCCGGCAGACTGGACTTCCCCGAGGATGCTTCTGTCTCAACAATATCCTTGGCCTTCGAGATGATGTCGGCCGTCTCTGATGCGCCAGTCTGCATTGCCTTCGGAGTGTGAGGAGTATCGTCATCGGTGGCCTTAGTCGAAGTGTCGCCAATGGGATGAGACTCATCTTGGCTTGCTGACGTCGGCTTCTTCTTCTTCTTCTTATTTTTCTTGGCCTTCTTCTTCGAAGCGTCTTCAGTCATGATGGTCAATGGGACCCCTTGAGCTAACCCCGCATCGATCAAGCTGTCCAGTGCATGTCCAGACTTCAATCGAAGGCTATCGCTGGGCCCATCCTCGTCAGGGAACGAATGATTGAGAAACGAAGAGCTACTTCTTCCAGGCATGTGGGGCACCACGTCGAAGACTTCGACACTGCTGGTATCTCTGTGAGAAAAGACCTTCCTGTACTTTCCCTTGCCATACGTGGGACTTTGTGTAAGAGGTTCAGGGGCTGTAACTCCCTCTTCCAGGACAGACGAGACATGAGGTACAACCTTCGTGGACTCTTCAGACGGTCTCTGGTCACAAAGAGCATTGGATTTGTTTTTCTTGCCACTGATAGGAAGGGGGCTCTTCTTGATCGGAGAGGCTACCGATTCGCTGTTTTCTGGAGTAAAAACAGCCTTTTCAGACGAGTCAGATTCTCCATGTGCTTCAGTGGCCGTGGAGTTCTTGGTCTGTTTTTGAGGGGTCGCGGGCAAGTTGATGACAATGGCTTTGCATGGACTGTCGGAAATCCGAGGGCTGTCTTGCTTAGTTGTCTTCCCTCCATCAGGAATTACCTCCTCGGACGGCGGCTTCGATTGCGACTCGGCTTCACTTGACTTTTGCAAGGCTATATCCGCAGTCGGCTGGGCTTGTGTCGGCTTGACGTCTTCGGGCAGTTCAGATTTCTGCTGCTGCAGGGCGACTTGGTCTGTGGTGGGCATTGAAACCGTTGAATCAGGCGCCGCTTCGGACCGAGAACACTGTGCTGCTTTGCCCTGAGGCTTTGGTGGACGAGGAATCATGTACTGCTCCAAGGAAACTACGTGTGATCGAGAGTCGATACGAGCAGACATGGACTGTCCCTGGGTGAATGGAATCTGGCTGCCCATCCGAGGAGGCTGCTGGGACCCTTCGTACTGGTTCGCTATTCTGTGCTGTTCATTCGCCTCCCGGCCGGTCTTGGAATACATCAAGCTTCCATATCGGGTATGGTGAATAGGTCGAGTCTGCAGCATACACTGAAGCTCTGCGCACTCAATTTCTTTTGCGCATGCAATCTCAGTGATCCGAGATCCGTCTTTGAATCTAAATGAGAGCATCTTGTGTCAGTAGGACTTCAAGCCTGAACGGGAATGTTGCTAGTTACCTGACAAAAAAGTTAGGGTACTCTCTCTGGTCCTTGAGAGCCAACCTGCTAACTTTCTCGACCTCTCCCCACCGGGACATCACAACCTGGACCTTCTCGGACAGGTCATCTCTGATCAGATGAGAGGTGAGCTGAACGAAGACAGAACGCTCTCGAGCCTCGCAAGAGGGACACTCGCAAGGCGTGTAGGCCCATTTGTTATCAACCAACTTTTCATGTTGATTCGTGCAAGTGAAATTTTGTCTTGACGCGGAAGAACGAGATAATGCGCGTGAACGATTTTCCTTGGTTGGGGAGCGACGGAAAACAGGCCCATGAATTGAGTCGTCTGCATTATGGACCTTCTCCCATCCTTTTGATTCGCCACGGGGGCGCTGATGATGTTGATATGGGCCATGCGAGTTAGATGCTGCTCGCGAGTTGAACCCTGTTTCAAATCGTGAGGGGCCCATTGGCGAGCATCGGTCGGCTGCTTGACCAAAATGGGGGTTCGTCGATGCGTTCCGCTTACTGTTGTGTCTCTGGAAGGGAACTGGCTCGGGTGCCACTACAGGAAAAGCAGCAGATTGAGCACGAGGTACACCGCACATGGGAACAGAGCCCGGCATTTGCGCCGCACGGCCAGCGTTGTTGAACCGGCTGTCATTGGGTCTTTGGGGAGACGGGATGACTTGTGAAGGCGGGCCGCAATGGCGATTTGCAGGACCAGCAGGAGGTACCAGAGGTCCATGAGGGGATCCAAGGGGACCAAGATACGGCTGAGGCGTTCCATGAGGCCCTGTTGTGAACGGTGTGTTGAATGGGTGGCCATCGGGTCTAGTGGTATGAGGATAGAAGGTTGATCCTCCCGGTCCTGCATTTCCACCTCTGGATATCGGGGCTTGATTTGTTTGCGCAAAGTTGGGGCGCAAATTACCAGGCACCTGACGAGACTCATCACTAACGATGCCATGACTTGCCGAAAAGATCTGCTGTTTGTCCGCTGAGATGCCTCCGGGGTAATTGATGCGGTTCGCAGCAGTAGCAACATCTCGATGAAGGTGGTCGACTTGATCTTGCCGGGACGTGCCGCTCACGATCAATGGCTTCGGAGGAGAGGTTCTGGCGGCCGGGCTCAGTTGGGACAGCGGGGAATCGGTGCTGCCGATCGCCAGTTTCGGTGTTGTCGATGCTGGGGCAAGTCCACTAGGAGTATCTTGAACGGGTTGGCCAGCTAACAAGGTTAGGTTAGACACGATTTCAGCAGGGAATAGAGTCGACTCACCAAGCCAATGCTGCAGTGTGCCTTCTTCCCACTGGAACCCGAGGCTGTTTTGCGGGTACGGGGCCGGCTGAGCCCACGGCTTGCCTTGAAGCTGGTCATGTCGAAACTTCAGAGCATTGCGGACAAGATCCATGCTGACGGGAGGCAGTCCCTGGAGATCGACGCGGTCATCTGAGCTCAGAAGATTGAGAATATTGCCGTGCAAGTCTTTGAAGTCTAGCAGCTTCTTCTTATTCCCGCTCTTTCCAGCCCATTCGTCGCACCAGTGGCCGACTTCCGCCAAAATCTCCTGATGAAGGTTGCGAACGAGACATTGATTTTCGTGGTAGAGATGAAGCATGAGGTTCCACAGGTTCATCGCGCCTTGGAAGTAGATGTCATAGCAGTCGAAATAATCGTACAGATCTTCCCAGTATTCCAGCTGCGGCATCGACTTCATGTGGCTCCAATGCTTCTTCCGGATGGCATTGGCTCTCTCCTGGAGCTCTTCAGCGCTCCACAAATCAATCTGGCGTGCTGAGATGACATGGCTGAGACCGCGAGTGGGAAATTCGCCATTGTTGGTGCTAAAAATAGCCTTTATCTCCTTCGTAGGCTGGTTGTAGAAGGCGGTCGGAAGGTTGTCTTCGATGTAAAGTCTGGGCGTCTCTCCTTCCTTGGTACCAACCATCTTGTAGCCGTCGGGAATGCCGTTGGGGTAGTAATGAGAGGAGGAGTTGACAGGCATAGAGTTTGCCATCGTACCGCGACCGTCGTGATCGTTGTTCATGGGGAAGCGCTGATCTTGGAAGGAGCCAGGTCCTCCATGGTTGTTTGAAGCCATACTGCAAAGCTGCGTGTATCCAACGTCGTTTGACAACGGGATGGTAGGCTTGCAGTAATGGGTTCAAGGGCAATGGAAGTAGAGAAGATGAGGATATTTCTGATGGCGATTTTGGAGTAGAAGAGGGATTGATTTGGTGGTGGGAAGGAAGAAGAAGCGATGAAGTGGGTGTTGTTGATGTTGTTGTTGGGACGAAGAGGGAGGGAAAAGTGAAGAATTCACAAGGCAGGTGAAGGGTACCAGGAGCAGGGAGGTAGGAGGGGAGGATGTAGGTGCCCAAGAAGTGTGTTGGGAAGGAACCATGAGCGGGTGCACCTTCCTGTAGAATGAGGCTGGCAGTAGCGTCGACCGGATGAGTGAAATATTCAGACATCGAAGGTGACACCTTTGAGATGGTGAAGTGGAGGATGCCGGACTCAGGCAGCAACACAAATCCTGGTTGCTGTATTTCAGCAAGCATACTTGATAAAGATCATGTACAGCAATGATGTGAGCCTCCTGGGCCCTCCTTTGGTAGGTGATTCCTACCTGTGATGATTTGTAGGCGTGATTTGCTACATACGTGGGTAGCCAGAGTCTTCTGCTATCCCTTTCAGAGGGACTTGACATCAAAAGAGCCAAAGGTCTCTTCTTTCAGCCGTGCATTGTCTTTTCCATAGTCAACAAGTTCCTTATCGTAATGTCCTTAGAGACAAACACTGCTTACTCACTTGATCCCGATGAAGATGATATGGATACTGCAGCACACTTCCATGGAGTATCAGTACTCTAGTTGAATATCGTTAGTCCTAGCAAAGTGAGGTAACGATATTTGCATGTGAAGTGAGCCTTTGCTCAACGGCGTGACTATAGGACTCTAGTACTCATCGGAAGTTATCTAAGATCCTCGTCTGATAGCTACCAACAGATTGATAGCAGTCTACGGAAAGAACTGCTGACTGATACTGGGCCTAATGGAATCATTGGACGACATTTCGGACGACATAAAGAGAGAAGAGTATATTCATCATTTAACTAATGTACCACTTGGGAAAAGGGGACGCAGGTATCTGGACAACAAGGACAAAGAAGCTGCTTTGGAAAAATTAAGGAGAGCGTTCTCCTTTCAGCTCTTCTCACTGCTCAAGGCGTTGAGCATCTTGAGAATCTCAGATTCGCTATCACCAGAGACAGCCTTGCCATTGTTCCAGTCCACAGTCTGCATGTCTCGGTCAGCCAGGTTTGTTCTCAAGCAAGCATAGGTCCAAACAGGACCACGAGGCCTGGGAGGAAACACATACCACGGGTCTTTGGAAAACTTCTGCATTCTGCTGGAACTTCTTCAGAGCATCCTGCTCGGTGGAAGCACCTTTGATGATTGATGGGATCTTGCTCTTTCCGACGTATTCCAGGATAGTCTTGACCTGGTCGGCGGTTGGGGGGTCTTCGGTGATGTTGAGCTCAAAGTCGGCGCGGGACTTCTTGGGGCTCGTTTGGACGCTGTGGTCGCTGGCCTGGTCCTCAGTCGCGCCGGCGGCGGCGTTGGCCGACACCTGCTTGAGGAGGTTGACAACCCTCACAGAGGCGGGGGAGCTCGCCTTGTGGAAGACGGTGACGATGTCGAGGGTCTTGCGCTAGAATTTGTGTCAGCATTCAATTGATCGGTGTTGGGTATGGGTGAGCTGCCTTACGAATCCAAACATTGTGGCAGGTCGTAGGGGAGCTGTTTTGGTGGTTTGTTTGTCTTTGCGTAAGCTCTGCTTCGTGCAGCGTGATGCGATGAAGTCGGCAGTGGAGCTCTGGAGCTTCCAGATTTACGTCATTTAGCCGGGCGGCTTAGTTTTAGACGCCAATGCCGGATTAGCGCACAGGCGGGGCCTGCCGCGCTTGACCCCTGGCCCCATGCACCTAGAAGCGGCCAGAGAGGCACAGCGATGGAGCTTCACGTCTTTGGACCCCTCACTCCCGTCATTTGGATGGGATCCGGAGCTTCTTGGGCATCGATTTGACTTTTTGTAATGGAATTGATGGGGAACGCGGCTCCAATGGGTCCTCAACTATGTCATGTTGCCTTCCCACAGCGACCGGGCAATTGATCCCGTTAGAGACACAGAATGTGCAGCGCACGACGAGGGTACATCACAGTGCGAAGCTCGGAAGTGACAGGTCGGTTGTGAAGGTTAGTGGCGGGGTGAGATTTACCTACATGCACCAGGCAGATTCACCTTCAACGCTCTTGTTTGCTAGAAGAATCCGCAGCTGGGTAAGGTACCAAAGTAAAATTGATCTTGAGTCTTCACTCTCATTCGCTATCGACCGTGGAGCAGGGGTAGCCAGGCTTGAGGCAGGCGATGAGCTGAACTCAAGCTCACTCAGCTTCAGCATCAAAGACAGGGCTGAGAATTGGCAACGAAGATGCACTGAAAAGTCAAAGCCGCCAGCTACCCTCCGCCCAAGTGCATCGCCGATTTTCCATGTGGCATGAGCAGATCTGTCAGGCATTTTTGCGGAGAATGACAATTGCATGACGTAGGAGGGAGTTTTGCCCGTCTTAGCTGAGAATCGGCGCTGGAGACGTCATGACGTAGATGTACCGAAGGGGGGTCGTTGCGCAGGTGCAGCTCAGACAGCTTCCTTCCCGTCCATATAGAAAGCTCATTTGCTGGACACAAAGACATTTTTTTCTTCCTTCTCAATCCAAACATCAATCACTCCATCAAACAACACCCTGTCCCGATTTTCTAACAATAATCATCCCGTTAATTTCCCACCTAACCAGCAAAACAACCTTCATCATGTCTGGAAACTCCAACGTTGGCGGCAGTGCCGTCTACGAGGCTGGCGACCAGAGAAACGCCAAGGACGAGGAGACCAACAACGCCGAGCGTTTCCACGAGGGCAAGGAGCATTCCCACTTGGCTACGGACTCCAGTAAGTCGCCCACTCGATGGTCAGTAAACGTGTTCGCTAATGTCAACCAGAGGATGAGCGCTCCATTGCCAATAGACTCGCTGCTGAGGAGAAGAAGGATAAGGAGGGTGACGAGGAAGAATCTCTCGAAAACCGCCTTGGCAAGGAGGACGCCACACTCCCCGTAAGCAACACTGCGAGCCCATTCCAGCATTCAAATGACGAGCGCTAATGATGACTAGGCTAAGCTGCACGGCAATAAGCCTTCCAGAGGCGCCGAGATTGACAAGAAGCTTCAAGAGGAGGATGAGTTGCGTCTGAAGCAGAAGGCGGGAAAATAGAGTGGCGAGAGAAAATGCGATTTCGGACCGGCGTTGGTAGGGTAGCACCAGCATACATGGGTTCATAGGATGAATATCAAAATCATGAAGTAAATGCATATGTTGACTGATCAATCCGCTAGTGTCAGAGATAATTGGCTGGTTGCATTGGAAAGAGTCACGGTCACAAAGTAAAAAAAGAAAAAGAGAAGACTCGAATTTGGGAAATAAATTTGCTTGGCTATTGGCTATTGGCTACTGCCAAGGGACCATTCATGCTGCAGTTCAGACCTGGATGTCGAGTTAGTTACGTACATCCCAAGAGGAATTCCAAAAAGTAGATGTTGTTGGATTTGGAGGTCAGAATATGTAAGAATTGAATATCATATATTCAGACGATATAGCCACTCCGGCGAAAGAGAGCCACCGAAAGAAATCAATCGCAAATTTTTCTCATCATTCCAAAACAGATTGTGTATGTTGGGGATTTCGAACGTACCTTTTGCTTTGATGCAGCTTCGTCGACAGGTGCCAAATTCTGAGCACCTCAAAGCTGATGAAGAAAGAGATCAACAAAGTAGAGGGATAGCTCATCAAGCTGGCACCTTTATGCGAAAGGGAAAAAAAAGTTCTGTCGTCGGTGGAGCCTGCGCGGTGAGTGGCCACTGACCGCCCCAGCTAAGCCCTTTTGGGAAGGGGGGGACTCGGCTCGGTTAATCAGCAAATCCGTCTCATGCTGCTTTCTGACTTGCCCTAAGTCGCACCATCCTCCCAGGGAAAAAAAAAAGAAGTGTGCCGAAGTGACTTCGAACTCCATCCACCACTAACCACCAGCAGCACATCTTCGACGTCTGGTAAGTTGACGCGCCCCTCCAAGACGAGCAAGACGCAACACCACGAAATCCGCAACCCCGATTCTAACTTCGCGATCCAACTTCAGACCGACCAGCAAAATGGGTGACGCTACCATCGAGGGTTCTAAGTGGCGACTGGTCGAGGTCGGCCGTGTCGTCCTCATCCAGGGCAACGGCCCCTACGCCGGCCGCCTTGCGACTATCGTCGAGATCATCGACCACAAGCGCGTACGTTGCGACAGCACCTCCTCTTCCCCCCGATACGATTCGAATGTTTTGAAATTGGGCGCACGAGCGCGCGCTCCGTGGACGATATAGGAGACCTGGAAGACTAACATGAATATCAAATTGCAGGCTCTGGTCGACGGCCCCTCCTCAGACGCTCAGCTCGCCGTCCCCCGCCAGCCCATCTCTCTCTCCAACGCTCTCCTCTCTTCGCTCGTCGTCGAGGGCCTGCCCCGTGGCGCCCGCAGCGGCACCGTCAAGAAGTTCTGGGAGAAGTCCGAGATCGACAAGAAGTGGAAGGAGACCAACTGGTTCAAGCGCAGCACCCAGATCGAGCGGAGAAAGAACCTGAACGACTTCGACCGCTTCAAGGTCCTCCGCCTCAAGAAGCAGCGCCGTTTCGAAGAGCGCAAGGCTCTGGCCAAGGTCAAGGCCTCGGCGTAATGGACTCACGATTGGGATGTCTATGGGGTTGACTTTGAAGACTACGGGGCTGGTTTAGAGCGTGACAGCATGGGATCCGGTTTGGTCTGCATCACCGCAGCATTGGGTTGCTGCACATCTCTTTTGCTCCGTAACTGGAAGGGCTGTATGTCACATTCATCATCAATCATATGATGACCGGCGTCAAATACGGAAATTCAGAGACAAAAATGAATTCATGGCACAATCAGAAAAATAGATTGGTTGGCTCGTGACGGGGACACGGAGTAAAGACTTTTTTTTCGGTTTTCCTTTTGAGACTCTGTAAATCTTCATGACGAACCTGTTTTTGACGTGAATGCCATGGCCAGAAGTCAGTTTTCGAAACGCCATTGTAAATCCATCCCGGTTAAGCCCAGATTTCGTTCTTTAGTGAGCACATGTACGGCCAGGCTCTGCCTCAGCCTTGTTGAAATGACGGGCAGAATGTCATCCATTTGCTCGAGGCGGCGGCCGTGGCTCAAGATGGCGTGCACCGCGTCCCATCTGGGGGATCTGAACTGGGGGGGTGATCAATCAGGTCGGGACCGCTGGCAGAGTCGCAGGCGGTTGTATGCTTACCTAATCCACTTTAACACAGTAGGTGCTGCTAACCCTAGAATTTCTCTACGATCTTTCCTACAAACCACAAAGCCACCGAACATAATCCCCTACGCCGAGTTAAGCATCCCTCGTTCTAGTCTTTGGTAAGTTTTGCTGTCCCTCTGAGGAATTTTTGACGCCATTGCCCGATCGACGAACCCGCGATTGCACCGACGAATTTTTGTGCGAAAAGTTGGCATTTTCCCCTTCCCACAGACACCCAAATCTGAGCTCGCCAAATCAGCTCTGCGCGCGATCCTAGCTCCCACCACCACCACCAACAGAAGCACCCCGCAGCTAACAAATTTTTTTTCTTCCCCTCGGTTCAGCAGTCGACAAAATGGCCAACCCCCGCGTTGAAGAGCTTCCCGATGACGAGACCAAGAAGGTCTCCGTCGAGGAGCACGAGGACGAGAGCTCCGACTCCGAGATTGAGGGCGAGGATGCCGAGGGCCTTCCCTCAGGCTCCACCGCCGTCATCCACTCCCGCAACGAGAAGAAGGCCCGCAAGGCTCTCGAGAAGCTGCACCTGACTAGAGTGCAGGGCATCACCCGCGTCACTCTCCGCCGCCCCAAGAACGTGAGTTTTTTTGGAATTAGATGGTCTGGCCGTTGTTGGTTGTGGTGGTGGCACGGCGCGATGCGGGGGGCCATATTGAACAAGGCTGACCCACGTCCCAGATCCTCTTCGTCATCAACAGCCCCGAGGTCTACAAGTCCCCCAACAGCAACACCTACATGTAAGTAGCATGCTGCGCCATGGACCATGCGATGTATGGAAACTGACATGTGTGTTCAAGCGTCTTCGGTGAGGCCAAGATTGAGGACCTCAACGCTACTGCCCAGCAGGCCGCCGCCCAGCAGCTCGCCGCTGCTGGTGGTGAGCACGACCACGCCGGCCACGACCACTCCAGCCACGGCAAGGCCGTCGAGGCTGACGCCGAGGCCAAGAAGGACGAGGAGGAGGATGATGGTGAGGAGGTTGATGCCGAGGGCATCGAGGACAAGGATATTGAGCTCGTCATGACCCAGGCCAACGTCAGCCGGAAGAAGGCTATCAAGGCCCTGAAGGAGAACGACAACGATATCGTCAACTCTATTATGGCATTGAGTATTTAGCGACGGCCCCGGCCAAAGGTAGTTTCTCAAAATCTCGACACGACAAAAAGGACGGAACTGGTTGGCATGTACAATTCCCAGGGAGTTGACTCCGAAAAGTCTCTTTCGCAATGAGAGGTCATGATAATCGGCGCTTTCTTGCATTCTGGACACTGCGCTTACGACATTTGTGACGTGTGATTGGCGGTTGCCAAATCGTGGGTTGATTTTTTGCTCGAAATACCTCCGGAGTCTGTCCAGCCTCATCTGGTTGAATTTACAGCTACCCCTCGATCTGGCGGGAATTGGCTTAGACCGAATTCGCAAAAGCCGGGAGAGCTCAGCCCCACCATTGAACCGTTCGTTCCCGTGCAGCCAACCACACCCGACCCCAGGATGCTCGGACGGAGTAGGATCACGTGATTATCCGCGTGACAAAGTCCATCCCGGCTCTTTCTCTGCTCTCCGTTCGGCAAAGTCAATCATCAACCTCACGACGACGCAACTCCCTCTCCACTCCCCCGAACGCTCAACATATCCTCCAAAATGGCCGCAGTACGTGTATCCCATCGAAAGCCACTCATGTCTCGTCGCCGATTGATGCAATTCCCGCCGATGCAGCCAATTGGGTCGCGCACCCGCGCATCCGCTCCCTTGAAGCTGGGTCACCTGAGCTAATTTCTCTCCTTGTCCTGCAACAGCGAAGCGCAGCTCTCAAGCTCGACTGGGCCAAGGTCACCACCTCCCTCGGCCTCAAGGGCCAGACCGCCGCCTCCCTCCAGGCTTTCAAGCAGCGCAACGAGAACGCCCGCCGCAGGGTCCAGCAGCTGTCGGAGCTCCCCACGACCGTCGACTTCACTCAGTACCGCTCCGTTCTCAAGAACCAGGCCGTCATCGACGAGATCGAGAAGCGCTTCTCCACCTTCAAGCCCGCTACCTACGACGTCTCCCGCCAGATCAAGGCCATCGAGGCCTTTGAGGTCGAGGCCGTCAAGAACGCCGAGGCCACCAAGCAGAAGGTCGACCTCGAGCTCAAGGACCTCGAGAAGACCCTGACCAACATCGAGTCCGCTCGCCCCTTCGAGGACCTCACCGTCGTACGTACCGTCGGAATACGTGGAGGATGCGGATGGCCAGATGCTTATTATGACTATAGGACGACGTCGCCGCCGCCGAGCCCTCAATCGACGAGAAGACCTCCCAGCTCGTCTCCAAGGGCCGCTGGACCGTTCCGGGATACAAGGTACGGTCAAATCACCAATTTGATATGCTTCGACATACTGATACCCTCTGTAGGAGAAGTTCGGCGATCTTTCCGCGCTATAGACGCGTTCGTTCTTCGATTCCCTTTGTGTACTCTAGCATTGTAGATAGGCGATCGGTCCGAGGGGAGGGAATCAACCCAGTGGACATTAATATCGACCTGCTGTACCAAGCGCTCTGCCCATCTTATGATGTACTCGTTCATCTTGAGCGGCCAACTCTGCAGAGTTGGTTTGACGGATGCTGATGCTCGGTTGAATTTTTCCGGTTCGGAGTTCGTTTCCTCGGCGCTAACCCCAGCGGTGGCCCTTCACCGAGCCGCCAAGCTCAACAGCATGGCCGTCCGCACGGCTCGTCCAGCAAAGGCTATGCATTCGCTCACTCCATATTTGCGCGGTAAGTATCAAAATTTTGACATGTCGTTATGATCTAGTTCTCGGGGCCGAGCTCACACTTACCCGGCTCCCCGGAACTACGGCCGGATAAACGGGATCTCGTCGCGACAACAACAACCCGGAAGCCCCGATTTCCCCACTATCCGGCCTCGAGTCTAACCTCACCTCACAGCATCTCAACGCCAACGACGCGTATAAATAATGTATTATCCTTCGCTCTTGGCCCTCAATGTCGAATTGTTCCATTTGATCGATTTAGTGCTGCTGTCCATTTCTAATCACACACATCTCAATCACTCATCATGGACTCACTAAACCATCCCATCCTCAAAGAGGCTCCTCCCCTGGATCCCGCCTGGCTAGCGTACGAGGAAGAAGTGAAAGCCAAAGGCCCAAAGAAGACATACGCATCACCCCTCGACCGCCAGCCTGTCTACGCAGAAGATTGCAGACAGCTCAACGCCCGCATGCTCGCCCCCGGCACACCATACCACCGCCTGTCAAGCGTCACGACGCAGCCACTCACCACCTCCTCGAGTCTAGATCAATTCGCCATCCCGATCCTCCGCTTCTCCAACGACAACAACATTTCCACCGGCGACGAGATCATCGTAGTATACTACCACGGCGGCGGCCTCTACGTCGGCGAGGCAGACAGCGAAGAACTATCATGCAGGCGCATCGCCAAAGACTTTGAGGGCGCGACGGTGTACTCAGTAGGATATAGACTCATGCCATCATCCCCAGCCTCAACCTGCGTTTCCGACTCTCTCGACGCCTTCCACCACATCCGCTCCCTCCACCCATCCCCCGCAACCAGATTCATCATCATCGGCTCCTCCAGCGGCGGCCAGCTCGCCGCCGCCGTCTCGCAAACCGTGCCCCGCGGATCCCTCCACGGCGTCCTCTTGCGCTGTCCAGTCACCAGCGACGGCGGGAGCTCTCTGGACTTCGTGCCTCCCTCCTTGCGATACGCCTATACCTCGCCCACCTCGCCGTCTTTCGTCACGAGCCTGTTGGGCGTCTTCTCGCGCGCCGTGCCGCGTGACGGGCTGGAGAGCATGCCGCTTGAGGCCGGGGCGGAGACGCTGGCTGCGCTGCCGAGGACGTGGGTGCAGGTTTGTAGTAATGATACGCTGTACTCTGATGGTGTTTGTTATGCGATGGCGCTGGCGGGGGCGGGTGTCGAGGTGGAGGTTGAGGTTGTGAGGGGGTGGCCTCATACGTTTTGGTTGAAGGCGCCTTGGTTGGCGAGGGCTGTTGAGGCGGAGGAGGAGATGGTTTGTGGGTTGAGGTGGGTTCTTGGGAGGTGAAGATGGAGGGAGGGTTTCGGG
Organism: Colletotrichum phormii; assembly: GCF_030913505.1. Taxonomy (NCBI): domain Eukaryota; kingdom Fungi; phylum Ascomycota; class Sordariomycetes; order Glomerellales; family Glomerellaceae; genus Colletotrichum; species Colletotrichum phormii. The sequence continues at coordinate 2,256,371 of NW_026851445.1, read as the reverse complement.
TCGAGGTTAGAGTGGTTGTTTGGAGGGTGTTTTTTCGGCGTGTGTGGGTTGGTTCGGGATTGTGAGGCGCGGCTATGGAGAAGCGGATCTTGAGAGGCTGTCTTTGGGGGTCGATTTGTGTGTCTCGCGACTATGAGAAACAAAACGACGGGGAATGCCATCATTGGGCTCGTACCATCTGGGTGACCCATCGTGGTGGTCTGGTTTTTTCTTGTGTTGATCACGTCCCGTCTGCGAAGACTCAGGCCCATCCCGAGGAAGTACGTCTTGCTTGGCCTGTTATCCTGCTGAGATCAGATAGTCTGGTTGGACGAAGGCAACATGTCGATTGAGCAAAGTCCAGAAATCTTGCGTGTCCCTGCTTCTCGTGAAGAGATGTCAGTACACTATAAACAAGCGACGAGAGGAAGTAGTTAAATTTTCTTGAGACAATACTTCGCTTTTGGTGTGGAGAATTGGGAGAGGCATCGGTCAGATCCGCAAAGTTTTGGCTGACGTATGGAAATTTCTTGGCAGGTACTCGTTTTCGTGCGTTGACGATATAGAGCCAATGCCGCCCCTGAGGCTCCTGGCTCGCTGTTCCTTGTGTATGAGGCTCAGGAGGATCGACGACTCGGACAGAGACTGAACAGAAATTTTGGGAGCTTCCCTCCACGCTTGTTGTAATGCTTCGGATCCAAGACGAGAGAGACGCGGCCTCAAGGAGCCGGTCGGTAGAGGGTCACGAAGGTGTGGCGGGTTGGCAGTCTGCGTGAATTCGATGACGCTGGAGATTTGGCTATCGAATCCCGTGAACGAAGGAACTGGATTTCGATTTCTAGACTTCCGAGATAAGCGTATTCATTCTTTATGAAGATACCAGTGAGCAATGGAGAAGACTGGCCGTCACCATGATTCCAGAGAGTGATAGATACTTAGGAGTCTCGTCATATTGAGCGCGTACGTTTCACATCGAAAGTCCTGTTGTTTTTCCTTCTCCCTCTGTAATGGTACTACTGAGCCGGCTAAGCCTGATGGGGACCCAGTAGAGAGGAGATCAGCTTTCATGGCCTGGCTTGGCATTATCGACATTGTCGAAAGTTGGGTTCGTAAACCCCTGGTTGATATGCTCGATGAAATCAAGAGGCAGCTCAAGACTGGCTACAAGTATCAGGGAGCACTATTTTGGTAACATGAATGAAAAGAAGGGCTGGTCTTACCTTCCCCAGAAAAATATCACTCGGCAACGATGGGTTCATGGAGTTGGTAAAGGCTCAACCAAAATGATGCTGCAATTTGGTCTGACGGAAGGCCTCCTCTACATAATATGATGAGCTATACTAGTTCTTGGGATCAATGCCTATGGTTAAAAAGATCTCTCGTTGAACCTCATTCCTAGTTGTTCGCATATAAAGGACCATCAAAGGGTCCAAGTCACGATCTTGCAGCTCCAGATGGTTTGGGCATTTCGAGATACCTGCCGTATTAAGAGAATAGATTGGAACGAAGGAGCCAATTGGTTTTTTTTTTTTTTTTGAGGACTTCCTTTGAGAATATCGCAATCACATGACTGGCCGTCACCTAGGTAGCAAAAAATAACAACTCGGGACTTCACTCACCGCCCACACACGTGCAACTATTCACATCCCACCCTTTTATTCCCTCTTTTGGAAGTCAATCCCTCCTTCCTACTGCTTCTCTCTGCTCTTTCCTTGTCAACCTCTCTCTCACTGCCTGGGTGACTCGCCAGAATTATTCCGCCCGCCAGCCAGTAGATTATTTTGTCCCCTTCTTCTTCCCTCCACCCACAACACTCACTCACTTCTTCACCCACACGACAATTTTTGTCCCTCAGAACCCAAACAATCAGAATCACCAACAAATTCCTTCAATCACCCCATCCACTACCGACATTCACAATGGCTGGTGAAAACGGTGACGCTCGTCGCAAGGGAGGCGAATACTCGACCAACCCCAACACTCAGCGCACTCGAACCTACCTGGCCAACCAGACTCCTGAGCAGAAGGCGCTAAAGTCCAAGGTCTTCTCGGAGTATCGTGCCTTCCGCACCACCTGCATCAAGCGTGCCAACATGTCCGACTACATCTACGAGCGTGACCGCGATACCAAGGTCAAGATGCTGTCCGACTCTCTCAACACCCTGGTTGCGAACCGGTAAGCAGTACTCTCCTTTGTCTCATTACCTTACCTTCAATCAGTCCTGTACTTCCTATTATTTGCACTTCCCATCATTTCTACCCCCCGCTCCTGTCCTTCACCTTCTCATGCAGCTACACGTGTGAAACCGCATCCCTGGGGAAGAAAGACATACTGACAATGGATAATAGCACTGCCCGCAACATCCAGTACATGGGCCAGTCTGTCAAACGCTTCGCCGAGCGCTACCATGACAAGGCGTTCCTCCGGAGCGTGGAGCAGGCCAATACCCTCCCCCAGGGCGGCCTCTCCACTGGCTCCTCTCCTGAGAGCCAAACTGGCATCACCAACCCCAGCCAGCTTCAGGACTCTGAGGAGGAGGGCGCCAACAATGGTACCACTGCGGCCTCTGACCTCTCGGAAGAGTTGACCACCATCAATCAGCTTCTCGACATGCAGGCCAGAGCCACTATGGAGACCTACAACGGCCTGACTGACATCATGCACGACCTCGGCTTCTAAGGAAGCACTACATGTACTTTGGGCACGCTACACACCCTTGGGTTGGACTGTCTCCTCCTCTTGGCGAGTCTTCTTGGGCTTTCTGTTTTTCTTTTTCCGGTTCCGACTTGGAATATACGATGGAAGGTTTTGGGAAGGAGTGCTGGATTGAGAACGCCCCGGTGGACTACATGCGACGGCTTGGAATCGCGATACCAGACAGGCTTTGAGGAAATGCGAATGAAGCATATTCGCCTGAACAGTCACCTTGCCATGAGACCAATTGATGCATGTGAAATGTGATACGAGAGAGATAAGCCTTTTGCTAGACACAGCGATTTACGACACGTCTACTTTCTGCTAGTGACGTTTTCTACCTACGGTATTGCGCGATCTACGCGACACGAGTGAGTGAAACCTCTCTTCTGCATCGTGGCCAGGTATCTTGGGCAAGCTGATGATGACATACCGGACACGGGCATCATCCCATTACGCGTGTGTGACAGGTAAACTGGGCTGAAGGTGACAAGTTCAGAAACGATGATCGTTGAGGAGGGGACATGACGGGAGGTAAAGCATGACTCGAGTACCCGCCGAGCCTCCATGCATGCATGTGCAAGGAACCTTGTATTATTGTTCTCAACCCAAGTCGCCGGACAACGGCTGAATCGACGCGGGAGATCTCATCGTGTAACCTCCTTCTCACCCACGACCACCGACGCATGCGAGATGAGGCCGGGCTGGCGGAGGGGATAATAATTTAATAGTATCCAGCGGCTACTCAGAATGCTTGGGTTTGATTGATTGCATTTTCAGCTGTTGGTTTGGGCTTGTTTCTTGCAATGGAAGGGTCCACGTCGATACTACAGCGTGGTACTTCGTCGTCGGATGGAGGATGTCAGATTAAAGTCCAATTGAGGTGGTTTTAGTGTTACGGCGCGCCGGGTGGAACATGACCCACAAACGCCGACGCGGGTCCCACAGGGTTGCACCACGGGTCCGTGACGACCCCACGTTCCAGGTGGGGTCCGGCGGGCCGGGCGGAGACTGACGACTCACGGAAATGCAAAAATTGCCTTTTCTTCTCTGCTTTGTTACCAAAATGCATCCACAACGCCCAACATCATTCTGCCCTTGCCCGGTAACCCCGCATCCACAAGAGACTCGATAAAGCGAGCCGCGCCGATGGTTTAGTGGTAAAATTCTCCGTTGCCATCCAGCAGCGTCGGGGAGCCGGGGGTTCGATTCCCCCTCGGCGCAACAATGATCGCGAGTCTCTCTTTTTGCAGGTCTGCGGCATGGGTCCAACTTTATGAGGAGAATTTGGACCGCTATCACCGCGGCTTTGTGATTACGCGACGAAGAGGAGAAGAGTACTTTGAATACAGGTAGCTGAAGTAAATGAAACCCGAGGTACCTTGACACAGTCGAGGTCATATCAACGTTCACATCAGCAGGGCCACATTTCATCATATGCGAGACCATAGAAAGAACGTTCGTTTCTGCTGCTCCGAGTTAATACACACTGCTATTGCTTCGTCTGCTTTCTCCATTCCATGTGCTCGCGTGCAGGAATCCCTCAAAGCCTACAACGCGAAGACGGAAGACGGAAGACGGAAAATTCGAGTCAGGAGAGGAGTCGGAAGAATGCCATGAGCCACAAGCCAGAATCAACTGGCTGGCTGAGCTTTCAAAGGAGATAATCAAAAGGTGGCTTAGGGGGAGGGAGACAAAAAGGGAGATATGGAGGACTTTGGGTTGGGGGAAGAGAAGGGATTGAAGATGACGCGAGAAAGTATTTGGAACTAGCAAGCGTGCCTCTTTGGCTAGGCCATCACGTTGTACTTACTTACTATCGCGAGACTGAGCAAGGCTGAAATTATGAGATTGGTATTGTCAGGGCTGTCTTTCCAGGCCTATCTGATAGGCGATGCTGTCGTCATTGCCATTGTTTTCATCCATGCTGCTTGCCTCACGCGTATTCAGCGTCTAAGCCACAACACATTCCAAAACCTTGAGCAATACCTCTTTCACTACTGCGCGTGTGAGGAACACGCTGGCAGTTCTATCAGAAAGCAGCGGCTCATCTCTGCGTGCGCCCTGATTCCACGAACCTGAACTCTTTGGCCAGAAGTCTTGTCTCCGTCAAGTATGGGAGGGAGTACGAACCTTGGGCTTCCAACGACAACCATAGCCTTGCCGCACTCGATTTAGTTGGCGACACATCCTTTCCTTCTTGCTTTCAAACAGAATTTGAATTGTTGGTGTTTCGCGTCCGTACTGATGGTTCCGACGCTGCGAAGCTCACCAGGCTATCTTGATCACCTTTGTAGCCACCCGAATGGCATTTTGCAGCTTGGTGTGTATGTCGGTGAAACGACCCTTACGGTTGAAGGCGGCTGACGAACCTTTCCCTCCATGTCTCTTTTCCCTTCCGAATTCATTTTCCTGGGTTTTCTGGGCGAGGACATCATAGAACACGTGGGAATAAATAACAAAGGTGTCACCTGTAGCTTATCCCGCCTAACAAATACAGTTTTCCGTTAATGTCCACAGGCATCTCCAGCACAGAGTTTTTCCGGCCGATCTACCTCTCCGTCCATCTCTCTTTCTCTTTCTTTTCTCCTCCTCCCCTCCTCACAAGCACACTCTCTCTTTCCCGTCATAAAACCTACGAAAGACAATCCTTCCTGCACATGTCCAACCTCGAAGGATCCATGCCAGCGTCCACTCAAGTCCGGCAGCTTCCATCACTTCTGCCCCACTACCTAATCTGCCACTGTCTTGCTCGTCCAAGTCGAGTTGACGTAATGTTCCTCTCTCACTCAGTTGACGACTTGGGCGGCCGCTCGGTCTTCTCTCACGTTGAAATTCCTGCATCTTGTTGCTAGTCTCCAACAGCCGAGCCAATCTCACTCCCATTTGGCATCACCCTCCTTCTACTCATCATGAACGACATGAACATCCGTAACACAGCCGTTAGGAGATATGCGAGCAGAGAGAAGCTCGACCTTGTTCCCCATGACCCATCTGAGCCCTTTGGCTCGGGAGATTTCCCGCCCTTCGAAGACGACTACCAGCCGCGCTCACTCCGGCCCACAGCGGAGGAGTCCAAGCCAGGAAACCCCCAGCTCGAGATCTTGCAGCCGATTCGCGGCGGCAGAGACGTTGGCTCCCAGATATTGCTCTGCAAGGTCGTCCGCGGAACAGCGGACGGCAACAACGACAACAAGAAGCATGCACCCTTCCCGAGTTGACCCCAGCACGAGCATGGCCTCGTCGTCGCAAAAGTATTCGACCCTCGACTCTATCACATGCGTGGCGGATTCGACTTGGCCAAGGAACCACCCTTTGACGATGCGGCCGTCGCGTATAGCGAACTCTGCCGCGAGGCCGCAGTGTACCAGTTCTTCTACGAGAAAGGGAAGTCCGGACACCCTTTCATGATCGCTCAATACTACGGCTGCTGTATCGCCAATGTCAAGATGTTCAACGACGCCGCGACTCCGGACACGTGGGTTGGCCTCATCCTCATCGAGTACATTGAAGGCCTTTCAATTGAGGCCATGTGCACTCGTGACCACAGTACGGGGTACCTCCAGCCCCCGCTAGGCGAACATGTTTCACTTCATAGTGATCAAAAGGCTGAGGGAAAGGGGCAGACAAAAATGTTGACACTGAATCGCCAAGTATGCTTGGACGCCATCCAAAGCCTCCTCGGGCAGATCGTTGTCTGCATGCATCTGAGTGTATCCGTTCCAGACATCTTTCCCCGTAACATCTTCCTCACTCTCCGCAACAACGCACTCGATTTGCAGACTCCCAGGGTCGTCATGTTGGACCACAGATTCTCATCTGTCTGGGAGCACACCCGAGCTAGCAAGGCAGGATTACCAGCCTACTTTGCCGACCTGAAACTACCTCTCCACCCATGGGAACAATTCGGTATCCGCGGCAAGATGCGTCAGTTCCTCGGTTGGATCCCTGAAGAATGGGACGATAGGAAACAATTGCTAGAGACAACGACCCACGGGGCAGCCGCCTCAACTCCAGCAACGGGCCAAGCCTCCAGCGTGCCCGTGACCACCGAGAAGACGGGGATCGCAAAGTCGTTTGACGACTGGCTCGTGGACTGTTTTGGTCCTTTGGAAGATAGCAACCCAGACTATGCCGTATTCCCAGAGGATGGTTCTGGCAGTGGCGAGGAAGATTAAGATAAAGTCGATGTCTCGGATCAGGAACAACCTCAACCAGACGTGAAGACCGCGATCGAGGTAAGTCCCGTTGAACCCTCTACCCCACCAAAGGCCCCTCCCAAGTTTCCCTTGCTAACTTCTTTAGATTGCGCAAGAGCAGGAACAGCAGGACTATGCGGAAATGGTAAGATTGCGAAGAGAAAGGCAGAGATTGCGCGCCCAGCAGGCCTCGATCCCGCAACGCCCACGAACGCCGCGTCGCGCCCGCACCCAGGACATCTCCACCCGTTCACCCACACGCAAGGCCGAAGCAGAGAGAGAAGAAGGAGGAGGAGGAGGAGATCAAGAAACCTCAATGACGTCAACCAGCTCCACGTCCCAGATCGCCAACAGTCCCTCTCACCAGTATCTGGTCGGCATCATCGCCCGGGAGGCCACCGGCTCGGGCTCGGGATAATCGACTTCTTCTAGAAGAAATGGATTTCTTCTGAGACTTGTTCTAGGTCATGTAAACTCTAAAGGTATCATGAGAACAAATGTTGACAAAAAGAAAAGGCCGCATATAAATCCCCCCTTCCAAGTTTGGAAAATAATGCAAAGGTCATCGAAAGCCAATCATCCGTTGGGATACCCCATCCAGTGGTGGATAAAACTTGTAAGACGCTGTGATGCAACGCAAATGTAGATCCTGTAAACTCCAACTCCATGCAGAGGATTTCAGCTAAAAAAAAAAACCCCCCTTTAGAACTTCTCCATAAAGTTCTTCCTAACAGTCCACATGCGCGCCCTCTTCCCGTAAATGAACATGGGGATCGTGGCAAATAGGAAAATGAGCTGGATAACGCCCAACCAGATAAACACCATCTTGGGTCCATCTGAGGTAATCCAGTGCGTGACAAACAGACTAAACACGAGACCGTGGAAAATATTCTTGCTAAAGTTGAGCGTGACGAGCGCCTCGCCCGCGTACTGCCGGTAGCTGTCGACGCAAAAGGTAATGGACGTCGTGGACCCCAGCGTGCAGCCAAACGAGATGAGGCCGAAGAAGACGGTCGGCACGATCCAGTGGTCCCGCTCCTGCGCGGACCAGCCGAAGCCCATGAGGCCGATGACGGTGGTCACGAGCACCGGCGCCGCCATGACGAGGCGGAACTCTGGCTCGTAGAGGCCGCCGTTGCGGCGCGCCATGGCCTTGACGATGATGTCGCTTACTTTTCCTGCGACGGCGGTGCCGAGGATGCCGCCGATAAAGGGGGATAGGTAGACAAGGCCTGTCTGAAGGGCGTCAAAGTTGTACGACGCGCGGTTGCGGTAGATAAGGGCGACCGACTCGGAGACGACGATGAGCCAGCCGACGGAGAGGGAGTAGACTGCGGCAGACCACAGTACGGCGGGATAGACGAAGAGGACAAAGGGCCGGAGCATGACCTTGAACCAGCTGTCATGGTTCAGACGGCCGTTCCAAGGCTTGAGCTGCTCGTTGAAGGATTTCGCGGGTTGGTGGCGGAGGGTGTGGGTGTAGGCCAGAGCTTTTGGCGGCGAGCCGACGTCGGAAGCTTGCATTTTGAACTTTTCGCTCTCCACAGCTGGAGCGTTGTGGAAATAATCCGATCCGGAGATGGGTGTGCCGGACGCACCAGATGTCCGAGAGACGGGCACTGGGTTGGAAGAGTCCGGTGTCTCGTCCTTGGCGTCTTTCACCTGCTTGTCAATACCGCTATCCTGTTTCTCATCTGGGCCTGGTGCGAAGCCAACGTGAAGGTCCTTGTGCGGGTGCGAAGCAACGTGCGGCGACTGAGGTGCAGGGCTTGTGGGAGCTATAACGGCATCTTCATGAGCGTCATGGACCTGGGGAACATGATGACGTGATGAGAATCGACGAGCAAAGCTCGGTCTGCGGGATGGCTTTCGTGACTTGGGGAGCGGCGTTCGGTCCCAGAAGGTCTCCGGCACGAACAGGAATAGGAGCACGCCACAGAAGGCGACAATCATGGCCACGATCCTATCGACACATTAGCACTGGAGTCATGTAAGATTTTTTGTGTGTCCATGGCTTACCAGAAAGTCCAACGCCATCCAAGACCTTGAATGATGAGGGCACTGATGAGTGGGATGATGTTCTTGCCGCCGAGCAGCAGGAGTGTGTATATGCCGATTCGGAACGCTCTCTCATGAAGGAAGAAGATTTCGGCAATGGTGGCCGAGGGAAGGCACTCTACAGGACTGACAGCGATACCCTGAAAGATTCTGGCCAAGATGAGAGAGGTGAAGTTGGGTGACAAAGCCGCCCACACGGAGCTGAGGATGAAGATGACGGAGCTAAAGAGGTAGACGGGCCTCTTTCCGTACAGAATAGCCGTCGGAGAAAATATGACGGAGCCGAGGCCCATGCCCATCATGTACAGACCAGTGGTCAAGGAGACTGTCTCGGTCTCGATGTGGTAGTCCTCGGCGACGTTGTTGAAGCCGGCGGCAAGCAAGGGGGTCATGCCACCACCGACCATGCAGTAGAAACCAAGAGACAGCAGAGCGCAATCGCGTCGCCATGAAGGCCAGTTGAGAGGGTCATTTGCAGACTCTTCAGGCTGGGGGTTGAGGATGATTCCGTCCTTGGTCGTCTTTGCATCGGGCTCTGGTGGGGCCGCGTTGGCCGGAGATTGGCGGCCGGTTGGTGTGTCTACCGGCTCCGGGAAACCAGTGGGGATAGATGAGTGAGAGGTCCTTGCGGGCGCGTTGCGTAAGCCGAGCGGCTCGTTGCGATGCGCAGCGAGGAGAAGCACAGAACCTGCAGGTTGTCAACTTGGTGGCCTTGGCATGGGCGCGGGAAACCGAAAAGGGGGTTGCATACCAGGGACTTCAATCGTTTTGGGGTCGTTGAGAACACCCATACTCCATTTTGGAATATTGGCATTCTCGTCATCTGTGGCTTCGGCACTGTCGGATTTGTTCTTATTGCCAAAGACGCCACCGAAGCGACTCTTCCACGTGAGAACGCCCGCCATGTTGAGATGTTCTACAGGTGGTCTTCCCAACCAGGGATGGCAGTGCCAAGGAACTCTGTTTGCTGTCGCTTTGGTCGACTACAATGGCAAGTTATGCGGACTTTGTTGTTGGGGGAGGGAGAATAAAAAAGAACGAGCAGAAGGGTCAGGTGGAGGAAAGACGGATGTCGTTGGGCACGAGGGGTCGACACAAGATTCGTCCTAAGATCGGTCGAGCATAGTCTGTCTGGTTCGACCGTGCATCCAAAAAAAAATAGATGAGATAAGGTTGCAGATGTCCAAGAGCCGGATGAAGGAAGATGCCGAGGCAGTACGACTATGCGCTTTAGGAAGAAATGCAAATTCTTCTGGAAAGTCCTGCGCCGGTGCGAGGCGATGTGTGCGGAGGCGGTGAGAAGTGACAACTCTGGAAAGAGACGCTGGAGGGAGGAGAGGAGAGGAGAGGAGAGGAGAGGAGAGGAGCGGGAGATATGGGGTAGAAGAGGTGTTGGCGCAACGAAGCCGTTGATGGAAATAGCGTTTGGATGTCAACAACGAGGCCAACCTCGATGGCAGATGATGGGCTGCGCGCAGCGGGAGAGGAGAAACTATCCAGGTCCGTGCAGAGCGATGGCGTCAGACTGGCAACGCGCCGTTTGATTGTGATTAAGAGAGCGAGGGGGGTTGCGTCTCACGTAGGGGGCAGGCGACCAGGAGATCAAGGATGAACCTCGAGCTTTATGTTGGTGTGAAGAGGGACGCAATGTTATCGTGCCCTGGCAAGCCGCAAGCCGTAAGCCGCAAGCCTGGGGGAAGGGAGCATGGGATGAAATGAAATATCGGCGCTTGGTTGTCAGGATTGGCCGGCCACCGAGTCAAGCACGGCGCACAGGAGCCAAGGGAGACGAGAAGCAATTCATGCCCAGCAGCAGCAGCGGTATGGCAAGGTATCCGTAACAAAGTACCAATATGACCGTATTCGTACGCAGCAAGTAGGTATAGTAGTATGGTAGCTTGCAGGCTCGCAGAATCAGATGGTGGAGTTTTCTGGTTGTGGGTGCCAAGTGCGTCGCGTCGGGCGGGTTCCGTGGGGAATTTTTTGAGCAACTGGAGGGGTCGAGACGGCCCTTCATCCACTGGATAGACTCAACGCAACCTGGACAGATTGGCAGGTGACTCGACGTCGGCGGGTGCGTGCGACAAGACTGCGCGCGCGAAGTGCGATGATCGATCCAGGATTCAAGGATGGATGCGGCGTTGGCGGCGGTGTCTCTCTTGAGTCCAAGCAGCCTGCAGGTTGTATCCGTACTTCCCACCTTCGTACTTTGGGTACGGAGTATTGGCACCAGGCAATACGCAGCAGAATGCCTGCGGGGGCGCTTGAGAGGCACTTGGAGCCTTGGAGGATGGCGGCGATAGCCTTGGTCGACAAAGGAGGTGAGGAAAAAGGGCCACATGTCCAACTCCAAGTCCCCCCCCCTAAGGAGCCCCAACAGCCAATACGCGTCTGCATGCTGGCCCCGGATTGCAGGACCCCTAAAAGCGAGGCTAAACCCCCATGCTCAAGTCCGTGAGTGACTTGGGTGAGTAGGTGACCTGGGTGCTGGGCGCATCTTCTCCACTTGGACCGTGTGAATCAGCGGTCGAAGATGGTGGCGAAGGCGGTGACACCAGATCCATCATCCAAGGAATATCCAATAATTAATCCAACTTCCATGATCCAACTTCCAGCATCCATCATTCATCGCTGTGCGGGTGACGGGTGACGGGTGACTCCAACGTTGTTGATTATAGACTTTCTGTGTCCAGTCACCGAGAGTTGAGACTCGGGAGAGTACATAAGTAGTCTGGTAGCGTAGGCATTCGTCAATGTCTTGGGGTCTCGGAGCAACCCGAGCAGCGCCAGACCACCACCACCATGGCACCATCTGCATGCTTGCTCGTCTCTGCTGACCTCGGGCTCGGATGTAATGGAGGTTTCTTGTTCCCCCCCCAAAGTGAGACTGACCCCATGGTGAGATTTGTGATGGATGGATGGAATGAATATGTTATTTCTGCGGCCTGCTCGTCGCATAAAGAAAGGTTGGGTGAATTGCGTGTCTGATGTAGAGTCGTTGGCTTGGGCCGCGATTAAGATGCGGCTGAGTGCTTGACGGAAAATAAGACAAGGAAAACAATTAACTGGAAACCTCGTCGGGCAAGAAGTACGGAGTATCTGGCAAGCCTGGGCACCTCAGTCACGCAGAGTGCGAAGCTGAAGACAAAAACAGCAGTCGCCATGTCTGGGCGCCCAGGATGCACCTGCAAATACTTGCCTTACCTTACCGCACTTGCCGTTGGTGTCCTCAGTCCTTGAGTCCTTCCTTCCCTGGGGCCTGGGAGCCTGAGGTGGACGGACCCCTGCAGAATCTTGCTTATGTCATGCAGCCTCTCTCAAGGTGTCTCACGATGTTCCTTAGTGCCTCAACGTCATCGTGCGTGAGAATATCCGACCCCACATTCCCACGCCGCCTTTCCCAATGGAGCCTGCCGTGGTTTAAGCGTGACCGCGTCTGCCAGGAAGGAAGGTGCACATTGCACACCCACGACACCCACGCTGCAGCTCCTGTCGATTTCGATTGCTACCGAACCTCCAGATGAACGTCGGATTTTTCCCGTCATTGACAACGGCAACTAAGATTCCAGCATTCCTCCAGCCTCCTCGACTAAGCTGTCCAGCTGCCCGGAAAACCGTTGACGCTACAAAACGATCCATCCACCACCCTGTTCTATATCGAACCACTTGCTCCAAAGAATTTTTTTTTTTTTTTTTTAGCTTGCTCCATTCTACGTACTCCGACAGCTGCCACCTGCAGCCCTCCACTCGTTCTTGTCCAAGAATTAATTCTGTCGCATATCAGCGTTACGACTCGCATCACAACACATCACGGGATAATCTTCGAAGACGTCAGTCGGCAGCACACTGCATACATCCTTGGCATCTGAGCAGCCCAAAGTAACCAAACAATCGACACCACTATTCACAATCACCATGCAACTGCTGAGACATACCGCCCGCACCGCTTTCCGGGGCTGCAACACCAACCTCACCAATGGCACCCGCATACCACTCCCCAAGCAATCCATCTCTGCCGCCGCTGCCCACTTCTCCACGTCTCGTACCAGCCCGGCCAAAAACCAGATCTACGCATCGTAAGTGGGCCGCTGCAGATTCTCCAACCTACCTGCCTATCCAATCCTTGCCCTGGCCTCTCCTCTCGATAGCACTCGCCCGCTAACCTCTGCTTCTGGCGCCAGTGTCCGCCGTCCTGATGACTTCCACACCTATCAACTTCTTTCCTCCTCCTCTCGCACACCACTGATAACACTGTGGACCACGTCTTGGTGCGGGACTTGTCGAGTCGTGGCCCCTCTTATACAATCCATCGTAGAGTCTGGTGTCGGTGAAGCGGAGGGCGGCGTAGGCTACTGCACTGTCGAATTCGACTCTCCCGACGTCATGAGCGAAGGATTGGGCATGACCTACATGATCACCTCCATCCCGACTCTGCTGAGCTTCGACAACCAAGAGGCCCAAATACAGACCAAGGTTCACGATGCCAAGAAGTTGACAGACCGCGCTTTCCTCGAAGAGTGGATCAGGTCTGAGGCTCGGCGGCACGGCCAGCGCGGAGGTGGCGGAGGATCCGGCGGCGTTTTTGGAGGGTTGTTTGGTGGTTTCAAATGATCAAGACGGACGGTCGGTCGGTCACCAATCGGACGTGCTTCCAGCGAAACCATGTGCCTGGTTCATCTGCCGGCACGAGGCAGACGAGGCTACCGAACGTGATCAAAACGAAACGCTCATCATTCGGCTGGTCGTTGACTAATAATGCAATACACTCGATCCCCCCCAATCCCACCAAATATCTCTCTCAAGGCGTGAAGAAGACCTCCTCGACGGGCTTCCACCACGCCGGTTCGCCTGCTTCGCTGCTCACCGCGCCGGGAACCAGAGACTCCTGCCAGCCGTCGGTCATGGCCCACCATTCGCGGACCTTGGGGTTCTCCTTCATCTTCTCCATGTCTCCGGCAAAGTCGTAGCCGACGTACTTCATGGTCGCAAACAGAATGCGTGAGTCGGGCTCGTGCCAAATGCTGTCTGCTTAGAGTCAGTCTCTGCAAAGCTCGGATAGTCCTGCGAGGTCGGTGTTGGGGCCGACATCACCGGATGACCTACAATCGACAATGTTGCACTCCTTGATCTGCTTGAGCACCTCAGGCCAGACGTTGGCGTGGACCTCCTTGTACTTGTCGATGAACTCGGGCTTGAGCTTCACAATCTGGGCAATGCGACGACCGGGGTTCTTCTGTCTGGAGGATACGGGCGCAGGAGCCTCCACCTCGGTTGGGCTACTGGGCGCGGGGGGAGAAGAACGCTTGTTGGACCACATGATGCTCGTTGGACGCGTTTGAAGGGTTCGTCGTCGATGGCGGAGGTGGTGAAGTTTTTGCTCGCAAAATGTGCTCGGCGGAGGGCTGATCCAAGTGTGTCCCGTGGACTCGGCCGTCGGCCTGGCGAACCTGGAGCGTCTGCTTAGAGCCGATCGATCAGCGGGGGGGAGAGGGGGGGGGGGGTGACTTGGACTCGAGAGTCGACGGAACTCGGCCAAGTCGGGGGAAGAATGTCGCGAGGCGGGGCGCGAGGGGTAAACAGAATGCGGGGATTTGGGGAGGGGAACGCCACGGATACTCGTCCACCAACAAACACAGCGCGCAGTTACACGGCACACACACGCACACACGCACACACGCACACACGCACGTACGCTAGGAGTTCTGCAGCGCGGGATGAGGAAACGGGTGGGCAAACAATCGTTACACACAATAATGCACACCTATCTGTTGGAGAGCCGTTGTTGCGACTGTGATGGGTGAAGAGGCCGCAGAGCGACTTGACAAGAGAGGACCACGGGAAGGCCTCTCTACTGAATACTGGCGCCTGAAGTGTCTTGTCCTCTTCCGCTTCATCCGTCGGTCAAATCTTGTCTATGGTGCGGTGTGCGATGGACAATGCGGTAATACGTTGTACGGTTGGGACACGGATTAGTCAACTGCAGCGATCTGTTGAGCGGTAATCGTGGGGATCGTGATAAATCCGGTTCGCCCGCGCGGTAGATGCACGGCAGGCCCGACAAGCTTCTTATACAGTCGTCAACCCAACTCAAAAGTGTTCATTCCTCCTCGGTCCAGCAAGCTTGCAGCAGTCGCAGCAAAGCTTCAGTACCGGGGTCCGCGTCAGGTGCTCCACGGTGCCGCACCGTCTGAACTTGACGATGATCTGAGCGTCTCCGGGCGCGTCTCACTCACCTCGCTCAACTTTACGGGTCCTACATCTAGTCAGCTCTCCAACCTTGCTTGATCGCAGTCGCAGGCCGCAGGAGCAACGGCGGATAGGTTGTCAAGGTTCCAGGTCTGGTCTCTGGACGGGTGCTCGAATTAACCCAGCCAGTCAAATTCCTCCAAGCTACCTTCATCCCTGGCACCTCTCAGACCCTAGTCAGCCCGGGGCTCCGGTCTCGACTCTGATGGAATCTCGAACTCAATACCCCCCACCGAACCGCACTGAATTCCCTCTTCCAGCCTTGATGGGGTTTTAATGTTTCTCTAATTGCGGTCCGTACTCTGTGTGATTATCCGCTCCCCAGGGATCTGATTTCTATTGCCCGTAACGTGCCGCGAGAGCACCACGTAGCGTGTATTGCTTGCGCTGCTGTCGGCTTCCGACCCTGACGGGTTTATTAATCTGGCCCGATGGCGCTGACCGAGAGGGAGGTGACAGGTCAGAGGTGCGCTTGTCGCGTGCGGCGCTGCCGGCGGAGCGGACGTCGGCTATCTGCCCGCATCTGGCGGGGTTCTGATCGGCGAATCATGGCATTCATCCTGTATGGGTCCGTAGACGATTGACTGCTCTCGTGGTTGCATTGCATGCCAGTGTTTGCCGTCATCTGTTCTCCTTCGCAGGCCTCCGGAGGTGCAAGTATCATGAATAACGAAGCTACCTTGTGAACGCGCAACACGAATAAGCTTGAAATGTTTCATGTTTTCTTTCTTCAATTTTCTTTTGAGGCTTTTCTTACACCAACCTTATTTCATCTACGGTGGAATCCTCTCCCGAAGTAGGGACATGGACTGGTGTCAGCTTATTTGCATGGGATGAGGAGGGGTCTGCGCGGTGAGTGGCAGGCCGCTTAGAGGTCGTTTTGGGTAGGGGAGGTTACGGTGAGCTTCTGGTTCTTTTTGAGGACCATTTCCGGAGATGGGTAAGGTGAGGTTTGTTTGTTGAGAGACGTCGTGGGTTTGATACTGTTTCAGGGATTTTGGGTAGTTAGGTCATTTTTAAGAGAGTTTTTTTGTATATTTTATCAAATTGAGAAAGTTGCCGGTGGATGTGAAAGAGGGGTTCTTCTTCGTCCCATTCAGAATTAAACCGTTAACGTATGGTATAAGTCCTCCGCAAGAAAGTCATCAACGTAAAGGTGTCGAAATACTATCGTGGCAGCAGTGCCAGTTTTACGTGGATACAATAAAGACACTGATTTCTATGCTGTATTACACTGGTTCCCTAGATCCTTTGCACTCCTGGTTTCGGGTTTGATGTGAATTATGTGATGGATACTTATACACGACAAGAGCTTGGGTGAGCGGTGCCGTATAGTCTCTGGCTTGCGGGGATGGATGCCGGGGAGGGCGCTGAGGACGATGAAGTTTGCATCTCGGAGTGACGGGTGAGGCATTGGATGGCTGTTACGATGCAGTCCAGCGCGGTAATCGAGAGAGATGGCGATATTGGAGGGGGATGTTTGAAGGGTTGGGACTGGGTCTGGGTGGGTGAAGTGAGGTGAGTAGTAAGTAGCGTGGTGAGAATTCACTCGTCCACGTCGGGGCCTTTTAGTTTGGACTATTGCTCGCGATGCTATGAGTTAAGGCCATAATGTCGGGGAAGTGAGACGTGCTCCTACGACCCGGGATCCAGAGGAACTTGGATCGAGGCAGCGAGGCCCACGACGCTGTGTAGTCTCGGTCTTGTCTAGCTAGTTTGTTTTCGTAAGATGGACCAAGTCAACGGGATGGCCGCGTTCCACTTTCAGAAGAGCTCTGCTAAAACGACCTGCCGATGCTTGGAGAGGTTCCTAGGTGGAGGTTGGTTCGTTGAGTGGCGTGCAGATGGGTTGTCGAGTGAGATCAAGAGGGTTTCTACGCGAGTGATCCGTGAGGTGGTACTGGGATCACAACAAGTCGTCAGGGAGAATACACAGCCTACTTTTGGCGAGGTGGTTTTGATGAAGTGGCCGTTGAACATCTGGCTGTGGCGCGGTGAGGGCATCACTACTGTCCCATATATACTCTTGGGTGTCTCTCTGCTAGAGTAGGACGTGGAGGGGGACTGGAATTTTGATCCAGAGAGGCTTTTCGAGTGCACGAGACATGATGTTTACGACCTTGGTTATGGTGCCCATCTTGGAGTGGGAAGCAGGGGCTTCGTTCATGATCACGTGTGCTCCCCGAAGGTGCCCGGAGACTCTGATCACGACGAATATTTTTCTTGCAATCGTATGAGGACTGAGTCGTTCCGCTACAGGCTGAAGATGGAAACTGGGAGACGGCTTTGCCTTAACTCAAGTCTATATCTTCCTCAGATCTTATGTGACCTGGAGCGAGGTTTTCCCTCTAGTATGTGGTGTCGTGGTGCTGTGCGAGAGGATGGCCAGCTTACGGACAGCTATTGAGGCTAAGGTACTTGCGGCTTCTTACCACAGACGACACATTGTTGTGGACAGATGCTTGAGATCATCGTATGTGTAATCAGCTCTTCAGTTGTCTTCCTTAAAGCATTCAGAGATAGTCATTCACTTGCTGCCTTTTGGTCAGTCTCGTGATTATCGGAATGATTTCACTTCTTCGCCGAGAAAGGAAATTCAAATGTGAGGCTGGCGTGTATCAGAGACTTAGGACCCGCCTTCTTTCACAAAGTTCAACACTTCGATATCTTTCTCATCCACCCTAGAAATTTCAACGGTAAGGGATGGCGCGGGCAGGTTGGTTCGTGAAGTCTTCTCTCCTGTTTAGTAAATCTCAGGGAATACGCAAACTTCAGAGACCAGAAAAGAAGAATAGAGATAAAGAAGAGGAAGGCCATTAAAACACGTCTACAACAGATCAAGCCGCCAGTGAAGAAACCTGGTGGCAAACTATCCCTTCCCTCATTTCCAATGTTTGCCAGGCCCTTCCAGAGGAAAATTTAACAATGTGGAAACCTCAATTTGTCCAAGGACAAAATCATTGCGCTTTCAACCTGCTCTGAGCAAAGTCAAGAACATCTCAGAGCCTCTAACTCAATTGTAATCCACAACCCCAGCAACATCCCAGCTGGCAGCAACATCAGCCCCCGGAGCTTGCCAACCTCACAAGTCACCCCAGCGACCCGCCGTCAAAAACATTTCGGCACCCGGAACGGGCCCCATTGTAGACCTCAGCCGCAACACCAGCCCTAAGCTAAACCCACCACACCATAACCACAATTCCGGCGTCCCCTAGCATCTCAAACTACGAGTTATCAATATGCGTCGATGGTTTAGTGGTAAAATTCTCCGTTGCCATCAAGCAGCGTCGGGGAGCCGGGGGTTCGATTCCCCCTCGACGCAATTCTTTTGCTTATTGCGTGGAAATACGCGTCGAGTCGAAGTCGTGGGTTGCGGATTTTCGGTTTTTGTGATTTTTGGGGGTCAGTTGAGGTGTTGTGTGCTGTGTGGGGTGCCATGTGACCCCACTTCACAACCACACTTGCATTTGCAAAGTAAATAAAATACACTGGAAGGACGAGTTGATGGGATGCTCAGGGGGAGGAGGTGAGTAGGTATGTAAGTGGTATGTCGTTGCTGAATATATGCGTGTAGCATCACATCACGGCAGTGTTTTGTTGCGAAATATACTTTGAGGCTTATTCATGTTAATGGGGGAGGAACTTCACGTTTGCGGCAAGTCGATAGATATGCAAAACTCCATTCAACATTACCAAACTGGCAGGCAACTCGTTGCATCAGATCAGCCCTGTTGACCAGAAGGCGAATTGCGGATGTCTTCTAAAGTATGATTCGATGTAACAACAACCTAGGTCCCACACGAGACCATCGGTTTAGATACCAGAACATGCATGCATGAATGACCTGGGCTGTATGGGCATTCACATCGCCCTGCCAAAACATGCAACACTCAAAAAAGCAATCAGTTGCGCTACGAGTAAAATGTAATGTCCCTAGCAAGGCTCGAACTTGCGACCTTTGGATAACCCCCAGGATGTTTCCCAGAGTCATATGTATTTAATATGAGACCAACGCTCTACCGACTGAGCCATAGAGACGATCTTGTGTGACAGCCGCTGCGATGGGTGGTACCAAGAAGCGAGAGAGGACATCGTGGGCGGGGCAGAAGGGGAGAGACGATTATTGTGGGAGGGGAACGGGGCTGGAGAGGGAAATCTGGGCCAGTCACGACTCACGATCGTGACGGATGGAGAGGGAAACAGGGTCTTTTGATTTCCCTCAAAGTCGAACGCGTTGTGTATATGGAGACCGTGTGACCCAAACGAGACTAGACTCGAAATCCCCTCGAGACCACTTCCCAGTCACCCATCGCACCTCAACTCACACTCTCTCCCACTCATACACATCACGGCGCCTCAACCCTCAGCAACCTCTCAGCATTCCGAAACGCAATCATCTCAAGCTGCTCCCCCGTCACCATCCCACTATCCCTCAACTCCCTCATCCACGCGAGCCCATTCTCGTTCTTCTCAAACGGGTAATCGACACTATACAAAATATGTTCCACCGGCGTATTCCTCAACACGCACGCCAGCGGCGCGAGTCCCCACACCCCGCTCGTGGTAACCCACACGTTCCCCTCCCACACCTCCCGCCAACGGCGCCGCCGCGGACCCCACCGCACCGAGAGCTTTTCCACGCGCTCCATCATAAAGGGTAACATCTCTCCGAAATGGCCAATGATGATTTTCAGCGACGGGTGTTCGTCAAATAGGCCCGCGGCGAAGAGCTTGAGGACGGCGAGACCCGTTTCAGAGTGCCACCCGAACCCGCTGGATCCCATACTCCGCGCCGCGCCGGGGTCAAAGTTGCCCTCGTACGCGGGCCGCTGGCTCTCGGAGGGGTAGGTAGGGTGTAAGTAAATCGGCACATCGAGCTCCGCGGCGGCGGCGAAGACGGGCCAGAAGCGTCGGTCGTCGTAGTGCTTCCCGTCGACGTGCGTATCCACCAAGGCGCCAACGAACCCCAGCTCCCGGACACAGCGCCCGAGTTCCGTCGCCGCGGCCTCCGGGTCGGCCATCGGTAGCACGGCGAAGCCTGCGAAACGGGTGGCGTTGGCGCGTACTGCGCCCGCGAGCTGGTCGTTTGCGAGTTTGCTTAGGTGTGGGGCGCGGGGGCCGAGGCCGGGGGCGTGGGATACGATTTGCAGGCTGATGCGGGTGTCGTCCATGTTGGAGAGGCGGAGGGGGCCGACGTCTTTGAGGCGGGATGCTACTTCGGGGAGGTGTTTGAGTTGTTCTGCGTATATGTCGGAGAGTTCTGTGAAGAGGTCTTCTGCTACGAAGTGTTCTTCTAGGGTGATTAGTTTTGGGAGGGGGTCTGACATTGTGAGGATACAGGGTGAGTTTGTGTTTGGATGGTTTGGCATGTGTTGATGAGAGAGATTTGGATTGCTTGAGGTGAGGTGAGGTTCGAAGAGGTGAGATTGCTTCTTATGCCGTGTGTTCGAAGCCACTGTGATGGTGGCGGACGCCTCGGCCGACGTCTCCCGAAGAAGTGTGACCCCGCATGCTGTGTTCAGATGAATTCATGTGAGACATGCAGCTCGCGGAATTCGACCCAGCCGGTTGGTTCCCTTGCGATTTGATAGTCAAGAGCTGTTGAGATGAGGGCTCAAATGACATTAGAATTTGAATGTATGCATTTTAACATACGAGACTAATTGACAGTCGACCGAGTAGGTGCCTATTGTGGACGGCTCTGTTATCTTTTGACGTCTTCACTCGTCATTCATCTCGAATTCTATTAGAGAAAATGACTTGTACATCAGGAAGCTCTGCTGAGCTGCAGATACACAGAGGATCCCATATCCTGTGACTGTTTCATAAAGTTCATGTACTTCCTGTGAAGTAAAGACTAATGAGTGAAGGGAAGTCATAGACAAACTAGGAGCGAGACTAGGTAGACTGCTACGTGGTAGGCCACTTGACCTGTGATGCTACAATAGAAAGACGATGCGGATGTAATACAAATCCATGATTTCTCTCTGAGCAGACTTTCAACAATGCGATTGCATTGCCTCGACAACATCTCATTCTGGGGCGAACAATCTCATGATAAACATGAGGTATGGTAAGACCTTACACATGATTCAAAATCTTCACCGACATTAGAAGAGAGAAGCGATACCTACATTGTGCTCGTCAAGCCCATCATCCACTGGCCCAGCATTGAGTAGCTCTGCAAACATCATGATTATGAAGCCTCTGGAGCCAAGCCTTCGGAATCCCTTCAAATATGACGAAAAGACGCAATATGCATCCCTCACCCTCACCCTCGTACTTGTACAGCCCAGCCGAGGAATAAGCATTCCTCAAACGATCATCGCGAAACATGACTACTGTGCCGGTGACCAACCGTACCCCACAGCCACGGTGCCACCCTCATGAGCTGAGTCCACGGAACAGCGCCCCACTCCAGCGCCCCGGACCCCAAGGCCAAGCCCGCGCATGTCCCGCCACCACGATCCGAACCCCCGCGGCTGCCCCAACCTCCCCCCGGGAGCCCCTGAGTGTCAGTGCCTGAGTGCTGCATGCCCTCCCACCGCCTCCAACCCCGCATTCATGCCCCCCGCAACCGGCACCCGTCACCGTCACCGCCGCCTTACACCGACCTCACGCGACCACAAGTGAAAGTATCCAAGCGCCATGAGAATCGCGACTCCGCGCCGGACGACCTCATCTCACCCTCACATCACATCTCACTCAACCAACTCCACCTCAACTCAAATTAACCCACACTCACCTCTACTCACACTCAACTCGTCCATATACTACTACCTGCTTCAAAAAACAAAGCAATGGACGATCCCTCAACCCAAACAACCCTCGTCCTAACACACCTCTCCAAAACCCTTTCCCTCTCCCCGCCCCAATCCACCCACCCGCCCGCAACCCTCACCGGCCTCCCAACATCACACACCGGAACAGCCTACCTCTTCCTCTCCGTCTCGGCCCACCACCCCCGGCTCCAAATCCACTCCTACCCGGCCATCCACTGGGCCCGCGCCTACATCTCCAACATCCCGACCCCGTCCGCCCCGATATCTCTGCCGTCTACACAAGAGACATCACGAGAAGGGCCCGTCATAGGCCTCCTCTCCGATGCCCTCGCCGGCCCCGCCGTCCGCGCCTGCGTGACAAAAGACCTCCTCCACGTCCGCAAGTTCCTCGCCATCCTCTCTCCCGTGTTGGAACACATCATATCCTCCAACGCGAACGCAAACTCGTTCTCTTCAGCACCGACGACAAACTCCTCAGCAATGGACCTAGACGGCCCAGAACCGACAAGAACAACAACAACAACAACAATGCAACCCCTACCCAGCTGCCTCCTCCACGGCCTCGCAGGAACACTCTACCTCCTCCGCCTAATCCGCCACTGGGTCCCCTCCTCCGCGCCCCTCGTCTGCGGCGCAATAGTCCACGTGTCAGAGTACCTCCTCGGCCCGCATCCCTGGACATGTCCTTCTCGATCACCCGCATCGTCTGAATCTCACTCTCACTCTCACTCTCATTCATCACCACGACCGTCACCAGAAGACACCCGCGGCACAACCCACGGCGACCTAGGCATAATAACCCAACTCGTCCTCACATCTCCTCCCCTCGCCGCATCCCCGGCCCTGAAATACCGCCTCGCCGGCCTCCTAGACCTCCAGCTTCCCAACGGCGACTGGCCAGCCCCACCACCCACCTCACCACCCACCTCACCAAACTCACAACACCCCCAAAGCGGCATACAACAATCTTCAAACGCACCACTAACACCAGACCAAACACCAACACAGCCAGAACCCCCAGCATCACCACAACCACCCCGCGCCTTCGCCTCCGGCCCCCAAGGCCTCGTCCTCTCCCTCCTCTCCCTACGCCCCTTCTTCCCGACCCTACACCATCGCATCGACGACGCTGTTGAGAGGGCGCGCGAGTTCCTCTGGGCTAGGGCCGTTGACTCTGAGGTGCCGACTGAGGAGGTGAACCTGTTTTACGGGTCGTTGAGTACCGCGTTGTAAGTTTCCTCGTCTCAGTTTATTGTGTGTTGTTTGCATGTGAGAGGTGTGAATTGGTCCTCCTAATGCCTTACCCCCTGATGGAGAAATTTCGAGTATCAGTGGATCATATTCATTCTTATGTATCGATGTTACCTTCTTCGATCAACCTGCCTTTCTTGCTCGTGAAACTTCCTCACCTACCCCTCCCCTCCGTCTTCAAACATCTTCCACTTATCACAACATCAAGCCTCTCACAATGTACTCAAGTCTCACACCCAAACCTCACCTCCCATCTCACTCTCACCACACCAATCCCAGACACCATCCCAATCCTAATCACATAACTAACAAACCCCCCCCCCTCCCTCCCCCCAGAACCTTCCCAAAAGGCCCCAAAAGAACACACCTCCTAAAACCACAACCCCCCTCGCCAAGCCAACCCCTCTCCCCGCCCTCAAACACCAACAACGCCGCCATAACCACATCGCAAAACTCATCAACGCCATCTTCCTCATCAACAACACCAACACCACCAACAGCAGGTTCCGTAACAACCGCCCCCCACCCGGGCTCGGCGTATCTCCACGCCGTGAGCGAGCGCGATATGCCCCGCATGATCTTCTACAATGACATTTAATATCACCCTCCGATGTGTTTCATACTGCCAAGTATGCTCTTCATCATCCGGCAGGAACAAGAATGGGATGGTAAAATCGTTCAACTACGAGAGGCAAGCTCTCTATAAGGTTAGGACAAAACAGAAACACATGTAAATACGCAACTACGGGTTTTCACCAGGCGTAGACAGGATACAAGATACCCCAAATCTAGATTCCATATTTCCTTGGAATAGCATAGATGCTTCTACTCAAGCCATTATACCAATACATCACTTCATTAATTCTTCACTCGACTTCATCTGATAAAACTCACCCATTACATCTCTCACAAGTCACAAAGTCACAAATAAAAAAGTCATGAGTCAATGGAGTTCATATTCCAAGAGCGCGTCCGCCCCCCGATCGCCAGTGGGGACGAGACGACGGGTATATTGGCCACCTCACACCACACACCCACTACAACCCACTCTTCTCGCCTCACTCCCACATCTACGCATACCCCCTCTAGGTCAGAAGGATCATGACCATCCGCGAAAGAAGAATGAAAAAAACACAAGAGCCTTATGTCCAGGACAACAATCGAAACGAGTGTGGTGAGGTCCCTTCCCATTTCTCTCCCGGGCCATTTCGAGTTTTGGTTTCTTCCTTCTCCACCCTCGGCCATGCTGCCCTGGCCCCCCCCCCAAAACAAAACACTTTGCCCGTGTGCCCAAGAGAAAGCCCTTCTCTCTCCTAAGAAACCCCTAATTACGCCATGTGTCCCGTTTCCCGTGGGACTGGTGCTTCCCAGTCCATGCCTGAAAGAAAAACAACCTCCAAAGTGCCAAACGTAAAAATCAGAAAGTCAAAATGCTAGCGTTGAGGAGTGATGCGACGACCTCGGTTGATGAGTTGAACCGACTTCACCGGTTGCGATCATCCTGCGATGATCGACTGGCGCGAGACGACGCCCCAAAGCTACCAGACAGCATCCCCAACCACCCGTCGGGTCGGGTTTGCCGTCCCCTGGGCGCGGGCGAGAGGATACCAGCCTGCTCCACGTCCTCGTCTCTGTCTCGCGAGCCGGACGCCTCGGCTTCCACCTCGTCGTCAGAGTCGTCGTGATACGGTTCGTAGCGGGGGCTAGAGGGGGAGCCGCGTGCAAGAGAGCGTACGACATCGCCCTTGCAAATGGGGCATGTGCGGCGGCGCGTCGTCAACCAAGGCGTGCTGAGAACGTTAGTACTAAAAACATAAAACAAAAGGGGCAGACAAACTCACATGCACTCTGCGTGGAATTCGTGGCCACAGGGCAAGCTCATGACGCGGCTGACGCCGTCGACGTACTCCTCCAAACAAACCACGCATTCGACCTGTCTGCCCATGTACTTCTTCCACTCGCTCGAGTAGCTGCCGTTTGCCTTTTCGTGCTCTGTCCGCGGTGGCGACCTAGGCATCTGCAGGGCCGAGTTGACAGACAGCAAGCTCTCCGACTCGGGGATGCCTGTCGTCGTTCTAGAACGAGGCCGTGGTCGGGAAGGCGTCTGCTGTAGCAATGGCGTGGTGGGTGTTGGACTCGTGGGTGATGGAATTCTCGGCGAGGGAACGGGTGACGCCGCGACGGTGTGGTACGTGCGAACGGGCAAACGCTCGACGACTGACTTGGGGGCCCTCCAGCGTCTTCTGCGAATGCGCGCGCGAAGGATCAGCAAGGCATAGACGACGCTCAAAGTGATCAGAGGGCTGATCACAAGCACGAGCAGAGTATCGAAGAAGGGGCTGGAGCTGCTTGAAGGCGTAATCGTAACCCAGAGACCATCGTGCCCAATAGGCTCGTTGTCATCGTCGTTGTCACCATCGTCGGGAATGGGCTCCGAGGGCCGCGGGGGATCCTTGGGCTTGTCCTCCTTAGAGAAGTCGGCACCGTCGTCTTCTCCGAAAATCTTTGACATGATACCCCCGTGAGCCGTAGCCTCCTTTCCGGAGGTGGATCCCTCGGTCTCAACGGGCGGCAAGTCAGGGTTGTACTCGCCGCTTCCGGGAGTGATGCTTCCGCCCTTGGGGCCAGTGACGTCCTTGCCACTCTTCGCGGTATTGCCGGGCTTGCCGACCTGCTGCTCCTTGGCTGCGGCTGCGGCCTCGGTCTGGTCTTTGGAGCTGGGGGCATCCACCAAATCGGGATCCCGCCAGTCTTGGACACCGATTTGGAATGTGTCTTCGCTCTTGCGAGCGTCGGGAACTTTGCCTTTGCCCCTCTTGGCGGCCTTGCCGAGGCCGTCTCGGATGACCCTGTCCTTCTCCTCGCTCCAGTCGTCAACGAGAACCCAGTTATGGCGACCGCTGCTCGGGGGCTGAATGCTGTCGCCAGATCGTGAGCTACGGCCCCAGCTAAACAGCCATCGGAACAGGCTGGTACGGGGCTTAGCCGCCTTGTGCTCGGCCTTGGCCGGCTTGCCCTTTGCGGCAGCCTTTGCCCTGGGCGTTGCCGTGGCCTTGGGGGTCGGCGTCGGCGTCGTCGCCGCAGCCTTTTGCTTGTTCTTCCTGTTCCTCCGGCTTCCCCCGTCGGATTGCAGAACCTTGAGGGCCGGGCGGCCGTGCTCGTCGAGAGTATCCTCGATGAAGCTGCCGGGCTGCGTCAGGGACGACAGCAAGTGCGCCGTGGTCCGGGTGGTGAAGACAGAGGGGATGGAGACGTTGGAGGTATCGCCTCTGGCGAACATCTGAATCAGGGGACCCCCCTTTGTGTTATCGCCCACGATGAGGGCCATGGCGCCACGTCGCTGCGCCCACTTGACCTTTTCCAAGAAACCGCAGCCGCCGCGACTGAGCAGCACGATCTTCCCGGCGATCTCCGCAGCCTCTTGTATCGATTGGATATCGGCGTGGGTCGACTCGGTGGACAGGGCGCTATCGTGGTTGGGCTGAGGCTTCCGGGCGAGGCCTTGGTGGAGGTAGTCGTCGGTGCCGTCGTCGGCTGGGCGGATCTTGGACCTGAGGCGGGTGACGGGGACACCCACGGCGTCAGGCACGGCGTCCTTGTCGGTCTTGTCGCGCTTGTGGTGACCAGGCTTGCCGGCGGCAGCAGCAGCCTTGTTGGAGGACTTGGACATGCCCTTGGTGGCAGTCTTGAGAACAGCGTTGGCCTTGCCGTCGTCCCAACCGGGAATGTCACTGCATCCCAACTCGCCCTCGCCCTCACCCTCCTGGAGGTTATCGTCGGCGAAGCCACTGCCGATCCATAGTTGACCGCTCAAACCCTTGTTGGGCAAATTGGGGCCAAAGGCAGCTGGGCGAGCGACAAAGGAAGTGCTGTTGTCATCGGTCAGGCTGATGGCGGCATTTGGCTGGAAAATGGAAAAAGGCGCTGTAAATGAGAAGAAACTCGTGAATCGTGATCGCGGTACGGCGGCCGGGGCGGCGATGACGGGAGAGGAGGAGGAAGAGCGCGCCAGTGAGGTGATGGAGCGGCAGAAGAGGAAGAGCGAAGCGGCGAAGAAGAGGACGATAATGGCTATTCTGGGAGTACGCATGGTTGGGTATCGTATCGGGTCGTTACTGAATGGGAGAAAAAGAAAGGGGTCAGAGGTCGAGGCTCTGTGTCGTGAGTATGGTATCTAGAAGTGGCGGAGGGTTCGGCGCACGGCGCGGCAGCCGAGGGGGGTAATCGAGTCTGGCGATAGTGGAACCAGAAATGGTTGTCGACGTTGGATAAGGTGAGGTATCGACCGGCAGCCGGCAGCGGCTCAGCGGCAAACTGCACAGGAGCCCAGCATGCGCAAAGTCATTCGGCGACACAAAGCGAGGAGAGATCGTCTGTCTGTCTGTCTGTCTGTCTGTCTGTCTGGCTGCTGTAGGTCGAAATGCCAAATGTATGACGAGGCTGAAGTTGAGGTAGAGTGAAGTTGTGGCGAGGAGGGGAGGTGAAGGTACGACGGTTGGTAGGTATCCGTAGGGCCTTTGGTCGGAGCCAGGAGGGTTGGAGGGGTGAAGGGGTTGGGCAGCAGCAAGACACGCTCTCCGGGTCTCTCTTTAGTGTGCCGGCGGGAAGCGTCGGGTCAAGAGAAAAGAGAAAATGGGACTGGTATTTCGGTGGTCGGGAAGCAACAAGAGGGAGAAAATTGGATGACGAGGTGCCGATCAGGTTATTCAGGTTCGGGACTGCAGTAAGGTAGGTAGAGTGGGAGAAGTCAATTTGATTGTGTGCGGCACGGCGGCTTTGGTGAGGTCAGGTAGTTAGTTATTGGGTGTGCACGCAGCGCATAGCGGTGCAGCATGCGCCATACAGAGAAAAGAAGACCCGGTGACGATTGGTAGACAGGCACACCGTCGGATAAGGTAAGGTAGAGTAGAGGCGTGGGATGGAACGACTCGAGCAATGGAAGAGAAAGGGACGGGAAGACACTTGAAGGTTTCGACTTGTGACCTGTGACTTGGCGAGAGAGAGAGAGAGAGACAATACTCCGTAGAAATGGAAGACTGAAAGTGACACACCAGGAGGGTCTGTCCCGTCTGCATTTGGTGGCGGGGCGCTCACTCGCTCTGCTCTCGTGCAATTATCAATGACACACACACACACACACATCTCACTCACTCTTCGGATGCACAGAGTAAGGTAAGGTACTTACCTCAGCGGCCTGTCATTATGGCAGCATCTGGCAAACTGCACATGAAAGTGACTGGCTGGCGGGAGTAGGTATTGGTCCCAAAATGGACTCATTCATGGACCATGGACCCATGGAGTCGAGTCGGGGGGTTTGGGGGCCCCTGTCTGGCTGAAAGGTGAAAATCGGACGCACTGCGCATCGGGGCACACCTCACGCGTGCACTTTCAGTTTGATGGCGTGGGCACGCGGGACAGGACTGGTTGGTCATGAGCCACATGTATGTACCTACCTAGGTAGGTAGTTGACCTCACAACTCATTCTCAATCTCACTCTCATCTCACTCTCATCAAGGTAGCAATATCACTCAGTGAGATATCCTCAAGTGAGTGGGCAATGGGCTCACTCAAAGACCATAACCATCAATATCGCCATTTACATGCTTCAAGTGTATCCGTAGCAATCGCCTTTTCTTTCTTCAGGTGACAGCGCCAACCCAGTCCACGGTCCACCGCGACTGTCAAAAATACACCCATCCCAGCCACGCTCGCCCGCAGGGTGTGGCATGGCCGCAGGGGATGGGTTGCAGGGTCGACCGGCTTTGGCGGCACACGCAGAAAGTCTCACTCAAGCTTGGTGGCATCTTGGTATCGACCTATTGAGGGGTCCTGGACCTCCAAAGGGCCCCAGAGGGAGCCTGGAGCAGGCCAGTTTGTCCTGGATGCTGCTTGTCGTCGCGTGTGCTTGTCGCTGCTGCACCAGTGATTCAGTAAACCCAACTTTCATGTTCCACCGTCTCAACTTTCTCTCTCCTATTCTCCACATCCGATGCTTCAGGCCGGACAGGCGACTCTCGCAGGAAAGCGTATGAGAGGCAGACCTTGACGCCCAGCCGCGCATGGGGAGATTGAACCACCAC
The DNA here is from genome assembly GCF_030913505.1 of Colletotrichum phormii. Lineage (NCBI taxonomy): Eukaryota > Fungi > Ascomycota > Sordariomycetes > Glomerellales > Glomerellaceae > Colletotrichum > Colletotrichum phormii. The sequence continues at coordinate 2,227,081 of NW_026851445.1, read as the reverse complement.
CATGAGGGTTCTAACAATTCGCGATCGTCTCACAAGCGCCAAAGCCGACTTGGCCATCTTAGCAGTGAGCAAGCATCTCGCCAATTCCTCAAGCTGCTCCCAAGATTCCAAAAGCGTCCAAAACACCCGACTTAGCTCAACTCACATCCGCGTGGAATACGACAACCCGGGAAATGAGGGTGACGAGTTACCCGTACGTTCCCGTACGGCCCGCACGTCGTACCCAAGGCACCAGAGGTCGTCGCTTCGCTCGCCTCTTACATCGTTCCCAACTTCCCGAGGGACGAATGAACCAGAACCACCCCCTAGAAACCGGGCGCAGCAGCTTAGCTCTAAACGCGCGGTTTTCCGTACGGGCCCTGCAGATGCCGTTATCAAAACACCCGCAAACAAAGAATCTTTCCGTCGAGTTAGGTTGTCAATGACTTCACACGCGACCACTCAGTACACTGGACTGATTCCCTCCCACTGCCCCTCGTGACTGAACCCCAACTGAGACGAGGGGGCGCCATCTAAACCGCAAAAAAAAGGGGTGTGTGTGCGTTTGCAGCAGTCCCTTGCTCTTGATGGATGCTAGAACGCCCAGACTCGTCTCGGCCCGTTCTGAAAGAAACCTAACCCAAATCTCAAAAGTCAAGGAGGGGTGACTCGGCGAGGTCATCATCATTGAGAACTCCCAAATACAGCCAGAGCTACCTGATACTGCCTATAGTCGACAGAGACAAGCAACAAAGGTAGAAGCGCTCCAAAGTCTCATATATATCTGAATGAGGAGACTCAACCTACTCCGGGTCAAGCTAAGTGAAAGAGAGGCAGAAGTGCTCATGGGCATGAGTTGATGAGGTAGCCGCCGAGTCCAAAGTGCTTGCATGACCTATCCGTACCTTGTCCCACAAACACAAACCCCCCTCCACCCTGCAAGATCGACGTGATGTTGCCCAGCATCGTGAACCTCTTCCACCCTCGAAATTCAATCTCAACTCCATCCAATCCTCGCTCACAACAAAGCGTGCATCGTCCGTTGAAATCATACCGCACGCAACTAAGCTTACCTTACTTTAGTCTACCCACCGTGCTGCCTTGAGCTCTAAAGGTATCTGAGCCTCCAGGGTAGTCAGAGTAGCAGGCGAACAGACAATCACAGTGCGTCAAGGCGTCTCACCTCGCTCGCCAACCCTCCCAGTGTTTATCCCGTTTTCAGTGACACGCAAGGTATCCGTACGGAGTACGGTACCCAAGGTTCGAACTTCGAACCGCCGATGGGAGATGGAGGCACAGGGGGAAAACTCAATTCAACTCCAAATTCCTCTAAATCCTACCAACCAACTTCACGTTGACATTGCGGGCGAGGCTTGACTTGACCCAACCAACCAACCGACCAAACAAAACAAAACAAAACCATGCTCCCAACGTCGTATCGTCCACCCCCTTCACCAGAGTTAGAAACGCGTGACAGAATCGAGCACCCATGCATGATGTACCTCATCCTCCCCCAGGCCCCGACTTCTTTCTCAAGTCCTCTCCATCTCACTCTCACTCGAAACCAAAAGCGGTCCACCAGCTCCATGACGTCCGACATCAACAGCGTAACACTTCTTTACCCCCCACCGTCCGCCCTCCGCCCCCCGGCACACCCCCGGGCCCCATTCCCGCCGTCCTCACCACCCTCACCCGGTGACGGACAACCCGTGGCAGTGCCGTCCCGGCTGTGGCGCAAGACCCTTCCTTTATTCACTTTTCCCATCCCACATTCCTCCTCCCGATGCCGCATTCATCCACTCTAAAACTTGGCATCCTTTCATTCCCCTGGTATCCGCATTCCTTTCCCCTTCCTCCGTACCTGAATCCTCACGCGAGCGGAAAAGCCACTCCCGTCATCTGTCCCTCTCACCATCACATTCCCATCTTACAAAGAAAACCCCGGTATTCGTATCCCGTGTGTCCGTATCACACTTCCAACCTTAGGTACCCCCTCCTCGCCGAATGGAGTTAGCTCCCACTTATGAAATGGACCCCTTATGGATGATGGGGTCGCCCTTCCGACTTTTGTTTCACAGTTTCTCGGGCAGGGGTGTCAGCTCTGGTAAAGGAAAGAGTGAAACGCCGTTTGCGAGCATATCCCCCCACCGCTACAGCCCAAAGCCTCAAGTGTAAGAACAATAGTGACATTTTCCCTCTACGCCATTCAAAGAGAGACCGCCCTCTCATCAGTACTGTAATTGAGACTCAAACGAAATGTTATAGTGTACGTCCCTTCGAGGCTTCGCATTAGATGTCGAAACTAACGTCATCTCAATGGGCAACGTCGTGGATCTCACAGCTTACAGCCTCCTCCAAATGAGGCTGAGATTGGACAGTAGAGACGAATCTCAGTTTGCAGGCTTTCTCCACATATTCCCAAAGCCTCAAAACAGCCCATCCACGATCCCAGGGTCGGACATGCTTTTTCTCAAAAAGGTTCGGACGAGGGTGTCAAACCCCAGCCTCTATTCGTCTTGTGACATGGTTATCAGCAAACATGCTAGACTAGATTGATTGTTGGAATATCTCGAAGCGATGCCGGTCATTTCTACAGCTTCCCAGTGTAGGACTGCCTCTTCACGGCATCAAGAACTCCGTCCCTGCATTACTCGCATGTAGCTGCTGCTCAAGCGTCAAGTCACACGCCGCTCTCATGAGGTGACATCCAGTGAAATCAATCATCGATCATTAACGTAACAAACTCCATCCAACGAATGCTAATGCTGAAGGTGATACCTCGAGACGTAATTCAACTATGCAGACGCCTCCTAACCATGAGTAAAACCCGCTTCCAGAAAGAACAATCATAAACAAGAAAGCAACGGAGACTCAATTGAACTCGGAAAACAACCCGCTCAACCCGTCCTCCTTGCCGCGATCCCACTCCCGCTTCTCCCCGGCCTTGGCCCACTGCACATCCCGCTCGTCCTTCTGCTCGTCGGCCGTGCCGCCCTCCCTCCACTTCTTCAGCATCCCATCGGTATACCCGGCCGCCCGCATCCGCTCCTCCTGATTCTGTCGCCACTTCTGCCTGTCCCTGAACGCCTCCACGGCGTCGTCCCAGTTCTCTCCCGGGTGTTTGTCGTCGTCCGCCATCTCCACATCCGCCTTGAGGTTGTAATCCGCTTCGAAGCGCTTGTCGATGCCCGAGGCTCCCGAGGCGGTGCCCCGGCCACGCGAACGAACTTGCTGCGGCGGTTCCGGCCCAATAAACTCGTCCAAAGGATCCGAGTCTGACGCTGTCGTCGGGGGCTCCTGCTCGTGCGCTCGCCCTCCGTCGCGGCGGCGGCTGCTGCCCTTGATCGAGAATCCCGACTGCGGCCTCTCCCGACTGCGATCTCTGCGTGACCGATGGCTCTTCGACATGGGGTCCTGTCCTTCTTCGTCCCGTCGCCTTTCCCTATCGCTTCGCCGTGACTTTGACGCAGTCTCCCTATCTTCGATTGGCGAACGATGGCGGTGCCTCCTGTGCTTCTCGTCGGGTGATCGTGACCTCCGCCGATCGCTCCTATGTCGTCGACGATCGTCTCGCTCCGAATCCGACTCGTCTCTCCTGCTACGCCGGTGCTTCCTGCCGCTCTCGCGTTCTGGAGATTCACTCCTGCGTTCCTTGTGATGTGTCCTCCGCGGCGACGAGTCTTCCTTCTTCTGCGCCTTCTCATTCGATGGCCCTGATCGGCTGGACCTGGACCTGTCTTTGCGGTCTCCCAGAATCGATAGGATGTCTCCCATCTGCCTCTTTCGAATATCCTGAGGGCCTGCTTTCCTCCGCCTCTCCTTCTCCTCGGCGTGTTCAAGATCCTTCAAGCGCGCGCGGGATTCGGCGGCCTCTTTGGCCAGGAGGTTCTTGTTGTGCGTATTCGTGTCCTTGATAATGTGGCGCAGGAAACGAGTGTTTGGTTTGGGCATGTTTGCTGGTCTAAAGGGGTAGTCCGATTAGATGGTGACGTGGGGAAACCGGGAGAGTCGTGTGACGTACTTCTTGTCTGCCCGGCCCATGACGGCCTCTTTGGCGAGCAAGTCGGCGACGTAGTCGTCCGTGATCATGTCGTGGCTTGACATGTTGAGGCCTCAGTAACCAAAGTGTAGATCCAAAAGGTGGTGAGAGAACCGCGCCCCTTCCGAGCACGCGAGATCAGGCTGGTGGCTGCAGCATTCGGCGGCCAGCTGGGGTATGTGCCTCTTTTTATCGTGAGTAGAAGAGGAGCGCGGGGGCTCTAGAAGTGACGGTCTTGGATCGATGAAAGAGTTTGAAAATGACAGTGGCAGAGCTCTTCGCTGAGGCTGTTGAATGAACCGATGGAGAGGGGCAGCGGGGGTTCGCTTAGTTGAAAGGCGTCGTTGTCGCAAACTGCGGCGTATGGAGGATTGATCGACGACAACTGCAAAGGCCGCCAGAGTCACATCGACCAGGGGCTTGGCACGGTGGGACGAGCCTGCGCCATGCCTGCCGTTTTCCGCACGGTAGAGGCAGATAAGGATGTAACGGAGATAACGATAAGATAGCGACTGCACCTTACCCAATCCAGACCCAAGTAAACAAACGTCACAAAGGTTAAGCTAACTGACAGACCTCCCCCGCCGACATCATCTCTCAACGCGCCATTGACGAAACTTGAATCGCCAGCACACCTACCAAGGCCAAAATCGAAAATAACACAGCGCGAACTGTGATCAACGTCTCAAAATGGACGCGGGAAAGGCAGCTCAAGTGCTGCGCAAAATCGAAGACCTCAACGAGAACCACGAAATCTCAATCATCAGACTCAGCGAACCCATTTCCAGCGCCGTCGCGCAAGAATCACGGCAACGAACGTCAGACGCATCCAATGCATCCCAAGATGCGGCCACACCGGCCAGCCTAGAGGCCGATCTCGAGCATTACAAGGAACTCTTCGCCAAGCTCCGGTTCTCCTACGTCGAGCAGGTCACCAAAGAAAAGTTCATACGCGCCATCGTCGGCGATCCGCCCGTGATTGTCACGCCGCAGGAGAATCTGGAGCTGGAAAAGGCGAACCTCGAGGCCAAGGCGCAGCTCAAGGCGCTCAAGGTGGAGGTCGCGGACATGGTGACGGAGCTGGAGAGGAAGGGAAAGGAGCTGGCGAAGCGGTACGAGGGCGTATCGCTGGACACGACGAAGCTGAGGGAGCTGCCCGACAAGATTGCCGAGTTGGAGGAGCAAGTGGCGGAGCTCAAGGAGGCGCAAGCACCGGGACAGAGCCCGATGATGAACTTGCCCCTCGCGAGGACCCTCGAACTGGTGGACGAGAAGAAGAGGCAGCAGCAGCAGTTGGATCGCGAGCTAGAGCAGTTGCAGGCCAGGGTGCCGCGCAAAAGAAAGGAACTGGAGAGACTGCAGGCTGAGTTGCTGCCGTTGGAGGCCAAGAGACAGAATAGCACGGCAGCTGCCAAGGAGGCGCGAAGGCGGAAGGATCGAGCCGGTGGTGATGCGGACGACCTCGAGGAGCGGGGTCGCTGGTTGAGGGCTAGCGAGGCGGCGCTCAAGCAGATGTTGGATATTCAGGGTTGAGCGGATTGGTATAAGGGCGGATGGGAAGATGATGGACGACGTGATGATTTTGTATACCCGCACACAGCAAGCCCAGTCAAGAGTTAGGAAACGGCGTTGCCTGGCGTTTGGAGATGACATGAATTCACCAACTCGTTTTTACTGATACATGTCGCTCATTTCATTGTGCCAAGTAATGCCACCACTCAATTGAGACTTGACCTCTTTCCTGCCTCTCATCCTTATTCTTTTCTTCAGTGCCATTCATTGGCTCTGGAATCACACCGTCGCAGACATACAAGATCAAGAGCATCAGTCAGCTGCAGTCTTCCATTAAAGAGTCAAAATAGGGTCAAATGGGGCTGTCCAGGGGTTTGTCACCAGCCAAAAAATAACGGATTGGCGGCTGGAAAACAAGACCCATCAAAAGTCGAGGACAGGGATGCGAGCGCGGTGCACAGGCAGGTCGAGTCCCCTTGCACGCCGGGGAAGGTGCTGATTGGACGAAGATCGAACCCTCGGTCACGTGTAGTGCCATCCACGAATTTTCAGAGTGGCCGAATGGGTTGGCCCCACCAAGCCCAATCCTCTCGCTTAGGTCACGCACCACGAAATTTGACAATCGAGCGTCTTTCTCGATTGATTCCTCCGCGAACCAACTAACCGACCAGCAACCACCGAACACCATCGTCGACCACCGAATACCGCCAAGATGAGTACGTTTTTAGCCGCCGCTGTTGTCACCATCGTCTTTGCGACGAAAGGTTGACCATTTTACGCCGTTCCGATGGACTGACCGATGTTTTTTTTCTTGTATAGCGAAGGGTACCTCCTCGTTTGGTAAGAGACACAACAAGACGCACACCTTGTGCCGTCGTTGCGGTAAGTGATATCTGCCGGGCAGGGTGTCGAGTTTTGGTCCACCAGGACAGGACGCGACTACCTGCCAAATTTCGAGAATTCGAGATGAGTTCAAGAGACTGATCAATTTTCGCAATTTTTAGGTCGCCGATCGCTTCACATCCAGAAGCACACCTGCTCTTCCTGCGGTTACCCCTCGGCCAAGACCCGCAAGTGTACGTTTATCCTCCCGAACGACGAACCCAATCCGAATCTCCAGACACATCAAAGAAGACAAACCCTCGAGACTGTCTCATCCCTACGCCATATCTCTCACGCCTTCCCAATACACGCAACAACCACACAAGAACCATGAACCGAGAAAGAAGAAGAGTTACTGACGTAGGATGCGATTTACAGACAACTGGTCCGAGAAGGCCAAGCGGAGAAAGACCGTCGGCACCGGCCGCATGCGCTACATGAAGGACGTCTCCCGTCGCTTCAAGAACGGCTTCCAGTCCGGCGTCCCCAAGGGTTCCGCCGGCCCTACCGCGCAGGAGTCGTGAGCGATGATTGGAATGTGAATCGGGTCGACATGGGGAGGTATCTGTGCAATCGAGGGCATTCGGGCGATGGGGAAATGAAAAATTGAGATCGAGGGGGGTTCCAGGGAAGGCGTGGCAACGCCGCCGGAGTCTTGTCTACTCGGGAAACGATATCACGAGAAGAAACCAAAGGGAAAATCAGCTCTTTTTTTTTCTTCTGCTTTTCTTCCTTCCCCCTATCTTTCACCCCTCCCCTCGTTTTTTTGACTCGGAAGCAAAGCCAATATCAAAAAAAGAGTCAAAACAAAACCAAAGCATTTGGCCAAAATCGAAACGGGTGTTTTTACGTCTTCTCATGTTATCTCGCGCGCGGGCTCTTCAAGGGGATAAACTCACTTTTTTTTTTTTACACACGGGAAAAACGGATCCTGGGGGAAAAGAGAAATGACTTTGCTTGTCTTGTTCACTCACTGATCCCATGCGTAACTGGATAATGGTGACTCTCGTCAGTTTATGGATGGATCCAGTGTCGATTCGTCTCATTACGATGGTTTCTGATCGAACGTGCCCATGATGACATGGGTGGGTCATGGTTGATGGCCCATGGGGAGAGTATTGGTGACGAAACGCTTTGCCCCACGAGACAGCTTTGTCCGAGAGAATTCTATCCTCATCGTGGGATTGAATTCTTGCATTCGCGGGGTATATCATATGCCGACTTCAAACGTGTAGCAACCCCTCCAAGCCCCCTCCCCTCAGTAGGATTAAATAGCTTGACCATAACCCAACGCCGGGTGACATGCAACCTCAATATCCCATTACCCCCTCCCTACACTCCATCACTGCCCCCTCCCAAACACCTTGACACTGCCATCTCCGCCAATAAAGTACAATAGCTCCGTCTCCTCGACCGCCCTCTCCTCATCGCCACCCCCTCCAGCAGTGACCCTCAACACCCCGCTGACGTCGCTCGCATTGCCCGTGTCGAGCAGCCTCAGACCAATCACCGTCTCCGCGGCATGCGCCAGTCCGAGAACGAGACTGGCGTGCTCCTTCTCCAGCGTCGTGGTCTGCGAGGCGATGAGCGGCTCGTCTGCGGCAACGGTGATGATTGAGGCGTGGACTTTCTGGATGAGGTGTCAGTGAAGGACCCTCTCTTGATCTGAGAATGAGAAAAGGGACGAGGAGGGCATGTCATCAATTATGTAAAACAACTCGCACACAAATGGAAACAAGTCATTGAAGTGATGAGAATTGGGGCGTGACCATGAGCGTACGTACCTCTTGCACACCAAGCAACATATCCCTCAACGCAAGACCCGAGAGGTCCTCGCCAGACGCAGCGAGCAAGAGGTCCGGCTGGTCCACGATCAGAACCGTCTTCGCATCCGCCGCGGACACATCAGACACCGCGCCGTCGAGCTCGCGCTGGATATCAGCCAGCCTCGCCCCGCGGATGGTCCTTCGACCTTTGGGCGTCGTCGTCGTCGTCGTCGTCGGCGCCGCCTGATGAGGAGAGGAGAATAACCCGCTCAGCCCGTCCACCAAGACGAATTTGCCGCTTCTTCCTAGACCTTCTAGATCGAGGCCCTGTGGTGCACGGTTAGTTCTGGTTCATTCGATCTAGTGGTGCTGGGTGCTGGCAAGCAAGATGAGTGGTGACGGAAAAATCTCATCGAAAATCTCCATCGATGGAGGGGTTGGAATTTCGAGTGAGGGGCAATTTTTCATGTCACAAGTAGCACGACAAGACGCGACAAACAAACATACCAATCTCCCAGCGCCTTCCTTCCAAAACGCAAAATCTCTCATGAAGCTAACGAGAACGACGCGGACATCCTCGCTCTGCGATGCGGTGGCGGCCCCCTCCTCGGCAGCGGCGTTGAGTTTCCTGAGGTACGTGTACAGGTACCGCAGGACGAGCCAGTTGGTGCTGGCGCCGAGGACGCCGGTGAGGAGGATCTGAGCGTATTGGGACGGGAGGGCGAGGTAGCTCTCCAGCAGATGGGGTATCCTCGTTGCCATTTGAATTTTTCTTCGCGTATTGATCTTATGTGTAAATGGTGTCTGAGGCGGATATGCTTGGTGGTTATGGTCATGTAAGTGAAGGCTTCACTTGAAGTCAGGAAGTCAGTAGAGTCATTGTGCCATTTTGCGCCTGGGCGTGGTGGGGCTCTTATGACAGTGAGAGGATGGGAGTTGGCACTGTAAGCACCGTCCTGATATCTCGTCATTGAAGCTGAAGCTGGCATACAGATCCTCCTGTCGCCGTCATGGGCTTCACCTTCACCTTTTGATCATGCGTCCTTGGTATACTCCACAGTCGTTGACAGGTCAGATATTTCTACATTCTTCGTCACCTCTTCAGAGAGCTCGGTCATTTTCGACCGCCCCTGACTTAACCTTTCCAGTCAAGCACTTATACTACTTTTCTTTTACCTTTCACGGCTCTGCAGTCGATGCATCTCTTTTTCCACCTTTCGAGACCACCAACCAGCACTTATACTTTTCACCTTCCAAGGTCATCGGCCAATATATCCGACCTTCTTTGGCCTTTCAAGGTTACTACCCAGCATTGATAACATTGTTTCTCCACTGGATCGCACCTTCCTCTTACTTCTCTGGATCCTACCTTTCTCCGACTTTGCCTGGATCTGCGACTACCTTATATATTCGTTGTCTGTCGCATGATGTAGTTCTCACTGGTAATCGCCCTCTTGACTTTCCACATATCCTCTTCGCGTGCCACTCATATTTCCTCACCTACCACCTCCACGTCTCCAATTGACACTACCATTTCTCCTGGAGCGCATACTCAAACGAGGCATCCTTCATCGCACATCATGGTCTTCTCCCACGACAGTCTCCGTGCCGACTTCCGGCAATATTATCCGAGAAGCAGGCTTACCCTATTTCCTCACTCGCCGCCAGATCCTCATGGCCGCTCGAACTACGAAGTCCCAGATGGTCTCAAAGAAAAGAGGACCCTCTCAGAGCGAGAGGAAATAATGTCCAGAACGGCTCTTTGCTTCGATGACGGAAACCAACCTCATCTGCTCGACACAAGCCAACACGACGACCCAGCTAACAACTTGTGCGTTGAGATTGTACGGTCCCTTTCCGGCGACATCGATGGCGATAACCAAGAGCTCTTGGTTAAGGTCCTTTCCAAACCTACGACCAACCTCAAGTTGCCCGTTCCCGACACCCAAGAACATGCGATTGTCAAGATCTTCGACCCAATGTTCTACCCGGAGTATTTCCCCGCAGAAGAAGGTCCTTGGAAGGTGACATCCAGAGCCGACATGAGACTGAGCCGCGAGGCGGGCGCATACAAGGAACTGCACGACAACAACCTGACTGGCTATCCCCATCTCGCTCCTCAGTACTACGGCTGTTGGACGACCCGTCTTATGAGCTACTGTGGGACTGTGGATACCTGAGGCAGTGGCTGGTGCCCCAGGCACCAGCTGCCTGATCCACCTCCTGGTTGATCCAGCCCACCGCAGCCACCTTCACCACAACATCACCAACCAACCGTCAATACCAGTCGTATTGCCTCATTGCTTGCCTCGTTGGTCCAGATGTGCAGTGTGTACTGCCCACAGCTACTCTCCAGACTTCGGGGGAAAGAAGCGACATGTTGGCCTCGTGCTCCTGGAGTATATCCAGGGAACGAGCATCCAAGATCTATGTCGCCACGATGACGATGAGGTCCTGGTCCCTCCCGAAGGACGAATGTGCTTGGATAGCGATGGCCTCGACTCGATAAATTTCGACGAGGAGAAACGCTTGGATATTCTAGCCGAACTACTTGCTGGGGTTGTCGAACCGGTATACAAAGGAGTCTGGCATGAGTACGTGGAGCCTGAGAACGTCCTCGTTACCATGGGGAATAAGTCAGCCATCCTTGAGACGCCCCGAGTTGCCCTCATCGCCTACGACATCAGCACCATCGATTCCAAGTGCAAGAAGACCATGAACAGATGGGAGAGATTTCCTCACCCTCCGCATCCAGCCAAATGCTTCGACCTTGCCAAGCTATACGGTTTTGGTGGCTGGTGGCCTCTCGAGTGGGGAGAAGCAGTGGAAAAGGGAGAAGAACCACCCTTCAAGACCTGGCTCCTTAAAATGTTTGGACCACTTGATTCCGAGAAGTACTCGTACTTGAGGCTCTACCGTCGTCAATGGCTGGTGCGCGAGAAGCAAATCAAGCAAGAGCTGGAAAGACGAGCGAAGAGGCAGGTAGTCGGGGCGAAGAGAGAGGCCGCCAAAGATAAACCCGAGGCCAAGTCATAGACAGGTGCCTCGAGCAGGCTTCCATATTCCTTGGCAACTAAGTTGGAAACAGTGGTCCTCTGCGATTCGGATGGACGTGCATCACAGACCATTGACAGCTCTGCGCGGGGTCGGACATCACGGGCAACCACTGACAGCTCGGTGGATGATGAGGACTCGCCAAAGTCTTAGATCTCTCTATTACTATTACTGCTTTAGCCGCTTTAGCCGCCTTTGCTGCCTTTGCTGCCTTTACTGCTATAACGTTCCATGATATACTCCTCAGAGACTACCTCTTAAAAGGCGCACGGCGTAGTGAGGTCCTAAAATAATGATATGAATATAAGCAGGGGGCTGCACTCTGGCGTTGACCAACATCTTATGCTGTCACCCGCTTGGCTGGGTGATTACCAGTGTTTGAGTTGGCACTGGAGGATGAGCGGGGTGGCGATCAAGATACCATTCACATTGATGTGTCTTTATCATGGTTCTGACATCTTTGGACAGAGGTTAGGGTGGCCCCAAGGTACATGACTGAAGATGCCGCAGAATGCATGCTTGACATGGACATTTAAGTTTAGTCGGGTAGTGCTCAAAACCTACCCACCCGTAGGCTTTGGTCCTCTGCATTAGCGTGAAAGTCTCGCGGGAGGTCTAATTTTGAAGATCAACGTTACCAACCAGATGTATTGGCGAAGATACGAAATTGCCTGGGCCACGAACCAGGTGGGATAACCTGCTTGTTGGCGACTTCAAAAACGTTCAAAGCAAGAAAGATATCAACGACAGCAAACACGCTGACGGGTGGAAGCTTTGGGTTCGATCAATAAGATGTTCCGCCCTAACTATTGTAAGGCGTGTTCTTGACTGCTTTCCTAGCACCGTTTTGTTCGAACCTGGTCGGCACCCTTGAAATACACAATGACTTGCTATCCGAGAGCCTCGAAATGGTCACCGAGGTCTCTTTCAAGATGACTTTGATTTCGCCAAAGGTGTGGCCTTCCATCGGCATCGCGGCGCAGGAAAAAACAGAAACCTAGTAGGCAGGTTTATAATTCCGCCGATGGAGTATTTTTATAGACATAAAAAGGTAGTGACAAGCCTCGCGCCGTTGAGGGGACACAGCCCACTCTGTAGCATGGTATCTGGCCTCATCTCCAGAGTCGATTTGAACAACACGAAGAGTCGCGCGATCCGCGGATGACTGACTGGAACTTTTCGACGAAGCTTCCTGGCTCCCATAAAAAGTGGCTTGTATGTTTTGGAAATAAGTCAAGACGGAGGTTCTCATCCAGGCAGATTGCCATCGTAAGCTAAGGTAGAGAACAGATGACAGAGGATTCCCCTACTGTAATGAACGAGTCAGTTCAGATAGTCGTGTCTTTTGAGTCATGGTGTGTTGAGACTCACTTGTACTAATCTGACTTGTGCTATTACATCTACTCTACCGGGTGAGTCTCATAAAACGCGTCCGCAACAAGCCTCAGCGGCAAGAGGAAATGGGATGGAGAGAATCATACAGGCGACCATCCCGTTCAGGCGATCATGGTTCTTCTCAAGGTCATAGTGACCGATCATGAGTGAAGCAATCAGTTTAATACTACAGAATAGCGCAAACTCAAGGAAACAGAACCTTTGACGAGGAGCCTCGGAAGAGGGAAGACTCTAGACGGAACAAAGAAACGCTGATAGTGCATGAGCACAACCCATCTGATTCCTTCCCAAACCAAAATATACTTCCCGCCGTTCCAAGGATTCCTGGCGGCGGAGAAAATAAAGACCAAGAGAAAGTCTAAACTCTACGACGTGAAACCGAGACGTCCCCCGAGTAATAAATCCGGCTGACGCAGGGAAACTCGAGACGAGAGCCCATCCGCTTCTAGAGATGGGCAATGCCGTAATTAGTGGGCCTCCCTCCCCGGGGCGACATTCGGGTTTTGTTAGAGAGCTGAGGCATGTGGTCATCCGCTGGTATTATCCCCGGGGCAAGTCATCTGGCCCCATCGTCGAAACTACTATACAGAATCGGAACAATGTTCTAGTGCACCCGTCAGAGATAGTACAAAAAGTCTATGCATGTGGTCTTTTGTCATCGATCGTGGACGTTTCTTGTTCGGTGGGGTGTCTTCCAGAGTAAACCCCTGTCGCACGGAACTCTCATTGAACCAGTAAGACGCGCTGTTTGTGAGAAGCGACTACCTGATGCGGCAATGGCCACGGGAGAGCCTGGGAGGGCGCGGAAATCATTGACCGACAACATCTACGTGTGTCCCGCGTCTCCTTGTTGAACCCAAGAGAAGCAACCGATGCTTTCCTTAGAGCATCCAGAAGATTCATCAATAATAAACGACAACGGCTCGAAGAAATGCATTGTCGATGGCCACGCAGTCTCCATAAAGGGTGCAGTGCTGTTCAGATATTCGTGGGCAGATCCCGAGCAGCTCCATCGCACCCCGTACACAAGCAACCCAGATTCGCAGATGATGGCATACGCGCGCTCACGGCAGCATCATCCGAACAAGACCATACCACGAGAGCGCACAGACAGATGACAGATGCAGACTGCAAATACATCAGACCAGTCAGTCACATAGAACCCGGTCAGAAAAAACGACGAACACAAACCATCAGACGACTAAGTGGTACCGTCCCCTAAAAAAACCTAATGAACACCTTACCCCTACTTTTGTCGATTACAGCTCCTTGCCATCTTCGGAGACGCGTGCCAAGCGCCTTGCTTCCCATGCGGCAAGAACAAGGCCTACCACACGGCATTCTGGCTCGACCCTCGCCTTCCAGGATGCCTTGAAACGAGACACACGCGCGCCAAGTCATGTCAGTCAGCTCACTTTACCCAAATCTTGGGACGGGCCTTCACCTGTCTCATGAGACGAGCACGATACCCAGCTAAACCAAACCACCCGGAGACTTTTCAACATTCCTCTCCAAGGTAGCCCCCAGAAGGCAGCATCGTTGACTCGTGACACCCGTGATGCCTTCCGAACAGGTCGGACTTTCCTTCATGCGCAGTTCACCTCGACAAGGGGGAGGATGGTGATCTGGGCAGGTACGCCGACTCGTTCTCGAACACTTGCGTCCAAAACATAGAGATAACCTAGTACTCCGGATCTCCTCCCAGACGGAACGCTAGCACGACATCTGACCAGACCAGACAGGACCCAGATGAACGGGACCGGTTCACCCAGCAGTCTGGATTCGGTTCTCGCCTACGGATTATCAAACATTCTCACCCGTCTGGGGCTAGGTGCCTCTTATGGGATGATGCGAGTCGATCGCAAACCACGCGTGGTCAACCAAGGTCCAGTGATATATAACTTGCCGTCAATCCCTCTTATTATATCTTCCACGATCCACTACACCAGCTTCAACAACATCTAACATTATCAAGACCGTCCTCTACCACAACATAATCATACTTTCGTCATCAACTCACCATCATCACCCCAAACAACCTAGAATATCCTCTCAAACTCCAGACTAAACAAAGCCTAACCACCTCAAATTCAACATGCGCGCCTCAACAGTCCTCATGACCCTCTTCGCCGCCTTCGCCGTCGCCGTCCCAAGCAACCTCGACTCCATCAACCTCCCTTCCCTCCTCGAGACCCGCCAGTGCGCAAAGGCGGGAACATGTTCCAAAGGCGGCGACAAGGGTGAGAGCTGCTCCGCGCTCAAGTGCTGTAGTGATTCCAAGTCTGGTCGTGGCGAACAGGTACTGTCTCCCCTCCTCCTTGTCCTCATTCCTTGACTTTGTGTTCCTTGGTTTTTTATTGCCTTCCTGCCTCCAGTTTTGCAAAAAGATATGAAGAGCGAATAGTATTCTAATATGATTGTTACTTGTTAGGTCTGCTGCTGCAACTAATTGGCGTAATCACTCACATAAAACACCTCGAGACGCGGGCGCATCTCGGTGCTTTCAAACAAAGCGGATTCGGCACTCCTCCTTTCACCTGACGGAGACGACGACATACACTCTCGCTTCTTCTTGAAACAGACACATATTTAGCGATAGACTAGCGACTTCATTATTAAGTTAAAAATACTTTGCACTAGTCAACTTTCCTCAGCGTCGGTCAAGAGACAGCCATGACACCCTCACTCGTAAAAATAGAAATGAGCTTAACCCCCGCTCAAACGCATCGTACAATTCATCTCAGACCAACATTCCCTTCGTACCTTGAACAACAGACCTCCCCGAGAAGCTTTCACGCTAGAGCGCTATCCAGCATAAAGCATGGAAGATGCGCAGCCCAACCCTCCCATCTCCCCTAAAGCTGTCCACCTGTCGTTTTGTCAGAATACTTGAATCATGTCCATTGACAATGGAGTGAAGTAATTTACGAATCTGGTTCAAGACTCTCAAGAGGGAGCCCAAGAAGTTGAGGCAGAACTCTCCACGCTTTTCGCTCGCCACGACTCGCATAACTCCAGGACCAGCGTCGAATCGAGCCATCGTCGTCGACTCTCTAGCCATTTCTGGGAATTGCATCAAGATTTGGGCACATTCGTTGCCAATCGTGACCTCGGGCAAGCCCGTCAAAGCAGCGTGTGCAGCTGCCTCCTGAGCCAAGTAGGCGAGGGCCGTCGGGAGGTTTCCGCCGTCGGGAGTTGGAGTCTTGGTATTCTCGATGAAGCAGTCCCTGACTTCCTCGTTTCTTAGTTCGGGGTCGTTCTCATCATCGTCGCTCGAGCTGTCGTCGTCGTCGTCGTCTTCGTCTTCCTCCTCCTCCTCCTCGACCTCGACATTTTCAGCAGCAATTTCCGCGAGACTGATATCTTGGTCGTTGGGGGTGTTGTCCTCGGTGTCTTGGAGAAGGTCTTCGCCCTCGTTCTTCCCGAAATACGGGAACAATTTCACCCGAATTGCCTCCGGATCTTTGACGTCGTACAATCCAATCACTGTGGTCGTTCCTTCATCGCTATTGTTGAAGACCTCCATAGTTTGGACTTCGGGTCCAAAGCGCGGCCAGATTACTTTCCCGCCAACAGTGGTTTTCATCGCGATGTTGAGAACATTGAGGACGGGGTAGAAAACGTGTCTCTGAATAACATACAGCACTGATTTCTTGCTGATCAGGGGTGCCGAAGTGTCCGTTTTCTGCCTGAACGCCTCCTGTAGCTCGCCATAGTTGTCCTCGAGACCCTCCGACAGCATCTCGGTCGCTTGTCGCTGGAGTTCGTCAACGTTCGCGCGAACAATTCGCGTCGGAAACCCGATAGATCGTGTGGCCCTGCTGGGCGTGTAGAGCCTTCGCTCCCGAGGCCTTTCCATCCGACTGGTCATTTGATCTCTTTGCGGCAGATACATCACGGGGTACGGGGACCATTCTTCCTTCTGAAGAATGGCTCGGATGAGCGGGGGGGGAGAGGATTGGATGCCATTGGCGTTCGAAGCGCAAAATACCAGCTCTCTAATGGCCGGAAAAAATTAGCTTGAATAGAAAAGCTAGGGCTGCGGCGAAGAAACAAATAATCATTTATACGTACTCTTTTTCGCAAGTCCGATGGGAATTATGTCGTGACTGGGATGAAGCTAGACACTTGAGCCGACCAATTTGTCAGTAATCTGAACATGGCGCTGAGGGAATCTGAACTCGAGATGCTTACAAGTTTTCCTTGACATATCGCTTTTGTACTATCGCGACTGGAGACGCAATAGGACGCGAAGCTGTAAAATTCGCGAGACGCAAACCTCCCGGGAAGACAACGAGGTGATGAAATTGTCTTCCTTGGTGGGATGGAAAGTGAAGAAAGTCCATCGTGAAGTCTGATCCCATGACCAGACCCTCTCTGGCCTCAGGTTTGGGTCTGAATATTACCTTCAAGGGATGAATATACCACGAAGTGGATGGACCACGGGGTGAATAAACAGACAGGACCAGGCATGTACCGGCCCAATTCAGCGAGGGCGGTTGCCCGTTGATGATCATCAACAACATGCTCCATGAATCAAGCAGGTGAAGACTCCTGAGAGCCTGGGGCTAGAGCTTCCTGAAATTCATGGTTCTGCTAACCCTATCTCTAAGGCTAGTACAATCACTTCAATCACTACCTTTATCACAAGTACTACTGCTATTCTTCTGAGCTGGTTCTTCCAATACATGGTATCCTCAGTTCTTATCTGCAGCGGAAGACCTAATAAGTAACGAGCTTCTTTCACCAAGGTAGCTCACCTCAGCTCACCTAACCACCTAACTAAGGGACTCGGTGTGTCAGCTCTGCAAGTATACCTTTGACGACTATTGCCCCCTTCCCACCCCTTGCTACAGTTATCTCTCACCTTGGGTGTTAGTTTCGCCAACCTGAAGCCAACGAGTATCAATGATAAGGCATCAAAGGGGTACCGGTTGGTAGATCACACAATCAATGAACATGGAATTGTTCAAGAGACCCTCAAAGTAAACGAAAGTTGATAACTCCAAGCCCAACTACCTTCTGTGTTACACATACAAAGACTTACGACTAAACATGGTTTCTCCACCGTAGACGCCGCGCCCTAGCAAAATGGTATTTTGGTTCTCATCGTCTGTTCCAAGCATTCTTAACATTACCAATTATACCTATTAAGGCTACCAACAAACAGAAGCTCTGTGATACAAGCTGCCCCAGCTGTCTGTTTCAGAAAAGGAAAAGACACACTCAAAAGTACCCATACTTTGGAATGGCAACAAAGATGGCGGTGAAGACACCGCCCACGAGTACGGCGCACAGCATAGCCTGGAGGAAGATGGTGTCCTGGATCGTGCGCAGAGCCGGCTCCTCAATCCACACCTCGCGGTCAAAGATCTTGCGGACAATGTTGCGCTTCTCGTACTTGATGACCCAAGGCTCCGACTCGTAGCTGTTGTTAGATCCAAACGTGTCGAAGGAAGTCTTGCGGTCCTCATTCTCCTCGTCCACGAAGAGCTCCCAGGGACGAACGTGGCGATGGTGCATGCCGTGTAGAACAACGCACATGCCCTTGTAGGCTGCGACCAGGGTAGAGATGCCCAGAACCCATCCCATAGCGGCTAGTGCTCGCCATCCGCGGCCGGCACGGCTGAGAGTAATCAAGATGGCAACGACGAAAGCGATGGCAATGAGACCAACGCCGAGAGCCCGGGCGAAGAAGACGCGAGCGGGGTTACCGTTGCAGATGGACCAACGGATGAAGTTGGGGTGAGCTTGCTGGCGAAGAGAGTTCTCAATAACTTTGATGGCCAAGCGGCAGGCAGTGGGATGAGTGGTGTAGGCGAGAGCATGAAGGGTGGCATCGCGCTCCTTGGCTGAGAGGTTCAGCTGTCGCGGCGCACCCTCCATAATGTACGTGGCGACAACACGATCAATCTCTTCACGGAATGGCTGAATGGTGACTAAGATACATCAGCAAATGACTTTCAGCCCTCGAGTCTAGCAACTTACAAGGCTGCTTAGCACCCACGGCCGCGAATGCATCACTGGCCTGTGATCGGTACGAATCGGCGTTGGACACGCCCTGAGATCCCGTGTAGACGGATCCTTCGTAGTCGTTTGGGGTGCGGGGAGGGGTGTGGAAGGGGTTGCTAGAGTCTTCCACGATGCCGGCCGCGACGCCCTTCTTCTCAAAATCGGTTCCCTTGAAGATCTCTTGGCCGGGCTTCTTGCGCATCCTCTGAGACTTTTCCTTGTTCATGCGTTGAAGCAGGTCGGCCTCCATGGCTTCGGTCCACTCGGGGGCGAGAGACATGTCAGATGTCTTTGCTTCCCCAAAGCGCTTCTGGAAGTCCCGGTGCCAGAGGAAGAACTGAAGATTTTCCGCAGCATGCTCGATGTAGATCAAGTAGTTCATGAAGTCACGGACGGTACAGGGCTGCGGAGTCAGTATTTTGGATGATGTCAAAGTCATGGGTGCAACCTACAGGGCAGGTGCCACCGTTGATAATCTTGTCGAACGTGAGCGAATCCGGGATGCCCTGCAACTTCCCAGACTTGCCGGAGCGCAAGGATGAGGAAGTGTTGCTCTGCTTTTCATCACCGCTTTCGGATACATCTGAAGTGCTCTCTCGGGCTGAGCTAGTGTTGCTGACGTATACCGGTCTGCGGTAGGTGAGAGGTAGAAGACCCATGGTTGGATGTTTGATAGGAGTGATGCGGAATATAGCAGTCTTGTTGGAGAAGCGAATGAAGTAGGTGTTTTTAGGTTCTAGGATACTGAAGATGAGCGGATACCCAGAAACTTTTGGTCGAAACAGGCCGCCTTTTAGCTGTAGTATCCAAGTCCAGGAATGACGTTCAACGAGTAAGACCGGACAAACGTGATGGAAAGAGAGTAGTGTTGGGCTTGAGATAGGGTTGGAACGAAGTACAAGCTACTGCACGGTCGAGAATAGTGCTCGCCTTGCGGAAGGGGTGGAAGGGTCTGGGAGTAGCGAAGAACACAACCAGGCTTGGAGACGAAGGAACGGGGAATCAGTCGAGGGCACGGGGAGACTGATATAGCAGTGGGAGGAGAAACGCAGGCAGGCGTAGGCGTGCCTCTCAACCCGTGTCCAGATATCTCGGAGTACCTAGAGACAGGGCCAGGACGATGGCTAAACCCCACACACATTTCGACGGAAAGACTACTTTGTTTGGCCATGACTGGCTTCCGTTGACGGAGAGGGCTGAAGCTGGGCCAATCCAGAAAGCGCGAAATCAACCTTTGGCCGGGGTCCCTGTGGGACACTGGGACTTGGGATGGGTGAGGCGTCCAGACGTTTGTTGTTTCCTTGCGGAATGCGGACGGGTGGGAACGACGTGGTGGGTAGGGATGTGCTTTCTTCTCGGACTTGCTTGGTGATGCTGATATTGAGGCACGCTTGGCAGGCATGGAGGACGACGCAGAAGGAATAGCGCACCCGCGTGAGGGTGGAGGCGATGTACCGTGTACTATCCGTGTTTTTGAATCTCTGTAAGCAGCGTAAGGTAGCAGGACATTGAGAGACATGACCATGGCTGTGGATGCATGTGGGCATGAAGGAGAAGAAGCAAGAATGGCGCTAGCATCCGCATCGTTGGTTTTCAGAGTTTACACAGCGAGCCCTTGCTTACCTGCCACGCCTTGCATTATTGTGGTCCTTGTTTTGAACAAAACGAGGAACTGTAGAGCTTTGCGAGGCGGAAGCCCAAGTTGCTAGGTATGCCATGGTGACAAGGCAAACGAGGACCGAGTGAGCAAACAGCAGTGCGACGACGTGATCGATTGCCCGGATGCCTCAAGAGCGTCCCATTCTCCCATTGCAGACCTGCTACCAAGCCATAGGTGACGAACCTCCCGAAACGGCGAAATCACTGTCGATCTCCTGCAGCATCGTGGCGATTGGTGGAGTGGCCCGGCACTAGCATCGAGGCTTTCCTGAACGAGTAAGGAGCGTCTGTTCGGCTGAGACAGTTCACAGCTGGGCTTGTCTTCCCTGCTTGGGGAGAATCGACACTGCAGCGTGCAGAATTGAGTGGTACGAATACCTACTGCGTGGAAGATTGCAGGAGATCGGCAAGAGGAGAGCGTGGAGAAGAGAGCCAAAGGCCTGGAATTTTCCAGACTGGTCTAACAGTGATGAGAGATGCATTGGATGACAATCGTCAAATGTTCTTCGGGTGCTGACTTCGACTCAAGTTGTTGTAGCAACAACACGACTGCTAGCAACAGATATTGGATCAGGTCGAGCGAGGCACGGGCGAAACCTTCGGACTCGTTTCTCTCTTTTCTCCAGAGGACCGGGCCCGGGGCATGGAGGCGTAGGAGGCGGCCGTAGGGAGGTGGACCATGACGAGAGCAGGCGGCGCCTCCCACATCAAGCCTCCCAGATTCATACTTTCCGTCGTCGTCTGGTGGTGGTCGGAGACGAAGACCGGGTCCGAGAGGCCGAGGCAGAACTCCCTTTGTTTTCCATGGAGCTGAATTCATCAACGGATCAGATAAAGGCTTCCGTACTGGGGAGGCTGCAGTCCGTTAGTCCCCATCCCCAAAACCCGTCAAGTCGGATTGTGAAGGGTACTGATAGGTAACGTAAGATAGTTCAAGTCAAGTTTGACTTTGGGTCTAAGTGTGCCACTCGCCTAACGGTGCTCAGGAGGAACTGATCCGGTGTAGGGCAGGCTGTGAACAGACGGTGGGGCTGCGACAAAAGCGCGGGATTGCTGAGAGGCGTGCCTGGCGTTTGCTTGGTTGATGAGAAATCAGTGTCCCCATCTGACCGGGGATAGAGAAAAGATGAAGGTGGAAAGAAGAAAGACAAAGATGCTGCCCAGGTTGAGGCGGAGGAGAAAAAAGAGGCAAGGGGTTGGTGGTGGTGGTGGTGGTGGTGGTGGTGATACTGTAGCGTGTGTAGGTAGGTATTCGTAGACTGTAGGCCGGTAGCTACTGGAAGGGTCTCCTGCATCAATGGTCTGTGCGCGCTCCTTCCCCAAGATCGATTGACGATGCTTCCTTCCTTCCGACTCTGTGTTCATGCTTTCCAGGTTGTTCGCACCTGCCATATGACTTTCGTAGGTGAGGTTCCTTGGGGAATTTGAGCACTCGACTTACGTAATATGTCCATCTAGACTGCTCCTCGTCGCAAACTTGATCAGACGACTCCAACGACATCCCAGAAATCAGACGAGATTACTTACACGAATGCTCTCCACCAAGGTCGACCACTTTTGACAAGCCCCAAACAGCAATTGCTTTTTGCCATATTATCACCTCATGCTAATTCTCCCCTGCTTGGTCGCCATGCTAGTCAAGGACCTCATCAGCGAACCAGATCGGTAAGGCGAGAAACAATATCGGGACGACTAGCCTCTTCAACCCATCCCTGCGAAGAATGTGAAGAAGGGGCGCCTCGATCATGTCTTCTCGCCAATCGATAAATCTATCCCTGCTTACACCAATGGCCAATCAAGCCTTCGCTCAGCCAATACCCCATCCTAGTTTCTCAACTTCGCCCACCGTCACCCACCATCCAGACAAGTCCAGCCAGCCGTGCCAGCCTACCTAGAGCAAACCTCATATCCAGCCTGTCAAATCAAGTCACCAAAGGCCTTGGACTACTACCTCAGCTTACTCGGGCTCGCTAGCGTCGCCGTCCATCCCCCCCTTCAAGACTTAGGCCAACCGTCTTCCGAGCAGCGCCTTTTTCTGTGTAGCGTCGATGAGCCAGCTATCCGATCAAGCCAGCTTCCAGTAGCTCTACTATGCGAATCGGCCATCTGCAGCATGGCAAAGACCACATCTTACTCCAACCTCACCGTCGTACCGCAGTAGTTGTCGATGCAGAGGACAGGATAGCATCCCATTCAGGTCCCAAAGCTGAATATAACCCTGGTGCTAATCATTGCAGTCATCTCGAAGCGACCCCCCTCCAGCGGGACGGACGGCCCAACCAGTGGCCAGAACCCCTGTGCCGAGCCAAACGTCACCGTTACCCGATTGCGACGCTGCTTCCGGCCCGAGAGGAACAGATCGCCGGGCATGTTTCCAGCTGCGTCCTGTACAAGGTATTGGCTCGCCTATCGTGCCGCAAAATGGCATTGTGTGTGTGTGTGTGTGTGTGTGTGTGTGTGTGTGTTCATGACTGCTCTGAACGCGGCGTCATCGTATGCAGGCTGAGGGTTTTCATCACAGCCCGTCTCTGCTCTTTCTGCCATGGCTTCAGGTGAAGTTACACTTCTTGATGTCCTCAAAGGCCTTGGTTGAAACGACACCAGGTTCGGACGATCTCATCTATCGACTCCAACCGTCGACCAGGGTCAATGGTTTGCCAATTACCATCATCTAGTCCTCGTGCAGGGGCCGCTCTCTTCCCCCAGCTCTCACACCCTCTCTCCAGTCTCTGGGTCGTGGCGTCAAGCTCCTGTCATGCTCTTAGCGACCTGGGCCACACGACGCTAGCTCTCCCCTACGTCTTTTTACTCGAAACCAAGAAAATTCTCTAGCGTGGACCATGGCCTAACTTACCTTCCTAACTTCGATGGCGAGATGGGTTCCATCAATGTCAGGAGCGTGCCGTCCATGTGCTGGCCCAAGGGTTCTGACCAAGGTGCTTGGCTACCAGAATTAGAGGGGACAGTCATTCGCACTTCCCGCCTCGTGGAGAACGTGCGAATTCCTCATGGGCGGCTTGATGGCCATTTTTATGTCTTACTCTGATATCTCGGATATGTGCCTACTATGGAATGTCTTGACAAGACTTGTGACTGTCGCGCTCCTCATCTGATTGATAACATTTCCACAAACCTCGAGACATCACAGCATAATTGCGACACTGATTTCAACACTGGATAGATCTATCCAATAGACGCACAAGTGTCAGCCGTTAAAATTCTGGACTTATTACTTCGAGACAAAAAGCCTGCCGCCAGGAACATGAGCCACAGCACGAGCCATTGGAAGTCAGTCATGGGCTACTAGTCTACGGGAAGGATTCGAATTTTTCCAGTTCGGACAATGTCTTGGCTCAGGGGATACCATCTACCAGTGCCTCTCAGAAATGTCAACGGTGTTCACGTCAACGCCATCCCGGAACCACCTCTGCGCGTCTTCAATTTTGACATCGTTCCCGCTCATCTGCCTCTTGCGCATAAGCCCATTCTCAGCAAAGGTCCAATCCTCGAGACCATACGTCCGCCACCACTGTCCCGACTCATCATACCATTCGTACCAAAATTGGACGGCAATCTTATTTCAATGATCAGTAGTCTCCTTGAAGCGCAGCCACAGCTGCGGGGTCAACGGGCGACTCTGGGGAGCTCACCTTGTTTTCGGTGAAAGCGAACAACTCCTTGCGCAGCCGGTAGCCATTCTCCCTCTCCCATTTCTTGGTGAGCCATTGCTCAATCTCATCTCGACCTTTGAGAAAGGCGTCTCTGTTGCGCCAGATGGAGTCGACGGTGTAAGCCATCTTCACTTTTGCGGGGTTTCTGTAGCGATGTCAGTCGGTGTCTGCTCCGGTCGGTGAGGGGCACGGACTTGGAGTTCCATCCATCCTGGGCCGCCTTCACCTTAGTCCTCGCGGTGTCTTCGGTGAAGGGCGGGAATGGTGGTCTGGCTTCTTCCTGGCTGACCATGATTCAAGCAATACAACTTGTTCAGTGATGATGCCTGGAGTCACGGAGCCACTACCGTGGCAATGGACAGCAGTTTTTGAGTATGCCAGTCATGTTGGAAGAGGACACGAGCAACGGACGATGCAACCAATCACAGGCACAGGCTGCCAGGAGTTCGGCGTTTGTCAGCTGTCATCAGCGCCCTTGGCAAACACCGCGGGTTATGCTCTCACGGAACGACGTCAGATGAGGCGCAAAAGTTTTGATTTCTCTACTTCTTCAGCTCTAGCTGAGAAATCCAAAGCTGGCTTGAGCATGGTGAGTCTTTCACATTTCGGATGACTTTCGGAGAGAGCGCAGCAAAGTCAATCAACGGCCGACGCCGGCGCGGCTTCTACCTTACCACACAGAGCCGCGCTGACAGGCAGTGCGTTCTGGCGTTGTGAACCGGGTACCGGACGATTGACTTTCCTGGGCCCCGGCGGCTGGTTCTTCAGACGATAAAGTCACGGAAATCCAGACAAGCACATGCTCGCCGAATTGTACCATCTGCACGCCAAAGAAGTCAACATCGGAAGAGTCACGCCGGGTCTCGAGCACCCGGACCTCGCCATGATGACAAAAGCTCCCAGAGTTCAACCTCTTGGCATAGTAACTCCGAAGGACGTTGGTAGAAGGCCGACAGCCTAGATGCTCGGACGGCCGAGAGGGCCCTTGTCGCCCCCCACCGGGGGAGAGAGGCCGGGGATTGGAGCCCAAACGGACGCGGCATAAACTCCCGGTCTTGCGTCATGTCACTCTGTGGGCCGAAAGGGTGCGCATTTGCTATACCTTACTCTGTCTGCTGTCACTTTGAATGCTGTTGTTGTTATCTCCTACCTACCTTCTGCTGTCACTTTGAATGCTGTTGTTGTTATCTCCTACCTACCTCCTCAGGAAAGAAAGATACTTTGTATCATTGCATGGCTTTCCAAAGCGAAAGCGGGCAAACAAGACAACTCTCCAGAATTCCGAGACAAATCAAACCGTCGAGTCCTCTTTTTAGTGCAACGGTAGGTCCCCGTGGTCCGCACTTTTTTGCCCACTTGTATTTCGTCACAAAAGACTAAAAAAAAACAAAAGAGGCACTGAGGCAATCAGTGAGAGGCGACGGGACCGCGGCCGGCCGTCCCAGGAAGGAGTGGCCGCCCCGCGCCTAAGGAGCGTAGTATCCGTATCTCAAATACAAATCATCACGAGCTCCACTTCCCTGGAAGCTCGCAGAATTGCGCCTGGGACCCTGCCTCGGCGATCCCTCGACATCCCGCCCACTACTAATTCACCCTGCCTTCCTTTATCTGATCGTCTTTTCCCTCCTTCCATTCCTCAACAAACGCTCTGTCTATCTTCTCTCAAATCTCCAACTTGCCTCTTCTCCCACCAATTTTCAACCAATCCACACCAAATCATCAAAATGTCTGGTCTCAAGGTCGGCGAGCAGTTCCCCGAGGGCGTTGCCTTCCAGTACATCCCCCACCAGGAGGAGACTGCCGACTTCAAGGTCTGCGGTATCCCCATCAAGTACGACACCGCCAAGGGTAAGTCTCTCTCTATCCTTGTCTCTCTCAATTGAAGCATCACCAAAAGGAAAGACCACTCATGGCTAACTCGACTACCTCCCACAGAGTTCAAGGACAAGAAGGTCGTCATCGTCTCCATCCCCGGTGCCTTCACTCCCACCTGCTCCGCCTCCCACTTGCCCGGCTACATTGAGCACAAGGACGAGCTCAAGGCCAAGGGCGTCGACCAGGTCATCTTCCTCGCCTACAACGACCCCTTTGTCATGTCCGGCTGGGGCAAGGCCAACAACATCAAGGACGACTTCATTGTAAGTTTTGGTCTCTGTCTCTGTCTGGGTCTTGCTGTCATCTCTCTTTGTTTTTTTCGACGTGGTTTTTTTTCTTTTTTCTTTAGCTAGCAGCTCTAGCTGTGCTGTTGTGTTGTGTTGTTTTACCCCTCCCCCTCTTTCCGTGGAGCTCACCCCTTCACCGACTCCGATAAACGCCGCCGCCGCCGCCGCCCCCACCCCCCACTCTGCCCCTCCTCAAGGGGGGGGGGAAACAAGAGTCTCAACATGATACCACGATACGCTCAAGTCGCCTCACCCGCGGTCTCGCCTTCGTGGTCCCCCTCCCCCGTCTCGTCGCGCAATCTCACTTGTCACATTACCGAAAAGAAAACCCCAGCTAACACATCACCACCCCCAGGTCTTCGCCTCCGACGCCAATGCCGCCTTCTCCACCTCCATCGGCTGGAACCACGGCGAGCGCACCGCCCGCTACGCCATCGTCATTGACCACGGCAAGGTCGTCTACGCCGAGAAGGAGACTGAGCTCCAGGGCCTCGAGGTCTCTGGCGCCGAGCCCGTTCTCAAGGCTCTGTAAAGAATTTTGCTCCTGAAACACTAATGAATTTTTGCGTTGGGCGGGTTCTCTTTTTTTGATGATGAGAGATGAATTGCCTTCAAGAAGGATGAATCCTTGAGAAAACCAAGACATTGGGCTTTCTTTATAGACGAAAGAGGGACAAGAAGGAAACTTTCGACGCGTTTAGAACAAAAAAAAAAAGCTCATAGAATTTTGAACTTTCGCTAGACGAAGGAGGAGTTTCTTCCGAGGTGAAATACTCTTCCGCTTTATAGAAATAGAGGAAAATGAATGGTTCATGAAATTTGGTCACATTCATGTCTTGTCTGGCTCGTGAATTCGTCTTCTTGGAAACATGATGATCGTAGTTGATCTGAGAGCTGTAATGTGAGCTGCACTGTATGAACTACGTGTCACTCCAAGACGCCGCCATTGGAGAGCTTAGAGCAACGGACTTGTCTCGGTAGCGGGGCTCGGAGATGCGACATTGCCGCGAAGAGAGGCGGGGGGAGCAGGAAGCGAAGGAGAGGAATGGGGTGTCTTTTCGCACGCTGAGAATGGTGTTGTTGATCACTTCAACCGGGACTGCATGAGGAACATACGTTATATGTGCGTCTTATTACCATTGCAGGAATGATGCGTGTAAACGGTGAGTGTCATGGTTCGAAATGACAGATCTCAATAGAGGTGCATGGTTAATATGTTCTCGTAGAGAATAGGGTTACTATCAACTTTAAACCAACCTAGCAAGTTGAATTGAGATTATGGGAAAGAGGCTATGGATGTTTATCATTGATCGTCTTTACGATATATAGATATAATTTATAGCTTAGCTATTGGTCTTCATGTCCTTTGTCTGAGATGATCCATCTAGCAGATGCGTTTCGGCGGTAGACAGCAAGAGCTGGATGATTCCATAAAGTCATTGCGAAATAGGTAAAGGGTATGGGTTTCAAGAACATTTATCGTCTGGAGAGAGCCTCGAGTCCCTATCTTGAGCATGTGAGACCGCGGAATGGAAGGATCGTGACTTCTCTCCATTCCCAATGGGGGGCTGGGTATATCATGGCATTGTCACAGGAGAGGCAATAAGTTTGATGCTTCTTTGTTTTGTAGCCTGAGAAAGGAGGTAAAGGAGACGGACGTCTCGAGGGACGTAGGGGTTGGGCTCGTGATAAAGGCTCAGATCTACGATGTATCCCCTATGGAGTTATGAGAGATAAACCTTCAATCATGTCACGCTCCAGAAACGACATCATCAATCACTTGGCTAGGAGCACACCAGGCTCGAGTCACCGAATAGGGAATTCAGAATCAAAACGTTGGTAAGAATCCCCCGTGGGACAATTCCATGCAATTCCGTGCTACCGTGATTGTGTAGTTATAGAACCCCAAGTCCCGTTCAAAGCACAATGAACCCTCGACTCCAAATAAGTTTTGAACCTGGTCGTGTTGTGCCCACATCGTTTGTTGTCAGAAGCGTTCGTTCCCTTCTCTCTTTAAAAAAAACAGTTTGGTCCTCCTCTCACCAGCCGGAAGGGGAAAGAAACCCTCGGCCGGGGTTGGGTTCGGCCGTTCTTGTCTTTTGCTCTTGCTTCCCGGATGTCACCAGCCTCACGCCGTCTCGACTAGAGAAATGTTTTTACTCTTTTTTTATTTCATCATGTCAAGAAACAAGCCCCATCCATATCAAAAACCCATTTTTTCCCATCCTCGGAAAGACTAGAAAAAGAAGTGTTGTTTAACGGGTACGGGCCTGGACCTTGGGAGCGGCGCCCTTGGAGCCCTGCTTGGAGGCGATGGGGCCCTTCTTGCCACCGGCGGCAGCGGTCTTGGCCTTCTCGGCCTTCTTGGCGGCGGCGTCGGCGTTCTTCTTGTCCTTGGACTCCTTGATGGCGGCGGCGCGGGCGGCGGAGCGGGCCTCGGGGCGCATGGAGCGCTTCTCCTTGATCACATCGAGGGAAGCACCGACGATGGCACGCTGGGCCTTGACGGTGCGGCGGGTGCGCTTCTTGGCGACCTCCTGTTGTGGGGGTCAGTCATCTTGCTTCTCTGGGGGTTTAGTGCTCGCGACGCGTGGAGGGGTACGAGATGGTAAAATCTCGAATGTGACACCGTCCGGCGTCGCGATGGTTGGCACTCACCTCAGAGATACCCTTGCGGTGCTGGCGACGGTACAGAACGGTCCAGGCAATGCGGCGGGGGTTCTTGCGCTGGAGGAAGAGGGACTCGGACTTTCCGTTCTGGAAACGGAAGATCTTGGAGTCACCGCGGACGTAGAGCTTACCCTGTATCAGAGTCTCGTCAGCGTCTTGTTTCCATGTGTTTGTCTTTGCCTCCTCCATGAAGTCGTCTCCTTTCAATCATCTTCCCTTTCCCCGTCGATCAATGGTCGCCCCCCTGGCTTGCTCATCCATCCAAGTCGTTGCCCCTCATGTCCCAACTCTTCCATCTGAGGTTGAGCTTCCCTACTGCCCAGCCATGCCTTAAATAGGTTCCTTCGATCGACGGGGGGAAAGATGATATCGGAGATGAAGGGAGGGGTGGGTGGCGTTATCATCATCGTACCTTTCCAGGGTAGATTCTCTGTCCGGAGAACGTGTCGTCGTACGTGCGCATCTTCAAAAATCAGTCAGAAAGCAATCCCTCGAAAAGTTCGGAATATCCTCCTGGAATCGACCCTCAATTCGTTCTCTTCGTCTGGCCCAGCAAAGATGTCGTTGAAAGCGGTCTCTTTCGTTGATGTCGAAGTCGCGTTGTGCTGGGTAATCGCTTGGGCAGCAGTCGGAAGAAAAAAATCGAGGGTCGACCGGACGAGGAGGTTATCTATTGAACGTACATTGGCGGTATTGAATGCGAACGTTGGCTGACTTGTCGATGAGGTCAAAGGGTTCGGGAAGGGGAGGGTAAGACCAGACTGGCACTCTTCGCGAGATTCTACAATTTTCGACTCTGGTTCGGAAATTCGTCGTGGGAGGGTAGAATAGCCTAGTGGGCGTCAACCCTACGCGGATGGGAGAAAGGGTGGGTCCGTTCGTAGGCTGGTGCGGGTGTCACGTGGAGATAGCCATCGCCGATAATTTCCGCCGTGCGCCACATCTGTGAAGGTACCTATTGTGGCTTATGTATGTCTACAGGCCCCACCCGCAACTTCAAGTCAACGGTGGTCTACGACACACGCTCATGCCTGGGAGAAAATGTCGAGAAGAACCCGGTGATGAAAAGCTGGCTGAGGGCGACGAGACCGCTCATGAGAAAATCACAGCCGTCAACAATGTCAGCCGACCCCGATGAGATTGCAGACGTTGTTCTGCGGCAGTTTAAGAAACTGCCTGCAAAACGCCGGCCTCAGGTTAGAGACAATGGATTGCATGAATGGGTTCCCCTGAGCGGCATCGTCGCTGAGAAAGATGGTGTTCTGACATGTTTCTCACTCGCGTAAGTCAGATGGCCATATGTGTGATATCGTGTGGGCGAACATGCATTGTCTACTTGCTAGTTGGTTCATATGGTACATACTTAAGACGTTGGATCTCATCTTGTCTATATCACGTTGTTCTACGGGAAACATACTCCTCGTAGCTCCCATGATCCGTAGCAATATCAAACCTCATTTCATCTCATCAATCTCATCTATGAACACCTGGCTGACACCTACCGCAGAACGGGCATGAAATGCCTCCCAGCCAGCAAACTCCCCCTAGCAAAAGGAAACGCCCTCCACGACTGGCACGCCGAAGTCCTCGCCATCCGCGCCTTCAACCGCCATCTCCTGGACGAATGTGACACCCACTTGCAGGAAAATGAAACCAGAATCCCTTCCTCAGACATCATCACCAGACGCCCTCCCTCTGCCATCTCCCCCGCCTCACCCCAACCCTTTGCAATCAGAGACGACGTCACCCTGCACATGTATTGCTCCGAAGCCCCCTGCGGCGACGCAAGCATGGAACTCACAATGGCGGCGCAAGAAGACGCTTCACCCTGGGAAGTGCCCCCATCCACATCCTCATCTACAACCTCCCCGGACGTCACCGCTCCCGCTGCCGCTCCCGCTCCCGGAACAACAACGGACACCAAGTCGACCCCCCTCCCAGGAAGAGCCTACTTCTCCCACCTAGGCATCGTCCGCCGCAAACCAGCTCGCGGCGACGCGCCCCCGACAACCTCCAAATCCTGCTCCGACAAGCTCGCGCTCAAACAGTGCACCTCCCTCCTCGCCTCGCTAACCTCCCTCCTAATCCACCCAGCCAACGCGTATATTTCCTCCCTTATCCTGCCAGAGTCAGAATACTCCGCCACAGGCTGCGAGCGCGCATTCTCAGAGAGGGGACGGATGAAGGCCGTGGCGGACGAGACAGCGCAGTCGAAGGGCGGCTACCGGTTCTCGCCGTTCGAGGTACGCTCCACGACCCGAGTCTTTGAGTTCTCGAAACGGAGTGTTAGGGGACGGGTTGGAGCGGATAAGACTGCGGCGAGTAACCTCGCTGCCGTCTGGACTCTTGATGGCCGGGTGGATGAGGGGACGATGGGCGGAGTGCTGCAGGGGCGGAAGGCATTTGATGTCAGGGGCGCGAGTTTGGTTTCTAGGCGGAGGATGTGGGAGCTTGCGGCGGCGGTGGCGGAGAGGTTAGCTGGGGAGGAGCTTGATGACGAGGACGAGGTTGGGGGTTTGTTGCGGCGGGCGTTGGATGTTGATGCGTATGGTGAGGTCAAGGGCGGGGAGATGCTTGCTTATCGGAGGGAGGTGAAGGAGGCTGTTAGGAGGGTTGCGTTGGCGGGGTGGGTTGTTAATATTGGGGATGAGGAGTTTGCGAAGTTGTAGGATGGGATTCGTCACGGTGGCATGGATGCTGGGAGGCATGAGTGCGACGCATGAGTGCGACGCAGTTGGGGAGATCAAGTGATTCCACTTTGTACATCTTCATCTACTCACCATCTCATAACGTTATGAGTATGGGCGGATTTATTCACTTCGTCGAGACGTCAATACCACTCAGGGCCGGCATGAAAGACGAGCCTCACGCATCTTCCCAAAGCTAGACGTTCCCTCACCGTCTTGACACTCCACATCCACACACACAATTTCAACCGCCGGGGAACACATTGGAGCGTCTTGGAATCGAAATGCGTTGGAAGTCAAGTTTTGTATCTCGTTAATTTTTCCCATTCCTTAAAACCCACACGCTCGTTCATAGATGATAGGCAATCCACGGAACCCCCGGGCAGTTTCGATCAAAAAAATCTCTCTCTTCTCTCTCGAACTCCATGACAAGATATAGAAGTAGTCGGAGAGGGGCACCATTTGGTTTGGGAGCTTTTTTTACTTTATTGATCTTTTTTCGGCAAAATTTCATCCTTTCTCTTCAGTTTGAAAATTGGTTGCCGCTTACTCGACCTTGCTCTCAAAGTTCTCACCCTCGACCAGGTCGGGGATGTCATCCTCCTCACCGTCCTTGCCCTCCTTCTGCATGTTCTGGTAGCTCTCGGCGAGCTTGCGGAGCGAGGCGAGGGAGTCGGGGCCGAGCTGGTTGAGGATGCCGGGGACGAGCTCGGTGAGCTCCTTGTCCTCACCGTTGCCGTAGATGGCGAAGGTGTTGGCGGGGACAGCGGCGTGGACTGGAAAAGGTTTCATCTTAGCATATGTCCAGGTCTTCTCTCGTGCGGTGAGGGAGGCATATGAGGGGACAGAGGTGTATCGGGGCAGGGTGTGACGGTGACGGTAGTAGTTGGTGGTCATTTACCCTTGGGAGCAGCGAAGTGGATGACGTTGCCGTCAGACTTGAACATGTTGACCTCCTCAATGGCCTGGATGGGCTGGACGTTGAGCTTCTTCAGGGCAGCCTGAAGCTTCTTGTCGTCGGCGGCGGAGCGCGCGGGCGCACGCTTCATCTTGCGGCGGGGAGTGCCCTTGCCGCTATCGTCGGGCGAAGCATCGATACGTTAGTCATCATTTCCTCTAGTATAGAATTTGAACATTTCGCGACGAGCGGTTCGGGAGGTGTCTTTGTGTGCAATTTTGTCTTTTGAATATTTTGCGATTTCTCGGTGAGGGAAGGGTGGTGAAAAATGAGGGGTCAATTTTCGGAGGTTCACACATACCCTGCGCATCGGGGATATTAGCTACCAATTTCAAACCCGACAGCATTACGACAGCATAGAGAAACACAGATACAACGTACCGATACGCGCGGAGGCGCCGAGCTTCTTGAGGCGTTCCTGGACGTCCGACATGGTGGGCAGATTGGCTCGAAAATTGACGAGTTTGGGAGGGGAGGGAGAGAGGGACGGTTTGACGTGGTGGTTTTGCGGGTGGGGGAAAGGAAGCTGGTGCTGTGCGGTCGTCCCAGGGCAATTAGCAAAAATGTGTGGTATGGAGGTGGGAAAAACCCGGGCGGGCAGCCACCGGCCGACCCCCCTCAGGCGAGGACGGGAGCTACGACCACACGCATAGTCCCCCCGCCCTCTTTCTTTCCATCCCGTCCCGTGTGTGCAGGCCGGATCAGAGTCAAATTTACTGGGCAATTACTCACCGCGATTCGTTACGTTTGTCACACGTTAATTATCTACCACAAGGCTGAAGCCGGCTTCTTGAGCTCTGCGTGATGAGGGTGATGCAATGATGGAGGTTTTGTGCGTGCCAAGAATTCCCTTCGCTTGCGGAAATAGTATGTGCCGAGGTACGTTCCTTTTTCGACTTCACCGAGGGCTCACCGAGCGAGGTGGGGCTGGCTGAGTGATGAGCTTTTCGGCTTGCGTTCTCAAGTGTTGCTGGAGGAGGCTGATTTTCTTCGTTAATGACAATCACCATCTCCTGATACGATGCATACTGTAACAACTCAATCTCCAGGTCAAGGTCGAGACGTAGATTCCAAGCACGCAACATCGCTGCCGCTCATTTCGTCAATTTCATCCAAATGTCTTTGAGCCCTCAAACGCCTGAAAGCAACCCTCAGAGGTCGGCATGGTATCTTTCGTTGTTATACAGCCAATATGGCATATTCCCAGACCCTCCGAGTCCGCATCGATATAGTACAGTCCGTCGCAGAGTGATGGGACATCAATCCAGGTCATCCGACATGCCCGACTCCTTGCGCATCGCTGCTTGCTGCGCCCTGAGATCCGCTTCTCTCCTCCTCTGCTCGTTCACGCGTGCCTGCTTTTGTCTCTCGATGTCCTCGTCTCGTACCGTCCAAACTGTGTTCTGTGTTAGCTTCACTCTGACCCATGATCTTAAGTTGTCATGTGCGTACTCGGCTTGTTCGACTTGGAGTATTCCTTCAGCTTCGTGACAAACTGGTCAAACTCCTCCTGCGTCTTTTCGCGGTTCGCAAGACTCCTCGCCTGCAGCTCAGGGTTGTATCTCTTGAAAAGCTCCTCCTCCGTCGGCGACACCCACATGGTGAAGGCCGGACCGCCCACGCAAAAGATTCCGCCACTGTGCCCTTCTGTCAGTCTGTCGTTCGCCGCAAACCTCCAAGCGTCTCAACGTACCCAACCAGCATCTTTCCCCACAGCTTCCAATTCGTAGCCTTCTTCGTCGCCATGGTGATTGAGTTTGTGCGATGCAGCGGGGATTGCGAGAAGGCTGTGACGATTTGGCGAAGCTCTGGCAATGGAGGCTTGAGTTCGGGGCTCTGCGACACAGAGGCAACCCTCTCACAATCGATGACGAACCTGACGCGCTTGATTGGAGATCTACCGGTCGAGACCTAATTCGGAAGGCGGTGGGAAGCTGCCAGCTCTTGCCTTAGCTAAGCTTGCACATGGCGGCGGTTGGTAATCTTTGCGCTGGAGATGGTGTGGCTGGTGCCTCAATGCATCAGCTTTCATCCGCATATTCTTAGCCTGGAAGTTGAAGCACCAATGCGAAGACTCGGGCTCGAGTCCGTTCGAAAGTGTGGTACACTACACCATCAACTTTCCATGATCGCCAAACACACAGACCAGTTCTCATCTTCCCAGCACAAATCTGCAACCTCGTGGCGCAGGCGGAAGACCACATGTCCGAGGGGGCTGTGCTCACTGTCACCAACATCGAACAAAACGTTGTGGTTGGATGATGCCTCAACCCTTTTGGAGACAAGCAACGCTCCAGATCGACATGCGGGAACGCAAAAAATGCTTCCCGTGCTCCTCTCCCCAATGACAGGACGAAATCCAGCACCGACCCTCGCGAGTTGCGGCGGGATACTCCCAGAGAGGGAGGCCACTTACTGCCCATCAGAAACCCATGTGCCGGCCAGGTAGTTCACTGGCGCCCGACGACGCAGCAACATTTTGATGTCAGTCACGATTGTTCACTTTCCGTCATTGTGGCAAAAGATCAAAAGGCCTCCGTCTTCAGGGGCGTAGTATCTTCCACGCGTCTGAGGGTTCCCATGCATCGTGATTTGACCGTTGAGGATTAAAGCCATGAACCCCACATGGAAACGCCGGTCTTGGCCGCTCAGCCCTTCCTTCGAGGCGGGAAAGAAAACGCTCTACTCCGAACGGGACGGAAGCTGACGAAATGCCTAACCCACCTCACCGCATGCTTGGCCGCTTGGCCGTACGTTGACCGGGCCGAAGGGCCTTCCTATTCGACCTTGGTCGTTTCCACATCATAGGCATCATAGGTCGTCAAGAAGCGGAGGCGACGAAGGCGACCGTCGTAAAGCAATACGATAGGGTAGAGGCCTCCTGAGCGTGACCAGAGAGGCTGATATACCGTCGACGAATAGCGACGCCGCAGAGACTCCCTCACAAGGACATCTGCCTAGCTATTGCTCTTACGGAATGAACTGCCCGCCGAATGATGTATTTCCAAGTAAAGAAGATTGACGCAAAGAAAAGCAGAGACTAGCGGCGCTGCCTCGGGGTGGTTGCATAAACAGGCATTGCTGTCACTGAATCCCGCAACCATTCCAGCACCAGTACAGTACGGTGTACCAGCACCCGCGCTCCGGGCAACAGGACGGGAGTCGACGGGAAGCGAGAGACATGAGACGAAATGTCGCGGACTGGCTCGGCGCACAGAGACTCTGCGAACCCAATTGCCCCTCGTCTCGCTGAGGGTCCTGTCGGTACACCAGTACACCAGACACACCCAAAGACGGGGTTCAACAGGAGCCTGGACTGTTTCCGCGCCCTTGCTTTTTTCGGTTCTCGATACTTGGGAATAGGGTTATCCTCAGACTCTCCTGATATATTGCTTCTTGTTTTGAGAAGAGGTGAGCAAGAGCCGAGTAGCAGCCGGGCCCCTGATGCTCACGGCTGACGGCTGATGCGTGATAACGCTGGATCCCCAAAAGGCAGACTCCATGGGAACAGCAGACTCAAAAGGGGCCACAGGCCAATGAGGTTCGCCACCGGGGAGTTTCTGATACAGCGCTTTTGTTGTGTGCACCTCGAGAGAGACGCGGAGCCGGAACGCATTGCAGCAATGCTCGTTCAACGGGTCCTAGGGGGTTTGCTATTGATCCTTGCTTCTTAATAAGGCACATTGTGCAACCCGGGTCAGGCAGTCAGGTGAGAGCAGGCGACATGCCTGATCAGCGTCGTTTTTCTTAGGGCACAACATTGCATCGCTTGTAGTGGCTGAAGAATATTGCAAAGAGCAAAAAAGAAGAGGTTGTCAGATGAAGCTTTTTGGGGGTGTTGCCGTAGAAGCATCCGATTGAGGTTGGAATGTCTCTGGTGCTATCTGCCTCGTGACGACGAAGACGGAAACGGAATAACTGTTGCAAATCATTCGTTAAAGACAATTATGACATTCCAATGTTGGTTTGCTGGACTGACGTCTTTTTTTTGTGTACGCAAATGAATGAATGGGTGTGGGGGGAGAATGGGGTTGTGGAATGCAAAGGCTGGGAAGCATAGAGTCAATGGATCCATCCACTCGGAGTACCTACCTAGGTATGGACCCAGTCATGCCATTAAGGTGCCGTACCTTACCGTGGCCATGACCTCAGTTCCAAGCCGCGACGCCGGGAAGACCCTCGTTGCAGCGCTCGGATGAACCTTTCCTGTGAGGGCTTCCTGCTGCGGCTGTCCAGGCGCATGGTGTACCTCTCTAAGGGCGGGAGGGTTGAAATGCGAGATCGTGCAAATTATCGTGGGGCCGGCGCCATTTCAAGCATGGTTGCCCAACTGATCCGGGATATCCTCTCTCGCCGCGGTGAGCATAGGCGTCTGAGAGGAGGTTGTTGGCTTCTCGACCATAGTGTGTATTCGTAGGTACATGCAATCTATCTGGTCTGTAAGCTGAGGGGCGGGTCGCGGGAGGCCCCAGAGAAATAAGAGTATAGGATCCAGAGAAAAAGATTAATGTTGTTGTAAATTTAACGGACAGGCTGGCGTGACTCGAGGGCGGTGCTTCTGTTGGATCCCACTTCTTTCAATGCGCCTGCATTTCTGAAGGAGACTCCCCAGTCTTGCCAGTGACCCCTTCCATCCTTCTGCAAAATCAGGCACCTCAGAGTAAGAGTAACCTTGAGCTAGCGGCGGCAGTGCGAACGCTGCTTCCGTACCTTGCCTTAGTGAGGTACTTTATTACTTGCCTTAGTAGCGCAAGTACCGAAGTAGCGTCGTATCGAGTGGATGAGCATCGTCTCTGGTGTTGAAACCATCTTGACAGGAGGTTAAAAAGACAAGACTAAAAGATACTTGTGATCATGGAGAAGGGGACGATGAAAGGGGTTTTAACCACACACTCCGTTCACTAGGTGTCAATAACGGTGTCTGCAAGCTATGAGTACGGTGTTGACAAGAGATGTTTCGATGACAAAGTACCTGTGCTGTACCATCACTTTGGACGGGAGGCAGGGACCGTAGGGTACTTCGTAGGTAAGGTGCTTGCAGGAGCAACATCAATAGAAAAAGGACACGGCCCCGACAGGCGCCTTCTCAAACACGCTGTCGTCATTTTGTCGCTATTGCTCAGGGACCTCATTTTGTTCTTTTTTCTGCAACAAACAAGACACAGACTGCAGTTCTAAAATGCCGTATCCGAGTGTATCTTGCTAACGAAAGCTTCCAAGCCAATCCAGCTCATCTTACCGAGTCCTAGTACTATGTTGAACATACATGATTATACCTTAGTCAGTATCTCGAAGTATCCGTAATGTGATACAGAAGGAAGGTACAAAAGGTACATGGCCATGGGAGCACTTGCCTTGACAACCGCCGCAGGAACGCCTCGCAACCGGGGACCCTGGGAAAGCGAGACACCACCTCCCCGATACTCCAATGCTTCCCCCCCTCCGTCTCTCTGCGAAAAGGTACCTTTTTGCCCCGTGCCTTACATGCGCGAGTCGAGGTACCCGTCCCCGGGCGCTCGTCCAACAACCCAATCCCGTCCACGCATCCCGCCCAGTCCAGTCAAAATCCTCCTTCCCCCAGTTATCCGTCTTGTCTTAATTCACCTGCGCGTTGCACCGCATCCGACAGCGCCTCCTGCTCTCTTCTCTTCCACCAGCAATTCCCTCCTAATCCACACACACACGTACGAATACCTACCGCACCGCACCGCACACATCGCTCCTTTGGTGTGTGGACTGTGGACGCGTGCATGAGCCAGACCTCTTCCTCGCTCTCTATCTCTTACTCTTTACGAATACTCTCCTCCCACTCAACTCACTCTCCTTAACCAAGCTGCTCAACCTTGCTCCGAACCTTGACCGGCACGGCCATAATACAAACTGCCTAGACAAGAGAGAGCTCGGCCCAACCTCCCCCCCTCTAGCATCAACTTCCATTTGCATCCCCACTGCCGCACTCCGTCAACTGCCACCAATAGACGCCGTGTTCTGGAAACACCTGCGATCTCCCCTTAACGGCTGCTCTATTGATCTTTCTACCCGGCATTGCCCAACGCGCGGCTCTACTTCCTTTCTTATTCTCTCCTTTTTCCTCTCTCTCTCTCTCTCTCTCTTTCGGTTACCACTCCCCTTGGAACTCGGCTCACTCCGTCCTGCGCGCACCGAACCCCTCGAAATTGCAGTGGACTGTTCTCTTGTCACGGAAACCAACTCGAATCGTCCGCTCTCGCGCATAGCCTGGCCCGCCGAAACTGTCGATCAACATTGAGCCGAAACGTGCGGAATCCCAGCATACAAGACCATAACCCCCCGCCAACCCTTGGCCTTTTCGACAACGTCAGCTATGCGCCTGTTGTAGTCTGCCCAATTCCGTAAAGCTGTGGAGCTACACCTAATTTTCTCCTTTACGGCAACCTTATGCGATCCCGAGCCGCTTAGGAGCTGTTACCGAAACCAACACTTTTCCGACCTCGAACCACCCATCTTTACCCCAACACACACCCCCAAAAACACACCCGACCGAAACTCGCACATTGCGCCACTGAATTCGAAAAGTCGACGACACGATTCCGACACGAGAAGTGGTGGCATAGCAGACGATGGCAGGATATCCGGGTCAGCGTCCTTACGGCGGTGGCCCTCCCGCGCCTCGTCCTGGCCCCGGGCCCGGCCCAGCGCCCGCGCAGCGGGGTCCTCCTCAGCAGTACGACAACTACCAGCAGGACGGATATGGCTACGACTACTATGATGACGGCGGCTACGACCAAAACTATGGCGGTCAGTACCAGGACCCCAACTATGGCAGAGGTCCGCCGCCGAACCAAGGCTACCCGCCGCAGGATTACTATGGTGGCGGCCCAGGGCCTAATGGCCCGCCAAGAGGAGGAAGACCGCCTCAAATGGGAAGAGGCGGCCCTATTGCACGTCCTCCGACGGCAGATGGCAATCGCGGCGGATACCCGCCTCGTGGCGGTGGCGGTCCCGGTCCTGCAGGCCGGGGAGGATTCCCCATGGGCCGGGGCGGTCGTCCCGCTCCTTTTGAGCGATCAGCCAATTCGGATCCAGCCGGTGAGTTGCGCGTGTGCCATTTGCGCCCTTGTATGCTGACCATTTGCTAGCAAATCGCCCTCGACAGCAGGAACACGCGCCGATCAGTCCTGCTGGCGCCCAGGGATTTAGTGGTGGCGCATTTCCATCATTTCCAGGGCAGAGCCGTAAGACGGACCTTGATGCGGAGAACGCGATTCTGAACAAGATGGCTGGAATCGACATCTCGTCCCAACCTATGCAGCAGCGCCCTCCTGGTGGAGCTCCAAATGGCAGAGCGCCGCCGCCGCGCGGTTACCCCGACCCGCGACGCGGCCCTGAGCCGGGTTACGGACAAGATTTCCGAGGAGACGGCTACGGCCAGCAAGGGCCTCCGAGAGACGACTTTGGCCCACCTTCTAGGAGTATGACTATGCCAGTCAACGACCAAGCACAACGGCGCGGGCCCCCGCCACGTCAGGACACATATGGCGGACCAGGGGGCCCGCCACGTGGTGGTGTTCCTCCTCGGCCTTCAACGGCGCAAGGAAATCGGCCGCCACCCCAGCGCATGTATCCCCCAAACCCGATGCCTCCGCCGCAGCAGCAGCAGCCGCTCCCACCTCAGAATGGAGGGTATGGAGGACCTGGAGGACCTGGGGAGTTCGGAGGTGATCAGGACGGGTACCGAGACACTAGGGCGTCATTCGGCGATGTCTACGACGCCTATTACCAGCCCTCTCGCATGAGCAACCAGAGCGCCCACAGTTACGGTCACCATGATGCTCCTGAGTATAATGGGGCACCCTCGCATGCTCCTCGCGGTTCATTCGAGCAGCACATGCGCCCAGGCATTGCCGAACACACGCAGCCGGGCGCAAAGCGCGTTCCGGAAATGAGTCGAACAAAATCGCAGCCAGATCTTCGACAGTCGCAGCAGGCTGTCTTTGAGATGGCCGGCGACGCTCCTCCGATGCCGCCAATGGGGAATGGCTACCAGGACGCGTACAACGAGCCAAATGGCTGGGACCAACCACAGAACCCGCAGATGGGGCGTCCTGGCCTTCCCCAAGGCCCTTCTCCTAATCGAGGCCCTGATTCTCTGCCATCTCATCCGGCTCCCGTCCGACCTGGCCACATGCCTAACTCCATGGTCAATATGAACGATAAGCCAGCGCCTGTCCGCAACTATGCCGGCGCTCCTGGCGTACACGTACCGACACCTCCTGCCGGGCCTGGCGGCGCACCTCCGCCGCAACAGCAAATGCTTTCTCAGCAACCAAGCAAGGCTTCGCTTCAAGAAACAACACCTGTCACACAGGAAGAGCTGGAACGTCTACGCCAGGTTGTCAAGTCAACACCGAATGATCAAGAGACTGCCATGAGACTGGCGAAGCGACTGGTAGAAGCGGCCGACGTTCTGGCCCCGAATCTTGCCGATCCGAAGATGAAGACTCGTGCCCGGGAGAGATATCTTGCTGACGCAAACAAGATTCTCAAGAAGCTGTCGAGTGCGCAGAATTCCGAGGCCATGTTCTTCTATGCCGACTGCCTAGGCCGTGGGTTGTTTGGACTGGAGCCTGATAACAAGGAAGCCTTCACACTGTACCAGTCGGCTGCTAAGCTCGGACATGCGGCTGCGGCGTACAGAACGGCAGTCTGCTGTGAGATTGGTCACGAAGAAGGCGGCGGCACAAGAAAGGATCCTCTCAAGGCGATCCAATGGTACAAGAGAGCTGCCACGCTCGGCGACACGCCAGCCATGTACAAGGTCGGCATGATTTTGCTCAAGGGCCTTCTTGGCCAGCCGAAGAATCCTCGTGAGGCTGTTGGGTGGCTTAAGAGAGCCGCTGAACGAGCTGACGCGGAGAACCCCCACGCATTGCACGAGTTAGGTCTGCTCTACGAATCTGCAGCTCCGAATGATGCTATCATCAAGGACGAGGCTTATGCCTTCTCGCTGTTCCGACAGGCGGCCGACCTCGGCTACAAATTTTCACAATATCGTCTCGGCTGCGCATTCGAATATGGTTTGATGGGCTGCCCCGTTGACCCCCGCCAGTCCATCATGTGGTACTCCCGCGCAGCTCAGCAAGGCGAGCACCAGTCGGAGCTGTCACTCAGTGGATGGTATCTTACCGGGACCGACAATGTCTTGCAGCAGAGCGACACGGAGGCTTATCTGTGGGCGCGCAAGGCTGCCACAGCTGGTCTGGCCAAGGCCGAGTATGCAATGGGTTACTTTACCGAGGTGGGCATTGGTGTGCCGGCCAACATGGAGGATGCAAAGCGATGGTATTGGAGAGCAGCCGGTAAGTTGTAATTGTTTCCATGTGATGACGTATACTGACCCGTCTTCACAGCCCAAGATTTCCCCAAGGCCCGCGAACGGCTCGAAGACCTCAAGCGCGCCGGCAAGAACGGACCCCGACAGCGCGAGCGTATTTCTCGCAGCAAGATCGGCAAGCAACAAGAGGGCGAGTGTTCCGTCATGTAGACGGCAAGTCAGTACCCAACGCAACAACTTGATGTAATACGAGCGGTCCGGGCTGGGTTCCTGTGTCGACCGCGACGACGACCACGAACATAGGACGAAGAGACGACGACGAGGTACAACCTCGTGTACTTGTACGGCACCAACCGACTACAGGATGTTTGATCTACACGGAACGAACAGGGAAGAAAAGGCTCACGGACGAAGGAAGAGAGTGGAAAGGGCCACACAGGCGTTCTGGACAAAGGGTAGTCTAATTTCCTCCGCTGGATGGGAGGCTCCTTTGTTGGATTGGGAGGCCACTCATATTCTCCTTCTCCCCCTCACAGGCCCACGGAATGAGAATGGCTCTGATGAGGGGCTGGATTTCAAGCATTCATGTCAATGTCTCGTCCGAAGGCGGGTTGGCATGGCTCATACAGTCGATGTTTGGCGTTTAGCATATATAATTATTCGTCAATTTGTTGTTTGGTGACTTTGGTGTTCTCTGTCGGTTGAATTGTTTTGTGAACTACCAACAGAAGCCATAGAACGGGCTATTGATGTGCGTTGGCTTCGTGACGGCTGCTCTCCACTGGTTTCTACTACGAAATCGATACATCACGACGGCGTTACCACTGTTCTGGTTCTAGTAGCTGGGGGATGTGTATTTCAATCTCGGAATCGGAAGAGGAGGAAGGAGATTCGTTGCGGCTGCCAGCGTTCGAGTCTTGTTTCGGTTTCGGTCTCGGGTGTGTTGTGACTGAGGCTGAGGCTGATGCCCTATCCGCTTTGAGATGATTTTGCTTGGGATGATGGGGGTTTCTTGGCTGCATTATTTGTCATTTGTAGTTTAGGGTAGTTGGGGCGAGGCAGACTGGTCTTGTCTAGGTGAGGGAGGTAAGTACATCCGGCGGCGAAGGATATTTGTTTGTGGTTCGTGAGGACCGCGGCCTGGGAGTTTCGGGGACGGTCGGTGCGGGGTTGGTTGGCCGGAACCGGAACCAGGGGATGCGGATGGCCCCGGTGCTGATGGTAAGGGCCGCGCCGGACGTGTATCAGCGGCTCGCCTTCTCGGAGTAGCGTAATAACCTACTTACATTGGCGGCGAATGGTGGTCGTAAATGTGATGTGTCATTGGATATCTTTGTAAATGCTTCCCTCTGCCTTTTCGAATAACAGCCGTTGCTGGAATAATGACGATAAAAAGGGGGTTGGAATAGGCCGTTGCAAACCCGCCTTTTCACCACCTACTTCCACTTCGAGGGAATAAAAAGTCTTCGCCCTTCTTTTCCTCCTTCTACATACCGATATATACGCAGTTCAATACCACATTATTGAGCTTCGAAGGCTGGCCTGCTGATGTGAATACCAACAGCCGTGTGTACATGTTTCATGCAAGAGACGCGACTTCCTTAGCGATGTATGAATCAGGGGAAAGAGCAAACCTGCACCCCCCTTTCCTAACCACCGTACCTTCCTTCCCAAACACGGCCCCGGGGAAGGCTATATACCCCCCCTCAATCCCATTCCTGTCACCAGCCAGCAGGCGCCCCCTTTGGGGGGTCAGGTCAAAACTGGCTGGGTGGTGGAGTGGTTTGAGTCCACGAACAGCCTAATCGGTGAAGGCTCAGAGGTCCCGTGTTCGAGTCCCGGATTGTGCGCCAGAGATGTAGCCCCCAGCTCGCCACCGGGGGGGTGAACTCTTTTGGCTTTTTGGGTTGAGTTTTGGTGATGGGTCTGTGTCGTGGACACTGAAAGGAGTTCGTATTTTGCGATCTTGGATTATCTATTATATCTTGCCCCTTTTCTACTCACTGCTTGGTGTCTTCAATGGCTCCTTTTTCGTTCAGATCTACTAGTCAAATGGAAACGTCAACTTGAGAAAGTTCGGAGGAAGGATCAGGATGTCGAAGGGAAGTTTGAATAGCGAACCATCAGCCAAACTTTGCTTCTCACTTTGCCAACCAGCTTGACTTTATTTGCACCTCGTTCTCTCGTATCTCTACCCAAGCTAAAGTAATGACACAGACATGTTCACAATAGCAGCAACCAGCAAGACCCCCCAACTCAACGAACCCTCGCCGAACGCCGCACTCGATGCAACCCGAGTCGAATTCACCCTCATACAATGAACATTCGGCCTCGCCAATCTGACATTAAACCTCTCCTCCCCAACCCACGTATTAAAAATAAGAATCTGCACGCGGTTCGAAGCATTTAGGTACGTCTGCGTCGCATCCCCGCCATCAACCAACCCGCTCCCGAACCCCAAAATCTCACTCCCACTCGTAACCGGGTCCCCCGTCGTCGAGGTGGAGTTCCTCGTTACGTTGGGGTTGAGATTACTCGTCCTAGCACCATGAATCACTGCACCACACCCAAACGTGGCATTACACTCCGGAATCGTCCTCCACGAGGGCATTCTCCCGTCGCAGCCTTTGGTGGTGAGGGTTTTATCTTCGAGGCGGAGGGCGTCGAGACATGATTCGCCGAGGACGGGTTCGCAGTCTGTGCTGTTGCTAGTCTCCTCGGTCCAGAGGTTCGTCACGTTGGGGAAGAACTCGACGTCTAGGGATGTTACGCAAAAAGGGGAATCGGAGCCGCGGAGACCGCCGGCTGAGAGGTTCCCTCCGCGGGGCCAGGAGAGAGAGTATGAGGTCGCGATGTAGTGCGGGTTTGTGATGTTTCGACCTAGGTTTTCCGAGGTGGTGTTTTGGGCGAGGTGGGGGAGACTGAAATCGGATATATTTACACCTGGAAGAAAGATATTAGTTCACGCTCGCTGATTAGTGGGAGAGGGAGGGCAGAAATGTACGCCATGTCCATTCGTCTGGTCCGAGTAAAGGAGCGTTGCCTGTGAATGCCTCAAAGGGGCGGAACGATATTTCACGGGTGGCATTCGGCTCTGCTATCGCATCTTGGAGAATCTCAATGGATCGGTTATCGAATACTCTGGGCGGCGTTGCTCCGAATGTCTGATCGCGGTCGTTCCAGTATGTTAAGGGCGCTGAAGCGCGAGAGAGTAGGAGGCCTGCGATGGGGAGTTTCAT
The DNA here is from genome assembly GCF_030913505.1 of Colletotrichum phormii. NCBI lineage: Eukaryota > Fungi > Ascomycota > Sordariomycetes > Glomerellales > Glomerellaceae > Colletotrichum > Colletotrichum phormii. Next base: position 2,182,083 of record NW_026851445.1, on the reverse strand, counting down.
TATGATTTATTTTGATGATGAATTTGGGCTGGAGTATGTGACATAGACCTGGGGGTGTGAGAGGTCTACGGTAATTCATTTACAACGTGCTTATAAGTAAATTCAGACTTAGAGAGAGAGAGAGAGGCTCTCGAGGGATTTCGCCCCGGGCGCAGGCCCGCAGATCATGCCGATCCTGTCAGCCATACGCCCGGTAGACATCTGGGGTATCTGAGACCACTACGTGCGCTCAGGCACTATGCGCTACCTATGATGGCATTTCCAGTGGCATTAAAAAAACGCATGGGTAGTCGTTTGAAGAATGCTTTGTTTCTATCAAGTGCCTGCCCTCTGTCACTTGCTTATTCACGGACGAATGCGCAGAGAGCGTTTACCTCCACTGATGGGCAAGGCTACGTATATGTTCGCCTTCTGCCTTCACAAGAACGTACCCTTACTTAGGTCGTTAAGATCATCGAGATCATACGGAGTTTCAGTCCGGCTGCCTGTCGTGTGGGGGAGATACACGTTGTCCAGATCCCCCAATCTGGCAAGCCTGACGAGTCTCTAATGAGGACGCCCTCGAGGTGTCTTTATACGTCGTTGGACCTGCGATCATACTCCTGTGTCCTTGAATCCTCCTCGTAAAGATTTTCACCTGGTATACTTCTTGGAATTCATACATCGCGTATAAGAGAAGAAGGTTAAACTTTTATGTCCATTATGTTACTGTGAGACTATTTGCTACCAAGCCACCTGCCATCTAATCCCACCTCTGACTCTTCCCGCTCTCCACATCCGTCAACAGCACAAACTCAGCCTCAGACCTCTTTGGCGTAAGCCGACGATTAAGGCCGCTAGACCCAGTCGCCACCGCCGAGTGCGAGTTGCCGGTACCCCCCGAGCTCGACGACGCGCCGGACAGCTTGGACTTGACGGCTGACCAGGCGGCGTTCTGGGACAGGGCACTGGAGAGAAACTTGTAGACCGCTGGTAAAGAGGCGGTGATAATACCAGCGTAGAGCTCGATTGTGCTCCAGTAGGCGGCGTCGACGTAGTTGTATGTAATGTTTGTCGAGTTTGCGAAGACGACGAGGGTGCGGAGGCGGATTACGCTGGCGAGGGTGACGCTGTGAAGGGCCGGTGAGTCTCACGTCGTATTGAGATGGGGTGCAGATGGTGGACTACGCAGAGGAGGGGAGTTGGGACGGGGGAGAGACTTACAATATACCCATGGAGAATACAACCATGACCATGAGCTTCTTCTTCAGGGGCATCTGCAGCTGGTAGAGCTGATGCAAGGGGAGCGCCAGGATGACGATATCCAGCGCGATGTTAAAGGCAGCGCTCAACCACCCCTGGAGATGAATGTTGTTGCAGCGGCCTAGGTGGTCCGACTCGAGCTGCAGCCAGGCGTGGTTGATGGGCCAGCACTGGAAGAGCGTGGCGAAGAAGAAGGCGGCGGCGTAGGCTAGGGTGAAGCCGATTGTGACCCAGATGGCCTTGCCGAGGCTGTTGTGCTGGAAGATGCGGTGCAGGAAGAGGAGGATGGAGACCTTGTTCATCGCCTGGGCGAGGAAGTAGAAGAGTTCACCGAGGAAGTAGAACTGTGGTGAGAACGTTGGTGTTAGTCGTTGTTCTTTGTTGGGACGAGGTATGGGCGAGACTACTTACAAATAGTACGTTCTCGACGTTCTTGAGGGGCAGAGTCCAGATGTCCTTTCCCAGACCATTTGCAGACACTGCAACAGTCAGTCTCTATTTACACGGGATACCTATGACTTTTGTCGACGGGGCACCTACGTGCGAAGGCAAAGACGGTTGGTGGGATCGTCAGAAGAACGCAAGCAGTGATGGTCCAGTCGTCCCAGCTGAGTTCTCTGTTGCATCCAGGCAGGGCAGAGCACATGCGAAGGATGTAAACGATGAGAGCCAGGCCAAATCCTACACCCGCAACGAGAGGAGACTTCATCGTGTCATCTCGCACAGGCAGCCCGCACATGGTCGCCGAGCCATTCTTGGTTTCTGACGCAGGATCAAAACGAGTCAGTCAAAAGTTCCGTGTGAGATAGTGAGACCCTTTATTCGGGTCTTCGAGCAACATCATGATAAAGACACTCACTGAGGGCATCCTCGTAGTTACATCCCTGCAACACGCAGACGGAGAGGTTGGCGTTGAGCTCCTCGTTGGTGCAAAGACACGCAGTGTCCGTGAGCTGGCAACCCGACGTCGGGACAAGCTTGGTGAGACAGACGAGCTGTAGTCGAAAAAAGATGGCGTGCCGCACTGATCAGCCCCAAAAACGCACCGTCTCGACGCTAGGCGCGGGAGATCCGCCCACTATTTTACTTACTGCGCATTCAGGGTATAGTTTCTGAGCCATGGCCAACGCTTCCGCGGCTGAGGTCGCGGCTTGGGCCGTGGAGGTGAAGGCCGCGAGGGCTGTGGCCGTGGCCGCCAACATGCCTGAAAGCTTCATGGCGACCGTGATAGTGAGGGAGGAGGATATCGTACGAGAAGGTGGGAACGGATGGGCAAGGGAAAGTCGCAAGCGGGATTCCGGGTTTCCTTTCCAAGTATGTAAATCGTAGCCGAGAGAGAGACGGAGTTTCCCTAGACCGGATTTAGAGAAGAGGAAGAAGGGGGTGTTACTTTTAACCTCATATCGTGGCTTGCGCGCCGTTCTTCCTCTGTGTCCCTGGTTTGTCTCGTAGATGGCGGCATCTGCCGTGATCCTTGGCTGTCGGATTCGTCTCTCGCTGGGAGTCTATCCCTAATTTCTTCATTCTGGAGTCACTCTGGAGTGGGCGAGTCATTTCTGCGTTGCTTTTGGGCTGTCGATCTTGCTTTGGATCGTCGTCGAGCCCCTGGTGTAGTTGGGAAGATAGATTCCGCAAGAAGTCTGAGGAGACTTGGATGTGACCTGCGCCGGATGCAGATGCCGGTCATAAACGGTTCGCTAGAGTCCTCGACAAGCAAACTTACGAGAAAACTTTCCGAAAGAGTGGTCCGATTTCTTAGCGGCGGCAGTTGGCTACGTAAAGCCAAAATCTCTTCATCTCTCCATCTCTGGCCTGTCGACGTATAAACCGTTGAGCTCAATCCCAAAGCGATTAAATTGTCACGATGGGGGAGAGGGGAGGGGTTCTTGAGTGGCCAATGAACCGCAGGGGATCGCTAACATGCTTTTCGTTATTCCTAGTATTCTGTATATGCACTGCAACGGCAGTAAGAGTGAGATCAACGGTTCTTCAGACCGGGGCCAACCCGACAACAAGGAGGCGGTAAATGCTTGGGCGCCTGATCTGTCTGTTCTGACTCCAGTCTGTCTTCCGTCTGTCGTTCGTTGCGTGAATCGTAATGGCACCGAAGCAATGGGCCCCTCTAGAATCTCCATCCCGTCATCCAAAGAGCGTTCGGACAATGGAGCCATGTGTAGGGCTATCATTTCTCAATCCGTGACCCCTGACTGTGGATCTATCCACGTCGGATTTCGTTCTCTCGAGTCTCGGCAAGGTTTTGCCATGTTTGCTCTGTTGCTTTGTCGTAGTCTGTCGAGCTCCATTGGCGTGGGCAGCAATTTTTTCCCCTTGGCGGAGCAGGATCCGGGGGTGGTGTTCTGACGTTTTTGACAGGACCCATGTTTTCTTTCATTTCGTCTACGACCCTTGTCAAGTCTTTGACAGGCATCCCGATCGTCATCGGCGCCAATGCCGCCTCGAGTTAGGAAAGGAAACTGGCAGATCAAAGCATCTTTTCCCCCATGTCTCACTTTGATGCCCCCCTTCGTGAGCATGCCGGCTTCGCGGGAGATGATGCCTCTCATCACATCAGCATCGCCAATCAGTGGAGTTGCGTTCGAAATGAGTCCGAAAAGGAGCATTCTCATGAATCCATACTTAACATTTGGGGTATGACTTTTTAAGTCGCTTCTTCTGTCTTCGTTCCACCAACTCTTAGCCATTTAGCAGTTGTCATTCCTTTGCATCTCAACAAACTCGCCGGCCAGTCACTCATTTGATCGTGTTTTTGCTTTCGGTTGCATTCTAATTAGCTTCACTGGAGGTTACCATGAAGTTCCTTCTCTCCGTTGCGGCGCTTTTCGCGACTGCTCATGCGGCGTAAGTTCTCATACCTAGTCTTAGTCATTACTTACACACTTGTCGTGTGACTCGTTGGCTTACACACAGTAGCTTCGACCAACCTCTTGGTCCGACACTCAATGCCACGGGACCTTCAGCCAACTCGACGTATGACTACGTCGTAGTCGGCTCCGGGCCCGGCGGTGCTCCCCTTGCAGCCCGCCTAGCCATGGCCGGCTTCAGTGTCCTACTCATCGACGCCGGTGAGGACCGTGGAGAGGACCCGGCCGTCCAGGTGCCGGCTCTCCACGTTCTGGCTTCTCAACATCAGCCGATCGCATGGGATTTCTTCGTCAACCACTACTCTGATCCAGAACAGGCCAAGAGAGACAGCAAGATGTCTTATCGAAAGCCGGATGGAGAGATCTATGTTGGCCTCGACCCACCACAAGGGTCTGAGCAGTTGGGAATCTTGTATCCTCGAGTTGGTGCTCTTGGTGGTTGCTCCCAGGTAAGTTGTCTCGGTCTAGACTGGTATCCCGTTGGCTGATAATTGCGAAGCACAATGCTCTCGTCACCATTCTCCCTCAGGATAGTGACTGGAACAACATTGCCACCATCACTGGTGACAGCTCGTGGGAGGTAAGAATTAAACGAATTCCTAAGCCATGTTTGGAAAATGCTAACAGCAAGGGGGCATAAAGGCTTCTAAGATGCGAGAGTACTACAAGAAGCTCGAGAAGTGTCACTACCTCCCCGGCGGCCTCGACAGCTCCGTACATGGCTACGACGGATGGCTCGAGACTCAGACGACTCCACCAATTCTTATCGTTCAAGACCAAAAGGTACTGTCTTTGGTCCTCGCTGCCGCCACCACCATGGGCAAGTCACTCCTCGGCAAGCTAGTCAACACCGTCACTGGTCTCCTCGAAATCTTGGCCGTCGACGTCAACAACGACTCACCCGAACGTGACAGTGGAGAGAAGATATACCAGATCCCCCTCTCCATGAAGGACCCTTCCTTCACTCGCTCATCCCCCCGCGACTTCATCTTCGACGTTGTCACTGCGACCAACGAGGACGGATCCAAGAAGTACAAGTTGGATGTGGCTCTCAACACGCTCGTGACCAAGGTCAACTTTGACACGACGGGTGATAAGCCCAAGGCAACTGGCGTGGAGTACCTCGTGGGCAAGAGCCTGTACCGTGCCGATCCCCGAGCCACCAAGGAGGACGGCGGCGTCCCCGGACGCGTGTTCGCCAGCAAGGAAGTCATCGTGTCCGCGGGCACCTTTAACACCCCTCAACTGCTCAAGCTCAGTGGCATCGGCCCTGCTTCAGAACTTGAATCCTTTGATATCCCCGTCGTCAAAGACCTCCCCGGTGTCGGCGGCAACATGCAGGATCGGTACGAGGTCGGCATCGTAGGCAAAGCACCCACTGACTTCTCCCTCCTCGAGAAGTGCACCTTCCTCGACATGAACGGCACCCACAACGGCGAGGACCCCTGCTTCTCCCAATGGCAGTCCGGCATCGGCGGTCTCAAGGGCGGCTACACGACCAATGGCATCGCTTTCGGGTACTTCAAGCACTCTTCCGTCGCGGAGAATGGCAACCCAGACCTCTTCCTCGGCGGTGTACCGACCTACTTCAAAGGATACTTCCCCAACTACGCGGAGCACGCCCTCGCCGACCTAAGCGTCTGGACCTGGCTTACCCTCAAGGGCCACAGCCGTAATAACGCCGGCGTGGTCAACCTGACGAGCACCAACCCGCGCGACATGCCCAACATTACCTTCCACAGCTTATTCGAGGGCATCGGTGGCGAGGAAGATCTTCAGGCCGTGTACGAGGGAATGCAGTACGGCATCGAGGCGTTTGAGAACCTGATTCCGCTTGACGGCTCTTTTGAGCGCATCTGGCCGCCCAAGGAGATCTCGTCCGAGGCTGACCTCAAGCAGTTTGCCAAGGACGAGGCCTGGGGTCATCATGCTAGCTGTACTGCCCCTATTGGTGCCGATGATGACCCGCTTGCCGTCCTGGATTCCAACTTTAAGGTCCGTGGGGTTGACGGATTGCGCGTGGTCGATGCCTCCATCTTCCCGAAGATTCCTGGGTTCTATATCGTTCTTGGTATCTACATGGCGAGTGAGAAGGCTGCTGATGTGATTATCGCCGAGGCGCAGGCGGCGTAGTGTGTCAAAGTTCGCCGTTGTTGGAAGTTGATTAAACAGGGTTGCCTTGGAAGTGTCAAAGAGCCCGGAATTCTTAATAGCATCATATTACATGATGTGCATAATACTACAATCGAATTCTGATTCATTCGTCTTTCAGAAGTCAAACAAGGCATGCAAGTGAACTCTGAAACTGCCTCAAGACTTGTTGGAGATCCTGCCAAAGTGTGATTTCCTTGAAGCTCGTTTGAGACCGCGTTGAAGTTAGCTTGAATTGATAAAGAACATTTCTTCAAGACGCCTTTCAGATGTAAGGTAGGCATTGATGTTGAAAGTTGAAAGTATGATCAAGGTCAGCTGCCTAACCGCGCATGCGGTTCTTAGACATGCCTACCTCAGCTAGAAGCACCTGGCGATTCCCAAAAGTCTTCTTCACTGGCCTTCTGGAGGCATAAAATGGTGCCCTTTTCCTCGCAACCTCCAGGAATTGCCCTTTCCTCCACCATCAACCACAGCAAGATCAGTCGACAGTCGAACTTGCCTTCAGAAAGATGTTTCCCCGATCAGCAGCTTCAGCTGCTTCATTGAACGAGAACAACCGCTGGTGCCTGCGATGCCTCGGGTTCTACGCTGGCGTCTACCGAGCTAAGCAGAAGCCGCCTGCGAACTACTACTGTGAGAGAAGACGTACGTATTGCGCAGTAACCGATTCATTGACTATCTGCTCACTCGCGTTTCAACGCTCCAATTTTGAAATGCGGAAGATGTGCCGGAATCAACAGAGAAAAAAAGCCCTGTCTCATGGTATTAACTCCGTCTCTTTTGTGAATGTTCTGAGGTACTAATTTCCATCTAGATTCAGAAGGAGCAGTGGTCTCAAGCATTGGAGATTATCGAGAAGACCAGGGCGGTCATGCTAGCGGAACAGGCTGAAGGCGAAACTTTTAGCCAGGCAAGTTTAGAAGGCAGACAGCCGAATCTTCTCGTTAGACTTCTGCTCACAGTCGTTGTTAGGACCGCGCAGCCATCAAAGACCTTTATCGGCATGTAGATAAGGCAACTAGAGCTTACCACGACGCCTAGCTGCAAGACGATCAACAGTCAGCGGCTTCGGAAGCTGACACTTCGATGGCCTATAACCTGGCGTCCGACGACGAAGAGATGGGCGAGATTCATTGCGCCCCGATCTTCGCAGGACCAAGTGTAAGCGGCCGCCCGCCTGCCACCGCAGGCCTCTCAAAGATCTCGAAGGCCTTGGTCGATATCAGAAGACTGGACGAGGAGAAGGCAGAAGCCTCTCGCCGCCTTAGAAGAGCAGTCTGGACGGCGGGACGGGACCCGCGAGCGATCGGGCGATCGGACCACTTGGTTCGGCTCGTGATTGACGAACTTCACCGCGACGCTCATCAGGGTGATGCTCGGCACGGTATCTCTCACGCCTTTAAGGCTGTCGACAACGCTCACGACGCCCGCGAGGATGACTTCCGCCGGTTGGGCGACGCCGCCCTCACCATCATGCCGGCCAGCTCCAGGCCTGAGGGACTAGGCTCGTCGGGTTCAGGCCGGGCGTTCAATGCCCATCATTGAGTTTGTGAGACGCGGAGGATCAAGAGGCATGGTGGGTAGGTTGAGGTCGGCTAGACTGTGTTTTCTTGGATCGTGCTGAGAATCTTTGGAGGGGTCAGTGGTAATTCAGTGGGGGCATTTAGAGTGAAGAAAGGTGTGGAGAGGGAATTGACTTCAGCTGATCGTACCTGAATTATACACCTACAAGACCCCTGTCATTAGCAAGCATCGAGCCCAACTAGACCTACCTTATTGGGCGATTCGTGATTCGCATTTGTTTACATTGCACCAACAGACTCGTGCGGTTCGCTGTCAAGTTACGAATCCGTGCTAGGAACCAGATGAAAGTCTAGACCAATGTCAAAGAGAATTGATCTGCACCATGTCGTGTTTTGCTGCTGCTGCCAAGGTTTCCCTGCGGAACGTTTGGTCCGTTTTTCAGCCACATCGCATGCAGCCACAGAGAAGTCAAGCTCCCGCCACAACACTACGTCATACAGCCATCACCAAACCAAAGCGAGGGAGCTAGCTCTACGTACCTCAGCTGCCGTAGCTGGCCTTTGGCAGGCACGCAGGAGTCAGATCACGATCCTCGGCGCCAAATAAATACGCCAGAGCTGTGCCTTGGCCAAGCCACGTCGCAAAGTCCCTTCCCCAGCTTCCCCTCCTCCGCGTCGTTCTGTCTACCAGCACCAAGTCACTTTAAAAGCCTCTCCTACAACCTCAAACGACACCTCGACGAAAGCTATACCTACGATGTCTGACGAACGAACTGTTTCCCAGGGCCAGGCTTCCAGCTCCGGCGGAAGGAACAGAATGGTGGACTCTGTGCAGACCAAGGCCCAGGAAGTCCTGTACGTGTTCTCTACCTTCTCGCGTACTCGCGCTTCAATCTAACATACGTATGACAGGCAAGAGGACTACGACAAGGCCAGAGGTTTGGTCGCCGATGCTGCCAAAAGCAAGGCCTACCTGTACCCCATCAAGGGAATCATCTACTTCGCAACCCACCGAACGCTGTGGAAGCCCCTCTTGTCGCGCATCGGATCCTACCTGCTCCTGTCTGCCGGTGTCGTCACTGGCATGTTCGTCTTCACCTACGTGCCACAGCTTGCGCTCCTCGTTTTCGTCAACGGCCCGCTAGCTGTCTTCACCACCGTCTTTTTGATCCTGAACGAGAGTTCGGCAATCATCAACTTCCTCTCGCGATCCTTCCTACTCCAGGACGCGATCTTGGACACCTTTGACGGCACTCTTCTTCTCAAGGATGAGGACGGTATTGTGAGGGAAGGCAGACAGCTCAGGCCCGGGTCTGACCCCATGCAGAAGCTGGGCAAGGTTCTCAAGAGCCCCTTTGAGAAATACAGCCCCAAGGCTCTCATCAGATACCTCATCTACCTGCCCTTGAACTTCATTCCTGTCGTGGGAACCGTCATCTTCATCTCTCTCCAGGGTATGCCTTGCATGCCGCTTCCGGGTACTCCAAAGCTAATGTTTCTATAGCTCGTAGCAGAGGCCAGGCCGTCCACGGTCGTGTATGTTTCCTGCTTTCCAGATTCCCGGATGTCATGCTGACCATGCAACCCAGTACTTCCAACTCAAGAACTGGTCGTCTTCCAGAAGAGCCGACTGGCTGAAGAGACACGCCGGACCTTACACTGCGTATGTTTGGGGTCCATCCGCGCATGTGTTCTGTGCATTTCACTGACTTCTGTCACAGCTTTGGCCTAGTCGCAACCGCCCTCGAGATGATCCCTTTCGCTAGCGTTATCTTCACATTCACAAACGCAGGTATGTTTGGCGAAGATTGAACTTTCGTCTCCTGCAATCACTGACAGCTGTCTGTAGTCGGTGCTGCTCTCTGGGCCGCCGATATCGAGGCCAAGGATACTTCCATGACGGATAGCACGGCTCCCACGCTTCGAGAGACGGCACAAAAGGCCGAGTAAACGACGGATGACTGCATCGTGGAGTCATCTCTAAGTTTTTTTTGGCGGGATCGGCTTGGCATTAGGAGATACCGACCCCTCTTTTGACCGGATCTTCGTGCCACAGCATCTTGACAGCAGTGACGGATTCAATGCAACATGGGCCGAAGCTTTCAGCTGAACAGCACTTACAATTCTCGTCGGTGTTGTTAGATGCGCGAGGCATATCTAACGAAGCGTACGTTTAGAAGCAATCGATGAAGAGGAGCTAAGAAGCTCCGAACGAACACGAAAGAAAAAAAGGAACTTTTACCGTAATAATTAATTTACGAACTTTAACTCTGCGCGTTACGGTACCTTTGATGTCCCACTCTTGAAGTCTTGCATTAATTTCGGCCGCCGCGACTTGTCTTGGAGACTGCAGCACCGGCTTTGTTGTAGTTCGTAGAACACCAGCTAGATAATCGCGCTGTAGATCGAGACGTTTGCCACCTCGCACCTTATATTGACATGTGCTCCGGCGAAGCAGTCCATGTAATCAATCAAGCGAGACTCATCTGGCGCGAGCATAAACCAAACGAGAGTACGAGACATCGCGAGCTTCCGCACTGAGCCTGCCAATATGATGTGTTACTCGCTTCAGGGACAGGTAATCTTGTTTCGAGGTACACGGGTGGCTACATGTCACGCATTGTCAAAGATCGGCTTTCACGACTACGTCTGGTTACGTTTGTATTCGGCACCAGGGGATGATTAGGGGACAAGACTCGGTGCAAACACTCCAAGATCCCGCCGGAGAGACCGCTCGAGTCTCACCGACGAGTGGCAGTCTGGTTGGCCACCGGTGGGTGATCATGAGTGAGTGAAACTACGTCGGGACAACGTCCCGTGTCTGTGATTGCCACCATGCCACGCTGTGCTTGGTGGCTTGCGAGTGGATGACAATATGCGTGTTCTTCGGTGATATCTTACTCAGGAACAGATTCAGATTCGGAGGGGCAAGACTGGTGATGCAAAGCCTCTACACCAACACTGGCTTTTCATAGTCGATGAAGATGTCTCCCAAAGAGGTACCGGACGAGAAGGTCGTCCTTCTGCTCGTTTCAGTGATACGGATGTATGGCATAGATGTGGTCGATGACCTCGAGCCGATCATCATACTGCGAACTCGTTTCTGTACGCTGTGTCGGACTCTGTCTGCAGGTCGCATAGCAGTCGGGTATCCTTCTCTTGTGACCACCTGGTTGGCCTCGAGTACAAGCCGCTCCATTCTTCGCAAGTTTCTGACATCGCGAACAGTGAATTCAATGTTTAGAAGCTCGGTTTTTACATGATTCCTCACCAGCATAGGCACATAACTCGAAGGGTATTTTGACTGCCTCTCTTCGGCCCGCTTCGGCAATTTCTCACTGTTCCTGGTAAGACTGAACGAAGTAGAAACTTACGATTCCTGGTGTGATAGAAAGTTGTCTTGCAAGATAAGGCAGAAACCGAACTGACCGGACGAGGAAGATGGGAGCTGTCATGAATTGGGAAGAGGAAGGAGGGGCATGTGTAAACCAGTGGGTGGTAGTGCCTTCCCGACATCACACCTTCCATCCATTTGGCAAGTCGTGAGCTCTTGCTATAACTGTGCCTTCCCCTTCTTCCAATAACTGAACACATAATTTTTTCCCCCGTTTTCCCACCTCGGCCTTCTTCACCCTTCTCCTTCTCTCTCGTCCTTTCCCTTCCCCCTCCTTCGTTTCTTCTCCTGCACCCATTCCCCGTCACTCGAATACGAGTGAGCCGGCTTTCATTCGTTCACCTCCATTCGCAGTAGAGACTTTCGTTTGTTTGAATACCCCTAACATCAGTGACTTGTCAGGTATGGCCATAAAGACTCTGCCAATATGCATACTGTACTGATGATGCTTCAGAAGGGATGCCGAATATGCGAGCCTCATGTCTCAAGGTCGTTCTCGCGACCGTGATCGGGCTGCTGTCCTTTGCTATAGGCGTGTCGGCTTCTGCCAACGCCGATGACCTCAAGCAGCAAGACGAAGCCGGGTCCAACGCCGCTGCCCTCAATGTTGAGCATCACGCAAGGAGCCCTCAGGATCCCAATGCCTTCATCAGCTACGACTATGGATACACTTACCCACTGCCTCCGCCTCCCACCTCTTACGGTGACCAGCCGCCGTCGACTGTGGTTCCCTCTACGAACAGTGACTATGGTTAGTTGGTTATATCTTTCTGATGCTATTCCCAGACTAACATGCGCAGCGTCTTCAACTGAAGTCAGCTCGGTAGCTAGCGACTCCAGCACATATGGCGTCTCCGATTCTGTTACTCTAAGCTTGACTGCCTCTGCTGGAGCTACTGCCACACTCTCCGATACTGTCACATACCCGCCAAATTCTGATAGTCCTTCGTCTACTACACCTTCCAAGGTGGCCAGCACTACTGTGTCATCGAATTCGTCCATCTCCATTGCCTCAAGTGTCTCGTCCTCTATTTTGACGGAGTCAACTCTCTGGCCGCCAGCCAACACTTCGACCAGAACCGCAACGTCGTCCATTCCGGCAACGTCACTAAACGCCAACCAGACAGCTCCTTCAGAGACTATATCTGGCACACTTGCTTCAGTGTCCGAAGTCAACAACAGCACGGCCGTATCTCTGACTGGTCAGGCATCAGCGACTTCCACGTCCTCGCCAACGTTCACCGTGTTCAATTCATCGTCCCACATACAAACTGCCACCGGTGGCTCAGTTTTGTCCTCTTTCAATACGTCGTCGTCAATAACATCTCTCTTCGTCTCTTCTGGTCAAGCTCCTACGTTGACTCAGCCAGTGGAAAGTCCGTGGCCTACGCTCTGGAATTCAACTGCTTTTCCCACCTTGGTGACCAACTCTCAGACTTACCCACCCAACTCGTCCTCATTGAGAACGTCTTCCGTTGGCTTCTCAAAGCCCGCGAGTTCACTTATCGTAGTACCTTCTGTCGTCACTCTCAGCTCCAATGGAACCGTTCGGTTGACAACTCTTTCACATACCCTACAAGCCACTGTCGCATGGAATAGCACACAATCGGGTGCTCCGGTCACGGGCAGTCCGACCACACTTGGTACAGGCGTTCCCACCAGCATATCAATAAGCTCTCGAGTCTCAAGCGCTCTCAACAGCACCTTCAATGCCACGGCTACGACTTTCAGCAACTCAGCCTCGAGGTCGGTTGTGCCATTCCCCTTGCCGAACTCGACAATCACTGTTTCCAATGATGGCACAGTCTTTGTCTCGACTATTGTAGGCACAGGATCTGGAGTTCTGCCCACGGCCGGGACGTCAAGTCATCAGTGGCCCGTACCTAACTCGACCATCGGCAGCATCACTGGAACTGGGATGTCAAGCCCGGTTACCCTTACTGGTTTGCCAAGCACTCCGCCAGTCAATTCCTCAACGATTGTTGGCCATGCAAACGCAACATTTTCAAGTAGCCCGACCGGAAACTGGACTTCCCATCCCGTCATCACCGTGATTCTGCCAACTTCGACTCTCGTCATCTCAGGAACAGGGTCCGTCATCCGAACGAGTATTGCTGTCACTGCCGCACCATGGTTTCCGGCTAACTCGACCATATGGCCAAGCGGTACGCTTGCCTCCATTAGCGAAGAAAGCCCACCGCCCGTCCCATCTGGCACCGGTACATTTCCTTCGGCGGCCAACAGCTCCAGCACAACGGCGCCATATCCTGCTTCGAACACAACTACTCGAATATTGCCCACGGAAAGTGCGAGCAGTCAAGTGTCAGGTACCCCATTCACAATCTCCACGAATGGCACGGGTCTCACTGCTCCATGGAACTCAAGCATGACCATGACTTCAGCGATAGGCTCCACGGCAGGGACAATAGTTGTTACATCAATCGGAAGTGACACAAGCATAACTGCTACCATTGCCACCCCTCCTCAATTACCGAATTCGACGTGGGCCGCCAGTGCTAATGTCACTTGGACGGCAACAAGCCGCTCCGGGGATCCAGCAACCTCTAATAGGACTTCGATAGGAGCTTCGGCCACTTTACCTCCATGGCCAACGTTCAACTCCACCGAGGCATCACTTACTGGCACCGTCTCGATCCCTGTCATCACCTCGTTGGCAACTGGTATGTCAAACACTACTAGTTCAGCCTCGGCATCGTTCCCTTGGAGAAACTCAACATCTAGAGGGAGTCTCACGGCCTCAGTCATCACCGTGAGCGGTGGCAGCACAATTACTTTGTGGCCAACGGGGGTGACTCCTAGCATTACTTCGTCCCCGGACACCAATGGGACGGTTCTGCAGACGTCTACAGCCAACGCCACACGTATTCTGACATCTTCAATGACATCGGCCCCCTTCCCCACATTCAATTCAACCCAGATCCCCTGGCCCACTGCGGTAAATTCCTCTATTATGCCGTCTTCCACGGTGTACTCAGGAACGGCTGCCATCACTTACACATCCATCGGAAGTGACCAGCCACCTTTTCCTACGACGAATTCCACCACGCTGCCCGGACCTACAGGAAGTGGCACATGGGCTTCAGGAACGTTGTTCCAAACATCTGAGCCCCCAGAAACATCCAATAGCACTTCTTCCACCGTCAATTCGCCACCATTCCCAACAACAGGGAATTTCACTGCTATTCCAAGGCCAACTTGGATCCCTGGCACCGCATCAGGACTCCCCGTCACTACTTTGACCACCACTGGAGTAAATGGTAGCACTACCCAGACACTCACGATTGTCTCCCTGCCGCCATTCCCAACCTTAAACGGTACGGCAAACCCAGGCGCAACTGGCACTTCTGCCGGCACAGGAGTCAGTGCCACTTGGGGAGGTACAGGCGGACCATTCAGTGCTCCCACGGATCCGAGTTCAACTTGGGGTCAGTGGCCAAATTCAACAGCTTCAACTGCGGTGTCCGCCACTGGTATACCAACAATACCATCTGGCACCGCTCCTCCGACTATTCCACAAAACGCGACGACGACGACCACAGCGACGAACAGCACGGCCTTCTCAACGGGATCCCCTCCCATTACAACTGCTAATTCCTTCTCGCTACCTCCGTTCAGCAACTCAACCACCATCTCTGGAGCAATCTCAACGTCTCATTTCACCTGGACCGTGTCCGGATCCGTCTTCTCTTCTGTGTCTATATTGCCTGTACCTACACTCTTGCCTTTCAACTCATCTACTTCTCGGATTTCTTCCGGCACCGCGCCGCCATCTGGGCCCTCTTCAACCCCTTTTTCTATCCCTGGAGTCACGCCATCTCTCACCGAGTCGGCGGGGCCAGCATTCACCAACTCCAACGGCCTTCCTCCTGGAACTCCTTCGCCCTGCAACACTGTCACCGTCACAAACGGCACCGTAACTCAGGTCGTCACCACAAGCATTCTCATCACCTCCGCCACGGCGAGCGCTGATCCAACTTTGGCCTATCCACCGGCCTCTTCAAACAACACCGCGTACCCTCCTAGATCTTCCTGCACTTCCAAGTGGCAGAACATCACGATAGCATCGTCGGCAGGGTTCACAAGTACGTGGACGTCTTCAGTCCAAACAAATCGTAAGTCAACCCCTCCCGGCCCAGTGTAGCCATTCTAACAACACCACAGGAACCTGGACATCTGTAGACCCAGCCACGACGTTCATCACATCAACCACAAGCCGCCTGAGCGACCCGAGCAGAGACAGCGGTGGGATCCCCGATACCAGCTTCTCCGTGGCTGGTACGCCTACCACGACCGTCTCGAACGTGCCCCTACCTTCAAGCCCAGCTTACCCCTGGGGAGGACTCGGTCCCATTTTCCGACACCACAGCGGAACTGATCCTGTCGACGACGATACAGGGTCGCCCGACGGTCCAGTGGTCCAGGAGAGGAGCGGCATCTGGTGGGCTCGGTGGAAGAAACACATGGATCGATTCGCATCTCGTGGTCGGGCGAGGAATCGGGGTGCTTAGGTCTCATAGCAGAGTCTAGCACCGTTGTAACCGGATCTTTCATCGGTGCAACACTTGCTTCGACGACTTACTCAAGTTAGGCGTTTCTTCTCAGCCCTGAGAGCACGATTTCCAGCCTTTCTCTATGTTGATCTCCTTTGAACCGCGTTCATTGATGGACCAGTGCACACGTACCCATACCGAGAGTCTCCATTGTACCGCAACCCGACGGATGGCGTGCCTGACTTATTTCCTAGCTAGAGTAATGGAAAAACGAAATGGCTTTCCTGATGAACCGATGAAATGTTCCATGTACTTCCCGTGATGAAACGCCCCTTTGCCCTTCCTCCGCCGTTGATGAATGATGCCCCCCATGCAATGCGCCTAAACACCATGATCCATATGCGAAATGGAAATCCCATCAAACCGCCAGCCCTGAAGTCTATAATCGTTACCTAGTCCCGACGACTTCCCAAACAAGCAAGAACATCGTAGGCTACTGTATACCGTCTGGCGGATTGGAACCATTCCTCTCCGCCACCGTCGGCTTCCGCCCATACACAACGTATCTATCAAGTCAGCACGCCGAAACCTTCACCATGTCATGAATTTCACTCACAAAGGAACATAAGCATGCACTCTATGACTCCTCAAACTCTTCCTCACCGTGGCGCAAAAAAGCAGCGTCTCCTCTTTACTCCACCCCAGATTCCTCGTCGCTAGCCCCAGCGTAAGCCCTTCAAGCCCGTGGTCGAGGTTACAGTGCGTATACGCCCCCAGCGTCTTGAAGTGCGGGTCGCGAGGCCACGCGTTGACGGGCCACTTGAACTGCGTCTCGACAACGTCGACGAAGCCTGCGTTGCGCATCATGGCGGCGTAGGTTGGGGCAGCGTCCATGTGGCGGCCTGTGACGCGGCCGCCTCGCAGAAAGAGGTCGGAGAGTTTGTGGATTGGTGAACCTGGGGTTAGGCTGGCGTCGTCGCAGCGGTAGGGGAGGGTTAGGTCTTGCATTTCGAGGTAGCCGCCTGGTTCGAGGTTTCTGGGGGTTAGGGAGGTAAGTTTTTGAGCGGGTATGGCAGACGTAGAATGAGAGGAAAAGGGGCGAGAGTGACCGTGGAGAAAACTTAAGACATACTCGAAAGCTTGATTCACAAAGTCTTGATAGTTTTTCAGACTCCCTGCTAGCATGCGGACAAAGATGAAGTCAAACGGCTGAGACCAAGTCCAATCCTGTTCTAGGTCGTCCAGCTCCCAAGTCAAGTTTGGAGGCGTCCTGTCATTTCCTTGTTAGTACGACGGCGGATTTGTTCCTCACTCAATGACCTTACCATTTAGGCTGAATGTTGCTCAGATCGACACCAATGACCTAGATTGAGCTTTGCGTTAGTAGTCGTCGGGAGGGAGGGCGAGAATCTCTCGCAAACTTGCCTTGGCTTCCGGATGTTCGTCCGCTAAGTTTCACCCTGTCAATTTCATATTCCGCAAGAGAGGCGAGACAGAATGAGGTGTCTCTCACCGTAGTCCATTGCCCAGATCCCGGTGCCCGTACCGGCGTCCAGTACGCGCTTTGCCTTCTGTGAACCCTTGGGACATAGGCAGAGCTTTTCGTCTAGCGTCACACTCCACATGAGGTGCTGGAAATCTGGGTGAGAAAACACATATGAGATTCAGATCTTTTCTAAACTGCACCCGGAAAAGAAGGGGAGATACGTACCAAGGCGTTCCTGCTCGACAATGTCGTTGGGAAACGGGTATTCTGTGTTGATGTCGTTAGTCAAAGACACCGCGTTGGGGGTTGTCTGGTGGGCACTACTCACTCCCGGAACTCATTGCATGGTATGTCCTGCCATTCTCCTCCAGCACCGTCAACATGCTCGGAGTAGGTGAGTCGGTACTGCCATTCCGAAGCTGTGGGACATAATATCGTCAGTCTGTTTTCTGGTAATCATTTGAAAGCATCTTGGGAGTATTTCTGGTGCATGTTTGGAGCTCCAATTGCGCGGGATGTGACGTGAAACGCCGCCACGTAACTAAACATGAGGTAAAGATTGGGTGGGGGGCAGAACACAAGCTCGGCAGAACACACAAACACATACCTCCGAGATTGCCGAGTCCGAATCAAATGTATCGGGCTCCTAAAATACAACCAAACCGGTTAGTTTAGATAGAAATACACAATATGCGGTTGGAAGATTGTCTCGTGAAACGCACCAGAGGTTGCCCAGCGGCAGCCATATCTCTTCGCAGATTCGCTCTTCAAGTTCTCTTCGGTCGTTTGTCGATGTGAGTGTTTGAAGGATGGTAGATTGAAACCGACCCCGGTTTGGGTTCGGGAAATCCAGAAGGTGGATAACGGTCGTTCCAGGGATGGTGAGGGTACGGGGAAGAGGCCCCCCCAAGGACTACTCCTTAAGGAGGGT
This sequence comes from Colletotrichum phormii, assembly GCF_030913505.1. NCBI lineage: Eukaryota > Fungi > Ascomycota > Sordariomycetes > Glomerellales > Glomerellaceae > Colletotrichum > Colletotrichum phormii. The sequence goes on along the minus strand of NW_026851445.1, from coordinate 2,163,960 downwards.
AGGAAAGGGGAGAGGGAAGGGGGAGGGGAGTCAGGCTGGAGCTTAATCCGATGGCACTTGCGCGCAACATTTACATCGGACGCACCTTATAATTACATTTCTTGTCTGTAATTACCTTGTAGAGCAATCCCAATCCCAATCCCGGCCTTCCGTGAACAGGTGAAGCAAGTAGGGACGGCCTCTTTTCTGGGCGATCAGGCACATGCCGCACCTCCCCAGCCTTGGCCGGGCTATCAAGGCGGGATCGACCTTACCTTATTTCACCATGGGCGGCTACGGGAAACTTCCAATGCAGACTACGAATAGGTACCTTATCAGGAAAACTAAGATACTTTAGTGTGCGAGTACCATGACATCGCTCCAAACCCGCCGAAAAAAGCGGCCTGAAGAGGACGAGAGGGAAAAAGAGAAGAGCTCGGACGCCGTCATGAACTTTGAGTTGTGATGATCATGCAGGGACGGACATCCCGGCCGGAGCGAGTGCCGAAGAAGGCCGCTTACACACTCCGCCCTCCTATCGCAAGTCCCGAGCGAGAAGCCGGTGGGTGACGTTCGGGCCTCTACCTTCACTACCCCTCCACCGACCTCACCTGCCGTGACGGGTTGTGGGGCGGGGCAAAGCTAATACCCCGCAGGGCATGAAGTCAGAGATTGACTCAGACGAGGGGGATTAACACCCCAAGTAGTGTGTGTACCTGATTAGCTGGGGATGAGGGGGAGGGGTAAGGGGATGGCATAAGTACCGTATGTTCGACTCTGGGGGAAATATCAAATGACAATATGCTGACATACCTCTTTCCAAGCAGTTAATCCTAGGACTTTGAGACTTGTTCCGTAAATCCGTGGTCCCTCGAGTATGCAACTGCCTCCAGAGTCCACGGTTAGGAGGATTTACCGCGTCGGGGCTAAGGTATAACCCGTCGACCGACTCTCGCAGTTCAGACCATCAGTAAGGTACCGCATGGTACAGCTAGGTTAACCCACTCGGAAAGCAGCGATTACAGAGCATTATATAAAGAGTGCCCCTCCCGCTAAGAACACTACCCTTTCCAGATAAATCCGGGGTGCCAGATATTAAAGACAGACAAGACGAGCAGACGGAAAGCTGCGAAAACCTCAATTGGGCAACCGAAAAGAAATTTGGACTCTTGCTGTTTCTCTCATCTGGACCACGCAAAATTAGCAAGTAACAATGGCTCAAATTACACCAGAGCTCCTGGATCTCACGATCGACAACATCACACCCAACACTGTTCGCATCAACTCGCAGTGCGACAATGCGCGACTCAAGTACCTCATGGAACGGCTGGTCAACCATTTGCACGACTTTGCGCGGGAGACGCGGTTGAGCACCGACGAATGGATGACGGCGCTGAATTTCCTCGTCGGCTGCGGACAGCTCAGCAGCGAAGTGCGGCATGTAAGTCGGCGCGTGATACCCTCAACTATCGGGAAGATGGCGGACCCAAGGACTCTTGACGGACGACGCTGACCACCCGACCAGGAGTTCATTCTCCTCTCCGACATCCTAGGCCTCTCCATGCTCGTCGACGGCATCAACCACCCCAAGCTGCCCGACACTACCGAAGGCTCCATCTTGGGACCATTCCATACACACGATGCGCCGACTCTAGAGAACGGAGCTAATATGTCGGGAGATCCCGAGGGCGAACCGCTGCTGGTTTTGTGCACGGTCAAGGACCGACAAGGTAACCCCATCTCCGGGGCCAAGATTGACATCTGGGAGACGGATAGCAGTGGTCACTACGACGTGCAGCATGAAGGTAGGACAGAAGCGAGCGAGCGCTGTGTCATGGTCTCGGATAAGGACGGCCGCTTCTTTTTCCAGGGAATCAAGCCCGTGAGCTACCCAGTCCCCAATGATGGGCCGGTTGGAAAGCTGCTGTTGCTGCTTGGGCGTCATTGCTGGCGGCCAGCGCATCTACACTTCATGTTCCAAAAGGAAGGCTGGGACCCCTTGATCACGTAGGTTTCTCCGCCCTTATCTCTTCCTCCATCAAAGGAGCTAGCCCTTTCAGTAACGCCCCGTTCCGTTCCGATGCGGATGGCAAGGGTTGGGTGAGATGGATCATGGATCTGGCTGACGCAATCACCTAGCGCGCTCTATATCCGGGGAGACCCCTATGAGAAATCGGATGCGGTTTTTGGTGTCAAGAAGAGTCTCATTATCGACCTCGATAAGGTGGACAGGGCGACGGCGGAGGAATACAGCATCAAGGAGGGTAGCTGGTTACTGAAGCAGGACTTTGTGCTGGTGTCGGAGAAGGAGACGCAGAAGCTGCGGGACAAAAATGCCGTCGAAGCCTTGGGAAAGCTGGGCCTGACTCATCTGAAGCTTGTCGACCATCTGCCGGTGCCAGAGCTGGACTAACGACTGTCGAGTTGTATTGAAAATTCAAGTCTTGTAATTTCCAATTCGTGACTCTGCGATCAAGTAACTCGCGCGCTTCGGCACCGAAGCTGTAGCTCAACCGTGCCAGCCTGAAGTGTTCTCTTCGTAGAATTGTGTTGGTGGACAGGGACAGGCTAGTCAGCTCCCAGTGACGTATCGTGGACCCGCATCCGGAGACTTGTGAGTCGTAGGGCTGGGCGCCGAAAGCGGGAGGGCCAGTGGTGTTCCCAGTCAGGACCGACTGGCAGCAGATGGTCATTAGGAGGTCGGGACTGATCGATGCGTAAGGTCTGGAAGCTGGTGCCGATGCAGACGCCGCAGACGCAGGGAGGAAGGATTTCTCGTGCAGACGAAACAAACAGCATTGTGTCTCGTTGGGTCTGGCGCTCATCCAGGGGTATTCCCTATCAGATGATTGCCCATGTCTCAGTCCAAAGTGCGTGATCGATGGAAGTAGTGGCTGCCGACGAGAGACCTCGAGCAGGTGTACGATGTATCGAGGAAGCTCCGGTGGCGCCGACGTCCTGGCAGAGCTGGCAGAGGCCTCACAGTGGCTGTACTTGGGGGGTGGGTAGCGCAGAGTGCCGAGATACGAGCTGCAGATGGCATCCATAGATTGTTTGGGCATCCCGCCGACTAAACCGCAAATAGCCAGGGACAATCATGGGGTCGCAGCGGCGGCGCGCGAGTCGACGAGTCCAGCCACAACTTAGGTGTGGGCCGTGCTGGTGTTGGTGTGACTGTGCTTGTGTGTGCCAAGTGTGACGACCAACTTATCCGTACCCATAGTCGTCATCTTATGCAAGGCAGGACTCGGACGGGTTTGTCACGAACAACGTGCTTACTGCGAGGACTGAGTTTGGGATGATGGGAGGAGGGTGAGTAACACGTTGAACTGTGCGAGGGAACGAAGATGAGAATGTCCAATGACTGCAGGATGCAGAAGATGCAGAAAATGAGAGGAGAGGCAGGCTCCAGGTTCCATTGCCTTATCTCTCCGATGGAAGGTATCTTATCGGGCGCAGTCAGCGGTTCACGCGATTCCGTCTCTGGAGTCCCACTGGCTCAGCGGCAGCCAGGGCAGGCACAGGAAACGGCGAGTGGCCTGTGCAATAGTTGCCCCTCGTGCCCGCCTCTACCAAGCCCCCCCCCCCCCCCCCCGGTTTGGTCACTATTTGCCAGGACGGCAGGGCCCAAGACCCATTGCCAGGTACCTTATCCGCACGTCGCTACCTAAGACAGGCAGATAAGGTAAGATAGGTACCTGACTGCAGCGCTCTTTGTGACTCTGTTCAGAAGGACTGTCCAGTGCCCGCCCGAACCCGAGTCCGTCATTCCTTCCGTCCCAAGTTACCAGCTTTGCGGCCTGCCTGCCTGCCTGCCTGCCCACCCTAACTTCAGTCACTGATCTGCAGACCCCGTCCACCCCCCATAAATCTTCCGACGTATATAACCACCCAGCCCAGTGATCCCTCTTTCATCCGTCTCTCACCACCCACCATCGACTAAATACAACATCAACAACAACAGATCACCGCCAGATCAGCCGCGAACCCCCGCATTTGTGTTAACAACCCAACTACTCGATCACTTATCACAGCGAGACCGCCCTACGCCGTCCGTCGCTAAACCCCCGACAATCGTCACCCAACCCGTTTCCCAAGGTCACCCCCGAACAGACGAGTTTATGTCAATTGAAAATCTCAAGTCCTACGGTACGTCGCTATCACTGTCGTCTCCCTTCGATCCACGATCGCCATCGCCGTGTTCCTTCGAGGAACAGGAACACGTCGCGTTGACCCCCCCGACCACCACCCCTCGACCGACAGAATGCTGACCATCTTCGCGCATTAGACCCCTTCGCCGAAGCCGACGAAGACACCGGCGAGACCAAACAGTCTCAAAACTATATCCATATTCGGATCCAACGTACGTCGCGAACCTTCGATCCTTGGTGTCAAGAGTCACAAATGACGCACGTCCCGACACAGCGGTGCCACGCGCGGCGACCAAGGCAACCAATCACATATACACTTACTAACACATGACTTGCAGAGCGCAATGGACGAAAGACTTTGACCACCGTTCAGGGTCTCCCGAAGAAATTCGACCAGAAGAAAATTCTCAAGGTCATCAAGAAGCAATTTGGTATGGATTACCCCGCTTCGACTCCAATATGACATGGCAGCCCGCTAACGTTGCTCCGTCTAGCTTGCAATGGCACCATCGTAGCTGACAGCGAGATGGGCGAGGTCATCCAGCTCCAGGGTGACCAGCGCAAGGTCGTGCAAGAGTTCCTCATCAACACCAAGGAAGGACTTGGATTGGATGGTAAGACCATCAAGGTCCACGGCTTCTAAGCACGCCGCAAGTCGCCACCGTTCCTACCAGCCATGGCTAAAACGCCTGCGGCTGACGTCCGGGTCTGAGAATAGCCGCGAGGCATAGCAGCCTTCCGCCTTTCGACGCCGCTCAGTATCGGCACCCGATGTGACGTAGTAGGACGGTATACCTACCACCGACGGAAGAGGTTATCGGTGGAGGTTGAGGGCGACTTGCGTCAGCTTCGACGCATGACGAGACAGTTAGATCTCGAGCATCTCACAAGGGCCCGCCGTACTCTCATTGACAGTTTGGGTGGTCCAGAGATTTAGCCTTGAAAATGACAAACTTGTCCCAATTTTCTCTTTCCATGTTTTGATGTGCGCCATCATTTTGGAGTCTCCTCCGCTCCGTCGAAAGTCTCTCCCAGTGTCTTGCTCACATCGTCTTCAGAGTGATTCCTCGTCCAGAATGATGTGATTTCTCGAGTGTTTGCGATTGACCGCACGCCAGATGACACATTACCCCCGTCTCGAACGCCTACATGGGAGTCGAGTACTCTGGATGTCATGATAATTCTCACGCCGTAGCTACGTGACCACAATGTAGGAGGAAACCACTTCATTTGCAGCATTACTGTGAATTTGGGGTATCTCATGTTACTCGAAGCACATCTCAGCTTTCATCGCTTTTCAAGGTCGTCTGTCTCTCTTTCTCGTGCTTCCATCACGGCCTATATCTCGTTCCCGCTAGATTCATCAAGAAATATCAAATAGACAGGACTATGCTCTCAAATCGGTTCGTCGCGCCTATAACTCGCTATGGGAAGGTGAATACGACGGCAGTATAGCCTCGCTGGTGAGACGCTCAAATTGCTGCAGGAGGAACCTGGCGAGGGACTCGAATGGCTTCTCGGGGTAGTCTAAGCCGTTGTAGTGGAGGTGGGCGAGGAGGGAGATCATGCTGATGAAGCTGGCGATGGAGAAGATGTTGATCGAGGTGGAGGTTTCCTTTTGGATGTTTATGCTTCGTTGGGTGATGTGGTATGCTATTGTGAGGGTCTGTTTTTTCGCGCACACGGCGGGTTGTTAGTTGGATGTTGACTAATGTTTTCGAAAGGGGCCAAGCATAGGAAGTTGCCGGGGGAGGGGGTTCAACTGACCGTAGCTATGGTGACCCAACCGGGGAGTAGGAGTCTTGGATCCTCGAAGCCGCCGGAGAATGTGAGGATTCGTTCGGTGAGGAAGGCGTTTGTAGAGTTGATTGTTAGGAGGCGGATGATTGTCGCTTGCGGGGTGTAGTTGATGAGCCTGGTTGGTGTTAGACGAGCTTTCTCAGATACGGAATACAGCATGTAGGGAAGAGAGGTCAGGTTCGATCACGTACCATCGTGACATCAGGCAGTCTATAAAGAAGAAGGACAGGTACGCTGACGCTCCGCACTAACACGATACCTAAGTCAGCGTTTAAATCATTTTTAGAGGTTCACGCAACAGCACAACCCAGCACAGGTCGTGGTGTACTCCTCCAGACAAGAACCATGCTTCCACATACCCACATAAGTCCCAGGGACATTTCAGTCCAAGGGAACGGTATCTCGGGGTGTCCGGGGGGCCAATTGGGCGGGGGACACGTGCTACCCGCGAACCCGCCGCCGACGACGCCGCCGACCCCGACCCCGGAGGCCGCAGCGGCGGCGGCATCAACAGCCTTCTTGCCCCCCGGAACGGCGACGGGGATGATCTGAACCAGGAGGGTCAGGGCAGGCTGCAGTGCCCAGAAGATTGCCGGGCCGATGGAGAGAAGGCGGCAGGCGAAGAGCCAGGGCCGCCATGGTTTCGGGACATTGAGGACGACGGCGATGCGGGGTTCGAGGAGGGAGGAGGAGACGAGGTCCGGGTTGTAGGGCGGCGGGAGGCCGGGGGTGGTATCGTCTGCGTTTGGGTCTGAAGGAGCGCCGTTCGTGGAGATCGGGTTGCCATTTGTGTGGTGGTGTTGGTGCTGGAGGTGGTGATTTGAGACGGCGCGCGCGAGTGGTGCCATCTAAGCTCGGTGAGACGGTGGTGTTGCGACGGATTGCGCTGCCATTGATGGAGGGGATTCGGATGCGGTGGTCTGCAGCGGCGGCGGCGGCGGCGGCGGCGATGGCGGCATGGAGGTTGGAGAGGTGTCGAAGGAAAGGAGGGCCAGACTGAGAGTGGAGGAGAGCGTGTGATGGACAAGGAGGAGGGTTAGGTGCGAAGCTATTGTGAGATGGTCGGCTGGTCGCAGAGTCCGGTATCCGTAGGCGTCTAGGCCTTTTGGGACCTTGAACCCCAAGGTAGGTAAGGTTGGCGAATAGCGTAGTGTAGCAGCAGAGCGGAGCTGGTTTCTGGAAGTTTGGAAGAAGCAAGGTCCAGTCAAGAATTACCAAGTGGCAGACGAAAAGGTAGCTCGGCGCACTGGTGCTTCCAAGGTTGTGTCTCGGCGTCGAGGTCCAGCGCTGGGATTGGGTGGTCTCGCAGCTCGTTTCTCGGGGGGGGAGCGGTCGATTTCCTCCCTCTATTCTTATTTTTTTGGACAGGAATGTTCCAAGGAACGGAGAACAGCCGAGAGTTGGAGGCGGCCCGGGATGTGAAGGAGGGAATTGGAGTTCGAGTGCGAGGGACCCTCTTAGGGGGGCGCTTATTTGGAGGACGGACGAGGACGAAGACGAGGAGGGGGAAGGGAGGTCAAGTAAGGTAGGTCGCGTGCCGCTGCCCGCAATTGCGTCGACAAGTGTCGATTGAGGGAATGTGTGTGTGTGTGTGTGCGTGGGATAATACCAAAATGGGCGAATCCAGCTGGTCCAGGTGATGAGCTATTGGCTGAGGTTGTAGACCAGATTAGAAAAATGAAAAAGGTTTGGATTAATGAGGATTCCAAAAGAAGGGTGAAGCTTCCATCAATCCATCCATATTCCCACCTTCCAGGTTCGCTACCTTACATTATCTTGATTGCTACGTCGTCCCTGAGCACTGGGCACTGGGCAGCGTGAGCAACATGAGCAGGTACCTTTTAGTCGGGCTTCCCTTGTGGATGCGGAATTGAGACAATGACTGAATGACAGCAGGGTCATGCCCGACCGTGGGTAAGGGTACGTATCCGTAGCGTAAGGTACGAATGCCTCTCTCTCCCTCATTGCGGAGTCCAACACACATCATGAACGGATACCACAACCCTGCCGGTGCCTGCTTCGTCGTCATTTTTGGAAGCAATTATCCACTCGACGTGGCTTGATGATTGTCGAGGCTGTTATTGGTGTAAGTCGACTTTAGCGGGGGAACGAAGCACTTGAAGCCACAGTGTGGCTTGGCTGACCATCGCGGCAAGAACATGGACCGTGCACTCCGCCCGATGAGCTTTGCCGCGGAGGATTCCGACCGAATTGTGGATCCCAAAGACGAAAAATGTCCCCCGAAAGCTTGGACCACCCATTTTTCCAATTGGAATTTTTGGTCAGCAGAGGCCTTCGTGATAGAGCTCCCCGGTAAGGACAGGACGACCTGTTCGGAATCAGACCATTCCCAGAGTCCACCCACTCCCGTGCTCGACGACGCCGACCTCGACACTGGCATAAGCCGACGTCCACGAATTGAGACCGACCGACAAACACGTCGCGCGCCATGTACCGATCCGCGAGGCCGCTGCTCGGCCTCGGCAGCGCCGCCATGCGCCCCCAGCAGCCATTCACCAGAGTTCTCCCCGCGGCCAAGAGGATAGCAGCGGCGCCTGCCATGACCGTGACGGCGACAAGGGGCTACGCCAAATTCGCGGCGGATATGCGGATGAGTTCGCGCCAGAACAAGGTAGCTTCACAGGCTGATGGAGGGTACTCTGCCAAGGAGATTGAAAAGTCCATGACCATGGCACACATTTTGCTCCCAGGTGCGTTACGAGCGTCGAGGCAGTGTTGTTGAACATGTGCAGGAGATAAGGGGGCGCAAACGATCAAAAGGAGAAGAGAGAGAGAGAGAGAGAGAGAACTGCGTTAACACGGCGCTCAAACAGGAACCTTTGTCCCCATCCCCTTCTCCCAACTCGATAAGTCCCCCAAGGCCCTCTGGGCATACACCTACGCCCGCCTCAAACAACGCGTCTACGACTTCCTCCCCATATTCGGCGCAAAGGTCGCCTCCATGCCGACCTACGTCAAGAAGCCGCGCCTCCAGCTCAGCTACACCAAGATCGTCCCCGAAGCCAAGGCCCTCCACCGCCGCCTGGGCGAGGCCCTGGCCGCGGGCGACAAGGACACCCTCCGCGAGATCTGCACCCCGGCCCTCTACCAGACCCTGTCGGCCGTCGTCTCGCGCCGCAAGGCGACGGAGAAGCTGACGTGGGAGCTGCTCCGGTACGACGGCACGCCGCGCATCGTGAGCCACAAGGTCGCCATGATCCCGCCAATGGGCAAAGGGCCGATTATGCAGCAGGTCGTCGTCGCCATCTCGAGCTCGCAGAAGCTGGACAAGTTTGACAAGTCGACGAATAAGCCCGTCAAGGGCGGGCTGCGGGTGCAGCAGCAGACCGAGTACTTTGTCATGACCAGGCAGTTCGCCCCCAAGACGTGGGCGCCCAAGAAGTGGATCGTTTGGGGCAACACGCAGGCCACGACGCTTGAGGAATGGAAGTTGACGCAGCAGAGCATGGCGGATATGGAGAGGAAGGACTACGCCAAGAGAAAGGGAAGTCGTCTGTGAGGCTGACTTTTTTGTGGTCACAGTTGGTGAGGACGACGACGGTTGATGCGGTGGCGGACATGTGTATGAGGAGTAAAACAAAAACATGTAATGAGTGTATTATATGTGTCTGATTAAATGGCTGGCTATAGAACGAGCCTGATTGCATAGGAGCAAAAGACTCTCCGACCACCAAATACAAGAACAAAAATCCCCCCCTTCTCCTTCCTTTTCCGTGGGTTATATCCCTCTCAATGGGTATCTATTCCACTGTCCATATGTCGATACGGTTTGTTGTTCAAGTATCAAGTAGTGTAGATTGTACACTACTCGAAACACTCGTGCTTTTCTTGCCCTATAGAGCATGCCAAACGTCGAGTACGAGACACGGCCCTTAAAAGAACTTGCCAGCGGGCTTGATGACCTCAACCTCAGAGTTGGCCTCATACTCATCCCTCTCAACGTAGCGAGGAGTACCGTCAGCCTCCGGCGTGAACCCAGGCCCGATGGGCCGATCAAGAGCGTCGAACCGACGACCGCTCTTCTTGGCCAAAACATACTGGAACGCCAGCCGGCATCCCAACGCGCCGAAACCCCAGAGGAAACTACCCACGGGCGCAGCGACAAAGGCGCCGAACACGCTCCAGTCGTTGGCGTACAGGCCCTCGGAGATAATGAGCAGGTTGCCCGCCTTTTGCGCGTCGCCGTCGTAGAAGACGAGACCGAACAGGAAAACGGTGAGGATGCCGCCCAGCCCACCGGCGACGACCTCGAAGCCGCGCCACCAGTAGAAGCGGTCGACTAATCCAAAAACGAGGACGGGGATGACGGAGGCGGAGACGAGGTCTGAGATGAGGTAGATTTGCAGGACCGAGGGGGCTTTCAGGGCGATGACGACGGTGGGGAAGATGATGAGGACGACGCCGGCGCGGATCCACCAGATGTTGAGGCGGTTACGGAAGAGGTCGTTGGAGGCGGAGGAGACCATTGCGGATTGCAGGCTGTCAAAGGCCGCGGTGGAGAGGGTGCAGACCATGACGAGGACGATGCCGACGACCCAGGCGGGGAGCTGCTGGAGGAGGAGGAAGAAGGCGATGGAGCCGCTGTCTGCGATTTGGTCTAGCGGGAGGGCGCCGGACCAGGCTGCGACGAGGCCTGTTACGCCGACCATGGTCAGGATGCAGAGGATGACGACGACGGCGATGGAGACGCCTACGCGGAGGTCCTTGTCTGTTTTGGAGGCAAAGGTGCGGAGCCAGAAGCCGGAGAGGAAGAAGTCGTTTGTGAGGATGCAGATGGGGAGGATGTAGAGGAGTTGCCAGCCTAGGAGGGTGGGTTTGAGGAGGCCAGAGGTTTCGATGAGGGAGGTGTCGATGTCGGTTTTGACGCCCATTGTGATTGCGACGATGATGATGAGGCAGATTACCATTGCACCTTGGATGTTGTCCGTCACAAAGGAGATGCGGAAACCGCCGAGCGCTGTGGGATGTGTTTAGTCAGGTCTGTATCGGATGTTCTCAGTTTCTGAGTACGGGAAACTTACAGGTGTAAATTGTAGTAATAACGCACTGCACAATCATGACGGGCAAGCCATCCAGACTCGTCAGGGCGTTGACGACCTGCCCGATGGCGGACAGCTCGGCGACCATGTACAAAAACAGCGTGACAAGGGTCATGAAGCTGAGGTAGAGCATGGCGACGGTGCCGTAGCGCTGCCTCGTCCAGGCCGTGAGGACGAAACCCTCGGGCGTCTTGCGGCGGATGATGGGGCCGAGGACGGCGAAGATGAGGAGCGGGAGCGAGGACGAGAGGGCGTAGACGAGGACGCCCTGGACGCCGGTGATTGTGGCGAGCTCCGGGTAGGAGAAGAGGATGCCGGAGCCGAGGGCTTGGGTGTGTTAGTATTTCACGAGGCCGGGGCAAGGTCAAGAGGGAGGGGAGGGGAGGGGCGGGGGGAGAGATGTTCGGAGCGGCAGCACGTTTCCCACGCAAGCATTAACTTGATCGAGTAATTACGGTGCAATCTCAGCTTCATTTCCACAAGTCGCGGCATCTCCTCTTCTTTTGTGTCGTCTCGAAAGGCCTTCAAAAGGGCTTTCCAGAGACGACAAAACGAAAAAGGGTGGATGCGCGGCGACTGCTTCAAATCCGCGCCCGTAGTGAGCCGCATCCCCGATGATCCCATCCCCCCACCCCCTTTTCTCTGATGACATCTTCAGAAAGGGGGAGGGTTTTCCACGGTATTTCTGGCCACGCTCAAGGTGTGCTTCAGTATGGCCAGAAGGTTAGTAGCATTGTCTCCCCAGTTCAGAAGATGCGATCAGACAAAAGGGGGTGGGGGGAGTGGAAGTCGAGGAGTAATTGTTGATCTTTGTTGTTGGGTTACGAACCTGCCTGTCAGTCTCGTTTGGATTCATCGCCCGTGATCATTCGTCTTATGGTTAAGTACTCTGATCGCGGGGAGGGTTGCGACAGAGACGTCGATCATCTCATGTCATCCGTTGTAGGCTTGCGTTTCTGCTGGCCGTGTGGTTCGTGGGAAAGTTGTCTCGTGGTCTTTGCTGTTCTTCCGTGCCGTTCTGCCGCTCTTCTTTCTCGAAGAAGATGCTTTTGCTATCGGGTTAAGAAGCGCAGTGGCTAGACCGCCTTCGTCTTCTTCACTCACCAGAGGCGATGAAGTTGAGGGCCAGGGGGAAGGCTGCGGGGAAGGTGTGTTAGTTTGCTACACATTGGAGGTTCCGAATGAGAGGAGAGAGTGTTCATGTACATCGGCGCTGAGAGCGCATGGGCGGCCGGCGTCAGAGACGAAAAGGCTCAGCCTCGCCTGACCCCAATAAACACATACTCTCTCACTCTCATGATGCAAAAGGGAAGAGTTCCTGACCCGTCTGAGTTCTGTTTCCAGACAGGAACTCTCCCTTGGACTGGTTGCGGAACTTCCACGCAATTGCAGTGCCGGTGATACTGCAAGAATGTTAGTGTCAATACACTCTCTAATGGTGAGGGGTAACAGCAGCGATAAAGGGAGTTGAGATTGGAAGAGCTGTGCAGAGTTCATACAGGAAGAGTCCATAAGTGACGTAGATGAGGGCGTTAGACGTCGCGAAGGATGGTTGGCCCATGGTTGCAGCTTAAAGGCGATTGTCAATGTTAAATCTTGTCTAGTAAACAGAAGGTAATGAGACTGCAGCGCAAAAGTTGCGGTGAAAATTCAATATCTGTCAACGTGGAGTGAGAGAGAGAGAGAGAGAGAGAAGTCGAAAGGTGACGATGATACAAAGCGCGTGGCGTGAGTAACAAGCGAGATTTGCGCGCGAAATAAGTCAACGATTATCCGTAGAGAGAGAAAAAAAAATCCTCTCTCTCACTCGGCGAATTAGATAGTCAGATAGTGGCATGGCTAGACCCGGAGGAGCGTGGTTTGGCATTGGGTAACCACCATCTTGGGTGCACCACTACATCCCCAATCCTCTGACGGGATTAGCTGATGGTCTGTGAAAGAGTGGATATCCTTTTCCATTGTGTGGGGGTGTCAAAGTAAAGTAGCAGCGATCAAGTGGCCGACTGCGGCGACGGGCCATTCAGAGCTCGTTCTTTGGATTGTTGGTGTGGGCGCCGCGTTACCGATGTGGAGGGGTCCCGAGGTGGTGGGGAGTCAGTCGCGCCGCTCTCGAGTTGTGGTTCTACGCTTCTGTTCGGAGCAACTCAGTGTAAAGTATTAGGTAATCAAACACCAAGGTGGGGCCCGCCGGGTCATGGAGGGAAGGAGCGCCGCGCCGCGCCGCGCCGCGTGTGACTGCCACGATACGGGCGCCCGATCTAAGCCCGTGCATCTTCCGACGCTCAACGACCACAGCGCCGAACATCGTCGGCCCTGGAACGCTGTGATGGCCGGCTTGCCTCAGCTTTCGGCTGATTTACGATAAAAGACCTTGGAAACGAGTGGATCTCCGGCATCCCTCCCGGAAAGGCGGGACCAGCAACGCCACCAGGTGACATGATACTGAGGTCGTGCTCACCAAGGCAAACTAGGTACCTAGGAATCAACATTCGTCGTAGAAGGCCGTTGTCACGACTACTCAAGCCTCGCCAGACCACTTCAGAAACCAGAAGCTCAAATATTCAGTGGCTGATCCTTCCGTCAGCTCTGTTTCAGCCTGAACGTAACATGCTGAGCCAAATGCACACGCGTGTGCTCCTCATCTCGATGCCGTGTGGAACGCGGATCGTGGATCTTGGCACCTTGGATCGCGGCTCGTGCTAATCGTTTGTCTTACCTCTGAGGACCCGTGTCAGTTCGATATGGAGAAAGTCTCAACTGCTGGTTGTTACGAAACCTCTTCCTCTTCCTCTTCCTCTTCCTCTTCCCCCTCGCCTCCTTCTACCATGCGATAGCGACCTCGTGTCTAGGCTGGGCAGAGGCGACTTGCACATGGGATACCACGCGCTGTGCCGCTGACTACGGAACGCAGATGGATCATGAACCTCTTTCACGGACAGTCATTTGTCAAAAGTCAAGACAGATATCCAGGTCCTACCCAGTTGTCACAGCTAACCAACCCCTCCAGGTTGCTTCATGTCTGAGATCTGAGACTTGACATTCCGTACCCCCGTGGCAGGATCAATGCACAACTCAGTACACCACTACCTACAGCACGAAGCCAACATCATACCTGCGTCGAGGTGAGGGAAGATATCGTCAGTATGAATGAACAGTCAACGCCGCAGCATAACCGCGCCACACCAACCCAAGCTCACCAAGCAGCACGCAGAAACGCAAAGATATCTCGAAAGACGAGTGATAGATATCCTATCCGTCATTAGTGAGATCGACTCAACCGACCATTACACAGGAAAGATAAGAGTCTAGCCAAGGTAGGCGAAAACTGAAACCACTTTTCTTTTTGAAGATCCCGCTTCCAAAACTCCAAATGCAACCGCCATAGAAGGACATGATCCAGTCCAACAAGTTTTTCAAACAAAAATCAAATGGGTATAAGGTGCGCCGCTCCCCATGACGACGAGATGCTCTAATAAGCCATAGACGTGCCTGGCCACACGACCCCGATTACCGCCCCGTAAATACGCCTTGGGAGGATCCATCTCTCGACCTGAAAAAAAATGAAAAAAAGGGGTTTTTTTCGCCATTTGATAGGCGGTTTTTGTCGAACAAATACATGATTAGGAAAAGCGTTGTGAGGTTTTGTGGGTGTTTCCGTCGTCCGTCGTAACGAACTACGACGGTTCGTTACGACGGACGACGCAAGACGATGGTGATGATGATTGTGGTAGTCGACATCTCTCATTCCTGGTTGGGGTCGAATTTGGACCGGTCAATCATGTGCTCCCAGGGCACCTCGGTCTTGACGCCCTTCTTCATACAGCTCTTGCACACAGACGAGTCGTAGTCGACCTGCGTCACCACCACCTTGCACCGCTTCTGCGTCTGGCTGTACCGGTAGCACCACTCGGAGGCGCCCGTGAAGTGGTGCCCGCAGGCGTAGTTGCGTCGGTACCACTCGCACATGACGGGCGGCGGTGGGGGCGGGTGGGGGGGGCTGAAGAGATATTGATGAAACAGAGAAGGGTGAGGTTGGCGGTAGTTATAAATCTATTAAAACATCTCGTCAGCATCGGACTTCGTCAAACCGAATGGACCGCCAGACGTCGGAACCTACAGTAAGGTAGTGTGTGTGTGTGTATGTGTGCGAGAGGTTGATTTAGACTGAAAAGAGGGGACTTGGCCTGACAACTCGGTCAAGGCAAGTTGCAAGGGCCGACAGATACCGGTGAGCGAGAGCAGCCTGTCAGACGACGTCCCGAGGTGATGGTTCAAGCGGGTATATGTAAGATCTTAAGCTCAAGTGGCTGCAGGAGCGGGATCGATACGGCTTAAGGGGAAAGGGTCCAAGGGTATTATTCTATAAGATCAAAAAAAGGCCGCGACTTAGTACCTCCATCTCCCATCCTGCTCCAACCCCCGGGCGCCCTTCGATATTTTGCCCACCCTCTCTATCTGGGAATACTTGGCGGGCGTATGCTGGGTGAGGCATGGGCATTCGCGGGCCTGGCCTCGGAAGATGTTTTCTTTTGCGAGAAAGGAAAAAAGATGGGGACAGTATGTACAAATACACACATACACCCATTTTGTTTGTGTTGCGTATCGATGATGGTTCCCAAATTATCAAGGGAAACGGTGGATTTTTGCCCTTGTCTCAAACCAAAAGAAAAAGGTAGGATAATCAGCCTTCATTTTCCCTTCTTCTTCTTCTTCTTTTTTCAGCAACCTCCGTACTTCCTCTCCCAAAAGCAACCAGCCGTATTTGCTCTCGCCGCCCCCCCTCCCCACAAGCCCAAGGGTCTTTGCAGAAAGCTGGCACGACTAGGATCGGGCTGTCTCTCTTCGTGACGTTTGCCGCAATCTTTTCTTTCTGCCGTGGCTAGGTATTTCCAAGACCAGGCCACGCCTGTTGCCACCGACGACACGGGTGGAATGAGTGATTCGAGTCAGCAAAGTACGGATACCTACCCCCGAGGAGGCATGGGCAAAAGGCCACCCAGATGACCACGGGCCCTTTTGCTAAGTGGCTTGGAGTGTTTTTTGGGTTGCAAGGAAGGACACAGAAAGAAAAGGAAAGAAAAGCAAGTATCCGATCCACGAGCCCGGAGGGATCACAAATGGTTTTTTGATTATTCTTTTCCCTGGGACCACCAGCCTTGTTGGTCCATCTCTCCCGGCGCTACCACCTTCGGAAGACAGCAATCCCAGCGAATAGCAGAGGAATCCCAGTACTTTTCTAGATTTTGTCAGAGAGAGAGACTTGAGAAAGCTCGATATTGATGCTGTAACGTGCCGTGTGGTCACGCAGCTTCAAGCCAATGAGCCCAAGCTATGGGCAAATTGTGGGCGGTAGTGTGAAATCTCACTTCTGCATGAATCCCTGTTTGGCATATCCCCGAGAGATGTGCGTGGTATCGAAGATTGGGCAGCGAGATGAAGGGGAAGCGGAGGGGGGGGGGGGGGGGGGGGGGGTGGGCGCGCCAGGCTTGCTGTTTGATACACCTACTGTGTAGGTAAGGTACGGATAGGTACTGGCAAACTGGGCTCAGGCACCATGTTTCTCTTTCTTTTGGTCACAAGCTCCCAAAGAAGAGAACTCTCTCACAAGGGTGGCGCTGTCATGCGGCGGAGAAGCAAGAATATGAAATATGACGGGCGTCCCGAGATGGGGTATCCGCGCGATTGGGGCGGACGATCGCCCGGGTAATCCACCCCGGCGAAAGGTGCCAGGGTTGTGAACATTCCTCGAAATGGGGTGTCAACAGAGACGGGGCGGAAAAAGAAAGCATTCCGTGGCAACGATAGCATGATGTGAGGGACACCCACCAAAATCCACGCCCACGCAGCACGACTGACACCATGCCATACATATTTCGCTTCTCCCTGCGCGTATCACTCTTCTTTTTCCTTTTGTGCGACCAAGAAAGCAGAGTAGAATCTTCAAGGCTCACACCCCCCTTATGACGCTCATCCTGAGATACTATGACGGATTGCTACAGGCACATACTTACCCAGTCACCCAGTGACATATATGGCAGAACATCTAGGCTGGACCTCATATTCATGGCAAAGACCTCGAGCCTTGCCGAGAAGAGTAAGACATGATGGGGGACAAGGCACGCAGAGCCAGAACTAGGGTAACGGGAGGGACATGAGGGAGAAGCAAAACCTTGCTATAAATGAATTGTTGATCCATCCATTCGCGGGCAAAACAAAAAAAAACCCCCCTCAAGAGACTTTTTTGGAGGGGCGGCCGGGCCTTGTTTTCCTTTCTCTCCCTTGGGATCAAAGACACCAAGCTCCAGCTCATCTCTCCACCATCCCAGCTCTCCATTCCGTTCTGCCGCCTCTACAGCCCAAGCCAGCCTCGTCAGTTTTGAAGTTTGCACGTATTCGTACGCACGCAGCTTCAGCTTCAGCACTAGCATCGGATCCGCTCGTGTGTGTCGAGTCGTGTCGAGTCGTGTCGTGTTGGTTGTCGGTGATGGTACCGAAACCCTTGGCCGCCAGGAAGGAAAGCCGGAGAAAGAAAAGCTCTCTTCGGGGGTGATACAAACAAAACAAAACAAACGAGTCTCTGGAGTCTGTTACTTGCCGTCGACCCTGGATATCCTCGCAGGTCAGAGATGACGACAGATCGACCGCTAAATCTCGTGAGCTCTTTTTTTGATTTCTCACTCTTTACTTTTTATTCGTTCACCTTTCTCTTACTCTCACCCCACCACACTGAGTTGAGCATCGGCCACACAACATGACCGATTCTCTGTCTCTCTCTCAACTCTATCCACCTGAAGCCTCAACCAACCAACAGACTAACATGCCACACACAGCTTCGCCCGTCGAGTCCCCGTGCCGCAGGTACTCGCCCGCCTCACTACAACCGCAGAAAGCACCATCACTCCGCAGCCTCAACCATGCAGCTCCACCCACGCACCAGCACGCCCTCGGCCTCGACGGTCCTCCGCGACTTCCTCAACCAGGCAAAATGCACCTGCTGCACGGTGCGCGTGGTGGAGCTGACCAAGCAGCGCGCCGTCGTGGAGTGGGGCTCCGTCCCGTACTTCACGGCGCGGGGCAAACGGGCCGAATTCGTCTACTACACGGCCGAGCGCGTCGCCGACGTCCGGCCGGACCTTCTCCGGAACTGGGCGGGAGGTCCGAGAGCGGGGCCCGGGCAGCAGCAAGGCAAAAAAGAGGAGACGGCCGAGTGGGTCCGCGAACGACTCCGTGATAGCTGGCTCGTCGAGCAGCTTGCGTACTGGGTCGAGTTCCTCGAGGAGTGGAAGTTTTATCGCGAGTGGTATGTGTACAGGCCCGAGTTGTTTGAGGGTAAGGAGCCGGATGTGCTTAGTCCTGGGTGCGAGGGGTGCGTGAAGCCGCGTTGGCCCGGTGGGTTGCGGCGACGGGCGTCTTCTTGCGCTTGAGGTCTGGACATGGATGTCACTTGGGCTTTGATGCTACTTGTCTAGCCTAGGGCGCTTGCAATGGAAGCATAATGGACGGATATCATGGTGGGCAAAATAGGGAAGCGGTTGACAGGGCTGGAACCGAGGGGCTCGCTTATTCGTTTCTTTGAGGTGGAAGGTGCTTTCTTCCCTCGGCTAGTGCGCGAGGCTTGGGACTTACAAGGTTTGTAATCACCGTTTCTGATATCATTTCTCAATGAGGGGGAATTCCGGGAAGGTGGTGTCGTTGGACCAGGGGGGCGGGTGATTGGGGGTGGGTGGTTGCATGGAGAACGGGCGAAAAGTCTGGAACGAGACGAGTCGGTATGTTTGCTTCAACAATTAGGTAGGTAGCCGTAGTTTTAGCTTAGGTAGGCAGGTAGAGTAATTGCAAATGTGGTGATGTTATGGATATGTAGGTGTATCCGTCTAATTGTCCCGCTTCGACTATTTCCAGCCATATCTCCGTCCATGGACCCGGGAGAGCAAACATCGTCAGCACCCGCACCACGGCCCTCGTCAGACATCCACATCTTTATCGTCAGGTCCAAAGCTTTCGTTTGCAAAGCTACGACTAAAAGGCGGTCCCCCACGATTCAGTCTTCCCGCGCGCCCGCGCCGGGCCCGCATACCAAACGCCATGCTCCCAGCAACCATATCCCGCCACGGGAGAGACGAGGGATGTGACCAAAAGAAACAGAGTTCAAGATGAGCCAAGACAAGCCATGGGTTGAAATCCCGGGCGCGGAACCGCGGACCCCTCATTCCCCGAACAGACTTGCCCCCCTTGTCCCCGTCCTCTCGTCCTTCCCCTGCGGCAGATCCCCATCTCTGAATCTCACCATCATCCATCTCCCGAGTCTGTAGTGTAAGCCACGAAGAGGCACCGTCGAACACAGAATTGTGGCACTGACACGAAGAAGCACGATAGACTTTTGACGGACCAAAACTCTCACATCAAGTATGAGGTAGCGAAAGAAGGAAACATTACTCCCACAAGGTTCCTGGTCCATGACGACGGACTTTTGGCCACCCCAACCCAGTAATCATGATTCCAGTTGTCACTCATCAAACCATGGCTAATCATCCTTCAAATCCTCGATTCGGAATATCCGTCGCTATCCCCCCTCCTGGTCCCTCGCCTGGTATCTGCCATGCGATCCTCGTTCGACAAAACACTTGGCGTGCCACGCCTTCAACGTCTCCCAGGTACCCTCATCCCAGGCGTTCCTTGCATCCTCCTGATTCGCTCTCACTCTGATTCACGACAGTAAACTGTGCGTGGCAATGGCATGGTGTAATGTTGATCTTCAGATGCAGTTTGGCACGTGGATAAAGACATGTTTGGGTCATTGTTTGCCCGCCAGCCAGCCACGTCAGAAGCCGCTCACTCTACGGACGTACCCGCGCATCGCTCCTACGGATACTATCGAAAACGCAATTCCATTCCTGACTCGATGGACACAGCTCGGGACGTCATGGAAAGCCGAATCCATGGTTCTATCGGGAGCTTACCGTCTTCCCGCTCATAGCTTCCTTTCGTTTCCTTTCTTTTCGATATCAAACTCTGGCCCCCTTTCCACATCATTTCCCCCCTAGTAGCCAAGTACTCTAGATCGGACGCTGTCTAACGGGAGCTTCCGTCCTGTCAAACCTTTTCCATCAATATTGAATCTGGATCTAAGTCGCCATGTTTAGTATTCTGGCTCCCTGAACGCCTCCCAAACGCCTCCCAAACGCCTCTGGTTGAGCCTCAGCCCAACCCCGCCTCCTTGCCTCAAGAGACGTCAGAGTCTCCTAGTTCCCCCGGTGCCTGAGTCTCGGATAGCGACATGATCGATGAACTAGAACTGCTTCAGGTTATCGTAACCGATTTCATGTATCAGCCACCGTTCAGCCAGGCCCCCAAAATCCGAGACCGAATCTCTCTCACTTCTCTTCCCTCCAAAGACAAGCAAAAAAAAAACTCTGGTTAAAGAAAATGCAAGAAAAAGCAATTATCTCAAGGATTCGGAACGCCGTCTTCCATCACCACCCCTGCCACCCATCCCTTCATGAGCACATATCCCTGCTCAACGGCAAGGATTGAGCATGTCTCCAAAAAGACACATCATTTTCGCAACATCTGTGCGTTGTTTGTTGGCGCCCGCCCTCCGGGCCCTCCCCTCCTTCAGCTGTCCTTGCGCTCGCATGCCACGATCTTGGGATCTTCATCTGCCCGCCACGTCCCCCCCTTCGGCTTGCCTTTCTGGAGGCGTGATTTCGGATATTCTGTCCACTCGGCTCCGCGGTGTGTTGTCTCCCCCCCGTCTTCATTGGCTCGGAGAAATTTGTTACCGGCTCAGAAAGCGTGGTCGGACATTTGACCACATCGATCGTGAGATCGCGAGATCTCTCTCGCTATCCCCTCCACCTTGGAACGAGCCGTGGTGGGGGGAAGTCATCGCGTCGTGTACGGCGGCATATGTGATATAAGACCCGATCTCGATGGCGGTGACTTTTTTGACGAAGAGGCTTGCTGCATCGTACACAGTGATGTGGCTGGAGGGGCTTGCATTAGATGATCCGTCAAATTTCTGCCCTTCCCCCTTCTGCAGCATAAGCATCCCGCATGAAAGCCCACGCAGAAGGATGCCGGGCAGTCAGCAGCCACCCTCAAGCCCCTCTCGGTTCCATTCGGGCACGAGATCACAAATCCACGCCGATACTTGCGAGTTGCACTCGACGTCGAGATGAAGGGGGAAAGAAGTTTAAGGTCGCAGTGCCTTGTCGCGTCGTTGTGCGCACCCTCGCGTCGATGATCGCCCGTGCATATCTCGCAGTGCATTCCTGTCTCGTGTACTCCATGTGCTGCTGTGCCGCATGCTCGTCATGTGGTCTATATGCGGGCGCGCCTATCATCGGTTTGGCAGCAAGACAGAGAGACTTGGGAGTGAGAGACAAGACACTGACACCTCAGGACAAGGGATTCGCCATGCTGGGATGAACTGGTGATCAAACTCAGACAGGAACCGCGAAACATCGGATGGCAGGAGGCCCTCCAACATTGTAACAGGACTGTCCCGTCTGTGCCGGCATACCCAATGACCCTTTCCCTCTCTGGCGCGCTCTCCCTCTGCTGTGGATCTCAAAGCATGACGTTTTCTTCCTCTTCTCAAAGAATGTTCTGCCGAGTCCTACGGACCTACGGAGTACATAACGCCTAATCAAGTCCCTCAACATCTCAGAATGTGTCTGCCTGCTTCCAAAAGGATTTGAATGTGACAGGGTCGTGTGGGTGGTAGTCTGGCATGAAAAAGCAACGAAGACGCAACCCAGCCTTGCCAAACCCGTCGAGAGTGTAACCCCTCCCCATCCAGAAAGTTTCCAGAAAAGCAACAACCACGTGGACGATGATTTGAAGGATGGGATCCCGATTCCCAGAGTTCTGCCAGCGCATCATACACACGAACTGGGTATGTCTCTCTCCCCAGTATCCGTAATCTCGGCCATGTATCGCGGCATCGCCGGTTCGTAGAAGTCACGGATGCGAAAGCTTCCCACTTTTTCCTTCCTTTGAAATGCAGAATGCAGAGAATGTCAAAAAGCAGAAAGGGAAAGGGGACGAGAGACAAGGAACAAAACGAAACCTCTAAAATTGGAAAGTCTTGGTCGAACGTTCCCAAACGTTCCATAATCTTTCAAAAAGGTACCCGAAAAGAGATCTCACTACCTTTCCCTCGCCGCCCTGCGACCCGCTACGCTCAACACCATCGACCCATTTCCGAACTTTTGCTTGATAGAACCCTCCTCTTGCTTCCTTCAGCGCCTTACCTTGTCTCGCCCTGCCTTTGGGGGTGAAAGCTTCTCATTGCTTCTTCCGAGATACCAAGACCCATCCAATCTTTTAAACTTTTCTGGCCACTTCACTTCCGGTTCCTCCCCGGCGTCATCGCTCTCTATGAGTCCATCAAGCCCTTCCGGCACTGCAGCTACCTCTTCCCCGGCCGAAGATACCGGAGAATTTAAAAAAAAAAAAAATTTGGGGCGTTCACGTCAGAATCACATAGGTATTTCGTCCGTAGTTCCAATCCATGTCCTCAATGCCAGCCTACCTACTTCGGCGAGACTCACCAAGATCCGCCCGGCCATGGGGAAAGCAAAACGGATTCGACCGTTACACGTAGTTCGTTGCGCTGCGCTGGCATGATGCATGATTGGGGACTTCCATTTCAGCCCAACTTTGGTTCACTGCCCGAAAAGAGGTTCGCTGTCTCCCTTCCATCTGGCCCTTGCCCTGACGCAAGGCACGGGACGATCCCCCCCCCTTCGGGCCTTCGGGGCCATCTTGCTGGTTTGCAGCTTGCTATCCTGCGTTAAGAAACATCGGATGACACGTCGGCCGTACCGAGGTCGGTTGAGTTCTAGATTTCACCTGCGTGGGGGGACAGTACAGGACGCAAAGATGAGCGTCCATACTCGAAACAAGATCACCAGAGTCGTGAGGTCATCTATCAATGAGGTAATTTGGAGTCTTGTTCTCCAATGGGCCGGTTTTGACTGCTCTGTCGGTAGGATGGTGTTGAGGGCAAACCGTATTGGACAGTATTTGGTCACTGGTGTTGAGTGACAGTCTTCTTGTCGTTGGTATTTGCACTATGATCTGCTCCCATCGTTATGAGGGCTCTTGTTGGACACTGAGAGGAAGAATGCGCTGAGAGCAATGGACGTACTGAAACGTGTTGATGCTATCCTACACCAGCAGCGTTCTCGTCTGCTCATGGATAACATATCAAATGTTCCCTTCCCTGGTCCTGGTCGTCGAGTCGGTTGAGTACTATAGGACATAAAACCAGTCACTTTGGGAGTCCTCGTACATAAACTAACAGTCCTTTCTGGTTGTCAAATGAGAGAGGTCAATAAGTCTTAGGCGGCACAATCTCTCAGGTGAATTTGTGCTCTTGAAATCCTTCCCCGACCGCATGTCATTGATCTCAAGCAGTCTTGATACCAGCTTCGTCAGAGAAAGCTCTCAAGGCATCATCATGTACTGTAGTCATCGCAAACGGACCCGACGCGGCCCCCTTCCTAATAGCGAGTCGGTTTACATCAGCCGGTCTCGAATCCAGTTCTAAAGAATGCCTCTCTATGCTTGCAAGCTTGGCGTCTGTCAATACTTACAGACGCGTCATCATTAACCTGCGAAAAAGCCCTTAGTCTCGGCCCGCTAGGTCACGACGACGGCGCCCTGAGGGAAACCTCATTCTAAAGCAGATGGTGCTGCTCGGCTGCAAGAATCGATCCAAGCCAGGCAGTTCCCTGCTTGCGGCTTCAATGTTGCCGAGAAAATCCTCATATGGGCGTGTCGAAGTCCGCTACATAGAGAATCAGGCACACAGTTGCTTTCCCACAAAGCCGGTATCCCCTTCAAATCAGTTTGTGAAGCGAGCGCAGCTGGAGAAAGACCCTTATGGTATAAAAGCTGGCTAGACACTGATAGTCTTGTTACCCTTTCCACCATCAACCCAGACGGACTTCTGTCCCGGCAACACCAAGTATCCCCGAGTCGACGCCGGCGTATCCCATTCAACGACAGCCTCTCCACCATCACCAACCGTGAACTTTGCAGAAAACTTGCCCAGGCTAGTCGTGAATCCAGCTTCGGCCTCCGAGAGCTCGCTCAATACAGGCTTGAGCTGCCACTCACTTCCGCCAGGCTTAGTGACTCGTAGTCCGACAAGATACTCCGTCATAGTCGAAGTCGGACCACTGCTCCATCCGTGGGCATGTGATATATAAGACGAATCGTTGCGGTATCCCCGATCTCCTCTATAGCCCCAGGTTCCATCGATGAGATACCCCTCTACGACAGTAGACTGCGTGCCGTTGGGATTATTCAGGTACCAGCCCCACGCGTCGCGGATAAGCTGCAACGCCCGATCGGCTCGTCCCGTCCGGAAATGCGAGGCGATCTCGATGCTGGAGATGAATGGTGACACGTTGTTTTTGAGTTCGGGGCAGTGAGGGCCGATTGGGGTCCAGTTCGACTCGAGGTAGTCGGACACACTTTGCGCCTCGTCACTATCTGCGGAGACGACGCCAAAGACGATTGCCATGCTGTTCGCGTCTTGAGGGTACAGCGACGTGTTGTTGGGACTTTCCTTAAACGCTCCCTTGCTCTCATCCCATAGCTCAGCCATAATGGAAGTTTGCAGCTTGGTCGCGGCACTTGTCCACTCTTTCTGGTAGCTGATTGCGTTCGTGAGGATAGGAGACCAGGAGGCGATATCGGCGCCGGTGCGCAGTGCTCGATACAATCTGGTCATTGCGTCAGTACCTCGGCTCTTGAATCAAAGTAACATATTGCCTACAGCATGCTCGCTGAGCTGCGCTCAGTGGAGTATGTCCATCGACCCCAGTCAGCAGCGCCAGTCACGTTCATAATTCCCTTGTCTGTGACTTTACTCCTGCTGAGGTTGATGGCTTTGAGGTACTTGGGCCAGATCGAAGCCATGAAATCCGTGTCGCCGGTGTACAAGAAGTAGTTGTAAGTGCCGACCAGTGTCCACAGATGATAGGCTATGGCAGAAGTATTAGCTATATTAGGCATCATTCTGACCGAGTCTCAACCTACTATCGCTGTCCTTGGAGAGATACGGGGGACCGGCTTTTGGCAAGGTGCCATCGGTAGACTATTGAGAGAGACAATTAGCAGATTCCAACGCCAACATCTCGAGGCAAACTTACCTGGTAGTTGTAGATCGCCAAGAGCGCATTCTTCGTGCTCTCCATATCGCCGGTGCTCACAAAAGCAGAAGGCACCGCCGTCCCCATATCCCCAATCCAAACCCAGCGATCACGCTTCGCTCCATCCAAGAGAACGGTTTCCCCAGGCCCAATATAGGCGTCGTTTTGCCAGCTCGTGCGCCCATTCGACGCAGACACGCGACCAGTCTTGCCCGGGACGGAATTTGTCTGGATAGTATACGCCCCGCTGTACCAGATCTTGTTGAGGAGCTCTTCGCTGGAGTGGAAGTAGCCCTGGTAGGCCCTGAGGTCGGACCACGTCGGCTGGAAGCTGATCTCGAGGCTTATGTTGCGGATCTCCAGCGAGACGGTAGACGACGAGTCGGAAGGCGTGAGAAATAAGGTCAGATAACGGAAGCCGCCGCGCAGCTTGGGATCGGGCATCACGTAGCTTTCTGCTGCATCCGAGGTGATATTGTACGAGAGAGCACCGTCTTGTCCGGTCCCTCCATTCGAGTTGTCTGACTTGCGGCCAATGTAGTTTTTTGCCTCTGTGAAAGCGAGGCCGAGAGTAGCGTTGCTGGATTGGGAGAGCTTGTAGTCGATGGTCACGATGCCGCCTACTTCGACGCCGAAGTCAAAAACCAGGCCGTCGATTTGGCTGGAAAGATTGACTGGGGCGTTGAAGACGGAGATGTTCGCTCCTGATGGTAGAGATAAGATGTACTTTGGCGTTACGTTTCGAGAGGCGGGAGCATAGTTGTACTGGTCCCAACCTCCTGGAAAAGAGGCAGAGCTTGGCCCGTCGCATGTCGAGTTTCGCCAGCATTCAGCAGAGCAATAACTTGCGAGGAGAGTCGTTGCCACTAAGGCTCGAATGGACGGCCGTGAGATCAACATGCTGGAGAGGACTTTACCGCTCTGACTATAACGGCGCAGAAGGAAGCGATGCGATCTGGTCAAGTCTCAATGACTACCGACGCGCCTCGACTTTTATGCCCAAAGTTCTGGGAGGGAACATGTTCACCAGACAAGAAGCCTTGGTGGAATATCTCGACTGTTTTCCTCGTGCGCTTTGACAGCTGAGCTTCGGCTGCCGTCACATCTCTCAGCGCGCGGAGTAAGCCTACATCAGACGCGCCTTCGGTGTAGATTGTCGCGGGTGACGCCAATCACAGCAGCCAGCATACCCAGGCAGCGATCCAGAAGCGGGAATACATACGCATACCCCGGTCTAGCACTTTACCAGATTAAGGAACGAACTTCATCTCGGTCGTGGGGTTCCCCAACTTCTACCCATGTACCCCGCAATGCCTCTCTTTACGGAATTTCTCACAACGGGGCTTCACACAAATAGGGGTGTGGGAAGGTTTCCTTTGGGCCGATGATGTTGATTTGCGTGGAACATGGATTCCGGTCACAATGGATCTGCAACGCTGTGATGCGACCTCCACGTACCCATCACGGGTAGCTCCGGGAGGGCAATTGAACTCGGCCTGTTGTTTTGTTCGGTAAAGAAGACTCCGAAGGATATCATCAATAGATTCAAGTGGTTTTGACCAACTCACCACGCGAAAGATTCTGGAAAACGCCTAGCGAGGGTAAAGAGCTCGTCGATAGCTTCTAGACGGGAAAAACATGAAGGCCCGTGGCCCTGGGAGACGGGTCGAGCTAGATTTGTGCGTTTCTGCCATCGCCAAAGGTGGACATGGGAGCAAGGCTTCCTTCCGGATACTATCAGGATGATGAGGGATCAGACTCGGGAGCAGAAGCTTGATGAGCAGAGCCTACGAACTTTTGTTTTGAAGAGGAAGGCATTAACTTGATGGAGACCGATCTATCTATTCCCTCGTCGCCATGTGAGCTGCTCCTGTTGATTGTAGGTATTCCTCAATGAAGACGCTCAATCATTCTCGAATCTCCCATCGATTCCACCTTAACACTCAAGATAGCAACAGAGGCGACGATTTTGGGTTAGTCGTAGGGTATCGTGAGCCCGAAAAGTCGTACGAAGCTTTGCGGCACGAGTATCACCAGGTTAATTCAAGACAGAATTGTGCCACGAGGACCAAGATCTCAATCAAACCGTCCTTCCAGGTGTTGATGAGGGCCCGAATGGCCAAGTGAACTAAAGACTTTTCAATCTGTGGTCAAACTTTTCAACCTGGCTTTTCCTTGTCACGGATCCAATTACTTCGAGAGACCAACTTCGAATTTCTGCAACTTTTCCTTCAAGAAATCCCTTGAAGACCACGGTCACAGCTCTATCAGCTTCGAAAGACACCTACCCAGTCTGTTAGCTGTAACTTACACAATCTCAGCAAAGCAAGATGGATCGTATCAGACGGCTGCTTGTCCGCCATAGCCACCGCTTCAAACAATCTCCCGTAAAAACAACAAAGTCGTCCTCTCCAGACAACGCTCCGCCAATCCTCACACTCCCAAACGAGATCCTCTACCAAATCCTCGCCTCCCTCGCACTACACGACGAATTCGTCCTCTCCCACACCTGCAGAGGTCTCCGGTCCCTCACACAAAGAGACTGGACCCTCGCTGTCATCTCCCTCCCTCGCAACGCAAAGCTCGCCTTCTGGACGGGTCTCGCGTACACCAAGCCAAACCACTGGGTCTGCGGTTCCTGCTGCAAACTCCACAGGGTTTGTACACAAGATATCCCTGGGGACAGAAAGTGCAACCGCTTTCCCTGTCAGCAGAATGCTTACCACGTCTTCGAAAGGAGTGGGTTATTACCTCCGACATATGCACGTACAGCTCGCGCTAAAGTTGACCCGTATGGGAGGGAAAAGGAATAAGAACCAGCAACGACTCCTCGAGAAGATCATGGCGCCGTTCACATCGCGAGTGCCCCAACCTAGGGGTATCCACCTCACGTCCACCTCGAGCGGGTGCGCCGTTACGCCCAAGACTGTCGGCGGCAGGTTCCTGGTACACGTGGAGCATGATTTCCGCCATAGCCGCGAGATCGCCTTGGTTCGGTCGGGGTTCTTCAGGCGCGTTTGCCCGCACTTGATGGTTATGTTGGAGGATCCCAGACAACACTTTGTGTTCCACGACAACGACGTCAATGTCAACGATGGGAGTCGGAGCCAGACCAGAGATGTTAGAGTGTATTTCGGGACCATGTACGTCCCGGGCGGCTGCCTCGTGGCGGTCGACGGGCATGGGTACGAGACGATCGGCCACTGCGAGCGTTGCGTAATGGACTACACGATTCTTGCTTCATTTGGGGTTGTGACGGTTCACTCGTGGCACGATCTTGGGGCGTATGGGTCGCCTGAGAGTGAGGAGTGGATGGTGCATGTTATGATGAGTGGAAATACCTATTCAAGGGGTCCTACGGTGTACCATGAGCTTGGGAGTGTGCGGAAGATGTATTTGGAGGGCTGATAGGCTTGCTTTAGCGTCTCGAGGCTGTCTGGAGAGACAGTTCAGCCTTTGGGGATACAAAGGTTTCCGTAGTATAACTTCTCATGTATACAGGCCAAGGGGTTCGGCGGCTTAGGTCTACATACAAGCAAAGTCTACCCCCAAGCGATTATCGACTGAAGTTCTCAAAGCCACGTCACAGCTTCTCCTTTCTCTTCTTCCGCTTCTCCATACCAACAAAGTACGCCTCCGCCGTGGCAAGAACCGTTCCATGCTCGTCAGTGATCTCCGCTTCGACCAAGAACTTCCTAGGCCCGTCCATCCGCTTCAAGACCGTCGTGCAAGCCACCGTCGACATGGTCGGGACCGGTTGTATGTACGTGACGTTCAAGTTCTGCGTGACCTGCGGCAACATGGGCATGAACCCCAGCAACTTGTTGACGAACCCGATCGCGCCCATGCACTCGTCGAATATGGCCGCGACAGCACCGCCGTGACACCACTCCTTCTTCAGCGTGCTCAGCCCGTGACCGAGAGTCAGGAAGCAGCGGGCTTGCTTCACGTACAGTTCGTCGAGAGGCCGGTTGTCAGGTGATTGTCCGTCGGTGTCCGGCGGTGGCGAGGGCATGTGGAAGCAGCCGATGAAGAAGGGCACCGTGGCCGCGCTGAAGAGCGTGGAGCCCCAGAACTCAAAGATGCGGTTGTCTGGGTCGAATTCGCGGCTGACGAGGGGTCTGGCGACGATACCTGGCTCCGAGAGGACTTTGGCGCACCACGGGATCCCTTGGAAATGCGCGATCTGATCGTCCCATGGTTCCGGCATGGTGTAAGAGTGAAGTGATTGTTCAGACGAAGGTCAAATTAAGCGAGCGAACTTGAAGTGCTTGCGTGGTGCAGAGACGACGATCACATATCCTTCGGTAGCTCCTGTCCTGGAACATGAGGTCTAGTAGGGTCGGGACAATTCCTAAATAGGACAGCTTTACCAACGGTTTGGAACGAGCAGAAGTTATGGAGATTAAGGCAGGTAGGTGCAACTGTCCGAAATGTGACGATAAGGTGAGTGATAGTCTGATTAGTGAACTGGAGAGTTTCTCAAAGACCCACGGAGACGCTGGGTTGGAAGGAAAGTTAAATAAATACTCTAGTGAATCTCTAGCTGCTTAATCGCCAAAATTTGAATGGAAACATGTGCCGGTAGAGGCAATTTGTAGCAGGGGGGGCGCATGGGCTTGGCATGAGCTAAAGTATCAATAATCACGAAGAGCAGGTCAACAGGACCCCGAGCCATCTACGGAATTTATGACTGCCATTGGTGTAGATATACGGGACTTTTGACGCTGATAGTTCACTGAAAGTAAGATCTTAGCTGAGATGATGACTATCTTTGCTGCTCCTGGGACATCTGGAATCGCGCCATCTGGGTGGCCAAGGTCGCCATCCTCTAGCCTTGCGACGGGGAGAATGGATAGCAGAGCTGGCTCATTAATCCGCGATGTCTCCTTATTGAAGCATAGACCAGCACCTCCTCAACTTGCGCCTTGATTCTCGGCAGCCTGCAAGACCTTGAACGCCTCAGGAAATCGAGACCTTGTAGTACACTCAAACGGAACGGGGCGTCTATCACCAAAAGTTAGCAATAGCACAAACTAGCAAGTCTCCAGGGTAATCTTACACAACAACACCGTCATCGACGTATCCATCAACATCTATAGAGACATTCAACCCGTTGTAACCCGCCTTCGGCTCAATCTTCATCGCCCAGAGCACCGTCACCATGGTAATGAAGAGATCCTCATTCGCAATCTGGCGCCCGACGCACAACCGACGGCCGAAGCCAAACGTGACGTGGCCCTGATCTTTCGTCTCCGCCGACAGCGGCTTGAGATGCCCCGTCTTGGGATCGAGGAACCTTGCCGGGTTGAAGTGATGGGCGTCCGGGCCGTACGTGCGCGGGTCGCGGTTCATGGCCCAGACGTTGGGGATGAGCAGCGAGCCCTTTGGTATGAAGTGTCCCTCGTACCAAAGATCCTACAGTCAAGAGTCAGACGATGGAGAGATGTTAGGCGCAGAGGTTGCAACGTACTTCAGAGCTCTGGTGTGGGAGGCCTATGGGATCGACGGGTCGCCATCGAAGTGACTCCTTGACCTGGCAATCTCGAGTGTGAGCAAGGCCATTGAGAACAATTACTGTAAAGTCGATAACCCACCATTGCTTGAATGTAAGATAGCTTCCCATAGTGATCGGCAAAGTTCGGCGCCGCCTCGCGTCCCACCACACGATCCAGCTCCTCCTGGGCGAGCTGCTGCACCTCTGGGTACACGACCATGGCCAACATCCACCACTCCAGCACGCCCGTGATCGACTTTGCCCCAGCGCTGGAATGTTTCCGTTAGAAGAGTGACCTCATCAAAGGGGCTGATATAACACCCCGCGGGCGGACTTACATGACGCTCGCCGCGAGCCAGTTGATTTCCGTGTCAGACAGATTGCACCGGCTCTGGTCCTTGACGAAGCTCTTAACGAGGCAGTTACCGCCATTGATACCTCTCTGCATGCAGGGTTAGTTAGTCACCTTTCGATTCTTAAAAGAATCGAAATCTTCTGATTCACACTCACAAGTCGGGCCTCTTCAAACCAACTCCCGAAAATAGCAGAATCTGCAGCAAACGAGTCCTCCACCCGCCTCTTCCAAGGCGCAAATCTAGACCGAGAAGATCAGCACCACCATCGCAGCCGTATTAAGCACTTTTCCCAATCTGCCAAAACATACCTAGACGGCACGTGTCTCAACCAAGGGAAAACCTGGCTCAGATGCGCACCAGGCAGCGCAGCCTTGGTCAGCCGCGCGACAAAGTCCTCGAGCCAGACCAGCTTCAAATCGCTCGCCGACGCGAGGGAAGGCGTCCCGTACACCAGGTTCATATTCGCCGACGAGACCGCGCGATGCAGATGCGACAGCCAGTCCCGCGGGTCCTTGAGCATGGCCGCGGCGAGGAGGGTGGCCTCCTTTTGCTGAACAAGGCGGATGTCTGGGAAGGAGATGTTGCGGAGCGCTGTGTGGGAGGCTTTGCGCATGCGTAGCCACCTATGAAAAAGAAAAAGAAAAAAAGTGAGTCTTGGAAGTTGTTCTCCAGTCCCCGTGAGTGTAGGGTGACCTACATGGCATTCTGGCTTTGGAACGGCACGAAGCAGGACCCGGTCATCATGTCGATGACGACGTTTCCGGGCCGGTCTGCCGTGACGGCCGCGCGACGATCCAAGATGTCGAACGAGGTTTTGACGTCATTGAGGACGACTACGTTGCTTCCTGCGGCGGTGAAGTGCATGATGGGGCCTGTTTGAACCGTGTTAGTGTTTGGCCAGTGGACGAGACCACGGAATGAGCATACCATAAGTCTTCATCCAGCTGTCGAAAGTCAACCATGGATCTTTGAGGATGTCGAGGGCATTGCCGAGGAGGGGTATGCCCGTCGGGCCCGGTGGGAGACGCCTTCTTGGGCTTCGGATGTATGTGAAGGTGATGAGGAAGACTGAGATCACAGCGAGGGCCGTGATGGACCGGTAGGTCCACGAGAGACGTAGAAGAACATTGACAAACTGCATTCTGGCGGTTACGACTTCGTTCAGCGAGATGGGGTATCACTGATGACAAGCCATTGTTCGCCTTTGCCATTGCACTGCTGGTCTCCTTGAATATAGATTATATACAACAACGAACAAGCCATTGAACTACCTGACTGCGCCGGACTTGCCGGCTTTCGCTCCATCATCGCGACCAGCACGTTATCCGCAGGCGGTCGGTCGTTCCAACAGAGCAGGACAGCATTGGTTCGAACGTCTTCATTCCCTTCTTTCGTTTCCTCCGAGGTCTCTTAGTACTTGTACTTCCTGCGGCTCAAATCCCTCAATTCGATAGTGAGGGTCCAAAAAAGAGTGGTGTCCAGAGATGACGCTAGCCTCTTCAAGTGCATTGTTTGACAAACAATCCCGTAGCTCGCGGCGCAGCAACCAACAGGCGCTGGGAACGAAGCAGGATTGGATACAACCAAGCTAGCTACCCACACCCCTCACTACCCCTCCATATCAATGGGTTAGATGTCTTTTTGCTACGACGATTTCCGGTGCAGAATTACTACGCCAGATCCACGGGTCCAGAACCAGGCGGTTGCTAGCTTCGCTGTTAATTCAACTGGCCTGAAGAAAGTTGCATGATCCCTGCATTCAAGCCGCAAAGTACTTGTGAGGTGGATTGGAATCAGGCTGGAACACTTGGTCATAAGTCCACCCCAGTCTCACATTTTGCAGAAAAGATCCAGGCGCAGAGAGCAAACAACCCACAAACCCAGGACGAACTAGCGCCTCCGCCGCAGCCTTATATCGAAAACACCCGAATTCTTCAGCTCATAAGCTCCAAGTCCGGATTTATATCTCCGGCCTTCAAAAGGAGTGCTGCGCTGTGAGTGAGACGGAGATAGACAAAGATCACTTGAGTGGAAGGCAATCCTCCTGCACAGGTTCCTCCTAATCCTCCTAGTCCATCCTTTGCCCGTGGCACATAGCCTCGGTGACCAATCTCAACTACCTCCCCTGAGTACACTGTACGGGGAGCGGCGATTCTTCACTTGAAATAGGGCACCAGAGCCGCCTGGCCATGCTCCGCCTCGGGAAGTGTGTCCCCCGGCTTCCGGATCGGCACCGCCCCACTTTCCAGCCCGGAGTAGAGACCGATCATCTCAGACCCGGGGCTGAGAGGTTATCCGACATTAGCCACACGGGGCCTCTTGCAGCACTCCAAGGAACCCCGTAATCTACTTGACCGCCCGTCCGTCACTCTCCGGTACTGCGTGTACGTCGGCGGAGAGACTGATTGAACTCTCCCATCCGAACAGCGAGAACAAGCCGACGCGACTCCGCGTTGGCCCCAAAAAGTAAACGTATCCAAACCGTATCCCCAACGTAAACCCCCTCAAATACTGGGGGGAAATACCATCAAGCCCAAACGGAACGTTGAAAAGACTAAAAGGAATCAAAACGAGTCATCGACAACCCAAAAAACCACCCCAAGGCTGTCGTCCCCCCTTCCCGAAGAACTCAATTCTCGCCCTACCCAACCGTCTCTCAGCATTCAACCTTACTCTCTCAAAGAGGGTGTGCAACCAAGAAGGAAGCCAAGGCGAAAAAAGGGGGAAACTTTAAGGAAAGCAAAAAAGACGAGAAAGGAAAAAGGCCAAGATGCCAGTTCACGTCGGTCGTCCCCGGGGCTCAGACAGGCGGCGCTATCCAAACCTTTACCTCCATCTCGGGGACTTTGCTGCTTCAACGATCAGGCGAAACTCCCAATGTCAACTTTGCATCTACACCGCGATGCAACGACGCCAGGCGATGGGGTGTTCTGGATCCCCGAATCGGAACTATGCGTCCAGAAAGAAATAGAGAACAACTTTTGTGCGCTTAGGTTATGTGTTTCCCGATGGAAGGAAAAAAAAAAAAAAAAAAAAAAAAAAAGACGGACTCTTGATCTTGAGCGGCTCGCCGATTGGGGGGGGAAGAAAAAGTTGCGATTCAGTCCATATCTAGGTTCGGGTACCTGCTCATCACAGCAATACTCTGATAAGGAAGACGTTGCGTTGGTTGCCCTGCGTTTGAAGGAGGAAAAGAACGAAAAAAGGGAATACGACCCGAAAATAAGCCACAGAAGCATAAGATGCTGCTAAAAAAAAAACTCAAAAGTACCGAACATTCGTCGAGAAAAACTATCGACGCTTGGTGTGCTGGGGATAGAGGTGGTGGTGTGAGGGGGTGGTGTGAGGGGGTGGGGGGCGATGACCTTCTTATCGATCGTGCACTTGCTACATCACCGCTCATTCAGTAGTACATTTGCGAAAACTGACTATAAACAGCCGTTGGTAAAAGCTAAAACGTGAAAAGAAACGGCTACAACGGCCTCGCAGGAACAGACGGGAATAGGGAAGGCGAAAGAGAGAAACAAGGTAAACTCAAGTCAGGCAAAAATACAAAATGCAAAAACAGTCAAGAGTCATGGAAACAAACCTTCAACTCTTTGCCCCCCGACTCGCCGACTCAACTCCATCAAGACCATCTTGCGCGCGCGCGCGCGTGTGTGTGTGAAACAAATGCGAACCGAGAAAGAAGAGGGGAAACCTCAAGATAAGAATAAGCTTCAATTAATCTCTCTCTTCGCTCTCCCCTTCCGAAACGTCAAAAAAAATCTCCTAATTAACTGACCCTCAGTGGCCCCCCCACCCCCCCACCCCCCTCGCAAGTCGCAACACCAAAAGGTGCCATCCCAACCCATGACACACGCCCGCCATCCAGAATTCAGATTCTTGCTTGCCAGCCTCGACTCTTGACATCACAATACCGGACTCTAATCACAGTCCCCTGTAAATATAACTCTGTCCATTAAGACTATTTTACGGTACCGCAGAGCCCCCTCCGTCGCAGCATCCCTCCCATCCGTCCCAACTCCGGCTCCAAAAGCAGAGAAAGAATGGAGATGAAACGCGTCTCAACTCTTTTTTACCCTATTTTTTGACACCTCTCAAGACCTGCCAAGTCGAACGCCAGTCTCCAACCCACTCACACTACACCACACAATGCTGGAGAATCCAGCTTAGTCATGTAAAAAAAAGCCTCACCAAGAGCAACCAAATACCACCAAAAAGATTCCCCAAAGCGGACCCCAGCCCCGAGCCAGGCACCACCCCGGTGCATAACACGGCCCCCAGGCCGAGACATGTGCCCCCCATCATCGCGACACGCAGATCAGACGCCGCAGCTTGGACCACCGCTCGGCACCGCGCACCACTCACTTTACAAAGCTCAAGACCATCAGAGAGAGAGAGGACGTTCGGCGCAGTCTGGCCGGTATACCTCCTGCCACCCCGACTTTCAGTGCGATGGGGTGACATCGTGACTTGTCATCTGGTAGTTTAAGTCAGATTGTCAGATTGTCAGTTCATCACCGAGCTCCTAAGTAGTTAGTAAAAGAAAATAAGTGTCACAACATGTCAAATGCGCAAGAACCAAGAAACAAGCAAAAAGTAATCCAAAAAACTGTGTGCACTCTCTACTGGAATTGTGTCTTCCATTTCTTTCCAAGCCATGCTGCGTATCCTGTCAACGGAAAAACAACTCCCTCTAAATGTACAGAAAGGTCGGATCGTAAGATTTTGTGTCATGGTGATGTGATGAGATGTGTGTGTGGTGAGAGACAAAGGTGTCGGGGAGCGGAACATTAGAACAATAATATAGAGGGGGAGAGGTTTGCCAGTTGTCGTTGATATGTGTGTGTGGTATCGAAGCACGGGGAGCGCTGGTTTTCATCAAACAAAAGAAAAACCATCCACGCCAACCTGCTCATCCAATAACCTTCTGCCAGTTCGTGTAGAATATAACAACCCAAGAAATTAAAAACAGAAAAACACCAGAACACTTTTTGGCGACCCGGGTGAACCCAAAAGCATGGAGACTTGTCGTTGTATGATGTCAAAAGGCCCGTATTGTCGTAGTAGCGCGCGCGTGCGTATCCCAATAATCCCTCGGTTGTTGTCCTTGTCGTTGAAAGGCATTCGATTATGAGAGCTCCTGGATGCAGGTCTGCACCTGGGCATCACAGTCGGCCGTGGTAACCCCGTTCAACTTTCCACCGTTGAAAGCATTGAAACAGGCATTCCGTTGAACATCGCAAGCACGCTGCGCCGCATTGGCCTTGGAAACGAACGAGTTGCCGTTGACGGAGAATGGTCGGCTGCTATCGCCAGAATCCGAGACCGCCGGGGCCGCGAATCCGCCGATAGCGTTCGACGTCGCGCCTCCCTTGCCAGATCCAGAAGAAGTGTTACCGTTGCCGTTCTGTCCGGATCCATTGCTGTTGGCGTTGCCATTGTTGGAGGCGCCTCCGCCTTGGGTGGGCGTTGGCGGTGCTGCCGCCGGGTCTACCGAAGGAGTCGCCGTCGCGTTCTTCGAATTACTGGCGGCGTCCCCGTCCTGGCCGGAGCTGTTAGTATTTGGAGTCTCCTGTGTGTTTCCGGTCTGGGATTGTGTTGTGGCCTGTCCAGGGGGTGCGCTTCCAGGGAATTGAGGAAATTGGCCGGGGAATTGGCCGGGGAATTGGCCTGGGAACGGAGTGGTGGGAAATCCTTGAGGGGGGTTCTTAGGTGCTGCTTGAGCATTACCTTGACCAGCGCCTCGTCCAGCACCGCCACGTCCGGCACCGCCTGCAGCAGCGCCGGCGCCTTGTCTGCCGCCGGCTTGCTTACCTCCACGGGCAGCTCCGCCCTGGTTGTCTTGTATCTGTTAGTACCTTACTATGCTCGATGTCTCCTGATGGACTTACTCTGCTGGCCTCCGTTGTTGGCAGCGTTGCCTCCGTTGGCGCCGTTGTTGTTGTTGCCTCCGTTGGCGGCGTTGTTGTTGTTGCCTCCGTTGGCGCCGTTGTTGTTGTTATTGCCACCGCCGTTGTTGTTGTTGCCGCCGCCGCCGTTTCCACCAACGGTGAACTTGTTGCAGTCATCCTGGGCACCACGCTGGGCAACGGGCATCAGAACGGGCTGATGGTTGGAAGCACTGGACATGGTGCAGACACGGTAGTTTCCGGCTGGGAGACCTCCAGTGACGGTGGCCTTCAAGTTGCCGTTGCCATCGCCGGCATCGTTGATACCCTTGAAGAAGACGAACTTGGAAGCATCCAGGGGAGTGGCGGGCGTCAGAGAGTTACCCATGTCCTGAACAGTGACGTGAACGTGACCAATAACGGTACCGGCGCCGCTGAGATCCTGGGGAGCAGAGTAGTAGGTGGACTGAGCGTCAGTGAAGGAGCCGGCTTGCAGGTTGTTGACCTTGAGCTCGACATCGAAGTCCTGGTTGGCCTGGATGTTGCCGTTGTGAGGGGGGTTGTTGATGACGGTAGAGACCATGTTGGTCTGGGCGGGGATATTGCCCATGGGGACACCGTTGCAAGAACCGCCAGTCTTTTGCTCACCATCGGTGAGGGTAGAACCGGAGCAAACGTTGATGAAGTTGGCATTGTCGCTGCAAGGCAGCTTAGTTAGCGTGTTTCCAGCTTGTCTGTTTGTGTGTATACTCACGTTTTCGAGTTGGCTTGTTGCGCGCTGGGCTGTCCGGCCTGCTGCGAACCCTTTTGCACCGCGTTCGCTTGCAAACACAGAGCTCCGTTGTTACCAGCGTTGGCATTTCCACCCTGGTTGGCATTTCCACCCTGGTTTGCGTTTCCACCCTGGTTTCCGTTTCCACCCTGGTTTCCGCCCTGTCCACCACGGTTACCACCACGTTGTTGACGCTTGGCGAGGGCGGCGCTCAGAGGCGAGGCATCGAGGAAGGCTACAGAGGCCTCGGCGACGACGGCCATGCCCGCGAGGGCTGCAATGAGCTTTTGGATCTGCATCTTGTTGTTTCTTGTTGATCGTTGGATAAATCCGAGAGAGTTGTCGACCGAGTCGCTATCAATAAAATACTATATTGTCGTTCGAAAGAGTTGGTTCCAGACCGAGGAGCGAACAAGAGTAGAGTACGAAAGGAACGGTCACAGACACCTGAATACGTAGCACAAGCTGAAAAGAAATGAATGAATGAATGTAAAGACACACTCCCAGCGTGAGGCAACAGGATGAATGGAAATAAAAGTAAAGGGTGGAAGGTGAAAAGAATGATCGAGACTGAGAGCTGCTGGGGATTAAGAAGGGAAAGGCCGAGACAAATATGCGATCAGTGCCAAGCTTTCAAGTCTTATATGCACAGGGCTGCGGTTGCAGGCTGGTGCCGGTTCGACCAAGGGGTCGTATGAACGGAGACAGGCTCCATGGCGGCTTGGGGAGGAGGAATCGTCTCCACGAGTCCCAAACGCGGCGCAGGGGAGATGGGAGAGGAGGAGACAAGGGCTGACAGGAGCCCGTCTGCAGAATACCTGGCACCTACCCATACACCATACTACTGAGTAGGTATACGGATAGTACACGGCTCAAACTATTGGCCGGGGGTGTGAGTACATGGATGCTGCTTAGCATCTGATCCCCGTGCGGGCAATGGCAGGCCCGCAGTGGATGTTGAACCGGGGGGTGGGAAAAGGTCATGGGGGTCTGCTCTCTGTGTGTACGGACAGAGTGTGCAGGCGTCCGTGGAGGGATAGAGACTACCTAGGTAGGTAGCATCTGTCTGATGAGATGGTATGCGACAACTAGTTGACAAGGGCAGACGCCTCCAGGCTCCGAGGAGGAGGAGGAGAGTGAGTAGGGATGATGGATCGGGGGGTTGAGTGAGAGACGGGAGAATAGAGATCTGAGCTTTGGCAGGGGTAGTCGAGTTTAGCA
This sequence comes from Colletotrichum phormii, assembly GCF_030913505.1. Classification (NCBI taxonomy): domain Eukaryota; kingdom Fungi; phylum Ascomycota; class Sordariomycetes; order Glomerellales; family Glomerellaceae; genus Colletotrichum; species Colletotrichum phormii. The sequence goes on along the minus strand of NW_026851445.1, from coordinate 2,125,059 downwards.
TGCATGGGATGGGAATGGCTACAAAGATGTTGGTCAGAGGCGTAGTGTATGAAGAGTATCCGTAGTGTGTAGTACGGAGTAGTGTAGTCGGATAGAACAGGAAGACAAGCTACAGATGAGCAGGGGAGGTCGTTGTCTCCGGTCGGAGAGGGTGGGCATCCTTGACGGACGGTTCCCGACTCTTCAGGATGGCAGGTAACGAACAAGGCAGCTCGGGTAACGTCAGTGTGGTGTCTCCGGTCTTTGTGGCAGGTGTCTACCGCAGCAGTATTGGGCTAGGCCAGTATTGGAGTATTGCAGTATTGGTAGAGTTTAAAGATGCGAGGCAAGAAAAGGTTGTTGGTAGCTTCCAGGTTGGTGAGGATGCCCCCCGTCCGGTCGTGGCTTGTGCCGTCGCGAGGTCTGGGAAGGTCTGATGCGGCTCCTGTCGTCGCAGAATGGGGTCATGGAGTCTCCATATTGCCCCGGCGTGGCTTAGCGAACCAATAGCGGGGCCTGCTGTCCGGCACATCAGGCAAATGGCGTTTCGCCCGAGGCGTCGATGAAGCGAAACGAGACACTGGACGAAATTTTTGTGTCCTTGCCGTCTCTTAAGCGCGGTACATTACGGAGTACTTCTTCGCCGTATGTGTTCAACGTATCGTTACCGTGTACCTTACCGTCACCAGTTAAGCAGCAGCAGCAGCCTTTTTCCACAACCACCCGCAAATGCTTGCCCGCTGGCTATCTGAGCGAAGCCTCCTCCGTCAGCTGGCAGATTTGTGACCGTCAGGACAAGCATATATCCGTATCCCCACAGACCGTCGACGGTGGACCAATCTGTGCGAGCCGCACCCCCGTCGAGACGAATGGCACACTGGAGTCCTGGATTGCGTATGGAACTGAATTTGGCTCATGAGCCATGAGTCGTCATGGGTTTAGCTCCTCATGCTAAGCCTTTGGGGATTGGCCATGATTTACCTCCGGACGCTGGCTTTCCTGAGAAGCCTGGCACGCCTGTATTAACGCCAAGCCTGGCCACACAGAGGCGTTACTGACAGCGCGCACACGCACACACGCAAGAGACGCAACGCCCACATGATGATGTTCGCGATGGGGGTTTTTGATTGACGTTACCGCTTGAAGATCCCCCGAGCCGCTCAGGTGCGTTTCTTTTCCGCGGTGCTTCTGCGGGTACCAGCGACACGACAACGGTCTCAAGCTTGGCCGGGAGAAAGCGGCAATGTGAATGATTGGCAACGGACCGTTTAGACGGGTGAGACATGCCGTGCTAGTGCGACCGCCGGCCAGCTACACCAGAACATTAACATTTAGATCGAATATCGGCTCTGGCAGTTCTATCGGTCGGTTCATGTCTACAACTTTGCATTAGCATGGAAGCGCCCGTCTAATTCCGGTGGGCGAACTGCATCTTTGTTCCACTTCAAAGCTTGCCCTTATGAAATTCCTCCCGCAGATAAGGGTGGGAAAGTGTATCGTGTGCCTCGTCTGCATCGCAAGCGAATGCATCGTATTGCTTGGCCAGAGGTGCACGGAGGCTTTTCGGTGGAAGAGCGGCGGAGCCTATCTAGAAACCTAGTTGAGTTTTTTCTGCCGTTTTGCAAAATGTGGAAGCAAACGAGAAGCAGCTCCCACCTCGCATACGGAGTACGTTGACAGCACAGCGTTGCTGGTCGGAATGTGGAGTTGGCGAAGCGAGCGGAAAACCAAGGTCAGCAGCGGGCGCGCAGCAATGATGGCATCAAACATCCAATAAACTTAATCTGCTATTCGGCAAGTTCGGATGACGGCAAGGCCCCCTGGGACGACCAGTCACGGTACCGTCGATTGTCGGTTTGAGAAAAGAGGGCGGGCAGCAAAGGGGCACGCCGCACGAAGGGGTTTCCAGGGCGAGTGAGTGGGTGAGGGGAAAAAAATTGTCTTGTCGGCGTGGTCCACCGTAACTTGCTGTGTGTGGTTGGAGCTTCGGGGATGATCTTGCTCCCGTCAAACGTTGAGTGCCAAGGAAACCCATGAAGTTGCCGAAGAAGAAGTTGGAGTATTCGCACCTCCTTACACCTCAGATTCTGATAGTGCAAGGCAACCTAAGGTGAGCGAAGGAAGGTCAAGAAAGACACGACGGAGCCGTGAGATTGGAAGGTGCGCCGTCTTCTTTCCACCGGTGCCTCACTTTCCACAAGGTTCCATTGTCAAAACGGAGGTACGTATCTGATCTCTATCGTTCTTGCCTTTGATGGGAGTCTTCGCACTTGCAACTGGAAGAGGAAAGCGTCAGGTACAGACGGGATGGTGAAGGGCTCCTTCCACGTCCCAGCAGGAGTGCCAAGCGCCGTTTACACTCGGTACCTGCAGCGGACCAAGACCCGTGGAGATCCCCGACTCCATTTGGGTCGCCGAAACAGGAAAGGTTGATTATCTCATCCTCTCTTACCACGTTTAAGGTTGTCCTTAGCATCCCGCCCGCCAGAAACCCGCCCCACCACAGCAGCCCTGGAAGAATTGCGAGGGGGAAGGGGGGTCCCTTGTCAACGGTGTATTGCTTCACCTCGAGTCTTCCCCCTCTCCCACCCCTTCTTTCACTCTCTCCCATGTCATTGTTCCCCGAATCCTTGGATATCTGCCACTCTCAACAACGACACCAACCAACCTCCCTCCACCTGGCACCGAGTTCACCCCTTCCCCTTGCCCCTCGCCCCTCGCACGTTGGACAACCGGCCGGTCCTGCATGAGCCATCCGAGCAAAAGGTTAATCTGATCTTCCTCATGGGAAACCCTAGCGCTCGAGATGCTTATCCATGAGATGACGGTTTCGATTTTCATCTCGTCGCTGTCAACCCAAGTCGTCGAGTCGAGAACTTTCCTTTCTGGGCTGCCAATTGTCGGACATTTTGCAAACGACGCTGAGTTTAATGCTATTGATCGTCCACACCTAAATTTGCCCTACGACGTTTTGCTCACTGACAGATCCGCCATTGTCACCGTTGGAAACAAATGCTCGGTCTTGATCCCGCTATTCTAACTTCTTCTTTTACTTGCGGATCCCACCGATACCACATTGTGGATGATTGTGCCGGTTCTTCTGATGGGTACGGCCTGTCTTCTTGCCGATTTACACTCGGATGCGGAGCCACGGCACCACATGACGATGCCTTCGCGGCCTCGCCTGCGCCTGGCAACGAACGACACGGCTCTACGGCTTGATGCTTGAAGCTACATCGCAAAAGATCATCTGGCGAAACTTCGAATTTCCACAAACGCACCCAAAAGACCGGCACCACAGCCGACGCCTCCCCCATATTCGTCTCATCCCTTCCGAGATCCCGTAAACGAGCAGATTGTTTTCCCCCTGAAGATGCCAGCCAACTCCAACATCAATTAAAGGGCTTGTCATCAATCTTCCCTCATCCGGATCCGAGCCACCGGGGTTGCTTGCGGTGGAGTGGGAGTGATAGCGTAGACAGCGCCCCTGTCGCGAACCTCCACTTGCGCCAAGGAGGCGCACCATCCTGCGACACGAGGCTGAGTTTGAAGCCTGTGCCAAAAATCCAATGGTGAAACAGGTTCACCTCAACTTCCGTCCATTTGTCACTCGAGCCAACCGGCGCAACCTCGTCTTCACCTTGAACCCGCAGGCATCCTCCTCGGATCCGGCATGCAGACCTGCCTTCCATCCCAGCTCGGGAAGACGAGTTGAAACCCGTCGACTGTCACAGAGGCAAACGCCTTGCACTATCTATCGTCGCTCATTGCCTGCACTACGGTGACCACGCTCGCCCACGGCCCCAGACACCCAGTACACTTGAACCGTCATCGCAAACTTGAGATGCAGAACCCGTGCCAATCCCGTTGCGTCCACTGCCATGCACAGGATGCGCTTCCTCCGGCATCCAATCTCCTTGGTCGTATTGCTCGTCCGGCTGCTCTCGGACCCTCGGCAAGGGCTGTCATCGAACTTCACTTGTCAGACGTCACCTATCATCCCAATTGCTGCCTTTTTGCTGGCACGGCTAGACTTCCAAGCCGTCCTTAGTCTGGTTCCAAATTCCCCACCGCGAGAAGGAAAATGGGTTCAAGTCACGCCACTTTCTCATAGCCAGGCAATGTTTGCCGACTACGCCTCTGGGAAACAGCTCTTCCATGTGAATCAAACTTGGCCGCCTCAGCCATCGCAGACACACTCTTTGCTGACGAAGGCCCGGCCAAGACTGCGTCGCGACCGGTGTGATCAGCATCATTCCGAGTCTCTTTAACCTATGGCAAGTCTGTGAGTTGCCGCGTGGCAGCTGTCACGATCTTAGCACTACTACGGCATATGAGTCTAAAGTGAGCCTAATTTCGTCATTGGACATCATCCTACCAGCCTAGCATCTAGAAATGTTTACTCCTATGCTCTAGGTCATGAAATCAGATACACACAGAGGACCCCTGCAGGGCCAAGCTTTCACTGCATCAAAACACATTTTGCTCTGTGATAATCGAGGGTCTCGTACAGAAAGTCGCGCGGCGCAAACAACGCAGCATTCTTGGCGTCTCATCTCATAATCTTACAAGTCTTCCATGACAGGTTCGGCCGTCTTCGCTTGGTCTTGGTACGCCGCTGCGATGAGGTTCAGCCAAGCGGCCATTCTCACACCCGCGCGGGCGACTTGCAGTTCAATCACAGGTGCCGCCTTCTGGAAGTACTCGCCGCTAAGTTCTTGGCCAACAATAGCTTGCGGCCCCTCTGGAAATACTATACAAGAGTCAGTTTCGACGTCGCCTTTCCGGGTTGTGGGGTGGTCGCCGATGACTCGGGAATCAACATACCGTGGGTGCACACGAAAGCGTTTCCCTCTCTCGCCCACTCTAGGCCGGTAGCGTTGACGTTGTTGAAGTCCAGACTCTTGAGCCACTCTTCCTTTTGCGCAGCAAACTTTCCAGTCTTGATCTCGTCGGCGAGCTCATCCGCCCATTTCTTCGCGTTGTCGTACGGCCTCCGACGAGAACCCCCAATCAGCTTTTCGGCAATGGAGCTGTCCCAGACGTGGTGCAGGTTGTAATCGGAGCCCTGCCACTTGACGTGGATGCTGTTGCCTCCACGAGCCACATCTTCGTTGTGAAGGGGCTGGTGCATGTCGCCAATGAAGTGCACGACGAACCTCGCCGCCTGGTTGCGTTCCCAACCGCTCAGCTTGGGATCCAAAGACCGAGCCGTGTAGTTTGCGAGCGCCGTCACGACGCAGCCTTGGGCTTTGCAGTCCCGCTCGAAGTCGACGCCGCAGTAGCCGGGCGGACTATCTTTGGCATCGATGTAGTGGAAGGGCCCGGTGAAGTGTCCCCAGCGCGTGTACCGGATCGTGTCAGCCCAGGTCGCGACGCCGGCAAGGTAATGCTCGGAGTCATTGCGCAGGAGGTCCTGGAAGAAGACTTCGGTTGTGTTGGCAACGAAGTGGCTGGCTAGGTACGCAGTCGAAATGTGACCCAGACCTGGTAAGTCAAGTCGGTCAGCGATGGAGCTCGACGCCACTTTGAAGCTCCCGTGGATTTAGGGATCCGATGACATACTTCCCCATGCTGCGACCCCGCGCAGAGATGCACCGAGCAGTGCTACGGTGCTTGAAAGCCTCATGATGGCTTACGAATGTTAGTGGTGGGTATGCACTGAGGTGCAATCAGGCTTCAATGTTTTGGCATTACAATTGGGGTCTCAAATTGACGGAATGGCGAACGATAAGCAAGACAAGGACAAAACGGACGCGAGGTTGGTTATATGATAGCTTGACGCGTGGTCGGGTCACCGGTGTTGGGGACGGGAGCGATGCACGCAAGCTCACGTCAACGTCAACACGGACGACTGGCGCTGAGGGGGCCGCTGGTATAGGCCCCCGGCACAGGTGAGTTGGCTGAGGAACGCGGCGCCGGGGTGCTTGTCCGTGACCATTCATTCACACCCGCCACGGAGGGCGAATCATGGCGGTGCACGGGGGAGTCCACGTGAAACACGAGTCGAGAGGGGAATGCTGACGATCGGCGGATGTCCGGTGACCGCTGGAATGCGGGATCTCAGCCTATCTGGTGACGGGCGGTTCTGCTCCTGTGATTGGAGACACTTTTTTATTTTATTTTAGACTTTGGATGATGGCTTTCGCTGCATGCATTCGGGCATGTTCTCTGGACCATGCGAGCGGTTCATCTCGATATCGCCGCAGATGCGAATGCGTAGAAGCATCTTGGAAGAATTACATAAGCTCAGGTTGTCAGCAACTCAGCTCCAGCACTCAGCTTCTGCGCAATGCAAGAGACTTGCGGGATGACCAAATCAGACTTCTTCATTGGCGCAATTCTCTCAGCTCGACAAGTTCTCCGCCGATGGCCCCTCCGAAAATAGGACCTCTTCGGCGGTCAACCCGCTCTGCTTTTTCAAGTTTTCCTGGAGTGACCCATGCTCGATGCTCAATAACCCCCACTAATTGCCCTCTTCGTCAACCCGCACTCTCCGCCGCCAAGGCCGTTCTTGGTCGATTGGTTATGTCATGCAGTGGCAGGGGTCCTCTTATCGGATGCGGTCAGCGATAAGAGATGCGATAACGGGGAAAAGACGAAGACCGCGTTTTGATTGGACAAGAGGTGGGCGCTATCAGTCCCTCGCCGCACCAACAATGGTCTTGTCTATGCCTGCGTGACTCTGCATCGAGAAAACCATCCATCCCACTTGACCCCATTCCAAAGCCCACCTGACCGAGGAACGGCACAAGAGAGAGAGAGAGCTCCTCCCAAAACCTGTCTGTCGCTGCGGCTCTTCTTACTCATTCTTTCCCCCCTCCTCCTTCACGTTCGTTATTGTGAGCTTCAACAATTCGCATATCGAAAACACACAATGGCTTCCGTCGCAGTCACGGCCTTTGCCGCCTTATCGTCCACTCCAAAAGTCGAAGAGGCCCTGTCGGGAATCTTTGGCAGCATCAGCTTGACCGCGTGGATATGTCTCCTCGTACGTTCCCTCTCTCTTCGCCAAGGTCACGCGACCTCGGATCACGACGTTTTTCCCTACCTTCTTTTGTCCAAGTAAACTGACGTTCTTATCTACGTGAAATAGCTTCCCCAGCTCCTCACAAACTACAAGTCGCAAAGCGCTGATGGCTTGTCCATGGGCTTCCTGATTATCTGGTTGATTGGCGACGTGACGAACCTCATGGGTATGAAGAAAACTACCTCCCCACCTCCGCACTCTTTTCCCTGGCGCTCTGCACGTTATTCCATGTCATCTACCTCTTCATTGTTTTCTCCTACACCGCTACCCTTCTCCAAGAAAAAAAAAACTTGCGCCTCTCGTCATACCGAAAATTTCTCCAACCACCAACACCAACACCACCTTGGAAAAAAGATTTTTAGCCTTTGGCGCGTGCTCCCACTAACAAAAGCACCTCACCTCACAGGCGCCCTCTTCACCCACCTCGCCCCGACAGCCGTCGCCCTCGCAAGCTACTTCTGCTTCGCCGACCTCGTCCTAATCTCCCAATGCGTCTACTACAACACCAAAAACGCCCGCCGCGCATCCTCACGCCGCCGCTCCTCCGCGCCCGTCACAGCCACCGGCGCGAACCCGACCGAAGCACGCGAAGACGAGCCGCTGCTCTCCTCCAGCTCCGCACAGCGCCGCCGTAGCTCGTCCGCCGCCGGTCTCCCCGGTTCCCAGCGCCGTCACGGGCTCCACGAGGAGAGCTCGCTCGACCCCTTGCGCAAGATGGTCACGGGCGAGGACGATACGCCCGACAGCAACCCCTGGCTTCACAACACGCTGAGCATCGTTGCGGTGTACCTCGTCGGCGCGGCGGGTTGGTTCCTCTCGTACAAGGCCGGCGCGTGGGACGCCCCCGACGCCCCGGGTGCCGGCTCTGATGCCGGATCCCCTGCGGCGGCGGAGGACGGCACCTGGGAGAAGATTGGTCTGGCGCTGGGGTACTTCAGCGCGGTGTGCTACCTCTGCGCGCGCATCCCGCAGATTATCAAGAATTACAGGGAAAAGTCGTGCGAGGGGCTCGCGCTGCTGTTTTTCCTGCTGTCGCTTACGGGCAATTTGACGTACGGTGGGAGTCTTGTGGCGTTTAAGCAGGACCGGGCGTATCTCTTGAATGCGCTGCCGTGGTTGCTGGGTTCGTTGGGGACTATGGTGGAGGATTTTGTGATTTTTGGGCAGTTTCATCTGTATGCGCCTAGGAGCGGGGGGAAGAGGGATGATGAGGCGTAGGTGGTTGGTGTTGATTGCGTGGTTACGGGGTGTCTTTTTGGCTCCGTGATGGAGGGGATGGCGAGTATGGGGATTGCATGTTGACGGTGTGGACTGGACGCATTTGAGATGGTGGCTCTGGTGGGTGAGGTTGCATCTGGCAGACTTGCGGGCTGTATCATTACGGTTTTCTTGATTCTTGAGGGCAATTGGTCTTATGAGCATTGTTCCTGATGGCGTTTACAGAGGTCTGCGGGTATATTGGGGATTTGCATGGTTACGGGGTTTTCTATCTCCCACCCATTGTTTACCATCATGATAAGCATATATAATGATAGCTTTTGTCTTTTTCCAAACAGTGCTCGATTTTCTTCATTCTGTGATTGCTTCTGGTATGGTGAGTCTCTGATGGTAATTGATGCGGCAAGGTGTTGAGAGAGAGAGAGAGAGAGAGAGAGAGTTCTTGAACCCGATGGTATCCGCCTCGACAATCCCGAGATGGAGCGGCTTGTGAGGCTGGTATCAGAAGAGAGGGAGCGTGACTTACGCCCGAATCAAGACCCCTTCCTAATGACGATGTTCGTACGTAAAATGTAAAGCGCGTTACGTAAGAAAAGGGGATGGGTTGGATGCAGGCATGGAGAAGCATATGGATTGAGGCTCTGCTTCTCTGGGCATCATCAACGCGACGAGTAAGCGGGAGAAGGGGGAGTCGGTGCGGGATCGAGAGGCGCAGTGCTGTCTACGGCGGTCACCCTTGGAGGGGTACGGAGAGGTTGTTTTCGGAGTGACGGAGGCACCGATGATGGTGGTCGGTGCTCGGGGCGGAGTTTTCCATTTCACGACGTGATGTGAAGCCCGGACCCGGAGGCTGGATTTGAGCCGGAAATGGGGATCGCGATTGAGAATGGGTGGTGGGAGTGTTGCTGGATGTTCGGAATGTCGTCTGTGTCTCGGTGTGAATACGTTGAAAACGATAGACATTTATCAGTAGCTTGGTGCGTGATCGTGATCGTGGTCGAGGTTGTTCTTGGGTTCGTCACGTTGACAACGGCGTCAGGAAATACGCTGGAATAGCAATATATGTTCATCTGCTATTGAGATTACATGATACGACCGGGATTGAGACCTGCTGGAGATAAAGCTTTGACGACGGGATCTTTGGTATGTCATGGAAGTCTGTTGAGAAATTGTCCCCGGGCAAAATCGGAGGCTACAATGCTCTTTTCGCACCAAGCCCAGCGGTTGAAGGGCTCGTGGAGATAGTTTCGGATAATCTCAAAGACGACGGCATACCGAACCCAAGAGGAGATATGCTCAGGTGTTGTACCGCTGGCTGGATAGCTCACCTGCCCACAATGGACGCCGGGCACCAGATCCCCTTCCGATCACCACCCGTCCTCTAAACAGAGGCTTCGAATATACCTCTGGAGGTGAGGGATGTTGGGAAAGACCTTCTTTGTTTGGAGACATCGCGTCGGGGACATGGGATGGTCGTCGGTGGTTATCCAAGGACGCTCGCCTCAACGGGGACAGGCAAATCCCTGAAACTTGTCCTTATAGATCAGGAATACCGTGCTGCTGGATCAGAGAGTCCTTCAAGGACACATATTCTATCTATTTATACTCAAATCTCATTCTCAATCTGAAGCCGGTCCGGCACTGGCAGGCCTCCTAGCGTATATCGAATGACTGACGACATTAGTAGAGCCACCGAAAAGGCATTATTCCAGAACTCACACTGGGAAGTACGCGTGTATGCTTCGATCGCTGAACTCGTTGCGCACCTGCGTCATAAGAACCAACCAGGACCTCCTCCCTAGACCAGTTCAAGGCTCGGGTAAAGGGGGCCATGCAGAAGCCCTCCCAGCCAGCCACGAGGTTCTCATGGGTCCAGACCCCAAGCTCCTTGTGACGCGCGTCTCTGGGCCAGGGATTCGTTGGCCACTTGAATCTCTGTACCGTCACATCCTCGAAGCCGACTTTGGTCAAGGTCTCTTGGAGTGCTTGAGCGGTGTGGTAAGGCCGACCGAAAATGTTGGCGGCTTGCTCTAGCATGCGGACTGATTTGATGATTGCGGAGGTTTCCTTGAGGGTCCCGTCATCGGATAGCGGGCAGGGATCGATTTCGTTTAGCTCGAGGTATCCCCCCGGGCTAAGGTTGCTGGGTCATTGATGAGCTTCCACCGCTGCTATTGATGAGCAGGACAAAGACTCACTCGAAGCATTTTCGGATGAAGTCTTCCCAGCTCTTGACCGACGAGGCCATGACCCGACTATGGATATATTCGAATGGCCGAGAGAGTGTCCAAGTGTCTTCAACGTCATCAATCTCGAAGCGAACATTGGGAGGCGTACTGCGAGCGATCAGTTACTCTTTCTATAAGAAAGAAGGGGGAAGGGGTGGAAGTCGCACTAGCTTGGCCATGTGGCAGACAGATCGACTCCGAGAACCTGGCATAAGAGTGAGTAAGAGGTCAGACCATGAACCGTTCCATTGAAGCTCACCTCGGCCTCGGGAAGCTCATCGCCAAAGTCGATTGCCCAAATACCCGTGCCTGGGCCGATATCAAGAACGCGGCGGATGCCAGAGTCAGCTGCGTTCGGTGGAGCTGTTCCGAGTTTGTTATCGAACGTCATGAGAAAGAGGTTGTGTGATAGGTCTGCGGGGCTGCCTGTATTAGTCTCAGAAGGTTACGGTTGCAGTTGAATTGCGTCTCTGACCGAGTCTATCGAGCTCCCGGTCATCATTGGGAAGTGCATATTCTGCTTGCGTGAGTCTCAGACACAGTAATAAGTGAGTTTGGTATGGAACTCACTGCCGTCTTTGTACTTGTGATATGTACGACCGTTCTCTATCCGGTAATCGAGAATCGAACTGCTCACACTTGTACTTGAAGAAGCAATGCTCTAAGATAGTGATCAATAACTTATTACCAGAGACTGGGTCTATTCTTGAAGCTGAACTTACGGGTCCAATCGTAGAAGCGTCCTCATTGTTGATCTGAGCTGACAGTTAGCAACAGCCCTGCGAAAGGGTTGAAACATCTTAGAAAGACCTCATCTGGAATGATAGCGTCGATAGTATCATTGCCATTGTTTGGGGGCGACTTAGGAGACGATTTGGGCAGAGAAGGTATCATCTTCGTCGAGTTACAAGTGGGGTCGGATGATGCAAGATGTATTGAAGACAATGCGCCAAAGTTCTCTCTTTTAACCTCCCTGTTATATTTATATCCGTGACAATGTCTCTGTCACATTTTACCCCTCTCTTGGCATGTGATGGTTATGCATGTCTCCGGCATGCAAGTCCTGTTGGTACGATTCCTGCATGAGCATCTCCATATCCGGAAGGCCAAGTTACGTGCAACAATCAACAGAGGCTGAGAAGGTCAGCGTTCACAAGCGCTTGCTGTGCTTCCTCAAGGGAGTTGCGAAAGTATTCACTCGAGCAGATCATCGCAAGAGCAGATTCATCTAGTTATTAAGACGTCTCGGTGCTACATTCTACGACATGGAGGAGGTGAGAGTGGCATGTAGCTCTCACAGACAGCTGACCACGGTCCTCCCAAGTATCTCTCCGCTTTCTAACTCATCCATGACCTTGTGAACGTCATGGAAAGAACAGTAGTCACAATTCGGACGAATGATGCCCTTTTCAGCTGCGAGAAGAAGTTGCGTCATCTGTTCTTCTGTTCCAACCATAGCACCCCTGATTGTCAGAGCTTATGCGAAGTTGTCAGTTCTTAACACCCGAAAAGACACAATCAGAGCGAGCAAACATACCTTTCAAAGCACATTGAGCAACTGAGATGGGTATCTCGAAGTCATTCCGAGGCAATCCAACGCAGAAGATTGTTCCCATAGACCTTACAAGTTTAGGTGCAACTCGATAGGCGTCTTCTGAGCCAGGAACCACAATCACAGCGTGCGCACCCTCGCCGGTGAGATCCATGACGAACTTCTCCAGATCGTCAGTCTTGTAATCAAAATACGCATCCGTCATGCTTTTGCCCCAGTTGCTCTTAGATCCTGTATCTATTGCGATGACACGAAGATGCTTCATCTTCTTCGCGATCTGGACTCCCAGATGACCAAGCCCACCTCCTGAGCCTTGAATCACAACCCAGTCACCGGGAGATGACTCGTTGTCTAGCATCGAGAGTGCGCCCATCATCGTGAGGCCCGCACAGAGAAATGGTGTGGCGTCTGCACTGCTCAAGCGTTCTGGTATCAGAGTCAAATACCGTGAATCTGCTACAACGTAATTCTGCAGGGTCCCTGGACGGTGCTTGCCGGTATTTAACTGCTTCGGGCAGTTGTTGGAGAATCCGCGCGCGCATACGGAACACTCGCCGCAGGCTCTGTAAAGCCACTTGACTCCGACTCTTCTCCTTAGAAGAGTCTCTGGGACGTGTTCTCCCAGTTTCACGACGCTACCGACGCCTTCATGCCCTAGAATTAGGTCTTAGGCGCCCCAGCCGCGTAGAGCTCGAACCTCGGACCCACTGAGAAGTTCCCACGATGTTAGAAAGGACTGTCTTCGATGAATGTATGATGGGGTCTTCTCGGTTTACCATACTCCGGTACACCAGAGTCTGACAAGGACTTCATACGGCCCGGGGGTTCCGACTGGTACGTCATCACGAACAACAATCCTGGCATCAGGACCAGGGTTCTCAAAGATGACCGCCTTCTGCACTGCAGGGATTTCAAGTTCCCTTTCCGAATCCATTATGCTTTGCTTTAGGTTACAATGGAATCATGCAAGAAGGACAGAAATGTGCCCGGTGAACGAACATGAGGTTTTTGCATGTTTGCATGTCCAACGGAGTTGTTACCTCGGGAATAGTGGGGTGTACCCCGCGCCGGGAACGCACACGGCAGTCAAGACAACGGTAATAATGGGTCACATCACGGGCCAAAAACGGCTCCCGCCTCGCCGATCATTCGGTACATCGCTACGTTGAACCACAATTAATCTCATACAGTCGACTTTTAATTATAAACTGCACGACCATTTTCGCTCTATAACTCCTTTGTCTACAAGAAAAAAAAAAACGTGAGCCACAATACTTTCTCTCAACACGCTGCATACGTACCAAGACGCGAGTAAATGTAGACGCCTAGCAAGTCCAGACATGAGTGCACTTGGTGCCAGCAGGAGTGCAACTCGTCTTTCCTGCATTGCCTTCGCCAGAGAAGTGTCCGTTCTGGTTGCCGCAAACCAGCGTAGAGCTGGTGTACTGGTCGTCGATCTCGCAAGTGAGGTCGTTGGAGCATGTGCCCGAAAGGTTCCAGGTCTCTGCGAGGGCCAGAGGCGCCAAGAGAGCGATGATGGTGAAGAACTGCATCTTTGATGGTAGTGGAAGAACTGTGGACCGGAAGTTGTTGAGGAGTTGAAACGAAAGACTGAGGTTCAGATTGCGATATTGGGAGTAATTCTATAATGGTGTCAAAAGGCCAAGGACTGCTTGCAACTTATAGAACCTCTTGATTTTTCTCCTTTTTGGCATCTGTATCAATATGAGTTTCAATTGCTAAGCGGCCTCCGAGACGGCATCTCGGTGTAACCCATTGCTGGGAATACCATGAGCCTGACTTGTCGAGGTAGATCGTTATTTACAGTGTAAGCGAGGAGTGTTAGAGATGAGGGCCATCCAGCGGGTTTACGCCTACTGACTCGCCAAATGTTCGTCGGACATCAGCCGCAGTGACGTACGCGTACGGCTTGATCCACCGCCATCTCTGTATTTCATTGAGAGTGTATCACTATTCGTGAAAATGGGACCATAGTCTCTCCACAGTGGTCAAAAATCAATCACTTTTCTCAAAGGGATTGATTACTCTGCGAGCCGAAACAACGGCGGTGAATTTCGCCGCAGTGGAGAGCTTTTTTCGACGTTTTCGTAAAGTTGGGTAGGAGTTGGCTTAGACCCAGAAACTTTATGCTTCAACCGCCGTTTTGATATGAGAGTTTCTTGAATGTCGTCGTATTCAATACGACAATCTCGCCCTTCAATTGCAGTGAGAATGTTTACATTGTCTTGACTCGCTACCGGTGCAACTTCACTGTGGGCATTTCGAATAGGGAGACATCTTACTGTCATAATCCCGTTCAGAAGACGAGGCGGGGACATCAAACCATCGAAAACCACAAAGCTGAAAGACAAGAAAACGTTGCTGGTAGTCAACAATGGTAATTAAATCGATCTTCAGTGCACTGGAAGTTCACTCAATGGGCTTTCATTGAAGACACAGTGGAGCACGTTTCTCCTTATCTCCCCGCGGCCAATCGGGACTCTTCCAAGACATCAATCCATCTAGTCCTGTATCACGAAATAGGAATATCATCAGCACTCTGTAAGCAGCTTGTCACGTGCAATATCCGTGATTCTCTTTGTTGCGGTCAGCTAGTCGTAGTGAGGTATGTTTGCAGAAGTTGAGGCTGCGGAACTGATAATAGTATCGTAGGCGAGAATAGCTTTAGGGAAGCTATTTCTGTAAGTCATAAAGTAGGGAAGGCTTTAGTGATTGTAAGGGGCTGGCCCCTAGGCTTGTTCAACGTAGAGGTGCCGTCGATTGACTATTCTAAGCTGAGGAGGAAAAGGAGTAATTACAGGGGTTCGCATATAGCTAGTATAATATACCCGGACTCGGCGGTATACTACGGCAGAATAATAGCTCTGGCAAAGCCGGATATCTTAACCGGCTCCGCCCTATAATATAACTAAATATAATAATCTAATAACTATAGCCTTTTTTACGATCTATTTCCTAGGCCCTTTAAAGTAAGAGATTACGTTATTTATAGACTAGGTAATAGCTATATGTTACGGCCAGCTAGTCGTAGGGGTAGTTTGCAGAAGTTGAGGCTGCGGAACTGGTAACAGTAATCGTAGTCGGGGATAGCTTCAGGGAAGCTATGTCTGTCAATCGTAAGGTAGGTAAGGCTTCGGTGATCAATCGTAGTCTTGTCAAGGTAGTAGCTGAAAGCGGATGTTAATCCTGATACGAAGTTAATTGCTGAAGAAGCTATGGGAAGTCTGTCCTAGAGCCCGGCTCGAGTCCATCCTATATACAAGTCCTGATCCTGAACATATCCTTTGTTGCCTGGTCACCATGTTCGTTGGTGATCACTAAGTGGATACTGGTGAGCGCTCACTTTGGGTGATCACTGTGATCACCTTATCGTGTGCTCACTTTGGGTGATCACTGTAATCACCTTATCGTGTGCTCACTTTCCTTATCGTCACGTGACTTGTTCCATAGTTCTTCCGTTCCATGAGGAGTCACCTGAGTTCCCGGATTCTCTGCGTATATCAGGTAGATAGCCGCCGCAGGCCTGTGGGGCGGGCCCCCTGGCCTTGTTATGCATGTTGGGTTGTAACACTATAAAGACGTCTTTTCGGGATTTATGATACTTGGCCTCTTTAGTAAGGGCTATAAGGATAGCTCTAGTAGCTATCCTATTTATAGTTAAGGGCCCTTTAGCCGGTAAGAGGGTTATTATAGAGGCGTTAGGCTGGCTTCCTACGAGGCTGGGCTAGGATAGCTAGGCCTCGGTACCGCGGCGGCGTTTAGCCCTTAAGGTTAGGGACGGCTCTGGAGGGGTTCCGGAGCCTTGATCAGGGCCGGCTGAGGGAGCCGGCGGCGATCCAGGGCCCGGCGGAGGCTGTGAAGCCATCGCGGTAGGGCGCTGGAGGCGAGAGGTGAAGGGTTTTTAGCTGTTAAGGACTTTAGTAGTAGCCTACTGTTACGAGCAGGTCAAGGCAACCAACTGTGGCACAAAGCAAAGCTTCGATAATGATGACTCCGCATCATTTTCCCTTGTTCTGCATTATATAGCTACGCCATGACATGACCAACTGTTTAGGCCCTAACACCTACGTCTTACACTAATAGTAGATGCCAAGAAAAATTAGGCAAGAGGGAAGTTGTGCCTTGCTGCTGCCCGTTATCATTGAAGCCCATGATGAAGCAAGTAACTCTAGATAGTCTAATATTAACGATGATCACTCGGAGGCCGGTCTTTACCTATATCATGTTAAGTATGCAGATTTAAAATCTTTGAGAAGACCATTTAGGTACAAGAAGGTCTCAAACCCATTTCTTAAAAGGGTGATTCGGCAGTAAAGCGGTGATGACAGGTCAATAAGGTTGAGCTTGTCCAGTACCTCTATGCGATCTTGTACATGCAGATGAATCATCTTGAGCGAAAGGCTCTTGTACTATTGCCACGCGTCGACCTTGATCCGTCTGTTGAACAGCCTGATTGCACTCAATTTTGCCTCAGCTCGAGCGGACACGATGCACCCGACTTGATGCGGTGCCACCTTGATCCCAACTAGACAACGCTCTGAAAACTAACCGAGATGGACTGTCGCGTGATGTAGGGTACTCTAATCTACCTGGTGGCCCTAAAAATTCGTAAAGACTTGTGTAATTGTTGGAAATATGTATCATCGTGGTGAGAATGGCCAAAAAGTGAGTTGGCCCTTCTGGCCAGATCGTTGGATTATATAACTAAACCAGTAGCCTAGGAGCTATGGCAGATTCCATCCTCTGCCTCACATCTGTTCCGATACTGGTTTCTTCTTTCTTTTTTATCTAGATAAATGGACTCTGTACCGTCAGACGAGGACATCGTGGCGTTTGCCCCCATCATCGTGATCCTCTGCACGCGTTTCTTTTTTTCTTCATTAAAATGTTCCAAGGCTATTCCTCCTTAAATTCTAACAGAGAAAAACACCGTTAAAAGGTGGTCTTGTAAAATGAAAGCAACCCATCTCGAAAGCGACCAGAAAATTGTTGAAAAGGCACGCAATGTACGATCCATACTTTCAATTTTCAAAATACCAATACAAATAGAAGCCAGGCCCTCTCAGCTTGTGACAAAAACATTCTCCTATGATAAATCTGCCTCCTCAATCTCAGGTAGCCTGCCATATAGCATATCAGATGAACCCTTCAGCAAGTCGGAGGACAGCGATTCGCACCTCTAAGCAGCTCCTACCACACGAAGAAGCCCAAGGGACATGGTAAGGCGCACTGAGAGCTTCACCAGGACAGATGAGGCCAACTAGTAGATGTACACTCCGCAAAAGGGAGGCTTCATTGCCGAGCCGTGGAAAGGGTTGTAACGCTAGTTAGAGTACGTTCATCCTATCTAGAAGCCGAATCTGGCTTGATGACGGAAGCAGACCATGTAGAAATGAACAGGAGGTGGAAGGTCTGAACATCGGTTCTACGCGATGATTCAGGCGCTTGCTAACGCCTTCAAGCGCCTGACGAGGACCTGATATCGAAGGACGTGCCTCATTAGACCCTGAAGGAGGGATTGGTGCACCAGAGGGCTGTCGTGGATGCTTCTGTTTTTGTGATTACGTCCTTTGGCGAAGAGCAGAAGTGTCCTGCGGGGATTTAGTTATGTTCAGTTGCGGTTTGGCTGAATGTGATGACAGCAGAACAAGACATCAGTACAGGGTCCGTCACAGATCGCGGGAACGGCAACATGACCATGTGATGGCCTTTCTTGGGAGTGAAAGAGGGGAAGAGAGGAAACACGATCACCAAGAAGAGAAGACATGATAGAGACTCGAGAGAAAGCCCACCACCACTTAAAATCGCCAATCGGCTTTCGCCTCAATTATTGAGCTGTCAAGGGTGTGGCAACACGCATCGGAAGCCTTTATTTCGGGCGTAGACTACGAGCCATGAGGTATTACAGGGCCGTGGCACAAATATTTCCACATTGGTGGCTTCGGCGCAGCAATTCTATGGCAGGCTAAAATGAGGGGCAGCTGAATGTTCTAATCAGAGAAGCTAGCCTGGTTAATTCCCTTGCGAGACAACCTAGCCTCAGCCGTTATAACGAGCCGAGTGTCGTATTTGCGGGTGAATGGGGTTGCAACGGTCTTTGACAATGATTCCTCTTGTGCCATTTCAGTGGGATACTTTGGCCGATGACTTTCTCCCACTTCACCTTCCATTGCGATGTAGTGAATAGACGGGTTCACTAGCACAATACTCTGCGTAGGATACGGAGCTGCAAAGGCTCTAGAACATGATTCTGTAAGGTCAAAACGATTATCCTGCCATCAGGCTGCTGCGGCTGAATACCGAAGAGAACAAATGCCAAGTCGAAGTACCCGAGAAGGCGAAGTTGGTTACCAGCGGGACCCGAACCAGAATGGAGTGACGGTAGAATGCGCTTGCGACAGGTTGCGGGTGTGACAACGTCACAATTAAGGTTAAACAACATATTTGTCAGCCATGAGTTCAGGGGTCCGGTTGTAGATCTTGGATAGACTTTGAGGTCTAAACTGGGTGAAGGATTGCGAGGGGCTATGCTAGCTGTAGGAAAGACTACCAAACAGTCAAGGTAGCCATTTGCTTTCCACTTGGCCTTACTCGTGCAATCAGCTAGCAGATTTTCTCAAGTATGGACACCAGGGACAGAACGGTGCGGAGTTACCGCAAAGAAGGCTGCGAAGTGCATTAAGGTGCGGGAGGATAGCGGATGAGGCTGTCGTAGTCTGCCTGGCGGTCTCACTAGAACTCAGCTAGCTGCACGGCGTAACCACAATCTTGAAGGATCTGGAAAGGCAATCAGCTAACTCGTTCGTATCTGGCAGTTCTGCCTCAGGGCTGAGAGCTAGTGCGAAGAAACTGACTGGGCCCTGGTGCCCGAGAATCCCGAATAAGCGTACAGTGCCAGATTTTGCCGTAGGGTCGGGATGGGTCCGCGCGAGTGAAAGAAGCATGATTTCGTGAAGATGGGGAAGCCGAAGGCCCGAAAGCCTCCTGGGTCGAGCGGTTCCCGCTTTGCGTTTGCGGTGCCGAATCAGCAGAGCAAGCCAGGCGAGCCATGATGGGGCTGGGAAAATCGGAATCTTTGGTTTCTCCACAGCGGGTTCCATTCCGAGGGAGATCTGCGCCCCTGCAGCTTAACGATCAGGCTCTGGCATCGGATGCGCTGAGACTGAGAGTCACGCGGTGGCCCGGTGAGTGAAGTGCAAGACTATTGGAAAATCAATAGGTAAACCACGGGTGCCAAGATCTGTGTCCGGGATCGTGGTAGCAATAGCGTAGGCAGAGCCTGTGGTCTCGTCCGTTTTCCCTTCAGTTTTTGAGCGTCATCGATTGGCTTGCCGGCGGAAACCGCCTACGCTAGTGAGAGACAGCGCGGTGGCTTGAGGGGCGGCGGATGGAGGCTTGTCCGAGTCGCGGCGGCAGGCTGGCTTCAAGTCCTTGTAACGACGTCGATCGCCTCATTCCTTTATTGCCCGGTTAAATCCCGACGGAAGCTGCAGCCCCCAAGGGTGAGGAGGTGTGCCACTGCAAGCCAACAGAGGTCGTTTGCTTCGATGTCACGACAGCCAAGACTGATGAATAGCGGCCGAGCCTTGGATGGTGTTGATGTCAAAGACAAATGTGCATGTGGTTGCGGCAGACTAGCGACTGGTAAATCGGCCGAGACGGATAGCGGCGTGGCGGCGTAGTTGCCATGGCCTTTGTGCAGTTTCGAGAAAAGAGATGCCAAGGGAACCCTCCGAATTTACATATTCGTTCGGATACGTTGGCGAGGGACTACGGGGAGAGATGAGGTGACGGCGCGGACGGGCCCCTGAATGGCCTGTGCAAACCGAGGAATGAAATAATGTTGGTGTGAATCGCGCGACAGCGGCCAGCTCTTGGCCTTGGCCTCGAAAGATGGTTTTACAAGCGAGTTTCCAAAGAAAGAGGGTCGAGGGCGGTTGCTGCAAAGAGAGGGTGTGTGAAGGTCATCGTAGTCCTCCTGCCACGACGTCCGATCAGGAAGAGGCTGGGCGTGCTGATGGTGGACCAGCCACACGTGTATCGATGGGAGCGCTGTAGTGGTGGCAGCTGAGAGAGGCCAAACACCAATCGATGGTTAGCAAGAGGAACTGTTTGACGAGGGGCCAGTATTACTCTGACACGCTGAGCATGCCCAGGCAGTGCCAGGCAGACAGCTATGGGAATGGGGCCAAGGTTTGTGCTGTGCATTGGGCCATTGAATAGTCAGTCATCCATCCACCGGGAGCTTCAATGTGGTCGTGCCGAAAGCCGGCGCCTTCGAAGAGGGGGGCTGTGCACGGCCGTTGCTTCCGTTGCCACGTCTGGGCTGCTTGCTCGCGCCTGTTTGTAATCGGAAGCGTCGCCTGGATCCTCTGCTGGTGTCTCGCGGGAAGCATTATCTGTCATGGTCAAAATTCTGAGAGCAAGTGGTGACGATGAGTAGGTCATACCTTGATTATGTGAAGTGCCTGTGCAGGTAGAGAGTAAAGAGGATGAACCTGCCTCAATAATAGAGTGCGGACGATGCTGGCGACATCCCGGTCGTCGGTCATTGCTTTCGCGGGGGATGATGCAGGCACTACCCGAAAAAGGCTGTCGCTTTCTTTCCCTTCCCATTTTGTGGCCAACAGTCAATTGTTGCCAAACCCTTGGGATTTCCAATCCTGGGAAGGAAGAAGGAGCGATACATAGTATTCAGGGACTGGGCTTGCTGCTTCAACCCATCATCTGGAAATTGAGACCAATCAAAGGGACTGAGTGGAAGCACGTCCCCATAGTTCCCCAGGAACCGACGAATGGAAGCTTCGTGTGGCTGGCAGTTGCCTGGCGTGTGAGCATGGCAATGCCTGCTGAGCCTGCTGGAGGTCTCAGCATCTCAGCAGCGTTCGGCTGAGCTCAGCCTCAAGAAAGCTCCTTCCCGCGCCAGCTTTGGACGAATTTGAAGGTACTCTTTCGCAGGCCCCACCACCAGAAAAGTACGTGGTCAGCAATGACGGCAATACGCCCACACAGTGCAGCGCAGTGCAGTGCCACTCTCCCGCCTTCCTTGCCCAATTCAGTGAGGTCACCAACGCAGCTGCATTCACTAAGGTACTGCTCCCCCGGTCGGTAGCCCTCTGTGCCTTCTTCCCTGCCCGGGGGCAGTCTCTCTCGGTGATGCAGGCGCCTAGACAAACACAGCTCGCGTACTCCACGCCTTCCTTGGCCTCTCCTTTCCCAATCCACGCTACGAGTCTGGGCAACCAATCTGCCAAGGCACCACCACCCTCAGTCCTTAAAAGCATTGCGATCCCACCTCTTTGGGACCCCCCCCCCCTTTAGTCGCCGTCATCGTCTCCCTTGTCACCAGCTTTTCGTGTTTTGGGAACTCTATCGAATTCGGTTCTCGTGGCTTGGAATCCTGCATTTGCATATCTGCATCGACAAACTTTCGCCGGCATTTCTTAGACATCGTCCTCGACGTCACACTACTAGACGTAAACCACTCCGACAAGAATCACCCGGAACCCCGAAAACCGAATAGAACCCGAATATCATCATGGTCGCTCGCAACCTGCCTCTTGCCGCCCTCGCGGCAAGCGCATCCGCTCTGTCGGCTCGTCGCGACGACGCACAGTCCTCCAGCGGTGTCGGTTCCATTTCTCTGCCCATCTATCAAGACGTCAGACTGCACCCTTTGGAGAAGCTGCGCAGAAGACAGGTCTCGGACACAGACGCCCCAGTCCTCAATGTGACGACAACTACGTACTTGATTGAGCGTATGCACTACCCTAGGCGCTTGCAAGCCAATCACCGTTGCTAATTATTGTTCATAGTGAACATCGGTACACCCGGTCAGGACACCAAGGTTGCCATTGATACTGGTTCCTCCGAACTCTGGGTCAACCCCAACTGCGCCAACGCTGGCAGCACCGCACAGACACAATCTTGCAGAGCTAATGGCCAATATGACCCCCGAGACTCTTCGACTTCGTCCGTTTATGACCAGACGGGCCGTATAAAGTATGGCAAGGGAGAGGTCGTTCTGCAATATGTCAGCGATAACATCACGCTTCCCGGCAGCGGTATGTGCTACCTTGCTTTTGGTCTGACCACCTCGACTAATCGCATTATACAGACATCGCGCTTAGAGAAACAATTTTTGGCTACGCCACTGATAGTGTTGACCTCAACAGAGGTATCCTCGGTCTCAGTTTCGGCGAGGCGAAGAACAACACCGGTTACCCGACCGTTCTTGACGAGATGAAGGCTCAGAACATTGTCGAGTCTCTCACTATTGGCATTGCGCTCGGTACCAAGGACGAGAAGACGGGTAGCGGCCTCATCTCCTTTGGCGGTGTCGACACGAAGAAGTTCAGTGGCAACCTGCACTCGGCGCCGATCCTTGGACCCCAGAACAACGAGAACTTGTGGAGGTGAGTAGTTGAATTTTCCTGCCTCTGTGGCAATGACTAACAAGTCTGCTAGGTACTGGGTTCAGCTTGACTCTGTGGGCTTGAGCGTGTCGGGAAGCAGCTCCAAGACATACTCCAACTCGCAGTTCCCCGTCTTCTTCGACACTGGCGCCACCCTGAGCTATCTGCCTTCAGCTGTGGTCGACTCACTCGGAGCTGACCTGAAGGGCACGCTTGACTCATCCGTTAACATGTATGTGGTCCCATGCAGCACCACAGGCACCATCGACTTCAAGTTTGGCGACTACACTATGAAGGTGCCTATCCAGGAGTTCATCTGGAACGTTGGCAACAGCCAATGTGTCCTCGGAGCGGACAAGGCGACCGACGGCTCGTACCTGCTCGGTGACTCGTTCCTCCGCTCGACTTATGTCGTTTTCGACCAGGAGACACCTGCCCTCCACTTTGCCCCCTACAACAACTGTGGTTCGAACCTTCAGAAGATTCCCCTCGGCGCGAATGCGGCGGCAAAGTTTACTGGCGAGTGTTCTACCTCCACAACCCCCAGTGGTAGCAGTCCGACTGGCACTGGCACTGGCAACGCTGCTGGTCACTCAACGTCCATCAACTTCTGGCTTGCGGCCGGTGCTTTGGTTGGTGTACAGGCTTTCATGTCCTTCCTCTAAATCCGCATACGTAATTGAACGGCTGAATATCACTGCATGAATCGGGAGTCGGGGCGGGACCAAGATGGTTCCCGCATTGGCGAATAGACGACGACGAATCGAACCTCCTGTACATGGCGGATCGCTTTATACCCTCTTTCCCTGGCCACGGGACTATATAGTTTCTGTTATTGATTAATGAACAACCGAAACCCAATAGGGGTTTCTAGATTATTTCACGACATTTGTGTTTCTCAACTGTGATGTGATTTGTAGAATGTGTTTGAGGCCCGATTTGAGGCAAAGAATGGCTGGATACATCTCTGCAGAGAGGCACTGTAGATGACAGCAAGTGGTGTTGACATAGTTAGCTTAGGTAGGATCTGTCACCAGTGATCTCGACGAGCAAAAAGAGGGAAAGAAAAAAAAGAGCTTTATGGAAACGTGATTGAAGGCATTTCCATGACAGCAATAATGTCCAGGGGTTGCGGTATCAATCGGGGAACACAGGTGCCAACATTGTCAGGAACGACAACAATCGCAGAGCTGCCAAGATCTGACAGAATTAGATAGTTCCAGAAAGGGAAGGTGATCAGTGCATTTTTGTAAGCTGCTGGTTCGTCCCGAGTTGTAAGGGAGGTGCGGGATGTCAAGGTTGGACCCTGCCTGCATCCCGTTCTTGCCCAATTTGGACATGCAGCATTTGGCAGGAAGCCTCCTTCCCAAACTGGTGGTGAATACCCTCACTTGCCTTCCAAGAGTCACAATTGACGAGAATTAATTGCAAACGCATGTGGATCTTTGGCAGCCTCTTTTTCTCCGACCACCATCTCCTTTGCTGATTGACCAAGTCACCCTTTTCTCGCATCACCCTTTGACACCTACTCACGTCCATATCCTCTTCCTATCTCTTTATTCTTGCTACACCTGTTCCCACCTCAAGTACCTACTTGCAAGCACTAAAAGACCGACCGCCAATATGCGCTACACCTCAGTCGTTGCGGCCTTTCTGGCCGCTGCCCCTGGCCTAGCCCTCGCATTCGGATCTCTGGGCTTCGCTCTCGGTTCGAAGCAGCCTGACGGGCAGTGCAAGTATCAGGCAGACTACGAAGCGGACTTCAGAGCCATCCGAGATGCTTCGGGAAGCAGCATCGTCCGCATCTATGCCGCCGACCAGTGCGACACGGCTCAGAACATTCTTCCTGCGGCCAAGAAGGAGGAATTCCAGGTGATCCTGGGCATTTGGTAAGCCAACGTTGTCCGGCGATAGACTGCACTTTTACCCCAAATCGAGTGAAGTTTAATTGGGAAAGTGTACCCGCTGACTCGGACAGGCCCGATACCGAAGAGACGTACGCCGCCGACAAGGCCGCTATCCTGAAGCACACCCCCGGCTACGAGGACCAAGTCTATGCCATCACTGTCGGATCCGAGTCCATGTACCGCGGCAACTTCACCGGCGCCGAACTGGCGGACAAAATCAAGGACATGAAGAAGGCGGCGCCGCTCTTCAAGATCGGCACCGCGGACAGCTGGAACAAGTACCAGGACGGCACGGCCGATGCCGTCATCAAGAACGCCGACATTCTCCTCACCAATGCCTTTTCCTACTGGCAGGGTCAAACGCGCGACAATGCCACTGCCTGCTTCTTCGACTCCATCATGCAGGCGTTTGGACGCATCCAGAGCGTTAGCGGATCGCTCAACAAGCCTGAGCTGTGGGTTGGCGAGACGGGTAAGTCGGATTTCTTTACTCAGCACTCCGATCTTGGTAGTTGCTTTCTAGTTGGTCTTTATCACTTGTGTCATACATTTTGAGCACTGATCGCCATACCAAATGATTCTACGCGGTCATCGTAAACAGCTTGCTGACATGTTCGACTGAAACTAGGTTGGCCCAGTGAAGGTGCGAATTACCAGCAGGCGATCCCGGGACAGGACAACGCTCAGGCTTTCTACGACTCTGGTGTCTGCGGAATGGTCAACTGGGGTTTCAACGTGTTCTTCTTCGAGGCCTTTGACGAGCCCTGGAAGCCGCATGCCATTGGCGAGGATGGCAGCGAGGCACCCGAGACTCACTGGGGTGCAATGAAGGCCGATCGTGCCGCCAAGTACCCCCTCAAATGCTGAGTGACGGCGGCTACTGCTTCATTGATTACATGTGTTGTGGAGGGTTCCTTTACTATCAGACAGAGAGAGAGAGAGAGAGGCATTTCAGATGGCATGGGCGGCGTATGTTTCGTTGACGAGAGACTGACAGAAACCATTATACCCTAAGAAACGAAATTCAGTTTTTACACTTTGCTTCCTCATCTGGTAGTCGATGAAATGAAATCCCAAAGAAGTGTGACAAGCGAATAAAAGGCCTCGATCGGGAGGGCATGTTTCTATTTTCTGCGCATCTGACGCGTGGGCAAGTGGTCGTGTGGGTGTCGAGTTGTCTCGGGACCGAGGGGCACGAGAGAGCGCGAGGCCCAGGTGTCCAGGTCGACAACCAGGTACGCGCACGTAGACGCAGATACGTAAGCCAAGCCCTCGGTGGGAAAAGAGCGAGTTGCGGTACCTTTTCTCCGTACCCGTCTGTGTGGGTGCTCGAGGGTGCGAGGTCATAGGTCACAGGTCACACAGGTGAGTGGTTAAGTTTGGGCTTTTTGAGTTGAGAGTTAAGGTTTTTGCGGCCCACGTATTGGCATGGTACCGCAGTGCCGCAGTAGAGTCAAGGTAGGGTAAGGTATTAATTACATGGGCTTTATGGTGTGGAAGGTTACAACGGTTGCCGCTGGCTGGGTGGAGCATTGGGGGGAAGACAGAGACAAAGAGGGGGGGAAGAGTGACGGATTGGGGGATCTGGAACACGGCCAAGTCGGGACGAAACCGAGGCACGGGCGGGGGATTGGGGATTTGGTCTCGGATTCTGAGAATCTGAGGTGGTTTCGCGTATCAGCTTTTGCGGCTTGGGTTTTTTGCATTTCAGGCACGCGGAAGTCTAAAACGTATATGCCGTGATGGACTTGAGGGGACCTGACAGGGGTGGATGGACGTCGTTTTTTGTCGCGGTGAGAGGGGAGGGGGAATTTGGGGACTCCGGAGGGCGTTGTTGCTACAGAGTGGCGTAACGCCTCCGGTTTGCTGTTGTTTGATGGGCGCCATGGCTTGTCTGGCGTGAGTATCATCCGCGTTCGCTTAGATTCATTGGTGTGTTGTTGGTGGGGGTGAGCTTCTCGGTTAGTTGACAGTCCCAGGCCAGTTGGTTAGTCGCATCATCAACGAAGGGGGAACGGGTGATAATATCCAATATTTTTTGAAATTCTTTGTAGTGGGAAAAGGGTGATCTAGTATATGGTAAAAAATTGGAGGGGGAATAAGAAGAGAAATTTGGTGAAGAAGATGCCAAGACTGCGCTGCTGCTGCTGTGCTGCCGGCGCTTCCACCCCGCGGAGGTCCGTAGGGGAAGCACAACCACAACACGAGCAAAAACAGACAGACGCAAAGTCTTGGATGCTAACATTAGTTTTGGGGGTGACCATAATCCTCCGCTGTAAGGTCCACTGACGACGTCCTCCTGTGTCTCTGCCACCGAGTCTCTCACTCGCTCATGTCGTCCAGTCATCGTCGTTCTGATGAAAATGCTCAAATAGTTTCCGCCTGAAATAACAACCGCTGATGCTGATGGATGCTTGTTGTGAACCGGTCACATATGTAATAAGTCGTAAATGGTACAGACGACGAGTCCTATGGCGTCGTGATCCTCTCCTTCGTGAATATTGGCCGTGGAGAAAGGAGAGGCGTGGCCGGGAGTGAGGCGGTTCATCGGAATCGTCGGAGCAAAGGATGCTCACAAGCCCGCCCAGATTGGCGTGAATAATGAGGCAACAACTTGCGTTGGGGTTGACTTGCTCCCGACGAGCTCCGGCCTGTCTCTTTCCCGCCGTTTCCTCTCATCGCTCATGATGATACGTTCGACGCTTTGCATGGTAAAGCCAGGCTCACGTTCTCAAAGGACTGATATATCATGTTAGCTATGGATCCTGTAAAGATCGTTGAGACTGAAGACTTACGCGCAACCTTGAGGCGTCACAACGCCGAAGAAGCAGTCGCCCGAGACCTTTTGTGCCGCAGGCACAATCTGATTTTGACGGACGGGGGTGATGACCACGCCTGCGGAGGCGAGTGACGCGCACAGCGTCGTCAGGATCGCGAGTGAGACCTTCATCTTGTCGTCGTCGGTTGCTGGTGTTCGAGGAGAGGCCGTATTAAACAAAAAAGGCGGCTCAAAATAGCTGCCTTTGCGTTCGCGCGAATCGGACCGGGTTTGGTTGGCGTTTCCCAAATTCCACTCTCTTTCTGATATCCCGCTTTCTTGTTTTTCTTCTTCCCTTTTGATTTCCTGAATCCTCCTATTCTCCGAGTGATCGTGGAGTTGGTGTTGTTACGGACGTCGAGCTAGCGACTAGTCGTCTTGGTTGGTGAAAGAGTGGTGTTGGGGAAGTATGTACCGGCAGGTCGGCAGAAAAATATGTATAGCGAAGGCAAGGTTTTTGGATCAGACCAGCTGGACTAGCAGACACGAGTGCGGGCGGGGCGCTCGGTAGGTAAAAAGAGAGAGGCGAGGTGCAGCTTCTGCTGTCCGGGATACGAGCAACACACGGAAGAGGTGTGATGTAGGTGATGGTGTGTGGAAAGGATTAGACTTTTGGGAGGACGAATGTGGGATGTCGGTGTGTTAAGAGAGAATGACCGAAAAGGTGTGTATGAGCGTGCAGATCTCTTGGCGTGCGTGTGCGGGTTCGTGCGTTGGGTGCGTCTTGCTTGAGGCCGTGGGTTCGTTGTATGGTATTGGTGGTTGTTTGGTGGTATAGGTATGGGAGGTGTACTTGGGTGGTGATCGTGAGACGAGGAGTTGAGATGGTAAGAGAAGGCGAGGAAGAAAAAAGAGGGACACGGGTTTTGTGATATCGGACGATGATGGGCTGTGACAAAACTCGTCTCGACAGGGGTGGTGGTGCTGGGTAGGCGCGAGTACCTCACTTCTCGACCTCGTACGCACCAAAGGCAGGGAGGAAGACTGGGACAGAGAGGGGCAAAAGATGGTGTCGGAGACGAGGCCCAGCTGCGTCTCTGGACCCGTACCCAAGCCTTCTTTGAGTGGGAACATCTTTTGACTACTCCGTATTGATGCTAAGCATTCGAGGGACAGGGCATGCTCGACCTCGAGAGCTTGAGTACAGGGGGGGAGGGTGCCCCCTTTGGGGATGGAGGACCGAGATGAGCGGGTGGAGTTTCAGGGTTGAAACCCATTGCGGTGCGCGGTTGCGGTGAGAGTTGGTTTAATGAGTGTGGTCACTGTGGTGAGTCGGTTTTGATTTGCTTCTTGGGGGGTGGTGGTCGGTTCATTTCACAAGAGGTCTTGGAAGGTGGTCGAGATGATTTGCGATGGTGTTGTTGACGCTTGTGGTCGAATGTTGGTGAGTCGACATACATCTAACAGTGCTTCCATTCCCACGGTTGCTGACTCTGTGCCGTGTGGCTGCGGACCAGCGCTCGGAGAATAATAACCTAATGCACAGCGCGGACTGCACAACCTCAACCGCCGAAGCCGCCGCCAGCAGACCGAGACTAGGACAACCAAGCCAGCATCAGGAGGGGAAGGGCTCAGGACGGATCGTCAGAGGCTGGATTGCGTGAAAGGTCTCCAGAGAGTCCAGCCGCCAAAACCGAGCAGGGCCAAGGAATTAAGGTTGTACGATTAAAGCAAGGGGGGAAGAATCGATTCGATTGGACAGTTGAGGCGACGATATGTCGACTGTGAAAGTACAGATACGATGGTCGTGAAAAAACGCAGAGCCGTTGGCGGTGGGCTCCAGACCTTCTGGAATGGCAGCGGGGATCGATTGGATGGGAGAAGGAACGGCAATTCGGTGCCTGAACCCCTGACTCTTTTTTCGCAGGTAATTGGGTGTGATTGGCTGGGGTGGATGGACTTGGAGGGGACATGCGACACGCCCGGATTCTAAGCCGCGCCACAGAGTCACCAGGGGCCACTCAGATGGGCGGGTTCGCCGTTCTGTGGTGGGGAAAGACGCTGGGTGGGGCTGCATGTCACGGACGGGACCGAGGGATGCAAGGGGAAAGAGCGACGGGGTACTTCATTGGTCAGAGATGGGAGGAAGGGGAAGGAGGGAGCTTAGCAGGTCACGTTATCAATCAGTCCTGGAGGAAGGAGCAGGCCTGGCCTGGGAAGGAGGCACGACGAGGAGGCAAGCACGACAAGGAGGCTTGCGCCACGGGTAAGAGGTAATTGTTAGTGCGCCTGACTGGCGGGTTCCTCCTGGCTCAATTGCTTACTTGTTGTGACTGCTTACTTAATGGAAGATAGCAACCCTCCAACGACAACCCGAGACAGCAACGACAAAGTAAAACCTGACTGTCGCAACTCCAACGCACATGGCGCACTTGACGGCCGTGACGGCGTACCTGGCTGGACCAGGGGTTTCGCTGTCACGTTGGCGGTTTGATTTTCCAGGATTCCAGGCCCAGCTTCCAGCATCACAGTCTCGATGGGAAAGCCACAGGAACTGAAAACTCCCCCCTTGACATGGATTCGGGGATTTTGGTTTGGGAGATCCCATTTGCATTGACACTCATCAGCCCCCCTCATGGGCATCATCAGTCCACAATCCCACCCAGTCGTGGCCCGTCAGCGATTCATCGACGTGATCCCTGATGGTGATCTGGCGACTTTTCTCTCAAAATCCTGCCTTGGGGGCCAGTGTCGTTCGCGGATCACTGGCCATCTCTGGGCGCGGCGCCAACTTCAGACCATTGTCCCGTCCCTTTCAGTTTACTGGATGCCCAGCCCAGCCAACTCGACTTTCCAGACTTGACGGGGGGCTCGGCGCTGGGCGCGACGTCCTTGGGAAGTTGGACGCGTGGCGGACATGTCTGGACGAGGAGGATCTACCTGATTCAAGGGGGCTTGGGTGAATCGCAACCATGGATACAGGCACAAGATACCGTCGTACCGGCATTTGATGCATCGTGACGAACCCTCGAAACATGGCTGACGGGCCTCTGATAAGTGGACTTGCACCACTAGCTTCTTCTTGCTGTCAAGCAAGCGGCAAGCCGCAGTGCCCTTGGAATGCAGTCCTGACTGCGGTGGCCCACGATAAACGCAGATAATGCAGCATCCCGCTGATGTAAGTCGCGC
Organism: Colletotrichum phormii; assembly: GCF_030913505.1. Classification (NCBI taxonomy): domain Eukaryota; kingdom Fungi; phylum Ascomycota; class Sordariomycetes; order Glomerellales; family Glomerellaceae; genus Colletotrichum; species Colletotrichum phormii. Next base: position 2,094,762 of record NW_026851445.1, on the reverse strand, counting down.
TCGTCCTCATCGGCTTTCAACGGGATCCAATTGCCGGGCAACATCTGCCGGGACATACCCTGTCCTCAAAGCGCAATGCTGAAAGGGGGAGAGAAACTCTCTCGTCGTCATCGAGTTCAGCTGAAGCGGCAATGCAAGTCACAAACCGTCGTGCTTGCCCTCAACCCTTCACCATCTCTCCCCTTTCTTGCAGGACTTTCCACGCACGAGCCAGATACTGGACGATTCTCTACTCTCCCTCCGTGAATGGTCAATGGATGAGTGGATAGATGACAATGCCTGGCTGACTCTCCCTTACCCTCCGTCACCCGTGTTCCCTCCTGCGATGCGGCTCTGCCGCTCCGTTCCGTGGGTCCGCCTGTTCTGCGCTGATCTTTTGATACGCGCCGGGAGAAAACTGATGTATCTTCCGCGCATTTTTTCTTCATGCCGTGTACAAACGTGCTCTCACCTGAAGGGGCCTTGAATACCACCGGATCATCCGTGAGCTCGTGGAAACAACGAAAATCTCCCTTCCGGACGTCTTCCGGATGAAAGGGTTTTCATCAAGACGATACAGGCACGTACACAGTCACGACAGCCTACCACATCAGATGTCAAGATGTGTTCCCCAAAGCCTTGCAAAAGGCCCATCCCTTTCGCTGACCTGTCGATTTCTGTGCCGTCTTGCCCGAGACCCTCTGTCTCGGTGCGGTCGCGATGGAGAAGGGTCGCGACTCCTTGTTACACATTGTCTCGCTAGGGCGGGTGAACGGCGGGTGGGACAAGATGGCGGGTCTCACGGGTGAATTTTCACCACGAGGACGCGACCATGACGGTATAAACCGTTGTCGATGATGTTTGGTGGTTTGTGTGAGGAATGTGAACGAGTCATTGGCCACGTACGCGCATTGCGGCCGCGAGTATGGGAATTCGTCATGCTTCATTCCTCGGCCGTGCTCTCTGCTCCGTGCTCTCAGCTGAGTTGGACCGATGTAATCAGCCTTGGTCTATGGTGGTTTGTCGACATATAGGTAAATGTACTACCACGAGACTACCCTGAGTGCCTGACTAGGAGAATGTGCCACGAGGCTTTTGGTGTGTTATTTTTCACCCGCATCAAACGGATGGCTTTCGACTGTTAAGAGCCCAGCCCTCGTGAGGCCACGTAGGGGTGATTCCGATATATAGAATCTAAGCTGAAGAGGAGAGATTTGGAGCGGGGATTCCGCAGAGGAAAAACGTTCAAGTGGGACCACCGCGGAATCGGCGCGGTAAGTCGTGGCAGAATCCGGGCCTTAGCCCGGATCCACTAATCGGGTCCAGCCCGTAACATCGACATACTCATTCCGTCAGGTGCCGAATAGTATCGACACATTAAGTTACGTCCTCATTCAGGGTAGTAACAAATGACATATTGATCTGTCCCGACTTCTATCATATACTCGTATCGATCGATGAGACTGAGAATTAGAGAATAGGGTCCAAAGAACTAGGCAACGATGCTGACGCGATCCGGCACTCGATGGGATTGACCTAGCTCTTATACGTTCTTGTACCACAACTTCACTGGCTGAAATGCACCTTGACTAAGTATCAAGCTCTTGAACCCTCATGTAGATGTTCAATGCCTTCCGTGAAAGACGTTTTTCCTACTGGAGTCGCCGCCGGAGGCTAATACTCAAAGGGACTTAGCAGAGGCGTCTCCGTCCCTTCCAAGCCCAGGCATCTAGGCAAGCACGCAAGGTCACAATAGATGTGGCTGTGCTATCCCCATATATGTACCGTGTGACAAAATGTCAGAATACAAGTTGTTAATTTGTCTTATCTGACAGTATCCTGCCTAAGATAAGGTAGCTTGAGACCGGCCGGTCTTTCCGTAGCTGTATAGTAGTGACCGTAACTTAGTATTCTTAACACTTGACTTGCACCATAATACAGTTTTGATGAATGCTTCATCACCTTTAGTCAGATGATTTCGCTTTGATGGCTAGCCTCATGAGGTTAATGACTACTCAAGCAGGCTATACCGAGCTTTCATAAGTTCCTACTCGCCGTTTTTCTCTTTTGTAGTCTCAATTTCCTGGCTCCCATCTTCACTATCAGTATCAATCCACACCGAATCTGACTCCGATGAGTACTCCGCTGTAAAACTCTCCAAAAACCTAGCGAAGAATTGTGTAAGGTAATGTTCCAAACCCAAATCATCGAGGCTGCGCTGATAACCGCTCTCTAGGATCTCCTTCGATTCCACCCACTTGCCAAGTTTGTACTTGATGTTTCCCATATGATACATTCAATTAAGTACATCCTCCCCAGTGTCGCCATAAATGCTGTTGGGCAGCGATTATCAGGTAGGGGGTCAATGGGATGTATTGATGAGTATGAAGAACGAGTGGCTATGGGAATATCCCGACTATCTATATAGTGAGTGGAAGACCCTTTATACTGGCATATCCTTGGCAAACTTAGTCATGCTTGTGTAAGACCATATTGTTTCATAGGCATAGTGTGACAATCGTTGTAACGAGTGTACTGGGATGGGCCTGACAAATGCCTTGATACAATCGAAGCGCGTGAGCCATACTCTCCTCTGCGTCTCCGAACAACCCTTGTCCGTATTGCAGAACGGACAAACGCCTAATTGCCTTGGCCTCCTCTTCCGATCCATGTTCAAGTTCTCCGAAATTCTTGATAAGATGCACAACTTGGCGCTGAATATCGATTGCTTCCTGAAAGCGCTGTTGTTCGCCTAAGACATCCGCCATCGTGCCCAATAATCTAATGTTGATATCAGACGCTTTGATTCTGTTTAGGTTATTGGGTATAGCCTGACGACAGACTGCCTCTGCCTCTTGCAGTTTTTCTTGCGTGGCAAACGTACCTGCCACTTCATAGGCAAGCTCAAGATTAGAGTCTTTGCTGGAATCAAACGCCTCTTTGATCAACTTCAATACCTGCAAGCAAGTTTCTTCCGCTTCTTCCGTGTTGTCCAACTCCTGAAATGTCGTGCTTAAGTAAGCCATCAGGCATGCTCTGTGCACGAGAAACTCAACATTGTTTTCTTCAAGTTGTCCGATGGCACCAACTAGCAAGTCTTTTGCTTCTCTGTAGTCCCCTAACTCTAGATACAACATAGCAAGAGAGCTGATTGTGTAAAATCTGGTCGCACTATCCTGCGGTTGGATGACAACCAAACCAACGAGCGTTTGCTTCGCGTCTGGTTTGCGGTCGAGAGATTGGAGAATAATTGCCTTCAGTCGCACTGCGTTAAAGTAGAGCTCTGTCAGCTTACTTTGTCCTAGTGAACCCAAGTTTTCTTCAGTCATGTCGAGTGCGAGCGTAAGTCGGCCCATACTCCAATACAGTTCCGCTATGCAATTTCTAATCGGGAGGGTCAAAGACTTATTCGTGACGGTATTTTTAGCATCGGCTGCCAATACAGCTTGGTAATGAGGAAGATCCTTATAGAGCACGCCTTTGTAAGAACTTGAGGAGACCTTGCACATTGTTGCTAGTGCTTTTCCGACGAAACTATCTGCCAAGCCTTTCCGATTAAGCCATGCTGCAGTTGCCAACTGGACGAGGCGGTGCATTTTCAAGGTCTTGTTTTGGCTTTCCTTGATGAACGAAAAGGCCTTGAGAATACCGAGAGCTCGCTCTAGAAGCCCTGAACTTCTATGGTGGAATCGAAGTGCTCTTCGACATGTCCGGTTTCGTCATTGCTTGATGTCGCAGCGCCACACGTGGCGCTGCCGGTTACTGCCGTACGATACCGCTTTCCACAAGCCGATTACCCGTCTTGTACGGTATATAGATAGTGTTGGTATACACGTCAGCAGGGCAACCGTACGGTTGGAACGAAGTGTCAATAATGGTCTATTATTGCTGCGTCTTGAGGTGGAAGGAGGAGGTTGTGGGCAGAGCCCACGGCCTCTCAGAAGTGGTATGTAAGGGGTCGTTTGTAAGTGCCCATACCGCCTTCCAGATCCACCTTTTCTGCCGACTGCTCAGAGATCCAACAGATAGGACCCTCATACGGGTCTTCCACTTAGAGGAATCAAGCCACTTTCTACTATACAAGTCTTCCACTTGCTACCTCGCTTTGTGATACTTGATGAGGGGTCTTGGTCATCGCTCTCATATTCATAGCCTTCCGCTGGGTATTTCTCCAAGTACATAGATGGTCATGAATCGCCTCTTGATCGCTTGGCGATCAAAGAAAGCCATCAATGACATCATCTCAGCCGCAAGTGCATATTTCTTCTTGATATGTGTTGGTATTCCTTTCACAGGGAATTTGGTTCGAACCGTAGGGTCCTGGGGGTGACGAAGTATCAATATCTCTGTATTGATTGATTCTGCGTAAGGAGTAGAATGGAGATTCCAACCGGAGGTTGGGTGGGTAGTCGAGGTCTAAGTGTACCCCCTCGAGGTGGCCCATACTCTGCCCCTACTCGCGGCCGAATTGAACTTCCAATCCGACAATATGCTCGAAAGACACCACCCAGGTAGCCATTACTGCCTGTGGAATCTCGTTACAGTAGAAATCGAAATCGGTTTCCTTGTTCATAAACAGAAACTCTTCTGCGCACAGATGTTTGTGGATCCGTTTGCTGACAGGGTACATGACAGGGCCCCGACGGTACCTTCTTGATGACCTCTATAGCCGATCACAGAAATTGCTTTTACACTGTGTTCGTGGATTAGACCCATGTTGCATAATCCAACATCCACAAACGGCGGCGATAAGTGCAGTCTACGAATTATGCCACTTGATCACATCCCCCTGTCTGTATATACAGAATTGGCTGTGTCGATGCGTGCGTTTGCTGATTACTATGTGTCTGAGGTTAACCTCCTAATTCTGCTTCAAACCAGATTACGCTGAAAATATAGCATCAAGATGTTTGGTTTGACACCAAACTTCAGTTTTGCACTGATCCATCACCTATTCTGGCTTCGATTACCCCGCTTAGGTCCCTATAATTATGGTTTCTCCCGTGTAAAAGTGTCAAAGTATCTCTTTATATATTGGAGGCTCTAGTCCATAGGCTCCCCGAAAAAGTACTACCGCGGATAGGTTCTCTCGAAGCGAAGGTTCATTTTGATGCTGCTCGATCTATAAGTATATCGGCCTCCGAATTCCGATATCCTGCCGATAACCTCGGTAGGCACGACTGTATCTTGATATAAGCGAGATATGTTCTGCTAACGGTTGCACTATCCCATCGGGTGCTGATGGACAGCACTTTCGCCAAGACCATGAAATACCCACAATGTATCCACTATTACCCCGCATTTAAAGGGGTACTTGACGATACGTCACTCATCCCTATGCTCTTTTGCCTATTATTATCACTATCATTACCATCTTGATTGATACTGTGATGTCTTCTGGTGATTCTGATACCTCTATTGCATCTAATGCTTCTATTACTTCTATACGCAGCTGTATAGTAGTTGAGGTCCACCCAGAAGACCTTACTGCTGCCTGTAATACAGACTGTACGCCCGAGCGCTGTGACGCAGCTACAGTCCGGCCCCACGAACCTCCGGCAACTCAGCATGGTCCTCCGGGCTCCTTCCGACCCTTCAACGTGCCGGCCCGGGCCCAAGAGATACGGGGGCTACCGGCAAGCCCGCTTGAACTGTTCCTCCAATACGTTCCGCAGAGCCTCGTAGAGCAGTGGGCCCAGTGGACGAATACAGCACCGTTGTCTAGGGAGGGCCCTAGGGCTAGACGGGCTACAGACAAAAGGAATACCTCTATTCCATGGGAACAGCATAGGAAGGGATCAAGAAAGGTATCTTAACCTTGTACCTATTGTGGTAATAGGAAGGCTTTAAAGGAGATATCTGGGAATGCCATCGCTCGGCAACGACGGCAGACAACTCGAAAGGGCTGCTTAGATTGTAATGTACCGTTATGTATTAGCAAAGATTGCTGGTACCTCTGGCACACCCAATATTTATAGGAAATAGAGGTACTGCAGCCCTATTGGTTAACTTAATAAATTTGCAAGCCCTTATTGGCTCTACCCCGCCCTTGGCGAAAGTGCTGTCCATCAGCACCCGATGGGATAGTACCTAATATTGCTGCATCGTAGTATGAGCTGATCCGGGATATGATATTTTCTGGTGAATTTACTAATAATAGTATAGTAGAGGCCGTAGGATGTAGCGCGCGGACGGTGCATAATATCCGAGCGAATCTTGAATGCTTTGGGAATATAAGAGCTCCTCCTAACGGAGTTGGATGCCCGAGGATGATTATGCCGCTAATGCTTTATGCTTTGTGCGACCGGTTGATCGAAAAGCCTAACCTATACTAAGACGAGATAATTATGTTCCTTTGGGATGAATTCGAGACTCTAGTGACGGCTTCCAGTATCAGTCGCGCTTTAGCTTTAGCTGGGTGGAGTAAGAAAGTGGCCCGACGGGTTGCCTAAGAGCGAAACGCAGATCTGCGGGACTTCTATCTCCATGGGTTGTCGGCTTTCCGATCCTATCATCTTATTTTTGTTGACGAGTCAGGGTGCGATAAGCGTGCTGGCTTCCGGCGGACTGGATGGTCTCCTTTGGGAGTAACTCCAGTTCAGGTTGCTCGATTCCATCGCGACCGACGGTACCAGGTGTTGCCTGCTTACACGCAAGATAGCATCATCTATTCGCGTGTCTTTCAGGGCACTACCGATAGTACGGTATTCGAGAGCTTTATTGAGGAGCTCCTCCCTTCTTGTGGGAGATGGCCTGAGCCGAAGTCCGTAATTATCATGGATAATGCTTCTTTTTATCACTCTAAACGGATTCAAGAGCTCTGTGCTAAAGCAGGTTGTTACAACCCAACATGCATAACAAGGCCAGGGGGCCCGCCCCACAGGCCTGCGGCGGCTATCTACCTGATATACGCAGAGAATCCGGGAACTCAGGTGACTCCTCATTGAACGGAGAAACTATGGAACAAGTCACGTGACGCTAAGGAAAGTGAGCACACCATAAGGTGATCACAGTGATCACCCAAAGTGAGCGTATACCTCGAAAGGTACCCACTGTTAGTAATTGTTAAGGTTATAGAGGGCTACGGCCCACTGCACTATCATCTCTCAACATCAGCCCATACGAGCTGAATTCCACGACCATGGCGGTCTCCCTAGATGTAGGGCCATCGATCACGGTTCACGGGGACGCCGGTATATCTCGGCGGTCGGGACGAGTCCGGAAGCCGACTGCAAAGGTCAGAGTGGTTGAGCAGGTCAACCACCAGGACAATTCTGAGCTCAAAGACGAGATCAATAAGCTTTCGAATCTGGTCCAGGACCTCCTGCGTCGGGACGCCGAGAGGGAACAGTTTTTGAAAGACTGTTTGACGAAGATCGAATCCTTGGAGAGAGAGCTTCAGGAGGAGAAACAGCGTTCCAACCGGCATCAACGTGGTCTAGCAAGGTCTATGCACGCTATTGGCACAGGGCCTAGCGAGACTGAACTGAGTTCCCAGGGGCATCCCTCGCACACAACCCAGAACCAGCCGCCCCCAGTCCGTTCATACGCGGCGGCGGCGAGCCAGCCACTGTCCAGAAGACAGGATGAACCAACGCCAGCCAAACAAGCCGCAAAACAAGCTACAAACCGGGCGGCCTTAAAGGATCTACGCGTCTTCGCGCGTCTATCGCCTGAAAGCCCGCTTCGGAACGAGAAAGCCTACGACATATACATCTTCGTTCGGGAAAGGCTAAGTCCCCAAGCCCGAGAAGCCCTCAAGGGGATCGACCATGTCAAGACAGGATTAGCACTCCTACCTTCGTCAATGGAAGGTGCAAAAGTCCTGCTAGAGAACAGAGAACAGATCGCTGCCCTTCTCCAAGCGCAAGCGATCGAGCAACGCGATACCTGGATCCGAGCCTATATCGCAAACGTCCCTTACACCAGGCATTGTCTGGTAACCAACACTGAGCTGGAAATCACGACCGAGGAGCTCCTTGAAGAGATCCAGGTCTCGACGAAACTCAAGCCTGAAAAAGCACACTTCTCTAGGAAGGACGAAGTCGAAAGGCTAGGCACGGTGACAGCCTGGTTCAAGGCGGAAGCCGTAAGGCAACTACCAAGACGCCTCCGTTTGATGGGGGCCAGCGTTTTTGTAAACCTGCAGTTCCCGAAGGAGAAGAGGTCTCCTCAATGTCTCCGCTGCGGCGGTTTTCACAACGAACGAACGTGCACCAGAAGGAAGAGATGCCTCAAGTGCAGCTCTCCTTCCCACACAACTGATCAACACCGGGCACCCTGCGGCGGCACTGAGGGTCACGATGGCTGCGACTGCCCCTTTAAATGCCCGTCGTGTAACGGGCCTCACGCCGCCTTCGATGCGACTTGCCCTATCCAACCCAAAGTGGTGAAGGGGGTAGTCCAGAGGAGGGATAAGGCTCAGCTACGGGCCATCCGAGCTGAGGGAGAAAGATTATGGAGAAATGCGACCCAGCAGTCGCATCGACATTCCCGTGAAGAAGAACAAGCGATGGACTGTACCCCGGCGAATGAGACACAAAAGAAGAATACAGCCCTCTAAAACCCTGCAAATCATGCAAGCGAATGTGGGCAGGCGGGCATCCGCCCACGAAACAGCACTGAACCTGGCTTACGCAGCCCAGATCGATATACTCCTAATACAAGAGCCGTCTATCCGTTCGGAAGAGAGGAGGCTCACAAGACACCACCCAGGTTTTGAGACTTTCACCCCAGTAGATAACTGGACCGAAGACCGTCCCAGGGTACTTACCTACCTCCGCAGAGGAACTGGGGTACGAGGCGTACAAACACGGCCTCTACCCGATCCATCCACAGACCTGCTCTTCTTACGACTCCTCTCAGGAACGAAGGAGGTCCTCACAGTCATCAACGTATACAACGCCCCTCGTGGCTCTCTGCGATCTGGCCAGGCTCTCAGGAACATCCTAGCGGCCTGGCAACCCAAACCTGAGGATCGAGTACTGATTGCGGGGGATTTTAACTTACACCATTGGACGTGGCAGCCCGAGGCCACGAGTTCCCCGGACGCTGAAAACCTAGTAGAATGGGCAGAAGCCGCTAGCCTTGTCCTAATGTCACCTATAGGTGAACCCACGCACAAAGGCGGCAACACCCTAGATTTATGCTGGGCGTCCAGCAACCTCCATGGGGCTTCCACCAGCATAGAAACGTCACTACACACGACATCAGACCACGAATCTCTGCTTACCCGGGTCCCCTTGGCCCTGATCGATTCACCCAGCCAGACCCCGGGAAGGTTTCGGCTCGACACGATGGACGAGGAGCTTTTCCTCGGCATCATTAAACGCAACTTACAACCCATGCGCCGCACTGCAAGCAACATCCAAGACCCACAGTCTTTAGATCTCCTAGCACAACAGCTTACGGACTGTCTTATTAAAGCACTCACGGCTTCCACAAAGCGCACGCTCGGGAAAGGTACAGGGAGACCATACTGGAGCGAGAGCTGCACACGTAAACACCGAGCCTATGCGAGTAAGCGAGCGATGTTAGCAAGACTCCGCGCAGCCGGAGTGAACTGCCAATGGGAAGAAGAGGAGGTCGAAGCTCTAAAACAGGACTTCCTCTACGAATTTAAACGCTCCAAGGATGCCTTTTGGAAAGATAAGATCTCCTCAGCCTCCTCAAGCAAAGACATATTTGAAATGGTCGGTTGGCACAAAGCCACAGGATCCTTTCAGACCCCGCCACTCCGAGATGTAGACAACCAAGACACGCTTGTCTCACAACCAAAAGAGAAGCGCGACTTATTTACCCGCGTCCTCCTTAGAAACGCTGCAATCTCCGAGGACATACCAACAGAAAGCCCAGTCCTACAAAGGCAAGCTACGCTTCCTTTCCCGCAGGTTACGAAGGACGAGGTACGGTCTTCGGTTCTCACCGCGGGAAACACGACTCCTGGGACCGACGGAATCACTACGACTGCTTTGAAAATAGCATGGCCAGTTATCGAGGATATTGTCCTCTCACTTTATAGCGGGTATATACGCGAGGGTTGGCATCCTACTTGTTTTAAAGAAGCAACTCTCGTGATCCTAGCAAAACCGGGAAAAAGAGACAAGACACTCCCGCGCTCCTATAGGCCAATTGCGCTCTTGGCCGTCCTCGGAAAAGGCTTGGAGAGACTCATCGCCAGACGACTTGCCTGGATCGCAGTTAAACATCGTGTTCTGCACGATCAACAGTTTGGAGCACTCCCTCTTCGCTCTTGCAGCGACCTCATCGCAGCGGCCATCCACGACATCGAGTGCGCCTGGCAAAGAGGCCTGGTTACCTCTATGCTTACGCTCGATATAAAAGGGGCTTTCGACGCCGTGCTCCCAGGACGACTGGTCCGACGCCTCTGCGAACAAGGATGGCCGGAGAACCTCGTACGCTGGGTCTCAAGTTTTGTTACCGGAAGGAGAGCAAGAATAAGGCTTGATGGGGAGGTAGGAGACGTCTTCGGTCTCGAATGCGGACTACCACAAGGCTCACCCGTATCTCCCATTCTATTCATGCTCTATATTAAACCTCTTTTCAAGCTAGGCATAGCTCGCCTAGGAAGGAAGCGATCTCGTTTCGGCTACGCCGATGACGTCGCTATCTTGGCAAGCTCAACATCACTAGAGAACAACTATGACATCCTAACCAAGGAATGGAAAGAAACCTTAGGATAGGGCACGACGGAAGGAATCACTTTTGACCTCGATAAGTCCGAACTAATCCACTTCACTAAGAGACGAAAAGACGGAAACCCATCAATCACAGTAGGTTTGCCGGATGGGAGGTATCATACAGTTCAGGCTATCAAAGAAGGCTCTTCTCTACGCTAGCTCGGCGTTTACTTCGACCGTAAACTCATATTCAAGAGTCACGTAAGAAACCTCTCTACAAAAGCATGCCAAGTAGTCAATGGACTACGGGGACTAGGGAACACTATCTAGGGCGCGCCTACGTACTTACTTCGTCGAGCGATCACCTCTTGTGTATTACCCACTCAGTACTATGCATCTGAAGCATGGTGGCCCGGCAAGAGCCGGATAAAGAATGGACGTACTATCTCAAACGGGGTTGGTAGTCTGCTACACCAACTGGACGCGACGCAAACCAAAGCCATCAGAGCGATGGTCCCCGTATACAGAACGACGCCTGTACCGATCCTACAGCGCGAGGCGGCTCTACCCCCAGCAGAGGTGATACTGGACGCGAAGCTCCACACAGCGTCCACCAGAATCCATCGTCTGGACGAGCGACACCCTCTCCGAACGAGACTCAGGGACAAATCAGGACCAGACTCACGGCTACGACGAATGGCAAGCCTCGTAAGCAAAAATACCGAATACATCGATCCGTTAGAACTCCCCCCTTGGGAGCAACTAGCGGACTGGCAGACAGCCCTCGCCAGGGTCGGCTACGAACCTAATAAGACCAAAGAAGAACAGGCCCTCTCCTTTGCAGGCAGGATGGCAACTTTCTCCAAGCGGGACATTATTGTCTACACTGACGGGTCCCAGATATCGGACGGCAGCAGCACCTCCGCCGGAGCAGGCTGGGTAGGGTACCAAGCTACACGGCAGATTTTCCGCGGATCCGAACCACTCGGCTCCCAAACTGAGGTATATGACGCGGAGGCACATGCTGCGTATCACGGCCTGATAGAAGCCACCCGGGCTCCTACGGCTCGTATGGCAGATAACGTCCACATCTGCCTCGACAACCTCGCAGTCGCGGCTAGACTATACTCCCAGAGCACAGGAAGCAGCCAGGCTAGATTTAGGGCCTTCAATAGGCTCTCTTCCTCCTGGACTCGGAGACAAAGAGAGAGCTGGACAACCCCCGGCAGGGTTTATGTTTGGTGGTGCCCTGGGCACACGGGAGTACCAGGAAATGAAGAAGCGGATGCTCTAGCCAAGGAAGCCTGCAAACTAATCCCAAAATCACAACCACAGCCCTCATTAGCGCACCTAGAAAGGCAAGCTAAAGCAGCTGCCTTCCAAGCCTTTGCCAGAAAATGGCTGTCCCAATGCCCTCGGCAATATGCCGACCTCGAGATAATTCTTCACCCCAAGCCGCCCGAACTCCGCCTCCCTCGGCACTTACTAGGAAGGCTATACGCAGCAAGATCCCATCATGGAGACTTTGCAGTATACCACGAGAGATTCGCTCATCAAGATGCGTTGCTCAACTGCAGCTGTGGGAAACCCAAGACACCAGTCCATTTCTACTTCTGCAAGCGTGGACGCAAGGCTACACCGCGCTACCTCCGCCAACGTATGGCTAAAGCAAGCATTGATTTCTTGTTAGGTTCTGCTAAGGGAGCCTCTCTTCTATGCGAATGGATAGAGGAGACCAATTTCTTTTCCGAAATTTGCCCGAGTCATTGAACAGGAACGTTAGGTGAAGACGGTAGCCTGTAATATAGTTTAGATTAGTATAGACCATGTCGGCATTGCGCCCGGCACGTCCTTTTGTTACCAGACGTTAAATACATCATCATCATCATCATCATCAGATACTCTCCTTAACAAGAACAATAACAACAACAAGAACACCAGATTAACCCAACGATATTGCTACCGATCGCGATACCAGGAATACCTGTGTGACTAACCTGTGGTACACGCAAACCAACAGTATCCTTACGCTACGAGCGGGGCTTGACTCGCCTCACCTTGTAAAGCCCCCTTGGCATACATTCATATCTTACGACGTAGACCAATGTGCAAAGGACGTGAGAAACTCCTTTGCATGGTAAACAGTATCTGCTGTATGGCATTCCTGAATCAACATTGCCAACTGACCTATAGGACGGCAGCAAGCACTTGCGCAACCACATTCAACTTGATGTCAAATCAGGCAGCCAATCATGAAAACCTCAGTGCACCAACAGCTGCCACTCTGCCGTTCGGGTGCGGCTGGATCACCTGCCGCCCTGGGTACTTTGCTCCAAGATGAGGCTGTCGCGCTGCGCCTGAAGAAGGGATCGGAAGAGGCGGGCTATCTAGCAGCCATCTTCCCCCTGCCCAACACGCCCACCGTCATCGTGATCAAGAATGGTGACCTCAAGGAGTACATCGTCGCCGGCACCAGCAAGGACGAGTTCGTCAGACGCGTCACAACCGCATTCCGCGGCGCTCAGGGTCAACCACCAGCAGCAGCAGCTCAGCTCGCGGCACCTACTCCAGCACCAACCTCAGCTTCCATACCGACCGCTCAGCCCGCCGACGACCTGTACGACGAGACCCCGTACAACCCTCCCCGCGCTGCCGCCGCAGCCGCCCCCGCCATCACGGACCCTCAACCCGCCAGGCCCGGCACCTCCTCCCCCAGGGTGAGCGGGGTGTAGGATCAAATAAGACCTCAGCGGTAAGATAACAAACGTAGTGAGACTTGTTGCTCTGTACGCCGTAGGCAACAGACACACCTTTTCATCCATCCATGCATTTATCTCACCAATTATCTATTGATGTTATTCGTCACAAAGATAACAAAACAAGAAAAAACTGCACTTTGAAGAATTCTGGCAAGAGGTCATTTGTCTTACTGCTCGCTGCGTATGCAGCTTCCTCGTCGAGGTACCTCGGCAGCAGGTGCAGCGGCTATTGAGATCACTTATGCCTCACAGCCTTACGTTCAACGAGGCTCCTTTAGGACGTGTCTACCTTAGTAGTAGACAACCGAACATAAAAGGGTGAACTGGGCGCCTTCCCTGTCAAGTTTATTCAACATTTCTACACAAAAAGAGACCGACCAGTGAGAAAAATACAGCTATATTACTTATATTGTTGGTATCGCTATTATAGGGATGTTGGTTCGAACCGTAGGGTCCTGGGGGTGACGAAGAATCAATATCTCTATATTGATTGATTCTGCGTAAGGAGTAGAAGGGAGATTCCAACCGGAGGTTGGGTGGGTAGTCGAGGTCTAAGTGTACCCCCTCGAGGTGGCCCATGCTCTGCCCCTACTCGCGGCCGAATTGGACTTCCAATCCGACAACGAGATATATACGTCTTCTCGATCGTCCCCCACACTCCCCGTTGTACATCTGTTCTGCTCTTGTCCCAAGTCCTCAGACTACTCGAGTGAGATTAAAAACAAGAGAATGAGGGACCGGAAGGGAAGGGTATATATACCATAGAACTAACCAGGAAAAACTCTGTGGTTTAGGCACTTAATTAGGAGGGTGTGTTGGTTGTCGAAAGTCAGATATTGGTAGACGGGCTTACGAGAACACTCAAGCGTACCTTGCTTACAAGTTGCCAACATAAACTACGACTCACTCCTCGCTCACCCGTATACCAGCTTCCTCAACTTTCGACCTTGTTAGAATTAATTGTAATTCGGTGAGCCGCTGGGCGGGAAAACCCGGCTCGAGGAGCATAGTGCCTTGGCACTGCGCTGCCTCAAGGAAATCACCATATCACGCAACGCAAGACGAACGACATTGTCATAAACACGTTTGAATAATAATGTTCTTGTCATGATGATGAAAAAGGAAAAACCCCCTATGCCTGCTTCACTAATACAATCATTCCTACTCATCGTCCCCTCTCTCCCTCAATCTTTCCAAGCCAGTCGACGCCGGCTTTTGACTTTCCATCCTGGTATCAAAAAAGGATTTTTCTCGTTGCTCCCCTCGCCTGCCTGATTCTACAATCCCGATTTGGACCAGTAATGGTATCTATAAATGAACACCCCCGCCTTTCTTCCAACGTATGCATGACAGTAATGAAATGTTTGTGTTTGTATGTGTTTGTGTGTGTGTGTGTGTGTGTGTTTCGTGTGTTTTCCCAAAGTCTCCTCCAATGTGTTTACTGAATCTTGATTGCCTCAAACAATGTGAGACTGAGTGCCGTGTCGTTCTCTCCGGCGTTGGGTGTCGGCTCGCTGAGCATCTCCCATTTGCGGTAGATGAACGGCGTTAGTTTATCGGTGCCTTGCATTGAAATCGGCATCTTGATTCTCTGCGGCCCGTTTGGTTGTGTAGTAGATTGCTGTCTATGAGCAAGCACGAATTGCTCCGTCGGTGGGGGCATGTGGCTGAATAAGTATCGGAGGCGGGCATCTGATGATGCTGGATTCTGCATGGTGCCGCCTGTAAGCAAGACTCGCACGCACTGCAGGCGAATGTCGTCCGGCAAAGTATCGACTAGCAGCAGGGCCAAATCGAAGACCTGTTGGCCCAGCGGTCGTCCATTCTGAGCATCCTGGAATGCTAGGTTGTCCAATTCAAGTGTAAGACCAGACAGAACAATCAGGATTCTCGCCCGAATCTCAAAAGCAGCGGCGTTGGCAGGCGGCTTCATGTTGTTGGCGGCCTGGGGTTGAGTCGCTGCTGGCACAGGTTCGTTTGCAGTCGTGTGCAGCGTGATGAACCGCAACAAGGCAGGGAGCCAGTACCTGAGGATTGAGGCGCGCAGGTCTCTCTTGTTGATGTCGTCGGTTGCCAGGAGCTCCCACAGCTCTGCAAGCTTCTCAACCATACCCGAAGTGAGCTGTGATGTTCGGACAGGCGGACGGCCCCTCAAGATCGCCTCGACTACTGAAAGCAGACTTCCCGCGAGCTGAGTGCTTTCTTGAGAAAGAGGATCCGCAGCAGGCGGGTTCTTGTTTGACGGGAACAGCCCTAGGAATCGCAGATGAGCCTGCTTCTTAAGATGTTCCGTAATGTCCTCGCTCAGGTAAGGTAGCATGCTAGTCCACATAACATTGTTGGCTGACACAGCGCGGTCCATCGCCCTCGAGAACATGTCGAACTGAGTGAGAGCCTGTTCGCCTCCTCCCGGGCTCGTCGTACTATCCGCCGCGAGGCCAACCGATAGCTTGAGCTGGCAGAATGGGAGAGTGAACTCGTTTGCCAGTTCCAAGACCGTCTCGAAAGTTAGTGGTGAGTCGTTGCCAGCATCCGGTAGCAACAGCTTGGTCGTAATCTGTGCAAACAGACTTGTCAACGCAGGCTCCGGGTTCTTGATGCCCAGCGCTTGAACCACCGAGGGAGGATCCCGCAAGACCAAGAACTTGAGCAATTGCAGCGCGGTGTCCTTGATTTCAGGGCTCGCGAGTGGCAGCGTCGAAAATTCGACCACTCCCTGTAGCCTTGAGAACTCGACGAGCGCATTCCTCACGAGGTAGACCACATCCTTGTGGTTTCGACGCGGTGCCACTCGTTGCTGAATATAGAATCGGTATGTCTCTTCGGGTGTCAATGCAGTCTTGGCGGGGAGGGGCATCGTCGTTAGAGAAAGGACTTCCTGCATGTAAGTCGTAGTGTTGTTAGGGGGCATCGAGGGGTTCATCGCGATCCTGCCTGCCTCGACTGATGTCGTGGTTAGAATAATGGGCAAGGTGAGACAACCCATGCTGATGAGAAGGGGGTAGATATTCTCGAGCCCAGGGCGTGTCTTCAACGCGCTGATATGGTGGACCCAGTCAGTCATGCGGACGTCAAAGTGTTGAGCGTCGAAAATGCGCAGCCTTCCGAGTAGTGCACTGTAAGCACGTTGTCTGTCCGGTGACTTCAACCAGCAAGATTCCAGCCGTCCGACTACAGTTTGGAAAAGGCGGTCCATGGTGGGCCGATCGACGCTGGTCCCGCTCGTCAGAAGCTTCTCAATCTCTTCGTGTAGTTCGCCCTCAGCATCCTGTAGCTGCGCCGTCATGTTATCAGATACGGGCGAGCATGCGTCGATGGGGTTGTTGCGATCGCATTGGTGAAGCTGCTGACGCAAGTAGACAGCAGTGTTTGTGTACCCGGGCATCAGAGTCGAAAGGTTTGCCAGGGATGCCAAGAGAGGTCGCGCAGCAGGTCCTTGCTCGTCACTAACCGCTTTCAACCTTTCCATCAGCGCGTCGAATAGTTCCTTGGCCACGCCTAATGCTGCGAAAATCGGTAGGTGAACGTTGAAGGTATCGGCGCAGGAGGCAAGAATCTCGGGGTTGGAAGCCCTTGACACCACCTTGACAATTTCGACGAGAACCGAGTAGTCGGAAGCCGCCTCGAGAACAGCGCGAGCGAAGTTGAACATGGCCGGTGAGATCTGGGGGCCGTTCTTCGTCATAATGATTTCCTTGGTGAATATTTGTAGAAGCCTAGCTCCGACCTCAGTTTGCAACGCACGGTTGCTGTTGGAAATCAGCCTGCAGAGCTTTCCGACTGGGACGGGCTTCCGCTGAAGCATCGGATCTCCAGGCGGAAGAGGAAGTCCCATTACATGCTGAATGCATTTGAGAGCTGTGTTGATGTCCTCGGCTTCGTCGCTGACGTCGTAGGATGCTCGTCGTAGGAGACTCGCTCTTGTGGCTTGGGCAGATGAATTGAGGGCGTGGAGAGGGAGGTCAACAAGCAGCCTTGTGGCGCAAGATCCCTCTGCCTCAGTATCGGCCGGTTGTCTCAGTCCGCCTCGGGCAATGAGCCAGAATATGTACCCCTGAAGTTGAAAGTCTCCTGATCGTACGATTTCCGACACCAGCTGGTGGAAGACTTTCTTCGATCTTGTCTCGGTTGGTGGGCTTGCGCTGAGGAACTCGAGAATAGCTGTCGTCACGTCCACTCCAGCAGCCACCCAAACTCGAAGAAGACTGGCTGTGATGTAGACCTTGGCGGTGCCTGGCCGGTGAGGCGAGGTGCACCACTCCAACAAGGTGCGTACTATCATCCCCTTGTCTTCACTAACAGCCCAACACTGCACAGCCAAGTCGGGGCTGTACAAAGACATGAAGGAGGTATCGAGATGCTTGACAAGTATTTGTCGGTTTGCCGGCTGGGAGTTGCTGGCTGATGCAACTAGCTGCTCGTTTCTTACATTAATCCACTTGAATGCGTTTTGGGCAAAGTCGTTTTCGATCGGAATAGATGCAAGCAGAGCGTCTCTGTGCTTGAACCAGGTCGCAGGAGACACGAAGTTGTCCGAGTAGGCGGATAAGAGGGGAGTAAGTAGAGATGTCAACCTCGTCGATAGTTGGGTGAGGATATCGCGGTCGGGATCGTTATGAATCTGGACAGTCAGTTGCGAACTCCTTGTGGGGTCGGGGTTGACATACCGTGTTGAGATGGCTGAGCAACGCATTCACTAATCGTCGGCCATATCTCCTCAAACGAAGCAAGTCTTTCCAGTAAATTTGTGTTATTAGAATCCACATGGGTAGCTTCGATTGTGTCGAGTTCTCCAGTCCGGAGACGAGCCAATCCATGTAGTGGTCACGGTCGAGTAGCTGTTCGGCATAGAGGTGTGTCGCGAGTCGGATGCTATAGCAAGGTTAGCTCGCACAGATGGGACATCGCATGATTCAGACTTACGCATATTGGACCTTGGCTTTCCAGTTGTTATCGCCAAAAGCTGTCGAGACCCCTTCCACAAACTGCTCCACGAAAACTGTCCAGTCTCTGAGCCACTTCGCCTCGCCACCGAGCACAAAGGGTCCCGGGCCGTTCCCCTTTCTCTTGAAGGCTCGTATCTCGTTGGCACCAACGCACTTGACCAGCCAGACTGCTCTTTCTGTCGGCACATTCTTATTGAGACAGTGGTCCAGCAACACTTTGCCTCTAATACCGTGGGGAATCGTTCGGCTCAGTCGGCGCAACGATATCGAAGGGTTCGCCAAGTCCCTCAGCCACATTTCTCGCTTCGTATCGGTTAGGGTAACGCGCGGCGGCGGCTTGAAGGTCGAGGGCGACGAGATCTGGCCATTCAGCTTTCTCTGATTAAGCACCCCGATGAAAATGTTGGATAGCAAGTTCAGACCGCTCTTATGCTTGAGGGCGGGAAACAATGCAGCCTTGGCGGACTGTGTCTCGACCGATGCCTGCGGCTGTTTGTCGTAGTATCCATTCTTGATAATCGATTCGGTATACTGGTCTTCGGGGTGATTTCCGTTCCACGGAAAGAAGTCGGCGTGACCCATGTCTGGGATATCTCGCGCGCCACTGCTTGAACCTCCAAAGCCTGGTTTGGGAGCCGCGTCGGCTCGCGGCTTGCTAAACGGCGCATATCGGGGGGCGATGCTTGGAGTCTCGATGTGGTACGGTTTCGGTCGGCCATCCTTCTTAACTGCAATGACAGGCGCCGGCGCGTCTTTGACGGCGGGTGGGACGACGAATCGCGGACGGCGTTTTGGCATAGGCATCGGGGGGTTATCTACATCAACGGGCTGGCCCTTGGCCGAGGCCGGCGAGCTCATATCGGTAAGGTTTGAGGTTTCGTTCTTGGGCATAAGGCGGGAGGGTGTGAGAGTCTTTGGGGACTCGCTGACGGCGTGCTGGGCAAGCATGGCCTCGTTGGACAACTCCAGCTTGAGGCGAGAGCCTCCCCTCCGCGGCAGCGTGCCATATCTGTTCTGGGCGACGGCGGCATCGTTGGCATCGCCAGTCAGGTCGATGAGGTTATCCTTTCGAACGGGCGACTGGGGTAGGTACTGGGCGGAAAGGGTGCGTTGCTGGGTTGGCCGTTGGACCGACAAGCCCGAGCTGCTCAGTGTTCGCTGCTGGGGCGGTCGCGGCTGGACGCCCATTGGGGTCCTTGAGGTCATCGCAGGCGGAGATTCCGAGGCGACATTGCTATTTTCTCAAGAGATGATCGGTGTTGTATGTAGTTGAGAGGCGCGATGAAGTCGAAGCGCCGAGGCTGCGATGCCGAGTGCCAACGGGTTGACGATGCTGAAGTGATGTTGGATGGAAGGGGGGAGGAATAATCGGTCGACGGATTGATGTCGGGGATCTGACGGCGTCAGCCGCGCTATCTGTGCAGCGGTCGGGGGTGCAAAAGCGGTTTGCGGATTGGGACTGGATTAGCAGGCACTGGTAGGGTGCATGCAGCGGTGCAGTGCGCAGGGCCCTTGGCAAGCCTGGTACGGTACGGAGTACAGCGGCGGCGGATTTGCAAAGTGCGCATGGGATATTTCGTACGGCTACGGATACAGAGACGGGGGGGCAGTATCTCCGAAGGTTCCCGCGTATGCCAGGTTCGCTGATGTCGGATGATTCGCGACGGCCTGCTGGAAATCCTGCTGTTGGCGTGCGCTGGTTGCTGAGACTGTTGAAGGTTGGAAGAACCTCTGCTGTTGTGTCGTAACTGTAAATTACGAGTGCAAGGCGAGGAGACAAGTCGTATGGCGATGGGTGGGTTGCATAGAGCAAGAGTTAAGATCAGGTAATGTGAGTAAAGTCAGGAGGCAGGGAGCGGAGAAGCTCGTGGTCTAGGTGAGAGTTAGGTTGTCACCAAAAGAGTTAACGATGGGGGAGATAGAACTCGGGAAGGCAGAGAGAGGGAGAGGACAACAGAGAGAAGGCGCCTGAGAGGGTGTTTGAATGTGACAGGCACAGTCGCCGAGGTTTGGGGGTACAATGCAGGCAGAACGCAGCGCAGCGTGGTGCAGGGGACCATTAGGTAGACGGACGGCAAAGATGGCTCGGGGTTAAAGTGTGCCTTGGCTCAGCTCAGCCCAGGACTGAGCAGTGAGCAGTCACGCAGTAGTGAGGACCCGACGAATTCAATCCGACCGAATTCAGGCTAAGGATGGGGAATGGGAATGGTAACTGAAAATGGGAAAGGCAACCACCACAAGCAACCTGACAAACACCTTGTGCGGGTGCTGGTGGACGGAACGGAGAGTGGAGGGTGTGGCGTGTGATACGGGATGAGATGGGAAGTGAAAGGGGGGTGTGAACTGAGAAGGGGTTTGGATGAGTAAGTGAGTGAAAGTGAGTGGTGAGTGGTGAGAGTGAGAGGGATAATTAGCGGAGTGAGTGAAAAGAAGGTGTCGGGTGTGTGAGAGTGTGTGGGCGTCCAGGGAACAACAGCTAAATTGCTTTTAGTCGTGGGGCGGGAGCCGATGGGATCTGTGGTTCCAGGGAGCGGGAGTTTTTCTCTCAGTCTGTTGCTTGGGACCGGGAAGGCGACTTGGGGGAGTGGGCTTGTTGGATTAAGCGCCTCATTCACACTCTGTGTTTCCGTACGCCTTTGGTATTGTGTGTGTGAGAGAGTTATTGAATTGGGACTTTCTCCGAGATGGACGCGGTTCACGGACATGTCCAGGCTCATGAGTGCGCCGAGTTGCGGGAAGCTCCCGATAAGCGCAGGGACTCGTTTGAATCTTTCTGCACATACTTTCTGCACCGATACGGATACACCGTATTCATGATAGGTAGGTAGTAAGACCATTGTCTCTGTGCAAGTTCCAGCATTGCAAACTCGGAAGCCGACCCGGGCTCACCAGTTATTGACTGGGAACATCTGTACGAAGTACGGATACTTAGTACAGAGTTAACACCCACTTCTCAGACCACAAGTTGCAAACAAGGACTGAATAGCAACGTCCCGTTCTTGGCTGAGGAAAAAGAGCAGTTTGATGTTTCGGCATAAAGTACGGATACGCGGCAGGCTATAAGGCGGCAGCTGTAGCGAAAATCCGGCGGTAAAAAAAAGACGAGGCTGGGGAGTTCATGTGTTGCAGCGCCAGCAACACAGTAATAAGAGACTGTGACTTTGGTCTTTTGCCAACTTGCAAACCGTAACCTGAGACTGGTTGCACGATGAAGAATTGGTAACGATGCGATGTAATGAGCTAGTAATGGAAATCGGAAGCTTCCTGCGAACAAATTATCGACGACCAGGTCAAGGTGGCGCTACACCCGAATGGGCAAGGTCGCTCTTCGACCAGCTGGGGGAAGAAGAACACACACCCCCCCCCCCTTCTGTCTCTTTTTCTCTCTCTCTCCTCTCAGTCCCCTGATGCCAATGGAACCTCGAAAATCCGCCAGTTCAAGGACAGCCTCCGTCCACTGCCATGGGGTTTTGTCCGTCTCATTGGTTTGTTCAGCCAATGTCTTACAGCTGATTCGCCCACTCCCGCCTCCAAGTCCTCTCTAATGTTTCCGCCCCGGTCTCGTTTCCTTTCTGGTCTTGCTGGCTTGTTCAGTCCCAAAAGGCATGGTCAGCAACGTACTGAGATGTAAGACAATGATGGATTATGGATACCTCTCATCATTATCATTATCATCATCATCGTAAGCCCCCTTTTGCCTTCTCCAAGCTCCGTATCAGACTTGCATCCTCGCGTATAGACTTTGGCAGTCATCAAAATAACCCGAAGCATGCTAAATTAGACAAGTGTCAGTTCGCAGTCGATGCTGACAAGGACCGGGCCACCGCTTAGTAAAGACACTCACTCTCCCGTCTCTTCCTACTACGGATACACCACCTTGACCACCTTACCTAATGTGATGTCTGGATGTACCTGGAGTGGGCAGCACGCAGGAAACCCTGACCGACTAGGGAACCCAAACACCCGGGTGTCCCCTTCGCCCAGCTCCAAATCTTGCTTCCTTCGGGGTTCCATACCGCTGGAATGTCAGAGCTCATCACGCATCGCCAGACGGAAGGGCGGAGAGAGGAAGCCGGAATAGGCTGTTGGCAACTCCTTAGCCGCACTCGGTCCAAGACCCCAAGACAACAACTGCTGCTCCTATCGCCCGGCCTGGCCTTTACTGCCCTCTTACCCCGTCCAATAGAACCAAACGTCCCTTCCATGGGCAGCTTGTCAGTCCCTACCTAGGATCTACACTTGGGCAGTTCGAGCTTTCGCAGAGTGGCAGGTTGGTATTCGTCTCCCTAACTAACTGCCACTTGCATCTTAGCTGCCACTTTCGGGTGCTTCGCTCCAACGCCACCATCCAACCCAAAATCGACAGGACGACGCATCATCGCCCATATCAACTCATTCGCTTCGAGCAGGTCTTGTCTTGCCCTCTGTCTCTTGCATCTGATTTGTCTACAACCCCGTGTGTTTTGTCTCATCCCCCCCCCCCCCCCCTCTCTCTCACCGTCCCATCAGCCCGCTCTCCCGACTCCCGAACAGGTGGTGAGGGACAAGAAGAACAGGCCCAACTCTGAAAATGGTAGACGATCTGAGCGAGCGGCACTGCTATCCGCAAAGGCGGCCACAGATTCACAGCACCCACCACACCCGTTGACACAAAGAACCGGCCTACCTTTTCCCGCGTTTCGTCCAGACTCTCCGGTCTCCTGGGACATCTCTCTCAGTCTCTGGTCCTCATATCCCCGGAGCCTTTTCAATCACTGGTTCAACCACTGATGGAGGGGCTATAGTACCCTTCGGCTTATATCGAACAGCATCCCGGTCGACTGTCCCAACTCTCCTTGGGGTAGACTCCTTCTCCAGGCCCTGGGAAAGTTTGTCTTCGGCCGGCGAACCAAAACGTGCCAAACCACGCCCGCCGGTCTTACTACACCAGACCAGGCACCGGGCCGCCGTGGCACCGCGGCTGCTTGGTTTGCGTTGCGCACGCTGCCCACGTCTTTGATGGCTGAATCGCCGCCAGGTGTCACGCAATCTGCCATCATACTGCATGCGATCCGCCGCTGCAAATCAAGTGGTACCTGGCCGGGGTAGCCACTGAGAAGCCGCCGAACACCTGCCCCAACACAAGAAAAAACACACGATGCTATCGGCCATCTCCTTCAGCTGACACAACCTGCTCTCGTGTGACCTGGTCACCAACACTCGAGACATTTTCTCAAGAGGTGTGCGCAATCATACCTGGTCGGGCGCCGTGCCTGACTTGGTTCGGGCTCTGCTGGTGCTTTGTGGACTTTCGCATGTCAAACAGACCCATCAACGATGCCAGCTGGAGGCCTTTCGTTGGCTTTTGTTCTGTGTTCCACCACTCTCCAAGACTCCTCTCCAGCGGCATCCACGTTTCGTAGAGCCCAGCTGGAGCTGTCCGGCCCTTATTCGCCAAACGACACCTATAATCTTAGGCTTCGTGTCGCTGCGACCAAAGCCTGCGTCTCGACGGCTATTTGGGCAAGCACGGGCCACGATGGTCGACATTCGATAGTAGGTAGCAGTTTAGCACACCGCATCTCCAGACTCCAAGACCATTTCCCAACAATGCCTAGAGCCCCAGGCCCTAGAGACGTCGAAACCTCCTTTCGAAAGTTCCAAGCGAACTCCAAAAAGAGTCCAGGGCCCTCCTTCCTCTCCTGCAGGCCCCGTGTGGGGGAATAGCTGTGCCTGCAGGGCAAGACGGCCGCGGCCTAGCTGTTATCTCATGCTTTTTTGCTGCAGAGGCCCGCATACGGCGATACTTTCCGCGCCAGATAACGGAGGGATTTCGTAAGGGTGACGTGCAGGCGCGCAAAACGAAATGCTCCGGCAAAGCCATGCTGCGAATGATTGCCACGGAGAAGACGCCGGAGTAATATGCGGCTGTCCTGCTCTTCTCCTTTTTTTTCATCTTCCTTTTGGACCCTCCGTAGGCCGCATCTTCCGAGGCCCCGCAAACTTCGGCCCCCCAGAGTGTCCACGTCCCAGAGTCAGACATTTCGGGATCCTGTCGTATCTCGCCTACGGAGTGTTGGCACACGTTGGCAATGTCCAGCGGAGGTTATCCGTACTGCAGTCTGTAACCTTTGCCTTTCTCCAATTCCCGGGCGTAGTAATACTCGTGAAGTCGAATTCGGTAGCGGAACGAACACCATGGGAGGGTTGAGCCCGTCGGCCGGAGCGTCCCCTTTGGCTTTGCACTGGGCAGACGGCGATCCCCATGTGTAGTATCAGGTTCTGGAAATCCCGGGCACGCGAGTGAGCCTGTCGTTATCGGAATCCGCGACCCTCGGAATCTCAGCAACTTTGCTTCCCACTGTCAGATCGGTTCGTGGGGCGGCGTTCGGAGGGGCCGCTTGACGGCTCGCGCGCGGACACACCCCCCCCTCCCCCCTTCCGGGAGAAGGAAAAGGGAGGGGGGCGTGGATGCAGGAGAAAACGTGTCGTCGGCTGAGTGTGTGCAAGCGGGGCGGGGCAATCGGCCGGCCTTTCCTTTCCTTCCCCAGCTCTTTGGGCCTTGGGGTCGCGTATATGTCTGCCTGGAGACTTAGGCATCACATATCTGTTGGAGGTGCAATTGCGGCCCGTCACTCGGGGAGAGCTTCATTCGCGCATCCAGGACGTGGTTACCCATCGACCCGAACAGCCTCCGCCATAGCTCCGTCGTCCCACATCTCCCCCTTTTGTACAGCACATCCGTTCGACAGATATCATAATGGCGTCCAAGCGGGATATGCGCCGGCCGGACCTGAGTATGTTGGACTCCTTGTCCTATCGCGAGTTGCTCCCCCTTTGCTAACCTCTGCTTCCGCGTAGTCGTCCCCTATCAGGAGCCCAAGGCCAAGGGCGACTCCACCGAGCTCTCCTCGACGCTGTCCTCTACCCTGCCAATGGCTGCGATGCTTACGCGCAACAAGTTTATCGGATGGTACGATGTATTTCCCGTTCACATTTGACGAGATGGAAGCGGTTCTGGTACTGCTGCAAGCTGCGAGCTATGGCGACAAGCAACCACATTGCCGATATACATGGGCTTTGGTTAAAGATCAGGCTTACTGACGGGTTAACAAAAACAGGGCTTCCGTCGTCTTCAGCATCCAGACCTGGCTTGGAGAGAGCGAGGAGACCAAGAAGAGCTCCGCGACGCCGGGGTACTTCTCCGTGGGCATGTCAGGTATGTGGTATCCCCTTTGTCGCAATTACCATGAGCTCGGTCACTAATGTTATACGACAGTCATGGCTCTCGCCGTCAGCTACCTGCCCCTCTTCCTCCCTCCTCCCGCTCAACGAGGAGGCGCCGCGACTGGCACCGGGCCCGCTGCCCCTGTCCCTCCTGCGTGAACACGATGTCCACATAACGAGCTGGGAAGAGGGTGGTGTAGGAGTATGTCCAATATCACATACGGCTGCAACATGAGAAGGTGTACATGGGCAGTGTCTAGGAGGGCATTTTGACGAGTCGATGATGGCGTCAGGGGGATAAAGCATGGTGGAAAATTGTAGTATAATACCTCTCTTGGAGAAAACCTAAAAGCGGGCGGAAGAAACGCCACGCGGTTGATACTCAAAAACTTAATAGCATCAAGTCGAACATATCGCATCGCAAACATTATGCAATATTGTCCTCGTGAGGCTTAGGGGGTTCAGATAGCAAGAGGGACGTTATCGCGTTGTGCAATTATCGATGCAAGGGGTGCTCGTTTGATGTCGTCATATGCGACCGACCAATAACCGGCTTTCATTCCGACTGCACTTGTGTACCTTCACATCCAACTTACGACTCACTTACAACCGCATCATTCACTCTGTACACGTTCGTATTTCTCTCAGAGTTTCGCACGTCGTTCCAGTAGGATCTTTTACGTCGTCTCCAATAGTGGAAACTCGGCATAGTAGAGAGAGGCGCGCAATGGCGTCTTCGATAACCGAGGCCTCGGTCCTCGCTGCCTTTGACGAAAAGGTGCGGGATGGGATTGTGATGTACGCTGAGGATATGGAGAAGATTTACCATGAGGATCAAGGCTTCAAGGTATTGTTCTCTCCTTTCATACTCTATTTTCATCATTGAGGTTTGGGCGTAATTAGAGTGTTTCTTCGCCTCTTTCTTCGGACTTGATGAGGATGGATAAGACTGGCGGTAATAGCGGTTAGGACGGGGAAGAGGAAAGGCTTCAAAGCCAAGATAGTGTGGGAATTACGAAACAGAACTGATATCCTTCCTAGTTTGAGTTTCGTTTGACGGCTGCGTTGAAGAGTAAACCTGCCGCGGTGGAAGACAACGCGGAGCTAGATGACGCCGATGATGAAAAGGGGCCTTCTCAGACAACCTCAACCTCAACCTCAACCTCAACCTCAACCACCACCGCAAACACCGTCACACCCTCACACGCCAACACACATACCAACGACACCAAGCACACCAACGACAAAATCACCCTTGACGAGGAAGGGAACCTCCCCGGAGGCGACATCAGCATCGCAGGCTTCGAGCTCACGACCATCCCCAGCGGCGGCGGAGAAGGGGATGAAGAAGCCACGCATGTACTAGCCTTCAATAAGTTCTGCGCGTATAGGCCGCATCTGCTCCTCTTGACTGCCGACGGGAGGAGGAGGCAGTTTGAGGGGTTGGATAAGCGGGATCTCGGAGCTGCGGTTGAGGTTTTGGGGGGGTTGAATGGGGGATGGGGTAGTGATGCTGATGCTGATAGTGACAAGGAGAAGAGAAGACAAGAGTATCTTGTCATTTTCAACTGTGGTAAGGAGGGCGGGTGTAGTCGGTTGCATAAGCATATGCAGGCTATCCCTGCGCCGGATGCGATTCCCATGTGGCCTGATCTCGTCGACTCCGGGCCCAAGACGGAGGCGGATGACAGTGGGAAGCAGCAGCAGCAGCAGCAGGAGCCGCCGTTCCGGTACTTCATCCACCACTTCACCGGCCCATCACCACCCTCAAAAAACGACCTCACTGCGAGTTACAAACACATGCTCCGGCAGGCGACGGAGCTGATCCCCGGCCGGGAGAAGGTGGTGGAAGAGGACGGAGATGGAAGGGCCGTGGCGGTGCCGCATAATGTTATCCTTGGGAGACGGTGGATTGTTGTGGTTCCGAGGGTCAAGGCTGGTGTTGATGGGGCGGATGTGAATGCCGTGGGGATGTTGGGTGTTGTTTGGGCTTCGAAGGGGGAGACGGTTGGGAAGTGGAGGGAGTTGGGGGCGAGGAGAGTGCTTGGGGAGGTTGGAGTTAGGAGATGATGATGGTTGAGCTTTGTGGGGGATGGTGAAATGGGAGGTTTGGAGGGGACTCGGGGTAGTTCGATGGGCTTGAAGACTGTGGATTGTGATGGTCGTTAGATGTTATAGAGAGATTGATAGACAGACAGACGTGAAGTGGCGTGGAGTAGAACTTGGGAGTCAGCAGCTATAGATAAACGAAGACTCTATTTCATCATATGAGTCTATTCCGTAGCCATAGCTTACGGCTCTTCTTAAGACTAGAGTTCCTTCTGGGTTGGTGATTGGCATTGTGTTGGTCTATACCGGTCCAAGATCGAGAAACCCATGACCGTAAAGGCCATGATTTTCAACTCCATCCTGAATTCTAGGTAGCTTGAGTCGGGGATCGTCTGCGTTTTCTTATTATAAGCTATTTTAGACATTACATTCGTCATCATTCAGCGTAAGTCAAGAAGGGCAACGCATTCATCTGCCATTGAGACACCCCCATGTGCCCAGCCCCTCTCAGGGAGTACCCACCTCAGTAATCATTCGCAGTAGACCCATACAAATGCTCCCCCGTCTCAAGAACTTCAACCTCATCACCGACATGGACATATAGCCCCTTCCCTTGCCTCCTGGCCTCATCCAGGTCATCGTCCTCTGGCACGCAGTGCATCCCGAGGTATCCCAATGCCTTGGGGTTCCCCGTTTCAGGGGTGCGGTGCTCAATCAGCGTTGTGCTAGGCTGTGGTTTCCCCTTCTTCTTCTCAGCGGACGCCGGGTTTTCAGTGTCGAAAGTTGCTGTTGCGAGGTTGACGTTTGGCATTGTGCAGCGTGAGGTTCTGCAGACGACGGAGAGTTTTGATGAGACGTCGGCCCGCGGCCTTCGGGGACTTGAGAATTCTCCCTTTGGGATGATGCGGTATCGTTTCCATGTCTCTTCCACGTATGCCGGCGCTCCGGTAACCCATAGATTCGCGCGGAAGCGGAGGGCGTCTAGGGGTCTATTCTCCGGTGGTAGTAGCGCTGACACGGCGTGGACGGAGGATAGACTGTTGAGGTTGACGGGCTGCTGGTCTGTGTATCCGTGGACGGCG
Organism: Colletotrichum phormii; assembly: GCF_030913505.1. Taxonomy (NCBI): domain Eukaryota; kingdom Fungi; phylum Ascomycota; class Sordariomycetes; order Glomerellales; family Glomerellaceae; genus Colletotrichum; species Colletotrichum phormii. Next base: position 2,066,101 of record NW_026851445.1, on the reverse strand, counting down.
GGCGAGCCGATGTAGCTCACTGGCGCGAGGTTGAGGGTCGTCCGGGTCAAGGTCTCGGATGTGCATCGTGTGAGCGTCAGGCCGCGGTTAGGCGGGATGGATAGGAACTTCTTCAGTTTGGGGAGAAGGGTTGTGGCGACGGAGGGGATGCGGGACATGTCTAGGCCGGATGCGTCGCGGGCGTGGATGCCAAAGGTTTTGAGACCAATGTTGTACTCATCTACAAGGGTTGAGGGGGGATTCAGGGGCACAATGAAGGAGACTTGGGGCGTTGCGGAGGGGTTGAAGGGGTTGGAGAGGAAGGTCTCGATGCGCTGGGTCCAGGTTGGGGGATCTGGGTCGGAGAATGTTACGAGGACGCAGCCGCCGGCTTGAACTAGGGGGTCTCGCTGGTCGCTGTTCTTCCTCGGGAGGTAGATATCCGTTTGGATGTGGCACATGTTTGGCTTTGTGCGCTGGCTGATGAGTTTCCAGGAGACGGAGCCCGTTTCCGGGTCGGGCGTCTCGGCGGCGAGGGCGAAGCATCTGTCGTATGCGAAGCCTGTCTTTGTGAGGAGGGCTCTGTCTACTTCGATGAAGCCGCAGGATTTGATCGGGTGGATGTAGATGGACTTGATGCGGATCGGTCTCAGTGTGACCGAGGGAGTGTCTTCTGGAAGGGCATATTTGGGGTCGAATTGATCTGCCATATGGCTTCTGTTGCCCGGGACGCCTATGGACTCCAGGTTCCGGAGCTTCCTACGGGTGGACGCAGCGTCGCCATTGTGGAGGATGAAGACCAAGGTGACGGTGACTGGGAGGAGGACGGCGACGAGGGCGTAGACGATGGTTGAGGCCCGGAGGTGTTGGAGAGACCCCAGGATCTGGAGGAGCATCGTCTCGAGTTTCCTTCCCTGGAGCAACCCTGGCGGGAAAATCGAGTGGGTTGACGGCTTGTCTTCTAAGGGTAAGATCTAGCGTTGGATCCGAGTCTCGGAGTGATTTGGAGGTGGGAGATGTGACGTTTAAACTGCCTTTCGGGCCGCCCCACTTGTGGGGTCCCCTGCGTTCCCCCGATTGCGACACCGGTCATTGAGCCGGAGCCGATGCCGACGCCGGTTCCACTTAGGCGTAACTTACCACTTTCGGTGAATCTCGAAGGGAAAGGCGACAGGTTACTGGCTGATGCTTAATTATTCTGACAAAGAAACAAAGATGTGGTTGGGTTGGAAACGCTGTTCTGGAATTTTTCAAAATTATCCCTTCCCTTAGAGGTCTAGCTCCCTTCCGCCCGGGATGTCAGTTGCAGGGCGCGCTTTACGTGGAGTGCATATGTAGAAATATGGAGGGTGACCCATGCTTTTTTCCCTATGGAGTCTAAAGTTCTGAACAACTTTTATTGCCTTAGCCTTTGGAGGCGTAGGCCTCGATTGCACCTACCTTTAGGGGAGTGAAAGAGATTGTTGTCGTTGCTTGAGTCACACTGTCACTTTGCTGCGAGGGCTATTTATTCCTCTTCATTTCCGCTGGTCCTGAGGAGATGATTTCTGTTCAAGATACAAGTGACATTATTCAGAAATCGAGATACGCTGTGAACGATGGCTCTAAACCCCGAATCGCCGGCGCAAAACGAGGCCTCGTCTGAAGTAGTCCAAGGCATGGCACCGAATGACGCCAACACCGCCGAAAACCAAGACTCGAAAGTCGAAGAGCATAACCCAAGCATCGACGATATGGAACCGAATCCAGAGGATGAATACCCCGAGGGCGGTCTGCGAGCTTGGTCCGTCGTGCTGGGCTCCTGGTTCGCATCCTTTTCGGCCCTGGGCGTCTCGAACAGCGTGGCCACCATCCACGCCTACATCAGCTCCCACCAGCTACAAGGATATAGCGAAGGCACCATCGGATGGATCTTCTCGATGTACATTTTCCTATGCTTCTTCTGTGGAATCTATATTGGTCCCGTCTTTGACAAGTATGGCCCGAAGTGGTTGATCTTGTCCGGCACTGTCTGTGTCGTGACGGCTCAGATGTTGTTGAGCATTTCTACCCGTGAGTATACAAATTGTACTATTTTATAAAACTTGAAGAGACGCAGTCAGCTGACAATGATCGTCGATCAGAGTTCTGGCACTTCATGCTCGCCTTCGGAGTCCTCAACGGCATCGGCGCCTCCCTCCTATTCACGCCATCTTTCGCAGCCGTCGGACACTGGTTCTACCACCGTAGAGGACTCGCCACAGGTATAGCTTCTACAGGAGGATGTTTTGGAGGCATCATGTACCCCATGATGCTCCGCGCCCTATTCGAACAAGCGGGTTGGGCTTGGGCAATCCGAGCCGTTGGCTTCATTGTCCTCTTCTTCTGCGGGGCCGCAATACTCCTCATCGACAGACGACTACCCCCCGATCTCAAAGCCTCGGTCCATCCCAATATTCGCATCCTCCGAGACCCGGCTTTTGCGTTGACTACGCTCGGCATATTTCTTATGGAGTGGTCAATCTTCATTCCTCTTACCTATATATCGAGCTATGCCATCCACAAGGGCTTCGATGTCGACTTTGCCTATCAAATTCCCACGATCCTCAATGCTGGCAGTGTGACCGGACGTATCTTGGCAGGGTGGTTCGGTGACTTTGCTGGGCCTTTCAACTCGAACATTCTAGCTCTCGTGCTGAGCATCATCGCTTGCTTGGCCGTATGGTTACCGGCAGGTTCCTCCATGGCGGGCATCGTCGTCTTCGTGGTACTTTTTGGCTTTGCCAGCGGCAACAACATTAGCATCAGCCCGGTTTGTATTGGGAAACTCTGTAAGACGGAGAGTTATGGGCGGTATTACGCAACGGCATACACGGCGGCCTCATTTGCCTGCTTGTTTGACGTGCCTGTAGGTGGGGAAATTATTTCGGCGCAAAATGGAGAATATTGGGGGCTGATTTTGTTCACTGGTCTTATCTATGTTCTTTCTCTTGTTTCTTTGATGGGGGCTAAGGTGGCTCGTGTTGGATGGAGACCTTTCGCCATCTTGTAAATAAAGAAGGCCACTGCAGCATGTGTTAGGCTCTCAAGTTCGATGGTTTTTCAACAATGGTTCAAGCCACTCGATTCTCCATCATGTTGCACGATACATCATGAGTCAAAACAGACACTGATATTGAAGTAGACTTATTTCTTTTGCGCGTTGTTCGAAAAAGAGTTGCATCGCAAATGTAGTCATATTGAGAGTGTTGGTATCCCTTTCACAGGGAATTTGGTTCGAACTGCAAGGTCCTAGGGGTGACGAAGTATTAATATCTCTATATTGATTGATTCTGCGTAAGGAGTAGAAGGGAGATTCCAACCGGAGGTTGGGTGGGTAGTCGAGGTCTAAGTGTACCCCCTCGAGGTGGCCCATGCTCTGCCCCTACTCGCGGCCGAATTGGACTTCCAATCCGACAGAGAGTAAGTACAGTCTATTGCCGTTAAACGGCCTTAAATATCTATAGAAGAAAGAAAGACAGTGAAGTATTGCTGGTACCTTAGTTTTTGAGCGCATGAACAGCCATGTACCATGATTGGCTAGGCTAAGGAAGAGCAGGAAATATCAATAGACCCAAAGCTAAGGTGGTGTTGCGGTCCCCACAGAATCTACCGGTATCCCACCGCATGAAGTCTTAGCCGCGGCCCGTCTGTTCAAGCTCAAGAGCTGCGAGCATGTTGCAGTCTACTTAAACGTAAATCGCGCAGCTGATGGGACCGCGGATGTCCATCAGATCCGCAATAGTGACGTTAGGCAGCTGTCCAGCTGTCCAAAGGTTGTGGGCCATGGTAGTCACGTTGCCGCCGTTCTCGCCATTGTAGTCCAGGAGGTCAGCACCAGGGTAGTCGAGGTTGGACATCGTGAGGAAGGCGTCCGAAGCGACCACAGGCCCTCCAATCTCGTTGAGGCGGGTGGTGAGGTTGACGGACTGCCACTCCCACCACAGTCGGTCGAGGTTGGTGTGGTGGAGGAAGAACAAGGGGTCACCGGGACTGGAAACGACATCCAACATCTGGTGATTGCAAGAGTCAGTCAAGATATGTCAGTATCGTGGAAGATGAGATTTTGACTCACGGTGCCGCCGACGCCCATGTGGCCGGCAAGATGGGGCGCCGTACCCCAGCAGATCCACGAGTCGACGTAGGTATCGATGGCCATGCATTCGTTGACGTAGGTGCTGTTGGCCTGATAGAAGCTGTCCTGATGGAGATCGCGGGTCAAGCAGAAGTTCGCATCGCTGCTGGTCTGGTTCAAGTGCATCGTCAAATTCACAAACAGTCCATCGGAAACACAGCCGTTGTCACCGTTCTTGAAGCTTCCGAATCCGGTCTCGGCGTCGAAGACGGTAGACTGGTTCAAAAAGCCGGCCTCGGCGTCCTCCAACTCGTTCCAGTAGGGCTGGCCTCCTTCGTAGCCGCACTCCGTCTGGAGGTAGACCTCATGGACACGCACTGCGAAATTGCTCGTTAGTTCTAATCCTCAAGCATGATTCAATAAAATGCGACTAACTGTAAAGTCTATGCCAAGGCAAGAACGGGCCGTCGTTGTGGATGACGTTGGCCTGGTAGATGTGGGCGTACATCATGTCATCCCAAAGATTCTGTGAGCCAGCGACGCCCAGCTTGGGGGCCTTGTTCATCAAGCAGAGCTCAGCATCGATGTAGGCCTTCTTCTCGGTGGTCGTCATGGCAGTCCTGGAATAAGATTTTGATTAGAGAGGCAAGCTGAGAAACCCGAATCCGACCTAACATACCAAGACTTTCTCTGGTGCAGCGAGGTGCACTCAGGGAATTCCTTGACAGCTGCCCTCGTGGCGCTCGAGTTCGACGAAGGCAGCGAGCTTGCCACGGCCATGGCGGCCGCACAGCCATAAACAAGGAACTTCAAAGAAGAGGAGGACATTTTTGCTTCTCTTGTAAGACAAGTGATGGGATGAAAGAGTGAACAGATGATGATATGGAGGAGCGAATGTACAAGACGTGGCTCAGTATTTTATATCTCAATTCCTACCATCATTTAGACTAGCAGCCTACTAGTCTCACCTTTTCTCGGTGTTTTCTGACTTGACCTGCCTTCAGCTTTTCCATCTCTCTGACTCAAGAGTCGGGTAAAATTTTAGGAGAGGTCATTACGACCGATATCACCGAGTCTGATCTCGAACTTAACTGTAGCTGTTGGGAGGCATTGCTTTCTTGAGGCTAGAGGTCACAGAGAGTCTCAGCTCCGTCCCGACGTACGCCACATAACGAAGGATGTAACTCTGGGTCTCACCAAGTAGGTGGAATTTTTGAATCCTATCGCACGAAGGAAAGCTTCCGTCAGTGTGGGGGGAAGGGAGGTTGACCAAATCGAGCTTGCAATTCCGGTATGCTTACTGATCTCTAGTTCTCTACCGTTGGTTTGGCCCACTGAATGTGGCAACCGAGGAGTTTAGCTCGTTTAATCAAGCTTTTCATGGTAGCTCTTTATTAAATGCGGCCCGCGATGGAGCTCCGTCTCCATATCCGTGTGTTGTCCCATCGGATCCGAGCGACTCTTCGTCGATAGTCAGAATGCAGCCCGTCTAAGGATTGCTGGCACGTAGTAACTGTCAACTCAACGATTCTGAAGGCTTTAGAGGCTAATCTTTGAGCCATTTCTTTTAGAGTATTGATTTCTCTTGTGCGAAAGTTTTCCATTGCAGGAGGAAAGTGCAGGGACTGAACATTTGAACCAGAGAACCGAGAAACCACGTTGATCGAAAAACTGCAATTAAGTGTCCTTCAAACCGAGGCAACATCTCAGTGCTCCCTAAGCTTAGCGCAAGAGTATCTTGACGGTAACGGACTCTCCGTCGTCGGAAACTGGTACAGGTTATCGACTTTTCAACCTTCTCAGCTCTAGCCTCCGGGACTAAAAGAATCGCCACATAGTACTAACCCCTACTCACCCCACCCCGCGCAAGTCAGGGTGACGGCGGGAAAGACAAGCACGGGAAGTTTGTAAGTAGACATTCCCTGGAATGGTGTTTGATTCGTTAGTACTGTATCTAGACCCATTTACTAGACTCCTAAGAGTTGACACTTGAGAAGTGGTTAGAGAAACGGCAGCGTGTCAGATACATGTACTCACAGGTTCGACTTAACATGGGAGTATCCCAAAAGGGCTGAATCCGGAGGGTCTGAAGCTGAAGAATGCGTCTATTCAATGGTAGCTTCTGCATGTAATTAGTCTACGTAGAAAATCTAGTGTTGAATAAAGCTCTTTCTTAGGTGACTGGGGTTCAAATATGCGAGGGCCTTAGTTGATGAGCCCTTGGCATCGAAATACTTGACTCCACGATGGGTTTCTCACACGTAGAAAGCTCCAAAACGTGACTTATCTTTGCATTCGAATTTCCATCTGCCAAGGAGGTAGCAACTGTTTGTTTGGTCCAAAAGTCGTGGGCCACGCGTGATCAGGCTGCGGCTTGATAAGCCGGCAAGAATCCTCGTAAGCCTGTAACCCCTCTCGTACGGCTGGGTCGTCCCCTCGCACATTTATCCCTCTTGGTCCACTTCTCCCTCGTCGCTTACCCTGGATCCCATATCATCTATCTGAGTTTACGCTAGTTTTCAGTCGTTGGTGTTGATGTTGTAAGGATGAGGCGCTTCTTCCGAAAAAACCGGCACAAAGACCGCGACAAAGCCGAAGCCCGGCCTCGAGAAGCTCCACAAGCGGAAAGCTCCACAACCCCGACCGCCGTGCCTCAGCCGACTGCGTCGACGAGCAAACAAACAATGGTTTCCACCGCGGCAGTTGCGTCAAATTCAAGCTCAGGTTATCCAACAGGCATTAACCTGTTACATGATCCGGCTGAAGAAAGAGCCGTAGTTGAGTAAGCCACGCGTGCTCGTAGTCTTACGCTATTTCTGGCCCCTGCTGACAACTCTTCGAACAGCATCGTCTTCGTCCACGGGCTCAAAGGCCACCGCGAGAAAACTTGGACTGCCGAAAAATCGTCTCAACCTTGGCCCAAGGCACTACTCCCATCCGAAATACCAAATGCTCGAGTTCTGGCATATGGATACGATGCAGATGTGGCTAAGGCTATGGAGGTGGTCTCGGTCAGTCGCATTCGAGACCATGCTGCGACTCTGCTGAAGAGACTCACAAATTTCCGAGACCGAACTGAAAGCGTGGGTCGTCCCGTCTCCATTTCTCAAGAGTCTATCTGACGTTCATAGTCTGCACGACCTATCATATTTGTCTGCCATAGTTTAGGAGGACTAGTCTGTCAAGCTGTACGTGTCAAATATTAAACCAGTGATTATAGCTGCGGCGCTTAGGCAAAAGCCGATATAAGGTACTGGATACTAATAACATCCTCCTACAGGCTCTTGCCCAGCGCAGCATCCCATCCAAGCCGAATCAATCAATCAATCAATCAACCAATCAATCCAAGGCCATTTCCCCATTCAATCAGACAAGCCTACAGCGCCGAAAGCTTGGCTGACTTGATCAAGCTAACGTTGCCCGGAAAAAGGAAAATCCGGGCTCCAGAATAATCATGGGTTTTGAAATAATTTTCAAAAAATGAAAAAAAGTCCATTCGCGTATGTTACGGACGTCGAGTTGGTGATGCCCTCACGTTAACAGGTGGCCAAGTGGGGCCGGCACTTCCTGGCAGTACTAGCCTGACTGCTAGGTCCTGCCAGGAAGTGCCAGTAAAACGCGCTTTTTGCTGTAAGGCTTAATTAACGCGTTTTTGGGCCCCTTGCAAGGAGTTGAAAAACGGGCTTTTTCGACCCCTTCTGCCAGCCCTTGAAAAACGGCGCTTTTACGACGTCACCACTGCCCTCGTTGACGACGCCGTCAATCCCTCGAAATCCTACCTATACGCCATCGTCAACGCCTTCTTCAACCCTCAATCCTTGCCCTGATGCCTCTGCCGGCCCGCAATCCACGTATTGATCACTTCGTCGGCCGCGAGGCCTCGACTCCTCGCGGGATCGCCGCTCAGATTCGCGTGTAATCTACTGCTGCCAGCAACGCGTCGATAGCCGACCTAGCCACGCGCAATACTCTCGACGCCTTACCTTACGCTATATGGAAGGGCCGGCGGTTCGTTAACGTTGACGCCATCTCGAGGAAGGGTAACCGAGGCCGTACCTCTTGGATCACAAACGAGGGCATCTTCGTCTACGAGATCCTTGCCAACGGCGTGAGGGGTAATGCCTACTGGGTTTGCCGACGCTGCGACGAGGCAGGGTTTCTAGACCAGCCCTTCAACGCTAACGCCACATCTGCTGCTGCCAGGCATCTCGAGAACGAGCACTCCATCTTCCGAGGTGGCAAGAAGGCTGGCTATACGTCTTCTGATGAGGCTGACGACCCTGGGCCTCCATCCAAGCGCCACCAATCTCTTCCTATCGCCATACCTAAGCGGACAACTACCCAGATCGAAGAGCTTGCTGTGGATTCCTCGTTGATACCAGCAACCTCTCACAACGTTCAGCAACCAGTACTTGCAGCACACGCTCAGCCTATTTAATCACGACGTCAACGCCCAGATCCGGTGGTCGAGATCTAGCCAGAGGGAACAACTTCGACGACTCTACATATCCAAGAAGGAACAGATCGAGACCGAGATACAGAGGGCAATCTCGAAGATCCATATATCGTTTGACTTGTGGACCTCACCCAATCGATACGCTATCGTCGCCATCTACAGCCACTTCATCAACCAGTCGGGTAAACAGACGCAGTACCTCTTAGGTCTCCGCCGCCAACCTGGTGCTCACTCTAGTGAGAATGTTGCTACCACGATACACACTATTATGAAGGACTGGGACCTACTCAACAGGATTAGTATGACAGTCTCTAACAACGCCAGTACTAACAACACTTGTATCAAGGCTCTCTACCCATCTCTATCACATTTATATACAGAAACTGACGCTGAACAACGTCGAATTCGATGCTATGGCCACATCCTCAACCTCGTTGGCCGTGCCATCATTCATGGCGTTGATGAGGAGGCATTTGAGGAAGAGTCTGACCGTCTTATTAACGCTGGAAGAGTGAAAGAGGACCTAGCCTACTGGAGGACTAGGGGTCCAGTCGGCAAGCTCCGGAACATCGTCAAGTATATCAGATCATCGCCACAACGTTCTGAGAGCTTCTTAGCTATTAGTAACGAGGCTGCTGATGATGATAATGCCTTTACTCTGTGGGAGGAATCGTCACAAGAGCTGAATCTGATGTTGAGTAACACTACTCGATAGAACTCGACATACAACATAATCAACCGGGCCCTACTCAAACGCACCCAGATCAACGGTTACGTATGCCACACTCTGGGCCTCGAAAATGACGAAGATCATGTCCTAAGTGAGGATATCCTCACTAACGAGGATTAGCAAGTCCTCGTCGAGTTGAATAAGGTTCTCGAGCCCCTCTATAAGCAGACCAAGAGATGTGAGGGCTGGGGCAAGGGTGACGGGCATGGTCGACTCTGGGAGGTTCTGGCAGGCATCGAGTATCTCTTGGATCGACTCGAGGACTGGCGCAAGCTCTACGATACCCCTACTACCGAAGAGATTAACCTCACGGCTACCCAAGTATCCCAAAGTCTTTCATCACAGCTATCTCGACCAGCAAGGGCATCGCATCGATCTGCCAGAACGCCAGTCTCGCAGACCCCATCAATCAACAGTATCCCAACTCATACCCAGTCTGACTATATCGCTACTTCGCAGCAGCCGGCGTGGTGTAGTGGCATACACCTGGCAAGGCCTCTGGAGCCCAGAGGTCGCTGGTTCGATTCCAGCCGCCGGCAACTGCTTTAACTACCTGTGGGAAGGGTAGGGCAGAGCCCAACGCGGGGCCTAGGACCCTTTCCGGGCCCTCGCCAGGGTTTTCTCATATCCACACCCTCCGACCAAGAAAAAGTGGATATGCGGCGAGTACACGTCGTCAACCAAGTACTGGGGCAGGAATGGTCTTGTACAAATCAGAACATGTACGAGGGTCCTGTTTCGGCAGGCCGCCCTCTCCAGACATATCCGGCCTTAAGCCGCAAAAATTCAAGAATGGAACTGGGGCACCAGCGGGAACCAGGGACAGATAGAACTCATAGTAGCCATAAGGCACGATTTGAACCGTATCTAGCAATAGTTATAGGGCGACGGCTCTCCACGCCATATACCCTTCGGGAGGTCGGCGGCAAGGGCGGCTGCGCCCTTGCCGCCACGGCGTTAAATATAACACACACACACACACTATGTAAGGTTTGATGCCTAGTTTTTCGTATCAGCGGCAGTGCGTCAGCTATGATGGCTCCGGACGGCCAGCTGATTTATATATATCTACGATCTGGGAGATATGTACGTAAGGTAAAATCAGTCTATGACAGACGAGGAGCTACAGCCGGTCCAAGCGTCCAAATGAGCCTGGATGTTACGTTGTGTTCTGAGTGTTGACGGATGGCTTGATCCCAGCACCTTCTCCCTCAGCTCGAGTGTCTGCCGATGCATCTGCTCTGCCTCGTCGTACTTCCCCTGCCTTTCGAGAACGAGTGCCAGGTTGTTCATGCTGACGAGTGTGGAGGGATTCTCTGGTCCCAATACCTTCTGGCTCAGCTCGAGTGTCTGCCGATGCATCTGCTCTGCCTCGTCGTACTTCCCCTGCCTTTCGAGAACGAGTGCCAGGTTGTTCATGCTGACGAGTGTGGAGGGATTCTCTGGTCCCAATACCTTCTGGCTCAGCTCGAGTGTCTGCCGATGCATCTGCTCTGCCTCGTCGTACTTCCCCTGCCTTTCGAGCACGCCTGCTAGGTTGCCCATGCTAACGAGTGTGGAGGGATTCTCTGGTCCCAATACCTTCTCCCTCAGCTCGAGTGTCTGCCGATGCATCTGCTCTGCCTCGTCGTACTTCCCCTGCCTTTCGAGAACGAGTGCCAGGTTGTTCATGCTGACGAGTGTGGAGGGATTCTCTGGTCCCAATACCTTCTGGCTCAGCTCGAGTGTCTGCCGATGTGTCTGCTCTGCCTCGTCGTACTTCCCAAGTAGAGTATTGCTACGTCCTATTCTAGACAATAGGTCACATAGCACCTTATCGTCTATGCACCTATTCCGCACTTGAACCGTCGCCTGCGCATGCGGCAGGTAGGCCATCCAAACTTCCCTATTATCGTGCTTTGGCCAAGGAAACCTCTCGCAAAGCCAGTAAATTGTCTCTGTTACCTGCTTTTCTTCCTTCCCTTGCTCCCTTAGCCAGTTACGCATCACTAAGCGCACCAGTCGATGGATATCAAATCTATCCGCAGTATCCCGCTGCAGAATGAAGGCGTAGGCTACCAGCGTGCTTATCGCTTCATCGGCATTCATGTCGTCTGTATCCATTCCGTCCTCTTCAGGGGGCAGAAGAGCTCTTGGGATATCTTTCTCTGCAAGATAACACATGTAACTGAGGTATTTTGCTGCAAGTGGGTTATCTCTTGAGACGTGATCAAAGGAGATCAGCCACGTTGTGGCCACTGGGTTCCGAATATCCTCGTATCGATCTTGGTCATCGAAGTCCTTGCTCAACAGCTTCACCAGCTTATTGTTACTAGCCTTGCAATATCCAAGGTATTTGGATACAGTTACGTTTTTGTTAGAAGACATGTAAGCCGATGCCTGTCGTATGGCTAAGGGCAAGTAAGCGAGGTACTCGAGCAATTGTGTCGTGCTTTGACTGTCGCTAAACTGGCTTTCATCTAAGCCTTTGCGCAGGAGGTTAGTGGCTTCCATGGTATCCATCTCTACTAGGCGCATAGGGAGAGTACGACTGAATCTTGCTGCGGCCTGATGGTTTCGCGTTGTAAGCAGGATAGAGCCCTTCCGACTAGAGGGGAGATAGCTCGTTAGCTTGGAGCTTGTAAATAGCAGTTCTGTGTCGTCGGCGTTATCGACGATCAAAAGCCAGCTGTTAGAATTATTACGTTCCAATATAGCCTTTACCAAGCCTTTGATATCTGCCTGGTCATCCTCGATATCTTGGATATTGAGCGCCCGGCCGATTTCACGATATGCATTCTCAAACATGACTGTGTTCACAGCCGGAACCCAGAAAACGGAGCAGTCTGGGTGTGCATCGCGAACGCGGTAGGCGGCTTCGATCGCGACCTGTGTTTTGCCAATCCCCCCAAGGCCTATAATCGCCGTCCTCTGACAGGCGTCTTTATTAGCACTCGGAGGTATCCGCTCCAGGAGCCGCGTCAAGATCGCATCTCTGCCAACAAAGTTTTCATTTCGTCCAAATGGAACGATGAAGTGGGGTTTCTGACAAGCTGGCAGGTTTTAGACTCTTAGCTTTTAATCTAAATACACTCTACGTGCTGTACTTACAATCCTCTGGCCTATCTAGACTGCTAGAAGTTAACGGTGGGATGGTGTTTAGCAGCTCTTTAGCGTATGCTGCTGCCGTCGCTGCTGCGTAGGGTTGCCACTGCTTATTCTTGTGCGCGTCTGCGTAGTCGCAGATGCCACGGATGACAATACAAGGGAAGTTGTTCATCAGACCGGCTGCCTCCATCTCAAAGCACAAGACGCCTCCTAGCTCGTGACTGTATCTGTCGCGCGTCTGACCATCCTTCATTACCTGGTTCCCAGATGCGATGTTGCCGAAGAAGAGGACCGGGTCTAGTGTTGTACGTACGTCCCGGTCCTCTGCGTCTTCTGGACAGCATTTCGCGCATATAGCTCCGGCGATATGTAGCGATGACGCGTTATAGAGCGTGTCTTTTTCAGGGCCTGGTGATGCGAACTTCGGTTGTGTAGATAGTTGTGACAGGTGTGTAAGGACTTGTGTCTCGCCCAGAAAGTCACTAGCATGGAGCTTAGTCAAGGCGTTGAGGAGGATCGTTGGTGGCGCGTTGAGGCTGCCCGTGCGAGCAATACGACCATCAGCTCCCGTCTTCCCGAAATCGTACTGGATCACTCCACCGTGCTGCCCCGCTGGCTGACTGATGACAACATCGCCGAGTCGGATGTCGATGTCGTTGTCGAGATTAGGAACGCCGCCGCCGATCCCGACCAGAACGCCGAACCGGAGCGATAGAAAGCTGATTTTCATCTGGCTAGCCACCGTAGCTGCTTGGTTCGTGCCCATTTGGCCGGCGGGTAAACATGCAGCTACGACGTTGTGGACGCCGATTCGGCCGAAGGAGTAAAGGTTAGAATCGGTCGGCTGGGACGGAAGATCGGCGAATTTCTCGTCCATCATCTTAGCTGCGGCTGCCAGCTCGATGGGCAGAGCGCAGATCCAGCCGACGGTGAAGTCGCGGGCGGGGACGGACTTAGCCATATCACGTCAACCTCAGTGCCGGATGCTAGCAAAAGGACAGTAGGGCAAAACTACGGGACGAAGTGGGATGTAGTAGACAACGTATCGTTGAGCATTTACATTTTATGGAACTACTATGCTCCCGTCACGACCGCATGGTGCGAACAGAGAGATATGGTCTCAGCCTGGCCGTGAGGGGTCAGACGTGGCATGGCATTGTCGCAGCCTGCAGGACCAAACGCCAGTCAAGATAAGCACTAAGTGCTGATGTTTGCGTGATTGGCTGCTGGTTGCTCCAAGTGTTGGTATTGGGGTGTCCAGGAAACGGCAACCCCGTTTCTAGTGCAATAGCGGCTAAGAAGAGTTCCATGAATTGCGAGTCGCATGACCCTCCAGGACCACTTCAGCCGATGAACTCAAAGTATTATCTTTGTTTTCGGTCACGCGATGCTGTTTGGATTGCCGATCTCCTCTAAATGAAAATGAACTCCAAGGTTAAAGATACCCCAGATGCCACTACTATCTAGGCTCGCTAACGACAAGATTGTCGCACGATAGATGGCACTGGCCAAATATAATATTTTCAACAGTAAGAACGGGGCTTAAGGCTATAGCCACATGACGGCGTATCTCGGTTCGGCCCGCTCCAATCTTGTTGAAGGGCCCTTGTTCATTAGAATTGGGATGATGATCTTCAGACGATCGAGGGCAGAAGGCAGGGCGGGGAAACGTGGAGATTTCGAACATCGATTGGCATCACAATATGAGGGGCCATCTGGAATCAGCGAAAGCGGTGAGATTGGAGAGGTGGGGTGATTGATTGGAGTGAAATCTCGAAACCAATTGATTGGCTAAAGCCACCATCCAACTCCACTAACTAAAGGAGAAACAACTATCTTCCGCGCAACCCAGCTAACAGCAGTAGCACTACGAACCCCATCGCGTCGCCAACTAACGGAAGTGTTGGAACAGCAAAGGCTGATAAGGAGTAATAGGCAGGTACCATGGGCTGGCTGGCACCTGCCCTGGGCGAAGTGGGACAACTGGCTTAGTCATCACGGCCGGATAAAGGTGGGGCAACCACCCAGGCCGTCACTACCTACTTCGACCGACTCCTGCCTACAGTGTAAGATAGAAATAACAACAAGAAGAACAAGCAATAGGATCACCAACAGACGAGTGATAATTGCTACCACTATTTGTCGTATACGACCCCGTGAACCAACAGGATGATTCGCGACTTCCTTTCCCATGGCCATCGGATCCTCCTGCAAGACGTTCACAATTCTGAAAAATATTGACCACGTCTAACCTGGTACTGAAGAATTCATCAGCCCAGCAACAATTCAGTCCCATTCACTACCACTGGACTTCCTCCGGCAAAAAGAGGAGGTACGGTCTTCGGACGGGTTGGAGACATACTCTTTGCCGAGAATTGACTTGACCCGGGATTGGTACACCTACTCACTTTCCTTCAACTCAGACGAAAGCCTGTTTTCCTTCGCCGATTATCGTAGGCCTTATCTTACGAATGTTGCGATGTTTCGTCTACACAAATCACGCAGACTAGGGCTGAGTGTGGAACTCCTCAACTTCGCAAAAGGCAGAATTGGTCCGACTGTCTCCTGTCAAATATTTCATCCAGGCCGTTCCTTATTACGGAGTCTAAAGTTTGGACCTGGTTTTACACCCAGAGTAAGTGCCGGGTGCGTAGCTTCGCCAGAATCTAGGCAAACAGTAAATCTAGAACAAGAAACTGGGAGTGCTAACTATCTTCAGGTTGGTCGGAAATCCTGAGTTTGAGCACTAGATTCGATATGTGCTGCATGGGGAAAGAGTCCCATGAGCTCCCTTGGGACTCTCCCCATTATAGATTTCACGTGGCAAGTTGTGAAGATACCAGTATCTACTATTCGCCATGCGGGGATTGTCTCTTGGCAACACCCAATCGTGGTCTCCAAGCTATCGAAATCCCCTTGAAGAGGGACAGTAGCACGACGCTAGTTGGCGTCGATGGGAAACCACAATCCTCGCTAGTCACAGGCGATATCGCTGCTGGCGGCGATGAACATACGAGTGGAACAGCACACAAGATGTCAGATGGCCGCCCGGAATTTCAACAATTCATGGATACCCCCTCATTCCTCAACTCAACATGTCAATCGAGACGGCTGGAAACGATGTGGTAATTTCCCACACATCTCAGAGCTCTGTTTCTCCCGAGTCTAGCATCAAACTTCAAGTTCTTAGTCTTCCGGAGTCCTTCAACCCAATCAATACCAAAGTCAGCATACAGTTTCTAAGAGGCCCGAACGAGCATGTGGGTATTGTAAGGTAATCAACAAGACCTTGTCACAAGCTTATAGGATTGGTGGCGAATCAAAGACATAGTTTCCGATTCTTGTGGACAGAGCAGTCCAGCCGATTGAAAGACACGGCGCAATTGTTTATCTGTTACCTAGCAAGCAGGTCCTACAATCACCACACTCTGATTCGTTGTCTGATAATATGCCAGAAGTCGGCCAGAATGACCAATTTAGGGTGGAACAAGGATCGGAAAGGGAGTCGAAGTGAAGAAAGGAGGTAGCAGATGAATGATGTTGTTGACTTTCGCATCACGATGGGCTTCTAGCCTTCTGTATTGTTTGTATAGGAAATAAACACGAATCAAGGTGGCTGCGTAGTTGTCAATCGTGTACATCTTGATACCTCTTTTTGTACTTTACTAGAACGTGTCAAAATTCATACCTCACGAAATCTCAAGCCGTACCCACGTTACCTAGGTAAATTACAAAACCCATGTAATCAGAGACTTTAGAGGTTTCACATATTTGATTACGCAGGTCCTTCTGTCTACTTCTTATTGACAACCAGACTATGAACGTGCCCAAAATGCCACAAGTTTAGAAGCCTACATTACCGAACGGCAAAAGATGTCGTACAGATTTCTCCCAACGTAGGTATAACGTACTGAAACCTTGGGTACTCTACTGCTGACAGTTTCAAGCGTTTAGCAGGAGACGCTTTTGTGATTGTTGGCCGACTAGGCCTCAATTTTCTCTGGGGCCTGCGTTCAGACATTGCCTGTATCAACAGGACACAGACCAAGCTTGCCACTTCCCAAGCTTAGAGCTCGTCAATCTGTAACAGCGTCAAGAAACATTCAACAAAGGGTTCGATGTAGGACAACTCACTGGACACATCCGTCCTGGACCTGATCAACACGTTGCCAGTTGGTAGGATCGCTATTAGATGCCACGCATCTAGCAAGTCCAGGCTGCGTAAGTCGATCCGTGAAGATGTCGATCGTGCAGCCTCCAAAAACGATATTAACGCTCTTTGCGTCGTAATTGGCGTAGCTCTTGTTGATACTGGTCATGGTGAAGCACTGGGCGAGGTGTTCGGTTCCGGTGTTGGAGCCACCGCCGTAGTGAAATGTTGAACCACCGGCGCATTGGTCGTGGTCGTGGAATGTTACTGACCAGGCTGATACAGCGGTTACGGCGGAGAGGAGAAGACTGAGCTTCATTTTGGAACGTACAGTACGGTGATAGGAATCAAGTGATGGTATTAGTCAATTAGTTAGGAATAGAGGGATAAGCGATGACTCTGGCTTGGCGAAGCTTGGTTTATGTAGTGTCCCTGGCGACGCGCGCGTACGAACGAGCATCTAGGGCGCTTGAGTCTTTCCATGCTTGTAGATCAAGAACTTGTTGAAGTCACGCATGTTGTTACAATCATGAAAGTTTTTCTAGTGTACTATCTGATAGATTGCTACTTGCTCGTGTTCATCAAGTTGCACGGATAGTCGGCATGCTTTGAACATGGGCTGGGCGGGGCCATTGCGAGCTCACCTACTAATGGTCGAGGTAGTAGTTGTCAAGACTCATAAGAGTTGAATCTTTTTAGCGACTGCAAAGTTTAGAGTTGCGGGATGACCGAGATTTGACGCGAGCTGTGCGAGTAATTCGGCTTCTGCTATCTGTTATAGGGGATTGGTCCCCGAAACCGAGAGGCGTAAGGGGCTTGTGCCTGACTCGCCCTCTTGTCAATACCAGCATGTCCAGAGAACCACTGAAGGGGAGTCTTCGACCGAGAGAGTTTGACAAATGTCACGAAAGAGGTATAGCAGTGGATATCTCAGGGGTAGAGATAAGGGGTAGATAGGGGTATGGGCATACAAAAAGGGCTCCCTCGAGGGCTTCCCTTTTCCCCTTTTCCATAGTTGATTAGACCACAGTTGAGATCCCGATTTCCATGAGCTACTCTATATGCTGATTCGTGACAACAAACCACTATGGATCTTTGTCAAGAGCGGATTTCAGCATACATATTACGGTAGGTTGTAACCATAGTCACTCCGGACACATCTTTACGATCTTAACCAATTGAATTCACTCTGTTTATCTAACTCCTATGCTACTAGCATCTAGCCCAAGTCTCCTTGGTCGATTCCATCCATCACTTCGTTCTACCGGCTATCCTAGCCACGGCCCTCCGGGCTACTTACCACAGTGGCACCACCACTTGAACTTACTATCAGCTTCGCGTAACCCGTGCCTCAAGGCATCACTCTATATCCACTCACGTCAGCCTCTTCTCGGCTGTAGGATATAACCCAAGTCAATCTTATTGATCACGTACCTTGTCGACGTTGCGCGGCAACATAATGAACCAAGTTCCATTCGCCTCCTGCTCACCTATATTAGCTTTCCCTCTAGTTAGCGGCTACGAGGTCAGTCTCACCCTGACCCTCCAGCGTCCCGCCCCAACAATCCTGTTGAGTAGTATGCCTAGTTCCGCGTTTCCCAACCGCAGTGCTCCGCTTAGCCTAAAGACTTGCCACTCTACCCGGTGGAAGGTTCCTGCATCACCCGCTCCGTTTCTCACTCCGCTATAACAGCTGGTCTCTACCAGACCCATCGCTTGCACAGCGCTGTTTGAGAGGTTTCCGACTGCCCCGTCGGTGAGTCCACCAGTCCCCAACTGTTGGTTTGATTCCATCCTTTGGCCTGCCAAATAAGTATAGCGAAGAAGAGAAAACCATAACCTGATGGTTTTAAGCCTCCGTACCGGTCGTTGCTCTCACAACCCTTTGGTCCGAATCGCTCCGCTGATCCGTATGTGTTCAAACGCATAACTCAAACCCCAAGAAGACTTACCTCGTCTTTAACTAAAGTAATCTTTGTCCCCCGGGACTCTAATCGCAGACTCTCGTCTTCCCTTCCTAGGTTATATAAATAATAAGAGAATACGAATAAACCCGTTTATTCCACTGGCGGGCAGTGTATGGGTAGCTTCAGTCCCTCCTGAATGCCGTACCGACAAAAAAAAAGAAAAACTGAAGACCAAGAGATCTATCTCTCTGTATCCTCCGGGGTGTCTGTCGACTTTAATACTCTCCGAGTCTTGCTGCCTGCTTCGAACAGTCTCCCTCTCGGTCGTTCATTGGGCGCCCGCACCCCGTTAGCCAGACCCACCTCTGTCTGGACACGACTAACCGTATCCGGTTAGATTAACAACCTCCACTGCGTCCCTTGTTCCCGGTTTTACTCCGAAAAAGGCCGTGCTTTTTCTTATGTCATCATTTCGGCTTGGGCCCTGGGCCATCGCTCGAAAATGTCTACTAACAGACGTACACCACTTTTTGCTGCGCAAGTGGTAGTTGGGCCATGGGCCATCGTCTTTCAATAACAAATTATAGAAACCGGACCCCGGTCCGGAATGAACGACGACGGGCGGCCTTCGGCGACGAGGAGCAAAGGGCCTCCAGCCCGCACAGTAGCGAAGCGCAAGCAAAGCGCAGGTGTGCAACACCGCAGAGGAGCGCAAGCAAAGCGCAAAGTGGAACGCAGGTGATTTATCACCACAGTGCAACGCAAAGGTCTACCAGACCGCATCATAGAGAAGCAGAGGTGATTCCATCACCGTAGCGGAGCGTAGAGGCCTCTCAGGCCGCACAGAGAGCAAACGTAGTGAAGCAGAGGCAAGGGGGAGCGCAGCGATCCCGTAGCTTGAGCGTAACGCAGTGGGGCTTAAGAAGAAGCTATTCAGAGCTTCATTGTCAATTCACATCACAACAGTATGGACTGGTTCACTCCGTTCACGCGTCATGGGGCTCTGCCCCATACCCCCTTTCCACATCTTGGAAGGAGTCCTCCGGAGGTGAACAGTCAATCAATTTAAGTAAGGAACAATTATAGTCAATTAGAATCATTTGGGCAATAACGTTCTCTAAAGAACAATATTATGGTCAAGTACACTAAGGTAACCACATAGGCTACAACATCACGATACATCGTCACCAAGTAAGTAAAACAAGTACATCCTGTACTCTTCAATTCCATTCTCGTATCTAACTCGTTTGCCGGTCTTCTCCGACCGTTCCACCCTCTCGGCTAAGTTTCTAACATCTCACTCCGTTCCTATAAACGTATACTTTACCGCCGAGCCTACTAGAAGGCTTGCCCTATTAACAAGTTAACTACGGCTTAGTAGTCACTCTGTTCCAATACCGGTCTCACGACCCCCATTACATGACTGATTACGGTAGGCAGGGCATTGCTCGGTAATAGACCTATCGCCCCCCTCTCCGTGGAGCGACAAACGCATCCAACACGCGTTGCACCATAACAACCAGTTGCCCACATCATCCAGATGTTTGTGAGCCTTCGTAAGAGCGTCCTCCCGCTCGTCAAGCCAGGCTAGCGTACCGCCCGACGGTACTACTTCAACATAGCAGGTGCCGCCCCAGTCGGCCAACCGTCCGCTTACTTCGCGAACTAAATCGGGCTTCCAGCCACTACCATTCCCGGCAGATAGCCAGACAAGTGCGCTGCATACGGGGTCCTCTGACCCGAGTGAAGTATCCTCAAGGGCAATCCATGCCTCACCTTGCAGTGCGTTCTCCGAACAAACCAGTCGTGCCAGTCTATCTAGGCACTTACCCAGATCCCCAGGACTAGGAAATAATAAAGTAGCCACTACATCTTGTCCTTCTAAGATTGTAAGGTATTGTCTGAACGATGCCATCGTCCAATGCTCTCGCCTAGCTCCTACTAGTTGCGCATATAATGATTGATCCTCATTATGGAACTCTAGTTCTTCGGACCAATCCTCTGACCCGATTAGGGCCATCTCCCTCTGGCACTTCCTCCTGGAAGAAAAGAATAAATTAATAAAAGAAGACTCTCGCTTCTCTATTCACTACTGTCCCGGTAGTTACTATGTCAGCCCATTACCCGATGGTACTGCGTGGCTTATGATCGACCACCGATCACTCGAATAACTGAAGATAATAATAAAATAAACAGAAAAGGAACTATCCTTTTTGCCGCCGGCTTCGTGGGCACCAGTGCCTTTAAATAAAACTCCCGTTTGTCTTGCTCCACATCGCTCATTGTGTGGCTGCCTGCCACCCCACAGCAAAGACTCCACTCTTTGTCTGCACAGCACTAACCATTTCAGGTTAGTCTGACAACCTTCCAGTTCGTCCCTCCTTCTCGGTTCTACACAAAAAAAGTCCGTGCTTTTTCTTACCTCAGCGGTTTGGGCCATAGCTTGGGCCATCGCTCCAAATCCTTCTACTAACAGGACGACACCAAATTTAGCTGCGCATTTGGTAGTTGGGCCATGGGCCATCGTCTTTCATAAACAAACTATAGAATCCGGACCCCGGTCCGGTATGAACGACGACGGGCGGCCTTCGGCGACGAGGAGCAAAGGGCCTCCAGCCCGCACAGTAGCGAAGCGCAAGCAAAGCGCAGGTGTGCAACACCGCAGAGGAGCGCAAGCAAAGCGCAAAGTGGAACGCAGGTGATTTATCACCACAGTGCAACGCAAAGGTCTACCAGACCGCATCATAGAGAAGCAAAGGTGATTCCATCACCGTAGCGGAGCGCAAAGGTCTTTCAGACCGCACAGTCACGAAGGTGCGAAGCACCGTAGGGATTAAAAAGAAAACTTTTAAGAACACTTATTGTCAATCACAATCACGAACAGTATTAACTGCCTACGCTGCGCTTCGGCGTCACGGGCTCCGCCCGTACCCGAGTTTCACATCTCTACTTCGGTCCTCCGGAGGTGGACAGTCTAGTGGTAGCCGGGAAGGCTATGGGGAAGTTTACATTTGGGCATTAACTATCGTATAAGCCTAGCTATCATCTGGAGTTTAATAAACATTCGTACTTAAGTATACGGATTCACTCAAAGAAAGAATCACATCAGTTCAAATCAGACACAAATCAAATTCATTCTATTTCTAACTACTACGTTCAAACTACTCTAGGGCTTCACAGCATCTTATGGCGGAAGGTTAAGGTCACCCGGAAACTCTGCAAGTTTCCAGCAACTCCGCTGCTACTACCCTGCTCATTCTTCAAACCAGGTACGGATATCTCCGTCTTCGGGCGCACGCCCATGAATAGAACAGAATTATAATCCAACTTCAGACCCGTCTTCGTTTCCCCAACCGCTACCACAGGCTGGTTCAGGGGCCAATACCATCGAATAGTCTTCTTCTCCATACAAGAAGCTACAGATACCCCCACGGGGCGCACTCTGACTTCCACCGCAGACCTACCCCGGTAACTGGTGAAGGGGTTGCCACTGCCAATCTTGGTCTCACAGACCATAGAACGACTTGACTTGTCGCTGTGCATGGGAGCACCAAAAAGGCTTCCGTCCCGACTAGGTGCCTCAAAAGCAGCTGACGAGAGTTCCCTCACTCGAAGGTCGTCCATACGACCCAAAGCAGAAGGGTTACCGTACCCAATCTGATACTTCTTATCCTCTAGCTGAAGAGCCACTGGGTTAGGCATTTCCAACGCCTTGGTGATGTTCATAGCAAACATCTCAATATCCGCATTAGCGAACACGTCGCCTTCCATGGCGATGCCAGTAAGCTGAAGCTTCAACACCCGTCGACTAGCCATATACCCGCTTAGCATAGAGCTAACGGGAACTTCCCAGTAGTTCTCACCCTGACGATCCCCAGACGCAGAGAACGAAGTCGGTATACCCTGTATAGAATAAAACACCACGTTTGTAGCTTCTCCTAAGCTATGGGCTTTTTCTAACGCTTCCAAGCGCTTTGCCGTGGCTCTGCCTCTTCCGTTAAATCCCTTCATCCTCGTCCTCTTCGGATAGCTACGCTTCGCTCGAACATTCTTCTTACGACGACCGTATCCAACAGTCGGCCTCCGGTATCCCTTACGTACGAAACCACCCCGTTCGGTTTTGCGATTATAGTACGCCATTACTGCTCGTAGTAAATTTGTTTCTTACCAAATTAAGTCACCACTGGTGGTACGGGCATGTCTGCCTTTAATACTTTTCACAAGCGTCTCCCTCTGGTTCGATCATTGGTTGTTCCTCAACCGTCCATGTGGGCCCCCCCACTTGGATAACAATCTGCTGAGCTCAGCAGTCTATGCGTTCCACTGCCTCCGTTGTTCCACTTTTACCCCAAAAAATCAGAGTATTTTTCTTACCCCGCGGTTTGGGCCATCGCCTGGGCCATCGCCCATAAACCTTCTACTAACAGAGACGCACCAATTTTTGCAGGCAAATTGGTAGTTGGGCCCATGGGCCATCGTCTTTCATAAACAAACTATAGAATCCGGACCCCGGTCCGGTATGAACGACGACGGGCGGCCTTCGGCGACGAGGAGCAAAGGGCCTCCAGCCCGCACAGACACGAAGGTGCGAAGCACCGTAGGGTAAGAGAAGGTATGCAATACCGTAGCGTAAAGAGAAGCGTAGCAAACGCAGGTGATTCATCACCACAGTGCAGCAGAAGCGGAACGCAAAGGTCTTTCAGACCGCATTAAGAGCAAACGTAGTGAAGCAGAGGCAAGGGAGAGCGCAGCGATACCGTAGCTGGAGCGCAACGTAGTGGGGCTTTAAAGAGAGGTTATCACGACAAGCATTGTCAATTAACATCACAACAACAGTAGTTTTAATTTCGCTACGCTCCGGTGTTGCACACCTCTGCTACTAACAGACGTACTGCAAATTTAGCTGCGCATTTGCTAGTTGGGCCATGGGCCATCGTCTTTCAATAACAAGAAGCGTAGCCAACGTAGGTGATTCATCACCGGAGTGCAGCAGAAGCGGAACGCAAAGGTCTTTTTCAAGCATAGTAGATCTAATCCTTCTGTCTTCTAAAGTACCTCGTAGATTATTGAGAAATGGTATCAAGTCTAAAGATGCCGTTATTACAGCTGGGAGTTGTGTGTTCTTATGCTACGCGTAGAAATTTCATCTCTCATGTGACTTTGTTGCTGAAATATTCGAATTTGCTTGAGAACAAGCCACATGGGCAGGATGGGCACAAAGTAGACAGGACCGGAACACAGAGCCACTGTGGAATGACTTGATGCAAAATTACATGGATTCATTGTCGTATACAACAGTGCTCTCTCGCCAGAGTGAGGAATAAGTCTCTAAGTGTTCGCCGACCTAAACAAGGCTAAATTCTTCAATGTGAGCAGTTCCGGCAGACACTACCTCGGACATTTCTCCCTCCATGAGACCATATACATATGTATCCCCAATAACTTGGTAAGCTTCTCCCTTCTTCCGAAGAACAAGAGGTACAGAACAGTCTCCTACAAGAACGATGTGGTCCCCAACTTGCGCTCCTACTGGGGCCAGTCCCATGTGCCCATACTCAGTAAGAATGAAGGACCTATCCCGCGTTATCCCGTCGACCTCGGTAGCCAAATTACGTTTTAGAACATTTTGCATCGCTAAAGCTAACCATTTATCCTTAGCGCAAAGCGGTTCGAGGTTTGGCTGTTTGTTTCGCCATAATAGAGGTCGCTGAGCTGAGAGTCTTGATCTTCTGAAGCCAATATGATCGCTCTGCCTGGAAGGAAGGGGTGGAGTGAGCCGGTGGATTATGACCAATTTCTGTTCGGGGCTCTTTCTCCGAATAGGATTCAAAAGCAGACTGCATGAACAGGATATATGCGTCTTTCACGCTGATGGAATTGATGAGACCGAGGGGCATTCGTCCGTTGACGGAATCCACCGCTTCGTTTTCACTCTTCGACAATTGTTGAAGGCCTAGTATCACGCGGTCACGATCCATCAAGATCGTGCGGTGAAATGCCCGCCTCCAACTGATATACGCATGATTTGCGGGATTGGTTGCCGCGCAGCAGTCCCACTCGACCATTCTCTTGCCAAAGGACGTGTCCGGGCTTGCAACAGAAGTAATTCTGCCCGACTTCATACCGCTTGCACGAAGAATCAGGGTATCTAGTTCATTATGCCATTTCAGCTCCTGCGGAATGAAAGTCCCAGCCTTAAATTCGATTTTTCTTCTCATCGCCCAGAGGCTGATACCGGTATAGCTCTCAACAAAAGGCCCGTTGTGATTTGGAACCCATGATGGCAGATTGTTGCAAGACCTGCGCCTCCGGGTACATAACTTGTGTCCTATTCCAGAATGTGCTATGAGTCTGGGATTCTCCTTCAAATTCTGGAGCGCGAGGTCCAAAAAATTGTCAGCCGGGCTCTTGGTGTAGTCTAGTTTGATAAAATGAGCCAGGTCGGGAAATAGACCAAGAACGCCATAAAGATAGTCCCGGGGATCCGTAGCCAGAAACCGCGCGGTATCCATCATTACTTCGTTCAATAGGGAAAGAGGCTCTGAAATTGTATAGTTCAAGAGCTGACGGGGTCCTATGAGGTTGTTGGCTAGCATCCTGTAGCCATCGAAGTTGCGCAGGTCGTTGGCTGCTTGCAAAAACGAGTCGTCGCGACGCCCTCTTGGTGCCAAAAAGATAGAATAGTTCATTTTGAACAGGCTTCGGTAAAGATCATCGCTGCTAATCTCGTTATTTCCACATAAATAGAGGCGTTTCCTGGCTAATACGTTTTCTTGGATCACTCACACTCTGTACCAGTACGGCCGGAGAAGGATGTCCCGAATCGCATACGACTTAGATTCGAAAGCTTTTGAAACATCGGGAATAGTGAAGCGACTTTCCGGTGACCGACACATGTCTGCGCACTTTTGTAAAAGCGGTAAAACCGAATCGTCATCCGCAGACGGCCCGAGCCAGCACAAGACTTCACGAGCCTCCGAGTAGATGCGCCCCATCAGAGAATTTTTGTTGTTGTTGTTGTTGTTGTTGTTGTTGTTGTTCTATTTAACGCCATGGCGGCAAGGGCGCAGCCGCCCTTGCGGCAGACCTCCCGAAGGGTATGTGGCGTGAAGGGTCGCAGGCTCTAGCTATATACTATATAGTACACGCCGTCTCCTGACGTCCTCCAAATCTTGCTCGTGAGCTACTATGTGTTCTATCCATCCCTAGTTCCCACTGGTGCCCTAGTTCCGTTATAACCATCTGGTTTCTTATTAGAGGTAGTTTGTCGTTTGGAGGATAGGTTATGACCTATCTCCTAGTACCGCGGGCAGATCTTCTGGAAGAAGTCTGTCACGCAGAGGAAGGCCTGGAAGCCTTCAGAGTCAGTGATTAGCCCCTTGAAGTAGCGATCGAGGGACCCTATAGGTCCTACGGGCTCCTGGCGGCTGTAGGGGTAGAGGGTGGGCCACTGTTGCCTCCTCAGTAGGGTCTTTCGGCAGTAGACTAGATGGTCTGCCTCCTTAACCCATCCACAGGAGCAGGTGAGTAGTGCTTCTGTGTGGTTAAAGCGTTGGTGATATTGTTCAAAGTCCCCGTGACCTGACCGTGCCGCGAGGAGGTGATGAAGGGCAGCCCTAGGGAGGCCAAGTTCAGCCCCATCAGAGAAATCTGATGGCCCTTTTCAGAAGTGTCTCTCTGGTTTACACATATTGCGTCGACCCATAGAAAACCCTTGTTCGGCTTCGATCGTAAGACTTTCAGGGCAGCATGAAGATTATAGGTGACGCCGAAAGGAAAACCATTCAGCAGGATAGGCATGGTGTGTTTCTCGTCGCCCCATGCGTACGAGAGAGCTTTGAAGCGAGGCGATTTATCCAAGCTTTTGGTATAAAGATTTAATTTCATGACGTCGTCGTTGTTCTTCGCTGATTCAATTCTGAGTAAACGGATTTGGGGAGAGTCTCCTCGACTTAGTTCTCTTGAGGCATGTCAGAAGACTACTTCGATTCCAGATGTATTGTTTCCTTACTTGTATGGGTTATGAGTTTCCATGACGACTGAACAGAGGGAGTTGAGTTGGCCTTAGTGTTGATATTTCTGAATGTCCGTTTAAATCTGAGCCTGATGTTCTTCACCGCGTGATATGTATTCAGATTAATGGCTAGATCTCCATTGGGCGTTCAGGCTGAGGATGTCTAGGCTGAGAGCCTGGCTGGGTTGCCTTGGGGCTGAGCCGCCAACCATGCATACAGTTAGGCTGCACCAACTGCACGAGTCTCTGACCAATAGGTTGAGCCTCGCACGCAGCCATATCATCGGCCAAGGGCGTTCGTTACCCATGTGACCGGGGCGTATGGCGGGAGTTGGTCCAGCCAGAAACACGAGTTCTTCCCTGCTTGTGGCTTTCTGAGTTATTTGAAAGGGACATACGTGACGGTTTTGAATGGTGTGCTGGGCAATGCAGTCGAGCGTCTAATGCTTGCGTTGCCAAGTCTTTTTGATACGTTGTCTGTGATCCTGTATTTGAATGAGGTGTGTACTTATGTTTGTAAGATGAAATGTCAGCCGATACAAGGTGCCCTGTATCTTGAATAACATGGGTTTTGGGTCTGCTGTATGGATATCTTCTACTGTCTCTTCAAGTCTATCAATGAATGGGAACAACACCAAAGGTGGCATCTTGGACTCCCGTCATGTGTAATGCGGAGTTACTTTACTTTTGCGCCCCGTAGAGACCCGGCACGCTCTTCTCAGCAAAGAACCACCGTCTCCCAACGAGGATAACAGTCCTTCCACTGGCTAAGCCAAACATATCCCACCCCAACTCTCCTCGCAACAAATGGCATACACGGCACCCTCTCAACAAGCATGACATTGAACCGCCACATCTCATGAAACTGCCCCTCGATAAACCCTCACTCAGTACTCTCGCTGACCTCCGTGTCAACAAAAGCACTAACAACAATGAAATCAAGCAACATCCTTCGATCCCTCGCCCCCTTCCGCCCTGAAATCCATCGGGTATCCATCTTATCCAAATACCCAACATGTCTTCCCATCATATCCAGAATCTCAGCATCCTCGCAGTCCCCCCTCCTCGCGCCCATCATCCTTCGATCCCGCCCAACCCTCAATGAGGCAACCGTCGTGTTAAACACCAGCGCCCCTGGAAAGCCAGCCGCTACCTCGACAGCCTCCGGATCAAGCTCCGCGTGCGCGAGAGCCTCCCACGGACTGTGAGGACATTCCCGCCACATGGCGGTGTACTTCTCATTCGTCTCCTCAGAGACGTTGAACTTGCCGCCGGCCATCTTCCTCTGCAACGGCGGCAGTTTCTCGATCCCGTTTATCTTGGCTAGCTGCATTCAGCTGCCCAGCCATCTCTCCGTCACCCGGGCATTGCGCAACCCATAGTCATCGTCTCCAGACCTTGAGGCAGCACGTCTGGCATCGTGTACATAAATTTGCACCAGCGTCACGATCCGTACGAGCTTGGTATCAAACAGTTGCGCATCACCGTGAATCCACCGATAACTCGCAGCACTCCCCCCGTCGACCGACGACCACGCCGCCCAGCTCCAACTCGGGATCTTCAACCCTGCGTCATCTCTACGTCGGACGGCGCCCACATGACTCCACATGAGGGTCTGGGGGAGGTACATCTCCGGCAAACCAAACGTCATCTTAGTGCGCATGGAGTCTCCTACAGCGTTGCCGACGCCCGCGAAGGCGTTCAGGATGTCTGTCTCACGGGAGAGCTGTCGCGATGTGTAGTCTTCGACCCATTGGCAGTAGTTTGCTAGGGATACTTGGCCTCGTAGTTTGACTGGTGCGTCTCTGTTGTGGAGCGCTCGGCGGTAGAAGCCGGGATGCTGGGGATGTGGTGTGTCTTCTTCTCGGTCGTCGATTCGTCGATATCTGTTTGGGTCGCGTGATGAGCTTGTGAGTCGTACTCGTCGATGGGATCTTCTGCTTGAGTTGGCTCTGCGTCCTCGCTGGGCAACGGTGTAGGAACTTCATGTCGTGCTCGTCCCCAAGTAAGTTCCTCAGCGGCGTGGCCCCGACAGCACTGGAATAAGACCTGGTACTCCGTGATGAAGATGCTGCGCCTGGAAAGAAGTCTCTCCTGGAACGTCCATCCCCTCCGGTTCCACAGGGATGCGTCGACTACCGTTTGCAGACCGTTCGGGTCAATCCCCTTCCCAACGTTCCGATTCCGCGGCGGACACCACAAGGAGGCGCGTGGCCTCCTAGGGTTGCCAGCATATCCAGGGAACCCGTTTCCCCGGCGATCATCCAGTGCGGCGAGAATCGAGAAAGATGCAGACTGGTAGATCCGGTCCATTCCGTCTATCTGGTCAGGCTTCGATCGCTCGTCATCTTGAACGATACAAAGACGGTCCACCCATAGATAGATAGCCTTCTCCGAGATGCCTGCAGAGAGATATCGCATCCAGAATGATGCGTGGTAACTTGACGGACTCGAGGCTTCCTGGAGCTTCCAAGTCCTCGGCGTTCGTCATCTCCAGCTGGGCATGTCCCGATGCCTCAGAGGCTTCCCACATGTAGCTGAGAGCAACGAAGCGGACCGGCCTTGAAGGCTTGACAATCTTCATTCCACGGACATCGATGACCCCAAACCCTATAGGAAGATGATCTGTGTCCATGTCAGGGTTGATGTGCGCAGAATAGAGCAGCACAAGACCACTTACCAATCGACTTGTACTTGGTTACGCAGTGGTGACCGTGAAGAATCTCACATCCATCGATCCAACCCTTCAATGTCTCAACGTCAAAGTATTCAGCCTCCCATTATTCAATGGCTTGGAGTCTCCGAGGTTCTTCTGTCGAGTATCGAAATGAAAACTGCGGCGTGACCGCAAAAGGCGACGGTAATGCATCCAAAGTCTCCAACTTTGACTTGTCTGGCACCGTACTCAGAGTCAACTCCAGAAACAACCTCACGGAGACTTCATCAGAAGAAGAAGCAAACAACCGATATTTCTGGTCCTCAGCTAAGCCTGAATCAAGAAAGAAAGGGCCCTGGAGCGCAACGAACAAGCACGCCTCGGAGCAGTCACGTAGCCAGCCATCCTCCCGCCGTCGCGCCTCGACAGCCGCAGCGACTGCGCGGCAAAAGAGACACTTCAAAGACCGAAAAGAAATGCTCTCCAGCGAGACATAGTGGTGGGTCTTCGATCCGAGACCAGCGGCAAAGTCGGGGACGTCCCAGTCCTGGCACCGCTCACATAGTCGCGGGTTGGGGTTGGCTTGCCGCCGTTCCTGTACGAGCTGCGCGATGCGTGGGAGGTTGGTGGCGGAGGCGAGGCCCCCGAATGAGACGGCTTCGGGTCTCTTGGTTCTCGGGAGCATTCAATAGGTTGGTAACCGAACTCGATGATGTATGGATCACGGGATGGTTCGTAACTGGGAATGGTGCCATACCAAAGGCGCGTGGTGGTGCCTGAGATGCCACTTCAGAGTATAATAAAATAGTGGAACAACAAGGTTTGAGTCTGCTGGAATTTTGGTAATTATACAAGACAAAGACTCAATGGTTGAGAGGAGGATGATGATGATGGAATCGTCAGGTAGATCTAAGCGGGAAGGTGTGGGGTCTGCGTTCTTCTGAGCCACGAAACGGGATTTCGGTTTGCTGACCAACATGGCGCCGAATCCCGGCACTACCACCTTAGCTTGAGACTAGCTGTTTAATCAAGACGACAAGGACAAGGTTCGACTTTTTGTCTCCTCAGCGAAGGTAAAGGCGTCGACACCATTGAGATACACGAATGCATACTGGTTGGTGACGGTGGCTAACTTGGCCTGTCGTGGAATCGGCCAAGTAAAGGTCGGAGCATCATGCACAGAAGAGAGCGTTGAAAGGTAGAATCAAGACGAACAAATCAAATACAATGAACAATCGAGTCAAGGCCTCTCCAGCAGCATGGTAAACCCAAAGATAGACATCTTCCATTCCATTGAACTCCCACTTATGCCCCATGGCCAGAGACCTTCCTATTGTACATAATTCGACATCTCCACGCTCCGTTTCTTTTCCGACTTTCCGCTGCAACCAAAGATTTGCGTGCTGAGTTTTCCGAGGAGAATCCCTTTCTCCTTTACCGTTGATTTCGTATGTATGGTCAGACAGTATAGGAAACGGTCTGTTGCGTGTGGTCTTCCAGACAAGGTGTCCCCATCCTGTATCCAGAGTGGAAGACTGGATAGAAGACCACACGCGTGTGATTAATAATTGGTAGGTAACGAACGTGGGCTGTGCTGTAATGCCGCACATCACTGAAGGGTGATGAGACACGAGGAAAGACGTATTCTATACATATAAGGATATAGGAAGTGAACAGCGTAGTAGACATTGGCTTCGTTGATCATGCGTAGAAAGCCTCGAAGAAGTAGATGAATCCGAACACGAGGAAAGCAACAGCGCCACCAACAGTGACTGTGTTATGTTAGCTAGGAGCTTATAACGTAGATGCGATGCTAACTTACCAACTTTGAGACTGACACGGCCTGCGATGGCACGGCCACCAATAACGGCAGCACCTGTGCAGATGCAGTGGCCAACCATGGCGCCAAGAATAACCCACCAGTAGTCCTGTCCTGCAGCCATGGCAATTGTTGCGATCTGACTGCGGTCGCCCCATTCGCCCAGGAAAGTCATTACAAACGTCTGGACCCAAGCAGGGCTGAGAAGAAGGCCGAGGAGGTTGTTCAGGCCGTTCAGCGAGCCCCTGATGCCACCAGGACCAGGAGAAGGGCTGCGAGGCGGCGACGAGGAAGGCGAGCGCGGGGGCGAGGGGAAACGGCTCTTAGACCTAGACTTCCTGCTGCCATTGAGACCCATTTCCAATGCGTAGGGAGACACGGCAGAGCCCCGTCTCTTGCCCTCCTTTTCCTTCTCGGCCAGCTCGCGCTCGACCTCGTGTAGCTCGGCAGTCACACCTTCGTTAGGGTCCATGCCCAAACCTTCACGAAGGAGCTTCGCCCCGAATACAAAGAACAGGCCAGCAGCGAGGAAGCTGGTCACACGCTTGGGGATCAAGGTCGGGACAGCGTGGCCGAGAACGGCCGACAGAACAGTCATGACCAAAAGAGCACCAAAGGCGGCGGAGAAAACGACCATCCGGTCATGCTTCATCGCCATGAGGGCAGCCACAAGGAATGTCTTGTCGCCAACTTCGGAAACCAGAATCATGGTAAGAGACAGGACGAAGGAATGGAAAGGCTGAATGACACCCTCGGCTTCGTCGTCGAGGCTGGAAGAAGACTTGCCCTTGGACTTTGAAAGATCAAGGTGGTCCTTGTGCGCTGAGTTGGGGAGCGGATTGGGCTTGTCGTCGAGCTTGGAAGGGAGATCGGCCGGTTTCTGTCGCATGTCAGCATTTCACATCTTGGCCAGTTGGGTGGCGATTAGGAAACTCACCTCAAGCCCCGCAACTTCGTCGGCAGTGTGGTGATCATGGTCGTGTTCTTTACCAGTGGTGTCCTTTTCGCTCGAAAGTTTCTCCTGCTCACTGTGCGGCAGAGGGGGCTTCTCCTTGGGAGCCTCTGGCTTGTTGTCGGCCTTTTCGCCAGTTCGGCCTTCGGCTGCCTTGCGCGCCTTGTCCTTTTCACTGACACCTCCCTCGGTACCCGTGGTTCCTTCCTTTGGCTTCTGGCGTGTCTTGTCGTTCATGACACCGTCGTTGGTCTCGGGGATCTTCTTGCCATCAACAACGGTTGGGTCGGATGGACGTCCCTTCAAGGGAGGCAATCCCTTCTTGCCATCTGTATCGGCACTCTCCTTCTTGGTCTCTCGGGTCTGGTCAACGAAGGGACCCTCGTGGGGCATGCCGTCTTTGCCATCGACAGGCGCGTGGTCAGTGCCGTATCTGGTCTTGATGCCAGAGGTGACGGTCGAGTCGGTGGCCTTTTCGGTCGAAGCTACGGCCTTGCCGCCATTCTTGTCCTTGGTCTCGACGGCGAGACCTGCGACGAGGGATGGAATGAGGAGGAGAAGCAAAGGGGAGGGTCGAGTGCGCAGCCTCATGATGACTCTTTTGGGCTGTCGAGCCTCACTGGTATCTGAACGATAGGTGTGAAATGTAAACGAGAGTTTGGAAGTAAGCTCGAGAAATGTTCTGCTCCTCTGCTAAGGGGGGAAAAGAAAAGGAAGGATGTTTTGGTGGTTTCTGATTTACTCTGGCAATGCGACTGCTCAGCCACGAGTTCTAAAATTGTTACGTATCTTTTGCTGCACGGCCACGGGGTAAGCAAGTAGGTACCTGAGGGTACTTCCTTGGACGTGAGGTGGGAAGAACTGGACGCGCCCGCCGTGGCCCCATGTTCCGAATCCCTTGAGGCGCCCCACAGGGGGCGACATTGGGGATCATGGAACCCCTAGAATGTTTCCGCCTGAGAGGCCTTGAAGGGGATATTTACATAGAGGACACTCTAAACTTCGGATAACGACTTAAGGCATATAGTCGTGTTAAGCAGTTGAGAGACAGACAATCGACTGTTCATGCACGCGTAGGGTGTAAAACAAACTTGCAATGCATCTGCAGCTAAGATAATAAATAGGTATTAAGTCCCCGCTGGTTCACTCTCCACCATTTCGTGATCCGTCTGTCTACTCGAGAAACACACGATAGTCAAAGGTGTGCTGTACTGCGCTGCAGTAGACCAGGTTGTATCCAGGCGACCCCAGATTTGCTGACAGAATTCCGAGAAACTGCTTGGCTCGACCCGAAAAGGTACGTATCCGTAAAGTGCCGAGAAGAGCTCCAACAGCTGGCGCCACTGACATGCCGGAGCTTACAGCAGCTGTGCTATCTTATCTCCGCCGTTCGGTCCAGGACACACCCCACCTCCCCCGGGGACTGAATGAATGTCGTCACGAACGACCGCTTCTTCATGAAACATAATCTGAGCGTTGTCTCTTATTGTCCTTCCTGTCCACTTCAATCGTCTTGGCCTTCTGAAATTCAGCCTTAGAACGCACCACGTACATATAGCTCGGCATCTAGACGATTGCCACGGACATTCCTGCATAGGGCTCTCCATCACACGTCGGCAGTCTCAAATCCGAGCTCCGTTGTATCACTAAGCATCAATCCGAACTTCCGTTTGAACCCAAAGCCAAAATGGACGACTCTGGAGACAATTTGCGATCTCCATCAGCGAACATGAATTTGAGTGAAGAGGATGATGAGCCCGCCTGGACTTATACCTTTGATCCGGAAGATGCCGAAGATCTGAACGACGACGATGAGTACGACCCCGACTTCCAAGATGAGCCAGAGGAAGACGACGGGGATGATGATGAGTATCATGGTAACAAACACCTCTCTTCCACGTCGAACCTCCCAAAGACTGACCATACGCAGATGCCGAGGACGGCGGCGACGAAAGCAACGTAGAAGTAGAGGTGTTCATGGGTGCTGGCGACGAGGATGATGATGATGCCGAGGAAGGCGGCATGGCCGCTAATCCGATATCGAGGCTCATGACTCTCATCGGTGAGTCTAATCAGGTTCAAGTAGAATCGTGTGTGCAAGTTCCGCTAACCCACGATACAGCTGGCGCTGCGGGGAATGGAACGGGGTTTCTTACACGAGCTCAATTGTTGGGCCTGATACAAAGTGGCGAAGTGACATTGCGCAGTACTCTCGACGACGAAGATGACGACGAAGATATCAGCTGGGGAAGAAGGCGCCGAAGGCCTCGCGCTCGGGAGCCGAACCGCTTCCCCAAGGTACCGAGCGAAGAGGGCTCGAAATTGATGCACTCTGGCGTTTTCGGCGCAAACGATTATCGAGTCACCAAAAAGAAGCAACTAGCACGCAGGATATTGGACCGCGAGCTCGGTCTGGGCGATAGGCGCGATCGGAAGCAGAACCAAGATCTCATGGCTCAGGGCATGATACCATCAACCAATCCCGAAATGATCGTGCACTACGACGACCCCGTATATTCCGGCCAGTTCTCCGACGACGGCAATTTCTTTTACGCCTGCGGTCACGACTTCAAGGTCCGCATGTACGATACCTCGAATCCATACAACTGGAAATATTATAAGACGGTTAATTACCCCTGGGGACAGTGGACACTGACCGACGCATCCCTGAGTCCTGACAATCGATGGCTGGCTTACACATCAATCCAAAGCAACGTCTGTCTGGCACCCACAGATCCCAACGACACGGGAGACCCATATACTTTGGATCTCGCAGAGAGAAGTGCCGGAACTCAACACGCGGGATGGAGATCGAGGCATTCCTTTGGTATTTGGTCTGTGAGATTTTCGGGAGACGGTCGTGAGCTCGTGGCTGGTACAAACATGCAGTCAATCGTCGTCTACGACATCGAGTCGCGCACTGTGTTACACAATGTCGTCGGGCACGAAGACGACGTGAACGCCGTGTGTTTTGCAGACAAGTCTTCACCGCACATTCTCTACTCTGGATCAGACGATGCCACCATCAAAGTCTGGGATCGACGTAGCATGGGAGACGGGAGGCCAGCCGGCGCTTTCGTGGGCCACGTGGAAGGCCTCACGTACATTGACAGCAAGGGCGACGGTCGATACATCTTGAGTAACGGCAAAGACCAGACGATGAAGCTTTGGGATCTGAGAATGGTCATGTCCACGGCCAAGTACGACGAGGTCAACCCGACGAGGTTAACCGGCAATAGCGATTTCGACTACCGGTGGGGTACATACAGGGACGAAGATTGGTTCCCGCATCCCAACGACAACTCGCTGGTTACGTTCCGAGGACATCGTGTAATGCGCACGTTGATTCGATGCCACTTTTCACCTCCATCAAGTACAAATTCGCGTTACGTCTACTCTGGTAGCCAGGATGGCAAGGTTTATATCTGGAACATGGACGCCACGCTCGCTGGTACCATTGACGTAAGAAAGGCCACGAAGAACTCGCGGCCATTGGAGCGCAGATACCGCATATATCATGGCGACGACTTCCCCGGTTGGAACACTTGCGTGCGCGACGTGAGCTGGCATCCCAATGCGCCAGTTCTTGCTGGTAAGTCCCCCATTTACGACAAATTTCGGGCTGTGACTGACCTCCCTCAGCATCTGCGTGGAACGGCTTTAACATGGCTCATGGAACCTGCACGCTGCATTCGTACAACGAAGCCGAAGATGACGAGGCAGAGCCGCAGATGGGTCGGAGTGTCGACGAGAAGCTGCGCCCAGTGGGCGAATCGTTTCAAAGCTAGTTACTTCGCGTTAGGAACCAGTTCACGTTTGGACAAGCCCTGTGGGATGATTATTTTAATTATTTTGTACATCTTCGACACATGTCCAACCCCTCTTTTGGCAATGATACATGATCGATGAAGCCTCTTTGGTCTCGGGGTATCTCCCATCACTCCCGCACAGCACTTCTTCGATGTGTTGCTGCGCCGCTTCTGCAATCTGCCCGTGCAATGCTTTTGAGACCCATCCCTGCGTGTAAAATCATGTTTTGGTCGTCACGTGTTGACGTGATCGTGCTCGAGAAGCCGGTCCGATGTGTCGGTGCTTCCATTGACGATAGATAAAAGGCGTTTATGCGCCTCCGACGAGGATGTTGTTAAGGGGAATGTGGATCAGCTTGACGATGTAGCCGACAGCGCCCATGATGAGGAAACCGACACCGACGGCCTGGCAGAGCTTCAGGAACTCGGTCTGGTCGGCTGCAAGGACACGTTAGTTTCCAAAGCTGGTAGGGCAAGCTTAGACGAGGGGCGCGACATACGCTTGGTGCACCGTCTCATGAATTGGACACCTTCCTGAGCGAACTCGGAGGGAACCTCGAGGATCTCCTTGACTTGGTCGGCCATTGTGGATAGAAGCGCGCGTGGGTTGCGGAGAAGAGAAAGGAGGTGGGTAATCTGATGAAAGTCGCAAAGGAAATCCCAATGGGCCGCAAGGTAACAGGAAACAACAAAGTCGATGAAGGAAAGGCGCGACGACGTGTGTTTAAGGCGTTGTAGGTCGAGGGGGTGGAAGATTCGAGAGGTTCGAATGGGTAGAAGGGAGATGTGTTAAATTGAGCGCGCTGTCACCAAATGGTCCCCAAAATTTCGGGACAAGCTCCCGCTGTGGAAGGAAGAGCCAGATTGCCATTAAGGAGGCATGGAGGAATAATGCGCCGGCCGCCGAGGTGCACGCCACTACGGAGTAGACAGATTGCTTATCTAAGGTTGGGATGATAGGAGTCCCCCTTGGTGTTCCCCTTCAGACTTCAGTGGAGGGCCCCCTGGATTCCCCCGCTAGTGGGCAGAGAGGGTCTGGTCTGGGCCATTTTGACCAGCCACAGCTCAGCGCATTCAAGCACACGACAGGGAGACGAGGTAGTGTACGTACCGGTTCAGCGGGACAGTCGCGAGCCCCATTCGGGCATCCACTGGCGGAGTCTGTGCCTGCCGCAGCCTGGCGGCCGTGGCCCTTGTCCAGTCCCGCCTGGCTCAAGATGCGACCTCAGCTCCTGAAAGAGCTCCCCCCAGTTTTCTTCCCTTCCCAAACGTTCCTCCACTCATCTTGTTCGACCGCAGTTCTTTCATCGCGTCAACATCAAACCGAACCCTTCATACCTGAGCTACTCGACAACACCACAGCTTTACTGAAGCTACCCTACGCGTCGATTGTCCAGTCATCACGTTAAACGTCAGATTCCCAGCGAAGCGGCGCGCAGCTGTTGCTTACTCGCGACCTGCCGGAAACCTTCATTAGGCTTCCTGGATCACTAACTGATCACGGCTAACAGCATCGCCCACACAGTGAGCGGGCAAGAACGCGGTTGGAGCGTCGGCCAAAGGCGGTGGCAGAACGAGCAAACAGTCTCTGGAATCTCGGGATCCTGTTTCCATTCTCCCTCGTCCCAACTACATCATCTTGTTGCCTGTACCTAAGGCTTCTGGGCCGAACAAGGAAAGAACTACGGTCACGTCGCCATTGGGGGAAGACCGAAGCACAGAGCTTCGTCTTCATTTTTATTTGACTAAAGGAGAGGATTAAATTGGCTTGGCAATTTCCATCCAACCTCTTCCATCCTGTCTGCGGAACGAGGAGTGTACGTATCAGATGTTCTCTGTTTTCTATCCTACGTTCGAACTTTTTCTTGGCTTCAGATTTTGGCAATGACCCTGTATTGGCAGCGGCTGATGATCATGTTCAAGACTGCAGAAATATCCTGTATCTCGCAGACTAATAACAACCTTTTTCCAACTACAACCAAGCTCACTGCCCCAACTCACGGCTACCAGATAATACCGTCACCATGGCTGAGGAGGAATTCGAGATCGATATCTACGGCGACGCGCCTCAGGATCACCAAGACGGAAACGCCGAGAACTATGATGGAGCCAACGGCCATGCCGACAACCACCAGGAGCAGCACGATCAGCACGAGCACCACGAAGATCAGCAGAAGCACGAGCAGCAGGAAGAATATCACGATCAGCAAGAGGCGTCTGCTTCTCAACAAGGCGTCAAGAGAAAGGGCGACGACCGACCGATCGACCCTGGCGCAACCACAGCCCTGATGGTCTCGGATCTCAACTGGTGGAACACGGACGATGACATCAGGGGATACGCCAGAGCAGGTCATTGCGAGGATGAGCTCAAGGATATAACTTTCAGTGAACACAAGGTTAACGGAAAGAGCAAGGGGTATGATTCGTGGTGAGGAAGACATGCATACACAACTGCTGACTCTGCCCACAGACAAGCCTACATTGAGTTCACAACGCAGCAAGCTGCCACAGCCGCCAAGCACGCTTTCGAGTCGACAGACAGCGCCCAAGGCGTACCGAAGAAATACCAAGTCACTTACTCGAACCCCCATGTCAACCCGTTCCGCACGCTGCCTAAGGATGCACCGAACCGTGCAGGTAAAGACCAGGGCAGCCGATCTGGTGGAAACTACAACAACAACCAAGGCTCCTCGATGGGTGGCGGCGACTTCCGTGGAAACGGCGGCTACCGCGGTCGTGGAGGCTTCAATGGTCAACGTGGCGGCATGAACCAGGGCGGGTTCAACCGCAACTTCTCGGGTGGTATGGGAGGCGGCTTCAACAATAACAATATGGGAGGCGGCGGCTTCAACAACGGCATGAGCGGCGGCAATTTCGGCGGCGGCGGTTTCCAGCGGGGCGGCGGCTTCGGTGGTGGCATGCGCGGTGGCCCCGGTATGCGTGGTGGGCGAGGCGGTATGCACAACCCGATGGGCGGTATGAACATGGGCCCGATGGGAGGCATGCCCAACATGGGTATGCCTAACATGGGCATGATGGGTGGTGGAATGCCTGGTATGACTCCCCCTTCTCTTGATTCCCTCCAGCAAAGTCACAATCCCCCAATCTCTCAACTTGACTCTGGTTCAACCCAGAAGCGCAAGCACTCTTGTCGGCGAAAGGGCAAAGTTGCCAACCCCGGCCGAGGCGAGACCCCTCCGAGTACCAAACGGCGGAAGGTGCAGCCAAAGCATGTATCCGAACTACCAAAGCCTGCAATTGCACCAGAGGTCGGCCGATGGACAAAGGAGCGCGGTTTGGAATTTACCACCAGTGCCCCTCAACCCCCTGCAGCTGCTCGATTTGGCTCGAGGATGCCGCTTCATTACTCGGGTCCTCGCTGAATGTTGTTTGACTGATTACTGCTGTTTGCGTTCTCGTTCGTTCTTTGCTCAAAAAGCACGTAAGCTGACTCTTTCCCAGGATTCCAAGGCATGCCACAACAGTTCAATCCTGCCTTCTTCGGCGGCAACCAGGGTGGTGGTAACGATTGGGGCAACCCTCACGGTGCCAAGCGACCTCGACCCGAGTAGGACTACCGGCCAAGACAGTTTGCGCGATCTTGAGGTAATGGCAGTGGCCGGGTCGGCTAGCCGTGGAACGATGCAGTGGTCACCGCGTCGTAGAGCATCCGGCCACAAACCCTACCCGCGATAAGTCAGGATTCATTACTGCAACCAAGACCCTCTCATCGACGAGATCTTTTTGCGTTTCTCAGGAAGGGTCAGTCAATCAAGGTCTCCTGTCTTCAGATAAGTGGCGGGTATATTGGCTGCGATCTCACGAAGCTTGTTGCTGCGGATGGATGATAGCAACCACCAAAATGTCAGATGTTTGCTTTGAGTTATTGTATGTGTACTATTAGAATATGGCTGCATGGGAACGGCCCCTAGCACCTCGGTTACGGCGTTACAGTTCAGACCTGAAAAGCACAATCTACGACTGCGTTTCGTCATTTCACGCCTCGTTGCTCTTTGCTTTACAGAAACCGATAGATTATTGTGTATTGGAAACGTTCAACTTGTCTATCGTGCCGCGAACGAGCAGCTGTATCTGCTTCCAGCGCGCCTCCACCATGTCTCGCTGAAACTGCTCACCTTCATCCAGCCCACGCACCGTCTCGATCTTGGACTCAATCTCCTCGTCGTAGGCCGACAAGATTTCGCATAGCAATGCATCGACGTCGGCTTGCTCCGCCTCCCCGTCCGCAAACCCATCGACGAACTGCGACCACCGCCTCGCCGGCAACACGAGCGTCCGCAGCGCCACCTGCGTCCGGTAACACACCGTCTCCGCGTCAATGACATAATTCCCCAGGAACCCCCTCTCCTCCAACCGCCGCCTGTGCGCGGCACCCAGCCGCGGCAGCAGGACGTCGTCGAGGCAGACCTCGTCCCACTCGTTTTCGCCCTGTTCCATGAGGAAACCGTATTCGACGAGCAGGAAATCGTTGCTATGGCGGCCGTAGCAGATGTGGATCTCTTCGCCGGGGGTGTAGGACCGATCGGCTTTGATGGTGAAGGAGTGCTTGTCAAAGGCGACGGAGCAGCCGCGGGGCGAGTGGTTGAGGAGGTCTGCGACGGGTTGGAGGATCATGTGGTCGTCGCGGTGGCGTTTTGCGGTTTTGGGGGTGATGTGGTAGAAGGTGCGGGAGTTTACGAGGAGCCAGGCGTGGAGGTAGGTTTCGTATGTGAGGCCGCCTTCTGGGTAGCTGTATTGGTGCTCATGCTGGTCCAGGTCTGGGAGCGGGGTTGAGGAGACGAGGGACCAGTGGGATTCGAACTTCTCGCGCTGGGCTTTGAGGAGGGTGAGGGCTTGGGAGGGGAGGAGGGAGGTGAGGGTTGGTGAGGAAGGGGACCAGGTTAGAGGGCAGGAGGAGAGGTCTTTGGGTGTTGGGAAGACGGTGGACCAGGTTTTGAAGGAGGGGGAGGCGTCGAGGGCGATGTCTAGGGCTAGGAGGGCGTGGACGGGTGTTTCTTTTGGGAAGGGGCGAGTTAGAGGTTTTGGGATTGTCGCGATGGTTTTTAGGCAGGGGATGGGGACGTCTAGGATTGTGTCGTCTTTCTGTGGTGGTGGTGGTGGTGGTGTTAGTTATGTTTGGTGAGGGATGATGTTGATGAGCTATGAGTTGTGTGGGTGTGGCTTACTTTGAGAGGTGATGTTACGACGATTCCGATGCCTCTTCCTGGGAGGGCGCGGGGGCCGACGTTGGATACTGTTATTCCTTGGGTCTGAGCCCAGGATAACAGGTTCTCGATTGCGTCCATTTGGTGTTTTGTTTGGATAGAGCTGAGGTTTAGGTCAGATGTTGAAGAGTTTAATAGTTGAAAGATGTGGTGAGTGCAACTTGAAAGAGTAGTGAGAGCTCATGAAAGGATGAGACCGTATCGTGAAAACTTGGTCGTACTTAAATGTATTCTCTGTGAGAGAGTTGATATGAGTGTAATTCGTGAGATTTTATTCGTTGAATGTTATACCGGCAGGGTGGGCTCTCTCATCCGCAAAGCGTCAACAGATTTAAATGAGACTGAGGTGCAAGCCCTGGAGACCAGGTTTCAATTTTCTTTGCTCCTAAGGGGATTTGGAGCTGCAGTCAAATTTAGGTATTCTAGAACAAGATAAGATGGTTGGCAGCCAGTCTTGTTGTGAAAGCTTCAAGATTGACAAGACGGAGGAAGTTGAGACGAATTGCACCTAAAAACCAAAGTGACGAATCAAATGCGCCGGGGTAGCAATTCCAACGATCTGGAAACGGAAGGTCCTGTCCCACCAGAATGCTCACCTAAACCACTGCCGAAGAAATGTGCAGCAGCAGCAGCAGCAGCAACGATTGGAAAGGTCGGCGCTAGTATCCACCGACTCCCCGACCCGACGGAGACCCCTGGCAGTCCAAATTCTCGGGAGGCCGTCGCCGAGGTGAGGTAATGGAGCTGCCCCGAGCTTCCAAAAAGTGTTCCGGTCATCGAACCACTCTCAACCCGAACTGAGCAGACAAGCTCTCGACAGCTTCCTCATCCCCAATCTTCAACCTCCCGACGACTTCCAACGGCATGTACACAATTACCATACCGTAAACTAAACGAAAACAGCAAAATGAAAGCCCTCACATCCATCCCCGCGGTCCAAACCCGCCGCGCCCTCCCCGCCATCTGCGCCGCCTGCACCTCAACGACACCCTCCTCCTCCCCCTCGCGCCGCCCCTTCTCCGTCCTAAACCGCCCACCGCCAAATTACCCAGGCCACATCCCCCTCACCAAAATCGAACGCGCCGCCCTCGGCCTCGGCGCAGGCATCTGGTCCCTCCTCTCCCCCTACCGAGGCGACCTCATCGCCGCCGTAGGCGAGACCACCGCGACCCCCTACTTCATCTACCGCCTCCGCGACGCAATGCTCGCCGACCCAACCGGCCGGCGCATCCTCCGCGACCGCCCCCGCATCACATCCACCTCCCTCAAACTATCCCGCCTGCGCGCCATGCCGGACAACAGCGTCGGACGCGCCTACGTAGCCTGGCTGGACGCCGAGGGCGTGTCCCCCGACACGCGGCCCGTGGTGCGGTATATCGACGACCCGGAGTGCGCGTACGTGATGCAGCGGTACCGCGAGTGTCACGACTTCTTCCACGCGCTGACGGGCCTGCCGATTGTGCGGGAGGGCGAGGTGGCGCTCAAGGCGTTTGAGTTTGCGAATACGCTGATTCCGATGACGGGGTTCGCGGTGCTGAGTTATGCTACCATGAAGGCTGGGGAGAGGAAGCGGTTTCGGGAGATTTATGGCCCTTGGGCGGTGAAGAATGGGATGAAGGCCAAGGAGGTGATTAATGTCTACTGGGAGGAGCAGTTGGAGAGGGACGTGGATGAGTTAAGGGCCGAGTTGGGGATTGAGAGGCCGCCTAATATGAGGGAGATTCGGAAGCGGGAGAGGGAGGAGAGGAGGAGGGCGCAGGAGGCTTTGAAGGGGGTGTAGACTGTGGTTTGTGGGTTGTGTATAGACATGGGGTTTGTATAGATATTGTATGTTTGATGTAGTTTTTGTTTAATTTTTTGGTAGGGTCCTGGTGGAAATCCCACTTGGACAGAAGCCAATCTGCTACGTTTTGCAGTCATGCTTTATGAACGCCCTTCAACGCCGGCATGGAAACTCGTCCTGCAGAGGTAGTTTTATAGTCTCCCTGGTAGACCTTTGAAGTCTGCACGCCATTCTGAAAGAGACCCCTACACTGAGGACGGAACACGCATGCTCAATAAAACAAACCCCCGTTACCCTGATCTCTCTCTGTAGAGTGTTGGCAGACACCTACAAATCCAACAAATCGTCATCGTCATCATCCCACCCCTTCCGCCTGCTCACCACAATCTTCTCCTCCTCCTTTGTCCCCGCCACGGCCTCAAGCAGCTCCTTGAGCTGCGTCTCGGTCACCTTGCTGCGCAGCTGTCCGCTCTGCGCGAGCATAATCAACCTGTTCTCCACGTCCTGCGCGCGCTGCTCCTTGACCAGACGAATGCGGCCCAGGCGGTCTGCTGCCTCGGGGTGCAGGATCTGGTTGAGGATTTGCTGGCGGGCTTCTTGTTCTTGTTGTCTGTGGGTGGGAAGGGGACGTGGTTAGCTAATGTTTCGATGGGGGGGGAGTGACGAAGGGTGAGGTCGGTTGGGTTCTGTGGAATGAAAAGTCGGGCGCAAAAGTATGGATCTAGGTTCTCTGTGAACGGAGGTGAGGGATGAAGACGTACTGGCGCTGTTCTTGCTGCTGCTGCTTATTCGAGCCGCCGCCGCCGCCGCCGGAGCTGCCTCCCGCGCCGCCTTGCGCCTTGAGCTGCTCGAGGCGGGCCTTGCGGATCTGTAGTCGCTTGCGTCAGTTCCCAAGTTACCAAAAAAAATTATTCCGTCGGGCAAGAAAGAGTTGAAGTTTGCCTACTTGTTCGAGTTCGGAGTCGTCCATGGTTGCGGGTATCTGCGGTTGCGTGTTTGCGCGGAGTTGTTTGGTGGAGGTTTGCCTTTTGGCGCAGGAAAACGCGGGGCTCCTTTCTGATGTGCCTGACGTCCAAGTTTTTGGCGGGGTTGGCTGGAGCTTGGGGGTTATTTTTTGGGTGCCTTGTTACAAATTTCATGACGACGAGTACCATTTTTTGGGACAGAGTAAGCTGGCACGACAGCACGAATGATTTCTCATCTCAAAGGTTAAATGCC
Organism: Colletotrichum phormii; assembly: GCF_030913505.1. Lineage (NCBI taxonomy): Eukaryota > Fungi > Ascomycota > Sordariomycetes > Glomerellales > Glomerellaceae > Colletotrichum > Colletotrichum phormii. The sequence goes on along the minus strand of NW_026851445.1, from coordinate 2,022,223 downwards.
GACTCTGGTCTTCAAATTATTTGGATGAAATATGTAAAAATGCCTAAATTCTATACTTGAATGTAGTCATACAATGCTAAACCGCCCATCAAGTAAAACACACAGATGCCCAGTCTTACAGCCGTTGACAGCATCATTTACCTCCTCGAGGTCACCTCTAATGGCATATATGACCGGTGTTTCTCCAGTTGCGCCTTATGCTTCGCCTTCACCATGCCCATAACCATCTCGTTCGCCGGCAGCTTCACGCCCAGCCTTCGGCCCCTCTCGATAAAGAAGCCGTTCAAATAGTCAATATCCGTCAACATGCCCCGCTGGATCTGCAACGCCATCTTACTCGGCGCGGACCCCTTCCCCCTAAGCTTCCCCATAATCTCCTTGCGCATGCCCTCACCCCGCAGGACGGCCTGCAGCTCGGGCGAGTTCTTGACCTCGGGCATGCGCGCAACCACGTCGGCGATCTCGTTCAGCAGCTGGGTGATGAGCTTGTTGGCCGTCGGATTGTAGATGAGCTCTTGGTAGCGGTAGTCCAGCAATACGCAGATGGGGTCGCAGACGGCCGAGAACATGAGCGACGGGATCTTGACCTTCATCCAGCTGTCGAGGGCCAGACCTTTGGCCTTGAGGAGGTCCGACGACGCAAACTTCGCCATCATCCCTTGCGTCCGCAGCCAGCTGTCTGTCGAGAGGTGCTTGGACTTTTTGGGGCCGTACCACGGCCGCACGCCGGCAAGCGCCGTCTCGTATTTGGGCGTCATCACCTTGACCGATTTGGCTTTTCGGTCAAACGCCAGGGAATGCGTCATGTGTCCGAGCATAATCGACGGGCGCCTCTCCGGCTCCGGGAAGACTCGATTGGTGGCCGCCTCCGCGACCCCGAGTCCGTCTTGCACGTAGCAGACGGCCGTCCGGTCGTCGATTCGGTGCTTGACCTTCTCGAGCAGCTTAATGCTCTCGCTCGGTCTCCCGGCCACAACGAGGTTGCTGATATGTGTATCGTCCTTCTCCACTTCTGGCGACGTCTCTATTGCGGCATTCGGTTCGAACCAACCTTTTGAATTCTTCTTCATGCTTAGATTTCCGGCGATGCCCCGATATGGTGTGTTGGCCGGTATGTCTAGCGTCTTCACCGAGTCGTAGATGCCGTGCAGAGCGTGTGACAAGAATAATGATCGCTCGTCGTTTCCGAGAACGTGAACCGTACGCGACGAAGGTGGCGGCGGCGAGTTGTGTCCCATCATTACGGCCGGCACGTAGAATCGTGACGTTGAGTCCGCCCTGAAGATGGCGTATAGCTCCTTTTCGTTTCCCTCGGGTTGTAAACCCAGTACTTTATTGAATTTTTGCTTCGTCGTGCCCGGCACACCCAGGGTTGTGCCTCCGGGGACCGTAGCTGCCATCTCCTTGGGTGCCACCCTCCCAGGGGCGATGCCCTGCGGCGGCGCTGCTCCCGTCCCGAGGCCGAGTTTATTCGAGGAATCGATCGACACACATCTGATGGCTCCCCGGCCCGTAGACGGGCTACCGTACCTCCATAGCGTATGTGTTTTGGGTATCCGCGCGGAGAGCCGCGGTCTCGGGAGGCTTGCCAGAGTGCCTGCCACGATGAAATCTTCGAGGGTTCGGCGCAAATCACTGCGCAATGCTCATTAAAGGGGAGGGATTGAGGCGCGGTCTTGGGCGGTGATGCTGTAACAACTCGCTGACAGTGTAGGTCGTCGTTGAAAGAGTAGAAATTGGTGTTCGGATACTACAGAGGTTCTTTTTCGTGGTTAATAAGCGTAGGGTCCTGTCTTTGTCGCAAGAAGGAGGCGTTGCTGGGTGTGGATGACGGGGACACTCGTTAGGTTCTCTCTCAAAATTTGGCGCGTGGTATCCGTAGCCGTGGAATCCCGGCCGGCAGGAGACCGACCCACCGAGCTCACGGGCGATCCCTGCGCCTCGTTAGATGCATGCAAATCCTTCAACGCCCGGATTTCTGAATTTTCAACGACCGTCTCATCGATGAGAAGGAGCTAGCACCAGCACTCACTTACATCCATCGCATCCATTTCATTGTTTCTCTCGGCAACGTGACGACTTGCCTTTTACACATACGATTTTGATTTTTCCGCGACTACATCGACAACAATCATCATGGCGCTCAAGGATATGACCTCCGACCTGAAGAAGCTCGATACTCACATCGACTCTCTTGAAGATGCACTCAAGCCCCTGATTGACAACCTCCCCGAGATGGCTAACGAGCTCCCCCTGCTCGACAAGGCCAAGATGTTTGCTCTGACTGCCTACGCCATCGAGACTCTTCTGTTTTGTGAGTACCCTCTTGCAGCAAGCATACATCGTTGTCGTCGTCCCCCCTGGCTAATCCCAATGACAGCATCACTCCGTCTCCAAGGCGTCGACGCCAAGGACCATCAGGTCATGACAGAGCTCAAGCGCGTGCAGCAGTACTTTGGCAAGATCAAGGGCGCAGAAGAGACGCCCGCACAGCGGTCAGCGACGGTCAACACGGAGGCCGCGATGCGCATTCTCAAGGCGGATCTTGTGAGTCAACTTAAGGGAGCAAGGGGTCCCTGAGCAAACGAACTGACCACTATCACAGGGAAGCAATGACCCGGTGCTGAAGAAGAGGCTGGAGGAGAAGCTGGCCGAGGAGCGGGCCAAGGCGCTGCTCAACTCGATGCAGAAGACCAAGAGGCCGGCTCCCGAGTCGCCGTCCGCCAGCTCCTCTGGCCCGGAGAAGAAGCAGAGGAACTCAAGACGGAAGAGCTCGAACAAGAACAAGTCTTGAGAGCAGGATTCTGTGAAAGACTTTGACGAGCGCCCCTGATGCCACTTCCAAAAAAGGATTTTGTTTAGCAGCCACAGGCTATGGAGGACGAGTCGCCCAAACGGTTGGACATCTTCGAGCCATGAGAGATACTGCAAGCTTGACGGTTGGATGACTGTCTGGCACAGTTACGGGAAAGTTGAAGACCACGGCTGACCTCGCCGCGCCGCGTGATCAGACCCGAAAGTAGGTCCGTCAAGATTGGCTGAAGACTGCCCTCATGGACTGGAGTGACTGTATTATTTTGCGCACTGGGAAAAAGGATACCCCTAGATAGAGATGAATACCAAATAATGAACGAACTCTTTCCGATGCCTAGTACATCTTGTCCAAACACCTTTATTCCATATTCACAAGTAATCAACAGCATTGCCACTCTTAAAGCTTCACTCACCCCTTTGCTACATATCCCGTGTTTACCACTAACCCCAGCAAAATACCCACCTAACCAGAAAAGGACCCCTTCCCCAATTCCTGACCACGACCAAATTCGCCCTCCCCTGATTGGCCACACCTCGCCACTTACCCCGGCCCGCCGAGCTTTGCAACCACGCCGGAAAGCACCTCTACAACTTTTGTCACCTTAACCCCGGGCGCATAACTTCTGCCGACTTCCCTCCCCATCCACGCCGGCATTTCTGCTTTCCCTCTTTCAAAACACCACCGCTCCTTCACCTCACGAAGTCACGACCACCCTACAACACTACACCACACCACCCTCACTCCCGAGTACTTTTCACACAAACCTCCGACAAGATGCCTCGCCAACGCTCCGCCGGCCGCCCCAGCGCCCCCTCGCGCCCTACCGTCTCGGCCGCGAAGCCCGCTCCCACCCAGACTCGCCCGGCAACGACCATGGCCGCTCCCCCCCAACAGCACGCCGCTCCCCCGGCCGCCGCGCCCGCTGCTCCCGCCGCTGCGTCCCAGGGCCCCGGCCTCTTTGGCCAGATGGCTAGCACCGCTGCGTACGTCCATCCCTCCAAAAGACACCAAGTCCTCCTCTAGCTCGAGAGACCTCTGCTCCCTCAACAATCCCACCCCAATAATCCAGATAACGAAGCAAGAAGCTAACTCAACTTCCCTCCAACAGCGGCGTCGCAATCGGCTCCTCCATTGGCCACGCCATCGGCGGCATGTTCGGCGGCGGCTCCTCCGCGGCCGCCGAGGTCGCGCCCCAGAACAACTCCCCCATGACCGCCACGGGCGAGTCCCAGACCACCCAGCAGTGGGGCAACAACTGCGCCGGCGCCACCCAGCAGTTTACAAAGTGCATGGACGAGCAGAGCGGCAACATGCAGATCTGCAACTGGTACCTCGAGCAGCTCAAGGCCTGCCAGGCTGCTGCTAGCCAGTACTAGACACACCTTTCGTCTGAGACTCGTCTGAGAAGGGCGTTGTTGCGTGGTGTTGAAATGTTTACTTTCCCCCGGCTGAAGATTGGTCGGGGTGGGTGTTATATGTAACTTAATAGTCAAAAACGGGAAATGGGAAAGCAAAACAAGCAAACAAAACTTGGGGCATGGAGCTTTCATGGGATTCATATGGCAATTTTATTTTTTTGCATTGGCGGAAGCATTGAAAGATGGGCCATTGATGAAGAACTACATCTCCCAACGGTGTACAATACATGACATTCCCACTCGTTAACCACTCTGCGCCCCGTCTAATGTGATTTGATATCAAACATGTGTGCCATACAGTCCGGCCCACTCACTCGTCCTTCTTCTCATCCGGCCGCGGCTCAAAGTTGAGCTATGATAAAGTCAGCAATCATGATTCAACATGATCTTCAACTCTGCCCCCGGAGTAAAGCGGACAAGAAGACTTACCGAATTGCCATTGTACAGCTGGTGATCACCCCTCCGATCATCAGGATTCGCAAACTGCGAAAACTTACCCTTCCTCTGCTCCCTCACTGTAACCGGCTCCGCGCCCTGCTCCTCAGCCGCCGCCGCCGCCCGCTGCCTCTCTCCCAGCCCAGAAAACACCCCCGAGACAAGCCCCCAAAGCCACTGCAGCAAACTCAACGGCAGCAAAAGAAACGTCACAGCCATCTCCCCAAACGACGAACCACCTGCGTACGCGCCAACATGCGCCCCAACAGGCGCCAGCACGAGCGTCGAAGAAGGCGACAGCCCCAGCTCCGCGAGACTCTTGCCCTCCTCCGTGTCGTCAATCAACCTACTCGGCCGCGGCGCAAGCACAACCTTGAACCGGAACGGCTCCCCACCGCTCCCGCCATCCGTCCTCTCGCTCTCAACCCACGTGCGCACTTCCCCGCCGAGCGTCTTCCCGCTGGGGAACCGCGAGCGGATCGTAGACCCGTCCAGAAGCCGAACCTGCAGCGCCGTCATCCCGCTCGCAGACGAACTCGACGGCGCAAGCGAACTCGACTCAGACCTCGTCAGCGCGGCCGCGACCTCGCCCAGCTTAGGCGAAGACGCTTGGTCCCTCAGCGCGGCGCGCTCCGCGGCCTTGGCCCTCCTCTCGGCGCGGTCGTCCTCAATCTTCCTCAGGATGCGCGCCTTTTCGTCGGCCGCCTCTTGGCGCGCTTTCTTCAGGGCCTCTTTGTGGTTGCGCGTCTGCTCTGCTTGCTTGGAGTTGTCCGTCTCCGCCTTCTCCGCCGCCGCCGCGCGGGCTGCCTTTGCCTTCTTTTCGGACTCGAGGCGCTGGGCTTCCAGGCGCGCACCGCGCTCTGCGAGGACGGCGCGGAGAGTGGCGGCGTTGTCTTCTTCTTGGGTTGGGGTGGCGGGGCCGCGCGGGCTGGGGGAGGAGGTGCCGGGCCTGGCGGGTTGAGGGTCCGTGATGGCGGGGGCGGCTGCGGCGGCAGCGCGGGGAGGGTTGTACGGGGTCTCGTCGTACAGGTCGTCGGCGGGCTGAGCGGTCGGTATGGAAGCTGAGGTTGGTGCTGGAGTAGGTGCCGCGAGCTGAGCTGCTGCTGCTGGTGGTTGACCCTGAGCGCCGCGGAATGCGGTTGTGACGCGTCTGACGAACTCGTCCTTGCTGGTGCCGGCGACGATGTACTCCTTGAGGTCACCATTCTTGATCACGATGACGGTGGGCGTGTTGGGCAGGGGGAAGATGGCTGCTAGATAGCCCGCCTCTTCCGATCCCTTCTTCAGGCGCAGCGCGACAGCCTCATCTTGGAGCAAAGTCGCAACCTGGTCCAGTCATTAGCCCCTGAGCCGAGATATTATTATCACGGGAAGCTCAAATACGTACCGAGCTCTCTGTCAGATACTCAGTCTCCCAAGTCTGGCTCTCGGCTTCCTCATCTACGTCTCATCAGTGAAAAGGTCTTACAGCTGTGAGCTGTGAGACGTAAGCTTACCAGTGACAAAGCAAAAGACGCACTTGCTCTGCTGGAGCGCAGTGGCAATGCCTTCTTGCAGACCACCTGTGAAGAACATGATGATGTGTGTAGGTTATAATGATCTCTCTGGGTTGAGTCTAGAAAGCTGTGAGTTTACGGTCGAATGTTGCTCTGAGAAGAAGAGGGATACTGACGCTGTGGAGCTCAATCTTGGACGATGCTGAACCTAGATCTGAAAAGAACCCACTAAAGCTTTCAAGGTGTTAAACGTGGCTTGTTCACAGCTTTGTCACGGCCACAGTTCGTTTCGGTCTCGAGTGATACCTTGTTGTTTGATGAATGACTGAAAGCTCAAAGATGACGGGAGAACAAGTGTCGTTGTGTTGATGCGAACGGCGCCAGGGGACCTTGCCTTAGTCCAATGTATCCCTCCCTTCCGGGGGGGCGGACAGTGAGCCACCCTATTGGCGCTGGGCCCCACCTTTTCACGCCACTCCACACTGCTGCAGCTCTCTGAGCTCCCAGCTCTTCCGTTTTGCATTTCCCGCTGCTCAGGTACTCTAGAACGGGCCGGCCAGACCCCAAAAAACCGAAATATCCTGACCTCATCACCCGGGCACAGCTCTCACTCAAGAAAGCCTCCCACCCGCCATCACCACCGGGGAACCACCAATCAACCAGCCGGCGCCCCCCCCCCCCCGGACGAGCCTCAAGAATGCCGCCTCCTCTACCACGAGCGCTCTTCCGGGCCCCAGGTCCCGCGGCGCAAACCTGCCTACGCTCAATCGCCCGCCCAAGGATATACCCATCGTCATCATCACCATCACCATCACCACTACGCGCAACACCACGAACCCGCAAATTCCACACCACCCCCCGCGCCCTCGCCTCCGAACCAGCCCCAGACTTCCACTCCATAGTCGACAACCCCCCCGAACTCGTCCGCGCAGGAAACCGCCACGGGCCCGGCCTCATCATCCTCGCCCTGATCCCCATCACAGCCTTCGCCCTCGGCACATGGCAAGTCCAGCGCCTCGGCTGGAAAACCGAGCTCATTGCCAAATTCGAGGACCGCCTCGTCCGCGACCCGCTTCCCTTACCGCCCAAGATCGACCCCGATGCCGTGAGCGAGTTCGACTACCGCCGCGTCTATGCTACGGGCCACTTCCGCCATGATAAAGAGATGCTCATCGGCCCGCGCATGTGGGAGGGCGAGCAGGGGTACATGGTCGTGACGCCGCTCGAGAGGGAGGGCGAGGGCACGACGGTGCTGGTGAATCGCGGGTGGATCAGCAAGGAGATGGCGGATCAGCGACGGAGGCCGTCTGCGCTGCCGAGGGGGGAGGTCACGGTGGAGGGATTGCTGCGGGAGCCGTGGAAGAAGAACATGTTCACGCCCGATAATAGACCTGATCGCTGGGAGTTTTTCTTTCCCGACGTGCACCAGATGGCGCAGCTGACGGGGAGTCAGCCTGTTTGGATTGAGGCTACTATAGGTATGTCGCTGCCGACTTCCTTTTAGGAGGTTCCTTGCGGGGCTTCTGCTACGAGATACAAAGCTCATACTGACTTTCCTCGCAGACCACGAGTTCTTCCGCATCATGGACCTCAAGAACAGGGGTATCCCTATTGGAAGAGCCGCGGAGGTGAACCTGCGGAATAACCATGCCCAGTACATCTTCACATGGTAAGTCCAACCAACCCCTGATTCCTTCATCATCCATCCCTCCATGCACCCTCAACCACAGTCGGTACTAATATCCGACAAACACAGGTACGGTCTTGCATTCGCCACCTCCATCATGCTGTGGATGGTCGTCAAGAAGCCCCCAACCGACACCGCGCGAAAGGTGCGCATGAATAAGCATTGGTAAGGACTTTTTCGTGTTTCTTTCGAAAAAGGAATCAGAGTCACAGTCATAGTGGGAGCAAGTCGGACTCTTCAAGTCACTTCCTCTTGTCCGTCGCCGGTCACGCGACGGCGCTTCTTCCTCGGCTCCGCCGGTGGCAGCGGCTTGGGCATCCTCAACTCCTGCAACAGCTCCCGGGGCAGGTGTCTGTGTGCCAGTGAAAAGGGGGTCGTCGTCGAGCTGGTTTGACGTTGTCTGTAAGGATATTAGACACCATTGTATTTGTACCAAAAGAACAAAAAGGTTGTGGATATCAAAAGGGGAAGCCCCCCAAAAGATTGTCGATATCCCTAAATTGGAGCTTGCGATATTCGCATGGTGAAAAATCAAGAAGAAGACATACCTTCGCATGAGTGCGAGCATATCACTCTCATCAATAGTCTTGCGCTTGGCATGCTTCGCGTACGCGGACAAATCATCGCCCAGCTGCTCAAAAAACCAGTCCGACGCCCTCTGAATCTCAGCCAGCGCGTCCGGCGCAATCTTGGTCTTACTGATGCCGCTCGACTTGGCAAACGTGTTCGCCAGCCGCTTCACCACCGCCGGCGGCAGGGACGGGTACTCCACACCGTACTTTGAAAGCTTCACGCCGCGCTTCGTCTTGCGCGGCCTCTGTCCTTGCTCCTGTTCCAGCAGCTGCGCGGCGCTCACCTCCGTCTGGCCGTCCAGGTCTCCTTGCGTCGCCTCGGTGGGTTCGATGGGCGTTGAGCTGCGCATGTCGTAGTACGAGGTTCCGAAACCTAGGTCCTCGTCCAGCGGGACCGCTGGCTCGTCGTCTACTGGCGCGATGTTGAGCGACGGCTGTTCATCTGTGATTTCGGGTAGCGGTCGTGCCGGTGAGCTCTGTCCGTCCACCGCCATCATGAACGTCGTCTGGTTATCCGCGTCAACGGGCACCTCGAACCCGAAATCGCTGTCCCGCGCCGAAGCTAAAGTCTGCCTCCTCAAGTCTTCCTCCTCGACTCTGTAGCTCCCATCCGTCAGTAACGAACCTCACCACCACTCACGTAGAATTCACAGTCGCAAAACTCACCTATCCAACGTCTCCTCCGCCTCCCTCCCCTCCTCATCCAACGCCCCGACCTCAAACGCAGGAAAAAACCCTTCCCCGCGATCATCATCGTCGTCGTCGTCCAAGTCCCCGTAATTCCTAAACTCGCTCAACCGCGCACTCCCCATCGACATACGCGACGGCTGATCCACGTACGCCCGCCGCGGGAACTCAATCGTCGCATTCTCATCAATCTGCGACAACTCAGGCGCAACAAGCTCGTCCTCATCATCGTCCTCAACGTCGAGCGGTAACGACAACCTCGGCCTATCGATCGGAAGCTCGTCATCGTCGTCGTCGTCATCGTACACCGTGCCTCTCCGATCGCCGCCCACCGTCCGTATAGGCAGGCTCGCGCTCGGTCCCCTCGATCCGACGTCGCTAGGTGACGAGGACGACGAGATGGGCTGCGTGGTGTGCTTCACCACGCGACTTAGGCCACGCAGGACATCGTGTAGCGACTCCCTTCGCGGCCGGAAGCTCTCGCGGCGCTTGTTCCCGCCTGGTGTTAGGGCGGCGGCGCGGCGCTGGTCGATTGTGCGGTAAGCTGCGCGGGCGTGGGGCGTCGCGGCGAGGGAGCGGCGGCCTGAGGCGGAGAGGCCGCGGTAGCCGGCTGAGCTGCGTAAAGAAGAGCGCAGCGGGTTGTTGTTGGAGGGCGTGCGTGGGACGAGGGAGGCGCGGCTGGAAGGGGGGTCGAGGCTGAGGGCGCGGCGGTTCGGGGTTACGGTGTCGAGGGCGGAGGAGAAGAGGGGGTCGTCGTCTTCTGCGCCGGCGACTGCTGCGAGACGTGGGTTGAGGGGGGTTGTGAATGTTGGTGAGGACATTGTCGGTTTTGGGTTGCGACGGGGTCGCTAGACGCCGGGTGGTGGTGGTGGTATTGGTGCTCTCGCTCAGCGCAAGGTATATATCAGTGGCGGGATGACTTCTTGATGAGTGGGACGCAGCCGTTCTGTCGCAAGATAGGTAAGATTGTTGAACGCGGTTCCCAGTGCGCCTATGTTGATCTGTCGCAAAATGCGATCGGGAGCGACAACGGGTGGTGTGGAGTTTGTCGACGGTACTCTGTGATGGGCGCGGCGTCAAGGTGCCCCCCCGCTGTCTCGGAGCTTTGTAACTTTGGGAGACGCGACTCTCGACGCGCCGGCCGATGTCATCAAAAGGCAGGTTGGCGCACAGACCATCTTTCGATGTCCGGCATATCGGCCCCACTTCACCGGCTCTTAGACGGGACGGGGGTCCTCTAGCTGCAGGTACTGTTCGCAGACATAATGAATTGACGAGTCCTTTCACTCCTCGGCGTCACGACACGCATCAGTCGCTCGCAGGCCACGTGCAGTTACCTCTTTGGCTTTTGGTATCTATTTAAGGTAAGCCTAACTTCCAGAGCTCATGGTCTCCACGGCATTGGCGGCCTCCGCTTGGGCTTTCAGCCATCGAGCGACAGCCTCAAGCAGATGGCCCTCGCTGCATATTTCTTATCGTATGGTACGGTTCCAAAAGGATTCTATTCCTGAGAGTGAAAACGCAGCTAGGAAGGTAGATTAGTGAGCAATTCTCTCCTCTCCTCAGCTTCCCTATTACTTATAGCTTCCTTGATGAATAATCGAGGGAAAAGTCTTACTGCCAGGCAGTGTCTGCTTTCCAAGGTGATGTTTATCCCCCTTCTTTTTTTTAAATAAAAAGTTGAGTAGGTTCTGGTTGCCAGAACGAGGGCCAGTGTCGAGGCTCAGAACTACATACGATTCATCACCCCACCTATCCTCTGGACATGATAAGACAATTTAGGATTATTTTACCTCCGAGTCAAGTCGAACCAGGAAGAGCAAGAGGGATGTTTGGAACTTTTTAATAGGACTTTTCGGATAGAGAAGGTATAGGAGGGCAGTATAGGTCATCCCGCTTCGCCATGCATTCTGGCATTGAGGCTTTGCGTGAATCTTTTGCGCATCGTCTTCCTGTCCTACCTAAGGAAAACAACGACCTTACTCCAAGTTCTTCTTATCTCTCAACTTGTGCTTGCTAGTCATTGGTGATCACAAGCCGAGTATTCACCCTAGAATAGAGTCAAAGAAGTACGCGCCTGGTCAATATTGAACACATCCTCTAGACTAGTCTGTTTCTACACGCTGCTTCATGTGTAACAGGGCCTTGGACTGCGACTCGGCCAAGCAAAGAGTATATTTTTGCCTGCGGACGCATACGCCGTCTGTCAACGCCGTAGGCGGTTGTTACAGCTTCAGACCACGAGAGCAGGAGGCCTTTTATACTTTGTACAGAACCATTGGCAGGCTTGGTCTACACATTTGGGCTGACAATCCCAGACACTTGACTTTAAGGGGACTTCTACTCTCAAGCATCTAGAGAACGTCCTTGGTGGAGTGTACCATGTACTCAGAAGTTCAGGGCGCAAGGCTTTTATTACCTCCTATACCGAGCATAGCATCTATAAACCAGTACGGAGCTCTCAGCTTCTGTTATCATTGAAGCCAAATTTTGAGGTTGATGATCGTCCCTCGGCAGTCAAGGACCTGGTCAAACTAACCTTCCAAAAACCGACTGACTTCAGGATAATGCTCACCCGCTGTATCACGGAACTTCCGACCGCGCATCCAGCTCGTCTGCCAAGGTGGGGGGGATGTCTACAGATTGCGGGGGGTCATCTCTCCATGCATCGCGAGATAAGAGAGAAATAAGATAAAGTATTCACAAGTCCATCGTCCATCGCCAACGATGAAGCCGGCCCGCGACGAAATAAGTCGCCAACCAGAACCCTCCTTACCACCACCTCTCCTCACAGCCCCCGACGACAGGACGCTCACCATGCCCGGCACCCTCATCCTCTTAACCGGCGCAACAGGTTTCGTAGGCTACAAAACCCTCATCACAGCCCTCAAAGCCGGCTTCCGCGTCCGCTGCGCGGTCAGATCAAAAGCTGGCATCGACAAGATCCTAGCAGCGCCGAGCATCAAGAGCCTCAACCCAACAGAAGACCAGCTCACCTGGATAATCGTACCCGACATCTCCTCTCCCGGCGCATACGACGAGGCCGTCCAGGGCGTGACGTACATCATCCACTGCGCGTCTCCCGTGCCCACATTTGGCAAGGACGAGCGCGTCGGGACGGAAGAAGAGATTTACGTCAGACCGGCCGTTGCCAGTGTACTCGGTCTACTCGAGAGCGTAAAACGCCATGCGGCAGATACCCTGAGGCGCGTAGTCGTGACGAGCTCGATCGTGGCCGTCGTCCCGATGGAGTGCTTCATGGGCCAAGGCCTAGACCGGCCGGCCATTGATGGAGAATCCCGGGTGGCGACACCGGCTGCCCCGTACGGATCCGGCTTCGGAGCCTACCGCGCGAGCAAGATCGCCGCCCTGCGCGCCTCGGAAGCCTGGGTGAAGGAGCACAGTCCGAAATTCGACCTCGTCTCCATCATACCGGCGTGGATCTGGGGCTACGACGAACTTTCGACGACAGCAGAGTCGCTCCTTTCGGGATCAAACAGTGTGCTGCTAGAGTACTTGCGAGGCAGGAAGAGCGACACGCCTATCCTCTCCAGCTTCGTCTCCGTCGACGACGTTGCTGCGGCACATGTTTGCGCATTGTCCCCATCGGTATCCGGCAACCAGAGTTTCCTCTCGGGCAGGCATGTAGCCATGGAGGAAGCCAGGGTCATCGCGATGGAGAACTTTCCCCAGGCGTTTGCGGATGGCGTCTACAGCGCGGACGGCAGCCAACCGACTGTCAGCGTACCGACGGATGCTTCCGAGGGCGAAAGACTGCTTGGCCGTAAGTTTGCAAGCGGGGAAGACATGGTGAGGGATGTAGCTGGCCAATTTTTGCAGCTTGATGCGAACTTGTCCGTAACCTTGTGGAGGACTAGCATGCACAATGGTCCATGGTTATCGTCCTTGGTGTTGAACCACATATCAAACGAGACAAGGCCATGTTCCTTTCGAGGAGGAAAAGTAGTGTTGCATGCATTCCAAGTCTCAAACCGGATCCAAGGAACAGATACGGTCGTCAAGCATCATGAAGCTCACAGCCTCACCTGCGACTGGGTAAAGTGAAGATGGACCCAGCTTGTCCTGGCCGGCGATCCCGTGCGTCAAGCTATCAGACAAGGTGATGTGATGGCGTCCGTGGGCTGGAGTGCGTAATCGGGAGCGATGGGGAAACGGGTACGGTTACATGTGAAGACGCGACCTGTGCGACGTGCGACGTGCGACGGACTGGACCGGGTTTGTGACGGGAAACAAACGACACTTGTTGAGCGTTTCGAAGAACGTTCTTCTAGAGCCAACGATTTGATCCAACGCTGGGTTTGAGGACCGGAGGTTCTCTTCCTCAGTATATAGAGATTGACCGCAATGAAAGAGTTGACGTATGGAGTAGTTCGTGCTCGCCGCCAAGGAAGTCGATGATCTGACCCGTGTTGCCTTGACTTGACAGGAGGTGTCTGACAAGGAATAGACAGGATGGGTGAGTGTGACAAGAGATCAGAAAAAGTCAGTGAAGAGCATATGGGTAGCTCTGGTTTGATGATCTTGAAAGACCAACGACAGTGGGTCTATTAGAGTGTCGAACGGCCACTTGAACAGCGAATCACTTGAGACGAATTAAAGATTTCTTAGATGTAGAATCCATCGAGGGTGGTGTATAAAGACAACTCAATCTCTGTGTCTTTTGACATTGAGGCGAGGGCGGATGATATGAACTGATAGGTCTCTGAATCCAATACAAGCGCTGGATCGTTCAACCTTGGCGAATCAGACTCGGCATCTTCCCGCCTTGGACTCGTCAATCTCAATATTGCGGAGCAGTACGGATACTGTATAGCCTGTGCGTATGACATTGCAATATGGATTCGACGATGTGGATGTAAGTGAAAGTGCGCGTGGCCAGTAAGATGGATCAGCGCCAGAGCCGGGTACTCCTTGAAAGAGTTTGAGTCGGCAAGGTCGGGTGGACGGGTTGGAAGGCGAAAAGAAGGAGCTTCAAAATGTTCCTCGAAGTGTTCCATCAAAGGCAGAAGTTTGTTACAAGACGTGCGTCAAGTGGCGCCTGAACTCTCATTCTGGGGCGGGCGGCGAAGGGGACGGACGTCCCTCTTGCATGTGTGAGTGTGTAGGTACCCGTACTCCCATACTCCGTCAAAGGACGAGAGAGGGAGAGAGGGAGAGAGGGAGAGAGTGTGTGTGGACTACCTTGGCCGCAGGGCAGAAAGACGAAACGATACTGGCGATGGAGACTGACAGGAAACAAAGGAGACGTGACCCGACTCATCGTCACAAAGGAAACGGAAACAATGCCTACGCACCATCAGGTCGCGTCTTGGGACTGACTCCCATGGTTCTGTATCCGTAGCCTGTAGCAAAGATGCTGACTTTGGTGGTGGGGGGCACAAGAGTTGGCTCCAGGTTAGTACGGAGTAGTGGCCAACTGGATTCCTAGAGGCTGCGATTGACAGATTTCGTGGCCCGGCCCCTGGCAAGTTTCGCAAAGTCTCCCAGTTCGATGGACGGGCCGGGACTAAGCCATTTTGAGAGATTGTATCCACTTTTGCAGTTGAAGGCCCTTTCCACCCTTAGCTGAGTGGCTGAGTGGCTGAGTGGCTGACTTCTCCCGTCCTTCCCTTTCAGTTTCCTATTGCCTGTTCAGTGACATTGAAATGACAGAGCCTTCCGTTTCTTCAGGAAAGCACGGGTCGAGAAAGTCTCAGGCGAACGGCAAGAAGTTGCTCAAGAGGGAAGGAAAGGGGCCCGTCCCTATCCGTACGGTGCAGTAGGCCAACCTGACCTGATTTTATGATTATACACTCCTGAACAGTCCCAAGGAGGGAAAGATGGCCGATGCGATGATCCAAATTGCAGAGTGAGAAAATGGACGGTCGGCCGGTGCGATTATTGAATATTGGACATTGACGGGGCCCTCAGGGATTAACCAAGCCCCCCCCCCCCCCCCCCCCCCGTGGGAAGCCGCGAGAGCTCCCTGTGCGCGCTACTTTTTAGCTCTGGCTCATCACGAACCGCAGTGGTGACATGCAAGGTACTTACATACGGATGGATACCATAAGCTTTCTTGCTTACCTCACTGTTCAAGGCATGAAAGAGATGGATGAGTTTTTGGCAAAGCGAGCCGATATCAAAGTTGACGAATGCCTTCCGCATTACCCCATTGTGACCGTGATATGAATGGACGGCTAGAAATTCCTGGTTCCTGTTGTGAACATGAACAGCAGAGTTCTCCTATACATCAGATCGGTGCAGATACGTCTCGAAGTTGGAGTTATCATCATCGTCATACCTTTGTGACTGATCGAACGAGACGAGCCGAGTCGGTGTTGAGCAGGTCCCAGCGGCACCCAATCTCATCATGTAACATGTTGCGCCATCGAGTTGACGTTGGTTTAGCGCTTGACACATTCAAGCTCTTATTCAGGCGTCGTGATTCGTCTTGTAGGTGTCCTCGAACAGCATCCTTGGCCAAGGTCGTTCGTTGTGTCTCCAGCTTGTGGTTCGGGTTCCAAAATAAAGGCACCATCGCTTAGCTAAATTTGAACAGTTTTCTTGTTTCCCTATCAACGTCCCATTCCCGTGACGATCCCAGACAAAGTCCAGGTCGAGTTCGGTTCATTCCTCGAGGTACGACATTGGCATCGTCATTAGCAGCTCTGACTGGCTGGTGTCTGTTGCACGTACCTCCGAGTACCTCATCTGCCAGTGTCCGTCAAAAAAACCCGCCCACAGCAGAGAGCGCCAATCGCAGCGCCAACCACCGAGGACGGAGGTGAAAGGTCGGAGGTGAAAGGCCGGAGGTGAGGTCAACACGGACCACCCACACCGCCGCCAACCACAAGTATCGGTAGGTATTATTGGATCCATCCAGATCCAGATCCAGACCCAGTCCGGGACCCAACACCAGCCTCTCCTTCCTTGTGCTTGATGAGACTTGACTTGCTCTTGCCTCCCGTCTTTCTTAGCTCGCCTTCGCGCCTTCAAGGAAGGAAGCAAGCGTGGGAAGGTAAGGTACCTCCTGCATCATCGCCGACCATCCATTGCCTCACGGCAGACAAGTTTTGCGTTGTTTCTTACCTCAGGTAGTAAGGTAGCTTAACTCCAGAACAAGATGCTCTCGCTTGCGTCTTCATCCTCATCCTCATACCCAGCCAATATTGACCATCAGAAATTCAGAATCCACATCTCACCTGCCGTCCACCGTCCACCCCCCGAAGAATATCACCGCTGACTGGCCTGCGCCGTGCCCGCCTGCCGGATCTTGACCACCCAATCCAGCCTGTCCTCCATCCCGCGCCTTCAAACGCAGTGCACCGTCCAATGGTACCTTGCGCGGTGCCTTACCTAAGGTACAAGCCTCAAGTTCCCTCCAAGTGTCGTACCTAGGTGTGAACCAACAGTGACCTCCCACACGCGCCCGGCTGGTCTAATCCTTCTCGCCTCACCTTACACACCACCAGATCCATCCAGTCAATCAATCACTCTGCCATTCCAAACTTACCTGTGGTCAACCGCCAAGTGCCAGTCCGTCAGTCTTCATCTGGTCGCGACGCATTGCTTCTCCATTGGCAACTCTCCCCAGGACCCCCCAACTCAGAAACTGTCCGTGACTCTTTGCCCTCTTTGCCGCCGCTTTCCCATTGGATTGGGGAGACAGTCGTTGCAAGGGAAAGCACGTTGACGCCGAAACTGTTGCAGCCAGGAGCTCCTTGCTGCCCGCGACGCACTGCACTGCAGCGCATCGCATCGCATCGCATCGCAGACCGCACACCGGTACGTGCCACCCTTCTCCCCCTCCCCTTCCCCTCCTCCCCAAACCAGCGCCTGGTTATCTGTAGACTGTGCTTCGTACCCCAGGTACCTCTCTACCAAGTAGCTTACCAAAGGTACTTTTCGGTGCGGCTTGCCTCATCCTTACCTCAACTCACCTCGCACCTCGCACCTCGCCATTCCTATGCCTTGCCTTGCCTTGCTTTGCCTTCTTCCATTGCTCGTTCGTCACTTCGTCACTCTGTACCTGTAGCCGTGGATGATTTCTCTCTATCCATCCAACGCCCTTCCCCGTCGTCTCCTCCCAATCCATCACAACCAATCTCTTGAAGCCTCCAATTAGTCGTCCTTTGCCTCGACATCGCTCACTGCCACAGCCGGCCGCTTCCACTGCCACCGCCCTATCGTCTTCTTTGTTGCCCAAAGTCAACTCACACAACATCCCGTCTTCAGGTTCTCTTCAACACTCTTAGCTTGCTGCGGCCGGGGGGCACTCACTCCCACCTCCAACAGTAAAGTAGCCGCCAACCTCGAAACATTGGATACCTTTCCCATCAGCAGTGACTTCCTTGCTGCTCTAATCTGAATCCGTACCCATACTGCGTACAGCACACTGGTGACTGTCTATTACACCTTATCCTGGTGAGTGTTTTGTCCTGCTGGTCTGGGCTGTCCTCGGGCTCGCTCCTCTTCCATCTCTCCTCATCCTTCTCCTCCCGTCCTCTCGTCTCCCGCCCACTGTCCAACGCTTTCCCTTTCCCACCACCTTCAACACCCCCCCCCCCCGTCGGCCTCTTCCCCCCTTGCCCTGTCCCAAGACCAGACCCCGTACTTCGTACCTTTTGGTACCTACCTACCTACCTACCCATTCCGATCCCAATACTGCTCTCCTCACCTCACCTTGCCTTGCCTTACCTCACCACCTCACGGTTCACCTCATACCTTTCTTTCCCTGGACCTTACGACGGACCCTACCGCACTGCGACTCTAAACCGCCTGCCCACTCCCACTCCCAGTACGGATACCTACCAGTGTGCCCAGTGCCCAGTGCCCAGTGCCCACCCCGACCCCCTCCACTTCCCTTCCCTCAGGTTTCCCAATTGCCCCCATCCCCACTTTCTTTGCCTGAGAAGAAGGTTAGATATGCAGGGTACCGTTATCACCCTTTCAGCTTCACCTCCTGCGGCACTAATCCCTTCCGCTGTGTCAAAACATTTCTGACCTCGACTTTTTATGCAGCCATCGGAACCCACCAGAGCTCAGACTCCGCAACTCCAGTTGTCTTTTGCTACTGCCGCGCAGTGTGCCTGCTTCGTTTTCTGCCACGCCAACTCTACTCACTTCTGTACGGATACCCAAATCCCAAGCCCTCATACTCCTGTCCACACTCTCTCTCGCCTTGCTCTACCACATCTACCTCACTCTGTACCCGACCCTAACCTTGCCGTCAAACAGAGACTCGTCGTCCAAACCTCCGCTCTCGCCTCGTTCCTTCCGCTCCTGCTACCTGGAGCCTGAATCTCCTCTGCCACTTTGTCTGTTCGACACGACGCGACACGACGTTTGTCGCCAGCCCAGGCCGCCCACATCGTACCATACTATACCAAAGCTCTCTATACCACACCCATAATTGCCATTCCTCAGGACCAAACACACCCGAGCGACCACCGCCTAATCCAAACACTCGCCATTCTCCTTGTCCCTCCAACCCGGTGTCACACTTGACTTTACAGAATCCCATTTCGGATCGATTTCCAATTCGACGCCGCCTCTCCTAACCTACGAACTCTATTCGCATCAACGACTGTCGTGGAATCCAACTACACATCGTTCAGAATATCACAGAAATGGCTCAGCCAGGAGTCCAGTCGCTGAAGGTGCGTCGCGCTCGGCGAAAATCATCGTCCTGCTATCAGTAGGGAGGAACGAATGGCTAATGGGTTGATGATCTTGTAGTGCGTGGTGACAGGTGACGGTGCTGTCGGAAAGGTAAGCTGCTCCTATCATCATACCCCTCCGTATCTCGCGACTAATCCATCTTGTAGACATGCCTGCTGATTTCCTACACAACGAACGCCTTCCCCGGCGAATACATTCCCACCGTGTAAGCACTCTACATGACGATTGACGATGGAGTCTGATCTGACCTCGAGCTCCCAGCTTCGACAACTACTCGGCGAGTGTGATGGTTGATGGAAAGCCAATCAGCCTGGGACTTTGGGATACTGCTGGTCAGGAAGATTACGACAGACTGCGACCGCTTTCATACCCCCAGACCGATGTCTTTCTCATTTGCTTCTCCATTGTCAGCCCGCCGTCATTTGACAACGTCAAGGCCAAGGTACGGCGTCCCACCACCACATGGAGATCAGCACTAATTTGATGCAGTGGTACCCCGAGATCGACCACCATGCGCCAAACATTCCCATCATCCTCGTCGGCACCAAGTTGGACTTGAGAGAGGACCCCAACACCCTCGAGTCCCTCCGCCAAAAGCGCATGGAGCCTGTTTCCTACGATCAGGCCTTGGTCTGCGCCAAGGAGATCAAGGCGCACAAGTACCTGGAGTGCTCTGCTTTGACACAGAGAAATCTGAAGAGCGTTTTCGATGAGGCCATTCGGTGAGGAACGATCGGCGCAACTGGGCAAGATGACATAGCTAACCTGGAACTAGTGCCGTCCTGAACCCTCGCCCGGTTGCCGCGCAGAAGAAGAAGTCCAAGTGCACGATTTTGTAAACACCTTTACTTGATCTCAAGCGTTACGGGTTAACATTTGGATTGGCGTTCGGCAGTGTATGACAAGCCTAGTTCTCCGCTGCCTTTCCGTCAGGGCTCAACCATGTTGCACAACCCGGTGCCTCACGCTATCCAACACGAGAAGAGACAACTTACTTTCAGAGGCACACCCCCACTCGAGAAGGCCCCCAGCTGAGCACAGCCTGCGAAGATCGCAACAACCCCCAAATATCAGATTTTGCCCACCTACCACGCCGGATTTGTGAATGGCACTGTGGTGTCTACGGAATCGGCCGCGGCAGTTTGGCAGAATCAGTGCTTTCGTTATTGCTCTTTTGCCTCTTTTTAGGGGCAAAGGGCAAAGAAGAGAATGACAGACACAAGGGGGAATCGTTGGTAGCGGGCATGCTTTGCAACACATAACACAAGGATATCCCACGTTTTCTGTAGATAGCACTCACTCTCACAAAGACACTACTTTTTTCATGGAGAAATTTAGACACTGGGTCAGGAAGGGATGAGCTTCGTCTTGAGAATTGACTGCCATTGCAAATGCCCCTGAGTATCGAATCAGGGAGACCTGAGTGTTGCAATGATTCAAATGGTTCATCTATCGACCCCTTATTTTCTATCCCACAACTCCTGGTTATCCAATCTTGGACCTAGTCTCAGGGGCATATATATCCAGATCCAGCTTTTTTGTTCAGCAGTCTCGACGTCTTGACACAACCAAACTACACCATCCAACATACACGCCATCTCTCCGTTTATCCGTCTACTGGTACATCATGGCCAAGCGGCTGGGGTGGATGCTTTCCTGCTGGGAGTTGACGCCGCCCTGCTTGGACCTCTCCTTTTTGTACTCCTCCTCCTTTTGCATGCGCCTGTGGCGGTTCTCGTCGAGCTGGACGTTGCGCTCCTTGATCTTGTTCTGGCGGAACTTGCTCTTGCCTCCGCCGCCGGCGCTGTGGTTGGTTGTTAGTTGGGGGGGGGTTTTGTATCGGAGTGTAAGAGGTTGGTTCAGGCAAGGTAGGATGAGGGTAAGTGTAAAGGTAAGGAGTAGTAGGGGTGAAGGAGACGGGAACGTACGAGAGCTCGAGGTTAATCTGGCGCGCGGGCGAGAGGCCGTCGTCGAAGGAGGTGTGGTGCATCTTGTCGAGGCAGGTGCGCATGTTGGAGCCGTTGGAGAACTCGAGAAAGGCGATGCCGCGGCAGACGTTGGGGTTGCCGTCCTTGTGGAGGCAGCGGACTAACGAGGGCTTGTAGGCGGCGAAGTGGGCGTTGATGGAGTCCTTGTTTGCTGTGTAGGGGAGGTTTCCTGGGAGGGGTGGGTGGTTTGGTTAGCTGGTTGTAGTTCTTGTGGGAGGGATGGGTGGTGCTGGTGATGGAGGTTGTAGAGGTAGACTCACCGACAAAGACAATGTACTTTTCCCTCTTTCCTCCCTCGGCGGGCGTCTCTTCTTCTTGGGCCGCTGGCTCAGCTGCTTCTTCGACAGCAGGTGCCGCCGCCGCAGCCTCGTCCTTTGCTTTCTTCGCCTTTTTAGACTTTTTCTCCTTCTTGTCCGTCTTCTCTTCAGCGGGAGCAGCGGTCTCTACGCCATTGGTCTCGGTCTCAGCCTCGACCTCCTTCTTCTTCTTCTCCTTCTTCTCCTTCTTGTCCTTCTTCTCCGTCTTGACGTCCAAGTCCTCCTTCTTGCTCTTCTTGGCCTTCTTCTCTTCCGTCACGGCGGCGGGGGGGTCGACGTCCATTGCGTCGGCGTCTGGTGCTTCGTCGGCGGCGGCGGCCTCGGCAGCTTTACGCGCTTCCTTTTCCTTGCGCTTGCGTTCCTTCTTTTCGGCCTTTGATTCCTCGAGGGCGATGAACTCGCCGCCTTCGGTTGCGGGTGCGGAGGTTTCTTCGGCGGCGGCCTTCTTGGCTTTCTTCTCCTTCTTCTCCTTCTTTTCGGACTTGGACTTCTTCGTCACGGTGGAGGACTCGTCTGCGACGGCGGCCGTGGGCTCGGCGCGCTTGCGCTTCTTGGAGAGTTCTGCGGAGGCCATTGTTGCTTGCTGTGTCTTGGTATCAAAGTGGGAGGGAGAATGGAATTCGTAGGCGTAAAGTGTCGGATTGAACAATGACAACAAAAGTCCAAGATATAATTCAAAGCCCCGTAGCGGTCACCGGACTGTGGAGCAGAAAAAAGGCGCGGTCAAGAAGGGGACTTGAACAAAATATTTCCCTTTGAAAATTGTTGCCCAGGGACTACTCTACACGGGGGGAGGACCAAAAAAAAGTTTCGGTGTGGGGGGGGGCGCGAGCGATAAGGAGCGGCGGCAGCGATTAGGAAGATTTTTATGGGGCTGGTCCGCGCTTGGCGCAGACAGACAGATGGACACCCACGCGCTCGCGCTCACATACCGGGATGGGTGCGGCCTGTTCGGCCACTTGTGGGGTCTGGTTTTTTTCGGAGGCGGGATCTCGGAGGGCGAAGTACGGGACGGAGGTCTAGATTAGGCGGGGAGTCCTTCTTTCCTGATGTTTCGCATTGTAAGTTCTGTCATGTTATGGTGATGCTTAAGTTGGTGAGACTCTAGGAAGCTACTCCGTTCTCGTCTACTTTGCTTCCATGGCAATATGACAAGAAGATACCGTGATTTCAGAGAGGGCTTTGGTTGATGCGAAGCAAATATTTGAAGATGCTTTTGATTTAAAATAGTGTTCATTAAAATCTTTATTCTAGCCCAAAAGCTTGGAGATGTCTGAAGGTGCCACAGGTATTTGCTTACTTGACGAATGGCTAGGATCGGGGTTTCTGCGTTTACAATCGCCGCTGTTGTAAATGTTGTTGTCACTCATCTGCCTTGGTTCCCGTCCTTTGCGATGGAAAGTGGTATGTGGTGGATGTCTTCTCCCGAGCAGAACAGGTACAGATTGAGTAATACGACTTAGCCAAGGCGTATTGTGCTATCATCTGTTGGAAGTTAGAAGAGAAACAATGGAATACATCCAATGAGTTGTCTTGGTAGTGACGACCACCTGGTATAGAAGAGAGAACTGCAGGCAGTCCTCTCTTCCAGGGTACCTGGCGGAGGTCGATGTAGAGGCTCGTTCGCAACAGCTGAGGAACAACAAGATTCTACATATAGGCTTCCCTACGGCCACTCTGCTGCCATTCTCCAGTCACGTGGTGAAATGAACAGGCAAATTGTTACAAGTATCTTCTCTACAAGCTTGGTATACGCAGGTAAGATGGTAAACGCACAGGAAATGGTTTTGTTGACAATGTATTTTACTCGGTCAATCTGTCGGTAACTGCCCGTCTTGAGGTACGCTTTAGCGGGCGAAGGTATGCGCACTGTGAATGCTCCAGTGCGGGCCCAAGCACCCAACGGATCTCTTCCCAGGTGTCGTACAAGGGTCTGCGACAACCATGCACAGTGCGAACCCAAATTTTCCCCGACATGCTGAAATTTTCAAACCGCAGCAACATCTCATTATCAACTACACCAAATCTTCACCGGAACTCTTAACCGCCAATTTTTCTCGATCCCCCCAAAGACTATCATTCTCACTGGAGTTGAGTCGACTAATCCTTTCCAACAACAGAGAGAGTCCAGAACTCAACAAAAGGCACACATAACAATAATGTCCAACGCGAAAAAGAGAGCGGCGCCGAGCCAAGAGGGCGGCGAGGGCCAAAAGGCAAAGAAGCAGAAGAAGAAGTCGGCCTACCAGGTCGACGAGACGCTCCTCAACGCCGAGCTGGGCATCAACGAGTCCTTTGCCGTCATGGACAACCAGCTCCTCGCAGACTACACGGCGCAAAAGATTTCTCGCTTCGGTACGGATCTGAGTTCGGTTGAACTTTTGGACCTGTCCATCTCAGGTGAGTTTTGACATGTACTCGTTTCTCATGTATATATCATGAATTTTTCTACAAAGAGAAAGCGAAGATTGTGGAAGAAACGAAAAGATGAAAAATCGTACTAAAACACCACAAATAGCAAACGCCATCAAGGACACAACATCCTGGACAGAACCCCGCGCCCTGGACAACCTCCCCGCCTTCCTCGAGAAGTTCGCCGAGAGGCCCGACAGGCTCTTCACGGCGCCCAAGGTCAAGGGCGCGCCGCACACCATCATCGTCGCCGCCGCGGGGATGAGGGCGGCGGACGTCGTGAGGGCCGTGAGGAAGTTTCAGGGGAAGGAGAGTACCGTTTCCAAGCTTGTGAGTGTGCCCTTTTTCTCTTCTCTCCCTCACTCTTTTTTTGCGCTCCTATTTTTGTTTGTCGTCAATCTCTTCGTCCCCTTTTGATATGAGGATTGCGGGGGGATGAGAGAGAAGACCCTTTTGGTCACCGGTATCCGGCTTCAAGGAGGCGAAGATGGAAGTATGGCTAACGTGATGAAATTCATAGTTTGCAAAGCACATGAAGGTATTCGAACAAGTCCAATTTCTACAAAAAACACGAACCGGCATCGCGGTCGGAACGCCCGCCAGACTCATGGAGTTGGTAGACAATGGTGAGTGATTCTTCCTCTTCTCCCCCCCTTTTCTAGATATATTTTCCCAGCCGTCATACTACCCACATGTGCATCGCACCCGAATCACATCGGTTATCCATGCGAGAAGCAAAGCTGATCATACAACTCACAAAAAACAGGAGCACTATCCCTAGACAAGCTCCAGCGCCTCGTCGTCGACGCCTCGCACATTGACCAGAAGAAGCGCGGCATCATGGACATGAAGGACACGATGCTCCCGCTGGCGCGGTGGTTGACGAGGAAGGAGTTCAAGGAGCGGTACGGGGATGAGCAGAAGCCTTTGGATTTGATGTTTTACTAGGGGATGCAAGGGGCTGTCATGGTAGCTGCGGATTACCGTCATGCGTTGGGGGTTCTCGGCAGGGCGAGGTGAAGGAAAGGTATGGCGAGGTAGTGGGTGAGAGTATCAAGTTTCTTCGAGGAGGGACGTGTAGAGATGGTTGTGATGGATTCGGTCTCGGTATAGTGTCACCGGGGTCACGATGGCGGGAGAGCATCTGATGAAGGGCATGAAGAGGGCATGCTAAGAGCTTGCCGGCCCCATCTCATAGAATAGGCTTCTTTAAGCCGCGGGTCAAGGATGCAAATTAGAATCTACGGCGACAGCCGGTACTTGTTCGGATGTTACGTCCCGTCCGCTTCGTTCAGTCTCACATGTCTTGGGGTGGTTTAAAAGGGAATCAGGGGAGCGCTTGTTCGTCAGCTTCGCCTGGGACTAGGTGGCATATCATTGCCGTGATTTATGGCTAAGAAAAAGGCGTGAAGGGCACTTGACACTGAGCAACCAACATCCATACCCGGATCTGAACCGACTCCGCACGACGCCTGCTCAGTGACAACTATCGCGAAAGCTTGAAACGCTGACGTCTGTCATGCCGGTTCCGACATGTATGTACAGTGGACCAAGACAAGGTCCTTGGGCGACGGATGGGTGGAGTTTGAAGACGGTCGTCTGCGAATGAGATCGGTGGTTGAGATCCTTCCCGCAGCATCCATGAGAGTTATGTTAATTCATAGTCCACTTTCCTTATGACGGGAAGAATGGCCGACGTATTGGATGGCATCTTCTCCGCCCCACTTCGTCTCCATGAATGTCTGCGTGATGGTGCTCTATGCATCATGGGAGGTCCGTTATGCAGCTGCTGACACTGGGTTGGTTACTGAAGGTGATGGTGGTGATATATCACATTCTGATATCACCAAGATCAGTGGGTGCTCGGCGGTCTGAAGTCAGTCAGATGTCCCCCGCCAAAGTCTAGAAGGTAGGGATCGCCTGCGTAGAGTTAAAGTCGGCTCGACAAGCGTTTAAGGTGTCAATTCGAGTCCACACCTCCGGTACCAGGGGCTTTTTTTTTTTTGTGTTTTTGATCCGTTACTTTAAATATAAGTCTAGACTAGACGAACGCGGCCGCGGGGCGTGGATCGAACTAGGCGAGGGACGTTGACGGTCGAGGTGACATGGAGTGTTGCAATGGAAGGGGAGAATGGCCGAGCAAGGTCAACTAGGGGTTTGGGATGAAGAATGGGGGTTAAAAAGGATATCCAGAGTTGGGCGGGTTTGAAGATCTTCTGTCGCAGTTCCGACGTCGGACTCGGGATGCCAAGTTGCAATTTTGCCGTGGTGTCTGGGACAGGGGAGGGCAGGTGTGATACACTTTGTACGAGATCGACATCGAGGGGATGGTTTTGGGATGACAAGAGGATGGGGCCAGGTCGGGACTTGGGATGTCCAAGGGGTGGATTGGCAGTTGCTATCAATTCTTCAGTCGATGGATTAACGTCGATTATGCGGAGAGCAATATGTGTAAGTGTGAATGCTGAGGGAAGCTCTCTTGTCGCTTGAGTTGTCAACTCGTCGTGAAGTATAAGTGGAACCAGCATCAATGGCTCGACAGTTGAAGAAATTGTCAGCATTCCATTGTCGAACGTTGGAGGAATCGAACCCTTGGCTAGCTCGAAAGCTTCAGTACGACTGCTCAACATACTTTCCTACAACCGTCTCTGGTTGATAGTGATAGTCGAGCTGGGAAGTGACCAGATGTGACCAGAGATGAAGATACGAGCACCGCGAAACAGGGCCTTTCCTGGATCAGTCCACTTGAGGCATCTCAGAAGCCCAATGTGTACTTCGTGCCGTAGTATATCCGTATCCGAGTTGAATTAAACCTGCGCGATGGCTGCTTAGTACCCTTTAGCGATGTGTCACTGGGCTGATGTTGCGTTCCGTGGGTCTGAGATGATCTACAGGTTTGGTGCTTCAGGTTGCCGTGAACTGCTACCTCGTGCCTCACTAATACCAGAACAAGATCGAGAGACATCCATCCCGCGTTGGAACTTCGTCATTCTTCAACGCTGAGCAGTGAGCACGGGTGGGCAGTGCTCAGCTCTCAACTGAGGGGAGCTAAGCTCGAAAGAGACTACGTGCCCGTTTTGTCGATTGGGGCGGCGGTGGCGGGTGGTGCGAGGTCTGTGTGATTTGCGAATGGAGTTGAAGAGGGGTGGGAGGCTGGGGGGTCCAGTTTATTCGTTTTAGCCCCGATAGTGGAGAGAGAGGGACGCCTCAGCAAAAGAGTCCATTTGATGGTAGTGGAGGGGAGGAGATTAGAGTAATCGTTTGTCACCGGGGGTCTCGATCTGATTGCGCTACGGTCGACATCAGTGTCGCTATTCATAGCATCCAACTGAATCGTTCCTCAAGAGTACGGATTCGTTCCATAGGTAATTGGAGAAACTCACTCACTGTCCGCAGTTGAGGTGTGGTTGTCCATCACGTACTGACTTACGTCCATCTCTGAGGCGCATAGCAGTGGCACTCGTCATCTAGATGGTCCTGTGCCTCTTGATCGCAAAGCATCGCAATCTACCAGCGTCGAGGACGGATTGCTCTAGTCTCGTGCTTTGTTTGCATCTCTGATGTCGGGCATCAAATCAGGTACATAAACGCAAGGTTATAACTGTGTAAACAAAAAGAAAGACATTGAATGCATCTTTGCAAAAAGGCCGTGCGACGAGGGCGTTTCTTCTAGCTGTCGCTTGCCGATTTCAGACATTTCTCTGCCTCTCTCGCTCTTTCTCTCCCGTCGCCTTTCTCCACCTCGCAGCTTCCTTCCGCCGCGAGCCAAGGACCTCGTGTACTCGTCAGGTTCCTTCCATTCCCTCCTTCCTTCAGTTCTGCACCTGCGGCCCGGCTTCCTTGCCTGATGTACGCTAAGACCACGGCACCGTAGCCTGTAGGTAGGTACCTACGGATACTCCATAGGTATTGTGGTAGTCTCGTCCCAAGTATTCATGAGTTTGAAAGAAAAAAATAGCCCGAGACATCCATTCCCATTGTCGATTCCGGCATTATTCCAGATCAAGTCTCTTCAAGTTCCAATTCCACGCGTCAACACCGTTAAACGTCCACTACCATCCTACCTTCAGCCACCTACCTTACCAAAGGTAGATAGGTCCCTGACGTACCACTCTCGCCCGTCGCCTCCATCGATTGCTGCTCTAGGTCGTGGTCCCTCACTCGTCCCACGTTAATCCGTTCTCCGTGTGCTCCCCTGGTCCATCAGCAGCTGCCCAGGTACCCACGCACAAGCGGCGTCCATCTTGTGCAGCACACCACCACCACCTCCTCCTCCATCGTCGCCCGTCCCGCGCTCATCCGTGTATCCAAGGCCACATTTCATCCGCACAATACCCATCACTTCCCCGTCCGACCGGTCACATTGGACGACCCATCCTCCCACGAACCCATCATCGAGCCTCTCGCATGAATTACCTCCGTTTCACCCCCTGCCTCTCCACCTAAACACATCCCCCAACTCTGCTCGCTCACGGTCACCACTACCGTCGCACCGGGAATCTACCTCTCACCACGGCAAAGCCGCGAACCCGCAAAGCTCGCGCCCTCAATCAACTCACTCCTACACGTCTCGAAACAACGCCTGTCCTGGCTTCTTCCTTGTCTCGTCCCGTCTTCGCAAGCAGCCTGCCGCCACCTGAGCCCGAGCCTCTATCTCGTATTACCTGACTAGACTTGCGCCGCATTGCTCAACTCCCCCCCGACCTCTCAAAATGGCCGACCTCCGCTCCCCATCCGACGACAATCTACCCTCCCACAACGAACAGCGCGACAGAGCAAGCAGCATGTCGCTAGGAAACACAGAAACCGCTGCTCTCTCACAGAATGGAGAGGCCGCAACGGCAAACGGCGGCGCCCCCGCCGGTGCCGACGTGGGCTCCACGCCTACTTCTGAGGTCTCGCGCCAGGTCCAAGAAGTGCTGTCATCAGATGTAAGGACGCCGTCTGCTCTCTCTCCGGTCCACCCGAACACTGACAATGGCCCAGATTGGTGTCGCAACCATGCTGAACCAGCTCAAGGCGAGCATCGCTTCCGCAAAGGTGAGACCGAGTCTCGACCCCGACCCCCAACGAGGGTGACAGCTGCTGACAGAGACTCTAGGAATTTGCACTCTTCCTCAAGAAGCGATCACACATCGAAGAAAGCCACGCCTCCTCACTCAAAAAATTATCTCGTATAAGCCAGGAAACAATGCACCAGCCCGATCACAGGCAGGGTTCTTTTGCCCAGGCCTACAGCGAAATGATGTATATTCACGAGCGCATGGCCGAAAACGGAACACAGTTCGCCCTCTCACTACAACAGATGCACGACGACCTGCTCGAGCTGGCTGCCGTAGCGGAGCGCAGCAGAAAAGGGTGGAAGGCCAACGGCTTGGCGGCGGAACACAGAGTGGCAGAATTGGAAGCTGCGATGCGCAAGTCCAAGGCCAAATACGACAGTTTGGCGGAAGAGTACGACCGCGCGCGCACCGGCGACACAAGCAGGAACAGTGGCAAAATGTTCAGCTTGAAGTCCAAGTCTGGCCCCCAGCACGAGGAGGACCTTTTGCGCAAAGCCCAGGGCGCCGATCAGGACTACCAGGCCAAGGTACAGACGCTGCAGAGTGAGAAGGCTGAATTGATTGCGAGAACGAGACCGGAGGCCATCTCCGCTCTTCAGGACTTGGTAAAGGAGACTGATTCTGGTCTGGCACTGCAAATGCAGAAGTTTGGTAGGTCTCACGTCGCTCCTGAAGAAGCTTGAGCTAACACAGTCACAGCCTCCTTCAATGAGAAGCTGCTCTTGAGTAACGGCCTTAGTATTAGCCCCTTCAAGGGCCAGGGTTCTGGCGGAGGACCGCGCAGTCTTCGCGAGGCCGTTCTGGCCATCAACAACGAGAAGGACCTCCACGATTACCTGACATCTCACCACTCGAAGGTGGCCAACAACAACGGCGAGGTCAAGTACGAGAAGAACCCGATCTTGGCAACCGCTCGACAGCAAGCAATGGGTCACCAGCCCAATGCTTCGGTATCGAACGTACCGCAAGCGGCGCCACCCGGACAGTTTTCTGGGCCGCCAGGAGGACTGAATCAGCAACCGCAACGAGATATGCCACCTCCTGCTAGACCAGGCAACTTCCAACCGCCATCCGATTCTCCCCAAAGCTTTGCGCCCCCTAACATGCCGGCCGCCCAACAGCCAAGGCCATCGTCTCAGCAGCAGCAACCCCCTCAGGTGCAACAACATGGGCGCAGCTTCAGCACAAACAGTATGCTGAACCAGCCTAGCCAACAACAACAATTCCAGTCGAACCGCAACTCTGGTGTTGTAGCGCCAACATACAATAGCGGTGGCATGTCTTCCCAGGGACCGCCACAGCTGGGAGCCCTGCCATTCCAGACTTCGCAGTCGCCTCCGCCAACGCAGCAACAGCAGCAACGGGCGCCGCCGCCGCCGCAAAGCCAGTACCAGCCTCCTCAGCAGCACCAGCCTCCCCCGGCACAACAATACCCTCCCCAAGGACCACCACCAGGTGCAGGAGGCTACCCGCAACAGAACAGACAGTCCCCTCCTCTCGGCGGTTCTTCCGGACCGTCGCCCAATGCCGCGAGGCCCACATTCGGGCTAAGCCTGCCTCGCCTGTATGAGCGAGACGGCTTGCCTGTGCCTATGGTCGTCTATCAGTGTATCCAGGCAGTGGACCTCTACGGACTTGGCGTCGAGGGTATTTACCGACAGTCCGGCTCGTTGACACACATCAACAAGCTTAAGACCATGTTCGACACCGACTCGAGCAACCCAGCGTTGGATTTCAGAAACCCCGAGAACTTTTACCATGACGTCAATAGTGTTACTGGCCTGTTGAAGCAGTTCTTGCGTGATCTCCCCAACCCTCTGCTTACTACAGAGCACCACAGCGAGTTGGTTGAGGCAGCCAGTAAGTTGTCCTTGCTTGACTACTTAGAATAGTACTGACCCCTCCTAGAACAAGAGGATGATATCGTCCGCCGAGACTCCCTCCACGCCATCATCAACAGCCTCCCCGATCCCAACTACGCCACTCTGCGCTCGCTGACCCTGCACCTCCACCGCGTCATGGAGAACTCCCACGTCAACCGGATGAACTCCCACAACCTCTCTGTCATCTTTGGCCCCACGGTCATGGGTACCGATCCGGCAACTAGCATCGCCGATGCCGGATGGCAGATCAAGGTTGTCGATACAATTCTGCAAAACACCTACGAGATCTTTGACGACGAATGATTGCAGTGTGTTTGCACTTGTGTTGGCGTCCTTGTTTCAAGTCCACAAACATTCGCAGGTCTCCTTTCTGATTTACGTCAGATTGGGCCGAAACGTACATACAACTCCCATGTATTCAGGCGGATAATTGTCCACTGATGACATGTCTTTCAAGGTCGGTTGCAAGACAGGGATATTCAAAAAAAAAACCCCCCATTGGTCTGGATTCAACGGCTTTCGGCAAAGCGTAAGGGTGGCGTTTGGGGGGGGGGGGGGGGGTTCAGGACTCCATCCTTTTTCTTTTCAAATTCAGGGATACCAGGGTTCTGTATCACTTCACAGCACAGCGTCGTGTTCAGCGTCCTCTTTTGATTTTCTCTTCTTTTCTTTGCAGCTCTCTCCTTCCTTTCTCGTATGGTCCCTTTTGTTGGATGACTGGCGGATGGGTATGCGAAGGCCACAAGAAGATGGACCTCGGGTGGGATGTCAAACCTGGATGAGGGGGATGAGCGGGAAATATGAGCAATCGATTCGTTGATCTGATGGTTTCCTCGTGCCTTTGCGTGAACCTTGGCACATTTGATTTGATTTTCTGCCTTTTCCCTAATGAACCTAGAGCATATACATTTGTGCAATCGATGTAAGGCCAGGGAATGTCTTGCTCTATTCCACATGGGCATCCTACAAACTTGTTCAGCAAGTGTCTTGAAGTAGATATCAGAAGGATGAACTGTACGGCGGTGGGGATTCCAACTCCGAACGTGGATAAGCAACCCCAGCCAGGGGAGATGTTTGTGCAGGAGGGCTGGCTACGGGAGGTATTTCTGCGTAGATGATGGGGGCTGGGGGACCTGAGGGATGCCTAGGTGGAGTGAAGATGGGTACTTTTGGCCGACTTGACTGCTCATCTTATAGTAGCAACGCGTTCGTCCTTTCTCGTCGTGTTCCCCGCCCGTATTCGTCCCTTTTGAAAGGTAAGATAATGAGCGTGAGTACTTGATGCTGTCTTATGAATCTTATAGCCTGTACTCTTCTAGGAGTGCGCGTTCATAGCAAAGACTGGATGCATTACTGACCTTGGAGAGAGTCCGGTCCGGTCTTTTACGATACGATAAGAGCTTTATGGCATGTCTCGTATCCTCGGAACTCCAAAGAAGCTAATTTAACATAGATATAGCAATAATGGCGGGGAACAGTTCGGGTTTGCTAAGAGATGTAAGCCGAGCTTCTATTTCTAGAGTTGATAAAGCATGTCTTTCAGTGTAGTGCTCCCGCGTTTCTACATAACGACTTGGCATAAAATGAGGCCACTGTCAAATGAATGCGAGAAGCTGATCGCACATCACATCGAGCGGGTGACGACGGGGAACGGGTCGAGCTTCGTTTGATTGAGGGAGCTTTGGAACCAATGTGATAAGGTAGAGGTCAAGATAGAGTACCCATTTATCAAAACTACGGTCGTTTCTACTTGTCCGTCGTCCGACCGATTGGGGTGACGAATACGTTAAGGAAACGGGATTCAGTAGAGCGAAAGGGGCTGCGTTCGGCTTTCTGTCTTTTCATTATTATTAAGAGGATCAGGGGTCGATAGGATCAATGCCCGGGAGAGAGATGAACAAGAAGGGAGATTACCGCCTTTCATATTGCTCTCCATTGTTCTTTCTGACAAGTACAGTGGCTTAAAGAGGTGCGTTTGGGCTTGTCACTGCGTGTCGTATAGGAGTCTAGGTAATTGATCTACGTAGGGTGAGAAGCAATTCCATCTCTTTTCTGTGTACTCTGGAATGAACTAATGTAGGCACTGTTGACAATGCCCAAGTCAAGCCATAGGGACTGTGATCTAGCAGAAAGAGTTCTAACACTAGCAGTGGTCTCATATGTCATTCAAGTTGTTTGTTGGTCCTATTCTGATCCGACTGAACGGCACCACAGGCTCTGAGCATGGTGTGCTTCCAGCCGGTATCCAGAGCTTTAAGCATACGTTAGACAGGTGAGTTTGGTATTTATCATTTGAAATTGACAGAGTCACTCATGTACAAAAGGACGAGGGATGATGGACAGAGCAGGGGTTTAGAAGCCTTCGCGCACGATGGAGGCGTCCACATTAGAGACCTTCTTGATTGGCAACAGGATTGTCATCACGTACCCCCAGTTTCCGTCGCTCTGACGAGCTCCTAAAAAATACACGCCAAACCAAGCGACGATTCTGTCGTTCAGGTGATCTGTTAAGCTGGAACCGGGTCAGAGCCTCGTTAGTGCTGAAGCTTTTGCCTGATCTTTAACAGTGCCTTGGACTAAAATCGACGTTGGGCTCGACATCGCCAGTATTATGGGAGCAATGAAGGCATATAAGAAAGCACATCTCGCCAGAATACCTTATTTTTAATAGTTGCGCGTGGACCGGCGGTGCCCGCACGTCTGCATGGGAAGCACATCGGGTGAGGAGAGTGGTCGCCCACGTCACCCCAGTAGCAGGGGCACGATGAATCTAACAAGACAGGTACGGTAACACTGGCCATAAGCCTTAAACTTAAATACCCATCTAGCGCTCCCACTATTCCTTGCTTTCGAACGTATTCGTAAACGAAGATAATCGGAATGCGAGCCAGGTAACAAAGTTAGATATAGATCTCTACTAGTATTCCTACTCTTCTTGCAGTTCGGACGTATTCGTGAACGAAGACGTTAACGCAAAATAAGTAAAGAGCGTGATGGATTTTTCACCCTGGCCTACTTTGCTTTCAACATCCCCTAGATACACAGACATGCGACCTCGGTGGTGCCAAGATGCCCTACGCGGGAGGCTTCTACCGCCCAGTCTCCAGATGCCCGGGATAGGCACAGCCTGAAGATATTGTCACGAACCTGAATGGCCCTTGAACAGCTTTTATGCAAAGAACGGTTGGTGACTTCGTGACCCTTTGACGATTTTCTGTCAAACACCCAATTGCCTTGAGAGCTGTTGTACTTCTTACTCAATGGGAAGAAGGATATCGAGGCGAAATGAGGCAAATGCTTTATCGATCTTTCCCAGGCATACAGAATCTATTGATTCCACAGGGACCTTCCGGCTGGATGGTGTGACTAGGGCCAGATATCCGTCTGACCCTGTCGCTCCTCTTCGGCTATATGAAGGATCATCGACTAAATGGATTTCGACAACGACCACGACACGATAATGCGCGTCTCAAGCAGTCGAGCTGGACAGGTCCTGAAGAAAACATCGAGCTACTTAATGGATCACCTAGTCCTGCTGTCTCGGACTTTTATTGGAGAGAGTTCGTGGAAACAGGCCCGTACTCAAGCCCAGTGATGTGGAGTTCGATCACCAGAGTCAGTCAGTGCAACATCCTGTTCGTTCGTAAGCCAGCGCTGACGGTTGCTATACAGTCACAGTATTCTATTGAACCTTTCGGCACGTCTGGACTCCCCTGGCACGACGCGCGACAATACGTTTCATTCTCAACTGAAGGTGTTGAGGGACGTTTCGGTCCCAATAATCGATGACTAAGCATCTCACCACTCGGGATCGCAGTATCAAAACACCAAAAAACATCACAAAGGCAGGCACTTGAAAAACATCACCAAAAAATCAATTCAAATAGCAAAAGAGTTCACCCCCCGGTGCTGAACTGGGGCTACATCTCTTGGTGCTCATGCTGGGATTCGAAGTCGGTCGCTTAGCCTGTCGTCGAGTAGGCTGGTTGGCGTAATTAATTGTTGACCATTAACCATTCCACCATCCACGCCACAGTTTGACCTGACCCCCGACCTAGAGGACGCCTGCTGTGCTGGTGACAGGAATAGAATTGACCTGACATATATGGAATGACAGCCTTTGTCACTTGGCCATCAAGGTACTTTTCTACCTTTGGTGGCTGCCCGGTCCGGAGGCCTGGAGCCTGCACATCTTCTTCATACCACCGCACGCAGCAGATGGACACAATGAAAATGGAAAAGGTGAAAATCAAAAATTGCCACAGCGATGGCCCCGAAGGACAATCGAGAGAGGTCTACTCCGCGATGTGCAATGCAGGCATCCCTCTCTGCGGTCCGGATTTCTTGATCGCCAGACCGCCCATGAAGGTAAGTATGAAGAAGAGGAAAAGGGAAAACAAGCAAAGGCGAGGAAGAGGTCGAGCTTATATAGGCGCCCCAGGAGGAGTGGGTGTGGGGACTGAGGCCACCATTTCCATGCAAGGGTGGAGCTTTGGGAACAAACCAATGAAAGAGCACAGATGAGGGAGCTGCCTGCCGCAGCGGAGATGAGTCCGGCTCAATTCCGGAGCTTCTAGCAACTACGGAAATCGCCTTCAGCAACCCTTTTATTCTGGGCACACAATTTCCCATCAAGGTTGGCTTCCTCGCATACAGAAGTAACTGTTCGCTTTGGTTTGAAGAAGGAAGCATGCATTTGATATGATTTGTTGGTGAGGCTCGCGCATCCCAGTGGGTGGCCAGCAGTGCTTGAAATATCTAGGCCATATTGAAGGCGTTCTTCCTGCATTTTCCCTTGCATTTCCTTCAGTCTCACGTCTCAACTTTATAGATGCACAAAATGAGCAACACCATCCCTGCACACAGGCTTTCCCTCCCGGTGCATGACCACTATGGACAACTCACTTTCATTCTTCCAAGACCCGAGGTGTCAGGTACACATCCAATCCGCCTTTCTCCCACAGAATGTACACTTTGGTCTCAGTGTACCATTTCGGGGTCTCGGCAGCTGGTCGTATGTCGAAGTTCCAGATCAGCCTCGCCAGGATCAACCTCATCTCGGCATAGGCAAGACTAGATAAACATCTGTCAGCGAGGTTCCTAAAGACGACGACTTGCTCATCTAAGCTGTGAAGCACGGCTGAGGGTTACTAACTTCTTTCCAATGCAGTTACGAGGACCGACGGAAAACGGCTGTAGAGCATGCTTTGCATCATTCGCAAACCGCGGGTCGCCTAAGAATCGCTCCGGGATGAACTCTTCCGGCAAAGCAAAGTGATCGGGGTTATGGTAAAGTGACCAGTGCCACACATCCACGACAGTCTAGAACACACGATTCTCAAAGTCAGCGCACACGTAACTTCTCACAACCCTATAACCCAGACGCCGGGGAAAGAACTTACATCTTGCGGAATAGACTCGCCCAGAATCGTATCGCCCCCTTCGCCAATCGCCCGCGGGCTGGGACCAGGCACCGGCGGGAACATTCGCAAGCTCTCGTCCAAGACAGCCAAGAGGTACGGCAGGTTCTGCACGCTGAGCATGTCGATCTCGTCCTCCGTCGTGAACGCCGACCGGACTTCATCGTTTAGCTTGGCTAACACGCGCGGGTTGCTGGCGAGGAAGTACGTTGCCGCGGTCAGCAGTGTGGCCGTCGTTTCTGAGCCGGCAATGATGAGGACCATGGCGTTGGATGTCATCTCCTCGAACGACATGGTCTATGTTTGATTGCAAATGGTCAGCCTCCTGTACCCAGAAGAAGTAACCTGCATCTGGGGACCTGGACACGGAAAGTGGCTACACGTACCTGTCCTGCTGACTCTGACTTCCTGATCATGGCATCAATAAAATCAGGCCGGCTCTTCCCAAGCTCCAACCTCTTCCGCACCTTCTCCCTCGATAGTTCCCGGTTCTGAGCATACTTATTCATCAGTTCCTTAGGAAGCGTCAACATGAGAAGCGGCTTCAGCCACGGCAGACGCCGGAAACTCGTCAACATGGCCATGTTCTTGATACTCTTAAAGATGAGGTCCACCCAGGGGTGATACTTGCTGTCCTCAAGACACTCAAAGGGCTCCCCAAACGCCAAATCGCCAATAACATCAAACGTGGTGAAATTGAACCACTTCTCCACATTCACCGTCTCCTCGCCACCCCGCGATGCCGCCCGCAACTTCTCAAAGAGGGTGTCGACGTACCCCTTGATAATAGGCTGCTGCGCAAGCATCGACTGCGCCGAGAACCCGTGCGCCAGCGCCCTGCGGAAGCGGCTGTGATCCCCGCGCTCGGAGCCGATGATGTTGTCGCGGTTCGGCAGGGCGTTGACAGGGTCCTTTCCGTTCTCGCCGGTGTAGCTCTTGCGGTGGCCGCGGAGCTCCTGCATGCCGTCTGGGTGGTTGATGGATAGGTGGTTGGGGCCTACCCGCACAATGGGGCCGTGCCTCTGATGGAGTTTCAGGATTTTGAGGTGGCAGGTGCCGGCGATAAATTCGCGGACGTAGGGGACGGAGGAGATTGACCATAGTTTTGGGCCGGGGAATTTGCGGAGGGGGTTGAGGTAGAGCTGGTACGCGGCGTATCCTAGGAAGTATGCGAGGATCTGGTGATGGTGGTTGAGTGTTTGTCGTTGATGCCTCGCCCTGGACAACTGTGCTTGCTCATGGGATTTGTGACAAACATGGACATATGACTTACTAAGCTAGACGCTGCGACTGGTAAGACCAGTATCAACGACCACCGGGCCTCGCTGAGGCTGAAGGATTGCAGCATATTGTTTCCTTGGTCTGAAGATGGGCTTCAAGGACACAAATTGATGCCCAGTAATATTGGGGAATCGGCCAAACAGACTCTTTATAAAAACCCTCTACGTTTTGTGCTTCCATGCAAACATGATATCACTACACACACCCTTTCCAAGTCGCCTCGAACCTGGTCATCGGCATTCACTCGCCCGCACCCCCGATTCCGTCCCCATTAGCAAGCGAACCCCTCTCATTCGTCACAGGATAACAAAGGTCCTTAGCTCCATGTAACCGTAACATGTTGCATTGTTTCACGACGATCTCTCGACTTCAAATTCGGTGCAGCGATCCCATCCTGTGTTTTCCCCAGAGTTCGGCCGATATTGCCATGCCCGAACCCCGCCAGCTCCAAGAGGAGCGGACTACTCCGTTTCGGAACGTGCTTTCGGGCGGCCGTTCTACGAGCCCCGGGGCCGAAAGATTGCCCGGGTTTTCCAATCAACAACGTTCGTCTCTTCTCGTTCAGTTCGATTTCAGTCAGGAGATTTCAAAAGTGGTGAACTGTGATTGGCTTGGCTCCGAAAGTGTCGTCGAATTTTACCGTCTTCCGTATCCCGGTAAACCTTGAAGATGACACTTTCGGGTCGTTAGGGCGTAGAACGACATGTATCATTGCACTCACTCAGCATCAGTTGAACTCTGTCACTCGGTTTTACGGTGGTTGAATTCCCTATTCCGACATCATCTTGTGTCTCTCGCGAAAGAGATATCCATCCATCTTAGCCTGCGCCTTGCATCCATTTGCTGGGTATTCCGGACTAAGGCTTCACAGGCATGACTAAGACCGACTTGGGACCTTCGAGTTGCAGGCTACGGGCGACACTCGAGTGTAATGCTTGTGTAAATATGATAGAGTATGCCCCTAAAAGACGTCGTTGCCGTTTCGGTGTGAAGAACGAAGGTTTGGCAGATTGGCAAGCTTATGCTGCCTCAACGATGGTGTGTGGTAAGCCAGGATTAGGTTGGATGAACTTTACTCGTTCGCGCTCGACGAAATTCAAAAAAACACTACGTACAAGCTCAGATTTGGGGCTTACCGAGGGCAAAGATGTCATAAATTCATTCCTGCTCGTGCCCGACCAAAAGGAAGTTATATCCGCGATGTGGGCAAAACGATAGGACCGACCGCGGTTCGAACGCGGGGCCTGGCGATAACTGCATGGAACTGCAATCGCCCGCTCTACCACTGAGCTATCGATCCTACTCGGATGATGGAAAACTTCGAGCTTTAAAATGCCTAAGAAGGTAAGAAGCCCCCCACAGCTCCAACATCTCGTCCGGTGCCTCCATCACAGTCGCAGCTTTCCTTTTGGGGAGCCTTTCTCATATTTTGATCAAGGGCGTTGTTGTTAATGGCGTAGTGTACGAGCCCAGTACTCCTGAAGCTCTTTGGTCGTAGGTGCCCTGTCATTCACGCCGTGTCAAGTCATATAACTCGCGATGTCACGAAAACGAAGTGCTCCGGGCTGCATGTTGACTCGGCATTGCGCTTGCTTTTCATTCATGCATCCGGAAGACGATTGTGAAAGCCCACTGTGGGAAGTCTCGGTTGTGACTTGTGTTGGTGATTGAACACCACGTCTGTATCCCTTGAATCTTTCGGCGCCCAACTTTGACTGTCACCTCGTGGGTTGATCTGCGTCTTGAGCGCGGTCCAAGAGATGATCACAGTTTACTGCTTCGCTTGCAGCCTCTCTCAGCTTTATTCCATGCGGTTCACTCAGGCACCTCAGGTATTGTCCTCAAGTTTGGAGTGTATCCGTGACTCAACGACTCAAAGTGTGGATTTCCCCCAATCTGAGAAAGGCAGAGCCATGGATGTGAAGCCGGCGAAGCACGCTATCAATCTTACAGTCTCTCATACACGATACCTTACTCCATGTCCAACTAGTAGGTAAACGACAACCGCCTCAGTCATAAACACAAACCATGAAGTACGAATGCATCCCAAAGCGGGGTCACAGCAGTTGCGTTTCCCCAATCTCCCCCAGTGAACCCTGAACAAGTTGAACTGAGCCAGCCGGGTAGCGGCGGCCTCCGGTAGATGTTAGCGTTGCAGCGCACCCCTGGCACTGGTGCATTCCGCCTGCGACAGGTGCAGCTGCAGCAGCTCTCCCCCGAATGTGGACCGCCGGACCACTGGAGCCTGCACCTCAGACTCCTCAGTTGGGGGAAAAGGTGGAACCCGAGCTCCATGGGCGGTGGAATTCAACCTCACTTCGTTATTCACCACGGAGACTCTAACTGCATTCCTTCTTACAACACAACCTCTTCTCTTCTTGATACTACTTCATCCTGCTGCCATATACACAACTTCTAAAGCTTCACTTCGTCACTGGGAATCTCACAATCTCACAGATTTGATACAAGACTGGAAGATAGTAACAAGAATCGGTTACCCCTCTACAGAGCCGTTACCCCTCCTCACCCCGTCATCTTCAACCTCACTCTCAACCTTTGACCTCGAATCCGAAGGTAGCCCATCATGACGACAAGATACAGGGTAGAGTGTAAGCAGACCATACTGTCATCTGTTCATTGAGACGAAGTCATCAACTAACGCTCGTACAGACGCTCTCAAGACCCACAGAAGAGACCAGTTCATAGGTACGGCAGCATCTGCCAAGCTCATCGAGTCTCATGACAAGTGTCCAAAGGTTCTCATGGCAGCTTCGCCAACAACAACAGACTTCTTTCTCAAGGGAAACCTGGAATGGTGACAATGATCAAGATTCTAGCCGGCAGCGAAGTCGCTGTCCTACTACCCTCTAGCTCATCATCGTCGGCCACCTTGCCCTCACCCCCTCCCCGATGTCCAAAGCCTACCGACCAAGCTCTCCCCTCACATAGCAACTGGCTAACTCTCATCTCCAGAATGGATCAAAGGTCTCCTGGCAGTCCCCTTCGTCCTCTACTCTCAGCCCACCGGCGTCTTCGACACGAGAGCGACGAGCATAGCCCGCATGGCAGAGGAATCCCACCGCCGTTACGCCGAAATCTTTCGCGACGTCGAGCACATGATTGACGACCACAGTAAGCTTCTTCCAATCTCATCTCACTGACTTGACCTCATCCACCCCTCTCCTCTATAGACTAAGTTGTCAGACTAACACACCAACAGTAACCCGTCAAGACGAAGACCTCCCCTCAAAATTAAAAATGCTCGTCCCCTCGGCAGGGCCCTTCTTCACCCGCCTCCCCCTCGAAGCAGCATTCACTCTCATGGACGCAAAACGCCTCATCTCCTCCCGCCGCTACGTCTCCCCTTCCTTCAACGACGTCCGCCTCATCCTCAACGCCGCCCAGATCCTCGCCGTCACCAGTCCCAGTCCCGGCAGTCCCAGCTCCAGCCTATCCTCCTCCTCCACCACCACCCTCCAACTCGCAACCTTTGACGGAGACGTAACCCTCTACGACGACGGCGAATCCCTCCTCCCCACCTCCCCCCTAATCCCCCGCCTCCTCTCCCTCCTCCGCCGCGACATCAAAATCGGCATCGTCACAGCAGCAGGCTACACAACAGCAGACCGCTACTACGACCGCCTCCACGGCCTCCTCGACGCCATCGCCGCCTCCCCCTCCCTATCCCCCTCCCAAAAGGCCTCCATCGTCATCATGGGCGGCGAAGCAAACTACCTCTTCGAATACGACCCGTCCTCCCCGCACCTTTTGAGCCCCGTACCGCAAGAGCAATGGCTCACTCCCGAAATGGCATCCTGGTCCGACGCCGACATTTCTGCGCTCCTCGACGTCGCAGAGGGCGCGCTGCTCGAGTGCATCCGCACGCTCAACCTCCCCGCCACGCTCCTCCGCAAAGACCGCGCCGTCGGCATCGTGGCAACCGACCCGGCCGTCCGCATCCCGCGCGAGTCCCTCGAGGAAACCGTCCTCGTCGTCCAAAAGATTCTCGAGCTCTCTGCGCTAGGCTCACCCGCCCAAGCAGCCGGCCACAGCACAATCGCGCACACGTCCTCCGCTGACGCAAAGGAGTCCTCCTCCTCAACCACCCGCCGCCGCGTCCCCTTCTGCGCCTTCAACGGAGGCCGTGACGTCTTCGTCGACATTGGCGACAAGTCGTGGGGCGTGACCGTCTGCCAGCGCTGGTTCGCCGCCAAAGCGGGACACCCGGAAACCCCCATCGCCGGCGAGAAGACGCTGCACATTGGCGACCAGTTCCTCAGCGCGGGCAGCAACGACTTCAAGGCGCGGAGCGTGGGTACCACGGCGTGGATCGCGAGTCCCGGGGAGACGGGCGAGCTTTTGGATGATTTGATTGCGAGGATTTGAAAACGGCCAAATTGATGGAAAGCTGAATGAGGAATGATTTACCTTGAATTAGAGATCCCCTCCTCCTCCACCACTCTGGGGGCTGCGTAATACCAGCCACCCAATCCCTCGATCCCCTGGCGAACCTTGAATTCGTGCAAATACTGTCGAAAGAAACAGTTTTGTCAAACTCGAGCCTTCGTCTTCGGTATTAGGAAACGGGTCAGGGGGGAGTATCAGTCACTGCCCAATTCATCATCAACGCTCATCTCCGAAAGGGGGTGGATCATCGATGACCTGCTGCGTAACTGTGTATTGCAGCCCTTTTTTTCAAATGTGCTTGGATTCTTGGTCTAAACCACACTCGCCACTTTACTAGTATCGCTGGGAGGACGGGTGGGTGAAGAGGGAAATAGGAAGGGAAGGGAAGAGGAGGGAGGGAATATGCATATCATGAGCTATATCAACATCAAATTTAATACCATTGTTCTGACTTCGTACATGTATAATCATTTGTAGTGACTCTGCCACACTAGTCTTCAAGAGTCACAGGCATGATGATAATGGTGGACAATGTATGCGTTGACAAAATAACGGTCAATGGCCGTGATAGCAATGTTGAATTCTTGTTCGGCTATGCCTATACACATTGCTTCTTGCAACCAACTTCCAGAAACCACGCACCGGTCCATCTAGTTGTTGCATTGTCAATTTGCTAATGGGGGTCTAGGGATCAACTCCCCCTTGCCTCCCATCTACGACGTCCATCGCGTCGATTTCTCCCTGCTTCCTCCTCCACTAATTCCTAGGCGTATGCGCCTCCATCGACACCGTATCCATTGAAAAACAACCAAGCCAATTCGTGAGAAGGAATTCCAGTCCTCCGGGGGGTATTGTGCATTTTTATATAAACACCGTGAAATCCGTTCCATTGAGAAAAATCGAGTGATGCTGCTCCGCGGAGCGCTGAGGGAACCCTTCCAGTCATCCTGTCTATCGCCGGGGAATTGAAAAGCAAGCCGCCCACCGTGTGGGAATATACATAGGAAAGGGGTAAAGGGGCTGGTCTATTGTGAAAAGCCAAAACCAAGTGAGTGTAGAAAGTCCACAACTTTGTACAGAGAGGCGGGTGATCGTATGTGCAGACTGGGATCGGAGATTATGAAAAGTCTATGCGTGGGTTTCGGCTGTAGTATTGAGGAGAACTGGCTCCTGCGAAAAAGAGTGTCGTGAGTTGATTCTGCGAGGTTCAGAACATGGCGCCCAAGGGAGCTCCAAAGTTGGTGCTCTGCTTAAGCTTGAGCGGAATGTCAATTTCCTCGAGCTTGCTCTGCGATTCGGAGATGTCATCTCTATCGGAGAAAGAAGCTCTGTCGCTGGTTGAACCCTTGTCACTGGCGGCATCTGTGTCCACCTTTGCTACGTAAAGGTTCTCTTTCGCCTCCAAAGGCTCTTCGACGAGTTCCGGGGTTGGCGCTTTCATGCATGTCGGGACAGCATCGGCGCCGCTGCTCACGTCTTCGAGCTTTTCGGACAGACGCTTGAAGAAGATTTCGTCATGAGCAGGGATATTGCGAACCATCAGGGGGCCCTTCAGGGCAACGTCATCTGCCGCCTCCAACGTGGGGAGAGGCTCTTCGGTACCGCCGTAAACGTCATCCTGAAGATCGGATGAGTCTGCTCTGGCCCTGACATCATACAGCGTTGCCGGGTTCGAGCTCATGTCTGTCGGTGCCAAAGTCGGTGTAGAGCCTCCACTGCCGTCAGCAACTGTCGCAACTTCTGTGCCAGGAGCTGTTCCCAGGACGGAGAGAGAATGGCTGGGCGTGTGGCCGGCGTGCATGACGAGTCTGGCAGGCTCGGGGGCGGCGAGCACCTCGAGGGTGTGTTCCTGGGTAGGGCTGCGCCTGGACTTGCCAGATTCTCCAGGCGGGGAAACGGCTCTGGAAGAGTTCTTTGAGTTTTCCGGAGGGGTCATGCCAGAGTCGATGAATGTGCTCTTTTGAATGGCGGGTGCCTTGAGGGGGACGCCCTCGAGCTGAGGGTTAATGATTTGAATGTCGACAATGGGAACGGGCTCCTCGTCCTTGGGAGAGCCGAGGAAGTCGACGGGATCGGCGGTAGTGGGCTGCATATTGGGGTTGAGTGGGATGAAGGGCGAAGACTCTGGTTGCCTAGAGGGAGAAATCCGGGAACTACCAGGACTAATAAAGTGAGATCGGATCTGGGCTGGCGAGACGGAGGCTGAGGCAGAGCCATTAGTTGGCCTCCGCTGTCCAGTGCCGTTCGAGAGGCCGAACCGCGCGTCATTGGGTTGCGAGGAGAATCCTGGGAAAGAAAGTTCAGTGGAGCCGTCGGCCCCACCTCGCGTTCCTGTTCCTGGAATTGCAACAGTGACGCCGGCGACTTTGCCCGCCTTCTCTAGCTCGGCTCTTTGCAGCGCACCTTGCAGCCGAATCTTGTCATTGTCGATCGCTGCAACTTGTTCTTTGAGGCGGCGGATCTGCTCCGTCAGGTCGTTCCTTTCGGCATCCCATGCAAGACGCTCGTCTTCCATAATCATCCGCTCCTCCTTGTATACTTCCTCGACACGTTCGCGGTTGGCTTCCATGTACTTGCGCTCGGCTTCCCATGCCTCACGGATTCGCGCATTTTGCTGGGC
This sequence comes from Colletotrichum phormii, assembly GCF_030913505.1. NCBI lineage: Eukaryota > Fungi > Ascomycota > Sordariomycetes > Glomerellales > Glomerellaceae > Colletotrichum > Colletotrichum phormii. The sequence goes on along the minus strand of NW_026851445.1, from coordinate 1,978,041 downwards.
AAGCCGTTTAGTAATTTGTGCAGACGCAGGAGCCGAGGCTGCATCGGCAGAGACTGATCGTGGGTGAGGCATTCCGTTCGGGGAGACTCTGGCCGCCGACGCAAATGCGGAGGGGTTGTGGCCGTTGAAATGTTCGAACTGAGCCGGCGAAACGACTCTTGGTATTTGATCGTTCGCAATCGTCTCTCTGATACCGCTTATGCCGTTGACGCCGTTGGGAGGTAAATGGGGTGAAAGAAGGCTTTGCGTTTGCGGCGGATAGCGCACGGCGCCGGATGATTGGGGGGAGTAAATGGAGTTGCCCGTGGCGCTCGTCGTCGTGGTCGATCTATTGTCGAAGTAACAGGAGCTCGCCATTCGATTAAGTGACAATGGAGAAATGACGGCAGAAGGCGGCATGTTGGGATCGTGGTCGGTAAAGGCCGATGGCAGGAAAGAGTCGGAGGCGAACATGATTAAGACTCTTGAGAAAGAAGGAGGCAGTCGGGGGTTGAGACCCAGGTAAGGAGCATCAACACCGGTGGTGGGATGAATGTCTTGGGGGGGCTTGCCCGCAGGGAGTGAGCGATGCGCAGTTGCAGCGTGGGTGCAGGAGGGATGACGCAAAAGCTGTTTGATGGCTTGTTAGCGCAATTGCTCTCTCAGGGCGAGCGCCTCTTTGTGCCTTGGTCGTGGGATACCTCGGCCGTGGGATACTCTTGGGGGATGGTGAATTCCACAGCGAGGTATGCCAAAGAGCGAGGCCGGATTGGAATTTACCTAGCAATCAATTCGTCGGGATTCCGCCCTAGGGGGAGAATGTCAAGTTACAAAGATTGGCGTAGTGGGCGTGGTCTGGTTATCTGGTTTGGTGGCGGAGAGTCGTCCGTTCCTCGAGTGAATCAGGAACAAGTGCTCCACTGGTGCGGGTGTTGTATTCGTAGGTGTGTGTGTGTGTGTGTTTACTTGTACGGTTCGGATGCAAGGTACCGGCTTCAATAGCGTCTAGCAGTGTATCGAGGGAGAAAGGTTGGTGGTGAGTCGAATTCGCGATCCAGATCACGGCATGACCAGCCCGACGCATGAAAGTTGTTTCCTTGTTGGGAGCTTTTGAGTCGCGAGGGAGAGGATAAGGTAGAAGACGGAGGACGGGGGAAAGGGCGGCGATGGGGTGGTTATTGTAAAATGGGATGAGAGTTGCGGATGTGTGTACTTCGTACCTCAGGTGCACCGTAGCGGAGAAAGACCTGAAGGACGACGACGGGAGCAAGAGGTGGCCGGGGCGACGAATAAGGGAACCTTGGGCAAGCACTGCAAGGTACTTGATGGTCAGCCGGACAGAGGTGAATTTCGGAGGTTGTCTAGCGGGTGGGCGAGGTATCCGTACCAACCAGTGACCGATTCCAGAGCGGGTTCTTGGGTGGATGTGCCGGTGAGATGAGAGTAATCGGTACCGCACCGTATTGCGGGCACAAATACTGCGGTCTGTGACTTTGTTGTACTTTTCTCCGTACTATTACTGTGAGGTATCCGTAGGGAAGGTAGGTGCAGAGGTTGGGCTGGACTGCCTGCCTTGGGTAGGTAGGTACTACTCCGTAGGGAGTACGTATTCGTAGGTGAGGTGCACAAGTGTGGAAACTGTGGACTTGGACGACTGGGGGTAGCAGGGTAATAATGGGGAAATTCAGCAATTCAATTGCTTCGGTAGGGCGACGCCAGCGGTAACTCCCATGCCCGATCCGCCTTTTATTCTCTCCGTCTCCAATGTCTGTCGCTCTCGTGACACGCGATCAGCCGGGGGAGAAAGGGTTGTCGGGTGTCTGTGTGTGTGTGTGTGTGGGTGGGTATTCGTACGAAGAAGCATGGGCGGGCGGGCAGAAAGCAGATCAAGGGCTGGGTTGATTTGGGGGCGAAGGAAGAGGAGTTCGGACTGTGTGAGGTACGGAGTAGTCCCTTGAGCCTTTGATGGGGTTGCTCTTGAGTGATTGTCCCTGAGCTTGAAGAATACCAATAAAAGATCTGCCTGCCCGAGTGTCGTGAGAGGGAGACGGAATGTGCAGCCGTCGCCAAACGGAAGGGATTGCCTCGAAGCCGAATGCCCCTGTTCCTGCAACCTGCGCCTGTTCCTTTTCAGCTGGACCCTGAAGCTTCAACAGCCCCGATGCGGGATAGAGAGGCGCGCTGTGGTGCTGGATTTGTCCGTCGGCACAGCAGACGAGATTTGACAGCTCAGAGTGCAGAAGGGCGAATGACCATCTGACAGGGGGACGGCACAGCAAAGGGACGGGATGCAGGCAAAGTTGGGGGAAAGCGCGCCAACGCGGAGGAAAGGGTCGTGGTTAATTGGTGGCAATACCTCCTCTTGGTCTCCTTGCTCTCCTAAGGTCTAGGACTCTGGCGGTGGGGGGAAGAGATGGACCTGGGACCAAAAAATGTTCTAGACAGGCTTTAGACGAGAAGAAGGAAGGTGAAGACACACAATGTCGGGTTGTCGGTTCGGTAAAGCGGGAATTGGAGAGTTGAGGGGAAGGAACATGGAGTAGCCGGGGAAGGTTGTAAGCAGCCGTCGTGAAGCACGAGGGAAAAGAAAGGCGGGAAGGAAAGTCCGAGGCAAAAAAGAGAATGGTCCAGAACAAGAGAGGAATCACATGGCCATCAAAGGGAAAGAAACAATGGAAGATTCGGGACTCTAGACTCTACCCAGACTCTGGAGGTATTCCGGATCCAAAGTTCAGGCCGACTGGCGCTTGGAAGGGCAGAAAGGGAAACAGGCTAAAATGGGACAACCCAAGCAATAACACTTTGGTAGATACTCTATTCGCAATGAAACCTCATTTGATCCCTTGAAGACTTGACATGAGCTCCGATGGGAATTGCGGCATTGTCCACTCCTGATGGCCATGTTCCTTACCTTTACACGTGTACCGAGTCGGGTAGCACCTTGCCCATCTCAGGGTCCTCCACACCCATTTCCCATCCAGCCCCCTGCACCCCTTCCAAGACGTCCAAGGGCAATCCGTACCTGCCTTACTTTTACTTTGCAACTCCGGAAGTATCTTTACACAGCAAAGTTCTCGCACTTGCCTGTGGAAGGGACGGGAGATGAGGAAAGACGACAGAAGTGTGTGCCTCAGGATTCCCGAACACGCAAGGTGACGCCTGCCTACCTGCCAAACATCCCAAGCTCGTTTCATCTTTTACTTCTCAGTCCAGTTGCTCAAACGGTACAAGTCACTCTCCCATGAATACCTAGGGCTGTCCAACTACGGGCTTGAATTCACCAATTTCACCAACATCTGTCCAAGGTGATGTCTGGAATTCCTCGCCGAATACTACATGCTTAACAAAAGATAAGGACTCTTGGATCATATGATCCTGTGCTCCATGTCTCTAGACCGCATCATCTATAATCAATGGCCACCAGATCGTGGCGCGCTGAGCACAAGACCGTCGTCGAGGGCACCGCTCAGGTTCCAACGTCCCGGATCACCACACCATACACACAAGTACACGTTGCTGCTGCTGTCGTCCCAAACTCAGCTCAGCACAGGATGCAGAGGGAGCTTTTCCAGGGCGCAGCATTGGATCGAGCTGTTGTTTGGTTTCCAATCGGAGAGGGACGGCTTCGGGCCGCCAGGTTTGACTGATGATTCGACTGACTCTTCTTTGCCCTCCTTGCAACGTCCCAGTCCATGTCCACGTTGCGCCGGGGCCATGCTTCAGATTGAGGTACAAAGAACCAAAAGCCAAAAGATGATGGAAACGGGCGCATCAACGCTGTTCTTGCTCTCTCTCACCCCTCTTCTCTTGTCTCCCCCTTTCTTGACACGTGAAAGGGGACCGGCCAACGTTTGTCTGCTTTGTGTCTTTTCCTTGATACCCGTGCCACTCAATGCACCGTCGACTTCTCGCAGTACGTACCTTTTGCTTTCCCACTGACAATGTTAGCTCGAAACGCCTGAACGGGAGCTGCCCTGATCTGCCCTGATCTGCGTCTACCTGAACTGTTTGGCAGCAGGTGGTCGCAGTCCGGTTCAGCTCGGACGTATGTACCTGCTTCATTGTCCCGCAGCATCTCAACACCCATCGAGGCCGCAAAGATACCTACGGTGAGGCAAGGAGGGGGAAGAAAGTACGTATTCGGAGATCCTGACCTATGAGCTGCCTGCCCTGCCTGACGGACCATCGTGCCAGAGACGCGGAACCGTTCCTGGCGCTCCTGCTGCCGCTCTCTGCCCTGATGGAAGATCGAGATACGTACTACGCGTACCTGGCTGTTCTGTCCCGTCGAGACGTTAGTCCGGGGCGATGAGATGCCGACCCGTCTTTTTGGTTTGCAATTATTGGATCACTTCCTATTGGATCGGCCTTATTCGACTTGCCCGCTGAGGGGGTGAGGGGCGGAGGGTCGTGCCTGTCCATCATTGGAAGCATGTAATATTCCAAGTTCCAAGAGTGAACGGAAGGAGTGACAGACTCGGGGAGCAACTTCTGACTTGTATCTTCACAGGTGAATTCTCTCTTTACTGGGCAACAGCGTGACCATTCCTCATTATCGTATCTTAGCCAAGGACTGCCAGGACGCGTATCTCTCCTTCATCTCCTGCCAGATACCTAACAAACTACCTTGACCACAAGCAACACCCCGCCTGTGGATACAGCATCTTCAAGGACAAACATTGACCCTCTCGCCCTGTGCTGAGCCCAGCTCCCCAGCTCCTCCAGTGCTAATCCCAACGTGGTTCTGGCTAGATAATTCTTAGGGATACAGGAAACTCGCTAATCCCATACCGATACTACGGGCCATCTTCCCCGTCTACCCGGCTTTGCCTGGGCCGCGACAAAGGGAACGGGAGCCACGCACGCAGCACCAAGCGACACCCTCAGTTTCACTCAAAGGTCCCGGGGTCCAGGCTCGTCAAGACTGCTCGCTCAAAGTCCATATGACACTGTCCGGTACCCAGACAATGCTTTGCCCCTATTCTTGAGATGCGAGAAAACGACAGGCGAACCGACGAGAAACTGCAGCTCGTGGCAAAGGAGCCCGGTATCGCTGAGTTGGCACTGCAGTCGCGGCTTGCGAAAGCTACCTTATACAGTAACAGCATAGTGGAGACTGACAGCACTCACAGTGACACGCAGATGCAAGCAGCAAGGGGAAACCTGAGAGCTTGTTCTGCTTGCGGTTCTCGCTCAGCTTTCATACCATGACTCACAAAAGCCAGCAAACGACCTCCCACGCATTGCAAATGCACTCTGAGATCTTGCGGCCTTATGTTGCACTTGAAGCCGGATCGCTTGCTCGAGACTTGCGACGAAACGGAGCAGCGGGAACGGGAACGGGAGCGGGAACGGCACCTCTGCCGTATAATCCACGCCCTACATCGATGTCTACCGTGTGATGGCCCGTCGACGGATCCTCCCAACAGTAACAGGTCTACCGATACCACCTCACGTTTCGTTCCAGAATATCTGAAAGAAACCCACAGCCCATACACTGCGGCGGACCGCGGATAATGGCTGCAGGTCCCAACATCGGTGACACCCAACCGCCACGTTGGCCAGCCTTCGCTCTTGTGCCTAAATTATCAGCCCGCGCCTGCCACTCCCACCGCCCGTCAACGCCGCCGGATCTGGATTGGAGTGCAGAAACCACATGGTTTGCTGGCGCTGTGAGCTGTCACCGGCGCCTCTTGGCCAGTTGGGCTTTACTGCTGAGGACCTGAGACGATTGGGGGCGGTGTAAGCCCTTTGACGGTCGAGAGCTTATTCTCGGTCAGGTCCCAGTCCAGGACCACACCGCTGACGGGCCAATCGATGCGTCTCTCGGAACATTTTCCCTCGCTCAATCGATCGGGCCTTTTCCGAATTACACGATCCACCGTTTTTATGCCCACCTCTACGGAGTACAACGGAGACAAAAGGCAGCAAACCAGCCACGCCAGCTTAACAGTTTTCCGTTGTAGAGGCTCTAGTCAGGTCGTTCCGCGGTACCCGTTTCTGTTGAAGAAAAGAATGGAAGCTCCGGTTTCTAGCATCAATCTAATTCTAGCGCGGTCTCCCGGCTGCTTGACGCCTCAATCGTCCCACGCCCTGTCATCACGTCGCTATTTTTTGCCTTGAGGCTGAGTTTGCAATAAGATACTTTGCTTGACCAGACTCCGTTCCTGCCAATTGGTCACTGGCCGACTGGCTGACTAACCTCGAGTGGACATGGCCCAACCTTTGAAGCCTTTCTCTAGTACTTGGCCCCAAGCTCCAGCCACGCCATGGACGAATGATTCAAGACCAAGTGGCGCGGAGGCGACAGAAATAATCCTCGCCAGAGAGAAATTGATTCTCATCTGCAAGAGAAGAACCAGGGCTGTGGATCAGCATGTCATCACAGTTGCCTCACTTGCGGCGTCCTGACTCGTTAAGTTCGATGATTCCCGCTCTTCGTCACGGGACGCCTCCGGGCTTTCAACCCCGAATTCTGGGCCCCGAACCGTCGCCGGCCCTTATCTCTGTGTCTCTGCTCCGGAACGCAGGCGGCAGGACGCCTCGGCAACTACGGCAGTCTGTCGGCCCTATTTTCCTCAATCCGGTGGCATTTCGCGTCCCACTATTGCCTTGTCAGAGACTGATCTGATGGAACAGGATCTGCGAGATGTGGTCCCCTTCTAGAGCCCACCCAGAACGTTTTCTGCGGCGCCGTCGTGCTCTGGCGTGCCTGGCTCTCAGGAGACAAGAAAATTGGTATCGAAGTCCCCCCTGTACTGCTCGCGTCATACTCGGTGAGACTGCTTGGACAGAAACTTTTTGACTACAGACGCATCTTAGCCCTGGCTTATCAAGCCCTGCTCGTTCCATTCTGGGAGCCTCCTCTATTTACTCGCTCGGCGTAAATGTTATTCGTCGGCCGAGCCACATGTGTGGTGCTGGTATCACTTCCTTTTCAGAATACCGCCGTTAACTGCCCGGTTGACGTCACCAATGCCTGTCGACAGAGAGAATACCGCGAGCAATGCTCCTTCCTGTCCGCGGATTGCCTTGATGAGATTTTTGTCCAGCGCTACTTTGCCATCCCAACCTCGAAGGTTTTTAGGTTTGTCAGAGACATGTCGGATATCGTGGCCCATGGCATTGCATATTCATACGGCACTAACGCAGGGCTAAACGACTGGCCGGGCAACTTCGCCTATGCACTGATTTTGGCGCTGGGCTTTTAGGTTCTTCTGCTGCTGCCCAAATCGCAACGGCCTTTACGGACCAAAAAGCGAACGTAGTGGGGTAGAAGGGTAGGCGAGGGGAGAAAAAGTCGACAGACGGGTTTCTCTGCTTCTGCTTCACCGACTTATCTGAAATCCTAGCCCCTCAACCAACCTCCTCTCTAGAAACCGGCCTGCGGTTCCAGACCTGCATCGTGGGAACCCAGCTTCCCGCCAGCTCATGTTTCTGACCTTGCTGCCGACCAGCCCTTTCTATGCCGTAGAGGTTCTAGTTAGTGAGCCTGAATTCAGTGACTCTTAACGGTTTCTGGAGGTGAGGGTTCCTTCGGGCAGCAATGTTAGGTAAGCGACGGGGAGGGGAGAGTGAGATGGTGATGGCGCGGTTTGTGCTTGAGGTTCTGGTGTTGGCCCATTCTGAGAGGAAGGCGGTGAGGTATTGGTTGCATGCTGAGAGAGGATGAGTTGGGTTGGTGAGGTTGTATTTACTCCCCCTTTGTGGGATGTCTACCTGCCTCTTGGGAAGTCAATATTTTCGTAGGGGTACGTCTACTCTCCTCGTGGCCTCTAATCGACGATGCGAAGACGTGAACTATCAATGGGAATTGTTTGTATTATACGTCTTGGTACACTTGAATTGATGTGTCTGGAGTTCAATGGGGTTGTCTTGGTTCGTATTGTGGTCTTTTGAGAAGTCCTTTTCATGTCAGAGGTGAGAGAGCAGAGGTATCCAGATGCTTGGTTGCGAGTCTGCTTTGGCTCAACGATGGATATCTGCGTATCGTTAAGAGCCGCACACTCTCCATCGAACTTGTGCTTTGTAGAGATGCGGTTCGTGACGTTGTCAGTGAGAAATGTCTCCGCGAGTTGGCTTGTAGCTGTGGATTGCGACCTGATCGCTCCATTCTGCTGGGTCGACGTTTAAAGGTCAGTATTTCCGAGAAGCTTTGGGGGTACTTGAGCGGTATCAGACATGTGGAGTTCTGTATCAAGTGTGAAGTGTGGTCGGGTTCTGTTATGGGATAGGTTTTGAGTTTGTTTCTGGAAGTAAGACTTTTTTGCGTAGTTCTAGTCAGTCATGGAAATGAGCAGCTCGACTCAGGCATGTAAGATTCGATTTCCACATTGTTGTTGGTTCATGGTAAAGTTGCGCCGACTTGTTCAACCCTTGTAGATGAGGCCCGTACTGCCGTCAACTCTGCCTGTCTTAGTCCACCGTTTTTGCAATGTGGGTGTGGCCACGTGGAGATTGATGTGTGAAAGAAGCTAGGATAAAAGTATGGTCCGGAGGAAGGGGATCATTGTGAACAAGAGACTTGCACACTTTTCGCTGATCTGCCGACGCCGGGCGACAATTTCAATAGAATGAATGTATGATAAAACGAGCTCGACTATGCAGGCGTGTTTCTGAAGGCCATCTTCATCGTTACCGTCCGGGGCGTCAACTCTGAGCACGGATTTCAGTGGTGATGGTTGCATAAGAAGACTGAGCCACACATGATGCGAACCTTGTCACTAAGTCTCGGTGCGGAACTTGGGGGTTTTTAAAAAGCAGTCCGTGGCTCGTCGGGGGCCACTGACCCTGGTGTTCGTGGTCCGCGGTATGGAGTATCACTTCGGAGAGGATCACGGACGTGTTTTGAGAATTGATAGACTTGACTAGGCCGTTTGTCAGCTCATGGTGAGCTCCTCGAATGGGAGTTACAGTTAGACCTGATTTCACTCTGGACGAGGGAGAGAGGTATGGGAGTTGGTGCTTTCTTTGTAGGTTGGGTATGCCGAGCTGCCTCTACGTAGCTTTCTTCGGATCGTGTTATGTCCTGTTTCCTGGTGACTAGGGTCTCTAATGTGCCAAAGATGGCCATTATCAGGTTGCTATTGAATGGTTGTCCATTAGGATACTCCTGGCTCTTTCCTGCAGCCGAGTCCCAGTAGGATGGAGACGCACGATTCAATGAGAAGGAGAGTTGTCACCGTACGAGTGTAAGCCGATGCTGCCGATGAAGTATGAGTTAGTCCTACCCCTTATAAACGTACCTGAACCCGCCATTCTGTACACGAAGTCTTCCCACGTCTTGGCCAGGGATCACGGGGAGTTCTGCTCCCGAGTTAGCGACCAAAGAGTCAGAAGCAGAGTATGTGATTGCCAAAGAAGTAGGAACACGCGTGGGCGAGGTAGTACGGCGCGGTCTCAGAGGACTGGAAAGATATCAAACTGCTGTGTGGTGTAGTCTGCCAGGAGATCTCTTTGATATCGTCGGATTGACGACGCTCCCATGGCAGTTCCTCATCCGTTGGCTGAGTACTAGGTCTTACAACCTCTTGGCTTCATTCACATCACGAAGAGTCTCATGACGGCGAATCGGTCCTGGCTATTTATTCTGTTCATAACGGGAAGGACTCTATTTCTTCCCTCGTCTCTGGCATCGCACTGCCTATTGCTAACGTACTCCTATTTAAGGCACTTTAATCGGCCAAGAGGCTTACGCAGGGCAAGCCGTGAGTCCAGAAGCTCCAATACCCAAGATGTTCCAGTGCTTGCAATACTTACTGGTTATGTGTCAAGCGTTATTGTGTGCCTCGCACACTTACGGTGTGCATTCTGTACCTTAAACCTGACCCCCCGGTGGTCTTCCTCTCGCCTGGAGTATTCGATCGGTATTAACCTGGGTAGTAAGACGAGTGAAAGCTAGCAGCCTGCGGTACCGAGATAGATCTATTCGGTTTGGCTGGGTAGACTATCTTAGTAGCATAGCGGCGTACCACGATAGAATCCTCTTGGCCGTCAAGGCCAGTACCTCACTACGGAGAGCTTCGGCATGAGGTACGTCCGCCGATCTCGCTGTTTCTATGGACCAGCTGCTTTTCCTATATCCTGTCCACTTCGCTCCTTCTGTACGTGTCCTGAGCTCCCTGTGGCCTCTCCTGGGCCGGTGTAGCCTCCCGTCTATCATCAGTGCGATGTCTCACTTCGTCGTCGTTACGAAGTAGCGAGCCGTACGGGAAGTGTTGGTTGAAGTTGAGATCTGGGACCTGCTCTGGGTTCTTCAAGTTCTCTGCATTGAGTTGATTATGTACATCATTAACATGGAGGGTAGGTGTCGACCTGTTTAGATGATTGATATTGTTCCACCGGCGGCTTGGTATGATCTGATCGACCTTGGTCTCCAGCTTCCTAATAGATGACAATGAACCCTGACAAGTGGGTGGTTTGACCGTCCCATTAATTGATGTCATATCGTGGGTTTCGTCCGTCTCTGGCTCGTCTCTGGATGGTGTTGTCACCAGGTCCAACACCCCCGGAATAAACGATTCGGTTTATTTATCCTGAGTGGGGAGTAGTCTAGTAGGTATAAGAGGCAGAACCTTAGATCGGTTTTGTCTTGGTCTTCACGGCAAAATATCTGCCCTCTCAGGTATTTCTAGGCTGAGATCTCGGCATGAATTTGGATTTTGGCTATACCGCCCCACAATTCATCGTCAGCCCTACATGTCAAGTTTAATCTAGGATTCAACACCACTTAGCTTCCATTCTCACTGCTAAGGGAGTATTCATCATGTATCAAACACTGAAGACGGGGGATTGTGAGCTATTAGTTACTATTACAAATCTGCTCCTGGACCTTAGCCCTGGCCATGGAGACCCTACACCATCCCCAGAACGCACTCGGTCCCTTCAGAATGTAGACCCGCGCCTGGACATGGCAGCCCAGTCCTCATTTCTGTGAGAAGCAAATGACAGCCGCTTTACGCAGACATGGCCACTGTACCGGGTTGAGTACTTGACGATGGTGATGCGGCTTGTTACCGCCCTATCCGAACTGCATTGAGAATAGTAAGTCTCGACCAGTGGCAGCTTGAGAGGTACTGGCATATTGATAGGCTTTTATTGTTGCCAGATCGAAGCTCAGGATGAAAAGTCAAATGCATATACCTCACGCCCGCACTGATCGACTAATACAGACATACCTTTGGGAATATCAGCAGTGATTTTATTGCGAAGATAGAGATATGGAAACGTGTGTTCTTGGAGTTGACCAAGAAACTTCATGAGCAAGGCCCGAAACCCTTCGACAGGTGCCAGAGTGGGTTTCCTTCTCGTTTTACCCTGAGACGTGGCGAATGCTGGAGAGAGAAAGTCGAGACTCCGCCACTTCAGTCTCCGGGGTCTGTCTATTTGAGGCCGTCCGCTTATACGAGACACGTATGGCACCCTCCCCTTATATAAAGCATTGTCCTTGTAGCCCGACATCTATGAAAGGAACACAATATCTTCGTTTTCATCAAGCTGTGATGGAGTATGCTACGTATCCGAGGGCTCTCGGTTTGAGAGAGTCATATACGTCAAGTGTGAGCCGGTCTGAAAACTAGATGTGTTTGAGAAAGTCGATGGAGTTGAAGTTTCTTGATAAGTCGGTCAAATGATAATTATGTGTATGGAGGACTTCAAATGGGCACCGATACCATGGTCTCGAAACTTACTCAAAGGTTCGAGAACTAGACAAAATTCTCTCTTGCGGGCCCCCAAAAAGTCCGCCCCGTGTCTTCCGTACATGCTTGAAGTTGACGAGGTGCTGATGGATGCGGTCTCTCTCAGTTAACCACACCACGTGAGTTTGATGTTTCTTAGATTGAGATAGGATATGACACATATACAGCGAGACTGGAGCATGCCTTAGAGTGGATTGGCTCAGTGTCCGTGATTCTAGAACTCCGCGAGTTAAATTAAGTGAGCAGTATGGAGTGCTTTTCTTGAAGAACATGGGTTCGCTTTGATGGTCTACGTCACTATCTAGGTAATGACCTAGCTCTGGTACCCTCACTGCATGGCATGCGGCTCTCCAGCATTTCAGCTCAAGATATTCCAACTTCTCGTCAAGGGCGTTCTGTTTAGGTTGGTGAGTACTTGTAAGCAATTTTCAGAGACGTTGAATCGCAGAAACTCTCAGCAATCATAAAAAGGGCCAGAAATGCTCCAAAGAGTGAAATTCTCTCATTAGGTTTTCATTATAAGGGAGGTTTGTGTCAAGAAGTTCGTCACAACTTGCATTCCGAGGACAGGCTTAATAACCGACCTAGACACCTGCAGACAGTGCCATGGTATCAGCCATAATGTTACATACATATGATCTGATTGATACACAGATACTGGGCGACGAAATTGAAGTACCTATGTCATGACAGTCGCATTCCTGTAGCAGATCAGTAGATGTTGCGTGAATGCGGAGACACATAAGCAGATTATAATGGGCGCTACTTGACTTAGTCGTCCAGCTTTCCCCGTAAGCCTTTGATGGATAAGTCACTCTCTAGTTGGCGGTAAGCCTTTCACTCTTGCTCCTGTCCTCTGTAGACCTGAACCAGTGCTGGCTGGCTCATGAGGTGTCAAAGAAACACCAATACGAAGAAAGCGTGACCTGATTCTCCATCGGACAATCTAGGACCTTCTATGTGGTAGAACGGCCGCTCTTGCTAGATGAGCTGTCTGCCTGCTCCGACTGAACACCGCGGACTGGCCTGAGCTGACCTTGCAATTCTTGTAATTCCACCTCATACTGATCGATGGGAAAGAACACGAAGCGGGGCACTTGCTATGTTTCGAGTGGTGCTTGCAGGAGGCAGGAGGGCGCAACATTCTCTCGACTGGTTGGTTTGAACTTCATCGCCTCTTGCGTCACTGACGATTTGCTCATCACACATCAAACATAATTCCATTACTCACCTGGCTTCCAATGCTACTTGCTCCCACCTGGTCTTCAGATGCAAGGCACACAAAGTACCTCTCCGACAACAGGGCATCACTCGAGGACTGTCGACTTCGGTATGCCGAGAAGCAACACTTGGATCTGGAGATTCGTCGCTAGGCAATGAACGGTGTAGAGAAAGTAGCATCGAGGGAACAAGAAAACCAACGACTTCCACGAGTCGAATGTCGAGCCGGATGTAGGCCCTCCCGGGACACCGCATTTGTGGCACCAACAACAAGAGCACTAGCAACATCCAAGATGGCATCCACAACCCCTGCCCAGAGAAAAAGTCGACCACGGGTACCGGCATGCGGCATCGCAGCCATTGCGGAACACAACATACCTATGGCACTTGCGGGGAAAGAGCACCGGTCAAGCTCCGTTCAAGGACGGCGCGGGTGCGCCGTTGGTGTGTGGGTAGCCGGACGCCCCTTCCCAGCTCACCGTCTGCCTTGTTTGACGGCACGACTTGCCTTCCCGGACACCGAGGCCACGGCCAGGACGGCAGGCAGGAGGCAGGCGGCAGATTGCTCCTGCTGCGGCGAATTTCCTGCCTCCCGTCATGTGCCAACTCCTGCAAGTCCGTTGTATTCCCATCAGACCCCCTCCCATCCGCTGCCCTACGATATGCCGTCTTCATCACACAGCATGGCCTGCATCCAGCTTGTCTCACGCACCAATTCAAGGTACGTTACCTCAGTTTTATGCAAGAAACCCCCATTCAGAAAGCCAAAGTACCAGTTACACTTAGCAACCGCTCTCGCAAATGCTTTATCTTGTCTTCTTCTCCCCACCGCTCACTCTCTTCTGCGATTCGTCCATGCCACACGTCCTTTGGATCCCACTAACAAGACCAAAGTTACCAAACCAACCGCCACCATCACGCGCGCCAGATTAGAGAAGAGCTAATGCCGACCGAGACTTAAGCACCGCCCATCAGGTCCAGCTGGGTCACATCTTATACAACCCCCCACTCCCAAGAGCGAGCGCGAGAAAAAAAGACAACGCATTGTCTGACCCAACCAGCGAGAAACGACGGCGCATCTCGAGTATCCCAGCGCGAAGGAGGAACCCGCATGACAGGCCTCCCTCCTCTTGCCTGCTGCCGACTGACCCGCTTCCACCGCCGTCTTGGCAAATGCTTGACTCAATGTCAGGTTCTTCTCCTGGGATCGCTCAAGCCCTCCATCCAGCCTCCAGGTCGTTTTTCCCTCCGGCTCATCGGACCCGATTAAGGGTGTCCGTTTTCGGACCGACAGAGAGACGGTGTGAAATGCTGTAGCCACCTACCGGACGGCCAACTCTCCACCTTTTGAAGGTGGGCTCCGAATCCAGTCACCATCACCATCCTCAAACGGGATTCACAGATGGGGGTCAAACCCCGGTATATCCGTGTTTGCCGTCAGAAAGAAGAAAATGGAGAAGGGGGGGAACCAGCTGGCAGCAGGCTCAGCAAGCCCCGAGGCACAACGAGGCCGACTTGGCGCGGCTCACGCTCGCCACAAGAACACCGGAGGAATGACGTCTCCGCGCCGTCGCGGACATGGTCCTGCACCTGCAAAGCAGCACACAAGCAGGCGGAAACGATCCACACACCGCCGCCGCCCGCGCAAAGTCCCGGCCATGATGGGCAAGGGGAAATACCCGTTGCCAAGACTGTCATCAGTCTTCGGTCCCGCGTCTCTCGATCTCGCAGTGTGTGACGGTCATGGACTAAGACCGATGTCCCGGGGTAGCTGGCCCTGTTAGTTGCCCACAACACCTTAACACATGCATTCTTGTTTCCCTCTCTTATGCGACGCTATATTAATCTGACCGCTGAGGTGGAATGAAGAAGGAGGATGACGGGGTCACTCGGTGCAGCAGCTAAGAAGCGCCGCTTCATCTCTCGCTGTTCCATCGCCCAAATGGCGCGCAACACTCGGGAAGGGGCTCCCATCGATCGTTGCTGAATTTCATATTTCCCGCATCAGACCGACCCCTTGAAGCGCGTGCATAATCGCGCATGGTCTCTCTTCGCCAGTCGGTTGCGGTCGCGGCCGTCCCAGCGTGGTATTGACGGAAGCCAACAGCACCACATGCTGCTACTGCTGCTACAATATCAACAGCGAAATAAACTAACTATCCAAGACTAGGAGTCCGAGGAGGGGCACCGGGAGAAAGGGAAGGGAGGGGGCGTGTACCCACCCCGACTACAGGCAAACCAGACACACGGAAAACCGTCCACCCAACAAGAGAATACCGCGGAAAGAGACGCCGACGAATCACTCTTGCTAGCTGTGAGATTGGAAATCTGAGACGTGGGATGCACACAGGGCTGGGCTGACGGGCTGGCTGGCTGGCTGGTCGTAACGTAGCTCTACCTCAGTCCTCAGCCAGTCGCCCATTTTTCATTCCCTCCCCCTTAGCAGCCCGCCGTAGGTTAGGTGGTTAGCAACAATCACTTGCCGAGGGGTCGGGTCGTCGTCGCCCGTCCCAGGATTCCCAAACAGGCTTTCCGCGGCGACCTAGGCCAGGAGATGACGGTACGGTACCTACAACCATCCGGGCAGCTCATCGTACACGGCATTGTACCTAACCACCTAGCCTCTAAAAGGGACGTGGATTTTGGAAAAGGCGGGGAAAATCAAGATTCATTGGGTCCGTCAGCCGGCTGATTGGGTCGCATACACATGCGCATACAACATGTTTTCCCAGCCCGGCTGATTCCAGCAGCTTGGCGACGGATCAGTGACGGTGGTGACGGTCGTCGCAAGAGAAGCAAACGTCGTGCTTGATTTATTGGTTTCCTGGTGCTGTTTGCCGTTTCCTTCACCCCCTCTTCCTCAGCTGAACCTGCTGCTACCTACTGCTGGCCTTTCTCCCTTGCCTAGCTTGGCTTCCGAAATCCGTACAATGAAAACTGCTGCCAACATGTTGTCTGCGCCGCTGGGGATGAAGGGGTGAGGGGGAGGTCAAGTACGTCAGGAAGAAGTAAGATGATTATGCTTCAAGGGATCCTAGACACAGTGATCATTTGCGGGGGGGAAGAAGTTCGTCCGAGTTTTGTTCCCATCCTCTGGGAACTCTCTCCCCCCTCAATCTAGGCGTGAACTGGGCTCCCCATAGTGTCGTATTGAGACAGCACTTGGCGAATCCTTCCATGGAAGCAGGGTGTCATAGACGGAGGTCTGCACAGCGCAGACTTTCTCAGCAATCTGGGAGTTTCTCACACACACGGGGGTAGGTAGACCACACGCTCAAGTTAACTTTTTGTATTGTAAACTGCAAGGGCTGTCTTTCTAGGAGTGCTTTTGATCTATTCCCATGACCTATTGTCAAAGAAAGTATCCCCTCCATCTCTCTGATTCGTTGTGCTTCCCCTTCAGGCACAATCCCTTCTCATCCCCTGCACTACGGGCGCACGTCACCATTGAGAACTCGCTTGCCTCTAGCGCGCGCATAGTATCAAAGAAGGTAATTTGACTATGTACGGCGATGCACCACCCCAGGGCCTCTTCTAGGGCCCGAGGTGGTCGTTCTTGTGTCTGCGTGTGCGTGTGCGTGTGCGTGTGCGTGCAAACACATCTTCTTTGCAAACCCGCAACATGGCTTATCGTAGCCGACGTTGCTTTCCCCAGGTAATTATGGGTTGTATTCAAACACGAAACAAGGCCAATTCCTTTCCCCCCTTGTTGGGCCCTTTTCCTCGAGCCTTTGTGAACGCCGTTTGTAAATAAAAGCATGTCTTTCTGCATGCTCATAAGCTGGAACCGATTCCAAAGGATAGAACCGCAGCTATGCAGAAAAACAAACATGTAATGAGTCGTACAGTCGTGTCCGGGTGTAGTCAATAGCCCGACTGGCCCGGCATCTTTCCAAGTGAGTGGCCGTGGCTCTCCAATGGCAGATGGTTGTGGCAGAACACTCTCTTGGTGTTGAGCTGTGCACTGCCCTTCTTGGTAGCGTCAATGAGAAGAGCTGGGTCGTCGTAGTTCTCAAGCTGGCAGCACTCAATGTTCTTGACCCAGCGGTGGTTGGCGATTTCCGAGATAGTGGCGCGCTTTGCGGGGTTGGGGTTGAGCATTGAGAGTAGCACACGGCGGAGTGCTGGCGGGGAGACGAAGCCATCAAACGCATTGAAGAATGGGTAGTCCGACTCGGTAATGCGCGATCCGGGCTCAGGGTGCTTTGCTTCCCACTTCTGCCATCCCTTGAGCAGCTCAGCGTACTGAGGGTTTCCATGGACCTCAGCTCTACTCCAGATATTTCCTCCGAAAGTCACGTAAATCATGACAATCGCCGCGCTCCACACATCGAGACCTCGCGGGTCATACTCAGTCTCCTTCAGGAGCACCTCAGGTGCGGTGTATGGCTCGCTGCCACACATGCCAGGCTTGCACAGGCGGATTTCGGAGCACATGCCCTTGCCACACTGGCCGCCGGCTTCTCTGAAGCCTGGGTGGTGGCCAGTGAAGACTTCTGAGACACCAAAGTCGGTGATCTTGAGCTTGCTGTCTTTGGTGATGAGAAGGTTCTCAAGTTTGATGTCGCGGTGGGCGATACCGTTGCTGTGCAGGTAGTTGATTCCCTGGACAAGTTGCTTGAACAGGCAGAGGCGATCAGGCAGTCTCGCCGAATCTTGAAGGTACTTCTTCGCAATCAATCCAAAGAGATCGCCCTCCGAGCAATACTCCATAATGTGGTTCCAACGACCATGGTCGGTGCACAGCCGGATCGTCTCGACAACGTTGGGGTGGTGCAAGCTCTTGGCGATGCTGTACTCGGACTTGATCTTCTTCTCGTACTCTTCCTGGGTCTCTTGCTTTCTCTTGGCTCTGAACTCCTTGACCGCATAAAGCTCGTTGGGGCACCCCTTTCGGCTCATCATAGTGACCTTGGAAGTAGCACCCTTTCCGAGATGTTTGCCGTGGCGACCAAATTTGGATAGATACTCAAATTCCGCAAGGAGGTCGGCGACATCGACTTGGAAGTCGTCCGGGAGACTCAAGCTCATGCGACGAGCCTTGACACCAACACCAGCGTCAGGCATCTGAGCCCAGGGAGACGAACCCTCCAAGGGAAGAACAGGGTTGTCGGAATGAGGATTGGGCGCGGCCGCTAGATGACGGCTCTTCACGCGGCCCTCGAAGCTGCTAGCTCGCCTTCTGCCCAAGACAGGCTTCACCTTCTCGGCGTGCTTTTCACGTCCGGGAACATTGGCGCCGACGAAGTTGACAGCGCGTCCTCGAAGGTTAAGGCCGGTAGAAGCCCTGTTCTTCTTCTTGAAGTCATCTTGAGTAGGCATGTGCGAAGACTGCTTATAGGAAGAAATGGTGTCGACAGGAGAACCTGGCGACGGAGGCGAGTTAGACCTCGTGGTGGTGTGTGACTTGTTCATCGAGAATCGTCTACGGTTTGAGGGTGCCGTGTCAATCAATGCACTCTCGGAAGAGACGTCGTTGGACTGGTCCAAGGTGAATCCGAGATCAGGCCTGTTTTGGGACGAGTTGGATCGTCGAAAGATGCTGGACATGGTCCGCTTAAAGCTTGAAGTAGAGCCGCGGGTGGGCCGTCTTGACAGCGGAGTTGGTGGCGGTTCTTGGTCAGCAGAAGATTCGGCCGCAGTTGAAGGGTTAGTAGCGGTAGCTTTGGGTGTGAGGTCCGACTTTGCAGGCGAAACCGAGGGGGTGGGTGCGGTGTCGACCAGGAGAGGTTTCGGAGTGGTCTGCACCTGATGGGTAGCGGTGAGATTGATGTCGTGATGGTCCTGACTGGGGCGGGTGGTAAACTCTTGGGATTGTCTCCCGCTGCTAATGGGGGTCACAGGTTCATTCGGAGACTCGCTTTCGGACTCATCGGCTTCTTCGAGGATGGGAGAAGTAAGATCGGTGGGAAATTGGCGGGGAGACGAGGACAGGCTGCTCGAGTTTTGTTGCTCGTCTAGAATCGCAAGCGTTTATTAGCGACGGACGCCTTCAAGGGTGCTGCGGACGGAAACAGGGCGGGTTGGGAACAGCTGCTGAATGACGGAGGTGCAGCCAGGGTGCAATGACCATCAGACGTGTATGAACGTACCTTGGGGGATGGGGATGGAAGCGGGCTGGGGCACCGCCATGCTGGTGAGGACGGTCGCCATCGCTGTTCGGAGTGTGGCCGGTGGGCACAAGGACGGCAGCGGAGGAGGGTGCTCTGATCAAGTATGGGCCAATACGTAATTGGGCCACACACCACCAAGAGAGAACGCTTGGTGCTGGTGCTGGTGCTGGTATCGGTACCGGTTGGTTTCTGGGAGGGCCAAGTAGTGTAGTCGGCGGCGTTTCCGAGGGGTCTCCAATTCTTTGGCCTGGGCCTCGACGAATGGAGGGGGGAACTGGTTGGGCGACGCGCGAGTAGTGTGTCCCTCAATTATCGGTCCTGAAGCACCAACGTGAAAGTCGACCTAAGCGATAAGTCGAGTCCAAAGTTGGTGAGGTGGATTGTTGTAGGGGAATCGTGAGCCTTGGAGGCCAAAAGTCCAAAGGCGCAAAGGAAAGGGGAAAACAAGAGAGTTGGGTTTCCTTGGTCTTTATCCCATTGCTTGAGGCTGCATGCGTTTCTTCTGCGTCGGGGTGTTGTCCGGCGTTGGTGGATTTCAGTGTCGAATCAAAACCGCGACGAAGGGGGGGTTTTTTTTTTTGGGAGTATAGAAGCGAACTGCAGAATCAGAATAGACTGGCCCTTTTGCCCGCGTAGACGACGTTGTTGAGCGGAAAGCTGTACGTGTCTGCGCACGCGAGCGTATGCGGTTTTTGGTGTAAGGTGTCGGGAGAAGCAAGCAAGCTGGAGGGGGGTCCGGGTCCTTGTCGAAGGAATTCGTCTTGGTATCGGAGTGACTTGCGTAGGGTTTGTGGAAGACTGCAGGTGCCAGAGGAGTTATATGTAGAAAAGCAAAGTGAATTTGCCGATCGACGTCTTTTGCCTTGGTGAATGTTGTCTTGGTATTGAGCAAGGTCGACGACAGTGATGAGGTAAAAGTTTGAGGTGTTTGCGATGGATATTAGTCGAGGATTAGGTCAGAGGAAGGGTAGACAGAGAGGAGAAGAGGGCATGAAAATAATTCAGGCGTCCATCCTTATTCCGTCTCGGTCTTGGGAGGTGGGAAGGCTGCGAGTTTTGAATCGTCTCGCAGGGGAAGATGGCTCGCGGAGACTGGAGTAGGGGGGGAGGGAACGGGTTCTCGATTTGGATGAAGACAAGCTCGAAGAAGGACCCCGCCGCTGCGCTTAGAGGGGCGTGGGAGTTGGAAAGGAAGCAAAACCAAAAGACGCTCAAGAGAGAGAGAGCTATTTTCCGCCTCGGCCGGGTGTGGGAGAGAAGAAGGTACTGTATGAAACTGGGTGGGAAAAAATTGGGTGCACCGAGTTGGAGGGAGGACTGGGGACTGTGGACCGTGGACCGGGGGAGGGAAGGCGAGAGTACTACGTAGAGGGTCTGCAGTTACAGTTGCAGGTGTGCAGGACCGCAGGTGCAGACAGGTCAGTCAGGTACGGGGTACGAAGCGCGGGTGGAAGAAACACCATGTATCTTTTACTTTTACCGTTGTCTGCCACTCACTCACCACTCTACCTCCCCCCCCCCCCCCCCCCCCGGTTTGGAACCTCGAACGGATAATGTTGTATGTACGAATATTGCGTAGTGAGTACGCCCGATTCCCGACATCAACAAGACGAATCACAATAGACAGAGTGGGGCAGTCGGTGCAACGAATGAACGAAGACAGTGGTGAGTTGGGGAGAAGGATACAGCCAGCCCAGGCAATTTTGGTGGGCAGCTTACATGTATTGGCCAAGGCAGGTATTGGCCCAAATTTGGTGGTGAGGACTGACCTGAGAAGGGACACTCCGACACAGCAGTCATTGGATGGCAATAGAAAAATGATACGGAGTAAGGTATGGGAACTGGAAATGGTCGAGTAGGAGGGGGTTCTGGTGGCGGCATGCTTTCCTTCCTTCTGAGGCCTTCTGGGGACATAATCTGAATCCACGGAGAAAATAGACACAAAAACGGCAAGTGCAGGCAGACAGGAGGGAGGCAGGCAAGCCGCAAGAGCAACCAACGTACGTCGGTACCTTCTACGGATACATGGAAAGATGGAAGCCAAGGCAATTTGTCTTGGAAGGTAAGATGCAAGATACATAGGTAAGTACGGATACCTAGGTACTTTGTGCCTTGACTTGACCTTCACCTTACACTGCTTTCTCTGGGATACATGGACACACATGCCACTGCTTTTGATCTCATCGAAAGCATTCTGGGCGATGCAGCAAGATGAAGAGCGACGCTTGGCATCCTCCATCATCTCACTGCTCAGCAAGCGACAACGGAAGCAACAATAATACAATCTATGCAGCAGTCCACCAATTCTAGCCAAGCCCAAACTACACCGGCGTCCAATATCCCACGTCCATTCAGCAAGCCGTATTCGCGAGGGTTGCGGCCAAGACGGTGCGCAGCCAAGAAACGACCATAGACACAGATGAGCACGAAGCGTTACCCGTACTGCTACTGCGCAGTAAGTTGTCACTCAGTAGGATCGTGGG
Organism: Colletotrichum phormii; assembly: GCF_030913505.1. Taxonomy (NCBI): domain Eukaryota; kingdom Fungi; phylum Ascomycota; class Sordariomycetes; order Glomerellales; family Glomerellaceae; genus Colletotrichum; species Colletotrichum phormii. Next base: position 1,956,546 of record NW_026851445.1, on the reverse strand, counting down.
TGACCGCCAAGGGGGAACTCAGCATTTGAGCGAGTATTCGGGAACACACTGGTCATGAACGCGAGGAGTAGAAAACAAACCACCAAGTCTACCTTACCACCTTTACCTACAGATGTAAAGTACGGATACCTACTGCGTACTCCTGCCTAGTTTACATTACCTTTTTGTTTTGTCTACAGATACACAACATGGATGGATGGATGGGACCGGAGAGCGCCCTCGAGTGGAGACCGTTTCTCTGGGGGCACTTGGGGCTTCCATGCACCTATCTGGGTGACCCACCCAACTGACAAGACACCCTCATCTCACAGATTCTCACCCACCTCGCTCACTCTCACAGCTCTCACTCTCACTGTTACTCTCACTCTCAGTCCCGGTTCACCTCATCAGTCTCTCCCACGCTCCTCAAACCTAAGCTTACGGTTCACCTACGGTACCTCATCGGCCCTTGTCACCCAAGGGCCAACACCGATGAGCCCTGCCCTACCCTGCCATCTGGATCCTGTGCGCCTGGCTTGCGCTGCACCTCAACCCGCGCACCAAAGCACATCAGACGGGACGGCATTCTGTGCCTATCATCGGCTGCTGCACAAGACTGGAGCATCACCCTGCGACTTCGCACCCTGCTTGCTTCCAGTGCCTCCTCTGCCGCCTCGCCCAAGGCCAAGGCTTCACCACCTCGTGGTCCGGACCTGGCCGAGGAGACAAGTGACTGAATCCAGAGACCGCGGATCCCCTGCCAGGAACACAACCGTGAGGTGACCATCAGGGTGAACAAGAATCGCCCGAAGCCGCGGGTCGTGGAACCCGGGAAGAACCCCCAATGGAACACGAAGAAACGTCCAACTGTAATTTTTCTGCTCGACAAAACGACGGTGTCAAATTGCCTACCATGACAAGCAACGATCAACATGAGCGGGTACGGAGACCAAAGAAACACTAATGCCTCCCAAGGGACTTTGTAGGAGACATCGTCTTAGCCAATCCAGTACGTACACATTGGACATGTATCTGTAACAGCAACTGTCATGACAAACTGGCGTTGGTGTTGGCATTAGCATTCACGTAGTGCCTTCTATGTATTATTGGCACCAGCGGCGTGGCGCTCGTCACTGACTAACAAGCATGGGCAGGCAACACAAGCAGGCTGGCAGCTTTATTCTTGGCCATCCATGTCTTATACAACAACATCACCTACCATATTGCCAACGTCCTTCGTACGGGTACAAACCCAGAGTACCCTCTCGTCTGTCGCCTACGGCCTGAGGGCCTGAATTTGCCCTGGGCTGCTGGGCTTGCTGCGGGTACGGATAACTTTAGGAGGGGCATATTCGTGGTGCGCCGCCGGCCCCAACGTGCGTCGTGACCGCAGTCAATGATCAATCCCAATTGATACAGCACCAGCACCAGCACGGGGTTGACAGGCGAGACAGGATCAGAGGGCGTGAACGGGGGCCCTTGGAACAGGAGCATGGGGGTTCCAACTCCGACTCGCTCCTTCACAGACGGACGAATGAGACATACTGGAGGTTGTGTGGGGTGAATGATGCGATATTTGCTTGGCTGCAACTGCTGCTGTGCTTCTGTGCGGGAGAACCACCTTTTCACTCAACAGGACTGGTCCAAGTGGTTCCCTTCCTCGTCCCTGCTTTTCTCTGGAACCGCCTATGGCTTGGTCTCTGGAGGAAAGGAAATGCGGAATGGGGAAGTTTGCCCTCGCGTATCTGCGTAGCGCCGCAGGAGTCCATCTGGGCCTTCTGTCTTGCTGTATTTCTCTTGTCGTGTGCCTCACTAACCTCCGCCTATCCCCTCATACCTTGCCCAGCCAACGACGATGCAGCAATTCATCAGTTATCTGGGAGTTGAGGGCTGAGGCGAATCCAACGCGAAAGCATTGGCCGCACCCGCTCCAGGTACTCGAATCCACAGCGCGCGCTACACATAACGGCATCCGCATATGCAATCCACTCTGCACATCCATGCCGAACCCGATAATGACGATGGCACGGATGGGTTCTTTGCTTCCTCTGGGTCGTGGACTCCTGGGGGAAGGGGGGGAGGAGCCCATATCGTGACTCTGACCCGCACAATATCCGTATTCCCGTGTTTCTATCCGTGTACAGATATTCATCCACCAAATGGATTATGGGGACCAGAGCGAGCGAATGGATCAACAGAATGACATTACAATATTACCTGCCGAGGCATCTTGACGGACGGTCTCCATTTTGATTTGGATCTTCTTACCTCAGTGGCCTACCTGAATCTACACTGCAAAACTAACGATGTGGTCATTTGCTGTCCTTGGCTTTGCCTTGGCTGTGACTGACTATCGTGATTGACATACACGGCAACTTCCACCGCCTTGAAGACTCATTATCATCTGCCAACCCAATGTTTCGTTTTACTCATTTCATGGCCACAGAAACAGCTGGAGCATGTGCGGAGGTGGAGGAGCGGAATCCGTCAACCTGGCAATGTCTTGTCTTGGCCGACCCTGGTTGACTTTGCCATTTGCCCCCCCCCCTGGGCCACACCACAGTGAGAGGCTGTGGACTGCGATTGCGGCTGCGGATGCGGCTGCGCTTTCCACATGGATTTCGATATCGAAAAATGCCCTGCCTGTCACTTCATGTCTCAAAGGCGCATTTCGCAAGCCTCCGGCTGACGAGTATGAGTGCGAAGCAGGTAGGCGTCTATCTTCTCCAACCAATGTTTAGGTACAGATCATACGAACAGTACACTCATGAAGTAGCAGCGAGATACGCAAGATACGCAAGATACGCATTAAACGGCAATTACAGTATTGCTACCAGCCGAATACGTTACTAAACAACGTGAGCTCACAGTTTCACGCCGCCGAGATATCTCACTCGGAGGCTGCCCGTGAGTCGTGAGCATCAACTAAGATTCAGCTAGATTGATTAACCAACTTTACACAGGGCACACCGATACAATAGGAGTTGAGTACGGGTGTACATGCCTCGCACGCGGTACGTACACAGCAGCGGTAAGGCGGTTCGTGCGCTACGAGATGACAGCTGAGGTAAGAAAGACTGGCTTCTGTTGTTGCGTGAGACTCGAGAGAAGGAAAGAGGAGGCAAGGAATGGAAATATCTCGGCTTGCGTATCGTACACTAACGACAACTTGCTATCGCGAAAGCAGGAAACAACGAGAAACAAGAATCAGATGGCAGGCGAAAGGGTCCACGTCCCCCCCCCCCCCCCTTCCGTCATGGGAAGATCCTAGAATGCTAGGAGGCCGAGGCCCTCTTCATCTGCCATGCTCCATTGTTCCAAGCTCTCCATTCGACGGTTCCTACAGTTCTGCCCTCCTCCTCACCTCCTTCTCCACCACCCACCCCGAATCCGTGATTCCGCCCATTGTCACTGTCACCCACACGCAACCCTTCAATCCAAGGGAACTCCATCCGTCCAACCAGCCGCAATCCTCCAGGTGGCCCGGTGGGCCTGTGAGGGCTTTTTCTCGGAGCGCTGTTCAGACCGGACGAGCAGCCACACCGTCACTGGGCACTCGAGACCCAGCGAACAGCAGATCGAATACGGTGAGCGATCCCTAGGCCCGCTGTGGTGTCGGGACCTCGATGGTCAGTGGTCGAAGCGACGGAGCGTCTCCGATAATAACAGCGCCCCAAAAGGCCGACAGGGCCGACTGGCATCCTGCTCGTCGGCTGCTACGGCGCGAAACAGAAGGGCCTCTTCCGATCACTCAGCACACCACGCTCGGCAGACCCGGCAACATCTGGCGGTCTCACCACGCGGATATGGACTTGTGTACTTGTTCATCAGCCACCTCAATTCACGTGGTGTCTGACCAAGTACGGATATATGTACACGAAGCAAGATGAAGCGAGGTTATCCGTATTGTTCAGGCAGATTTCGAGGAACGGCTGTGTCGGATCAATCTATCAGATGCCATGATTTCTCTCGAAGGCAAAGGGAAGATCCGTGAAGTGTCAGTCTTCACCACAGCGGCATATGCGCCAAAGGCATCACCTTCAAACCCTCCTCATGTTCGATCGAGTACCTATCAATACAGGCGACGGCAGCCCAGATACTCGAGCGTCCACTTAGAACGCCTTGCATCGTCCATCATCTTGTCACCGCCAGGAACAGTCTAGCACCCGGACGCCACATCCTTGTCAGCGGTTGTTTGGCTGAAGATTCTCGACTACGGACTAGACTTTTCGTTGTCGCTCTCGTTTGTACTGCCCACAAGAGCCACCCCGAATCCCGATAGACTTTACCAACCCCCAGATCTGGACGAGCCTTGTTGAAGGGCCGAAAAGTCAATGGAACTCGAAGGGTGCTTGCTGAACTCTGAATCGGTCTCTGTTCGCTTCAAGCTTTTACCACTCTGCACTTCACCACCACTACCTCTCGTCATCTCGGTCTTGGCTTGATGCCTGGTGTCGTGATTCTGCACCTCGGGGACGACTGCGTTTGAAGGAGGATTCAGACTGCTCTTGAGTCTTGGCTGGCCCTTTGGCCTTTCTCTCAGGTCACTGCTTGCTGTCAAGGCCAAGACCGCGTCGACTGCTCCAGGTCCCCAATTGTTTGTGGATCGCCATTCGATAAACGCTATCGCAATTTGCCAGGGGTTCCTGGTTTGAAAATAAACGGCCCTAATTTGAACCCGGTGCAAAGCCCCAGCATTACACTATTTGCTTCGAGTCCGACGGGAGTACAGAGTACTCTGGGTTCTGTATGAATACGTACCTTTATTTGCCCGTCCTCGGAACTCATCTCTCATATCGCTCCAAACATTGTGTCGACTGGCATTCTTCCTGATGTGCCACAGGTGATGGTCACCTGTCGTTACGGTCCGCAAAACAATGTGTCTCGACCGCGTGATCAACTCCGAACCGCCAAGTGCGATGTTGACTGAAGGTATGGAGTAGCGAAGCCGGAAATCATGAATAGAAAACTCGAAAGACGCGAAGAAGCCTTGATACCACAAGCGCGTAAAGCGGCGGCACGCTACCAAAAATGGATACCAGCTAAGATCGCTCAACGAGTTGCCGACTCTCCGATACTCCAGCCGCCTCCTCTGGACATGGGATATGGGCGACAGGGGTACGCTCATGATGTAAGTGCGTCATGCTCCCCAGAACACGGTGGATATCGTCAAGTCGGTCGCACCAATGCCGAGCATTGGAAACGTCGCCTTGAACGGCACATGATATCCAACATCGTCTTCACCTGCTTACCGCCTCGCCTCACCTTGCTCCGGAAACGCGATCATCATCCGCTGACGTTGTTGGCAGTTGCATCATGGTCATTATCCTGGGATAGACACAGCCGTGGAGATTTTCACATGATCATCAAGAGACTTTGAACGGGTGTCAAGTTGTCTTACCCAAACAGACGGCAAATTCCTTGGCCTCACCGTTGTTGAGATGACAAGACAGATTGGAGCGGGCTATGCCATCGTCTGATATTCTACCTCTCGCTCATCACTAGCACGGGCACTGCGCAGCCGTTCTTGGCGGTGCTTCACTACCTACGTGTTTGCTTCCACGAAATCACCTCGGAATGGGACAAGTTGTTCCAGGAGGTCGTACTCGCCAAAAGCCCTCAGTCTCGAGCGCGCCTTGTCACAGCGCCAATATACCGAGCGGCGCAACTGCTACCGGTACTTACCCGCATGAGACTTTGACGCGGCAAAAGCTTCGACTCCCGGGATATTGTCAATATCCAAGCTCGCTGGTTCAACAAGCCGAAATAAGGCTATGGAGATCGTCAGAATTCCCTTGGCAATTGAGAGCAAAGCGTGCGCCGAGCAACTCAATTTCAGCACTGGCGCCGTGCGTAAGCAATAGAAGCGGTATGCAAGCACGATGCAAAGCTAATCTCTGTTTTGTGAATGATATTTTCCCGAAGTTCGACAATGATACTGCAGAGCCCTACGAGCAGCTGGCCGATATACCATAATCTCCCTAGAGACAGACAAATGCGAGGCATCATCATCAATCGAATGAATTCAACACCAATAGCCGAGCAGATACATGCAACCGCTGGTGCGTTGTCTGTGCCCCTTGCCGGCGGCATGCTTCCGGGATTCTGCAACGGCACCGGGTTAAGCATACCCAGATATTGGAACGTATCTAGCTCGAAGCACTGTCTCATCAACTCGGGCTAGCGACTCATTCAGGACAGTGTTGTTGTTTCACTGGTTGCTGTCATGTATGCATTTGGCGATCGCCATGAACGAGGTTCCGGCTCATGTCGTTGAGTTTTGACAGCATATCAGCCGGGCCACTCTAGCAGCCGACACGGAGCAAAAAGGCTCAGCCGTACTCTGTACCTTACATGGAACGGACTCGAGAAGCAACACGGTTCTGGGCACCGCTGGCTCGGCGCGCCAAATCTAGTGGTCGAGCGGTAGGCATGTTGCGTATGCCAAGCAGCTTGTCGCCCTGCGAAAGTGCGCATCCTGTCGGCCGAACTCTGTTTTCGTTGACAGCTCGGTCCACTGGACTAAACTCAACTTACCTTTACCATTCTGTACTGAAGGCTTCAGGGTCGCGAAAATTACCTACGGATACTGCGAATCCAAACGAAGTTGAGAGAGTGACCAACGATTATCGCTGATGTGGCAGACTCCCCCCGCTTTCTCACGTTTGCGTTCCGAGCTTGAGAAGGGCTCGCCAACAGCGGTGCAGGTCGTCAAACTGACTGACTGTCACCGCTTCCGTGTCAATCCACCAGACTTCATAGTCACCCGCGTCGTACCCAGCCATCCGTGATGTTCGCTTGGATCGAGACCAACCAAAGCGGCCTATCATGGGAGTTGAGGGTGTGCTCCAGAGGTTTTGTGACAGCCCTGTTAGCCACGACCTGTTTCAGCAGACATTCGCGACTGGAGTTGTTCCCCCACGCTTGTCGTGACTGCAGCACCCCTCCAGGAGAGACGGTGAGTGGCTCGCTTGTTACACTACTGCAGGTGGCCCGAAAGAGACGTCCAACACATAGCGAAGTGAGCCAGGCCTTGGCGGCGGGCGCTGGCGCTGCTACGCCGTGCAGAGGAGAGGAGTGGATGGTGGGAAAAGGGGAGGACGGACAGATCATGGATCCTGTCAGTTGACCGTACCAACCCGAGAGACCTCGCGTCCTGATCCTCGCGGACGACTTGGCGACCGAGATGCTCCGAAATGAGCCCCGGAATCTTGTGTCAGTGACCGACAGTCCGACAGTCGGCCCCATATACTGACATGCGCTTTTTAGCCGGCGACGCAGGAGCCGCCAGTGGGCACACGTCCCAATGAGGCAAAACCGGGCGACTTGAAGGTTGGGGGACGTTTGACTGCCAGGGCGGAACCGGGAGGAACGGACCTCGCGATGTTGGAGGGCTGTCTTCCGTCCATTCTTCCATCGAGTCCGTCTTCGTTCGGTGTGGTATTTGGACGGATACCAAGACAACGGCGCCTTGCTCGAGCCTCGATGTTTCTAGTGCATTGTTTGACCCTGCTACACATCGTTGGCTTGGCTGAACTATGAGTCTCTGGCAACTGCCGCTTTTACCCCCAACTTGCCCCCAACCCTGAGGATGGGAAGTTGTTGGGATGGCGTCGCTGAAACTCAAAAAAAAAAATTTGATATTCCTCGGAAGCTCCCAGCGGATTGGACACGGATCTACATGTATACGAGGCGGTTGTCGCATTGAAATGTCACCTGGAACAGAGAGCAGCAGGTCTAGACTTGGCCGATTGTAGACAAGACGCGTCCTGTTCGTGGCTTATTCAATGTCTCGCGCTGGCTCAGGGCGTATCTCACAATTCTTCTACCGCTGCATCCAATACCAGAGGAGTGTATCGACGAAGTTTTGGCATGTCAAAATCAGCATACGATGTTCACGTCTCATCTCGAAATGGACGGCCAAGGAGATCTGCCGGGTTATTAATGGTATTATCGATTCCCGATTCCCAACGATCAGCAGCGGCCTGGATCAAAGGCTGTGCCCCTGTGAGTTTAGCCTTATTCGACTTCTCCTTGTACTAACCGTACGGATACCGATTCGCAAACTAAAACGTGGGGGCGGAGTCTCCTCATCCTGAGATGTGCCATACTATCCCTCTGTCAGTTGAGGCCGAGAAGCGTTGTCGATACTGGACTGGAATGGGTTGAGTATGGGTTTTCTGACAGTTGGTGATGTGGCTGGCTGCCAAGCAAAGCCACCTCACGGGATCCGTTTAGGACGGGATTCACCGTACGGGGAAACATTTCGAAACGGGCTTATTCCTCCAATCGAAGCTCCTCCTTTGCCAATCCACCACCGTCAATATTGTCACCAGCCTCTCAAGTCTCCATCTCTGAGTCTCTCCCCCCCCCGAACTTTGCCCCGTTGCCTTCCGCCCGCTCGAGCCCTCGACGACGGGCTCCCGCCAAGCCAAGTGGCGGTGAGCTAAAGGCCTCCGAGAGACCTGGAGCTCGTCCGCCGCCCTTCCCTTCGCTTCACTCTAATCCCCGTCTACGGCAGCCCCCCTCACTGAGTGTATTCACCTTCACCTCTCGGGTCTTTTGCGGCATGCTTGACAGGGCTAGCTAGGCGCTGCTGCTGGTAAAAGGGGCTGGAAATCTCGCTTCAATGCTTGCTGCATCCTCAAGCTGGAGATGCAAACGACCTATTGGAGCTTTCCCCCCCAGCTTGATCCCGGGGAAGCTCATTCGACTGCCTTCTGTTTCTGAACCTGAAGTGCCAATTCGGTTCACCGCAGCTTTCCGAGCTGCAGACCGTCAACAAACGCGTCTTCAGGCATGTCCTGTCCAGCGCCCTCGTTCCACGGCAGGCGGGCAGCCGCGTCGAGCAGGCAGCGTCTGCTTCTTCCGAAGACACTTGGGTCAACGAGATGCCCCGACATGGGCGGAGAGATATTAATCTGGGGTTCGCGGGGTACAAGTGGCTTACGGTCACGATACGTCGAATCGTCGATACGATGCTCCTTTGTCCTGGAGGCAGCCACACCCCCAGGAACTCTATCCCGGATGGGTGGGAGGGAAACAGGCCATTCTTACACTGTCCGTACATGCGGCATCTCGAAAAAATCCCTCATGGCTGATATGCACCATTATGGAGGATGGTGAAGATGACGGTCTTGTTTCCTCGCGGCTTGCCAATCACCCTTGCAGAATCACGCCCTCGCTGTATTCGTACCAGATACTTTGGCCAGTTTCAGTCTGCAATCCTGCACACGATCCGGCCGTCGCAAAGCTTCTGCGGCTCAATACTCGGTCGATGGGCTTCGGACACACGGACACGGACGTGGCATATACCAGGTACTGGAATTCGGCGTCTATGGCCATTTCTGATGATTTCGTTATCGCCAGAATTTTCCATCTGCATGGAGGTTGCCATCGCGCCCAGGTGGGGAACTGTGTCTGCAGCTTTCGACATGATCAGACTTTTTTTTTTGTTGCCATGCGTACCATGCCGAACGAGAGAGAGCGCGAGAGCTTATCTCTCCCTCTCATGTGGCGAAGAGGGCGATCGTCCTGGGCCCAGATCTTCTAGAAGGGTTCTCCAAACCCCCAAGCCCGAGTCGGCGACGTCTGCATCCTTAGTGGGCAGTCGCGCAGTATGGCAGTCAACGCAGTCTGGCCCTAGCGACGATCGAATGCCCAGACAGAATGAAGCAGCTCAGTCCTTGGATGGGCGACGCTTGGCGTTCTGTCCCCAAAATGCCACCATTGACCATTCACGCTTCGTCGAGCCTTGTCCCTGGCGTGCCCAGCTGAGGGGAAACCCCGACTGGGAGACGAGGGCTTTTGTTGATATGCCTGCGACTGGGCACTCCATCATTTTTGGGGGTTTTTGGCTTGGCTCGTTCGGCGATTCCCATTGCTTGACCGAACGATTCTTCTTCTGTGGTGGTGGTGGTGGTGAGTGTGCCAAGCCAGACGTCTTTCAAAGTTTTCATTCTGCTTTCCCTACGGTCCACGGATACTCAATTGTGTATGGCTACGTGCTACTCTTTTTTCCCCTCCCCACAAGTCCGTCTTGTTTTGGTCTGCGAGCAGCCTTGGTAGTAGACCTAGATGCACCGAAAGGTTTAACCCACTGCGGTGGATTAACGTAGCTGGCAACATTTGGCATGTTGGTTGAGGTAGGTCCGATATCCGATTCGAGATCAGCAAACCCCGCCCATATCTTATCCGAACATGGGGCTACGGCTACCTGACTTACATGGATGGTCCCTGGAATAGATTTCCCCCCCCCCTCCGTAGTTCGGACGGAGTCCAAGGATCTGAGGAAATCGAAACTTCGAAAGCGAAAAGACTGTCGCTCAACATGACGCGAGCGGGCTGATTGCGGACTGTGCGCGGTTGGGGGGTGGGAGGACGCGCAGCCCGGGGAACGTCACTCCGGTTCCCGGGGCGGTTTTGCTTATATCTCGGTATTGTTGTTTGTTGAGGACGGGAGGATGGACGGACGGAAATGTTTATTGTCATCCGGGTATGGCTTCCGCTCGTACATGTTCTCGCGCCTTTTCTTCTTTGTGTACCTGGGGGTTGAGGGGGGTATACATTCGTAGGTGACCTCGGGTGAAGGGGGAAAGGGAGAGCGTGGATGTCGTCTGGGAGGTGTAGCTTTAGTTGTAGTTGTAGCTGGAGGTTCGGTTCGGTTCTGCCTGTATCTGTGGCTGTGACTGGTGATATTGCTTTGCTCGAGTCGGATGCATACACTTGGTGGCTTACACGGTACTTTCAACCCGTGCTATTACGATTGCCAGCTTCCCAGACAACAAGGTTATCGAGAGAGTTTTCAGTCAGACCCCGCGGGTTTCTCTCCCGAGATGGGAGACGAGACTTGGACGTGGCGTTCTGCGGGCGATGAATCTTGAGGTCTAGCTAGGGTTTCTGCCTTCTTCCCGTCTCATGGCCTTCTTTTGGTAAGGCTTGGGGACATATCTTGTTTTTTTAGGGGGTTATTAAATATGGGTTGGCATGGAAGTGTATTACTGGACGAAGTAGAGGTAGGTTACAGGTAAGTTGGGATTATTTGCTGTGGCATGTGAGACTCTTCCTACTCGGCGTGAGTATTTCCCTTTCTCTCTGGCTTCATGGGGGAGGTTTATACAATACGAGGGAGGGTAATACCGTGCTGGATCCTGAGGCTCTATTGGATGAGGGTAGGGATGAGGGGGGTCGGTGATGAACGTATCCATTCATGTAGCTCGATATCTTCCAAGGAGGGAGCTTCATGAGGCCTTCAGTAGTGAGGTAGGCTGGGAGACGAGGTTAACCTGGTCAACTGATGATACCGTTTGTATCTATACTGCGCCGAGTAGGCTTTGCTTGACTCTTTCTGAGTTCTTGCTTGGATAGGGTATGGTTATACCTCGTCCCCCTCTCAGCAGTCTTTGAACACAAGGATAGAGGCGAGCAGTGAGGTTTTGAGTCTTAAGCTGTTGCTTGCCGAGGTACATGCGTATGAAAAGGGTTAATCTCACGAATAGTGTTTACGGGGGGTTTTTTACTGTGTAGCTTGGATGTGGAGTGATTGTTGACATCTACATTTGCTGGATCTTGGACGGTATTCTGCGGCTAGGGTAGTCGTCATAGGGTTCATAAGGCCGTAAAGTAGTTTAATGACGTGGAGGCATCATGGTTGTAAGACTTAAGAACATTGAGCTGATGTTTGAGGCATATCATCACGGCATCACCTGATGATGACCAGCTTCTTCCCCCGTGAGTGAGGTTGAAGGTGTTTTGATGGATCTGTTCCCCGCGTCTAAGTGCCCCGTTGTCAGAGCTTCGCCCTTCTGTTATGGTGAGCCTCGATGTGAGAGGTGGAACCAAATCGCCGTGAGTCTTGATGTGTTTAGTCTACAGGGCAGAGAAGACTCGGAGATGAGAGCTATGAGATGAATCCACCTTAAGCCCCCCTTTCTCCGTCTCTCTCTTTCTGTATGTTTGTGAGTTATCCAAGTTTAGGCTTGTTGGGGCAATCCGAGTGATGGAACGTCTTTGGCTACATCGAAACCCAGCCTCAGTTACTAGTAGTCGTTCATCAGACTGGCCCCAGGTAAGTACGCATCGCGCAACGCGGAAGTAGTCTAGTGTCCCTCTCACTATAACAGCAGACCCAGGGCCTAGTGATCGAGGGAATTTGGGAGCTGCGAGGTGTTGATCGGTATCTGCAGTCTTGGAGACTCCTGCGTTTGAACCTCGATTGGCTCGTAATATTTTCTGATTTCCGATACTGGTCCTTATAGGTAAAGCAGCTCATACGCGAAAGCAGACAGTCACTTTCTTGGCCGCGGAATGTATTATCCTCGAGACAAGTTCTCAGGATGCGGAGTTGTCACTGGGTGAAATCATCGTGTGTTCACAGGTGTAGACGTTGACTAGGGGGTAGAGATGAGATCTCTCTGCCCTCAGCTTCAAGATTGCCCTAGTTCGGTCAGGATGATGCGGTGCTTGACTCATACTGTAGACCCCGGTCAAGAAAGGACAGGACTTGCAACGACAGAGCCACAAATTGCGCATTCAAGTTTTCCTTCGCCAAAAGACAAGTCATGGAAGCTCTCCAGACGTCGCTAGGATATCAAAAGCCATGGGATTCTTCCACTGACTCTCTCCCTTTCCATCGTGACATCCGTGAAATTTGAAGGGGTAGGAAGAAGATAAGAAATGCCTTCTTGTCAACTTCGAGAACCCAACACACGAATCTTCCAAGGGTAAGATGGAGGCACTGGTCCTGGAAGCTCCAAACTAATATCCTTTCTTAACAATACTTGTGAACTAGGGTAGGGTCTCTCACATGCTTGACTTAAGTCGCCCGAATCCTCTTTTCCTGACCTTCATTTACCAATCTGGTAACATCAGCACGTCATGCTTTCTTTGCCCTCAACGTGGCAATGGTTCGAGACTTGAACCTTTCAAAAGAGCTCTTCATCCACATGCCTTGATCGCCGAGGTATACAGTATAAAGCGGACGCTGTGCACATGCTTTATGCCTTTGTCTCTGGAGTTAACTGATGTCCTGGATGATGAACGCCTGTTTACCCCGGCCATGATGAGCGAGTCGTGCACCGGATTGCCTTGGACAGTGGAACTCTTGCGGGAACCAGCTCCCTCTAGTTTTACAAAGCAGCAAAAGGCCTTAAGTAGCCCTATCGCTCCTCGTACGTTCGATACCTATCGAACACGTTCTAGGCAGTGATAATTGAAGTTGAAAAGCTCCTTCGCTAGTGACTCTACTTATGAGTAAGCAATGAGTTTTAATACACTCCCCGTTATGTTATAAGGTCTCACAAAGGAGCATGGAAAGGCTGTGACATTGACGAGGACACTATGAAGATGGCCTTCAACATTGAAGTGAATAAACCTTGCGTCATTCCTAGAGGTGCTTGGGGGGGGGGGGGGGTTTGAGTATTGTTTTGGATTAGGAACTTGTGGTATTCTCCTATAAACTCTGCTGCCACCTTTTTAGATCATCTCAATCATCTCGTCATACGTCTGCTCAGGACTAGGAGAGGACTCAAGCGCGCCACCAGAAGCCTTGGGTTGACATGCGGAATGGCATTCTGCTCAGCCTGCTACCGTGCCTGTCGTTGCGCCTGCTGCCACTCCGCTTAGCTTAGCTGTACAAGGCAAAAGCCTCAACCAGCTACAATCACTCCTCTCTGGCGTTTGATGGCTGTTGAATACACTCTAGACAGTGGTGACTTCAGCCGGAAAGGGCATAATGCCTTAACTTGGAACTCCCGACATGAGTAGTAAACCGTATCAAGAAAGACAACTCACACTCCATGTCATTGTGGCCGGTTTCTCTCACCGACCACCGGGCCGGAATCCGGAGTTATCGTGAGAAGCGATCCACGTTGTTTTCTCTCAATGTTGACTGGGCAGAGCAGTGGGATATTTATACCATCTGTCCTTCAACTCGTACTGCTTCCTCTAGATCCCCTCTCTCCCCAGCCACTAAGCCAGCTCAGTATGTGGCAACCAAGAAAAGAGAGACCAGGCCTCCAGACATAAAAGTCGTAATCACTTTTACTCCTCTGGCTAGATATCAAATGATCTGTATCATCACATACTCAAGATTTCGAGCCTTCCGCTTTTCAGTGTCTCTTCTCTCTTCTGTCCTGCTTCATCCTCATGCCCGAGATCACCACCACCTCACAGTACCCCATGCCAGTTTACTGCATCTGTTTCCACATTATCTCAGCCTCACGGATGAACAAAACCTGACAGCGTAGAAAAGAATTCGAGCGGCATCGCGAAGTCGGAGGGTAGGAGAGGTCTTTCGCAAGTAAATTTGATATGCGGTGAAAGTAGCACCTCGATTCCCAGAGACGACTTTGATATCTCCCTTGCGCACCCCAAGATTGGTAGAAAACCAATCTGTTGAGAGAACACATGGGGATATCTTCTTGACGTACCTAGGGCATATGAAGCCTGTCCCGTGGATAAGTGCTTGTCGCAAGTGAGCTGTACCATGAGCGTAGACTAATTATCAGGTCATTGCTACAGCCAGGACAACTACCCAGCATCCTCGGCAGTAGACGGCATACTTCGATAGCAAGATGTATCTAACCTCACCGAGATCCAAACCCAAATCAGAAACCCATAAAAGAACGTCCGAACCACTTCGCCCTCTCAAAGCACCGACATAGTCCCAACGTGAGCTCTCACCTACTGCCCGCTCGAGAGGATGAGGCATCACCTCGTCCAAACCGAGTAAACCAGACACGGCACCGTCACAGTTTATACCCTAGACCTATATCTCCTGTAACAGACAGATGAAAGGTCACTGTGCTGAACACCAGGCATGCCCAGACACTCCCGCAGCTCAAGACATCTCACGCACATAACGTCAAACGTAAGAATAAAATGCGGATTTTATACCGTCTCGATTTTGTAGTCTACTGAATTCTCGTAAAGTCGCCGTTTGACCAAGTTCCATAATCTAATTCCCCCGTAATCCAATGACATAAGGAAAGAAGCCCATCGTCGCCCAACACACCCGTTGCCCAAAAACATTCCCATGAGAAAAAAAAAGGAAAAGAAAAAAAACCCCCCTCGCCTACCTATACTCCCATTGTGAAATCGTGCTCGATACCAGGCGTGACGCTGGCCATGAACTACAACAAGTTAGCATCATCAACAGTCCTAGAAATTCCCAACAAATAAAGAAACATACCTTGAGGAAAACAACCAGATACTGATCCACCCGAATCGCGACCTCCTGCTCGTCAACCTCGCTCTGCTCAACCTCCTCCCACTCGCCGTCCTTATCAGCAGCGGCCTGCGCATCCTTGACATCTAGCTTCCCTAGCTCGTCAACGAGCCCCTCCATCCCCTGGTCCCCGCCGACGGCCTTGCCCGCGCGCAGCTTCTCGCGCCGGATACGCAGCGCCCCGTCGGCGCGGTCGAGCATCGTCTTCATCACGGACGCGTGCTTGCACGGGTGCACGCTCGCCATCTTGATGTTGTTGGCGAAGAAGGGGAAGTCCTCGAGCGTCACCGTCTTGTCCTTGTAGTCGCCCACGATGTCGTCCATCATGGCGTGCGGCGGCAGCGGCTGGCCGTTGGGGGAGTAGCCTGAGAGGTAGAGGCGGGGTGTGCGGTAGTACGTTGAGTACATGATGTAGAGGGTGTATGTCCGCCGACCGCTGTTGAACGCGAGAGGGTTAGCAACGTCTTCTCGCACCAAGGGACTCAACATGATCCCTACCTGTTCTTTCCGTTGTCTCCCGCATCCCGGATGATGGCCTCGTCGTCATCTTCATCCTCCATGTCCGGAATCTCATCGTCATCCTCCACAACCTCCCGGTCTCCCACATTTCCCGAGTCGTCCACCGTCCGCACCTCCTTCACCTTGAGCGGCTGCGAGCTCGCCAGCCCGCCGGTGCGAAGCCAGCCATCCTCATCATCGTCGCCGGCCCCGGAGCTCTTGCCGCCCTCCACGACGGCCTCCTCGTGGCCCGCGTCGCCGGCGAAGTCATCGTCGAGTCGGCGGTTGCAGGGGACGTTGCGCGTGACGAGGAACTGCTTCCCGGGAGGCAGGTAGCTGACGCGGCGGCTATCGGCGTCGGCGTCGCCCCAGGACCAGGTCGGGAACTTGTAGACGAGGTAGTCGCCCGCGGCGACGAACTCTTCGGGGGTGATTTGGCCCGTCTGGCGGAAGGTGGACTTGTGCGATACCGGCGTGTACCGGTCGCGGAGCGTGTTGACGGTTGAGTAAAGGAGATTCATCGTTGACGTCGGGTTGTGCCGCGAGGGAAAGCTTCGGTGTCTCGAGTCGGTGACGTCGTGTGTTGAAGGTCTCGATGGTCTCTAAGTGTATAGTTGCTTTGTGGTAATGCGGTCGTCTTTAGTATATCTTGCTGATGAGAAGGATGTTGTTTGGTAAGGGTGAGGAAGACAGCCTAGTCCTCCGCCGGCTCTCAGAATGATGTAGTTTGTCGTAGTTCCGCCTGATGTCGATGACTGGGAATCAAGCTCGTGGCAGCTGTTCAGGGCGATCACATGGATGGCGGGGTTGTCTCACGATTGGACAGGGAAGATGGTGGCGGGGTTGCCGCCTGCGCCTGGTCGATGGGGGATTTGCTTATCTTATCGGCCGTTAGATCCAAGCTACCTACCTACCTTCCATACTTTACCTTACCTTATGGTACGGTACTGAGGTAATCCGCTACGGCAAACGGCAGCTACCTCAATACAATTGCGCCATTGAAACCGGTGGAAGGGCACGGTTCGCGTTGGTAAGAGCTGTTTTGCTCCAGCACAGGCTCACTCTGATCTAGCCTGAAACTTATGCTTCGTTGGCTGATAGATGATGGAACTCCTTTGCATACCTTACTCTGTAGTTGTGTTTCTCAGCTTTCGAGGCCAGAAATAGCTGTACAAAGCTGGTGGAAGGGAAACAAGAGAATGTCTGAATGGCGAATTGCCATTCATTCTTGTTTCCAGGGTGGCCGCCTTCAGCAGTTTCATTTTGCCACTTGGACTAGAATGGAGCGTCATGGAAGCTTCTCATGAACAAACAATATGCCCAGAGAACAATGGTATTCAGCCGCTACAAGGCTGTGGTATCTCTTGGTTCTAGCATCCTATTCCTCCTCCTCACTACTGACCTCCTCCCCTGCCTCTATCGCCTCCTGCCGCCTCTTCGCCGCGCGCTCTCTCTTGCGATCCAGCAACTTCTTCAACCTCGACGCCCCGTTGAAAACGCCATTCGTCCCTGACCCGCACGCGGCGCACGTAGGGTCCTTCCTATACCTCTTCAACGCGCAGGGCTCGCAGAAGTAGTGACCACACCTCGTGATGACCGGCGCCTTGTACGGCTCTCTACAGATGATGCAGGCGAACGGGATGTTCTCCAACATAGCCTCCTCGTCGTCGTCGTCATCGTCATCGGCTTTGGTGCGGTCTGCGCTGGCAACGACGGTTCCCGCAATGTTCTTCTTTCCCTTTGTGACGTTCTCCCACTCCTTGTCGAGCTGCCATCCCTGCTTATAATCTTCTCTGGCGTGGAGGTATTTGCAGTTGTCGCCGAAACCACAGAATCCGGTTTGTTTGTACTAAAGATTGTTTAGTATCAATGACTTTTGGGAGGTAACATGAAGGACCACTTACGTCTTTGCAAACGTCTGGGGCGAAATCGGTGACTGTGATGGTCCTGATATTCGTGGGCGCCTTGATTGGGCCGACTGTCTTATTTGGCGCGTCCGGGTTCTTCGTGATGAATGATGTCTGGTTCGCCAGGCCCTTGTATGTTCCGTCGGGGGCCTGCGATGTCTTTGCGACGGCTCGCGTGCTGCCTAACAGGTTCTTTGACGAAAGAGCGTCCTTGCCGTCCTCGTCGTACCAGTTGCTTTGTTTCGTGGCATCGTTGGAGTCTGATATGGGCACGCTGCGATCGGCGGTAAAGACTGTGGCGGAAAGGTCTTTTTTTGACTTGGCGTGGTCTTTGGATGAGGCCGTGATGGCGCCTGCCTTTGTCTTCCGCCTCTTGACCCGCTGGCCTGCTTCGTCTTCGGAGGATGAGTAGTCGGAATCGGAATCGCTATTCGCGGGCGGTGGTGTTGCTGGTCTCTTGCGGATGTTGGCTTTGCCCTTTGCGCCGCGTCGCTTGAAGATGGCGACGGGCGCATCTGTTGCTGGGGCGCTGTCGGCCATGTTTGATGGATCTGGGTCTCGTTGGCGGGTATGCGCCTGCGTTTGACGATGGATAGAAGATTCTGATTTCGTTGGTAGAGGATGCCCAGAAAGTCTTTGATGATCCGCAGCTAGGGCTAGGCAAGGTCGGTAGTTGAGAGAGAAAGTTTGGGGTTACCCTTGGTCAACTTCTTTAGCTTAGATGGCGATCACCAACACTCGGATTCAAGAATGCCTTCTAGAACGATCAAGTCAAGCCACAGGGCTGACAAATTGCGTGGCATGCTTGAGTGACCCGCAGCAAAGCGCGAAACCAATCAGATGTTGGATGGAAAGGGCTTAGCGTTCTGGGGCGGCACCGAGTCCAGCTGCCAGTCAGGAAAATCGGGAGGCTGGAAGACCAGGGAACGATTGGTCAGAAACAAGAGGGACTACGAGGGAAGGTTGCAGGGATGAGCTTCCCAGCTGGGTTAGAGCTGGCTCGTGGTGGATCCGAGCTAAGATTGGCCAAAGTTATGCGACCAAAACGAGTTTACCCCAAAGAAACATCTGGGCGCGTCTTCATTGTTTTGAAGCGATGCGATATGGCGGTATGGATTGGCGGGGAAGAGCCCATAGATGGGCGACGATGGATGGCCGATGCCTTGCCGATGTCATGCCATGCCATGCCCTGCGATATGACATGACTGATTGCTTGCATGAGGATATGTATTCGTACTAGCTAGGGAGCCAGCCGTATTCTTTAGCGGGGTCGGGACGGATGCTCAGATGCTGTCCTTGAGAACTTGAGAACTCTCACTGTGCTGTGTGCCGTGTGCGTGAGAGAATGCTGCCGTGTTGTTGGAATGGGCCGTCTGGATTGGCTGCGGATGCGGATGTAGTAGCGGCGGCCACGCCGAGCCGAGCGCCTCTGGCTGAGGGAAACAACGGCATTGGATGAACGAATGGAGACGCCTCCTGGGTGGTGCATGAGGCCATGGTAAAACAAACAAAACAACTGCACGTTGAAGCCACAAGTTGACTTTGGACTGTGAAGCTGGCCTTCTGCATGCAGTAGGTAGGTCGTTGCCTATCCTAGGGAGCTGACTGAATAAGCTCACCTCCTGCATCTGTTTCCGAGGCAGAGTGGCAGAGCCCCCCATGCTGTGCATTGCCTGCAATCTTGAGCTGATCTCCCCATTTTCTCGTCCCTGCAAATACCGCCCCAGTGGCTTTGCTACGCCTTGATGAATGGACCCCAGTGGTTTTCGCTGAGGCATGTCGAAATTGAGGGCTTTCTGATGAGGAGAGCTGCGCTGAGTGACGATGATGACGATGATGGACAGGTGACCAGCCGTCCGCCTGGGTAGTCGATCCAGCCAAAGGTGGATTTACATAGTACGGGTAGATATTAGTACGGCAGATCAATGGAACGGATACGATATTCCATACAGATGTACGGATACAAAAGTAAGGTGCGGCTTAAGCAGAGCACGGAAAACTAGGCATTGCTAGTGTGATGATGTGTTGTTGAGCTGCTGTCAGTTGATCACCGGCTTCAAGCGTGCGCGCCACGGCCGGGGTCGCGAGCACATTATCGATAAGCACCCGTACGACACGACCATTTCCCACCCAGTCCTCGAACGTCTGCAAATGGCACGAATGGAGCAGTTGCAAGGCAAACTGTCAGGTACCCGAATTTGTGCAGTTGCACAGTCATAGGTGCAGGCATTCTGCAGCTCCACGGTGGAACCCAAAAGCCAGCGAGACCTGGCAAGCACCCAGTGGCACCCTGCGTTCTGGACAGGCATGAGGGGGGCATTTGACAGGCACAGGCTCAGGAACAGGTATAAAATGGATATCGTTGAGATGGGTCTCGTCTGTTGCTATTCCCAGTCAGGAGACGGGGGGAAAACAACTCTCGTCTAAACCACACTTCTTCTGGGTCCTGGACTCCTGGCCACCCGGTCTAAAATCACTTGTAGTTGTGCACGCATGCCGTAACGCGTGGAGGGGGAGAAGCGCATAGCTACGCAGTAGTACCTAGTGAATAACAATGCCCTTGTTGCGAATATTTCTCATTCTACGCAGTACCTACGTGGTGGAAGTGTGGATTGTGTAAGGTAATGAATGAAGGAATGAATGTATGAAGATTGAGGATACTTGAGAGTCCCTCTTTCCACTTTCCTCCTTCTCTCTTTCGCGACTTTGCCCTTTTCCCAAATTAATTACTAACCCCTTCCACCTTCTCTCCCTCCATCCCTCCTTCTCCTCCCTTTCCCCTCCTCGTCGTCCGTCGTGTGTCTGTCTCTTTCTCTTTGCCGACGCCGACGCCCGCCGACCGACACCTTCGTCCCTCCTTCTTGTGCTTTCCATCCGGTCGCGTCACCCAATCCAGACGGGAATCGAACTCGTTGTTCCTTCGCGACCTCGAGTCTTCCATTCAGTTTGGAGGATCGTACCGGGTGAACAAGACACAAGACCAGCAACCAAACAGCGTCGCAGGAAAGAAGAACCCTGTTGCCGAATAAAGACGAAGACGTAATTGTCTATCGCCTTTAGCATCGCGACTTGGACCTCTCTCTTTTTCTTCTGCTTTCCGTGCTGGTTCGGGGGCATCCCATACTTCTTTTGACTTTTTTTTTTTTCGTTTTAATTTACACTGCCTTTTTTTCTATTCAAGCTTTTGTTACTAGTTACTCCCACCTTCCCTACAACCGCCCTACAAACGAACAGGTATCTTACCTGCAGCTACCCGACCTTATTCCCTCACTACGTTACCACGGGCCAATACCCGTTTCGTTCTTTCCTACCTAGTTCTTGGTCTTTCTCTTCGCGCCTCCCTCCGTCTGCCGCCGCCGCCGCCGCCGCCGCCGCCTCCTCCGCGCTCCGCTACACGTCAATCTTCCCGACCGATCGGTTTGCGACTCTACTTCAGCCAATACCACCTGGTGCTACTTTACCTTACCTTACCGTGGGTAGAACTTAGCTCCTTAAGGTACCTAGAGAGAGTCAGAGGGCTACCCCCAACGGTTCTGTCTCGTCACTGTTCACCGCCGCGCTCGCTCACCTCGTATTACCGGCCCGTAGTCAACTGCAGAATATCCTCAACTGAGACCTCAGCGCTCTTCGAACACGCCAGCTCATTTGCTTTTTCTCCCCTGGCATCCTTCGCCTCTATTCGCCGAGACTCACAGGAAACGGCAGACCTTCCCCTAATAATACCATTGTCTTATTCTTCGCCGCCGTTTTTTGTTTCTCACTGTCCCTTTCCCCGGACATAGGCCGCTCTTTACACAGCACGCAGTCACACAGACACACACACACCAACAAACCCCGGTCGTTCGTTCTCCAAAGCACCTACCTTCTCCAAAGCACCTACCGCTTCTAGGTTCTTAAACCTTCCATCGTCTGGTTCTTTCTTCTGCCCAACGGATCCTGCGGCTTTCTAAAAAGGTACGTAAAAGTGTCTGTGTGTCAAGAAGGGAAAAAAGAACAACAAAAAAAAAAAAGGGACGAAAGAGGAGAGAGAAAAAATAGGCCCCCCCCCAAAATATACAGCGCCAACCTGAAGTTCTGGCGCAGAAAACAAGAGCAACCACAAGGGAAAAAAAGGTGCGGGCGCGTCTAGCTCATCCCACCACCCCGTCCCATCCTCTTAGCTGCATCCCCCGTGCAGATACTCAAGGCCAAACAACAAAGCCGACAGGCACTGCCTTGCTTCTACTGGTCGCGTAGCGCATTTTTTCTGCAGGACCTAACCATCGCTCCATAGGACCATCCCGTCACACACAACATTGAACCCGCCTGCGTCTGCGCCTGCGCCTGCGTACGCAGTAAGGAAGCACTGGGGACCGCATTCCAGTCAACAACACAACAATCCATCGCACCGCACCGCAGTCGCTGTCCACTCCTCTGTCCTTCTGACCTTAGGTCACCTCAGCTGTGGGAGGGGAACACAAACAACAAAGTCCCCCGTCAACGTCAACAAAAAACATCACGCACCCCCAGTCAACACCACTCTCTCCCACCTACTTCCCTTTGCGACCAGCCCCGACTTGCGCCTTCAATTCCTCGGCTTCCTTCTCTTTTTCACCTTCTCTCGTTTATTCCTCTCTTCCTCTTGGGTTTTTTCCTTCTCCCACGTGGGTGACGACATCTCGCCCTTCTGCACACGGCAGCCGGCTCTGCACGCCCCGCGCTTGTGTTGCAGCTCATTACCTCAGGTCACCCTATCCCCCGTTCGGTACCGGCTATTTCCATAAGCTTGCCTGACTCGGCCGATAATTGCGACAACACAACTGCCTGTTTACAACCACACCACCAAGCGACCGAGACCGACAAGTCGACGACGACAACGCTGCTCCGCGGATACGTGCACTGGATGTCGCCACGACGCATCTGACGGCGGCATCCCCCATTGTTCCCACCCAACATGGCTACCTCACTCGCCGTCGATAAACCCCATTTGCCGCCTGCTGAAGCGGATATGAACGATCCTTTCGTATCCCCGCCTGGTCCAGCCCACAATCGCTACTCTGCCTACGACAGCCAATCCTTCAGCTCATCACCAGGCCAGGCGAAGCGCGCATTACAAGCACACATTGCAGATACCGAACAACGCCTCGACGAAGCCGGAAAGCTAGGAACCGCACTAGTCCACCAGCGCAAGGAACTTGCAGAACGATTGAAGGAAGTGGAAGAGCAGGAAACAGAAGGAGAACTCGCTCCCGAGTTGCGCGCCAAGCTCGCCGATATCGAAAAAGAGTACAACGATGTTGCTCGAGAGACTGCCAGGGCTTTCTTGCCCAAACAGAGAGTCCCCAGCAATGAAGCCGCTGGAGGTTCACCCTACGTCCCTGACGGAAGAATAGGAAGAGTAAGTCTGCGCCGAACACAAGTGGCGCATGTCTGTTCCGGCTGACCATGCAACAGCGCTCCGTCAGTCCATCCAAATTTGAGAAGCTCGAGATTCAGGCCACCGGATCGCCTAGTAAGCTCAGCGTCCCGAATCGCAAAGTTAGAAACCAGCCCGCCAATCGCATCCACGATATCGAGTTTGCCGCCGAAATCAGCACATCCTTGATTGCCCAGGTTCGCAACCTTCAATCACTCCTATCCGAAAAGGACGAGGAGCTTCGCGACATCAAGGTCGACAAGTCCAAACTTGAAATCGAAAACGAGAACTTTCAACAACGTGTTAAGACTCTGGACGAAAGCGAGAATCGGTACAAGGACGAGAATTGGAACCTCGAGACTCAAGTCCATGACTTGATCGCTTCGCAGAAAGACGCTGCCGATCGAGAGAAGAAGCTCACCCAAAGCCTCAATGTCCTCCAGGTGGAGAAGAACTCGGCGCAGAAGGAGCTCGATGATGCTAAGGTCTCACTTGCCAAGCTCGCCGAGGAACATGAGCGAGCTGTGAAGCACCTCGACCTCGACTTGACCACCTCCAAGCGGAATGCGGCCACGGCGGAAACCGAGAGAAACGCCTTGCGAAGAAAGGTTGACGACTTGATGAGCCAGAACACGGAGCTCGCCAAGGCCATTTCAGTCCAGCGCGGCCGCATGTCCGATCGCGACTTTGTTCGCGGCGTTAGCGACGAGGACTTTGAGACCGCGACAGACGGATTCACTCCCGAGCACTCACCGCCGCCCTCGCCCATCAAGGGTACTCCTCGCCACGCTATGCTGGAGTCCGAGACGCTCAAGAGCTCTCTGATGCACGCCCAGCGAACCATCCAGAGCCAAAAGACTGTCATTCACCGTGAGAAGACCGAGAAGCTCGAGCTTAAGCGACTCCTCCAGGACACGCGCGATGAGTTGGAGAAGCTCCGTGCTGACGCCGCCCCCGCCCCTGCTCGTCGCACCCGCAAGGTTGAGTCGAGAGAGTTCAAGAAGCCATCCCGCGGCTTGCTCGGCGGTCACCGCAGCAGCAGAAACGAGGTCTACCAGGACGACAACGAATGGGAAGAGGCCACTGAGATTGGCAGCCCGAGAACTTCACCCACCCTTCGCTCAAACTCCACCGTCCGCAGACCCGGTAGCCGACCCGGCAGCAGCTACAGACCCCAATTCACCGACGTCAGTGACGCTTTCGAGACTGCCAACGAGACTAGCGACGCTGCCTTGGAGACTGCCAACGAGCGTGGCACGGAGACGGAGGACTTCCAGACCGGCGTGGAAGACTTCTCTGGAGGCGATGACACCGAGACTGAGACAGAAAGCCCGTCTAAGGGTCGTGGACTGCGTCCTCAGACTCTTGTAATGGGAGGAGGCCGAGACTCGTACGACAGCACTGCGTCAACCTCAGCCGATGAGGATGAAGAGTATATCGAGTACAGGACGCCATCGTCGCAGTACAACAACCAGCGCATGCGTGTCAGACTGGGACGAGGACTGGTAAACCGCCGTTCTAGGCAGGCCAGCGAGGAGCCAAACTTCCAGAGCAGCCCTGCCAGCGCTGCTACAGGCAGCGCTACCGGAACACCACAGGCGACGGAGGGCCAGAGCTTGTTCGCAGAGCTCGGTGAGCTTGAGACCAGTGATGCTGAGAGCATTGAAGAGACGCCGAGCCGCGCTAGATCCGCCACTGCCGATTCCACATCCACACCGGCAGTGCCCACTCTGTCTCACGACTCGGTCAACACCGGCAGCATGACGGACCCTGTTAAGAGAGCGGCCGCGGCTTCAAGGCCCTTGATGGTCGACTCTGGTATGATGACAGAGCCCATGATCGAGTCGCCTCCGTTGTCCCCTGTCAGCGTTGTTCACGATGACAAGGTTGAGTCAATGGCATCCATGATGGCCGCCAGCCAGGTCGCCCGTCACTTGTCCCAAGACGATGCCACAGACGGAGTGCGCTCCAGACCGTTGTCCACACTGTCTTACAGTGACTCTGGTGCTCAGTACGATCGGGATATGGATGCTAAGCTGGCACAATTCCCCATGCCGCCATCTAGCCCGCAGCACTCTGTTCTGCCGCCGCCTCCCGAGCTCAGTCTGTCGTCCATCGACGCTCAGGATATCGAGCCAGTCGTCGAGCCCGTGACGCCGCCTCCAGCTCCAGCTCCTCTGACCATGACATCTCTTGTGTCAGAAGTCGTTGAGCCCAAGGCAGAGCCTGAGGTTCCGGCTCCTGTTTTGGCTTTCACTCCGCTTGTCTCGGAGATTGTCGAGCCCAAGGCTGAACCCCCGGTCCTGCCTCCGACCCTGAGTATCTCAACTTACCTCTCAGAGGCGGTCGAGCCCGTGGCCGAGCCTGAGGTGCCGCCTCCGGTCCTGAGTCTGTCGGCTCTTCATGCCCACAACCTTGAGCCCGTGGCCGAGCCCGAGACTCCCCCGCCGACGCTGTCATTGTCGGCCTTGCGTGCTCATAATCTTGAGCCTGTTGCTGAGCCTGAGACGCCACCTCCTGCTCTTAGCCTGTCGGCGCTGCACGCCCACAACTTGGAGCCGGTAGCCGAGCCCGAGATCCCCCCCCCGGCTCTCAGCCTCTCTGCCTTGCACGCACACAGCCTTGAGCCCGTCGCGGAGCCCGAGATTTCTCCCGCGGCTCTCAGCCTTTCTGCCCTGCACGCACACAACCTTGAGCCCGTCGCGGAGCCCGAGCTCGTGATCCCGGTGCCAGACCTCACCTTGTCGGCCCTCTTGTCCGAGCACATTGAGCCCAAGGAAGAGCCTGAGACGTCCAGATCTCTCGCGGCGATCCCTGCTCCCATCCCGGTGCCAATCTCAGCACCAGCGCCGACCCTCAGTCTCTCATCCATTGCATCCGAAAACGTGGAGCCGCGAGAGGAGCCCGAAGTCCCTGTCGTTGTGCCCACGCTCAGTCTTTCAGCAATCGCCACTGAGCATGTCGAGCCCAAGGCAGAGCCTGAAGTCGTCCCACCGGCGCCAACCCTCAGCCTCTCAGCGCTGTACTCTCACAACCTGGAACCTCAAGCAGAGCCCGAGGTCTTGCCTCCCGCTCTCAGCTTGTCGTCCATCGTGGCCGAGGACGTAGAGCCCAAGGCCGAGCCCGAGATCATTCCAGAGGTACCGGCGCTTTCGTTCTCGTCTATTGCAGCTGAGGACATCGAGCCACAAGTAGAGCCCGAGGTGATTGTGCCCGTCCCGGTTCTCAGCCTCGCGTCAATTTCTTCCGAGAACATCGAGCCCAAGGCCGAGCCTGCGCCAGCTCTTACCATGTCTTCGATCTCATTCGCAAACATTGAGCCTATCGCAGAGCCGGTGGTGTTGCCACCATTGCCCCCAGCCCTTGCGCTCTCCTCCATCTCATCGGAGAACATTGAGCCCAAGGCAGAGCCTGAGGTTCCAGCTCCTCCGCCCGCACTCCTCGCGTACTCGAACATTTCATCCGAGCACGTCGAGCCTCGTGCTGCTCCTCAGCCTATTCTGGACTTCTCATCGGTGTTGTCTCAGCACGTAGAGCCCGCTATGGCGCCGGAAACCGTGGCGCCCAAGCCCAGTTTCGGTTTCTCCACGATCGAGTCAATTGAGACGCAACCCATCTCGCCTAGAAGCCCGAAGCGGGATGCTTTTATTCTTCCCCGCAACATGGATTCGCCATTCGATGAGAAGGATGCGCCAAGGACGCCCTCCAAGAATGCTCTGATGAGCTCCGTCTTTGGTCGGGGAAAGAACAAGGCCTCCGACAGCCTTGTTATCGCGGAGGACGACACTCGGCAATCGCCTAGCGACGAACGTCTGTCCGAGACTCCCGAGTCTCAGCGGCCGTTCAAGGAGATTTCAACTAACGCCACCGGCCGCCCTGCACCCAAGGTTATCGTCCCCATGTCCGACTCAGGCGCCCAGACTTCCCTGACCGCCGAGGCGATTGATGAGATGCTCCTCGCAAAGACCAAGGACACGTCCGACAAGTCATTGTCGAGCTTCGGCACCCCGAGCACTCCTGGCACCGTTCGCATTCGTCGTCCCTCCCACGACAGTCTCAGCAGTTTCTCCACCGAGAACAAGATGGATACAGCATTTAGAAGGCCAGGAAGTGCGAACAGCAACCTCGCGCCGACTCCACCGCTACCTCCTCTCCCGCCCAACCACAAGGAAGCCATTGAGGCTGCGAGAACTGGCTCGTCGCATAGTGCGGTTATGGGCCCTCCCTTGTGGCCTGCCTCTGCTATGAGAAACCAGCGACCACAGACTCCCAACGGCACCGCCAGACCGCAGTCCCCGCTGTCAATCTCGACAGCAATGAAGGCGACGCCTGTTGCTCGTGGCACGCGCGCTGGTTCAGCGTACGGCACCGCTGAGGTTCACTCACCGACTAAGTTGTCTACTATGAGCAGACACTCTTCGGTGTCTTCGTTCGTCTCCGAGATCGATCACCGTTTCAACCCTCAAGCCGAGCTGGCTGCCGCAACAGGCTTCGGTCCTAACACCGATCCCCGCATGATCCAGGCCATCACGCAGACCATGATCGGCGAGTACCTCTGGAAGTACACCCGCAAGGCCGGTAGGGGAGAAATGTCCGACAACAGACACAGACGCTACTTCTGGGTTCATCCGTATACTCGGACTTTGTACTGGAGCTCCCGTGACCCGGCGACTGCTGGTCGCCAGGAGCTTCGCGGCAAGAGTGTGCCCATCGAGGCCGTTCGTGTGGTCACCGACGACAACCCAATGCCACCCGGCCTGCACCGCAAGAGTTTGATCGTCATCTCTCCCGGCAGAACCATCAAGTTCACCTGCACGACTGGCCAGCGCCACGAGACGTGGTTCAACGCCTTGTCATATCTCCTGCTTCGCACAACCGACGAGGGCCAGTCCGATGTCGAGGAGATGGCCGGTGCCATCACCCAGGCTGACGTGGACGAGTTCAACCCGCAATTCGGCCGCCGCACCAACTCCACGGCCCGTCCCAGGCCGCCTCCGTCTCTGTCATCATACAACTCACGGACAACTCGCAACCAGTCTCCGGCAGTCGACATGTCAATGAACGTGCCTACGCTCACACCGAACAAGCACTCGATTGCTCAGGCTCAGAGACCCACCATGGCTGGTAGGATTAGTGGCTACTTTGGCACCTTCTCGAGTCTGAGGAGCCGCTCCGCTGCGGCCCCGACCCCAAGCATTTACGAGGCGAGCGAGGTGCACGACAGCGCTGAAGACCTCCGAGAGATTATTGAGAGACAAGATCGGGATGCCGACCGGCTCGAGAACGTGCGCGCCTGCTGTGATGGTGAGTTTGCCCTTACACGTGTGTTAGAGTGAATTTCCGTTGCTAACTAACTATGACCAGGCAAGCACGACGTTGGTACTCTTCACCACCACCCTAAGAGGGGTCGGCCTTCTGGCGCCCATTCTCACTCTCACTCCCACTCCCAATCTGGACCCTCTACGTCTGCCACACCCATGAGCACCGTGAGGGCGCGATCATAAAGTCGCTGCCAACGGGCCCATGAACATTTGTCTACATCCGGCTGTTGAGCAGTCTACCGTAATATAAATCATTGAAGCATCCTTCAAATCCACTCGCTACGCCAAGAAACTGGCCCGCCCCGTGGGAACACCCTCCCCACTCATGATCAATTCGCTCCCACGCAACGGACCACGACGTCTATGACAACCATCTCCCTGTCGTCTTTGCCTAGGATGCCCTGCCGTCCCGCAAGAACCCAGGCCCTATTCTCCTTTCGGTTTCGACCTAATCTAGCTTACGACTGCATCCAGGACCCTGGCGTCCTACGACCAAATTTCATTAAACGCGTCCTGCCTAATATGGCCTGTCTCGATTATCAGAACAACCATTGCCCGACTACTGCCAGCCAAGATCCGAATACCCCCGGATAATTGCTATTTATGCTTTGTCCTGTCCGACTCTGCTTTTCGCTGTTCTTTTTTTGCCGGGAGCGACCTTGTCATGGTTTTAATTGTTTCACGGCACCGGCGAATTTGGGAAAGGAAATTAAGCAATGGGGGTCTCCCTTGGGAAGAGAGAACAGAAACATTGGCGTATTGTACTACCAACTGTAATGGAGTCCAGTCTTGCTTCGTGTTCCTCTTGTCTCTTGTTGGATTGGGCTATGGCAAACACCACCCGAAATGGAAACCACACAAAAAAACACAACCCAACTTTTCTATGTACACCTTTTTCTTCCGGCTTTGAGTTTTCTTTTGGGAACGTCAAAGTCTCTTTTTCATGTTCATTAGTTTTTTTTCTTTTTTTCAGCGGCGACTCTTGATTGAGCTCCCTAGCCGAGCCCGTGTCCTGAGGATTCAGGAGGAGTTTTTAGGGGACTATTGTAGATGTAGTTACTCGAATTGCCCTCTTTTGCCCTGAACTTCTCGTGTCCGCGTGTGTTGCTCAAGTGACTAGTCAGTAGTCCAGACTTGACTGTTCCGATGCCGCTGTATGTGCGCCTATGACGGGTACTGTCTAGTCCGCATTTGGTGCCGTTCTGGGGAAAGTGGTTCGTGAAGGCCAGAGGTGAGTGAGGACGGGAGAGAGAGTCTTTGACTCTTTTGATCTGGTGTGGAATTTTCGTCGTTTGCACGGGGACACGTAATCTCCGTCCTGCCTCCCGTTACTGCTAATTCGATGTATATGGATATGCGGGCTCAGTCGCGTCTAGGTATTCTGCCTCGTTCATCCGTGTTCAGAGTTCAATTGGGATCACCCCTTTTATATCAATCCTTGACCAGGTTGAGGGTGCTTCAGTGACCTTACATGGTAGACCACCACCACCACGAGGGATCTTTGACAAAGGGAGAAGCCCACGGAATCTTATACCTCAGCAAAACCAGCAAATAGAGTAAAGACATGTGTGTATGTGTATGTGTATATATGTATGTATACGGATCAGAGTCTCGTATCCTACACTCTTTGAGAAGAAATACTTCAAACTCCATGATCCGCCAAAACCGGTTCCCTAAACCCCCAAACATCCCATCCCAAACCAATGCCCTATGCCCACGCCTAATATCATGATGCCCAACTCCAGCAAAACATTTGGAAAAACAAACGCAGACACTCCGCCAAGATCATTACTTCACCTCGACGCTCGATCTCCCGTCTACACCGACGACACCCTCATCCTGCTCATCCATCCACGCGGAATAATCATCGTCATCCTCGTCGATACCTGGAGCATGGGCTGGCTTCGCCACAATGGGATCCTCGAGCTTGGTCTCCCTGCGCTGCGGTAACGGCGGTGGCGTCCTACTCTTGCTCTCCTCCTCTTCGTTACTGTGTTCCTTCTTCTCATCGACAACCACACGATCACGACCTCTTGTCTTCTCCACCGAGACATCCGGATCCCCTTCGCCATCAGAGACGTCCTCAGCCCATGGCTGAACGTACGCCGGCGGGGGCATACTCTCCTCCATGGGCGTAGAAGGCTCCGAGTCAAGTGGCGCCTCCACAACCAACAATCTCTCACCGCCGCCGTCCGCGTTCTTACTCGTGTCCAAATGACGCCGCGAGGGCAGGGGCGGAGGCGGCACGGGTCTGCGCTCCGACTTGCCCTCCGACGTCGCCGCCGAGTGAGGCCGTTCAGGGAGATTCGGCGGCGCAATGGGCTTGCGTTTCGGCACAGGGATCGTCGTCACCTTGGAGCCTTTTACAGGTGGAGGCAACGGCGTACCCGGCGGAGGCAAAGGCTGGCCACGTCCCATCGGCTGGTTTAGGTCGAGCGGGGGATTCTGTTCCGTCGAAGCGCCATTCTTGGCGTCCTTGTGCTTTTGTATCGCGTTCCATCCCCACTGTCTCGCCGTGACCGCAGCGTTGGCTACGGCGGCGAGCGTCGTGCGTTTTCCCTCGCCGTTGGTCGACGCGGTCGAGTTCGTGCTGCCCGTGTTCTCCCTCCGGAAAAGGCCCTTGGAGATGGAGCCCGTAGCGCTTCTGACAGAGGCTCTTGAAGATGTAGTGGGTGAGTTCGGGTCGGCTGATTCATTGTTGCGCATCGACTCCGAAGACGAAGCTGTGCTGCGGCGTTCCTTGGCCATTGGCGTACGGTCCGTCTCGTTCTCGTTATCCGTGGCTTCGCGTGAGGATGCGGAGGACTGGCTCGATGCCTTCGCGACGGGTGGTGGTCTGGCGGGTGTCTCAGAGGGTGTCGTCACCGGTGTTGACCTTGCTGATAACGCTGCCATCATGCTGGAGGCATGGTCTGGGGGTGAGGACGAGGGCTTGAACACGTCTGCGTGCGCCGCGTCGGTGCCGACCACAGGGTTCGCTGGACTCGATATCGACGGCGACCTGAACGGCTTAGGTATCGGTGTCGCAGTAGTCGGTGAGCCCATAGCATCAACGCTCGTCGACGAACTATTCAAAGGACTGTTCGGGCCCTTGTTCTGTATCTTCCTGCCGAACAAGCCGGTCGGCTGTGTGTTCTCAACGATTGGCATGCTGTGGCTCTTTTCGATCGGTCTCATGTCGCTTTGCAAGTCACCCGTCTCTTCGAGGTGATCGACTCCCTCCACATCGCCCTCTCCAGCCACATTGGTCTCCGTACTAGGTGAGCTGACAACCGCGTCGTCGTCGTCCCAAATACCGCCTCGCCATTTCTTGTGCTCCGTGTTGAAGAAGGGCATGTCGTCCCAAAACGGCTGCACCAGCGTCTCGGCAATGACCTCCTTGATCCGGTTCTCAATCTGTCGTAAAATAATGGTGTACGTAATCTGCCTCGCGCTCACAATCGGCTCGATTGTCATTTCAATCTTTGGCATGCTGTGGAACGACAGCCATATTCTGTTACTTGGCGGGGGCTTGATCTTGAACAGCATGTGGCCCTCGAGCTTCTTAATGACCACTGCGAGAACGAGATCGACCTCGCGGACTTTGAAGCGTGCGCCCAGGTCTATGCGGGCCGTCGCGGCGACCTCCATTCTGAAGTTGCCGGTATACTTCACATCGGCTTCCATCACGCATTCTCCCTCAACATTCAAATCTTTGTGGCGCGGATTCGTGATGATAGGTGCAGAGTCGCCGGTATCGATGCGGCGAATAGCAATATTGGTGAGGAACGCAGGCCGCTTGACACGGGCAATCTTCTTGGTGAGCTTCTCACGAATCAAGTGCTCAAGGTCCGTCGTCCTGTAAATGCCTAGGAACACGCGACCAATCATGGCGTTCAGCCACCTTGTGGAAAGGTGCTCCTCGGACGAGTGCAGTTTCTGGACCAACGCAATGATGTTCTTGACCTCGAACTGCTTCGGCCTGGGCGCCTTCCTCTCAGCGCCAAAGTTTTGCTCCTGGTTACGGAGCATGGCGAAGTAAAAGTCCTCCTTGGCAGAACAGTTTTCGGAGAAGAGGTAAAACGGCTTGGAGAGCTGGCTGTCCGGTCCGACCTCGGGCCCATCTGACCTCCGCGACAAACACAGCGCATTCCTCTTGATGTAAAGCTCGCCTTCTGGTGTGACGTCTCCTCCCGAGTATATGCTAATGTCGTGGTGCAATAGCGATACCACGTGCCGGACCTCGAGTTGTTCATCGTCGTCAAAGAGCATCAAGTGCCCGTGTCTGTGGCAGGTTAGTCTCCGCAGTAGACGAGCAGTTGCAAACGGATCGCAATGAAGGTCGCATACCTCAGTACGACATAGAAGACATTGCCAGCGTTTTTGGGACGCTGGCTCAGCCCGTTCCTGTTATCCAAGGGGCCTGGCGTCGGTTTCCGCTCGAATATGCTCCTGTACATGGTCTGGTAGACGCTCTGGCTCGGCGCTGCGACGGTGGTCGAGCCGGTCGGGGTGGACCTCTCGATGGGCTTCGCGTTGATGCCCATGGGAGTGTACTCTCTGCACACGGCAAAGTACCCCGCCGCTACGTCGTTATCCTGCGCCGAGCGCTTCGTGGCCGCCGCAGTGGCATCGTCCTTGGCAGCTGCCTTCACGGCCTCGAGAGCGGTGAGGTCGTCGCCGGGCTGGACGATGGAGCCCGGACCGCCGGCGGCGGTGTTGGCGGCGTCAACGACAGCGTCGCGATTCGTGTCGGCATCCTGTCGGTAGGGGAGGGTGAAGTAGGCGTGGGCGAAGACGGTGAGGATCACCAAGGGCAGGAAGGTCAGGCCTCCTAGGAGGTAGGTGATGAGGAAGCCGGTCCAGCCCCCCATCGCGCGGTTCCCGGAGCTTTTGCTGGGTTGCTTCCCTCTCGCACGTTGTCTGAACTCCTTCACTCTTCGCGCGGCACTTGTAGCAGTGCTGCTAACGGAAGGACAGCAGGCGGAGAGGAGAGATAGGCGGGACCATCGGCGCTTAGGTCGTTTACGAGACGAAGAGTGTTCGGGCGGGGGGAGAGTCGTATTGGATCGAGGAAGCTTGTGGCGGCGGTTGGTGGTGGTGTTTGTGGAGCGAGAATGGAAGCTCTTTGTTTCAGGATGCAAGTCAACGGCAGCTTGGTGCTGTTTGGGAGGCTCAGCTATTCGGTAACTTTTTTTTGTGTGCGTGTGGTGGGCAATAGAAAGTGGACAAGATAGCTCTCGCGGATCTGGGTCTTGGCCACAGGGCGTTTCTGGACCGAGAAAATGGATCAGGTAAGACAATGGAGAGAGATATGCAGGTCACTGTGAACCTTGGGAACGTCCAATAGGCCGCTCTGACGCCGTCATGTGATGGTAGCTTTGCAGTCTTGCCCCTTGTGAAAGCTGGCCGTAAGCAACAGGCGAATGGATGGATGGGACGGAGGGCAGAGGGTTGCAGCACTACTCAGCAGACCAAAAGTTTCCTTTTTTACGGATGGACAGGAGCAAAGGAAGATGGTTCAGGGCGGATCGAGAGCCAAGGCGACCTACTGCGTAGAAGCTGTTGAAGAGAAAGTATTAAGTGGCCTTACGGTGTGCCTTCCAGATTGCCCGAATGTGGAGAGTGGAAAGTGGAAAGTGGAAAGTGAAGCGGTAATAGCCACTGAGCTGAGGGTTCCGAGTGACCCGCAAACCGCTGTTCCCTACCGCCTCTGGGCAAGTCTCCAAGACTCCAACTGCCCTGTGGCTCTCCGGTCGAGTCGGTAATGAGCATCCCTGCACCTCATCTTTCCCCTTTTACCCCGCGAGAAACAAGGAGAGGGGACCCCTGGCGAACAGTGAGGTCACTAAGCAGTAGTAGCTTCATACCAAGTAGCACTGGAAGAGTTCGGCTCTTGGGTCGCCTTTTCCCATCTCCTCACGATGTCATCAGTCACACACTCAATACACTAAACCGCCATCTCTACCTTGGTGCATGCGTCTGATAAGTAGTGCTTGTCTATTCTACCGATACTCCGTTGTTCAGTACAGTACACGCAAATCGGACGGAGCCGCGTCCGTCCAATCCTATCCACCCACCTTACTCAAAACAGTGGCCTGCCCTTGCCGTGACATCATAACCTTATCAATCATTTGTATCCTGCCTGAGGGCCGGTGCGCTTTACCCGCCATGCCGCCCTATCATCTTTAGACCGATCACCGATATCAACACCGACACCGTCACCGACCTTATCCATATTCCAGATCCAGGGTATCCAGCCAAACGCCCAGAATGACAATGACCACACCCGTAATGAAAGTATTATATCCGTACAAACTCGTACAACCTCACCACTCCAACGCGGCTCTTCCAGCCTTCGCAACCAACTCCCGAACGACCGGCTCCAGCGCGCTCTTCTCCGTCTTCAGCCGCGCGCCCTGCTTAACCCGCGAGTAAAACACGGGACAGTCTTTGCTATCGCACGGCACCTCATCCGCCGCCGGTAGCGCCGAGCAGCTCCGGCAGATCCTCACCACGTCCATGTACTTCCTCTCCTCGTCCTTGAGTCGCGTCTGCAGGTTGAATAACGACGAGGGAGCATCCTGCTGGCACTTGCCGCACAGCACGCCCTCCACCTGCATCTTGATATTGCACGAGATGCACGACGCCGACTTGAGGTACGACTCCAGCGTCTTCTTGCTGCCGAGCCCCCCAGCCGCCCCGAGCGTCTGGTCCACCCGCCGGATCCGCTGCACTTTGGGCATCTCGTCGTACCACTGCCGCACGTTGGCGCCCACCAGGTTGAAGATTCTTTCCAGCGGCGGGATGAGGTTCTTGGAGATGTAGTACTCCGCGTCCAGCTGCGAATGCGAGTCGTTGAGGAGGTCCTCGGGCGCTACGCACCGGTCGATCAGGCGCGCCCCCGGAGCCCCCGTGATAACGACGTACGGCACTCGTTCTCCGTACTGCGGCTCGGCGCGTGCGTCTTCGAGCATCTTCTTGGTGCTGATGAGCGCCCCCGGTGGTGGCGGGCCCTTATCGCTGTAAGTGCCGAGCTTCACCTCCCTCGCGTAACAAAAGTCCTGCACCGAGACGGACCCGCGCATGATCTTTTCGCACTGCTTCTGGAAGTAGGCCTTGACCTCGCTGAGGTTCGCCGTTTCAAACAGCAGCTTGAGGGCCTTCTCTTCAATCTTTTGCTCTGCCGGCGTGCCATCACGCCTCACCGTCTCAATGCCTTTGGCGTCGAACTCGGGCGTGACTTGATCCTTACTTTCGTACTTGTAACCCACGTAGCGCTTCTTCGCCAGGAGAACACACGGGTGATAGACCTTTTCAAACTTGAGCTTGATCGGCCTGGGGTTCATATCGGTGATGGTCTTGGCAATCTCGTTGCCAATGTCAAACGCCTGATCCTTGGTCCGGCCCTTGAGGTACACGAACAGACTGTCCGTGTCGCCGTAGACGACCTCCGCGCCCCATTGCTCCTGTGAATGAATAAATGCAATTGCTCGCTCGAGCGTTTCGCGGCCTGTCTGAACTATACTGTCGGCAATCTCCGAACAAGGCATACGGCCGGAGAAAGATGCCGATGTGTATCCGTAGGTAACGTTGGCCAGAAGCTTCAGCGCCAACTGCCTGTTATTCAGCAGCGCCTGCAACGTTTTATCGTCCTTGTCTTGCTTCATCCCGCTCTTGACCATGACTCTGGTCTCCAAAATCTCGCCAAGCATCTTTGCTAAGAGAGATTTCCGAATCTCAGGCCGGACGTACATCATTCCGTTGGGTGTGATGTTGATATGGTCCTTGAGGAGCTCCAGTAGCCTCTTGTGTCTCTGATACTCGGTAAAACCCATCTTGTTCATCCCCCGCCAATTG
Source organism: Colletotrichum phormii (assembly GCF_030913505.1). Classification (NCBI taxonomy): domain Eukaryota; kingdom Fungi; phylum Ascomycota; class Sordariomycetes; order Glomerellales; family Glomerellaceae; genus Colletotrichum; species Colletotrichum phormii. Next base: position 1,920,381 of record NW_026851445.1, on the reverse strand, counting down.
ACAATTCTGCCGAGGAATGTCGAGTAGCATAAGTTGTAAGCAATCATGACACTAGGGTACAGACTCTGAAAGTCGAGTACCAATAGCGGGCTGTTGTAAAAGTCGCTTTGAGGCTCCATCACCAGCGGGAGACATTCAAGGGCGTTTTGGCCGCCGACTTGTTTGCGACTGGGGGAAACTAGCATGAAGTTCTCGGGCTTCGCAATCCTGAACATGATGGACTCGACCTTGAACTGAGAACCGCGAGAGAAGACCGAGAAGAAGTCCACCCCTAACAGTCTGGCCTGCTCACTTGTTCGCGGGATGAGCTCGTTTGACTCCAATATCTGAATGTCGATCCTCGTTCGTGTCAAGTAGTAGCGCGTCAGCTTGTCGAGATCCCTCTGTCTACTGCTGTTGTACCACTGCGTCAGGGTTCTCCAGGAGTAGTGAGGAATGCGGCGGTGCAGAACGTGCCAGACGACGTTCTCCATGGTATACTGAAGCAAGTTCAATTCTCCCCTCATGGCTCGCCAAATATTGATCATGTGCCTGCCAGTCACGCGGATTGTCGACGTTGTGTTGAAGCCCCATCGATCGTTTTCTTTTCCGATGCGACCGTGGGAGTTACTCTTCATACGTGAAAACTCGTCACACAGATCGTAATCGTACTTTACTCGGGCTCGTTCGATGAGATAACCCCACGAGCTGCCATGAACCTCATACCCTGTCAGGATATCAGGATCGTGGTCTCTGACAATTTGTACCATGCGAACCATGACATCGAGCTCAGACGATTCCTCAATGACCTCTGCGGAAACATACCGCCGCATCCTCTGAGCAAGGGATCCGTCTGGCGATAGGACAACAACACCAGCGATTATACCCCCTGAAGCTTCCTGGCTGCTGCTGGCGGTGCCATCTGCTTTGATAGACCAGAATATGCACTGGATCTCATCCTCGTCGGGATTGGGAACAAATTTGCCCCTCGTGTTGACGTGAACCTCGAGGGCCATAGTACTCATGTACTGCGCCTCATGCTTGACGCTAGTCGACTTTTTCTTGGGCGAGTACTTGAAGCCATGCTTGTTTTTCGGGGTAGGCCCGTCGATCTGGGAGAGGTTGCGTCTTGTAGCTTGCGGGGTGCCCGTGATCTTTGCAGTAACGCTTTTTCGCTCTTTCTGTACGGGATGCTTCTTGTTCCACCAATCTTGAATTTCTTTGGCGCTTGGCGGCGGTTGACCTATCTCCCAGCTTCGGTATGAACACAAGCTTGCTTGGGCGTTGTAACGCACGTCGTTCTTGGCCTTATCGATGGGTGTGTCTGATTTAATGCCCATGCTGGCGGCAGATGTCCCAGTTGGGTCAAATTCCGCCAGATAGGGCAGAGTGTTGCTCTCGAGCCGGAATTCCCGGCCGGCATACTCCCTGGGACGAGCTGGGACGTCCTTTTCTTCACTATAGTAGGCATCTTGGTAAATCATGTCGGGAATCTGCAGGTCCTTCATTGTCGACGTGATAAGTTTGGGAGCCGGTGGCAGGACGCCAATCACACACTGGCGCTTTGCGGAGAAGGATCCGATCGCTGTCTGGATCCGATGGAGTACTGTTTCTGTTCCTGCTTCGGTCCCTGGCGAGTCCGTTGCAGGAGTAGCGATTCGGACCTTCTTTGCTGGAGTAATCGGAGTGGGCTTGCTTCGTGTCTCTTCGGGCGCTAGACTGAAGGAGACATGTTTTTGGGAATCCTTTTCAGCTTGTTGCGAAGCCCGGGGCTGGCTCATCTGACTCAATCGAAGCTTCGTGCCCGGGTCCTCCTGGCTTTTGACCACCGGAAAACCCAACAACTGGTTCGCCGCGGACTTGGAGCCTGCATTCTGAGATGATCGTGGCTTGTCTTGAGAATTTGGCGGCAACATCGTGACCTGATGCTTCTCGGAAGCTGTGCTATTGCTTAGGATGCCTTTGAGTGACGGTTTAGGCGTCACCGCATTGCACGCGGGAGTTACTGGAAGCTCGGTTCTTGGGCGTTTTGTAGAAGACACTGTCGCATGTGGAGATATAGATCGCTTGACCGATTCCGTGCGGCGGTGACCTAAGATTGATGGCTCGCTGAGTTTGGACACGAGCCCTTCTTCTTCAGCCATATCGAGCAGATCGTCCCAAACCGGCACCATTGGTGGGTTGCCAGTCTTCAACCTGCTGGCACAGACGCCTTCGTATAGCATCCCCAGCCCGTTGATGGTCTTCTTGATTGTCAGATCGACAGCGGCAGGTTCGCTTCTGGATCCAGTATCGCTAGTGACTGATGGCCTTCCCTTGATGCCAGTGCCTTTGATCTGACCATCCTGCCTCGTCTTCGGCTCGCCCATTTGAATAAGAGCCTCTTCGTCAGAATCGGCTGGATAAGGATCGTAATCATCAACTCCAAGATCGAGTACGCCTTGCTCGTCAACTTCGATACTGCTGGCCGGATTCTTGTTTGTCGGTACATGATTTGACGGCAATCCGAGGGCCGGCAAAAGGTTGGATGGATATAAATCCTCTACTGACTGGAGTGCAGTCTTCACGGCAGCCTCAAGCGGCGAATGGTCCACAAAAGTCTCAAAGCTCGGCGGCGCGGAGTCTTCCAACCCCTTTTCGCTTTCGACGAGCTTTGTGACTTCTTCTTTGTACTCTTCCTCGTGAATCCACCCTTGCGGTTGCGAGTCGCGCTTATTTGCAGACATTGACACCAAAGCTTCTGCAGGAAAGGGGCTGCTTCCTGGATCTGCATTTGGCATTTTCAACTTGCGGCGACGAGTCTCGTCCTTCCAGAGGCCAGCCATACTGTAAACAAGCTTGACATCTTCTGGGAGTGGTTTCAGACGCTCAACAAAGTTGTGGTGGAGCCGGCGCTCCTTCACCATTCGCCGGTTGGTGATGTGTTGGACGCAAATGTCTACCTCGATGGAGCAGTGACTGACCCTCGGTAGAGTCAGGCCATCGAGGACTCGAGTCTTGGGAATCATCCGGTCATGCCAAATGTGTTGCGAGTTTCCTTCTTTCTCAAATGAAGGGATCGGGCCTCTGAAGTATACATCAGATACATCCAAGTAGCCACACCCGTACAGATTGTAGTCGGTCATGAACTGTAGTAGGTACTGGAGATGGGCTTCGTAGGGTTGAAACTTCTGCTTGAGAATGACGCCTTGTTGAAGCAGGTCGGACAATCTTGTCATGACGATAGGATTGAACATGTAGATCTTCAGGAAGAAGCGGTATCCAACGTGGAAGCCGTAGAACGGCACCCCTTTGACAAGGGTGATGCGGGCGACGAACTTTGCATTTTCTCCGAATTGATCACGTCGATAGCTGACAGCCAAGGCGTGATCAATGGAAAGATGAAGTCGATAGATGTATGCGCCCACTTTTGTTAGTTAGCAAGGGTCCCTTAAGCGGTTCTTTTGCATGTTTACCATCTTCGGGCTCTAAGCTGCCCCGATACTCGACGTAGACGTATGGGAAGGCGCCATGGATATGAGCGCAAACTTTCTGTCCCGTTTCTGTCGATCCAAAAATCCTCACGACTGGGACCTTGGGACCCTTCTTCGCCTGTGCAGGACCGACATCATTCCGTAATTGAGGATCGTAATGCGTCGGCGTCGCCTGGTAGTGGTCGATGCAGTTCAGCCGAACGCGGAAAAGGTCCATGGTGGAGGATCAAAACACTCATGGAGGATGAGATGGTGGAAAGGAGACCAATGTCATGATACAGAATAAAAGCAGTCAGCTTGGTGCATGGCAAGACGGGTTCAATGACACAAAGAAGCGTATTCACGACGCGACTAGGTCATGTTGATGCAAGATCCGACGCGTGCCGGGCCAAGAGGGAACGCCCAGGGTCCGCGCAGTCATGTGGCAATACGCTTGACTCGGTGCTCCTTCAAGGCTTCCAGCAAACCGTGCTACCTCCCCTACTAAAGCAAGCGTGGCAAGGTGCCTTCTGGTGGGGCATTTTCCAGCAACCCAAAGCGTCCTACAGGCTTACCTTGTGGATGGATACCTTACCTTAAACCAAAAGGTGCTGCTAGTCGTCTGTTCAGCCAAAGACTTGCTGGGGAATCAACGTGAGGATTTTGATATTGGAGTAATTGAATTAGACAATCTTCAAATTAAAAGAACTTATAGGTGATTATGAAGGACAATAAGACCATTCGACGCTCAATTTCAAGTCATCCTTGCCATTCTTTGCCATCTAAGAGCGGCTGCTTACATAAGACACATCAGCACAGGTGGTTTTCCTGACCCAAATTCGCGACGTGAATGCGCCGTCGCCCGAACTCTCTCCAGCAACAACCCTCTCATAATCACAAACCGCCAAGATGCCGCCGCCACCACCGCCGAGAAAACCCGATCCCAAGGCGTCCGCCGCCGCAAAGGAGGAGAATATCTACATTCCCTCTTTCATCAGTAAACGTCCCTTTTATGCCGGCGAAGAAGGCGATGACCAGACCGATTACCTCGAGCATCAGCGTATCCAGAAGAAGAATGAGCAGTCGCAATGGTATGATCGCGGTCGCAAGGCCGGCCCAGCGGCCACAAAGTACCGAAAAGGCGCATGCGAAAACTGCGGCGCCATGACGCACAAAGCCAAGGATTGCCTCAGTCGGCCGAGAGCGAAAGGCGCAAAGTGGACCGGCAGAGACATCCAGGCCGACGAGGTCGTTCAGGACGTCAAGCTTGGCTGGGATGCCAAGCGTGATCGCTGGAATGGATACGACCCCAAGGAATATCGCAACGTCGTCGAGGAGTTCAACGAGATGGAGAAGCTGAGGAAACAGGCGTTGGCCAAAGGCGAGACGGGGGAGGAGGAACAGGACGATGGCGACAAGTACGCTGAAGAGAACGACATGAGCAAGCATCAAAGCACAGCTACGCGCCAGCTGAGAATACGAGAGGACACGGCGAAGTACCTGGTTAACCTGGACCTGGAATCCGCCAAGTACGATCCAAAGACGAGATCCCTTGTGGACAGCGGCGCAACCGTGGACAAGGCTGCGAATCTGTTTGCAGAGGAAGGTTTTATGCGCGGCTCGGGCGACGCCGGCGAGTTCGAGCAAGCACAGCGATACGCCTGGGAGGCCCAGGAGAAGAGTGGTGACACGACAAAACATTTGCAAGCCAATCCTACGGCCGGAGAATTTTACAGGAAGAAGGAGAAGGAAGAGGCCGACAAGAAGCGCGAAGAGCGTGAGAAGAAGCTCAAGGATCTGTACGGCGACAACTCGCAGTACACCATGCCCGACGAGTTGAAAAACGTCATCACCGAGTCGGAAAAATACGTCGAGTACGACGAGAGCGGTCTTATCAAGGGTGCGCCAAAGGTTATCGCCAAGTCAAAGTACCCCGAGGACGTCTACATCCACAACCACACATCTATCTGGGGCAGCTGGTGGTCAAATTTTCAATGGGGCTACGAATGCTGTCATTCGGTTGTCAAAAACAGTTACTGCACGGGCGAGGAGGGCAAGTTAGCTTGGGAAGCTTCTGAACGGCAACGCACGGGAGCCTCGTTAGCACTCCAGATGGAGCAGCAAGCAGAGATTCCCAAGGCGGATGACACCCCGGTGAACAAGCCGGCGACCAAACGGACAGCGGAAGAGATGATGGGCGGTGTCACGGAGGAAGAGATGGAGGAGTACAGAAGAAAAAGGACAGCGGCGAACGACCCGATGGCCAAGTTCCTGGGCAAGGATGAATTGGTCTAGGCTACCTAGATATTTAGGCATGGCTTATGAGCATTGCATTGGACAAACATGATACCCATTTCCCTGTCAAACGTTCGCATGCAAGACGATGCCTTGAGGTGGTGCCCTGAACTGAACAAGAAAAGACTTTTGTATAACATTCATTCGTGGTATCCGTATTTGATGCAATCATTCCATTTTGCCTCTGGCGAACGCCGTGACTATAAACACCCCGATGATCCCAATGGTTGGTATTTGGTATACCGACCATTCCCAGAGTTTTTTTGACCAATACTTAGCATAAATGGCGATGCATTTACTCGTCGTCCTCCTCCTCGTCACCACCGTCACCCTTGGACTCAGCGGCAGCGGCCTTCTTTCTGCGGACACGGCCGGGGCGGCCACCACCGAAGGGCGAGGTGAGAGCGAAGTCGATGTGCTTCTGGGAGTCGAGACGGACGATGAAGGAGGGGACGTTGACGATCTGCTTGCCGACGCGGATGTGACGCTGGCGGATGAGGACACGGGCGTGGTGGATGGACTTGGCAAGACCGAGCTTGTAGACGCAAGTCTGGAGGCGGCGCTCAAGGAAATCCTCGACCTTCAGGGCCAGGACGTAATCGAGCTTCATGCGGGACTCGTCGAGAACACCGACGCGCACGAGACGGCGAATGAGGGCATTGCCTTCGAAGAGACGCTTGGGGTCCTTCTCGTCGAGGGTCAAAAGCTGACTGTGGTGTTTGTTAGCCCAAAGGATGTTCCACGCGACCACTTTGCGACAGCCAAAAGAACATACCGGGCAGCACGACGAATTTTGGAGAGGGTAAGCTGGACACGCCAGACCTCACGCTTGTTGCGGAGACCGTACTCGCCAACGAGTTTAAGCTCGGAGTCACTATTATCGTATCGAAGTCAGTGGTGTGATTCACGACTTAAACAGAGCAAGCTCTTGTTCAGTGGCCGGAGAATACTGACAGACGGGCGGCCTCGAAGGGACGGTTGGGGACCTTGGAGGTCTTGGAGTAGGTGAGGCTATTGCGCAAAATCGAATTAGCATATTGGTTTCTGAGATGCGACTGCGAATCAGTCTACTTACGGCGCCATCTTGCCGACTCGTCGATATCCTTCGAATTGTGGTTGACGAAGAAAGCGAAAAGGAAAAAAACAAGAGCCTCTCGTGAAACTTGCAACACTCAATGCGAAAAATGGCTGTGGGGAGCGAGGGCTGACTAGCGCCTGTCAAAATGCGGGTCCTGTTCGCCTAGGGTCACGTGCAGTGCCCTTTTCCACAACGAAAAAAGAATTACGGGACTGAGTCAGCAGAGCACACACACGTCGCCGATTTTTTGCCTTGCCTGTTGTGTCTGGAACTTCGTGATCTTTTTCAAGACCCGACAACACCATCACCAAATTCCGCCCTCTACGACAACCACTCCGGCAAAATGGGTCACCCAGCGGGTCTTCGCGCGGGAACGCGCGTACGTATTACCCAGCTACGAATTATCTCGAGATTGCGGCCGGATTGCTGACGGTTAGCTTGCAGTATGCGTTCAGCAGAAACTTCCGTGAGAAGGGTATGATCAAGCTCTCCACGTACCTTCGCCAGTACAGAGTCGGAGATATCGTCGACATCAAGACCAACGGTGCCGTCCAGAAGGGGTAAGCGAACAAACCCGCCCTCGAATTCGAATTGCGACAATTGGAAGACTCGAGGTCTTAGTTGGGAGGAATTGCGAACATGGGCGAAATACATCGAGGAACAGAGGGCTGACTTGTCGAATTACAGTATGCCTCACAAGGTCTACCACGGCAAGACCGGTGTCATCTACAACGTCACCAAGTCCGCCGTCGGTATCATCATCTACAAGAAGGTGAAGCACCGCTACATCGAGAAGCGGATCAACATCCGCGTCGAGCACATCTCCCCCTCCCGTTCGAGAGACGACTTCATCCGCCGCGTCAAGGAGAACGCCGTCCTGAAGAAGAAGGCCCAGGCCGAGGGTAAGGCCCTCACCCTCAAGCGCCTCCCTCTCATGCCCCGTGACGCCCGCACCGTCGACTTCAAGGAGAACAAGCCCCAGACGGTCACCCCCCTCCCCTACGAGACGACGATTTAGAGTGTCTTTTGGGCGATTTGTGGGTTCTTTTGCATGTGGTGTTTACGTGAGGAACGGAAGAATTCTAGCATGGAATGGCATCACGTTTTCGGCAACGTCCATAGGGAATGGGAAAAAAAAAACCAATGACACTTCATCGTTCACACCTGCACGAGGAAATGCTTCCTGTGAGACCCGTTGGCCCCTTTGCGATCCTGCCGCGATGCCTCGGGTCCTGTCATTGTCAGGTCGGAGGCACTGGCACAGGTTCTGGTGTATGGTGTTGTGTGCTCGCGGGAAACAAGGTCAATTCGGGATGCCTGTGAAAGGCAGGCGAATAGTTGGCTCTGCTGCCAGCCGGGCCCTCATGATACCCTCAGTCAAATGATGAACACGACCTATGATCATTTACCGTGTGCAAACATGTCATTGTGAACCGCGCCAGTGTTGGAGCCGGTGCATCAACAAATTCGGATGGGGTCAACTCCTTCAATTGACTTGAGCTATTGGTACTCTGTAAGCTAGTGGCCAGCAAGTTGTTAACCTGTTACCCTCAACATCAAATACATGTGAAATGGATGTGTGTGATCATGTCAGATTCTCTGTTGTTGAACTCTACTCATTTTACAAGACATTCAAGAGCACCAGCTCGTATTTGAGGGTCGAGTCCTAGCCACTGACACGAGCTTATTAGTTCAGATATGATACATGCAATGCGCTTCTGTGACTACGTTCCAGAAGCAAAACTATAACTTCTACCTTTCTTCCACGTTAGTTAGAACGGAACTACCAATCAATGCATTCCCCCACTGCTTCTTCCTGTTAATTACTCGAATTATCTGGGAGAGCCGTGCAATGTCCTCTCCTTCATCAGAATCCAACGCTCATTTACTGACAGCGCAGGGGCCTTTTGAGCCAACTCTGGTGGCATGAACCCCACCATTATCGTCATTGGATTAGATCGGACAGGCATCGGCCTGTGGCTTCAGGTGCTTTGCCTGCGCTGGGACGCTGGAGGGGTGACACTGACACCGCTGCGTCCGCCGGATTAGCATTGTTCCAGATCTCATGCCCAACCTAAACCAAGTGGAGGATCGCAACTACGACGACGGCTTGGCGCAATCCCCGGAGCTTGCGCATGTTGCAGAACCCAGCCACACTCGAGCTGCTCTAGACATCTTGGGAGCTTGGTCAACGCTGACGACTCTTTCCCGTCTCTCCCACTTGGCACGGAAGTCGCTCACGATATCTTTTCCTCCTCCAATTTATACGGATCCTTTCCCCCAGATCTTACCCTGGGCTTCACTGCGACTCTTGGGCAGCATTGCGTGCACGTGGAGCTATCTCCTTAAACCGCCAGGAGACGTCATTTCCTCGAACCATCCGAAACCCCCATTAAGCGCCCTTCACCTCCGACAAACACCAACGACCCCGCGCACGAAAATCGCCCATCATGGCTGCCGTGCCCGATACCAGGCATACCAAGTCCGTCACCCTCAATTACCTTGAGACTTTGTGGCCCAATCAAGGCTGTCTCTCCGCCTTTGCAACAGTGCACTGACATGCTGTGAAGGACCGACCAGGAGTTGGCGATCAACATCAAGAAGGCCACGAACCCCGACGAGACGGCGCCGAAGCGGAAACATGTGCGCAGCTGCATCGTGTACACATGGGACCACCGGTCTTCCCATGCCTTCTGGGCCGGGATGAAGGTGTAAGTGAATACAGTTGTAAGTCGGGTTGGGTCGACCGCTGACAGGCAGTGCCGCGTTGTAGCCAACCTATTCTTGCCGACGAAGTGCAGACCTTCAAAGCTCTGATCACGGTCCATAAAGTACTCCAAGAAGGACACCCGAACACACTGAGGGAGGCTATGGCGCAGAGAAGTTGGATCGACAGCTTGAACCGTGGTATGGGCGGAGAGGGAGTGCGCGGATACAGCCCTTTGATCAGGGAATACGTTTACTACCTCCTGGCGAAGCTCTCTTTCCACCAGCAGCATCCCGAGTTTAACGGTACCTTTGAGTACGAGGAATACCTCAGCTTAAAGGCTATTAACGATCCCAACGAGGGGTACGAGACAATCACAGACTTGATGACGCTGCAAGATAAGATTGAACAGTTCCAGAAGTTGATCTTCTCGCACTTCCGTCATGTTGGAAATAACGAGTGTCGCATTTCCTCTCTCGTGCCCCTCGTGCAGGAGAGCTACGGCATTTACAAGTTCATCACAAGCATGCTTCGTGCCATGCACTCGAGTAAGTTGCATCGGACCCCCTCCCCCCTTGGCAGACAAGGGTGATTTTGCTAATCGGGTACAGCCACCGGCGACGTCGAGGCGCTTTCGCCCCTACGAGAAAGATACGATGCTCAACATTACCGCCTCGTCAAGTTCTACTACGAGTGCTCAAACCTGCGCTATCTGACCAGCTTGATCACGATTCCCAAGCTGCCACAAGACCCTCCCAACCTGTTGGCGGAAGACGACGAGGCACCTGCACTTCCGGCGCGCCCGAAGCAGGAAATTGAGAGACGCCCCACTCCACCCCCTGAACCGAAATCACAGGAGCCAGATGATATTTCCGAATTCTGGAAGAACGAGCTGGAGCGCCAGAACCGAGAGTACGAAGAGCAGCAGAGAGTTCTTGAGGAGCAACAACGTCAGCAGATGTTGATGCAGCAGCAGGCGCAGCAGCAGGCGCAACGGGACTTCGAGGAGCAACAGCGGCAATTGGCGGAGCAGCAGCGCAGGGAGCAGGAGGCTCTGATGCAGCAACAAATGCAGTATCAGACCCAGGGTCGGCTCGCTGAGTTGGAACAGGAGAACTTCAATGCGAGGGCCCAATATGAGCGTGATCAGCTTATGCTCCAGCAATACGACCAGAGGGTCAAGGGTCTGGAAAATGAGTTGGCACAGATCCAGGGACATTACGGCCAGCAGATCACGAGCAAAGATGAGCAAATCAGAGCTTTACAGGAGCAGGTCAACACGTGGCGGACGAAATATGAAGCGCTCGCAAAGTTGTACTCCCAGCTTCGCCACGAGCACTTGGATCTGCTCCAAAAGTTCAAGTCTGTGCAACTCAAGGCTGCCTCGGCTCAGGAGGCCATTGAGCGGCGAGAGAAGCTTGAACGAGAGATCAAGACAAAGAACCTCGAGCTTGCTGATATGATTAGAGAGAGAGACCGCGCTCTCCATGACAAGGACCGTCTGCATGGCGCCAACAAGGATGAGCTCGAAAAGCTCAAGCGAGAGCTGCGCATGGCTCTGGATCGTGCCGACAACATTGAGAGAAGCAAAGGAAACGAGCTCTCAACGATGCTCTCCAAGTACAACCGTGAGATGGCCGATCTTGAGGAGGCCCTGCGTCTCAAGTCTCGTGCTCTGGACGACGCTCAGGCCAAGATCAGGAATGGCGATTCAGACCTTGAGCAGCTTCTCCGCGACAAGGAGGAGGAGCTGGAAGTTTACAAGGCTGGCATGGACCAGACGCTTATCGAGCTCAATGAGCTGAAGTTGAACCAGGGCGATACCGACACCGTCATTGACGGTCAGATTGACGCCTTGATCATGGCCAACCTGGACAAGATCAACGATATCATCGACTCTGTGCTGCAATCCGGTGTGCAGAGAGTTGACGATGCGCTGTACGAGTTGGACTCGACGATGCAGGCCGGAAACCAGAACGCATCGCCATCCTACGTGCTCTCGCAGATTGAAAAGGCCTCGTCCAGCGCCATGGAGTTTGCTACGGCATTCAACAACTTCATTGCCGACGGTCCCAACGCGACGCACGCCGAGCTTATCAAAGCCATCAACGTTTTCGCTGGCGCTCTTGCGGATGTGTGCAGCAATGCCAAGGGTATCACCCGCCTGGCGACCGACGAGAAGAAGAGCGATGCTCTGATGAACGGCACTCGGCAATCCGCTTCTTCCACCGTCAAGTTCTTCCGCGGCCTTCAAAGCTTCCGCCTGGAGGGCATGGATCCCATTCAGAAGACCGATGTCGTCATCAACAGCAACAACGAGGTGCAGATGAACCTTCAGAAGCTGAACAAGCTCGTCGAGACGTTCGCGCCCAACACTGGCAAGCTCGCAGGCAAGGGCGACCTGGGCGACATTGTCGATTCCGAACTCAGCAAGGCGGCCGATGCCATTGCCGCTGCTGCTGCTCGTCTCGCCAAGCTGAAGAACAAACCCCGCGACGGATACTCGTCCTACGAGCTCAAGGTCCACGACGGCATTCTCGATGCCGCCATGGCCATCACCAATGCCATCGCGCAGCTGATCAAGGCCGCCACGGTGACGCAGCAGGAGATTGTCCAGGCGGGCCGCGGCTCGTCGTCGAGAACCGCCTTCTACAAGAAGAACAACAGATGGACTGAAGGTCTCATTTCAGCCGCCAAGGCCGTGGCGAACTCCACCAACACCCTGATCGAGACCGCAGACGGCGTCTTGTCGAACCGCAACAGCCCCGAGCAGCTCATCGTGGCATCCAACGACGTGGCAGCCTCCACGGCTCAGCTCGTCGCCGCCAGCAGAGTCAAGGCTGGCTTCATGTCCAAGAGCCAAGAGAACCTCGAGCAGGCCAGCAAGGCTGTCGGTGCCGCATGCAGGGCCCTCGTGCGCCAGGTGCAGAACATGATCAAGGACCGCAACGCGGAAGACGAGGCGGTCGACTACTCCAAGCTCGGAGCCCACGAGTTCAAGGTCCGGGAGATGGAGCAACAGGTACGTTTAATATTGATTCGCGGCGTGAACTATGCCTACTGCCGTGGGATGCTGGTGGCCGGAGACAACTCCGTCGCAGCCATGCTCGTCATTTGCGGCTAGTGCCTTGCTTGGCGACCGAAAGTAGAAAAGAGAAATGCTGACGCGTGCGGCGCTACCACTTTTAGGTCGAGATTCTGCAGTTGGAGAATTCCCTCTCAGCCGCAAGACACAGGCTAGGAGAGATGCGCAAGATCTCTTACCAGGAGGACTAGGGGGTTGCGACGACGACGACGACGTAGACTTGAGCTGCGGTAGCGGCAGGTCTCGTTTTTACATTCCGCGGCCCGGAGTTGGACTTCGACGGGAGGGAGAGAGAGAGAAAAGGGGAGAGCGAAATCTTTTGTGGATTGCGGGTCGCCGCCCTTTACTTGCAGTTCTATCTGGAATCATCATACCTCGGTGTACTTCGGTCGTTTCTTCTTCGCAAAAGGGAGGGGGTGGTGTTTGTTTATTATTTGAACATGCCTTCTTCATTGAGGATACATCTCCCCCATTCGCGGTAGGTTAATTCCGGAGTGGGGGCGAAGATCTTTCTCGTGAGGTGATGGGAGTATAGGTCATCATTTGATAATAATTTTTGTTGAACCTATCTACATACCCCAACGTGATTACCTAGATGTGCGTGAGAGTTTACCCAGGATGGGGGGGACTAGAAGATTTGACGAAGATGATAGTGGGAGGAAACTTACGGTACATTCTAGCCTTAGCCTTTGTACCTCCTGCCTCCTTAACCCGGTCTCCGGGTCTCCGGATCTATCTCCGGATCTAGGTATTCCCAGATCTCGTCTCCCTTCAAAAGGTGCGTGGGTATGTAAGCGTGGCTTTTTTTTTCTCGGCTTTCCTCTCATGGCTATGCGAGGCTTTGAACCTCATCCCTCTACTTCACCTCGTGATGGTGGACTCGGAACGCGACGGATTCAGGGTGTCATGCTCCGGACTATCTTCCCTGGAGCCATAAGAATCGTGGTGTGGTTGTCCTAGTAGCGATCACGCATGGCAAGGCAAGGCTGAAAACGGACGAAGTGAGAGGGAACAAGAGTGGCACGCACGCCCTTCTTCCATCACGATATGATCCTTCAGCCCTTTTTTCAAGCCCCTCCGTTGGAAGTAGACCAAGGCTAAAAAGTAAGCTTAAATATGTAATCTTTGGACGCCTCTTCCGCCTTGGACACCCTCTTCCACTCCTTCACCCCCTATGATAATCCGGTAGAGGGAACACGTCCGATTATGTGGCTTTCCCTTTTCCTACACCATACCATGCCTTACCTAGAGTTCGTGAAGATAACCTGGGACTTAGAATTCTAGAGCGGGTTTATGTCCGGGGGGTTGCGCGTGGCTTGAACTAAAGGACGACGAACCTTCCCTCTCTGCCCCTCCACCAACTGACTGCCAAAGCCAACCCGAGAGAAGCACCTCACCTCAGAGAGATGGATAGGTATCTCGAGACGACGGTTGAAGTACCTCCCGCCTCGTCAACACATCCCAAGCTTCACAGACTAGACTCGAGAAATGGTCCCTGGAATTTCGGTTGGCACTGTGGGTTTTTGGAATCATTTCCTACGGAATCATCGGGAACATGATCCGGTTAGGGTTTTTGAGGAGAATGAGGGAATGACGATAGTATGTTATCTCCTTCACATATCAGATGTAAAGGATGTCTCACTAGTTTATTTGGAGTGTTGGAGATGGTACTCCAAGGGGACTTGGATAGATCTCTCCATGGTATCTCATTTGTATTGGAGGTAGTTCATTGCAGCCCAAATTTCTCGTAAGCGAATCTTCATTACTCCTGCTTTGGAAGTTTGCTACAATTTCTCACGACATCAGGCATTTTCTGTGCCCACCATCTTCACCCCTCATCCTTCCCTCAGGCGAGGCGAACAGATCAAAAGAAGCCAGCTTCATCGGCATCACCGTAACAGTCGGATACGCAGGATACCCCACTCGTTTTACATTCTACTCTTCACGCAAAAAAAAAAAAAGAAGGGGGGCGTATATCCAACACCCGTGAAAGCCGTCCGACCCGTCTGAGCAAGCTCCTAGTGCCCCCCCTCCCACATCCCTAGATCATTCCCGCCCCGATCCAATCGCTAACGTTCCAGCTGTCACTGTTGAAAACTAGTCAAGTAAAAACCCACGCAGTTCACGAAACAAGTGTTCTCCTACTCCCGCCGGTTCTTCCCCTCGCGGCCGCCTCTTGTCTCTACGGAGTAGACTAGTCTTCTTCTTATTTTCCTGACGGCAGTCCTGTCTCACTTTCCTCTCCTCCTGCGGTCGAGCTTTACGTTTTGCGTCGATGCGGCACGCGGCTCGCGGCTTGGTAATTCTCCACACCGAAGCCGTGTAAGCGAGCCAGCCGACAACAAGCCCAACGACGGGAAGTAAGGTCGGTAGCGCTGGGCTCTCTACCTAGACCTCCCCTCTCAGACACTTGACTCAGGTCCAAGTCGTCCGAGATCCCGCGTTGACTCAGACACTAGAGTTCCCGCGCCGGCAATAAGCCTCCCGCTGCTTCGGAGAGGGGCCCGGCTCCCCGAGATTCTGGCGTGGGCCCCCACCCTCGAAGTTGCAGTCCACCCTCCCGAGGGTTCCCGGGGTCTCCGCTGTCCGTCCGAAGTCGAGAACTTCAACTTCATCAGCGGGGCCCGTGGCTTTCGTTGGCTTGAGAAGGACCCCCCTCTGTCGGGAGATGCCCACCTACGCCTCGCCCTCTCGTGTGTTCCAGAAGAAAGAAAATGGTAGGTAGCTACAATCTCATCGGGTGCTAGTCAGTAAGCAGTAATGCGCTCGTTCTCGACCCCTCTACGATGTATCTCTCTGGATGATGCAAGCGGAGAACAGACTGGTTCCAGGCTGTCCGCACCGACGCTATGGGCACGATCGAGAACCCAGAGCATTTTCCTATTCCGTTCATCAAACGTTCACCAAGACTTAGTCCACCAGATTACCCCAGGGTCCGGAAAAATAAGGGCAACCTAGGATGACCTAGTCTGGTAGTAAGAAAAGAGGTATGAGCGTCAAAAGCTCGCCTATCTAACGAATTGAAGGTATTCTGGCTCGTTTCTTTTGCCTGCAGTAAGAGACGATGGTTACCATCAATAACAATTATCCGTAAAAGGAGCGACTGGAAGGCGAGCATCATCCCTACCGTGGCCTCTTGAGGGCCGATAGGGCTTCTTTGATTGATGGCTGTGCGTGCTCTCTCCCGGTTCGAAATCAGTCGCCCTTCATCGCCAAGGAAGCAGACTCGGGAAAAGAGCCTTCACATTGGCGGAAGCCCGCTGAAGGCGGCCAGGAGGAGATGGTCACCGGGCTCCTGGTGAAGAATGGCTTCTTTTGTTGAGTTAGCGTAAGCTTTGGCGCCTTCATCCTGCTCAAGATTGTGTGCCATCTTGCCGAGACGCCAAGGTTAAATGAGACGCCATGTTAGTCCCAAAGAAACCGTTTGCCTTGAGTTATTGACACGGTTTGATGAAAGTCGAGGCGTTTCCTCCCTGGCCGAGACGTCTTGCTTTTCTCCCTTTGATCCTGGTCGCTTAGCCCTGCTCGGAGGCCACGAGATGAAGGTTCGGTCCCGAAGTCGAGCCGGACGAGGGGCACCCTCACAAACAAGGAAGCACAGGTGATATAGAGTACTAGGGGGAGCGATGAAGTGAGCCTGCAAGCAATCCGATTAGGAAGCATCCTTGGATTTATGAACGGCGACCAAAAGACTTGAGGCGGGGCAGTCCAGGGGTTGCTAGCAGCCACGTCGAATATGGCTGCTGAAAGGCTCGGATCGCAGCCTGTCACGGATCCACGATCTTTGTGATAGAAGAGAGTTGTGCGACCACACGTAAGTGATCCATTCTTCGACCAAGAGCCTTCGAAGCGCGGCCGTATATGTCGCCAATCGCCTTGTCTCACAGAGGGCGCCTGTTCAGCACGTATGTCAGTATTCTCGCACGATGAATCTCCCAAGTAACGTAGTCTCGTGCGTATCTCGAGGGCGGCACAGTACGCCATGTCGGCTAACAACAACAAGGTTGTGTACAGCCACCTCGTCGAACGCGCGCCTAGCGCCAATCTGTTGCCTGTAGCTGTTAACGCTATGCGCTTCCTCGTGTGTTACTGACTGCTGCCCTGCAATAAAGTGATCGGCGACTATGTCCCCCGTCTTCCTGTCCCTACCAGGCTAGAGCAGATTGGAATTTGAAATATTCCCTGTCTCGACC
The DNA here is from genome assembly GCF_030913505.1 of Colletotrichum phormii. NCBI lineage: Eukaryota > Fungi > Ascomycota > Sordariomycetes > Glomerellales > Glomerellaceae > Colletotrichum > Colletotrichum phormii. The sequence continues at coordinate 1,903,592 of NW_026851445.1, read as the reverse complement.
GTTGCTCTGTGTCAAGCATCTTGCTTTAGTGTTAGAAATCGGTGCAGCGAGTAATCTTGTCGATTCCTTCCCGCAACAAACAAGACTTGCGCTTCAGATCTGCTCTCCTGTCCTTTGCTTCCTTCCTCTTAGGGGTTGATAGTAAAAAGCCAAGGACCACTGCCACCTACTGCGTTCGTATCGGCAACCCTTGCGAGCCAAGACGCGAACCAGGTAGAGGGAGTAGCTGAAGGCACTCAGAAACTCGATCCAGCCTGTGAAGTTGGACTTCCACTAGGGCAGGGCAATGAGGAGAACATCGGACCGTAGCTACGACGGGATCCCGGTCTGGTGGTGGGGTCCGAGGGCGCTCCAGTCACGCAGCGCATGACTGTCACAGCTCCAGGGCGGCCGCCTGTCTTGGCAAGGATAAGCAGTATAGGGTCAAGTACCGGGTTCGTGACAGTTGGGGGCCGTCTGTGTGGCTTTCGGTAGGAATGTCAACACTGACCCTGAGGGTGATCCGTCGGACAGAAACCAGGTGCCGCTAGTTGGTCATAAACGTCTTGCGGAAGCCGTCGGATGTTGCCTGGTGGGGTTCAGGCGACTCCGTTGTTGTTTCCTCCCTGCTTATCTGCGGATATTTCCCAGGCGTTTCTCTCGCGCGTATGGTGTCAGTGGTCGTCATGGCGGCGGCCAGGGCGGACGATTCTCGCAGATCCTGGGGTCTTCATGTCTGTTCGAGGCGGTGACGGTTTCTTGCTCTCGAGGCGTACAGTTTGTTGGTCACTGTGTCGAAACTGGGAGCATAGGTGAGTTGGAGGATACGGAATGAGCCGTGTGCATATCTTGGAAGTATCAGCCGATAGTTGCGGTCTGCGGCATCGTTCTACTCGACAGATGATGTCGGTGAGTGAGGTGGCTTGTTCTGCCGCGATCAAATTAAAAATAAACAGCATACACTACGATTAATTTGAGGGAGGGTATACCCGTGAATGACTCCGACTGCCCCCCCCGTTGCCGGGCCTGTGGCTGCAGACTGCGGGATGTCGCAAGTCAGGGCAAGTGGGGGATGTGTACAGATGCCACAAGTGTCTGGATGCCGATGGAGAAGGCTGGACTAGTGACATTATCTCTTTCCATTTCTTTGCTCTCGTCGGTGAAGACAAAGCTTGGAAGAGAGAGGGAAAGAAGGGGGAGCAGGGAAGAGGCTAGCAAGGACGCAACCAAATTTCCCTTCTTGAGCCAGCATGCGTCGCATGAAGCGAAGGCAGGGATGAACGACAGCACTGCGTTGATGCAGACTGAGCGGACCGCCCGCACATCTTGAGTCCGAGGTGGTGGCTTAACCAAAAAGGCCCCCAGTCAACCAACGCGCGCTCTCTCTCTCTCTCTCACTTGGAGCGCAGCGCAGCCTTCTCCCTGCCTCGATATCATTGGTGTTGCAGGGAACTCGGGCCCATAAAAGTGCCAGATCCAGGCGTCGATATCGACCAATGCGGGGAGATGTTTGCTGGCGCGGCTATGGCATTGGTGGCTTTGTTCTTGCGGTCAGGTTGTCCTGCATTGTCAGTGGGAGGGATGTGCCCACCATATCAGTCTCGATATGAGTTGCAATACGAGAGGCGTGGCAGGTGTGGGTGGTAATTCTCCTAGCGTTCTTGGGGGCTTCTTCGTCTTCTACTTCTTTCGTTTTGTTTCGTGAGGATGTGGTGATGTTTTGCGATAGCTCGCCCGCATATCTGAAGGGTGAGACAGCAGATTAAGATTTGGGGAAAGAAATGGGGCCCGTGGAACGCACCAGTGGGCAGGGACGGAGTTGCGTGAGTGGCTCCCTGTGAGGGAGGAGACACGGGGGGGGGCTATAGAACCCGTCAAGTCCAAGGTTCCTTCCGACCCAGATGGGACGATCTGTGCGTCCTTGTACAAGGCACCCATGTCTACATCCTGGCTGAGGCTGAACCAATAGGGTTTAGCCCGGTTGCTAATCTCGACGACCCTCGTCTAACCCCCCAATCATGCAGCCAACTTACCAACGTTTGCTCCTTCTTGCATCTCTCGGTAACCAATCCTAGTTGCCTACTCCAGAAATCACCGTTGGAACATCGAGGTTCCTTTGTTGTTTGCTCTCTCCGCCAGGCCTGTTCCATGCCTCTTCCAGCATCACATGGCTCAGGTTTGCTCCAGCTGTCTTCACTGGCGTGCGTGGTCATCGACCTCTGCATAATCTGACAGGGTCGAACGCGTAAAGGGTAAGTGTGCAAGTACTTTGTATTCTTTTGCCCCAAATTGCTTCTTTCATGATTTCTAATCGACACGCCTATCCTAAAGTGATCCAGCCACGTGAAATGATGGTCACGACGCAAGAAACGGTAAGGCCATCACCAAATCCTAGTCCCTACCATTTGCTTCCCACCGCCTTTCCATAGCCAGACTGTAGTCCTCTTGCGCCTAGAGAGGCGGTCAACCCATTGCTGAAGACCAGCAAGCAGCTCCTTTGAGTCGGCCCCTAATGTTTCAGAAGAATGAAGAATTCGTCGTTTGCCCATCCTACCCTTGACTCTATCATAGTAGCCCCATTGCAGAAAATGGCCCCCAACTTCCATCCTTTGCTGACCTCAATTTGCCTCCCATGCATGAACCCGAACAAATAGGGGAAAAAAACAATCAAGGCGAAATTTCATTTTTCCTTCTTGGCTGTGACCGCATCATCTCCCACCCCGTTTGGGCTGCCTCTCATGTTGGCTTGGTCAAAGTCGTAGTTGGCATCGTGCCTCTGGCGGAAAAGCTCGTCGAATGCCTGGTCATCGAGTGACAATGCCTGAGGCGAAAGCGTCATAGTTGTGAAAGAGTCGTTCATGGTGAACTGTTCTCCTTGGACACCTGTGTCGAGGGATTCTTGCGGTGTGAATAACCCAAGGCCATGGACATGGTCTGGCGCTGAATGTTGAAGCGCCTCGTGGTACGAATTGCTGTTGAAAGATCCGTTGACAACTAACGAATCCTCCCGACGTGAATATTCATCAGTGGCGTTCTCCGCTGGAAAGCAGATAATGTTTGAGCCATGGGTTGACATCCGTGTCATTCCCCCGTCTTTTTCCATGGGATCTGCGCGCTGTGCCGCTATTGACGAATACGCTGGCGGACTAGAAAGGAGTGCAGCACCATCCCGAGAAAACCCATCGGTTTGGACGTCAAAATTGATGTGCTGTTGATTCATCACCTGGACATCTAATGTCGTCGGTTGAAAATTGCTTTGCTCCTGTAGCAGAGCATTGTTGAGATGATGTTGATGCTGGCCAATAGTGGGAGCTGCCTGGGAGAGCTCTGTGTTACGTCGGCTCTGACCTGCTGGTCAAGATCAGCATTTGAAAAGTCTTTTTGACGATCGTACGACTCACCCGGATCATAGTGATAGACTGTGCAGTGCTGATAAATCTCTTCTTGATTCGTGACTGCAGAGAGGCTGACCAGCGGCATTGGTGCTCGCACCTTTTGCCCCTGAGCATCTCGTACGCAGTAGGCGGCCTGGAATTGGTGAGGCTGACCGACCTCAGAAAGCTCCCAACTCCCGTGCGGGTACGTTCCGGCAGACGTGAACATTTCGAGATCATGACGCGGCAAGACTTCGTTCATCCCCTGGGCTCTCAAAACAACGCGGGATTCCGGCGGTGATGGTTCCTCATTGTGAGACATTGTGTCTTGAAAGGACGGCCACACGAGTGTTGGTGAAGGTGAAGCGGTAAGTGTGGTGTAAGTGCTTGTAGGGATGATGGGGAGTCTAAAGTACAAAAGACAAAAGATAATAGGGATTTGGTAAGATGAGGTCAAAATAGCTTTTTGTGGGCGTGATGAGAGAAGAAAGAAGAGACAGCACAAGATTGTATAAGCTAAAAAAAAATTGCCCCTTGATCGAATGCAGCGCTCGCGATAACATCTGGAGGAGACTTTTGGGTAAAGGTTGGCCCAAACACTGGAGTATTTGGTAGACAAGCGTGGCAGGAAGACACCAAACCAGGGAATTGCAGCTCGATCGCCTAGTCGCCTAAGCCTTATTAAGCTAGCAGATCTTGCACAATGTGGTGCGGCGGGAAATTCTCGAAAAGAGGCTGCAAGTCAACTGTTGCCTCGTCACCGGCAAATGTTCCATCTTGTCGTCAAAACTTCGTAAAGGCAGTTTGGACAGCTCGTACAAGTCTGCGGCTGTGATACGCTAGCTTACGACTTGATTGAAATGCAGGTACATGTCGTCGAGCACGGGCGATGTCATACTCTCATCCAGGATGCTGGATTCTCAAGTTGGCGGGCAACGGTTTTGCGTCGAGGCCAGCCTGGCATGTTCCTTGCACTGACCGCCGCACATATTCTTTCTGCCTGATACTCAACCGGGCCGTTGGTGTTGCTTCCGCCGTCGAAGGGAATTATACGCGAGAGAAAACGTTGTGTGCGTCGTTGGTTGCTTTCAACTCGTATGCACAGCCCGCTAAGCGCGCAGCCGACAGGGACACAAGGAGTCGTCAGCGTGACAGCGAGTGATCGAGTTGAGCCGTAGACACGATGTTGAGAACATGATCACCGAGTCGGCGATCTGAACTGTACAAACACGTACGCCCAAGTAACGTGTCATAGAATGCTTCGGCTTGCTTGCTACATCCCCTTGTGCTCCCAGCTTTGACGCGATTGATACAATCCCCCAGACTTTTTGGACCCTTGGAATGCGGTTCCGGGAAAGCTTCAGCATCATGGCACTCGCGCACGGCTGGAAGATCCCCAGCGCGGGCTGGACACAAAACGGTGATTCTTGACCTTTTGGTGTAAGTCAGCAGGAGTCAAGCATATCCGGGAAGAGGGGATATCCTTGAATAGAGACTGCCGCAGGCATCCGTGAAGTGAGCCAAGGTAGTGGTAGCGTAGGGAGGCTGCAGCTGGCAGTTTCGAGGACGGAGGAACACAAAGATTCGCCAAGGGCCCGTCGGCGGCCGTTGACATGGTAGGGTGGATGACAGCCGGAGGCTTGCTGCGTGGGCTTGCGGTGAGGTAAGGTAAGCCTGGCTTCTGTTGCTCAAGCCAGGTCGAGGTACCTGCATCTTCGGGCCGTGATCCAGCCAAAATATTCTTGTACCTTGGGGGGAGGCTCCTGGGTACCTGTCGTAACTGAACAGAGAGAGGCGTCTCGAAGTTCACAAGTGTGTACAGTGTGAGAGATACCGTGTCCCAAACCGGGGTCCGATCGTGGAGGTCCCCCAACTCCAATTCGAGGTTGGTTAGTATGTACGGATGAGTGTGGTAATGTGGTAAGGTAGGTATGCACGTTGGTGAGGAAGTGTAAAGTAAATGGAAGTAAGTAGGTAGGTAAGGTAAGGCAAGTACCCAACCAAGTATTCTCACACCCTCCCGTCCAGAACCACCACCCCTCCCTCCTGCGTGGAAAGACAACCCCGGCAAGTGTAGTGTCTGGTGTCTGGCCAGACCTGGAATGGGAAGCAACCATCACACATCACACACATCACACACCACACACACCCAACACACCCACGTACACCCCCCCTGCAGCTTTCACCTTCTCCTCCTCAAGACATCGTCCCACAAAAAAATGCTGGGCCTTCCACACCACAACCAACCGTCCCCGGCCAATTCTATGACTTCTTCGCTTCCTGAGGGGAAGGTGGCGCTTTCTTCCCCAAGTTAGGCCTTCTTTCCTTACCATGGACTACTCCAGATCCATCCTGGCGCGGACCATGTTGTCTCCCTCAAATCTCTCCCGCAACAAGTCCCGGATACCCTCCGTTGTCATCCGCATCCCGCTTGATCTGATCTCTTATTTATGACCATCGGCACAGCCAGCTTCAAATCAAGATTCTTCCATCACAGCCCAGAAATCAGTCATCACTCAATCAGAACCTTAATTGATTTGTTACTTATTCAAACTCCCAAAGAGACACAAGACCACCCCTAACAACCTATTGACACGCCATTCTACCTTACACCGCCATTCCCATTCACCATGGCGTTGACATTCAACCCTGGCAACATCGTTGCTCGCAACATTGATCCCACCCAAGTGCACCCCGAGATCCTTCGCATTGTGACAGAGATCTTAGACCTTCGCCTCAACACATTCGAGTCCACCATTGCCGTCTCCGCAAGAGACTACTTTGCTTTTGGCGAGGAGGGTCGGCTTTTCATGGCATTACAGATGGGGTAAGCATCCATAACGACTTCGTGTCTGTCTTATACTACTCTTTCATGCGTCTCTAACAATTATCACAGCCGCATGTTGGGCCAACCAGTCATGTGGGTCAAGGACGGCATGCATTCCACCGTCGACAGATGGGTCCTTGGGCCTTGTGAGAGGTTCATCGCCGGACCACACATGATTGTATCCGTCAACGGTATTGCTGTCGTCGTCCCTCGACCACCACCACAACTCCTCGAAGAAGCACCCGGTGCGACCACCCAGTTTGCCAACGCTCCTGAACGACGAGTCAAGATCACACGACCTCCCAATGCCTTCATCCTCTACCGCAGCGATTACCAAGCCCAAATCAAGCAGATGAATCCTCAACTTCAGAACAATGATATTTGTGAGTGCCTCAAGATCAATAGCCCTACACTATCTCGCTGACCTTCGAGAAGCCGGAATCCTAGGCAAAGCGTGGAACAACGAGTCTCACGAAGTCCGCGAAAGATACAAGGCTCTCGCGAAAGCCTACAAGGAGCGCCACAACAAGATGCACCCTGACTATCGGTACACTCCACGCAAGCCTTCCGAGAAGCGTCGTCGCAACCGGAGAAGCACCTCAACCTAATCGTCCTAGCCACCTCGTTCTTGAGATCGAGCTCAAGAATCGAAGGGCCAAACGGTTCACCACAGCATCGCTGCATTGGTTCCTACCATGCTAGGTCTCGATGACTGTGCAATACACTGAGCGACTGCAAGTTGCTGCGAGGCAGTACCCCCCTCTGCGTCCGTAGGCCGAATGTGCCGCGTCTCCCCTCAAAGCTACCTCCCAGTTTGCGTCAAGAAGCTAGAAGGCTTCAAAATATCATGCTCTGGCGAGAACTAGGCAAACACACCGTGCCCGGTACTCATCCATACCTTGGTCAGCTGGAGCAAAAGATTTGTCTTCTGCCGCCCTTTGGGCTAGCGGAGACCATCAAAGGCTTCGCAAAAGGCCCGGGGCAGCTCCGCGCCGCAGAGCCTGCAGAGATCTTACCTCCTCTACTCAGATGTGCTCAGAAAGATGGGCAAATTCCTGGCGCACCATCGGGTGGGGGCGTTGGCGGCGCCTTTGCTTCGCCCAAAGGTGTAAGCTGGTTCAAAAGAAGCAAGACCCGAAAGAATAGAGCGGTTCTTGTCGTCGCTGCTTAAGAACTGGATATCTATTCTGCCACGATGCGAAGATGGGCCACCGCAATATTGATATAGATTGTTTAATAGATTTAGTAGAACAATAATGGAATCATAATGTTCATATCTCATTGCTTTAATCTTCTTCTGCGTGGTCAAGGTAGCTAGCTGTCTTTTCTTTTTGAAGGTAACGTGCCCAACTCGTCATATGCCGTTCGCCGAATTCCATGTGACTCCATGTCGCCCTTGGAGATGGATGTGCAGTTATGTCCCCTGAGACTGGCTCTTTTTCCAATCACTGCTCCAGATAAAAGTGGGACATCTCCACTCCGTCCCCTTTTCCTTTTCTCCGGACTTTCCCAGAGGACGGGCGCAGATGAAAAACGACCTGCCTATGTGGATTATCAGCTGCAGCCCTCTCGCTTCTGAGATGAATGGAAGAGGGAACAAGGTCGGGACCTTTTGGGGGGAAGAAGAGGGTAGGACAGAGTCCTCGGTGGACGCATAAACGAGCGTAAGAAGGGGGTAGGTGAGTGATTAGGTGGTTGGGTTGGGTGCTTACTTACCGCAGTTGACGCCCGGCTTCTTGGTCTGGAAGCTGATGCAGGGCTCCCCGTGCTCGCACTTTGGCACGACCCTCTTCCCCAGGTTGAACTTTGACCAAGATTCCTTAACCTCGATGGGGTCAAAGACCTTTTCTGATGTCGTCTCGAAGGGCTTCACAGATGAGGAAGGAGACAAAGTGTCTTTGCCGCCGCAGCTGCCGGGTGACTCTGCCGTGCCCGCGGAGAGTGGGCCGCCCGCTTCTGATAATCCCGAGAGGGCACGGATTGGGCCAGTTGCACTACCGCCTCCTACACCTACGGCTTTGTTCTTGGTGAAGGGTGATGGTGCTTGATTGGTCCTCGCCGCGCCTGCTTCAGCGGGTGAAGATTGGGTTTGTGGTGGGGGGTTCTTTGGCTTGAAGAAGCCCATGAGGGTGCTCTGGGCCTTGCCGTCAGATTCGTTGGTTTTCGACTTCTTGGAGGCTCGTTTAGCGGATGCTGCCGATTCGGCTGGTCGTTTTACGAGCGGGTTGGTGGGTTGGGACGAGGAGAAGGAGGAGGGTGTCGGCTTGGGGGGTGGCAACTTTGCGGCGCTGGACTGCATGGATGCCTGGGAGGCGGCGGGCGCGTCTTCGGTTGTCGTTGTCGCCTGCGAGGCGTCTGAGTCTTGCGTCTCCTGAGTCGTCACGGGGTAGTCACTGTCGTCTTCGGTTGGGAGACTGTGTGACTCGAGGGGATTCGATACGGGGCTCGGAGCTGGCTTTGGGGCGGGCTTCTTCATGAACATGTCGCGGATGTTGCGCCTTCGGTCGAATTCGGGGATGAGTTTTGCGGATAGGGGGAGTAAATCCTTTTGTGACCACTCCCTGAGTCGCTTGCCGTCGTGGAACATGTCGCTGGGGTTCATCACGTCGAGGACGGATGTTTCCTTACCATCTGTTGTTACGAGGTCATTCATGACTACGTATACGGGGCAGTGGTCAGATCCCATCAGCCCCTCCTGGATGTTGGAATCCGTGAACCAGTCCTTGATGCCCGACGAACACAGGATGTAGTCTATCCGGCTACCGTTGTTCGCCGGGCGAGTATTTCTCTTCGTGTCCCAGCAGGTGAACATACTTTGCCTGGTGGCATGGAAGATGCGCGTCAAATCATGGAGGACAGGCGTCTCCTTGCCTTCATCGCGTTCGCCGGTGACCTGACCACCGACGACAAGCTGATTGATGAACCTTCGGCTGGGCCCTTGCATCCAATCTTCGACCGTCATGCCTTCCTTGCGGAGCGTCTCCCTGAGATTGCAGGTGTCCATCTCCTCACGAATGACGTTAAGGTCGCCCGTCAAGATGACCTGCTTCCCGGCCCCCACGAGGTTTCTCACGCGCGCGTCGAGGGCGCCGAGGTAGCCCAGCCTGAAGTCGTCGCGAGACGAGTCGCGGGTGGCGGGGCTGTAGGTGCCGATGAGGACAAAGGCCGGGAACTCGAGGACGACGCACCGGCCTTCCGAGTCGAGCGTCGCCTCGTCTACTTCGCTCGAGAGCTGGCTCGCGCGCGGGTAGCCGCCGATTTGCTGGTCTTCTGGCAGGTCGCGGAAGCTAGTGGACGAGTTTGGGGCAGGGAGGACACCTGTGATTCCTTCTTCGGCGCGGATGGGGCAGCAGGTTGCGTTCCGGGTATATATCGCGACACCGGAATATCCTAGGGCGAGCAGTGAGAATTTTGGTGACGGACGATGGCCGCCGTGAGCTTACCTTTTTTGTATTTAGGGAGGCTGAAGAAGACATCCCAGCCAGGTACTAGTACCATATCATCTTTGAGGTCTTTACGTTGGATTTTCGTCTCTTGCATGACTACGATGTCTGCCTCGAGGGTCTCGAACATTGCCTGTGGGCTTTAGTCAGAGAAACGTATAAACCCGCGAGTAAAGAGCGTAACGGACCTGAAATGTTCGTTGTGTGCTCCATGGTTGATATCCGAATGGATTTCTCGGCAGTTTTAGTTGAAGTGCATGGATATCGTTATTAGAAGATGACATACCTGATGCCGTTGACTATGGCACAGGAATCGTCAGTGAACAGGAACGTCTGCCCATGTACCAGCGACCAACTCACCATTCCATGTCACGATACGCAACCCCATCCTGATTGATGAATCGCTTGCTCCTGGTATCACGATTGGAAAAGACTCGAAATCACAAACGCCGAAATCACGTCGCTTTCATGCCCATGCCCGAGATGTCAATGGTTGAGTTGCTGCATCAAAACCAGTGGTTCAAGTACTTCCTTCGCCTCGGTGTCCCGTGATTGCCCACGCACGTGACCCAGTACGACATCATGCAAGTCGCTGCAACTCCATGAACGTAACATACTCTTCTATCTCAGTCATATTTACCGGTGTGAATGAATTTCCTACGAAATTTGCACTAGGTATTCTTTTATTCTTCATTCAAAGTGAAGAAGTCAGGTACCTGAGTCTAAGTCGGGAAGGTAAGCCTGCTGTGCTTGAGACGAGTAACTGAGGTGGTTGTTGGTCGAGGTACGTACCGAGCCCGGGCCCTCCCTTCCTGCTTTCTCCGCAAATGACCTGACATCATTTAGTCATCTCCAAAGGACCATCTTGCCGCCTAACAATCCAGGCACTCCAAGGCCGTGAACGTTCCCGCTAAGCCGAGCTCTGGATAGAGAATGACCTGATCCTCCGACTCCGACTTCACAAAACCTCGAAATCCACCACCAACGCCCACCCGGCCGATCGAAACCTCTCCCCTCCACCGATACACATTGAAACACACAAAAATGCAGCGTCAGCTCCTCTCCGCCGCCGCGCGCGCCGCGCGCGCCCCGGCCGTCCGCTCCACCGTCCAGCGCCGCTTCGCCAGCACCACCGAGAACGCCTTCATCAAGGAGCGCGAGGCTGCCAAGCATCACGCCGAGGGCACCACCGGTTCGTCTCTCTGCCTTCTCCGAGTCCGGCCTATTTCAATGTTCGAGTTCTGGCGAGCCAATTGGGTTCAATTGACCCCTCGAGCGGCGAAGGGAGACCGGGGTACATACAAATTGGGGAAAAACATGAAATGCTAATATATTGAGTAGGCCTCTGGCGCAAGATCTCCATCTAGTATGCATACCGCCCCTCCACAACCCTCAGTCGAATGCTTCCCCGAGTACCGAATCTGTCGTTCCGCGAGATATCTGCCCAGCCATCTCAGTCAATGAAGCTATGTTGAGTATCACGAGCGGCCGGAAAAGAGCGCGGGATTTGATTCGGGAATTGCTCGGGGGGACGGGAGACTGATATCAAGAATGCAAATGCTAACCTAATGTTTTCACTTTCCACAGCGGCTGCATCCCCGCCCTCGGCCTCGCTGCCACCAACGCCTACGTCCTCTGGAACGAGCACTGGGACCACTGGAGCCACATGCCCCCTCTGGAGGAGCGCGTTGAGTACTCTTACCAGAACATCCGCACCAAGAACTACCAATGGGGCAACGGTGACAAGACCATCTTGTACGTTTCTCTGATCATGGCTTTCCCGAGTTTCTTCAATTTCGAGCGAGGGGTAACCATGGGAGTGAATTCGCGGGAGAGACTAACACTCAAAACAGCTGGAACGACAACGTCAACTACCACAATCCCGACAAGGCTTAAATATAGCCCGTTGAGTGTGAACGTGATATCGCTGATTCAGGAGACGAAGGAGCGATCCATAGACTCGGGGTGTGACACGCCTGCTGAGGGGGTAGACTATCCTGTACATTTTCCCTATGTCACAGCAATCGAGAGATGCGGCTTTTTTAAAACCTGAGAGTGTCACTGTGGTGGTATTCATGCCTTGTGCTACGTGAAAATGCCACTCATCGTACCCTTCTCCAGACATGCCGAGGCTCTAATATGTCATATCGCAAGTGCCGCCGCCTCCTTGCGCAGAGCTACATACGCAGCCGCATAATCCGCCGCCAACACCTTATCCCCCGCAACCTTCATGATGGTCGCTTTCTTAGCCATCATCTCGCACTGCCTCGTGATATCTTCGATGCTCGAATAATGATCAAACGCCTTTTGTATAGCGCCCGTAGCCCGGGTCAGGTACTCCCGCCTCTTGGCCGACTGCGGCGCCATCGTCCCCGCCATGCCCATGTTGGCGTCGGCAAGGTACGAGTACAGCTGCCCGCTCAGCGCCGCGGAATCGCACTCGAGGCTCCGCGGCAGGACGGCGGTCAAGAGCTGCGCCGAGGCCTCGAACTCGCCCAGCGATGATAGTATATTCGCAATGGCGCCGATGGCCTGCCACAGACACGAGACCAGCCTCGCCCTCCACGCCATGCTGGCCGCGCGCATAGCGATGGTGAAGCCACGCTGCGGACGCCCGCACTTGTCGTATAGGTGGACCTTGATCAGCATGAGCCTTACGCGGAGCGAAATGTCTCTCTTATCATCGCGAATCGCCGCCAGCATGTCTTCCACCTTGTTGAAGGCCGCCTGCAGGTCCCCTCTCCGCGTGAGGCAGTCGATGTGGAGGAAGTCGACGACAAAGGCCATGTCCGGTTCCAGGTCATCCTTTTTGGACTGCAAGAGTTGTGATAGGAGCTGCTCTGCGCCGTCGAGGTTGTTGTGGTGCAGGTCCCGCTTCAGCTTGATGATGCCGCGGTACTTGTACCAGTATTGGCTGGGCTTCCACGACCGGAGGGCATTCTCATCGAGGGCCTCGAGTTTCTGCAGCGCTTCGTCGAACTTGCCCTTCGCCGCGAGCTGCGACGCCAAGCGCGATGTGACCTTGAGCTCGTCGTCAAAGATGGAATGCCGCGCGTGACACCGTAGGAAAATCTCACAGTCCATGGCCGAGAGCTGCGATAAGCCCAGCCTATCCCAGAGCGCAATCAGGATAGACAGCTGGGCGCCAAACATGTTCTTCATGTTCCGCTCGACGATGAGATGGGAGCTGCGGACCACAAGTTCGACCGATGTCGCCACGCTCTCGCCGTTTGCCAGGCCGAGCTTGGCTTCGCTGAGCAGCACCGACGCCCACAACGTCCACATGCCCGTCTCCTTCGCCTTGACTCGCAGGTAGGAGAGACTCTCCTTGGCCGTGCCGAGTAAACTGTCTGCCTCCAGATCCCTGACAAGGTCCGGGTGAGCTCTGCCAAAGTGGAAGAGCCAGCTAAGTGCAAAGTTCAGACAGGTCATGTCGCGGTTCTCGCGGGCTGTTGATACGGTTTCGAGCATGGCTGCGACGGCTTCTCTGTAGCACCCAAAGTCTGCTTGCAAGACTGCCAGGTTCATCAAGGCGTATTGGTAGAATAGTCTATCTCGGTTCTGCATTGTGTAGTCAAAATATTGATGGAGGAAGTCGAATGCTGTAGGATAGTCGCCTGATCTCCAGGCATCAAGGAAACTGCAGAGTGTTAAAAGGCTACTCATCAACAATAGGTGCAGTGACTTGCCTCAGATAATGCCTCAAGCTAGGCACAAGGAAACTATCGCCGAGGAGATCGTGAAACTGGTTCCGTAGCTCTAGCGGTATCCGGTTGCCGAATTCTTCTCCTGTCAGTCTTGAATTCTGAATATCTCGAAAGGTCTACTTACTCTGCATCTGCTCGATCTGGAACTCCAGTAAGAGCTCAATGTCGTCTGTGCTCACCGGCACAGCAGCGGGTGTGCCGTTCCTCACCATATCGCCGTAGACAACGGACGTGAGCGCCGCAACACCCTCCAAGTCCCACTCCGACTGCTCGCCCGTCATGAGAACATTGTCGAAACTAAGCCGGCCAAAGGAAGGGTTCCTCTTCCGGAGGTACCCCGCTGTAGGCTGCCGATACTGCACGAAATCCGTCCAGAGCTGCGTCGCGTCGTGGAAAAGCAGCCTCGTGAACTCGAGCTGGCACCGCCGCACAAACTGACCCAGGGGCGAGTTCCTCGATAGAGTAATCCCGGGCTTCTGCTGCTGCTCCTGCAACAGCTGCGCGGCGATGGTCTCGTCGCCGCCCGCCGCCCGCAGCAGCTCTTCTTTCGTCTTGGCTAGGCACTGCGACTGGCGCGCGAAAAAGTCGTGGAGGAGGTCGAGGGAGTTGATGCCCCATAATTTGGCGAGGAAGGTGTCCCAGAGCTTCCGACCCGGCAGGCCGACGACGACGGAGTGGGCGCTCAGCAGCTTTTCGAAATCCTTGATGCCGATTACGAGGCTGACGATGCTCTCGGCTTTCCTCCAGCGCGTGTCCTTGCTGGCGGTGTTTGTGAAGCTCTGAGGGTCCGGGTCAAGGAGGTGGGAAGTGATGAAGGAGAGTACGGGGATGATTGCTGTGGCGGGGACATGTTCGTCTGTGTACAGCTCAATGAGGCCGAGGAGGCCAATCTTGGCAGGCGTGAGGTATCGTGCCATCGTGGGTTATGTTCCCGAATGACGTACAGCCTCGTCAAAAAATCCAGAGACTTTGGCTTTTCCGGAAGCTCATTGAATGACATGAAAGGTGAACCCGTAGGCGTCACGGTAGACCATGTCACCAGGGCTGAGTACAGTTGAGGTGAAGTACCACGGCGCGTCGCGCCTGCGTCAATTGAGAGCCCCTTAGCCACCGAAAAGCAGCCAGATGATCAGCCGAATGGATATGGATTCTCAGCTTGAAAACTGACGTCCGGGGACTTGACGCCTACAGATCTCCCGTTTGTTAGTCTCGATGTTGTTCGTGAGGTTTCTGTGATGTTGGGTGTCCCCACACATGCCAACAAGAAACGTGATTGGTCACCAATGCTTCGACAGCACAAGTGCGTGTTTCTCGCGACTACCTACCCAACATGCATCCCTCGCTGTCCAGTAGTACGGCTTGAATCACCTTTCTCTTATAGGTCTCGTAGCGAAGTCGTTCCAATTGAATGGTGTTATCCAAGGACACAGTGACGATCCACCAAGTAGGCGTTCTTACGTGCTAAGTGGCACGATGTCATCTCTTCCCTTCTAGCATTGCCCCTGGTTCTTGACATGATGCATTACATTTGTATGTTATCTTACAGATGTTGCTACAATATTTGATGTTGGACCGAGCAACCTTCGGCCGAGCTGGCTGCTGATTCCAAATGCTTCCCCAAGCCAAAATATACCCTCTGGCGAACCTGTTCCGTTCAGGAGCTTGTAGTCACATGCCCAGACCGATGCCACTGCCCTATTCAAAGTTGATATCCGTTCAAAGACTACCATCCCTCCTCACGTCTCCTTCCAGCGAACGCTTCTCCCTTGTCTATTCTTCAACTCGCTCTCCCGCGCCTCTCTCGCCTCCTGGGCAGCCAAAATATCACCCTCACTACCCCCATCAACCTCATCAACATCATTTGTCGCCCAAATCCTCTCAATGCAAAGCTCAAACGGCCCCGGCACCCGATCCGTAAGGCCCACGCCCACCGTCGTGACCTTGGACCGCAATATCTCTGTCTGCGGCTCAATGACGAAGCCGTGGTTCGTCCGCACGAACTCGTTCCACTTGACAAACACCGTCTCCCACTCCCCCGGCCGCTTCGCGAACAGCCTGTGCTGGTGCAAGTCCGTCGGCACCACTGAGTCCGTCTGCAGGTTGATAAAGTAGCTCCGGCCGTCTGACTTGACGCGCATCGCGAGGTAGGAGTAGGGGTCAATGTCCCAGACCGCCTTGCCGAAGAGCGTGGGCTTCTGGTCTGGCGTCCGCCATGCCGCGAAACCTGTGCGTTGGATTTTGGGGTCGTTTTTGGGGAGGTCTGTTGATATTATGCCGTGGAAGCGGGCGTGGCCTGCGCTTGTCGTCAGTGTGCTTTGTGGTGATGTTGTCGTCGTTGAGGAGGATGAGGAGACCCAGTCGAGGGCGCTGTGTGAGAAGCCGCCAATCTCTTGGTCGGACATGAGTTTGCAATCGTCGGTCGAGCCCATTTTGCGGAAGTCTTGGAGGATGTAGGGACCCGAGGGGCCATAGATGCCTTCGGCTTTTGTGGCTGCGCATTGCTACGTTAGCTTTCTTGAACCATAAGATCCTGGAGAAGGGCAATTGGAAGCAGCGGAACCTACCAATTTTTGCGCGGCGTTTGAACTCGTCCATCGTTCGGGAGAATATGCCCTTGGCCATCAGCGAGGGTGTGGCGCGCATCCTTGCGATCGTCTCGCCGGCGCCGCCGACAGCTTCGCTTTCTAAGTGATTTTTCGGCTCTTCGGATTCGAAGCGTGCTTGCGCGATGCGCCCGTGGTGCTGTCGAGTATGCGATTGGCAATCGACCTCCGTGCCTCTCTGTATGTTCCGTTTCGGCAGAAAAATTGGCGAGTTCGGCTCTCCGGTCACAATCTTCAACTTTTGCTCAGGTTAATAGCACCTCCCGGCTGCTTGCTTTGGAGCTTTCGGCACCGATGTAAGGTACATGGGTACACCGAGCTTAAGCTTCGTTGCGGGGGAAAGAAAGACCGTGTTCCGCCTCCAACGACATCTAATGTCCATCCCATGCCCTGCAACACCAACCCCTGGTCTGAAGCCATCACAGTCCTAGCCCTGCCGTGAAAATTGTGTAGTTTAATCCAGGATTACATTTCTGGTCTCTTTAAGTCTGGGTCAATCAATTCGGTATACTCCTAAGCTCAAAATGCCCTCGGAGCTTCAACAGGCCAACACTGACAACTTCCGTTCCATCTGTAAACCTTTCCAGACATAGGGAGCATCAGCACGCGCCAGTATCACTGATAGACAAGGCAGTCGATCTGCCCCATGGCTAAAAGAGGAGGATGGCATTCAATGTGTCACAGTCACATGCAATGTGGGAGACTCGAAGTGGTCTACTCAAGCTTGCATTCCTGACTGATCTATCCGTAATGGTAGCGAGTGTCCTTACACCTCAAGTAGACAAGGTGCTCTCTGCACAAAAACCAAGTTCGTCTATAACCCCTAATTCATGTTCTCTATAACCGAGTCATTCCGATCATTCGAGTACAAGAACAAGGACCTGGCACATCCGAACCCCTCCAATGCTTTCAAGTTCCCACCGTATCTGAAGAAAAAAAACCACCACCAAACTTTTGTTGAAGAAGAAAATCTTGAAGTAAAACACAAGATTTGAAGAAGGGTAAACACACTATTTTGAACCCGAGAAGGATTCGAAAGAAAGATTTGGAATGAACCAATAGAGGTCTGGAGACTAGTTGGAACGGTCGGAACCGTCAGTGACGAAGGCCTGGTTGACCTCGGTGATGACAGGCTCAGACTGCATCATACCGGTGGCGGGCATCTGAGGGTGATGGGCCGGGGACGAGTAGGTCGCGAAATCGCGGCCGAACGGAGTCCAGAGGGGAGTGCCATGGCCGTAGCCCCAGAAGCCAGTGGGCGACTGCTGAACGGGGGTCTGGACGGGGCCGCCCTGAGCGTAGTACGGCATGCCATTGCTGTTGTGCATAGGAGTTCCGATCTGAGAAGGAACGGGGGGAGGAGCCATGGGGTACTGAACCTGGGTCTGCTGCATGGGCATTCCCTGGGCCATGGGCTGAACCATGGGCTGGTTGATCTGTTGACCCACGGGCTGCGCGTTCATGGGAGCCTGCTGAACCATCTGCTGGTTCATGTTGTGTCCCATAGGTTGTGCGTTCATGGGAGACTGCTGAGCCATCTGCTGGCCCATGGGCTGCATGTGCATAGGAGAGTGCATGGCAGGCTGAACCTGCAGCATCGAGCCAGGCTGAATTTGGATCTGCGAAACCATCTGGTGGTTCATGGGCTGCTGGGTCTGAATCTGCATGCCCTGGTTGCTGTTGATCTGGGGGTGCGTCTGAGTCTGGTAGCTGTTCTGTATAGCCTGCTGCATGTTCTGCATGTTCTGCTGCATGCCATTGCCATTCTGCAGAGACTGCGTGGTAGCCACCGGACCATGGTTGTTGTTGATGGGAGCCTGCGAAGAAGTGCGCATGATGGAAAGGGTGTTCTGGGCAGCCTCAGAGGAGGGAGCAGCCTCGATGGCCAGGCTGGTTAGGCGCTGCTGAAGATGGCTCACACGAGCAGGAGTAGAAGCGACACTGCCATGGTAGCTGTTGCCCTGGAATGCGCGGTTACTGCCGCCACCGTTGAAGCCGCCATAGCGACGACGTCTATCCATACGCTGCTGAACGCGGATGATGTGGCCATCGACGAGGGAGTCATTCTAGTGAGCATGTCAGTACGAACGTTCATCACACTTCAATCAAGTGAAACTTACGAAACGCTCAATAGCAGACTGGGCGTAGCTGACGTTGGTGAACTCGACAAATGCAATTTGCTTGGGACCGTCTATGCAGCTGTCAGTTTCGTTCACGTAAGGATAGGAGGAACTGATTAAGACTTACCCTCATAAGCGCACTGCTGGGTATGAACGGCGACCACGCCACCAATGTGATCCATGAGGTTACGGATTCTGTCATCGGTGAAGCCGAGAGGGAGATCACCCATGAAGACGGAACGACTGTCACGCTCTGCAGTGTTGTTCTCCATGGCAGGACGGTGAGGCATGCGAGCCCGGATCTGCATGGCCTTCTTGAAGTCGTACGACTCGACCCTGTACGTGTGGTTCATGCGGAAAGCCCGAAGGACCTGCTGAGAGGGATCGTGGACAGCGAACTGGACTCGAACAGTGACCGGAAGTCCGAGCTTCTCTTGAATCTCCTTGTCCATAAGGTTGATTCTGTCAAGCGCGCCGAATGGAGTCAAGAGCTCCTGGGCCTCCTCAATCGTCATGTCAACTCGATCATGGCGGTAGATGATGTAGGTGCCTATAAATAAAAGTCAGTCTCAACAATCAAAATGTAGAGCAAATAGACTCACGGTTGGCGCGAACCGTCTCGGTGCGGCACGGGCGACCAAGAATCAAGCTTCCTCTACCCTGGATGCGGGCCTCCTCGGCGTCCTGCTTAGACTGTGAATGCGTTAGTGAGGCTGTCGAGTGAAATGTCGATGTGGAAAGCTGCTTACATGAAACTGAACGAAGGCGTAGGGCATGCCGCTGCCGTCACGACGAATCTTGACGAAGGCAACGCCGAAGCGGTCAAACTCGCTGATCACAGCGGCCTCGAGAGTAACGTCATCCTTGAACTCAGGAAGGCTGACACAACAAGTTAGTTTTGAGTACCGATGAGCTTCTGAGCCTCGAACTTACTTGGCAACGAAGATGCAAGAACCAGTGGGGAAGCCGAACTGAGAGTTATCGGCGACGTTGCGCACGAAGGATGAGATGCCCTTGCTGGGAGAACCACCGACATACTCGTTGCGCTGAGACATGCCATTGCCACCGGACTCCGAGGCCTGTAGGTTGCTCTGACCGAGGGTGTAAGACAGGGCCGCGACCACAGGGTCCTTGCCTGAGCCAGACGCGACCTCGTTGAAGACGTCGCTAGCGGTGGTCTCAGGGACGACGGAACGGGTGCCACCCCTGTGAAACAAAGTCAGAATAAGTCTAGAATGTGATGGAAAATCAAAACTCACACAGCAGCTGTGGCGGACGAAGTAGGACGCAGCGTCTTGGCGGCATCCTGAGAAGGACGACTATCAAGTGTCAGTGATGATGAGAAAATGCCATTGGAGAGATGTCACTTACGTAGGACTACCTCTCAAAGAGGAAGTGTTCAACTGCGCCGAGTTCTCGGCGGTTCCGAGAGACGCGAGCAAGCCGTACGGGTTGCCCGAGAGGTACTCGCTGGTAAGGCGGACGCCGCCGCCACTCTCGACATCCTCCGAGGAGGAGGAGCCGGCATTCTGCGAGGCCATCGCAGCAGCCCGGAGCGCCTGCTCACGGTCATGCTGGATGCCCAGCTGCTGGAGCCGATCCAAGAACTCGGCTCTTTCAGCCGAGTCAGTCATCATATCCTTGAATGAGGCCATCGCGATTCTTGCAGATTGTCAGCTTCGAGAATGGAAAGATTGGATATGAGAAAGTGATGCAGGCGAAAAGCAGTAGAAGCTTGAGATGTGTATGGGGAAGGGTTGTGGGAATGGGTTGTTGTGTGAAGAGAGGTGTAGATATTTTGATTGCTGATGGGTGAGTTGTGGAGGGTGAAGAAGGTAAACCAGCAAAGGGTGGGTTGTATTTCGACAGGTAGAGGATGGAAGTATCGTGGGATTGAGATTCAAACCTCAGGGCAAGGCTAGGGTTTGAAGTGAGGCTCTCGTGGGTCACTCACCTCTCACGATAATCGTGAAAGGGCGAGGGCAGCCTCATGGATGGCAGCCTCGTTTGCTCCTGCCCTTTGTAAGGTCAAGAGAGGCGAGAGCAGCCCCATGAATAGTAGCATTGTCTGCCCTCACCCTTTGTGAGGAGGTTGTGACCTCACTCACGATAGTTTCAAGGGGGGCAGGAGCAGCTTTGTGGATGGCAGCTTGCTCCCGCCCATCGTGAGCTGAGGTCATGCCTCACAGGAATTTGCAAGGAGGGCGAGAGCACTCTTGTAAACAAGGGCCCCTGCCTGCTCCTGCATACTCGAATGTTTGAGCGAGTTATTCGAGCAAATTTTTCTGAGCAAATTTTTCTGAGCAAATTATTCGAACAAGTTGTTAAAGCAATTGTTGGTGATTGAAACAAATATCGAGAGAGCTGTTCAGGCAAGTAAATTAGTTGTCAGGATTCCGATTGAAGGATTAGTATGGGAGACTCTTACCAGCCCACTCATCGTTTCTTGTGTGATGATGAGATGGGCTGCTCTCATCGCGATTTCGGGACGGTGGCTCTCGTCTGATGGGAGTGAGAACAAGTTGAGAAGGAGTTGGTGCTCTCCAAGTGGGGAGATTTGGTTCGCCCTGGCACACCTAGGCAGCAGGCAGAATATAAGGTGTGAATACGGCAGGTACAGGCCGAAGGCTCCTGCCTCAGGCGAGACTTGACCCAGAATGAGGGTTGTTCTTGCCTTCCGTCTGATTACCTTACCTGAGGCAGGGGTTGCGGTCAAATTTCAACCGGGAGAGATGAGGCATTGAGTGTTCTGAAGAGAACTGGTCTTCACTGCCTTATTGTTGTAACAGAAAGATACAGTCATAAAGCGACATTTAAAGCTTTTTGAACTTGGTCTTTGTCAAGTTACGAAGATGCAATCCAACAGGTTAGCATGCTTTGTAGGTAAGGTAGGATACTGGCTGCTGATGAGAATGCCTTGTTGAGCACCCAAATTGGTACTTTTGGTAGAAGGTTTCTTTTCCAAGTCATTGCCGGTGCCCCTCCTCCTGACCCTCATAAACTTACCACTTTCGTTCCCCTTCTCCCTTCAAGCTCCTTCGTTTTCGTCCCTCAATCACTGAATTCATGGATGTCCGATTTTTCCAGAATAGATACCTTTTATTGATCTTGCGGCTCAAAACCTTTGCAGCTTAACAGGTCCTTCATGGAATCCATTGAACCATTTCATCAGTCCGGAGAAGGCTGCCATGATGATAGTGCTAGAAAGTTGGATCGACGTAGCATCGGCTTGACGGTTAAATGCGTAAATAATGTTTCGTAATCTGATTAATTACAGTCACTAGGTCTCATGCCAGCCTCTCATTGAGTTCCTCGACCATGAATCTGCATCGTCGGTTGGCTTCGGTAGTTCAAGACCACCAGGTCGCAAGCAGCGTTCTATTGCCTCAGGGGAACGATGGATGATGATGAATATCAGCAACTAACATCTTGTTTCATCATGGTCTTAGAGTTCAAGGCAGTTCGCTTCATATCTGGGCTCTCTAAAGTCGGAACTTGGGTGCATTTGCTGTTAAACAGCACAGAGAAGAGGTTCTGAAAGTGGGAAGGGCCTTTGGCGTCTCACGTTCCCGGGAATTCTTGACTGTATCTTGTCGCCCACCAGCCTGACATCCAGTTGCGGGCAGTAGCAGGAGTACGCATGGGATTACTGACCCTTCCACTCCAAAACCTTCGTGATTTGGCCCAGAGGTGTGTGTAATCGGAGGTTAGCTCTGCCTTAGAACGCCACTTCCCAAAAGGAAGGGCCATGCCAAAAAATTAGGTCCATTGGGCAAGGGCACATACCATTCTTTCTTCGCAACCTCCGCTCAGAACGCCTGCCCGCTGAGTGGTAGATCTCCGTGGTATGGGGATTGGAAGGAAGACACTTTCTTAGCAGGTGGAAGGAAGACGACGGTTGGCAAGGACTTAAGAGTATGTCTGCCCCTCCGACGCCTCTTGTTCTTTTCCCAAGCTACAACACACCGACACATCATCACCCGCAGGCATTATCACAGCTATTGGTTTCTTGGCATTTTGCTTCAACTATTCAATACCGGACACTTGACTCCGGACAAAATAGACAGATATGGCCAACGACGACGTTATCACCGTGGCCCCGAGCCCTCAAACGCAACAAGTTTCTCGAGAAGAACTCACCAGAAACGACGACTGTTGGGACTTCGAAAACATGGGAAGCCATCTCCAGGTAACACATCTCGATGGTACCGTCACAAATGTCGACAGGGATGCTCTCGGCACATTGTTCTCGTCGGGCAGTACCAGAGTCTGGCTGATGTTACTGGCGAGTAAACCCAACCCACCTTCATGTCGTTCACCAAATCTGACCGATGCAATATAGGCCCAAGCATTGGCTAGCACAGCTGCATGGATGAGCTGGATAGCACCCGGGAACACGAGGTAAGTGACATGATGAACACAGCGCAGCCTCCCTTGGCACATACTAACAACCAACAATAGTGTGCTGTTCCACACAAACCTACCTCAGTCAGACAAGGTACATTGGACGCCAATCATGTAGTTCATGGGAAGCTCCATCGGCTTTCTCCTCGTCGGTCGACTTTCGGACCTGTACGGACGAAGGTGGATCATCTTAGGAGCCTCCTTTCTTGGAGTCGCCGGCTGCGTTCTCGGCTCCTTTGCGACCAACGCCGAGATACTCATCGCCGCCAACATCTGCAACGGAATGGCTGCTGCTGCCCAGCTACCTCTCGGAATTGCTGTTGCAGAACTCGTCGCGAACCAGGCTAGAGCAAGAACGGTTGCCCTTACTACCCTGCCGTCACTCATTACCGCTGTTTTGGGCACTGTCATAGTCCAAAATAATGCACCCGACGGTCATCCTTCGCAATGGCGCTGGGGCTATTACGCGGGAGCCTTTTTCGCTTTCTTCTCCTTTCTCTTGTACCTGGTATTCTACCACCCACCTTCGTATAGGCAGCTCAACGTCGCTGGGAAGACCCAGCTTGAGATGACCAAGCACTTGGACTTCGTCGGCATCTTCCTTTATGTCTCTGGCTGTGTTTTGTTGCTGCTCGGGTTCTGCCTGGGAGCCTCATCATATCCTTCTGTTGGCAAGGAGGTCATTGGCACCATAGTCGGTGGGTTTGCAGCGCTGGTCTTGTTCGTACTCTACGGTGAGCGTGATCCCCATTCGAACGAATCCTCGATGCACTTTCTGACGTGTCGCAGAAGCATTTTCCACCACCGAACAGCCTCTCATGCCCCCAAAGGTGTTCAAGAATGTTCACTTCACAAGTCTCGTCACTTGTGCAACTTTCGCCTCAACGATTTTTTACGTCCTCACAATTCTCTGGCCGTTCGCTATCGGAAAGATTTTCAACAAGCGCTCAGTAGACATCGCTTGGTTTGGGGTACTGCTGGTCCTTGGTGCCACACTGGGCATATTCCTGGCGGCTTCTCCGAAACTACGTGGTAAACGTGTCAAGATACAGTGCGTAGTGGCGTCATTTCTGGTTGTGGCTCTCACGACTCCATTATGCACTATATCGCCTGGTGGCCATCAACGACTGATCGTTCTGTTGGGCATATCTGCGTCTTTTGGTAAGTCTTGCGGCAAATCCTAGCCTTCTTCTAAAATTTTAATACTGATACATACGTCTTAGCTCTTGGTTACCTCGTTGCCATTGTCATCACTGGCGTTACGTTTGTGTGGGAAGCGCAAGACATAGGCCTCGCATCGGGAGTCCTCGGTGCAATGTGCAGCCTGGGTTGTGCCTTCTCGAGGACATTGTTTACCTTGTTGTTGAGGAAAAAGCTGGAGGAGGAATTGACCAAGGCCGTTCTTCCAGTTGTTCTGAGCGCTGGCCTGTTGCCTGAGACAATGTTACAACTGGGCGCCGTCATCAGAGAGCAGGCAACGAAGAACGGAAACACCAACTTGACGACGTTCACGTCATTGAACACAACAACCAAGGTTGCGATAACCAACGCGATTCAAACCGGATACGCCAATTCACTTCGATCGATCTTCCTCTTCATCATCCCTTTTTCCGTCATCCTCCTGATTGGCGCTTGCTTCCTTCCAGATCTGGACCAGTTCAATCCCGTGAAAGTTGCACGAAGAATGCAAGACCCCAATGAATACGCGCCCCAGAACAATGGAGAAGCGGCCGAACAACCAGGCCTTGAGTTGTCAATGCTTGGTCGGCGTGTATCAGCCACAGAGGCAACCTGATCCGTTCCAAGTGTCGTCGTGACGGGGGTTTGTCTGGATGCTTGGTCATTGGGGCGTGGACCACATGGGAATGGTTTCGAGCAGCATTGGCTCATTGTTTCAGTGTTAAGAGTAAAAAAACAATAAATGCATGAATTGTTTCCGCGAAAGGCGTTTCCCAGGCCCATACACGAGATCTTATTTAACTAGTTCCAGGTGACACAATGTGACCATGTGCGCGGAGAGCATGGCAACGCGATGGGATCCGGGGATTGCCTGATATCGAACGATCGGGATAGTGGCATATGGCGATAACAGTTGTTTAAAGGCCAATTGGATGATGTCCTTATTCACCGAAAGGTAAATTATGCCCATCAGATCCCGGCCGGTCTTTGGACTGATGATCGTTGGGCCGTTGGCTGAGGTGGTGGGGTGTGGAGACTGAAGTTCGTCCAAGTGGGAAATGTCTTGTCCACCGACAACCAAAGCTCCGATGGCGGGGCATGGCGGGGTGCAACCGACGTCGGTCGCTCACCCCAAAAATTATTGGGCCGGGGCGCCGCCGGCGACATGCCACTCCCCTCTTGACTCACATTGTCAACCCGCCCAATTTCTCTATTTATCTCGAACCTGTGGCCCTCGCTCATTCAGTCTAGTTCCTCTTTTCGACAATTGATACCCTCGATACCCTCCTCGTCATCTTTCACAATGGGCGAATTCCCCGTCAAGAAGTGCGGTACGTTTTTAACCCCTCCACCCCGCCATCGCCGCCCTTCCGCCTTCGGGAAATCTCGACATTGAGACATTGCAAACTTTGGCGCCTTTCAAGATGATTCGAACAACCCAAAGCTAATTGAAAGTCCACTCCCAGGCGTTCTCGGTTGCACCGGTTCCGTCGGCCAGCGCTTCATCCTCCTCCTCTCGCAGCACCCGTATCTCAAGCTCGTCGCTGTCGGCGCCTCGTCCCGCTCCGCCGGCAAGAAATACCGCGATGCCGTGAGGTGGAAGCAGGCCTCGCCCATGGGCGCCGTCGGCGATCTCGTCGTCCGCGAGTGCAAGGCCTCTGAGTTCAGCGACTGCGACGTCGTATTCAGCGGTCTTGACTCTGACGTTGCCGGCCAGATTGGTGAGTATTCCCTGGGGCTGCTACCCCAGCGCCCGCGGAGGACTGCACCCGTTCAGGATTGTGGACAATGGCTGATCATTGCGGCCAAACAGAGATGGAATTCCTCAAGGCCAACCTCGCCGTCTTCTCCAACGCAAAGAACTACCGCCGCGACCCCCTCGTGCCCCTCGTCGTCCCCACCGTCAACCTCCCCCATCTCGACCTGATCCCCCACCAGCGCAAGCAGCACAACCTCGAAAAGGGCTTCCTCGTCTGCAACTCCAACTGCGCCGTCATCGGCCTCGTCATCCCCTTTGCGGCCCTCCAGGCCGTTTTCGGCCCCGTCGACCAGGTCTCCGTCGTCACCATGCAGGCCGTCTCCGGCGCCGGCTACCCGGGCGTCTCGTCCATGGACATGATTGACAACGTCGTCCCCTTCATCTCGGGCGAGGAGGACAAGCTCGAGACGGAGGCGCAAAAGATTCTCGGCACCATCACCTCGGACCTCACCGCCTTCGAGGACCAGACCCAGCTCAAGGTCAGCGCGGCGTGCAACCGCGTGCCCGTGCTCGACGGCCACACCGCCTGCGTCTCGCTCAAGTTTGCGCGCCGTCCTGCGCCCTCTGCCGAGGAGGTCAAGAAGGCGCTGCGCGAGTACGTCTCCGAGGCGCAGAAGTTGGGGTGTCCTTCGGCGCCGGAGAGCCCTATCCTCGTGCACGACGAGCCTGACCGGCCGCAGCCGAGACTCGATCGCGACCTTGGAAGGGGTTACACTGTCAGTGTTGGCCGTGTTCGGGAGGACGAGAGCGGTATCTTTGATATCAAGTTTGTTGCGCTCAGCCACAACACTGTTATTGGCGCTGCTGGTTCGTCGATCCTTAATGCTGAGGCTGCTGTGCTCAGGGGCTTTGTGTAAGCAAATCCGTCAAGACGGAGAGGAAGGGAAAAAGTGGATTGGTATGGTTTTCACGAAGGATCTCAAAAATAATAGGTGTATGGGTGCATGGTTGGTCGCATTTACGGCATGGAAATATCACAGATAAAAAAGACAGAGGCAAATTCTGGACGTATGGTAGATGGATATTGAGCACATAACGCTGTGGATTTCCCACTTTTGAATGTCTTGCATCTTCCCCAGGCACACACTGGCATACTAAGATTGACACGTTCATTGAAGTGACAGATTTTTCGGCAGTCACTACTGTCTTGCCCTATGCAGAGGATGGGATCCTACCAAGGGAGAGGGAGGTTTCTCTGGTTTGAGACGCTACCTTGCGGTGCAAAATTAGCTGTGGGAGGAGCACACTACTGCGGCTGCAGTCAGCAAATACTACATGGAGGTAAACCAAGCCGGTAGGCTGCATCTCAAACCATCCTTCGATCGCTTGGCAGGGCTAAGTAAAGATCAGGCTGCGTCGAAGAAAGAACTGCTCTATGTTTGCAGTCCTATTATAGACCTCCTGGCTCCCATCCCGCCTTGGCTCACATTCTTCCTTTGCAACATGCCCTTCTGCAGTTCCCCTGAGATTATCGTCACCAACGACCATCACGATGGGTAGATCCAATTTCTCCCAAAGTCGATGGCGACAAGCTGCATCTTACTTCGCAATTGCAGCCTTCTCGACCTTTCTAATCAATTTAATTTTCACTCTCTGGGCGAGCATTCAGAAACGTGATACCATCAGTGACGGCGTCGGTATTCTCCTTGATACGAATTGTTCAACCATCAGAATGCTGAATACCGGGATCCATATTTTGATCAACGTTCTTGGCATCATTCTTCTTGCAGGTAGTAATTACTGTATGCAGTGCTTGGTGGCACCAACCCGACCAGAGATCGACGATGCACACGCAAGACAACGTTGGCTCGATGTCGGGGTTGCTAGTGTTCGAAACTTTAGGAGCATAACATGGAAGAAGAAGATTGTCTGGGTTTTACTTGCAGCTTCATCCCTTCCATTGCATCTGGTGTTAGTGGATTCATTATCGTTTTGCATCTTTCCTTGCACTCTTTCTCTTTTCAGAAACCCTTACTGATCGATCATCAGGTACAACTCTATCGTCTTCAGCTCGACCTCGGTGAACAACTACAGCGTCCTGAATACGAATGCGTACATTTCAAAGAACAAAACCGAAAGCACAGTCAGCAGCGCTGAGTGGAAGAGCATATACGCAGGCTTTCTTGGCGACAACGTGGAGAGAATGGATGCGACACCTTGTATGGACGCTTATCGAGTCGCCTTCCAGTCCTCGCGAGGAAATTTACTCATTGTCTCTGATGACAAGAAGGACGAAAATCGCACGTCCGAGGTCTTTGATATTTCGGGATACCCATATATATGGATGTGCGGCCAATCCAGCCAAAAGATGGCCAGCATACTCGCTGGCAACTCGACATGCGAAGATTATCTACGCGAATTGCGGGCCAAGTCGGAAGGCTGGAAGCCGCTAGGCTCAAGCGTCAAGGAATGCTACAGCCAAAAGACTGAAGAGCATTGCAAGCTCATCTTCAGCAGCACCCTCTGCTGGACTGTGACGGCTTTCAACCTTGCCAAAGGCGTCTTGATGCTCTTCGTCGCCTTCGGGATGGGTGAGGAAGATCCTCTGATGACCATCGGAGATGCAGTGGCCTCTTTCCTCGAGAATCAGGACGAGTCGACTGCAGATATGTGCCTCAAGTCGAAGGACCACTTTGTTGCTCAACATTGGTCCAAAGGTCCGATACAATATGATCTCAAACAGCAACGGAAGTCTGTCGCGGTCACGCCTGGAGGGTGGTTTATGTGTTTCTTGTTGTATGCTTGCTTGTGTTTCCCTCCTTTCATCATATCAATTTGCTGACAACCCTGCCAGGTACTTTGGACTGATTATCGCCTGTGCAAGCTTGCTGGTTGGAGGCCTGAATCACATGTCTGGTGGCGGCGATATTATCAAGCTTGGACTCGGCGCCATGCAGACCAATACCATTCTGAACAAGGGCGACCTGGGCCAAGAATCTATACTTGCCAATATTCTGCTTGTCAATACGCCTCAGATTGTTCTTTCGCTCATTTACTTCACTTACAATGCCCAATACACCAACATATCCCTGATTACTGAATGGGACAGGTTCGGCAACGATAACGAGGCAAAGAGCCTTCGCGTCTCGTCGACACGCAAAGGGGACCAGCGAGATACCTACTTCCTTCAACTGCCGTACCGCTACTCACTCCCTCTTGTAACATTCTCAGGTGGACTTCACTGGCTCATTTCTCAGAGCTTCTTTCTCGTCAACCTAGAGGTATATGTTCCTTCAGCTGATGACAAGTCTATGGTACGATTAGTAGAGGGTAACTCCTTTGCCGGCGTGACAGCCTGCGGATGGTCACCACTCGGGGTCTTGTGCGTTCTCGTGGTAATCATCGTCATGATGGGCTTTCTCATCGTCGCGGAGAGACGTCGTTTGCGATTCGGGGTCATGCCAGTGGCGGGCAGCTGTAGCGCGGCCATATCTGCTGCTTGTCACCCTGACTCGGACGAGGGAAATACGTGGGAGAAGACTCTGCAATGGGGCGTGGTAGATTCATCTGCCGTCGGGCACTGTTCTTTTTCTTCTGGATCAGTCTCGGCGCCAGTTCGTGGTCGTTTATACTCGTGAGCAACGTTATGTCCTTGGGATGCGTGGGATAGGGGGCATGAAAGCTTTGAGGTCAATGGCCTCAAAAACCGAAGATGATCTAACTAAAACAATATTGAATGGGCCGCAAAACAAGATCCCCAGATATCTTCGGCTTACTTCCGTGATCTCGTGAGACAACTAACATATGTGCGAGAGTGTGTGAACAGTAACGTCAAGGCATTTCAGGGTGTCATATTCAATCTATGTTGCCGCAGTTCAACGTTCGATACCAACAAGGCGTAGTACCTTCATAGTCTTTTCATCTCTGGCAGTAAGTCTACGATAGTTCTAAATGCAACAGAGCCAAGTAAGATGCATCCTCAATAGCCACTTACGACATCGTGGCTAGGAGCAACCACCTCCGGACATATTTGCGATTCCGCAGCTTTCTTTCGACACTACCCCAAAGTCTTTACCCCAATAACCAAGGACTAAGGTGTTGAAAGCAAGTCAAACGACCACGTCGCGCAGCGAACGTCAACCGTCCCACTGCACCACGCTAAAACATCGTCACCCACCACAACCACACCACGATAGCTTCCCACAAAAATCAAAAACATACAACACCAGGTATTCGCTGGTCGTCACCGACCCAACTACTAATCCGGCCCTCATTGGCTTATCTATGGGAGAGCGGACGGGATCCCGAGTTTTCCAATGGGTATGGTCGTATGTGACAGAATGCAGCGTGCAGTAAGTTCATCATCTTCTGAGATTGGGCGAGCTACAAGACATCGGATCAGCCCCACCGTTTCCGCCGCCGTTCGGTGGACGCGCCTTCGGTCCGGTGGATCTTCTATGTCGGTCGGCCCGAGTCGATGTTGGTCTCGCATGGAACCTACTTTAGGTAAGGTATACCACTCTAGGCCCATGAGGTGGATGCTGGAACCCCAGGCGTCTTGGTGCTCTTGAATCTAACCATACAACTAGGGTCATCAGAAAGTCCTGAGTAGGTGGGATATTCTGACAATGTGTATGAGATGGTCTACCCGATTTCTCCATATACTGAATTAATTACTACATAAGAAGGTTTAGCGTTAGTTACGTATGTGTGTAGGTGTGTGCACGTTGGCATATGAACCAAAATAAAACGCTG
This sequence comes from Colletotrichum phormii, assembly GCF_030913505.1. NCBI lineage: Eukaryota > Fungi > Ascomycota > Sordariomycetes > Glomerellales > Glomerellaceae > Colletotrichum > Colletotrichum phormii. The sequence continues at coordinate 1,873,502 of NW_026851445.1, read as the reverse complement.
GTCCCCTTTGAATTGCCCAACCCCCTGTTAACGCCTAAATGTGCAAGGCCGTTCGATATGTTTGGACCTCGGTCAACGATCGCGGTCTCTCAGCTCCTGCATCTCCATTCCGCTAGATGAACGGTTGGGGTCAGGCAAACCGTGTCGTTCTCTGAGCGTCTGTATTAACGGGCCCATCTCGTAGTCACTCTCCATGCTATCGTGATTGGCGCACGGGGACCCGCGAATGGGCAAAAGCCAGTCGATCAAGGAATACCCCATAATGGACGTCCAGTTTCTAGCGTACCCGAGATCCCACGGGTTTTCATCCGGTTCGGTCCTGATGATGGCAAACGTGCGGGTAGCTAGTCGGTCGCGAGGGGTCTCGCTGTCGACAGTGGCGTCCGAGGAGGTAGGTATCGCTTGGGGATACTTTGGTAGTGGGTATGTGATCGTCCCGTAGCTACTTCCTGGCCGAGTGCCATTGGGTACTCTGATTGCTAGTTGATGAACCCATGACTTGCGAAGGGCATCGATGTTGGTAATATTAAGTAAAATAAAGCGCCAAGAAGTCGCAGTCATGAGAAAGGTGAATAGTCCAAAGAAACCAGCGATGGCAACGCCTGAGATTGTTCTCCCGTCTACAGACCCTTCGCGCACCTGCAAAGCCAGACAGTAGGCCGTCTGGCCTAATGCAACTGAGCAATATATGGTGCAGTAGAAGGTGAACTGAGCAAAGAACTTAAAGGCTACACTCTGTCAGTATAAAGCCCGTGCCGCAGATCGTGTCAACTCACAGGTCTCTGACACCATGCCGCCGACCCAGGGACAATAGTGGTCCATCTTTCGTACGCATCGTTCAACCTCGCTCGAATGATGAGCTCTGTCGGGTTTCCAGTTGCGGCACTCGGAGCACCATTTCGGCCGTCCGTCACTTTCGCAAATGAAGACATCCTTGCTATAGAATCCCTCCAAGCCGGGGCTGTCCGGGTCCTGATCGGGGCCGGTGTAGTATGGCTGACTTTCCAAGTCTCCCTCCTTTCTCCGCCTGCTCTTCTTGTTCGCTTCTCTAAGTGCATGCTGAGCCTGTGGGCCGAGCGGTACCAAGCCAGGGTCCGCTTTGATCTTGAGGAACGTTCGTAGGTAGGCGGCGATCGTGAGGAGGTAGAAAAAGAGGTAGAGGGTGATTGTCGAAATTGCGGCGCCGTGCTCACCCCTGGTTCTATACAGGTAGTCGACTGCGACGAAAGATTAGTAGAGTGAAGAAGTCATACAAGTGGATCAACTCACCGCCTAGATAGGCCACGACCACGTAGGTAGCATAGCCGCTTGTGCCAGTGATGATGAGGGGGATGATGCGCGTCACCCATCGCGAGGCACATTTCGTGCTGGTGGCTTGCGACATTGCAACGGCGCAATCATTTCCGGCACATGGAAACAAGAAAGAGAACAAATTAAATAAGCCGTCGACCAAAAGAGAGTGTGGAAGTTGCGAGCGACGGGCTATAGAGCCTCGTCAGACGATGCGACGAATGCGCAGATGCGCAAGATTGGAGATGGTCGTCGTTCTTTCCGGAATTTGGTGCCGGGACGACAGACAAGTTCTGGGCGCTTGGAGGTGCGTGCATGAGATGCAGCTGGGTGTCATTGCACCTCCACTGTCAATTTACACAGGGCCGAAGAATAGCGGGTACAGGGAAGACAGGGGCGGGAGAGACGCGCTGCAGAACATGCGCGGAACAATGGACTTGTTGTGCTGAAGTGGATCAATAACGGGAACAGCGGCTTCAGCCCTACAACATCCGGGCAGCCTCCACTCCTTGCGGGTTCCCCTTCACCATGTTCTTTCTTCACTGCAACATGTCCATCCCCCATACTTCATATTATCCAATTAACAAACTGGCCACTCAGCTGCGAGACACAGCCCTTTTCTTTCCCGAGGGAAAAGTCCCGCGGGAACTTCACGGGTAACCCGCAGTCCGTTGTTCGTCCGATACTCCGTCTCCGACCGCTGCTGCGCCTTCATCTTGGTTCACTCTGGGCCAACGAAGTGAGTGGGCATGCTGATTCATCCTACGACAACAATGTCTGCCAAGTTTCAATGAACGGTTTTAATTGCGTATCAGAGAACGAGACTGCTTTCTATTTGATTCGTTAGGTATTACGCGGCAACGTGGCTTGTAGATGTTTCAGCTGTGGCGGTTTTGTTCATCAGCTGATAGCTCATTGGTAATCATCAAAAACTACATCTTTCAGCTCCAGCCCAAAGAGAGACCCCTTTTGCGGTTCAATTCATCTTCGTGCTTTCCCTTTCTCTTGTAGCCTTTCCAGACACTCGTACCAAAACGACCAGATCTTCAGCCGAGCGTGGGTGGAGTGGAAAATGCTACGCCCTGACGCCCGGCATACTAGGCTGCCACGAGAATTTTCGACGCCAAACGGAATAAGCTCAGGACCAGCGGGAAAGCCTTTATATACCCATCCAAGTCCATTCCTTTCACCAGCCAGGAGGCGCCCGTCTTGGTCGACGGGTCAGGTCAAACTGGCTGGGTGGTGGAGTGGTTAAAGGTCAACAATCAAAACGCCAACCAGCCTACTCGACGACAGGCTTAGCGAGTACCCGAGTTCGAATCCCAGCATGAGCACCAGAGATGTAGCCTCCACTGGGGGGTGAACTCTTTTGTTTATGTCTGTTGGACCTTTTTGACGATTATATGTATAATCCACGCGAGTTTTAGTTGGCAGCCTCCAAGGCCGCCACCACCACCAAGGGGCAGGCAAAACTGCAATAACACACACCGACGCGGGACATTACTTCTTCCAGACAACAATTACAAAATACTTCTCTTCATAAGTAACACGATGGCAGGCAGGCTCTCGCACTTTCAATACGACAGCCCAGTGCTGACTGCTCTCCTACTCAAGGTGATCTACATCCTGGAGGATCAGGCCATCAAGATCTTACGACTATCCTGAGAGCATCCCTTCATCACGCCGCTATCAGAACTAGCCCTATCACTTGATGGTTATCCGGCATTGAGCCCTAAAACATGGTGTTGGGATCATGTACTTGTGATCTTCTTGTTCACAGCCTCTCACACATCACCTACCTTACATGCACATCAACCTCAATCTACCACGCTATCCCTGCTTTGGTCCGACAGCCAGCCACATCGAGGCCTGCCTTGAAGATCCCGCATCTCTTTTCTCGAATTCAAGGGCAAGGTCCGCAGATTATCAGGCTGTGTGGCACATGTGCTGATGGCTCCTCACAGACGACGCATGACCTGTCCAGAAAAGTTGATTAATGTATGACTCTGCCTAGACTTGCACTACAAGGACCTGATGCTATCCTGAGGACCGCATGTATCATTCGTGTGGTCAGCCGGCCAAAAGAGCCGCATTGCCATAATTCTATATAAGAAGCTCGACCATCCCCGTTATTCACCTCTGTTCTCCGTCCGTCGTCGCTGGAATGGATCTCTTGACGGCTGACACAATAATACCTGAATGGACTGTCGCACATATCCCCAATATACGAATACCCTCATTGGCACGATTCGACTTGAATACGTCTTAGCTATTTTGATCCCCACGATTCGATCGCACCAGTCGGAGGACGAAGGAGTGATTCCGGCGAATGAAAAGCATGGATAGAAGGCTGCATCTTTCCCACCGACAATATCTATAACGCGACTATGTAGTGTGTAAGTTTTGTAGGGTGTAGTACACTCAACTGATAGGTCGGAGTCTTTCTACAACTACGTTCTACACCTATCATTACAACAGTAGACTTAACCCGCTGTTGTACGACTGTTTGTTCCTAGGTTCGTTTCTATCTTCTCAATCTTCAACATCACCAGCCAAACCTTAACCAAGGACTGACTTTAAATCAGATTCACGACGAAAGTTTCTATGACCTGCTTTCCGCAAATATATTTCAAGTTACTCTGCAGCTTGCACTCGTTCTTCTCCCAAACGATTTCGAACAACCGCAGATATCTATGAGAATCACGTGACACATGTTATCAATATGCAGGTCCAGTTCCTTCATTGAGACAAGACCTCCGCATGCTTACGCAATACTGCATGGCGACTCTCTCCTCACGTGTCCGACCTCGCTTCAGAGCACAATCCGACGCCTCTTCTGTTCTCTCTCAGCAGGACTGCTGCCTATCGACGGTTCGCATCTCACATCGGAAATGGCCGTATTCCGGCAAACACCTCTCCCTTGATTCCCCTCAGTACCGGTTTTCACTCTCGTCTTGGCCGCATACGCACCGCATACGCATCACGCACGCGCACCTGTGGGAGTAAAGGCTTCGTCTGACGTCTGGGTCGAGGGAGTATAGCTTCAACTGGCTGGAACGAGTGTGTGACTCCATCTCGAACGTCGAGGCCAAATCGTAGCCCAAGGTCCATCTTGGGCGTACGTACCATGCGGCTCTGCTCACTCTGGAATCAGCCTTTGAAAGCCTCGAGTTTCAGGTAGGGAGAGATGGGTGCCTGATTATTCGGTGAGCATTTGCCTGTATCAGGGCAACGTCCCCTTGCCCTCTAAAAGCCGCAGAGCCGCATAGTAGAGCCTCCTCCATCGTAGTAGAGCCGCACATTCGCTTCACCTTGGGGATTCAGACGGCGGCCACTCATTTCCTAACCCATGGCGTTGCTCTGCCACCCTTCCCCGTACTTTCGGCGCAAGACAAAAGGAGTCATATTTTCCTCTTCTCCTCGTCACTGGTGGGTTTATGCTCGAAAAATGTCTAGGCTAATTTTGTCCCAGACCACCTACCGTACTCTTATCTACCTAAACATACCGTGACATCGGTCGAACCACCGCTCCGGAAACTGAAACGCCTGTACGGGACCTATTAGGGCAGAGTTTACATACCAATGATCAGCCTAGAGGCGGCTTAACTGGAAGGCGCAGTGGTAGCATTTGAGGTCGCGTTATGGAGTGTGGAATTCCAACTTCTTCCGAGGCAAGCAGGATGCCTTCTGGAACAGCCACGATGGGTACCGGTTGACAGCATGAGTCTCCACAAGAGGACTCATTCACGTCGGCGGTGCCTCCGTTCAAGGCTCCCCGTGAACGACTGTCTAGTGACCCTCGTTACGTGGCTTGAGACCTCGTTGGCCAACATTTCCATCGCCTCGGCCAGGCTTTTTTTCTTTTGACACTGCCTTCGATTGTGATGACAGTGGGACTATGCGGACGATACAAACCAAGGGATATGGAAGTTGGCCTTGAGATTTCGCGTATATAAGAGATGGGCTCCTGAGGTTCAAGTATGGTTTGGATCTACACCATCACCGCCTTCAGCTTCCTTTCGAGCATCTGCTAGTTATACTCATCTAAGAATCTACCACTCTTCTCTCTGATCTACCTAAGAATCTACCGCTTCTTCTCTCTGGTCTCTTTGCACAAAGACTCAATCTATCACAATGCCCTCATCTAAGCCATCATCCAAGACTTATGTCCAGGTCTGGACATGTGTAAGCCAACATTGAGCCATTCCTCCTCCTTCAACTCAAGAACTAACATTTAACAGTGCATGTGTGGTGACGCTGGAATGACCACGAGAATCGACTACTGCCCGTCATGCCAAAACAGACGTTGCACCCGTTGCCAGGTTCAGACTACCAGAGTGCGATAGCCGCCTTCGACGACGCTTCGCCATTGTCCTGCACCGGCGAAATCACAGCAGCGGCAAATTCGATAACCTACCTATGGTGCACGCAATCATTCGAAAGTACCTTGACCCCTCCTGGTCATGCACACGGCACGATGCGGGAAGGAGCAGGGATATTTTCTGGGGTGGCATCCAGTTCCGCCCACGCGGAGTTGCATGTTCAGGGTGGATGGAATTGGTTTGAAGTTCTCAATTCGCTCCCACTTACTTAGATTTCATTTATTTTCATTGGCTGGATGCGTTGTCTTTTTTAGTCTCTCTCTCACCTGACTCACAACGCAGGCATGCGACTCCCGCTAGGGGCCTAGAAGGGGTCGACTATGTGATTGGAGCTTTCTTTACTATTTTGATTTCATTTGTTAAGGATCTTGAGCGGTTACGAGTTCTAGTTTCCTTGCTCACTACTGTCGTTTCATTGGACGATTACATATGTATTAGAGGGTCTAGGACGCAAGTCATTTGCTAGATAGACTAGAAGTCTCACGACTTATCCTCAATGGACTCATCTCATTTTTGGGTTGCAACGTTACTCAGCCTTTTGAAAGTCTAGAATCTGTTTTTGGGCCATGTAATACCATGAATGATGAAATTGAGTGTCAAATAGGAATGGACAATGCCGATTGGAGTGTATGTCGACCGAGTGTGGCGAAGCCCGACTCCACACAACCTCATCACAGTCACAAGTTGCAAACAAGCACAATTCCGCAAAGCTTCAGATAATCAAGAAACAGAATAGCCATGACACCTTTTGCTTTTGGTAATTCGTAATTTGGGCACTAGAAATGTGTCGCATTCGCGGATGAGACTAGACTATGACCCGGTGTAAGCCCACGCAACGCCTTCCTTGAGCATCGAGCAACGTTGCTGTTCGTCAACGACCGACCTCCTCCGAGCTTCACATGGAAGTTTCACATGTCACACAAGTTGCCTACAACCAGCAAGCCGTAAGACTGTTGAAATTGTCCAACATCCATTGGCGTGATTTCTCTAGGGACAATGACGAATAGCATCATGTAATTTGTCCGAGAACATGAACAGCCACTCACTCAAGGCATCCTTGACAGGAAGCCAGAACGCCGCCAGTCGTATCTTGTAAACCAATAAAAATCCAATGCCAAAAGTCTTTCGTCTCCCTTTGAAATTATGATGTATGCATACCTCATGACCCCCTATAATAAACATCCAATCCGAGCATGTCCGATGAGCCACCGCAAACTCTCAAGGCCCACCTCAAGGCACACTCGTAAAGCAGCCAATGTCCGACAAGCCCTTCAACTCCTCCAACGACATGATTCGTCCTCGGATGACGAAACGTGATGAGGCCTCGTCGAGGCACGTCGTCACATCAAACCTCCTCGCAGCAACCTTGAAATTACATGGGAGGACCTGCATGCGGCCCAACATGCGGTCTAGGAAGATACATGAAAGCCCTGTAGACTCAATTGGCTCCCGGCTCCGGGGCTATGGGCTTGACGAGGGTACGAGGGGGTGGAGAGCATTGGATAAAAGGCGGGATATGGTGGGCGGGAAGCTGCAATAGCGTCTCGGTACTAGGTGGTTCGACTCGTGTGAGTGTGCGTGGACAACTTAAAGGAAGATAGAGGGGGTGGTGCAATCGAGTTAGGCTCTCTCATCCACAGGCAAAAAAGTCACTGGGTAGGGGGTAAGAGTTACCACATTCGAATTGGTGCCGGGGTGCCTCGTGGCGGACGTTGCGCCTCGCGCCTGCATTGGTCTCCCACCCCGCGGCCGCGGGAGCTGTCGTGATGGCCGCATGGCGGACCATCATGCACAACATACACAACGGTCCAACCGCCCCTGAAGGATGAAAGTGCCCTTTTTACCGGGAGCCCGGGAAGGGCGACGTCGGAGGCGGCAGTTACGCCACATGGGAGGCACAAGCGCCGCCCGCCCCCGTCACCGAGTGTAGAAGAAAAGACCGGCGGCAGCAACAAATGCATCACCGAACGAACGACGTTTGCTTTTTTCTTGAGACATAAAGTGAGGCCAATGTCTTTGCGAGGAATCGGTGCCCGTTGTAATACGTTGATTAAACACCGGAGGAAAATGAGGAAACACGCGAGGAAAAAAGAGGCGCGTGAGGCCACCTTGGTCATGATTGGTAGTGAGGAAGAGGACCAATATGAAATTGTTACCGGGAGAGGTGGCGCGAGAGCCAAGCCTAACAGAGGAAGCCGTTGAGGAAGAGGATATCGAGGATTGCAACTTTGCTCACCTGCAATTATGACTCTTGATTGAGGAAATACAGAGGAAACTGCGCACCTGCGCAGGTACATTCCAAAATGCCACTGAGGATGAGGACGAAAATCAAAAGAGATAAAAAGAAAGGCCTGCGCTCGCTGGCAGAAACTTGAAATCGTCTCTCGATGACAGCACCAGCAACAGCTCTCAGAGACTTCATTAAGAACCGCTATAGCACGCTCTCATCACTCTCATCACTCTCCAGACCTTCATTAACCTCTTTCTACCACATCAAACATCAACACCAGCAATGGGTCACCACAAGAGTTCAAGCTCCAAGGGCCACGGCAGCTCCCACGGAAAACCCCACGGCAGCAGTTCTGGTTCTAGCGGCAAGAGGCAGTACGTTGACGTCATGGTCTGGTATTGTGTGAGTGATGGCCCCATCCCAGCTCATATTGCCTTTTGTATGGCATCGTCCGACTAACATGCTCTGCCTTTAGGATCATTGTACCACCAATGGCCCGTGGAACATTCAGCTTGACGTATTCTGTCCCAACTGTAGACATCAACGCTGCCACAGTTGCCAGACCAGCATGATCCGCCAGCGTGTCGGTCAATGAGCGGGTGCGATTCATCTTGGATGAGAGTGTCTGTAGGAATGTTCCTAAACTGTAGAAGACGCGGGGGAAGGAGACAAGGGGTATTGCGACAGATACCATACAGATAGATAGCACTAAGATGATCGTAGCTTAGGCTGTGATCGGCCCAGCAGTGGGCTTGCAATTGCGAACGAGACTTTGAAAGAACAAGGCTTTTGTGACTGTAAAGTGTGGCTCGTGGTGATTTGCCAAACCGGCCGCCCTTCCGTGTAGAAATTTGACGTCTTGTAACGAGACATTCTTTGCGCAGCACTCTACGCTCGACCGGGTGATGTCGCCAGTATGATATGCCAAATTTGCCTAATTGCATTGCTATCCGTAGCCAGTAATGGACGTTCGATGACATCTTGACTCGAGGCGCCTTCATCCGGTGCCTCGGTGGCAGGTACTGTAGAACGCTGTCAAGACTGACTTCGAGGAACAGCCGAGACACATTCATGAAGTGAGAGTCCTCGGTCTGTAAGACAGGGCGTTCGAGTCTGCGTAGCTCGAGTGGGTAACATTGGCAAACAGGTAAATATCGGTCAAGTTTTCCCATACCGACGAGACCAAGCGGTGGCGCAGGATTGTAATGTGCCGTAGTTGTAATAACAGAACGGCCTTTTTTACACAACAAGGCAGCCCCGGAAGAGTCAAGCAGAGATAGGCTTTCTTCGAGACGAGGCCAACTTGGAGAATCATTGGCGTGGAAGGGGGGTTCATGAAAGTGTAGGTACACCGAGGAAACGGGGGGAGGCCACGCCACAGCCCCAGCTCCATTAATATTTTCTACGCGAAAAAGCGTACAAACCACAAAGATGCTTGACACTCACCGAGGTTACGACCCAGGAAGGGGAAATGCGCACTCGCGCGTCTGCTCCCCGTAGGCTTTTCCAATTCCACATGGAGATATTGGAACAATAAGGGTGATGAAAGAGGTTATAAACTCGATGTGATCCCATCAAGCAATACGAAAAGAAGCACTTCATCATCTCAGACGCAAACGCATCAGAACCAACTGCCTCTCTACTAGACTTCTTAGTAGACCACCTCGACTCAACTCATATACTCTCTTCGCTTTTCTAGGCTCACCATGCCTAAGTACGTCATCTCCAACGTGTGGTACTGCGTAAGTTCAAACGACATTGTCTTCTGTCACTCGATGTACGCTTTGTTAATCGACTCTTTTAGCACAACTGCTCCTTGGGACCTTACAACTGCACGATCCAAACACACTGCGCGTCCTGCTACCACCAGCAGTGCAGGCATTGCACGGTCACGCAGGCCAGAGTCAAGGCCGGCCGTTAAGTAAGTCCCAGCATGCCTTGCCTCAAGAGGTCTACTAGAGACTAACCAGTGACCTCGTAGACAATGAACACTTTCTTGATGGCACTCGCCAATCTATGGCCTGCCTGACATGGCGGGTGCCACCCATGTGTGGCGCCTCGGACATCTCGTCCTTCAACTTCACCGCCACCAGTCGCGACTACGACGGGCCGACAGACAAGAACCTTCAGACAGCAGAAGGGAAAAGGTGCCGCTACAAGGACCACAAGGATGAAGACGCAAAAGAGGATGGACAGGAAAGGAAGAAAGGCAACCGCTGGTCGGGCACAGCCACGGATCATGGACGACCACTCAATACCCAGCACCGTACACGAAGTGGGCAGGGAAAACGAGCCCTCCCCGACATCGAGACAATCGAGACAATATAGAATTAGATAGACTTAGCTTCAGAGCGAGCACTCAGCATAGTGAATAGATCAGGTTTTGTTTTGTAACAATTGATTTGAAATGTAATCCAGTTGATCCGGTGAGAGCAAAAAGTGGACATTGGCGGTGGCTAGTGCTTCTAGCGGCTGCCTTGTCTTTTGGCGATGTTTTGCGGATTTGTCGAGCGAGGGCGAGGATGAAGCTTCCAGGGGATGACGATGACTCGGCCCCACTTTGAACGAAGCTTAGGTTCCCTTAGCTCCAGTTGTTGCCTTGAGGGGTTAAAAAGTACTGATTGCGCAGCAGCACACATGCGAAAGTGCGCAGGCGCGGAATTGAGCAAAATGAAGTGTCGGGGTTGAAATGGTCCAGCGCGCCACACGTAGCGTGGGCTCGTTGATGTTGTTGCGAAAAGGAAGGATTCTGCCTCCCCAAAGGTGGGCGGCGGGTGGATGAGAGACTGCGCGCGACGGCAGAGACAGGGAGGGGTAGTTGAGCCGCAAGGTCACGGGACCTATGCGGCTCAAGAAATTTGGGACTTTGGTGATGGAGACGTGATTGAAGGTTGCAACGTGGCTGTGAGGCCGCTGAGCATTCCTAATGGCCGCGACTTTTTTGGAACGAATTATGGTGATTGGGTAGTTATAGATTTCTTACACATTTGAAAATCTGTGCCATAATACGTTACGTTGCGCTTTTGGTTGGTTGGTTTGCAGACATGAGGCTCTTCAACGTTTATGGCGAATGAATGGCCGCGTACCTACCTCAAGGTGGGAAGGGATGGAAGATTCATACCACGTGCCTACCTGACTCTACAACGTTCGGTGGAGTGAAAGCAACACAGAAAAGAAAGAACACACCGGCCGACGAAAGTCTGTCTTCGGCGAGGGTGCTTCACCGGCTTTCAGGTATCCATCCCCCGGCCCCACATTGCTTCCAGTCCCGTCCATTGACAGATGGGCTCCACTTCGCCCGGCCCCTTCATATCTGCGCGGATACACTAGCCACCGCTGCCTACTCATGTCACGTTCCCACCACCACACCAGCCACACCTCAAGTGTTGCTGCCGTCGGAGTAAGACCCGGTCCGCCACACCTCTGCACTTTGTCGCGCGACCGGGACAATGGACTTCTGACTGCCACGCCTACCACACCTGCCCAGTGCCAAGCCACCTCATGAAGAGAGACGCGAGAGAGCAAGTTTGGCAAGCTGAGATCTCAAAGAACAAAGAAACACAAGCAAAAAAAGAACAAGCCATGATTGAGAAACCGTAGCGGGCCGCCCGACGAGGCAGAAACGTGCCTAACCAAGCTTCTCGTCCTAAGACGCCTAGGCTGAGTTCCTCTAATCCCCAGGCGAGAAAGTCAAGAAAAGTTGCGACCGACAACGTCAAGGAAAAAAGAAAAGAGAAACTTGCACCCTCGACCATACGGATGAATCTTTGTCGCGAAAATCGGAGCACAAAGCGCCGCAACACACAACTACGTGCTAAAAATGGCTTTCTCCCAATGCTGTTTGTTTGCTGTTTGCTACGCCGCTAGCCCGCTTACGCCCGACGTTGCATTTTCCATCCAGTCTAGGCAGGCTTCTGGAAGGAGGGGAGGCCAATTAGGGGTCTCGGGGGTAGCGTAAAAGGTCCATGCAGCGAGCGTTAGCTCCCTGCTCGAGCCTACCACGGTTGTGCTCATTGATTGGCCATCAAACCATTCGCAGCAGCCCCCCCATCACTCGCCTCATTGCTCGATTTCCTTCACCTCCGTACCCGGATGGATTGCTCACTCTCCTCCCTCTGACCTCGTCCAGCGCGTGCCGCCTCGCGGTCTAGGCTCGGTGAACGAATTCAACCTCACGCTAGTCACAATATGTTCGAGAAGAAACCACTGGCCGTCGTTGAAAATACACCTCGAGTCATCATTAAACACTCCCTCTTTTGTGCACTCAAGAAGCAATGACAAGGGCCCTGCCACCTTGACGGAAGAAATTTGTAACATGCCAGTTAAAATAGAATATGCCTAGAGCTGCTGCTGCTAACCACCATTTGAGGGGGAAAAAAGTTATAAAAAAAATATTTGATTAGACCCTCCCTGCAACTGGCAATGAAGTCCCCCAGTTCCGATAAAACGTATGCAGCCAGATTTCGCAGGGGAGAAGGGTGAATGCCCAACTGAGGCAGAGACCGACGTCCGTCCAAAAGTTGTTTGACGTCCATGTCTCTCATCGCCTCTCCCCTTTCGTCACTTCTTCATTCGTCTCTCCCCTGTACGATGTCGTCCTTCCCTTCGATTCCCGTAATGTACAATGCCTTGCCTCCGTTTCGCCTGTTGAATGACCGAAAACACCTTGCCAACGCCAAACTCATCCGTGCCGCCCTCGTTTGTCGACGTCAAGATTCAATATGATGGATAGGCATAATGAATGCCTCATACAACGTGGCCCAGACTTCGCCACTGGCTCGCCTAGTCTTGCCGGGCTGTGATCGTGGCCCCTGGGCTCACAAGCTCGGGGCTTACGAGACGGATGGTGGAACCGCGTGAGAGCTCTTCCAGTGCGTTGCGAGATGCCTTGCTAAGACTTCGGTGAAGCTTTTGGGCCTTGCTCTTCTCCGGGGTGAGCTCCTCCTCATTCTCTGCTCCCGCGGCCACAATCGTCATGCTCGGCGCACGGCTGCTCAGCTTCTTAGGCGAGACCTTTCCGTATGTCTTTAGCATCTTTCCGGAGCCCGACTTACGGACTGTGGTAGCTTTGCGCGCCGGGTTGGGAGCCGTGTACTTCTTCGGCGTTGACTTCTTCGGAGTTGCCTTCTTTGCCGCAGCCTTCGCCGGAGTCGCCTTCGCGGCCTTGGCCGTTTTCACCGGGGTGCTCGTCTTGCTAGTGCCGCCGAGAATTGCCATGGCCGACACACGTCTCTTAACCGTGGCCGCCCCCTTGGACGCAGCCTTGGTGAGCAAGCCGGTCGAAGATAGTGATCGTCTCACGCCCTTGGCGGCCTTGATCTTGCGCTTCTTTGCGGAGCCACCATCTTCTTCGTCGCCAATCATCGTCTCGATCTTTCTCTTGCTCGCCTTGACGGCGCTCTTGACCACTGCCTTGATAGTCGATTTGGGAGGCTTGGGCTGTTTGACTTCCTGAGGCTTGGGCCCTAAGATCCCTCGACAGTTCGGCGCGCCGCAGAGACATGACTGGACGTTCTCGTCACTGAACGGACTGAAGTTGTAGTCGTAAGTGAGTTCCTCGCCCGTCATAATGGGCTTGTCCCCCGCGAACAATGCCATTCTAGGTTGGCCAGACACGATCCACTTGATCATGCGGCAGTTGGGAGCACATGAGTGGTTAACGAAACGAGCGATGCTACCAGTCGTGGCGTCGATAATCATGTTCTGGTCGAAGCTCATGAGATAGTAACACTGGTGTTGTGGTTAGCTTTGCTGAGCGGTACATTCGGCCAAGTCTTTACCCACCTTGTTGTCCTTGTACTTGGTTTCCATGCGGTTGTTGCATTCCTCGTCGGTGATGATCTCGCCGGTGTACTCCATGACAATCTGGTTCGGCGCGAAGCATCTGTTCGCACGAATGCCGTAGCCACGGTCAGACGTCTTGATGACCTCGACACCAACGCGGTACTTGCCGCCACCTGCCTTTCTCTCTTGAAGATCGGCAAAGGCGCGGTTTGTACAGTTTTCCCGGCCCACATTGCAGTTCTTGTCGTCGCACTCGTACAGCATGATTCGGTTCTGGCAGTCCTCGCTGCATCCATCCTCGGGTTTGCAGACGCACTTGGATTGGTCGATGAAATGTGGTGTCTTCTTCCACAGGCTCAGAGAATCGCCAACGAAACGATCTGTATCAAGGTCAGTGAGGGGAGTCAACTAGAGGCGAATGGTATCTAACTCTTTGTCATCTTGCGGAAATCGTCGGGCTTCGGCTGGCCAGGCGGCAGAGGATTGCAGACGTCAAAGGGAAGCTTGAAATCGCGACCGCTGAGCAGCAGGCGCAGTCCATTAAACATGGGCAATGGCAGGGCCTTGTTGGGGCGGCCGTAATCCTTGAGCTCCGGTGTTTGCGCAAGCTTTCTCTGCTCAGGTATCGACAGACCCTTGGTCAAATCAGATGGAGCCGATTGGCCGGCATACAGTCCACGATCGAGATATTTTTTGTGGCGCTTCGTCTTCTTGGATGGGGCGTCGGCAGCCTTCTCAGCCTTCTCCTCTACCTCCTCTTTCTTGGTCTCGAGCGGCTCAGATTTGGCCCTCTTGGCCGGTGGCGCGGGGATGTTGCCATTTTCGTCCAAGATCACGAGCTTTCCATTAGACCAGACCGTTCTGATGACAGCCTTCTCGTCAACGCCGGTGAACTCCTTGGTGTCTTGCAGGCGGCGCAATTCGCGGGGAATCTTGGACATGTTCTTCTCAAAGGTTTTGCGACTCCGTTTGCCGAGATTAGAGACTTTGGTCGCAAGAGTCTCGACAGGGGTGCCGATAAGACGCGCCGCATGACGAGTAATCCGCGACGTCGCCGCCTTTTCCGTAGTTGTCACCTTCGCACGCGGTGTCTTGAGAGCACCAACAGACCATTGGAGGTTCAACGCGTCAATGCCGTCGCGGACAAGATTGCCGGCGACACGCGTCACTTCGTCCGCATTGGCTTCGCCATCGACAAGCGTGTCGCCAGAAATGGTCCGGCGCCGGTCAGCAGCGACAATGTCGCCCTTGGAGCGGCGGTGACCACGGTTCGCCGTGCCGCTGAGTTTTGAGAGGTTGTATACGCCCTTTCCTGAGCAAGACCGACGTGGGCGCGCTGCGGGCTGGGGTTCCGAGGGTGTTTCGGGTGCAGGGTCGGGAGTCGGAAGAGCGGCCGCGGGGATTTCGATTTGAGCCTCGATTTCGGTCTCGATAATAGTTTCGGTTTCGAGGATGATGGGGACGTCGTCTAATTTGGGGCCCTCCGAGGCCTGGCTAGCAACATCGGATATGCTGGTGGGAGGCGTGGAGCTGGAAGACGCGATGTTGGACGAGGAATCAGTAGCGAGAGCGGACAGCAAGCCGCTTTCGCTATGTAGGAGAGACATATTGGGCGAAAATACCCAGTCTCGACGCGATTTTGAACTTTTGCGTGGTTTATGTCGTGTTTGGAGGTCGGTAGAGGGGAGATGCGACGCGTTCCAAAACAGAGTGTGCGTGTGTTGCGAGGTGGGAAGAAAGTTGGGGGGTGGGAGGTCCAGAGAAGTTCCAGACACGAAAAAGGCCAAGGAGAGGGATTAGACCGGGGTGTGTGCGGAAACCGTCTCCCCAGGCACGCAGAATTGGCTCGTTCGCTGCCTCTTAGCTTTCACCTTACCGGCCGGGCATTGAGTGGCAATAAGGTAAAGGTAGTTTCTGAGGGTATTTGGCAGACGAGGTACTCTGTGCCGTAGCAAACCAAAGCGCGCTTTCAGCCGAGTAGCAAGCGGAGGGAGTGTAAAAAGGGGGAAAGATGAGGGAACAAGGGAAACCAAATAAAAATTGGTAAAGTCAAAAAATGTCCCCGAGGTCCGAAGTCTGTATTGGACAATTGGTTGATTGTGGTTTGCTGGAAATTCCGTGATGGATTTTCGATATTGCTGTGAGTAAGCGCGGTTCAATTTCTGGTAAGAGCGCGCGTGAGATGTGGTAGCGTTGAAGGTTGGGTGAGTGGTGATAAGCCCGAGAACAAGAGTTGATCTGGAGTGGAGTGAAGTGGAGTGAAGTGTGGTAAGGTAGGGCGAGATGGAGGGATGAGACAAAGACACGGAGTCTAAGGTAAAGTAGGGGGGTACATGCGGTAAGGAAGTAGGTGAAAGGAGGAATCGGTGCGGATGGCGGGATGTGATGGGTTGAGAAGGACGACTTTTGAGGGAGCTTCCGTCCCGTCAGGTTATCCAGTGTCGTGTTGAGGACAGAGCGCGGGGAGTGGGGACGCGACTGAATTTGATTGATTTGATGGATGGATCGAGGTGGTTGACCGGTGGTCGTTGATTGATGGATTTGCTTGCTGTATCGGTCTGGGTGCTGCTGGCTTTTGCTTGCTTAACTTGCGGCTTGCCTCGCCCACCTAACTCTGAGTACTTAACGGCTAGGTCCGTTAGGTTTCGGCTTTGGCTATTCTTCTCTGCACCGTTTGCGGAGTCAGAAGGCGATAGGACTGACTAAATTGCAAAAGTCAACCCAGAAAAGGAGTAAAAGATCTCGAACCGAATAGTACAGGCTTGAAGTCGGAAAAGACGTGGTTGAGGGCTCACGCACGCAGGAGTTGGGAAAGAGAGGGAAAAATACGATACAGTCGGGGAGGAACGGGGCCTTGCTGACCTTTGTACCTTGTGAAAGAACCAGGGCGGGAAGGCTTGCCTTGGTGTGTTGGGCCAGTCGGACGCCGCGCTTCTTCACTTCTACTTAGGTTGTGCGTCTCTTGTCTGACTTTGACCGGTCTCGACTGGCGCCAGTCTTGCGTGTATTTAGTAGATAGCAATGTCAGAGAGTGTGTACGTGAGACATGCACACATACACCGAGACTATGGAGAGGAAGAGTGGATTAGACGGGAGAGGGGAAATGACAGTGAGAGAGAGTAAGAACACGGAGATTCAGTTAGTCTCTGGATGTGGATGGATGTGGCCTGGCCTCTCTTCGGGCCTCGTTCGTTTTGGGCTGGGGAACCTCTAGAGGTAAACACAACCCTGGTCCGTGTTGCGTTGCGTGTGCGTACGCGGGACTCTGTGTGTGTGTCCTCTCTTCTCCATCTATCCCGTCCTTTTCTCTCTCACTCTCGTCTTTGCCTCTCTCCTCCACTTGTACATACACCCTGAACATGGGATCCTTCATCCTGCTGACTTACGCTCTAGCCAACTACACGGCCGGATAAGCCGAAAGACCAAAAGTCAGCTTCATCAAGAACTCACAACCTCCAGCAACCAGTCCATGGAATAATGGGTTTACAAGATTGAGGTTTCCGATGACCCTCGTGTCGTTGAAAATCAAAGGTTCAAGTGTCATCTGGTTGCGTTGCTTGTATCTTCTCGGACCACCTCCTGCGTTTTGCTTCAATCGCCGGCGCCACCGCCGTGCTGCTGCGCTGAGCCTCGCCCCGATACAGGCATGATGGGCAACACCACACTTTACCTGCATCCTCCTCCTCGTCTCGACCACTCGCCGTATTGGGTCATCCATGTCGGTTCGGCTCGATTGGGGGCAGCAAGCAAACAGCTCCTGATATTGATCAACTTCGACTGTACTCATAAGATGTAATTCGACCAACATACAATAACATCTGTATAGTCTAGGATTTCTACTGATGATTGCCACTTTTGATAATTCTCAACGATGAAGCTGCGACTTTGACTGATATCTGGCCAAGTTCATCATCATGAAATCCGGGTGGCATGCTCAAATGGCGAGTGAGGCATCATAATCTCCGAATCATGTCGCACTTGAGAATATTCTATCTAGATTAAGTGGCCCAAAATAGCCAACATGACTGCAGACAGCCAAGGAGAAACTTATTTGAGCGGCCAAATGCCTTGATTGTCATTTATTCAAGAGTCTCTTCCTGGAGGAAGTCACTTCTTCTTCCATTCAACGTCGGGGCTTGAAACACCCGCTGTAGTCCAACACACTTGCAAAACAAGACACCCGAATTATCATCGCTCACAGATGGCGAGAAAGCAAATGTTCAAACATGGCGTATTGAGCTATTTAGAAAACTACTCACTTGTTTCGTGCCGAATTGAGACTCGGTGTAAGTCCTGATGCCCTCACTAGCTGTCTACGAGAAGACATCACGAAGCAGAGATAACGATGCCTGCAACAGTACCACTACGAGGTCTGAACACCGCATCTAATGATTGATGTCAATCTTGCGCTGTATCCAAAATCAGTCATGCCCCAATTTTCACAGCCGCTCGTCCAGATCGGTCACTTGGTGGCACTCAGGCTTCAATCCTCAGAGACTCAGGTATGCCCCAACAGGTGTCCGAGACTTGTGGCCATCAAATTGCTACGAACATCCCGAACGCCAGCAGTCTCACTTCGCGAACATCAATTAGTTGTACGCATGGACACCTGTGAAGTTATTGTCTAAACCCCATGAACTTGCATGAGATGGACCACTCACGACCTTGATTGACGCTGTAGATGACAGCAGGAATGAGGTCAGATGCTCAACTTCCAGTATGGGCTCAAGTTGCAATTATGGAGAAGAGATAATTGCCGATTGAATGGATGAGAAATCGGTTGTAAGTCATTCCTTCAAGCTCCGACGATTGGTGGCTAGCATAGATATAACCTCCCCTGGTTGATTTCACTGAGATGACACCATCCGCGTGGCACCCGCCGCCTTCGATACAGAAGCAATGGTTACAGGGACAGGTTGGGTGCAACTCATCGCCTACTTGAGAGAAGAACGTCTCGCTCGAGTCCATAGTATCCAGAGCTTGTGGTAATTCAACGCATCAACGAATAACAACTCGAGAAAATCACGAGATGTAACGATGCTCAATCGCGAAAATATGTGAGGGTGCTGCCACTTTACTACCGCTGCTTATCCCCCCGGGATGCGGGTCGAACAAGGCAGGTGGGTGCGCAAACCACCCGGCGGGCACAATCACCACACCCTCTGAGGATATCCATGCACTCGGCTGGCAGACCGCCAAACATGGGGGAGGAAGAAGCAGCTGAAGGGCAAGGAAACGCAGCACAGTTTCACTCTGGATGGGGCTCTCCTCTCTTCGAGTCAGTTTGACACATTCTCACATGCTCAAGGTTCCAGCGGGTTTGAATGGTCGAATTCGATTTTATTTTTCTTCCTAACCTAGGTATTAAAGAGGAGACATTCCCATCCTTTCCTGCTAGTCTCTCTGTTCTGATCCCATTCCTTTCTGTCTTCGATCGAAAGATTTGAATTCGAATTGACAACGCCACAAACACACACTAGAAGGGTATTATGGCATGAACGCAAGGAGAAAATGCAGTGGGCGAACTCCGGATTCTGCCCCCTCTCTTTCTCTCTTGAGAAAGGATTGAGCAAATCCTGAATGCCTGGAAACCCGATGGATCTCTTGCGACAACATCATTCTCATGTTCCCGAAAAACCAACCAAGGTCCAGCCCACAGATTCAAAGGCATGTAACAAAAGGAAAAAAGCCACGAATAGAGAATCAAACCATGCAAGCCGTAAAGTTATCCTTTAGGCGGCAGCGGTCTTGGCCTCCTCCTTGGCCTCGGTCTTGTCATTGATGCTCAAGTCGGCAACGGTGGGAACCTCGGTCTTCTCAGTCTCAGCAGCCGCAGGAGCAGCGTTGACAGGCTCAGAAGCGACGGCGGGCTCGGTGACAGCAACCGCAGGAGGGGTAGTCTCGACGGCCTTAGTCTCAGCGGCGACAGCCGACGGAGCCTCGGCGGCAGGCTGGGCCTCAGTCGCAACAGGCGCGGCGACGGCGGGGGCAGGAGTAGCATCAGCCGCGGGCTTCTCGACAGGGGCCTCAGCCTCTGTGAGCTTGACGGTCTGGCCGGTGGTCTTGATGCCCTCAGCGTTTCCGCCGTACTCCTTGGGGAGCGAGTCCTTGTAGGCCGGGAGCTCCCCGCCCAACTCGTTACCATAGCCGAGAGGGTGGAACTTGGCGATGGTCTTGGGAGCGAGGAAGACCTTCATCGCCTTGAAGACCCAGCCCATCAGAGCGGGGATGTTGACGAAGTACTTGTGGACGAGAAGCTCAGGGTAGGCCATGGCGAAGATTCTGATGGTCTCTGAGGAGGCGGCCTTGACAGCGGGATCCATGCGGAGGAAGCTGACGTTGAGGTAGTCATGGACCTGGATCATCTGGTAGGGGTCCTCGCCGCCATCAGGAATGGCGGTCTGGACCTTGTCGAGGTTAAGCTTGCGGACGCTGAGCTCCATAAGGGCAGCGCGCCACTTGATGAACCTATTTAGATGTGTAAGTCGGATGCCATTCATGTGATGCTGGAATTCTCATCTTCTTGGGTTGGTACTCACTCATCGACGTTGCCAAAGGTGGCCTTCTTGTCCTTGACGGCTCCGTAGATGTTCCAGGTGATGATCATCTCCTTGCCCTGGGCGTCCTTGTGGGTGGTGACATAGCCGAGATCGCCAAACTTCTTTCCATCGAAAGTGACCTCATCAAGAAGCTTGCCAGGGTTAGTGTCACGACGCCAGATCAGAGCCTTCTGGAGCTGGTCAGCAGCCTTGGAGACATCGTCCTCGTTGGCGCGAAGGAACTTCTGCAAGACGACGGTGGTGGGAACGTGGGTGTCGTCGGAGAGCTGCACACCCCACATCTCGTTGTGCTTGGCCTCGGCCAAGATGGCGGGAAGCTTCTCAAAGAGCGAAGACAGGGGAGTCTGGGCCTTGTCGACGGGCTTCTCGGCAGCAGGAGCGGCGGCCTTCTCAGTCTTCTGCTCCTGCTTGACCTCAGGGGTGGCAGCAGCAACGGCGGCGGGTGCGGGAGCGTCAGCCGAAGTCGGCTCCGCGGCAGGTGCAGCGGCGGCCGGCTGGGCCTCAGCAGCAACAGCTGGGGCAGGTGCCGCGACGGGCGTGTCGGTGGTCTGAGCAGACATGATGGGATCAGAAAAATCCGTGAGTGAGATGAGTCTGAGAGTGAAAGTGACACTGAGAGGATGTCAAGGAATGAGTGTGGGAAGTGAAGGGTGAAAATTCCGAGAGTGACAGCTCCTGGCTGGCGTCTTTTCGTTCGGAAAAATAAGATGATAAGAAAAAAAAGTTCAGGCCGGTTTTTCTGCCCCAGCCCCTCTTGCTGCAAAGTCGCGTCAAGTTGCCTCAGGTGTGTACGAGAGTGTGTGTAAGGTAGGTAAGGTAGCGTGCGTGTGTGCGCGTGTGTAGTATCTGTCCCGGTCTGTTGGGGTGACTATTATTTTTTTCCCTTAAAAAGTGAACGTGTTGTTGGGTAACGAGGCAGGCAGGCAGGCAGGCCAGGCGGTAAGATAAGGTAGGTACGATGAGCGAGAGGATGGGAGTATGAAAGGGAAGGTACGTAGGAATTGCAACTGGAAGGTACGTGGTGCGCTCGGGTACTAAAAGTAATTGAATCTGATGGGAGACGGAAAGTGGCAGCAACAAACAGACCACACACACCACACAAGAAGCGGCAACGTCAAGTTGTGGCAGCAACGGCAACGGGAAAGAGCAATGGAACCCAAAATCACCCTGTCCACTTCATGTTCCAAGGACCAAGGGTCACTCCCATCCTTACTCCCATCACCATCTAAGGTAAGGTAAAGTAAGGTAGGTGGTACCTTGCCTTAAGTTATCCGTACCTACCTATTCTTACAACTTCAGCCCAAGTACCTAAAAGTAAGGTACCTTACCTGTCATGCTTCCACGCCAGGCCGTTTGCCTTTCAACCGTCTCGAGTGCTCTGTGCGTTGCTTCCGGGGAAACTCGAGGTATCAACCCATCCAGTTGGGTCATGTCTTTTTGATGACGATGATGCCGCCGCCGCCACTGCCACTCACTCTTCGTACTCTCACATCCAATACAAAACAATCTCAGCTGAGCTGGGCTGCAGTCCTGGCCTGTGCAGACGGGAGAGTGGAGTGGAGAGGACCCCCTTTTTCGCAGGTGATTTGCGCCTTCTGTTTCGACGGAGCTTGGATGGGGTCACAGTCCTGACATGTAAACTCCTTGTCCTCAACTTCCTTGTCCCTAGTTGTTTCTTCCTTTTTTTTTGTTCTTACTCCATCCAACGAAGCTTCATGAACCAAGGAAAGCAATTGTTGTTGTTGGATTCAATGTTTGATACCGATTTTCCCTCGTTGGAACTTGCAAATTGAGCAAGGCCCACTGCCTTGACAAGCTATCCCTACTGTGCACGACGCCGCGAGTTTCCACTACTCGAGTCACTCGACCTCATCACTGATCGATGGACCGATGTAACCTCAGAGTCTGTGGTGCTTCAATATGCTGTATTAGGTAGGCAGAGGGAGCACGATACGAAGACTTGGACCACAAGACGATGTGAAGGCAGCACGCTGCACGAGTGATGGACGCCTCTCCATCAAAACGGATATCTCATCAAACCCTTTCCACCCCCAGGGCCCCAATTACCTCCGATCTTCCAGCCTCCAGGCCATGCAGTGCTAATGTGCCCCGCCATAATCAGCCGCCGCCGAATGCCGCTAGCCAGTCGTCCGTCCGCGCCGTCAAATGTTTCAAGGGCTTTTTTGTCCTTCTTGTCCCTGCCGCAGACCATTGAGTCGGTCGTCCAGGTTAGTGCAAGCGTCGGGCCAAAATAAGTACGAATACCACTGAAAGTTACCAACACCTCCGAGCCCGGTGATCTCCCAAGCGACGCTCCGGTACCGTCCAAGACCAAAACCTTCCATTGAGGAGGAAGGCACGAAGGGAAAAAAAAAAAGGGCCCCGCTCCGTTGGCCCGTGCCTGAAGTAGGTGCTTTCTCGCCAACAAATCTACCTTACTAGAGAAAGACCACTGTAGCGGGTCGGCAGAGCGCCTAAGGTACCGTAGCAAATGGAAGCTGCCAGATGCCCACTGAGGGTCACCCTATCGAGCTCCCTGGGCAGGTTGCGCCTGCCGCGTGCAGGACCGATGGACCAGCTGCCGCACGATGCCGGGCGATGCCGCTCCAGGTCTAGGCGGTACCTGCAGCTCTTAGTGCACCCTTCTCCACTCCCCCTTCGCGGCATTCTGACTGGTCCATCAGCCAAGAGTCCCCCATCTGGTGCTGGCTGACATAAGACACTCCACTCGCCAACTTCAACCTCAACTGCACAAACGGGACGTTTGCCATCGCCCAGTCAGCCCTTTCGACGCCATCACGCCGTCTACACGCCACGCGAAACTTACGCCAGCCTACCTGACGTTGTGCCCCCAACGACGGGTTGACGGGAATGTTTCAACCTGTCAAGAACAAAGGAAAGAAAGGGGGGCCCAACGGCCAGGTACCAGAAGTTTGTAGAGAACTGCTCTAGAGGTCTTATTGATCGGATATAGAGAATTTCAACCACTCGAACCCGCTATCTCAGTAAGGTAATCTCAGAAGCCTATCCTCCACCTGTGAAAGAAACCCAGAAACATCCATAGTTTCCAGATGTCAGCGTGCGACAAACCAAAGGACTCCATCCTGATTTCCGAGCCCTCATTCCTGTGCTTGACTCGTCCAAACCCCCCAAGGATAGAAAAGCCCAAGAAACAACCGCAGAATGCAAAACCATGAAAAACCTAGGCCCAACCGCCAAGCCAAGTGCCTTCCGTAAGAGCAAAAGTGCAGATAAGCAGAGCTAAAAGGAGAAAACCGAAGCAGTGTGCAAACTTCATTCGTCGAAGCCATCTCAGCACCCCATTTTTGCCTCGTCTTGTTCCCCAGGTCTGTTGTACTCTACATTAGTGACCAAGAGCAGGAGTCAGGGCGCGGCGGATGATCGCCTCGAGCGTCTGGTACTCGTGCATGGCAAGAGTTGCAAGAGTCATGCGGTCGAAGTCAGGTCCGACACGCAGGTTCAGCTCGCGCCAGAAGAAGCCAAAGTAGCCGTCGGTGGCATCGCCGATGGTGCACGTCTGGCACTTCTCCTGGAACGACTGCATCTCCAGGTGGCGGGTAGTCTCCTCGCGGATAACCGCAATGTACCACTGCGAAAGACGACTGGTTAGCTCAAACTCTTCATTCCCGAACCATCGTCCAGAGGAAAGACCGTATGACTTACCTCGATGACATCCAAGGGAACGCCATTCTTGGGGACCAGCACGTAGAGGTGGCGCCAGCTCTCAGCAAAGCGCGGCTGGCCAAAGGAGCGCTGCTCCATCTCGCTCATGTCGACAATGAAGGCAATGTCGTCCTTCTGGGTAATCGAGAAGCCCTCGCAGCGCATCGCCGCGGCGACGACTCGCTTGACTAGACGATGAGTAAGGTTGACCTCGTCACGCTTGTCGCGGATGTTGCCCACGAGGATGCGGAGAAGATCGCACGTAGCCTTGTACATGGCATGACGCTGCTGAATAGTGACGTGGTTCTTCATCTGCCAAGGGAACTTGGTCAGGGTGCTGATGAGGCACTCGAAAGGACGCTGAGGGCACTCCTTCGAGAAGGGAGACTGTAGGATGGTTAGCCACAGGCCCATAAGCACACGAACTGAGGGTACCTACGCGGTGGGGAACCTCGACATGCTTGACGAGCATAGTCATCTCCTCGTTAGACACGAAACCCTTGAAGTTGTCCCAAGGCTCCTCGTCGTTGTTGGGGAGGATGTGGGGGTGAAGACCAGCCCAGAATACACCCCTGGCGTTGGGGAACAGGTCCTTCATGAGAGCAGCCTGACTAGAAAGTTCAATCTCGACAGGGCGCTGGCCGATGCGGGTGACTCTACCACGGTCGAGGTTCTGATGATGCTTCTCGACGGCCTTGGAGGCATCCTCAAGGGTGTGGAACTCGACATAAGCGTCAGTGGTCTTGCCAGTGACACGCTCCATGATGATGTGAACAGGCTCATCCGTGTCATTGAGCATACGGGAGTTACGACCCAGGATAGCAATGATCTCGGAGCGGTTGGTGACGAAAGGAATCTGGCAACGTGTTAGTGTCTATGACAATGACGAGGAAAGGCCTTGGGGTGAACAAACATTTCCAATCTTGATGACGCCGCGAACCATGAAGTGAGAAGCGCGGGGGGGAGATTCAACGAACGGGAAGTTCACTTGGTGCATGGCCTCATTCGCGGTAGGTCGACCAGTGGGACCACCGGTGAGGCGGTTCAGCTGCGTCGATCGCTGAGCCCGGATGTAGTCAGGCACCACATCGCCGTAAGTCGCAACAGCTTCCTCAAGCTGGTAGCCACCCTGAAAAGTACCCTGGTAGGGGGCCTGGTAGGGGGCCTGGTAAGGAATCTGATACGGAACGATTGCCAAACTGTTTTCAGCAAGAGGCAAAGCTTGAAGCTGCGGCTGGGACAATCCCGCCTGCTGGGCAGGAGCAGGCATGTTCGGGACATTGGCAGCATGTCCTCCGTTGTTCGAGTTGGGCTGGTGAACCTGACCGGTGGTATTGTTCGGGACGGGCGGCTCAGCATCATCGCGAGGGAGATTGTCGAAGTGCAAAGTGTCGCCTGTAGCGGCAGGGAAAGAGATCTGGCCAGTCGCGAGCAAGTGGGTGGTATCGATCTGCGAGCCAAACATAGGCGGCTGAGCAGCGCCACCGTGCGAAGCAGAAGACACGAAGGGATCCTGAGTGCCCGAAGCAGGAGTATTGACACCATTGTGCACCTTGACCAAGTTGAACTTGGGAGGCGCTCCAAGGTGGCTCATCGTGCGTGGAGCGAAGTTGCGTGGCTCCGTCATGAGACCACTATTGCCGACACCCTTAGCCTTGGGGGTATCGCTGCCGAGACTGGTTTCAAAATCATAATTATCATCAGCAGTCAGATCACTGACTTCCTTGCCGCCCTGGTTGTGAAGCAAGCCAACGTTGTTCTGGCGGACAGGGGTCTGGATGCCCAAGTTGCCCATGGAGGAGCTGCCAGTGAGCTGGCCGTGGTTCGCCTGGCTGGGCATCTTCGGGCGTGTAAGGCGATAGCCGTTTTCGACTGGTACATCCAAGTAGGAGGCTGCACCGTTCGAGCCAGATCCAAAGTTCTGGGCGGGGATCGACAAACGGCCCTGGATCTTGCCGTTGGTGCCAAGATACTGAGGCGTACCGTCAAGCTCAGCGATCTCGGGCTGATCAATCTGGAGGCGAGTGTTAGATCGGAATATTGCTGATAAGAGAGTTTCGAGATGTTGGATATATATACCTTGCTAGTGGTCTGTTGGACCTGGGAGGAGTTGGGAACCCAAGGCGAGGACGAAGGGTTGAGGCGGGAGCCGGCCAAGATGTAATGCTGGCCCTGCTGGTTACGACCGAAAGGATCAGCGTCGAGGCGGGCGCCTCCAGGCTCACTGTCGTACTCGCCATTCTCAACGGCAGTCTCCGTCTCCATGACAGTCTCCGGCAAGGCGCGAGGCTTGTATGCAAACTGAAGGACACTGTTACGCGCGCGCCGCTGCATCTGCGGTTGTCCCGTCTTGCCCTTCATACCAGGTACCTGAGAGTATACCATGATGTGCAACACTCAGGCGTAATCCTTGTTGAGAACAAGGAGAACAAGAATGATGTTGATAAGGGATACTGGTGGCAGTAGATGTGGTGAATGTACGTGATGACAGTAAGTGCTCTGGAAGTATGCGATTAGTGAATGATTGAGCCACTAATGTGAAGAAGCTTGAGAACCAATGCCGGGCAAAAGTATGAAAATAGGCGAGTGTGACCCGGGGATGAAAGACAAGGCGAGAGCAAGCGACTTGAAGAGGTGGGGGCAGAGGATGCCAGACAAGGCGGGAGCGCACAAGGTGAAGGAGATGAGATGCTAAACACAAGGTGATGAACGCAGGAGAAAATCTGGCAGATGTGACAAGCCGATGGAAAATGGCGGAAGCAAGGCGAGTGACTCTCCCTTGTAGTCGATGAAAGCAACATCTAAAGGATTGGCCCGATAGCGCAATTGCTTTCGTCCGAGGAAGCCTTCGTCGCTTCTCTGGGATAAATCGATAACTCAGGAACAGACGAACGAGACTGGAAGAAGTCTCATCGCCAAGAAGCAATGCGATGAAGATTTGATGGATGATGGAATGCGCTAAATTGTGTAGAGAAGGAGACAACTTACTCTTACTGCTGGAAAGGTAGATTGGCCCAAGAAAGCAGTTGAAAATCACCGTACAGTGACTTGTGGGTATCTGTTGATGGAAAGTTGTTAGAAAGAAAGATGTGGAAAGGTGAAAGGGATAAGAGCCAGAGGGTTGGGGGTGGAAAAAAAAAACGACCTCACCGTCGAGCAAAGCCTGAAGGGACGGAAGGAGGGAGGAAGAGGGGGAGGTGGGACGATAAACAACCAAAAACAAGGTGAGAAGAGCTCTCTGCTGCCAGTTCGTTGCTTCTAAAAAGAGGACTTGCGACGAGAAGACGGGTGAGAAATAAAATAAAAGGAGGCTTACCAGAGGCTGAACGAGTATCGTAAGAGGCAGGTAGCCCAAACAAGGTAGAGCTGAGAACTGAGGGGATTTTCGGTTTGTGTTGTCGATGAGCAAAGGTCGATAGAATCAGCAGACCCTGTAGACTGTGGAATCAGAGTCTTGAGTACAGGATTGCACTTGAGACACAGATTGCTTGTCGTGATGATGTGGGAGGGATTCGCTGATTGAGGTTGTGTGGTGGGTAGGAGAAGTGGGAAGGACAAGTGAGAAGGAATCCGAGTTGAGGTGAGAAGAAAAGTGGGAGGAGAGAAGAAGATGTGAAGGAAGAAGAGGCTTCTGATTCAGGGCATTGAGGGACGCCGAGGCGGCAGCAGGATGGGTGGTTGTGTATTCCATCGTAGCCTGGTGGGGTGGGGGTGAGTATTAGGTCGGTGGTTACATGCCGGGTCAGGACGACGACAGTGGCAAGATTGGGTTGCCTTAAGGCGCAAGGCCTCTTGTTAAATAGAATTGGTATTAGGCGTCTTACGGTTCTCAGAAAAAGCTGATTCCATCTACACTCGACAACCAGCATAACCTCAATGGCACGGGGGCGACAACGTTGAGCAGACCATCGCCGGGGCGAGTAAATTAAGTTGTGTAGCGTCGTCGTCTTCGTGACGGTAAGAATCCATCCCTGGATTAAGCTCAATGACCAGCTGTTTCTCGCTCCAAAATGAGGTCGACATAGTTGTTTCCGAACATGTGATACTCCGTCTCGCAGTACCACATGGGCTTCAGACTTTCTACAACGATTCCGTGAGTGTAGCAAGGAGTTACATCAGAACACGCAGCACTGACATGCAACATGTGATCGGGAGACAGTTGTGTTCATAACGGTAATTGTTTATCAAAATGGAGGCTCCATGTCGTTCGTTCCCACTCGGCCCCGGATTTGCGGACCAATATCAAGGTTGGAACCATAGTGGATCCCGGTATTACGGGAGCGCTCGAGCCAACATCCAACTCCAACTCATGATTCCAGTCCATGACTTCTACGTGACCGAGGTCCTCGTTCAAACCACACGTTTCTGGCCGTGAGATATTTGAATATGAGCTCCTAGCGTGTGAGACGCGTGTTGTAGGGTATTTTAATCGAACTAAGGGGGTCATCAGCTGCGTCCGCTTGGCGCTGTAATTGCGAATATGACTTACGGGAGTCAGGAAAGATTCAGCAACGAATCTGGCTCTCGCGTTCAACTGTGTATTGTCAGAAACTGCACGGCAGAAGGATCAGGGGTGAAGAGACATACGAAGAGCTTCATTTCCGAAATCTCCTTGTCAACCTCCTCCATGAATTGGATAATAAAGTCAACCAGCTTGTGCTTCAGCATCTCCTCGGTGTGGAAGTTCGTAATCAAGAATGAAATATCGTATCCCTAGTAAAGTAAGTCAGCGTGACGTTTTGATATGGATGTTATAAGCCACGTGGCATTGCAGCTCCTAGAAGCTCCGCCAAGTACTTTCGTGGTGTGTCTCGTACCTTGATTGGCTTCCTTCTCAATATGAAGAACGACTCGGCTCTCTGCGTCAGGAAACGAGTGAACTTGTGGACGAGGATGTGCTCGATCTCGTCGGCCTGCTTGATCTTGATGGATATCCGCACGGAATTGATACTCGGCTCGATCAGAACTCGCTCGTTTTCGTTTCGGGCAATCGTAAGGGGCGTCAGAAGGACTTCGGGCGATGTTTGAGCCTCGATCTCGGGGACATTGTGACGTTCGGCGGTTTGGGAAGCGAAGTTGGAGAGCGTCAGGGCGGACGTCAGACTGCTCCGGACGGCCTGGAGATAGGGTCGCAGTGATTGAGACTGTATCACAGCTGTTAGCAAAGAGGCAGGTCCTCCAATCGCAAGCATTCACTAACCATGATGGAGAGACGTGACCGCGTCCAACCTTTGGTGATGCTGAGAGGTTGGAGTTGGATGTTGACCGCGGGGCTCGTGAGGTTGGCTCAGCCGGAAGCCTGACGTTTCGTAGTGGGGCTGGTAGCACCGCCGTACCTTAGCTCCACATCATGCGTAGCTGTCACCGCACTTCGCTGATTCAGCCGGAAGCTATCTCACGTGATCGTCGAGCTCCTTCCTTAGTGGCGATCCCCCACTTGTGCCCTTTACATGCATATTATGGTATATACACTTAAACATTTGGGAAATCTCATCTCAGCGGACTAGGTAGGCAAGCTTCACATATGCTCCACGATAGACTATAGCAGTGGGTACCTATTCAATTGCTTAGCATTGAAATGCAGGATATAAATTTCATAAGCTTTACTGGTTTCTCTCGAGACTCCTTGCCCCCGAAGATGCTGGAAGACTGTCGAATGCATGCGGAAGTGTTAGGAACAAGGGCATATTGCCATAAGCGAATCGGCAGCTGAAACGGACCCTGCAGGTACACCGCTTCCCCGCTACGTTGCCGTGTGGTCCTTTGTACTACCTTGCCTCCCTTACTGCCCGCCCACCTCAAGGTTCCATGCTTGGTAGGTACTGACGCAACCCACCTGGTGCCTTCAACCAGCTCGTCCTTCAGCAGTCCGTTTCGCAACGAGGTTTTATTCCCAACACACTGCAAAAGCTACTCCCAAACTCTGCAGCAAGGCCGACCTGAATCGCAAAAACAACGATGGCGTCAATACCCGGTAAGCAGCATTACCCAGATAATGCGTCTGATGTTGTCTGACTTGTCACACAGTCACCGTTAGCCATCAAGGCACCAAGTACAAAGTCGAGATCGATACCTCCTCCAATGGCGAAACCTTCAAGTACCAGCTCTACAGTCTGACTGGCGTTGAACCTGAGCGACAGAAGATTCTCGTCAAGGGCAAGCAAGTCAAGGATGACGATGACATGGCCAAATTCGGCCTCAAGGCCGGCGCCACGCTGATGATGATGGGCAAGCCGTCCGGAGAGAACGCAGATCTCGCTCGGCCCAAGGAAGCCGTCAAGTTTGTCGAGGACATGACCGAAGCCGAAGCAGCCCAGCAGGAAGGAGCCACTCCCGCCGGCCTCACCAACCTGGGCAACACCTGCTACCTTAACTCGACCCTTCAAACCCTCCGATCGATCCCCGAACTCCAGACGGCCCTGACCACGCACAAGTCGGGTAGCGGTGGTGCTGGCAGCAGCTTTGGTCTGACTTCGACCGACATCGCCACTCAGCTTACCGATCTCTACAAGAACATGTCGGAAACACAGGGTGCCATCCCCCCGCTGACCTTCCTGAGTACACTTCGCATGGTGTATCCCCAGTTCGCCGAGAAGTCCAAGACTGGAGCCGGTTATGCCCAGCAGGACGCCGAGGAGGCCTGGTCCCAGATAATTTCCCAGTTGAAGCAGAAGCTCTCCGAGTCTGAGGGTTCTTCATTCATCGACAGCTACATGGCTGGAGAGCTTCAGTCAACTTTGGAGGCCGATGAGCAGGCTGCCAGAGACGGTGGAGAGGAGGCTGTCAAGTCAAGCGAATCTTTCCTCAAGCTCAACTGCCACATTGATGCTACTATCAACCACCTTCGCGACGGTATCTTGGCTGCTTTGACCGAGAAGTTGGAGAAGAAGTCTTCGGTTCTGGATAGAGACACGACTTACACAAAGAAGTCCCAGATCTCACGGCTTCCCAAGTATCTTACGGTTCACTTTGTGAGATTCTTCTGGAAGCGGGAGGTGCAGAAGAAGGCCAAGATCATGCGCAAGGTCACCTTCCCCCACGAACTTGACGTGGTTGAGTTCTGCACCGATGAGCTGAAGAAGGCCCTTATTCCTGTGCGCGACAAGGTTCGCGAGATTCGCAAGGACGAAGAGGATATTGAGCGGGCCCGCAAGAGACGCAAGATCAACCCCGTCGACAGAGGCGATGTTGCTGGAGCTTCTGGGGGCCCCGAGGGCAAGACAGCTCTGGAGAAGGCCAATGACAAGAAGGCCGAGAGAACTGGAAAGCCCGTAGCCACCACTTCGGATGGCGACACGGAAATGACTGAGACTTTCAAGACCGACGCCGAGGTCGAAGCTGAGAAAGATGCGGCTCTCACTGCTGCGAAGAAGGAGCTCTATGCTCTGGTCAACCAGGATCTGGCAAAGGACGAAGGTGCCAACCAGTCCGGAATCTACGAGCTGCGTGGCGTCGTCACTCATCAGGGAGCAAGTGCCGACAGCGGTCACTACACTGCCTATGTCAAGA
Organism: Colletotrichum phormii; assembly: GCF_030913505.1. Lineage (NCBI taxonomy): Eukaryota > Fungi > Ascomycota > Sordariomycetes > Glomerellales > Glomerellaceae > Colletotrichum > Colletotrichum phormii. Next base: position 1,842,063 of record NW_026851445.1, on the reverse strand, counting down.
AGACTGCCCCTGTCGACCCCAAGACCGGTAAGAAGGGCGAGGAGGACGGCAACTGGTGGTGGTTCAACGACGACAAGGTGTCGGAGGTGACCCCTGACAAGATCGATGCCTTGGCGGGTGGTGGCGAGTCGCACTCTGCTCTCATCTGCCTCTACCGGGCCATCCCTCTTTCGACGATTGATAATGAAGGCAAGACCGAGTAGGAAAATTTAGCTGCTCAGAGCTCTTGAGGGGGCATCGACTTGGCGTTTTCGAGCGATAACGAGGTTATGGGAGGCATGCAAAACGAGCCGGTCACAAAGGAATAAAGCACTTTAGGGCATAGATAGACGGATTGACGAATGTAATGGATGCTGTTCATTACCCAAAAGTGGTGATCGCTACAATTATTCCTTATCTTTGTGTACAGCTTGCGAATGGTCTTCCGTCGACCTGATTATACAGAATTACCCATGGTGCTTATCAAGGCCCTACGCGTGGGCTGATCGCTCTTGCGTTACCGCTGATCGTGGTCTTCTGCCTCGAACTACGCGGATCTTCTTAAAATAGCATCCTTTATCCTGCTTGGATGTGCTTCTACTTGAGGCCGAGGTCTTGTTGGCCATGACAGAACGTCCCCACGTCAGACTTTGTACGGCGTCTGTGGTCAACTTTCTGGCTTCTTCACCTCTCCTTCTTTTATCCTCTCATCCAGAAACTCGAGCTTTCTTTCCCATTTCCGGCGCTCCGTGACCAACCGGCCACGCTGGCCCTGCAGAAGGGAAATCTGCTCGTCATGAGGAGACTCCCAGAAGCTTTGTCGGTCCTGACGAGGAACTCGTTAGTTTTCATGATGCAGATTGACGTCTTAGAGAAGTGCCTTACCTCTTTCCATTCCTTTTGTGTCTTCAAGCCTGCGCCATAAGTGGCTCCTGTGAAGATGATGGCGGCGCAACCAGCGGCAGTGAGGCCAGCACGGAATCTTGTGAAGCCGCTCATGTTTTCACAGTCTTTGCTTTTGACACTTTCCCCCTCTTCAGCTTCGAAATATTGGTTCCTTCTGCTAGATTTTCAAAGGTGCTTCACCAATACTCTCTCCAGACTTCTCTCGATTTTTTACTCCTTTTATCGTCCACACCGTTTGACCGTCGGTTCGAGGTGTTCAGTTCGTCGGTCGCGGGAGAGAAGGGGTTCCAACGGGAGCGCGAAGAGACCGATGAGAAGGATGAAGAGGCAGATTCAATCGAAGAATCGGTGGTCGTAGAATCGAGAGAATTGGCTCGCCTATGGCCCTGGGGTCTCTCGAGCGGCGTTGATGGAGAATGTCGTCGCCGGGTCGTTGCCTCAAAGGGATCGTATTCGCAATCGCAATAAGGAGAACAAGAATCGGTTGTTGACGTCGGTGTCGGCGTTGACGGGTCTGTAGCGGGGGCGGGCGCAGCAGAATACGGCCAAGCTGTGAGCTCCAGCGCGTTCGCGTCGGTTGTGTCGGTGCCGGTTATGTCGGTAGTCTCGGTGGCAGCAGTCCAGCCGGGAGTGGAAACGCCGTGGCGGAGGAGGCCCCGCTGCAGACGTTGGCGCCGAGGAAGAAGAGGAGACGAAGGGAGCCCCAGCGCTCTTAGTAATCGTCCTGTCAGAGCCGGGGTTGGCGTGACGTCGTCGCTTCGGGTCATTACTGATGTTGCGGATAATTTCAATCAAGTTACGGGTAAGAGGGAAAGAAAAAAAGACTCATAAGAGGCGAGTTCGTGCAACCCGTTACGCCCTTTGGATTAGGAGGAAGTTACAAAATAACCAGAAAGGCAGTTAAACGACCAAAGTGTGTGGGAGACATTGACCTTTTTGTCGATTGCGCCATTACAAACCCCGGAGCGAGCAAGAAGGATTAAAAGATCAGAGACGTCGAGTAAGAACCACCAGGACCCCAACTGCCTTTTTTCGCTGCCCAGGGCATCCTCAAACGGGCTTATTCATTCTCACTTCTACTGGTAAGTTGAAACAAACTTCGTGAGAGCATCTCTATCCTCCCTCCTCTTCTCCTTCCCCTCACCAATCATCCCTACTCCAAAGCAGCGTCCATCCTCCTTTCCTTGAGTCTTCTGATCTCACATTCGCCACAATTCTTTCTTGAACTCCTAGCTCTTTCTCGCCTATTCTCTCCCCGTCAAGCAACGGAAAGTCGCCGCAACATTCACTTTCGAGCAGTGATCACGATCAGGTAGTTCTTACCCGGGTGGGGTTCTGGTACGAACCCTTGCTCGTTACAGCCCTTGCTGAAACCTTTCCCATGGCGCACCATTACTGAGGATCTCCCTCTGCTACAAGCCCAAAAGCCTTCTCACTCCCCCCCTCCCATCCCCCGTCCTGACCTATCCTGGACCGCATAAAACCAGACAGATGTCACAAAGCCGGATGACGAAGGGGTAGATGGGACGCAGCCTGCGGCAAGTGCACGCGAGAAGCGGCGGACTGCTACCGTTTCGATGGCCTATGCTGGGGTCAGGAGAAGATGCGATACAGGGGCCAGTAAGAGGGGGGCAAAAGGCTTGTCTTCTCGCTTGTCATCGTCGGGGAGATCAGAAGAAACATCGGGCACACGACACTGGAAAGAATGTTGAGAAGAGACTCAGCACTGCCGCTCCCGCATGACCTTGGCTCGAATTGGCAGATGTCGTTGGATCTTGGCCTGGACCGTGGATTCATCGGCCAAAGTTGGCACTTGCAGGAAACGAACCATCAATGAGCTGTGTCATGGCCAGCGCCGTCTATGCTTCCACAAGATCTCTAAAGGCTATGCGCAGAGCTGAGATGGAGTGCAAAGACGGGAAGAGCAGGAAGGCTGGAAAGCCAAACTCGGTAAAGGCAGAAACGTCATGTCAAGCCCATCCGTCTCAACTTCCTCTCATTCACAACCCACCATTCCACATCAGATTCCGAGCCCCTTTTCATGCGTTAAACGTCACAAGCACACATACACACGTCAAGATCTCGCTGCTGCTGCTGTGTGACAGGACCAAAAGCTGACTCGGGGCGTCCCTGCGCCTCCCTCCACTAGACCCCGAAGAACACTTAGACATCGGTAGAGATCGCATAACATTTCCCACCCACCACCATTCTGAGGTTACATCCGCTGTCAAATCGGCTTTGCGAGACGTTTTAACTGCATCAGCCACCATGACGACTCCCCGCGCCTTTGTCATTCGTCACGGCGAGACGGAGTGGTCCCTCGACGGCCGGCATACCGGCAGTACCGATATCCCGCTCACGGCCAACGGCGAGAAGCGTGTGCGAGCCACCGGCCGCGCTCTGGTGGGCAGTGATCGCCTTATTGTACCCAAGCGAATCTCTCACATGTGAGTTACGTGTAATTATTAAATCGTATGAAGAGCACAGCCAGTTCTTCCGTTTCAGGGATCCAGACTTGCTCTTCGTCACATGCGTGGCGATCTAGGTCCTTCAAGTGAAGTCACTTAGCACTTATAACATATTTCAAAATCATACTTTCACCATGAGCTCCTGCTAAAGTAAGGTCAGCTACGTCTCCCCTCGCAAACGTGCCCAGCGCACCTTTGAGCTTTTGAACCTCGGCATCAACGACAATCTGCCCTGGAAGGAGCACGGAGAGATCGAGGGCAACGGCCCGCACTGCAACGCCTGCGTCGAGGTCACCGAGGACATTCGAGAATGGGACTATGGCGACTACGAGGGCATCACGTCACCGGAGATTCGTCGCATCCGCAAGGAGCAGGGCCTTTCTGAGAACTGGGACATTTGGCGCGATGGTTGCCCCGGCGGCGAGTAAGTCTTTTCTCGTTCCCCAGAGACATGCCTCTCTCTCCTTCTCCCTCTCTCCTCCTCCCTCTCTCCCTCTCCACGTCAGGTCATCTTGTTTTCCCGGGGCAGCATTGTTGGCGATCTAGCTATCGATGTGGTCGGAACCGTTGATGAGTGCTTCTTGGGAGAGACTGTCATCGGTCATCGACGTAATGTGAAATCTCATACCTAGCCAACGGAGATTTCCAACCCGAGAAGAGCTTGCTGATTCCATTGCAGGAGCCCTCAAGACGTGACAGAACGTTTGGACCGCCTGATCAAGGACATCCGCGACAGGTGGCACAGCCCCGTCATCGGCAACAAGGCCGCGCCCAACGGGGACGTCCTCGTCGTCGCCCACGGCCACATCCTCCGTGCCTTTGCCATGCGCTGGGCCGGCAAGACGCTGCAGGACGGACCGGCGTTTCTGCTCGAGGCTGGTGGTGTCGGTACTTTGAGGTAAGTTTTCCATTCAGGGGTGCGTACTATGTGGCGACGAGCCAGGACTGATTCTGGGATACTACTTTAGTTACGAGCATCACAGCATTGGTGAGCCTGCTATCTTGCTTGGAGGTGCTTTTGCTGTTGATATTGGTGATAAAGAGTAGTGAACACGAGCGTTTCGGTAGACTCAACGTATAACCTTGACGAGTGTGCTCCGCTCGTCTGCAGATAGAAAGGTTCAAGCCAGAGTACAAAGCCAAGTTAGATTCATGACATCTTGAGCCTAATCGCCATCTAAACCTTGGTCCCCCGCGCCAGGAACACCCGCCTCTTCATCCCCTGCCCCGAACCATGACCGTGATGATCATGTCCCTTTTCCTCCCCATGGCTATGTCCATGACCATGGTCCTGTCCATGACCATGGTCCTGTCCATGATCATCATGTCCGTGTCCATGCCCATGCCCATGCCCCCCAAAAACAACACCACTCCCAAGCTCCTCCATCCTAAAATCCCCCCCAGCACCAGCCTGCTCAAAAATACTCCTCATCCTCTCCTCCGAAAATCCGTGATGCATAACGGTATGCGCAGCAGGCAACACATGATCCATCTTCTCGTGCGGCAAAAAATCGAGAATGATAAACACCCCGCCCGGTCTCAACCTCTCCACCAGCCGACGGGCCGAGAGCTCCGGGTCCTCAAAGTGGTGGAACCCGAGACCGACGCCGGCGACGTCAAAGTCGCGGAAGCGGCCGCCATCGTTGCCGTCGTCGGATGCGAACGCCGCGGGGGACGGATCGGACGGGTCCGTGAGGTTGCCTTGGTAGGCGTGCATTTCGTCGGTGGTGAGGCCCTGTTTTGGTTGAGGAGGTGGTCATGTCAGTCATCGGGTCAGCTGAAGCTTTTCTCTTCTGTCTCTCGCAGTCTTCCCGCGTCTTTCCGTTTCTCTTTTTGCCTTTTTCTTTTCGTCTTTTCTTTTCATGTACATTTAAATGTATCATGTACTTTTTTTGCGGCAACTTGCGCAGGGGCTTTTGGTCACGCAATATCTTCCCGTGCGCCGAGCCGTCCGCACAACCCGAGCCCGCACAGGCTTGTTCGGTCCACGGCCGAGCAACTCAGAGGAAGGGAGGGGAGGGGAGGGGTAGAGTGTGGGTTTGCTCTCGAGACGGCAACTTTGTCGAAGCAGAGAAAGATGGGATGAGATGAGATTATGTGAGATTCAGGGGAGGGGGTGGGTAGGGTGAGAGAGAGAGAGAGAGAGAGAGAGAGAGAGAGAGACGAGGGCCGTCCAGAGGGGAGAGGGGAGGGGTCGGATCGAAAACCGCAAAAAGAGAGTGCAAAGGTTTGCGATTGTCCACGTCATGTCATGGCGAGGTTCAGACTTCAGAGGTCAGCAGGGCTGAGATGAGACCAACATGAGGTGTGAGAAGGGTGTGACTCGTGAGGGAACGGACCCGTCCGTCATTCATCGTGGACAACGACGGAAACGCTCAGACGAGGTTTCTGACTTTCTCCCCCTCCCCCTCTCTCCCGCTACACACAGCCACGACAGCCTCGACAGCCTCGACAGCCTCTTTTTTTTCTCACTTCCCCAGAAGATTGTCTGTGCTCTTTGCCGAAACGAGTCCGTGAGCAGGTAGGTATCCGTGTGAGGCGAACGATCCGGTCTTTTTTGTCTGGAGTCGAGCCGAGTCTGGAGCGGCTGGCCCCATAGTCTGGTCTTTTTTTTTTTCTTTTCTTTTGCATCTGGTGTGCGTACTCCGCAATACACACCTTTGCTTCGAAACTCTCCCTCCCCTTCGCTCTCTTGTCACTCTCCACTTGGATGCTGGTTTGTACGTCGTGGGCAGAAAGGCAGGGGGAAAGGGGGAGAGGACTAAGGGATGGTGTGTATGTAGAAATGACAACCGAAAGGGGAAACAGAGCTATTTTGAGGCTTCTCTCGCCCTGTTTGAACCAAACATTCAACGTTAACGTCAACAACGTACCTGGTTCTCGGCCCGGGCGTTGTAAGCTGCCACCATGTTTTCCGAAATGTCTATGCCGACGCAATGCGTCGTGAACTGCGCGAGGGCCTATTGTGTTTTTTGGTGTTAGTGCAAGTTGCCCAACTATGAGTCTACAGCCCAGGCATCATTTCCGCACGTCAAGTATGTTAAACACTTGAAGAAGGAGAAGAAGGATTCGTGGACACAAGAGAGCAATGTGTTACACGAATAGAGAATACACGACATCTGAAACAGAAGCAAACAAACTTGCGTGACGGACAGGAGGTGATTTGTGAGTCGTAGAGTACTAGAGAGGGTGAAGCTCCGCTCACAAACATGTTGTGAGTAACAATAGAACATGAGAAAGAATCAAATCCTTTGATTTCCAAAGGATAAGAAAAATTAAAAAAAAGAACTCACCCTTGATATCAAACCCGTTCCACAAGCGTAATCAAGAAGTCTCACGGACCGGCCACTCGCCGCCGCCGCCGGCTGTGCTGCAGTCTCGCTCTCATTGTCCTCCTCCTCGTCATCATCATCGTCGTCGTCATCAACGACCCAATCGGCACCGATAAAATCCTTGCGCTTGCGAATCTCCTTTTCGAGTTGCAGAATAGTCTTTTCGTACTTTGCGTCGTACTCGGCTGCTAGCTTACTACGCGCGGTTTATTCGTGTAAGTCAACTCGATTCCACTCCATGGTTTTTTTATGTTGCTTGAAGTGAGAAAAATGTAGTTTAAGAAGGATGGGACACATTTGAAAAAGGGAGTTCGGTCTTCTCGTGCAATTCTCAAAAAAGGAGAGGGCTGAGGTGAGTACTTCTGAAAGTGGTGATGAGACTCGAGAGGCTTGGGTGTGTTTGTCGTGCTGCGCATCTGCAGGAACCCGGGAACGGTTGAACGTGGACAAAATTGAATATCACACGCCATTCATCCTGTCATGGCGCTCCTCCTTCCTTCGATAGGCAACGTAGGAAACGGTGTGGAAATGTGAAATTTGTACGTACTTGAAATAAGCCTTGTTGGCGCTTGCAGTATCGTTCTCAGCCATGATTATCGTCGGGCTATATTCGGTGAATGGGACAGTCGGCGGTTATTTTCCCTGACAGATATCCAAGGGTAGTCGACGTCTCGGTGTGTACTCGGTATGTCTAGGGTTATCGAGATCTTGGGGGGTTCGGAAATTCGTCTTCTTTTCGTTGTAACCCCTCTTTGGTGTTCTTCGTCTTTTGATTGGAGGAGGAAAGAAGAAGAGAAATAGGTACGCCGGAGCAAGGGACTACCGTCTGCAAGTGCCTTACTCAGCTTCAACAAAGTTGATTGCAAAAATAGACAGGACCAATATGTCAGAGTTTCTTGATCTTCAATGTGTCTACCTTTAGTTCACTGATGCTGCAACCACTGGGACGTTGCTTTTATTCCTTTTTGCACGGAGAGTTTTCGGTCACTTCGTAGTGTACGTTAGGCTCAGGTCCGCGGAAATGATCCGGCCGGAAGGGGTCCAGCGCTACTAGAAACTCGGCGATGGGAACTTGGGAAGGAAAGAAAAAAAAAAAGTCTCCAGTCCACAAAAAAGGCTCCGGGAGGTAGTCCCCGAATGGAATGATGAGGGGACCACACACGAAAAAGAGTACCGGAGCGGGGGAATGGGATAATTGTGGAGGCACGGACCGCTACGAGAAAGAAAGACTATTAGAGAGAGCCCCGGCACGGGTGGGCAGCGAGGGAAAAGTGAAGCCTGAGGCTGATTCCTGCAGGTGAGGTAAGCTGGCCTCCCCCCCGCTTCAACAGCTTGACAGCAGTCTGTCCATCACGTGACTAGAAGTGTGTGAGACCGGGATGGCACGGGGGCGTGGAGAATTTCGGGGTAGCTTCAATATTGTGGACTCTTCCCCCATCTGGTTGTGGCAGGAGTTCAGTCGTAATAATTAGTGCCTGAATCCAAGGCGGAAGGGGGGAAGGGGGGAAAAGGAGGAACGGCGAACTAATAGAGATCTGTCCCGTTACCCCCTCCTCCTCCTCCTCTTTCCCACCCCGAACCCGGCCTTGCCTTCCTAGCGAAGTTGAACGGTACCTTACCTCGCACCGCGTCTGACAAGAAGGTCGCGGCCGCCGCGCCCCAGGTCTCTCGGGGAACCGGACGAGGGGGGGGGGGGGGTTGGTGGAACCTTGACATTAGAATCCCCTACCTTTACGAATTCCTTACCTCGTGGAGGAGGGATGAAGGAGCCCGTCATCATGCACCTGCGGCTGCCTCGTTATTACCCTTTCCAAGGCTGGCTCTCAGGAGTCAGCGCTCGCAGCCATGGCACATCCCATTGGCATCCACCATGGATCATGGCCGAAACCCTGGGGGGCCGCCGCTTTTTGCGGCGCGCCTTCGTAGCCCACCGAAGTGACCTCGGGCGGGATGCGAAGACGCACCCGGGGCCCAAATCAGGTTACAGCCGCGGACCCGGCAAGGAAAAGAGAGGGGGGAATGGAATGGGATGCCCGTCCGAAATACCCACTGCAAGCGTGGCAGGTTGGACGGCAGGACCTGACTTGACTAGCATTTGCCTCTTCCGTACTCCGTGAGTTCATGGTGCGTGGGCACACACACACCAACACGCATCGCTTCGCAACCCGGGCAGCGTTACCTGCCGCCGTCGAGTCATACCAAACAGGTACATGACCGGCACTGCAAGCAACACGGAGAGACAGAGCTGCGTTGACAAGACAGAACCGGCCGTAAGCATGCTTGACGAGGTATGTGTTCCCTTGCACCAACGAGTCGTCCATACCACACACAGTACATATCCGTACATGATACAGCAGCGCATAAAAAAGAGAAAAAAAAAAAAGTTATCCAGCCACCGAACAAGGATTGAAAAAGCAAAGACAAACTCTGAATGAAGCCCGAGAGACAAATGCCGGGGGAGGACAACACGGGGCGTGACCGTGACGGGGTCGACTTGACGGTGTATGACCGACCGGGGCTGATGGGGGCCACCGCCGGGCGTTAGGAACAGACAGGTGCCGTGGACAGGTTTTTTTGGTGGTAAAAAAACAAGCGGATCGACGCCGATCCTGCTGCAGGCCGCATCGGTCCGCAGCTTGTGACTGCAGCACCATGCGGGCGGTGACGGGCCCAAGCGGCCATGCAGCAGCACCATAGGTCTCAAGGTCGCACGAATATCTTCGGAGGCCGTCTTAGTGGTTCGAGCCCACCCCCTTGGGTGCTACCTGTCATGCAGCTGGCCCGAAAGAGCGCGATTAGGAGCCCAGAGCCCGTCGTGAATGTCCCAGTCGAAGAAGGGGTGGGCGACGTGGTCGATGACTTGTATGCCCGGCTGCCTGGGGGCTGGGCGCCGATGGATGACCAGAGCCTAGATGAGCCAAAAAGAACCAAAGTACTGTACATGATGCATCGCCAATGGACAGCTACCGCAGATGGGATGGGGCGTACTTTTCTTGTTGGTCTGCAACTTTGCTGCAAGGTGTCGGCAGCCACGGACGCGAGCCCGGAGGGGGAGACATGTCGATTTATTTGGCGATGGGTGGTGAGCAGGCGGGGAGACGGCTGACGAGGTGAGATTGTGGGTGGTGAGGAGCTGGTTGCCGGTATGGTTAGCTAGGCGGGGATGAAATGATGAGTAGGAAAAAAAAACTAGATTGAAAAGGAAAGAAAGAAGACGAAGAAGCAACCCCTCACAGGTACTCCAGCCAGACTGTCAGACAGTCAGACCAAAGAAAGAAATCCTCACGACCCCTCGTCGAGCGCTTGCTTTTTGCCGTTTCGGCTGCCTTGCTGAGATGGATTGCACACCTTGAAGAGTCAGAGTCAGGGACCCCTAGAAAGAAGCCGCCCATGATGTGTGCATCCCGGTCGTGCTTGGTATCCGTATGGATTGTTGGTCGATACGTGCTCCCGTGCTTCCCATAGTATCCGAGTTCAATTGTACCACCGGCCGCCGCCGCTGCCGCCGCGTGGCTTGTGACGACACAGCTGTCAGATCTGACAGATCATGTCCGCCTCGTTTGTCCACCAACAACAGCCATTGTATCGCATGACAGAATCGTCGGCTGGGCCCATGTAGCTGCATCACGTAGTCGAGTGAAACCCCCCCCCCCGAGAGTGAAGGTCAGCGAGAAGACCAAGAAAGAAAGAGAGAATTCTCTTCTCCGTCTCCGATCCGATACTCGGCTGAACATCAACACATTGACATGATGGTGAATGACAACGGGCGGGTCGAGTACGGGATGAACGGACCCGAGCCGCTCAGGACGGAGTATAGGTCAGTGCAAAAACCACGACGAGCAGGTCAAATATTCTGCTCACCGCTGCTTTGCCGCTGTGGTGCAGTGCGCCTTTCCTGTCCCAACCATCCATCCCATGCCTGCTCCTCTGGGCCAGCCTATCCTCGTTGCCTTCCTGCGTGCTCGAGGACCCCATATAGCTCTCCCCACCAATTCATGTACCAGGTGCGCCGCTCACTCAGCACGCTCACGGTGGGCAACGTGAGTCTTGTGCAGTAGCGTGCTTGAGACGCTGCCACGTTTCTCGAATAAGTGCCCTTCCATCAGTATGTTCAGTCCGCCATTGGAGGGATTCGACTGCCTTCAAACATGCCTTCTTGCCGACCAGTCTTTCTGACGAGACAGTATGGCATAGGACCAGGGAAAGGTCATGCTCCAGGGAAACCTAGGAAAGTATTCATCCGGATCGTTGGTGGGCCGAAGCTGATTGCAGTCCATTCGATACACTACACGTCCCGCGGACAGGCTGGTCAGATTGCACGACCTTAGTGCGGCGCGTCCTGTACCTCAGCCATGGTGTGCCGCACCGTACCTATTTCTCAATCGCCGCCGTTGGAAGTGGAGCTGGCCCAGTCTGCTTCGCCTACGTACCGAACGACGATACAAGGAAGGGTTGGGGACGGACTACATGCGCAGCGGGAAGTCTGTTGAGCAACCGTCAATCGTCCATCCGGCATGGATCCTAGCCTATGGTCTCGTCTTTCGACTGCCTTGTCTCCTGGTCCTTGCTGCGGGTGTCTTCCTCTCCACTGTCCGCCCGTCCAGCCTGCATGTGGCCGAGGTCCCGTGGGAGACAGTTGATGTGGCTGGGCACACACCCGGAACCAGCAGCTATGCATCTATCTGCATGGTGATAGGCATGGACGTTGTAGCTCCTGGCATCCTGCTAGCCCACGTAGACTGGCCTTGGGCCATCGATCAGTAGCGTATACGGAGACGTCTGACGTGCTGCTGTTCGAATAGCCAGCACGGCCAACTGGGTGAGTTTTCCTGGCGGCGCACTTAGTGGGAAGCGCTCCGGCGAGGGCTGTCGCTGTGGAAAGCTTCCGATGGTGGTGGGTTGGCAGCCGGAATTTTGCTAGCAATAGCCCTGTTGGAGCTCATTTCTTGACGACGCGTCTCGATCATGAAGCTTTCACCGCATTCTGCCGTCCAGCCCTCATCCATGGGTTTGCCCTCTTTCTTCGTCTGATATCCATCGATCGGAGCCTCAGTCTATTGCGCTGTGCAATCCCCACCCATGGGCTTGCCGCTTGACTCGACCAGGTCAAATTTCCCTGCTCATTCGATCTGGGCTGCTTTGCCAGGTTTGCCCGGCTGGCAGGCTGCGGCACCGTCGTAGCATGTGCAGAAACCGTTGAACGCACTGTGTCAACAAGTCACTTCTTCTCCCATTGGGGTCTCCTGGTGCAGAGCGAGAACTGTACATGGTCTTGGTGCCATTATTCCCGGTCACCCATCCCCACTGGAAGTGATTAAGAACGGGCGGCTTGTCTCGGCAGAAGGGCTGATCGGATTGTTCCCCACGCGCCATCAAGATTCAGTCGAATGCTGAGGTAGAAGTAAATGACACGTCGTCGTCGTCGCCGCGTCCATCGCAGGCGCTAGGTTGAGTGTCTAATATGCTTTCGCCGCATGATGAGAATGTCTTTGATTAATCTCGGGGCGTACAGAGCACAGGGACAGAAATCCCTTGCTTCCAATACCACCCTTGGTCTCCAACTCGGTAACTTGCCACCGACCCCTCCGGTGAAGGGCCCAAGACTCGGCATTCGCTGGAAGAAACGGAGAGAGGGAGGGGTTAAAATGTGGTCACAATGACCCCCATTATTGCACGGCTAGCCACCGTTAATGTGCCCAAGAGTCAAGCCGAACAAGCTGGGGCAGGGACCGGGTACTCAAGAAAGCTGTCAAGGTCAAGGAGGTCAGTTGGACCAGGATGGAAAGTGTCCATGTACGGGTACTGTATCGAACGAAGGAGGTCCGAGATGCCAGATCAAGTGGCAAGGCTCGATCGGCCAAGCGAGTGTGTCCAAGGTTTTCTTTTCGTACGGAATGAAGGGGTAGGTAAGGTCGTAGGTAAGGTGACGAGAAAGGGGGGGGGGGGGGGGGGGGTTGTGTGAGGTACGAGTATCGAAATGGTTGAGGGTGCGCCGTAGGGGTAGAGGTTCCACACACAATGGGGTGGGAGGTGAAGTGAGTTGAAGTTTGCGTGGTTTGGTCGGGTCAAGGTCTCTGAGAAGGAGTGCGCGAATGGGAGGGTGGTTGTCGTGGCGGGCCGTGGAGAGCAAGGGAATCGAAGGTAAAAAATGGGGAACCTCGCGGGAACGACGGCTGCATGCATACGCTTTCCGTCACGTGATGTCCCTAAACTCAATGTCCCCTGATCTGTCCAATGGCCTTTGACAATCAGAGAACACCCCCAGCGCCACCAAAAGACGATTGCTTGTTAATAGCGTCCCAGTCGCTTGGATGCTACTTCTCGCCAGTCAAGTACCGGTACCAGAAGCCAGGTAGGTGCCTAGATAGACAGGGTAAGAAGAGAAAAAAAAGGGCCAACCCTGAGCTCGAAGACCTTCAAGGTCAGCGCATCGATTGATTGGTTGGTTACCTGACAGACCTGGTTGGTCTGTTGGGTTGGCCTGCTGAGCAAGATTTGCCGTGTCATTTTCAAGGTACCTATCTTAGGTATAGTCAGGCTGTGACAAACCCCCATGGGGGCCTCGTCTGAGTTGACTTTGAACGGACGGAGACAGAGTACTTACTGCGAAATATGTACGAATCGTTATCGCCCAATACCTCAAGGTGGCCCCGGCCTAGGCAAGGTACGCACCATCAACATCGCGTCTTGTCAGCCCAACCAACCGCGTAGGCACAACGCCAGACCCGGGGAAAAGATACATAGACTCATTCGGTGAGCGCGGACCAGCCGGCGGCAAGCGTGCATTTGGCTGACATGCAGGACGTATGGCTTGGTCTGAATCTAATGAAGCAGGCCGTCGTGAGGACCGGACTGGCAAGCTAGCAGCACGCCTCCCTTAACTTGTCTGGTACTGGAGCGTCGACCAAGTTTGGCTAACATGGGACCATCTCTTACCACACTATCGCTTTCGTGCCAATTTCAGACTGCGGAAGCTATCCTCGAGCGCTGCCATCATCTTCTCCGACACCGTAAGTTGGGCGATACGGCTCCACGAGGCCCGGCCCGTCTTTCAAAATGGTGCTTTTCGTCCCACTTGGGATCCTTCACCACGGCGCGGACTGATCTTACCGCAACGAGCTATTCAAAAACTCTCGGTCCTGACATGGCGCCCAGGCCCAGGCTACCACTTATCATTACTATGTCTTCTGTAGACAATTGCGTGGCAAAAGCTACGTGTAAAATATGGCGGCGCCCTGAGGGGATACCGTGTCACTATCGCCATCATAGCTGTTGCCCAGTTGCCATGCTGCCATTCCTTGCGGATCAAGTAGAGACACGTAGGGTTGCTAAAATGCCGGCTGAGATTTTCAAAAGTCTTTCTCGAAATGCGGCGGACTACTTGCACTTCTGGGCCTCATCCCCGCCAAGAGACCGAGCAAAGTCGCGGAAAGAGCGACAATAAAACCGTTCCTAGCACCCATGTAATCGTCGGGCGATGAACGAGCGCAATGGATGCTTGGCGCTATGATCAGGCTCAAGCAGTTCGTGAAAGAATTCGAGGTTCAGATACGGAATGGGTGAGCTGCAAGCACAAGTAAGCAAGATAGAACCAGAAATCTCAGAAACAACCTAGCATCGTCCTTCTTCTGAGGTTTGAATGCGACCACAGGCTCGAGATAGGCGAGTTGGTTTCTGCTCTCCGCGTATGGATAGAGCTCTCTGTCTTTGCCTGTCAATGTGGCTGGCGAATTCCGGCGGCACGCACCTAACGCCGTGTAGCCTTGGGTTTTGGCCGTCAAAGCCGACCACTGGGGCCGCTGATCCGGGGAGGAGGCAAACCTCATTCCACGTCTTGTGCAGAATATCTATGCAGGATTAGGCGGCTTGAGTTGAAAGCATCGTCCTTAGAGAGGATTGAGAGACTCGAGCGGAGCAGTGTGCAATCTACCGAGCGGTTGATCGATTTCTTGTTGAGGTCCAGGTACTCTGAATCCGCTCAATAGTGTTGATGTTGTTTGTGTGACATGAACGATGTCACTGTGCTGATCCGCTTATTGAAATGGCCCGAGTCCTTGAGGGTTTGTACCAATGCGGCGAAATTGTATAATAAAGCTTCGCCTGGACCTTGAAGCACAGCTTGCTACCGGCGAAGGAAATCAGCAAAGCATTTGCCGTTCAGCTCTTTCTTGGATTGCTTTTTCCGTCACGCTTCCGAAAATGTTGTGGAAATTATAAAGTTCAAGTGCGTGGAGTTGGCCGATGGGAGTTGATGCGATACAGTGTAGAGAGTACAGGCGTGACACTGGTCAATTCTGAGTCTGTGGATGAATCTGGACCAGCCATGACATCCGTATCAGGAGAAGCGGTGGGAGGGCTGTCCCTAATTGTCCTCGAGCAAACTCTACATCTTGCCCTAGCAGTAAGCGAATAGGAAATAAACAAGAATTCCGGGAAGCTCCAAGCATTCGCGAAATATCCCGAGGCAGTGTCTAATGTCATGCCGATGTTAATTAGGCGATGGACCATCGTCGTGGGTTGATAATTGAATTGTCTGTACGGAGTATTGGGATTCAAACTGTATGCGACGGCGTAAAACCCCTGCGATCTCATCCAACGGTTAGTCTCGCGACAGTCATCGGTCCCTGCAGACCGAAATCGCCGCGATAATGTTCCGTGCTGAGAGCGTAGGTCAAGCGAGACAGGGCAGATTCTTGGAATATTGGCAGTAAGCGGGTTTCCAGACCGAACAGGCAAACTGAGGGTTGTACCATACGTGTTGGTGAGATACCTGGTCTCGCGCCACCCAGGAATGACAGGACGCTGCAGCTGACATCCAACTGGGTTAGGAGCAGATGCAAGTGCATCCTAGCAGAGGAAGTATTACTGCATCAAGCAGACCTCCCTTCGTGGTTCTGCAACCTGCCCAGAAGTGGTGCACAGACATGAAGGCGTTGGTCTCGCGGTGAGATAGATTGCCGTAGGGCCATCCGTATTGGCGAAGGTGATGGATATGCGGGATATGTACGACGAAACGGCAGAAACGGGAGTATCCTTTAGGGAGCGGGCGGCGCGGCGTTGCATGGTCGGCTGCCCCCGGTCCTTGCGCAAGCCCCCGGTTCCCTTTGCCTTAGCGTGACTAGGGGTAGAACCAAGTGAACCCCAATCTCGTCCGCACGCTCGCTCGCCTGCCTTCAGGTTCCCCCCTGGCGGTAAATCATCGGAACCGTCTTTCGAGCCATGAAGCGATTCAAAACTGGAGTGCTCGAGGCAGCGAATAGAAAGATCTGACGGGCGCGATTCATCAACGCTACTTGATCTAAGGTGCGTCGAAAGCTGCGCAAGACAAAGGGGGGCGGGGCTGTCTCTGCCCGACCCATGAAGTCGGTACGAAGTATCTGTTTGTACCGGGTACATGAGAATTATGGATACCGGCAAACTCCCAAGAATAATCCATGAGCCCGGTGGAACTGGGGGGGGGGGGGGGGGGGGAGTAGCCCCTCCCGCCAGAATGGACCGCTAAGGACGGAAAAAGAAAGTCTGACAGGCGATTGGGTCTGCCTTAGTCGCCCATGGCCCGACGACGGCGCTGTCAGCACAAGCCTCTGGGACTGGACCGAATCTATCCTGCTGCTGCTGCTTGCTGCCAGTGGGGGTGTGGACGGGCGTCGCGTTATCGCTTTGTGTCTCTGGGGCAGCCGACAGGGCGCACATCGGACAAGTTGATCAGTCAAGTGATCACCCGTAGGTGTGGGTGGGTAGCGGAAGAACAAAGGCAAGTTCTTCACAAATATTTGTCGAATTGACGCGGTGCGTCACTTTCTTGAATCGGGGTTGGAAACGCAGTCGCACCATTTCCACGTCGCGTAGTGATAGAGGATGGGCTGCAGCGATGTTTGCACCGCCGACAGTGTAGATCGCGCGGCTGCTTCGAGGTCGTCATTGTGAAGTGTGATAAAACAATGTCCAGGAAAAAGACTCTCTTGGTGAGGGGAAGAAGAGCGGCACGGGCGGGTGTTCTGTTTCGCACGCGCGCTCTGCAGGGTATGCTTAACCCACCGAGCAGTACTTGTCCGCGTCTGATCATGGTAGAGGACACCCAGCCTAGTGCCTGCTGGTCTCTGGCAGTGTAGTGTGCTTGGTTGCGTGCAGATGGGATGAATAGGTAATGAATCGGTAGGCGTGCGCGGTGTGTGGGCTGTAGGTTTGGTGCGCTGGATGGCATCGTGTCGCTCGCCCGCCATGCTAGAGTGAAGGCTTCCCAACATCAGACCGTATTTAGCGGGTCTACTAGCCGGTAGTTGGCGGACGGATAGTCGGCGTTCCATCAGCTCGGTTCGCGTCAAGAGAATGACGCCGGAGGCGATAATTTGAATAGTTGCGCCACAATCATAGCGGCGGAATGGGTGCAAGACATGACATTGGCCTGGCATGGCAGGGTAGGTAGACGGGAGTGTCGAATAATTGGCGAATGGCGCGCAGGTACTAGCTGAGTGTTGCCGCCGGTACGGAGCACGAAGCCATTTCTGATGCGGCTGGTCTGCGGGCAGGTTGGGAGATGGGTCAGGACTCGAGACTCTGGAAGGGACGGTGAAAAAGGATTGGAAGAACGTGCGCCGATTTGCTCCCGCAGACCAGCGGAACTGAGGGTGCAGCTCGTCACTCGTGAGCCCCCCCCCCCCCTGTCGCAGCGTGTTGGATCAAGGATGTCGGCTTCGCATTCAAATAACTCGTCGATGGGTCACAGCCGAGCTCCAGATGGGGTAAAATGACAAGACCCAATCATCGGTGGTACCGGGGCTGCTTCGGTCGGCCCAGAATTGGGGCATCGCGGCCGCGTGGTAGTTTTGCGTTTGTCGGAGGGGCAGAGGGGCGGAGTGAGGGAGAAATTGAGGGGCATGAAGAAGCGTCGTCCGGAGTATGGCCTTGAAGTTGATCTGAGTGGGTGAGTGTGGAGGGGGATCGGAGGAATGGCGCAGCTCAGTGCCAAAGAGATGGTGTTACTCTGTAGAGGGGGGAAAAGAATGCCGATGCCCAACGATGCAAATGCAATGACACAGGGCAGGCCTTGAGGTGGGAAAGGCAAGATTGAGGAAGGATACCCTGAAAGACTGGAACAACCGTTGAGACAGGGACTGGACACAACGGGTGGCGATGAGGATGGTCTAGTGAGAGGGTGAACCATGATGGAGGAGAAGCTGAGAAAGTTAAAGCGATGTGATCTAATGTGGAGGAGGGGAGGGGGAGGGGGAGAAGGGTAGCCTCAGGAGGAGACCTGAGGGAAGGATCTTTCACCAAAAAGTGGAGGGGGGGGGGAAGAAAGAACGAAAAAAAGGGAAACAGGGATCCCGAGGCAAAGTGAACCACTATCCAATCGCCTATTCGCTGAGAAGACGGGGCCAGCTCCGAAGAAGACGGGCAGAGAACCCCGATCTACGCGACTCTCCCGTCCTCATCCAGTCCTGTGGGAAGGTGGGAAGGGACCCTACCTGTCACGCTTGCGCCCGGTATCTGGGCAGGTACCAACGGCTTTGGCTTGTCCTCCCCTACCATTGTGAAATCGATGAATGGAAGGAACTCACGATGCGGGAGAAAAACCTTCTGTTTCGTGCTACCTTACCTTAATCGAGGCAACTGTCAACCAAGGCATTTGGAAGGAGAGGACCGCGGCAATGCCTCCGTACCTAAGGTACCTTAAGGGAAGGTATCCGTACGGAGTACTGAACCTTCCATTCCCCGTCCCGGCCACGGAACACCCCGACTGGCCATGCGCCCGCGCCTGCTTGATTTGATGATGATCCTCTTCAACCTTCCCAGGATGACCCAAACTTGAAGGCAGCGATGTTCCCAATGTATACTTCTACATTAGGTAGGCACGTAGGATAGGCAGGCATGTTGAGTACCTATGCACCGACTCATCCGCCGTGGCCCTTCCCTTCCCGAGATCTGGCAGCAAAAAAAAGCCGGGCGCATTCAATCCCGATTACCTTAGAGGCAGGCAGGCAGGCCATGCAGGGCACCTACCTACCTGAGCAGGTAGGTAAGGTAAGGCAGGAGGGCAACTCCCAGGTTCCTTCCATGGAGTCGGTCGATAGGCTCGATACCAGAGCAAGACAAGCACCTTCCTAGATCTTTCTTCTCTTTCCTGCCTAAAGTAGGTACCTGAGGTACCTTAGGGTAACGTACGCAACATTCCGACTCAGTCTACGCAGGAATACTCACATCTCGCATGCATGTTCTACTTTCAACTAATTTTCTCTTCCACTATGAAGGTGGGATTCGACTGCAGATATTCATCTCACCTTATTACTGAACACTTGTTCCTTGTCTCATTGATTGGCAGCGTGTAAGTGGTCGTGGACGTGGACAAATTTGCTGGCGCAATGGTAGCATGCCCCGCCCCGCCCTCTATCGTAAGGTAGCTACTCCGTACGATATCATCAAAACCTCACAAGTCAGCAGGGCCTGATGGACCAGGCTAATCCTTGCATTCCAGAGCCAAGTGCCAAAACCGTTGACGCATTCTCGACCGACATGGTGTATGGCTGACCGCAAGCACATGGCATCGCTGTGGGAGCTCCCGCCCGTCCCATCTGCTTCACGCATCACCCCTTCAAGGCTTCAACCCCGCTGTGTATCATGCACCAGGTCACACCGTCACACATTTTACACACTTTAGCGTCGCATCGATTTCATCTGTTTAAACACATGGACGGACAGACAGGGTATCCCGACCGCCTTTGACTTCAACTTCACCAACCACACCAACTGTAACGGAACAGCAGGGGATCACCTGTGGGTTGGCTCGGATGTGATGGGACGGGACACTGGTGGACTCGCTAGCTAGCCCCCAAAAATCCAATGCCACTGTACGCAACCACGAGGCACGGCAAAATACCTTTTGGGAACATCGAGCCACAGCTATCGCGACTAGCCATCTGTGCACTATAACTGCGCATGGTGGTCCGCAATCGACGTATTCCACCTCTTCCATCCGACTCGCGACTTGCCGCCAAGCGCAACAGAACAGGCGAGCAGGAGACGAAGAAGAAGAAGAAGAAGTTCATAACAAAACTTCGGCTAGCAGGTCCGCCAGACGAGATACTGTCCCTGTCCTACCGAGTCTCCGTGTCTTTCCAGATTCCGACCACTGGCACATTGCAGCCCAATATAGAATGACACACAGGTCGGACTGCCATTTCTCGACACATTAAAAAACCAAGTGGTGAGCCGCGGCGGGAGGATGCAAGTTGGTGCACGCCAGGTCCATATTTGAACTCTCTGCAGGATGCCAATGCTAATGATTTAATTAGCCTGCTTCCTTCCTGGTAACGCCCTTCATTGGCCCATGTTCGACGTGAGGCAAAGCCAACTGGAAATCTCGGGCGAGCAAGACAGTGAGCCCAGTCGGGGAGCTCAGAGCCGTTCCCATTCCAGTGGCGCAAGTGTTTCCAAGAGCCCGTTATCCTGGGAGCCTTCGGGCCATTCCACGTCGGCCGCGCGGTTCCACCCACTCTACCACTGCCCCATCAGGACTTGGGGTAGGAGTACGGAGTAGCTTTCCTTGTCGCTGTCAGATTACCGCCAGTTCCCGTCCCAGTTCTGGGTCAACGACCAGGCCCGAAGAGCGACCACAAGTGCGGGCAAACCAGCCAGGGCAGACGGAGCAGGGGGCTGGCAGGCATCATGGGAGGGCATGGCTCCATCCGCACGCGGCCTGGAAGCAACATGGGCCCAGACAAGAGGTCAAGACTCAGGAGAGGGTACCCGGGTGGCATCTCAGTGGTGCAGGAAGGGTGCCCTGGCCGATTACCCCCTGGGCTTACTGAGGAGCGAGCCTGCTGACCGGCCCATCATCATCCATTGCCATGATATTCGCCGGAAGCGTGCAGAGCAGTGGGCCAAACGGACATGATCAAACCAAAGAAACAGAGTCAGCCGAGAGCTGAAGACAAGGTCAACGCCAACCGCGCATCATTATGACAGCGTCGGCCAACAAGAATGATTGTCGAAGAGAGTTCCGCCGGGGATATGGTCTACTACTACCAAAACAATTCACCGAAATTTATCGAGTTGGTCTGTTGAAGTTCGGTCAACAACTCGCTGATCATCGTCAACGGTGTGGAGGCATGAGATTTGTCTCTCAAGCGCTTATCAGCAGCAACCAAGTTCTGACAGTCGACTAGTCTGTCAATCTATCCCCATGAGCCATAGAGATAGAAACAGAAAATTTCTCTTCTTGAGGAATCAAAATGCCAATTTCAATATGACACGCAATCATCCAAGTTGGCAAGCACGCAGGCAGGTTACACAGTGACCCTTGGACTAAGCGGTTACTGGTGCACGCAAATTGGGGCCCACACCCTTTCGAGAATCTCACAGCACTCGCAAATTGGCCATCTCGGACCAGGCTAAAGGACGTTAGAGATTTGCATTATCGTTCTGTCGCTTGACTCTGAAAAATGACCAGAAAGCATTCAATGGCGCGATATCTGTATGTACCTTACTCCGGGCATCATCGAAACCCAGCTATCCTTCTTTCAGCACTGGCGTCTGTGGGCAGGAATTTCTTCTTTCGGCTTGGTTTGGACACCCCGCACATTTGAGTCAGACACCACGCCGAGGACTACTGAAGCATGCCTCTTTTCCCTATTCATGAGCCATACAAAAGAGTACGGTTGTCAGCAACGCCCCCGACGAGAGGAACGGATCGAGTGCAACGGTTTCTGTTTGGCTCCTACGGCCGAACGCGGGCCATCGCGCGACCTGCCGGGAGATAAGGTAGGCTTCAGCCATTAGCGGCCGGTGCGACGATGCAAATTGACAGAGCAAGTTCAGCCCCTAGACTCGATTTTACTCCGGAGTACGACCCAGCAACCCTTTGCTTTGGGAATTTTGGGCCTCAAGGGGTCATCCTAGCCAACTTCGTCGTTCGTCGTACTTAATCGGAACGCTTCAGATTAGCCGGTTCAATTTCCAGTTATCACTAGTAAAGGACTCGACGAAATACGCCGTCTGGTATTTCTGAAACCCGATCATCGCAGATTTCCCGCCCGGGATGCTGTGGAGTTGATGACGCCGACCAGGGCATGATGGCTTGAGTGGTTTTGGGGATTCGGGGGCCTGGCATTTCCAACATGTTCACAGTTTACTTGTCGCAGAGCACCAGCTGTCATTCGTTTGGCAGAGGAAGTCCAGGATGCACACTACCTTACATATGGATTCCTCAGCATCTCAGCCCACCTGAGTGGACGGGGGTTCGTTCCGATCGAGACCCGTTGGTTGATCTATTTCGTTGCTGCCCACAAACAAGCGTGGAGCGGCGAGGCGCAGGAAGAAGACATCACAGGACCACGGAGCGCTGTGACGCAGACTCACGCAGCTAGGAGCCAGGCAGGGATTTGTTACTGGTGCTGCTGCTGCTGCGGTGGTATCCGTACGGATACTCAGTACTCGGCGTGGCAGGCTATGAGACCCCTCTGGATACGTACCGATCCCGATCAGCCACGGACACCTACGGAGTAGTGCAAGTGCATTGTTATTGTGAACGTCGCGTCTGCAAATTCACATCTCAATGAGTTTCTACATCGCCAATCCATTCCCTTAACTACGTCGTCGCGGCCCGCGTCCTCCTCGCCCATCCCACTGGATCCGGTCTTCTAGTATCAGCTGGCCCGTGCCTTGAGACGCGACTCAACGCGACTCAACGCGTTCGTATGATCGTATCCGAAGTCAGGATTCCCAGTCAAGTTCGCATCAAACTAGGTTCTTGTTTTATTGCAGCAAACGAGGGCCCCCTTGGGTTGCTCCTAGGTCTGCGGTGTGCCTTTACCTCCGCACCGCCGCTATTATCCGTACCCTCCACTGCAACGGAGTTCACGGGCTTCGAGGCAGCGAGACCCCGGCTACGGCACCCAGAAGTTCGCCTCCCGTCGGCGTTCCACGGCAAGATCCGCAACACGGAGAAACGCGGGCATCCCAAGGTCTGCCCGCCCGCGCGTGAGCTGCGGCCCTCCCGCGAATCCCGTCAGAGTTGGGCAGCTGTTCTGCTTCGTGACCGGACTAACTTAGCCTGACATTTCCGCTCGATCTAGCCACATCGGCCTCCAAGTACGGCTACCTGATTGCTTAAGCTCGGCCCGGCTAAGCTTGCTGTGCTGTCGGTCCAACAGAATGGCTGGCCACTACGGCTCAGCACTGAGCCCAGGCTAGGGATACAGACTCCTCTAACGTCCACGGCCAGAACAGTAGCTGCCGACAAACAGCTCTCAGCCATGTCGAGGATATTGCGTCAGAGGTTTCTACTGCTTGGGCGTACATAGATCGAGCATCACAAGGACTAAGACGAGGCGAAAGGGGCGTCCCGCGCTGAGACACCACCAAGGAATACAAGACACCGGGATCAGATATGCGTGGTAGGAAGAGAGACCCTACCAAGGCAACCGATCGGATGCGTGCGTGGACTGGCATTCCAAGCCTCGTGTCCCCTCTCCACAGAACAACAACCTAGATCCAATGTCGCGCAGAAGATTTCGTCGCACCTTGTTATTTCGACCAAGACAACCAAGACAGCTTCGCACTGCATGTAGTAGGGCATTCTGCTCACCTTTGAGGACATGAAACAGAGCATTTGCATTTCATCTGAAGCCAAAATTGATGTACGAATGAGGCACTCTCGGACGATGCTAACTCCCAGTTCCAAGCAGGGTAGGGGTGGCGGAGACACCGCAGGTGTCAGACAATGGCGCACACAGCAGCAGCAGCTCAACTCATTTGTGGCAGGTTCATCGGCCAGGATCGGTATCCGAGGTGCTGCTGTATCCGTACCTCGAGTAATAGTGGCTGGCCTTCAAGCAGCAAGCCAACATAGACACCACACACCATACATATCCACACACACACACACACACACACACACACACACACTGCTCGCCTTGTCTGCGGCCAGATCTGCGACCGCCGCCCGGGCTGGTGGGTTCAGACACGGGATTAGACGCGGCCATTCAAGCCAAGGCGCACGTTTTCCCTGTTTGGTGCGGCACTCCACATCTTCCACCACTTTCTTCCACGTCGCCCGCCCACGGACAACATCGGCGAGGGCCGTACCTAAGATACCCTGTCCTGCCAGCCGCCAATAGGGCAGAACCAGAACTGGGGGCGCAAGCTACCGAGGGAGGGCTGTACGAGTCAACCTGGACCACAGTTGAGCCGAAGGAAGCAAGGGGCAGACGTATGGACGAATGGAGTCACGAAAGTCGCACATTGTCATTCAGGTGTCGTTCTCGAGGCAGAGAAAAATGATACTTTGACGGCCACAGCACTGTTTGTCTTGTCTACCTATCAGTGCCATCAAGGGCTATGGTCTATTGTTCGATATATGACGGAAGGCGTTTCCATCCCGCAGCGTGCACCAACAGTGGCTGCCCGGACGAGGCACAGCCTGCTGTGCTACTACTAGCGACAGGAAAAGGCTTTCAGCGACATACGGTAGAACCCGACTTCGCGACATTTAGCACCGGCTTGCTATTGCATACACGCCGGAATTCAACGACGCATGCTTGTACGCTCGCTTTTCGAAATGTGTTCCCATTCCATACCAGACGTTTCCCCGTTTTGACCGCCGTCTGGCCATCTGCCCAGCCTTTGGAGCACACGGTCTAACTCGGACAACACCCGAGTTTTCAGGCACCCTTCGCTTCTTCGATGTCTGGGCGACGGAGCATTATTTTAGAAGGCAGTAAGGACGCCTCACAGCAACGAATTTGGATCATTAGAGCGGCCAATTCGACGGTCCCCTCCTATATTGTGCTAATGACTATTCCAAGCCATGAAGACCTGGGCCTGCAGCTAGTACGAGCCGCCGGCCGCAGGTACGCAACTGAGTCTTTGTTCTGTTCCTCTTCGTACGTTTTTGCCGGGACTCCAGACTGCGGTCCTTCCTTTGTCACGAGGTCATCCGAATCTAACGATCCGGCGCGAGCCGGAGCCATGCTATGACGAAGGAGGAAGAAGGGGGGCGGAGCGCCATCCGTTGTTCCCTCGGGTGCTCAAGTGACAGCATCGACGGAGGCGAGGGGCCGCACTAACCGCCATGACCCATACTCCTTAGGTATTTTCCACCCCCAGCAGGCAAACAAAGTGGCCAAGGGTTTGGAGAGGCGAGTGAGGGCGACATTGTATCACACATGTCATGATAGCTGCAAAAGCATTGATTCAGCTGGACAATCCACCAGCAGTCCCGAGCAGATGGGGTGAGAATTAGCCTTTGCCGACTCAGACCAACAAGTTTTGCTATTCCGGCATGACGATGGAAGACACGCAGTCGCGGGTTTGCATCACTCCGCCTTGTTTGTTTTTACCCTTCTTGCCTCTTGCCTTTCTTTTACATTTTCTCTTTGTCTCACCGTATCTCTCTGTTCAAACCGTGCCCTCCTTTATCTCTCCTACCTCCGCAATCAGCGTCGGTGGTCTCGTGTCGTTCGGCTAGCAATTTGGCCAGCTATGTTTTTTCTTGAGATGTGACAGGCAAGGCAAAGCCGAAGAAGACTATTTCATTAATTTGGCATGGTAGCATTTCTACCAAAAAGGAGACGGGTAAAAACAGCAAAGCTGCACGTATTGGGAGCGGCCGAGAATCGAATACACACTCGTCACAGGACTCGCCTCGGTGTTTGCCATTGCACGGGTTTGGAGGGGTTTTTTCTGTTGGCTTTGCACAGGCATTGTCGATCTGGGGTGACACTGGACATGACGCTGAAGTGTTGTTTTTTGGGGCAGAGCACCCATCCCTTGGGACACTGCAGCCGGGTTCAGAAGGAACAAAGAAATTCTCTTCTCGGGCCGTTTTGTTTGCCTTCCGCGTCGTAACGTGCCGTCGTACGTCTGGAATAGTGATATTTTCTCCCTTGGACGGAATAGATGCTGAAACAGATACAGGTGAAGCGAGCAAAGAGCGCAGAGCAGGACAGGAGCCGAGTCTCGAAATCTTGGTCTGGTTGGCCAACGCCGAGGGGGGCACAGCTGGACTGGTCCAAGTCTAGATACCTAGCTGCACGCACTAGTGTCGAGTCAAGCCGGTGCTGTGTAGCTGACGTTACCTCGATAGGTTGGTTGACTTGCTGTCGGCAGGCGAGAAGGGAGAGAAAAAAGGGCCTAATGCCCGGCCGTTTTCTTTCCACCCCGCCGGCGGTACCTGTCGTCTTGTCTTGTTTTTGCTCTTTGGTGTCTTGACTTTTTTGACTTTGGGAGGAGGCGTGGTGCTGGTGGTAGTGGTAGTAGTCGAGCATCTCAGCTTTTGCCCTCTAGCAGTCGGGTCCTTGCGTATTTTTTTTTTCTTTCCCTTTTCCTTTTCCCCCTCTCTCCTTTTGTCTCTACTGACATATTAATTTCTGCAGAGGGACGGCATGGTGTGGGCCCTCCAACGCGGTGGACGGTGGCAGGGTATCGTATCCGTACCTACACAGTAAGTAGGTGGTGCTTCCAAGTTGATCACTCTACCGACAATACTACTTAGTACGTACCTGGTAACAGGGAGCTAAAGGCAGGCAGCTCCCAGCTGGAGAAGGCGCCGGTGTTGGAGCAAGGCCACGGCCCCCCTAGGTAGACGAAGGGGACCTAAGGGGAAGGGAGGGGATACTCCCGCCCACGATCAAGTCACCCATTGGGCGGTGCGACATGATCCGTCCGCTGTGCCATTCCCGCTCGGCTCCACACTCTGAATGTGTGGTGGGAGCAGGGTGTGTGTGTACGGAAACCAGGACCTAGAGCACACGCAGCGAGCAAGAGACGACGGGTGAAAAGGGGGGGGGGGGGGGAGAAGGAGGGCGCAAGCAGAGCGATGATGAGAGAGAGAGAGAGAGAGAGAGAGAAAGAGAGACAGAGAGCGAGGGCCATGGGGGAGGGGCGTGTGCGTGTCTACTACCGTCTTGGTAGGTGTGTGGCAGGAGTGACAGCAGATTCCCATCCCATTCCCATCTGGTGCAGCCTGCAGGTGTAGGTAGAGATGGTGCAGGTGCTGTAGGGTAGCAAGGTAGGACCAGCAGCAAGAAGGTATGAGAAAAAAGTATACGGGAGCAGGAGGAGTAGAGGCAAGACGAGAATGTCGTATTGGTCGTGGGTTTGGCCTTGATCGCTTCGTTGATTGCACCTCCTTCGTGCCAATGGGCAAGGAATAGCGACCATTTGTCGCGCGCCGTCAAATTTGATTGCAGTCGTTGTCACTCACTCTTTGATATATTTTCCGGTAGGCCAAGACTTCCTCTTCGCAGCCATTTCCATCTTCCCCATCGTCAGGACAATCCGTACGGATACTACGAAGACACTCAGCTACGGATACTGTCGTCATCGTCATCTACATCGGAATTTCTTCAGACCTCAATCCACTGCACCCCAAGCCGCGTTACCAACCCTTTCATCCAGATCCCATCATCCAACCACCTATCCGCACCCGCACCGCACCCTGCCGTCTTCCAAGGTACCCGAGGTTTGGCACCCTGTTTGCCTCGTACCTGAACCTGGGCCCGGACCCGGACCCGGACCTACGTCTTCTACCCTGTGTGTTCTGAGCCCTGCCCGGGCAGCGCGCCTGTTGTCTGAGGGAGGTTGCTTCAGTATTATTCCTCCTTCTCCAGCTCTTGCCGTCACCCAGCCGTATTATTCCCTACCAATATCTCATCTCATCTTCTACAGTGCGCCGTCTGACTCCAGCAAAGGTAAAGCCCGCAGGTCGAGTGGCCAAGGTCGCATCCAGGAGTATTATCAAGGAACGGCTGCCCTTTTACCTCCATCTCGCATACAACCGCCCGTATTTATTGCACACCGTACTCTGGACCGAGACACAAGAACAGGACAAAACAGGGCCACTGCGACGCAATCTAGAAGAGACAACAAGCGACCAGCGACAAGGCTGCAACATTGATGTGGCTCCTGGCGGTCAGTACTTCAAGGTGTTCGTGTCTCTTCGTCTCCGAGTACCTTATTTACCATTCAAGGCACCCAAGCGACCCATTCTGACCTGCAATATCAGTCAAGAAAGAAACCGAGTCGAGTGCCCGCAGCCGTCCCTTGATGAGCACCGGGCTAGGTACCAAACAACACCTTTGGGGGCAAGAGTTTGAGGGCACAAAAAGAAGACAAAAATACGCCCCCCTCCCCAGGGATTGGCCATCTGAGCGACGTTACCCAGATTCGAAGCGCATGCCGTCCGGTTCCTTGCGCAGCGGCAACGGGACTGTCGAGGACATTACGGTGCGGCACGCTTCCTTGCTTTACACTGCCTCTGCCTCACCACACTTGAGCATCCGCCAGGGCCGTCTGGCGCATCTGGCGTGTAGGCGTTTGAAGTGTAGGCGGGCGGGTCTTCTTTTCGTATCTCTCCATACTGCCTGGCGTCCTTACCATCTTTGAGAGTACGTGGGAGATGTGTATGTGTGTGTGAGAGAGAGAGTGAGAGAGAGTATGTGAGAGGAAGTGCGAAAGCAAAAAAGAGCAAACAGAGAGACAAATGGAGTGAGTGAGATGTGAGAGAAAGATAGACAGTGTGAGTTTGCATGTTGTGTGAGTGTCCGCATATTTGCCCTGCTGCTGTTTCTGCTTCCGTTGCTGCTGTTGTGGCCCTGCTGTTGGATGCCCTTCCGCCATCCTGTTCGTTCCCACGCTCTCTCTTCAATCCATCCACCAGGTATTCCTCCCCTCGCACCCCTAGGCGGAGGGGTGTGGAAGAGGAGAGGAGAAGGGGAAGGTGAGCCACACCTCATGCGCAAAGGTAGAAAGATACGTACCCGGGGGGACTCGAGGCTGGCACCCCATGTACTCTGTACATAATACGTACCTGCCTTACCTCTCGGTTCCCACCTAAGGTACGGAGTACAGCGCACGCCTTTCTTCCCTGGCTTGACTCTCGCGACCTTGGGAACTTGGGACCTTGGGACCTTGGGACCTTGGGTGGGGTCCACGAGATCCTTGGGACATGGACATGGGTACCTGTACCGCATCTTCCCTGGCACTTTCGTCCCAGAAAGTGAACGAGAGGGTACCATGCTGCGGTACCTCCCCTTCCCTTTCCCTTTTCCCTCCCTTCCCTTCCCCTTCCCTTCCCTACCTTACCCTTACCCCCCCGTACCGACCGCACCGCACCGCTCCATGCCCATCCAAGTCCCAAGGTCCCAAGTTCCCAAAGTACGGATGCTGGTTCCCAAGGTCCAAGGTATGGGTAGTCAAGGTATGGAGTACGGTCGGTAGGTACGGGGTACTCGTCTACGGATAATTCTACCTCACGCAGTAGCGCCTCTTTCTTCTCTTGGTTTCTTACATCTTTGGCACAATCCCTCTCCTGCCACTCCACCGCCAACCTGGGCCTTACCTACCCTTTTTACATTACTTTACCCGCCTTGCGCCTGCTCTGCCTCGCCTGCCTTACCTCACCTTTCTCTCTTACCTCTCTTTCCCTTTACAAACCTTCCTTCACCAAGAGCTGTCTGCGCGCATCGCTCCTTGTCCACCCGACTTGGCTCTGCTTTTCCCAACCTGCCGACCGACGACGCTCGCAATTCTCATCCACCCTTCCTTCCCACCGGAACAGCATCGCAAACCCCTCTCCTTTTGGGTTCTCTGCCGTCGCGGGGAAGGAGGATCTGGACAGGATAGGAAGAAAGAAGCCGATAGAAAAAGAAGAAGAGGGAAACCAGGGACCGCAACATCATCATCCTCGTCGCCATCGACACCTTCATTCTTAGAAGCTCCCGTCTGCACATTCAACTGCTTGCTGCTGCTGCTGCTGCTGCTGCTGCTGCTGCTGCTGTCTCTCACCGGCAAATTTCAAGTCGCCGACACACCGGGACTGTCTCCTACTTAGTACCTTTACTTACTCGGTTTGATGATCCCGACTTGACCTCACCTCCATTCCTCGACCACAGCGACACCACGCAAGGACGCATTCACCCACGTTTGCTCGGCTGTCATCATTGCGGGAGTCGGATCATTGCCAAATCCGCCATTTTCAAAATTAATCATTCCAGCCACGCGGTCCTCACATCCGTACCACCTAGTTGTCGAATCTCGCCGAGCTGTGTTTTGCGCGCCGTGCTACCGCTGCTTACTCTTGCGCCCGCGCTCTCCGACGGCTTATACGACAACCGCTATCCGTACTCAACTCCAAAATCCCCCCACCACTGCCACCATCCTGTGCGCGCTTGCGCTTCTTGAGTCAACCGACTTGGCTGGCCGCGCCTTCTTCTCTCCGCCACAGCCCACTTGGTCATGATTCTTGCCCTTCCCGTGCCTGGCCGGATATTTTTGACAACAGGGTTTGAAGGATAAGCCTACCTTGCGCGCACGGCATTATCGCATTTCGCCCCAAGGGCCCGTTTTAACCACACCACCCACTACAAACACCACTTCACGACACCAACTGTTCGCCAACACGATAGCATCGCGCGGCGACGAGAGTGTAGGTTTAGTCGCGGCATCCGGGTGGACTCGCCGCAACCAGAGCATGGCAGAGGAGCAAGGACGAGGGCCGCCTTCTACACACCGAGAAGACGAAGCTCGTCACCAACTTCCCCCCGTGGGAGCACCCGAAGACCCAAGATACCACGACGACAGACATCATAGACCCAACATGGCTGCACCAGTAACGCTTCCCTCCATCCAGGATCCTCACGGCGCCTACGGCCAACCTGCCTACCCGAGGTCCTACCCTGGCGATCCACGAGGTGACCCGCGCGCCGATCCACGCGCCAGCAACTACAGCGCCTCCCCGAATTCCGTTAACGGCTACCCGCCGCCGCAACCGGGTGGTCATCCGCCGCAACTGCCGCCGTTGCAACCCCCGGGAGACCCTAGATCTCCCACTTATCCTCCTCCGCCAGATGGAAGAGACGACTACTACAGAAATCGCCAGCCTCAGCAGCAGTATGGCGACCCCTACTATCAGGACTATCACAACCGCCAAGGCCCGCCGCCTCCGGGTCGCTACGCCGACTACCCTCCTCCCGGCCCGGGTGGTCCACGATATGACTACCCACCAGGCGCACCGAGATACGACTATGGTCAAGGAGGCCCTCCCATGCAGCAAGCCGCCCCAAGACAACGGACTTCTATAGCTTGCAGATACTGCAGAAAGAGAAAGGTACATCCCCCCCCCAAAAAGTGATGCGACAGAGAAGCTCTTTGAGACTAATTCTGAATGCTCCAGATTCGGTGCAGCGGCTACCAGAGTGCGCCTGGCGGCAAATGCGTAAACTGCAGTAGGATGAACCAGGAATGCATATTCCAGCCCGTTTCTTCGTCTAGCTCGACTGCATTTGTGCCCGTTTCGGCCATTCAGGGAGGTGTTCCACCGGGAACGCCGCTCTATGGAGCTTATGGGCAGCCTCTTCCCCCGGGTTCGCTGCCTCCGCCACCGGGCCCCCAGGGTTACCCCCACCCCCCTCAACCTGGTAACGGCGGTTACTACCACCAACCACTCCCGTCTCCGACGGGCGGCTACTCGCCATACGATGCGCAGCGTGGAAGGCGGCGACCGAGGGACGATGACGTTGACGAGCTCCGACCTCCGCCACCTGATCCAAACTCTGCAGATGATCCTCGACGTCGCTCACCGGCCTCGAGCTCGAATCACAGCAGCCCGGGAGGCTACATGGGCTATTCGCAGGGCGGCCACCCCGGATATGACCCGAGAGCACCTCCGGCTAGACATAGCCCTGGACAGCCAGCGGCGGTACCTCACCCGCAGACGGGAGACGAGCGAGCCGCGGCTGCAACCCAGCGACAAAGCAACTCCTCCACCCCGGCAGCATCCTCAAGCTCGGTAATGAGCTTGAACAACTTGGTGGACACGACTCCAAATGACATTGATCGGAACATGTTGGGAAGGTTGAACCGTCCACCAGTAAGGAAGTAGGAAGATGACGTATGGAGGGGGGAGAGTGTGGTCTTTTGTGCTCTGGGAGGATCCTAATTATTCCGCGGATATCGACCGCCTCAGTCCGGCGCAAACAGGAATGGATCTGCTGGCCAGGTACTCTTTTCGCTATGGAACTTCTCTCGACACAACAACCTCGGAGACAACGCTTTTACCTCGATCATTGCGAACGATGTCGGCGAAAGCGGCAACGACGGCAAGGGATTTATGCAATTTAACTCGGGCTGCATACGTTACAAAGTTCATGGAAAACGCATATCGGTCTTCGACAGGCATGGGCAGGCATGAGCTTCTGGAGCAAGCGAGTTTTCATGAGGGAGGGGGGAGTTGGCGGGAACGGCTTCCAGGATCAGCCAGAAAAAAATTCACGGTTAGCATCGTCTTGATTTTCGCTTTTTTGGTGTTTGCTGGGGGCTGGGGTTGGGAAATGGTGGGAGGTATTTTGCTTGAGCATACCACGTACGCGGGTTTCCCGAGATCCGGGAAACTGGTCCTTCCATTTTTATTAGCTTTGTTCTACACCTTTTCTTTTCGTACACAGTCATTTCCCAAAGGAACGGAAAGGGTTAAGATTGGTCTGCCTCACGGCACACGTCTGTTTTTGATTTTCTGTCCTGCCTTTACTCATTTTTAGTACCCATTGTTCGACACGCCACACATGCTGGAGTGTCGCATTTTTCATGTCAAAACCCCTGCCTTACTTTTTTTTTATCTTATCTTTACTAGTACCCCAAACGTTGAGAAGTATTATGAAGGCGAAATCGCGCAAGCGATGCAAAGGAACTGGGCGGCAAAGATATCACACAATAACCTCGTCATTCTATCTACATCCCATGAATTGGGCGCGTTTTATTGTTCCTCTCTCCCCCGTCACGATGTGTTTTTTTTTTATTCCTACAAAAGTCAGAAGTCGGCAGCACCGCGAGGGCTACAAGAATACCGAGGTTATCTGTTTCTTCTTCATTCCAACGATTCTCTCTACTCATGATTGTCATGTTGTCTCTCTCATAGCAATACCCCCGTCAAGGGTGGTGTGCGGTTTGGAAAGAAAGTAATGAAACAAAACATACATTTTGAAAGCCAAGCGTAGCATTGTCGGCATTGTTTATGGCACTAACATTGTCGATGGTATTTTTTTTACAAAGGAAGAAAAGTTTTGTGCCAAGCTACAACATCGTTCGCTCAATATTTGTCATTTTGCCGTTTACTGTTGTTGTTGCTTCGCTGTCTCCAAGTCCGTAATCCCGAGAAAGGAAGCCGCCACTAAATAAATAAATAAAATAAAATAAAATAAAAAATAAAAGAGTCCCACCCCCCATCTATATGTGACACGTCATATTGATCCGACGGTTGAAAGGGGAAAGAAAGGGCCATGGGAAAAGAAGCAACTAACGCTTTGGATGGGGGAGGAAAAGCACGGACAGATTTTCCGGTCTGTACGTAGCCATAGAGGTTAGGAAGGTCGAGACCAGCAGTTTCCGTCTTTAATATCAGATAAAAGCTTCTTCTGATATCGATAAACGTGCGTTCGCCCGCGGGGAAGCTTTGTTCAGCACTGATGTTTTGTTGTTGGTGACGGGAACCTATCCGTACCAACCTACCTATCTACCTAAGGCAGGGAGAGAAGGGTAAGGGGAGTGAATGAATGGGAACGGGAAAAAGGGAAGGTAGAGAGGAGCCAACCGCACCCGCCGCCGCCGCCGGTGCCGCCGCCGAGTTTACCTTACTTTTCCCCCCCTATTCCACTTCCAAACAACCCCTCACTCGGACTCGCAGTAAAGAACAAAAAGAAAAGTACATTTTGCTGTACAAAAAAGAGTTTTGGGGGGCCGGACCGCCGATGCTGTCAAACCCGGGACCTAGCCTGCGTTCTTTTTTACAAGTTTACAACCACCAACCACGCCCGGCTGTCCAAGCCTCATCCCCTTCTCCCCCCCCTCTCTCTCTCCATGCTGATGCCGCCAATCCCCGTGTGCCTGGGTTCTTGGGCCTGGAGGGGCCTGGTGAGGGGGGGAAGGGGCCGTTATGGCCGCCCGTCTGCGCCTCTTAGGCTGCCTTTGCGGAAGGAAAAAAACATGAGTGCTAAGAGGTTCCCACCCCATGGGACGCGGCGGCGGCAATGGCACGGCACGAAACGGGTTTTTGTGTTGTTCACTGGCGCTACTAGAACTTTGGGTCCGGGAAGGCATTTATCAGAGGGGTAGAGAGAGAGAGAGAGAGGAATGATGGAACTGCCGGTATGTTGATCATTTGATCTTAGTCTTGATTACCTTCTTCATGTTTGCTAGTTTCTTTCTTTTTCTATTTCTGTTTTTTTTCTTTCCTTTTCTTTACATGCCCAGAGTCTTCTTTCCGAGCAACCATTCTGTTCCCAAAGTCTCTAGTTCGGTTGTGGCTCTTGAGGTAATACGGCAGTTGGTATGGTCCCGCCAAGGTTGGTTGAAAGCTCACCCTCACCCCTTACTTCGCCATCGATCACAGCGCCGGCAGAAGAACAGAAACGTCACAGCGAACAAGAAAAGACGAAAAAACGGTTTTTTTTTAAAAAAAAATTGAGGAAACAAGCAAACTAAAACGCTTCTGGTTCCATGTTCTCTTTGTTCTACATCTCGGACCCTTGGCCTTAGGTCTTCGGTACTCGTACCAACACAAGGGAAACCCCCTCGTGCCCCCTCTGCGCCCCCCTCAAGAACAAAGAACATGAACAAAAGAGACTCCCCTCGCAGAAAATCAGGGAGAGTCACGAGGTGGAAAAAAAACAATGGCTTGGAAATAAGTGTTAGAAAAAACATACGGTACCTCAATAAAAACGACTCAACGAAAATAACAGCTACAAAGGCTTCAGATCTGCAATGTTCAAATTTTACTCGAGGGGGGATCCACTAAACCTGAAAGACACGATTGTTCAGTTCCCACACCTTTTATCGATTTCTCTCAATGAAGTCTCCCGTATCTGGTCAGTGGTGTATGGATGGTTTGCTATGGCGTGTGCGGTGTGCTGCGGTGCGGGAGGAGGCGAAGAGGGGAGGGGGGCCAGTCTCCAGAGTGAGAGAAGAACAGGCGCGTTCGAGGCGGAACCAGGTTCAAGCTAGGTACATCTTGGGGTCGCAGACGAGTGGACGAGTGGACGTGAGAGAAACTTCGAGTCCTTTGACAGGCCTCATTGCCGCCATTCAATTTGTCGAGACAAGACTTTCGGGACCCTTGGCGCTAGTCCTGGTATCCTCTTTTGTGCTCTCTCTCTCTCCCCCCTCCTCTTCTCTATTCGTACCTCACTTCTCTCACTCGACACGCCTGCCTGCACCTTTTTTTTTTTTTTTTTTTTTCGCGCGGCGGCGGGCCAAATGAACGAGAGAAAGAGAGAAGGGGAAGGGATGAGCCCATGAGTGGCGTCCGGGCTTCGGTTGGCCCCTCTCCGCAATCAACGCTCATGGGGACCTGGGATTGGGTTGATCCTGGTTACGCAAACCTGCGCGCGAGCGAGCCAAAGGGGGTGTGTACACACGCCTCTCTCTCACTCTGTGTATGTCTCTTTGGATAGGGCCAGGGGGGCAAGGAGAAAGCCGTTCGCCAATGTCGAGCACTGTGGTCCGAAGAACCGACCAGGTACACTCGAGTCACACACAACACAATATCTACACACGCCATCCTTGACATAGACATCAAACCACGACACCAAAGAGGCCAGAATTGGAAGATGACTCGACGAGGTTGAAGGAATATGAAAAAATCGCTCGTGACGAGGAGACAAACAAAGCGCAAGCCGCGAGCGTGCATACACACGTACACCCACGCGCCTACCTCGTTACGCTCTCGCCGAGAAGGAACGTAGGGCAGGGCAGGATTCGATCCGGTCAAAAGAGCAGACGGCCGCTTATGGCGGTACCCATGGACTGGGCGTTGTCTGGGGTTTGTCTGGCAGCTAATTACTCACATGAAGTCTGGGCTTGATAGATGCAGGTCAGGCGAGGTCGGAGCGCAGCAGAGAGATGTCAGACTCAGCGTCCTTGCGTCCGTTGGTAAGCGTGTGAGTGTGCCCGAGCCTTTGCAGCTTTTGCAGCCTTTTCTCAACGGCGAGCCCCAAGAGTACATGATGCCGATTCTTTGCAGCAACGCTAGGGATTTTGGGCCGTCGGGCTTGCGCGACATTGGGCAGAGGAGGCGGAGAGAGTGCGCGGCGACCCAATGTACTAACGCAAGACAGGGAACATACCACCACTGATGAGGTCCCTGAATGCCTCGTAGCCCGGCTAGGTGCCTTGGTTCAAGATCCAAGTTCCTTGCCGGTCGGCCAGTAGGCCGGTTGGCGAAGAAAGGAGTTGCCTGCCTGCCTGTCTAACAGTAGGCACCGGCCGTTGATGGGGCCGAGGGGTAGACGGGGCACGGTGAACAAGCCAGCTGAAGGGAGATAAGCCGCCGGCAAGAGAGATGAGGTGGGCTCGTCAGTGTCATGTCCCTCCTTGTTGCGTCGAATTCATACACTTTCTGGCCCGCGACCCCTGCGGGACCATTGTGCTTCGCACTTTGACATGCTGCGAAAAGAGAACACCTCTCGTCCTGGAGTATACAAATACTGCAAACACATTTGCATCGACATAAAGATACCCCTAGTAGCTTAGCATACGGCCTTCGTTTGCGCGTAAAGGAGGGGATGGAAGGAGGGCTGGGGGCTGAGAAGTACAAGTTGACTATTGGCGCAGCGTTGCAAAGGTATACCTGGATAGAGGGACGAGGGCTCGATTCTCAAAGGTCTAGGCTTTTTACAAGCGTCCATGGCGTTGGACCTGTGATGTGATGAAAGCTAATTTTCAGCAGCCCACACACGTTGTTCTGGGCAGGTTTCAACGGAAGAGAAGGGAGTGGCTTGCCGAACGCTGTCAAGACAAAGGGAAAAAACAAGCTAGAAAAGGCTTCGTAGTAGAGCGCCCGTCGGTCGACCACCTGGCTCCTAGGACACTCGGGAGGGGTGGCGGCGGTGACGATGGGCCAAGCGGGTTGCTAGCGAGGTTCAAAGTGAGAAAGAGGCTAGATTTCGATCGAGACACTCTATCTGACGGTACGGAGCGGGCTGGGAGCGATGGCCTGATTTGCCGACGGTCCAGCACTAGTATTCATAGATCATGGTGTCCAGTGGCTCTGCTTCATCCGGAGAAAAGGGGGCTGATCTTGGCGATGTTGGGAGTGAAATAGACGGTGTGCAATGTTCAAGACAACAGGGAAAGCAGAAATCGAGAAGCGGAGAAAGTATGGAAGGAGTAGGATGCAGAGGCATAGGGAGTGGGATATTGCGGTGCGCACACCGACATGGAGGAGGGGCAGGGACGGGGAAACGAAGGAAAAGCGGTGGATCTGATCGTTTTTCATCAACAAGTACCTATACCTCACTCGAGGCAGAAGATACCAAGCGACAGCCAGCGTTGATGGTCCGGGACCACCGAAGGGGAGAAAGAGGGGGAAATGTTCCTATTCACAAACAGACGATGGGCGGGTCGGGGGGCGTGGGGTTCGTCTGGCCTTGAGATGCTCGGATATACCTTTGGGTTACATCCTGACGTGCAGCAATCTTGCAGGGCAACTGTCCATCCGGAAGCATCAAGGTACGTCCGTTCAGGCCCTGCCTCGATCGTCGAGTTTGAAAAGGTCGAGATGCAGTGTGCCCTGGCCGTAAACATATTGGTGCGTGATATAAACGGCTGTCCTGGCCCATCTTTCCCATTTCTCTGGTTTGGTTTGAGAGCTTGTGTGAGGCGGTTCGGAAAATGTCACATGGTCTCAGAGTCATGCGGCCGTCAGCGCCTCCAGACATGGATGGGTTTTGCATATGCCGTTGACCGTATACAGACTGATACCCCGGGACAAGCCGGCGATCTGACATGCGTCGCGCTGATCCAGGGACTGTGCGGCTTCGTACAGTCAAACTTGACCTCTGAACTTAAAGGGTGTCGACAACGGGAAAACCTGGGGCGCCCGAGACAGAGACGAGAGTAGAAATGGGAGGAAGAGGAGATACGAATGCGAAAGTCAGACGGAGTACCAGAAAGATGACGGTAGAGCGGGAACGTGGAAAGGGGGTGTGAGGGGAGACTTAGGACACGGCTTGCTGACCGAAAACGGCGACGCTGTTGCGTACCTGACTTTGACTGGTTTCCCAGCCTGCCCTTCCCGTGCTGCGCAAAGGTAAGATGTACATTGAGGCTTTCCCGAACCGGCTGAATGGCGTGTCGTTGTGGAAAGTACGAACGTTTGGGGCGCGCCGGGTTGAGGACGAAACAGATGAACGGCCGTGGAGGAAGGCGGGAGAGCAAGGACTACCGAGGAATGGGAAAGCTGGTAATAGTACAACAGTTCTAAGGCAAAAGCAGGTCAATGTGCTGGCTGGGAACGGAAAGTCAACTGCGCTGAGCTCGTGGCACTGCATCTTTCTATTAGTTTATGCGACGAGAAACAAACCTTGGTGCTCGACTCGTGACGAGTAGTATCTTCAAGCTTTTTGTTTCGGTGTGCAGATAGCCCACTGCATACTCTTGATTTCACCCATCCTGTGCTGGGAGCAGAAACAATCATTGTACAACTATTACCAGTGTTGTTTTCGTCTTGTGGTATCGTCTGGAGTGGAGTGTGGTGTTGTTTCCAACTCGACCTATCCCTGACATCAACATGACGTTGGTATTCAAACGCGTCAAGGCCCCTCTTTAGGGCGAGCTTCTGTTCTACACGAATCTTCGTCAGCGTAATTCGAGCTGAAGCCTTGAGTGGGCACCGACATACTTCAATGGCCAGTCGAACATTCCTCAGGCCTGGTACAACAAGAGCCCGACAAGAAGGTCCTGCTTCGTCCCTTGATCGCATCCCATCAGCTTACAAGTCTCCAAATAGACAACAGGTTTAGAGAGAGACAACTGACGGCGCTGACATTTGAGACAACCTGTCTGATGTCGCTACACGCATGTCTCTGCATTTATCCGTATCGACCGGGAAGCATACCCGCACGTATATACGAACTGAGTCAAATCGATGCAGCACCGACGGGACGTTTGTGCAGCTGCAAACAGACGGAAAGAAGAGACAGGCAGCCAAAATGTCTCTCCCTCCCCATCAATCTACCCCGTCACCGTTAGCCATGGCCTGACCTCCCTTGAATGCCTCTCGTCAGGTTGCCAGGGAACGTTTGCCGATCTCAATTGACCTCCATTCATTGTTTGTCATTCCTACCGAAACGTCAAACTTTTGTTCACAATTCGACAAAACCTCATTCTATCCTTGAACAAAAGCGAATCGAGAACACGACGAGTAGTAGACTCATGCCTTCATCGAATCTGTCGGCCTACCGCATCCCCAAAACCAAACATGATGGCAGGTGACTCCGAGAAGCTACCAGGGAACAATAACTTCAGCGCCAACATTCCAAGGAGAGACCTACCAACTACCGTCAGGCTGTCAACCGTCTCAAGTCAGCTGAGGGAGCCGGAGCACCCTGCTGGCTAGGTCAGCCATCCGAGTCTTGCGAAATCTTCCTGCCGTTCCGCGACCCGACCTGCCGGGCCCTAGCAATCCGAGTAATTACGCTTGGCCAAGACCTGGCCTGTACCTAGAACCCTTGGGGGCCTATCGAGGTGTCATGGCCGCATACATTCCACGCCATCCGCGCAGTCTGCGGAGGAGAAAGAAGATTCGGGACGGGCCAGATCCGCGCTCAGCCAGCCCAAAGCATCCCATGGTTTGCTAATCCAGTTGCGGTCTCGGTCTCCAGTTGCGGTCTCGGTCTCCAGTCTTGACCTACTGCCTCGTGGATTTGCGGCACAAGGGTGTGTGTGTAGAGGTGGGGGAACTGCAGAGAACAAAAGTAATCGGATTGAGGCTTTGCTGTGGGAGAGCCTCGAGATTCGTCATTCACCCTTCTCCATCCACCTTTTTCGTCGTACCTCTCAGGGTTAGGGTTGCTTGTACTGACGGCGAAAACAGAGTTCTCGCCCAGCCAAGCGTTGCACGAAATCGCACAGCGGAAAATACGAAGGCATTTTATCCGCGGGACCATCCGGGCTCGAATACACTCCAGAGGGCTAAGCGAGGGCGGCGCGGCTGGAACATGTCTTACTATTCATTCTGGTGTACCCCTGGCGGAAGCTAGTCAACCACTCGACCAGATTCCCGGGAATCATGTTTCGTTCCTCTACGCAGACGGCCCGGTGGCGTGCGTACTTCCACTCGAACACCCCCCTTGGAATGTAAGACACGGAGACGATTTCAGCCAGCCCAGGAAGCTTCCGGCCTTGGCCGATTTCCCAAAGGCACGCGATGTCTCGCCACATATGATTTCGGACGGCGATAGCCATGTTTGACCATCAATCTGTCACAGGACCTGGTAGCTTCACACGGTGTGGAGCCATGGTCTTGCGAGGCTTTCGATACAATCACTCTTTGATGACGATGCTTTTGGTACAGACCCTCGATCGACGGACAAGAGGCATGACTGGCCAGAGACACAGATAGAAACTGGAATTCAAACGAGCGAGTGCTTGTGTAAGCGCAGGGAGCTCTTCCGCGGTTCCAACGCAGCCTTGGCGGACTCGAGAATAGCATCCACTTTGGGGACCTAGGGTGATTTCTCTGCTGGATCTGGTCAAACCATGATGCTCCTCAGAATCTTGGCCGGACGAACTATGCAAGGCTGCGTCCGACGTATTTGCAAAAGATTTCTTGGCAAATTAGGCCTGCACTATTATTGAGCGTACTGGTTTCGTTCATGATCAATCAGCCGACGGCTCGATTACCACAACAGCGAGGTAGGTTTTTGGGATGTTTGCTACTATATTTCTACTCCTTTCCACAGACATTTGCGACCGCCCATAGTGCCTCTCAAGCGAGACCGTGGTTAAATCCTCTTGCCAGTAGCAATTTCATTCCCACTCTGCTAAAGTCCAATGGTGCGCAAAGCGGCTGCTGGATCTCGAGAACCATGATACGAAAGAACGAGCTAAAGCGCCGACAGAGCTGAGCAGGAAGGTCTCGGAGAGTCCCAGTGCGGAATTCGGGATGATCTGATATTCTACCTGCGGA
Source organism: Colletotrichum phormii (assembly GCF_030913505.1). NCBI lineage: Eukaryota > Fungi > Ascomycota > Sordariomycetes > Glomerellales > Glomerellaceae > Colletotrichum > Colletotrichum phormii. The sequence continues at coordinate 1,801,420 of NW_026851445.1, read as the reverse complement.
ACATGGCTTCAAATTCTTTGAGACATAAGTGTATTCACACTTCCTTGGTTCCAGGATTCTCGCACAGGATTCGGGGGGTCGATGGATTTCAGTCAGCCCAAAGACTTAAAGTGACTGTACGTGAACTAATTTGCCCGATCAGAGTCACTAGAGGAATTTTAACATTCATACTAGCCCACCCCTCTTCAAGATAGCTTCATGCCTGCTAACAAAATTGTGTTTTACCCGTAACACATTCAGCGTTATTAGGAGCATAGCAACCACCGCAGCCTCGGAGGACAAAGATGAAACACGTACCGCACATCTCCAAGACTCAAATAATCTACTGGAATCTTCAAATTTAATCATTGGTTTTTTCTGCCCACGTCTCCTCTTCTGTCTCTCCCCTCTCGGTGTGAGCAAGGTGTGGTGCAAGGTGAGGTCGCGATCTTGCGTCTCTTACCGAGGTGAAGAGACATGGTCTGTGCATCGGTGAGATAGAGTTCACCTGACAGCTTCACCGGGACTGGGGCTCATTCGGTGTGATGCTACGCGAGAATTGCGGGGAAACGGAGCGGAACGGGGGGAGGGCCGGGGTGGGGGAGGACCTACCCGACCCTCCCGCAAACCCCTGGCGACCCCGAAAGGAGGGTGTAATCTCGGGTTTGCCCATGCTTACCTTTGGCCAAGAGGCCCGGGGGGAAATGAGCGGGTGCGATTGAGAGATGTGTCCCAGGTCTGTTCAATTGAGAATCTGCATCATGGGGATCGATGGGATGCCATTGAGTAGCACTGTGGTATTTACACATCCGCCGGCTTCTCATCCTCATTTGAACCACTCTGTGAGGCCGCTTTCTGGTGTCCCTTCTTCAAGCGTCCAGACGTACGGAAGACTGGAAGCCAACCCCGCGATGCAGAACGCTGGTTCCCTGCTTCGATGAGCGTCCTCCCGCCAGACGAACCGCGATGCAAACACCCGACAAGTGATAATGTCTCTCGGCTTTCTTTCATCAAACCCCCCTCCCTCATCTCCGGATACCACTAGCTTGAATACTCTATGCCCCCCATCCACAATCGCTCGCAATTTTCATTCAAAAACGTCCGTCAAGCCCCGACTTCACTCTCCAGCGACTCACTCACCCCCCCGCTTTTGGCCACGCGGGTTCACCCAGCTGCCCCGTGCTTCACAGGGCCAAGTCGCGAACGATACCCGATTGGAGATGGGTTACTATTCCTGGGGTGAGAGGGTGATGGGGATGGGGGGTGGAGGGGAAGGGGTCCTGACACGTCACGAGTGATGAACTCTGTTGCCGTATGTGGCTCGGCTGAGCGGTGCGTCTGCGTTCTGGATACCCGATCCAGGATTCAATTCAAGTACGCACGCACATCCCACGGTTTGGAGCCATGGCGAATACAGAAAACCATCTGCAAGAAACTGCAGGAACATGCACTTGTGATGCGATGGGATGGCTGCGAGTGATGCATGGTCATAACATCGTTGGTATCATTAAGATTAGAGTGCTGACGTCGTCAGTCTCCTCCATCTATATGCTAGTGCCTCCAGTAGTTTTTCTGCCTTCCTGCTGTAATCTTTTTGTCCCTCCTGGTATCTCATGCGTTCTCTCTGTATGTCTTTTGCTCTCGTTCCTCGCAACGCGAACGTGGTCCGTAGCACCTTTCTCGCCCTTATTAGTCGTATTCGGTGTCCATATTCGGTGTCGGAGGATCGGGCGTCGGTGTTGCTGAGCGGCCTTCGATGCTCATCTCTTCTCGGTATGACATTTGTCCGTTCTCAGTCTTCTCTAGCACAAAACACCGCTCGGCATACACGCCGTTTTCATTCTGGCGACGCCAGGCGGCGCTGAAGCGACGGACCATAACCTTGCGCCATCCGCCTACATTAATCGTGATTTGCTTCCAGGGTACGTCGGGCGTTGCGAGCTGCTTCTCTCGTAGCAGAAACTGGAAAGTGCGTAAGGCCGCGTCGTAGTCGCGGTCCATCCCTGGATGAACAACCTCGAGGGCGTGGAGAACGGTCTGGACGTGTAGTGTAACTGTTTGAAGGCTGCGGAAACTGCACAGGGCGCGGAGGAACTCTGTCGGGTCGCACATGGCCACGTCCATATCCAGCTCCAGCGTGTGCACATGTGGGAGACCATGCGCCAAAATTGCGATATCCTCGCCCCAGAGCGTTGGGCACCGTCGGTCCTCCTCTCCGAAGCCCATATGATCACGGAACTTGAGCACCTGTAGAGATTCGCCATGTCTCAAAATGCCATCCAGCGGGAAAAGACGGACATGGCACGTCACATTAAGGGTCTGCAAAGCCCGAATGTGATTAGCCACTAGTAGGTACAACCCGCCCGTTGCTTCGTCTCGTTTGTCAACTAGGTGGGCACTGAAGTCTTCGCAGTGTAGTTGTCGTAAGCCCGCCAAGTCATTGAAATTCACAGTCGACAGGAAGTTGAAGACGGGCACGTATTTCAGATCGAGCGACTCGAGCTGAGAAAAGTCCCAGTGGGCACGGGTGTCCTCCCTCGAATGGTTCCAGTCGTAAGACTTGAGGGCTAAATCTTTCAGCGGGGGCATGCGCTCTCCTTGGGCAAACTTGAAGTTCGTTCCCTGCCCACGGTCTTCGTAATGGAATATCTCTAGGCGGCGGGAGAGCAGGAGCAGCTGTTTTAGGGAATTCAATCGTGTCGTGAGCGGCGGGGCGGGGCTCGCAAGCTTGAGCGAGACAAGAAGGTCTGTGGGAATCGCTCGGACGTAGGTGTCTCGTAGTTGTCCCTCGAATTCTCGCAGGGGCAAGTCCTCGACGAACAGTTTCGTGCCGTTAAATCGTGTCTGCTGGGGGTTGAGCACGTCTGACGGGAGCCAGAGTCGTCCTGATCGGAATTCAGCATCGACATAGTGCCACCTAGAAGCATCGTCAGCAAATTGCTTCCAAAATCTGCGAATACCAATGGTAGCATACCGCACAGTCTTTAGCCTCTGGACCCTGTCCAGTACCCGCCGAATGCCGTCAGGGTCAAGATCGCTCCGTGTGACGACGTGATTGGTGTAGGACGACACATTGCGCAAGAGATTAGGATACCGCGATTCGGCATCTGGGGCAACAATGCGCTCGTTGAGGCAAATCGTGCGATAGGTGACCGGAGTTGCGATAGCCTCAAAGCGTCTAGACAAGCACCGCACAGTAGCAAGGGCGCGCTCGTCTATTTCTCGGAGCTGGAAGATATTCGTAAGCAACTGCCGGTTAAGAGAATTGACGTAGCCAATGAAGCTTTGGCAACCGCACCAAGAAACCTACCTGCTCAAAGATGAGAGCCAGCAGCTCGGAGCTGAGGTCATTCAGAGACCATTTCTGTGGCGCTGCACGGAGGGAGGACGCGGTAGCCATTCGCCGACATTTGGCACTTCCACATGCAGAAGCAAGAGTAAGTCAGGGGAGGGGAGAGGTGTCGAGGAAAGGTAGCAGGTGAAGAGACCTCGTGGCTGGCACAGAGGGGGGGAAGTAAGGGTCTTATCAACGGTTCCATCAAGTTCGAAGGTGTTGTCCTGTTGAAGAGAGCTAGGATGGTCCGAAGTCATGATCCGCCAGTTGACAGACGGGGCTAATCTGTATGCGGACAATGTCACGAGCGGGTACAGTTAGATGACCCAAAGTAAGCCAGCAGCAGCTAGCTAGCCGTGTGGCGACTGCGGAACGGAAGCGACTAGAGGAACGCCGACAACGAGGAGGAGATGGCGTAGTGAAGATGAGGAGGTACCCGTGGAGGAGAGTGGTCGGATCGAGGGCCGGGATGGGCTGGATGGGGATTCGATGGGGTCAACGGGGGGCCATCTACATTAACTCGCAGAAGCCGTCTGCAAGACGAAGACAAGGTGAGGTGCAGAAGGATGCTTGCTTGGTACGTATGTACGCATGTGTAAATGTGTATGTATGTGTATGGGTATCCGTATGTGCGTGTATGGGGCCGATGTGTCGAGGTGTACGTACGGTACAATGTACCTTGGCTTTGAAATAGTATGGGGGAAACCCACGAGAATGGAGCCGCAATATTGGCCCGACGCGGACCGGTCAACTCAGATATGATGCTGACAGCAGGGCAAAGCAAGGCAAGGGCAAAGTGAGATAATACTAGTAGCCCCCCGGGCCAAGTAGATGATAAATGGGGAAATGGGCAGACAAGAATAAAAATAAGAACGAGAGACGCCCAGGCAATGATTAAACAGGATAAGGCCAAGGGCACGGGAAGAAGAGCGGATGAGGGATGGGGAAGGACAGACTAGAAGGGTGGAGGGAAGAGACTTTTCAAGGCTAACATTCGAAGCGCCAAAACAGGACGGGACAGGTTTGGAAAGGAAAGCTGAGACAGGCCAGCCATTGTATCAACTACCATCCGTAACAGCTCCAGCTGACTGAGGAAAGCAGAGAGACAAGCTGGAAGGAGAATACTCGCGCGAGTACCTGGCACACACCTCACACCTCACACCCACACTCACAGAGCTACCTTTTGGAGACACTTGCGTGTGTCAAGCCACGAAGGCGAGGGTAAGGTACCTGCTGCGATTACTAGCAGCGCGGAAGGGAAGCAGGTAAGGATTGGATAGTCAATCCTGAGGGCCCCGGGCAGAAAGAAGACTGAGTGGATAATAGAACATGTTTCAATTCAGTTGATCCGCCCAGAGACGAGGGCCCCTTGTACCTTGGGTACAAGTGCAGGGGAGAGATATGAACGACATGGCAACAGAGAAAGGGGCAGGTAAGAAAGGACTCGGGGGAGGCCGTGTAGGTCAGACTCCAGAGAAGGAGGAGACCAAGATGGATCATGGGACGGGGGGGGGGGCTTGAATTGGTGGAATGGAGCTAGTAGAAACTCGAGAGGGTACAAGTTGCATGTCCTGTCTGAGAAAAGCTGTCACGGCGTTCGTTTGGTTTGTGAGAGAAAAGTTGAAGACAGGACAGGTGTAATGAGCGAGATACAAGGTGAGGTGAGAAGTGTGAGGAAAGGGACGTGGATGGGATGAGGAGAGAAAGAGGAGGTCAAGGGACGTTTCGCAAGAATGTCCCAAAAGGGAAACGCAGATTCAAGCAACATGGGAGGATCCCAGGAGGGTCTAGAAGAGGGCCCCCTGGTCAATGCGGGGGTTGAAGTAAACCGAAGATCGCTGCCGTCTAGATGCATACAGACAGTTATCCGATAAGTACATAGGTACTCCGCAAAATACGTGCCTGCCCTGCCTGAAGGATGTGCCTCGCTGTGTTGTGTACCTGCCTCTTCACCTTGAGTTCTTTCCATACCTCAAATTCTGCATATGTCCCATGCATTGCGCCCATTTCCCGCCTGTCCTGGTGGCAGATACACAATACGCGACATAAATTCTGAACAAGAGCATACCTTACCGAGAACCGCACTTCGTACGGATATACAGCACCAGCATCCAGCGGGACCACACACGGGTCTTCCCACTCCACTCGCTCCTCTAACCCGAAAGGCACCGCTTCCCTGTCGTTGGGACTGTCGTCTCCTCCCGTCTCTCGTCAAGACAAGAAATCTTCCGCTTTTTCCCTCCGGATGGAACCACGATCCCAGATGCAGCACAGTACCGCTCCCCCACCACTTAGGTTCCCAGCATAATGGAACCTGGGTTGTGGTTTGATGGACGTGGATCGAGCCAGACAGTACGGATACACTATGGACCACTCTACACAGTCACAGTCACACTCACATCCCTTGAGCCTGGTCGACTCTCGCTCTCGTGCGGGAAATGGATCCCAACTTTTTGCAGACAATGTTACCCTGCTGCGCCTACCCATCTCATCGTCATTTCCCACGGTCCCGAAGAACTGGCAAGCAATGGAACTTACCGTTCGGAACGTGTTGGCACATGGATAATGGAGAAACCCATCGTGGCTGGCTGCCCTAAACTTTCTCCAACTATGGAGTAGGGACTTGAACAACGTTCTCTCTCGTCCTTCACTCCCAACCACCCAGCTGTCACGGCTTCGGATGACGCGAAATGAGATCAGCTTGACAGTTGCCGAGATACGCTGCTGCGTTGAGGTTCCAGAGACGACGCCCGGTTACTTTCACCACCTGTCCCTGTCTTATTTTTTAGCCAGGCCAGGAGACATCCAACCGCGCATGCGACTCTCCCCCGGGGCCTGAGATAAGTCCAAATTTTGTCGAGATGAGCCGCCGTTGTCGGCTTTTCGCAGCCTGTAGCCGTCTTACTCGGATCCCGCCGGCAAAGTCAGACTCGTTCTCGGGTATCAGTACGGATATCCGTCCTTGAATCGGCTTCCTGGGCATGGAATTCGATGGCATGTCATGCTAGTGAGCAGAGCTTGATACTTACTCGAGTCAATCTCATCCACACACTTGCTGCACCTGTCAACCAGCTCACAATCCAATCGCGAACCGCGCCGGAACAGACGTGCAGCTGGGCGCGGGAGACAGACTTGGCGGCGAGGCAAACACTGCAGGGGCTCACCACAAGCTTCAATCTCAGGATCCAATCGGTAGCGAAAGACGACGATAAACAAAGCTGACTTTTAGGCTTAAGACTGCCTATGTCAAGCCAACGGTCTCAACCTTCTTCAGACTTTTGCACTCACAACTGAAGGTGAACCCTTTGAACTGTGACGCTCAGATTCCCGCCGTCAAGCTAGGAGCCCCTGTTCGACAACCTCCGTGCACCCTGCGACTCTCAGCCCCCAAAGTCGTTTGGGATTGGGATGAGACTGGATTGGATTGGAGACTTCAGGTTGGAGAGTTGGGAACTTGGACTGAACGTCTCTCAGTGCTCCACACGACTCTGACGAACCAACCGAGAGACCCATAAACCAGAGGGGACTCTGTAATCGGCCATATTCCATTATCCGGGCTGCTGGCCAGCAAATGGATGCGATTTGCTCGTCTGGTTTTCCATCCAACTCCCTGTCCGCGTCCGTTGTCGAACAGGGACCCCCGGATCTGCTGCGCTGCACTGAATCCGGCACGCTCAGATATTGTGCTTGAATTTTTCTTTTTTCTTTTTTCTTGTTCGATTTGGTTCTGGTTAATTTCTCGTCTAGCTTACCTGATGGTCACCGCTCCGATTCTGCACCGTTGCTGCATATTTGATGCGTCGATGCGGCGCGACTCCCTACACAGTAGACTCACCAGAAACCCGTACATGTCCTTCGTTATCCGCAAGTCGCAACAGCTTCGAACATGGCCCGTTACGCCCGTACAACGTGATGCAATTGAAATGCGCATAGTACGGGACATTGTGTGTGTGTGTGTGTGTGTGTGTGTGTGTGTGTGTGCCGTTCAGCAGCAAACCACCGATATACACGTCACAAGAGGGCAGATGTCAGAACATGCCGCGTCAAATATGCTGCGATACAGAGGCGCCTGGCTGCACTGCAGAGCATCGCTACGTGCCGCACTATTCATGTGCGGATAAATGTACATATGCATGCATACGTCGACGAGCGAACCGCATTGGGCTCGAGTCGCGACGTCGGTACCAAGAAAACGTTGACCGGCCGCATTCGACGTGCATGACGGGCAGCGGCTCCCATGCCGTTTAGGTGAATTAGCCCCGCCACCTGCCCAACCACACACCAAACTAGACCTGCCAAAAGGTGAGCAATTGCATCCTGCATACCTAGTGCTCTTTCTTTCATCATCCAAGGGAAGGAATACATGATCAGTCACTCACGCTTGTCATGTAGCCAACGAGTCGGTGAATCAATCACACTCGAAACTGTCGTCGACTGCGCCTGTCATAGCACTTGGGTGAGACCATCGACTGCCTGCGACTGCCTGCGACTGCCTGCGCCTGCCCTAGGTACCTGCACTGATCAGCAATGCCGTTCCGGCCCGCGGCTGGTCATATCACATTGTCTCGTAACATTGGTTTTCCATCCTTCACGACCCGCCTCCAACAAGGAACCACAGACGGTCCGACATTCACATCGGTGTAGTTACCAGATGGCAGGTAGCCATATCCACGTCCATCATTCCAAGAATCCAAATTCAAAAACCCCTTCTTCGGCGGCAAATCATGGCTGGAGGCCTTAATTCCCGAACATAGTTGCGAACTCTAATTCAGGCCCGCCTACAACGATATCAAGTGGGCTTGTCAATGTCACCCACTCTCAGACTCCCCCAGTCCGAGAGACTAGGTGCGCTTCAACGTGTCGTTCTTCCAGAACAAACAGGACGCCATCCATGGTCGACGCACATAGGCTAGAGCCAGTGGACGGTGGGCAACTACACTAGCTCAAGCTGGAGGGGCGGTCGATCTCTGTTCCATCAGCCGCATCGTCTGATCTCCGCCCAAAGAATCCAGAGATGCGAGTGGTCCGTCGAACCCTTGTACGGTTCCCTGCAAAGCCCGCACTAGGTTTTTCCCACGTTGCATCCTGGCCTACCAGCCCTTGACGACTTTCTTCACCAATCCCCTCATTCACCAACCGCCTCTATGGAGACTTTGTTAGGTCTTCACTCCTTGCTCTCACGATGTCTTTTGTGAACAAGCTAATACAGACGCATCTAGTTATCAATGATTAGTTTCCTCAGGCAAACGGCTATCCATCGAAACAACGAACCCGCTTTCCCGCAGACGCACATACCAGGCATGGTCATGATTGCCATGATGGACTTGATTCAGGACGACCGCCCGCGGCGTCGTGATCGAACACGTACGCTGCTCCTCCTGCGTCCTGCATCTTGCTACCTGCACCTGGCTCCTGATTCCTGGCAGCCGCTGGTCCAAGCGGGCAAAAGGCGTTGAACTCCATCGGGCCAGCTCGTCGTCTGCTATGCCTGGTGAACGTCGTCGCTGCTTCTCTTTGATAGGGCGTCGTTGAAACAAGGCTGGCGCGGGAGGGTTCCGAGCACTTCCCCTCAGATGTTAGCACTACCGATGTTCAGACCAGGTCGACCTGGGATGGCCTAACGCTCTAAGGGAACGTGGTCGCCTTGAGGCGACAAAGCTATGGGACGTCAGGTAAGGAAAGGGGCCTGCACTGACCTTACAAGAGCTTCATATGCCGAGACGGGTGATGTTTGCAGCACGTCCCGTCGTCTCCAGGCGTTTCCCGCCTAGCCTTGCCCCAAAATGCCGCCATTGGTTCTCAGGAAGGGAGCCGATTGCCGATACTTGGTCAGATCAGACAGTGCTTGCGGCTTGCAGGTGAGGGGGACGTGGCTTCAAGCGTTGCGATTGGATTGGGAGGCATTCTTCCCAGCACTTGTGCCTGTCTGCAGTCTACTAGTGGGTTGCGGCTCGAGGAAAACGCCTCTCTGCGCGCACGCTAGCCAACGAGCACATTTGCAGCTGGCCTTGGTATTGGGGATATGAGGGTACGAACGGCCGTAATCCCTATATTCGCCATCCACTTCATGCTTCGTTCTAAGAACAGGCCGCGTCGCTCACTCTGGGATGGGCCAGGCATTCCTCATGCAGGAGACCGACCTCGAACAGCTCGAGCCCGAGCCAGCAAAGTAAGACGCTCAGCTCAGCGTGATGCTGTGGCACACATCCAGGGCTTTCGAATCACCTATGTTTTTTCTATTTTCAAATTGCGAGACTGTCATCTGATACGCCCCCCTTCTTCGATTGACCGGGCGCCGCAGAAGGAGGGGATTCTGACAGTTCCCCTCGTCAACGTTGCAGTCTGATAGACCGTTCCGTCCAAAGATGACGCCTTTGAAGGGTTGGAGAGGAAAGTTATTCTGTGGTGTTCCATACCTACGACAAGGGTACCGGTCACTCGTTCGGTTGTTGCCGTCCAACCCGGGGCCAGCAGAGCTGGTGGGAAACAGAGCAGATTCTTCGTGTGGTTCCTCCCCTGCCACCTCTCCCTCTCTCGCGGCCTCGCCTACCTTTTTGATGGAGACAAGCAGAATCCCAAATGCTACGCTTTCCTTTCCCACATCGCTCATGTGGTTGGTTGGGGCAGTGGCTGTCAAAGAAGATGCAAGATCTCGCGATATTTGGCATGTAGCCTATCCGATTCGCCCGATGCTTTTGCTCCGGGCAGGGCACCGAGACAACCGGATACCACCATCAACCAACCGCCGCTTGGGTTCCGAAGATGGTGGTGTGTGTGGTGGTGGCGGAGGTGGCAGCCCTTTTCCCCGGCTCTAAGGGTTGGCATACGATTTGTCAGGCGGAAGGCCAGTATCCTTGGAGGACGTTCCTCTGGTTGGCACAATTATCCAACCCCGGGGGGCGAGGAGCGAGAGCCGATAAATCCGGTGAAGTGTATATGTGTGTGTGCCGGCCGGTCGTCAACCAACGGAGTCAGGATTTGGGTGTTCCCCTCCGAGACCGTTTCTTCCTCCGTTTTCGCCGTTGACAGGGTTGGGTGGGGCCTTCCTACCGTTCGAGACTTCTCGATGGTCTTTTGAGATTTGGATATGGGTAGTTGGACCGATCAACAGCTTCAAGCTGGACTAACGATGCTTCTCATCACAGACTTACTTGGTCTGCCTGCTTGTGCCCGTCTAGCACATACGACTATACCCATTGGAAAACTCGGGATCCCGTCCGCTCTCCCATAGATAAGCCAATGAGGGCCGGCCTATCAGAAGAAGGCTGGGACGTTGACTCATCCGTAAAAGCGGAAGTGCGGGCCCAAATTCTCCTCCGTTCGGGCGCGCCGTTCAGTAACAGGGCCACCTCCGTTTTTCTTGTTCCCAGCCCGAGAGGCCAGCTATCTGGCCGGGAGGCTAAATATCCTCTGCCTTGTTCGACACATACGGGTGCCGTATGAATAAACGACGGACTACGTCAAGAATAAGAGCAGTAACAAGACAATTACAAAGGGCACTATTTGGACATATATATAATATAACCTGAGCTTGATATTACAATCTAACGTGCATAACTAGACTAGGGCCCGCCCCACAGGCTCACAGCGGCTAGGACAGTATAATGCCATGAGAATCAAGGTGTTACGACCCAATATGTATAACGAAGCCAGGGGCCCGCCCCGTAGGCCTACGGCGGCTATCTACTAGATATATATGGAACCTAGGAACTTAGGCGACTCCTTACGGAACGGAAGAATTATAGAATAAGTTACGTGACGATAAGGAAAGTAAGCATACGATAAGGTAATTACTATGATTATGCAAAGTGAGCGCTTACTAGTATCTACTTAGTGATTACTAATAGGCATGGTAATTAAGCAAAGGATATACTTAGAAACAGGACTTATATATATAGGATGGACTTGAGCTGGACTTTAGGATAGACTTTCCATAGCTTCTTTAGTAATTAACTTCGTATTAGATCTTATAATCGCTTTTAGCTATCTTCCTTAAGAATCTCTTAATAAGATTATAATTAATTACCGAAGTCTTCCCTTACCTTATAACTTATAAATATAGCTTCTTTAAAGCTATTCCCGACTACGAATACTATTATTAGTTCTATAGCCTTAAGTTATATAAATATACCTCATTATAACTAGCTGGCTATAATACTTTAATTGCTCTTATTTAATAAGTTAACTTTACGAAACTACTAATAGTAAGAACGACGATGTCTTTTAAAGTAACCCCGTCCACCTCTTTTAACAACTTTAAGGGTAAGGCCCCTATGCTTATTAAAACCCTAGATAAAGAAATAAAGAACGCCGAAGACTCGAAAGAAGAACTTAGCTTTACTTATAAGGTCTATAAGGGCCTATAGAGAAAGATTAAAAAGAACGACTCCGATATTATTATAATATAATAAATACTTAATAATATTATTAAATACCTCGAGAATAAAACCTAGGAAGTAGACTATCTTAGCAAGAGAGTTAAAACGCTCTAAGGCGCCGCTAATATTATTATTATACTATGACTTAACTAAAATATTTACTAAAAATTCTAAAACTTATACTTGATTAGTACTATAAGAGCTACGTACTTAAGAAGTTACATGGTAGTAAGAGGCTCAATGTTACGCCCGCCGCAACTTGTCACTGTGAGCGCGTAGCCACATAACGCAGAACAAGGGAAAATGATACGGAGTCATCATTATCAAAGCTTTTGCTTTGTGCCACAGTTGGTTGCCTTGACCTGCTCGTAACACTCAACCAAAGTACGTATCTACTCAGATACAACGCTTTGTACGCGCGTACAGCCCGAACGTAAATACGCTTTACATATACATGATAAAGCGCCGGCAGGCACATATGCCCGTATAAACTTAATAATAAATGCTCGGACTTAAGCACCACATGTGATTACATGTGATATTTGTATTATATATAGACTACACTTTCCTACCATATCATAGAATAACCATCAATACAATCGATTCTCTGATTATCTCAACTCGTACCTCAACTTATTTACCTTTTCCCTTTTTGCCTACCTCTAACCTCTTAGTGCTATAATTAAAGCCTTTTAAAAATAAAAGCTATAATTTTTAAAAACTAAATATATAATTACGGTCTATATAGATTATAAAAATCTTACGAACTTTATAATAAATAAAAACCTAAATAAATAATAAGTTAGATATAATAAATTCCTCTTTAAATTTAACTTTTAAATTATTTATAAAAAGAATTTAGAAAATAGTAGAGCCGAAGCTCTTAGTAAAAGACCTAACTATAAAGTTAAAGTCTCTAAAGAAATATAAGTTATCCTTAAATATAATAATAATAATAATCTTATACTTACTACAAAACTCCTTATAATAGCTGGGAAGGTTAATACTAGCCCGATTAAAAGAATAACCCCTAATGTCACGGTAGCAGGCAGGTTGTTTGGCAGGTGGATGCTGGGCAGGCGGATCAGACAATCTATTGCTACGGGCAGGCTCTATCCTAAGCAGGTACAGGCTCTGTTGACAAGACGTAGCTCAAGGAGCTACGTTTCTGGACATGCGCGACAGAATACAGGATGCAGAGTTTTATCCAGCCTCAGGCTTACGTAACCCGGCCACCGGGTTACTCAACACCAACCTCAAGGTTGGGGTCTAGGACAGCGGGTCTGTGACACCTAAGCTTATTATAAAAATTTATAATATTAAGGCATACGGTCACTAAGGTATTATAAAAATATAAAAACGAATTCGATAATATTATAATAAATCCGCCACACAAATAGAAATTACTAAAGTAATTAAGAATTATAATATCTATAAAAAGAGTAAGAACAGCCCTTATAAGCCCTATAGAGAGCTATAGCCACTCTTAATACCACCTAAAGTATAGTACTTAATCTTATGGAACTTTATTATTAAACTACTAAAGTCTAAAAAACTACTTACGAATAAATTATATAATAGCATATTAATTATTATCGATCGACTTATTAAGTTCGCCTACTTCGTACCTTATAAAGAAGTAAGTAATATAAAGGAATTAATATATTTTGGCACCATAGCTTTAAGAGGTAAGTGATAAGACTCTTATACAAGAGTATTAAATGGTGAATATTCATATAGAAGCAAAAATATATAAATATAGGGGTAGTTAAGCGTATATAAAAGAGGTTGATAAATGTAAAGAGAGTATATAGTTAGATTACTATATGAGAAGTTGCTTGCTTAACGAAAGGTCTAAGTAGGTAAAAAGATGCCTTTATATAGGCATAAGATCCTCCGACTAGAATATTCCATTGCTTATTAATTATATCATAATTAATAAGCATATACGTAAGTGAATGCGTAATCGTGATACGTAATACCTTTCAAGTAAATTCCAGTGCATTCTATTACCTTCCAGTGCCTTCTTTCGCTCACGTAAGCTTAAATAACCAATCTTGCTTACGTAATCAATATCTATATTAATCTATAGCTCTTATAGATTAATATGATATATAATATGCTTACGTAATATGAATAATAAGGCAAATACTAAGGTAAAAGATTTACCTTTCTAACATATATATCTTCTTTAAAACTATTATTATTAATTACGGTCTACTTAAGGAAATTATTTCTAATAGAGATAAGCTGTTTACTACTAAGTTTTAGAGATCTCTAATCTCGTAACTCGGTATAGACTATAAACTATTAACTTCTTTCTACCCGTAGACCGATAGATAAATGGAAATGATTAATTAAATCCTCGAAATATACCTTTATTATTATATAAACTACAACTAGAATAATTAAGTTTTATTATTACTAATGGCCTAGTTTATATATAATAGCATAGTTAACAAAAATATAAAAGAATCCCCGTTCTACCTAAACTACGAATTCTAACTAATAGCGTATAAAAAAGTACGATAGGGACTATAGGCCGTAAAAGCCATAGCCAATATAACTAAATTTAAAGAATTCTAAAAGAAAGCCTCTTAGGACCTCGAGTTTATACGATAATATATAAAAAAGAATACCGATAAAATAAAGGTTAAAGGACTAACTTTAAAAGAGGGGGATAGCGCCTATCTCCTTCATAGAAATATTAGAACGAAACGACTAAGTAATAAGTTAGATTATAAAAAATTTAGACCTTTCGAGATTATTAAAAGAGTCTCACTAATTAATTACGAACTAAGACTTCTAGATATAATAAAATATTACCCAATATTCTATATTTTATTATTTAAGCTAGTACTACGAGGCTTATATACGAACGATTATATCGTTATAAAATTAAACTAACTAGAGTATAAAGTCAAACGAATTATCGATTATAGAGTTAGGAACGAAACATGAGAATTCCTAATTAAATAGAAAAACTATAGATATAAGGAAAAATATATAGGAACCTATTACGAACCTTTAGAACTCCCGACAACTCCTTAAGGATTACCGGAGGATAGGACTAACGGCCCTAAGGATATAAACTCATCGCTAATTTTAAAAGTAGACTAGTCTATATTGTTAGAAACCTATATAAACTATAATTCTTTCACTATCCTATACTTATAAGCATTTAATATAAACTCTAGAGTGTCGGATTCGTTTACTTCTTATATCCCTTAATAAAAGGGTTTAGTCTAACGCTCGTATATTAACTTTCGGGTTTTTTAAATATGGGATAAACGACTAGTATGTTACGGCCAGCTAGTCGTAGGGGTAGTTTGCAGAAGTTGAGGCTGCGGAACTGGTAACAGTAATCGTAGTCGGGGATAGCTTCAGGGAAGCTATGTCTGTCAATCGTAAGGGTAGGTAAGGCTTCGGTGATCAATCGTAGTCTTGTCAAGGTAGTAGCTGAAAGCGGATGTTAATCCTGATACGAAGTTAATTGCTGAAGAAGCTATGGAAAGTCTGTCCTAGAGCCCAGCTCGAGTCCATCCTTATATACAAGTCCGATCCTAACTGAACAGTGCTGAACAGTCCACTTTGTCTGGATATGTTGGATATGCCGAATATCCAACATATCCTTGACTCGGTTGGATATGTCGCATATCCAACATATCCTTATACCTTATCATATCTCTTATCATCACGTGACTTGTACCATAGTTCTTCCGTTCCTGGGGTTTCCCCAATGTTCCGTCCCGTCCTGCATATATGATGCGCCGTAGCCGCTAGGCGTCAGCGGGGCACGCCCTGGTCTTCATGTTGGGTCGTAACATAGTAGCGGTAGCCATTAATAATCAAAGACGAGCTAGCTCCTCGTAGAGCTTTAAAAGCTCCTCACCCGCCTTCTCTTCCTTCTTATCCTATTCTCTCTATTAGGTATTAAGTTTTTAAACTATAATTATTAGCGAGAAAAACAATAAAAAAGAAAAACGAACTCACGGGTCGAAGCTATTAAAACCCCGTTATAAGGCTTCTTTGCCTCGATATAGGTCCGATAACGGGAAGACCCCTTACTAAATCGATATGAGACCTTTTGTTACGACCCAACATGCATGACCAAGAACAAGGTCTGCCCCGCAGGCTCTGCCCCGCAGGTTCGCGGCGGCTACAGCGCACCATGTATGCAGAGGACAAGGAACACTAGGCACCCTCTCACGGAACGGAAGAACTATGGACAAGTCACGTGATGATAAGAGATAAGAGATAAGGATAAGGATATGTTGGATATGAGTTATCCAAGCGATCCTTGGATAACCAGGATATGAGCTATCCAACATATCCAAACAAGGACACTGTCCAGCACAAAGGACATGTTCAGAATCAGGACTTGTATATAAGGATGGACTTGAGCCGGACTCTAGGACAGACTTCCCATAGCTTCTTCAGCAATTAACTTCGTATCAGGATTAACATCCGCTTTCAGCTACTACCTTGACAAGACTACGATTGATCACCGAAGCCTTACCTACCCTTACGATTGACAGACATAGCTTCCCTAAAGCTATCCCCGACTACGAATACTGTTTTCAGTTCCGCAGCCTCAACTTCTGCAAACATACCTCACTACGACTAGCTGGCCGTAACAAGTAGACATCTATACGGAGGGCAGCCAACACGTTTTTTCCACAGATATGGGGGAACCCTAGCTGACCCCGAGTTGAGACCCTGTTCGAATGGCGTAGACTGCTCTCTACCCAGCTAATTTAGAGGTTTGGACCATTCGTTACTGTTCGTCGTCGAGCACGCCCGGGGAGGGCGACAGACCGAAGGAACGAAAAGATTCCATGGCAAATACACATACGAGGCAGCAGAAATATTTGCTCGCCCTGCATGGCTTGCAGCCGGCAGTCGCAAATGAAAGATAGTGGTGTGTTGGGGCCTAAGTGGGAATAGTCGCACCCAACGTACGCAGCGGTAGTACTCGAGGAAGGGCTGCCTTGAATCTAACGTGGCAATATTTACTAGTAAAGGTTACTAGTACCAATTCTATACGCAGAATCTATAGTTAAAATAAGTACTAATTGTTGATTAATGTCGTTGGTTGGCAAAGCGGGCCCGAATGGCCCCGAATGGCCCCGATTGGCTACCTCACCGTATCTCTATGTACCGACGTCATGCCGCGACAGATAGGATAGCCAGAGAACAGGTCTTACCACCAAGGAGCCCAGGTATGCCAGTCTCACCCAGAAGGGTCGCTTACATCTCACCCTCTTTGGAGGGCTGGACTAGTAGTACTTGGGTCGGTGACGACTAGCGAATACCTGGTGTTGTATGTTTTGGGTTTTTGTTTTAAATGTCCTCAAGTCCATAGAGGATTAAGATCACATGTGGTGTATTAAGACTTGATATCTGCTCCCTTATCGAGGAGTATCTGGATGACCTCCTTATGTCCATTGAATGAAGCAACTTGAAGAGCGTTGCCGTACTTGCCGCCCTGGGCGTTGACATCTGCTCCCTTGTCGAGGAGCATCTGAACAACCTCCTTGTGGCCTTCAAGTGAAGCAGCTTGAAGAGCGTTGCCGTACTCGCTGCCCTGGGCGTTGACATCTGCTCCCTTGTCGAGGAGCATCTGAACAACCTCCTTATGGCCTTCAAGTGAAGCAGCTTGAAGAGCGTTGCCGTACTCGCCGCCCTGGGCGTTGACATCTGCTCCCTTGTCGATGAGTATCTGAACAACCTCCTTATGTCCATTGAATGAAGCAGCTTGAAGAGCCTTGCCAAAGTGGCCACCCTGGACGTTGACATCTGCTCCCTTGTCGAGGAGTATCTGGATGACCTCCTTATGTCCGTTATATGAAGCAGCTTGAAGAGCGTTGCCAAAGTGGCCAACCTGGGCGTTGACATCTGCTCCCTTGTCGAGGAGCATCTGGATGACCTCCTTGTGGCCTTCAAGTGAAGCAGCTTGAAGAGCGTTGCCAAACTGGCCGCCCTGGGCGTTGACATCTGCTCCCTTGTCGAGGAGTATCTGGATGACCTCCTTATGTCCGTTATATGAAGCAGCTTGAAGAGCGTTGCCAAAGTGGCCAACCTGGGCGTTGACATCTGCTCCCTTGTCGAGGAGCATCTGGATGACCTCCTTGTGGCCTTCAAGTGAAGCAGCTTGAAGAGCGTTGCCATACTCGCCACCCTGGGCGTTGACATCTGCTCCCTTGTCGAGGAGTATCTGGATGACCTCCTTGTGGCCTTCAAGTGAAGCAGCTTGAAGAGCGTTGCCATACTCGCCGCCCTGGGCGTTGATATCTGCTCCCTTGTCGAGGAGCATCTGAACAACCTCCTTATGGCCTTCAAGTGAAGCAGCTTGAAGAGCGTTGCCGTACTTGCCGCCCTGGGCGTTGACATCTGCTCCCTTGTCGAGGAGCATCTGGATGACCTCCTTGTGGCCTTCAAGTGAAGTAGCTTGAAGAGCGTTTCCGTACATGCCTCCCTGGGCTTGGATGTCTGCCCCATGTTTCAATAATTCCTCCACCGCAAACACAATCCCTCCACGTGCTATATGGTACAATACAGGAGTCTTCTCTATTTCAAATCTTTCTGGTTCCACTTCCCATGGCCTATCTGCGTTATAGAGTCCGTAGCACACCTTAGGAGAATCTTTATGTAGGCAAAACTCTTTGATGAGCTTACAGGCCATGCTGGTCTCAAATCCGACGGCATGGTCCATCCAATAACGTGCAGAATACTGCGCAAGCGGGTATGACTGTCTGACCTCTAAAAGAGAAAGGCTATGGTCTAATTCCAATAGGTACGCAAGGCATACTTCCACAATAGAAGCTCTGGCCAGTGGCTCTGCGAAGGCTTCAAACATGTTCCGTTCTAGTCGGTCGGATACCAGGTATTCCTTTACCGAGAAATGCGCGAGCTGTAGCTCTCTCACCTCGTACTGTTCATCGTTACCGCCCCGAGTGACAACAACCACTAAACTAGAACAGTAGATAGATATCTCGTCTGGTTGTGGCATTCGGTTCTTGGCATCAAACCTGGGCTTGTTTTTGGTGACCACAGTAATTACATCAACAGCTTCTTCGATGCGTAAAGGTCGTTCAGAAAAGGTTAGAAATTGCAGTATCCGCTTGGCGTTCTGCTCAAACTCAGGCGGAATTCTGCGTAGGACTTGGGCGTATGTCTCGTCTAGCGTCCTTGGCAAAGATTGTAGCGTTTGGCGAAGACTGTTAGGATCAGGGCATTTTCCAAGAGCATCAAGTTGGCATGAGACCCAGCGAAACCTATTTCCTGACTTAGCAGCAGTATTCAAGAGGGTTAATCTTTTCTCACATTCCGTTAGCTTTCTCCATCAGATGGCCTTCGATCTCATCCAGAATTTCTTCTCGTGTTCGCCACCTCTTAAATCCCTCGTGTTGTCTTACTGTTCCATGAACATACGCACGTATGTCTTCAGTGACAAGCTCGCTCTGGAGAGGGATCTGGTTGTCTATATGTCTTTCCAATGCTGACTTGATGTCGTGTTCAGGGCGACTCGTGACAAGAAGGTGGACATTTACTTGCGGTAAGTTTAGAATACCCTCAATCCAGTCTAGCAACCCCTCGTTGCTTAGACCTGTTCTCTTCTGGCATTCGTCGAGTGCATCCAAGACGATCCATACTTCGCCGATCTGCTGAGCCATAGCCTCGAATGTTGAGATTAGCAAGTCAATACTCGGCTGCCGTGAAGCATATTTGCAAGAGGAGTAGAGTGAATCTAGATGCGTATGGACGTCCTGGCTTTTGGAGTACAGCTGAGTAATCAGCGACCGAATGGCTTTCTCGAGCGATTGTTTATTAGTATCGGTAAAGTCGAAGTAAAAATAGAGGAGACTTTTGGCATAAGATTCGGTGTTTCTGAGGTCCTTAATAACCGTTGAACTCAGGATTGTCTTTCCGCAGCCCGGGATGCCGTGGAGCCATAACGAGGACTTCGGCGATTTTTTCCACTTAGAGTATTCCTTGCTTTCGAGAAACCACTGCCCTGTACGTTCATGACGTTGCCGGGAGGCCTTGTTGTAATTTGTTGATGGATCCGGCGGAGAGAGCCACTTTATGAGTTCCTGAAAATGCTGGCTCTGTTGCAGGCTTTTCGTGGCCAAGCGGATTTGAGACACGCCTTCATGTACTGCAAAGTTTTTAATTAGTATAATTTTGTAATCGCAAAGCCATAAAACAATTGAAATAAATAAAACACTAACTAGATCCCAGGACTTCTACGACCCTCCTTTCAGCCTCGATCTTGTTAGGTGGAATCTGGCGAAGAACGTCTCTAGCGTACGCTGCAGCCACCATAGCTGCAAAACCTTGCCAGTCCTTGTTCTTGTGTGAGTCGGAATAGTCGCATATACCCCGGATGACCAGACACGGGAAGTGGTTCATTAGGCCGGCCGCCTCCATCTCAAAGCACAACACGTCCTTCTCGGCCGCTAGTCGATCCCGGATCAGTGCGTCTTTCATCAGCTGATTTGCGGAGGCGATTAGTCCGTAGTGAACAGTAGGGCTGTCTTCGTCTTCGTCTCGTTCGCGGCGCGGCACGAGGTGGGTTGAGTCGTATCTGCATGGTTCGATGCAGCCTTCCTCCGAGTCCGGCGTAAGTACGATGTCTGATTTATATAGCCTGTCGCTGCTCGGATGTGGCCGCGAGTACTTTTTTCGGAGCCGAGGCTTCTTCTCGATAACCATCTTAACATAGTCGTCAAGCTGGTGGCCATCCGCCTCGTACATAGCCTTGAGTCCACTTACAGCCGCTCGCAGTACTTTCGGCGATTGGTTCAGAAACCCCGTTTCCAGAAACGTCTGATTCTGTATCGTCTTGCCAAAGTCATACTGGAAAACCCCGCCTTTGCCGTCATGGGGACTGCTCACCACGATATCGCCGAGGCGGATGTCGTGCTTCTGACTCGGCGCGCCGCCCCCGATGCCGACCATCAATCCGAGCCGGATGTTGGGAAAGCTGTGCAGCATGTCCCCGGCGACGACCGCGGCCGAGGCTATGCCGTACTCTCCATTGGGCAAGACGGCGATAACGACGTTGTGATCGCCAAGCTTGCCCAATGCGTAGTTGTTGCTATCATTCTGCGAAACTTCCCTAGGTCTTTCGTGTCTCTCGTCAAGAAAGGCCTGTGCAGCGACAAACTCGGTGGTGATGGCGCAAATCCAGCCAACAGTATAGTTCTGAGGGTCCGACATGCTTGTGAGGTGAATAAGGTGGCTACTAGTGGGAGCCTTGTTGCGTAGAAAGTGTACTGCTCGAGGGACTATTATAAAGGATATGTATCGCGCGGAAGAGGCAACCGTTTGACCTATGCTGTAGTTCGGAATAGATGCCGCCGAAAAAGCCGCCCTGCGGACAGCTGCTGGTCGCAGAGGCGTCGAGGCAGCAAGGCAGATTCGCTCTGGGCTTGCATGACTTGCCGGGCGATATAGATGGGTCTTTTCGTCCTTCGGTGAGCGAGCTACCAATGAGCGTATATCAAGTTGTGGAGTAACCTCTGCATAAGCATTATAAAGCGAATAATTCAACTAACGTGCATGATAAGCGAGCGGATCGGACAAGCGAGCGGATCGCTCAACAGCGACCGCCACATCTTTTTCTTTCCAACACATATCCATCCACCACAATGATACAGTCATTAAACAAAGAAGCTGGTATAATTCTAGTAGTTTAAGCTATCGAAAAAACACCAAATTTGAGTATTAAAGATGCAGCTCGGATCTACTTAGTGCCATTTTCAACCTTACGCGCCCGTATTAATGGAAGAACTTCGCGACTTGAAACCGTACCAAACTTACGGAATTTGACGTTGCTCGAAGAGGATATGCTAGTTGAGTATATTCTCGACCTGGATTCCCGATTATTCCCTCCTCGGATCAGTGGTGTAGAAGAAATGGCTAATCGACTGCTCGCCGACCGCGACGCGCCCCCAGTTGGGAAGCGCTGGGCTTCGAACTTCGTTAAGCGATACCCACAGCTCCGGACGCGCTTTTTTCGTAAGTATGACTATAAGAGGGCCTAATGCGAAGATCTAGACGCGATAAATGCGTGGTTTCGCCTTATAGCGAACATAATCGCGAAGTACGGCATCGTGGACTCCGATATCTATAACTTTGATGAGACTGGGTTTATGATGGGCCAGATTGCATCCGGAATGGTTGTCACGAGTGCTGAAAGGCGTTCAAACACGAAAATGACGTAGCCTGGCAATCGTGAATGGGTTACAGTTATTCAAGCCATCAGTTCGTCAGGCTATAGCGTTCCGCCGTACATCATCGTCGCAGGCCAATATCACCTCTCCACCTGGTACATAGAAACAGGTCTCCCACGCGACTGGGTCATTGCAACGTCTGAAAACGGATGGACAACAAATAAAAGAGGCCTAGACTGGCTCCAGTACTTTGATCGGCATACAAAACCGCGTACAACTGGTAGATATCGCCTCCTCGTCGTTGATAGGCATGAAAGTCACTACTCTGCGGACTTTGAGATATATTATAAGGAAAACAATATCATCACACTCTGCATGCCGGCCCATTCGTCTCATCTACTTCAGCCCTTAGACGTTGGGTGTTTTGGGCCACTAAAGACGGCTTATGGTCGATAAATTGAGGATAAGATGCGCCGGGGTAATACGTATATTACGAAGGAGGACTTCTTCCCTGCATTTCGTAACGCTTTCACGCAAGCCCTAATGGTAAAAAACATCCAGGGAGGTCTTAGAGGGGCTGGGCTTGTTCCGTTAAGTGCTGAAAGTGTGCTTTCGAAGCTAGATGTGAAGTTACATACTCTAACGCCCCCAGGGTCTCTCCCAGCAACACCCCCAGCGTGGACTTCTCAGATACTAAACAACCCAACAGAGGCAAATTCTCAGTTAACTTTGATTAAAGATCGAATCTTAAATTATCTAAATAGCTCGCCAACACCAGCTAGTAACGTAGTTGACTATATCCTCAAAGGGACACTAGCTATGATGTATCGTAATGCTCTTCTAAAGGCTGAGAACAAAACCCTTCGGGAGGAGAATAATCTACTTAGCCGACGGCGGAGATCTAAGAAAACTCGTCTCAGGCAAGGAGGGAGCCTTACTATAGCTGAGGCAGATGACCTTTAATCACAGAGAGAGGCTACAGCTCAGATTGAGGAGGAAACGCGCCGGAGTAGTGGCCGTCGGCCGAGGACGGAAACAGGTCAACGGCGATATGGCGTCTGCGGGAACACTGGACACAATGCGCGCACATGTCCATTTCAGAGAGAAATGTCTAGAGAAGAGGATTATGGGTAGTTTCAATTAATTAAACTTTGTTGATGTTGATCAAGATTTACATACGTGGAGTGGTTGCTGTCGAGCGATCCGCTCGCTTGTCCGATCCGCTCGCTTATCATGCACGTTACTGCTTATTGGTTATTCTTGGTCTTAATTGGCTTGGCCGGGATGCGCGATTTGACGATGCTTCGAGTGGTGTGGAGGTAATACTACTGTATTGGATCTGATGATGAAGATGGGAAAAGCTGACGGCTGGCTGGGCTGGATATCTGGGCAAGGTGTAGGTGGGGCAGCTCTGAGATGTGAAGGAACTGCCTCACGTTTTCCACTCGCACCTGCCACAAATGGTGCCTGCATCTTGTCAAATGGGTTGTATAGGCACTATTGGTCTTGTTGTATTGCGCTGCTATGCTGCTCTAGGAGAGGGAGCCCCTAACAGTTCCCTAATAGGCTGATATGGCAGGTGCCTCCTGATAGTACCTAGAGCATTTTAGTAGTTGATGCAGGAATTATGAACGGGGGGGGGGACCTGGAATTGTTTATGATAATTTACCGAGAGCCTAGAAACACACATCTTGTTAATAAACGCCGCCGGGCATCGGAATCTTCAGGACAAGTTGAGTCCGAAAACTTAGCCAATCATGCTTATATTACAGAGGGTTGGCGGTTATAGCTGCAGAACGGGTCCTCATGGCCTAGCCTAGGAGCCCACAAAGGAGGGTCGCTTAAATCTCACCCTCATTGGAGAGCTCGAAAGGTGCTTCTTGAAAGTTGGAACTTGGAAGCAGGTTGCGGACGGGCTGGGTACTTGTGGTGGTGGTGTGCCTCGCTTAGGGTATCTAGGTGTTCAATTAGTGCTGACCGTCGGACGACGGAGCTGCTCAGGCTAAAACGGTACCTGACCGTTTAGGAACGCACAATCCTTGTTCCGTATTCTGGGCTATTCTTCGTCACCCTGTGACGGAAACCTACACCAGCTTCATGATGCCGAGTGCCCATAGATAAGCCCTATATGAGGGCTGGCCTATTAGAAGGACGCTACCGATGACTAATCAGTCGAAACCGAAGAGCAGCCCGTATCCCACAGAGTGCGGATAGACAGCACTTTCGCTAAGGGCGGGGTAGAGCTAATAAGGGCTTGCAAATCTATTAAGTTAACCAATAAGGCCCCAGTACCTCTATTTTCTATAAATTTTAGGTATACTAGAGGTACTAATAATCTTTATTAATATATAACGGTATATTATAATCTAAATAGCCCTTTCTGTCACGGTAGCAGGCAGGTTGTTTGGCAGGTGGATGCTGGGCAGGCGGATCAGACAATCTATTGCTACGGGCAGGCTCTATCATAAGCAGGTACAGGCTCTGTTGACAAGACGTAGCTCAAGGAGCTACGTTTCTGGACATGCGCGACAGAATACAGGATGCAGAGTTTTATCCAGCCTCAGGCTTACGTAACCCGGCCACCGGATTACTCAACACCAACCTCAAGGTTGGGGGCTAGGACAGCGGGTCTGTGACAAGTTTGTTTGTATTGCGGTCGGTTATTTATTCTATCGGCTAAGGTACTCTTTGGGATACTGTAGGTCTTTGCGGCATACGAAATGCTCAAGTTATTACCTGCAGCACGTATCGATCGGATCGCTTCAGTCGCAAGAATGACTTTGTCTTCTTGGGTGTAGATTGGCATTATGGTTATTGAGATTTTACGCGTCAAAGGTTTATGTTGGTTCACGGGGTCGTATACGACAAATAGTGGTAGCAATTATCACTCGTCTGTTGGTGATCCTATTGCTTGTTCTTCTTGTTGTTGTTCTATCTTACATTGTAGGCAGGAGTCGGTCGAAGTAGGTAGTGACGGCCTGGGTGGTTGCCCCACCTTTATCCGGCCGTGATGACTAAGCCAGTTGTCCCACTTCGCCCAGGGCAGGTGCCAGCCAGCCCATGGTACCTGCCTATTACTCCTTATCAGCCTTTGCTGTTCCAACAGTTTAAGTGGTTTGGACATAAGTGTGTTTAGATAAAAACGTCCGGCTGACTGATGAACCACGTTAAGCTTAATAAGGGCCGGATTAATAATTAGATCGGTAACGACCAGCGAATACCTGGTGTTATATGTTTTTGACTTTTTTTTGCCGTATTGATTGACTATGGGTATCATCCTAGCTTTTTGGCTCCGATTTCTTCCCTTAGACACGTGATGTCGCACGGCTGCTCATCGCTCGCAGACGTCGTTTTGTTGTATGTCTTGGCTTACCATGAAACTAGATGAAAGCGTATTCCTGCATGGGTAGGTCCATTATCTGCCACATCCCTTTCACCTTATCTAACACTCTGTATAGAGGGGTTGGGGCGGTAGGTTCCGTATCTGAGGCTATTCCCAGATCACCAGTGTCAGGTGAGGAGGTAGCCGTTTAGGTTCCTTTCCTTTACCGCTGACTATAGGTTGCTCCTCGTCGACAGCGCCGCTTCTGCTCCTCGGGGCTCTCCGACGACGGCTTCTCCACTGGCTCAACTACCCAACAGATACTCATAGTTCTGGTCTCATAATGAGGCAGTACTTCCCAATCTGAGTTGAAGACGGTGGCAACGAGGCATGGTCGATTCACGTCAAATATTGATACGATCTGCTGGGTCCGAGCTTGCTCTGTCTCTGGTGTGGATAGGTCTCGCTCGAGAGCTTCCCCGAGACGAGCCATACTAGACGGGACTAACCAGGTGTTGTGGTCCTCGAGGGCGTCGAAATTTCCCTTAAGGCCAGCACTGCAGACCGTTGCTGGCAAATGATGGTGTCTGGAACCTTGCCATCATTCTGTCGATTCCACCCTTCTCCCAAGCAAGAATTCCAACCCGGTCTCCGGTCTCCGGCTTTCTAACGGAGCACTGGGAGCGCGGTTTGTGTCTGCCGAAGATGAGAGCCATCCTGCCGAAAGATTTGGTCCACGACACAGGCTTGGCAGTAGCCGCCGTGACGATTCTTGTCCAGCTGGAGCATTGTGAAAAGGGGTCGCTAGAACGGCCGGATGCTCAGAGAGCTGCTCAATCACCAGGTCCGGCAAGTCTGGCTGGCGCTTGTCGATGGCGTCAGCACGGATCGATCTGCGCGTACGGGGTGGGTTTGAGTCGCTGGCTTCTCACGGCCAAGCATAGCATGAGGCGCCATAATGATGCTCGTGATCCTGTGAGATCTTGTAGAACTTCATGACAGCCCTACCTTGGGCGAGTGTCTCAAGTTGTACAAGCTGGATTTGGTCCGACTAGCACCATCTTAGCCCGAGAAACATCAGTGATTGACACTCAGTGTGAGAGGTGCCCTTGGGCTGACTACCACAATGAACTTTCCGTGTTAGCTGAACCTACCAAGGATGTAGAACACAGTAGTTTCTGTTACCTTGACCATGTTTTACAATCATCATCCTGGGCACATGGTGGCATGTCTTACCGCGGTGAGTCGCAACTTCTATGGCATCGGTCCGACGTAGCCAAGTTTTATGAGCTGTAATAGGCCGACTGTCCATTGGCCCCATCCAAAGTCTCTGATATTAAATGTAAGCAAATCGTCATGCGTCTATGTTGTGTAAGCGGCGTGATATGTATGTATACATGTCTATGAACGGCGTGCTACAGGCCTTACGTGAGGCTTAGTTGGCAGCGGACAGGCCTGTCATCACCGCCGGTTCAGAATCGCAACGGCGTACACGTCTGACATAGCAGCGACTGTCCAATTCAAAAAAGCCGAGTTCACATTGTGAAGTGGGAGTCTCATCTCACGATCTCTATAAATGTTCAATACTGTGCCTACGTTTTCTGCTCAAAAGCTGCTAAGTTATCATATAACACTGCCCTCATTAGACCAGTCCCGAGCTATACAGCATTGGCAACAATATGTAAGGCCTTCATTTCTTCCTGACAGTGGCCTCGGTCGCTGCGGCGGCTCCCTCGCTTCTGTCTCGCTCACACTGGCCTTCTAACGAGTTCATTCGTAGGTCGCCAGGCTGCGGCAACTGACACATGATGTCACGCCCGTATCTAGCTCCCGTTCCCAAACATGACTGACATAATGTTCTTATAGGTGTCAACTGGAACAAGGACATTGCCAGAGGAATCTCAGCGATTTCAGCTTGGGATTCTACAGGCCAAGTCCTTCACGCCACAGCCTGTGGAAGTGAAGCAACTCTAGCGGACATGAAGGTTCGAGTCGAGGCAGACGACACTGGATCCGGCGTCGTCGTTTTAGGCACGAATACGTTCCAAATTTCCAGCGGTATCGAGGTTTCTGGTGGCGCGACCTGCTCCCGCATGTACAACGATGCGGACGTCACAGTCGAGTGCGAGGTTCCGTTGGGCTCGGCGGTTGACTTGAAGCCGCTGTCGGACCCGAGCGACATGATACGGGGCTGCAGTTCTTCCTTTGAACATGCCAATCGCATGCTGCGGCTTTCGATGTTCGCTACCAGTCCAGTCACCACCGACGACGCGACGGGCTCACATGTAGAGCGTGATTCTGGAGTATCAGGAAGACAGGTCGATGTGTGCCCGCCTTACACCGATCGACGTAAAGTAGGGCCCGACCACAAATGGCATCTCGCGGAGCAGGTTACGGTAAGTAAAGAGGTGGTGGCTACTTCCGATAACCCTTTCCATACTCTCATCCCGCTCTCTCCGGCACCTCCCAACGTGTTCAGCGTCCGCGCACTGGAAGTTCCCAAACTCTCATGGCTAACCCAGGGTCGCAGGACACAATCAACTGCGAGAACCTGGGAGAATGTGGCGTAGGTAAGAGTGGCGCCATCAGCACCACAGTATCGGCCTCCATTGCACCAGGATTCGAAATCTTTGCGGCGAGCCTCGAAATGTCGGTCTCTTGGACTTCCGAGACAACGTCAACTTGTACTGGGGGGACAAAGGATAGGTTTTGCATGTGGTACTGGCATCAATATCAGGGATACAGCGTTGAGGAAAAAAGATTGAGATGCGGCATGGTTTCGAATCAGAGGACGTATGACCTCAAAGCTCCCATGACCGGTAATAACCACGGCGAGTTCTAACTGTGTCAAGGGGAAGAATTGCCGAGGGAACGGTGATAGTTACTGGGATGACAGAGGTGATGGCCGGTGGTAATACTTTTGGAGACGTGTACCCCAGTTCAAACAAGACTCACCATGTACAGCCCTTACTACTAGTTCAGGTATTAGCTGACGATGTTATTGAGGGTCGTGTTTAGACTAACGAATGTTACTGACTTCTCGAAAGCGACCATCATGAATCCTGTACATAACCTCGCTCAAGACCTCATTCAACTCGCTCGACACGCATGTTCGTTAACAACCTGCCGCAGCGAGAGAGGCCTAACGGCCGCCGCCGCGGGCACCAGCCGGCAAATCTCGTCGCCATGACACTGTATCCTACCCGAACTCATCACGGAGCTCTGCGCAATATCTGCGCCGTAGCGGTGATGCCGGGGCGCAATCTTATCCCAAGCTCGCGTGACCGCGGGTTTTGGTGCAGGTTCAAACGTGCCCTATCCCCCAAGGTAAGTCACTGTTCGTCCACAGAGGAGCCAACTGAAGACGAGCGCTTCCGGACTGTGTGGTATTCAAGTTCCACGAAAATTATCCGTTCGAGAACATGGACCGGGATAAGAAAGACTAAAGATGGGGTGCTGGTAGAGGCTTGATGGTGGAATACGATTGCAGATCCCCTTTCCCTCTCGGCAGCACTAGAAGCAGTTCCTTCTGTGACTTTGCATTGTCACCTTCTTTGGTTGATGGCAACGACATATGAGCAGTATCACTTCCCTGAGGATAAATGGTCTGATTTTATAGAGATAAACTCGTAAGCCAGACGCCGTGCTTTGCTGATGCCTATAATCGATAACTTTGTTCGCTCCTCAAGAGCGCAAACTTCTGCCTTGCGTGAGATGTGAACCACCACAAGATACCCAATTTCTTCCATTCGAATCTGTAAAGCAATATGCGCAGAGAAACCCACCTTTTGCTGATCAACAAAACATGGCAGGATACATCATCTCCTTACTGAATCGAGCTTCCGCTACCAAATTTAGTACCTGTACACCGGTTCCTTCTTCTTGGAACTCTTCGGGGTTGATTCGTAAAGGTCATCATCCGAGTCCTCATGCAGCGTCTCTTGCCGGTTCCTGAGGTCAACAGTATGAATCGGGTTGCCGCTGAGGGGTCCAGGCGTAGCGGCATCGTCGGCGCCGTGCATCGTGATTTTGCCAAGAGCGCTGTCCTGTCTTCCAAGGTAGCTTGGTGTGGGGTTGAAGCCTGGGTGGAATGGCTCATGACCCAGACGCGGCTCCTTACCCGGCAATTCCACCGCACCACCGGATCCTCCGGGTCTGCTCGATGAAGAGTAGTGGTTCTCCGGTTGGGGGTCCCTAAATGGATCCTCGGCCCCATATTGCGGTTGGGCTTTCGGAGGCGGTCCCGGGGGCGGGGCGAAGGATTCTGATGCCTTCCCCTTCCCGCTTCCTTCGGATGGCCTTGTCGGCAGAGGAGGAGTTGAGCTAGAAGATGATGACTGCGCCTGTGTCTGCGCCCATTCTTGGGTCCGGCTCGCTTGCTGAGACTCGGCCGTTTGGGGGCTCACGGGGCTGGCATTGTCTGACCGCGGGTCAATCCCAAGCTGCTTTCGAGCGCCGAGAACAGCTCTCTGGTGCTGATTGAGTGCAGACTGAAGTTGCTCGTTTGTATCAATCAAGTGCTCCATAGTCTCGTTGTCGGGAGACGGGTTTTCGGCAGTCATGTACAGTTGTATACTTCTCGAGGCGCTCTGGCATCTGTCGGCGAACTCCTTGATAAGGTCATTGTTGATGACCTCCTGAGGAGGAGTGTTGACGACAACTTGGGACAGTAGTTTGGCAGATGTCCTCGCCTCTTCTAACCTGCTCGCAAGCTCCGCCGGGGTGGGCAAGCTTCGGTTGGTGTGATTCCTGGCAAAATAATTCTGCGAATGGGGATTGAACGGTGCCGCATTCATGGTTCGAGGATCGGGACCCGCCATGGACTGTCTGGGGTTCTATCGAGATTTGTCAGTTCGGCAAGGACGGAAGCAACTACTTTATCAGGAGCCCTTACGCCATATTGCTTGTAGCTTCGTTCCTTCTCCTTCTTCCACATGGAGATCAACTCGCCCAGACCCTGGTCGTCAAACTTGGTAGCCTCAAAGGTATCCAACGTCTCAGACAGCATCTGTCTGACACTGGGATCGTGCGTAGTACGGTATAATTCCTTGACGGTATCGGCGAACTTCTTGTCCATATTGCGCGTGAACGTGGGACCGGGATTGTCGGTAAGAATGCGAATCAGCATGATGGCATTGTACTGCCACGAGGCTTTGGCGTGGTTGTCCTTGGCCAGGTATTTCCGAATAATGCGCGCGCACTCGGCGGCGGCGGCCGGAGAAGACTCAGCGGCATCGACAATGGGCGGGAGGTAGAGGACTTCATCGCCCTAGACATTCTGTTAGCAGGCAGCTCCGTGCGATCACGAAATTGTCCCGACTAAGTATATACCTGAGCATTGGGGCCTCCAGATTCGCAGAATTGTTTCTGAACACTACGTCAGCTATGATCGTCGGCGTAGAGAAGGCTGGATCTTGCATACCACGCTACGGGCAGCTGTAGCTTCAGGCGTCTCGTTCTGCGGGTCTGCTGCCGACGCCGACACTTGGCTAGATCCACCGAAGTCTGGTGGAGAGAGACCACGATCAGCACTTCATTCGCGATCAACCCGCAGATGGTCGAGGGGATTGGTTGCGCGGCGGGTTCTACTCACTGTTCGTCGTTCGCTTCTTGAGCGTACTCATCATCCGGTTCACACTAAGCCCCTTCATGGCCTTCATCTTTGCGGTCGTGGAACCGGCGGGCGGGGGAGCGCTGAGCCGCGAGGGAACAGGAGACTTGCGTCGGGAGCACGGATCCGGGGGTCCTAGAGCGGACAAAGGGGAAGAGCGTCCGAGTCGGAGCGGAGTGGTCGGATGTTCGAGAGAGACGTTGATATAACCGTCGGAAGGTATCGCAAAGGCGGCCGTGAACAAACTGAAGTAAATGGACGATGGGCGGATTGTCTGTGGGAAGGGGTTAAGGTTCGGTGAATGGAATGACAGCAATGCGGGAAGCTGTGCGCGTATGTTTTGGGGGCGTGGGTTGCAGGCAATCGGCGGGAGTTTGGAAGAAATAGGTACGGATACGCAGGGCCTAGTTGAGCTGCAGCCTGGAAGTGACGCTCGGAGGGGAAGGGTAAGGCAAGGTCGAATGGGCCAGACGAACTGGGGGGTTATTTTAAATTAAACCTCAGCCCGCCGTCCCGCGTTGGTCCACCGTCCACGGGGTCCTTTTTAAGCGTGTGTTGTAATGGTGCGTAGTGCGGTATCTGGTCTCTTGGACCGTTGGAGAAGTTTTGGCGGGGTGATTGGAACGCCGCAAGTGTCGAGCGTCTCGGCGTGTGAGAAGAGGGAGACGGCGGCGCCTGGCAAGGGTTCGGGTCGAGTGGGCTTGTCTGCGCCTCTCCGAGTGCGTGGTGCGAGAAGAGTGACTGACCGCGGCTCGGGGTAGAGGTCACGTAGCGGCGGCGGCGGTAGTCTTTGGTCTTGCGAATGCCGGACGTTGCCTGCCGGTGGCTTTGAATAACCTTGATACTCAGTAGATAGCGGTTCTTGGGATCTATCTCGTGGAGGATGGCGCAAATGAGTGTGGCTGATGGTCGGTTTGTTTTCGGGCCTGGGCAGACGCTTCGTTTGGTAAGAGGGGGAAGACCAAGGGGTCTGTCCTGTCGTGTATTGGTGTCCGGTGTTAACGAGAAACGACAATGGGCGCACAGGAAGATATCAGTGTTTCCAGCACGCTGTTAGAGACCCTTGTAATCTTGTCGTTGTTGGTTGGAGCGAGCAATGTGTATTGGATGCGTCAGATCAGGACGAACGTATGCGAACGAAGAGAGAGAAGGGCAATGGAAGGAAAGGTTTTCGCTTTGGCTTGAGCCGATGAAGGTATGCTCGTCGCATCTTTTGCTGCGGCGAGTTGTTCAGACCAGGTACGGTGTCGCGGCGTCGAGTCTGGAGCAGGCATGACGACGACTTGGATGGCAAAAAGTGATGCGCAAGAGGCCCAGAGGCCCCAGAGAAGACGGCAGTGCCTGGGGAGACCTTGCACCGATCACCGCCCCGGTACGTATCTCGCAGCTTGGAGATGGGGACCTCGAAACCATCTAAGCCAACCAAACATTCCCTTGGCCCTTTCCTCGCGAATCCGTCCAGACGG
This sequence comes from Colletotrichum phormii, assembly GCF_030913505.1. Taxonomy (NCBI): domain Eukaryota; kingdom Fungi; phylum Ascomycota; class Sordariomycetes; order Glomerellales; family Glomerellaceae; genus Colletotrichum; species Colletotrichum phormii. Next base: position 1,769,149 of record NW_026851445.1, on the reverse strand, counting down.
GAGTAATCCTCCTCGTCAAATCCTAATCATCCGAGTCTCTCGCTTCAGACTTAGGTTTTGTAACTGATGTTATTCAGACCTTGCCTTACTCGAGATGACTCGCAAGACTCTAGCATTCTCGGCTCAAGGTAGCTAGCTGCCAGATGTGCCCCAGATCCATAGTACGCATCACAATGTTACTGGAATGTTTACCTCCATTCTTTGGTTCGGGTTCTACTTTATTTGGAGAGGACCACGTCAAAAATTGGGGGTCGCATTAACTAGAGACATCCCCCCATTTTGGCGTATGCGGGCGGGTACGACAGTCTATTCTACATTCATGCCATAATTCAGGGTCTTTTTCCCGCAGATGATCGGACGGCAATTTGTTCCTTCAATAATGGCATCTCGTATCAACATAAACACCAAGCTAAACAAACTGTGTGTCTTTGATCTTTTTGTTTATTATGATTATGGAAAACCGACAACAATCAACCTCTTCACCTGTGCCCCTGACCTCTTTACAGCCAAGCTCCAGATACTTCAACTGCCAAACCCACGGCCCGGCAAGCCAAGTGTTGGTCTGCACTGTCGTCCCTGCACAGCCTCACTCATCCACGCAAGCAGCAACACCCTCAACACGTACGTGTAAGGCCAAACAGCGCCACGGGACCTACTGCATCGCGCGCGGTGTACTCCGTACACACTCTTTTGTCTGTCGGCCTCCCGTCGACCTGTGGGGATACCTGGCGATGATATGTACATCATCAGGTTGCCTCCCGCGCCAACGTCGTTGCCCATTTTGAGCTCTTCACGGCCTCGTGCTGATGGCTACCTTACCTCGCCTTACCCAGGATGGACAGACGGCTCCCGCGGCTAGCTTTCGGCGATAAGAGGCTATTATATCCTGCAGCTTGCTGACAACATTTCCTCAATACACGCAACATGATAGTTGTTATTGGCTGCCCGGTCACTGCGCGTACAAGATGGCGCGGTTTTCTACTAATGTTTGTCTATCTTGTGCCATCCTACACTTGCTTGATCAGATGCCCTTGGTCGTACTTGCTCCATCTACGACGAGTATTCTTCACCGTCGTCTGACTCGCCGTCGGCCGACACTTCCTCCACGATCAGGTTTCCTGACCGTCCAATCTTCTGTCCCATCGTCTCCTCCTTGCTGGGCTCGTACACAACCCGGGGCATGACAGACGCAATGCGGAACTGATACTCGTGCTCGTAGCCATCGGGCTTGACAGCGGCCTTTTCTGGTGTTTCTTCTGATGCCGTCAACACATTGTAACACTCCACGAAAGCGTATAGTGTTTCCATCGTGGTGTCGTTGCGGAATCGGCGCACAATCCTTCCGGCGCCGGACGACTCTGGCATCTTCAGCGCAATCCGTACCACATCCTTGTTGCTCGCTGGTGGTTCGTCTTCCATCGTCGTCGCCCGCCAGCGCTTCCACTTGTCGCCGAGCTCCTCGCGCCTTGCCGCAGCCTCGGCCTCTTCCTCGGCTTTGCGTGCAGCTTCTGCCGCAGCCTTCTCCGCCTCGCGCCGCTGTCGCGCTCTCTCCCTGTCCTTAGCCAGCGATCGTTCGTAAGCAGTATCTTGTTCGGTTCGTAAGCTGCGCGCCACCTCTTGTGCAGTCCTCTCTGCTCGGACACCTGCGAGATCCGGTGCGTATTTGTTGATAGCGGTCTGTGCTTCTGAAAGGTACGCAGTAGCCGGCATCGGGCCAGCAAGTCGCTTGATGATGCTCATTCTAGTGCTTCCTTCCTTTGGCGTGAGGCAGACGATTGCTGAAAATGGGTACTTCGTGCAGTTGTATTCCTGGGCAACCTGGTACGCTTCCGAGTCCAGGATATTACCGCCCCACAGAATGACATTGTTCGCCGGGTCGGTGATGAAGCTGACCACATCCGGGTTCAACAGAGTTTCCCTCGTGAATGATTCGGTGTCGTCGTGTTCGGGTGACATGAGAACGACCAGTAGGAATTTGAGTTCCTTCTTGGCCAGATCTTGTGCCTGAGCGATCCCGCCCTCGAACCAGGGCAATTCGGTGCTTCCATACTCTTCCTCGAACTCGCGCTTGAAACGCGCAGCCGTGTCCCGAGGCATAAGCATTCGGCGCCCGTTGGTACTCCGCAGTCCATTTCCCGGTCCGCTTGTGATGGCTCGTGGCCGGATCTGTCGGGGAAGAAAGCTGAGTAGGTAGAAGATGGTCCGGAACACCTTGGATGCGATGCTGTAACCGATGCTAAAAGGCGCCAGAAGCAGCCCGATGAGGAATGGCGGACGGTGGACTGTATTCGGTTGAGGAACGATTCGCGGCGCGGGGTCGGGTCGATCTCTCCGAGGAGCGGGTGGACGACCCGCAGAGGCAAGCAGACTCTCCTGAAGGTTCTCGTGCCGCGCTTCTGTCCGAGGAATGTCCTGTGCCATTGCCTCCGCGACAGGATCAGGGCCTTCGCCGTCGAAGAACTTGGCGATGGCGATCTGTAGCCAAAGCAGTCAGTATGGTTCGTAAGCCGGCTAATACTGTGATGCGAAGTTTACCTGGACGTTCCATTGCGATCGCTGCAACAGCGGTATCGCATCCTTGAGCTCCTGATTTGTGACACTTGTGTATTGCTGGAGGGACTCTTGCTGACTTGCAGACAGCTGTCCCAAGTCTACGTCTCCGCTCTCCGCCATGCTGTCGGTTGGTGCTGCACGCAAAGTCAAGATTGCCGAGTATGTCGAAGTGACGATGTGGAGAAAGTCCAAGTGCAGACTCAGTGGTCCATGGAGTAGTTGGTTGAGCAGGTTGACGTTGTGGAAGGAGTCCAACCCAAGGCGGAGGTGGGCTGGTTTGGTTATAGCTAAGAGCAACGTGGCTAAGCAAGGTAGCGGAGAACGACACTTCCGTGGTAGTTGTAGGAGCCTGCCAATGTCGTGATAAAAAGCCAGAGGTCGAATGCTTTGACATTAGAATGGAAAACACCAGAGTTGTTTCTACTGAGGGAATGGAGGGACAAGTTCAAGAATCAAAGGCGCGGATTTGGGCTTTGGTGCAGCTCATTGACGAGAGGCTGGATGCGTTAGAAGCAAGTGACCGAGTGTCTGAGATGCTCCGCTAGTCGCAGCTGATTGTCGAGTGTCTTGCCTGGTGACGACACTTGTCTGTGGACGGAGGTCGGATGTGCAAGGGCTTGGCAAGGTACATGAGGTACTCCGTACTGTGCCTTACTGCCGGCGTCTGCGCGACGAATCGCGACCGCGACGCCACAAAGAGTATACCTTACCGCTTATCAGGACACATGGCAATTGCATCTACCCAGTGAGGGGAGGCTGTCGGATAGGTGCATAGCCCCGCCGTGATGTGAAGTACGCCTGCAAGTGGTGTTCGGACACCTACAGGATCGTCCCCGAGCTACAAACACCGTGAAGCAGTGCTGGAGTTCTCGAAATCTTCAAAATATCCAATAGGCGAGATTGTTTTCCATACCATTTTTTCTAAATTTTCTTGATGTAAAGTGGTCAGCGGAATGGGAATGAGCTGACCAGTCTCCTCTCATTCCCACATCAAATGTTGATACATTTCCGTGAGTACTTCACTTCATGATGCTTACAGCAGGCCCGAATTCCTGCAATGCATACCGGTATTATGAGCTTGTGAGCGAGTGATGCCAACCTTACGACAGCCTGAAATTTGTTGTAATGAGGTAAGGTAATGTGAAAGAACGTTGGACTGGATGGAGTGACATACCTAATGCACTTAATGAAGGCCAGTCTAACCTTGATGTTATTATCGCTCGGATATTGTGGAAATGACATACTTCCACGGCCAAATCCAACGCGTTCACCTACCCACCACGAATGTCGATTAGTAGAGCTAGAGCATTGACTTTTAGCGGTTTGAATGTCGCGAGGGTGTGTCATCGTCCCCCCTCCCAGTATTTGGACCCAAGTTGGTTTGACTTGGTTGGTTCCATTCCCACCCACCGATTCTCCGGCTTCAGGCCTAACCTCCGCTCGCACCGCCAACTCCCGCTCCTGTGTTCTGTGCCAGCCTGCCAGGTTCATTTCCTGGCCGCGCGGTAGCAAATCTGACCTCTCTGTCTCCCACCTACATACACCACTTTGGCTCCGCCGCCCGTCGCCGCCATTGTCGCCGGTCCCTGTTTTTTTTTTCCTTCCCTCTTTCCTTCCTGGTCCCTCCCGCCTTTCCTGCGCTGGGCTTGCATATCCGTACGCATCCTCCCCGTTAAGTACAGATACGGCGCGCGCATACTTGAATTCTACCTCACCTCGCCTTACCTAAGGTACTATCTCAACTGGACCTTATTCCGACTGCATCCCGTCGCCTTGCATCATCCGCCAATTTGATCTGCCGTCGTCCTCGAAACCTCGACCCTCGCCTGGTGCACGGCATCGTGTCCATGATCGAGACACCTACCCCACCAAACGTGTTCGAGCCATGGCAAAGGTCTGCAAGGATCAAGTGCGTCTGCCCAAAAATGTCCTCCCCCCCAGTCCGGCTTCGCGCCAGGCCCCACGCGAGCTCCAGTCCTTCTTCTTTGCCCGCCTTTGTCTTCTCTCCACCCCGCTCAGACAGCGCAAGTCCTGAATTCCCCCCCGTCCACACCCAGCGCGCGCGCGTCCAAACCATGAGAACGACCTCGACGACTACTCGATCATGGGCTTTGGATTTGGCTGACTCTGTGCAGACGTCGTAACGTCGACCAAGGGGGCGAAACTTTCTTCCACCGAAACTACTGATCATGGCCACCTCGCGATACCCCCAGTCCGACCTCCGTCGACAAGTTGGGTCGCCGAAACCCAAGATCCGAGGCGAGTCAACGCGCATGCCGCTTTTCCAACCACGTTGCCGTCACAGGATAGCTGACGTCTTGTCAATTGGCTTAGAAAACAAAGAGACATTATGCCGAAACGTAATGATATACGGACACTGCCGATACGAGAACACCGGTTGCGCCTTCAACCACGACCAGAATCGATCCAACTCGGTCCAGAACAGTCCCGGGGGACAGAGCAACCAGTCTGATTTGTAGGTCACCGTCCAGATCCGTTCCGCTATCATGATCGACACCCGTGGTCGAACAACCTGTTCAAAGTGCTCGAGAGCTGCCAATGTTCCCTATCGAAGCCTGATGCTTTTCTGCTGGAGGTAAAGAAAGCGCCATGGTTGTAGAGGCCATGGCACAGGACCAAAAGCGCAATCAGACTCCGGCGACACGTGTATCAAGCGAGCCTAGTGGCAGACCGAACGTCTCGACACTGAGGCTTGCGTCGCGTAGAAAGAGGAGTTGGACCGTTTGAACCCCAATCAAGGATGAAGTCACGCCGAGCGGCTCGGATCCGCATCGTGATAGGCAGCAAAGCTTCCGTGGCACTTGGATTAGTTATCTTATGGTCGGTGTGGACCGAGGCTGTGGTCGCAGAAATGTGACATGGAATTGGAGAGCGCCATGGAGGATGAGACGTAGACCACGAACCCGAGGAGCATTGACGATTCCGGAAAACCATCAAACTCACACCGCAGGCCATGTTCGTAGAGAGCTAACATTTGGACTTTGTAGCGCGAGAAAGGCCCTCAATGTCGACTCACCTTCATTCACACCCGCCGGTTTACCCTCGGTGGCATCCCCGAATTCAAATGCGATAGGCAACTCTTCGAAGAAATCAACGTTTTCCTCTCAGGCTGCTAGTGCAGCCGTCTTTACTCCTAGAGGGGCAGGCTGTATGTTAAGAGCCACGTTGTATCGCGGGCTGTCTCATCTAATTTCTTCACAGCTGCGACGCCAGCCGCCGCTCCAGATGGAGAAGCTGCGTCCACAGTATTTAACCCCGCCACGTTTCGAGAATTCACCCCATCAAACTTTGAGTTGAGTACTGGTGTAAGAACGACTGTACCTCATACAAGATACAAGGCTGACCTTGAGTTAGATCACTGCCAATGGCTCAGCCTCCGAGACAGGGCTCTCTTTTGACCCCTTTACTATGCCCAACGTTGGCCAGACATTACCGGCCACACCTTTCAACCCTTATGCCGACGATCCTACCGGACTCGCTGGCTCAGGGGCCTACTTCCAACATCAAAATGCTTACACAGCCCCCCTTCAACCCGTAAGAGAACGCGTTGTAGAAGCTGTGCGTGCCAAAACTGACGCTCTGTAGCTGCAATACCATTTGTACGCACCCGTTGGGCCGTATAGAGATGACTTGATGCCGTTCCAAAGGCAAATTCACGACTTCTTCTTACCTGAGAAATTGCGTGAGGAAATGCAACGCAAGTCCGAGGCTTTGCAGCAGGTTATGCCAAGTAAGCTATGAAATGAACCACAGGTGTACAAATATCTAATACTGCGATAGACTCGACACTACCTCCGTTAGACAACTACTACTCCCTTGTTCCTCTTGACACCAGTCATAGGAAGAGCTCTAGCGTCTTTGGCTTCACCACATGGGTGTACAAGGCTACATCCTCGAAGAATGGCAAAACATACTGCCTCAGACGGCTTGAGGGTATGCTATGCAGCGAAGCCTTTCCTGGACATTACTAACGCAGAATAGGTTACCGACTAACCAACGAACAAGCCATTCGCTCTGTCAAGGAATGGCGAAGGCTCAACAACGGCAACGTGGTGGGCATTCACGACGCCTTCACCACTCGAGCCTTTGGCGACAGTTCCCTATTCTTCGTACAAGACTACCATCCCCTCTCTAAGACACTTGCCGAACTTCACTTTTCCCAACCGGCCTCCACCCATGGCACCCGCTTCAGCGCAAAGAATCCCATAACCGAAAGCGTTCTGTGGGGCTACATTTCCCAAATAGCCAATGCGTTGAAGGCTATCCACACACTAAATCTGGCTGCCAGATGCCTCGATATGAGCAAGGTCATCGTGACGGACAAGAATCGCATCCGGCTTAGTGCTTGCTCCATCCTGGATGTTGTTCAGTTCGACAATCGTCGCCCGGTTCAGGAGCTGCAACAGGAGGACTTGATTCAATTCGGCAAACTCATTTTATCACTGGCCACTAACACGCCGCCGAATCAGCTCACAAATCTCAAAGGGTCCATGGAACAGATGAGCAGGGTTTACTCAAAAGAAATCACCGATACCGTCTTGTGGCTTCTGACCCCCGCTCCTGCTGGTGCCGCGCCGAAGGGTATAGAAGAGTTTGTCCGGGGCATCGCAGTCCACATGGTTGCCACGCTAGATGCCAGCTTACAGGAAGCGGACGCCCTGAAGTCGGATCTGTTCCGCGAACTAGAAAACGGCCGCATCGTGCGTTTGATGGCCAAGCTTGGGGCCGTCAACGAACGGCAGGAATTCGACGGCGACAGGAATTGGTCAGAAAATGGCGAGCGATACATGCTCAGACTATTCCGGGACTACGTCTTTCACCAGGTCGACGCGAACGGGAATCCTGTGGTGGACATGGGCCACATTATTCGATGCCTGAACAGACTGGACGCCGGTAGTGACGACCGAATCTGTCTTACGAGCCGAGACGAGCAGACGAGCTTTGTCATCAGCTATAAGGAGCTGAAGAAGCAGCTCGGCAACGCTTTCGGGGAGCTCCTCAAGGCAGGGAAACAGACATCGAACCGAGGGTTCCAAGGTACCTCCCACTAGAGCGGGGAGGGTTGCGACTACCACGGGTACGACAAGGATCGAAATCACAATCATGAAAGGACGGGGAACGAGGCTTCAGCGTACTTGGATTACAATGTACGGGGCTGCGCTTCAGACGACGCGAGAAACTATTACGGAGTGTGAAGAACGAACCGCGCTGGTTTAAGACGTTGGACTACGGATGCACGGTTGGAACGGCGCGTGAGATGATGAGTGGATGCGAGATGATCATCGCTTGCCTGCCAGGTCCGAAGGTATAAGAGGAGCGTATAGGAGCCTTCGAAGTGAGCGGAACAGCGGGGGGGGAGGAATAGAGAAAGGAGAGTGAGTGGTCTCGCTGACTGTAGGGACTCAGTTAGATGGGGTACGAATGCGGGCAAGAACAGTAACGAAATAAATCTCTTTTTTCATTCATTTTGTTCGTGCACGATGAGGTGAGGCAAGGTATCCGAGGTGCAATGAGCCCTGCCGTTCCCGCTGTCGTCATGGTATCTGCGCCATACCTTCCCACCCCTCTTTTTTCCGGGTTTTCTATCTGGGAATTTGTGATATGCCATCATCAATTCATGTCCTCCTGCCGATGTATGCATACAAGCTGCAAGAAAGGGCTGCGATCTCGCGTTGCCCATACATCCCCGCAGCCAGGTCGCGCGTTAACCGTCCAGCTCTGATGCCTCGTTGATAGAGCGTTCCGTGGGGGGGCGGGGGCGCGAGTCCTCCCCCCTCCTCTCACAAACATGGAGTTGGGAATTTTCCAAACAGAAAAATCTAACCCCCTGAACTACTCCTCTCCATAACACCCAAATTATTCCTCCTCGGGCTGCGCAAACGGGTTCGCTATGGGCTCGCTTCCGTCGACGGGGCTGACGAGGACGAGCAGGGTTCCGCGGGCGACGATGAGGCCTAGGGACCTGGTTGTTTCGTTTCCTTCTTCGTCTATCCGTTGTGTGTTTTCTTCTTGTTAGCCGTGAAAACTACTTCGGGTTTCCCCCCCTTCCCCTCTTTCCCTTCTGGTTTGCACTGGGCGGAAGATACACGTACCTCTCATGACTTCCTGGACCTCATCCAGCACCAGGTTCATCAGCGCATCGTATCCCTTCAACGTTCCAGTGACTGTAGATGTTCCCAAAAAGTTTTTAGCAATCGGTACGATATAATTACCACAAAGGTCCTCGTGCAAAAGCACCAAGGAATAGATCTTGAGAAAGCAAGACAGGGAGAGGTAAACGAACCTTCGCGTCCGCCGTTGAACTTGACAGTAATCTGCTTGTCCATATACTTTGACAAGTCGAGGATATTCTCCTTCTTGGGCCTCTCGCGTTCGCCGCCCGAGCCCTGGGCACCGCCTCGATCACCACCACCGCCGCCGCCGCGACCTCCTCCCCTTCCGCGGTAGTTTCCTCCTCCTCCTCCTCCTCGGCCGCCGCCTCTGTGTGAGCCTCTATCCGCCATTGCGCGCGCCGGGTTATGTCGTGTCGTGTCGTGTCGTGCGTTTGTTTGGAAGGGGGGTAAGCGCGGTGATGAGGCCTTGCCGGTATCGGGAGGGGGATGTGTAGTAATGCGCCGTCAAACTCGATAATAGCTCTTCGATGAGTCGGTTATGGGAATTCGCCTTCTTCTTCGACGAGGTTTCTTCTGTTCGCGGGGGTGACGTCGTCGAGATCGTTGGGTTTTTTGGGGCTGGGATTGCTGGCCGAAAAGGCTAGGGTGAGGTCGTCGGTCGGTTCGGTGGATTAGGAAAATGAGCTTGAGCTTGGTCCGGGCTTCTTCCATGGTGGGGCGGGCCTGCGTCTTTCCATCCTTCCTCTCTCCCCCTCCCCGCCGTTGAGAGGCCCGGGCTCCGTGATTGGTGGGGCGCGGGTTTTTCGTTCGACCTGCCCGTGGAGGACGGGACGGGACAAGTGTGCGGTTCCTATCTGTAGAAAAGGCAAAGAAAGGAACTCAAGAAAACTGCAAATAGCGGTTTGCATATGTCGCGGGGAGGATGAGAACAGAGATTTCTTTACTTCTTTGGTGCTTTTGCATACAAGTACATAGTTTCCAACTGAGAATGGTGCTCAAATAGCAATTTGAGGTATCTTTGCAAGTCCTTGTTGGTTTGGGCGACAACATTGCTTCAACGTTGCACATGATCACTATTTCCTCGAAACATGAATTCTTCTCATTCGCCTTTTTTTTTTTTTTTTTTTTTTTTTTTTTTTTTTGGCGATTCGGGGCATCCCATCGATGGTCACGCGACGCATTTTGCCTACCATTCACCAATACTTTCTCGGCACTCACCAGAGAGCCCCAATGAAACCCTTCCTTTTGTGCGGGAAGCTGGTCTTGCCGTCGCGCCGTCTCAAGACAACGTCAAGAAGACCATGTCAAGTGTCAGGCATCTCAGTATCCGTACCGAAAAGAGACATATCGAGTCCGAATAATGACAAAGAATAAACATAGATCATTCGATTCAAAGCCGCGTAGCCGCGTTACCGAGAAAAATTAAGTTTCGGTAACGGGGAGGAAAATACTGCTGCCTATCCGCATCCATACTTACACCGCAAGGAAGAAAAAAAAGGACCCAATAACCATCACTATGAACCAGTGAAGATTCCAGAAAATCTAATTTCCGTTCTTTCTTGGGGTTCCTTCTGGGATCGGCGAAAAGACCGATGACTTTGCAGCAAACGACGCGCAACGCTCGAGTCGAAACGCCTTGGCGCTGATACGTTCGCAGCGCGCGTCGTCGTTGAAATACGACTGCGGGCTTAGCTCCAGCCCGTGTAAGTGACGACACACCATGGGGGCCATGATTTGTGAACCGGTATCCGTAGGTATACCAAGGCCAATCGAACCGATCAACCAGGCAGGCTGTGCAGCTTCTCTTCCCTTTTGTCTAAGTTGGACGAACCCCAGGAAAGAGATGGAATCATCGAACCGGGGGTGGAAGGGGGAGGGAGGTTGGGTAAGTGAGCGATTTACTTCATACTGTGGTGTAAGTTCCTGTAAGAGAAGTAATCCTGGCGCGTGTTCCGTTGGTGATTTCCAAAATGTCTTGGCACTGCCCTCTGCGCCACCCCCGATGATACTGATGGGCAACCAGAGCACCCCCAACGGAGCGGGAAACAACGCATCATTACGCCGCTACATTAGATCTTTGGTTCAGGGCCATAAAGTGGGAATCGGGGAGTCCAGAGTTGGTTGGCAAATTCCCGAGGTTGTTGAAATTACGCCCCTACTATCCCATTCGTCTTCCTCCTCCGACATTTGGTCGGCGTTCTCTTCTGCAGATGGGGGCCACGTACCGCGGTTACGAAGCCTGTCCGCCCTACTGACCACTCTGCCTCCCTGCAAAGTCCCTGTGAAGTAGATGCAGTTGAGCAATGCCAAAGTGAGAGAATCTCGGAGGCGACGGGCTGCGAGGACCGTTTCCATGTCGAATCAACTTGGGAGGAGTATTGGGTACCGGGGTACTGCGTAGTGATGTGTGCGTGTGTGACATTCAAGATGCGGTCCCCCCTTCCCACCCTCCAAGGACGAAAGGGAAACCAAACCGATCTGCGAAAGCGAGCGAGCGGAGAGGGGCCGCTGGCTGCTGGCTAGTGGCAACTGCTGCTCAATTTTTATTCCAAAACATTGACAGGCCCAAAAATAAGGTAGTTGTTTTGCCCATCAGTTGTCGGAGCGAGTTACATCCCAGCCGGTCGTCCGTCCCTGGAATTTCTGCACGTGCGTCGCGTGGGAAGGAGGGGGGAGCGCGGTAAGTGGTTCATGCCACATGGGAGGGATGGGGGCTGCTAAGTCGGGAAACGTTTGGCTTGGTTTGGTTTTATAACGACTCGAAGTGATGTTTGAGGGTGAGGGGATGCGATCGACCATGTGCGATTAGACATAATTAGAAGCGTCGTGGGCAGATGAGACTGCGGTTGAAGATGATCTCATTCATTGGCCTTTTAGAGTTGGTTTGCGCGGGCCTTTGAGTGCCGGCCTGCGAGCGATGCATATTCGCACCTAGTCCAGGACTTTATGGATACTTGCTGTGTATGCAAGGTACTTGGGCGGGGGGGCGAAAGTCATGTTTCTGCGATGCTGAGGGGCCGCTTGAGTCGCCCCGAAACAAGACGGGGTTTGGTTTGTTGACAGGCATCCCGGGTGAGGATGAAGAGGAGTTTATAGATTGGCGATACTTTGGGTCCCCGACCTCAAGTCTCGCTTTTAACGCCGGTACCTTATTCCGTACGGAGTACAGAGAAACCAGCAGGGAAAGGCGTAGGTTTCTGGAGTAGGTAGTGCGTTCCTCGCGTTCCGCTCCGTCCGAAAGAGATCAAAGCTTCCCAAACGTCGGGTCTCCGTGTTTTCTCTCTCCCACCCACCGTCGTCCCTTGTCTGGATTTCTGTTTAGCATTAGCATTTTCGTTCTAGAAAAGTTCCATCAACGGATGGGCTACCTGTACCAGGTACTGCGCACTGCGTAGAGGGTGGACGCCCGCGGTGCCATGGCCCAGGGCGCGCGAATCGACCAGCGGGCGCGCGGGTTCCCTCCGTCTAGTTCATCTTTGGTAACGTCGTACCTTACTAAGGACCAAGAGGGCCTTGCTCCGCCCCTCCACCCCGTCCGCCGTCAAACAAATCCCAGGAGAGCTAGGCTTGCCAGGCGAGGTAGCGAGTCGCTTGCCGTTTGTCTGTCAAGTGCTGTGCGTGCGCCGTCACGCCGTGTAAGTCGGGACACGCCAGGGTAAGACGGCAACCCAGAAAGATGGGATGCTCTAACGCGACGTGCCGGTTCGCCGGGGGGTGGGAGGTATTGGATACTAGGCTCGAGGTCAGGGTCAGATCACAGATGCGATGCAACGGAAAAGAAAGGGGTGGGTGGTTGTCAGGACTCAGTGGTGCGGCGTGTCTTCTCTCTCTTGTCTTGTTTCTGTTTCTTGTTTCTTGAGGTGTCGCTCTCGTTTCTGTGCCTTGTCTGCGCCGGGTGTCTGTCTCTGTACACCAAAAGAAAGGTAGGTGGTGTACGAAGTACTCTCGAGTCTCGGTGTCCCGGCAAGGTAGTTGGGCAAGTGAGGATCTACGGTGCGCTCCTCCCTCCGAGATTCCCACCCGGCAGCCCATTTTTCCGACCGAGTCTCATGTTCAGCGTGGGCGGTGTCTCAAGCTTGTTAGTCGTCTGTTCATCTATCCATTCCATTCCTCCTTGGACAACTCACTTTGTCATTCATCAATCACTGTCTCACAGTCACAGACTCACAGTCTCACACAGATGGGCCCCCCTTCTTCCCGCCCGCTACTCCTCTCCTCTCGAAACACTCAATGCCGACTGGCCGGTTGGCTCCTCCATTTCCCCAGTTTCCAGGCTGTGCACTGCACCAGGCTGGAGCCGGCTCTTTTGGGGCCCATGGGCCATGGGCCTTGATTGAAAAAGCCTGGCAGCTTGTTCCCCGCTCGTATTGATTGTGTTCGGCGTCCAATATCCTGCATCAACTATGTCCCGGCATCAAGACGTTCTTCTAACTCTATGTCGCGGGTGGGCACCTCGGTCTCAAAAAGTCAGGTTCCCTTTTTTGCTTAAATTTTGCGATCAAACCTTGCCGCTTTGCCGATCCCTTGGAACTATTATTTGCTTGCGCATTCTCCCCGAACCCGACCTTTTCGGTTCACTGAGCCGGACTGCTCAGCTTCCAAGCCTTCATAGGGCTGCCGGTCTTACATAAGGAGACGGACGACAAGCGGGAAACGGCCTGCTCTTTTGTTCAATCTTACCTCATTATCCTCATATTAGTCGCTCAATTGCTTTATACGACATGTCTGCGCCGGGTCCCAGCGCCACCCCCGTACACAGTTCGCTGTCATCCGTTTTGAAATTTCCCACTTTGCTCGTATAGGACAAGCTGCGTTTATGGACGGGTCAAGATCCAAGGAAACTCAAGAGGCAACCAAAGGAACGGCGGGGAGAAGAAAGAAGAAAAAAGATTGCAAAAAAGGCTCACCAGGAAAAAAAAAAAACTCATCGCCGGGAACTCCCTATTACGCCGTCTTATATGGGCCGAACCACTGAACCACTGAACCACTGCACAAGCACAGGATAGCTTCTTCTTCAACGGACAGAGACAGACGGCCTGCCTCTGCACACAGCCCCGGATCCAGTCCAGTCCAAACCAGCCCGGTGGTGTGACCCCCACCAGAATGCTTGGTTGTCAATTTAATTGCTCTTTTGGGGCTTTGGGGTGGTGCTTTTCGTGCGTGTTTGGGAACCGGGGCGGGCTGCGTTTCTGAGAGCTGGCACCCTAGTCCACACACGCATCATCACCACGTTCCGCTGCCTTGGCTTGGCGTATTTCACGTAACCTCAACTCACTCTATCTCACCTGCCTCAAGGTAACCACAGCCCATACGGATACATCTTACCAGTCGGGTATCTCTCGGTTCATCCATCGCCTGCCTACCTCATCTTGTCTCGCACCTTTCATGCCACGCTAGGAGCTGTTGTAGCTCCCAACCTACTCCCGGCAGCCGTTGCCTCTGCGCTGCGCTGCTTCCCGCTCAAGTTCCACCAATCCTCCTCATCTCAATCTCACTTACACACGCCTCACGCCTCACGCCTCACGCCTCACGCCTCTCACACCTCACACTTTACGCCCAAGAGGGGGACCCTGCCCTGCCCTGGCCCTCCACTTCTTTCCCTCTCTCTCTCTCACTCACTCACACACTCACTAGCTCACCCACCCTCTATCCGTACCGGCGTACACAGCACTACTGAGTTGAGTGTCCAGTCCTTTTTAGACTCTCCGTACATGGGAAAACTGAGGTGTCCACGGGTTCCGTCAGTCCAAGCTTTTTAGGCTCCCTCCCTTCCCGACGAACGAAAAAAGAAGGACGCCGGGTCCCCTCTCCCACCCCCGGCCCCATCCGTTTAGTGGAACTCCCCTCCGCCCTTGCTGCACCGCATCTTTGCCTTCCATTGCGGTCCTGCACTGCATTTTCCCAGCCGTCCACCGTCACACACACACACACACACACACACACACACACACATACCTTACTTGACCTTACCTTACACACACCTCACCTCGCGCCTGGGCTACCGCTCACTCTGCCTTAGCATCCCGCCTCTCGCCTCTCTTTCTCACTCACTCACTTCCATTGCCTAGTCACTCTCATACACACACTCGCCGGCCCGACTCATACGGGTGCCGCCCCTCTCCCCCCCGTTGCGAAAAAGGGAAGCCCACTCTTCAAAACTCCCGTTCCGACGTGTCTCTCCTAGTTCCTCAACCGGGGGTCTCACATCCAGAGGTACGGTACCTACTCTTTCTCACTCTCTATTTCACTCACCTCACTTTCATGCCGACACACGACATAACCAATTTGGGATTTTGCGGCTTTGCGGTGGGAACTCGGCACCTGCTTGCCCCTTGTCATTGGGCAATTGGCCCGTAAACTCGCCTCTGCAGCTGTACCCGCCGTCCGCTCTTCTTTCTCTCTCCTCTCCTCCTCTCTCCCCGTCCCGTCCTCCAAGCCGTCCCAACTCCATCACTCTCACGTACCTTACCTACCTTACCTACCTTACCTACCTTACCCTTGCCTTGCCTTACTCTCTGGGTCTTCATATTCCCTCTCACGCGCACGGCGCAAGCACATACTTGCCTGGACGGTCTCTCTTTCTCTCATCCCGTCACCCTGTCCATCCGCCCTCTACCTACCTACTTGTGCTTGTAAGTAACCTACCTACCTTACCTTAACTTAAGGTACGTTAAGGTACCCGAGTTCCCTTGTCTCGCCTTACTTTGCCTCTCTCCCACCTGAGGTACTCCGTACACCTACCTTACGCCTGTTTCCTACGAGTACTCCTCCTCCCGAGTTCCGCCCCAGTTCCCAGCCAGCCCCCGTCCTGTGGCCCCGACCACGTCCCCCGTTTCCCCCCCGTACAAATCCTGAGCGAAACCCCGATTCCAACCCTCCTCCTCTCCCCCCGTCTTTTCTTGGCTCTCCGGCCTCGTTCGCTCTCCCCCCCTTCGATCAACGAAATCTCTCGTCCCTCTTTCGTTCGAAAGCTTGCTTGCTCCATCCCAAGCCCCAACTCTCTCGTCCCTTCTGTTACCTCAGGCATTCCTCCCTCACTTCACTGGGGCCCTGTCTGCTGGGTTGCCACCACCTCAAAAGGTGCTGCTTCGCCATGAACTAACCAACTCCTAGATTTCAGGATTCCTCTTATTACGCCCCGGGGCCCTTTGGCCTTCACATACACTTTACACCACTCCACCCAAATCACAACTCGTCTCACACACGCACCCGACTTTTTGTTTTACAGTTAATCTTACTCTTTAGAGAGAGAAGAAACAAAGGCCGCAACGAGGAAGGGTGGAAAGAGAGAGAGAGAGAGAGAGAGAAAAAAGACACCTTGCCCTCACGGGATCCTCCCGTCTGTTGCCCGGTGACAATTTCACCATGGCGCATGCCCAGGATTCCCAAGAGCCCCATAAACGGAAACGGGACGCAGACGACGGAGGCGCTCAGCCAGCTCACTCTGATCGCATTCCCCAGCCTCCTCCGCCTCAGTCAGGTATGTGTGGTGCGCCAGTGTGTGTGTGATCCAAGAGTCGAAGTTTCCAGCAAGAAAACCAAATCCAAACAAAAAAAAAAAAAGAGAGCAAGAGAAGCAAACATGTCGCGATGCGCTGAAGGAACATGAGCCGTCGATCTCATCCATCAACTGCATCTCGTCGTTGTCGTCGTCGCGCCCGGAGGCAATCGAGGTTAGACTCGCCATTGATCCCTCGCCCCGGCCTGCCTGCCAGCGCCGCCCGCACCTTGTTTTCTACCTCTTCATTGTTTCCCCAACTTCATCTATCCCGTCTCCATCTCCGTCTCTACTCCAGCTCAGGCTTCCTCTCCATCTGCATCGCGCTTGTTCCAAGCCCCTTGGCAATGCTTAATTGTCCTGTGCCATGGAATCTTACCCCATCGGCCATACCCGCTTGCGCTGCATCTCATCTCGTCCCATGAACTAGTACTAATTGTCAACTCAAAAAGGCAATGCATCCATCATCAATTACCTATCCAAAGCCAGTACTGGCAGACTCCAGCTCATTCAGGGAGAGCCTGACACTTTCTCGGACGTGCTTGGTTTATTAAATCAGTACGAAGGTACGGTTTCCCCCCTCTGAACTTGTGTGTATATCATGAGACTTCATGCTCAACGGTCAACAACTAGGAGTCCTCAATAGACATGAGAGTCTCGCGGCCAACTTGGGCGCCAAGCTCACCGGGCCCCGTCTTCTAAAAGCCATGGAGGGAGCTTTCGAGGGCCCCATCATCACCAACCCACCGCCTCAATATGGCGCGGCACCCGTCAGCTGGCTTGATATTGTCACATTTGCCAAGACAAATCCCGAGAAGTTCGTTCTGACCACCGGACATGACGGCGAGCGCACATGCCAGTTCTACTTGAACGGCATCCAGACCCAGATCCTGGAAGATGACTGGCGGCTCATCATCAACGGTGCCTTGGACAGGTTCTCAGTCGTGTCCACGGCTCCCCTCGAAGAGGATGAGACGGCTGAGGTTGCGACACTGGAAATCGTGGAGCAGCGACTACAGGTTCTCATCAAAAAGGCCGATGAGATCGCTAAAAGGGCACGACAGCTCAACTACCACTTGAGCGGCCGCAGAGCCGGAATCAACTCGCGCCACGGCGGGCAGCAAGGAAGCAGCTCGGCTTTTCAGTCAGTCAACCACTCCAGAGGCCACGTTGCCCACGGAGCCGGATACGACCTGCACGCAGACCTGCTCCAGCAGTTTCTGTCATCTTCCCAATCCTACCCCCCTCGGGTGCCCTCCAGCGCCGGCCTCGAGCAGGCTCATTCGACGGGCCAACACACACCGCCCGCGACAAATCCTCACCCGCACTCACTACCCCTACAGGGGCGCCCAGTCGTCGTGCATGCGCCGCCCGTCATGCCACAGAGAGATCCGTCGTATGACCCGTCGTCGCCGCACCGGGCTATCATCACCGCAAGGATAGAAAAGTTGAACAAAGGAGACCACATCTGGCCGCCGTGCGACCGCTGCCGCAGGCTCAAGTCGCCGTGCATCAAGCACCTGACGGCCTGCCAGGGCTGCACGAAGAAGCACGCCAAGTGCGGGTGGAGAACGATTACCGAAGAAGAGATAGTCTGGCTGAATCGCGAGGCCAGCAGCAGCGCCGACGAAGCGCCGCACGTGGAACCGAGCCCGGTCCAACCGGCACCGGTGAGGAGATTACAATATGACCCGACACAGGACGACGGTCGATCCCGTGACGGCCGGTCCCATGAGCCGCCGCCGCCGCAGACGCACCCGCCAACGTCATCGTCCGCGAATCTTATGCCAGGAGGAGACTTATCTCGGCCGGCTAGCAGAGGCCAGCAGGACCATCGCCAACGGTCACCTTTAGACCCTGGATCTCGAAGCAGGACGAGCAGCTTCATGGACGTGGAGCATGAACCACCCCCTCCGATGAACCACAAGCCGTGGATGCCGGAGCCACACCCGCACCGCGGGGAGCAGCAGAAGCATCCAAACCAATTGCCCAGCCTGAAGAACGACCATATGCTGCTCAGCCACATGGCATCGGCTGCGACTGCAGCAGCCGATGCGCGGGATGCTACCTCGACGCCCGCAAGCAGCATGGTTGGGCGATGAGCCAGCAGACGACACCATTTGCGGCAGAAGACTTATTTACCCATGGAACGGCCCGCCTTAGCAACAACACCATACTCTTATTAAAGAGGGAATAGGAGGGGCAACAGGAATTCGAAAAGAGCGTATCGAGTGTGTGTGTGTGTGTGTGTGTGTGTGTGTGTGTGTTTGTGTGTGCAATGTGTGTAGTGCGTATAGTGCGTATGTGCGAGTGCATTGCGAGGTGCGGCCTAGGAAACAAAAGCAAAAATTCAGATAAATTCATAATGATATAAAGTAAGCTCACTTTCAAGTTGGCGCCATGTCAAATTACTTGACTGTGATGTTGGGCCTGTCTGCATCCTCAGTCAGAGGGTCTGGCTGGCTTACACATGTTCGTAGTTGGTGTTCGGATATCTACACATTAGGTCAGCATGGTAAGGTCCAGAGTAAGGTAGCAGGGGACAGCTTCTTTGACGAATGACAACGACTGGAAAGCCATAGGAAGCGCGGGCCAAAAGAAGACAGTCTGTCACAGCCGGCACGCCGGGTAAAGTGGATCGCAAAGATTGAAATCTGAGCGTGGCGCGTCGTTCCAAGGTATCCAAGCACGCTACGCAGATGGACGGGGATAAGGGAAAAAAAAAAAAGTTGTCCAGCTCCTATCCTACCTTAGATTCCCATCCATCCATGACGAGCCGCTCCCTCACCTCCAACCTAACTCCTGCGACATGAATTCGACGTAACGGTCTCCCCTTCGATATCAACAACCGCCACCACTCTCTTTTACCATCTCGCCATCCAAAGTTCGTCGCATGGAATAGTGAACCTCTCTTACATCTTATAATCGACTTTCGTCTTTCTGCTAGCTGAAGCTGTCCTGCTACAGCAGCTGGAATCGCCCTATCGCCACACTTCTTCCTCCTCCTCTCCTCCGCCTGAATGGCTCACTCTGCCGCATCCACCGAATTCATGTCTGCAACAGGCGACCGGCCGGCAGCGCGCCGCGCCCCGGATACGACTTCGTTCCCGACGTCCCGCGAGACGGGCGACATCATCCCCGACGCAAAACAGAACCCGGCTGTGGGGGGCGAGAAGGAATCACCATTCGCAAAGTCATGGGTACATTTCGTTGCTGGAGGGTACGTCTGAAAACAAGCCTATTCTTCTCCTCCCTTCGTTCTTACGCTCCCATCCATTTTCCTCACTGGTTGGAAGGAAAGGTTGAAAGGGGGTCTTTGGACAGGAACGAAATTTTGCAAAGGGGGCAACACAAGAGAAAACTAACAAGACTTCTACCATTATAGTATCGGAGGCATGACGGCCGCAACACTCACAGCACCCCTCGACGTCCTCAAAACCCGCCTCCAATCCGACTTTTACCAAGCTCAGCTCCGCGCCTCCCACGCCGCCCGCGCCCAAGCCGTCGGCACCCTCTCCCCCTACCGCGCCGCCCTCTTCCACCTCCGCGAGACCTTCCAGATCCTGGGCTCCGTCTACAAGATTGAGGGCCCCCGCGCGCTCTTCAAGGGCCTCGGCCCGAACCTCATCGGCGTCATCCCCGCGAGGAGCATAAACTTCTACACCTACGGCAACGGCAAGCGCCTCATTGCAGAATACGGCAACGGCGGCGAGGAAGGGGCGGGCGTCCACCTCGCGGCGGGCGTGCTGGCCGGCGTGACGACGAGCACGGCGACGAACCCCATCTGGCTCGTAAAGACCCGCCTGCAGCTCGACAAGAACGTGGCGGAGAAGAGCGGCGGGATCCAACAGAGGCAGTACCGCAACAGCTGGGACTGCATCAAGCAGGTGCTGCGGACCGAGGGTGTCCGGGGCATGTACAAGGGCATGAGCGCGAGTTACCTGGGCGTGGCGGAGAGCACGCTGCAGTGGGTGCTGTACGAGAACCTCAAGAACCGGTTGGCGGCGCGCGAGGAGCGCATCGTCGCGAGCGGAAGGGAAAAGACCTTTTGGGACCAGACGGTGGATTGGATGGGGAATGCTGGTGCTGCTGGCGGCGCCAAGTTGGTCGCTGCCATTCTTGCTTACCCCCACGAGGTATGATTGCACGCCCCCTACGATACTCGCTCCGGTGGATTTCCACTCGCCGGACTACACGGGATGTACTTGCTGACACTTCAAAAACAGGTTGCGCGAACGAGGCTACGACAGGCGCCCCTGGCCAACGGACAACTCAAGTACACTGGCCTCTGGCAGTGCTTCCGCGTCGTCTGGATCGAGGAGGGCTTCATGGGCCTGTACGGCGGTCTGACGCCGCATCTCATGCGCACCGTCCCCAGCGCGGCCATCATGTTTGGCATGTACGAGGGTATTCTGCGTCTCTTTGGCGCCTCTAGCAAGGCCAATGCGAGCTTGTAAACAAACGCTCTGCTAAGAGAAGAACATCCTACATGATGGTTTCTTCGACTACTTACCATCAACACCACCAACGAGGGGTCCCAGCAAACGGCGATGACCGGCCGGGACTCCTCTTTGGATGTAACAATTCAACTGTACCATAATACATTTACAAAACAACAACACCCTCACGACTAAAACGATCGACGCAAACCATCGCAGCTCTGGGAGATGGGAAAAACGGACGGATCGGACTCAACGGATCAGGGGAGGGAAGAGCTGTTTACTTTGAGGATTCTCTTCTCAACTCCCTCTTTGACAGCCGTTCACGAAAGCTCAGGGGGTGTTTCTTCATATACGATATGAGCTGAAGGCGAAACCGATCTCTAGACTTTCTTGGGTTAAAAGGACAGGACCTCCTCTTACCCCCCCCCCCCCCCCCCCCCCCACAAACCGGCGGAGGGGAGGCAAGCTCTTTCACGGGAGGCGTGATTGGGCCTCGCAGAATTCACCTCACTGATTAACACTACTCTTTTGGGGAGAATAAGGGGGGGGCGAGGGGGCATAAGAAGGCGTTTTGTAGGAACAGGATTGGCGGAACAATTGTATAAAAAGAGTAAAGAAAAACTTATACCTGCAACCAAAGTAGGCCCACCCCCTTTGAACAGAGGGGGGGGGAAACGTCTTCACAGAGAAGACTACCATCTGTGTATCATAATGTACAAAAGAAAAAGAGAAGTCACAACCCATGAAGACTACAGATACGTGAGTGGTATGAGCAGTGGTGTGATGTATTATGCGCATCTGAAATAATCATGATGGGAACAAAAAACCATCACTCAATTCGAGTTCTCTTCAAAGGGAAAAGACGTCTACGTGTACTCGCACAGGTCTACTTACTTACCAACCTTGTTAAGTTGGATCTCTCAGACCTCAACAGGAAGGTAGGTTAGGGTCATGGAAAACTTGGCCCCAGTTCATATTCGCCCGGGCAAGCAAGTACCCTAGAACACTGCTTGCCAACTTTTACCAGCTTCAAAAAAAGATCTGGAATCTTCTCCATTCACATGTACCCTAGAAAGGGAACCAGACATTTTTCCCGTGTGTGCGCCTTGAACACATACATAATCAATCACATTTATTGGAGAGTATTTTGATAGTCGTGGTTCTCAATTTTTCTTCAAAAAATATTTTTTTTGTTAACGCCAGCCTCTTCCTTCCTCCTGCTTCCTCACCCTCACCCTCATCATCCCCCTCCTCTTCCCATGTCGAGGAGATAAGCAACGCTGATGCTGTCCGCCTCGGCGGGGTTGTCGTGCTCGGCGCAAAAAAACAAAAAACAGGGTGTTAAAAATCAAACTAGCAGAAAGGGACTGGAAAAAAATGTTTTGGGGCAAGTCGAAAATAAACACTACGAGGAAGAACTGGAAGAAGAAGTAGAAGCCCGCACACCCAATGGCCGTAGACACTGGGATCCCCCTATTGCTTTTATGCCACCCTCCAATTTGTCCAAACCACCTCGGGCTTCCAAACAACCCAGGCGTTCAAAGGGGTTCATTCATAAGAGATGGAGCTCTTTGCAGTCAGCCCTTCTTCGAGCTGCGTGTCGATTCGATGGTGCTTGGGTGGCCTTTTGCGCAGTTTATTCGGTGCTCGCGAAACAGACGAGGAGAAGCTGATGCGGAGCTTCAGTCACCACGCATTACGGTCCCAGTTAGGGTCTATGAAATTGCGTCAGTCCACGTTCTCCATGCCTCGGGTATCGTAGCAATCCTCGCCCCCGGTAGCCAAGCGCAGCACCAAGTATGGTGCTCAAAAACGACGAGTAAGAAATCACCCCTCACCTTGAACAAAGGCCGCCAGGACCTTGCTGCCCGTCTGCAGAAGCGGGTGTCCGACAACGATGCGCAAGAACTTCTCGAGACCCGCGCGGCGGCCCTCGATTACGTCGTCGCTGAAGCGGTTCGTGAACACCTTCCCGGGAAGGGGAGGGATGGTGACGCGGGCGCTCTCGCGCTCGAGGATGTCGCGGAAGTACTCAAAGTCGGAGTAGCGACGGCGCACGCTCGAGGCGCGGAGCTTGAAGGCGGGGATGTTGGTGCGGCAGACGATCTCGTAGTCGGTGTACATACTGCGGCCCATGCCGTGGGTTCGGGGGTTGCGGACCTAGAGGGAGGTTGTTAGATTGTGATCTTAATCCCTTACTTCGGGCGCATGAGAGAATGGGCGGACAGGCGGGCTGTTGAGGGGGAACGAAGGGCATGCGGGACTATCGTGACAGGCTAGAAAGGACGGGGTTGCGCTGCTGCTGTGGAAGCTTGCTGGACATTCTCACCTCGATTTCGAGGAAATTCTCCGGCGGGCCGTAGATTTCGTCAAAGGACTGTTGTCGGTTATCCGGCATTGCCTGCATGATGGGCCGGTGGAAGGGCGGCGAGGCCTGGCTGCCTGCTTGTGATCCGGTCGGGGAGGTGGGAGAGGTGGGCTCAGCGCTGGGAGCGCGAGCGGCGTTCTGGCTTCCGGAATCCGTTTTGGCGACTTGTCCTCGGCGGGAAGAGGGATAAAGTGATGGTCGGCGAAGCGGTGGCTGTTTCTCACGTTGTTCGCGCGAGGGATGGGCGGGGGAAGGGCGTGGAGTCTGTCGTCGAGGTATGTGCGGGCGCGATATCGGGTTCGGTGGGAACGATTGTTCTTCTGTGCTGACTGCTGTTCGGGATCCCTCGGTCCCTCTCTTTCTCTTTGGCGGTTGTCTGCTACGAATCGATGAGACTCGTTCTTTGGTGTTGCGTGACTGAGTCCTTGGTTCTGGGCCGAGGCGATGTGAGGTTAGTTGTTCGTTATGGGAAAAAATGTCGAGGTGGGGGAATCAAATCGGGTGCGAAGTGCGGCCGATTACGATAAAAAAAAAGGGTGGCAGCAAGCAAGTAGTGCAGTGTGGTTTACTTGGGTGCCTGTTACTGTAGCTGCCCGGTGAATTGCGGGGGAGCAATATGACGAACGCCAGTCCCGGCCGCTGCCGCAACAGACCGGATCGCTTGATTATTGGGAGGAGGCTGAGCCGATGCGCCGTCTGAGGGTACGAGGTGGGGTGGGGGGGGGGGGGCACTTCCTCGTAACTGTGACCGGCAGCGCTACCCAATTGAGCAGGTGGGGGGGGGGCACTTTGTGGACCGGGAGGCATTTCTGGAGCCGTTCCCAAGTAACTAGTTGTAAACCACTTTCAGTTTGGCTAACCGGGTCTTGGTATCAAGGCAATGTACGTAGAACTGGGCTGTTGGGTAATTGGACTTCAGCATTTCCTTCCTCGCATTATACATAAGACTGCGTCAGTTCCAACCAGATCTTGAGCTGCTGTTGGAATTAAGGTTGGATTTGTGTTGCTAAAAAGGATGTCTTTACCCCATTTAGCAGAACCCCAACTTTTTGGAACTACCTTTGTCCTGCAGATCGCCTTCGTTGTATCTTGGCCTCATGTCCCTTCTGCCTCAACTCCTGGATGCTGGCATATAAATACAATCATTGACCACCAGCAGGTGCAGTGCGCATGCTGGACCACTTCTGAGGCACCATGCTCACGTCTCGCGGCTAGTGGACCTCGACCACTCCAGAATCCCAGCGTCTGGGTCAAACTACTCGCCGCAGCAGACGCCATAGACCGGTTGAAAAGTGATAGAACGATGCTGGGGCGCCATGAGTCCTCTGAAAACAAGCAACCAGTAAACGCCGAGTTCTCACCTCCAAGCCAATCCTCTATTCGTGTCTATACACAGGCTCTACCAATATCCCAGAGCCCGACTCTGAAGACTTCTGCTTCAGCTTCCTACTCCAGCCGAAGCTGTGTGCGGCGCCATGTCATGCCCGAATGCTCAAGACCCCGGACGTCGGCATCTGATACGTGCATCTTGGCCGATCAATCCGGCCATTGTTGGCGCGTAACCGCCTACTTCTTGTCCGCAAATCTCTGGTGAATAGCGCGGATCTGCTCCTCGACGTTCAGGTTATGTAGGTGGTTAATGTGAGCCTGACTCTTGCCCTCGGGGTTACCATCGAAGCTGTGAATCGTAGCCTTCTTGCGCCGGGCAGCCTCTTCTTCTGACAGGGGTTGACCGGTGACGCCGTCGAAGACGTCGCTTCTCTGACTTGCTAGACGCTTCAAGTTGTTTGCGACATCCGCCGTGGACAGGTTGGTCGTGGAGTATCTCGCCTCTGCCTTTGCCTTTTGGTCTTTCCATTGAGGGTCCAGCAGCTCAACTACAGAAATTGTTAGCAATATTCAACATTCATTTGGGA
Source organism: Colletotrichum phormii (assembly GCF_030913505.1). Taxonomy (NCBI): domain Eukaryota; kingdom Fungi; phylum Ascomycota; class Sordariomycetes; order Glomerellales; family Glomerellaceae; genus Colletotrichum; species Colletotrichum phormii. Next base: position 1,744,238 of record NW_026851445.1, on the reverse strand, counting down.
AGGCGGGTATCAAGCTCACTCCTCATATGATCCTGCAGCTCATCCATGGGAATTTGCTGCTTGCAATTCGGGCACAGCGCCATCTGGACGCTCTGCTTGTTGGCCGCTCGTTGGAGTGCTCGGGGCACGTAGTTCTCTTTGATCTTCATCGGAGCAGTTCCACCACGTGCTTCAGCACGTGCCTGTTGTTCCCTGGCACGTGCCTCTGTCCTCTCCTGGATTTTCCGCTCTTCCTCCTCCTCTTCTGCCGATCGTCGCGGCATGCCGTCCGCATAGCCTTGGAAGCCTGCTGGTGCTTGCACCTGGAACTGCTGCTGAGGCGCATAGCCAGTGTGGACTGGCAATGTCTGGGAGGTCTGAGGGTAGGCATTGTACGACGTATCCTCGTCGGGCATGGCCTCCTCAATGCGAAGGTTGGTTAATGATGCCTTGTTTCGCTCTTCAAGGGAAGCGTATTGCAATTCGGAAAGATTTGTCGGAGGCGGCAGGTTCGCAGACTCGTCGGCATCAGTGAAGACAATAGTCTCGACAACCACAAAGTCGTTCCAGTCGATCCGAGCAAACTCGAGCTTCTTTTTCTCGTCTTCCTCCTCTTTCTTCACCTTCTCAACCTCTTGGAACTTTGAGTATTCGGCACGTTGCTTCGCGCGGCTCAGGACATGGTACTTGTCGTCGATGTTTTGCTGAATATGGCTAATCCGCTCTTGCTCAATCTTGCCGCCTTCACCACCCAAGCCGCTGGCCCTCAATAACGCTGTGTACTGGTCGACCTGATGCTGGAAAAAGTTGTGGAACGTGTGGTTTGGAATAAGGAACTGGAACTGCGGGTTTCCGGCTTCGCGTTGGGCAAGCTGGGTCATGAACTGTCGACCGTTCTTCGCAACGAATAGGGCGGTCAATCGGATGACCTCGAGATCTTTCTGGTTGATGCGCGGCATACGGGCCGAAAACTGGAAATCGGGAGGCTTGGGCGGGCCTTGGGGCTTCTCCTCGACGGGTGCTGCTGCTTCGTTGGCGCGTCCAGCGGCGATGGCAGTGCCGCGGCCGGCCTTGATCTCATCAAGGCGCCACTGGTAGAATGCATGATATGCGTCGGTATTGTTGAGGAAACTGAACTTCGGATTGGAGCGCTCCTTTTCGCGAATTCTGTCTTCGAAGATGAGACCGTTTCGCGCGACGTAACCTGCCGTCTTTTCGAGAACATTGCGAATCTCGCGAGGCGGCAGAACAACACCGGTAGGAGGCTTGAGTTCGTCTAATACGGCGGCGGCGTCGCCGTTGGTCGCAGTCGAGGCCATGTCAGTCGAGGCCATGTTGTGTGGGGGAGGGCGCGCGCAGATCGGGTTGATGTCGTCAGGATGCGGCGCGTGGAGCTGGATAGAAGTCGAGACGAAGGTAAAGCTCACAAGCCGCGTTCGTTAACTTTTTTCGGAGGTTCCCAGGCAACCTAGACCCGGACCGGCTGGCACGTATCTTAGTCAGCCGGTTTTTGGGAGGAAGTAGTGCACGGGCCATAAGGGTTTCCAGATGCGCGTATTCGTAGTATCTGGTGATCTTCAGTCTCGCGAATAACCTCAGGTGGAAGGTGGTTTACCTTGATACCTACCTACCTTACCTACATAGTCAACAATTTTGCTCGATATTGTCACCGAGGCCCATGGCTTGGCGGGGAATGTCCTCGTTTGAATTGCCCCGCTCCCATGGGTCACGAGTTCGAGTCTCGTGAAAAATCACTAGTATCGTTACATCTGAGGAATATGATGGAAATGCCGTCTAGTGATTTTCGTAGGCCCCCCGTGAGGGGGGCCGAGCTTTTGCACTTTCTCCAAGTGATGATGATTATTATGTCTTTTTTCTCTTCTTCTTTTTAGTTTGAACCTTGAATTAAGTAAGCATAACGATTGCAATATTTCTACGCAGATTAGTTACTTATCGTAGTTTCTCAATGACACTGGGGGTCAAGCTGCACAACCTAACTGATAGAGAGATGTCTGTGTAAGTAAGTCAGTTGGTCTTTTGAGCGCCGACGAGCCTTCCCTCACTTACACCACATTGGTGCATTTCTTCATTTTTTTTCCGAAGTTCCAACCATTCAAAAGTTGATTGATTCCTTTTTCACGAACCGAATTCGATTATCTTGAGTAGGTCCTGGGCCAATCATTATTGCTGGTTCCGGCGGCTGTCTCAAAGCGGGAAGTAAGGGATTGAGATCAGAGGCGGATGTCTAAGAATGGAGGGAGGCCGTTGTGGCTACATTCCGATACCCAACTTCCACCTGTCCACATGCCTTGGCGAGGCATGGAACAGCCACTCAACGCGTGTCGCTCACTGCCCAGCCCTTTGAGGCTCGAGCAAGATGGCTTTGGTGGAGTTGCCACGAGGCTGGCCGGGTGCTCACCAGAGGCAGGAAGGCGTCCGTGGACGTGGTGATGTTTCCATTGAGTCCGTACCCTAAATGGGGGCCAATTCGATGTATGAAACCCATATTCGATGCATAGCACCACTAAGATGGAAATAGACTGTGGAGCCAGTTGGTGCAGTTGAGAAGGATAGGCCCAGGTGATGTTGTGTGAGGTAGAGTTGCCTTAAGTTGCCTTACGTACGCTGTCTCTTTTTCAGCCGCATTGTACCGGTGCACAGGCCAGCGTCCATCAATAGTGGACATGGAGGGCATGGATGGGGTCCAACGCGCCAGTGCGCCTGGGCGGATGAGAAGCTGAGCTCTGTCCGTTGGGGTAGTAGGTATTGTGGCCGGGCGCACCTCAGAGAGAACAATAGGCAGCCACAGCACGTCTCCCGCCGTCTACCTTTGGCGCTAGAGGAGCACGGGTACGCGGCCGGAGCTAAGATAACGCAGCTCCAAGGCAGGTACTCCAACACATTGGACGGGCTAAAAAATTATTTATCTGTAAGGTACGTGTAGCTCGTGTTGAGGACACTTGTCCAGTCACAACGATGACTTCTTGTACATTGGGTCGAGGACAAGATCAATGGAGTGTTGAGATCTATCAGTTGTGTGGGAGGAACATCTAGACAATGTGATATATAAGTAGTTCGGGTCCGGGGCTATGCTACCACCTCACATGCTGGTTGACAATCACTCGGTACCACCGTGAAGCGCGTAAGGTGCTTCTTGCCTCAGACTGGCAAACATCCAAAGGTACCCCCTGGCACATCGGTGGGGTGTGAGATGGTCCAAATATACGCGTCCACGGGTCCCCCCTTACCCGAGCTTTTTAGGGACCATATTCACATTTGAGTAGCGCCTTGGGGAATATGTTGTAGACTGCCTTGCCGACCTTCGTAGTTCTATGGCTTGACAAGGTCATGCAGTAGTATAAGGCGGGCATTGAAGGACAGAAGGAGGAGAGTCTGCACTGCATGTCTGCATCTTTACTGAGGAAGGCACTGTCTACTGTCTACTGTCTAGGGGGACGACCCGACCATGGGAAATCGTGGGAAGGGGGCGTGGATAGACTCAAGGGGGGAGGGGGATCACTGGATGGAGCCAGGCAGGTCCCAGGCAGGTCCCAGGCAGGCCCTAGCTTCAACCAATTGCTGGCTGTCAAACCACATGGGATGAGGCCACTTAAGCTACAACTCCGACCCTGGCCCCCTTATCCTCCCTTCCAGCCTGGCCTCCCCCCAGCTGTCATCAGCTTCCGCGGTCTAAACTTTCCGCCAGGCAGCAAACCCAGATTCTACCTTAACAGCACTCTGCCTTACTCTCTACGGATACCTGCCCCTGCTCCCTTTTTCTGCCATCTACTCCAGCCGGGAAGAGAAAGCATCCTCCTTGTTTTTCTTCTTGTTCCATTGAGGGCATTCTTCTACTGAGCCCGTCATTCACCTTTGCTAAATGACGGCCTTTTAATCGACCTCTTCCCTTCTCGACTTTCGTTGATCCCTTTTCCCACCTCTCTGCCACTCGACCGACGCGAGAAAACCTCGCGTACCATTCTCACCTTCCTAGGTGCTGACGACCGCTCTCCGCCCTCGTCGTCCACGTCGCCCGCTACCAAGTCGAAGCCGCCCTCGACGTTGAGTGGACGACATTTGCGCCCGCCTCGAACATCCCGACTGTCTCCCCCGAATCGATACCCTTTCTGCGACCATGGCTGCCACCAAGCCAGTCCGCTCTCCGAGCCCCAAGCTCGAGAAGCAGGTCAACGGTGTCAACGGCATCAATGGCAATGGCAATGGCTATAGCAAACTCCCTGTCCAGCGCGAACCGAGCTACAAGTCCGACGGTGTTGAAGACAACGATGTCTTTCTCCTGCCTGTTTCCGATTACCAGATCATGCTCGGCTTGACCATCCTTTCCGCCATCGTTCGCCTGTTCCGAATCTACCAGCCCACCAGTGTCGTATTTGACGAGGTCCAGTAAGCACATAGAATCCCCCTTGCCTTAGCTCCCATGCGAATTATCGCTGACGCCCTCGCCTACAGTTTCGGTGGCTTCGCTTCGAAATACATCAAGGGCAAATTCTTCATGGATGTTCACCCTCCTCTGGCCAAGATGCTCATCGCTCTCACCGGTTGGTTGGCTGGTTTCAACGGCGACTTCGACTTCAAGGATATCGGCAAGGACTACCTCGAGCCCGGTGTTCCCTACGTCGCCATGCGCATGTTCCCGGCCATTTGCGGTATCCTGCTCGCCCCTCTTATGTTCCTGACTCTCAAGACCACCGGATGCCGCACCACCACAGCTCTGATGGGCTCTAGTCTGATCATCTTCGGTAAGAGCAAAGTGCCTCACCAATCACCTACGAATCACTAACTAACACTCTCTACAGAGAACGGTCTTCTTACCCAAGCTCGCCTCATTCTCCTCGACTCTCCTCTTATGGTTGCAACCGCCTTCACCGCCCTCTCCTTCCAGTCCTTCACGAACCAGCATGAACAAGGACCCGAGAAGGCCTTCCAGTTGAGCTGGTGGTTCTGGCTTTTGATGACTGGCCTTGGTCTGGGTACGACTGTCAGCATCAAATGGGTTGGTTTGTTCACCATTGCCTGGGTTGGAAGCTTGACCCTCGTCCAGCTCTGGGTTCTCCTTGGAGACACCAAGAACGTCACGCCGCGCATCTGGGCCAAGCACTTCATGGCTCGCGCCTTCGCCCTCGTCATCATCCCTGTCGTCTTCTACATGGCCATGTTTGCCATCCACTTCCTTTGCTTGGTCAACCCTGGCGACGGCGACGGCTTCATGAGCTCCGAGTTCCAGTCTACTCTCAACTCCAAGGGTATGCAAGATGTGGCCGCCGACGTCGCCTTTGGTAGCCGTGTCAGCATCAGACACGCCAACACACAGGGCGGTTACCTGCACTCTCACCCCCTCATGTACCCCACCGGTAGCAAGCAGCAGCAGATCACTCTCTACCCCCACAAGGATGAGAACAACCTCTGGCTCCTCGAGAACCAGACCCAGCCTCTTGGAATCAACGGCGAGCAGATCAACGGAACTCAGGCCTGGGACAACCTCCCTGAGCCTGTCTTTATCAAGGATGGCGATGTCGTTCGCCTTTACCACACTCCCACGTTCCGTCGCCTTCATTCCCACGACGTCAGACCCCCTGTGACGGAGGCTGATTGGCAGAACGAGGTGTCCGCTTACGGCTACGAGGGCTTCGAGGGCGACGCCAACGACTTGTTCAAGATTGAGATTATCAAGAAGCAGTCCCTCAGCTCCGCTTCCAGAGAGCGTCTTCGCACGATCGAGACCAAGTTCAGATTGGTCCACATCATGACTGGCTGTGTCCTCTTTTCGCACAAGGTGAAGCTCCCTGAGTGGGCCTCTGAGCAACAGGAGGTCACTTGCGCGAAGGGAGGTACCCTTCCCAATAGTTTGTGGTATATCGAGTACAATGAGCACCCTCAACTGATCGGCGACAACGTCGAGAAGGTCAACTACCGTCACCCCGGCTTCTTTGGCAAGTTCTGGGAGCTTCAAAAGGTCATGTGGAAGACCAATGCTGGCTTGGTCGAATCTCACGCCTGGGATTCTCGTCCTGACTCGTGGCCCTTCCTCAAGCGCGGCATCAACTTCTGGGGCAAGGATCACCGCCAGATTTACCTCATGGGCAACCCCATCGTGTGGTGGAGCTCTACTCTTGCTGTCGTTGTTTACGTTCTCTTCAAGGGCATTGCAACTCTCCGTTGGCAGCGCAGCTGCAACGATTACTCCAACACCACGTTCAAGCGATTCGACTACGAAATCGGCACTGCGGTTCTGGGTTGGGCGTTCCACTACTTCCCCTTCTACCTGATGGACCGTCAGCTGTTCCTGCACCACTACTTCCCCGCTCTCTACTTCGCAGTCATGGCGTTCTGCTCGATTTTCGACTTCGCTACTGCTCGGGTCTCGCTCGCTGGTATCCGCAAGAACCCTGCCATCAACCGCGTCAGCGCCGTTGCCTTCTTAGCGCTCACGATCGTCGCCTTCATTCTCTTCTCTCCTTTGGCCTATGGTAACGCCTGGACCAAGGCAGAGTGCAGCCGGCTCAAGGTCGTCGGCACATGGGATTTCGACTGCAACAACTTCTTCGATGACGTAAGTAATACTACTGCTTTTATTCCGAGTAGAGGGGTGCCAGATAGAGGACTGTAATGCCTGTGGTGAGGGTTATCTTGGGTCAGGCGGAATCGGTGTTGAGAACTGGTTGATAGCCAATTGAAACGAGATTCGGCAAATCACCTTCGGCAGGGCTTGTGAATTTGATGGAACGAGGCTGACATTACTCTCTGGCGTTACAGTACTCTCAATACACTGAGCTCCTCACTCGTACTTCCGCCGCTGTTGGAGCCACTCCGACACCTATCAAGTCTGAGGTTCCTGCCGCTCCTGCAGGCGGGCAAGTCGGTCAGATCCCCAATGGCGAGGCCCAGAAGGAGCAGGCGGAGCCGGCCGTCTCGGGAGCCGCAGGCCAGAAGGTTCTGTCCCGCGAAGAGAAGGTTGAGTACCGGGACCAGGACGGCAACCTCCTCGACGAGGAGCAGGTGAAGGCCTTGGAGGGCAAGGTTGAGTTCAAGACGAAATACGAGACGCGGACACGCGTCGTCGACGCCAGTGGAAACGAGGTTCAGATGCCTGAGGGTGGCTGGCCTCAAGAGCAGAACGTCGCCCCTCCTCATCCTGATGTTCAGGGCGTCGATCAAGAGACCAAGTCCAAGGCCGACGACTCAGCCGCCGCCCCTAAGGTCGCCGAGAGCGTCGAGGGCCAGAGAGAGGCCGAGCAGAAGAAGGCCAAGCCCGCAAGCGATGGCGGCAAGGAGGCTACTGCTCAGGAAGAGCTCTAAAATGTCGAATAGGGGATGAAAATCTGGGCTGGATTGTAATGGCATGCCCTGGAGTATGTGCAACCCGATGGGGGAAAGTTGATCAAATCATCTTTGATCTCACCATTTTCTCTCCGCGTCGAATTCGCCCATTGTATACCAAGCCATGACTAAGGGGGGGGGTGGAATGAGCAGGCCGGGATGGGGGCCAACAAGGCCCAAAACTTTTCATTTGTTGTAAGATTCAAAAAAGAAATGACATGTACACTAAAACACTGTTCCTGTGTAATTTGTGATTTGTGAACCCATTCTCCGTCATGATCAGCAGTAGTCGTCATAGGCTTGAACATAGGAGGACAAGGTTTCATAATTTCAGTTGGCGCAAAATGGACAGGTATTGAGGGTTCATCCAATGCTCGAGGCATCGTCATCTTTGGCATTAATAAGAAGGCATTACGATGCAGTAACCTTTTGTCTCTGTGATCCCCTATCCTGTTTGTTCCTGTTGTTCGTCTAGCAACTGTGCCTTGCTTGATTCAGCCTCCCCCTCCTGCTCCTATGATGGCAACTGTTTGCTTGTCCCCCCTTTTGAAATGGGACACAGTTTTTTGCTCTCCAAAACGCCAATGCCCCCTTCCAAAAATGCCCAGAATAACGACCAAAAAAAAAAGAGAAAAGGGTTGTTTGTGCCCCTCTGTCCATCCTAGTCACGTTTCCGTGAATTTGCTCTGCCCCTTCCCTGACTTCCCCGTGTTGTCCTCCCGTTTGATCTTCATTATGAGCCCCGGCATTCTTGCTACGGTGGGGAGCGTAATTAATACAGTATCGAAGATTAAGTGTATGTGGTGTGTATCGGAAATCGAAGGTTGATCGCTAATGACAAGTCGCCCATGATTATGCTGTAGCTTCGACCTTTTCCTCGGTTGTCGCAACAATAATTTGTTGCTCCTCTTTGATGGGAATGTTGATTGACAGTCGCTTCTCTCCGTCCTTCTCTGCAATGGAGCTTTTCTCTGGCGAAGACGACCGTGTTGAGTTTCGATTACTCGGGCAAGGCGTCTCTGGTCTTGCTAGTGACTCCTCAGCGTCCAGCTGGCTAGCTGTCTCCTCGAGAGGAGTGGCAAAGGGAGTAGCATCATCGATATTCTCCGAAGGTGTCACTGCTACCTCTGGCTCTGTGTCTCTAGACTCGCTCTCATGGCTAGTTCGAGGGCTCTTCTCCAAGGGTAGTGAATGATGATGACTGGCCGGGATGACGCCACCACCGATTCGGGACCAGAACATCTGTTCCCGCAGGCGGACGCTTTCCTCCCAGGCAGCCTTCTCCGCATCTTCGTCCTCCGCTCGCCAGTGGCCGTCTTTGACGATGCGCAAGAAGTTGAGGAAATCGCAGGTGGATCTCACACGACCTAGGCAATATTTGCAGAGGGGGTATCTCTGGGCTGATTCGGACTCGCTGGTTCGGAAGCGATATGTTCGAAGGTGCTCTTCATCCTTCCGTGCGTCGCCACACAAGGAACAGGGGTAGAACTGCGGCTTGACAATTGACGCAAAGGGCGCATTGGCAGGAATTGGCTCCACCACGATTGAGCCATCGCTCATGGCATTCAAAACGCTGCGACGCGCAAGCCAGGACAGGCCCGGGGCAATGTCCAGTCGGAGTGTCGGCTCGACATCTTCTGCCAGGACACGCTTGAAAAACTTGGTTTCCTTTAGAGCCGGCGGGGGTGGGCCCAAGTTTGCTGAGGCCGTGCTTGACACGGAGGCCGGGGTATTCGGCGTCTGCGGCGATGACGTCGCTGGAGTCCCCGTCATGGATAGGGAAGCAGTCGAGGCATTGGAAGGGTGAGCGCTTGAGGTGCTGCCGCCCATACCAAGACCCAGCCCACTTAGACCGTTGAATGAGCCAGATGAAACACGGCTACCAGCGCGATTCCTGGACAGCTTTGTAAGGTTAAGGAAATCCTCGTAAGCTCCAAGATCAGTCCTGAGAACTGGCTGGATGAGATGTGTCAAGCTAGTAGGGTACGTTGGCGAAGTGGGATCCATGAGAGGTGAAGCGACTAGGCCTTCTGAGCGTTCATCGTCCTTCGTGGTGTCGGGTTTACTAAAGCCGGGAGACGAAGGAGCTGTGCCGGTCGTAGCATCGTCTCTTTCGAGCATCATCTGCTCCATGACGTGCTTGAGATCGGCTAGTTGCTGTTGTTGTGAGGTCAGCAAGGCCTCCATATCGCCAAGCTGGGATCTCAGATTGTCGTTCTTTCTTTGGATAACCTCCTGCTCCAATCTCGCCTCCTCTTTCGCGGTAATAACCATGTTGTTGGCCTCCTCGAACAAAGCGGTGGACAAGCTCTCCAGCTCTGTTTCGATCCTCTTCTGCTCCTTCTCAGCATCCTCGCGGAGTTTCTTCTCCTGTGTAACACGGAGCATAATTGTCTTCTTTTCTTCCTCGGCGGTCTTGCGACGAATCCAAATATCGCCTGCGAGCATCTCTCTCTGGGATTCATTCTGTTCTTCTAAATGCTTGATTTTCTCGCGTGCTCTTTCCAACTCTTGTCTTGTGGCGGATAATGTGTCGTCGAGGGTTGTCTGGTGGTTGATGGCGTTAATTAATTTGGCGCTCAGGGTTGCGACTTCGTCATTCAGCTCGGGGTGTTGAGCATTATCGGCTTCGCTTGCGGGACTCATAGCCCGGCTGCGTGGGTCAGGTAAGGTGCTCAGTTCGCCGTCGTCATCTGGAGGTGTCACTGTTGTCGTGGGTCGTAGTGACGGCGAAGATGCTACGGAGGAAGACATGATGGGCATGTCAACAACGGAAGGTGCTTTACTCGACGTTTTCGTGGCTCGGGGACTTGGTGACGGAGATCGAGCTATTGAAGAGAGAGATCGAAAATGGCCAAATGGTCTTCCACCGGGTTGAGGACTGGTATGCTGTGCCCAGCCAGCGACGGCGATAAAGCTGTGCCACACAAGGTTAGTTACAGCCATTTGACGGCGATGAGTGCAAAGTGCAAGCCGGTGCTGATCGTGACTTTCTCGAGCTGAACAGGCAGAGACAAGAGAAAGATCACGAGAGGCACGGGCTGGTTATTGAAGGATGAGAGACATACGAATCCATTCCCTCTGAATCTGTCAGCCCGCTTAGGACGAGAGACAGAAGCTACCAAGTATGGACTTGGGTAATTGGGGTTGTTGGATGGTGAGACAATGCGTTGGCAAGAGCTGGCACCACCTTAGATGAGATGGGTCTAACAGCAGGCGCGAGGCGTGAGGTATGACAAGCAGCAGGCGACTGGCAGGCGGAATGCACGGGAGCAAATGCCGATTGATTGTTGCTAGCAATCAAACTGGGGGCCGAACTGTAAGGGCCGGAATGGGGCGTTGGGGCCTTTAGAAATCGCAAGAGACCATGGCGGTGCGAGCTATGAAGGTTGAGATTCGGTTTCTCTTTCCCTGGTAGTGTGCAAAGTTGGTGTGTGTGAGAGTATTTATTGGAGGATCGGTCGGGATTAGGCGTAGTCGTCAGGCAGTTCGTGATCGTGAGAGACTGGCGGATTAGGCGGGTCACTGTAGGCCGTGGTAGAAGGAGACGTGAGGGGGTTGTTTGAATAGGTAGTTAGAAATAGGAAGGAAGGAAGAGGAGAAGAGACGAGATGACAGGTCGAAGCCGAGCAGCGGAGCAGCCTTGGGCTTTGAGTGTTTTCGGCGTGGTTGGCAGGAGCCGAATAAGCAGGCGGGCGGGAAGGTGGTAAGGTAGCACGCAGGTGCAAGTAGGTGCAAGTGCAGGTGGCAGAGCAAAGAGGCGGCGGCGGCAAAGTGAAAAGAGCAGCAGCCAGCGAGAGAATAGGATGAGCAGCGAAAGACTGGGGACCCGAGAGAACCATGACCAGTGACAGGGACCAGGACTGGAACTGGGCGGATGGCATGGATGGTATTGGACGGGTTCGAGCGTGGTGACTTTGTGAGCGCGACAGGGACCAGATGTCGACAGCCAGCGTCAGTCAGTCGGTCCTGCCAGAGGCCGCACTCTACCTTCTCCTGCCAGGTAGTCACGTAGTGTAGAGACAGCAGGCAGGACGGGAGGAGAGAAAGAACCTCCAGCGCCTTCCCAGTGGCTCCTTGGGACTGGACCGGGCGGGGCGGGACCGGACTGGACAGGCGTGGGATCGTGGTTGTGGACGCATCGAATAGCAAGGAGGGTGTGGGTCTGGGCATGGAAGCCGCCAGAGCAGGGGTGGGGGCGGTGCAATCGCTGGGACTGGGACGGGCCCGAAAGGGTTCCTTCCAGGTTACGGAGTAAAGTACCTGCAGCTCACTCCTCACTCCTCACTCACTTCCTCACCTCACCTCACCTCATCTGTCTTTATACAGCGGCTTTTCTCAGTTGCCGTCATGTTTGTTTTGTCATATTTCCAAGAAGAAGCGTGCTCAAGGCTTGGAGTGTTTGCGTTGTCGTGCAGCCCAAACTGCATCTTGTCTCAAGCACCTTCATGTACCTTATCCGTACAGATAAATGATTGTATCGATCTTACTCAGCTACAGATGCCCCCTCACACGCCTCAGTCATTGATACACCACACTAGGCATAAGCAAGTTGTGCACGAGCAGGGGTTAGGAAGTCGGCCATGAGGTAGCGGCCTGGTGGCAGGTGAGCTAGCCGAGTGTGACGACGTGACGACAATAAGACAGAAGCGATTGACATGATTGACATGATGGACACGATGGAATACCAACACACAGTTCGTACAGCTGCACATGTCTCCCGTCCCATCCCATTCCAGTCCATCCCATCGCGTGTTCAACCCCGGGGCCGTCGGTCGGTCGGTCGGTCTTTCGGTACAGAATACGCTAAGGCAAGACAGAAAGCTACAAATGATCTCGCAGTGGGGAACTGGGGCCATCGGTTTGGTCGGGAGCACCTGGTCACACTCACGACTCACAAGTCACAACAGCTCCCACGACAGGTAGGTATGGACTACGGATACCTACCCAAGGTGCCAAGTTCAACTTTCAACTGTCAATGTGGACCTTGCTTTTTTGGCCGTTAGCCTTGGACACCACGCTCACGAATCTCGCATCTTTTTGGCACGTCTTGAACCGGGGGGGGGGGTTGTCAGTTGCCAAAGTGGGCATGACCTTGGCCGCTTGAGATGACGACCACCTTTTCATACCTAGGAAGGTAGGTAGTTAGGTACGGATACCTAGTGATTCGCTTTCGCCCCCTTTGCGCGCTTTCTCCCACGGGCCAAGCTCTCAATCCCGTCACAGCCACAACTCAATCAAAAAACTCAGCTCCGTCATTACACCTCTAGTCCCTGATTTCTATCGGCGCTGCTGCCGACAGGCCCGCACCACACGCCCAACTCCGACCGATGCGATGCGAGTCGAAGCTGGATCACACACTCGTCACTGACTACACTATTGGATCTAGGGACGGCACGGCATGCGACGGTCAAGGAGCGATTTACGGCTCGCGCGCGCGCATGAATCGAAAGAAGAAGATTTCAAATGGCGTTGTGTGCGAGTGCGAGACTGGCTTTTTTTTGTTTTTTTCCTCCTAACCAATTGCTCAGAAAAACAATTCCTTATTTGAGAAAACAGAAAGAAAATCTACCAATCAGCGAGTCGGTGGCAGTTAGTTATGGTAATGAGATGAAAACGTCTCAAGTTTCTCCCGCAAGTAATCCAATTTAATTCGCCTCGGGATTACTTCAATTCGGCCAAATTCCTCTGCGCATTCCGCTTCGCTCCCTCTCTCGCTGCCTACTTACCTTCAGACTTCAATTGCTGGTTCGATAAATGTACTTAGCACGTGGTTTCTCTCTTCCCGAATTACCTACCCTACCTCGTCCGTACATACCTAGGGTAAGGTACTTCCCCTCTCCTTCCTCTTCCCGCTGTGCCGAGTGGCTGCAGAGGATCATGAATGATGACAGTGACGGGAAGGGCAAAGACAAGAAAGAACAAGAGCACGGACGCCGGGCTGGTCTCATCTGGGCAGGTATCTTCAAGTGGTCAAAGTTATGAACGCCTGTCGCTTACACGGGCGCTCTTTCCGGGTGTGTTTATGCATGGATTGTCCATCTGGTATGCCTTAGTCAGTCCCGTCAGAATCCTCTCCTCTAATACTCCGTACCTTAGGTAAGTATACGTACCAAGGCACCAAGGTAAGGTTCCCACGTTCCTCCCCATTTCGTTTCCGCGGACCGCAGAGACCCAGAGTTTCCAGAATCGCGAGAGCCAAGAAAAGGTGAACCTGATCCTCCCGCCTTCTCCCTCACCCCCCAGACCTCAATTCCCTACTCCGTACCCTTTCGCATTTACCTGCTGCTCGCCTGCACATGCAAACGTTGGCTCCACCGAACCGAACCCTCGCTTTATTACTTCGGTACGCCGCACTAGGCACAGCCCGTTCAAACGGACCCCGAACCTGACGCGCACGCCTTGCTGGAACACGACACGGGTCACCCTGGCCAACATCGTGTCTGCTGCTCTCAAGTCTCAACTCACATTTTTACGAATATCATCTTATCCGTATCTCCATCCCTTACGGCACTCCGGTCTCAACACTCTTCGAAGCTTATTAGTCGCATTATGGCACTATTCCCTTGCATCGGCTCCCCCTAACTACACTAGGTAAGCATTCTTGATACGTGATACCTTAGATCTTTCGTTGAGCCTCCGAGGATACGGATAAAGACTATGGTCTATGCAATAGATACGAGTATCGCACGATCAACATCTTCCCCATATTCCGTATACATTTTCTACTCTCGCATATTCTGTCGCCTAAGAATTGCTGCAACATTGGCCCAGCTAGTTTCAGGTCACGAACGATCAGCAAAGACCATTGCACATCCCGTCATCAGCCAGTCCTATTCTTAGTTCTGTACGAAGTACGGTTCCCCTTTATCGATTTGATCTTCCTGCTTCGTACTCCGTACTTTCGAATCAACGGCGAGTCAACAACAGCCACGCCCCGGTTCTTGACCGCATCAGGGGCTCGAATTGCATCCGCTTTCGCATATCTGCACTTGCATTTGCATCGGCATCGGCATGAGAGCCCCAGCAGCACCAAGCCCGGGCTCCGGGCTGGCATCTCAAATCCCTTGCGCCCAAGTTCCAATTGCCACGGTGCCACCTCACCCTGTCACCCCGTGTCCACTTCAACCCCCAAACTCTCAAGTCTGAAGCATGCAGAAAAGACTGCGGTGTGCTTCAGCTTCACAATGCCTGCGCCCATCTTCATGCTTGTGCGGCGGCACCTACCGAATGGCCTGGTCATTATCCAACTCTGCACAATCCAATCCGACTGCTACCTTCAACAGACGAAATGGCGTTCCATAATCCATCCAAGCTTCCGGTACGGAGTACGGATACCCTTTACCAGCACCACTGCGGCGGCAAGGCCATGTTCTGGACTATGCAGACCGGGGGGGACCGGCCCCAGGACCCTGGCAATGTTCAATTGTCAGCTGCACGCCGAAATCTCAATCGCTCCGCAAACTTGATTGCCGCCGTCCGTCACTCTTCCAAACCCGGCGCATTGCATTTTCGTCCGCACTGACGCGCCTGATCGCCTAATTACCACCCTGCTGTGCCTGCTTCCAGACCAGCTTGCCTCCTCGTTGGAAAGTCCATGGCAGTTGACCTGGGCCAAGCCAATATGACTGTTTGCGGCTCTACAAAGACATAGTTTCTTTGAGCTTTGCCGACAGCCCCAACAAGTTACAACCGGCAGTTGGACGTCGTTGCGTTCCAAAGGCTTGGGCCCTCGTGTCTCTCCGCCTGGCTTGACCGACCTACCGCGTTTAGTCATCGTTGGCCTTGTCTATCGATTTCATCTCCGCCATGCGTTACATTCTCTCCAGCCTCGCAGACTATCGTCTACTGCCCTTTGTGACCTAGGACAAACAACATCCCGGTCTGGGCTTGGCCAAGACTGTCGCGCCGCCCGCTATCTCAACAATCGCCCTCACTCGCCTCCTCCCGATTCAGCCCAGCTTGGCTGATGGCGGTTGACGGTTGGCGTCCGGAGCCTGCCTGGCCACCCCACGCCTCCGTGTCCGTGGGCTCTCCCGGGTCTCAGAACGCCCAGCGGCGCCTCCTCGCGCCGTCGTTTGCTTCTTCAGCCCGCCTGCTTCCAAATTTACCTCACGACCCAACCCCCGCGAACCAAACGGCCGACGCCTCGTTCTGGACACAATAGCATCAGTGCTTTCCAACCCCTGTCTGTCCGTCCGTTCAGGTCCATCCTCTCTTCGTCCCATCTCCCCCGGATCCCGAATGTGTGTTTCACACGGACGCCTAGTTGGGCTGGCAGCCCCCCCGTCCCAGCTTATTTCATGTTCTTCTGGTAGCATTGCTTATTCTTTACCCATGAGCTTCTCGATGCTGACGTGTCGGATCTGTCTTGCTACGTCGCAAGCCATATGCTCTCGTCTGATGAGCCTCACATCAAGAAAGTACGACGCTGAAAGCTGAACCCCTGAACCTGATCCCATAAGCACTCGCCTCCCTGAACCTCTCAGCTCGGCATCTAGTACTTTTGAGATTCACATTTCTTTTTTACTTTCGGAAGCTGCCTCGGGTTTTGCATGTCTCGACTTTTTCTTTCCTGACAGTGTCTCTCGTGCATAGATCCGCACCATCGGAAACCCGTAGAGAATGTGTTTCGCCTTTGATTGAGCTGCAGTCGACGCTGCAACATAGCCTCAGGGCTTGGCGGGCACTGTGCATCAAATGACAAAGAATGCAGATGGGAGAAACGTCATCGGGCCGCAGTTGTAGTGTAAACATGCACGCACCAGCTTGGGCCGAGAATTGCAGAAGACGC
This sequence comes from Colletotrichum phormii, assembly GCF_030913505.1. NCBI lineage: Eukaryota > Fungi > Ascomycota > Sordariomycetes > Glomerellales > Glomerellaceae > Colletotrichum > Colletotrichum phormii. Next base: position 1,728,127 of record NW_026851445.1, on the reverse strand, counting down.
TCGCCGCCTCCCCGCACATGAGACCCCCCCTCCCACCCCCGAAGCTGAGTGCCGGGACGAGTCGTGCTCCGGCCGCGACGACAAACAGCACACGCATAACGTCGTCCCATGTCAAGCACCGGACGCCGACGTCCATCCGCATTTCCGATCTTCTTTCTTGAAACGTAAAACAGACTTTACGCCGAGAGAAGGGGGGGGGGGGGGGGGGGGGGTAAATCAGGCGACCATATATAGCTCCCGCGACTCTTCGCGTCTCGTTCTGCACCTATCCGGATTGCGCTGCCAACCAGCGCCCTTCCCGTGGCCTTGCTCCTGCATCGCATGGCTGTTTCACTTGCAGGCTTCCTTCGTTGAGTGTTTTCCTATATCCTTTGATATAGGCGACTTATCCCGCGCGGCCAAGGACATATTCCTCCCCGACTGGGACCAAGCTCTGGAGCCTGTACCACTTACACAGCAGAACGAGCAACTTCCTCTCAAGAGACGAGAATAATAGGGTGCTCCCCCCATGGAGCTTCTGCAGGTCGCCGAGCATCTATAGTAAGCAGACGTATGGATTTACCAACGCTACCCTGGTTTGTCAATGTTTGGTCTGATAGCGGCTGGCGCCTTTGTGAGGAAAGTTGTGGCCGGCACCAAACATCACTCAATTCGCAACCCGTCCTAGATACAGTCAATCTCTGCGGCCTGTCTTGGCGCTTGAAGTAGGATCATTCGTGGCCTTTCACAGGTGAATGGATTTGTATACGGACAGCCGCGTCGAATTCTGCCGCGGCTTATGACTTTTTCCCGTCTCGCATTTCCCTTTCCTCCTTACTTGGCAAGTTATCACGCACCAGCTCATCCATCACATCTCGGTAAATGAATATCATGGAATGCAGCAAACTTTTCGAGCCGCTGTTGCCGCTTCGTTGAGTAGTGTCCCAGAACCAAATAGCTCACGATAAACATTTGTTTCCTCGACTTAGAAGACCCAAGCCACACCTAGCCAAGTAAGGAAGGTAAGGGCACCCATGCACAGCAGACCTCAACAGAGTTCGTCTCAACTATCCAGTTCCCTCTCGGCCTGTTGTCTCCACCCCACTCTCTCTCTCTCTTCTCAAACAAGTAGTAATACCTTGAACTTGGAAGAGAGAGAAGGTTAAGGTGCTTACGATGGACACCCCTGAGCTGCGCCACGAAAGGGCTTCTTGCGAGGCTTTCTTTTCCCTTTCGTTTCTCGGTATCTAGGTGGCTTGGCACGTTTGTGAAGCTCATACTTGCGGATGAGGCAGTTCTCGCAATCGCCTTGCGACCAAGTCGGAGCCGAATGTCAGTTTCCGTCAGTTGTTCATTGTTTGCCTGTTTTGCTCGTCTCTTCTAAAGAATAGTACTAGGTTTAACTAGTTGCCGAGGTCCAAGAGGGTCCAAGGGGGATTCTAGCACACCCGGTAAAACATTCATAACACTAAATCAACTTGTTTTGCCCTCTACCCCTCTATGCTGAATGTTGCAAAACTCACTTTGTACGGATGGGGAAAGAATAATAACGTGGGAAACGTGTCGGAGAGTTTTTGTTGGTTGCTTTGCAGGGTGGGTTCATCTCGGGCGTGAGGCTCCGAGGAAACTTTGAACTCGGCCGATAACTGGGTACTACCTATTTGAGCAGGAGAAGGAAAAGCTTGCTCGAGCTTTGAGCTTGAGGATTTAGGGAGGGAGGGGGGTGGTGGTTTCCATCTCATCTCTTTTGTGCCGAGGCCCCTTCGAATCTGACCTCCATCTGGGGTTTTGCATCCTCCTCAGTTGCCGTACCTTGAATGATCGGTGTTGTTGTTTGCCGGTCCATTTTTGGTCAATGGATATCAGGCGTTGCGAGAACTGGGGGAATGATGGCTTTCGAGGCGGGAAGAGGCGTTGGATTTCGGCCATGTGATAAGATTGAGGGATGGTCTTGTTTGCAAGTCACGTCTGACTGTAGGTGGTATTAAGAGACCAGAGGTAACGAGGGGAGAGTTTTTATAACGATTATATAGGTATCTCGAGGCTTAAAGGGTACTGAAGATTGGAATAGTACTGAAGATCTAGTAGCTTTTTCGACACCGATTGTTTTCGATCTTGTCATTGGGTGGCTCGCTCTTGAAGTCCTGAAGCAGTGCCGGGACGAGACGCATGTTGCCCAAGTGTGATTCTGTCTCTTGCAATAGTTCAGAGCATCTGCTTCTCGATAAGCCACATTTCTTGGTGAACTAAACATGCGAATTTCCTGTCATCCATCTCACTCTGATGTATCTTGAGCCTATTGAGTGTTTGTAGTCAAGATGCCGCACTACTTCAGCCGAACGCAACAAGGCAACATAGGAATTGACAGCATGTTAAGAACCAAAGCCGAATCTGATGATCTGAAACTCGTTTCTCAGGCTTCTGGCATTGTAAGACTTGAAAGGTTGCCTGGTCGTTGAGGTGGCCATACTGCTCGGCACAAAACACCGCGAGATGTCCCCGTGACCGCTGTACTGTCAAAACGGCGGTGCCCACTCGGATGGTATCAAACAAAGCTACCAAAAAAAAAAAAAAAAAAAAAAAAGGTGTAAGGGTGTCAACGACATGGGGTTTCTCTTATTGATATGCTGGGTCCGGGTACGCAACTTGGAGCCAGTGGTTTGGAATCTTCAACGACGCACCGGGACGTCAACAGGTCTCGAACCAGTGGAAGTCAACAATTAAATGACGAACTAGGAAATATTTCTTTCTTCAGAAGACCAATATAGATCTCTTGTAATGTACGAATAGTGTTTATAAATCAGGTTCCCCCTTTCTGGAATCAGGCAAAGCTCCCTGTTGCTACACACTATTGCCAACTACACGAAGAACGTTGTCTCAAGTATTTACAACGAACAACCCCGTGAAAAGCAGGCCAGAACCCTTATTAAGGAGGCTAAATGTAGCTCTCTTCAGCAAGATCGCTTTGGGGAAACAAGATCATGAAGTCTCGGACTTTGGCATGGAAGGCTTCATGATCAACTTGGCATCATCAAATCACCACATACGACCATACCCATTGGAAAACTCGGGATCCCGTCCGCTCTCCCATAGATAAGCCAATGAGGGCCGGATTAGTAGTTGGGTCGGTGACGACCAGCGAATACCTGGTGTTGTATGTTTTTGACATTTTTGTGAAGCCATTGTGATTTGGCTGTGGCTGCTGGGGTGGGTGACGATGTTCTTGACGGCCGCACATCCATGGTGTTGTTCCTGATCTTCTGGCGTTGTTTCAGTAAAAGCCAAAGGCTAAAGGAGCTTGTGACTAGGAGGGGGTTGCAACGAGTAAGAAGCTATTCAAAATCTCGGGCTGTTGTCATCGGTGAAGAGAAGTTAATTTGATGAGAGGGAAATTGCTATTCTTCGTGTATCATGCCATATCCGTATCCGCGCCGAACTATGAAAACTCGATACTCCAGGCTGCCTGCCAATCTTCTGCTTCCCATGCTATTGCAGTTCTGTTATCCTGCATTCAAACGAAACCCATATCCCAATATCCTTGGCCCGACAGTGGGAAGCCACAATTCAATCTGGATCTGAGCAATCGTCACACTTGATGTGACTACAGAATGCCCCGTTGCACTTCATTCTGTCCTCGTTGTCTGTTCCGCATAGTTCGCTGTTGTTGTTCTCGCTACAGTCGCAGCACTTCCAAGATCCCTCGGGCATGGACTTTGTGCTATTGGGAGGGAGCTCCGACGTGTCGGAATCGTTGCCGTCGTCTGACCTAGGGCAGAGATGGTGAGTTAACGAGTGGGAGAAAAGGGCAGCTGGTTGGCTGGCTTACATATTGTATGATTTCAATGTTTTGGAAGGTACGAGAGCCACAAAGGTGCTTCAGGCACGCAGAGAATCCTGAACAAAACCTCTTCAAAGCTCACAGAGTATACCGGGTGTAGCTCAAGCGGAGTATGCAAGGCCAAGAATACGTGTATCGTGGGATATAGCTTGATGTCGAGGAATGAACTAAATCCTTGGAGTCAAGGAAGGTAGGAGAAGATGGATAGAGGAGAATGGTGATATCCTTCGACACACCCTGTGATCCATAGCAACAGGTCTTCAGACTCGTTTTATACAAGATTCGATTTCTACCCTATTTAGAGAAACATTGGAGGCGGACGCCTGCCTTCCGTATCTTCAGTACAAGCACTCCAGTTTCAGATGAGAGAATCGGTTTAGATTGCTTTGTGCAGGTCTATCCATGGCCGAGATCCTCGGACGTGGCTCAGAATGGCAATGATCCATCCTCCCCAAACGAAACGTACCTAGAAGAAGGGTCTTGGCCCCCGCTCGTGGCTCAGAGGCCGATGGGTGTGCTGGATCTTGCGTCAGTCGTTTCTCAACTAGCACAGCATAGGGCTCCGAGACCACCCCCACCCGCAAACCAGGAGAAGCCATCTCAGCTCCGAGGGGTTTCCAAAAAGAACCTAGCAATGAGTCGTTCCTGACTGGTTGTCTGTAGGTAAACATTGGTGAACATTCTTGGGCTGACGCCGGCGATGAGGTTACGCCTGCTACCCACCGCAATGTCTTGAGCCGCACGGGATGACCGAGCTCTTGGAACTAGTAACATGGGGGCCGATCCTACGGCGGCGGGATAGGAGGGGGTCGTGTAAGGTGAATTCCCGACTTCATCGTGCCGGTACTTGGTTTCTTGCAGCCAGTCATCTAACATACCGTGATACCGCGGGAAGAGGACGAGATCGGGAGCCGACCCCAAAGATGACCAAAGGACCGTTGATGTGGCTTACCCGTAAGGATAAGGCAACGCGGACAAGGCAACGCGGACGAGGCAACGCTAAAAAGGGGCCAGCCTTATGGCTCACCTCAAAGTTAGAGTTCAACGGAAGCAATCCTGATGTTCTGTTTGATCGGGTACCGAAGACACCTCGGCCAGCTTCCGTGCAGCTTTCGATCTATTCCACCACTCCCCTCTGCCGAAAGAGAGTGATGGGTTTTCATGTATGCCGCGCCGCTCGACCCGGTTGTCCGTCATGATCGAGATCCATGACATCCATCTCGTATCCATAGGGCTGAGGCGGGGTCAAGATGTTGACTTTGAGATACTAATGTTTATTAGCAACGACGACTCGTTCTGAGACCCTTCCTAGTCCGAATGGACTAGCTTTGCGAAATACAGCGCCTTGTTCGAACCCCAGACAAGCCACTCCGTGAATTTTGCAGTGAATAGCGACTCTAACATTCCAACCAAATGGTGGACCGCACAAGGTGAGTTTCAGGTCGACCGGGTGCCTGATGGTATTAGCAAGACTCGCCGAAAGATGCCTTGTATCATTTCGACGGTTCCTGTGCAACCAAGCCTCCTACGAACGGCGGTGGTCAACGGAGTCACGGGAACCCAGGTTCACACGATGAACTCCCGATCCGAACTACCAGATGGATCGATGCCTAGCTGATTCGTCTGAAGGGTGGTAACCGTCATAGGATTACGTAGAGCGTGGGGTTGCATATGGAGTCGAACTTGTGTCTTATCTTCCGTTAGTCGTCGTGGGATGCCGTGCCCTGTGGTCGGCGACAGCGAGGCTTTGCGGCCGGCACGGTGTGATAACCAGTCTCCGGGCGGAGTCGAAATAATGCACAAGGAGATATGCAGCCTGATCTTTCTCTTCTCGTCAGATTGGCTGATTAAACGCTAGGGCAGCATACGCGGCATGCAGTCTGCGAACCGGAGGACGATTCTGTCTTCCTGGAATCTGCCAGGCTAGTGAGAAGATGTGACGTCTTGATGGGGGAGGTATGTCTTGAAGCTTATTGCAATAAAAAATTAAGTGGGGAAAGCATATTGGATATCCTCCAGTGACTGCAGTACCCTGAGTTCTGTACCACCTGCTTCTTTGGACACGCAATGTGCGAAAGAGCAACTCGTAGCCTGCTGCTGATAGCATTGGGGGTGGTAAGAGAACGATGTAGACGCGGCAGGCTCGTTGAACTCTCCAACTCAGACCGATTCGGCTATGGTAGGCCAGGAACAGGATATTGTCGGCTTGGAAACTGAGACAGAGGATGAAAGATACAAGAGAACTTGATTCACTCAGTCGCTCAGCTCGAGGGTATTTGAGAGGCTTCTAAGCTCGGCGCGCTCTAATTATGATCTTGCTGTCTCGTGTTGCCTTGACGGCTGTTGCCTGATGGGCGCCTTTCTCATAGACTTGTGAGGGGCTGGAAAGGCGGGCAAAGTACGGAGTACTAAGGTTAGAAATGTCTTGAAACGTATTTCTTGGCACGGCCGAGGCTGCGTCTTCCAAGAGCTGACATACGACACACCATCGTGAAGGTTGCAGCCGTGTGAACGTACCGCTAAGGACCGGTTCTGACATCAAGAGAGGGCGAGGATAGTTAATGTTCACATGTGAAGATTTGTATCGGCGTGTTCGGATTACAATATAGATATAGGGTGCCTTCGAAGAAGGCTGAAGAAGGATGCGGAGGCGATTCATACAGGGAACTATCAAGACCTATGTTCCTCTTGAGCCTGATGATACCTGATAACGGGAATAAATACGCGGAAGAATGATGCAGCATCACGGCGTAGCAATTTCCTCGATGGCGACTCGCGAGAGGACGAAGTAGGACTGTTAAGGGCTCCCGATGAGTTCGTGCAAGATGAGCTATTGTTCTCATTAACGACGAAGAGAATAGAGTACTTGACATTTCGATAAGTTCATGTTGTAAAGCAGCCGGAGATTCACTCATCGGAAGATTAGATTGAGATGCAATGAAGCCTTTCCTCTTTGAATGGGAGCAATATCGTTGCAAGAGCTTGAAGCACGAGTACTGCGAGGACGTCTGCTTGTCATCGTTGGCTAAAAAGTGGACCCGGAAAGTGATACTAACCACTTAGGTTCGCGGCAAATCCTTACCGGTGTACGGAGTACGTACCTATCTTTGATGGACACTAAATGGCAGGCGCGTTTGCAGGCGCGTTTCCCTCAACTACCTGCCAACTGCTGCGTATAAGAATTAACCGTGCAACAACACATCACATCTCCTCGATTCCAGATAAGCGGCTACTCTAAAATTCACCCGTGGAACGACTTGGGAAGGATCGAAACTGGACAAGAAGGGAAAGCCTTTCCGCCGGCCTTGCCGTCAAAACCTTTCGGTCCATGTCGGTCTGAGGAATACGCCGTTGAGATTCCGGCAAGCGAGCAGGGGACCTCACGACGCCGACCGGCACTTCGGCGCAACCCAGCCGACGTGGTGTCATGTCGTCCTCACAACCCTTTCGGGAATCATCCCCTATCCCCGGCATCGACAGACGCAAATCTCAGTTCACCTTCAAACATTTGTCCCAACTAGCGACTTACAATACATCGTGCCCCTTACGAGTTATAGCCCACATTGACCTAGATGCTTTCTATGCACAATGCGAGATGGTTCGCTTGGGCGTGCCCAAGGACCAGCCTCTGGCCGTCCAGCAATGGTACGTGGCCTTTTCGTCTCATCGTTCTATCAACTACTTAACAAACTCAAGGCAAGGCTTGATTGCTGTCAACTATCCAGCACGTGAGCACGGCATCGGTCGTCATTGCACTTTGACGGATGCGAAGAAGTTGTGCCCTACCCTGGTTGCCCAGCATGTAGCAACTTGGCGAGAAGGCGACGACAAATGGGCATATCGCGATGATGCCGCTGCCAACATCCAGAGCGACAAAGTCTCGCTCGATCCGTACCGTCTTCAATGCAGAAAGATTTTGGCAATCATCAAGGAAAGCTTGCCCGCGGATCAGCAAAAGGTTGAAAAGGCCAGCATAGACGAGGTTTTTCTTGACCTCTCCGCACAGGTCCATGCAGTTCTCCTGGAACGCTTCCCCGAGTTGAGAAACCCACCGCCTTACGACGATCCGACGGAGAATCTTCCCGCCCCGTCCGTAGCAGCCCTGGATTGGCAAGCGGATGCCCTCATCGACCTGAATGAGGAGGAGGAGTCCGTGGATCCGGACTGGGACGACGTGGCGATCCTTATTGGGTCTGAGATTGTCCGCGATGTCCGACGACAGATCCTGGAGAAGTTACACTACACATGCTCCGGAGGTATTGCCAAAAATAAGCTGTTGAGCAAGTTGGGCTCCGGCCACAAGAAGCCCAACCAACAGACCGTCATTCGAAACCGAGCCGTAGCCCAATTCTTGTCAGGCTTCAAATTCACCAGGATACGCAATCTCGGGGGGAAGCTTGGCGAAACGGTGGTATCAACCTTTAACACTGATGTCGTCGACGAACTACTGGCCATCCCTCTGGACCAGATGAAAGCAAAACTAGGCCAGGACACCGGAAGCTGGGTTTTCAATACTATTCGTGGCATCGACACTAGTGATGTCAACTCCCGCACACAAATCAAGTCGATGCTATCGGCAAAATCGTTCCGGCCCTACATCAACACCCCGGAACAAGCCCATCGGTGGCTGAGGATCTTTGCCGCCGACATCTTCGCTCGCTTGGTTGAAGAGGGCGTTTTGGAGAACAGGCGCAGGCCGAGAACAATAAACTTGCACCACCGGCATGGCGGCCAGATGAAATCACGCCAAGGCCCAATACCTCAGGGCAAGGCGCTAGATGAGCAAGCCTTATTCGAACTTGCAAAGACCCTCTTGAACCAAATAATAGGGGAAGGCAACGTTTGGCCATGTGCCAACCTCAGCTTAAGTGTGGGCGGCTTCGAGGACGGCATCACAGGCAACATGGGCATTGGCGCTTTCTTGGTGAAAGGAGAAGAAGCCCAGTTACTAAGGCAGAGCACCCGCGAAGCAAGTGACCTGTCCAATCCTGAAGAAAAGCCGCCAAAGAAACGTCGGACGGAGGCAGGGGCGATCCATCGCTTCTTCACACGCAACGTTTCTGCTGACGAGGAACTGCCGTCCGACGGTGCATTCGCGACGAACGATATCAAACCCCGAGAAGAGACTAAGTCAGGTGAGCCTTCCACGGCTATCCCAGGTACGATTCTGGCGCACGAGGACGGCAACGGCGGCTTTCATCAGGTGCCAATCACGGCCCTCGTGTGCTCGCGGTGCAACACGGGGTTTGAAACGCCAGAAGAGCACCAGAGCCATGAGGATTGGCATTTTGCCAAAGATCTACAAGACCAAGAACGTGGCAAGCCCACACTTGCTCAGCATCCGTCTGCCACCCGCAGCTCCGGCCCAAAGACTCCAGGTACTTCGGCCAAGCGGGGGGGCCGCGGCGGCAAGCTCGAGCAGGGACAGAGCAGACTGAAGTTTGGATGAATCCTGATGATATGCCCGTCTCTACCAGCATCACGCCAAAAGTTTGTCGAGCGGGTCCTGCCGCCTGATACGCGACGAGACTTGGAAGTTGGTAAACTTTGACGCCCTGAGACCTGGTCCAAGGGTCACCGCAGTACAGGAGATTGACGGCGAAGCCCCCGACGAACCTGAGGAATGATCACTAATGGGCGTTTTCTTTCCAAATTTCAGCTTCACCGAGCGAATGATGAGGCGAGTCTTACACAAGGGTACCCACAGGGCAGGGACGACATGACTTCGGGGCCTGGTCTGGCTATCTGTTGTTGCCCAGTTGGGCACTCGGTATAACAACTTGGGAAGCAATCCTGTCTCACAGTAGACACAGTCGCGGCCCTGGGCGTTGCTTCCGGCCTTGCGCCGGGTTGCAGTCTATCGGAGGACGTGGTTATATGAGACATGAGGACGGATCAACTTGGCGAACCACAACGGCCTGACGGGACAGGGACATACATGCGGTTGAGCGTCTCCGCAGGCGCAAGCGACGAGTTGGATGGCTACATGTGGATCGAAACTACCCGCAAGTGTCGTCATTCCAATTCCCGCCTGCAGCCTTCCGCGACATATCCGGTTCCTCACGGCCCACGGGTTAAACCAATATTGGGAGCGTCAGGGGCAACGAGGCCGGCGAGTAAGGCTTCGGACACACGATTCACGAACTTGAATATGACCTCTTGAATAAGAAATCGGCACTCAACACGCTTGTGCTCTGGATGGAAGAGACCGGTGCACACTAGATCCCTGATTGAGGCCGGTTCCGTGATACTGTTGGATCGAGGTTTACGCATCGTTTTGGTTGCGTCTGGATTGACACAATCCGGATGACGTCTGCAAGTGATTGGTTGCTAATTAGGCATCTTTGGGCCAATGTGGGTTGGGCCACATTTTTGGCGCGAGGCATTGATACCCAACGTTGCCAACCACCACCTGGCCCCGACGCACCGTTACCAAATTCCCGACTAGTAACACTACTCTATATCCGTATCCGTACCAACCACACAAATCAGCGTTTGCGGGAAAAAAAAGCACGCACTCGCCTTGTCTTGAGCCGTGGACTATCGCGGACAGAATGGAGACTGGGAGAGGAAAAGAGACGGGGCATTCCCGGCAGTCGGAAGCGATAGGCCACCGCTTCGCAGCGATGCAAAGGGGCCACATCGCCGACCCCGAGTGGGTTCGCAGCAACGGCGAAGTCAATTTTTGATGAGGACACCGCCAGCAACCGCCGGACGATAAAGAGACAGGGCAAGCAACGGGGAGCTGCGCCGTCAAGTTGCGAAATGGCCGGCAGTGGAGGGCAAGGGTCCCAGGAAACGAACGTCCGTCGTCCCACGCTCCACAGCCACGGGGGTTTGATAGAAGTCGGCCGGGGAGCGGATGTCAGGACTGTCATTGAGGACGTGCTTCGAACAACTAGTTTTTGCGCCCTCAAAAGCCCGCCGGTTGGTCGCCGTCCGAGGCTGGGATATCCCGTCCTAGTAGGGTACCAACAGCTCGGTCAGTCAGACTTGAGGAAATTGAAAGGGACTGGAAGAAAAAAGTAAAAGACCCAGGCTTGCATCATCTAACCATTTTTGCGTCTAGCAAACTGACATAGGCAACGAGGCCATCGGGGGCTGGGGTTTGGCAAATGAAGTCGGCAAGAAAATGCAACTTTCAATACTGGCTCACGCGCTTGGTTCTCAAGTGCGCAGACTATGCGTGCACTTACCGACTGTGGCATGCCGTTGTCACTTACTTCTTTGCAGAATAAATTAGCTTTTGAAGTGCGAACGTTTCCCAGCTTGTTCAACGGGGATCGACACGGATTGCAATGTCAATGTGATCTCCCGTAGCATCCTATCCGCCTATTCCAAAGTTACACAGACACAGAGAGTACATACTTCTTCATTAGCCTCGGCAATCAGACTGCCGCTCAAGCAAATGGCCTAGCGGATGTTGAAAAGCGCCACTACGCCAAAGTAGTTAAACGTCTTCTCGATACATCCTTGACAAGGACAGCCCAAAACGCCATAGAACGACGGTCTAGAAGGGACTACCCATGAGCCACATCTTCTCCAAACTACTTCATCCCAAGCCCATGAATGCACTTCAGCCTCAGCTACACCAAATTCTCAAACAAGAATACTTGGGGCGGAAGGTCTGGATCCTTTTCGAACCCCCTATGAGGCACGCAACAGCACCGGACCTGACGATACCCGGACCTGGGAGAGGTGTCGGGCTCTATCACGGGCAACGGCGCATCTCACTTAGGGCGAAGACACCCTAAGGGACGGCTACAGACCACGAGAATTTACTTTGAGCTGTTGACGATCTTCTCGCGGTTTCGGCTCAACAGCGTCTCCCGCACACAAGTCTCTCTCGATTGAACCTCGAAATGCCTTGTCGCATTGGATGAGTTTCGACTTTTGGGGGGCGGAGGCAGGGACAAATAATACACGCACCATGGAGCCAAGCCCCCCGGTGCGACGAGATTCGAGCCTGTTGTGCTCCGTAACATGAAGGACAAACCTTCGCATTGGATCTCACCATAGCTCGCTATCATGCCGTCTGTCTCATCTCTACCCGTTTGGAGCTTGACACGACAGTGAGCCACATATAACGAGCGCTTGGCTGCTGCATCTTTCTGGCTGGGTAAATCAGTTACTGGTCAGCTTGAGAGCACGTACCAAGTTGGCCCGCCTCAGTTGCCTTTCGTTCGCCTTACGTGCGCCTATTTGTACAGCAACGAGGACAAAATGCAGGCAGAGGGCAGGCCTCAATATCCCAACGAATACCAACTCTGTGTACGGATACCAATAGGTGTGTGAGTGCGTGTGCGCCAACAGCCCTCGCATGTTTGCTTCTTCCCACAGACGCACATCCTGTACCTATCCAGACGTACTCACGCACGTCACCGTGGATGTCGGCTCAACGCTGTCCTAGGTGGTGGTCGTGCTGCGCGCTAAAACGGAACATCGAAAGCCCCGGACGGGACGACGTTTCCTGGGGCGCCCTGGACTTCCGTGAGTAAGATTTTTGTTGTTCAGAGTGCGCGCACGACGCAGGGAAGTTCCTCGGTATCCCTTTTGGGCTGCGCGACAAGTCAACCCAACCTCCCAACCTCTCATGAGCTGCAAGCCTGCACCTCATCCCGTCTCCATCCACTCAGAGCGGCCGCCACCCATTCTTCCCTGCTGCCGCCCAACCGCTCTCCGCCTCTCTGTCAATCTGTATCCGTACGGAGCATTTGTACCAGGTTTCTGCTTTTTGCTTTCCGTCCCGCCAGGTGGCTTTTACCGCCTCTGCTGGCTGGTCAGGTTTTCGCTGCGTATCCATCCGTACCTAGACTGAGGCTGGGAGGTATCCGTACTGGAGGTACAGCTCGAGATGTACAACTAGATACCTCTCATCCTCCCGCCGTCCGTCTTCCTCTCGGGAACTAGGCGGCGCAAGCTGGGCTAAGCAGGCTCTCATCGCTTGGCCAGCAAGAGGCTAGACTTGGGCCACACCATAGACGCAACACAACCCACCACTAGGCCACCCCGTCCTCGTACACTAAGGGGATCCAGTGGCATATTGGCCAGGTTGCCAGGGTTTGCGTAGAGCGCGAGGGAAAATCCGCACGGGACTGTCAGCCAACAACGTGGTGCCAGCACGCCCTGTGGTTTCCTTGTCTGGTCGGTCCCGAGCCTTCTCTACTGGATGGACGGAGCAGAAGGAGAAGGCCTCCCATCCTACCTCATCGTCTCACGGGGTGTGAGGAAGCGAGATGGAAGTAGAGAGAGAGAGAGAGAGAGAGAGAGAGAGAGAGAGAGAGAGAGGGAGACAAGCCATACACAATACACAGTAGAGGCAGAGGGTGTGGGTGTCGTGTGAGTGTAGTCCATAGGCTTAGGTCATTCGAATTGCCTACCTGAGGCTACCTTACCTTACCTTACCTTACATAGGTACGTTCACGGTTCAGGTCGCTACCACCAACAGCAGTGAGGTAAGGTAAGGTACAAGGGCAGTACTCGATACCAAGTACACCTCACGCCTCAACGGCTCAGAACCGCAGTAAAAAAGGGAGGACGAGGGGTGTTGGTGACCAGTCACAGGCTGGCCTCACTGACCACACTTGGTCACTGGACGCAGAACCCAGTGGTTGACTGGTCCACGTCGGTGACTTCACTTACCGCTGCCCGCTAGGTCCCGGTTTTTCCTACCAGAAGCCCCCACCCCCAAGAGAAGAGCCAGACTCTGGCCTGTTCCTTTTCTGCGCCCACCACCCACTCCCTGCCCGCTTTTGCCTTCCCATTCTTCCTCTTTTTCTTCCCGCCATCTTGACAATCCCATTTCTTGCTTTCCTCCCCTCCTCCTCCTTCTCTTTTTTTCCTGCCTCTTGCTCTCTCTCTCTCTCTCTCACCTTCACGTCGCCTCGCCTCGCTCGACCCTTCCTCTCGACCGGTTATCCTCCTCCTACTCAGACCACCCCCGCTTTCAACCGTCAACATGTCGCGATCCTCCCGTGGCCCCCCTCCGTCGGCTTCGTCTGCCGCTCAGAGCGGACGCTCTAACGAGTACTTCGTTCCGAGAGATGGAATTGATCGCGAGGTCATCACCGCCGATATTTGCCGCTACCTCGGCAACGACGCCCTCGTGCGCCCGGGTCACTACGAGAACCCCCAGACCGGACAAGTCTCCCAGGGTTACTACATCACCGCCTACCGAAACCTAACAACAGTGAGTGGCTTTGGTCCGCTGTCGTCGCGCTTCTCCGACCATCATACTGATATATCGCCTCCGTAGGCCATGATCGACGACTTGAAGGCCGATTCTGCGCGATGGGAGGCAGAGAGGCGGCAACAGGCCGCCCGGAACAGTTCAGGAGGTACATTTGCCTCAATAGACGCGACGGCTCTGTTGTCGAGACGTTCTAACTCCCCTACAGCAGGGTACCGCCAGTCGGAGACTCACTCCGCACGCCAACACTATGGTCCCACGGATTCCACTGGCTACCCGGACGTAGGACGTGATTCCTATGAAAGCACCCCTAGGTACCCCGGATCTCAAGCCCCAGGATACTCAGGGAACTCTGCCCAGGGCTATTCTGGATCTACCCCTTCCTACCAACAGCAGCCTCCTTCTTCTTACTCAAGTGGTGGGTATCCCTACTCTGGACAGCCGGACCCAAGAGCCGACCCCAGATACGCTGGACAAGGTCAAATGGGACAAGGATACGGTGAACCCCCGTACATTGCCACGGCCGCAAACATGGCGGCGCGAAGCAACTACCCCGCCGACCCCTACGGCGCAGGACAGCCCTCTCGGACTCCTACATCGATGGCACCTCCTCAAGGAGGCCCGGCTTACCCTTCCGGATCACAGGTTCCGGCAGGATATCCCACAGGTTACTACCCGCCCTCGACATCGGCCTCGTACGGTTCCACACCGGTGGCTTCTGATCCGTTGTACGGACGCGGTGCGTATACAGCTTTGTACCCCGACCCTACCTTTTCGACCTAATCTAATTATGTAGCGTCCCCAGCAGGTGGTGTTGCTCACCCGTCTCTCTCTGGCCAAGGATCACAGTATGATAAGCCCCCTGCACCCCGTGGTTCTGCTCCTCCTTCGAGTTCCAAAGCTCAGACGACAAGTAGTGGATCATCGCACTCCCGCCGCATCGAACGGGATTCCGACAGGCATCACCAATCCGACCGCCATCGCCCCCCGCGTCGCTAATACGTTACCTTCACTGGAATTTACTGTAGCCACTCCGACTGCACAGGACGCCCGTCCTGTGAGTCGCTGTCATGAACTTGATCCTAATGATCTCAGGTCTTGGACCCGTTTCCGGTGTCGGCTTCCTTATCATTTGTTTCTCCTGGATAGACCCTTTTCCTGGACTCGAGGTGTGGTATCCACCTCGTGAGTTGCAAGTATGCATCTCGCACTCTCTCCGTTGTCTGGCTTTGCTGGCGTTTTGGCTCTGCGCGGCCTCGGAGCTTCCCTGGCTCTACATACATTCCTGGACCGTTACGTCTCGAGTTCTATTACATCCTGCTCGGATCTCACCTGGACTTGACCTGGATTTCACCAAGAATGGATTCTGCCGCGCATACCCCTGGACGTTTTACGACTGCATATATGGATGGGCTTACGATTTTTGCTATTCGATCAACCTTTTCTTTTCAGCAACTATGACTTGCTACCTACCACGTGTTTATGGCCCGGAACCCAGGAACGGAAAAGGACGTACTTTCTTGAACCGAGTCGACTTTGACGACTCAAACGGACCACCTTGCTGTCTGGAGCCGTCCTGACGGTGGATGTAATGTCATTTTACTCTTCTCCTGGTCTGGGTTTCATTCTTCCTACTTGGACTTTCGGAGTTCGGGGTCATCATGGTGTTTCCTTATAGAATGGGTGACGACGGCATCTGGACAGCAAGGTGGAGTTCACGGACTGCGCTTTTTTGAACAACCTCGAAAGGACACTCTTGCAACTTCCCTCATAGGGATCTGGGACACTCGTGATTGAGGACTCTCATTTACCTAACGTCACAGCCATCCAACCGGACTTGTTGCAACGCAAACTACTCCCCCACTGGAAAGAAACTACTGGCCATTTGCAAACCTGGATCTGCTCTAAAGCACTCGCACCGCACCAAGGACTTCATTCCACATTTTGGAGATGCCGGATCAAAGCTTCATGGACCAGCCTGTGGCAGTACCACCCATCGGACAGTGGCCGTGGACAAGAAAGGCCTTGACCCCCACAACCGAGACTCCCAAACCCTTTTGGATCTCGCGTCAGCTCATTGAGCTCAAACAAGAAATTACTGGGAGGAGATACATCTCCAACGTGGGTGAGTTCTACGTGGTCTGGCCTGCCCACCGTACCGATACAACGGTCAAGATATTCCATCGATCATGAGAGGCCGTTGCCGGTCAATATACCTTGGCACCAGACAACATCCGTTGCTTTTTGGATGCATGTTGCGATCATCAATGCAGCCTGCCATGGGACACGAGTCTGGCGGTTCATGGTACCATTACCCACTGTGACCTGAAAATGAGGCATGGTGAGGTTCACTAGCGCCAGGCTAGGCACATGATACAAAAGACTCAGCCCTACTCTCTTGGACTACTTTCCCTGGATTGCGGCTGCCCAGCCTTGTGGAATACTTCCTGGATCTCGTGGAGCCTTCCCGGCAGCTCTTCCGGAACAGCTCGTTAGTCACCACTATTTCTATTCGTTGTGTTTTCTTCGCATCGTGGAACCATATCTATCCAAGCCGGGACATCGAACGCGGGAACTAACACGCTCGTCGCAGGCCACTTCACAGGGAACAAGCACACAAAGTTATGGCCAGGATGGATGTAGTGGCTCAATTGAGCGGACTTGATGTATTGCATATATCGGCGATTGTTTATGTTTGGACCTTTCTGGACAGTTTTGGAGTTGTGGTGACATTTACCGGATTTATCTTATGCGTTTTTATCGATGTATCTGGCGTTTGGGCATAGGGTAACCAGCGGTTATCGGCTATTGAATGATGACTAAGTCTCTGTAATGAATTGAACGTTTCTGGATTCTCTCTGATCCGTCATACCTACCATGGTCATTTTCTCGTCATTAGTCACCTTGTAGACGCGTCTTGATACTCTGCAGGTCGCATCTGGACAGCCTTGCCTAGCATCACCCCAGTCCTGGGTGATGTCACCCTGCCCACCCTCCCTCTCTCCCTCCCCCCTCGACGATGTAAGGTTCGTTCATCGCCACTGCTGACGAGATGTGTGTTGCTCGTGTCGTGTGCGTGGTCTGAAGCTTAAGCGTCAGGCACCTACCCACCCATCCATCCTCTTGGGACCGATTTGATTTTCATGTCGGGGAAAAAGGATTGGGTGAATGGCGCGGAGGGGGGCCCCTCTGGTGATAGAGTTTGGACTGGGATGGGGTGTATCCAGGGAGAAGGTTTGTGAGTTGATTGGGGGTTTCGACGTGGTGGCAGTTGGTGAGGTAGTCGTACAGACGTGGAGAGAGATCTTGACATGGACATTGAGCGGGTTGCTTGGGTTTCTGTGGTCGTCTTGGATGGGTTTAGTGGTTCATTTGTTGTGTGTGGATGTATATCATATTGTATGTTTTGACCACTATTCAACTGATGGATGTTGGGATGTACGAACAACATGGTGAGGCCAGGTTCGACGCCATGGGGAGGGTATGCTGGACATTAAATGGGTTTCCTTTGGGAGTGTTCATTGCCTTTTTGTTGGTGGGTAGCGAGGATGAAGAAAGATGAGAAGCAGATGAACTGTTGCCGTTCTGACCCCCGGGTCTGAATTTCCCCCCCAAGGTCTGAACTCCAGATCTGGGGAGGAGAATCCGGTTCATTGCCCTGCCAAGATTGATCGGATCGAGGCCTGGTGTTTTTCTTTGCCACCGTTCTCTCTGTTTACGCATGTTGATAAAGTTTATCTCTGGAGGAGCACAACCCCAATTCTTCTCCATGGTGTTTGCCATGACTTGTTCATTCCCTCATCCCATTTTCCGCATGCTGTTTAGCGGAGATTCGGCACCACCTCCTTTTTGAATATGTTTTGAAAGGACAGATATATAGGATGAAATTTAGGGATGGACTAGGGATGATGGGCATAGCAGCTGGGTTCCTGAGGTACATCAAGGGGAGATATTCACGTATCTTGTGAAGGATGAGAAGGTATCATGGTGACTTTGAGAATCTGATGGTTTACCTCGAAAGCAGGTGCCAATAATTAGTAGATGCTATGAGTGCGTTATCAAATGTTTAAAGCCATGCGGCCGAAGAGTGGCTGGCCTCTATTAATGTAGCCTTCAGAAGGGACATGTGTAGGCGTAGTGATGCTCTAGTGAAGTTGCTGATCATCCTGCTGTTGCCGGGGGGAGCGTATCTCTATGCGATCTGGCATAGAGGAGAAGGGGGACCATCGGTGCCGATTTCCGAGCGCAATCGATTCATGCTTAACTACGGTGGGATGGAGGAGGAGGAGGCTCTCACGTAGTACCTAGGGGTTCTTGACGTTGAAATTTGAAAGTTACGGCGATGAACCTTGTTCCTGGAGGCTTAGAAGGGAAAAGGGGTCGAATGGATATTGATCAGCTTTTTCTTTCCTTTCACTTTAGAGATCAACCTGAGATCTTGCCGGCAATGACCTTGGAGTTACCGGCTCTTGGAATCGTCATCCATTGAATACTGACTTACTATATGTAGTCTTGTCTGAAAAATGAACAGTATAGTATGGACGTAGCAGAGCCCAGGAAGTGGGATGAAGCAACATTTTGCATCCCAGATACAGACAAAGGCTTAATGGATAAGGAAGCTAAACAGTTGTATAGATCATGGGGCACGATGGAGAGCTTTGTTGTTGAAGCGCATAAGAATCGGGGGACATTTGAGGTTGAGGTCGGGTTTTGATGGAGGCGGACTCGCACCCCGAGACTCCCGGCGTTTTTTTGCGGGGCGGCGCGCATGCCAAAAGAGAAGGGATCGTGGCCTTATCTCGAATTACCATCTAGACGCGGTTGACGCCAATGAAAACCACATCATTTTTTCAACAGTTCTTACTTGGAGTCACGGTGTATAGGGGCAAATAGACAAAGGAGCAAAGAGAAAAAAAAAAAAAAAAAAGGAGATTTGGTAGAGTTTGCGGACCAGCATAAAGGGGCTTGTTGACCTCACCTGAATACGGAAAGGACTCGAGCGATCAATGAAAATGGAACGGGCGAAGGTGAAAAGGTACCGGTAGGGTTTTTGATATGGAGCTTTCTCCCGGCGATTGCGCTCCGGTGAAGTGGGAACTTAGCCCACACCGAGGACGGGGTGACCAGGCCAGTTGACACGGGGATTTGCTATGGAGGGGTCAAAGACGGGCCCCCCTGGGGAAATTTCGGTTCATCAAGGCTGAGGACTTGGAGATTCACGGGTACAAGCGGAAGTCTGGACATATATGTGTCATACCAGAGAGCGTCTCAAAGTCTGCTGTTATCCACGTCTGCCATAGAGTTGAATCTGAGTTGACAGGAATGATGGTGGCAGACTGCCCTGGGGATGGGATTGAGGGGGAGGGGGGGGAAAACGAGGGACGACGGGGACGAGGAGGGGTCTGGAAGGCGCCGACCTACCCTTTGGGTTGACAGGCACGACAGGCACGACAGGCACCCACGCGGTTTGCAAAAAAAAAAAAAAGACGTTTACCTGATTTCCCCCGTACTAACTACCCTCTTTTTACTTACCTATACTTAACTAATCTTTTTTTAAACCTATTAATTTTATACTTTTTAACTGGTTTTTCTAAGAATTATGAATAATTTAAAATGTCTTAACTAAGTTTTAGAATTTTAGTAAATATTCTAAGTATTTAGATCTTTTCTTTTCTTAAGAATTCTTAATAATTATTTAATAAATATATATAATATTGTTCTCATCAAGTTAAAAGCGAGGTTAAAGAGCTCATAAAAGACATATATTTATAGCTCCTATAATTAGTAATGAATTAATAAATAAAATTGATATCTGTATAATTATTAAAAATAATTAATCTTAAGAGAAAAATCATAAGATAATAGATAAACATTATATAGTTAACTATATATATTTATTAAATATAATAAAATTAATTAGAATTATGTTAATTATTATTTATGAAAGTGGTATAATTCGATAGTTGATGGTGGGTAAATTAAGGTGTGCGTCTTTTTTTGTAAACCGCGTGGCACCGTGGGACGGGCGGTGAAAAAAAAACCCCCCAGCAGGTGCAGGGGGGGGCTTCTGTCGGTAGTGGGGTTCCTGACAATGGCCGGGGCAAAAGATGAACCAATAACAAGACTGCATTGACGCCTCTGGCTGCCCTGATGCCATACCGCTTTCAGGGCGAGTGGAGGCGGTGGGCGGCGCACTTTTGCGTTTGCTTGCCTTTTGCTTCCTTTTCTGCCGACAAAAAAAAAAACATTGTTCGTTGCCAGCACCTCGGCTTAGGTAATGGTCTAAGTAGTGTCTGAGGGGCACAACGTACCTACGGAACGCACTCCTAGACTGTTAGTTCTTCTGCTCCCGTGGGGACACCTCGTGGTACCTCACTTGGCGACATCCAGTTGCGACAATCAAGAAGGGAGCAAACATTCTCCAGCAACCCAAGGCACAAGTTGGTGAATGTGGGTAAAGCTGAGCTACTGTACGAATACCTACACACCTAATAAAGGTCCAGCACGAATAAGTTGGGTGGGAAGGAGGGCAGTGTGAGGGTAGCATCAACCCATTCCGTGGATTTCGTGTTAGCAGCCGGTCTCCTGCTTGCTTGGACTTGCAAAGGACGATATTCCCACACAGACACACACCTTTTCCTGCCGCTCCCTATTTCCCTGAGACTCGGTAGCAATCCCCATGGGATCTTGTTCTAAAGAGGAAAAATGGGAAAATACCAAAACAAGCAACAGCACGGTATCGTGACACGAGGGTTTACTGGTCTTGGGATGATGGGTGAGGAGTATCGTCTCATCCAACCCCCCCGACGTCTCTTGTCGTGCGTGATGAGAGCATTGCCAGATGGCATCCATCGCCTTGAACTGTTAGGTTGGTTCATGTTTAGACGGCACAATAGTGACACAGCGCGAAGTGCCCTCTACGTCAACTATAGACACAGTGGGAGCGCATTGCGCGCTCTGAGGCCTGAGGTTGGGGATCCTGAATCCGTCGCAACCATGAGAATAGAGGTTCACGGTCCACCGCATTCCAGCCTAGCCGTGACTGTCATTGCCGTCTGACACCATCAAGGCGAAAGGAAAATAAAGGGTCAGTATTGCTTTTTGGGAAGTAACCCAGAAAGGTGGAAGTCATCAGGCAGAAAACCTGGCAATGCCTTAACAGACTCTTTCCCCGTAGGCAGGCACCAACTTGCCGCATTACAAAGTTGGAGAGACTTTCAGTACAGGAGGCATTGTCCATTGTTGTGATCTTTCCGAGCTGGAGAAACCCGCCGGTAGCCAATCATCTCGAGCGTCTACACCTTGGACTTGTAGGTACCTTTCGAAGCCGCGCCGTCTCATCAGACACGTACATCAGACACACACACAGACATTTCTTTCTTCCCAAGACAGAACAACAGACAGACAGACAGAAAGCCAAAAGTCAAAGACAAACAAACAGCTACAAACTCGCCCGAGTCTTCATTCCCTGCCCGCCTTAGGTTAGTTACCTGAGTTAAGGTAGCCCGCCCCTGCCCAGAAGAAGCCAATCCGACGCCTTCGCACCAACAACAACCCGCTACACGTCAGGCCAGAACAGGTAAGCTCATTCAATGCCTTAGCAATACCGTATGGAACTTGAAAGCATCCAGCAGTACGGAGTACTTGTCTCTACCCCAAGATCCCGGTGCGACACGAGGTACCCAGCCAAGCCTAAGGTAGCCGGTGGAAGGTACCTCTGGACTTTGGTTCCTGTCCCCTTCTTTCCTTTCCCTTTTCCTACTAGACCCTTCATTACTCCCCTACCCCCTACCACATACATTTCAGCCAACTTTCCTTACCGTCCGTCCAGTCAGTCAGTCATTCAGCACCTACTCACCTCAGACCGTCGACCCTTGCGTTTTTGGCTTCCCGTGGTTCCTTGACCTGACTTACCTAGCCTTCATTCGCACGCAGCAAGCCCAGCCCAGCCCAGCCCAGCGAGCGCACACGCAACACGCAGTACCTTACGCAGTACGCAGCAGCCCAGTACATACCTTAACGCAGCGACGCCCACACCCACACCGCACCGCACACACGCACGCACACTTCCACTTCCAGTACCTTACGCCCACACACGCCGTACCGTACCGCCGTCGCCGTGGCATGCCCCGCCATTTCGAGGCAACACAGTCGACCCGCCCAAAATTTTGTCTTCACCACCCGCACCGCTTTCCTTCCTCTCAACTCCTATCCCGCCTTCGCCTCGACATCACCCCGTCAATTCACCCAAGATGGACACCACGGCGATTCGAGGCCTGCTCGCGGCCAGTTTGGACCCCGATGCCGACACGAGACGGCGGGCTGAGATTCAGCTGAAGCAGGTATGAACACGAGAAACTTGTCTCTTTTTGCCTTTCCCACCCGTCCTCTCCCGCTTTCGCTTCCCAATGCCCCCTTCTCGTGTCCTGAGAGATCCCACCACCCCTCCCCCACGAATGGCCCCTCCATGACTGCGCCAGGGACGATCCGCACTACATCGCACCGCACGCACATATACAGACGTATACAACATGGACGAGATGCATACCTATCGGCAACACACGTCTTTGCACCGTCGCGGGCCTGTTGCCCGCTCCAGATGGCCGGCACCGGGTCTCACGGGGCATAGTCACGGAGTGACCCTTGATGTTGGATTTGCTGGCTAACCTATTTTTTCTCCTGTCACCTAGATCGAAGAGCACCCGGGGTTTATGGACGTTCTCCTCGAGGTCCTTCAGAACGAGCAAGACAACAGTGTGCGACTATCAAGTACGTGGACGCCTCCTCTCGAATCCCGTTGCCCCCCTACCCAACCTTGCTCCCGTATGGCTTCACCCAGCCAAGCAGATATACTAAACGGTCCCTCCTCTTAGCCGTTATCTATATCAAGAACCGCGTAAATCGCGGATGGGAAAAGTCGGACCACAACCCGAATGACACACCAATCGCCGAAGATGAGAAGGCGCGCTTCCGCGACCGCCTGTTGCCCATCATGGCCGCCTCTCAGGGGCTGGTCCGGCAACAGTTGATCCCCGTCCTTCAGCGCATCCTGCATTTCGATTTCCCCGAGAAGTGGCCCAACTTCATGGACTACACCATGCAGCTCCTGAACACGAACGATGCCGCCTCCGTTTTGGCTGGTCTGCAATGTCTTCTCGCCATCTGCCGCGCCTACCGCTTCAAGTCTTCGGACGGCGACAACAGAGTCCACTTCGACAAGATTATCGAGGCCAGCTTCCCCAGACTGTTGGCTATCTGCAACGAGCTCATCGCGCAAGAGAGCGATGAGGCTGGCGAGATGCTTCACTTGGCCCTCAAGGCTTACAAGCACGCGACCTGGGTAAATACAAAGACCTTTTGTTGTGTCTGGCTTTGTATCATTTCGGCTGACACAGTCCTAGCTCGAACTTTCTGCGTTCCTTCGCGCCCAGCAAACCAACTTTGGCTGGTGCACCGTTTTCCTCCAGACCGTCTCAAAGACTATTCCTGCCAGCGCCATGGCCGACGATTCATACGAGCGTGAAAAGCACCACTGGTGGAAGGCTAAGAAGTGGGCGTACTTCAACTTGAACAGGCTGTTCATCAGGTAATATTTGGCTCACAATTCTTTTAATACGCCAAGGGCTGGCTAACATCGTAATAGACACGGCAACCCCCAATCTGTCACCAACACAAAGGACGAGGACGCCGTTCGTTTTGCCAAGGAGTTCTCCGCCACGATTGCGCCCGAGATCCTCAAGCACTACTTGGCCGAGATCGAGAAATGGGTTGCGAAGACGGCCTGGCTCAGCAGACCCTGTCTGTCATACACTTTGGTTTTCCTCGACGAGTCGGTACGCCCCAAGGAGATGTGGAACCACCTGAAGCCTCACCTGCAGAACCTGGTGATGCACTTCGTATTCCCCGTTCTTTGCCTGTCCGAGGAGGATATCGAGAAGTTCGAGGACGAGCCCGATGAATACCTCCACAGGAAGCTCAACTTTTACGAAGAGGCCTCGGCCCCCGATGTTGCGGCAACCAACTTCCTCGTCGGCCTGACGAAGAACCGAAGAAAGCAGACGTTTGAGATCCTCAAGTTTGTCAACGCGGTGGTCAACGAGTACGAGCAGGCGCCGGAGGACAAGAAGAACCACATCGCCAAGGAGGGTGCTCTGAGAATGATTGGCACGTTGGCGCCGGTCATCCTGGGCAAGAAGAGCCCCATCGCCGACCAAGTCGAGTACTTCCTCGTCCGCTACGTTTTCCCCGAATTCACGAGCCAGCAGGGATATCTGCGCGCGCGGGCTTGCGACACCATCGAGAAGTTCGAGCAGCTCAACTTCCAGGACCAGAACAACCTCCTCACCATCTACCGTCACATCCTCGACTGCATGGCAGACGTCGCGCTGCCTGTGCGTGTCACTGCCGCACTTGCCCTGCAGCCTCTTATTAGACACGACATCATTCGCACCAGCATGCAGCAGAGCATCCCTACCATCATGCAGCAGCTGCTCAAGCTTGCCAACGAGGCCGATATCGATGCCCTTGCCAACGTTATGGAGGATTTCGTCGAGGTCTTTGCCACCGAGCTGACGCCATTCGCTGTTGCCCTCAGCGAGCAGTTGAGAGACACCTACCTCCGTATCGTCCGTGAGGTTCTGGACAAGAACAAGGACAATGGTGAGGATGAGTTTGGCGACTACCTCGACGAGAAGAGCATCACTGCTCTCGGTGTCCTTCAAACCATTGGCACTCTCATTCTCACCCTCGAGAGCACTCCCGACGTTCTGCTTCACATTGAGGCTGTCCTCATGCCTGTCATTCAAGTCACTCTTGAGAACAAGCTGTACGACCTGTACAACGAAGTCTTCGAGATCATTGACAGCTGCACATTTGCTGCCAAGGGCATCTCCCCCACCATGTGGCAGGCTTTCGAGCTCATTCACGCCACCTTCAAGGCTGGCGCCGAGCTCTACCTGGAGGACATGCTGCCTGCTCTGGACAACTTCGTTCAGTACGGTGCTGGCCAGCTGGTGCAGAAGCCCGAGTACATTGAGGCTCTCTTCTCCATGATTCAAGATATGTTCAACGACAACAAGGTTGGAGGCGTCGACAGAATCTGTGCTTGCAAGTTGGCTGAGGCTATGATGCTGAACCTCCGTGGCAACATTGACAACTACGTCTTGCGTTTCATCGAGTTCGCCATGACTGTCCTCACTGCTCAGGATGTCAAGGTCAAGGCTTACAAGATCCACCTTATGGAGCTGGTCATCAACTCTATCCACTACAACCCCATTCTCACTCTCCACATCCTCGAGACTAAGGGCTGGACGAACCGATTCTTCAGCTTGTGGTTCGGTAGCATGTCCAACTTCACCAGGGTGCACGACAAGAAGCTTTGCATCGTCGCAATTGCGGCTCTGCTCAGCCTCAAGGCCGACCAGGTCCCTCAGAGCATTGCTGTCGGATGGCCTCGCTTGCTGCAGGGCGTAACCGAGTTGTTCAAGACGTTGCCTGCCGCTATGAAGAACCGCGAGGAGGCACTTCGGGATGACTACCACCTTGACGCAGGCACCTACGACTATGGCGAAGAGGATGAGTGGGCTGAGGATGAGGCCAACTGGAACGTCGAGGACGAGCCCGAGGAGGAGGAGACCAACGAAAGCCGCGATGAGAGCACCGCGTACCTCGAGTTCTTGAACGAGGAGGCGCAAAAGTTCAGCCGAGGCGTTGACGACATTGAGTCCGAGGACGACCTTGGAGAGGACAGCGTTCTGCTGGAGTCTCCCCTGGACAAGGTGGACCCCTACCAACTTTTCAGTGCGACTTTGATAAGTAAGTTCCAGACTTTGCCGTTTTGCTTGAACAGAGGCTAACCCCCGAGCAGAGATGGAAGAGGAGCAACCTCAATTCTACCAGTCCCTTGCGTCACATCTCACCGCCGAGGACCAGGCCGCCCTGCAGGGCGTCATGCAAAAGGCGACCGAGAACGCCCAGGCTGCCCAACTGGCTCTTGCTCAGCAACAAGGTGCCGCCCCTATCAACGGTAGCGCTAGCTAAGAGCCCTACCGAAGATTTCATCGATGACCGAGCCGGGCCCCTCATCCCGCTGTGAGGATCGTGTCAAGAGTATAGTGATCTTTGACCGCCCCAGCTCAGAACTTATGAGGGAGACGCGAGATGATCCGAAGAGCCACCGCCGCAATGCAAAGTCGGTGGATAAGGCTCGAAGCTGCCAACTGTCGATGTAGACGAGCGGCTGCAGGAAAGACTGACGAGGCAAAGATTTACGATTACCCCATTCCTAAAAGATTACAAGAGGTCCAAAAGGAAGAAGATCTTCAAGAGCATTAGAGCGTGCAAACGATGGCCGGAGGCCAGCTGGATATGAGAGGGAGATGTATGGAAAGACTGAGTGGGTCCCCCGCAAAAAAAAACACAGCCTCCCCTGTCGTCGGCAGTTGTGGAGGAGGGAGTAGGAAGGGGGGAAGACGGGACTTGTTGTTGTTTCTGCTCGGATTTTCAATGGGCGTCACAGAGGGTGTTCCGATTGTCGTCGTCATGGCCGTCTTTTTATTTTAAACCGGCGGCAGGCATAGCATCGTACGGGGGGCCCGCGTGTTGTGTGGATGTATAGCTCATGATGCCCCAGGTCGTAAGTAGTTAAAAATTCCCCCAAAACCCTCCAACAATTCAAAAATCATTTCAACACTTCTTGGTCCTTTGGGTCCTTGTTCTACTCGAGTGATAGGGACGTGAAGAATTGTTTATGACTGCTTAGAAGTTCCATGCCACATCCTGATTCCGAGTCCCTTCCTTCCGATGCCGCCCCGTTGCCTCGACGGATTGGCCCAAGCCAATGATACTGAAATGCACATGGCTTGTATGTTGAAGAAGGAGGGCTAGTGACACGACAGGGAAGACGGCGGCTTACCCATGTGGATCAAGATATCTTGCTCTTTTGGTAGCCAGGCCATGTCCGTGCCTGTCTACCCTTACATCCCGTCTAGGACTGTCGCTTTCTGCTGCGAGGTAGGTAGGCGGTCATGCAACTGATGAGGGTATGTTCATAGCGGCCCACCTTGCAAAGGTACGTGATTTACTTTTTTGTGTGGACATCGACCAACTCAACCTGTTGCGTCGGCTTGGGACAACATCACCAACCAACCAAGTGAGAAAAAAATGCAAAAATAAAAATACATGCAACACCAGGCATTCGCCAGTCGTCACCGACCTGACTACTACTCTGGCCCTCACTGGCTTGTCTATGGGAGAGCGGACGGGATCCCGAATTCTCCAGTGGGTATGGTCGCATGTGTTGGATAAGGTGGTGGGGGATGATTATGGAGGGAGAGGCGGCTGGGTAGGGATGTTTATGCCTCTGCTGGCCTGTCATCAATTGTGGGTTCCTTGAAAATCGAACATCAATCTGTATTGAATTTCTCTCTGAGCAAAGGGAAAAGAATCCGAATTGGTGGTGCGATGAAGTGAAGGGTGTCGGACAAAGACGTGAAGATAGGATATTCCACGTTATTAACTTGCGTGCCATCAAGTTAAAGCCGTCATACGCCTTTCAAACCTTGTCCCAAGGCCGTTTTGCACTTTGAGTAATAAGTGAGAACAGTCCGAATATATTATCGCTGTTGTCGTTGAACTTGCCTGGTAGTCAGTCGTACCAGTGTTCTGCCCACGATGAATGGCCCCCCTTTTCACCCTGGCCATGGGAGTAATAGGAAACCTTGCGAAGGGCGCGATACTTCTGAAGGAAATGACCTTGAAAAAATTCTTCCAACTACCAATCCTCAGAAGGTAAGATAGGAGGCCTTGAGACTGAGGGAACGGGCACCTTGGTCTTACTCAGGGTGCCAAGTCACTTTAGTGTGAAGTTTACCAAGTTTGAGAAGCAACTCAGTCGCTAATAACTTCCATGCGTCTCTACATCCAGATACCTCGAAGATACCGGATCCTATTTGAACCATAGCCCAAGAGAATTGCCCACAACTGATTGCCCTACAGTAGAAGGTTATAAATCCCCTCTGCCTCTCCGTCTTCTTCCGTCTCGCCAACTTTGCCTTCCAGCACAAGTCACACAAGCGAAAACAAGACTGACCACTCTCCCTCGCGGAAGGCACGTAAAAAGCTGGGTATAAATCACGATTCATTCTCGCTTCCCTCATCGAACGTGCCACCTTCCACACCAATAAAGTCAACCACGCTTGGGGTTCTACTTGCCTCATCATAATACTCTTACATTTACAGCTTAGAATCATTCAACAAGACGACAGGCACAGTTTCTGACGAACAACAAGTTTTGCGGCTTGATCGCTCGCGGCTCAACACGTCTTCGGCTACGCTCCATCTCTCTGGCACTCGGAACTGAGATCCTGCAAACTATCAACGCATCGAAGCGTGTTCCGGGAAATACCACACTACCTGCCATTTCCAAGATAGGAAGCCCCCGATTGCTATGATTCGAAATTGGTCCTTCCTAAAAGCTTTCGAAAGGCAAGCTGAGCCGGAAAACGCTCCTTCTTCTTCTTCTTCTTCTTCTTCTTCTTCAGGTTTCGGCCCTCCTCCTTCTGCCTTTTCTCGGCCTTCGAACGTTGCGACTTATCCATCCCCAATCCATCTTCCTCATCTAAACATGAGTACGTCAGCGCCTGCAGAGATGTCTTCCCAGCAGAGCCAGGCCAAACCGGTGACGCCGCCGACGACATTGACGGCACCTCCTCCGGTTGTGGGACCTTCGCCTTCAACTTCGTTCTTCGCGACTGCTGAATTTCAGGCAATCTCACCCTTGGCACCCGCTGTCAAGGGAACGCCGCAGCCGGCTGTCCCTTCCCAATCCGCTTCTGTTGACCAAGTGACAGCCAAACCAAGCAAGAGTGCTAACACCAACGACTCGCCTCGGGCGACTGCAACTTCACAGCAGCACCCTCCGGCACAAGTTCCTACTCAGAAGGAAGCGACTTCTTCCTTGAAGTCCGCCATGATGCCGGCAAATGGAAGACCCAAGCCATACAAGGGTGAGAAGTTCGATGGTTGGAAGAGATGGGCCAGGCGCCAGAAAGATCCCAGCTATGAACGCTACCCAGCCTCAAGCAAGGTTGTCGACACTCACATTTCCGCTGTCCTTTGGGACTCGGATAAGAAGAAGCCAAACGCACTCAGTGAGCAGAGAGCGTATGGCGACTTCATGAAGGACTGGAAGGCAACCCAGTACAAGCAACGGCCCCCTTCGGCGCCGCTGATGGAGTCGATCCGACTTATCAACAGTCTCAGACTACCGCAGGATATCGTCACCATGCTCGAGATTGCTGGCTGGGACGCGACCAAATGCTGCAATCCGACATTGCCACACTCTGAGAAGAAGAAGCAGCCTGCCAGAGGGTCGCCCAGTTTGAAGCGTTCCTCTGAGAAATTGGAATCCAAGTCGGATAACAATGCGGAGGTGGTTCTGGCTGAAGCCAAGCAGCAAAAGAGGGGATATCCCTTTGATAACGCGATCTCCTTGCTCGAGGATCCCGAAGATGAGGATGTTCAGCCCTCCGGTCAATCTACTCGGCAGGCTTCATCTTCTGCGGAAGCTGCAATCGCCAGTCCCAAGAAGGCCTTGCCGCTGCTAGCCACTTTACAGCCACCAAAGCCCCCCAGGGTCATTGCCAGCCAGAACGGGGAGTCAGCGGCCGAGTCGTCGGCCGGTCTTTATCTCCAAGGCATGCCCGATACCGAACCTGAACAGGCTTCAAAGATCGATGGCGTCGCCAAGTCCGCCGAACAGCTGACGAACGAGACGAAGTCAACTAAATCGATCAATCAAGACGTCAGACTCTTGTCCAACAAGCCCCAAAGTCCGTCATCGTCCTCCTCTAAGAGAGGGAAGCGAGTTTCTACGAAGGACCTTCGACGAGGCCTGCACAAAGTCAAGAAGCTGGCTGCTCTTTCGGGTAACCATACTACTCAACTTCAAGACCAAGGCGGTCAGCTCCTCGCCCAGACACAGAAACTCGACAACCTTGAGCGGGCTACTGGAGACCAGGCCAACAATATCTACAAACTCGCCATGGAATTGGAGGCGCACACAGCTTTCCTCAAGAAACAAAATTCCGCGATGACCCAGCTCCGCAACGACAACCAGGCCCTCCGTACATGTCTCCAGGACGTGCTCTTCCCCCTCGCCCGGGCTGCCAATGCCATGCAAAAGTCGACCAAGAAGGACAAGAGAACGCTCGAGTCGAATGCGAAGAGAGCCTATAAGGAATTGAAAGAGTTCGAGGCTGCGGGCAGGAACGCCGAGGCTGTGAAACGAGGTACCCGGAATCTCGGTCAGGTTCTGGGGGCTTCCCAGGGCGATAGAATGGAAGTGGATTGACAGCATCTTTGATTTGAGCTTGGACACGCTGGCGGAAACAACCTGGTGTCAAGGGAGGAGTGATTTTGCTGCGGGATGGATTTGAAGCATGGAGCGCATTTGGAGAGTGCCTCCTTACATGGGAGGGCGAACTATCACCATCATCTCTTTGGGTCATCAACAACATCTAAGTGAGGAGATATTTCCAATACCAGCGGGAGAGCTGAATTCAGCATTATAGATAAACCCGTACGCATCTCTGCTTTCTCGGTAAATCAAATACAGCGATTGATTACATGATTCGTATCCTCTCCTCCTTGCTCTGGGATCATAAGTCAGTGGAGTGACTGGCCGACGGCGTAACCAAAGCCAACGGGCCGATGAAGAGACCAAGGGCGACGAGGGCGGGGATACTTGCTTGGGAAGCCTTCACTCGCAAAGAAGACAGCACATACATCACAACGGCTGGGAACAAGTAGAATCGCGCATATCAACAAGACATAATTATGGGCCTTGGAAACGTTGAATTTTGAGTAGAGGTAAGTTTGAGGTAAGAACCAACCAAGCCTGACCTCTCGCCTTATGACAGCGATGAAAAAATAAAACCCAAGACTCCATGACAATGCAAGCTGGAAAAAAAAAAAGATTGAAAAGGCCATGGAGACGCATGCCAATTTCGCGCGCTCTCGCAACAGGCGGACAACCTCGCGATCGACCAAAATGAGCAACTTCAAGTAGACCTCTAACGCATGCGATGATGATTTCTGCGTTTGGGAACGTCGTACCCATCCTTCCGGGGATCATTCGTCAGAGAATGGAAGAACAAGATGCCAATGTTCCCGTCCATACTTTCTTCCACCCCTTCCACCCTTCGACAAACCTCCATTTGTCCCGCCCCCTATTCCGTTGGTCATCGCATCGACATCCGTCCCAACTCGAATGGCAGGCCAACACTACAGCTTTCATCGCATAATTCCACCTTGGTATTTTCAAAACAACCATAAACTTTCGTGACTCTGACATCATTTCGTTTCATCTTTCAGACAGAACCCCCTTCCGTAAACAAGCTTCTGGCTCACTGACAGCAAAACCAACATGGAAGCAAAAAAAATCGAATCAAAAAACAAAATCGCATTTCATTATTTTTTCCATGTATCGTAGAGTTCAGTTTTCCTCGTCATCTTCCTCAATCGGCGCCGGTGTCCGTCGCTCTGTACGTCTCTTGGGTCGTCGATGGCGTGAACTGCTAATGTTACTCGCCGAATCGTCGGGGGCCAGCTCAAAGTCGTCGCCTCCCCATTCGCTGTCGCTGTTGGCGTCATAGTCGCCTTGCGCCCAGCTGGGCCGCTCGTAGCCTGACGACTGTGAGTTGCCGGAGCTCGGATTAGGCAGGACATCGATCCGCCGGCGGCTTTGAAGGCTATGCATCAATCCTGCTCCGCGGTTGCGCAATCCCGTCCGGACAACTTCGGCCCTGAGGTGAAGGGCTTCGAACGCATCCTCCAACGCCTCCATACCCTGGTAGATTTCTCGCTCTACCTCTGCCAAGACGGCCATCTCCATCTCCTCGTCTCGTGATACTGCCTGCTTGTTGGCCGCCGCGGATGATGCATTGCTCACAAAGGACGCAGGGGTAGCGCCGCGTGAGTAGGCAGAGAATGGTGTAGTGTTGCGGGATGCCGAGAAGCCTGGAGTTCCTCGCACACTGGGGCTCATAGTCCCTGGCCGAGAGGGGTAGTAACCACTTGCAGGGGTGGCACCACGGGATTCGGCCGTGGGAGTGTCGTCGCCATCAGCCCCAGACCAGAGGAAGCCATCGAATCGTCCAGAAGTCAAGATCTCCCATTCTTGCGTGTTGATGTCGGACATTGTGACAAGGAGATCGTGGGTGTGGGGGTTCTTGACGAGATACATGGCAACCTCTGCGTCTCGGGGTACTTGTTGCAGTCTGTAAAGACGTTGTAGAGCCAAGCCGGCTCTGACAAGGAGATCTGGGCGGGCGCGATGCAATGGTGTAGGAGCCCTTGTCGCCGGCTTCGGGTGGTTAGAGCCAGCCAGAATCGCGTTAAAATACGGCTGATCCTCAGGGTCCATGTTTGTAAGGATGGCAAACGTGAGTGTCTCGTCGTCGACATCCTGAGGCGGCGGCGCGGTGGTCTCGCCGCAGGTGTTGAGCCACTTGTCCACGGCTCCCCTGACTTTCTTAGACTGTCTGAGGTAGTGCTCACGGAACTCCTCGGCAATATCAGGATCGATCTTGACTGGTGAGTCGGGCCGCGGTGGCAGCTCTGCTGACACTTCTGCGGCATTGGATCCCAAGCTGGCCAGGTCAAACGGCGGCCACTGTGGAAGATCAATGCGACCACTAACCCATTCGAGGACCTCTCCCCAGCCGAGGCCACGATGTTGAATATCGGGGCCTCTCTCACATACCACACAAGTGCATCCGTGCTCAGGAAGCTCTCTGGAAAAGACGTTTTCAAGGCGGTCTAGAAGACGGCGGGCTACTGATCGATGACCAGTTGCAACTGCTACGGAGCCGTTGCGGTTGAGAACCGAGTTATACTGGTCCAGGAGGTTGAAAAAGGGTGCGAATAGAGTCTGCGGGCCAACCAGGGGCGGGTTAGATGGCCGGGCGCCATTCTGGCGAGGCAGAACAGAGAGAAACGTTTTCGGAATAGACTGGATCAGGCCGCCGTTCTGTAAGAGGTAGTCCACCCGTGGTGCTTCCTGCACATCCAACGCTGGAGGTGGTGGCGGGGGAGGGGGAGGCCCCGTTGGAGGAGGCATATCAGTCATTGGAGTGGCCGATGGTGTGATGTCGTTCTCGGGGTAGACCTGTGGAGGAGGCCCCGGAGGCTTGTCGCTCATAGCGAAAGGCGGTGGGAATGGTGGTGCTTGCGTGGGGGTTCTAGGAGATGAGTCCTGCAGACTTTCTGGAGATGAGTCGCCATCGTGATACTCTGGGCGCCGGCTTTTCTTGCTCGAAGAGCTTCGCTTCGAGGAAGATCTGGAAGTGCTCGGCTTGATGTTCAAGCTTTCCTGCACACCGGGTGGAAACGCCGGCGACTTTACGTACGTTGCCTGACTGCTAGTCTTCGACTTGAAGCTCACCCGGGACTTATCGTCGGCTCTGGAGCCGGACCTCGACAGACCGCTGAGACGTGAGCTCGGCCTGTCGTCCCGATCTCTCTTGGATGTCTCACCACTCAGTCTCGAGCTCGAACGCTCCTCACGCACCTTCTTTGAGGACTCCTCGGGCGTGGCGGATCGTCTCTTGCCCGACAAGTCGGTCTCGGGCGGACTAGGCGGCCTCGACTCCTTCTTGGACGAACTTCTGCGCTGCTTCTCGGAGTGATCGACGCTCTGAGATCGCTTGAGCTCGCTGTCGCCCAGATCTGTGGCTTCGGGAGTGAACGGATCGGCCCTCCTCGTGGCGCCGACGCCTGATCCTGATACATCCTCGCGACTATTGCGGACGGCTTCCTTGCTGTGGGCCTTGCTGAAGGTCGGGTAGGGAAGGGAGATGCGGTCAGTCGACGCCGGACCAGTCAGCGAGGTCCGAGACATTTCGGGAATGAGGTCGGTCATGGAAGAGGAGCGATCGTGGGCGCGGTCTCTCTCTCGGTCGCGGTCTCGTTCTTCGCGGGTGCGGTGACGGCGGTGGGAGTGGGAATGGAGATCACTGCCGAGGCCGCTGCCGTCGGCGATTTTCGATTTTGAGGAGCGGGAGCTCACGCGGTGGGATCGGTGTTCCCTGTCTCCCTTTTCTCTGTCGGTCCTGCTGCTGCGCTCTGATTTGCTTCGGGAGGCCTTCTTCTCGGTCTTTTCACCCTTCTCGGCCTCCTTGCGCGGGCGCATGTCCCCAAAGTCGGGGAGGGGGATTACTCGGCCATCAGCGTCGACATCGACCTCGACGTCACGATCTTGGGAGGACATGGCGGAGCATGGGTGCGTAGCCCGAGAGAGCTAGGCGAGTTGCTGTGCTGCGGGGATTTCTTCGAGCCGTAAGGTAGTAGAGAGGTTGACAGTGACGGTGACGGGGTCGGGTCGAAATGCCGTCGGCGCAGCGAGTAAAAGGCAAAGCACTGTGGTAGTGAGCGACAGCGCAGCTTGCCAAAGAGGGTGGGTAGGAAGGTTTCTGTTCGCCAAAAAGGCAAAGCGGACCGTCGTTCGAGGTTCAGGGTGGAATGGTTCAGTGTTTGAGTTCTTCGTTCTTCGTTCTTCGTTCTTCGTTGTCGAGAAAGCCTGGCGGGAAGAAGGAAGAGGGAACCGAAGCAGGCAGGACCTGGTCTGGGGTTTTGCTCACCGACCCTCGTCGTCTTGAGCAAGAGGGCGGGAGTTGTCACAAAACTGGGGAATTTCTGGAAAAATGCGCACCCCTGACTTGGACCGAACGGTAAGGTGGCGGGGGAAGAATCCGTTTGGCCCGCCGTTTGCTGCGTCTAATGTTTGGAGCGTCACGAATGGGGTTTAACTTTTCGAGTTGTCGTAGTTGTCGTCTTCGTCGGGTCGTGGGAAAATGGGAAATGATGCAAGAAGGACGAGAGAAGTAAGTGACGAGACGGAAGATGGATGCCCCCAACCGAGGGAGTGAATGAGTGAGGTGCACCTTCACAGTCATGGGCAGGCCAAGGCCAGGCGGGAGGGATGAGTCTAAGGTAGTGTACAGAGTAGGTACTCCGTACAGGTGTGTGGGAGACGGGAGTGGAAAGACGGGCGGTTGCAAGCAGTTGACGAGCAACGCAGCCGAATGTGATTCGATCAGAGGGGGAGCACCACCCCTGTAAGGCGTTGGAGGGAACTAACTGGGCGGGTTGGTTGGCACGTTGGTACTTTGGGTACAGGTATCCGTAGGCTGGCTGGCTGGGCGGCCCACACTTGAGAGGCAGGTACCTTTCCACCGTCTTTACCCTACCTTAGGTAGGGAGTACTGCATCTATGGATATTGGATCCGTACGCTACCGCTTCTTGCGTGCCTCACAGAGTAAAAGCAAAGGAGGGGGTGGAGAAGAATAACGGGGAAATAGATGTCCAGGGAAGGCTGGCGAAGAGTGAATCAGAGCAGGCGGTGACACATGTCCTTCTGCAACGCATTATTCAGTACGGATGTCTAGACGGAAGTGTTGATTGAATGAGTGATTTGGTGAGAGAGAGGAGCACGACGAGGTAGACCTGTGGCCAGAACCTGACGTGGCACCGGGCTGAGTTGCAACGCAGTTGCGCAATGATACCGTGGGAAGTCCCTTGGGATCCACAACGGGCACTGCCAGAAGCTCGGGCCACACCCACCACCACACATCCTGCCGTCAGACAACGTTTCTTCACACGGTGTACAGCAAGCGTGTGAAACGGTTTAAAAAAAAAAAAAAAACCACCGTTTCAAAAGCTAGCGAGAGCTTGATATCGCACGGTGTGACATCCTCTTCAATTTCGCACCATCAGCTCCCAAGGATTTTTAAACACCGGACATGATCTGCCTACCTTACTTTAGCACCTTGAATACATAGACCAGCACGTTCCTCAAGGATTTTGGCGTCGCGCCTGACGTGCCTGGCTCATCCAGACTAGATAAACCAAAGGCGGCTGCACTGTCTCGGGCCAAGCACTGCTCGAATGTCCAACCACTCTCTCTACCTAAGTCGCCCGTCATACATAATCTCGGATAACCTCGAGCAAGAATGGTCAAAACGGGACCCTATCAACCGATTTTGTCTCGAGGCACCTCGCCTTCCTCCCGTCATGACTGTCTCTCGCTTCGCATTTCGAAAAGGCAAACGATCAAGTTCATAGTACGGGTACAAAAAGCCGCAGTCGCAGTCACAGTGCCCCCCCCCCATGAGAGAGACAAAACTGCCTCACATTGAAATGCCCATGTCTCACGTACCTGACTAGACCTACACATGTAGATACTTCCTGACCTTACATTTGGCACCAACACATGATGCACGCACTAGGTAGGTTCGCTACACTTCCCATCAAATAAACTCGACGAACCAACCTCACCTCCAAACACCCCATCTTACACACTCTCAAGTACCTACCTACAGTACAGAGTGAAATACCTTACTTCCCAAAATAAACCCATCCTGGCCCAACCTTACCCCTCCCATCTTGAACCCTCCAATCTAATCCACCTCGACCATGTGTTGATACCCTCCCCCTTGCCCCGAATGCGCGCGAACCCGGCCGTCCATCGGGCACCAACAAAACGAACCGCTGCCAATCACCGCCCCGCCCAGCGCTAAGCGCCCGGGCCATGCATCTCGTGCGCACCACCATCATTATCAACCAACCCACCATCACCTGTATTGTATGCCATTATCCGAGGGTTGTTCGAAGTCCTAGGTAAGGTAAAGTACAACCACTGGTCAAAAGTCTGGTCACACCGTTAAGGACCTACCACCAAAACCCCGAAAGCTCAAGATAAGCTTATTATTTATATTTTCATAAATAGTCTATTATCGCCTATATATACTACAATATCGGGATAATATATGCTCGTAACACATATTTATCGTTAAAAACGGGGACCTTTTTTGGTGGTGGCTTAATGGTGTGACCAGACTTTTGACTAGGCATTGTAGGTGTAAGTAGCTACTTGATCTCGACTGATTGTGTTTCCTGTAAGCATATCTCATCTGCAACCATCACGTTGGATATTTCCTCGTTTCACCACCACAGCTATCTGGTATCGATCCCACGGAGCAGTATCATTCCAATGTCGTTCCATTCCATTCAGCTATACTTCGGAGAACAGTGCTATCCAAAAGACACAGATAACCCCTACACCCCCTAGCCAACTATATGATGCTATGTAAAACCATCTCTTGTGTAAAATAACTCGTAAAAATCATCAAACAACTTTTCTTATCCCAAGGTTGTCTTTGAAGGTCTCAACTCCGATATATATATCCATCCACCCGAATTTTTTTGCGCTTTGAGAAGAGGGGGTCTACGCGCATTTACGCTCTATGCCGTATAAATCACAACTTATATCGCTCTGTAAAATGTCTGTAAGAGTAAGAAAAACATTTACAAACGGTCCAGGAGACCCTGACTCTCGAGGAGCAGGACAATCTGGTGGACAATGGAGCGGACCGTCTGCTGCTCGAGGTTGACGACGAGGTCAGCCTTGGCGGGCGCCTCGTACGGGTCGTCGACACCGGTGAAGCCCTTGATGTCGCCGTTGCGCGCCTTGGCGTAGATGCCGCGCTTGTCCGTCTTCTCGGCGTACTCGAGCGGGGTAGCGACGTGCACGAGGAAGAAGGGGCCGGCCTTCTCGACCAGCTCGCGAGCCTTTTGGCGGGCCTCGTCGAACGGAGCGATGGGGGCGGCGATGACGGCGGCGCCGGCGCGGGTGAGCTCCGAGGCGACGAAGGCGATGCGGCCGACGTTCTTGTCGCGGTCCTCGCGGCTGAAGCCGAGCTCGGAGGAGAGCTCGTGGCGGACCGTCTCGCCGAGGAGGAGCGAGACGGAGCGGCCGCCACCCTGGTTAAGGGTGACCTGGAGAGCCTTTGCGATCTGGTCCTTTCCGCTGTTGAGCAGGCCGGTGAGGAAGATGGTGAAACCCTTTTGGGCGGGGAGGGGGTTCTGCTCGCGCAGGACCTTGACGACCTCGGGGTAGGAGAACCACGCGGGGATCTCCTTGCCGGTCTTGAGGCGGTTGCGGAGCTCAGTGCCGGAGATGTTGGCGGTGTGGGTGCCGGGGGCGATCTCGTTGGCGGGCTGGTACTCGTCGCGGTCGGGGATGTAAATCATCTCCTGGAACTCGACCATGGTGATGCCGAGCTCGTCAGAGTACTTCTGAACGGCGACCTGGGCGTCGTACGGGCCGTAGTGGTCCTTGCCGTTCTTGTTCTTGCCGGGGCCGGCGTGGTCGCGGCCGACAATGAAGTGCGTGGCGCCGTGGTTCTTGCGGATGATGGCGTGCCAGATGGCCTCGCGGGGGCCACCCATGCGCATGGCCAGGGGCAGCAGGGCCAGGGCGGCCATGCCGTTGGGGTATCTAGGGAGGAGGGCCTTGTAGACACGAACACGGGTGAAGTGGTCAATGTCACCGGGCTTGGTCATGCCGACGACGGGGTGGATGAGGACGTTGGCTTGTTGGGAGCGGGCGGCGCGGACAGTGAGCTCTCTGTGAGCGCGGTGCATGGGGTTGCGAGTCTGGAAAGCGACGACCTTGTTCCAGCCGAGCTTCTCGAAGTGCTGTCTCAACTCGGCGGGAGTGACTTTGGGTACTCGTTAGTCGCGATATTCTGGGCTTGCCACCTTGGTGCGAATCAAGGGCTCGATAGACTTACATCTGAGGTCGAGGAAGTCGTAGTGGGCAAGACGCTGGATAGCCTCGAGCTTACCACCAACGTAGAAGTCGCTGGTGTTGTTGAAGAGGTGCTTCACACCGGGGTGGGTGTCGTCATCGCTGCCAAAGACCTCAATGGCCTCCTTGACTCTAGAGAAACACGTCAGTTCAGGCCAATTCCCAGTAGACATGTTAAAACCTACCTGTCGGGCTTGTAGACATCCTCAACAGTGAGGATAGCCAGGTTGCGGTCGTCTCTGAGGTCGCGGAGGGTGATGCGCGCACCGGGCTTGATGGAGAGGGTGTCGATCTGCTGCTGGGAGACATCGAGGGTGATGGGCATGGAGAAGAGGTTGCCATCAGCGAGACGGTTGTCCTTGACGACTCTGCACCAAGCATGTTAGGAACCAGTATCTTATCAGGAATTTTTTTATTCGCGTCTTCAACGTACCCATTATAGTCCTTCTCGGTCATGAAACCTGTAGAGATGCCACCACAGTCAGTCCCGCTGTTCTCGGGCGAGCAACGTAATCGTGGGGAACTTTGCCCCTCCAAAGAAAAATCATGGCGGGGTCGCTTCCGCAACGCAACCCCACCACCGTCGTCGCGCAACGGATGCAGGAGGGGGGCCAGCCGCCGCCGCCGCCGCCGCCGCCGCCGCAGCAGCAGCAGCCAGCAGGAAGCAGTTGCAGCCCGGACAGTGAACTCGACGTACCTTCGAGGGGAGAGAAGCCACCGTTGAGAATCAGCTCGAGATCGCAGAGGTGGCGCTCGGTCAACAGGAGGGAAGGGAGCTTGTCGGCCTCAGCAAGAAGCTCAGACTGGCGCGGCGCATCGCGCAAGAAAAGGTCCTTGAGGACACCGCCGTGGGGAGAGTTGGCCATTGTGTATTTCTTTGGAGGAAGCGCGAAGCTTTGAAATAGGGAGGGTGTTGTATGGGATTTGTCAAGAGACACACTCTAAACAACGTTCAGAGAGGGAGAGAGGGAACACACAACGAATTGAGCCGGGAGCTTCTCGTTGTAAAGAGAATATTGGGTATAAAGAGGTAGATGGGAGGGGATTCACGGATGAAGTAGAAGAAACAGGAGAACAAGCGGGAGAGAGAGTCTGCCGAGGAGATGGGCGAGGGTAAAGGTGTCTTTTATTTTCCTCAGACACACGGACAGACAGACAGACAGAGAGACAAAGTGAGAGAATTGTTGCTCGTTCCCGGCGTCAAATCGGCCTTGCGTGTGTTGCTGAGGTGCGCTGCTGGTGCTGTACGGATACCCCGTTGTCCAAGGTAAAAATTGGAGGCTGTTTAGTTCAAATGACGTGATCGCTACCTTGCACATGTACCTCCCTTGGCGGCATGCCATGTACTCTTAATTACCAATGTTGGCTCTTTGTAGAGGTGTCAGCCACGACTAAGTCATGTTCGCCACGATAAGTTACCGTAAGGTCCCATCCTATCCCATCCCATTCCGTCCGAAAAGAGACTTGGTCGCGGTGCGTAGCCGCGGAAAAAGTCTGCTTTTCTCCATGCTGTTGCATGTCTGACCCGGAGACTGACCCATGGGAGATCCATGAAGCCGTGGGGTCGCTGTTTTGCAATGTCGCGGCTCGGTGTTCCGGCATCTTTTGGCGTCGGGACGGGTATTGGTAATATGGTAGCCTGATAGAACACCTCAACCTAGCCTGAACACCGCATCTTCAGGTTACGTCGAGGAGGAAGCAGAGGCTCCTTGAAACAGCGTAGGAGCCTGCGATATCAGCGCAACGAGTTCTCCATCAAGGGTCCCGGTCGATAAGGTAGTTTGGCGCAATGAAGAATGCCAATCCAAAATACCCCGCCAAATGTGGCTTGATAACCCCCCGATATCAATCATCAGGGACCCTGCGCCACGTTCTACCCTCGTCCCGACTCCCGAAAACGCGCAATTGCAGGACAATTTTGTGCCAAAAGCTGTAGTACAAGCTGCAGAGACGTTGTCAAAGTTGCAATTCCTGCCTCATCTGGCGTGCTGGCGCCGAGCCTCTTGGCTGTAGGCTAGACACTTGTAACCTCGACTTGGGAAGCCCGCCAACGGAAGGGCTGAGAATATCAAGCGTCTTCCGCCCTTGGTCAGTCTTGGCGCCCTATCGAGTTCCAAGACTCATAAGATATGGCAATTCCGTATTCCGAACGACCATGATGACCTCTTGCGCGCCATTCAGATTATCACGATGGCGATATGTCGCTCTTCGCAGGACTTCCAGCGTATGTCTTGGCACAGATCGTTCCAGACTATGGGCCGTTCCACGTGTTACAGAACAGTGTGCTGAACAGTTCAACGTGGACCCGATCCTTTGGATAGGCTTTTGACAGCAGCTTATCTGAAATCTTGTAGATCTCGTCCAAGAATCTCGTGTCTCAACTTTGGCCGTTTCGATCTCTTTGCTACGAAGTGCAATCGGTCAGCTCGGTGAGGGTGGTGGGGTAGCCCCGACGTCCGCGTCGATCGGCTGCGCGGTTGTCGGTAGCCGGCCCCCGACTGCCGGCTGCGGGGTTAGCCCGATGTCGCTTGACACACCGAGATCCCTTGCTCCAGTTCTTTTCTCTATGCCGTGGACATTGATGACATTCCGTGTCCACTCCTTGGCCGCCATTCTCCAC
This sequence comes from Colletotrichum phormii, assembly GCF_030913505.1. Classification (NCBI taxonomy): domain Eukaryota; kingdom Fungi; phylum Ascomycota; class Sordariomycetes; order Glomerellales; family Glomerellaceae; genus Colletotrichum; species Colletotrichum phormii. The sequence continues at coordinate 1,686,851 of NW_026851445.1, read as the reverse complement.
CACCAGCCAAGTTCCCGAGACTAAGTTCCTGAAGATCTATAGCTACGGACCTTCATTGGCTCTTCACTATGGTGGGTATTCTTCTTCGCGGAATCTTGTCTCCATGGAGTTTCGCCCACTCAATTCCACAATACCGAGCGTAGATCATCGAGAAGTGAAAATTCGGAACTCCTATGACGCCAGAGGTAAGATCAAGGCTTGTTTCGTAAGGCTGCGCTGTCTAGCTTGCCCCTTTAGGGAAAATTCTGTTTGAAAATTCTCGCAATCTGTCAACTTTTCTTATGGAAGGACTTGTCTGGTTGGACGAATGCAACTGTCTGTACACAGACTTGCGCCATTTGCACTCCTCCGTGTTTAGCCATCGGAACCTTTCAACCTTGACTGTTGCACTTGCAAGCCTTTCAAACGGACAGAACGCTCTTGGGTGTTGCGTCAAACTCCCTTTTGACGAGTTGCAACCCACAACGCAAAGGCCCTTACACAGAGGACTCTTGCGCCCACGCGATAATCACCACCTTCAGACACATCATCAGGTTCAAATGCTTGAAGTTTGAGGAGATCTTGCATGCCGAGAACATGCTCTTCGTCCTCCAGAACCGAAACTTCACCAAACCAGGGACAGCCGAGCTTCCTCGCTTCCTTTGATGCCTTGCCATCTCTAACTTTTGGTAGTCACGTCGTTGTTCAAGATCAAACCATGCTTGACTATGACTAGATTACGCTTTGCCGGAGCGTTCATACGTAGTCCGATAGCATTGCCGAGACTTCTCTGGTACCTAGCACAAACTTATAGCGTTACTACTTTCTCGAAAGCGAGCGGTGCAGTCTCGTCTAAAGACCGTTGGTTATTGTAGTTTCAACGAAGGCCGATGGCATCTGGGCTCGTATGCTTCCGATGATTTCGAAATGCATCCCACCTGACGATGAAGTCCAATATCAATGTCTGTCTCCATGGGTCCAAGAGTGGAACGGGGACCTACTATGCAGCTAGTCACATCTGGTAGGGAATTTCTCTCCCTAGTTTGTGAGAGGATTCCTGTCATTGAAACAAGGTGAAGCAGAGCAAGTAGGCACTTGACCCAATCTGCGGCTCTGCCTCATTCTATTTGAACGATATTAATATGGCCATTGGACCCAACGGGCACTAGCCGTGTTGGTAATGGATACAGTGCAGCTCTCGAACAAAACATTCTGCTCGCCAGAGTTCACAAGTCGCCTAGCGGTCATACGAGCTCGAGCTAGCAATCGCGAGAACGACGTACCTCAGCCTCTTCTTATGATTTCAAAGAGACAGAGAAGGAAGCCTATGGCGGACTAATAATTGTTGGGCGACTCGACCGTATTTTAGACTTGATACTCGTCCAAATACTCTTCGAACAATTCGAGAGCCGGCTAAGCGAATATCCACCTTCTTTGTATGGTATGTGTGTTGTCGCAAAGTGATGAAGTCATAGTTTCGCGCCGTCTCTTCGCGAAGTTGACATGCCTGTGTCTTAAAGCCAGCGCTAGGCAAACGGAGTGTTGCTAAGCAGGGTTCTTGGTGACAGAGAACTCAGCCTGTGCCAGCATTCCTCGACCGTGAATCTCGATGCCAACTTCTTTTCTACCGAAGGAGTTCGTGGCGGAAACGGTGAATTGACTGGACCTGTCCATTCCTTTGAGCCGTATCGACGCTGCAAGCCGTCTGGGTTCGAGGCGGCTCTAGGGCAAGCCGCCCCGAAAGTCTACACCTAGACGCTTCAGAATGTAGCCAGACCTCGTGGCAGAAGTGCTCCTGACCAATGGTGATGCAGCACGAGGGAGATGGAGTCAAGTTGCAGACCAGTGGTCGGGAGATGGACACGCAGATCTGCGGTGAGTGTTAGCTTAAAAACGTTTGGCAGCAAGGGAATAGGGTATCCCGGCTCGTTTGGGAGAGGAAAGGCTTGGATTGGCGGGATTGGGTGCTGGGCATCGTTGGCAGTCTTCCCGGGTGGCTGGGGATGGACGTCGAGTGGAATGGGTTTCCCGCCGTGGTGGAGCAAGATGGGGTCTTGTTTCTCGAATGGCGAAGGCAACGGTTGAGAATTCGGGAGACGCTGCTCCCGCCCAATAGTTCTTAATGTCTTGCTCTTGACGAGTACTCCGTACTCGAAACGGATCTTCGTTGGCAACGGAGCGGGTAGTACTCCATGCCCATGAATAATGGCAAAGTTGGCGCGCCTGTGCACGTGTATTCGCAGTGTGCCTGGCACTCCGGAACAAGGCGGCAACGACGGGTACGGATCGTCTTGGACGCCGAGACTTCGGGACGCCGCAAGCTGTGTTTAAATCGGTAGTGTTCCGGCTCAGCGGCAATGAATAGCTCGCCATTGACGATTCGGGTGGCTGGTTTCAGACCAGTCAAGAGGCTTGAGACCAAATTGAACTGCCTATTTATGTAATAACACAAATATGTGGGTGACGGAATGATCCTACCCAACGTGTTCAAGTCGATGATGGATGCAAAGTTGGCTTGGGGTCAAGCAGAGGTTCTAAGTAGGAATGAAGAATCAGTATCCGTATATTGACAACCTAGAGAGAGAAGGTAAGTATGGACCAGGGCATGGGGGTACTCTGAAGAGAACTCCCTTAAGCAAGCTGGACTCCTTACGGAGCAAAACAAGAGTCCGATGCAAATTCGGTCTTTCGATGATTGATGGCTGGAGGACGGAAGCGAGACAAGATCACGGTGCCGCCGAAGCATGGGCCAACGGCCAGGTTGAGCTCTTCCCTTTGCAGTAGTCTGGTACGTACCGCTCTGCCCAGAACAGCAAGTTGCTTTACCCTACCTTACCTTAGGTAAGGTTAAGATAGGTATCATTTACTAGGACAAAGGCGGCTAAAGTACGGTAGAAATATACACAGATTCTATGAGGTCGATTATCTTAGCGGTCCGACCGATCCGAAGAGGCTTTTCCACAGGGAACATACCTTACCGACTTTCCAAGAATTGTTCTCGACGTGCCTGAATGTGAGGGTTGCACCAAGTATCATCGCCTGATTATTACGCCCAGGTACCTAATGCACCCGCTATGTATGCCTGATTCCCGACGAAGCTGAGCTGGTGCATGGGAATTCTAGGTATCTTAGCACTGAGTGACCTGGCCCACTGGATTCGACGTCAGTGTTATCTCCAGAATACGTGTATCCGTAGTGCAGTGAAGCAGGTGGGGAACATGGTGCCGCCTGGTAGGAATCGGTACATACCTATGTTGTCGCTGTTTGTGCGGAGAGTGACATGTGTCATTGGGAATTGTGCTTCCAACCTTGTTTTTCTGCCCGAGTGCTGCAGCAACTAGGTACGGATGCTGCCGCCATCGTCTTCTCAGGTTCGTTTTACTCGCACACGTTTTCTTTGCGTGCCCGACTAATACTCGGTCATGATACCTTAGCTCGAAATGAATGGCTTGGAATGCCTCACAGGTTCCAATCGTTTGCAACGCCCAATGCTAGTGGCCAGAGTTACCAGAGCAAGTTGGCATTCGTACCGCTTAAAACAGTGAGCACCGTGTGTGCTGATGCCATCCATGATCCCGGCGCCATTACCCCTGCCCCCGTATCCCGGTTTCGACCAGTTTCCGGCAGGTCAAGCTGCAAAGGAAAACGGCCAAAAAGCACCAGTCTGCACCACCCACCCGCTCTCCATTTGCCCTTGTCCGTCGACGGTTTGCCGGTTCCAGGCCAGGGCCCATGACATGGCATTCCAAAACAGACATCTCGTTCAGGTATTTCTACACTATGGACACACTAAATGCTAGGTAACTTAGGTGTGTGTGTGTGTGTGTGTGTGTGTGTGTGTGGTGAGGTGGATAAGGTAACCTACCTAGTAGTAAGGTAAGAAGGTAAGGTAGGTACCTACCTCTGTTACCGCCCGCCCAGGCAGGTACCGCTGTAGAATCATCATATGAATACGAGATGTCCCTTCCTCATCCTTCCTCACCATCAACTCTCGTCCATTCATTCACCCATGTCTGCGGCCTGCCTGTGCCTCTCTTCTCCAGGCTCTCCTCTCCTCTCCTCTGGTCCTACGGATACCTACTCCTGCCTCTTCCATTCCCGTCAGCTTCTTCCCCAGACTATTCGTATCCCGTTCTGGACCCTGGCCTGATCCTGATCCCGCCTTCGCCTTGTCCTAACCGACCCGGTTCGAGCAGCCGCCGTCTGCAAGTGTCCGCTGTCGCGCCCGATTCACCACGGCGGATACAACTGCAGTCTGCAGCTTACTGGAGTTTGACTTCCCTGTTTGGCTGAATCACACCCAAAATCCAGAATCACACCAACCGCCCTGCCGGTCCGCTCATCCTTGCCGTCGGTTCTGCGCCGATTTGGGGACAATCTTGAATATCAAAGACAACACCCCTGCAAGTCGACTATTATCTTGCACTTGCCTCCCGCCACTACGGACCCTTGTCGCCCCTACCTTGCCGCTCTTCTCCTGAGGCTTTTCTACGCGCGCCGTCAAAACAACATCGATTAATCCAACAACAACAATTTCTCCAGCAATCCTCACGACGACTTGGCCCCATTACTCCTTTGTGCCGTTGCCCCAGCAGAATATTGCTTCGACCTCACGCAGAAACGTACTAGTCGCTCAACATCCTAGTCGAACCATCCCAAACAGCTCCATCTCGTCTCGGACAGGACCCTGAGCTCTCCACCATTCATCAAGGCACTTTCCGCTGCTTCGGGAAGCCCACCTACGATCTTCCGTGTCCTCCGAGCCACCTCCAAACTTCGACCCAGCCAAGGCATGCGACACCACTGAATACCTACATGTCTTTTGCCATTGCTTCTCAGCACTTGGTTCGATTTAATCCAGACATCACCGCTCCAGCTACGACATAACCAGCTTTCACCGTCTCTGTCTGCACACCCATCAGCATCCTTCGGGCATCCAAGCCCAGGAGTTCCTGAATCCTCCGGTCGCTCCTTTGCGCGCCCACCGCCCACGATGACCCGATTCGGAGGCTCGACCTCGCTCGCCGCGACCCTGATTGTCCTGTTCATGTTCATTGCTACGGCTTTGGCAGCCACGGAGACTGTCTATATCACCGGCTCAGACAAAGATGGCAACAGCAAGCAGCTTGCGGTCAATCGCAATCCGGGCCTATTTACTGGCGATTTTGGCGACTGTTTGGGAGGACAAAGTTTATTCAACATTACAAAATTCGATGCTGCCTACTACGCCGACAACATGACCGTACAGTTCCACCTGGACGGTACCACCAATATTAGGAACGAATCATTGATGAGTAAGTTCAACCGAATCTGAACTTCTACCCATGTACTAATTACACTGCAGTGCACATCAATGTCGAAGCTTGTAAGCTGCAATCACAACTTGGGACGAACCGGTACGCAGAGATGGGGTATGCTGACTTGTGGCAGATGGCGAGACAAGATTCGAGATGAACTTTAACCCCTGCATGACCAACATCGCTAGGTGCGTCCTAGTCTTTACGCCTCTCAAGGCGGTTTGCTAACTTCCCGCAGTCTGTGCCCTCTCAACGCCAGCAACCCCATTACTGCATTTGCAGAGTTCAGACTCACACCTGCTCAGATCGACGGCATTCCATCAATCGCCCTCGATATCCCCGATTTCGAAGGTTCTGCGCGCATTCAGATCTTTGCAAACTCTAGTCAGACGCAGATAGGATGTTTCCAAGCCGTCATGCGGAACGGCAACAGCTTTTCCCATCCAGCCGCGATTTCGTCGATACTGGGCGTGTTCACACTCGCCGCTATCCTGGCTTCTGCGGCAACCGCCATGTATGGTGTTAGCGTGCCTCATATCCGGACACACTATGCCCATTCTCTGTCAGTCCTGGTCATCTTCGAGACCTATCAGACCGTCTTTTTCTCAGGTGCCTTGTCCGTCGACTGGCCTAGCGTCCTGCCCGCCTGGTGGAGCAACTTCGGATGGGCCGCCGGCATGATATACAGCGAGAAAGTAATCAATTCGATTGATGGTTTCGCCGGCGTGACTGGTAATGCCAGTCAGGTAGGCGGTGCAGGATCGGCCGTGATTAACACTGGGGGTGGTCTCGTTCAGCAAATCTATGGCCGCTCGCTCGACACTTTCTCGACGTCTAGCGATGGAGTGTCCGTTCCGAATCTTGTGCAGCGAGCGACCAGGGCCTACAACACAAGCAATCCATACGAATACTATTGGGCGGGAAACCCCGTCGCTCCGGGCATGCCTACGCCAGGCAAGTGGATTGGATTCGCCGGAGACCTTTCTGCTCTCGGCATACCGGCCGCCGATGCTTTCACCCTCGGTCTCATCTGGTGGTTAGTGGCCATTGGACTGGTTGCCGTCTCCATCGTTGCGTTCAAGTTCATACTCGACTTGCTTGTTCGGGTAAAGCTGATCAAGCAGGATCGCTTCTTATATTTCCGCAACCACTTGGGCGGATACCTGGCAGTCGGAGTTCTGCGCACGCTGCTCGTTTCGTTCTCCTCCCTGATGACCCTGGCGCTATTCCAGTTCAACATTCGCGCGCCAGCCGGCCCAACAGCTATCGCGGCGATCATCTTCATCCTTTTGCTCATTGGCGTTGGCGGGCTTGTTGCCTACGCTTGTTTCTTCCGTCTCCGACTCGGCAAGTATGAAATGGGCCCCGATACGATCATGTTTGAACAGGGAAAGCTCTTTGGCTCCATACCAGCGGTTGCAACAACGCGTGCTAGCGATATTGGAGAAAAGGAAACTACCGCCAAACGCTATGGATCGATGCCGTTCTTCAAGATTCGATTCATTGACGACGACCCCAACCGGACAACGGTCCACCAAGACGAGGTTTACATCAAGCGTTTTGGATGGCTGTCGGCTCGTTACCGCAGGACCAGATGGTGGTTCTTTGCCTGCTGGCTCAGCTACCAGTTCATCCGGGCTTGCTTTATCGGCGGCGGAGCGCGAAGCCCCCTGGCACAAGTTTACGGATTATTTGTTTTCGAGATCATCGCTTTCATTGTCTTTGTTAAACTTAACCCCTTAGAGGGCCAGAGAAACACTTCCGTGGCAATCTGGATGCTGGGCATTACAAAGATTGTCACTTCAGGTTTCTCTATTGCCTTCTTGCCCGCATTCGCCATTGGTCGCATCCTCTCGACTGTTTTCGGCATTATCATCATTGTCGTCCAAGGTTTCCTTATTGTTGCGGTCCTAATTCTCGTTGTACTGGGCGTCATTTCATCATGGATGTCGCTCCACCGAAATCGCGAACAGTTCCCCGAAGCGCTGGACGGAATCCGCATCAGATACTACGAACATATCCAGGCTAGAGCCACTGACCTCCCGCCGCCACCGAAACCAGAGCCGAAGGTCGAAGAGCCTCAAGAGCCACCGCAGCCTTACTTCTCAGTCAACAGCGTTCGCCGGACTCGCAAGATTGAGGACGATGACGAGGAAGACAAGGTTGGAGATATCATTCGGCCAGCCAACGCTTCGGTGGTAAAGTTCGCCCCGGGTACTACTACCACCCGACGAACCCGGACAGATAGTGTCAGCTCGCGATACTCTGTTGGTAGCTTGCCGCGCCGCGCCAAAGCGCATCGCACCTCATGGAGTTCGGCTGATTTTGCTGAATGGGATGCCAACAATAATGCGGACCGGCCCGCATCATCGCTTGCACACCGTAGCAGTTTCGGTCATCAGCGCAATGGCTCATTGAGACAGGTGTCACACTCTGGATCGCAGCCCGACCTCGGACGCTCCGTCAACAACTCGCCAGCGCCTGCAAGATCCGTATCGATGACGAACAACGAGTTACGCCGTCTCATGACTCCCACCGAAGAACTTCCAGAGGAGAGTGTAATGACGCCCGGAAGCATGGTCGAGCCTGAGACCAGCACCAAACCTAATGATACCGCCATTTCCCCCATCCACGAGAAAGACGAGCATGAGGCCAGGGAGGGGAATGTCTTTCCTGTTGAGGAAAAGATCCAGAAGTCTTGAGCTGCTATCAGGAACATGAGAAACAACATGGTTTCGCAACCATGCCGCATCAGAACTTGACACAACAAGCGCCTCGATTTCGATAATACGTCGATATTGGTTTCCTTGCTGTGGAATTACACTGCATAGACGGTCAACACGTTTGACCTTTACGAACTTTCATGAGAAACGATTACTGGGCGTTAGCGGGAATGCTCATTTGAAAAAGAAGAAGAAGAAAAAGAAGAAACCCCATCTTTGTAATGGCACTAATATGTGGAGGACAGGCCGGCCGGCTGTTGCTCACATTTTGGAACGTGCACATATTTGTGCGGCCTCTGGATGAGCCGCAGTACATGGATACACACTTATAAATGCAAGAAAGTGGCTGGCTCCTAGCATAGAGATTGAGTTGAAAGGTAGACCTAGAAAACAGTATAAAGTCTTCCCTTACACACAGTCGTCTTAAACATGACGTGAGGTATTCTATTTTGTTCAAGATGTCTCAAGTACTCTCTGCAGATCTCGGTCTAGTTTCTAGATTGATGATCCGGGGGGGGAAAGGGTGGCCAGCAGGCTGCTATAAACCTCGAAGGCTTGGTATTGTTTATCTTCGTAAGCTGTATTTTTCTTCCCTTTTCTTTCTCTTTCTTCGTCCCAGCTTCAACGCCGCCACCAGAATGATAGTTTTATGTCCCAAGGTGGCAAATATACAGTGGAGGTTTGGGTGCTGTGGCGGTGAGCTGTGGTCTTTTGAGTCTCATGCTCTACGGGATTCATGCAAAAGATGGGATGAGTGTTGCAGAGTTGGGGCAATGGTGGTGAGTGGGATTTCGGGCTGGTGGAAAGTTGTGGCTGGTGGTTTGGGGAGGGTAAGGTATGGGTATCACATGGAGGATGTAGCTTTCTTTCCGTTTTTAGGATGGGATTTCGAGTGATGAAGTGGGAATCGGGTTGTTTGGGGTTTGCCAGGAAGGGTTATTATTTCGGTTTTCTCTTGCGTAGGGGGCGAGGTATGGTACCTGGAGGCGGTTCGCGCAATGCAGATGGAATGACTCTGGTGTAGGCGCAAGTCATACAGCTTTACACACCTCTATAGAGCACTAGGGAAAAGGCAGAATGAGTATCATACCTCAAGTGAGTGAGTTCAATCTTTGAACAACTCAACTTGACTTGTCGAGGCGGGAGGCCATTCCGGCGCCGCATCGACGCCCCCACTTCCGTCCGTCATTAAAGTGCGGAGGAACATCCCCGACTCTCACGCCCCCGACGGCAGCAAGTGCCGGGGCAACTATGCCCAATCGGGACCCTAGAGTCGAGTACTGAATTAGGCGGAAGCGAGTGCGAGCGAGGATGGGTGTACCTGGGACGACTAGATGCGCGCCACTTACACTCTGACCGTCCACCACGTCCTGCCCATCAAGCAAGAGTAGCCAGATAAGACAGATCAACTGCAAACAGACGGAACATTCAATAGTAGATGAGACACCTTCAATGAAATGAGAGGATTCGTCGTCATCTCGCTGTACTTGACGAATGGGGCGCGGGGTGTAAAGTCTATCCGACAACGCGTGTCACAGAAACATCCCATAGAGCTTTCGTCAGCCACACATACTGTCGCATCCAGACTCGACGTCTTCATCTGATGTTTTGTCTTCTATCGGACCCCCGATTCTACACTGCCATGCCGGCCGTATTCGCTGGCTGCCATGTTTTCAGCTGTCCCATGTCTCGCACCTCTTCGTCATTGCCCATGTCATTCTGCATCGCCCCCTCAGACCCAGGCCCCGATATTGAACCCCTTCTTCGGAGACAAGTGACATTGACAGGTCTATATCAAGCTTGACTCCCAGCTTCATTTTCCCCATGTAATTCCTTTCCAAACAGTCTGCTTCATAACAAAAGCAGTAGACTTCGATAACCAGAACCTCTTCGCAGCAGCAAGAAACACCATCACCGCACTCTACTACAAACCACAACCAAACCACCAACACCTACAACCCCCCAGACTTTCACACAGAAAACGACAATGTGCTGCCGAAGACGCCGCGCAGCCCGCCAAGCCTGGCTCGAACAACGCGCCCTCGGCGGTCCTCGCGGCTGCCATGGCGCCCGCCACTTCGGCCCCGGCCCCGGAGGCCCACCATTCCGTCCGCCCTGGGCATCAGGAGGCGGCGGCGGCGGTGGTCCCCCCTTTGGCCGCTGGCGCGACATCCCACGCGATAACGTCCCTGAAGATCCCTTCCGCGATCCTCCCGCTGCCCCTCGCAACGACCCGGCGACTAGGGATCCGGAAAAGGGCGCCGTCGAGATGAATGTTAAGGATGTGGAGAAGAGCACGCCTGCCCCGACTCCGGTTCCGGCCCCGGCTGCGGCTCCAACCCCGGAGGGTGATTCGAAGAGGGTGTCATTCATGTCTGGCCCCTTTTCACGCTGGAGAGAGTCCGTTAGGAGCGGTGGGGGCGATGTGAGGAGGTCGTCTTCGAATGCGACGTTGCCTCCTAGGTATAACTCTGGCGTCACCGAGGCGCCGTATTGGAGTGGTGAGCAGGCTGGGAATAGGGGGTTTATGCCGCCGAATTACGATGTGGCGATTAAGAACTGAGGCAATCACGGGAGATACGCCGTTGGAGACATTGATGCATTGGGGGGCGGATCTGGTCTACGTGGAGGGGTAGCGAGTGTATACAGAGTTGGAAAGGGTTTTTCTTTTTATATTGTTACAGAGAATTATACGAAGCACGTCATTTGCCTATAGTTGTTCGCACCGGGTATTTTAGGGCAAGAATCCAAACAAGAAATCAAATAGTTCATCCAACGCCCTGCACCGTCGCTCGAAATTTGAACAATTAGATGTACCAGGTTCCATGTGCAGTAGAACGCAAGAACGGTTTTCCGGGAATACTTTCAAGCTTGTGAACTCGTACTCAGTCCCAATCCTCATACCCCCCAGCTCCGTAGGGATTCCACTCCTGACCAGGGTAACTCGTCGCGCTCATCTGAGGCACATCCGCCGGCTCCTCTTCCTTCCTATACTTCACCCCTCCAGACGACAACTCCTCGTAAGGGTCGACCAGGATCTTCTCCTCCTGGGCCTCACGACGCATGGTTCTCTGACGCTCATCTTCCGTATCCTCCAGCTCGGCTCTCGTGCTCTTGCCCCTCGCCAGGGTAGTCGAGGCCGCAGCGCCAGCGCTGCCGTTGGCGTGGCTGGCGTTTCGGGGCGCTTCGTCGGCAGAGCTGTCGCTGACCATGCTGTGGCCCGTGTTCGCGGCGACTATAGGCCGTGCTGCCGGCGGCTGGGAAGGGTTGGAGGGCAGGCGCGGTGTGGGTTCGTAGAGGTCGTTGTCTTTGGGTTTTTGGTTTGCTTGCTGCACGTTGACGCTGAGGCGAGGTGCTGCGGGTGCTGGCGCTGGTGCTGGAGGATCAGGCGATATAATTCTCTCCGCAGGCCCTTGTGTATTGTCGGAAATGCTGCGGGAGTTATTTCCCGTCATACTACTAGCATCGATCGCAAGCCCTTGTGCTGGATGGGCCTGATTCTGTTGATGGGGAGATGAGTGCATATCAGGAGAGTTGTGGACCACGTTGGTGGCGTTCTGTTGCGCCTCACGAGAGCTGGCCTCTTGCTTTCCCTGAATTCCTCGGCTCTGACTTTGTTGTATCTGGGGAGATGCTGCGGCTGGAGCCGCCGCGTCGACAAGAGAGTATCGTTGCTGTTGAGGCTGTTGCGTTGGCGGCATGGTTTGCTGACCAAACTGCGGGCCTGGAGCCGCGATCTGGCTGTCATCGTGGTTCACTACCCGTATTCCTCTCTGGTCTTGCTGTGGTTGATGTTGTTGATGTTGCTGACTGGAGATTGGCACATCACCATGCGGACCGGGGACCGCCTGCGTGCTGTGGCTGGCATGCGAGATGTTGGACTGGTGAGACGCCATGCTCACGCGGCGGTCACCCTCAGGCCATGCAGCTCCCTGAGGATGGCCCTGAAGCAGCTGCTGTCCTTGCGGTACAGGAGGGCTTGGGTGGCTGTACATTGATATCTCGGACGGGTGTCTCTGAGCAACGGGAGGCTGGCCCCAATGCGGCACCTGCGGTGAATGGTAGGCAGGATACTGAACCGGTGGCGATGTACGTGAGAGAGCGTACGGGGATGGAGCTACGCCCCCTTCACCGTGAACGGCAGCATATCCTTGCGGAATAGGGACTTGATCGTACTGGGGTTCAACGTAGGGTTGGGTATTGGGGGCGCTTCCACTTGGCCCAGGACCGTTGGGAATCGCCCGCGTCATGACAGGTTCGAATGGTACGTCCTGTTGACTTGAGAATCTTCCGTTGTTTTGCTGCATCTCTTCGGGGTTTCTGCCAGCCACGTCGTGTTGAGGGGGACGCCCTTGTTCAAAGGAACCCATGGATGGGCGCTGTTCTTGGTACATGTGATGGGGTCCTTGTTGCGGCAGATGACTCCTCTGCGATAATGGAACAGCTGGTGGCATCCTTTGCTGGCCTTGGCTTTTGTAAGGTTGCTGCGGCTGAAACTGCGGCTGCGGCTGCGGCTGCATGTTTTGAGCCTGGCTTGGATGTGGCATCTGTTGTTGTGGCCGGGGTTCTGGTTGCTTGGATGATCGCTTGAACGCACTGAATATGGACTTGGTCGTCGACTCTTTCGGAGGACCTTGATTAGGCCGAGGCTGTGGTTGTGTAGAGTTCCTATTCTTGAACCACTTGGATACTGAGTTCTGTTGACCATCGACACTGGAGTCTTGACCGCCAGACTGCATGTCCTGGCTTTGGGGGAAAGGTAGCGAAGAACGCTGGTTTGGTGGGGGGAACGCTTGAGAGAATTGAACTGGAGATCTGTTTCCAGTATCAAAACCCTGATTCTGGTGCTGATGTTGCTGTTGGTGCTGCTGTTGGTGCTGCTGAGGACGTCCCGGAGAAGCAATTCCAGGTACGGGCTGAGCCATCCGATCAGGTTGCTGCATGTTGGCCTGCACACTGGCAGGTCCACCAAGCTGTGGACGCCCCTGAGACGGATCCGGCAGAGGCCCTCGACCGTCCGAGACCACAGCTGCCCTCGTCGCCGGCATCTGAGCAACAGCCGCCGGCTTCGGAGAATTCGATATCGACGATCGTTGCGAGGTATCAGAATGGCCGACTGCCCCGTTGGGAGATTGTGCCCTAAAGTTGGAGGAAGGAGACAGCAGCGACGCAGATTGCTCCGAGGTCCGTCTAGCATGGCCGGACTTCTGGACGCCGAGAGCCTGGTGGTGGTTGGCACTACCTTGCGCCTGGCCCAGAGGCGGTGTCTGCGGCCCGGGCGAGTTCTCACGTCCGTAGCTGTGTCTGATTGATGGCTCTGGTGTTGGCTCGGCCGAGAATCCGGGGGGAACCCAGTGCTCTTCGGTCTGGTCTTCTGACTGCTCAGGGCGCGAGAGTTGCTCCTCTGCCTGTAGGAATGATAGAGAAGGCTGCCTCTGCTCAGTGAGATGACGGCGTCCCGGTGAGGGTTGTTCTCTCTGCGATGGGGGCGCCGGAGCATCAAAGGATTGCGAAGAAGGTTCTGACTCCATATTCAACATCTGACTGGACTTTCTCCGTGAGACGTGTTCATCGTGCGATTCGTTAGCAGGCGCGATGGGAGCTTCACGGCGTTCACTCTGCAAGTCGGACACCGGTCGTTCTCGCGTATCATCCAGTGCGGGACTTCTCTGCTGATCCGTCACCGCAGCGAATTGCTGTGACGGTTGAGGAGAGGGCAAGAAAGAACCGTTGGACTTTCTGTTATGAAGTTCCGGCCCCTGAGGCTGATGCTGAGGTTGGGGCTGGGGTTGAGGCTGAGATTGAATTCGTGCACCAGCGCCCTGTTGCATAGAAAAGTCCTGGAACCGAGACGACTCCTGCTGCTGCTTCTGCTGCTGCTGCCCGAACCCCTGAGGCGGGCTTCGCATAGGCGGCTGTCCCTCATCCTCGCGCCTTGGCCCGAGGTTTGACGGCGGCATCTGCTGACCGGGATGCTGCACTCTGAACTGCGCCGGAACACTTGCATTCTGGTCCTGTCCTTGAGGGAACCCATGCTGCGTCTCGGTCGTCTTATTGGCGGCGCGTTTGCCAAAGAGTCCAGAAAGGAACCCGCCCGCCGAGCTTCTCCTACCACGCTCGTCATCTTCAACGTTACCCAGCGGCTTATTCACTAGCGACTCCTGTGCGAAAAGTTTACTTGTGCCAGTGGTGTTGCTCCTTTCTCTCCCCTGAGCGGCTAGGGGGCTAGGCTTGCCAGGTTGGCTTCCTTGCGTGCTTGGCGGGCGGCCGAACATGGTTGAAGTCGTGGTAGAATGAGATGTGCTAGGCTTCTGTGGTACCTGTAAATCCTGCTGACTCGAGCTACGAGGAAACACCTTGCTCGTGAAGCCAGAGAAGCGCTTCTTGGGAGGGCCCATGGCTCCGCCTGCTACTTCATATCCAGCAGTCGACGTTGACGAACGAGACAGGTTAGGCATGGGGAAATTGGCAGATTGATCGGCACCGGGGCCGAAGAAGGAACGTTTTCTCTCCGCCGGCCCTCCCGGCGGTGGCTGGGCCTGAGACGGACCGCCCGGGTTCGGGCTCGCCTTTGGCGACGGCGTAATCTCTTCGCCGGCATCGGAAGGTTTGGAACCCCGCAAGTTGAGAAAGAAGCTTGAACGTCGTCTCTGGCGGTCTTGCAGCTCTCCAGTGGCAACACTCGCCTCAGACACGGCATCCCCTCGCACGTCTGGACCGGCCATATAGCTCGGCGCTCCGCTTCCAGCCTTGGACGCTGGCCGTTCCCGCGAGGTGTGACGCGAGATGCGACCTCCAATCTCTTTCAAGAAGCCAGAGCTTCGTCTGCGGCCACGCTCCTCGTCTATTGAAGGATCAACGCCGCTAACTTCCGAGTCACCCGTCTGCGTCCTGTACAGCGAGGCAGAATCGCGGTTGTAGAAATGCTGACCAAGGTCTTCGGAGTCTCGTGGTCCTGTGGGAGAGCTAGGGTTTTGATATCCTACTTGAGGGGTGAATAGGCCAGGATAACGCTGCGCTGATGACGGAGGCACTTCAGAAAACTTCTGCCTAGGCGGCAACTGCGTTTCGGGTCGTTGCGCTGCCGTCGAAGGCACGCCGGTTTCTTTGTCGATTCCAAAGGAGGTTTGCTGGTGAGGTGACAAAGACCCGCCAGACTGGCGATTCCTGCTGGTGGCCAGCGGCTCAGACAAATGCGACTCTTCGAGCTTCCAAGGGCCTTGAGGAGGAAGGTGATGGATCGGGTTGCCTCCAAAAGTTGGAGACATAATCCCCTGGTGAGGAGGCAAACCTGGACCATAGGGCGGACCGCTCGTTCGACCGTCATTCTGTTGCATCGCTGCTCTCGTGTCAATGGGTCCTGGTACACGGGCGGCACCCTTCATTGCCACTCCCGGTCCAAGGGGTCTCTTCTCATCGTCGATTCTCAGATCCTGCCCGGTCATCCCACTGCTCTCGGTCGCCAGCGTAGCCGCCTGAGTTGACGTTGCCGAGAGAACGTTGTGTGACATGTTGCTGTCTTTGCGGAAGCGCGGTGGCCCAGTGTCGACCCGAATGGGCTGCGCAGACTGCTGTGCAGACCAGCTAGATTCCCCCTGCTGGTAGCGGGATGAAGAGCCGCCATCGTTGCCATACTGATCAGTTGTCGTGGCGACCGGGGAGGAAACGAAGTTGTTATCATCGTCTTCATCCAAGGGAAAGCGTTTCTTCGCCCTCTTGGTCAGATTGATACCGAACGTAGAACTTCGCCTGATGGGCGGGAGGCCAACAAAGGATGATTGGCGCTGGGGAGAAGTCTGCTGTGATGGAAGATGGTGTATGGTCTGTTGTTGTTGCTGCTGTACCGGCTGCTGCTGGACAGCCTGCTGCTGAACCGGCTGCAACTGCTGGGACGGCTGTACAATAAAGAGACCCGTTGAACTGGAACCATGAGTCGCGTCATGATCGTCCTCGTCAACCTCTCTGCTCGACTCCGTAGGCTCGAATGACCGCGGCGCCTGTGGCGGTGACTGAGGTGATACCACGTGAATCTGACCAGAGGGAGGCGACTGCGGCGACACAACGACCCAGTCGTCGTACGGGTCATCGGCCGTGTTTGCCCGCGGTCTTACAGCGGTGACGGTTTGTGTGGCTTGAGGAGGAGGAGGAGGAGGAGGAGGAGGAGGAGCTTGACCTTGGCCTTGACCTACATGAGGCGCAGGGGGGCTCGGATCCGTGGACTGTCCCATCTCAAAATCTTCCTCCTCCACCAAGGGCGTGCCCGTGAAGGGGTCCCATGACGGCTGAGTCTTGCTGATGGGTCGAGGAACCTGGAGGTCCCCTCCCACGGAAAAGTCGTCGCCGGGCGTGTCCTTGGCTTGGAACCGGGGCGTCGTCGATATGGAGTGCGTGTCCGAGACGGGGGACACCGGCTCCGAATCACTGTCTCCAGGGGGTCCGGCAGACTGCTGGGGCGGCGTATGGGGCCGCGGTGGGGCCCATGCCGAAGCTTGATCATCACTACCCTGAGTCAAGGTATCAAATGGGGATATACGTGAGGTCTGGGGTAGTTGAGGCGGTGGAGTCGGAGATGCCGGATGTTCCGGGATGGTCTGTGGAGTTGGGCCTGACACGGATCCCGAATGCGACCGTGAGTGGGCATGACCGTAGTTGTCGGCACGAGGCGACGAACGCGATCCGAGGCTTATGCCCCATGAAGTACGTCGCTCGGCTCTGGTCTTGGGTTGAGCCGGCGGGGGAGATGAGTCGCTCTGTCGGAGAACACGCAATTAGAGATGATTCACCATATAAGATGTCATGTGGGACTTTAGAGTGTCCGAGATCACCACAGGGGTTACATGATGGTGCAGTAGTAGAGAAAAAGTTTCGTAGCATTCCTTAATCATACAGTCCCGTCATTCTGGCCAGAAAGGGAGACACATAACTCATAAGTGATTACCAAAGGGGAAAAAGTGAGGAAGAAAAGTGAAGAAGAAAAAAGAAAAGCAATGGGAAAACGTGGTTGCTCGGGACAGATCAGACTGTCGATCCCTCCCAACAACCAGACTAGAAAGAATGCATGCCCTGTGTGATGTGATGATCCCAGTTGATAGGAATGTTAAAGAAATACCTTGTCCCCAGTGCCACGGAGTTTGTTCTTTCCCTTGCTCAATAGACCTTTACCCGCCTTGCCAGCCGCAAGCAATAGTCCCTTGCCCTTCGCCCCAACTTGACCGCTCGAATGCTTAAAATCACTTGAAGGCGAATGAGACGAACCAGTGGGCGCACTTCCCGCAGGAGGTCGACCCGAAGCTCCCGCCGCAAGGTTAGGGTTGCTTGCGTTGAGGTACTGCTGGTAGTAAGGCTGCTGAGAAGCCGGCTGAGAGGTTGTTGGCGACGACTGCGATGGACCAGGACCAGGAGCGCCAACTCCAAATGATGCAGTTGCGTTGGCGTGCTCAGGATGCTGAGCCTTCAAAGTTTCCAACCAGTTGTTCAGTCCCGAATCCATCGACGCGAATTGTGAGCGCGTCTCATTGTACTTTTGGATCCTGTCTTTCGAGTTGGAAAGGTCCATGATCTCTTTGAACGTCGTAATCTTGACAGGCTGCGTCGACTGCCGTTGAGGAGCCGCTGGAGATGCAGGCGGCTGGCCGGCCTCGGACGACTCTGACTCTGGCTCAGGCTCGGGTTGAACCTGGGCCAGGGCAGGATGATCGCCGGGCGGTGGGCTAGGGGAGACGGGATTTGATGAGACCCGGGCCATTGACTTTTCTTCCGCGAGCGACAGTCGGCGGGTGGGTGCAGCCGACGTAGTGTTTTTATCGGCCGTGACTGACACGGGTGACGGCGGTTCGATCACTTCGGAGTCCATGCGATCTCTCGGCGCCGAACTAACCTGCGACACTTGATGAGACATCGCGCCCGCGTCTTGCGACACGCTAATATGCCCATCGTCCAACCCAGTAGCGAGCGGCGTACGTTCGGAGTCGCTGGCTACGTCTGACTGCGCAGCCTGCACCTCATGATCGCCTTGTTTAGGAGGCAGGCTGTCTTCGCCCGCATCGCCAAGTTGGGGATGAGGCTCGGCGAGGGGGTCTTTGGTATCAGAGGCCTTTGGCGTAACCTGCTCTCCTCCTGCTTCCCATGAGAAGCGTCGACCAAGCGCGGGAGCCTTGTCCACAGCGTCTTTGCGAGGGCTCAAAGGAGGAACGTCAGAGATGTCTTTGTTGGGGGTAAGCGCCCTCTCTTGCTCTGGCTGCTGTGACGGCAAGCTGGGCACATCGGGTTTGTCGTCGCCTGCAGTCCAATAGTCGTCGTAGACGCTGTCGAGATAGGTGCTCTCACGAGTACCGCTGACGTCGACGGGCGGGCTGAGCGACTGGTGGTTATTGAAGTTGTTCACTTCGTGGCTTGTAGGGCGGACGGGACTGAGGCTGCGCATGATCTCTTCTCTCAACTTATCGCTCTCCTTGACAGGGGATGGGTCGGTAATGGTGCTCATGGTGGACTCGCGCTGCAGCCTCTCTGGCGTCGCAAAATCCAATGACGAGCTGCCTGATTCGCGAGGGTTCAAAGGAGCCGAAGTCTCCAGATCGGCATCCTGATCAGCACGACCCTCCATCTGAGCGGCCCGTTCCGAAGCTTCGGGGATGGGAACAGGTATGGATACCGTATCCTTCACGGTAGCTACCCCGCTGCCGCCAAACTTGTCGTCTTCGTTATCGGTGATGGGGGAAACTTCGCCAGGATCCACGCTGAGAATGGGCTTCCGGTCGGCAGTAGCAGCGGGCGTCGCAACGGCGGAAGTAGTCTGAGAATCGGCAATGGAGCGTGTTTCGGTGACCCAGCCTCCAGGAATAGACGGCCGAGTAGTTTGCGAAGGCAGACGAGATCTGCTGGATTCCTCCGAGGCTGGTGGTGTTTGGGATGGTGAACGCGACCTTTCTCTGCTGACTGGTTGAGATGCAGGCAACGATGAGTTGGTTGGCTGCGGAGTCGTGTTGATGATGGGAAGTGGAGACGTCACATCACCGGAGGTTGCAGCAGCATGAGGTTTATCCACAGCTGGCGCTTTCTCTGCCGTGGAGGCGGGTTCGGAAGGTTGCTTCTGGATCCGGGATGGCAAAGTCGGCATCGGAGGCGCTTCGTGAGCATACTTGTCTGGGTTCGAGAAGAAGTCGTCTCCGAAAAGGGACATGCGTGCCAGGTCGGGCAGTCGAGGGCTCGTGGAGTAGCGGCGGTTCTGGTCGGACTCTTCTGCAGTTGGGCGCTGCAACTGCGGTTCCGGCACACCCAAGTTGCTCTCCTGCATGCCTCCTGGAGGACTCAGTCGGCCCCGGTCTACGCCTTGGGCCTGAGGTTGTGCCAGAAGCCCGTCGAAGCCGTACTCGCTCATTCTCTCCGCGACCGGTGCCAGAATAGGTTGTCGTGTGGCATTGTCGACAACACCCAGTCCTTCGCCTTTATCCAAACTACGGCGCATCGTCTGCTGCTCACCAGCATCGACTACCGGAATTGTCGGGTTGGTAGCCGACACTGACGATTCACTCCTAGGACCAGTAGCACTGTCCATGCTTGGCCTTCCCGATTCCGTCAAGCCACCCTCCTTTTCCTTATTGTCGTCCATCCGGCGATAAATGTCCGACGGTCGAATAAAGTGCGCTGCTGTGGTGTTGGACGGCGTGCCCGGCGATTTGACATTGGAAGGGGACGCTGATCGTTGCTCCATCCACGGACGCTGCGTGGAGCTCGACCGAGAACCGGAAGCCTGGCGATCACGGTCTTGCTGTCCCATGCTGCTCTTACGAGGAGGGAAGCGGGCGGCTTGAGTTTGCGCCGGGGCCGGTGAAGTCCGTCTGCTTCCTACAGGAGGAGATGGAGTACCCCTGGGATATTCTGGGCGACCAGCGAACGGAGCTGGAACGGGCGCTGGAGCCGGTGCTGGAGCCGGTGCTGGGCTCATCCGTGAAGGCAGGCCAGCGCTGGCAGGTGGAGGTGGTGACAACACGACCGGTTCTTGGGGAGCCCTTTCGGGAGCAGCGTCCACTGAGGCCAGCCCTGACACGGTCGGAGGCGGCTTCACGTCGTCGACCACAGGCTGCTGCACCATGGGAGGTGCAGGCTTTGCCGAGTTCTGGATCTGCAGAGGCGGAAGTCCGGCAGTGGGCCGATGGCTAGAGGTCGGTCTGACTTCATTCACTGTCGGCTGCGCCGGTCGCATTGAGGGCGCAGGCTCGGCTGGCTGGGGAGCTGGTGCTGGCGGCTGGTGCGACGGGAGAGCTGCATTGATTGACTGGCCGGCTTGACGGTAGCCCGTGGACTTCAGCGGCGGCACGGGAACGGGATCATCGGCTTCGTCTTCAAAGTCGTTTCCCCAGTCATCGCCATCGTAGTTTTGGGTCTTGGCCTCGACCCATTTCTTGGTCTTGGTTCTCTTTACATTGGTCTTATAGGAGGCACTCGTCGGGGTATCCGGGCTTCTACAGATAGAATTGTGTGGTCAGTACCATTCTACAGAGGAACAAAGCCTAGTTGTGGTATGTTGGTGTGGACGCAAGCCAAGTGAAGCTGACGGGTGGAAGAAATCGAATCACTCACAACGGCGAGTTAGAATGAGGGGCCCTGAAGCCGTAATTATACGACGAGCCGTCCATAGCGTCGTTCGTTTAGGTGATGGTTTCGGAACCGTCTACTGCTTCATTGCTTGGATTCTCTGGCTACGATTGAGGACGTTTCAAGCTTCACCGATGACTCGGAATTGGGTATCGCGAAGCGCGCGGGTTGCGGTTGGTTTCCCGACGGGATTAGGTGGGTTGGCCAGAAACGTTGCGACGCTGGCTCCAGGTGCGGACTTTCGGATGGGATAAGGAGCACGAAAGTGAGCTCCAAGTTGATAACGACGACGAAAGTTGGAAAGAAAACAGGCGCGTCCCAAAAAGGCCAAGAAATCGTCACGTTCTGGCACGGCACAGTGACAGGAGGAACTGGGCTGATAATGATGAAGGTCGGCAGTCTGGCAAGGCCCGAATCTCGCTGGAGACGAGCGACCTGATGGGCGACGGGATGATAATTTGGGGGCTTGGGAACTTGGGAAGTCGGGGGGACGTGGCTTGGGGCGGGCTACGCAAGGACAGAAGGTACATGTACTATGGTGGCGAAGAGGGCGACAGCTGATGTACCTCGAGTCGTACCCTTTGATGAGGTAGCAGCGCGACCCAGCCCCAGCCCGCGCGATACGGTGCCTTGCCCTCATTGTCTATGGGGGGCTGTCGTGCCATCGACTAGACTCCAGAGTGATGACTGCCTGCCTCTGGCTTTTTTTGTTTCTGCCTTCTCGGTGCGGGAACATCTCATCAGCTGGGCTGCACAGTTCATGCGGGGGCCATCCCAGCGTTGTTGCATTGAAATGTCAATCATCAGCAAAGCAGAGGCGGGAAACTACTTTGACCACCAGTGCCACCCTTGAAGGACAGACCCGTTGGACGTGCTGAAAAAGAGGGGAATGAGCTGGGGGTGTGTTCCAATGGAAGCTCGAGGATGCCCGCCGACTGGATCACGAAGAGCAGGGATGTGTCGTAAACGGCCGCCTGGTCGAGCTGCTGTGGCTTGATTGAGCCTTGGAAGTTCTTGCCTGACTGCGTGGGTGACGGTCTCCTGCGTCTTTCTTGGATGGACTCGTATGCCTTGTGAGAGAGAGCAGGTTGTGTATGCAAGAGACCCGGACACAAGGCAAAGTTTCGTCACTGCGGCTTTGGTGTAAGTGACGCGAGTGCTACAGTTGGGGTTGCGCTTCGTTTGAAGCTGATTGATTCAAAAACTTGAATACTGCACATCAGAGATGCTGTGCTGTGGAACACAGTCAGCCGGGCCCCCATTTGCTTCGGCTGGGCTACGTCTCAACGCCGTGCAGCAACTTACTAAAGTGCACCCTCTCTCTGTAAGCAGAGGCACATCATTGCAATCTTCACATGGCACATTTTGATGAACATCTCCTGGGGGGACCTTTGCAAGAAATGCTTCTTCTATGGCAATAGGTACGTACTTACATCTAACTCCATCATATGACTGGAGGCACAAGTAAGGTATAGGCGCCCGGCTCACCCGAAGATTCCTAGAGGCAGGTACAGAGGTACATCAGAGGAGGTGCTGCTGCTTGGAAGTAAGGTACCAGAGGTACCACCTCACAGTGTGTGAGAATGGTACATGTATGCAGGTAACGGGGCGTGCCATGATTAGATGTGGCGGTGCATGCACAATTCCACAGGCCACGAGCCACATCTTCCAGAGCTCCCAACGGTGGCGCTTGCACAACGGCACAGTTCAGGCCCAGGGATTTGTTCCCGAAGGGATGGGCGGAGGACAGGTTGAAGTTCCAGTGCTTCCATTTGAGAGATGTATCGGACACCCTGGCCCCGTCCTGTCCCCTTCACCAATGATTCTTCTGCACTTGGACCTGGACGCCCCGGACATGGAACTCGGCCACGACGCTCGTTTGCCTCAACTAACAACTATACATCTCGACTTTTTCGATTTCTCGATAATTTTGTCGCCCTATCGACGACTTTAGAATCCGGACGCAGTATTCGACTCATCTTTCTGTCTATACCCAACACTCGCGCGCATTGTACAACAACAGCCTTTCTTCGCCAGCCGCAGCCACTGCCGCGCTCCCAATCGTGCCTGTCCGTCAATTTGACACAGCTCATTTCCCATCCCTGACCATCCACCTCAATCGCCAAACCCAGCTCGACGACAACTCTCCCGCATTCAAAGAACCCCTCAACGACCCCGAACGCGCTGGCCGCCACGCCCCCAGAAAGTCGTAGTCTAGATTTCAAAGTCGCCAACCGTCTTATACGCTATTCCACGATGGCGGTCGCATCGATACAGGACCGAACCGCCGAGTTCAAATCGGTTCTCGCTCAAGCGCAACGTCGACAGGCTTCCAGCAAGGTCGGCGCTCAACGACGATCACTCCTTACGGACTCCCAGAAAGCCGCCGGCGATGGCGACTCACGACCCCGGCGTTCCGAGTTTGCGCGCCAGGCGGCGCAAATCGGGAGAGGAATCTCGGGCACAATGGCAAAGTTGGAGAAGCTGGCAACATGTATGCGTTTGGATCCCAAGGGATGTTCCGCAATGATGACGGCCTGGCGCTGACAAGATTCTTTACACAGTGGCGCGGCGCAGAACCCTGTTTGACGACCGGCCAGTCGAGATCAACGAGCTCACATACATCATCAAGCAAGATCTGAGCGCCCTGAACCAGCAGATTGGAGGCCTGCAGGTCCTAACGAAGCAGCAACATCCAAAGGCCGATCAAGAGGGAGAACACAACAAGAATGTCGTCTTTATGCTGCAAGGCAAGCTGACGGACGTGTCGGCCAACTTCAAGGATGTCCTGGAGGAGAGAACCAAGAACATCCAGGCCTCGAGATCTAGGACAGACAACGTGCGCTCCAATCCTGGTGTCCGACGATATGTGCTTGTGCTAATGTGGATATGTGTTTGTTTGTAGTTCATCTCGAGCGTCTCGCAACACACGCAACCACCCCTTCAACAGTCAGCATCGCCGCTGTACGGAACACCCCAACGAGGGACGCCGTCACCAGGCGCAGATCTGTTGTCGCTGAATCCGCCAGGTGACCAGCAGCTTCTCATGATGGAAGAGGCGCAACCGCAAAACACGTATATCCAGGAGAGAGGTGCTGCTATTGAAAGCATCGAATCCACCATTGCGGAGCTCGGATCTGTAAGTTTTGCGATTTGACACGATTCTGGGATGGCATGGGTTGACGGGAGAACACAGATTTTTGGTCAGTTGGCGACGATGGTTTCGGAGCAGAGCGAGATGATCCAGCGCATCGACGCAAACACGGAAGACGTTGTCGACAACGTGCAAGGAGCGCAAAGAGGTGAGTTTCCGCAGGCTCCGTGCTACGGTGACACAGGCGTCCGCATGGTATCTGACTCTTTGATTGTAGAACTTCTCAAGTACTGGGGTCGTGTTTCTAGCAACAGATGGCTCATTGCCGTATGTCGTCCCCCTCGTCGTCGTCGTTTATGGGCAGCCCGATGCGACGGATACTGTTCACGCTTACTGACAAAATTGGGTAGAAAATGTTTGGTGTACTCATGATTTTCTTCCTGTATGTTCCCATATTAGCCTTGCCCCTCAAGATCGGGAACGCGTCACTGACCAACCTTGCAGACTTTGGGTCCTCATTGCCGGTTAGCAGTGTGCGACGGTCACGCACGAGGGCGACGAACGGCGGTTCGGAGGGTTAGGGCGGAACTCAAACTGTTCATTCAACAGGAGATGGATGGCGTTGAGTTGTGTAATATCAGTACCCTTCAGTTGTACCATGACATTGACGCTGGGACGGGGTGGACGCGGACTACGGGGGACGCAGACGCGGACGCAGCGCAGCTAAGAGCTTTCTTCCTTGCATACATCTAGATCTATTAATCACAAAAGAGGTTAACTTCGGCGAAGCATTTGGCGGGCGCCTGTGTCCCCACGAAATAAGTACCTTGGCTCGTGTTACCTTGGGCCCTTGAGTCGGGACGTCAGCGCCAGCGTGTGTGGATGAACGTGGGGGGTGGAGGAGCATAGCGAGCAGAAGTACAGGATACCTACGAATCGGTAGCGTTGGGAACACGCCAACTAACGTCAGGAACCCCGTTTTGAAGTGCCTCAGACTCTCCGTACGGTAAGGTAATTGGGGGAGGAGGGAGGGACGGACGGGGCCAGAGTAATGCGGCCAAGCGCCCGGACCTCGGGCTTGGTTCCGGGAACTTTGCCCGCACTTGAACCCGTCCAGCCCCCCCGCCGGAAACCGGCCGCTATGGGAACAAGACCAAAAGAAAAAAAGAAAAAAAAAGGAGAAAAAAAGGCTCCCCACGCTTTTGTCACTAACACGACACCAAGCACAACTCAGTGCCAAGTTTGGCATTTCCCATGACTCGGCCCAACAGAACCCGAGAGCTGCTCCGACGACCCAAAGAATTAATCCATAAATGGTAACACTCGGCCCACCAATGGGAGAGGGAGTCCGTATAATATGTTGTTGTAGTTGTACTATTGTACTGTATACTATTACCCCGTACGGTTTACGGGGTTTCTAGCAGTGACTTGACAAACTGGGGAAATCCACACGAAAGAGGGACAGCCCGGGCAGCTCTCGTCCCTCTCCCCGCCCGGCGAGCTTTACTTGGGGAGAGCTGAGGAGTGAGGACCAAAGAGGAGGGAGCGTCACAGGTGACAAGCAAATCGAGATCTGCGCAGCCTGGGAACTATGTAATAATGTACCTTTTCTGGCCGGTGAAAGAGAGGGAGTGTGGAGGAAAGTTGGAAGGGGATGCAAAGGCGGCATGGATTCGCGACACATCGTCGAGCATTTACCCGGCCATTTCTGATCGCGACACATCACCCTGATAGTCTCTCCTTGGCTCTTTTGTTGCTCTCTTCGTCGATATATATACCGAGATCACACACCCACCTCCTCCCGTCCCTTTCTTATCCCGAGTGATGTTTACCCCCTCTTCCCATTGAACCTTTTTTTTTTTTTTTTTCCCTCTCCCTCTTACTCCCGAGTAAAAGAGTTGTATGCTTGTTCTACTCTCCAGAACACTCCCATATCAAATTACCCCGCCCCCGCATTCTCATCCAGGAGTTGTCGCAACAACAACAACAACATCGCCAACCCCTCACTAGACATCACATTCACTCTTCAACAATCAAGATGGCTTCCCAGACTTTCAAGTTGAACTCGGGATACGAGATCCCCGCCGTCGCCCTCGGTATGTGACCGCCCTCACTCAGAACTCCTACTTGTCAATGAGAACCCACAACTAACGTCATCGTCCACCCCAAAAAAGGCACCTGGCAGTCCGCCCCCGGCGAAGTCACAAAGGCCGTCTCCTACTCCCTCTCAGTAGGCTACAAGGCCATCGACGGCGCCTACTGCTACGCCAACGAAGATGAAGTCGGCGCCGGCCTCAAGGAGGCCTTTGCCAACGGCGTCAAGCGCGAGGACATCTTTGTCGTCACCAAGCTGTGGGCCACCTACACCATTGGCGACGACAAGGTCAAGGAGGGCCTGGAGAAGAGCTTGAAGAGCCTGGGTCTCGACTACGTCGACCTCTTCCTCGTCGTATGTTTTTCTCTTTTGCCCTTGTCCTACCATGTTCAGCAAGTACTTACAAAACAACAGCACTGGCCCGTCGCCATGAACCCTAACGGCAACCACGACAGATTCCCCACCAAGCCCGACGGCTCCCGCGACATCATCCACAGCCACTCCCACGTCGACACCTGGAAATCCGTCGAGAAGCTCCTCGACACGGGCAAAGTCCGCTCCATCGGCGTCTGCAACTACAGCGTCAAATACCTCGACGAGCTCCTCCCGCAAGCCAAGGTCGTCCCCGCCGTCAACCAGATCGAGAACCACCCCTCCCTGCCCCAGCAGGAGATCGTCGACTACTGCCAGGCCAAGGGCATCCACATCATGGCCTACAGCCCCCTCGGCTCCACGGGCGGTCCGCTGTTGACGGCGGCGCCCGTCGTCAAGATTGCCGAGAAGCGCGGCGTCAGCGCCGGTACCGTCTTGTTGAGCTACCACGTTGCGCGCGGCAGCACCGTGATTGCCAAGTCTGTGACGGAGAGCCGTATCAAGTCCAACTTGGAGATTGTCAAGCTTGACGAGGAGGATTTGAAGGAGCTGAGGGCGTATTCTGATGATTTGACGGCCAAGAAGGAGTTGAAGCGGTACGTGTACCCGCCGTTTGGTATCGACTTTGGGTTCCCCGATAAGTCGTAGATTTTGTCCTTTTTGCCACATAAATAGAGCGAAAGAAAATAGAAATGATTTGAAGCGTACTTGTGCTCACAACGAATGTGTCGGTGATTGTTGTGAAGGACCTTGTCCAAATGATGGGTGATGTGAGGCACATATTTGCGTCGGGTGTACGCAGTTCTCTCATATTCTCCACGTCCCAACTGCCTCAATGGAATACTTCAATTCTTCACATCACACATCACCAGTCAGTCACCTCCAAAAGAAAAGAAAAAAACCCCCCCCCCCCCCCCAGTTTTCCCAAATTTGATCAAAATTCATCACTTTTTTATTTTAGTTTAATTTCCGCTAAAAAACAATTCATCTAATTCGACGTATCCACCAAAACCTTGAGCACCAGATTCCCGCTCTCATCCTTCACCTTGGCCGCCATGTCAAACGCGTCCTTGATGGTGCTCAGCCCCTTGTACCGGTGCGTAAACAGCTTCTCGAGCGCGGGCAGGCCCTTTGGTTTCGTGGCGATGAGGTCAATGGCCTTGGGGTACGTGTTGGCGTACCGGAACACGCCGACGAAGTCGACCTCGCGCAGCGCCGCCGCCGAGATGGGCAGCGTCTGGATCGGGGTGCCCATGCCGATGATGAGGATCTTGCCGCCTGGGCGGGTGGACTGAGAAAAGGAGTTCGTAGTCAGTACTTGCTGTGTGTAAGAGAGAGAGAGAGAGAGAGAGAGAGAGAGAGAGAGTGAGAGAGAAAAAGGATGAAACGTTCAGAAACAAGAAAAACGTACAAAGATGGCAGTCTGCATGCACGTCTCGACACCAGTACACTCATACGTCGCATTCACCTCGCCCACCGCCGCGCCCCCGACCTCGGCCTTCTTCACCAGCTCCGCGACGCTCTGCGCGTACGCGAGCTTGTCCTCGATGGTCTGCGGGCGCTCGGCGGGGACCACGACGCCCGCGTCCGCGAAGCCGTTGTCGAGCGCAAACTGTACGCGGTCCGCCTGGATGTCGGCGATGACGACGCGCTGCTGGTCGGCCTTGCTGACGGCGGCGCAGAGGAGGCCCACGGCGCCGGCGCCGAAGACGAGGACGGTGGAGTTGCTGGGCAGGTTGCCGCGGTCGCGGGCGTGCATTGCGACGGAGAGGGGTTCGGCGAGGGCGCCGAATTCGAGGGAGACTTCTGAGGGGAGTCTGTGTTTTTTTTTTCCGAGGTCAGTACATCACGTCTCGCGAGGAGGGGTGTAAGAGGGTTTTGCGCCGGGAATTTCTTACTTGTGACACCACTTGGCCGGGTGGTTCACCAGCTCCTGGAGGGTACCCTGGGCATGCGGGAACGCCTTTGCCGAGCTGCGGAACTTCATGCCCTTGCAGATGTTGTAGCGGCCCGCGGCGCAGAGCTCGCAGGCCTCGCACGGCTGGCCGACCTCGAGGGCGACGTGGTCGCCGACGGCGAGGTTGGAGACGTCTGAGGCGACGGCGGTGACGACGCCGCTGGACTCGTGGCCGAGGGTCAGGGGTTCCCGCACGAGGATGTCGCCGTTGCGGAAGTGGTTGTAGTAGTGCAGGTCGGAGCCGCAGAGGCCGGTGGCCTTTACGGCGACTTGGACTTCGCCTGGCGCGAGGGCGGGGAGTTGTCTTTGTTCCTGTTTTTGCTCTTCGTTAGATTCTTGGATTTGGGTTTCTGGGGGTTTCCTGAGTCTCTGACGAGAGCGGTGTTGGCTTACGATCTTGAGGTCTCTCGCGCCGTGGAGGACCGAGGTCTGGACTTGGACACTTGACATGGTGGGCTATGTACTCTTACTGCTGTGCGAGGTGTAGAGGGGATTCAGAGAGAGGAAAGAAGAGCTACGATGATATTGTAAAAGGGGTGGTATGTAAGTTGCGAAAATGATTCCAGGTGTCTGGAAGTTGTGAGAAAGTGGGCAGGCCAGGCAGTTATGAGTATGCTTTACTTTTTGGTCAAGAGCAGAGCACAAGGTACGTATGGTTAAACACAAGTCCGATATCGACGGATCGGAAAACGCGACTTAAGTCAAGCTACTGGGGTTGGACGCGAATCGGCGGAGGCGTGTGATGCAAAAACGGAAATGCGGGTTACGAGAGAGACTTGGTCGGTGGGGGGGAGGAAGCTACCAAGTCAACCGACGAAGCTGCTAGTTACGATCTATAGCCGAGTAAGGAATTCCCAACTCGGCTTGAGTACAAGTACGGCGAAATGCCCATCTCAATGGAATCGGCCCCCCCGCCTCCAAAGTTACTGGAACCTAGAGACTCGCGCGCGAGCTTCAAGAGTACTGCCGGCGCTGGCCAGTGTAGATAGTACCTTGTACGAGATGATGACACTTGCGACACTTGGACAGTGCTGGAAAGAGAGGGAAGACTAATAATACGGATACCCTCGAGGGAGAGAGCATTGTTGGACACGGTTCGTGTGGAGTTGTGGAGAGGCAACCGGTCGACATGACTAGGTAACTTGGACAGTTCAAGTTTGAGCTTGCCGGAAAGAATGCCGCGTCCGCCTCAAAAGACGAGGCGCATCGTGGATTGGTTCAATGGTGGATGTGGCGGGATGGGAAATCTTGATGGAAACGCGTGGAGGGGGCGCGGCGCGCAAGCGGGTGTGGAAAGAGGGGGAGGGGCAATCCCAATTGCCCAGTTACCAAATTCCAGCCTCTCAATCTCTTCCTTTGATACCCGCGGGTTATGGATACTTTTGTTACTCAACTCATACAAAAGGTGGAAGTGAAAGTTGACCCCCATCCAATATGGGCAATACACGCCGAAAAGTTCGGAGGGGATCCGTCGCGGGGGTTGGAGAAAACGGCCGCGGAGGCCAAACACGGCAATTCTGTCCTAAGGCGAGGACCTGGGCTTCCTTTGTACTGTACGTATCTTTCCCCTACAGTTTTATGAGGTACCCCAGGAAAAGCTAAGAAAAGGAACAGTTACAGTAAGCTAGGCCATCCCTTCGAGTAAGGTTGGTAAGACAGCCCGAGAGCAATCGAGAATTTGACAATTACAGCGTCGGTGATTCGCGAAAGACTCGGGTTCTGTCCCATTCTCATGCTCTAGTCCGGGCCAAAGACATCATTCTCCTCTTCGTCTCTCTTTCCCGTTGTCTTCTTCTCCTCTTCCCCACCCATCGTGACTATTTTTCGTGTCGTCTCCGACGTGCGGGGAGAAGGCCAGCGACTAATCCCACTTTACCGTCACCTAGCGTTTCTTTACGTGGGGGTACCGGCCCGAGTCTGCTGCTGGACACTGCCTAGCTGTGCTTCTCGCCCCCGAGTCACTTTCGACGCTTCAAAGTTAATCAGTCTTGGTCAATTCCATATTACAGTAAAGATCGCATGTTATACTCGGATTCTGCAGGCATTGATGGCACTTGAGTGAGTGCAAAGGGTTGATTGAAGAAGAAAAAATAAGAAGAAAAAAAAAGATGCTTGGAATCCAAAAGTCACGAAAAACGACGTCAGAGGGTCGCGGTTGGAGATGCCCCCTGAACCCTTGCAATGGAGGGGTAAAAAGAAAAGTATCGAGTACATCAGGTAGGTACCACGGTACCTTACAATACACCCGAAAATGCCCCGCACCTCACTCCAGCTTGAATCGTGAGACTCCCGCCGCGAATTGCCCCGCGTCGATGACTTTCCATGCCGTGGTGTCAGGTGTACATTATATATATATATTTTTTTTTTCCGTTCATTCCACTTCCAGTCTCGTGAGCATGAAAGACTTTGGTAACCACCGTCATGGCAGTTGTCCAAGATCAGGCTCAAGTAGCTAGCATAAGAAAGCCATTGGCTTGGGGGAAGAATCGGACGCGGTCTTCGTACAGGGGATCGTTCGGTGACTCGAGGTTAGCTTTGCCCATTCCCAAAAGCTTGTCCGTTTCGCCGGCCGGGAAAAGAGCACAGTACCTTTTAACGAGCTTGATGATCTTTTATCCGTGAATTCCCTTACCTAGGTAGTTACTGAATTACGAACTGGCATTTGCTCCGACCTCGCCCAATCAAAGTCCACTCACCTCAAACACCTCTCCATTCATATAGCTATCCACCCAGACGCATCTTCCCAAGCTTCTCTTCTCCCACTGCTCCCCCTTACGCTCGTGATACCCTCCCTCACCACACAACCTCACACACTGTTTTCCTCCCCCTCTCTGTCTGTCTGTCTGTCTGTCTGTCCATCATCCATTGAAATCCTCCAAAATGGCCTCCTCCTTCTTCTCCCTCGAAGGCCAAACAGCCCTCGTAACAGGCTGCACCCGCGGCATCGGCGCCGCCGTAGCCCTAGGCCTCGCCGAGGCCGGCGCAGACGTCCTCCTCGTCCAGCGCGACGAGTCCTCCCAGTCCACAAAGCAAGCCATCGAGAACCTCGGCCGCAAAGCGACAATCTACACCGCCGACCTGTCATCGCAGGAGAGCGTCGCCGCGCTGGTGCCGAAAGTCCTGAAAGATGGCCACGAGATTCGCATCCTCGTCAACTGCGCGGGCATCCAGAAGAGGCACCCGTGTGAAAAGTTCCCCGATGAAGATTTCAATGCCGTGAGTTTTTTTTTAGTTTTTTTTGCCACTTTCTATATATACAGACCGTCTGGACAGTGAGGAAGGATGGAAGATGAACTGACAAACCACAAAACAGGTCATGCAAGTCAATCTCACCTCCGTCTTCACCATAACCCGCGACGTAGGAGCCCACATGCTCACCCTGACCCCCCACCCGACCACCGGCCGCAAAGGCAGCGTCATCAACTACGCCTCCCTCCTCACCTTCCAAGGAGGCTTCACCGTCCCCGCCTACGCCGCCTCCAAGGGCGCCGTCGGCCAGCTGACAAAGTCCTTCGCCAACGAGTGGACGTCCAAGGGGATCACGGTGAATGCTATTGCTCCGGGGTACATTGAGACGGAGATGAACACCGCGCTGTTGAACGATAAGGAGCGCCTGGCGAGTATCAGTGCGAGAATCCCCGCTGGGCGGTGGGGTACGCCTGAGGATTTCAAGGGCACGTCGGTGTATCTTGCGAGTCGGGCGAGTGGGTATGTGAGTGGGCATGTTTTGGTTGTTGATGGTGGGTGGATGGGACGGTGAAGAGGTTCTGGGAGACGGAAGATACCCAGGCATGGAGAGAGCTTTCCACCGTCAAATGTTTAGATGAAAATAATGAGGAAAGGATTACCATTCAAGGCTGCGTTGGAAAGCCATTGTCACGAAACGAGTATTCCAAGTCTACCGAACCATACAACATTACTACAGCCAACACGACGGTTCTAATTACATCCACTGGGCCTAGATCTTGCTAGACATGACGCTCTCCATCCAAGGGTACACCGACCCGTTGGCCATGGGATACCCCATGTGCAACGCCCCCGAGAAGAACCTGGCCTCCTTGGGCGTGCCGTACTCGAACAGCATCATGGAGTCCTCAATCGGCATCAATCCATCCAGAGTACCCTAAGTTGGTGTCAGCCAAGTATCCCCACGACATATGAAATGAGTTTATGAACTTACGTTGATGAGCAGCAGACGCGTCGAGGGCTTCTCAATAATACCAGTCTCCAGCAGAGAAAACTTCTTCTGCACACCCGACTTATATTCCTCCACAGACTTGTAACCATGCTTCATGGCCATGGCGGGCGTCAACCTGTAGTAAACTCGTCAGCAACTCAGCCCCCAACAGAACTCCGAGAATACTTCACTCACTGGAACGGATACTCGTGGCCATCGGCCTTCTCCAGCCACTCGGGGTCAAAGAAGTAATGGCACCCAGCACCCTGCGCAATGGACCCGATCAGGCGGTCGCGGTGGGTATGCGCAACGCGGATGGCATAGTACCCTCCCGAGCTGAGGCCCCAGACCATAACCCGGCTGGTATCGAACCGGCCATCCGCGGCAATCCAGTCAAGCACGCTGCTCCACAGACGGTCGGGGCTCTCGGGGTCGGCCGAGTCGGCGGGGCAGTCGGCCGTGCCGGGAATCTCGACAATGACGCTTCCCCATCCGCGGGCAAGGAACTCGTCGGAGCGGACGGTGTTGTCGGGGCGGTACCCATCGAGACCCGTCATGAGGATCACCACGGGACTAGGCTTGCTCTCGGATGCACCCTGGGGCACTCTCACGTACGCCGGGATGGATTTCCAGTCCCCGCCCTTGGCGTGGGCGTGCGGGATGTCAATCTCGTCAATGGGACAGTCCCACGACTGCGCCGCCTTCATGTACGCGCGCTTCTGGGCCTCCCACGCTTTCCACTTGACCTGGCAGCTGATTTCGGGGTATGCCGTGAGGTAGGGGAACCGGGCGATGCGGTAGACCGTGCAGGCTCTGAGGTATAAGTCGCTTGCTTCCTTCTTGTTGCCGGCCATTATAGCCTCGTCACCCTTGGATGTCAGGGACTCGGCGATGGGAAAGAAGGCTTCCGTGTAAGCGGTGGAGTTTCCGTCATTGATGTTGTTCTTGCGTGTTGTGAGTCTCCTTTTTCTTTACTCTGTGTCTCCAAAAGCGGCTTACCTTGATTAAGTGTTCGAAAATGGGCTCAAAGTCCTCATACTGCCCATCGTGGAAAGGATACACGCTCTTAGTGCACTATATTAAACCAGTCAGCATGCGTGTCCCCGTCACTGGTTCTTGTGTCTCGCATACCGGAAACTTCCACTTGGTCTCCCAGAGAGCCTTGATGCCCTGGTGATGAGGCATGGTCCTCTCAAAGGCCTCAGTGCCCATCACCCACTGCCGCTTGCCATCCTGCTCCGGAAGCTTATGCGACGACATGATGTAATGTTTCTAGGAAACAACCCGAACGGTTCTCTGCTTCGTGAACAGTGGCAATCGACCTTTGGCGACGTGAATCGACTTTACTTTGCTGCTGCTTCGGCGGCGGACAACTTCTCGGCTGGAGGTTTTGCTTAGAACTCTGGTGGTGGGGTCAGCATATTGTCGTCCGGCAGACAAATTCGTTAGAGTGGAAGTAA
Source organism: Colletotrichum phormii (assembly GCF_030913505.1). Lineage (NCBI taxonomy): Eukaryota > Fungi > Ascomycota > Sordariomycetes > Glomerellales > Glomerellaceae > Colletotrichum > Colletotrichum phormii. Next base: position 1,653,103 of record NW_026851445.1, on the reverse strand, counting down.
CAGGTGCTTTCACATAGTTTCGAGTGCATTACAATAATGGGGAAGTGACATAGCAATGGCGACTTACTCTGACTGAAGCGAAGCGATTCGCACGCGAACAATGGCAGAATGCAGGTCCTCGATCATGGTGGGAGACAGAATGCAAAGGTGCAGAAGCTAATTTATATAATCACGAAATGTACCTTGGATCTGCAGACGCCAGATGGATCCAATGACGACGCGCGCTCGGGGTTCTAAGGGATGGACTTGCAGACTTATGATATAGTTCGGTGGTGCTTTCTTCGGACTTTGGTAGTTGGGGATATCCGTTGTCCGATCGTGAGACGCTTGCGACTGCACGCCAGGAGGGGGAAAAAGGGGACATGGTGGCCGGCCGTCTTATACGACGGCGCCATGGTCAGCTCCCGTCAGCCATTTGCGACGAAGAGGCGCTTTGGCCACACATGTGAAGGATCCGTGAGGCGTACGAAGCACCCAAAATTGAAAAGCCCTGACTCTGACGTTTTGCCCGAGCTGCCTCACATTGCGGTGCGCCTGGTTGTTTGGAGGGGGAAGCTCCGATGAAGTGCGGAAGAAGCGAGAGGCGGGCCTCCGTGTGTGCGGTTTCGCCGCAACGATGACGGAGATGGCCGGAGGTTGTACAGCTTGGCCACTACCTGGATCCGGTCTCACTCTACTCGATTGCCATACCTAATCCTTTGTCAACTCCCGCGCCACTGCAGACTTGAACAAAGCATCCATTGCCGGAGCAGCGGGAACAGCATGAACTGCTACGGATACACACTGTTCGAAATGAAGAATGCGAGGGACCAGACGTCAGAGAAACCAACCCGATTTCAGTCAAAGCATGTGAAACGCGGGGGCAGCTTCTCGACGATCCGCGATTCAATGGCGGACGATCCGACCGGCCTGCCACGGGCAAGACGGCTAGACCCTTCCCATGCTGTAAGCTTCTGGCGCCGCAGACAGGCTCACCCTGCGTGGCGCTTTGAGAAGGGCCAAAGTATGTCACGAGTGCCAGCCACTCGGATGCGCACACAGGTTAGCAGTGATCTGAAGGTGGCCATAGTAAACGCAGTGGTGCAGTGCAATCCTCTCTGCGGCCGGACGAGAAATCGTTGGCCTGGCGACGGGACACCAAGGAAACAGACACAAGCCACGGCAGCGACTGCGCCGTGTGTCAGTAGCAAGCTAAAAGCCGTCCAAGTTGGAGACAAGTATCTGATGTGCCCGAACACGTCAAGTTTCGAGGTTGGTCAAATAATACTAGACGAATCTGAAATGGGGCGGAAGGTCTCAAGTAAGGGGTTTAGTAAGGAATAAGGATGCAGGTGGTTGATGGGTCTATATTCTTCATTACGTCGTTCTTCTGGTCTCCTCGAAATCGAACTAGACGCTCGTCTGATCTAGCATCTGGTATCTCTAGCCACTAGAGCTTCAGTCCTAGTACTCAACATCAGCAGCTCACCGATGCAATTCGAGCCTGTAGTACGAAAACGAACAGAGTCGAATCCGGGCCCGGACAGACGAAGCGGTCTGATATGGGACAGGACGACCGTTGTGGGAGAGTCGTGAGGCGATAAACAAAAGGCTACTGGGCCTTACTCTTGTCTCCCTCGTAGTAGTGCGCCATCTCGAGGCCGGCTCTCCTGAAGCCGCACTTGACGTAGAAGCCCTCGTTGGCCTCGCTACAGTCAAGGATGCTCTTGTAGCAACCGACCTTGGCTGCGATGAAGTCCAGGGCCTGGATGATGCGCAAGCCGAGCTTCTTGCCCTGCTGGTCCTTTGCAACGGCAATGTCTTCGATGTGGCCGACGAGACCAAGGTTATGGATGCTGTACGGGGGAGCAAAGGTCAGTAGGACTCTTGGAATACGTGATTATGGGTGGTTCAAACTGACAACTTGCGCTCGACGATTAAGGCACCGGTTCCGACAACGGTCTTGGTACTTGTGTCCTCAATGACCAGAATGTAGTATCCATCACTCTTGGACAGCCATTGGTAGCGTTCCGCGAATTGGGCCTCGCTAATGTCACCGACGGTGGTCAAAACACGCAGGCAGTCGAGGAAACCGGTCTTGTAGTCGGATTGACGAAGAGCACGCACGATGTAGCCCTCGGGCAGAGCAGCGGCGACGGTGGGGGAGACGAGGTCGTCGGTGAAGAGTCCGGCTTCGGCCATTGCGACTGCGATTCCGATGCGATTGCGACTACGGTACAGGAATTGTTCGGTCGGGATGGATCTATCGGAGCTTCTTCGCCGAGGAAGCGTTGGGCAAAGATTGGATCGACTGGCTGGGGAATGGTCGAATTGAGCTGTCGCTAAGGTACGTTACGCTACGATGCAACGAAAGACAGAGGTGCTCTAGTCGATTGGCTGGCGAAGCTTTCGTTGGGGGAAGCTGCAGAGAACGCGATGCGTTGAGGTGTCAGACTGCAGAGCGAAGCGGTGAAGATGTCGGAGCGAGGGTGCGATAGAGAAAAGAGAGACAGCGTCAGCGTCAGCGTCAGCGTCAGTGGCCAAGCGAGAGAGCAAGAGAAACTGAAGAAGCAGTGCTGCGGTGTGGACTGCGTATTGATGTAGGCGCGATGTTTGCAGAATTGCCCTTCCTTATCCGTCGGTCGGAGTGGGCAACCTGCTGCAAGTAAACACCCTACTCTATGGAGTACTGCGTACGAATACCTACCTGGCTACGTCGCCTACGGATACAGAGCAAGGTACCACGCACCTCAGTGAGGGAACACGACTGCGTCAACCAGGGCAGGGTGCCGGGGTGCCGGGGTGCCGGGGTGCCGGGGTGCCAGGGCAGCAACGTAGCAGCAGCAAGCAAGGCATCGCAGATCTGCATCCAGGTGGTTATTAACATCGTACCCATCAGGGGAACCCCTCGTTAAACCTGTACCTGTAGCTCCTGCGTCTGTAGGTACGGAGTAGTACATCTCGCTGCTGTGTAGATATGCAATTGAGCTCATCCTCAGCCTTGCGTCCATCCTTTCCTGAACCCCAAATCCTGTGGTTACGATGCATTTGAACCGAGATCTATCAGGTGTTCCACCCATTACTCCGTACCCAGGGTATCAAGTTCAGGTCCCAGGAACGAGTCGAGGCGTGGACCTTGAGCTGTTGCTCCGCCTCTGCATTCCATCAAAATGTGCCATCTCATTGGTCGCTGGCAGAGAGCTGGCCCTAATTAAGGTAAGCTGACGTGCGGTTCCCAGGCCCGTATCCGCCTGCACGGGACGATCTCGAGGCTTTTCAGCGTGTAGCTATTCATAGCATACGGACAGCCACTCTGAGAGAGAGTAGAAAACATTACCTAGGTACCACCCTACAGATACTTACAGCTTAGGTCTAACCCGCGACCATGGGCAGTAGGAGAAGTCGATGCTGAGAGTGCCACTGTCCTTACATATCGACAAGCTTCCTTGGCTCTGAAAGACAGCTCAATCTTTTGCAACCTCGGAACGTCGAGGCAATCCTGGCCACACTCGTCCGGGAGTTGGGATACCTACATCACCTCACATCTTCCCGCCCTTGGGCCTGTCGATCGCCGAGGCAGCAAGGTACCGGGCGCATGTCTGTCCCAACCATCAGGGCCAGCCGCCGGCCGAGGCACAGGTTGAAGCTGCAGTCTGCGGCTCTGCATATTCCGTGGATAGCGCATGTAGACAAAGAGGTAAGGCAGTCGTCGGTGTAAGGAAGCCACCAAGAGATTATAAACTCAATCGTGCCGCACGGATGTAGGAAAGAAGCAAGGGTCAAGCCACCGAGATACACATCTACAACAGAATAGCCATGTTTATATCTTCAGGGAGAGGTGAAAAGGGGGAAGAGACCGTTCCCGCTGGCGATAATTGGAAGGATGCGCCTCAACCGCCTAAACCGCCTCCCACGACGATGGAGTCAACTTTGACCCTCTTCCATGAGCGTATGTAAGGTAAGAAACATGTCTTCGTCACCTTGGCATTCCTCCCATCTGGAATGCCATAGACTCAGCTGGTATTCTACGCCTCAAGGGCGTGTGCAAACATGGCAGTGCCCCTCCAGTCCCCGAGACACTTCAGTGACTTTGGACCACTCACGTCACGTCAGAGTTGGATGACGGGCAACCACCCTCATAAGGTGCCTTGGATACAAGCTTATCGGTTGGATGGCAAGCGAGAATGAGACGCTAGAAGTGAGACGTGCACCTGCTGATAACGAACCTCTGCTTGTGGTCGCAGCCACCAGCTTCTACGGATACTTACTGCCCGTACTACCTTACCTCGAACTGGTAGGCAAGTCGGGAACTTATTGATCATGTATGCAACATAAACAGCACCGAATACAAGACGGACTGCTTTTGCTGTTGAGTGTAATCACTCGTGGACCTGTTGCAGAGAGTTGTGGAGGGGGGGGGAGGGGGGGGTGGTGAAAGACGAGCAGCAGGATCCGATGAACTTGTGTACTGAAGGTACTTGACGGCTAGGAACATCTTCGGGTTTACCTGGGCCGTGAAGCAACGCTTTGATACGTACTTCTACAGCAACTCACTCTCGCCGTTATATCATTCCCAAACGACAAGATGCGAGGGATTGTCTCCAACCATCTCAAGCCTCATGTACACATCCACGCAGTCTGAAGCACCCATCGGTATGCTAGGTCGGTAGGCATGACCGATTCGAATCACCAACCACGCTACCATCTTAGCTGTTGTGTGTAGCCCCTAACGCTAGCCTCGACTTCCCATCGGCTCGGGCAAATCCCCCCATCAGATATCTCGTCTCATCCCGTCTCATCCCATCCCACCACAGACGCTATCGAGTAGCGCCATACCAGTCAGCCAGACAAGATGGCATGTTATTCCTCCATACAGGCACACACACACCTACACAGACAGGCGTACTTTGCCTCCTCTATTACCCCGAGACTTGAGAGAGGCACACGCACATTCTACTCCGTACGAATACACAGAGGCAGAGTCACAGACTGACTACACTACCCCGGGCTGGAGAAACACACCCACACCCACAGAAAACAGGGCCTCGCCATGCCATCCCGTCCCATCCTACCTCACGCCGTCGCCGTCGCCGCCGTCGCGCGCATGAACATCCCCCACAAATTGTACCAGAATCACATGCTGCCCATGCTGCCACACTCACTTGCTACCCATCCGTACGGAAACAACCCACAGGCTACTCCTGCTCAACGTCCCACTTACTCCTATTGGAGCCCTGGCACGGCGGCTCAACACGTCAACCCGGTCACCTTTGCCTGAGCTCACATTGGGCTAGAGCACCCCAACTGATTTCATTCCACCGCGCATCCACGGCACCCTAAAAACCACCTTACGCGGCGGTACCACTCACTCACTGTACCGTACCAAACAAAGTGCTCCTCGAAACGCGGGTTCTCGCCTCTCTTTACACAGTTTTGTTCCCTTCTCACGGCCTCGTTCCAGGATTTCGTCATCAGCACAACACAAGAAAACACGGCATCGCCACGCCCGTTGCACTCGGGACGGGATCGTCGGTATATATGTCGACAGGGCAGGCCGAGGTAGTACACTGAAGCTTGTCTTTTGCCAGATCTACTCTATTCCGGTCGTTCCACAACCTCCTATACGCCTCTGTGTACTTCTGCGCTGCTCTGATCTTCCTACGGCTGAAGGTGCTTGAACGTTGCCACCATTGGTAGCACGCCTATGTTCCCCCCTTTCTAAACCACCTCGTCTCGTTCATCTCCCTTACCTTTACTACTATTAGTTGTGCTTCTTCCCTCTTCCTATTCTTTACACAAGCCTGTAACTTCTCTGCGCCTCTGAACGCCTCATTCCCTGCTTCCGTTTCGCTTCACCATTCCCCCGACTGTACGCTCCACATCCCCTATTGGAACCGAGCTCGGTCAAGGTCTCGAGTATAACATGGTTACTGCACATCCCGCATCACTTCAAGTCTAACGTCCGGAACCTTATCCCAACTCCACGTTGTCTGTCACTTGATGACCCGTGCCTCCTGCGCATGCGAACGCCCACTTCCCGACCTTCACTGGCCTCTGCCCCGGCACACCCGTCAGACACCATGGATACGGACGACGACTGGGACGGGGACGGGGACGGGGACGATCACTCTCACGGTCTGATCCACGTCCCTCTCGACTCTCACCAGGAAGGACGAACTGTGCTACCGAGTCCCATAGCAAAGGCCGTCAGTCTCGCCACTCGCTCAACATGTTTAGCAATCCGTGTTGGCACCCTCATTAGCTCGTACGGCTTCGATGCTGCCAAGTTCACCACTCTATCCAGTCTGGAGCTCAGCAGGGGCATACTCGAGGGAATTCTGAGCAGATCTGGGAGAGATATGCTTGTACGCTCCAACAGCGACCTGGGCAGAGAAGATGCAGAATCCGTCCTGGAGAGGAGCCTGGAGCATTTGCATAGTGCCATGTCTCAAATTGTTTTCTGGACTACGACCGGCTTTCAGATGACGAGTACTACCATCTCCGTCGCTTCAGAGATATCTCAGCTTCTTCTTTCGTCTCTCGATCAGTTCTTTGGCTCAACCGACTCTTCACGTGCCATTGCAAGCATCATTACTTTGATTCGCCGCGAATTTCAGAACCCTGCGACTGGTGTGGAGGGTGAGCGTGTGGGTGTTGTAGATCTGGTCATGGGCTTGTGCGCGTTGGCCTACCTACAGCGCAAGTGTCGACGTTTCCTCGATGAAGAAGCCAGACGACTTGGCCATGATGAAATCGTTTGGGATGTCGTTGTACTCAACGACGGGGAGCGGGTCGACATCCACGAAAACAGCTTGTACGGGGTGCACAAAGGCCGCTACAAAAGCAAGGGTCCCGATATCTTGGTTTCTATGCCAGGCGACCAACCAAGTCCTGGTATACTAGCGACCATCGAACGACATGGCGAGAGGGAAACAAGCGAGGACGAAGACGACTACGACCTACCGGAAATCCGCTTGAAGAATCAGATCATGCGGTCCATGCCTGCAGACACGAGCGTCTCCATCTCAACAACGACCTTGACGAGAAAGATGATAACGGTGGACTTTACCGGACCCGAGCCCCCAACTTTGACGCCGCCTCCAGGCGTCGAGGTCGTTGAACGAGAAGTTCTACCATCTTCAGAGCATCCGAAGGAGCAATTGGTGAGGCACCAAGCCTCTGCTGATGTCCCAACCTATCGGGTCGTCTACAGAGTTGACAAGAGCAAACATCGAAACACAACGATCCAAGGCTTCGAGGAGGCGGAAGACAACTCTCGAAAAGTGGAATCGCTGGACGACACCGAGGAGTCGGATGGATACGGTCGAAACGACGAAAAGGACGAACCGCCACCCGTACCACCCAAGAAGGCGCTGACCTCGTCCCCAGCCAGCATCTCGAGGCCGGATGTGACATCCAACCCGACCCCTCGCCGAGCAAAGGTTGGCCCTGGTTTCCCCTCGACTTCGCCCGGCGGTCGAGTCTCTCAAATCCCGACGCCCAAGCAGAGTCCCGAGAACGCGCCAAACCAAAAGCGACAGCGCGCGCCCCTAGGCCCCTTGCCAGTGCGAGCACGTCAGGAGAGTACCGTCTCCTCGCATGCTGAAGCGACCAAGCCCAAGAGGACGAAAGGGGAGCCCTTGCCAAGCAGCAAACCATCAGAGAAGCCCACAACCGAGAAAAAGGGAGGCATCAGACAAGCTCTGAAAAGGGGTACCAGCTCAAACATTTCCAACCTCTTTCATCGAGAAGGAACCGGCACTGGCAGTTCGCAGCCCGTGGGGAAACCTAAGCAGCCGGCCAAGACTTCTGCAAGAAATGGTACAACACGCACCTCCACCCAGCCGAGCCGTCCGTCCCAGACTCGGGCCATGGGCCCGACTGCTGCCTCCAGCTCACGAGGCCGGGAATACGACAACCCCTCGCCTGTACCTCGCAGCTCTTCGCGAGCCAGTTACATTTCCGTACACGAGCGGCGCCGGGACTCGATTGTATCCCAAACGGATACCTATTCCTTCCACGCCGTTGACGGATATCGGCCCCAATCTCCCGTGTATGGCCGACGTGACGGTGTAGGCCAGCCTAGCATCCCCAAGTCGCGGTCAGAGAAGGACATGAACGATCAAAAGCCGCCATCGCCGATGAAGTCCAGGAGGGCACGTTCCCACGTCAACACGCCGAGTCTCTACAGCATCGCCAATACTGGTTCTCAGACGTCTCTGGTTCTATCCTCGTACTATCAAAAAAGCGCATACACCGACTCCGAGGCCATCGACACCTTGAGGCGGGCTGGCACAGTGGATGGTGTCTTCCCGGCATTCCATCTGCTCCGAAACATCACGCGATACATGCGATTCTCCTCGGCGTCATACGGCTCCAACTTTCTCAAGTTCATGGGTATCTCAAAAGACATGCCCCTGATCAAGGCGCTGGACGACACACACCACGAGATCCGCTCCTTTGCGCACCACACAGAGTCCGAATCCACGAGCATCCTCCTCGCCTCCTTCGTCGACGCCCAGGGCGGATCAGACACCACCGGCTCGACCGGCACCGGCGTCCCCTTGGTCCACTACATCTCCCTCGACCACGAATCCAAAGCCGTCGTCCTCGCGTGCCGCGGCACCCTCGGCTTCGAGGACGTCCTGGCCGACATGGCCTGCGACTACGACAACCTCTACTGGCGCGGCAAGTCCTACAAGGTGCACAAGGGCATCCACGCCTCCGCCCGCCGCCTCCTCTACGGCGGCGACGGCCGCGTCCTCTACACGCTCAAGGAGGCCCTCGACGAGTTTAGCGACTACGGCCTCGTCCTGTGCGGCCACTCCCTCGGCGGCGGCGTCACGGCGCTTCTCGGCACCATGCTCGCCGAGCCCTCATCCTCCGGCACGGGCTTCGTCACAACCTCGGACCCGCACCGCCGCCTCCTCGGCGACGGACGCCTCCTCGACGCAGACACCACGCACGTCTGCCTCCCCTCGGGCCGCCCCATCCACGTCTACGCCTACGGCCCGCCGGGCACAATGTCCCCCGCCCTCCGCAAAGCCACCCGCGGCCTCGTCACCAGCGTCGTCCACGGCTGCGACCTCGTCCCCTTCCTCTCCCTCGGCGTCCTGCACGACTTCCAGGCCGTCGCCCTCGCTTTCAAGTCTGACAACCACGAGGCCAAGGTCGAGGTCCGCCAGCGGATATGGCAGGCTTTCCAGTCCGGGCTGGCGGAGAAGTGGTACACCAACAGCAGCTCCCGCTCCTCCTCCTCCTCCATGGCCGCCGCCGACGAGGATAAGTGGAGCATCTCGGTGCTGACGACGCTGCGCTCTAGCATGATGAGCCTGAAGCTGCTGCCGCCGGGTGAGGTGTTTATCGTGGAGAGTCAGCGGGTGCTGAGGCGCGATGCGTTTCTCGTCTCGGATGAGGAGTCTATTGGTCGGCCTGCGCAGCGGATCGTGCTCAAGTATGTTAGGGACGTCGAGTCGCGCTTCAGGGAGGTGCGGTTCGGTACGAGCATGTTGATTGATCACAGCCCGGCCAAGTATGAAGAGGCGTTGAATAAGTTGCGTTTTGGAGTTGTTGAAAGTTGAGAAGCAGTATGGGGAGGATTTTCTCTTCTCTGGACAAGAGGAAAACAAACAAACATGACGAACACAACACCCCCTTTTTATTTCCTTTGTCAGGGACACAACGTTCCGATCTAACACAATATACCCCCCAATCCCCGAGTGTGAGATAATTATATGCTCTATTCAAATGTTGAGTTGCTATTCAAGCCTGGTTCATGTAGGAGGATCTACAAAGTTTGGGACGGAAGTCAAAGGAAGAGTCTAGGTTGCGAAGAGATGATTAGGATGTAAATGAAAATCAATTCAAAATATCCGTCAACACATAAGTGTCTCTCAAAAGTCGTTGATGATACAAGTGACGCAAGATTTTTCCAACTTTTTTTCTTGTTCCAAGGCTCTTTGCATCTATTACCCGTCCACTATGGCTTCTCCGTCACAATCTTGCCGTCCTTGTCATAAAAGATCTCCTTGACCTTTACAGACCGCAAGTGATCCACGCCCTTGCTCAACTCGCAGTCATGATGGAAAAGCCACCACTGGCCCTTGAACTCGACAATGGAATGATGCGTCGTCCACCCCAGCACGGGCTCGAGGATCCGTCCCCCGTACGTGAAAGGACCCAACGGGCTCTCGCTGGTGGCGTAGCAGAGGTAGTGCGTATCACCGGTCGAGTACGAAAAGTAGTACAGCCCATCCCTCTTGTGCAGCCACGCCGCCTCGAAGAACCGGCGATCATGGTCGTCGGCGAGGATAGGCTTGCCCGTCTCGGGATCAAGGATCTGGATCTCCTGAACCTCACCGTCGAACTGGTGCATGTCGCCCGTCAACTTCGCCACGCGGGGCCCCAGCGCGTAGACGCCCTCGCCGCTGGGCTCCTGCGCGCCGAGCCACTGCTTCTCGAATACCTCGTTACCCTTCTGATAGCACTGCAGCTGACCACCCCATAGACCACCAAAGTACAGATATCCCTGGCCATCGTCGTCAACGAAGCTAGCCGGATCGATACTGTAGCTGCCCCGGATGGGTTCCGGGTCCGGTGTGAAGGGCCCCTCTGGCTTATCCGAGACGGCGACGCCGATGCGGAAGACGTCCTGCTTATCGCGGGCGGGAAAGTAGAGGTAGTACTTCCCGTCCTTGTAGGCGGCGTCGGGCGCCCAGAGCTGCTTCGAGACCCAGGGCACGTCTTCGGTTTTGAGGACGACGCCGTGGTCGACGACGGGTTCTAGGGGGTCTAGGGAGGATGTGCTGAAGACGTGGTAGTCGGCCATGTCGTATTGGTCGCCATTGTCGTTGAACTTGATGTCGGTTTCGCGGTCGTGGGACGGGTAGATGTAGACTTTGCCGTTGAAGACGTGGGCTGAAGGGTCGGCTGTGTAGAGGTGGTTGATGAGGGGCGCCATCGTGTGAATGTGTGGGATAGGATGGGGCGAGGGGAGAAAGTGGGAGTGCGGGGGAGAGAATGCGGGGTGTTGAAAGTGTTTGGTGGAATTGGGGTCAAATGGAGAAATCAAGCATGCCACTTGGGGTACCTTGGGGGAATAGATAGGATGTTGTTGCAGATGCCGATTTGCAACGAGAAGAGACGGTTAAGGAGATTCTGCAAAAATCGATGGGCACATAGAAAGCCTTGGGAGGCAACCGTTTATATGCCAAAAAGTTGATCTCCAGGATTCTCCACCATCAAAAGGGTTCAGGCGCGTGGATGAATGTGAAAGTGATGATGTTGGCCCGGTAGAGTGGAACACGGGACGACTAGCCAGCGGCCTTTGAATTTACCCAGCGCATTTTCCCGGTTTACCCCATCCTGGGCACATCCACCCGCACCACGAGTTGGAGGACAGAACCTGGTCGCTGCTGTACAGGTGCAGGATGCTGGTGTGGGCTAACCGTAGACCCCTGAGGAGATGTAAAAGTCTCTTGTGCTATCTTGTCTTGGGCGAAGCCATATTCACGGCATGAGGTAGTACTTCCTCTTGAACTAATCATACCATCACCAAAACATACCTAAATCGATGCCAAAAACTGCCAAAAAAAATTCGTTCGACGCTCAATCTGGTCCCTTTCAGGACGAGACCCCGCGCTACCCGAGCTTTACCGCCGTAATCACAAGGCAGTCAGTATAGGACTCGAACCCCGTCGGTGGGTTATTGGTAGTATTTGTGATCCTATGACTACGCAACGCCGACGCTTTTACCATTGAGCCAAAGGTGACTCGCTGAACTTGTGATTGGGAAATGTTGCGGTCCGTTCGCCTATGGACCTTCCACTACGGCGTCAGCAAGGTTTGTAGAAGGGATCGACCGGGTTGGTTGGCATCGTGGGATGGAAAGGTATGGAAGTCCAAGGTGAGGACGTCAAGGTGCGTCCTCTCCAGGCCCAAGGCCTGGTCATTGATGCTGTCCTCCCTCTTGCTCCCGACTGCTGCTGAGATAGGGTTCAGTTGCACCCAAGCATTTGTATCAAGGCATGGCAAGATCAGCCTAACTGCCAGAAGTACAGTGGCAGTGGTGCGACTCTTGGAAAGGGGTCTCAAATGCTGCACTGCCAATGACGAGCGCACATTAGCTCGCCATCATGGGTTCTGATTCTCCCATGGCCCCTTCCTTGATGCGCAGGCAAGTGGCAGTCCTGGTCCGGACTTGCCCGCCTTACTGTAGCCGTTCAAAAGTCCTGAATACCAGTCTGGCCCCGTGTGGTTTCAACTCCCTCGTCTGCATCACTGGCCCATTCGGGATCTTCTTCGTCGAACCAGGCTTCCTCGGCATCACGTCTCTCCATGACGTCGTAATCTTCCTTGTCGTCGATCAGACTGTAATCGAAATCCTCGTCATGGCCGCGGACAAAACGTTCTGTGAGAAACTCATGCCATCTCTGAAGGCCTTCTTCCTTTGTCTTTGTCTTGGAAAGATCGGCCTCGGTTGTGAAGTCTCTCGCGGGCTCCGCCGTCGAAGTGTCATCAGTTGATGACTTCAAGTCAGCTAGGCGAGCCTCGCCTCTGAGCAGGGAGCTTTCTAAAACCCCTGAGTAGCCCTTGGCCTTGCCTTCGACCTCACGCTCGGCTGGCGTCTGAAACTTGCGAACCAAGCTGTCATATAATAGGGGGTCTGGGAGGAATGTTAGTATCTGAGCTGATGATGAAGCAAACACGATCCCGCAATGTGCGGTAGCACTAAGACCGCTCATGAGAGAGAGGGAGAGAGAGAGAGAGGGAGAAAGGGGATGCGAAGAGACGGACCAGCCAGCTCGTGTTCAGCGTCGGAGAAGTACTTTGGATTCCTCTCGAGATACTCTCGACGACGGTTGCGAGACCGAATGTTGTTGGCTACTGTTGGCGACTTGGGTGGGCGTGGTGTCGGTTTCTCAAAGGGTAGACTTTGCGGCTGATGCTCGGATTCTGTGAAGGAGGGCATCTTTAAGTCAAGCCAAGTGCTTCCGGGAGCAAATATTAGTGCTATGCAATAATATGACAGCTGTGGTTTGAGGCAACTTTGACGCTAGACGAGGTCCGTTGACAATGGTATTAGAGAATGAGGTGGGTTGGATGAAATTGTATCCGTAGATGTTTGTGTCTGATTACGGATACCTTCAGCAATGAAAGATGTCACTGTTTAAAATGTGGGTCGCGAAGTAGGTACCTAAGCACTTGTCAAACGCGAATCTTCAATACGGAGTACATCTTTCGGTGACATGGCTGCAGAACAACATGCACTCGCACGACTTGATAACTTGCAGAACCCCACGAAATAATTCGCGACTTGCAGGATACCTTGCCGAAGATCGACATTGTGCCTACCGGCCGATTAATCCTTGATTTCGGGCGAGGCGGCGGGTGCAAGATCTCGATGGAAGGGCACGTACTAAAGGAACCTGGTCTGTGGCTGATGAACGAAGGTATCCTCAGGCACTCGTCCTTGCACAAGTAGTTAATAGGGCGTTTTATGGAATTGTCCGCTCTTTTAGATTTCCATATCCAATTCTTAAACGTCAAGTGGGTGAAACAATGGCTTGCCGCCCAACACGAAGTACCTAGCTCTGTTTCTATTCTTATTTATTTTTTAATTCTTATGTATTCTATATAGAATATATCTAAGAAAGTGATATAATAATAATAATAATAATGGTAACTAGTAGTAGTAGTAGTAGTAATAGGAATAGTAGAAAAAGAGATAGGGAGGGTATTGAGCGGCATCCCATTTTGTCACCCACTTTAGTGTCAATACTAAGGTACGGAGTAAGGTACTTAGTAAGGTAGCTTGCACGGAACAATCGGGCTGCTCAAAACAGGCCAATTGGCTGGTTATTAGGGAGGTGGGGCTGAGAGGCGCATCGACCGTCGACGTGGCCAGGCGCGGAGGGAAACACGGCCAATTAATAGGGGGAAGGCGAGCAAAAACGTTGGATGTCAACGGGAAATGAGATACAGAGGAGGGAAAACAGCAGGATTTGGACCGGACATTGAAGCCGGTTAGGTACCTTTTTACGGATGGTCTACGGATCCATGGACCATTCATGTGGGTTTGTACTTTGCAAGGCGTGGCAGCCGCATGGGTATCCCATCCCACGCGTCGTTTGTTCTCTTTCTCTCTCTACGAATGAATATTACACCTTACCCTTGGCGAATTGGTACTGGGCTGTCAAGGCATCTCTGGATGTTCTGCTGTCTGTAATTCTGTGTCTGTCTCTCAAGTCTCCCTCCACAATTTACAGCCACAGCGCAACCCCGGGATATGACAGCCAGCCCATCGGCGCTTGACTGGACTTGACCTGGCGGTTCACATCCATTCGCATTGACACTTAGTGGACGGGAAAGCCAGGCATCTTGCACCATTTCTACTTGGTCTCTGTTGCATCGTCTTTCTTTTTCCCGTTTAGTCTCTGCCTCTTGTCTCTGAGTAGGATATCTCAAGTTTTCAACTCCATTACCCTCTCATTTCTCTCTGGCGCCTTATTCATTGGTCTCTTGTGTATTCCAAGGTCCATCTCACTCATTCATCACATCTTCTTTCTTGTCTTGTCTTTCCTCTCAATTCCCCAGGTGCCCGTCACCCCCCTTTAATACTCAGTACTCACCACACTTGCATTCCACTTTTGTCAACTCGCCTCACCGTATCATACCGTATTTCACCGTGTCCCATCTACGTTGGAAGAATCGACCTTTCCTCTCCTCATCCTCTTCCTCCTCTTCGCCGCAGTCGGGGAGGCACCTGATACCACTTATTCACCCACCTCTCATGCCACCCGTCCCATCCGTTCCTCCTCCTCTCGGCGTGTCTCAACCTCAGTCCATTTGATCCATCATCGAAGGAGACGACCCGCCAGAACAAAAGTCCATCAGCAAACGGGCTACCATCACGTCCACGGCAACGGCGGCGACCACGCGACAAGACGCGCAAGACACGATAACCTTAGCATACCGAATTTCAGCAACGTACCGTCGTACCCCGTCCCGTTCAAAAAAAAAAAAAAAAAAAAAAGTTCGCCCCCATTCGCACGCTGAATGTGACCCTCCCATCCCCATGGGTACTGCTGGGGATATCAGAGCTCGTCTCCGGGCAAAGTTCTCGCGGAGGAATTCGGCTGCACCGTCTCTAGCCTCCAACAAAAGCACCGGCGATGCTCACAACTCCCAGGCAACTGATGGGACCTGGACGAGTCTCACACGGCAATCCTCGACCGCTGCATCCGCTTCGGCTCCCAGGTCCAGAGCAAGCTCTCAGCACCCGCCTCACACGCCAATCTCGCCCTTGCCCTCGCGCTCGCCGACTCCACACCAGCCACACCATCACCTGCAGGCACAGCCACAGTCCACCACACTACAACCCCCCGGCAGCAGCCCAGGCGACCACTTGCTGCAGCCGAAATTGAAGGCAATTACGGCTGGGGGTGCCGCTGCTGGGGCTGCAGAGGGAGAAGCCGACAGTGAGGAAGGCCAGCTCCCGCCACAGTCGTCGTCCTCGTCCAAGTCCCATCTATTGGACCACCAACAAAAACAAAGCCACGGGCATGAAGTTAACCACGACAGTCATGTTGATGAAGAAAATAACAGTCATGATGCACCTCTCAGCAGCGACGAGGTTTTGGTAAAGGAAGAGAATCCCATTGCCACATCTACTACGGATACCGACACCGAGCAAAGACCCGCAAGCAGCGCCAGCAACAAGGTCAGAGACACCTCGACTAGGACTGGGGACGATCAGGACGCTCACAAGCCACACCCCGACCTCGACCTCGACCTTGACTCGCTGGCCCCAATGCCGCCCGCCGCGTCTCAAGAACGCTTGGCTAGCGAACTGACTGCCAGCAACGACCTACGTCCAGCCGCAACAACCACAACCACTGCTTCTGCTGCAGCTCCCACTGCCATCAACAACCTCCCAAGCATCCACGAAGACCAAACCCCACCCGGATTTGACGACAAACGGCAGAGCCTTCATCTGTCGCAGTCGCATCACCCGCATCAGCCACTACCGCCAAAATTTGGCGCGGCTCCCACTGTTACCCTCCAGGCGGTCTCTGCCGAGGACCTCAACGACGATCAACACGATCCCCTCAGCCATGCCCTCGGCACCCCGACGCCTCTCGCAACAGCCATCCTACCGAGTTCGCCCGTGCCATCCCGCCCAGAAGCGCCTCCCCGACGACAAAGTCTAATACCCAATCGTCAAACCACTCTAATTCGAAACCTACTCGAAGGACGTGTCGAAAACGAAGCTAGGCCAGCCAGCGCCGATTATTTGCTCCCCAACATCGCAAACATGGTCACCCGCAAGGTCTGGGTTAGGCGCCCCGGCGCTTCTGCCACACTCATCACCGTCAACGAGGACGACCTGGTCGATGATGTGCGCGACATGATTCTACGAAAGTACGCCAACTCGTTGGGCAGGCATTTTGATTCTCCCGACCTCACACTACGGATATGCCCACGGGAGCAGAGACAGGATCGTATGCTAGGCCCCGAAGAGCCCGTGGGCCGTACACTCGATGCCTACTTCCCCGGTGGCCAAAATGTGGAAGAGGCTCTGGTTATCGATATCCCAGCCCGGCGCACACCGAGACCGTCACCACGTGCTCCGACGCATTCTACAACAATCTACTACAACGACGAAGGCCGGCCCTCTGAGGCTGGCGAAGGATATTTCCCTCCTGTTGCAAACGCTGCTGCTCTGCCGTCACCAAACCTACCAGTGCCAGTCGTCGCTCCTGTTACCGTCCCTGCAATACATCCCTCGCACCCTGCCCACCCAATTCACCCAGCGCATGCTCTTACAGCGCACACCCAGCACTCGATTGCAATCCTTGGAAGCGGCCAAGTACCGCCAATACCCTCCCCGGGAGGCACGAGGTCTCGTGCATACAGGGAACGCCCAGAACGCCCTCGCCTTGGAAGAACCCATACCTCCTCACCTACGATACTGAATCAAGTCAATGCACAGTCCATGGCGGCCGCAGCAGTCGCTGCTGCGCATCCTACCCACTCATTCCACCCACGCCTACCGCCCTCTAGGACGCAGTCGAACACTTCAGAGCAATCCAACGCCCAACCGGCTGCTCCGCCACTTCCAACACCACCCGCTCCGGAAGTACAACCTGCAAGAGTTGCTACTCCCCCGCCCAGGATTGCTTCTCCTAGGCCAGCAAGTTCTCGGCCTAAGAAGAAGAAAACAGTAGATCATCCAACTTTGCCGGCTGGCATATTGAATGGCGGCGTGCCACCCATCAACGTGTTGATCGTAGAGGACAACCCGATCAACCTCAAGCTGCTCGAGGCTTTCGTCAAGCGTCTGAAGGTTAGGTGGAAAACGGCGGTCAACGGCCGAGATGCCGTCACCATGTGGAGGACCGGCGGTTTCCATCTTGTTCTGATGGATATCCAACTGCCCATCATGAGCGGACTGGAAGCCACCCGGGAGATCCGCAGATTGGAGAGAGTCAACTCGATTGGTGTCTTCTCTTCGTCAGCAGGGAGCGCACCTGAAGCCCCGAATGGCGAGCCAGAGGAGAAGGACAAGTTGACCAATATGGAGCTCTTCAAAAGTCCGGTCATTATCGTGGCCCTCACTGCCAGCTCCCTCCAGAGTGACAGACACGAGGCCTTGGCGGCTGGCTGCAACGATTTCCTTACCAAGGTCAGTATTCCTACTCTTTCCATGCCTGGTAGCCCATTATGCTTACATGATTATCACAGCCTGTAAACTTTGTTTGGTTAGAGAGGAAAGTCATGGAATGGGGTTGCATGCAAGCACTCATTGACTTTGATGGCTGGAGAAGATGGAAAGACTTCTCTCGGCAGAATGACGAGGCCGAAGCCAAGAAATCGGCCGCGTTGAAGACAAAGGCAAAGAAGAATCGCTTGTCGATGACTTCGGCGGTGCCAGCGTAATAGTACAGCAACGCTCGCATGCTTTAGCAGGGAATGGTAGCTATGCGACATTGGCTTTCGCTACACCTACCTAGGCAGAAGGCCACAGTAATGATGGTACCGCGAGCCTTTGATGAGGCGGAGTCTTTTCTTTCAATGGTCTCTCATGGGACTTGGCTTAATGAACATATGATAGCAACATACGGACTCCCCTCTGAGGTATGATTTCAGCAGGCTCGGTGCTCATCTCTGTTGCAGGGGATCTGCACCTTGTTGATGGCTACTGGTCTTTGATTGCATTGGCATAACGGTTCGGTTTAAGAGATGCCCCGCATGGAATATACGAAGAGGGACGCGCAGAATGATACCATAGAGCGCGTATGCATGAGAGAATAATCATAATGGATTCAGTAACGCATACAAAAGAGATCTTGCTGAGACAAGACATGTATTGATGACGACTGCGTGTATAGCAACATACTATATTAGGGTTATGAGTGGCTATGCCTTAATTATGAAATCGGGAGAGGATTGCCCGGTAGAGAAAATGACGGAAGGCACCCGTTTCCATAGATCTAGGTACCTACTTCCGTTGAACGAAACGGGACGGGATAACCTGGAACCTGAATACCGGTAGGTGGAGACCGGAGCCTGGGAAGCGGCTCTATGTTCCGTCCTAAGGCACCAGGCCAATTGACCAAGGCAAATTATCCACAATATGGTCCGTGCACATTCTCCTAAAAAAACGAAGGAAAAATCAGTCGTAGCTTTAAAAAGTCTCCCTTCTTCACAAAACAACCACACTTCGTTATACCCAAGCTTCCTCAATGGTTGCTTCGCCGTAGTACGGTGCAATCCAGGCGCGCCTTTTGCGTCCAGAAGAACACTCTTTGCTTCACACACACAATGGCGTCGCGAGCGGGCTCGTCATTGTCGCCATTGGTCCTCGGGACAAAATGGTGCGATGCTGCGTACGCTGCACCAGCATTGCGGTGCGCCTTTTCGACAACGCCGATCCAGTCGAGAAGGAGCAAGGCGCAACATAGGATGTTTGACTTCCTCAAGAAAAGAGGTAGCAGGTTTCAGGATGCCGAGGGCCAGGGCCCCAATTACTTGGGCGGCTTCGACCAACCCTTCCCGATGAACCCGTTCTTCAAGAGTGAACCCGTGCTGAGCGAGGCTCTGAGGGAAGAGGTCTTCAGGAGGGTCAAGACGGCCAAGGAGTCGTTGAAGCTTGTTTCGGCTGAGTTGGGTATCGATGTTCGCCGCGTCGCTGCCGTAGTGCGGATGATGGAGATCGAGAAGCAGTGGATAACAGAGGTAAGCCTACATTTTTCTTTTTTTCAAACCCCAAATCCCTCGATGGGATTGATCCTCCTCCCCAGCATCATGATGATCAACTTTCCAAAATTCGATTAGTCTTGAAGACGCACAATATGGTTACACCTTGGCACTGCGAGCCTCTCTGATTTGCTACTTTACATTTCTCTACATTACAATCGCACAATCATTCTAGACTACAGTCTTTGCTGACTTGAGAATGAACTTCTTCGCAGCGCAAACCACTGGCCAGACCTTATGCACAGGCCGTCATGGGCATGCTGCCCCAAACTCCTTTCGCAGAGCAGGAGACCGGAGGTCAACAGGTTCCTCACGAGCCCGTGAATGAGATCCACGTCCACAAGCTCACGATGCAACAACTCTTCGTGCCCGTGTCGGAGTCGCGGCAATTCAATAGAGAAGACGCCGCAAAGGCCTTCCATAGAAACATGCTTTCGATTGACGATCGATCACCGCACAAGGAGCTCATTGACATGAGGAGGGCGGCTTTCAACGGCGGCGACAGAAGAGAGCTGACGCGCAAGTTCCGCGCCGATACCAGGGCGCAGGAGGATAGGTTGATTGAGAGAGAGCGCAAGCGTTCCGAAAAGGCTGAAGAGGAGACGACGCGTGTTGATACCGGTCGTTTCGAGTTCAGGTTCAAGGAGATGAATGTTGAGACTGTCGGCAAGAACGGCCGCAGCAGGGGAGGCGTCGGCTGGAGATACGGTGTCCCCTTCTATGACCGCAGGAAGGGCGAGGTGAAGATTCCCACGTCGGTGCCTTGAACATGTACAACCCATACCTTACTGCCTGTTGCCGACTATATCACAAACGGCGACGGCATCCTGGAGGAGACGAAGGAGGAGGAGGGGCTCACGACAGCCGCCCAAACCAACCAGAAGACGAACTGAAGTCATGTTGGCTCAGTTCTCGTGTTGGGCGCTTTAGGATAAAAGCGTCCTGTGTCTATCAACTGTAACTATATACATGTAACCCTATATGACGACGGACTCAAGCGGGAAGGGCGCGCGCTTCAAAGGATGAAGCCTCAGCAAGCCCAGCAAGAAATTTTATTTTATTCCTTCCAATGAGTCCTTTTTTTCTCTCTCAAAGCAAATACTTTGTGTGTGAGACCCAGTCAACCACTTTACGCCCGTCGTCGGCATCCACTACTAGGTTTGACCGAATACGGCTAATGTCCTCTGGCGAGAGACGACATCTGTTCTGGACGTACGCCTCGATTGAACCGTACTCCTCGCGGAGCGCGGCCAGCGTCGCAAGCATGTTTTCTTTCCTGGGCGGAGTTTTAGCATAGGTATAAGTAAGTAAAGTGAGTGGGTGGTGAGTGAAGGAAAAGCATCATACCGAGATCCAATCATGCGCCTGGCCCCCTCGGGGTTCCCCTTCATGGCCTCGGTGGCGAGGAGGTGCTGGATAATCTCCTCCCTGCGGTCCTGGAGACCGATGTCCGTCAGGCTGTACTCGTGGGCGACGACCTCGTCCGAGACGCCGCACAGGCTGAGGATGAGGGCGCAGATGATGCCCGTCCGGTCCTTGCCGGCGGTGCAGTGGATGAGCAGCGGGGTCGGGGGTTCGGGGGAGGCGAGGTGGGAGAGGATTGTGTGGAAGGGGTCGTTGGGGTGGTCTGCTTCCGAGGCGGCGCGGAGGATGTCGGTGTAGGCCTTTGTGAAGCCCTGCGGATTATATTGGTTTAGAATTTTCTCACATGACTCTCACAAGATGATGAGAACCCTTGTCCCGCTCTGCTCACTGGGACGAGTAGGAAAGGTGAAGGAGGAGGAGGAGGGGCTGGCAGGAAAGAAACTCACCTCGGGCCCGTTACTAGAGTAATTCCGGTACCGTAAGGCAATAGCTTCGGGGCCGTAGTCCATGTCCCGAAAGACGGGGACAAAGATGCGCGTGGCGCCGGGCCACTCGCGGACGTCGCAGCTCGTTCCGGCCTGGGCGAGGCGCTCGAGCTCAATGGTGGAGCGGAGGTCGTAGACGTGGGTGATGTTGAGGTCCTGGAGGCGGGCGACGCCGTCGTCGGTCAGGCGGGAGGGCTCGGCGGAGCGGAAGAGGATTCCCGGTTTGACGATGCGGCCGGCCGGGAGGGCGTCGACGGGGTAGCCGCCGGCGTCGCGGAAGTTGGGGAGGCCTGGGATGAGGTGGAAGGGGGGCGCGGGGAGGGTGACTTTGGGGCGTGGTTCCGTCATTGTGTGTATCTTGTCTCTTTTTGTCTTCTCGTGCCGTGTGGTTTGCGGATTGTAATACGAGTTGAAGAAAGGGTTCTCCTGACGCGCGCGCGAGGGTTCAATGTACAAGCTGTGAGACGGACGAAATGATCAACAACGGCGTGGACGGGATCTGGTTTATGGTGGTGTGTATCCGCAGTCTGTAGATGCGCGCACCGCGGCAGGCGGGCATCGTCGGATGTGGCCTCTGCGGGGGAGGATTGCGGCATCCGAGGCATGTCGTTGGGTAAGGCTCGGACCTGCCCACCTTTGGGCCAACATGCGTCGCGCCTTTGGGCGTGGGTGGAAAAGCAGCAGCATCAAGTCAAGGTCAACTAATCTAGGTTGCTCTCTCTCACCGAGAACTGACTAACAATGATTTCCGTATCCTGCATGAGGGAGTGAATATGTGGTGTACAGGAGCAAGATCAACACATGTTAACCACTGGAAAATTGCTTCTAGTTGTAGTAAACACCAGAGTTGCTTCTATATCACCCGTCCGAGGTAAACAATATGACGGCCACCCAGATGTATGTTAATCTGTCTGGGAACCCAGTGCCCCGGTTCAACCAGTCTCACACGCAGTCTCGACCGGCACATCAGAAACATGACCAGTCAGCATCGTGAGTCAACGTGAGAGATCGATAATACATGTCATCATTAGACGCAGGTGCCGTCCGAGGTTTGTTTCCGACACTGCCAGGTTCGGGCCGTCCACGAGCATTTGAGAAGGACGACAGCGGGAAAAGGGTAGGGGCAGATGGCGCAAGGACGTGCTCGAAACCTCATAGCGTCTAGGTCGAATTTGGGTCCCGTCACATCGACCACGGGCCCAGTCGACCAGTCCATGTCATGAAAGCAATGTGCTACTAGCCTACTTGGATCAACTGACTGACTGGCTGGCTCGAGCGGGACAGCTGAAGTGAGACCTGGTGATTTGCTCAGGTGTTGCCGATGATGTTGTGTGCGTACCTATTCTCTTCCCCCAAGTCATGATTGGCGCATTAGGTATGGTGGTATGTAGCTGGACAAAGTGAATGGATGGCTGAGTTTGGATGATTCCCTTGGGCCCTAGAATAAGATCCGAGTTCCTCCTTCTTGGTATCTCATCCCGTACCTGACCGACCTGGACCTGACGTCCTCGATGCGCCTTCCCCTGACGCATGCCAGCAACAACGTGCAGATTTTCCAAAGCTGCAGCAGCTCTGACTGGCGTGACTGGCACCTGCCCGTCGATAGCTCCCTGGGCCAGCCAGTGAGCCCTCAAGCCCTCAACCACGAGGAGCGGACCTCCCAGGGCTAAGTAAGGTGACCAAGGTACCTACCTACCTAGAGAGGGACGGACATCCAATGACAGCAATGACTGCACCCCTGCGCCAAACCACGCGAACCCGCCTAACGGTAGTAGTCGCGTCTCTAACTGGCTCGTCGTCCGCGCTAAAAGCCTCACGCTGCGTCATAGGGGACCAACTCCCATTTTCCCAGATTTTTTTGCAGCTTTTTTTCCCCAACCAAGGACGCACTGGCACTCTGGGTGAATCGACCGGTTTGAGACAATCAAGATGGCGATCAACCTGTTTGTGTCTTTCTTTCTTTCCACACCCTAGCGCCCTTCCCACTCGTGGACGTGGTGTGATTAAACTAAGGGTACTGGCGCTGCTACCCTTCTATCTGACCTTGCTTTGCCTTGACCTTGGTTGGTGTCATCACTACCTTCCAAGGTTA
This sequence comes from Colletotrichum phormii, assembly GCF_030913505.1. Classification (NCBI taxonomy): domain Eukaryota; kingdom Fungi; phylum Ascomycota; class Sordariomycetes; order Glomerellales; family Glomerellaceae; genus Colletotrichum; species Colletotrichum phormii. Next base: position 1,629,922 of record NW_026851445.1, on the reverse strand, counting down.
CCTTCACCACCACCGCCTGTTCCCGTAGAAAAAAACAACCTCGTTCGCTGCTTAATTTGAATAAGACCCCCTCCAAGACCCCCTTCTTCGGTGAACCCAACTATCGTACCTCCCAATCTCTACCCACCGTCGTCAAAACGCCAGCTGAATCTACCAAAACTTATTCACCGATTCCCGAGCGGTTGACCGATAAACATAGCCAAGATGGGCCTCTTCGGCATGGCAGCGAGCTACCTCGCCTTCTCCGTCCTCCACTTCTTCCAGTTCGTCCTGGCCGTCACCGTATGCGGCCTCTACGCCGTCGACCTCAACCGCGCCAGAAGCGAGGGGAGCTACACCGACGGGAAATGGGTGAGTCTTGCTTTTGTTTTATCCTATGCGACGAGACCAAAAAAACCCCCCCAAAAAAAAACGTCGATGTTGTCACGGGTGAAGCACGGTTCAGAGGAAGAACGAGTAACTAACAACAGATAAAAAAAAAACCAGGTCTTTGCAGTCGTGGTCGGCGCCCTCTCCGCCGTAACGGCCCTGCTCTACTTCATCCCCTTCATCCTGCGCTTCGCCATCGTCTGGATCTGGGATGCCATCCTCTTCATCCTCTGGATCGCCCTGTTCGGTCTCTTTGGTAATGTACGTACCAACCCCAAACTTCCCTACTCAAACCTACTCTATCTCGTCGAACCACCCTCGCTGATACATGACTTGCCAGATGTACATCAAGGAGAACGTAGAGGGCGACAGCGGCATCCAGCGCATGAAGAACGCCGTCTGGGTCGACTTGGCCAACGCCCTCCTCTGGCTCATCAGCGCCCTGGCGACCGCCGCCTACTGGTGGAGACACCGCGAGCGCCGCACCCGCTTCACCGGCCGTGGAAAGGTCTAAACGAGATGTTGCAAACCGAAAATGGATCAACACCCAGAGGCGGATAGAGCTCTTTTACTGAGTTGATTCAGAACGGGGTAGTGTGGGTGTGTATGCTTTACAAGAGCGCATACGATGGTATCCCCATATACCTCGAGTTGGCCGCTCCGGGTCCAGTGATGATGTTGTTGTTACGAGGCCGGTGTTTTTGGAGTATTTTATTCTGCCGCAAACACGATACCAAAACCCTGGCGAGGTTTATCTTGTATTCTTGCTTTCTTTCCCAAATTCAAACCCCTACGAGAGATCCTAGAGTCAGTCGTCGTCTTCGGATACTATGTTGTCCGAATCGGCCGTGATTAACTTAGAAACAATGTTGTTTGTCTCTTTACGTACTTGCTCTGCAAAGGCAGTATGAGACTTGTCACCATATACCTTGCAACTATGTTCCAGACATGTACACGTGAGATGCGAGGGAGATTGTATCGGTGACTAGACACTCGTTCAGAGATTCAAGTTGCGAATAGATTAGTGAAAAACAAACAATCCTCAAACCTACGCAACGTCCGTTTAGCCGGGGCCGATCCTGGCTCGGGGGACCGTGTGTTCCCCCCCTTGAAGACCCTGGCGACTGAGTCGTACACGCCGCGCCGTCGTCGGCGCCGGCGCAGCTGTCCCTGCCGGAGGTGAGCGGCCCCGCGTTTCTGCCTTCCGTAGAGTTTCGGACCTCCCTACAAGAACGTTTGTCTTCAAGGGCACTCTACAAGAATGCTGCGCCCTCCAGTCCCTTTCATCCATCCCATCGTGGACGGCCCCGGAAACCCTCAAGGAACCCTTGAGCCGAGTGCTGTACCGTGCGGTGGGTGCATGAAAACGCTCTCCCCATCCAGCAATGCATAGCCCGGAGGTGTTCCTCCTGAAATCTAGCGTACTAGAGCCGTTCTGCCGCTCTTTGGACCAAATGGATACAGTGGACGGCATGACTGACTGCCAGGCACCGCCAGGCCTGGCGCCTCAAAAGTCCTACATGGGAAAAGCAAGGGGTCCAGGGTTAATGTTTTCCAACCCCGCAGGCACTACCTAAGCAACGTCGTGCCTCTGCTGCGCTGTGACGTAGTGTCTGTGGCGAACCCTGACAGTCCGCTCGTCGCTGGCTATCTCTACGACTTGGCGAGGGGTAGCGCGCCTCAGGAAAAAATTCGGCCAAACAATCTTGAGCACGCCCATTGCCCCGGAGAGGTCCTCGCGTCTTGACGCTTCGGAAACTGGAGATTTGGGCCGCAAATACCAGCGGAATGAGGTCTGTGTCTTTGTCAGATATAGAACGAACAGAGCACTTGTTGGCGGACATCATTGAGGCTTGATCTTCATCCCACCTTCGGAGAGCCGCAAACGGGATGTAAGCGACAGAAGACCCGGGGAAGTCAGTGCGCTTTGACGTTCCCTGTTGTAAAGTCAGAGCGACCGACGACAGCGAAGGCGGCAGTCGGCAAAGTGAGACTTCAGTATCGACCAAGGCCGGGAGACCCAGGGCATGAGAGTGAGCCGGCAGGACTCGCCGTTTCGCGGCGCCCAGCATCCGCTGTATCCTTTCACACGCTTCCAACCTTGGGCAAAAGTCGACCCATTAAAAAGCACATGCAGCCCTGCGGCTGTTGAAACTTGAGAAGACAGTAGCGATCGGCGGCAAGATCAGCACTGTTTTTGCTGCTTCCGATTCAAAGCCTCGGAGATCAAGCCCCGGACATGCATTGGGTGATTGGATCATGGATGAATCCAGTGGGCATCCCAAGACCCTCCGCCTCTGGTCCTCCTCTAGTGTTATGTACACTAACACGACAGCCTCTGCTCCCTGCCTCTCCCAACGTGGGCCCCGCCTGTGGTAACAGCGGGACAGAGTCAAGAGTCATAAACGCCCGACGATGCGGAGGTTTCATCGGCTAGGACCGAAAGCCTGAAGGCGGAGGGTTCGTAGACGGTAGGGGAGACAAGTACTCCGTACACGACTCTATCCGTACTGCGGCAAGTGGAGGAGAAAGTATGAGGGGTAAAAGAGACAACTGCTGAACGAGGTCTCTGGACGTCGGTCGGTTCCTGTCCCGCATACTCCGGCTAGCCAGTGCGGGTGCGTTGAACCGATTGAGCCGAACGTCGGCTGTCTCTCAGTCTGGCGTGGGTCGTCACCAGAAGTGCCTCAAGTGGCATAGTGGCACAGTCGAATCCTTTCCGATGACATTGCTGGGCTGGAGAAGTACTTTGATCGTTTTTCAGATACCGCAAGTAGCTAAGGACGGATGGCAGATGGAAACGGTCTGAATCAGTAGCCACCGTTATAGACCACCAGGAGAATACTCTTACCTCTATGGACATACGTGATATTGCCACTCGCCTGCTCACGCAGCCACAGGCTCTAAGCTATGGGTATCGGTATTGATAAGAACGACCTTCTTCTCCTCTTTGTATCATCTGGAGTCCGACGTAACTGGTTAGCATACCATGGCTGTGTCGTTACTCTGACGGCACTCATACACCAACATAGGAGCCTCAAAGTGCACCTGAGCAAGGATGTGCGAGATTGTCCGGATCGAATAGTGCGGGCCACGAGATAGGATAGGACAGGTCATGGAGTCCAAGCTGTTCGTATGTCTGAGGGCTTGTTCGACTAGACGTGCCCGCGGCCTTGATGTAGTTCTCGTCAGGCTTAGAAAACCGGCGGCGATCGACGGGAGAGATCGACGGCAGCAGTTCCATGCTAGCTGGATGATTTGGCTCCTGATGTAAGTCAAGATAGTGTAGGTTAGGTGGTGACTATGGCCAACCTCAATAAGACGGCTTAGCTGAATCCACCTTTTGGATTGTGGATAGAAGGTCAGAGGGTTACGGTAACTCGCACTTGCTCAATTAGGAACCTTAAATCGCAGTGTCCGTAGATACTTTTACTTTTGAAGGAGCTACCACGTGAGATCTTATCACGGGAAGGCCCTGTGGCCCTCTATCTTAGCATTCGCATCGTAATTGCCAAGCGGATGTACAATGCCGCACGGATACCGTGATGGGTCTGATTCAATGAGTACGTACATACTTCAATTCAAGGCAGGTGAGAGGTAACTTTACCAAGGCACCTTGCGGAAAGACGGTGCCTGCCCGATCTTGGACAGAAGAAGAAGGGAGAGAGAACTGTGAAGGATGTAGAACGCGTATGGATGCTCAAATTGACAATACACATAGATGGCACGGTCAAACAACAGAACGACTGTAAGACAAAATGACCATTAGTTACGGTATCCAGTTAATGGAAGACTGACAATCAAAAGATGCCACTCATTCCATCATACCCAAGCACCCAAGGCACCCGAATACGTTCCCTTCCACCTTCCAGGTTCCAAAGCTTTATCGAGGTACGTACTTGTTTTACGGCACTCGGGTCGGACGGTGTTGGACCCCTCTAATACGGTCAACGGCCAAGGCAAGATAAGGTACCTGGATCAACGGCCAACAGTCAACGGGCCCTTAATAAGCTAGCAACGGAAGACCCTCGAAACCGTTCCCCCCTTGCCTCCCTCATTCCGTTTGGTCGGCCTCCGCATCTCGCACCATCCCACCAAAACCCACCCACCATTACGGATACCCTTATGAGATGTGAGATACAGAGTCCTACACCCAGGAGCCAGACACCAACACCCTTCCACGCGCCTTCTTCGTTGATCCTTCGATGCAATCCATTTCTGTTGACCCTTTGCAGAAAGATCATCTCTTCCGTGCTCAAACACAGAGGACCCTGCAGTCTGCCCAACACGAGTCCCAGCCGGTTTCTGAACCAAAGCCGGGCCCTGAATGAACGCCTCCAAGCAGCGAAGCATTACACTCTAATAATAGCGGCTGCCTTTAAATCCGTTACTGTCCTTCCTTCATCAACTACAACATCGGAACGACTGCGCCGACTGACCTTGGCCATTTCTACACGAAACAACTCAAAGCCAGCAACAGCGACTACCACTCACCACGGCCGTGGACAAAAGATACGCCAGAGGCACAAGTCCAAGCACATCGCAGCCATTCATTCCGCAATTGCAAGAGGGCCCCTCCCTGTCAGGCCGCAACCATCACCTGCAACACGGAGGGAGGGGACGAGAAAGCGACTACTGTCTCCCTCACCGCACACGCATGCCCTTGCTCTTACATGATATCCACCTCCACACAGGCCTCACATACCCACCAAATTACCCGCTTTCTCTGGTCTGATCCTGCGCCCGTCTGGCGACGTGCAGTTAAAGAGAGAGCCTTGGAGCCCAAACGCCCGCCAGCAAATAATTCAAACCGAGGGAGGCTGGCCAAGCAAACGACCGCACGTACATCTCATTCGAGACGAAAGACGAAGACGCAGACGCCGGCACCCACAAGGGCCTCAAACTCATCTACTCAAGCCCCGTCGAGCTTCCATTTTCCTCCTATCTTTGGTTGTAAGCAGTATCTGCGGCCAGTACCTTATACGACAAGGGACACGGCACGGCACATGGCATGAACAATATTTGTCACAGGCATCAGAAATCATCGACATCGTAAAGGAGGAATCAACCATGGCGAGTTTGGGTCGATCATTCAAACCGCCAGCGTACTTGCGGGCGCGATCCCGACCTGCAATGACTGGAAGAACCTTGTCCAACTCTTCAGATATATCGGTGGTCTCGACAGGATCTCGCTCCGACGCCGACGACCTGCTCATGTCCGGGCTCAATACTCCAGCGCACGAAATTCCAAAGTCAGGACAAGATGGGGTCAAGATGCCAACGGCCCCCGACTTGTGCTCCCCCAAAGGTATATTTCAACTGTTTATTATATGTCAGGCCGTTGTTCTATGCTATTTACCTGTTTCCCACTTTTGATTTATCTCCAACCTCAGCTTTGGACCCTTTCCCCGCCTATTCCATGCGTTTTCAGTTCACAATTGCAGGCTTGCCCCAGGTGTCTGCTATTTTTCTGCCCTTTGAATGTCGCATCTGGGGCTGTGGGTTGTTCTGTTCCTCTGTCGTTAATTTCGGTTGAGCCATCGGCCTCTGTTTTCTGTCATGCACTCCAGTACCTGCACCCGGCCGTCAATGCCACCGCAACGTCGGCTCCGACAAGGACGGACGTTGGCGCCCATTGCCCAGTGCTTCAGTGAGCCGATTTAGCGCTGAGGTCCCCAGACTTGTGTCAACGAGTCAGGAAAGCTAGTTGGCTAGGGTCAAATGACGACGGCGCAATGCACCGTAGCATGGCTCACAGTTGGTCCTTGAGACTAGTTTGTCTTGGATTTCCTCACGTTCTGCTGTACTTGGAGTTGCCATAACTGCCGAGATGAGAGCAAACCCCTCTATATGTCGGGCCAGAGGCAGGAGTACCTACAGTCTGCAGTCTGGACCAGTCAAGAGGAGGGAGACGGAGAAGAGGAGAAATGGCCTCCATGATGTGTAGGCGGGATGGACTCCGATGAGCAATGAGTGGCCAATGCCCCTCATCAGTTACCTCACCTCAACGCAACGCAACACCGAGTCACCGACTTCTCAAAGTCCACCACTATGTTACGCTCCTGATGGTTGCGTGTGTTGTGTGGGTGAGGTCCTGGTAGTGCTTACCTTGCGTTCGTTCGTTCGCTCGCTCGCTCACTCCAGCATGACCAGAGACGGGATCACCACATTCACACCAAAGCCCTGAGAACTATGGCATTGTGTGCAAAAAGGCCCAAGGCCTTCCATGCCTGACGTTTCCATACCTTTGGGCTGCGCCGCTGGAATCAGGTGGTGTCTTTGGGACATTGGAGAGTGGGGATGGCGCGCCACCGCGTTGTCTTCTGGACGCACCAAACGCTCCGTCGGTGTCAGCATGAGGTCCCTTCACTGTGTTCGGTCTGGTCCGCGCCCCTCGGAGAGTGAGGAGCGGAACTGACGTGGTGAAGTAATGGGATTGCGATGCTTCCAGGCTGAGGTGGGTGGGGAGGCGCCGGAGGGGCTGGGAACGCTGGGTTACTGTTTAGGGACTGGTCTGCTAAGCGGCGGCCTTGGTTCACTCGGCCGGGACGGACCCTGCCCGCCAAATGGCAGAACATCGTCATCATTCACTCTCATTTCTGCTATCGACGGGGTCACCCCCGGCCCTAAGCCCTTTTCCCATCCTCTCCCAGAAAGTTCGTTCCCGTCTCGCATGGCCACAAGGGACCCTTACCGTTGCGTCATGCCCATAGTGTAATTTCCTTCCTCTTACGCAGTTATTTTTTTATTCTTTTTGGCCCAAGACGCTTGATCGGAATTTTACGCATCCATGTTCCTTGCTTAGGTTCTCAAGAGGATACCTCGAGACTAATCTGCCTTTGGGGCTCTTCTTAATAGGCGAATCATCCGCACCATGCCTTCTCGACCTATCTTCTCTTCAATCTGCACGATACAATCGAACTCGCTCTATTCCCCTTGACCTGTCGCCCACGACTAGTACTCTTCGAAAGATAAACTCGGCTCCTGCCTGCACGCCCACACCTCCCGATCCTTTGTCAGCCCGTGGCGACGTCCCTGGGTAAGTGATAGTTTCCCGTCCCGCCACCACCTCAACGTCCTTCCCGAACAAGCCAACATTTACTCTCTATTCTTTGCACTTTCTGTCCATCCACCTTAGCTTCTACCTAGCTATTTCTCGTATCACTTCGTTTCGACATTGAAACATCAGTGTCTTGTGCTAACACTGCCTCAAAGTGGTTACTTTTCGTTCCACGAAGATAGCAAGGGTTCTACCTCTCGCCCTCAATCCACCAGAACCGAAGGTCGACTGCCTAAGCATAAGGCCTCTTCTCTCACCGTCGATTCCTCCTTTCAAGCCGACCTCCGTGGCGCTTCACGACCTGCAGCCATGGCGCCATCAATCCACCTCTCTCCCATGAGCGCTGTCGACGTCTCAGGACCATCCAGCGTCAACACACCTGTTACTTCGTACCTCCCTAGCGGCGTTCACGATACATCCTTGCCAATGGGCAAGTACTACCCTTCGAACTACGAACAGAACAGCAGCCAAGACGGCCGCATAGGGCCTCCCGGGCCTCCGAGCCGTGTATCGTCAACAAGATCAGAGGGTCACATTCCTACGCGCGAGGCCTTCAAGTCATCTTCACGACAAGACTCGGAAGTTCGCCGTAAACTCCAACAATACCAACGAGACATGATTGCCCAGGCGAGAATCGCGGCGAGCGAAGTGCTTGGAAGTTCACCCAGTCAAGGCACTGCGGCGGTTCCCAGCTCCACTATTACCTTGAATGGGGTACCCTTGACGAGCCTACACCATATCGGAAGCACTGGCGTGCACAAGCCCATCTCACCGAGACTTTTGCCACTGGGAAGCCCGGGACCCGTGACGCCGATGGATCTGGAAGGAGGACTGGGGCAGGGCGGATACCTCGATCGGGGTCGCAATGATGAGATTGCCCGAGTATTGCGGGCCGAGGAAGACCGTATCCGCCGGGAGGGAGCAACTTCGCCGGCGGTGGAAGCGGGTCCGCAAGTTTTCTGAAAATGGTGGCAAAACTATGATGCCAGTGCTTGTCGGCGTTGGAGATGGGTGGCGTGGTCCAACCTGGGGCCACATCATCTCAGTATGACGACAGTAGATGGCAAGGGGAGGAAGACAAGACACACAAAAAAAGGAAACGAAATGGAGTCGGCAAGGTCAAGACGATCGTTCATGGTTATGATACCCTCTGGTTATTACAGCAAAGCTTGATTTTCTTATTTAGGATTGGGGAAAAAAAGAACAGTTTGGTGTTTCCAGGTGGATGATTCATCTGAAGCCGAGGCAGCCATCTGTCATTGCATAGATTGCGGCGTTTATCACACTCGTTACGGGATTAGATTCGAGCGGGCTTATCTTCGCATCGGCGTTACTTTCTTCACTCCTCTTCTGTTTTGTCCCCTTCGCTCAAGACTAGGCAGAGAGTATGGCGGATATAGACTAGAATGGGAGGAAGGGCAAAATGATCAAGATATTACTTCTACCTTACTGCTGTCCAATTGTCACTTTTGAAGAAACGCGTCATGACCGTTTTTGCTCAATGTCTGAACAATAAATTTACCCAGCATTATTCGCCCAAGATACGTGGCAAGTATGAACTTGCCCTCGCGCATCAAGCAGCCTTACAATAGTTGGCAGGAAAACTGCCCCGTACGCCGCCTATTTCTCCTACCCACCAATCCTGATCAGTGTCCGTCTTTTTTACGATTTTGATTATGTCTCCCTCGTTGAAGCTCAGATCCCCATTCCCCCCAGCAAAGTCATACTGCGCAACGACAAACTCTTCGGGCGCTTTGAAGCGCTTGGCTGGCGGCGGCGGCGGCGGTTTCTTCTTCGCTGCCAGACTCCCCTGCCCCGGGATGAGCCCCGATTGGTGACCAAAATATTCAGACTGGGAACGTGAGTAGGACGGCGACACGTTGGGGGAGCCCTGGGTCTGCCCAAGAGACGTGGCTGTTGTGAAATCGGTTGGTAGTCCGAGCTGAGACCGCGAGACATTCGTACTACTCGACTGCGGGCTGGGCTGAGGAGAAGGATCCCGGGCCATAGTTGGACGGCTTCCTCCGTTGTTTGAGGGTATTCGCATCGTGCTAGGGGTCGGTGTCGTGCCTTCGTTGATGCCAGAAGGCGTCCGTGTAAAGCCTTGGCGTGATGGCGCTGACGATGTCGATGACTTTCTGCCCTGCCCATCGTCCCCTACCCTTACTGGTTGCCTCCAATTCTTGCCATGCGCTATGCAACTGATAGCCTCGACCTCCTTTTGAATGGGTACGAAAGATGCTGCCCAGGTTGATATTACGCTCTCCATTGGGGGTGGAGGAGAAGGGAAGTCGTGATCTTCGCAATAGTTGTGAAGCACAGTGTAATACAGCCCGAGAAGTCTGTTTTGGATCGTCACGTGAGAGGCTAGAATATGAGGAATCAGTGTGAAGATAGCCTCAATGATCGGAGGTAGAGCTTCCCTGATGTGACTATCGGCAACTTCGAACTCCTGCGACCAAAGTTTGTCAAATGCAGGAACTCAGACCTGGTTGATAGAGTACTTACCTCGGATGCGCAAGTCATTTCGAACTCAGCCTTTGACAGGGCAGCGTCTTCCTTGGGCGTCTTGCCAGGCTTCTTCTGGAGCTTCTTGACCTTTTCCTGGGCCTTCTCATAGTCTAATCTCTTGTTCTCCCGCTGCTTGATAGTCTTGCGAAGGGGCTGAATGTATTCATGGGCCTCGGTGGCAGGGCCAATGACCTGCTTGTCGATGGCCGTCACTTCTTCGATCAGTTCGTCCTTGAGATCGGAGTAGGCGCCGCTAAGCTTGAAGGTGCGATCGAGCTGCATTTGGGGAGTCGTGACGCTGGGGCGGCCATGTCCCTCCGAGGCACCAACAATTGGGTCGTACAAGCCCTCGTACTCCTTCACCATAGCCCACTGGCTAGTGGCCATGGTGACCCATGCTTCACGGAGGGTCTTGGTGTTCTCGATAATCTAGCACCGCGGGGCCCATGAGTCAAGATTCTCACAAATACACACGAAGACCTCGTCAGGCTAAGGTCTGTGGGAATTGGGTACCTTGACCAGCAGTTTGTCTGCATCTTCGTAGTCGTGTAAGACGGCAGCAATTTTGGCATTGTCCCCGGGGCCCTTGTTCATGAGCTTGCCGAATTGTCTCTGCATGGACTGCATACTGAGGATGAGCAGTTCGCTCGCAGGCAGCAACTATTCCGATCTCGGGGACAAGTGATAGTGCGGTGCTACACCCGGCGAGGCGCAAGTGGAGCGACGGATGGGCGAATGTTTACACTTTTCCACCGTAGACCAAGTGATGAAGTATGGCAAGGAGGGATTGGCCGGGACCTGATGGCAGCGTTTGGCGAGGTTATGTCGCAGCGCTGGTCGAGAAATAGAGGAGGGTTTGGATTGTTGAGAGGAGTAAAGAAGGAGAGCGGCGGTGGGCAGACGAGTAGCAACGGCTCAAGCTTGCCGACGAGCCGTGTTCTCGGGATGCTCCTGCCTACCTATGTGAGGTAGGTAGCACTGATAGGTAAAGTAGGTAGATACTTGGGTGAAGAGCCTCGAATAAGGCTGTGTCTAGCTACCTAGTGAGATTAGCTGAAGTAGCGGTTGCGTGAAGGCGGGATGTGGAGGGTTGGTTACCTTTGGACTGGTGACTGGCTAGACCCGACGCTGGACGGGAGGGCGTAGAAGCGGAGAAAGTTACGAACGAATACTCTGTACGGGGAAAGAATAGTTTTTGGCACTTCAAGGAGGGGAACAGAGCAATTTGGGGGCCGGGATTAATTACGACGCCAATCTTTTTTGGCACAAACGGGCAGCCCAGCCAACCGGGTCAGCATATAGAAGAGCCCAGGATGCGCAAGACGAAGCTCGGCCATTGTGGAGTGGACAGATATCATGCTGTTATTCGTGTCGATGGATTCTTTACCTTAGCTATGTGTCATTGCCGGGTACTCTGTACAGCACTCACTGCTACCTTACCTCAGGGTAGTTAGTTAGGTATCTTTAGAACCAGCCTCGTGTCGCTGTCCGGGGACTGAAACAAGGAACAAGACCGAAGACATGGCAGAGCAGCCCCAAGCCGAATAACATCGAGTCACTGCCAACCGGCTGGGATTGGCTGAGGTTGGTTGTGGCGTGCCGTGCCGCGATTGCCTTGGACAAGACCAGGAGATTCTCATCTTTTTGATCAATCGAACGAACCATAGGCACAGATGGTCTGGCCTATGCCCCGTGGAACACAAACCCGGGCGGTCATGATGAATCCTTGGTGCGAACCAGCAGGCAACCAAGCCCCTCAGGCGGTGAGACTTGAGTCCTTCGAAGTCGGTCACTTGGTCGTGACCCTGTGGTAGCTAAAGTACAGCGAGGTACTGAAGCTATGATCGGCTGCCGGCACTGGTTCAGCCCACTCGGCTTCCACCACAACAGGACAGCCAAGGCCCATTCCCAGTCACCCAGCCCGCTTGGCGTTCAGACGGGACCTGACGGTACCTGATCTGCCCCGCCATGAGATGGTAGATACCTCAGCAGATACCTAGGGGCGAAAGGTAAGATAGGTAGGTATCCGTCGGGCAAAGTACGAATACTTCGCAGGAAGAGGGGCGGGCCATTGGCAACCCATGTTGAGGGGAATAACACATGTGAATTCTTGTTCGTCCCTTGACTTTCCCATGTTGCAGGCTTGCAGTAGTCTATCAGGTTACCTTCTCACACCAAGTAGCTGGCCACGAGATCGAGAAATGTATCGTGTTGGTTGAACTGCCTGGGCCCTTCGTTCAATGTTTACGCGTGCTGAACGCGTCGCTAGATATTTCATACATAATATTCGTAGTGAACCAGGAAGATCCCATCAAACCCTGAAAACAGGGAGGGAAGCCGCGGGCACCGTCCGAACCTACCACACCCACCCCACGTACCGGGGCCCTGACAGACGACATCACGTCAATTTTACCCAGGCGCTCTCTGCTCAATAGATCAATTCCATTTGAAATCGTCAACTTTTTCACTCCTTCATTACGGTATGAGCGGAGTGCATCAAGCACTTATTGTTCAGGAACATTCCTTCAAGCTGCAGCCTAGTGCTCGCTTCCCCTTACCTCAGCAGCTCAGGTACTTGTAAGGGAGGAGGCACCTACCTAGGTAAAGTGCAAGGAAGGGGCTGGCCGGACCAACTGCACCGGAAGTGCCCATCATGTGACTTGGCGTCTCACGTGGTCCTTTACACGCGCCAAACTTAGTCGCGTCCACCAGGCTTCACCTCTACCTGCGTCGTTGGGTAGGCACGGCATGCATATCGCCATCTAAACTCTACACTTTCAACAGGCAGCATGCGGCTCATTGCTTTTGGCCGCGGCTATCGTCTTGATCACAATGCCTCTCGCCAGCCGTAGTGGCAACCAGAACAGCCAGATGGGCTCTGGACTCCCGATTGTCGCCCCCGTGTTGGAACATTTATGCCTCTTCACCCACGATCTGAAACGAAAACAAAAAAGATGGCAGGATGGTCGCCTCAAGTTTCATACGTTCAACAAGCGTATTATGGTCTACGATGAAAGAGGAAATTTCATCGGCGATATGCACTGGCGGGAAGACTTCGACTTCGGGGAAGGCGAAGAATTCAACTTGGAGCGCGGAGCCGTCATAGTCCAAGTCGCCGAGTGTATCGGTAGCAAGGGCCAAGATTTGACTGAGCTCCTCGACAAGAGAGCCAAGGAGGTTGAACAGCGACATGCTCGCTCTGCTGCCAACACTGCAAACCAGCCCCATCCACCCACAGGGCCTTTAGTCCAGCACCCCCAAGCCCAATACCGGCAACGCCAATTATCTGACGTCTTCACGACTCCTCGCGGGCCACAGGGAAGGGCCGTGATCCCAAAAACATCGCCATATGAAGATCGAATAGCAGCTCAGCAATCTTTAAGCCCCCAGGACGACACTCAAAGACCCGCCAAGAGGAGGAAGAGAGATGTATCGCCGCCCAGCAAGTCAGGCTATGCCCAAAATCTGTTTGGAGCAACCCTCAATCTATCATCTTGGTCAGCCAGCGCCCCAGTACGGAGTCAGCCAGCACCGACACCAAGAAGCGTTGCTCCCTCTGTGGAGGCACCACCTCGCCCAGTTGTTCCAAGCAAAAGCGTCAGACCCTCTAGGCCAGAGCCTTCTGCAGTCGTTGATTTGACCGACAATGCCGCAGTACCAGCGAGAAATGCCACAGCCTCGATCACAGACGTGTCGGAGATTCCAGCCACAAGTAACACCAGTGCGCCAGCAAAAGAAGCCTCGCTAGGCCAAAGGCCCTTCAAGAGACCAAGCGCGCATGTCCATAGAGACAGATCAGTGGAAAGGGACGTGGAAATCATCGAAGAACCTAGAGAAGTGCTGGGCCCTAGCAGTCATCAACCTGAGAAACACGTCGAAGCCCCAAAGCAAATAGACCGAAGAAAGGACACTGGGAAGTCGCAAGACAGCATACAAAAAGCTGCTACTCACGCGACCGATGCTCAGCCTGACAAGGACGCCATTCCCGAACCTGCGCGACCTCGTGCTCCAGCAACGGCAAAGAGGAAGGCGCCCGGAATTCGCGAATATCTCCCGGAGAATGGAAGCACCTCTTCGATACCAGCAGTGCCGGCGCCAGAAAGGCCTTCGGTGCGAAACAATGAGGCTACAGATCCAGAAGAACCAAAAACCAAACTCCGCATCAAGACGAGAGAAAAGCGCGGTCTGATGATGGTCTCTAAGAAGGCCACCGCGAAGAACAAAGGAAGACAATTGAGCTCACCCACGACTGGGCCAAGCCCGTCAAGCGGACAGACCACGACAGACGTTGATCCTTCGGAACCTGCTAGTCTTACAGCACCGTCTGTTTTGCCTGTCGAAAGTTCACCAGGGCATCCGACGGACGGCAGCTACGCAGAACCTGCTCCGGAGGCAGATGTCAGGGTTGATAGGGTGAAGGGCCACAATCAATCCGACGAGATGGCTAAGGCTAAGGGTCTTGCTCAGCCCGATATCTTCGACGAGGAAGATCTTCGATCATCCAGAGACTCCTTGCCGCCAGCGCGGACACTAAGGAAACGAAACACTCGACGAAGCCCGGACCGGCAAAACGACATAGAAGAGATAAACATCAATCCAGGCCCGCGGTTAGCATCTCTCGGCCGAAGGACTGTGAAAAGTAAGGAAATCATTGGCTCGTTCAACAGAAGACCACCTCGCGTACCCCTCGAAAGTTCGGCCGCGACTGCAACTCCTCAGAGAGAAGCCCCGGTTACTGCTGGGATTCATTCTGATGCCGGCTCCTCGTTGTCTAAGACGTCCGACGGCGTTCAACAAGCAGCAGTCACAAGGCCTACCAAAGCGACCCGGTTAGAAACCCCAGCAACAAGGGGCCGGAAAGCGGCACAGAAGTCAGATGCTATGGGCGCTGTCCCAGAGCCAGTCTTGCCGGCCAACCTTGACATATCTACTAGTAGGAACCTCAGCAGAGGTATCAACAGACCAGAGGCAAGAGCTGGCACTGAGATTGACGTGGTGGCTGGCGAGCCCCCAAAGACTTTTCCGGGATTTCAAAGGGCAAATGGAGGTCCATGGAGCAAGGAGGCTCACGATTTGATGGGATGCACAAGACCCGGGTGACGAGGCCAGCAACACAACATGATGAGGCATCCCAACAAGTATACGGGCGGACAGGTGACATCACGGAGCTCGCTCGATCCATGCCCTTGAGACGCGGTTTCAATATCGCGTTCCTCATAGACAGGTCTAAAGCATCTCGCACGCGCCGCACGCTTGATCTACGAAAGTGAGGATATCTTTGGGAATTTGTCGCTACCGGCATTGTAGCCCAGTACCCAGTATGAAGCTACGCGGATGCAGTACGATCGAAAGTCGGATACCTTGGATTGATTCGAGGAATTACAGCGCTATACTGGCCCGGCTGAATAGGCCTTTGGTTCTCGAGATCGACCTCGACGTGCTCCACGCACCGTTAGTCCCGAGTCGATTCTCCCCATGATGGTAACGAAGCAATGATTTTGCATCAGAAACACCCTGGGTGCGGAAATTGAACGTATCGGAGCCGGTTAGGAGACTCCTCCCAGCCTCTAAGATGAACGGCTGCGGGTATAGTCCAATAAGCTATAGATGAGGCAGACCCCTTGGAATGACGGATAAGAACTTCATCGTCCGCCATTGATGGTTAAATCACTTGCCCGTTGTCCCGGTGAAAACATTCGTCTCTGCTGGTGATTGACCTTGCGCCGCGCGTTTTCTCATGAACAGCATCAGTCATATCGACTCTCCAGGGCCACTAAGACTTGCCCGCATTGCCTAGGCCTTGTATGTAGTCTGTGGTCAGCCACATGAACTGGACTTGCGTATCAACAAGTTTGCTGTCTGTTGCCGGCGCTAGCTCAGACAAAACCTTTTGATGAGACTCGGTTTTTTTAAATACTTCTACAGCGAATCTTCGTTGAATCCGCCTGAGTGGTGCATGACACCTACGACCTCGTCTTTTCTATGGCCACAAAACGAGCATCGAAGTGTGTGGTAGCTAGAGATCGACGATCTGCTGAAACTTGGAACGCAGGGGCGAATATCGTCCGAAAATACGGTCGGTGGAGGGGAACTGGCCTCGGTGAGTGTGGAATAGAGGTCACGTGGTGAACGGTGAGGCCTCTGGAAAAATGATGCCATCACGACATGTTCGTACCTCCTTCCATACCACAGCTCCGGCCGCAGACTGCTCATGCATGCACTTGAATCTGATGAATATAAAAATAATGCAAAAGCTCAGCCCCCCTCACGGGGGGCTTACGAAAATCACTGCGAAGGTGTTACAGCTTATTCCTCAAGTGTAACGATGCTAGTGATTTTTCACTAGACTCGAACTCGCGACCTGTGCAAGCGGGGCCATTCACTCAGGACTTTCCCCGCTACGTCACAGGCCTTGGTGATATTTTGTCGTCGTGTTATTCATTATAGAGGTATCCAGGGCGGTGCTCCTATGTTGACTTACATGCCTGAAGCTCGGCATTAAGCCGTTACTCGTCATCAACTAATCAAGCTCGGAAGGCTCTCCGCGAGGACCTCCTTCCTCGTTTTTCAAGCCCAGCACTGTGATGCTAAGGACACTCAAGTCTTCCAGAACGTTTTAGACTATATAAGTGTAGGCCGGACATACTGCATGATGTAGCAACATTGCAAGCTTTTAGTTCCGTAACATGACATGACGACCTTGCGCAGAGTATCTTGAAAGTGTGTTGGCGAATCGAGCCGTTACGTCTCCCAGCTGTCGACCGCCTATGCTGAGTCTCAGACCAAGCACAGTTTGACCGATGAATGGTGACAATGACTTGCTGTGCACAATCCCCTGATTCTGCGAGCCAGGTTATCTTGCCATTCAAGTCTAGATGCCCAGTTGCTAAGGTGTGTTGTGATTCCGGTTCGGCAGGTTCTTGACTCAGGCCTTCGGTATGCTAGGGCGGCTTTACGGCATTGGTAGAACTATACACGAAAGACAAACGTGACAGTTGAGAGCAGAAGCGAAAGGGGGCCAGATCCTAAGGTACGCAATTGCTCCCGTCCCGACTGACCAGCATATGGACAAGCTGGGAACTGTGTTTCATCATTTCATCCATTCAGACGAGTGCTCTTCATCGACGTTAGAAACAGAAAGTAGAGACGAGTGCCGAGCCGTATATGAAGTAGGTTTTTCCTTGCTAACTGTGCCTCGTTCATTCTAACTCCATGAAACTTTGGCTGTGTAGTGAACAGCATTACTGACTGCGGACTAGAGCTGAACGGAACGGAAAGGATTCCCTCAAGTCCGAAGGACCAGACTAGCGTCACAACGGCGCGCCCATAACACAGCAAAAGTACCGTGCTTGGCCCATCTGCAGATTACGGACAGCCTGTATTCGTATTGTACTAACTGGTATGACACCCTGGTTGCCTTGGACCAATTAGGCGAGGTCAGCCACACACACTTGTCAGCAGCCGGGCAGATTCCGCTCTGTGGTGGCATTGGCAAACCAGAGAGGTTCAAAGCCAGGAAGCCTCGAGAGGTGCCTTGGAAGCTTAACCCAGAGAGGTTCCGGCCGGGAACGGAAGGCAAAATAAAGCTTGTACGGAGTACGGATTGGTACCTTGATCTCCTCCAGTCTGGCTGTCCTAAGCCTCATGTACCCGGCGTAAGTTGGCACTCTTGAGTCTTGGCTCTTTCCAGCTAAGGGATTCGTGGTATGTGGGGTTCACCGCGCACCACCCCGCTTACAAGATCACGACAGGATCCATTGATATCCTGCCAGCCTCCAAGTGAAAAGAGTACATATGTTGTGCTGCGTCTGGGGAACCTTTGGCATCATCTGTATCCGTACGTCTTCCTCCCGGGGTCACCGTGCATAAGACAGGTACGGGGTATGTACGGGATACTTTTGGGTACGTCGTTGCTTGTGGCAGGAGCTTCTGAATCAAGGTCAGTAAGACCTCAGACGGATTATGACTGATTGTCTAAAGCCTCAGGCGGCCGCCATTGGCTATGGGTTGAGTCACTCAGACCACGTGACCTCAGATTGGACGTCATTGGCCAATGAGAGACGAGTATACTCGCCGAAAACCTAGCGCCCGGCTCACAAGATATGGGGCATTTAGACCAATGAAACGCTTACAAGTGGATCTCGAAGCCGGCGTATGCAGCTCTGATTGGCCTCATCCCCAGACACTGTCCGCATTACGCTAAACCGCTTTCATCTCGCCGACGAGCTCAATCAAAACCACCGGCTGCGCCTTGCTGGGGTACCGATGGACAGCCAGTTGTGGCCTCAGCAGTGAAATACCATCCATGACTCCGGCCTGGCTCACCCGCTTCCCTCTCGAACTTCTCTTTTCAATTCTTCAATACTGAAAAGCCAAATACGTCGATTAGCAGACTCGAGTGAAGCTACTCCGAAGCTGGAGAACTTCCCTTGATCCGTCTCTTATCCCGCAACTTTTCCCTCCAACAATACTCCATCAGCCAACTTTGGAATCCAAGTTGCTGACAAACTGCCTGCCTCTTGCAAGCTTCGTCCCCAAAGACAATTTCCCATCAAAATTCATCATCCGGTTAACACCAATTTCGTATTGGAAATCGCCTCGAAGAAGAGCTTCCTATCAAGGTGAGCTTTTATCTCTATCCGACAATAGTGTCCCGCCGCGATTCCCAAGGCAGCAAGTAGTTCCTCAGTAGGGGTCTGGGGATTTAGACACCTCACCAGCACGATGTATCTTGTATTACTCTCACATAAACGCCAACAACGTCCCTCTCCTCATCCTACCTCAATTCGGTTTACGCAAAGTCTAGGCAGCTTGATATATAATATGAGGCCGTTCAAACAGTCACTTACTTACACACACTCATTAGCAAACATTCAACAGACCTGGGAAACAATCCGGTCTTAGTTGCTACAGGGATCCGATCCCCCGTCACCATATCTTCTACATTCCGCCGCATACCTTCCGTAGCCAACACCATCAACGCAATGTCCGGCGTGATACGAAACCAGTCTACCGCCGCCTTCCAAGGCTTCTCCATCTCTCAGCCTTTCCTCGGCACGTCTTTGCAGTTCTACCCTGAGATGGGTACCCAAGAACTCGACAACCTTGTCAACGCCTACCTTCCCGGCTCTGCTTCCATCCAGGAGAAGCGCGCCACCATCTCCATGGACTTCTTTGCATTCTCCCAGCTCACCGGAGAGACCTTCAAGTATTACCCCGTTGTTAGCGAATCCAGCAGCTCCGCGACCTCCTCCGCCGGATCTAGCCCCATGCAAAACTCCAGCAGCAGCTCCAACTTCGTCTCCCCTGTCATCTCCAACTGGTCCTGGTCTCAGTCTACCCCTAGCTCGGCCTCTGCGTCTACTCCCATGTCCAGCAGCCAGGAATCCGTGTACTCTAAGTCATCCAAGAGGGCTGCATTTTCTGCGACAAAGCCCCTGGCCAATGACTTCTCCCACCTCCCTGGGATGAAGATCATGACGAAGGATGGTCGCGATGTCACAAACTCTGCTTCCCGCGGCTGCAAAACCAAGGAGCAGCGTGACCATGCGCATCTGATGCGCATCATCAAGGCATGCGACGCCTGCAAGAAGAAGAAGGTCAAGTGCGATCCCAGCCATAAGAAGCGTGCCGCCACACAAGCTCAGGGAGCCACTGCCGCGCCAGCGCGGTTGGCGAAGAAGGCCAAGACGTCGAAGAGGGATTCGCCCGTGGCCACAGAAAGTCCACCACAAGCAAGCACATCGTTCTCAACACCCGCGTTATTTACAGAGTCCTCGTTCGCGGACCTCGATATGCTCAACGTGGCAGATTCTTGGGAGTCCTTCGTACAGTTCGACGACGAGCCCGCAAATGTCACTCCTTTCGAGTACGACTTCTTCTTCGACCCCGCGGGACATCTCACTCCCGAGTCAAGCCAGTCTCCCATTACTCCCTCGATGGTATTCAGCCAGTCCCGGGATGGCTCCGATGGCATTCAAAATGTTGCCAGCAAGCCATTCCCCGACGAGCTCGATGTCCGGCCACCGGCGCTCCCTTACCTGGACTCCTCCCCGCGTATCAGCAACTACGTCGACTTCAATCTCTACTCGCCCGAGCCAAGCTTCTTGGATGACGATGTTGCGCTGCTCAGTGACATTGGCACTGCTACCAGGGCCCAGAGCACAAACTCTCAGCGCCGTGGCTCGCCTCAAAGCAGCCAGGCGTCAGTTCAGCAACAAGTGTACCTCGATCGCTCTCCAACGGCGCCAGATGATTACTTGGCAGACAACAGCGGAGTATCGGTGAGCGGAACTGCACTGGGAGGACCCAGCATCGGAGATCGCCGTCACCGTCACCGTCAACGTCCATCGTCTGTGACAGTACGTGCTAGAGTACCGAGCGTTTCAATGGTTCGTATCATCCCTTGCACGGCACAAACCAAACTTATTCTAACGTTTAAACAGACCGAGTCTGAGTCTCAATCGAGCCTATCCGACGTCAATGCAACAGTACGCAGTGTACGCTCACAGCGACTTGCGACCTCAGCCCTGCAACCAAGCTCACCACAATTACTACCACTGCCACATGCCACGTCCCGCTCTGCTGTCGATCTCTCGGGAGTACATGCTGCTCCACTTGTCAGCGTACTACCCGGAGTAATCGGCCGTTTGCCAACGTCTGCTGTCGTCGCGTCTTCGCGCTCCTCGACCGTCGTCGAGGAGGCGTCTTATTACGCGCGTACCACGAGGACAAGCAATGGCGCCAATGGTAATGGAGCAGTTGCCAGCGGAGTGTCCAGCAGTATTTATTCGGATGCTCAGCTCCAGCTTGCCACGCCAAGGTCGTCAGAAAGTCGTCACACCTCCACACAAAGCGTCACCCAACCCTCTGCTGGCGTCTTTGTACTAAGCGGAGTACACGCTCTGACGGAGGCGGTTGTGGGTGGTAGCTTGACATGCAAGCGCCGCTCTCTCGTCGACTGGCTGTCCAAGTCGCAGTGCCTGATATACGCGGCACTCCTTGTGACGGTATTCGGCTTGGTTGCGCAAGCACTCGAGGCACAGGCGTTTGCCAGCCGACTCACTCAATTCGCTGTTGGCCTAGCGATATATAAGGTCTACCACTCTTACTCAAGTCTCCATGACTCGAGACCGGAACAGAGCCATCTTGGGACCGCCACGCCAAAGCCGCAGGGCTTGAGCGACGGCGCGAGGCTTCTCTCCTGTGTCAGCACGAGACTACGACGTACCTGTCGACAGAACCAATCCGCACAAGCCCCGGTCAACGGGGTGCGGATAAGGGTTCTGGGCCTCGCGCAAGGTTTCTTATGAGATCTTGTGTCGACCTGCGGCTTGGGCTCATGGCCCTGGCTTGTATGGATAGGATAGCTGTCGTGGTGTTTTCGTTGCTGTCTATTGGGAGCGTTGTTTTTCTGAGATACCCCTCTGTTTTTTGATGAGGCGTGCATTCTTTAAGAATGGGATGCATGTCAGCTATATCATCGGGCAAGGTCGTGTTCTGTTGTACAGGCTGGAACCAGTATGCTGGACACTGAGCAGTTGTGTATGAACTGCTGTAAAGTCTAGTTGAATTTGGTGGTAGCGTAGTGCGATATAATATAACTGCCTTGCTCACACTTCTGTGTCTTTACTCTCAACCAATGTGCACTCGTATGTGGACATGGCCATTCTGGTCGTCTAAAAGGTCTCACCAAAGATCTCGCACGTAAACTTCATCTTCAATCTCTACACAGAGAAGGTACCCTAGAAAGGGTGCACTCAAGTATTTCAAAGGAGCCAAGTGGCCAGTGCCACCGTTTGACAGCGGTGTCACGTGATACCGTGTGTTCCCACCTAATGCAAACTTCATCCATGACATTAGGGTAGATTGGTGCAAAGACTGATTCAACCTTGGTTCCTTAGAAGTTGGCTGAGGATACGTGACTAACAAGCTAGCCTTTTGCCATAGTGAGTAGCAAACCAGCCAAACAGGTTTACTTGTTTTAATTTCCTGGGACGACGTGTGCTGACCACAGCCAGACTGAGTCATCCTTGTTTGTTACTCTGCCACTTACTGAAGGTTCCAGTCAGGGCAACCTTTAAAAAAACAAGCACCCATTATCGTAAATGGTTGTCATTTCAGGCGCTCATCAAGGCTTTACTTCACGCCCAACTTCAGCAGGACAAGTATCGATAGACGGTCTTGCCCTGGACTGCTGCAACAGAGCCAGACAAGGAAACAGACAACTTCAGAACTCCTGTGACACTCGTTGAAAACTCGGTTCTTTGCTGTCTTGAAACTTTCCCAGTCAATTGTCAAACAAAGGGCCTTGACAAACCGGATTCTTGTTCGAGCAGAGAGAGCAGCGACAAAGAAATCTCTCGCGAAAGACGATATCTCTTCACATCTTACCTTACCCTACATTGCTTCGGGTGTATGTCTACCTGACCAGGTAGGCTGCAGTTTGGAACGACCTACCTGGGCCATTATCGAAATACGCCATATCCTGCGTCGTCCTAGAACCTCTCGATATCTTGCCACTTGCCGAGATTACCGTAGTTCAGCCCGTTACTACGGACTTGGTTGGACCCAGGCTATACACCGAGCAAATAGCCTCCGTTCTCACCTCTTCGGGAAGGCGACGATTGTCTGCATTTCTGAAGTCGCCAGGTGCTGTCTGCACTTTAGTGCCAGTCGCACTGGGTGGATTGAATTTGTGAAAGTACGTGAAAGTACTGTGGTAAGGTCGAAAGGCAGGCACCGAGTTGATTCCTTCCCAAACAGTTCACCATGAACGCTCCTGCCTCTTCAGATGCCCCTTCGGGTGGACCTGGGCCTGAGTCTGGGCCTGGAACCGGAACGCAGGACAAAGATAGAGGAAAGCGAGCTTCGACAAGCAAGTTCCTGCAAAACATATTTTGCCGCCTCAAAACCTCATTCATCCCCAACTCCAAGTCACCGTCATCCTCCTCACCCACCTCAGACCCCTCCTCTCAGCCATCAACAACAACCGCCCAAACACAGCCAAGCCGGGCAGGGCAAACATCAGTAGAAGAAGTCCCAGAGATGGCTGGCGTCTTTACTCAACACAGTCAGTCGACTGTGCCAGCACTGCCTCTACAATCCTCCAGCAAGGCTTCCATTCCCGCTTTGGAAGATGACAAGGAGAACCAGCCCAGTGCCCCTGTGGTCCCCGTACCAGCTGCGGCCCTGAGCCGTATGAGCCTTGAGTCTATCGGTCGGCCGCGATCATCAGCCTCCATTCCTCAGACCACCCTCACGCCTCTCAGCGAGAGACCTTTGCACCAGGCGCTCATGGACCAGGCATTGGATATGGTAAGCAGCTATAATGACCAGGACGCACCTTCATTGCAATGGAGTATCCCTAACCTCGTATCCAGGCTCGACTAGCACTGCGAACCAACGAGACACCCGTTGGTTGTGTCCTTGTCCACAACGGATCGGTCATTGCGAGAGGCATGAATGCCACGAACGTGACTCGGAACGGTACCCGCCATGCTGAGTTCATGGCATTGTCTGCACTGCTGTCCTACCGACCCAACAATAGTGAGGAGGCCGTCGATGCTCAGCTTCGCCAACAGGCCAGCGAACGTTCCAAAGTAGATGTTCCTGACGACGAATCGGACTTGTTCCCCGACGACGACGAGTATGTTAGGAAAGGTCACCTCTACCCTTACGGCCAGAAGCTTCATCTCGATCCTCGGGTCGACCGCTCTATCGTCCGGGGGTGCACTCTTTACGTCACAGTCGAGCCCTGCGTCATGTGCGCTGGTCTGCTTAGACAACTCGGTATCAAAAAGGTCTACTTTGGCGCTGTCAACGACAAGTTTGGCGGAACTGGTGGCGTGTTCAGCATCCACAAGAACTCTACAGACACCCGCCAAGACCCCAATCCGGTCACTGTTCTCAGGCCGCTCCAGATCAATGCCTCCAACGTTCCAAGACCGGTCAGCTCTGCATCTGCGAAGAGTTCCCTCAACAGTAATCGTCCCGCGAGCCGAGGTGGCGATGGCGGAAACGTTGAGCCAGGCTTCGAAGCAGAAGGCGGTTGGGGCCGCGACGAAGCAGTCGGTTTACTGCGGAGATTCTACGTGCAGGAGAATGGAAGAGGTAAGTCACTGCTAAGAAATGAACATCGGGAACCTGTAAGCTGATACCTTCTCTAGCACCAGTACCGCGCAAGAAGGAAGGCCGCGCTGCTAGACTGGCAGCCATGGAGCAGGCTGGAGGCGAAGGCGGAACACCTGTACCCTCCGAGGCTTTCGATGTCGCTGGCAACGGTCCTTCAACTGTCTCCAACCGCAGTGACGACACGGACGAGGCTTGAGTGTGCAGCTAGGCATTTTCAGCGAGCCGGACGTATCACATACCACGGGAACTGATCATTAGATGGGGTTATCAACACTGATGGGATGATCCACCATTTATCTTAGATTGGTTCTATTGTACTTTCAACGAAAGGCAATTAATAATAGACGAAACTGCATCATCATTCGGGTATTCCTATCCAATTCCCCAATGTGGTACTTAAATGACTGATATTCCACAAAACTCCTCGAGAACGACTTCTTTTACTCCGACTATGATGAGGACCTGTCACCGTGGGGGGTGATGGTCTCTCCAATCTCCTTGTCCTTTCCGGTAACAGAGCCACCCTGCTCGGAGCTGCTGGTCTTCTCCAGGGGCTGGGGATCGGAAGCGGCAGTCTGGCGGTGCTCGTCAGAGCGCCAGAAGTCCTTCTTTCCTTTGGCAAGGCGGCGGACCCAGGGAGGCAGGATGCCGCCAGGAATGCGCCAAGTCCAGGGGTCCTTCTCGCTCTTGTTGTGGGGAACGATGCGGCCGCCAGAGGCCTTCTCGATGACCCAGACAAGGCCGTTGATGAGGATGTAACTGCAGACACCACCGATGAGACCGTCGGCAATGGAGTAGGTGAAGGGCATAAGTGCGAGGGTGATAAAGGCGGGAACGGCATCACCCATATACCTCCAGTTAATCTCGGTGACGGCGCGGACCATCATAGATCCCACAAGTACCAACACGCAGCCGGTGGCCCACGAGGGGATGGAAGCGAAGATGGGAGCGAAGAAGATGGAGATGAAGAAGCAGATACCGGTGACCATGGCAGTCAGACCGGTCTTGCCTCCCTCGGAAATACCGGCACCGGACTCGACAAAGGCGGTAACGGGGGGAGTACCGAAGACGGCACCGACGGAGATGCTGAGGGCATCGACCATGTAGGCGACGGATGAGCCCTCGAAATCCTGGGTCTCCTCGTCGATGAGGTTGGCGAAGCGGGCCATGGAGTAGAGGGTACCGGTGCAGTCGAGAATGTCGACGTACAAGAAGGTGATGAGGGCGAGACCGAAGGCACCGCTGTATCCTCCGACATTCCACTCCTGGACGTTGAGGGTCCTCTGGATCGGGTGGAAGTCGACGACCTTCTTGAAGAAGTCAAAGTTGGAGTCGCCGATGGGGGTGTCAGGGAAGTAGGTGACGGAGGTGCCGCGGGGCCAGGAGATGATGCTGACGAGGATGATACCAGCCAGGATGGCGCCCTTGAAGCGGTACATCATGAGCAAGACGGTGAAGATACCACCGCAGAAGATACCGATCCACATGGTGGGGTTGCGCATCTTGGTCGAGGAGGGGCAGAGGCCGTCTACTTGCTCGCTCGCAATGCAGCCGGCCAACTCGAGGGGGGTGGAGGTGGCGCCGACAATCAGACCGATACCCTCGCTGTAGGTGAGACCGATGAGGGTGAGGAACAGACCGATACCGACACCGGTGGCGAGCTTGATGGAGCGCGGGATGGCGCGGGCGAGCCACTGGCGCAGACCGAGCAGGGCGAGGCCGAAGAAGATGAAGCCCTCGATGAAGATGGCGGTAAGGGCGACCTGGTAAGGGACGGCGCCGGTTCCGTGGTAACCGACGACGGAGTAGGCAAAGTAGGCGTTCAAGCCCATACCGGGAGCGCAGCCGACGGGCATGTTGGCGAGGAGGCCCATGAAGAAGGTGGCCAGGGAGGAGATGGCGGCGGTGGCGGTGACGATGTCGCGCTTGACCTCTGCTACGCAGAGCAAGTAGTCCTGGTCCTTGTCGCAGGTGAAGTCGTCGGCGGTGCGCGGGCAGACGCAGGTACCGCCGGAATCGGCGACAATGGAGGAGTTGACGGCGATGATGTAGGCCATGGCGAAGAAGGCGACGAGGCCGGCGCGCATCTCGGTGAAGAAGAGTGATCCGATACGCTCACGGGGCTTTTCACACATGTCATGTAAGCATTCTGTCACTCATCGTTGTAATACCTGTTGCCCTGCGCAATTTGCGCAGGAACGGGCGTGAGGCCATCTCGGAGGAATGGGAGACGGGTAGTTGGGAATTGGTGACTTACATGACCGGAGCCCTCGAGCTGGAACCACCGACCGACCGGGCCGGCGGCGATCTTGGCGTTCCATTTCTGGACGAACCCCATTTTTGCACGAAATTTTTCGTCCTTTCTTTGTTTTCTCCAGTTCCCTGATATTTCGAACGGTCGATATTGAATTTGGGAATAAGGTAGTCTTTACCAAAGATAAGAAATATAATCGGCAAGAGAAAAAAAAAAAAAAAAAAAAGTTGTCCCCGAGATCTGATCGATGTCTTGTCTGACAAGGCCCGAAGTGAGATTGCGGCGCGGGAACGATGTCGAAAGATCGAGCTTGCGAAGGAAAAGCAAGTTAAAGCAAGACAAGCCGAAGCCGGGCTTCTTAACTAGTTTTCTTGACAACTGCGAGGGAGCAGGGAGGGAAGAACCCAATGGGGATGAGATGAGATAGGAATCGGAAGAGGCCGGTGAGGCACCGATTAGAGGAAGCTGGCGGGAGGATGGGAGGCGAGCCTAAAGAGACAACATCGACAAACCCAAGAGGGCGGAACGGTGGATGGTTTTTATCAATGGCCAGGACTGGCACGGGCAAGAGTTCATAAACAGGATAGAGGCAACGGACCGCGCCCCCCCTCCTCCTTGTGGACGAACGACAACGGCCAGTCGCGTTATCAAAGAAAATCTCGAGCCATTACTTATTAGTATGATGGATTATCATTTGCTGGATCGTCGGAGGGGTGGGTGGGCAGCATGGCAAGGGCCCAGGCGTGGTGGATCAAAAAAAAAGCTGTGTCCATTGCACTTTGTCCGGATAGCTGAGGTTGCCAAGACCAAGATGGCAACTGGGAGCTGGGATGGGCATGGGAGAGAAAGAGAGTGAGATGGGAGATGGGAGATGGGAGATGAACCGGGGGGTGAATTTCTGGAGAGTTACCTTACTGTGAGTGTGTGGTATTGGTATCCATACGGAGGATAGAGTGAGTGAGGTATGCTTCGATGGACGAAGGCGAGGCCAAGCCAAGGGTCGCGGCACCCCCTTCTAGGGCCCAACTTCCGAGCCTCCCCAAGGACTAGCGCGACGCCCTTATCCTGGTCCCGATTTTTATTTCTCGCATGCAGTCGTAACAACTTCACCGAGTTCTTGTCTCAGTCGGTGCATACACGGACGGCGGGCATGGCGCGGCATGGCATGGCGGTACCGGCCTCGAAGCGCGCGAAGCCATGTGCCGAGACTTGAGGGGAGCTCAGCACGACTACCTAGACTGAGCCCTTTTTGGGCACAGCCTTCTTGCTGGCACCTGCTTGTCTGCTTTAGAATTGGTCAATGGGGAACCAAATACCTTACTGTGAGCTTCTCCATGTGGGTGTGGAACGTGGATCTGTGGATGCGCCGAGGAGATACATGTGTGTGTAGGTGGCATGGCGGCGGCGGCGGCGCGGCATGTCATCCAATGGCACAGGCAAAGGGCAAGATATCGGACCCGAGCGATAAAAGAAGTGACAGGCCAGAAGCAGCGTCCCAGCTATCTGGATTGTGAACGGGCTCGCCCCATTCCGAAGCCAACGCGCTATTCAAAGATACTGCAATTAAAGTTGGCCCAAAAAGCTCAGACACAAACGGTGACCATGTGGTACGTTGCGAGTTTCTAACCAGAGACGGCATCAGCTGTAAGAAACAGGCTACAGCAGAGGAGAGAAGCTTCGGACCGTCGGCGTGGTGGCTTCCCTGGCCGCGATGCTCTTTGCCAGGTCACATCAATAATGCGCTGTGTCAGACGCCATTGTAGACGCCATGCAAGGACAACAGCATTGGATATTGTAGGGACTGTGAGATGGCGCTTAAGCAAGATGTATGTAGGCCGGGGGGCCGACGGCAGCGTAAGGTAGTTACTATTGGTAGCTGAAGGCGAGGCGAGGCAAGCCAGCCAGTCCAGGCTGCAGATACTCCGTATTGCATGGGGACATGGAAGGCTGTTTCGAAGTTTTGATGGGTTCCATTTCGCAATCAGGTTGTATTCATCGTGTGTTCGAAGTTGTATCCGTAGTGGTTGTCCAGAGCGATATGCTGGGCCAACATGGTTCTTGATGCGCCAGTGACAAGCAGATGTGGAAAATCTTAGCACATATCAATCGAAGGCGGGGCCGAAAATGAGCGTCGCAACAAAAGTGCGTGCGTCTTGCCAGCTTGGTGCTTGGGTGTGGGAAGAGGGACGGGTCCACCTGCTGGGCGGCGGGCCTGCCCTACCTTTTTTCTTAAAGTGACCAGATCCCCAGAGAAGAGAGTTGCGCAACGCGACCGGTCCAATCAACTGACAAGAAAGGTCGGACAGGAACTGCGGTAAAAGAGCATAAAGAGACGGCAGTGGCGCACTACATCAGAAGAGGCTAAGGCAGTGTAAGTGTAAGTGTAAGTGGAAATGAATTGCGGATACGTTCCGCCTGCTTCAACAGGTGGAAACTGCGGAGCTAAGGCAAGGAACTGGGCACGCCGCACACATATCGTTGTCATTGTGTGAGCCTGGGCTTTTTGGGTCGGTGAGCCGCCCATCCTCACAGTAACTCCAGGATCAGTTGTGATACTCGTACCTACCCTACCTACGGGGCAGCATACCTTAATTAAGCACTTAAGGTACGTGTTCAAATATTGTGCGTGTACACCACAGCAAGTCGTGGCAAGTTGCAACATGGACGTCATGTCGCCGGGCACGTCGCCATGGCAGGATCAAACTCAATGGAACATGCTGCTGACTTGCGCCTTACCGATCCCTGCGAACTTGCCTCAGCTAGCTGGCTTAGGTCCCGACTGCATATCCGGGCAAGTGTGTTCCGGTGCTACTGCACCAAGGCAAGGGCGGAAGCCGCTCAACGTTACAGGTTCCTTTCTTATTCCATCTCAGCTAGCTGCCTTAGCACTTACACACATAAGGTACGGAGTACCTCAAGTTGCGAATACTCCGTGTTGCACACGTTGGCGGTTGCCCGAGAGGTATGTGTCTATGTATAGGTCTTTCCTGGGGTTTGCTCTTTCCCGCTGTCAATGCTGTCGTTCCTTCTCTTCCCGCTGTTCATTTCTTCTTCTCCTTCCTTCCTCTGGTCTCTCTGTCTTGTCAATGTGTGTAAGGAAATGGCGGGGTAGGGCGCCTCGATCACGCAGGACGTGCAGGCTCTTTCCCATTCTTTCCCCGGCAAGTACCGAGTGTCGTGGATCGGATATTCATACATGTTCTGTTCTGTTCTGCTCCTACCCCTGCTCCTGCTCCTGCTCCTGCTCCTGCTCCTGCCGCACAAGCTTGCCTTGAAGTCCATCTTCCCCGTGGCCATAGAGATACCTGCGCCGTATTACTGCAGCATGGTATATCTAAAGGTCTAGAAAGACGAAAAAGCTAAACAAGGTACGTTCTCCCACTCGATTCGACCAAACTGCCTAAACCGGCCCCCCGACTGTCAGCTTCGGAAGCGGGGCTCTTGCTGAATCCGAAGCCATTGGCCGTGGCGGTACCCCACCTCCGAAGCTAGTCCCTTCTCGGGGCGAGCGGCCGTGGCCGAGCGGGGCCGCATCTGCCATCTGCGATAAGGAAGCTGACCCTCCCTTTGTCAACTGCCTTCCAAGTTCCGTCGACCTTATCAGCCACTCATCAGGAAGCTAATTACCATCTTCAGACTCCATCTCGTTTGCAGGCACCTAAGTCCTCGTTTCCATTGCCTCGGTCGTATGGTTTTATGGACTGCAATTGTCGATGGTGCCTGCTGCGCATTGAAGGCACGTCTGGCACATACGCAACTTTACAGCCTGCATCCGCACCTTTGCTCAACTTCAATCACGGTTGACGAGATACCCATGTCACGATCGAAATCTGCCAAGCCAACTAACCCGCGTCCACCACATTGTCTCGAATGTCTCGCTTTTTGGCGCTTCCATTCCTTAGCCTCATGCCGAACCAAAGTTGCCTCGCGCAAGCTCAGCTTCAACTTTCAAGCCGTCTGTTGATCCTCGATCGGCCGCAACGCTCTTCATGGTAGTCAACTGCGCAACCGGCCGCCGCCCAGCTCGGACAGCGGCGCATTTGCCCACCACCACGAGGTTTATCAAGCCTGAGCTTCTAGCACCGTCGACCTAACGATTCTAGTTCGTACGGAGTACCTTACAATTCCACGGTCACCGGTCTGCTCCATCCATCGGTCAGATACGTTCACTTGGTCTGAGCAGACAGCCAATCTGGTGTCTCCTATTCGTCTGGGCGATAGGAATCCCCCGACTCTCTCCTGTCTGAGGTCTCCCCCGAGTCCCCCAGACCCCCGAGCTTTCCACTGATTATGACTCCCGTTGACATTGCCTTCCCCCAATCCGCTTTGGCCCACCCCCACGGATTCGAGACAGGGGAACAACGGGACTAGCGCACCACCGCCATCTGACAGACTTGACGAGAACCGCCCGGCCGGCATCCCCGCAAAAACGCCAAAGACTCCAAAGTCTCAAAGAGGACATTGTGGGATTTGTGGCTCGCATTTCTTCATCGTCAGTGCAGACCATCTCGGGATGGTTGAACTTAATGCCAACCTGTCTTACTTCATCGATACTTTTTTTTCCCTATAGAAAGACTAGCAATAGGGATTCATTGGCTACCAGTTTCTCTTTGTCTTTACGTGGCTGGCTGCCAGGCAGGAGGCTTTGGAAGCCGTGGCGGTAACCTTCAACCCAGCAAAGCCAATGGCAACATGTTACAGCTCTTGCTCGACAACGACTACCTGCACTTGATCTGATCATAACTGATCATATAGATCGCGCGTCTACTACTAGACCACTTGCGCCGTGTCGTACGAGTTCCGCTATCACAGCAATGATCAAGCTCGGAGGTCTGTCGTTCGTCTGATCTGGGGATCTTGGCTGAGCACAGATGCGGTGCCGTCTCGAGCTTGTGGTCACAAGCCTCGAATGGGAAGTTCATCTCAGCTCATTCAGGTGGGAGATGGTACCTCAAAGCACAGCTCAAGGGCAGCCTACTCCGCGGTGTGCCATCGCAGCACGGCCCTTGACCACACCAAAGAGAATTATCGTCGATAATTTTTACCAGAGAAAGTGACCATGCGAGGACGTTGTCCACGCCTGCAACCTCTTTTCTCTGAGTCGGTTCGCATGTTAGTCGGGCGATACCTGCGATCCATAATTCGGCATTAGCATAAGCCAAGCAGATGGGCGGATCGAAAAATAGACGTGTTGGTGTGTCTGAACGGACACCATGGAATTAACCTGGAACACGTCGCAAGTCGCAACCGGAAAGCTGGGCAGGGCAAAGCACGATGGGGCAAATGAATGGGCAAGCCGCAAGAGGCACACGACCCATGTCCCAAACGGGCCTCGCTACTTCTCCTTATCTGCCGGGCCCATTTTTCCCATGTAACGGAAATTGCTGAAGATACGGAGGGTCGGAGACCAACGCGCCAACGCAACTTCCCGCAATGGCTGCCAGGCTTGCATATGGAGTGGGTTTCTTCTTCTCAATCTCTAATTTCTATCTGCACCTACGATACGGTTCCCGGATACATTTCAATGACCACTGTCGAGCATCTTGCTTTGGCTACATTTCGTGCTCGTGACGACACGGGCAATCGAGAATGGAAGCACGAAGTTAGTACAAATGCCATGGTATTGCAAACCACCATTTCGGATCCGGGCGTATTACAGAAATTCTCGAATTCGGACTGTACCTTGTCTCCCTGACACACATAGGTTATTCATAGGTTATTAGTAGCCTTAAACACACGTCTTCCCACCACCACCACCACCATCCACTTCGTCCGACGCCTGCAATCCACTCAATAAGCTGTGGCGACTCACTCGGTTCCATGGCTCCGGGACGGCGGCGGCAATCACGGCAGCGGGGTTCCCAAGGCAATCCCGGAACGACGGCACAGCGGTACCCGTACTACCGTACTACGGGACGAATACAAGTTACCGATCACGGGAGAGGCCGAGTTCCTCTCTGCCCCTCCAGCATCCTCGCGACTCGCCGGGCGGGCGGACCTCGTCGAGTTATCTACGGTCGATCTGGGACTGTTGGTGAATAACGGCATGCCAAGTGGCACTCAAGCCCTCACTGGGTGATGCTTTCGAAGGAAACCGTCTTGTCACCCAGGCTTGCGACTAGTGCCGCTTGTTGAGGCAACCCATCGAATCGCCCACTTGTCAGAGAGCCAAGTGCGCGTGACCCCGGCCGCTTGGTATTCCGCCGCGTCGAGCCGATGCCAGCAGACCCATGCGAGGCCTCGCCAGGAACGCCAGCAATGTGCCAATTGCTTCCTCCTGGTTGGATAATTAAAGCATCGATGTTTGCGATTGACACGAGGCAACATCACACCCACCCTTTTGTCGGACGGCATCCGACCTCCGCAGTCCCCGGTAACAGCACCAGGACCGGTGCGGGGAAACGACAGAACTCAATCTTGTCCCTGACTCCCATCGACTACGAGCGAGATCATCGTGATTCTGAGCAGATAGGGTGACCGAGGTCGCGACTCATCAGTCGTTGGCCCTCCTTTCGCATGACACGAACGGAATTTGGTCCTCTCACAGAGGAGCACTCACGGACGGTCATTAGAGGCGGTCAAGCCGGTGAGCTTCCGGGGAGTGAGCGATATTGATGCCGTGCGCTCGATGGGTCACATCCAATTCGCATCGCGACGTCACCGATCCCTCGGTACCTGGGGGGAACCCAATCCCGCATCGACACGGAGACAGCAACAAGGACAGCGAGTATATCACGCACAGCAGACTCCTTTCCCCTTTTCGTGGGCTGGATCTCACCGCTGAACAGTACAGACGCCCACTTGTGGTTTGCGAGCGTATGGGCGACGGCGAGCAAGTCATGTACTGCAGCGCTAGCGCGTGGGCAACGAAGTGAACCACTCAACCTTCAACCGCCCTGCCGTGAGTCGATGTGACGATAGCTTAATCCAACGATGTGACGACGAGAGTGCCTACGAAGTACAGCCTATCTGCCGGAGAATATTGACGCCCTGCAGCGGCTCCTCGACGATCTCTGGGGATGCCGTGTCATGAGACGGATCATCTCGTCAATCTGCAGTCTGCTTCACCCCGAGCCGTCGGCTGTGTGCGCTAATTATCTACAGAAAAGTATTTTTTTTGATAGTCAAGGTGCAAATAGAGTGTTTGAAAAGATGGCGAGGCGAGCAGTAGCACCATGACGACAATATCCGTGCAAACCCGACGTCAGCCGGCAGGGTAATTGGTGGTAACGGCCGCTGGGACTGTCCTGGCCCCGGATCCCGCCCGGAAGGTAGTTAACAGCTGGTTCAGGGGAAGGATCCGCCATACAACGCGGGTTACTACTTCCATCGGCTTGTTCAGATGTCTTTGGCAAGTTTGACTTTGACAGCAGTAGTAGAGTTGTGAACCGGCTGCTGGTAAGGTATGTGAAGGCTTTCTTGAAGTGAAGATCAAGGTATCGCAAGAGGTCGCCTTCGGCAGCGCAACGCGTGTTGAGGAGCCACTCTCGCCTGACGATGCGGGCGACGTGCGTGCATCATCGGGCAAGCAGGTGTTGGTGACACCAGTTTCAGTGCCGGAGTGGTAAGCTGGGGTTGGGCATGCCGGCCAATTGGGATTGGCGGTGTAACTGAGGGAGGAATGGCTTGGAAGATTCAAGACGTTCCGGATGATTACGGACAACGGCGAGCTGGCCAGCGGCATGGCAATGTCATACTGCGCACCTGCGGTAGAAGCAGTGGGGTCATGTCGTGAGGGTATGATGCACCTCATGCAACGTGGATTGCGAATCAGCTCCCGCGATGCAGCACTGCCGGCTGCGCTGCTGGTGATGATGGTGATGATGGTGATGATGGTGATGATGGTGATGATGGTTCTACAGACAATGCAGTGTGACAGAGAGCCCAGTCCAGTTCTGGCAGGGTAAATCATAGGGACGGATGGGATGGGAGAAGGCACTCGGTAGAATAAGGCGAGGGTAACGAAGGCCGGGGATTCGTTAGCAAGAGGTGGAGTCGGTGGGAAACGATGCGGGTTGTTGGAGTCGTAGCTGCAGGTTTACCTCATCTGACGTCACTGGGGGAAGCAGCGGGCTGGACCCTGCATATCGCCTCAAGTTGTGAAGCGAGAAGAACAAGGCGTGTCATTGGCTGCTTGGATTGAATCTCCACTACAAGTACAACGCTTCCTTGGATCTTTTGGATCTTTTGGACCTTTAGGGGACTAGCACCGCCGGCAGCGCTCTTTCCCGCCGAGGTGCGCTCTAAACTGCAGTTGCCCCCCTCCCGACCTCGCCTGGGGGTAGATGTGCCTGCCCGGTGCAGTCTGCTTCGCATTCCGGACCGGGTGAATTCTTCAACACAAGACATGGTCCCCCTTCTCTTGCTTAGCACCATTTTCCCATGCCTCACAGCCCTCAGCTACGGTACCTTACCTTACGGATATTCTGCCCGTACTAAGGTAAGGGAAGTTACTTTCATCGTATTACTCCGTACCCGTATAATACCAAGACAATGGATAATTCCCGCGACGCTGTGCCAGGCGGCGCAGGCCCGTTCAACGGTCGGCTAACAAACATAGCGATGGCACCCTGTCCTGTTCAGCCCAGGGCAGGGTTTCACTGCATCGTACCGGAGTATTCATTGTCATTTCCTGCAACAAGGGCAATGTTGGTTCGCCGTTTGGATCGTTGGTCATGAACCGCCGCCAAACCGCCATTCCCATGCTTCAAACGTTCTTTCTCCTCATGCGCTGCGCGCTCTTTTCCCCACGTTGACTTACTCGGGCAGTTCGTGCCACGTACCTTACCTTACCTCATCTCAACTGTCCACTCTTTCGAGTCCTCGCGTGCTCCTGACCTTCTCTTTTCCTAGTGGCCGGGACGGACGCTGGCAACTGGCACCTCCCAGTGAGGCGAAAGAGGCCCCCCCTCCTCCCGTATCCCGTTCCAACTTCCATTCTCTTCCTGCCTCTCCAGTGGACGATGCACGCGACTGGACCGGACCCAACTTCAGCGCCAGCAATAGCCCCCCCGCAAAACACCAGCGGTCAGCCGATCCTCTCTGGCGTGTGACGCTATCCCAATCCCCCCCCGCCCCGTCGTCCTCCAGACACAGACACGGACTCCCTCCCACCTGTCTGTCTCCCTCGAGTCTCGTCTCATCTCGGGCCTGTCTGTGGCCTGCAGCTTGCCCCCTTCGTTGTCGTTCGTTCCTTTCGTCTATCGTCTTTCATCACGCTTGCTTTGCTTGTCTTTGCTTCTAGTACTCCGTACTCCTATACTAACGTGGGTATGCTAGGTACATAGCCTACCCACCCACTTTGACACCCACATCATCCTCCCACCCCGCCCTATGCCTCGACCCATCATGGCCACCTTTGTGACTATACCATTATATACACCATCCGACCTCCCCCTTCCTCTTCCCTCCCCCTCGACACTGCTTTCACACTTACTCTTGACATATGGCTCATTGCCGGCTTTGATATCTACCCACCTCGCCACATTCTCCTAGTATACTCCGTACTAGCACACGTCTCCCGCCACACCTCTACATCCTCTCAAATCCTCGCACATCTTCTGCCCTTTCCGGCCTCCCACGCGACGATCTCGAACAATAATGGGACGCTCTCATCGTAGAGGCCCTGACTACGACCTGGACCCTTACGAGTCTTATGGTCGCCCTTACGACACTGCTGCCGACCCTTACGCCCAATATCCATCTCGTGGACGCAGTCCTGGCCCTCGCCGCCGCAACAAATCAGATCCTGCCGCCCCTCCAGCTGCCTACGACAACTATCAACGCGAGCCAGAGCCCAGGGAACAACCGCGGGAACACCGTGAGAGCCGCAAGTCCCGCAGGGACGCCGTTCCGGAATCCTACGCTCCCCAGCCAGAGCAGAGGGAAGATCGCAAGAGTCGCAAGAGCCGCTACTACGACGAAGACGCCTATCAACCCACGGCACGGGCACGGAGTCACGGCCGCTCCGCCCGGGAAGCCCCCGCCACCGCTCACCACCGTGCCGACGACGACGCCTTCGACGCATATGCACCCGCTTCTCGCCGCGGCCGGGAGCGTCAACATGCCTATCACCCGCCCCGGACAAGCGATACGAGGCGCTCCAAGTACGCTGACTTTGACGCCGAGCCTCGTTACCCTGACAGACGCTCCCGTTATGCCGACTACGACGATGTCGATCCCTATAATACCGAATCGCGCCGTTCCAAGAATGATGCACCACGCGAGAGTGACAGGCGGCGTTCGCGCTACGCTGACTACGAGGGCGTCCCCCGTGGCGGTAGCGAATCAAATCGCGGTCGGCATGTAGATTACGAGGCTGATCCCCGTTCCAATCCGAGGGGATATGCCAGCCAGAGCCAGGGTGGCCGCGGTCGCTACATGAATGACTCGCCCGAGCGGTACGGCCAACCAGGCGGCGATCAGCAGCAACGCTCTGCCAGAGGACGGTCCATGCCCAGAAAAGGTGCAGCAGGTGGTGCCTCTGGTGCAGCTCGGCCTCGAGCTAAATCAGCCGTTGGCTACGCTGCACTGGGTGAAGCCGCCCAGACAGCCTTTAGAGTTGGAAGTCAGGCAGCTCTCCAGATGAAGAGTGAGCCCGGCCCGTGGATAGGCGAGAAAGGTACGCGGGTGGCCACGGCTGCTCTGGGCGCCGCCCTCGTCGACACATTTGTCGGTCACAAGGCCACCGGTATGAAGGGCGGCATGCGCCATCAAGCTTTGCGTCAAGCATGTGAGATGGGTATTCGCAACTTTGTCGTCCAACCTACCGTGAACACGGCGACCCGACGCAGCGGCAGTTGGGGCGGCCAAGGCACTGGTGGCGGAGGAGGTCAGAGCAGCAGTGGGAGAAGACGACACTGATCCAGTTGGATTTGTGCGATGTGTTGTCCATCCTACATGAGACGCTACTACGTAGTTGGGGATACACCCCGTCTACATCTCCCCTCTACATCAATTCCTCAACATACCAAATCATCCTGTACTCTCTTTCATATGGCTAGTTTCTGGGTA
Organism: Colletotrichum phormii; assembly: GCF_030913505.1. Lineage (NCBI taxonomy): Eukaryota > Fungi > Ascomycota > Sordariomycetes > Glomerellales > Glomerellaceae > Colletotrichum > Colletotrichum phormii. Next base: position 1,592,582 of record NW_026851445.1, on the reverse strand, counting down.
TTTGGGGGGCGTTATTAGATAAAGTGCCATCGAGACGGCAGGAAACTTTTTGAAATTTTAGAAGCAGCATAGCAGCGTGTTAACGGTAGACGAGTAACGAGTCACAATGAATCAAATGACAATGAACACAAAGTTACCTCTCGTAGTACATACGCTGATAACGAAGTCTTGATGGTGGCAGGTTTATTTCTTTTTGAGATATACCACGGATGCTACGAAACGCTTACCCGTTACGGATATCTATTCCTTCACCCTCGATGTATACCAGCACATACTATCCTTTCAGTTCATCCTGTGATTGGATCCTGTGATCGTGCTAAATTTCTACGTTAGGATAGAATACTTCACGTGGTAAGACTCAAAGCGATGCAAGGTGGCATGCCGCTTCGGCGCTCAAAATGATTGGAAAGAAGGCGAAACGCGAAGTGACGAGATGACGTTGCATTCAAGTATGGCGGCGGTTCTCTCGTTCACCTGGATGCAAACCCTAGGACATCGCAATACAGCAAGTGGTGAGATGTGAATAAGTTTTGTGATACTTTGCCACCACGCAGGATTATCATTCCCTAATATCAGATAGATGAGATAGATGGTATTAAATCAAGAATTAGAGTACTAAATTTCGGCTAGTTACTTGAAGCTTTGGCTTGAACAACAAGCAGATCTGCCTTTACGCCAACTGTCATCAAAACACCTGCAGCCAGACCCAGGCAGTCCTTGATATCTTCAGATACCTTGACAGACGCCTTGCCTTGACTCGCCTTCACAGCGCTCCTGCGACCAAGAACGACCAGGTTGTGCCATGTGACTTCTCGCGTATCTGTCCTGACGCCTGATTCGGCATAGCTCGAAGCGGCCTCCAAGGTATTGGCAGAAGAGGAAGTCTCAAACTTGATTCGTGAGGCCACATTGGCAGGTACGTGTGTTGACACGAAGCCAAAGTAGTCACCCTCCTGAGACTGGGAGTCGCCTTCGGCCGTCCCAGTGAAGTGCACCACAGTCGCTTGTGCGTTGTGCCTCTCGCACAGCTGAAGCACAAGCTTGAGGGCAAGCTTGTCATCATTGCCGCCAAAGTATGGCATGAAGATCTGGTGAGACTTGTTTGTGACGGGAATCGTTGGGATATCGTGATGGATGTCGCTGAACGAGTATGCTCGCGAAAGCCTTTTACGATCGCTGCTACCGTCCGAGCTAGGTTGGGTGACACTGCCCTTGGGGAAGAAAATGCCAATGTTGTGTTCCGGGGAGTCGAGGATTGACTTGGCGAAACCGGTATATGTTGATCCAAGCTTGTTGGAGCCGTCTGCCGACAGGACTTGCGTGTCGACTAGGCTACCACTTTCGCTCCAGGGGACGAGAAGAAGGTCGGAGGAGATATCCGAAGACTTGGAAAGCAGAGCCTCGGCAAAGCGAGTCTCTGGCATAATCGACACCTCCCCAGAAACGGCAACCCTGATCAATTGTCCTACAGTACGGAAAATGTTCACAACAGGGTCATTGTGACTGAAATCGTCGACCTGAGACACAGTCATGACGGAAGAATCACGATCCGTAAGATGAAGTAGGCGGAAACCGTGAGCCCGCACAGCCCTGATACCGTTGGAAGAACTCAGAGCCACGGTATCCGACTTGATACCGCCCTTCTCATCGCTTTCGACAAACTGGTCTCCTGAGCCAGACTGCTTTCCAAATAGGGAGACCAAGTTGAGTAGGGCAGGCATGTTGTCCAGTCGAAGGTACACCAACAGGCGCTGGACACGATCGTTAGTGGGCTTAGTGAATTCATGGTCGTCGGTCGATCCGCCGTGACTCGAGATGGGTTCACCAGTGTCCCAGTCAATCTCACCACGCTTCCAAGCCTCGAGCTTCTTCTGGTACCAGCGAGGGTACAGGAAGGAGGTCAGAGGAGTAGTTGCGAATGTGGTCAGGAGAGCCATGACAACGAAAATGGTGAATGTCCTGGTGCTCAAGATCCTAGCCTGGAGACCGATGTTCTGTGTTTCAATCAGCTTCCGTCTCCATTTCCATGTCGTCTTTGAGCTGTGCTCGAACAAGAGCCACTTACGAGGACGATCAACTCGACGAGACCTTTGCAACTCATCAGAGCTCCAATAGAGAAAGACTCTCTCCAGACCAATCCGTTCAACCGAGCAGCGAGACTGGCGCCAATAACCTTGGTCAGAAAGGCGGTAAACGTAACGGCGATGACGTATCCCCAGGTGATACCACTGTCAAGGAGACCCAGGTTGGTGTTCAGTCCAGAGAGCGTGAAATACAAGGGCAAGAACAGAGCACCGATCAAATCTTCCAGCTTTTCAGTGACCTTGATAGCAAAGCCGTTCTCACGGGGTAGGATAAGGCCAACCATGAAGCCTCCGAAAATCGCGTGGACACCAATGATACCAGTGAAGAAAGCCGAGGTCAGGGCGATCAAAAGGATGAGCGCAATCATACTCTGCGAAGGCCCGTTCTCGATGCTGCCAGTTCGGCGTAACAGCCAGACCAAAGCTGGCCTCACAAGGTAGAAGAGGAACAACATGTAACCGACACACGCGAGAAGAATCCAAAGGGCCGAAAGACCCGTTCCGGCGTTGGCAAGAGCAACACATAGGGCAAGGAGGATCCAACCTGTGGCGTATTAGTAAAATCCGCCCTAACGTGTTAACATGCAATGAAGCACTACTCACCAACAACGTCGTTCGCAACACCAGCTGAAAGCACAATAACACCGACAGAGGTATCAAGGAGCTTCAATTCGGTCAGGATACGACAAAGGACTGGGAAAGCCTGGAGGCAACATGTTAGTTGAATGGTGATCAAACCACGACCGAGTAGGTCATTTCTGCGGGGTATCTTACTGTAATTGCAATAGCAACACCGATGAACAGCATGTAGATTGGGAAATCAATGTGCATGACACCCTCGTCACTGGAGAATTGGTTGTAGAGACCCCATGCGAGGGCGCAACCGAACGCAAAGGGTAGAGCCAAGCCGGCGAACGCAACTGAAGTAGCAACTCGCCAATTACTGACGAGGAAGCGAACGTCTGTCTCAAGACCGATGAGGAAGAGATAGAGAACAAGGCCGAGATTGGCTACCAGCGTCAAGTTGGGGATCGACTCCGTGGGGAAGATGGCAGCGCGAAAGCCGGGAATTCGACCCAGCACCGAGGGTCCCAGAACAATGCCGCCAATAACTTCGGCTATCACTCGAGGTTGCCGGATCTTGGACAAGGGCCAATGGAGGAGGTGACAGACTGTGATGATGAGTCCAGCCTAAATTTTACGAATGGCACGAATTAGCATTTGTTGGCAAGCGCCGAAGGTGGAATTCGAAATCAAAGGTAACGGACCTGGATGATGAACATGGTGATGGGGTCCTTCGGGTTGTAATGCGATGGGTTTGCGCCCTCGATAATACCACCCTGCGAGGGAGCTCTGTTTCCGCCGGTGCTGGTGGGCGCAGCCGACGATGTGGCTGTCGCCGACAGCATTGATGTGATAGACGACATGTTGGCGGATGGGCTCGATTTCCTGTCCTTGCCGGTAAATGTGCTACTCTCCGACAGGTTACCTACGCGTATGGAAGCGCTCGACTGCGCTCCCCAAATCGAATCGACTTGACCGTTTGTGATAAGACGGGACGGCAGATGATACGGGAGGACCGCTTCTTATATGGAGGTGCCAAGAAGAGGGACACCGTCCAGGCTGCGAGTACTAGCAATGGGTGGAGGGGGGCAGGCTATTGTGGCCAAGGCAATCGCAATCAGTCCCGTGATATTGGTATGCATTGCATGTACTAATCTGACATGGTGAGCCGATTGTTTTGCCTATGTTGTTTTCTTCCTGGCCGCAGCTGCCACGGATACTAGAGGTGTTGGTAGTCGACCACTTTGGTTGGTTGCACGAGAGAGTGGCAGGTGGTGGTGTTGGGGCAAGTTAAGGGTTTTGGTCACTTGCCTTCCCGGCGGATTTAGTTCGCGACACGTGAAGATGTTTTGGAGGGGGGGGAATATGGAGGGCGGGGAGGGCGAGTGAGCAACGGTTTGTGGAGGTGTGCAGGGAGAAGTGGGAGACTAAGAGTGCCTCACTGCATGACTGCGGTAGCTAAGCAGAGTTGTGGTGGAACCTACAAGCATGGGAATTGGATTGATTGGATTACCTTAATATGAAAGGAATGCAAACAAGAACCAGATTGAAGCCAGGCCCAAGGATGTGGGCGGTCACTGTCAGTCGATGAATGATTGCGATGCTGAGGTCAAACACATGGGGTACCACTAGGCAGGGTGCATGCCTGGTTGCAACATTTCCCCCCAAAAAATACATCTTGTTCCTACTCTGTTACTTTCTTGGAAGTCGCTCATCACTCCCCACTTCGTAAGAGGGAAGGTTCGCAACAATGAAAGGATGAAAGAGGAACAACATTTGCGTGATATGCTAGCCAGGGGGCTTACGAGTCATCCATCCCACCGCCTCCCGTCCCATACCTTACCGCACTTCATCAAGATCAAGAGAAAAAGCACAGACACAGACGCCAGCACAACATCACCTCATTTATCTGGTATTTGAACGGCCATCTCTGGCAATTCAAGGATCATCTAAGCTGCGCACTTGCGACTGGCAGTTCCATGGCACCTGACTTGATGTTGCCCGGACCGTGGACAGTGCGTTGTGGATGGTGCAGGACCCAGTGGATCCGAACTCCAACCAGGGTCCAGGCCTGGCCTTATCTCTTTACTCCGTACCTCCATGGAGGCTGGTCTGCAGGCGAATACCGCTGCATGCTGGCCGCCAGTCTAGGTATGTATGCATATGGAGTACCTACCGGGTTTCGGCAGAAAGACCTGGAAATTGGCGTTCGTATTGTATTCTGCCATCCAGGAATGAGGGGAAACACCCTAGACAATGGCAGGTCGTCACGGAGTATTCGTAGGTACTCGTAAAGATAACATATCCATAGAGTTGGAGAAGGTGGAGAGACGCGGGGAACGAGAGATCATCGGCTGATTGGGCCACCAATATCCGTACCGAGCTGCATACATACCCAGCCCCCCGGGCTGGGTTGAGCCACCACCGCGTCAAGGTTTAGAGCGGGTAATAGCGGTAACCACAATTAATCCACCGACTTGGGTCCCACCTGATAGGCACCTCGACATTGTCCCGAATATCGACTACCAAGTCCACTACCAAGCAACAGCTAGCTGCCAATGGAGCTTCGGGACGAGAATCTACATCTGCAATGTTCCTGGGCTAACGTGGAACAGACTAATCTAGTAGGTCTCACCGGCTTGCTCCAGCCCCAGTCGCCCTCTCCATCTCCACGAGTTCCATATCCAATGTGCCACAATCATAGTCATGCGTACGCCATCGCCCTCGAACCAGAGCCGCAGGCAAGGGTGGTGCTTCACATTGCAGTACCTTGTGATCGGCCGGTGTGACTATGGTGGCTTGGCTGTCTTGGCTTTGACGCTCATAGGCGCACATACATAGAGACGAAAGCATCCCGCTCACCGCAGCTTTGAAAGCTTACATGTCATCACAGCAGTCATGTCAAGGCAGAGAGGAAGGATGAGACCATGCGAATGTTATCCCACGGAGTGCTATGTAACGTTAAAGGTATCTGTAATGGTTGTAGCTAAGTGCTTTGACTGGGAAAGCGATAGAAGGTAGGGCTGCTATAATACGTAGACTTAAGCTTGACGATCTCACGAGGCTATCGTGAGATCAGGGTTTTAACCTGGCCTTGGCTGAGCCGAGGATTCGCCGAGCGCTCAGCCACAGTGTGGCTAGGTCGAATGGTTGGGTGCGTGCGCGCCCCTTTACAGTATCTCTCTAATTTCTCTAATGCTAATCCTATGTGAAATGTTTTTACTGGGTACAGTGCCAGGAGATAATACGGTTTAGTAAAATAATAATCAAGATTACTACATACCCGAACTCCAGAAGCAAACCCTAGAGAAGTGAAGAGTAAAATACTTATAAATACTTTATTAGTATTTAAACGCTAATTCCTAAAATATAAAATAATACTTATAGAGAATTCATTACCCCTCGGCGGAGGTATCCGACAGGGCACTAATATATATAATATTTTATATAACGAGAAAACTAGTTTATATACCTAACTATTAATAGCTAATCGAACTTCGATTTTTATCTCTTTTTCTTTAATTTCTACCCGACCTTCCGTCGATTCTAGCCCTATATTTAATACTTAGTTTTACGTATTTTAATATACATAAGACCTCCTAATACTAACCTATATAAATAATTAAATTTAATATAATAACTTTTTTATTAAAATTTATAGATTTTTTAAATTTTTTTTTTTATAATATAAAATATCTTTATAAAGTTAACTTTATAAGAGATAATTTTAAATTTAATATGAAGTTATTAGATGTTAATATTATATTTGATATAATAATTTATAATTTGTATAATTTTATTTAACTAAATATCGAATTTTTGAAAATTATTATTTTATTTTATTAATATAACGTATATAATAAGCGAGTGGACCACCCAACCGCCATCGTGCAACCTATATCATCATAACACGCATTTCTCTATCCAAAATCATGACAGTATAGGATAAAGATACTTAATTAAACTTAGTAGTTTAGGCTATTTAAAAAGACCGAAATCTTAGTATTTAGGCCGTAGTAAAGATCTATAATATTAGTTACGTTACCTTAGGCTATAAATTAGAAGGAACGTTATCATAATATAATATTATACCTAATTTACGGAATTTAACGCTATTAAAAGAGAAGCTAGTTGAGTATATCCTCGACTTAGACGCTAGATCTTTCCCTCCTCGGCTTCGCGGTATTAAAAAATTAGCAAATCGATTACTCACTAATCGTGACGCGCCCCCTATTAGGAAGGAATGGGCTTCGAACTTCGTAAAACGACAACCTTAATAACAAACACATCATTTTCGTAAGTACGACTATAAGAGGGCCTAATACGAAGATCCAGACGCGATAAATGCGTAGTTCTCGCTTATAGCGAACATAATTATATATTACGGCATCGTAGACTTAGAAATCTATAACTTTAATAAGACTAGCTTTATAATAGGCCATATCTCAACCGGAATAGTCGTAACTAGTGCCGAAAGGCGTTCAAACACGAAATTAATATAGCCTAGTAATTATGAATAGGATATAGTTATTTAAGCTATTAGCTCGTTAAGTTATAACGTTCTGCCGTATATTATAATTATAGGCTAATATTACCTCTCTACCTAGTATACGGAATCCGGTCTCTCGTACGACTAGGTTATCATAACGTCTAAAAATAGATAGATAATAAATAAAAGAGGCCTAGATTAGGCTCGGTACTTTAAACGGTATTTAAAACTACGTATAAAAGGTCAATATCGCCTCCTTATCGTTAACGGACACGAAAGTCACTATTCTACGGATTTCGAGATATTTTATAAGGAGAACAACATCGTCACTTTAAATATACCGGCTCATTCGTCTTACCTACCCTAGCCCTTAAATATTCAATATTTTAGGCCTTTAAAAACAGTATGTAGTCGAGAAATTAGGAAGAAGATACGTCGGGGTATAGGTATATTACAAAGGAGGACTTCTTCCCTATATTCTATAGGGCTTTTATATAAGTAATTACAGAAAAAAAACATCTAGGGAGGATTTAGAGGGGCAGGACTTATGCCTTTAAGTGTAGAAGGTATATTCTTAAAGCTTAACTTAAAGTTATTTACTCCGACGCCTCTAGGATCCCTCCCGTTGATCCCCTAGCATAGACTTCTTAAATACTAAATAACCTAACCAAGGCGTCTTTATCGTCGCAACTTATTAAGAATCGAATCGCCTATTATTAAAATAGCTCCCTAACTTTAATTATTAAAGCTACAACTTAGAGTATCTATCTAAGGGGGCTTATATGTTTATATATTAGATCGCCTTATTAAGATCCGAGAACTAGATCCTTGAAAAAGAGAATAACCTACTTAATAGACGCTAGAGAGCGAAGAAAAACCGTTTCTAATAAGGAGGAAGTCTTATTATAATTAAAGGAGAGGACCTTTAATTATAGAGAGAGGCTATAGCCTAAATTAAAGAGGAAACGCGCCGGAATAGTAGTTGCTAACCGAGGACTAAGACGGGCTAATAACAATAACGTACTTGATAAGCGAGCTGCCCAGACAAGCGAGCTGCCCACCTAACCATGATCACATCTTAAATCTAACTAAGGAGCAACACTAAAAACATAAAATCAATTGAAACTACTCTAAATCCTATTCCTCAGATATTTCTTCATTAAACTGACATATTCGCGCATTATGGCCAGTGTTTCCGCAGACGCCACATCGCCGTCGACCTGTTTCTATCCTCGGCCGACGACCACTACTCTGGCGCGTTTCCTCCTCAATCTAGGCCGTAGCCTCTCTCTGCGACTGAATGTCCTCTGCCTCAGCTACAGTAAGACTTCCTCCTTGTCTAAGACGTGTTTTTTTCTTAGCCCTCCTGCGTCGGCTAAGTAGGTTATTTTCCTCCCGGAGGATCTAGACCTCCGACCTTAATAAGGCAATCTGGTACATAAATCCCCGCGCTCCCTTTAATAAATGCTCTACAGCTTCAATAATTGAAGTTAGGGAGCTATTTTAATGGCGGGAGATCCTCCTTTTGATAAGTTCGGACTAAGAAGAGGCCTCTGTTGGGTTATTTGGCGTCTAAGAAGTCCACGCGGGGGGTATTATTAGTAGGGACCCTGGGGGTATTGGAGTATATAACTTAACATCAAGCTTCGAAAGCACACTTTCGGCACTCAAAGGAACAAGCCCGGCCCCTCTAAAGCCTCCCTGGATGTTTTTTACCATTAGGGCTTGCGTGAAAGCGTTATGAAATGCAGGGAAGAAGTCCTCCTTCGTAATATAGGTATTACCCCGGCGCATCTTATCCTCAATTTGTCAACCATAAGCCGTCTTTAGTGGCCCAAAACACCCAACATCTAAGGGCTAAAGTAGATAAGACGAATAGGCCGGCATACAGAGTATAACGATATTGTTTTCCTTGCAATATATCTCAAAGTCCGCAGAGTAGTGACTTTCGTACCCATCAACGACGAGGAGGCAATAACTGCTAGTTACACGCGGTTTCATATGCCGATCAAAGTGCTGGAGCCAGTCTAGGCCTCTTTCATTTGTTATCCATCCGTTTTCAGACGTTACGATGACCCAGTCGCGTAGGAGATCTATTTCTATATACCAGGTAGAGAGAGGTGATATTGGCCTGCAACGATAATGTACGGCGGAACGCTGTAGCCTGACGAACTGACGGCCTAAATGACTGTAACCCATTCACGATTGCCAGGCTACATCATTTTTATATTTGAACGCCTTTCGGCACTCATAACGACCATCCCGGATACAATCTAGCCCATCATAAACCCAGTCTCGTCGAAGTTATAGATATCGGAGTCTATAATGCCGTATTTCGCAATTATGTTCGCTACAAGCCGAAACCACGCGTTTATCACGTCTGGATCTTCGCATTAGGCCCTCTTATAGTCGTACTTACGAAAAAAGCGCATCCGGAGCTATAGTTATCGTTTAACGAAGTTTGAAGCCCAGCGCTTCCCAACTGGGGGCACGTCGCGGTCGGCGAGCAATCGATTAGCCATTTCTTCCACACCACTGATCCGGGGAGGAAACGATCGGGAATCCAGGTCGAGGATATACTCAACTAGGTTCTCCTCTTCAAGCTCTGTCAATTTGCATAAGTTAGGTATAGTATCTTGTCGTATAGGTGTCCCTTTTAATCGGGTGCCTAGGGTCCTAGGGGGGACTGAATAGATTCTTGTTGCGGCTCGAATGCTGAGTTTAGGGTTTTTTTGGATAGCCTTGACTGCTAAGTTCAATTGGGCCTCTTTGCTTTGTGACGACATGATTATTTGTGGCGTGATACGCATTAGAAGTGAGGAGGAAGGATGAATGCGGTTGGGTGGGCAGCTCGCTTGTCTGGGCAGCTCGCTTATCAAGTACGTTATAGCATCTATAAGAATACTAATTATAATATATGAACGTGTCAATTGAATAAGGAAAAATCCGATAATAAGGATTCTGAGTAGTCTTAATTCAATTAATGAGGTGGGCGTTAATATTTGCTCCTTTATATAATATGGTTATGGTTAGGTGACCCACTCACTTATTATCCACGTTACCTTTATAAATTAGAATAATGAAAAGTATTAAATAGGCTGAAAAATCCATTAAGCCCAAGAGGGGTAACGTGGTTCATCAGTCAGCGACGAACTTTTTCCCATGCACGTAATGGTATTTACTATTGCACAACCACAACACATTGAATTAACTATTCCTCATTACTACTCGAATCATTTGACAATTCCGTATCCTTAGAACAGCTTCGCGCATTATGACCGGTCTCGCCACACACACCACAGCGTCTCCGAGCTGGCTGGGCTCTCTTTGATGGACCCCCCTCCTCATCCTCTTGAGGTGCTGGACGTTTCCCTTTTTGTTTCCCTTCAAGCAAAACCTGAGATTCCTCTATACTAAGCGCCCCTCCAAGCTGGACCCGCGTCCTTTTAGCCCTCCGGCGCTTACCAAGTGCAACATTCGCATCCTGAAGGGTACGAAGCCGATCAGTCAAAAGAGTGATTGAGTGCGCCATTGCCTGCGCACCCTTTGACAATTGCTCAACTGCACCAATAATTGGCGTTGGTGAGCTTCCTTGATGAGCAGTGATCCGACTTTTGATAAAATTAGACTGCGAGACGGTTTGTTGTGGGTTAGAGGGCGTTTGCGACTGCCAAGGTGGTGGTGTTGAAGGGTTGGCCACAGGAGGTGTAGGCGTCCGTAAACGTACATCAAGCTTTTCAATAACATGCTCTGGGTTCCATGGTGAAATTCCAGCGCCTTGAAAAGCAGCCCTAATGTTTTCTTTATTAAAAACTTTGTTGTGGGCCTGGTAGAAGGCAATAAAGAACTCCGACTTGGTGATGTGGTTTATGGAGGCTTTGATGAATAGGTTGATTTCATCACCATATGCGCGTTTTAAAGGCGAATAAAGGGCAATATCTAACGGCTGTAGTAGATGTGACGAATGTGCAGGCATACTGACGGTTATAATATTGTTCTGCTTGCAGTAATTGTCGAATTCGGCCGATAAATGGCTCTCGTGGCCGTCGATAATAAGCATCCGGTAGACGCCCTTCGTTTGGTTCTTAGTATGTTTGTCGAAGTGTTTAATCCAGTCAAGACCCGTCTGATTATCCGTCCATCCATTATTAGTAGGTTTGATAACCCAGTCGCTAGGAAAACCTGATTCCGTGGTCCAACTAGCAAGGTAATATGCGCCTTTGACAATCACGAACGGAGGGATGCACCACCCGCCCGAATTGATACATTCAATGACTGTAGCCCATTCACGGTTGCCAGGCTGGACAGACTTTGCTTTGCCGCGTCGATCAGCGCGTGTTACTACTATTGACGCGGTGATCATGCCCATCATAAAGCCAGTTTCGTCGAAATTATATAGGTCCCCCTCTTGGATGCCATACTTAGCCATCATATTGCGTAACAGCGCAAACCACTTTGATATAACCTCAGGATCTTCTTGAAGAGCCCTTTGATAATCGTATGGACGATTAAACTTGGTTTTCAGAGCAGGCTGCGAGTCCACAAACCGCCTGGCCCATCGCTTGCCAACAGGCTTGCCATTACGCGCTCGTAGCAGGAGATTGGCCATATATTCCACACTAGCGAGACGCAAGGGAAACCCTCTTTGATCCTGCTCAATAACGTATTGGAGAAGCGCTTTCTCTTCGATCGCATCAAGTTTATGTCGTTGGGGTTGGGCATGTTCGCGTCGGGGTCGATCGTCCATTCTATGGCGTACGGAACTTTCGGGGACACCGTAAGTCTTCGCAGCACGCAACACACTTAGTTTTCGGCCGGCGGCGCGGGCTGATCGGATAGCCTCGATGGCTAGAAGTATCTTATCTTCTTGTGTGTAAATTGGCATAATGGTTGTGGAGTTATTACGCGTCAAAGGTTGGAGTGGTTTAATGCAAACCGCATTTGGGAAAAAGTTCGTCGCTGACTGATGAACCACGTTATAGAAATTTAGGGTTAAGGTGATCAAGGATCAACCCGTACTTTTTAATATTAAAAATACATAAACCTTCTTAACATTTTTCAACTTTTACCGACGGTTCTTTTAAACATATATGAATATCGTTGAATTATCTAATAGTTTGATTTAGGAAAATACACTATTAAATCAAACTGATAAATATTAACTAATATTTCATAAATTCAAAGACCCAATAACCTCAGAATTAATTGCTAATAATTTAAACTTAAATAAATAATTTAAAACGAGAACAAATATATTGAAATTTATTATAAAAATAGCTTTTAACTAATAGAATAAATAAAAATAATATATTTGTATATAATTTATTTAAATATATTTTATAAAGCCAAACTTAATTAATAGATGTATAATAAGAAATTAATAGCTATTATCAAAGTATCTTAAGAATAAAACATTATAGTTATTTAATATTAAATATAAAGTTCTAGTTTACATAGATTATAAGATCCTTATATATTTTATTATATTAAAAGACTTAAAACAAACGATAGATTAGATAATCCATAATTCTATTAAAATACAACTTAAAAATTATTTATTAAAAGTAATTAAGAATAATAAAATAAACTTCTTTAATAAAAAGCTGAATTATAAAGTTAAGGTCTCCAAAAAACGTAAGTTACTTTAAATACAAAAACGACAATAATCTAGTATACATTATAAAGCTCTTAATGATAACTAAAAATTTGATATTAGTCCCATTAAAAAATAACTTCTAAGTTTATTATAGAAATTAATAATACCTGAGTTTATAATTATTAAAGTGTTATAAAAATATAACATTAGATTCGTTAGTATCATACTAAATCCTGTATTTTAATAAAAATCGCTAATATATTTAAGAGTTACGATATTTATAAAAGAAATTAAAAATAACCATTTTATGCCTTATAAAGAGCTATAATTTTTATGAATACCAGTAATATTATAATATTTGATGTTTTAGAACTTTATTGTTAAATTCTTTAAATTTAAAGAGTTATTTATAAACGTATATTATATTGATATTTCAATTATCATGGACCGATATATTGAATATACTTATTTTATATTATACAAAGATGAAAATAAGATTAAAAATTTAACATATAACTAACTTAGTTATATTTCTCAAAATAATTATTATAAACTACGGAATATTCAAGGAAACTATTTTTAATAAAGATAAATTATTTATTACTGAGTTTTAAAGATCTTTAATTTCGTAATTTAGTAATGTAGTTGATAAGCGAGTGGGCCAGACAAGCGAGTGGGCCAGACAAGCGAGTGGGCCACCCAACCGCGACCACATTATATAAAGGAGTATATATCAACGCCCACCTCATTAATTCAATTGAGACTACTTAGAATCCTTATTGTTAGATATTTCCTTATTAAATTAATATGTTCGCGCATTATAACTATTGTTCTTATAAATGCTATTTCGTCGTTGGCCCGTTTTAGTCCTCGGTCGGCGACCATTACTCCGGTATATTCCCTTCTTAATTTAGGCTATAGCCTCTCTCTATAACTAAAGGTCCTCTCCCTTAGCTATAATAAGACTTCCTCTTTATTGGAGACGGTTTTTCTTAGCTCTCCGGCGTCGATTAAGTAGGTTATCCTCTTCTTAAAGGATCTGATTCTCGGATCTCAATAAGGCGATCTAATATATAAATCTATAAGCCCCTTTAGATAGATACTCTATAGCTTTAATAATCGAAGCTAGAGAGCTATTTTAATAATAGATAATTTAATCTTTAATAGGTTACGATTATAAAGACGTCTCGGTTAGGTTATTTAATATTTAAGAAGTCTATACCGAGGGTATTAGTAAGAGGGATCCTAGCGGCGTCGGAGTGCGTAACTTTATATTAAGCTTTTAGAGTATACCTTCTACACTTAAAGGCATAAGTCCTGCCCCCCTAAATCCTCGCTAGATATTATTTTCTATAATCACTTATATAAAAGCCCTATAAAACGTAAAGAAGAAATCCTCCTTTCTAATATAATTATTACCGAGACGTATCTTCTCTTTAATTTCTCGACTATATACCGTTTTAAAAGGCCTAAATATTGGTTAATTAAGGGCTAGGGTACAGAAGACGAATGAGCCGGTATATATAAAGTGACGATATTATTCTCCTTATAAAATATCTCGAAATCAGTAAAGTAGTAACTTTTGTATCCGTCGATAATAAGGAGGCAATATTAACCATTTATATATAGTTTTAAATGCCGTTTAAAGTACCGAGCCTCATCCAGGCCTCTTTCATTTATTATCTATTTATTTTTAGACGTCGCGATAACCTAGTTATATAGGAGACCAGATTCCGCATACTAGGTGGAGTGGTAATACTAGCCTATAATAATAATATATAGCGGAACGCTATAGCCCGACGAGCTAATGGCTTAAATGACTGTAACCTATTTACGGTTGCCAGGCTGTATTAATTTCGTGTTTGAACGCCTTTTAATACTAGTTATAACTATTCCGATTAAGATCTAGCTTATTATAAAGCTAGTCTTAATAAAGTTATACATGTTTAAGTCTACAATGCCGTACTTTGCGATTGTGTTTACTATAAGCGAGAACCATGCGTTTATTATGTCTGCATCTTTATATTAGGCCCTCTTATAGTCGTGCTTACGAAAATGACGCGTTCGTAATTATGGTTGTCGTTTTACGAAGTTCGAAGCTCGTTGCTTCCCAATAGGGGGCGCGTCACGAATAGTAAGTAATCGATTTGCTATTTCTTTAATACCGCGAAGCTAAGGAGGGAAAGATCTAGTATTTAGGTTAAGGATATATTTAACTAGCTTCTCCTCTTTTAGCAGCGTTAAATTCCGTAAATTAGGTATAGTATCATATCGTAATAATGTTTTGTCTAATTTACGGCTTAAGGTAATACGACTAATATTATAGATCTTTATTACGGCCTAAATACTAAGATTTTAGTTTTTTTAAATAGCCTAAACTACTAAGTTTTAATTAAGTATCTTTATCCCATACTATTATAGTTTTGAATAAAACAATGCGTATTATAATGATATAGGTGGCTCACTCGCTTGTCTAGCCCACTCGCTTATTATGTACGTTATAGATGATGAATTATTAATTTCTTTTCTAATTTATAAACCGATAAAGATATAGAAAATATTAATTAAATTCTGAAAACATTCTTAGATTACTACGCAAATTGTAGATAAATTAATTAACTGAAGTTTCTATTAATAGTTTAATTTATATAACGTTGGTCATCAGTCAGCCGGCAGGACTAGTTAGCCGGACGGTTTTTCCCACGTCCACAACAACATCTAGTATTTCTCAACCATAACGTATTAAATTAATTATTAGTTATTGCTATTAGAATCTCCTAATGATTCAATATCTTTGGAACAGGTTCGTGAATTATGCCTAGTCTTACTATATATATTATAGCATCTCTAAGCTGGCTCGGCTTTCTTTAATAGACCCCCCTCCTTATCCTCTCGAGGTACTAGACGTTTATCTTTTTATTTCTCTTCTAATAAACCCTGAGATTCCTCTATACTAAGTGCCCCTCCAAGCTATATATACGACCTTTTAGCCCTCCGATACTTAGCAAGTGCTATATTTGTATCCTTAAGGGTACGAAGCCAATTAGTTAAGATAGTAATTGAGTACGCCATTATCTACGCACCCTTGATAATTAACTAACTATAACAATAATTAATGTCGGTAAGCTTCCTTAATAAGTAGAGTTCCGGCTTTTAATAAAGTTCTACGAGATAGCTTATTATGAGTTAAAGGGCGTTTACGAGTACTAAAGTGGTGGTATTAAAGGGTTAGCTATAGGAGCTATAACCGTCCGTAAATATATATTAAGCTTTTGGATACTATAGTCTGGGTCCTATAGTGAAATTCCAGCGCCTTAAAAAGTAGACCTAATATTTTCCTTATTAAAAACCTTGTCATAGCCTAGTAGAAGGTAATAAAAAGTTTAGACTTGGTAATGTATTTTATAGAGGCTCTGATAAATAGGTTGATTTTATTACCGTATATACGTTTCAAGGGCAATATCTAATGGCTATAATAGATGCGACGAATATATAGGTATACTATCCGTTATAATATTATTCTACTTATAGTAATCGTCGAATTTAGCCGATAAATAGCTCTCATAGCTACCGATAATAAGCATCCGGTAGACGCCCTTGGTTCGGTTCTTAGTCTATTTTTCGAAGTGGCGAATCTAGTTAAGACCCGTCTAATTATCCGTCCATCTATTAGCAATAGGCTTAATAACCTAATTACCTGGAAAACCTAATTCTATAATTTAACTAGTAAGATAATATACGCCCTTAACAATTACGAACAGAGGGATGCACCACCCGCCCGAATTAATACATTTAATAACTAAAGCCAATTTATAATTACCCAGCTACATAGACTTTACTTTACCGCCGATTAAGGCGCATATTACTATTATTAATAACGTGGTTCATCAGTCAGCCGGCCGGACCAGTCAGCCGGACGTTTTTTTCTAAACACACTTATGTCCAAACCACTTAAACCTTTGACGCGTAAAATCTCAACAACCATAATGCCAATCTACACCCAAGAAGACAAAGTCATTCTTGCGATTGAAGCGATCCGATCGACACGCGCTGCAGGTAGTAACTTGAGCATTTCGCGTGCCGTAAAGACCTACGGTATCCCGAAGAGCACCTTAGCCGATAGAATAAACAACCGACCGCGACGCGAACAAACTCAACCCCAACGACATAAACTCGATCCGATCGAAGAGAAAACACTTCTCCAATACGTTATTGAACAGGATTCCAGAGGATTTCCTTTACGCCTTGGCGGTGTGGAAAATATGGCTAATCTCCTGCTGCGAGCGCGTAATGCCGAGCCTGTTGGCAAGCGATGGGCCAGGCGGTTTATGGACTCACAGCCTGCTCTGAAAACAAAGTTTAATCGTCCATACGATTATCAAAGGGCTCTTCAAGAAGACCCAGAGGTTATTTCAAAGTGGTTTGTATTGTTACGCAACATAATAACTAAGTATAGAATCCAAGAGGAGGACCTATACAATTTCGACGAGACTGGCTTCATGATGGGCATGATTACCGCGTTAATGGTGGTAATACGTGCCGATCGATGCGGTAAAGTAAAGTCTGTCCAGCCGGGTAACCGTGAATAGGCTATAGTTATTGAATATGTCAATTCGGGCGGGTGGTGCATCCCTCCGTTCGTGATCGTCAAGGGCGTATATCACCTTGCCAGTTGGACCACGGAATGAGGTTTTCCGGGCAACTGGGTCATTAAGCCCACTGCTAATAGATAGACAGATAATCAGACGGGTCTTAACTGGATTAAACACTTCGACAAATATACTAAGAACCGAACTAAGGGCGTCTACCGGATGCTCATTATCGACGGCCATGAGAGCCATTTATCGGCCGAATTCGACGATTACTGCAAGCAGAACAATGTTGTAACGGTCAGTATGCCTGCACATTCGTCGCATCTATTACAGCCATTGGATATTGCACTTTATTCGCCTTTAAAACGCGCATACGGTGATAAAATCAACCTATTTATCAGAGCCTCCATAAATCACATTACCAAGTCTGAGTTCTTTATTGCCTTCCACCAGGCCCACAACAAGGTTTTTAATGAGGAAAACATCAGGTCTGCTTTCCAAGGCGCTGGAATTTCACCATAGGACCCAGAGTATATCATCAAAAAGCTTGATGTGCATTTACGGACGCCTACACCTCCTATGGCCAACCCTTCAACACCACCACCTTGGCAGTCGCAAACGCCCTCTAACCCACAACAAGCCGTCTCGCAGTCTAACTTTATCAAAAGCCGGATCTCTGCTCATAAGGAAGCTCACCGACACCAATTATTGCTGCAGTTAAGCAATTATCAAAGGGTGCGCAGGTAATGGCGCACTTAATCACTATTTTGACTGATCGGCTTCGTACCCTTGAGGATGCGAATGTAGCACTTGCTAAGCGTCGGAGGGCTAAAAGGTCGCGTATGTAGCTTGGAGGGGCACTTAGTATAGAGGAATCTTAGGGTTTGCTGGAAAAGAAACAAAAAGGTAAACGTCCAGCACCTCGAGAGGATAAGGAGCGGGGTCCATCAAAGAGAGCACAGCCGACTCGGAGACGCTGTGGTGCGTGTAGTAAGACTGGGCATAATGCACGAACCTGTTCCAAAGATGTCGAATCATCAGGAGATTCTGATAGCGGCAACCAATAATTGATTTAATGCGTTGTGGTTGAGAAATACTAGATGTTGTTGTGGACGTGGGAAAAAACGTCCGGCTGACTAGTCCGGCCGGCTGACTGATGAACCACGTTATAGTAATTATACTTATTATAAGGCCAGTTTTATTGAATTTATGTGGGTCATCATCTTAGATTCTATATTTTGTTATTATATTATAAAATAATATAAACCTTTATATTATTTTATAAGTAACCTCTAGATCTTTTTAAAGAGCCCTTTAATAATTGTATAGACGAATAAACTTGGTTTTTAGAGCAGGCTATAAGTATAAAGACCGCCTGGCCTATCGCTTACTAATAGGCTCGGTACTATATATTTATAGTAGGAGATTAGCTATATCCTCTATATAACCAAGGCGTAAAGGAAATCCTCTGGAATTCTATTTAATAACGTATTAAAGGAGAGTTTTTTTTATTTTTTAGATCGAGTTTATATTGTTAGAGTCAAGTTTATTTATATCGCGGTCGGTTATTTATCTTATCGGCTAAGGTACGCTTCGGGATACTATAGGTCTTTATAGTATGCGAAATGCTCAAGTTATTACCTATAGCGCGTGTCGATCGGATCGCTTTAGTTATAAGAATGACTCTGTCTTCTTGGGTATAGATTGGTATTATCGTTGATAGGATTTTACGCGTTAAAGGTTTAAATGGATTGGACATAAGTGTGTTGAGAAAAAAACGTCCGGCTGACTGATGAGCCACATTATAATATTTTAGTGAATAGAAATATTGGAAATTTATATTTTAGCTAAATATCAATTATGAATTAATTACCTATAAAGAACTATATAAAGAACTAAATAAAATTAGCCGTAAAAGCCGTGATAAATATAAAAGAACTTTCAAAAAAACTTAAGTTGCGGCCTTTTATAAAGGATCTTGAATTTGTACGCTAATATATGAAAAAATACATAGATAAATTAAACGTTAAAGGACTAACCTTTCTCAAAAAGACTTTTAAGATTTTTCTTTATTATAATATTAAAACGAAAAGAATAAACAATAGACTCGGTTATAAAAAACTCAGACTTTTCTAAGATTTTCAAAGGTCTCCAATATTAACTATAAATTAAGACTTTTAAATATTATAAAATATCATTTAAAATTTAATATTTTATTTTTAAAGCTTATATCCTAAGGTTTGTATACGAACGATTATATTATTATAAACTTATATTAATTAAATTATAAACTGAAATATATTATTCATTATAAGGTTAAGAACGAAAGATAGTAATTGTTAAAAGAAAACCTATCTTTATAAAGAATATATAACGTACCTGCATAGCGAGCGACGCATCATAGCGAGCGACGCACGTCCTCCCAATTCTACCCTCTTCATCTTTAGGTCACCTTTTCTCCACGTACGAACATGCAATCCTCCTCAATTGAAAGTCGAATTACCCTTGCCCTCCAAGCTATTGAAAAAGACCCGAAAATGTCTATACGAAGAGCTGCCTCTATCTATGAGGTCCCTGAATCAACCCTCCGCCACCGACGCGCTGGACGCGTCGCACGAGGTGAAACACGACCAAATTCGATGAAGATGACTATAACAGAAGAGGAGGTGATTCTTGAACGAGTTATTGACCTAATCGATCGAGGGTTCCCTCCGCGACAAGAAGACGTACGAGAAATGGCCGACCAACTCCTAAACGCACGCGATGGGACGCGTACTGGACCGCGATGGGCAGAGAACTTCGTACGACGCGTCCCTGAATTGAAAATGCGGTTTCAACGTCGAATCGACTATCAGAGGGCCTTAGCTGAGGATCCTACGATTATACAAGGCTGGTTTGCACTTGTGCGAAACACAATTGCAAAGTATGGGATACAGGATAACGATATCTATAATTTTGACGAGACTGGTTTCCTGATGGGAATGCTATCGCACGCAAAGGTTGTTACGACTTCTGACCGTAAGGGAAGGCCTCGTACGAAACAGCCTGGCAATCGAGAATGGGTTTCTGTCATTCAGGGTGTATGTGCGGATGGCTGGGCGCTGCCTCCGTACGTCATCGTAAAGGGCAAATATCACCTCCTCTCGTGGTATATTAATGGCCAATTTCCAGCCACATGGCGTATCCATCCAAGCGAAAATGGATGGACGACAAATGATATTGGCCTAGATTGGCTAAAGCACTTTAATCAATGTACAAGGACTCGTACGAAGGGCTCTTATCGCCTCTTGATCCTTGATGGCCATAATAGCCATAAATCGACTGACTTTGACGAATACTGCAAGGAACAAAACATTATTGCTCTTTGTATGCCTCCCCATTCATCACACGAGCTTCAGCCTCTTGATGTTGGGTGCTTTAGCCCGTTAAAGTACTCGTACGGCAAGGAAATCGAGAAGATGATGCGGATACAGATTTCCCATAGTACAAAGGATGACTTCTTTCCTGCCTTTAAAGCAGCATTCTTTACTTCCATGGGCGAAAATAACG
The DNA here is from genome assembly GCF_030913505.1 of Colletotrichum phormii. NCBI lineage: Eukaryota > Fungi > Ascomycota > Sordariomycetes > Glomerellales > Glomerellaceae > Colletotrichum > Colletotrichum phormii. The sequence continues at coordinate 1,571,708 of NW_026851445.1, read as the reverse complement.
TACGAGCTGGTTTTAGGCAGGCAGGCCTTGTACCTTTTAACCCTGAAGTGGTTATTTCTCGCTTGGATTTCAAGCCAAAGACGCCAACACCATCAAACTCACGGCCAAGCAGCCAAGGCTCCTGGGACCCAAGGACACCAATTACAGCACTAGAGGGCGTACGAAGTGCTACCTCCCTTAAAAGGAAGATCCAAGCACATCAAGGTAGCTCACCAACACCAATGTACGAAGTAATTGACTTCCAGGCCAGAGGTATTAGCAAGTTAGCCCATAGGCTTGCTATTATTGAGGCTGAGAACCGTAAGCTTCGTACGGGGATAGAGGTACTAAGTAAGCGCCGGAGGGCAAAAAAGACCCGGCTACGTGTTGGAGGGTCACTTAATAGTGCTGAAGCAGAGGCACTACAAGTAGAGAAGGGTGGTGTTAATGCTGGAGGAGAGAATAACGCTCAGAAGGAGGGTCGTACGGAAGGTGCTGAACCACGCGCGCGACGATGTGGTAATTGCGGGAAGCCTGGACATAACGCACGAACCTGTGAAGTGGTTTGGGATAGTAATGAGGAAGAGGGTGATATATAGTTTTAATTGATTTCGTACGTTGTGGCTAAGTTAACTTATACATAAGGTAGAAAGGTTTGAGAGAGTGCGTCGCTCGCTATGATGCGTCGCTCGCTATGCAGGTACGTTATTTATAATTCTTTATCTTTCTTTTCTTTAATTTTAGCGTAGTATTTAGTTTTCTTCTAGCCTAATATAATATTAATATCGTAAAAGATAAAAATAAACAAACAAACTTAATAAGCCCTAATTTAGATTATGAAGATTTACTTATAGGTTTATAGGACTAGACCTTTTGAAAAGATACATAATATTACGATTTAATACATATATATAAGATTAGGGCCTACCCTATAGGCTTATAACGGATATAACACATTCTATATATATTTAACTAAGATATGTAAGTATTGTTTTAATAAAAAAGAAAAGCTATGAATAAATTATATAATAATAAAAAGGACCGACGTATAATAAATAATTTATAGATAAAAACCGATAGAATAAAAACGGTCTATCTTTATAGATCGATATTATAATATCGGTCTTAATTATGAAAAGACTATTTATATAATATTAAGATTTATATATAGAAAAAACTTAAACTAGGCTCTAAATAAACTTTTATAGGGGTTTTAATAATTAACTTTATATTAAATTTTATAATCGTTTTCAGCTATCTTTATTAAGAAGCTTTTGATAAAAGTATAATTAAATATTAAAGCCTTATGCATCCTACCTTATTTTACATTTTATAAATATAGCTTCTTTAAAGCTATCTAAGATTATGATATTATTTTCTAGTATCGTAGCTTTAACTTTTATTGATATATTCACTATGATTAGCTGGCCGTAATAGTATAGTATTGAGGACTTATATTTAATAATATAATAAAGGCCTAGGTTAATGATATACATATCTAGGCGATAGTAAGTAAGGTCTAGAGTATAGAATTAGTAGTTATAAGTAGTTTTATTAAGTTAAGTAGGGTAGGTAGTTCAAGCTATTATATAGGCTTCACATAATAAAAGTAGAGGTATTGTAAATATAAAAGAATATTTTTAAAAAAGTTCTACTTATAATTTAATGGCTTATAAACAGATATTTTATACCCAGTTACTTTAAAGAGATTAAAATATTATAAATAAGGATAACTATCTTTAGTATATCCATTATATTATAAGTAAGTTCGGTGGGCTAAAGCTTTAAAGGATATAATAGCATAACCTTAAGTAGCTCCGACCTTAATAATATTATCGTCGTAACTAAACAAACGACTATTATCTTGCCGCCCGAGCACGATACTATATAAAATTTAAAATATAGCTAGTAATATAGCTGGATAGAAAGGTACATTGTTTTTAATAAAACCTCTATATAAATTAAAAGGTCTTATTATTATATTGAATTATAAAGATATATATATATATTAATATATGTTATTAGAGGGTAATTAAGCACAGAGATATTTATAAAGGGTGAGTTTTTTTTGAGTACTCAAGTTTTATATAATATAATATATATATAAAAAATTAAAAATTGATATACGGACGCCGCTCTTACACGGGCGCCGCCGTCCGGCGCCCTCATTGGCCATAATCTTTAATGTCAATATAAATATTTTCTGCCATTATATTCAAATATACTACCACCTTTTCTGCCGACCCGGGGCAAACATAGTCGCGCCTACTCTAGTAACTAACCTACGACCACTATTAGTATGTCTTTACGTCGCCGAACTAGAGGTAATAGCTCATTAGACGAAGCTCGATCGTTTAAACGTTAACGCCAAGATAATAGTAGTATACCATTATCCCTATCCTTAGACGCTAGCCGGCCTAGTATTAGCAATTTCCATAGCGCTAATAATTATTATAAATGATAGGACCTCATTTCCGACCTCCCGCTAGGGATTCTATAAGAAACCTACCCTCTTACGTATTATTAACTATATTATCCCGTCATAAAGCCCAGGCTCCATCTCGACCACTGGTTCCCCCGAGGGACACAGTCTTCCTAACCGACCACCTTACTATAAATCTTAACTAAGCATAACGTGCCGCCTCCTCTAGAGGGACTATTACTCTACCTTCGTCGTAGGTTCCTAAGGGGCACATAAACTTTCTAGCCTATATTTATACCCCGAATTATATTTAAGCAAAGTCCTTCGCCTACCTAAAGAGTATTACCTTAACCTACCTAGCCTTCCGAGCTTTTTATAGAATACTTTAATACTCTTCTTAGTCTTATTGGTCGAGTTATAGGGATAAATGAAAAGTTAACTTTTATGTTTGTCTGATAATTTAAAGGAAGCTAGCTATCTTTAATAATAAACGCGGGGTAAGTATATATGCCCGCTACCTTACTCGCCTCCCTAAAGAACTAGTCTTACTAGCCTAATAGAGAATATCCCTTTAAGTCCGACTTTATTTCGAACTACGGCCTCGAACCCCCCCCCGAAAGTACTAAATCATTATCTCCTCCCCTAATTAAAATTCTAAACCTACCGGTCCTTAGCAAACTAGAGCCTATATTTAAAGCTTTATTCGATCGAGTGAATATGTTTGCTAAGGAAAATAGGTTTAGAATTATCCGACGTAATAGGCGTAAATCTAGTAGTCGATTTATGAAATACTTTTTCTAATGTAATCGCTTTAGGGACTCAAGGCCAACGGAAGGTACTGGGATTCGATATCGTAGGTCTCGTAAATACGGATACAAATAGCAACTTATTACCGAGTCCCTAGAAGAGGGGAAATAGCTTTTATAGCAATATCCTAACTCAGAACACCACTAATATAATCACGGTGCTAGCCTCTAAGCGTCTATATACCTATCTTACCGTAGACTAGACTAGCTAGTTAAGGATATTATTATATCTACAAGTCGACGGGTTGGGATTTAGGTACGTAATATATACGCTACTATCTAAGAGTCGTTCCTAGGTTCTGCGTTTACTAAGCGAGACATCTATAACGTATGAGCTTACGTGAACCGGGAACGGCTGAATAGGTACTTATTAATTATGGCGTTAGTTAAGTTATTTGATGAACGAAAGATCTTATATATTATAAAGTAGGTAGATGATAATCCGAACCGCCTAATCGGCCTTATATAGACCTTCCCTTACTATTTACCAATATAGAAGCGTTTCCCTAAAGTGATAAGCTTTAATAATATATATCATACTAACTAACCACTTTAAGCTCCAGCTATTTTATGTAACTAGGCAGATATATTTAGGATCTATCTATAACGTAGCTTTCGGTTTTATTAATAATAAACGATTAGAGGGCTTCCGATTTCTTTTAATAAGTATCCGCTAACTTCTTAACTAATACTTAATATGCTAGCCTATTTTTATTATTACCGATTATAATAAGTAGATTAAGGCCGCGCTAGATAAGAAGTTCCTTGAGGTCTAGTAATAACTCCATATCCACTATATTAATTCTAACGTCATGATGAAGGCTAAGCAGAAGTGGGTTAAAGCCGGCGGTAATAATAGTGATAGTAGTGGGTCTAATAAAAAGAACCCTCGCTCGGCAACATAGGCAACAGCGGATCTAAGCGACGAAGACCGCGCCTATATTAATACTATAGCAGACCAAGCTATTCCGCATACTTACTACGGGGTATTTATTATGTAGAAGCTTATTATCTTTACTAAAACTAAGCAATCTTTTGAAAAAGCATAAAAGAAGCTTTATAGCGAGTTCGACAACTAACGCCCGATCTTATAGTACCTCTATTTTTTATATTTATTTATAAGAGTATGATAGGCTCGCTGTTTTATCCGCTAGTATTAAAACTTTAGTATTCGTATTATGTCTAGTATTAAGTCAAGTAATAATAACATTGAGGGCTATCTTTTTAATAGTCTTAGTTACCTATATCGGCTCGCTAACGTTATATAGGATATAATTAGCAATTAGGAGCTATACTTTCGCTAGGCCTATATAGAGGACAAGATGCTTACTAGCCGAGAGCATCTTGGTCCCCGGTTAGAATATCTTAGTAAACTTCGGACTATAGTTTTATTAAGGTATTTTAGATTAATTATGAAGTAATACCGGCTTATATATAAAGTAACACCCTCTAAGAAAAGGCCATTTCTACCCCCTATCGAAGAGTACGGTAATGATTATTTCATATTGGTTAAGTTTAGTATCCTGTACTATTATAAGATCTTTTTAAGGATAACGGAATTATCGACTTCTAATAAATAATAGGTTCATTTACGGTCGCGGCTTCGGGAGATATCTTCTTCTAATCTATACCGTCGGATCCTAGACCTAAAGATCGTTATCTCTCTTTATAGTAGACTAAAGAACGTTATATAGCTAGTACTTACGGAGATTGACCTTAATAAAGCTAGATACCTTATTAAATTACTATAATATACGGTACCTAAGGCTCGACCAGCCGTAAGTAAGGCCGCCCGCCGGGAAGACATAATAAGTCGAACTTGATAAGCTCCTTATAGGAACCTAGTCGTCTAAGTTCTACTCAAGCGCCGATTTTATTAAACCGGTAAATAATGAGCTAATCTAGTGTTTTTAGTAAGGGGAAGATAATAGGGGGTTATATAAATAGACGGCCGCTATAACCTAGTATTCGGAGGCGAAAGAGCAAGTAGGAGATCTTAGTGAGTGATAGCGAGTAAAGACTTAATTAGCTATATAATTTAGAGTACACTCAACTAAAAACAGTATTCTCGTTAAATAGTCTCAGGTAGGTTATATCTATAAGTCGTAAGGTAGGTAAGGCTTCGGTGATCAATCGTAGTCTTATCAAGGGTTCTCAGTAAAGGTAGCTAGCTGAAAGCGATCATAAGATCTGATACGAAGTTAATTGCTGAAGAAGCTATGGGAAGTATGTCCTGATCATAAACATATTCTTTATCCTCTAGGTCGCCCTAGATCATTCTGATCCCGAATAATCCTTATCTTATCATCAAGTAACTTATATTATAGTTCTTCCGTTCCGTAGGGTAATACTGGTGTTCCTGTTTCGGGTCGTAATAAAGAGGCTATTAATGTAAATTCTCTAACCGCCTTTGTGGGAAAGTACTCTTGATTCTGGCCCATGGGGCGCCGGACGGCGGCGCCCATGTATCAATTCGCGGAGCCCGTATATCAATTCATTATTTTTATATGAAATACGATCGTAAAATATAAAATATATAATAATGATAGTTATTTATAATTTTGATAAAACTGGCTTTTTAATAAGAATATTATTATATATATAAAAGTTATTATAATTCTTAATTACTATAAAAGGCCTTATATAAGATGAATTAGTAATTATAGATAAGTTTTTATTATTTAGTGTGTATATATAGATAGCTAGGTACTATCTTCATATATTATTATAAAGGGTATATATTACTTACTTCTTTTCGTAATATATTAACAGCTAATTACTTATTGAATAATACGTCTATTTTAATAAGAATAGATAAATTATAAATAGAATTAGCTTAAATCAATTATAGTATTTTAAAAAGTATATCAAGTTTTATATAAAAAATTACTTTTCGGCTCCTAATCCTTAATAACTATAGTAACTAACTATACATTTACTAAGTTTAACAGTCATTATAAGGAATGTAGCATTATTGTTCTTTATATACCTCCCTATTTGGCCTCTAGTTATTATAAAGATTTATATTAAGTCATTATTAGTAGAGGCGTAGCCGTCTTTTTAAAATAGCCCGCCCGCCTATTATTAATTTATTAATAACGTACATGCATAGCGAGTGGCCCACTTCCTCCTTCTTTCCACATTCTTCACCTTTACATTAACTTTCCTCCACGTACGACTATGAGTTCTTCAAATGAAAGTCATGTCATCCTTATACTTAGAGTAATTGAAAAAGACCCAAAATTATCCGTACGAAATATAGCCTCTATCTATAACGTCCGAAGAACAACATTTCGATACCGACGCACTAGCCTACTACCTCGATACGAAACTCGTACGAATTCAAAGAAGATGACTTCTTTAGAAACCGTAATTCTTGAACGAGTTATTAACCTAATCGATCGAGGATTTCTACTGCGATTTAACAACATACGAGATATGGCTAATTACCTCCTTAACGAATATAACACAACATATATCGGACCGCGATAAGTAAAGAACTTCGTATAACGCTAACCATAACTAAAGACGCATTTTCGATATAAAATCGACTATTAGAGGGTATTAGCTAAGAATCTTATAATTATATAAGCCTGGTTTGCCCTCGTATAAAATACGACTACGAAGTACGGAATAATCAACAACGATATTTATAATTTTAACAAGACGGGCTTCTTAATAGGAATACTATCGCACGTAAAGGTTATTATGACTTCTAATCATCGTAGGAGGCCTTATACGAAGTAGCCTAGTAACCGTAAATAGGGTTCTATTATTTAAGGTATATATGCAGATGGCTAGGCGTTGCCTTTATATGTTATTATTAAGGGTAAATATTACCTTCTCTCGTGGTATATTAATAGTTAATTCCCGCCCTAAATAGCGCGTCTATCTTAGCGAAAACGGATGGACTATAAATGAGATTGGCCTAAATTGGCTAGAGCATTTTGAAAATTATATAAAGTCTCGTACGAAGGGTGTTAAGCGGCTCCTAATCCTTAAAAGCTATAACCATAAATCGACCAAATTCGACGATTATTATAAGGAATACGGCATTGTTACTCTTTATATAGCTCCCTATTTATCGCACGAGCTTCAGCCCCTTAACACTAGCTATTTTAGTCCACTAAAGGCTTTATATAGTAAAGAAATTGAGAATATGATACGGATATAGATTATGTATATTACTAAGGACGACTTCTTTCTTACCTTTAACGCAGCCTTTTTTATTTTAATGGGTAAAGAAAACAAACGTACGAGCTGGTTTTAGATAGGCTGGCCTTGTACATTTTAACCCAGAAGTAGTCATTTCCCGCCTGGATTTTAAACTAAAAACGCCAATACTATCTAACTTACGCCTAAGTAGCCAGGGCTCCTGGGACCTAAAGACACCAACTATAGCAAAAGATGCCGTACGAAGCTCTAATTTGATTAAAAAAAGGATTTATAGCCATCAACATAGCTCACTAACATATTTGTACGAAGTTGTTGACTTATAAGCTAAAGGTATTGTACCACGGGCTTCGTATGGTAAATAAATTACTAAGTAAGCGCCGGAGGGCTAAATAAAACCCAACTACGTCTTAGAGGGTCATTTAATATAGCTAAGGTTAAGTTAATCCGGGTAGAGAAGGGGGTTATTAATACTAAAAGCGAAGATATACGTTAGGAGGGTACTCGTATAAAGGGGGGTAAATTACGCGGGCGGCGATATAGTACTTACGGAAAGATTAAATATAATATCCGAATATATTAGGTAGTTTAGGAGACCTCTAAAGAAGAGGTTAATGAGTAGTTCTAATTGATTTCGTACGAGGTGGCTTAATTGACTTATATAAATGGCTGAAGGGTATTTGAAGGTGCCCCACTCGCTATGATGGGCCACTCGCTATGCATGTACGTTATACAATAAAGATAAGTTAAAACGAAAAGAATTTAAAAACAAGATCTTTAATTAACTCTATAATGAATATATTAACGTGGTTCGATAGTCAGCCGGCCGGACTAGCCAGCCGGACGTTTTTTCCCACGTCCACGAGAACATCTAGTATTTCTCAACCACAACACATTAAATCAATTATTAGTTATCGCTATTTAAATCTCTTAATAATTCGATATCTTTAGAATAGGTTCGTATATTATACCCAGTCTTACTATACGCACTATAGCATCTCCAAGCTGGATAGGCTCTCTTTGATAGACCCCCCTCCTTATCGTCTCGAGGTACTAGAGGTTTACCTTTTTATTTCTCTTCTAGCAAACCCTAAGATTCCTCTATATTAAATACCCCTCCAAGCTACATACGCGACCTTTTAACCCTCCCACGTTTAGCAAGTACTATATTCATATCCTTGAAAGTACGAAGCTATTTAATTAAAATAATTATTAAATACGCTATTACCTATAACGTGCATGATAAGCGAGCGGATCGCTGAACAGCAACCGCCACATCTTTTTCTTTCCAACACATATCCATCCACCACAATAATGCAGTCATTAAACAAAGAAGCTAGTATAATTCTAGCATTTCAAGCTATCGAAAAAATACTAAATTTAAATATTAAAGGTATAGGTCGGATCTACTCAGTGCTATTTTTAACCTTATACGCCCATATTAATAAAAGAACTTCGCAACTTAAAACCGTACTAAACTTACGGAATTTGACGTTGCTCGAAGAGAATATGATAGTTAAGTATATTGTCGACCTAGATTCCCGGTTCTTCCCTCCTCGGATTAGTGGTATAGAAGAAATGGTTAATCGATTGCTTACCGACCGTAACGTGCCCTTAGTTGGGAAGCGCTGGGCTTCGAACTTTGTTAAGCGATAACTATAGCTCCGGACGCGCTTTTTTCGTAAGTATGACGATAAGAGGGCCTAATGCGAAGATCTAAACGCGATAAACGCATGGCTTCGCCTTATGGCGAACACAATCGCGAAATATAGTATTATAGACTTAGATATCTACAACTCTGATAAGACTGGGTTTATGATAGGCTAGATTGTATCCGGTGGTTATTATGAGTGCTGAAAGGCGTTTAAACACGAAAATAACGTAACCTGGTAATCGTAAATAGATTATAATCATTTAAGCCATCAGTTCGTCAAGCTATAGCGTTCTGCCGTATATTATCGTCGTAGGCTAATATTAGCTCTCCACCTGGTATATAGAAATAGGTCTCCTATGCGACTAGGTTATTGTAAAGTTTAAAAACGGATGGATAATAAATGAAAGAGGCCTAGACTGGCTCTAGTACTTTGATCGGCATATAAAACCGCGTATAACTCGTAGATATCGCCTCCTCGTCGTTGATGGGTATGAAAGTCACCACTCTACGGACTTTGAGATATATTGCAAGGAAAACAATATTGACACTCTGCATGCCGGCCCATTCGTCTTATCTACTTTAGCCCTTAGATGTTGGGTGTTTTAGGCTACTAAAGACGGCTTATGGTTGATAAATTGAGGATAAGATGCGCCGGGGTAATATGTATATTACGAAGGAGGACTTCTTCCCTGCATTTCGCAACGCTTTCACGCAAGCCCTAACGGTAAAAAAACATCCAGGGAGGTTTCAGAGGGGCTGGGCTTGTTCCGTTAAGTGCTGAAAGTGTGCTTTCGAAGCTGGATGTGAAGTTATACACTCCAACGCCCCCAGGGTCTCTCCCAGCAACACCCCCAGCGTAGACTTCTCAGACACTAAACAACCCAACAGAGGCAAATTCTCAGTCAACTTTGATTAAAGATCGAATCTTAAATCATCTAAATAGCTTGCCAACACTAGCTAGTAACGCAGTTGACCATATCCTCAAAGGGACACTAGCTATGATGCATCGTAATGCTCTTCTAGAGGCTGAGAACAAAACCCTTCGGGAGGAGAATAATCTACTTAGCCGACGGCGGAGATCTAAGAAAACTCGTCCCAGGCAAGGAGGGAGCCTTACTATAGCTGAGGCAGATAACCTTCAATCACAGAGAGAGGCTACAGCTCAGATTGAGGAGGAAACGCGCCGGAGTAGTGGCCGTCGGCCGAGGACGGAAACAGGTCAACGGCGATGTAGCGTCTACGGGAACACTGGATACAATGCGCGCACATGTCCATTTCAGAGAGAAATGTCTAGAGAAGAGGATTATGGGTAGTTTCAATTAATTAAACTTTGTTGATGTTGATCAAGATTTACATACGTGGAGTGGTTGCTGTCGAGCGATCCGCTCGCTTGTCCGATCCGCTTGCTTATCATGCAGGTTATACCCTTTAATAATTACTCAACTATAGCAATAATTAGTATCGGTAAGCTTCCTTAATAAATAGAGATCCGGCTGTTAATAAAGTTAAACTATAAAACGGCTTATTATAGGTTAGAGGGCGTTTATAACTACTAAGGTAGTGGTATTAAAGGGTTAGCCATAGGAGGTATAGGCATGCGTAAATATATATTAAGCTTTTTAATAATATAGTCTAGGTCCTATAGTGAAATTCCAGCGCCTTAAAAAGCAGACCTAATGTTTTCCTTATTAAAAACTTCATTATAGGCCTCGTAGAAGGTAATAAAGAACTTAGACTTAGTAATATGATTTATGGAGGCTCTAATAAGTAAGTTAAATTTCTTTACCATATACGCGTTTTAAAGGCAAATAAAGGGCAATATCTAATGGCTATAATAGATACGACGAATATATAAATATACTAACGGTTATAATGTTATTCTACTTATAATAATCGTCAAATTCGGCCAATAAATAGCTCTCATAGCCGTCGGTTATAAGCATCCGATAGATACCCTTTGTATAGGACCGAGTATATTTGTTAAAGTATTTGATACAGTTGAGACCCGTCTAATTATCCATCCATCAGTTAGCAGCGGGCTTAATGACCCAGTCACCCGGAAAACCTGGTTCCGTGGTCTAACTAATAAGGTAATATACGCCCTTAACAATCACAAACGGAGGGATACGTTACCCGCCCGAATTAATATATTTAATAACTATAGCCTATTCACACGGTTATCCAGCTAGATAGACTTTACTTTACCGCGTCGATCGGTACATATTATCACTATTAACGCGGTAATTATGCCTATTATAAAGCCAGTCTTATCGAAATTATATAGGTCCTCCTCTAAGATTTTATACTTGGTTATTATGTTATATAATAATATAAACCAATTTAATAACCTCTAGATCTTCTTAAAGAGCCCTTTCATAATTGTATAGATAATTAAACTTAGTTTTTAGAGCAGGCTATAAGTCTATAAACCGCCTGGCCTATCGTTTATTAAGAGGCTCGGTATTATATACTCGCAATAGGAGATTAGTTATATCTTCTATACCGCTAAGATATAAGGGAAATCCTCTGGAATCCTATTTAATAACATATTAAAGAAGTGTTTTCTCTTTGATTAGATCGAGTTTATATTGTTGGGGTTAGGTTTGTTTACGTTACGGTCGGTTATTTATTATATTGGCTAAGGTGCTCTTTAGGATACCATAGATCTTTACGGCATACGAAATATTTAAGTTACTACCTATAGTGTATATCGATCGGATCGTTTTAGTGGCAAAAATGACTTCATCTTCTCAGGTGTAGATTGGCATTATAGTTATTGAGATCTTACGTATTAAAAGTTTAAGTGGTTTGGATATAAGTGTGTTTAGAAAAAAACGTCCGGCTGACTGGTCCGGCCGGCTGACTGATGAACCACGTTATATATATATATATACTTAGTACTTAATAACGATAAGTTAACAGTTCTACCCCAGACCCTATTAGTTAGAGCGACCACTATTAGGGGCCTTAATAGATAAGTATCCGTCTATTATATATTACTCTTATAAAAAGACGGGATATATTATATAATAATACTATAGTTCACTAAATAATTATTCAATAAATTAAAACCCCAAGATATTAGGGGCAATAGTTAATACGGTAGAGGTAAACTAATAGGTCGCTAAGGTAAATAGTTAAGACAATCAAGAGGTATAAATAGGCTTTTAATACTATTTATACCTACAAAAAGTCGGTATATATAAGAGCTATAGTAAAAGGCCATATACTAGTATTATAAGGACTTGTTAAGGAGGAGGTCCTCGTAAATATAGATAGCTACTTTTAAATAGACCTAATTAATATAAAGCTACTTATAAAACTAGGCCTTAAACTAGTATATATTAAAGTCCCCTCTTTATACGGATTCAATAATAAAAAGGTAAAGATTAGCTACGCTTACTAGCTAATATTCTTTTTTATAGATTTAAAAGGTCGATTAAGGAAGATCCGGCAACTATTGATAGAGGTATACTATTTGATAAGGACAGGAGCCCTCCTACTCTTATAATATTTAATAGAATAAAAAAGTATAATAATTAAAATAGAATGGATATATAATATCATAATCATATGTTAATCGCTTAACTAGCTATGTTCGTATAAGAGATTATAAATAATAGGGAAAATATATAAGTTCTTTATATGTATAGGGTAGTAACGGATATTAAGTCTTTCATAATATACCTCAAAGAGAAAGATAAAAGACTGAAGATAGCTTTATTACCGGAGTTAATAAGTAAACTAGCTACTTTCAACGAGAATATAACGACGAGATTACCGGTTCTTAAAAAGGTAAAATATACTATAGACCTAACGTGGTTCATCAGTCAGCGACGAACTTTTTCCCAAATGCGGTTTGCATTAAACCACTCCAACCTTTGACGCGTAATAACTCCACAACCATTATGCCAATTTACACACAAGAAGATAAGATACTTCTAGCCATCGAGGCTATCCGATCAGCCCGCGCCGCCGGCCGAAAACTAAGTGTGTTGCGTGCTGCGAAGACTTACGGTGTCCCCGAAAGTTCCGTACGCCATAGAATGGACGATCGACCCCGACGCGAACATGCCCAACCCCAACGACATAAACTTGATGCGATCGAAGAGAAAGCGCTTCTCCAATACGTTATTGAGCAGGATCAAAGAGGGTTTCCCTTGCGTCTCGCTAGTGTGGAATATATGGCCAATCTCCTGCTACGAGCGCGTAATGGCAAGCCTGTTGGCAAGCGATGGGCCAGGCGGTTTGTGGACTCGCAGCCTGCTCTGAAAACCAAGTTTAATCGTCCATACGATTATCAAAGGGCTCTTCAAGAAGATCCTGAGGTTATATCAAAGTGGTTTGCGCTGTTACGCAATATGATGGCTAAGTATGGCATCCAAGAGGGGGACCTATATAATTTCGACGAAACTGGCTTTATGATGGGCATGATCACCGCGTCAATAGTAGTAACACGCGCTGATCGACGCGGCAAAGCAAAGTCTGTCCAGCCTGGCAACCGTGAATGGGCTACAGTCATTGAATGTATCAATTCGGGCGGGTGGTGCATCCCTCCGTTCGTGATTGTCAAAGGCGCATATTACCTTGCTAGTTGGACCACGGAATCAGGTTTTCCTAGCGACTGGGTTATCAAACCTACTAATAATGGATGGACGGATAATCAGACGGGTCTTGACTGGATTAAACACTTCGACAAACATACTAAGAACCAAACGAAGGGCGTCTACCGGATGCTTATTATCGACGGCCACGAGAGCCATTTATCGGCCGAATTCGACAATTACTGCAAGCAGAACAATATTATAACCGTCAGTATGCCTGCACATTCGTCACATCTACTACAGCCGTTAGATATTGCCCTTTATTCGCCTTTAAAACGCGCATATGGTGATGAAATCAACCTATTCATCAAAGCCTCCATAAACCACATCACCAAGTCGGAGTTCTTTATTGCCTTCTACCAGGCCCACAACAAAGTTTTTAATAAAGAAAACATTAGGGCTGCTTTTCAAGGCGCTGGAATTTCACCATGGAACCCAGAGCATGTTATTGAAAAGCTTGATGTACGTTTACGGACGCCTACACCTCCTGTGGCCAACCCTTCAACACCACCACCTTGGCAGTCGCAAACGCCCTCTAACCCACAACAAACCGTCTCGCAGTCTAATTTTATCAAAAGTCGGATCACTGCTCATCAAGGAAGCTCACCAACGCCAATTATTGGTGCAGTTGAGCAATTGTCAAAGGGTGCGCAGGCAATGGCGCACTCAATCACTCTTTTGACTGATCGGCTTCGTACCCTTCAGGATGCGAATGTTGCACTTGGTAAGCGCCGGAGGGCTAAAAGGACGCGGGTCCAGCTTGGAGGGGCGCTTAGTATAGAGGAATCTCAGGTTTTGCTTGAAGGGAAACAAAAAGGGAAACGTCCAGCACCTCAAGAGGATGAGGAGGGGGGTCCATCAAAGAGAGCCCAGCCAGCTCGGAGACGCTGTGGTGTGTGTGGCGAGACCGGTCATAATGCGCGAAGCTGTTCTAAGGATACGGAATTGTCAAATGATTCGAGTAGTAATGAGGAATAGTTAATTCAATGTGTTGTGGTTGTGCAATAGTAAATACCATTACGTGCATGGGAAAAAGTTCGTCGCTGACTGATGAACCACGTTACCCCTCTTGGGCTTAATGGATTTTTCAGCCTATTTAATACTTTTCATTATTCTAATTTATAAAGGTAACGTGGATAATAAGTGAGTGGGTCACCTAACCATAACCATATTATATAAAGGAGCAAATATTAACGCCCACCTCATTAATTGAATTAAGACTACTCAGAATCCTTATTATCGGATTTTTCCTTATTCAATTGACACGTTCATATATTATAATTAGTATTCTTATAGATGCTATAACGTACTTGATAAGCGAGCTGCCCAGACAAGCGAGCTGCCCACCTAACCATGATCACATCATAAATCTAACTAATGAGCAACACTAAAAACATAAAATCAATTGAAACTACTCTAAATCCTATTCCTCAGATATTTCTTCATTAAACTGACATATTCGCGCATTATGGCCAGTGTTTCCGCAGACGCCACATCGCCGTCGACCTGTTTCTATCCTCGGCCGACGACCACTACTCTGGCGCGTTTCCTCCTCAATCTAGGCCGTAGCCTCTCTCTGCGACTGAATGTCCTCTGCCTCAGCTACAGTAAGACTTCCTCCTTGTCTAAGACGTGTTTTTTTCTTAGCCCTCCTGCGTCGGCTAAGTAGGTTATTTTCCTCCCGCAGGATCTAGACCTCCGACCTTAATAAGGCAATCTGGTACATAAATCCCCGCGCTCCCTTTAATAAATGCTCTACAGCTTCAATAATTGAAGTTAGGGAGCTATTTTAATGGCGGGAGATCCTCCTTTTGATAAGTTCGGACTAAGAAGAGGCCTCTGTTGGGTTATTTGGCGTCTAAGAAGTCCACGCGGGGGGTATTATTAGTAGGGACCCTGGGGGTATTGGAGTATATAACTTAACATCAAGCTTCGAAAGCACACTTTCGGCACTCAAAGGAACAAGCCCGGCCCCTCTAAAGCCTCCCTGGATGTTTTTTACCATTAGGGCTTGCGTGAAAGCGTTATGAAATGCAGGGAAGAAGTCCTCCTTCGTAATATAGGTATTACCCCGGCGCATCTTATCCTCAATTTGTCAACCATAAGCCGTCTTTAGTGGCCCAAAACACCCAACATCTAAGGGCTAAAGTAGATAAGACGAATAGGCCGGCATACAGAGTATAACGATATTGTTTTCCTTGCAATATATCTCAAAGTCCGCAGAGTAGTGACTTTCGTACCCATCAACGACGAGGAGGCAATAACTGCTAGTTACACGCGGTTTCATATGCCGATCAAAGTGCTGGAGCCAGTCTAGGCCTCTTTCATTTGTTATCCATCCGTTTTCAGACGTTACGATGACCCAGTCGCGTAGGAGATCTATTTCTATATACCAGGTAGAGAGAGGTGATATTGGCCTGCAACGATAATGTACGGCGGAACGCTGTAGCCTGACGAACTGACGGCCTAAATGACTGTAACCCATTCACGATTGCCAGGCTACATCATTTTTATATTTGAACGCCTTTCGGCACTCATAACGACCATCCCGGATACAATCTAGCCCATCATAAACCAAGTCTCGTCGAAGTTATAGATATCGGAGTCTATAATGCCGTATTTCGCGATTGTGTTCGCCATAAGCCGAAACCACGTATTTATCGCGTCTGGATCTTCGCATTAGGCCCTCTTATAGTCTTACTTACGAAAAAAGCGCATCCGGAGCTATAGTTATCGTTTAACGAAGTTTGAAGCCCAGCGCTTCCCAACTGGGGGCGCGTTGCGGTCGGCGAGTAATCGATTAGTCGTTTCTTCTATACCACTGATCTAAGGAGGGAATAATCGGGAATCTAGGTCAAGAATATACTTAACTAGCATATCCTATTCGAGCAACGTCAAATTCCGTAAGTTTAGTACGGTTTTAAGTTGTGAAGTTCTTTTATCAACATGCGCGTATAAGGTTAAAAATAGCACTGAGTAGATCCGACCTATACCTTTAATATTTAAATTTAGTATTTTTCCGATAGCTTGAACTGCTAGAATTATACTAGCTCCTTTGTTTAATGACTGCATTATTGTGGTGGATGGATATGTGTTGGAAAGAAAAAGATGTGGCGGTTGCTGTTCAGCGATCCGCTCGCTTATTATGCACGTTATAAAGAGTCGACTTCTTTATATATAAGATTGAAATTGAGAAATTTAAATATAAAATTAAAAATGGAGGTAGCTAGGGACTAGCCTATACCTAAGAATATTAAGGATATTTAAGGATTCTTAGGACTTATCAACTTCTATCGACGATTCCTTAAGGACTATACTAATATAATTAGACCCCTTAATTAAAGAAGTGTTCGTTAAAATCAAGAACATAGTAGTTTTTAAACTAGTAACTATAATTCTAGACCTAAAAATACTATTCGAAATTAAGATTAACATCTCGCATTTTATTATAGGAGTAGTTTTAGGATAATAAGATAAATAGATAAAACTTTACCATTATATATTTTACTCTGAAATATTCTATAAAATAGAATTAAAGTAGTAAGTCTATAATAAGAAACTAATACCTATAATCGAAATATTTCGAGAATAGAAACTATAGTTATTAGGAACTAAGTACGAAGTTATGGTCTATATAGACTATAATTATCTTATAAACTTTACTATAAATAAGAACCTAAATAAATGATAAGTTAGATAGAGTGAATTCCTCTCTAAATTTAACTTCCGAATTATCCATAAAAACGGTTTAGAAAATAGTAGAGCCGACGCTTTTAATAAAAGACCTAACTATAAGGTTACGGTCCTTAAAAAAATATAGGTTATCCTTAAATATAATAATAATAATAATAACCTTATATTTACTACGAAGCTCCTTATAATAGCTAGAAGAGTTAATACTAGACCGACTAGAATGATAACTCCTACACTTATCATAGAAATTTATGATACTAAGGTATATAATTATTAAGGTATTATAAAGATATAGAACTCTATTTAATAATGTTCTAATAAATCTGCTATATTAGTAAAATTTATTAAAATAATAAAGGATTAGTTACGACATTTATAAGAAAAGTAAAAATAGCCCCTATAAGCCTTATAAAGAGCTATAGCTATTACCGGTTTTATTGATAGTATAATACTTTTTCTCTTAAGACTTTTATTATCGAACCCCCTAAGTTCAAAGAGCTACTTATAAATATATACTACAATAATATCTTAATTATTGTCAATCAACTTACTAAATACGTTTACTTCGTACTATATAAAGAAATAAGTAATATTAAGGAACTAATATATACGTTCTTTAAGATTTTATTATTAACTAACGTACTTTACCAGTCAGCCGCGCATATCAGTCAGCCGTGCACTTTTCCCGACATCGCAAACATCTTATAAGTTGTTTATATAACCAGAACGTAAAAATTCAATTAGCTTTCATCGGCATCTGAATCACTAGACGATTCTCTATATTTAGAACACGTTCGCGTATTATTGCCTATCTTACTATATATACTGCAACGCCTTTAAGCCGACCGACCCTTCTTTGATAGACCATCTTCTTCACCTTCTTGAGGCGCTGGGCGTTTCCCTTTACTCTTTTCTTCTAGAATTTCCTGGGATTCCTCTATACTAAGTGCTCCTCCAAGCTACACACGCGTTTTTTTTTGCCCTACGCCGCTTAACAAGCGCCACATTAGCATCCTAAAGTATGCGCACCTAATCCGTTAAAATAATGATCGAGTACGCTATTGCCTACGCACCCTTTGCTAGCCGGTCAACTACCTCGATTATTGGTGTTAGAGAGCTTCTCTGATGGGTTAAGATCCGACTTTTAATAAAGTTGGACTGTGAGAGCGCTTCGTGGCGGTTAGAAGGCGTTTACGATTGCTAGACTAGTGGTGTTGAGGGGTCGGTCATAGGAGGTATAGGCGTCCGTATATGCACATCGAGCTTCCCAATTACATGATTTGGGTCCCACGGTAAAAGACCAGCTCCGCAGAAGGCGGATTTAATATTTTCATTTGAAAAGACCTTGTTGTAGGCCTTACGGAAGGCAACGAAGAACTCGGACTTCGTAATGTGGTTGACGGAGGATTTGATGAATAGGTTGATTTCATCCCCATATGCGCGTTTTAATAGCGAATAAAGCGCAATATCCAATGGCTGGAGTAAGTGAGATAAATGCGGAGGCATACTAATAGTTATAATATTGTTCTACTTACAGTATTTGTTAAATTCGGCCAATAAATAGCTCTCGTGCCTATCGATTATGAGCATCCGATAGACACCTTTTACGTGGGCCCGAGCATACTTATCGAAATATTTGATCTAGTCCAGGCTAGTTTCATTATCGGTCTGTCCATTAATAATCGGTTTAATCACCCAGTCGCCTAGGAAGCCGGATTCCGTTAACCAGTTGGCAAGGTGATAGATAAAAGGTCCTCGTTACTAATGCCGTACTTGGTCATCATGTTGCCTAATAACGCGAACCACTTCGGAATGACCTCTGGATCCTCTTAAAGGGCCCTTTGATAATTATATAGACGATTGAATTTGGTCTTTAGAGTCGGCTGCGAGTCGATAAACCTCTTAGCCCAGTACTTCCTAACGGGCGTCCTATTCCGCGTCCGAAGCAAGAAATTCGCCATATCTTCTATACTAGCGAGTCGTAGAGGAAATCCTCTGGAATCCTGCTTAATAACGTATTGGAGAAGTATTTTCTCTTCGATCGGATCGAGTTTATGTCGTTAGGGCTAGGTACGGTCGCGGCGTAATCGATTATTCATTCTATCGCGTAAGGTGCTTTTAGGGATACCGTATATCTTCGCAGCACGTCGTATACTCAGTTTATAGCCGGCAGCGCGTGTCGTTCGGATCGCCTCAATAACAAGAATGATCTTGTCTTCTTGGGTGTAAATTGACGTTGCCGTTGCTGAGTTATTACGCGTCAAATGTTTAAGTGGCTGAGAACAAAGCGCGTCATGGAAAAAATGCGCGGCTGACTGGTAAAGTACGTTAAACTTATTTTTAATTACTAGGCTGCTTTATATAAGGCTTTCCTTTACGGTTAAAAGTTATAATAACCTTTATATATAATAGCATTCCTATTAGGAAACTAGTCTTATTAAAGTTATAAATATCGTTATCCTAGTTACCGTTATTCTATATTAATAAGTTTATAACTAAAATATGTTATTAAGCGCTACTATATCTCAATAAGTTATGAAAAATATTAAAGATAGCCTTTTATAAGGCGTCTATTTCGACCTTAGTCTCTCTAATTAAGTCCTAATAACTACCTGAAGATCGTTATTAATAAAAAGGCCTTTTATAACTTTTTAAATATAGCTTATACCGCCTCTATCTAAGTAAACTTACTTATTTTCCTCCCTAACTTAGTACTTTTAAATAAGTCCGTTATTAATATTATAATATTAAAGTACTTTAATATAAACTTATAATAAAATTATAAAACCTAAAGAAAACCTAGATTTCCTTGAATATCATTAGCGGCTTTTATTTAGTAATAGACTTTACTTTATTATCGCTTATTAATACTCCTTTAAAAGTAATAATGTATTTTAAAAACTCTATTCGTTATTAATAAAAGCTATATTTACTAAGCTTTATATATAGGTAAAATCCCTTTAGCCGTTAGAGGACCCTTTTTAAGTCTTCCGTATATTAATCCTATATTATAAAATAGACTAGGATGTTATTTATATAGGTAATATAGTATATATTTAGTAAGTTAGTAAGCGTTTAGTAGATATATACTTAGAAGGATGCGGGTGTACTTATAAGACTAAATAGTATAACTATATACTTGAAATAGCTGTATTTTGTCTAGAATACCGTCTTTTATTAATCCATCTATTTAATTACTATATAGTAGTATACGTTGCGGATATCGACCTTTAAAATCTAGTTTACCCTATAGAGCCTATTTAATAGTTTGCCGATTAAAGAGAGTAGGTAGCGGTTCTTAATTATAATCTTATTTGGTCTTTTATAGTCTATATAGAGTCTTAAGGTACTGTTCTTTTTTAATACGAATATTACTAATATTCCTGCCTTATTAACCAAGGGGATAATTTACTTATTTACGATATTATTAGCGATATAGCGCTATAGCTCTTCTAGCTATTATTTGTTCAATAGGTAGATTAGACTACATAGGGGCTTTATATTACTTTATAACTAATTATTACTTAAGAAGTTAAAAAGTTAGCTAGAGTATATAATTTTATAAAGCTACTAGCAAAATAATAATAAATAAGTAGGCCGTTATAAAGGCCGTTATAAAGAAAAACGGCTATGTTTTTATTAACAATTGCTTAGTATAAATCTCTATAATAACTAAAGGCTCTAAATTTAATATTTATTATATTTCTTTTTAATATCAACTTCATTGAGCGCCGCCTCGAGAGCAATGACGCAGAAAAATAAATAAAGAATATCAATTTATTAACACTTAATAAATATGATATAAGGGGGTTTTTAGTTCAAATGACCGAAGAGCGCGCGCGATTGGTCGTATAGTGTGGCGCCCTATTAAATGTCTTAATGGCGAAAATCACTTGTGGCTTTGCTTGGAGCTCTATACGGATACTCTAGCCACATTAGTAATATCCGCGAGATTGCCGAGGTGTGCTCAATTCGCGAAGCGGAAACCTTACCGCCGTAGAAGCTTGTAGACCATACATACAGCAGGCAATTCCACAGCCACATTCGGCCTCCAAGGATATGTCGACCGTCCTGGCCCCGACTTTGATACGAAGAAGGTAGACGTTGACTTCAGCGGAAGGATGTCCATGACCACGAACAGCAGACCGCATTCAACGCAGCCAGACTACACAAAGTAGGCACAAGTAGACTGACTGTTCTGCTGCTCTTCGACTTCGCCATCTGCCCAAGTCAACGTTTGCCCTTTTCGAGTAGAGTTGCCTATAGGAATGGTCCCGTGGCGAAGACGCTGGCCAGCAGTGAACAACTGAAAGTCTTATGAACGACCTCGCCCTCTATACGCGTCCAGAATAACTACAGCACAGAACTTTTGTGCAACCCAACTGCTTCCCCCATGTACCTGGCGACTCGGCCTATCCGACTCTGCAAGCGTGGGAAAGGTAAGTATTGACCATGACATCGAGTTAGAAAGCGAGCAGAGGAGAATGTTTTTGAAGTAAAATAACATTGATCAAAAAATTGCCTGAATGTCTAAATGCCCCCATTCCATCCCATATGTAACTATTCTAAGTAATATACAGTCGTCATCCCGTCCTATCTACTACAATGGAGGCGCATCGGGGTCCTCCATACACTGATCTACCCGCATAAGCTGCTTTCCTGTGGCCTTGGCCATCTTGATGAAGTCCCTTAGATAGCTGACAGTACTGGGGTACAAGTAGTGCATGACGACCAGACTGCCGCCCTTGTCAAGGTCGCGCTTGAATGACACCTTTTGCTGCTCGGGGGTATCGGACTGGGCATAGAGCCAATCCTCGACGTCGATGTTCCAGTTGACGATGTAGGGGTTGTTGCTTCCCGTCGCCGCAACTAGCTGCTGTCGCATACGAGCACCCTCGTTACCGAAAGGAGGCCGGAAGTACTTGGTCGTGATGCCGAACTGCTCCTTCACAGCGGCGATGTCTTGGCTGTACTCCCACATGATGGCATCGTTGTTGGGAAGTCCCTCCATTCTAGGGTGGGTGTAGCTGTGAAGGGCCATTTGGTGGCCTTCCTTCATCATGTCCTGGTAGATGTTGCTCAGATTCGTAGAGGGGTCTCTCAGGGGAGCACCGACGGTGAAGAAGGTGACCTTGATATTCTCCGACCTGATGACGTCCATGACCTCCTGGGCGTACTTTGGGTCACCGTCATCGATGGCAAAGGCAATCGAGTTGGGTCGCTTGCAAGCAAAAACCAGGTTACCGGTGGACAACTTGTTAGGAATGAGCGTATTGGCGGGAACGGATGAGACGATTTCGACCTTGGTCAAAGTGACTGCCTCGTTGGTGTAGAAGCCCTTGAAGGCTAGGCCGACAGCACGCTTGCGGATAATGTTGAAGTGGGAAATGGGGATGTAAATATCGTTGCCAGTGGCATAGCGAGCCGCCTCCAATGAATCCCAGGTCTCGGGGAAAGGGGCTACAGTGTCGCTGCATTGCGTGTTGTGCTGCTGCATGGCAATGGTGAACTTGTTGCTTCCTGAGTAGGCGACGTGCAAGTAAGAACCATCATACATGGTCATGTCGGTGCAGCCATCTCCAAATTGCGTGTAGTAAGAGTAGTCGGCGTCCGGTGCCTTGATGACGACCTTGCCCTTGGTCCACTTCGCTGCAGTGTCGACATCACCTCCATGCCAGAATCCGAGGGCGTTTTGGCTCTGGCTTGCAAAGGCGTCAATGACCTTGGACGGGATCGTGGCACTAGGCGCGGCGACAGTTGAAGCTGTGGCAGAAGCGGCCGGCTGAGTCTTGACGATGTACTCGGAGGGTGTGCTGCCGCAGTAGAAGGCCATGGGACCAAAAGTCACAGCTCCCGAGAGTGAACCGAACAAGATTGAAGATACCTTGGACTGGTCGATGGCAGGGAACTTGGAGAAGGGAAAACTGTAAAGCTTTTCGGTGCCGTCGAACGTCCATCCGAGTTCAGCTGTAGTCTGAAAGCCGAAAACTGCGTCTTCGCCGCCACAGGTCGTCGGCGAAGCCATCTGGACTTGGAAAGTCGTCCCCTTGTTGGCCTTGATGCGCAGAGAAATACCGCCATATGCCGGAGTCTTGACATTCGTACAGGCAGTCTTGCTGTAGAAATAAGAGTCCTTGTTGTTTGGGGTCAAGGTAACTCTGTTACCGCTCACAGCGATGCTCTTCATAGTACCGTCATCGCTGCTTGGCTGAAGCATGGCGTTGTAGAAGAGGAAGGTCAGCCGTGACTGGGACTCCCAGTCATCGATGAGAATATTGCTACAGCTCGATGAAGCAGGCGACAACTGAGAAGTGGCAGAGCTGGAGGTAGTTGATGCCCTGACTGAAGTGATGGACGAGGACGATGAGCGGACACTTGAAGCTACCGAAGATGTACTGCTGGCCTGGGTGTTTCCCGCAGATGAAGCACCGGAGCTGACAGCGGTACTCTGAGAGGTGCCCGATGACCTGGCTGATGTCGAGAAAGAAGAGGGACCGGTGCTAGGCGCGGTGCTTGCAGCTCGTACCGTTCCGGATGATGATGATGATGATACCGAAGTGCGAGTGGTAGCGCCCGAAAGAGTTGAACTTGACGGAGGGTTGCTCGAAACCGGTGTCGCTGGAGCAGATGGACTGGTAACATCACTGCACAGGAACTGCAAGTTGTCGAACGAATACGAGGAGAACTGAGAGTATGTGGACCAGACGAATCCGGTGATGGCGTCCAGGTTTGCCTCCGTGAACGAAGACAGAGAGATGGTAACGGTTTGCTGCGAACCAGTGAGGCCGGAGATGGTGACCCATTGACTCTTGTATGTGTTGTCGTTACATGTTGCTCTTGACTGGATCTCCAGCAACATGGAAGCATCTTTAGGCCCAGTGATTGATAGTGACAAGGCCTTGTAGCCTTTAGTAGTTGCTTTCACACATCCCAGGGTCTCATAGAAGTATGAGGAGGTATCGGTTTTCGGGGTGAAGGTGAGTGCTCCGTTGCTGATAGCGACCTTTGACATGGAACCGTCGTCACTGGTCCACGAGTCGAGCTTGTTGGTACCGCCAACGGATGATCTTGAGAAGTCGTCTATCATAAAGTTGGAGCATGCTGCCTGGGCAGTTGCTGCAAGGCTGAAGAGCCCGAATAGCTTGCTGGTAGGGGACATGATGGCGATGCTGGGCCCGTCCGCTACGTCTAAAAAAGAATACCTCTCAAGCAAGAAAAGATGTAAAGACTTGGAGACAAGTGAAGGTGATAGAGATCATGACAAGAAGGAACCTGGATTGAAGGAGGAGACTCGCGAGAGACATATATACAACTTGAGGACGCCATTATAGCAACTCCCTCGAAATCTACCTAAACGGTGGCGCCGAGGAGGTTTGTTCAACCACACGCTTGTGGGTGTCAAGAAACTAGCCGGGAGTGTATACCTGAGAAGCTACCGTATCACCCAACGACACATCCTGGGTTCACAGAGTAAGCGGCTGGTCAGTGGCTCGGACGGCGAGCCATCCTATGTGGAGCCCGTACCGGACGAGCAACCCAGGGGCCTTGTGCGATGGACAAAGCATGGAAGCTCAACCTGCCATTTGGAGGGCCAAGAACACACTAAAGACAGCCTCGTGGGTGAAGACATGGTAGGGCCTTCAGTCCCTCAGGTGGAATGGGTTTGTGGAGATGAACCGAGACCAAGGAAAGACGACATTCGATCGAGGATCGTCGGAGCGAGGACGTTGTACCTGCCAGCGCCCAAACGCTTGGGAGTGGCGCTCATAGTCGAGTCAAAGTTTTAAAACCGCCCTGTGTAACCGTTAGGATTGAAAGACATGGCCGGATGATGCGGTTGAAGATACAGCCGTTCCTTTGTTTGTTTCCAGCTTGACATCGGTCAGCTATTGAGGTTCAGATGAGATAAAAGAATCGCCGGGCCAGGTATAGTTCGTAGAGGTGTGAACAAGTGTGAAAGGAACCACTAAACCGGTAGACGGTGGGCCAAGAAGATTCGAAACGAGACAGTTCGAAACACAGCAAGAAAGAACGGGACTCGGTTTACCATTTTGGTAGCCTACTTCTAACCACATCCGTCGTCTGTGTAGTACTCGCGCGGTGTATAGAGTTGAGGCGCTCCTTGAGTGCTTCGGCGGACGAACCCATCGATGCGTTGATGGGTCGAGCGGATAGGCGAGTGGCTGTAAATCAGTTGACAATGCAACCTACTAGGTAATGGACATCTGCAAAGCTACCGTTGCAGCCTTCTGTTGGGCTCTCCTTTGTCCTCGTATCCGCGAGAAGGAAGATCTCCAACAGCCAAAAAAACATCCGACGGCTCCTACACTCCTTCGTTTGCCATGCATCTTGTTGTAAGTGTGGTTAG
Source organism: Colletotrichum phormii (assembly GCF_030913505.1). NCBI lineage: Eukaryota > Fungi > Ascomycota > Sordariomycetes > Glomerellales > Glomerellaceae > Colletotrichum > Colletotrichum phormii. Next base: position 1,546,009 of record NW_026851445.1, on the reverse strand, counting down.
CGTGCGTCTTCGCCACACTAGGTCAAGATTTGCCCCGGGACGAAGACAAAAAATAGACAGGAAGCGGGAAGAACAGAGCACTAGCTCGAAGGCGTACTTGGCAGTACCTAGGGCAATTTAGGAGCCAGAACCCTTTCACTCTGAGGTATCAAGTCGCCGACCGAACAAATCTAGTCGATGTCAAGACCATTGTATCGGCAACATTGAAGACAGGGCTCTGTTCATAGGTACTCGATCGAGTTCGTTGAACTGGGATGGAAGAGTCTCGACCAAGTGAGGGAGCAGTCGGCCAACAGCACCTGTGTACTTTGTAGTAACTGCACGGTCGTTCAGGAGGACGAATACGATAGGACCCTGTAATTTTAAGGTGACGGGTAGGATCGTGGGGATTGGCTGTGCTCAGCATGTTGCTCGAGGCTGTAGACGATTTAAGAATGACTTTGAGATGCACGCACTGAGGCCTGAAGGGTCGCAACCGATGGTTCCCCGGCCACCGCCATAACACGGCCCATCGTGGGTATTGGCCTCACGTCAAATAGATTGTGATTAGTTGACTGCCTGGCTGGACGACGCGCATCTTTATTATGGCCGTTTCGTGGTGTTCTGGTCTCGACTCGGTATCCGTATGTTGAAGTCAGGTACGGCTGGGATTAAGGTTATGTCAAGCCATCCTGACCTGAATCATGCAGCTAGAACGGGGAATACACGACCCAGCTATGGTCCGTCGGCGACGGAGGGGAAGGCTGCCGGAGCCTGGAGCACAGGAGAAATCTCAAGCCATTGGTAAACTTGACGAGTGATGCTGCTTATGGAGAAGTCGCACGTCTTGGCAGCGCGGTCCAGACATTGGCAATGGCGAAGACTTTCGTCCTTTGCACTTTGCCTCTTCGTATTTTGTAATTGTTCAGATGCCACTTGGCCACCTTGCCGAGCATCAGTGGTGGTTGCCAAGCCAAAGGACGATCAGTGCGAGAGAGCTTGCAAAGTGTCAATGTTTCATGAAATGGGCCCGTGAGCAGATGGCAGCAGCGTGGTCTGCAAGGTCGGGCCCGTCCCGGGCATTGCGGTGAAATGTCGACTGGCGTGACTGGCTCGTGCGCTGAGCGCCAAGTCTTCTGACTAAGCCCGAGCACGAGCCGGGCGGAGGAGCAAGTGCCGTGGGGTCCGAGACGTTCACGGGGTCCACAGGTCTTCGGGTCTTTGAATGTTTGCCAAAACAAACGAATAGACTCGGGATGAATGAGCAACAAACAACATCGAGTCGAGAGAGTAAGGTGACTAACCATCCATAGTCTGTTTTGAGCTTGCTTCAGGATTCTCTCAACGTCTTTTCTGACCGTAAACCGAGCAGCGATGCGCCGTATTGTAACAATCATTTGGCATGTTCATGATTACCTCTGGGCCTCACCTAGGCCTCTGCAATTGTCCAACTAAAGAGCAATCTGATTGCAACTCCACTCCGCACCACATCGACCATGACGTCGTCTTGACCCGGTGATATCTTGCCTCGGCAAGGCAAGCAAAGGCGAAAGTCACGCACAAAGCCCTTGAGCAGGGAGACGGCTGCAAGGTAAGCGTTGGTCCTTGGGAAGAGAAGCACCTGCGAAGACCTGTCTAGGCACCTCACGTACCTGACCTGGAAGAGAAGGGTTGTTACTGTCGTAATAGCACCTGCCTACATACTTGGTTTATTGGAGAAGGAGGGTGCGGGTGAGGGGGGCCATATGACCTGAGCAACCACAACCAAGCTGAGTTGGCAGCCCGCCAGCGGCAAGATGGCCTACCTCACCCAATGGCAAATCACCAATACCAGGCGCATAGTCCTTTACAAGGCCGGCTACGTTAGTTGGTTAGCTGACGATTGGGGGGATTCGTTAAGGATGAGGACCTTATCGTACCCAAGTGTCACAGTGTGCATGCAGCAAGTTGAATACGGCATTTGTCGTCATTTGCGAGCACGCCGCATGCATTGAATGACATCAACCAGTAAAGGAGGCGCGGACATGTCCAGTCAGACCATGGCCTTTCTCTATTTAGGAGCCCCGAGACAGCTGGCGCTGGCAGCCGGCGACACTGGGGGGGGGGGGACACTTTGGGGGGGGAATGGCGAGACCGGGTGACTCTTTCCAGTCCACCAGTCTGCAACGCCGGATGACTGTCCCAGTGTCCTCCCCACGCCACGCCCCTTCCGGAATCCCTCTGATTGGAAGGAACCATGAGTTTCGGCCCAAAGCAGGAGAAAGTGCAGCAGGGACGGGGGAGTATTATCTGCATTCTGCATTCTGCAGCACCACTTGCAGTCCCCCCAACAATACGCAACCCGCAATTCGTCATACCTTATCCGTACCTTTCCGTAGGCTCAAGCACTGATTGTGAGCATTCGTCAACTTCCATTCCATGTCACACACCCCCTCCATCTATCGCGACCACACGCCCCAAGCTTTATCATGGACCGTATCAACGTATCAACTGCACTATCATCGAGCTTTATCGCCCGTCTGTTCGCTAAGCCGAGACGATGAGCCCCCTTCCTGGTCAAGAGGCCACCACCTGCCCACCTAATACCATCTCGCATACATCATCTTGCTCGCGCCTGGTCCTTCCTTGACAGCCCCCGGGGCTGCCTGTGTCGCGATTAACCCACTCCGTCACGCCCTTTCCGTCTCATCTGAAGTTGGAGCTCAGCCTGGCAAGCTTGGCTCCAGTCTCCACATCCCAAAGTTGGGACACGCGCGCCTTCCCCGTCCTCTTTGAACTACTGTGGCTCGCCCTACCTTCCGTCGCCTTATCTGCCTACGTAACATACCTACCGTTGCCAACTATATCACATCCGCCATCCCGCGACCTTTGTCTATGTGAATTCCGTCTTTCTCTACTTCTACCTCTGTTTCCTGACAATCGAACATCTGTACGCCCATCCCACCCTGCATTCGACATCACCTGTGTCCGTCCAATCTCGACTATCACTCTACGTCCCGTCTCGGACCATTAAGACCGCCACAGGCTCTTGACGCCTCGAATCCTAGTTGTCATCCTCGGCAACTCAGCCCTTCAGCTTTGTCCGGTGACTCACCCGGCCACTTCCGTCCGCATTAGAGTGATTACCTCATCCAACCTGCCTCGTCCTGCTCAGACCCTCCTTCCTTTGGCCTCAGTCTGTTAGGTAGCCACCTCCCCCAAGCCGAGGACCGAAACACACATTACTCTTCCACTTGCCCTTGCACCGACTATATCTACCTACTTGTCTTCCAACCCCTCCCCCAAACTCATCCGATACCTACTCCATACTCGACGTTCTCTCCAGCCAAGCCAACACTACCTTCGTACAAAGCGCAAAGCGGGTTGACGGCTGCTTACCTATTACGAAAATCGACACTTCGCTATCATCAACTCGACAGCATAACGTGCTCCACCTACTCAGACACTATGGCCGGCCCAATCGAATCTCCGACCCAGTACCAGCGCGACCTTCGAAGCGCAAACCAAGATTTCAAAAGATCAAAGGACTCACGATCCAAGTGGTCTAACGGAGCCCGTCCTCAAGCTGGCTGCCATCTTGACTGGAACACTCTGGAAGCTGTTGGTGGAACCGAGCAACAGCGAGCCATGAGCCGGCCTCGAGTCAAGAACAGTGAAACGTATGTCTGCCCTTGAACGCTTGTCACTGTAGGTCCTAGTGACATCCCTAACACTCGCAATAGCTCTCACTACAAGAAGAACTTGCACAACATCACCAAATTCCGGTCACACTCGGAGTTCCCGCAAGGACGGCTGCGCTCGGCGGCTCGTGCCAAGGAACAGATTAAGGATCCTCTCAGTCGGTCAGTCATGAACATGGCGCCAGTGCAAGATGTATATGGCGACATTGTCACCGAGGACTGGAAGTACAGCTTTGATCGGGTTGAAAGCCCCGGTCGACCAGTGACGCTCGACATCTTTGTCAAGACGACAGGCCGCGAGACGGAGCGCATGGTGGAGAAGGAGTACGAGATTCTTAATGAGAATGGTCAGGTTCTCAAGGGCCGCAAGGCTCGCCAAAACCTGCGCCAGGAGGGCGGCCGCATCTCGGAGGAAGATGGTTTCCAGCTTGTCTGAAGTCGGCAGATGGACGAAGCAAGCCCGCGAATGACTATACGAGATGAGGACTGACTGGCATTACTCTTGAGAATTTGGGAACCTGGGCGTTGGTGGATTGAGCATGGCATGCGGAATACCTTACCTCGATCATCAAGCGGATCAGGCGGTGCCTCAACACAACTTGGACGTGTGAGGGCATTTCCATTCGGCGTTGGGTTGAGAGGATAGCGGTATTGGCATCCTTTCGGTTACCAAGCATATGCATATGCATCGCAATGATGACGATGATGAATAATAGCGCACTCGAATTGTGCTCCTCGTACACTGCTGCCGCGTTTCCGTGATTGTTACTTGGTGTTGCGGCTCTGTATGGACCAGCGGCCGAGGGTCGGGGTGGGAATCCCCGACGGTGCAGCCGGCTACAAGGTCTCCCTCCATGTTATCATTCATGGCTTGCCTCAAAGGTCGCATGTACGGAGTAGGTAGGCGATTCGTAGGATCGGAGCCGGACTTTTTCTATTGCTTGTGATGAGATGAGATGGACCGGGCTGTTGATGGTGATCCTTAAAGGCACCCTGAAGCCAAAAGCGGTTTGGTGCTGACGACCCGAGGCCCACTGCGGTCGCCAGGGAGCGTACGGTTACGCGGGCGCATGGGCGGCAATCCACTATCCAGGGCCGGCCGTGGACCGTGGGTCGTGGCTGATGCATATGGCGGGCAGGGGAGCAAGGGAGGTCTCCATTCGCACTCCGCTGCGGCATGGGGGCTGGAGAAGAATGGTGGTGCCTAATTCAAGCCCCAGTCTGACATTTCTGAGGTGATTTCTTTTTTAGGTACTTTGGTCTTCACCACAGGTTCTGACAACACTTAATAGTAAGGCCCAGTGCGGGCTACTATTCAGAGGGGGGAAAGGATGACCATGCAGGTCTCTTTGTCTCAATTCCCCTCCTCTTTTGCTACCTCAACCTTATTGTTCTACTCCCATTTCTTCTCTTCCCTGTGAACTTTTCGTCACTGAAATTACCCTCAAGAGTCTCTTCTCTAATTGTCATGCAGTGACTTTGACTTGATCAACCGCTTACGAACAACCGGCGCCTTCAACTGTTCGTCCGATTTCGCTGAGTGACCAGGTTACGCCTTGTACTAAACCATGCCCACGAGCCATATCAACACCACGCAGAACTTGTCGATGGCTGCAACGTTGAGCAATGGACGATCCATGGTGTTGCAATCTCGGTCACTACCAGCGCTCCCAACAGATTTCTCAGGTCCCTCGGAGTTGCCGGCGGAGCTTCCACCGTTGCCGTTGCCTCCAATGACAATGAGGGCATCACCACCGCCGCCCCCGCCTCCGGCACCAGTATCAACGTCCATCATGAACCCAGCATCATCTTCTTTGGTAACAGAGAAGGCATTGCTAGCGAGTCGTTCCAATGACGATGACCTGACGGCCGACAGCGCCAGTACCTCGGAACCCCCGCCATATTCAAGCCCCTCCAATAGCTCGGAGACGTCCATCTCACACGATTCCCAAGGCACACACGGGTTTCACTATTATACTGGCCTACCCAGGCTGGATTACAAGCTTTACTCGCCACCCGTTTTCACTCTATCACCCGACTGTACCACCCTATCGTCCAAGGCAGAGTATCTGACAGCGAGCGCCAGCGCGCTGATAGGGCTCATCAGGTCTCAGGCGAGCATTCCACCCAAGCCGTTGATCCATATCAGAGGAAACCGCGGTCGAACTATCGATTTTGACTTCAAAATGAACCTCATGGGCTTGCTGGTGGCTGACGACATGGGTAAGCGTCTGGACTACATTCGGTGTGTTGCGCCGGGCGAGGTAGCGTTCCGCGGCGGCGCCAAGGCCGACGTCCTCCCCGAGGTGGGTGACGGAGAGCTGGATGAATGGTGTCGCCGATTCATCGAGGATCCGGCGCCCGTCAAAAGTTTTGGTTAGTTTCGTCTTGTGTTATACGGTATGCGTTTGGTTTGAAGATGGCTAACGTCAAGTCCTGGCCTTGCAGCACTCGAGCGAGTTGTCGCCAACCTAGACACGCTTTATATTGAGGGCCAGATTCGTAGCTTGATTGCCTCGACACAGTACAAAGGGCAGATCAACATCTCGTTTCCCGTGACGCATTGCAAGGTCAAGGTGAAGAGTGCCGAGAAGCCGAGCAAGCTCTACATGGGCATGAAGAACCTTTTCACTAGCAAGCACAAGTACGAAGTGGTGCAGTCAGTATGGCCCTTTGCGACGGCCAGGAACGGCGAGGAGGGCCGGAGGTGCATGGTGCAAAGTGAAGAAGTGTGGTGGCGGGTAAGTTCAGCTTTTGGAACGCCGTTGCAGTGCCCTTTTGGGTCCTGCAGTTCCCAAGTATCAATATTGACGCTATATTCTTGCAGGAGTGGAGAGATTCAATCAAGTATGCTATGGCACAGAAGAGGCAGAACGGAGCCTATGTGACAAACGAGGACAAGCTGGAGGCACTCATGGAGGGCAAGGGTAAGGGCGTTACGTCCATCGATTGGGGTGGAACTGGACCCGAGCTTGAGGAACACGCCGATTGAGGCTCTCGCGGCCGGCGTGATGCGCGATAACTTGGTGGGGGAGAAGAGTGCGGACTGATGATACCCAAAAGGGCGGTTGAGCCATGTGAAGATCTTGTCTAAGAATGGCTGGTTTGTGATGAGTTCTCGCGATCTACCTCAGCTCTGTGGTAGCATTGGAGTAAAACTGAGGAGCTCAAAATCAAAACATAACGACAAGCTGCGATGTCGAATTTAATTGAGCGTTTTCCGCAGGCTTGTATCTGGCAATATTTTGAGAATCGATACTGAGGCAGAAGGCAGAAAGTGAGAGTGAAAGAGGGAGATAAACAGGTAAAAGAAATACACGCACGGTGACATGAGATCGGGTTTCACTGAGCAGCTAGTCTGCTGATGTCCGCGTTCACAAATCTTGATGGCTTGAACCTGGAAATATCATGACAGTAAGCGCGTCACTTAGCAAGTCTTACGATGGTATCTAGCTGATATCAGCCTCATTCGACGCCAAGTCGGAAGTTGGCGATGAAGCATTGCTATGGAGCAGGTGTGGTAAGGCAGAGTACGGCAGACCGCAAGAGGCACTCCGCCAAATCACTTTTTCTCAGTAGACTTACGGTAGCCGTACAATTAAGTACGCTAAAGTGCTATACGTGCCCTATGTATAAATGAATATCATTACTAATACCGTATAATATGGTAAGCAATTGCTTGCGACCGGAGGCGCCATAGATCACGTAAAGATAGTTGACTAGGCGGTAGAAGTGGGGCCACCGGGGTCTATACCTCCTTACTCATTTCCACTGCCGATCAATTTCCTCTTCTTCCCACCTAACTGTTACGACCCAACATGCATAACAAGGCCAGGGGGCCCGCCCCGCAGGCCTGCGGCGGCTATCTACCAGATATATATAGAGAACCCGGGAACTCAGGTGACTCCTCACGGAATAGAAGAACTATAGATAAGTTACGTAGTAATAAGGAAGTAAGTATATGATAAGGTGATTATAATAATTACTCCGAGTGAGCGCTCACCGGTATCTACTTAATAATTACTAATAAATATAGTAAATAAATAGATAAAGAATATATTTAGAATTATGACTTATATAGTTATAGAATAGTATTGGAAAGATAAATCTTTTACCTTATTATTTGCCTTATTAATCATATGACGTAAGCATGTTATATACCATATTAATTTATAAGAGTTATAAATTAATATAGATATTGACTACGTAAGCAAAATTGTTTATGTAAGCTTACGTGAGCGAAAGACGACACTGGAAGATAATATAATGCGCTGAAATTTACTTGAAAGGTATTGCATATTACGACTACGCATTCACTTACGTATATGCTTGTTAAGTATGATATAATTAATAAGCAATGGAATATTCTAGTAGGAGCATTTCATGCCTATATAAGGGCATTTTTTACCTACTTGAACCTTTTGTTAAGCAAGCAACTTCTTATATAGTAATCTAACTATATACTCTCTTTACATTTATCAACCTCTTTTATATACGCTTAACTACCCCTATATTCATATATTCTTGCTTCTATATGAATATTCACTATTTAATACTCTTGTATAAGAGTCTTATCACTTACCTCTTAAAGCTATCGTGCCAGAATTAATAATATATCTAAAGCCGTAATTCTATATAAAACATATCTATGGTTTATCTCACTAGTGTAAAGTTTAATAATCGTTGGTGGGGTGACTGTAAAACTCGATTTCTGCTTTGACGCATGAAAAAAGTGTTTTGGCGGAGTGCCTCTTGCAGTCTGCCGTACAGAGCTTCCAAGGCGTGGAACGCAGGCAATTGGCAATTGGCAATTGGCAGGGTCCCTCCCATGCAGCTTACCTCTTTCAAATGGAACAACCGACCACAGTGAGTCACCGCCCCGCATCGCCCCAGACCTGCGCCTCTCAGGCTCTTTCGAATACCCAAGGTACAGGTAGTTCAGACGCTCCAGGACATGGGCAAATACGCGATCCCGGGTTTCACTTCATCGACCTGGATGAAACTATATATATCTTTACCTCCTTGTCAGGGCATTGAGATCAAAAGTCTAGGCGTACTCCGTACGGATACATAGTAGATGTGAGTGGAAAGCGGGACGAGACTGACGCAGTGACACACTCGGCCAGTGACTCCCACTCCCCGCAATTAGCCTCAGCCCCGGTTGCAGAATGAAGACATCCCCACAGTAAGTAGGGAAGCCATCGTAGAATTGCAGGGGCTGCCAGTCTCGTTCAATGCAGAACACACCGATTCAATTCCCATGTCGGACTCAGCCTGCACGACTACGGATACACACTAACACTTACGCGGACCTTACCTCTCGTGCCTCTCTAGCTGAACGAGTCGAGTTTCTCACTTAGGTCGCTTAATACATAAGCAATCGTAAGCCTCACGCCTTTCTACATGTAAGCAACCTCGATCATCAAGTAAACGTAATATTCTCGTCTTATCCCGCTGGGCCCATTACCGACCGACACAGACACTCGACTTCTTTCTTGTCAAATACATACGCCTCTGGGCTCACCACGTACCACACTACAAACCAACCCTTTTCGAAGACTACGGGCGATCTAAGCCATTACCGGGACCAAGAGACCAACGCCAATGGAGTTCAGCGTCCCATCAACTCACGACACGGCTCTTTGCCTCATTCCCCCCAAGGAACAATGGCCGCCAATTGACCGTCTTCGGTTCCACAATGACAAGGCCTATGCCAAATGGCCACCTCACATCAACCTCGTTTACCCCTTCACCAGATCTGCGGACTCGGAGTCTCTGCATCAAGCCTGTGATGCCATTGTCAACTGCCTCAAGGCTCGACAGGAAACTGGTGACTTCGCTAATATTCCTCTTCTTCTCGACTCACCAGACTTTTTCGAGCATAAGCACGGCAACACCTTGTTTCTATGTGATAAGGACGAAAAAAGGAATCTTCACCTTGCCTCTTTGCGCGCCGCAATTCTCACAGCTATAGGCCAAACACGCCCTACTCCGTACCGAATGCACATGACAGTTGCTCAGTGCGAGGACTCAGCTGGGTCATCTAAACTCAACTTTCTCCTCGAGAAGCTACGGCGCCTACCACCGGTAAGTTGGGAAGCCACCCAACTAGCCGTTCTAGTTCGTCATGCTTCCGGTCAAATGAAGCTCTGGGGTCTTATTGACCTCACTTCGCCTTCACTGAGTCAATGCGATGATTCGTTTGGGCTCTTCCCCAAAATGGCCTCGGCCATTATTCCACAGCGATCATGGAGATTTTCCAGCCAAGACTTGGGTTGGCGGCCTGTCGCTTCAGATCCAGCCTCACCTCACCCAGAGGTCAAGGCAGTAGAGAACCTCATCGTCGCCAGCTGGAACGTTTTGGCAGAGTTCGAATGGCCCCCGTCTCGTAGTAGATACCCCGTTATCGTCGACAACCTACTTGCACGAAATGCCGTCGCGGACATCTTGGTACTCCAGGAAGTGACAGACGACTTCTTACCTTTCCTACTGAAAGACAACCGGATTCGCAATTTGTACCCCAATGTCTCCCACGGGTCTCCTGACGAACCTGCTGCCGGTCCATTGCCCAGCATTCTCAACCACGTGGTCCTTAGCAAGTATGCATTCTCATGGGAGTATCTTCCCTTCGTACGCCCGCACAAGGGATCATGCATACTCAGCTTTGGTGATCTGGCACATGGCGAGGGAGAGGAACCGGCTGCTCCTCTGGTCCTGGCAACTTGTCACCTGAGCCATGGTCTGACAGACGGCGCAGTGGTTGCCAAGGAAAGGTTAGCCATAGATCCCCGCCGAGCCTGATATGTTTTCTGTACTAACATATCATCTTTAGGGAACTCCAGGGGTTACTGGGTCATCTCAAGAACAACTACGCTTCACATCAATGGATCATCGCGGGTGATTTCAACATCACAACATCTTCCTACACCATGGACGCTGCTGTCAAGAAGGGGGCCATCACTGTCCAGACAGAGAATGTCCTCCGAGGCATCGAAACAACTCTGGCAAAGGCCGACCTTTTAGACGTATGGATGGTCTCGCGCATCGAGACTGGCGTGAGTGATAATTTCAGAGGGTATCTCACACAAATGTTTGAGGGTGAGCAAGGAGCAACTTTTGACCCTACTGCGAACCCCCACGCCAGCAAGATGGTTGGAACCGGGCTGGGTAACCGTCCGCAGCGGTACGACCGCATCTTGGTCAAGGGCACCGGTCCTTTCCAGATATCTCGTTTCAACATGTTTGGCTTCGTCGCTGGCGACAGCGAGACCGGAGAAGAGCCCCTGTACCCGAGTGATCACTGGGGCGTTCGATGTCTCTTGCAGCGCTCTCACGCAAAGGATGCCACCAGCGATGCACGGGCGATCCCTCTCTACCTCAAGAGAGCGCCAGACGGTTTGTCAGATACCACAGGATTGACTAAGTGCCTGGAGAATCTTGAGGTGTTTCCATCAGCACAAGACGAGGCAGTTCGAACTGAGGCGATTCGATTACTTCGTCAAATCCTAATCGAGCCCGACCAAACAGACGTGGACAACAAACGAGGCCGTCCGGCCATTGTAATTGTTCCCGTAGGATCCTATGGTCTTGACACTTGGTCCAGGAACTCCGATATCGACTGCTTCTTCATCGGGTCCATCAGTCCCCGTGTCTTCTTCACTCTGGCAAGACAAAGACTGAGAAAGTCGGGCATTCCTGGCATTCGGCTTCTAAGGAAAGTCAAAGCCAAGACCGGGACGATGCTCGAGGTGGAGGTTCTCGGCGTGAGATGCGATCTCCAATATTGCCAGGCGCCCAACATCGTGGACGAGTGGCCTGACGTTCTGAAGCGTCCCGCGTCAGACCCGGCATTCAGCTTGTCTGCCCAAACGTTGTTGAAGCTGAAGCCCGCGAGAGACCTATTCTATCTCCAGCGATCCATTCCGGACTTGGCCCAGTTCCGATTGAGCCACCGGGCCATCAAGACTTGGGCCAAGGCGCGTGGAATCTACGCTGCCAAGTTTGGATACCTCGGAGGCATCCACCTGACCGTCATGTTGGTCAATGTCTGCAAGGTGCTTTTGCACAACGGCGGCGCCGTTTCTGCTGCCGACATTATTGCGACCTTCTTTGACCACTATTCGCGGTTTGACTGGAAAAACGACATGGTCTTCGACCCGTTCTTCCATAAGAACCTCAGATACCACCGAACAAGTAGAGAGGCCCTGGTTTTGCTCGGGTGGCACTCGCCAACGCTCAACACGGCACTCAATGCTTCCGTCCCGACCGTCAAGATTATCGCGACCGAAATCCGCCAAGCCAACAAGCTGCTATCGGCCGATGGCGCAAGTTGGGAATCTTTGCTTCCGGTGCCGGAGCCCGGCCGAGGCAACATCATGTCGCCGAGCGCTGCGAACTTTCTCACGTCGTTCCGGTCCTTTGTAGACTTGCGAGTACATTACTGGGGAGCATCGCTAGAGCGTGGAAGTAGGCTCATCGGCTGGCTAGAGTCTCGATGTGCCTCTCTCCTCGTTGGTAAGTGCTTGTAACCCCTGACCCTATCCCACGTGCTGCTCGTTTGCTGACAATGCCCGAAGATATCAACAGAAGAGTCCCGCAGCTTTCAGCGAGGATCTGGCCTGCAAGATTTGTCGACGCATCTACGTGTGACCCTCAAAACACCCAAGGTGATTACCAGGGCTCTTACCTCGTCGGCCTGGAATGGATGGAACAGGACGAGAAGCCAGACAAAGGCGACCTGGAAGTTGCACAGAGCAACCTCAGGGCCGTTTTGCAGCAGTTTGAAAAGTTGATCCTGGGTGACGAGAGGTACTTTGATTCCAACACATCATGGTTCAGCGCGACAATAGTCAGAGCGAACGAGCTGAGAGATTTGCGCTTGGATGATCGCGAATGGGGTGTATACGTCGACGGCGACGACGACTCGGATACAGAAGACGAAGACGACACCGAGGACGAGGACGAGGAAGAGCTGGCCGCCATGGAGAGGCTCGCCGCCGAGAAGCTGAGCAAGAAGACAAAGTCAGCGAAGCAGCGATCGGGAACGACCAACCCGAAGCCTGAGGGAATGGGCAAGTTCCGCACTGCGCTGGATGTGCTCAACCGACTGCGATGGGATCCCGATATCGACAGCAACGACTATATCATCGGGTACGAGGACAGATTCCTGGGGCCACAGGAGAAAGCCCTGTCGGCGTGGAAGAGCGAGCAGACGCACGAGGAGTTCATCCCTCAGCATCGGATTTTGTGGTTCAAGCGCGCCAGCGACGGCGTGATTATGTGGCACAGGTCGGAGCGTATCGATTTGCTCTTCAAGAAGACTTGAGTTTAGCACATTGGTGTAGGCTGAAGCCAAGGTCGGCCAAATTTAGCAGTGTATGGAAATAGTCCTCGCTGAGCAATGTAAACATCCGGTATGGATGGCTACACCTTTAGTGAAGGTTGCCTTGAGCGAATGATAATGATGACCATGCTTGTCAAGACACTGCACTTATCATGATACTGCATGCTTTTATCAACCAATTTACTGAGACCCAATCACCCAGTATGCCTTAATTACCACATGCAAGGTGTCCATACGGATGTAATGTAATTGCGATACATGCGTTGACATGGCCCGGCATGTTGATCTCACGACAGCTCCGAATCACGCACTCAAAACAAGGGATGAGATGCAATGATGTTTTGTATGTACGAGAAGGATCGCCAATCCATGACTTGGTATTCGCCACCGAAACGCCCTGCCAAAGTTCCAGAACAATGCTAAACAAACAAATAGCTGACAAGAGAACAACCGGGCACCCTCGCCGGGAACATAGTCGGGTATGATCTATGCGCACACAATGCCCTCCTCAATAGAGTGTCATGAAGACAGCGGCAATCTGAGACTTGTCGTATTTGACATACTTGCCCTTGCCCTTGTCAACTTCGTGGTACCGGTCCCAGAACCGGTTGTAAAGGGGCTCGAGCATCTGCTGAATATCTCTTGCAAGCATCTGACGCACCTCCCTTTCCATGTTGTACGTCTTGTGCCGGCTGACCATCTCATCAAAGGAGGCATTGAATGCCTGGAACTTGCCCTTGATGTTGTCCTTGTCTTTGCTGCTAAGGCCCTTAAGAATTGAGGCAGAATCAGCCTGTCCGGATTGGGGTCTTGCTTTGCTGGTGTGGATCACATCAAACAAGTGCGTGGAGACCTCCTTGCAATCCATCGTATACATGCCCGTTGCTTTCTTGCGCCATTGGTCCAGCATACTCATCCTGCCCTCAAGTAGTGGTGCAAGGTCAGAATCGCGGATCATTCTTTCAATGATGATAACGCTGTTGGCCAGGAATACGCCAATCACAGCTCGGCCACCCTTGAGAACCATCTTGGCCTTTGAGTCCAGTCCCGCCATGAGCATTTCGACGGTGTCTGAGCAGTAGTGCGAAAAGATTTCTTTTCCGTCTGCGCCAATATCAAAGGAAGCAAGACTAGGAATTGCGTCGGTTGATCGTCCATCTGCAGCAGCATTTGATCTCCATCCTCCGTCGCCTAGAGAGAACATGATGCTGGAGACGGGCCGCAGGAATTCAACCATGGTCTGCAACCGCTGCATTGTCGCCGATATGATAGGTATTGGAGCACCGTCTTGCGGAAGTGTTTGCATAGCAGCGATCTTTCGTTTCGTGTCATCCAACAGCTCTCCCAACGAGAGTTTAGCAGTCTCTCGCACAGGCCGAAGAGCTGAGGCAAGTGAAGACTTGAGCTCGCCTGTACGCGTCTCCAGGTTGCTTGAGAGACCAGACATGATCTCGGTGATCTCGTAGGCGAGATAGCAGTCCGTGTCCAGGTGCCCCTTGATGTGGTTGTTCAGCTCCCGCAAAGTACGTGCAAGTTCGGCCATAGCGCTCTGGCACGTAGCTTGGAAGAGGGGACCCCAATCTTCGCGGGTGAAGATGCTACAAATATTGTCGTACTCGGCCAAAAATGCGCCTTCCATGGCCTGCGCGTACGTGCCGATGCCATTGGTGCCTGCGCGGTAGATAGCATCGGGGTTCTTCTTCTTCGTCGTGTTGACGCTGGCAGCAGCCAGGTTGGCCAAGGTAGAGGAAAGATAAGGTCCGCGTATTTCGGCGTAGATCTTGGCAATGGTCGAGTCTTGCGGGGCAGCGGCAGCACCAGCGTTCTGGCGATGGTTGCTTGTGATGTACGAGTTGACTAGGCCGAGGCGTGTCACCTTGTCTTGGGACAATACGGGGAATGGCATATCCTTGGTAATGTAATGTAGCGGCTCGATTGATCGTGGGGTTTCTCCTCGCAAGAGTCTGTCGAAATGGCCCTCAAGCTGGGAGTTGCCTGACTTGATTAGGCGGACCAGCTCAGCCATCGTCTGTTGGTTCGCTCGTAGGTTGGAGGCCTGCATGTTCTCAAGTGACTTGGACAGTCGCTTGATTGAAGCGAGGTAGTTGGAAAGACCAGCCTTGTCCGGACCGGCGCGGATGATCTGTTCTTCGTCATTCTTACTATCGGCGGGTTTACGGAGTCGTTCGATGGCAGCGAGAACGGAATCGATATCTGCGAGCGAGGGAGGCAATGTCAGCTGAAGCCCTGTTAAGCATGCGCGAGGGTAGACGTACTGTTGCCCAGGACCTGGAGCTTCTTCGTCTCTCCACTGAGAGGACCGGCTACTTCTTTGACGCTCTTGCCGGTAGACTCCAACCTTCCCATGCATGCTTGAATCTTCTTGGTCAATTGAGTAGTCTTCTCAAGTCGCGAGTTGAGCACATCAACCTCGGCACGAGCTTCTTCGTCGGCATGGCGACTGGTCGCAGGCCCGACGGACATTGTGCGCGTCCCTATCAGCTGATAGTGCTACAGCGCTTGCAAGTTGCGGCCAGGTGGGGTTGAAGCAAGGAGTGTCGGAATTGGAGACCGCAGGGAGTTGAAGTGTAGGATCGGACCGTCGTCAGCGCTGTGGGGTTCGTGGGAAGTCAAGAGCCGGGCGAGATAAGGATTGCCGAATGTGTAATCTCGCGTCGCCAGTGCTCTTTCTCCGCGTAGGCAATATCACCTACGAAGTCGTGGGATGGCTGGCTCAGAAGTGGTGATGGTGAACTTCCGAGGGTACATTGGCAGACGGCAGGACGTGCGGAGCGAGAGCTTGGTACGGACGGGAAAAGGGAAGGTGTATTGTGCTCTTGCGGGCTCCTGCTGTGTCAGGCGCACCCGAATGTGCCTAAGCTGATCGGATGAGGTACGTGTGGTTCTGCTGCGCTGTCGCCTGTGTGTATTGAGAGCAAGTAAGTTCAGGAACCTGGGGGTTGGATGAACAGTTGGGATGGATTATGTCATCCCATGTTTGTCGCACCGCCCTTTCATGCCTTTCGAGTCCCAAATATCCGTACGTTCATCACTTCAATTAGAAATAAGGTCCACGAGATCGCCACCATTTATTTAGGAAGGTTCTATTCAACGCACCTTATCCAATGAAAGTTCTCTCATAGAGTATCTTTGGAATCTCAATTCTTTCACCAGTTCTTCCATATACTCTTCTTGTCTCTTCATACACCTATGATTTAGCACGCATGTGGTATTTTCGTACGTTGCCAAACTAGTCTTTCCTTGCTACTCTCGCATAGTATACATGCAATAGTGACACTCAAGTCAATCAAATAGCTGACCGGGACTTCTCCAGTCCGACAAAATAACTCTTGATCAACTTCACCACCGTCTCGGCAATGAACTCAACGTCGCTCCGTGTCACAGTATACGGCGGCGCCACAATGATGTGATCACCTAGAACGCCGTCCACAGTTCCTGCACCAGGGTAAACCACGATGCCGTATTCTTCGGTGCGCCCAAGATCGCTCATCTCTGTCGCCACCTGTACTTCTCTTGGCCAAGGTTCCTTGCTCAACTTGTCCCGCACAAACTCGATACCCCAGAAGAGTCCCTTGCCGCGGATATCTCCCACGTAAGGTTCGTCCTTGAGGCCCTCCTTCAAGAGTTCCGAAAGGAGTTGGCCCATGGCTCGTACGTTGGCGAGGAGACCATCCGACTTAATGATATGCTGTACTTCGAGTGCTGCTGCGCACGCAATAGGGTGGCCTTGATATGTGTGCCCATGAACGAAACAACTGTACCGCGTCAGTGTGGCCCCTTTCACCAGCGAGACGCACTCAGAGACCACTTCATGGAACTCACCTGGAACCCTTCTCCAACACATCGGCTACTCCCTTGTTGACCAGAACGCCTGCAATCGGTTGGTAACCCCCGGCTAGGCCCTTGCCAATAGTCTGGATATCGGGTACTACCCCCTCGCCCTCCCAAGCATGGAGAGTCCCAGAGCGGCCCATGCCGCTCATGACTTCGTCCATAATCAGAAGTGCTCCGTGTCGATCGCAGACTGCCTTCACAGCCTTGAAATGGCCGCTCACAGATGGGACACAACCCAGAGCCTATTTAGAAATGTTAGTCGATCTCGTCTGGACCGCGGCTGCTTTGTGCTTCTTCAGCGGATCGTCTTACAGCTCCAACAACCGGCTCCGCCACAAAAGCGCACACATTCCCCGGTCCTACCCGTGTAAACTCATCGTCGAGCTCCTGGGCAAGGCGAGCCACATATGAGGCGTCCGATTCCCCAGGTGCTTTGCCCCTGTACTCATAACAAGGGGCCACATGAGAGACGATGTTGTCGAGGAGCATCGGCGTGAATTTGGCTCGGCGAGAAACGTGACCACCCATCGAAAGTGCGCCCAGAGTTGTTCCATGATACGACCTTTCCCGAGCTATGAAGAGGTGTCTCTGGGGCTCTGGCGTATCCTTCTCCAGGAAGAACTGCCTTGCGAGCTTCATCGCTGCCTCCATGGCCTCGGATCCTACAAGAATTAACAAGAAGTCGGTCCTGATCGATTTCATCAGACCTACCGCTGCTGACTAGGTAAGCTCGTGACATCTGACCGCCGGTCGAATCGACGAGAAACTGGCACAATTTCTCGCAGGCGGGGGTTGTGAAGAACGTCGAAGGACTATATGCGATGCTGTTGATCTGCCGCAACATAGCGTCTGCCACTCTTTTGTCACCATGACCGATACATGCGACGGCGGCGCCTCCAGAAGCGTCAAAGAGTTTCCTGCCGCCTTCTACCACATAGTGATGACCTTCACCACCAACAATGCGTGCAAACTGACCCCGTAGATCTCGATGAAGCACTGGCGAGTGGCTCGCATCAGTGAACTCTACGGTATCAAGGGGTTTGAGAACCATTGTGAGCGAAGCACGATGTACGTTGAGGCGCGGTGTATTGGTTGGGGTCCGTAAGCAAGGTATGGATGATAGAGGGAATAGAGCGGTGTAAACAGTAGACAACACTGGCAGGCCAACGTTCTTGTCGAGCCTTTAATACTGTTCACCTCCCATCTCACGAAGCTCCTCTTCACAAGTGCTTCAATACCTGCAGTCATTAATGTGTAAGATATCGGCAAGCCGAACCTAGGAATGTCCGCCTTTCTGTACTAGGGTCCGAGGTAGCGTAGCAAAGCCTGCCGTGAGAGGAGGGGGACGCATTGGCGCATCCACCGTGGTGTGGAGAGGGGGCGTGGATATGGAGAATAGAGTTCGGAGTAGGTAAGTGAGTGATACAACTTGGAGAACCATGACGGAAGCCTCCCACCGAAGAGAATACCCCCGGCCAAGCGAGCCGTGTGAGCTTGATCTGGGCCCGGTCGTGAGCATGGTGCTCCGCCCCCGTCTAGACGGAGGCACACCATCGGCTTACCGAACGGTCTCTCGATGCGCCATGCCGCTCCAGTACGAAAACGGATAGCCGCGGAACGACGTGCAGCAAATGACGCCTCTGATACGAGTCCAGGACTCCATCTGAACAGAAAATGTAAGAAGATCTCTTTGAGGTACTCGCAGACTCGTCGATGGGGGAGGATATTCAGAGCGCCGTTGAGCTGATTTGCGATATCTTCTCAAGCTGCGAGTATCCGATGAGAAACTGGACCCGCGAAGGTGGAGCAGCTAGTAACAGTGTCGGATCGTTCCGATGCCGCGTCACCTTTCATCGGGATGCCGATATACTTTCGGGCCGGTCATTTCGGTGTCACTGTCCCGTGCCCAAGATGAGTTAGTATGGAACCGTAGATGTTCTCGTCGCGAGAAGTTCCCCCCCCGCTGAGTGCGTGTACGGAGTACAGATATTGGCCAACTGCAAGACCGTTCTTGCATTGTGAACTTCATGTACGAGGTAACCGCACCGGCGATATCTCTACACCCTTATCTCACCCGACGATACCTGGCCCCCTTGGATTTCCATTTCTCATTCAACCCCTGTATGCATACAGAGCCGGTTGAGAGCGACAAGGATTGGCGGATGTGACTCGTCACTAGTGAGATGAAGTCCGAACTTGAGGCCAGCAGTGGAGGAAGAGATCCTCTGCAGAATTAACCGGCTGGACTTGCGAATTGCAACGCATGCCGGCAAAGCAGGTATTCGCGCGCTATCCGCCTGGTGCAATCTTTGGCGACTGGTAGTAGCTCAGTGCCTAAAGGTACGAGACATTTCCCTTGTCTCATCGTTGCCGATCGGCTATAAGTGGATACGTGCTTACTTACCAAAGGATAAGAAAAGAGCATCAAGGAATCCCATTACACGGAGTCGTCGGTAGGGTAAAGTGTCACTCCATGAGCTCGACGTCCACCAAGCGGGTGACCAACGCTTGACAGCAGACGTTGCATTAAACGACGACGCTGAAAGGAAGTGTGCACCGGAGAATCTGCTTCGTATCTGCAAGAAGCCTGCGGAAGCAAGACTTGCCAGGGCGGCCCAGACTGTCGGGTCTTGGGTACGTGGCTGAGATTATTTGGTAGGCAAGTCTCTGATTTTTCCACGATTCGGCGGGCGTCCCTAAGGTACGATGGTCCATTATTGAGACTGACAAGTCGAGGCCTGCAACGAGTGAGTAGTTTTGCTCGGCGAACCACATCGTCGAGGTAATGTGAGCATGGTTCATGTGCGACGAAGGCACGGCATTGTCCCGGGTGTTATCTGCCTCCCGTGGGCAGGGTAAGTAAGAAGCCGAAATATTAAAGGTACCCAAAGTGGTCCAACAGGCGTGTGACGTAGGATACGGAGGGTGAGCTGATCTCGCCCCGGCGGCAGTGTCGACGCTGGGCAATAGTCGGGATGATGGCCCGCAAGAGCAAGAGGTACTGGTAGAATAACGACGATTCTGGCTTGTCGAAGACAGGTTAGTTTGGCTGAGAAACGGCCCCTCATGCTGTGCCAATCCATGGTCGGCGTTGGGGCTTACATGGTGACAGACAGACGATGCGCTGAAGTACCTAATGTGACGCTTGGAATACCTTAGTCAGGTACCGAAGTACCTACCTCGAAGCATTGTTGGAAAGGGGCATCAGCCACATGTCTCTAGGGGAGGGGCAAGCCACGGTTGCCTTGCCAAAGCAAAACCACTTTACGCGTCCCACATCGGGGCGCGTCGCTTCGCGTTTTTGGATGGGAATTGGTCCCCTCCTTTTTTTTCCTTGTCGCTCACACTCTCTGCGGCGGATCACATTCCCCCTCCCCCTCGACCTTCAATATTGACACTTCTGCAGCCTCCTTGTACCTCATGTTGTCAGCTACTTTTGCAAACCCACGCTTTTGATACCCTTCTCTCCCGAGACTCTCTTACTTCCGTTCAATTAAGTCTCGACTCTGACAACAATTGCCGCCGCCATGGATTCGTTCATGCTGCAGGATGCAGCCGCCTTGGACCGCGTGCGCTTGGCCCAGGAGTTCCTCGATCCTCGTACGTTTGCTTTCGCATCCCCGTACATGTCTATGCGCCTCTGAATGTTGCACACTGACCTGGTTCGACCACAGAGAATGACTCTCAAGGACGCAGCTACAGATCCGCCATCATCTTGATGTTGCAAAAGCAGCAGAGAAGACTTGTCGTCAACCTCGACCAACTACGCGCCCATAATGCCGAACTTGCCTCTGGAATTCTTCAAGACCCTTTCGACTATAGTCTTGCCTTCAACCATGCCCTGAAACAAATCGTCAAGACACTGCCCCAGTCCGGCGATGCGGAAAAGTTGAACGAGATCTCCTACTACTGCGCATGGGCCGGTAGCTTTGGCATGAATGCCTGCAACCCTCGCACATTGTCCTCCCAGCACCTGAACAGCATGGTGTCCCTCGAAGGCATTGTGACGAGATGCTCGCTGATTCGGCCCAAGGTTGTCAAGAGTGTGCATTACAACGAGAACAAGGATGTCTTCCACTTCCGAGAGTACCAAGACCAGACCATGACCAACGGAGTCACCACATCGAGCGCTTACCCTCAAGAGGACGACGAAGGCAACCCGCTTACTACCGAGTACGGCTTCAGCACCTACAGAGATCACCAGACCGTTTCCATTCAGGAGATGCCAGAGCGTGCCCCGGCAGGTCAGCTGCCCCGTGGCGTGGATGTGATCCTCGATGATGACCTTGTCGACAAGGTCAAGCCTGGCGACCGCGTGCAACTCGTCGGTATCTACAGAACGCTCGGCAACAGAAACACAAACCATAACAGCGCCTTGTTCAAGACGGTTATCATCGCCAACCACATTCTTCTCCTGTCATCGAAATCGGGAGGTGGTGTGGCCACTGCCACTATAACCGATACGGATATTCGAAACATCAACAAAGTAGCAAAGAAGAAGAATCTTCTCGACCTCCTTTCCCAGTCACTCGCGCCCAGTATTTACGGCCACGCATACATCAAGAAGGCAATTCTTTTGATGCTGCTTGGTGGCATGGAGAAGAATTTGGAAAATGGCACTCATTTGAGGGGTGACATCAACATCCTCATGGTGGGAGACCCCTCCACGGCCAAGTCCCAGCTTCTTCGATTCGTCCTCAATACGGCGCCACTAGCCATTGCTACTACCGGTCGAGGTTCCTCAGGTGTCGGTCTGACGGCCGCTGTAACTTCGGATAAGGAGACCGGTGAGAGGAGACTTGAGGCCGGAGCTATGGTCATGGCTGATCGTGGCGTGGTATGCATTGACGAGTTCGACAAGATGTCCGATATTGATCGTGTTGCAATTCACGAAGTCATGGAACAGCAGACTGTCACAATTGCCAAGGCTGGTATTCACACTTCGCTCAACGCCAGGTGCAGCGTTGTTGCTGCTGCCAACCCCATCTTTGGCCAATACGACACCCATAAGGACCCCCACAAGAACATCGCCCTTCCAGACTCCCTCCTGTCTCGTTTCGATCTGTTGTTCGTCGTTACCGATGATATCGAGGATACTCGGGACCGGCAGGTTTCGGAGCACGTTCTGCGGATGCACCGTTACCGTCAACCGGGGACAGAAGAGGGTGCGCCGGTGCGTGAGAACGCCGGCCAAGCCCTCGGCGTTGCCATCAACAACCAAGCCGATACCCAGCGCCCGACCGATGTGTTCGAGAAGTTCGATGCGATGCTTCACGCTGGCGTCACTCTTACCACTGGACGCGGCGCGAACAAGAAGCCCGAGGTGCTCAGCATTCCTTTCATGAAGAAATACATTCAATATGCCAAGACCAGAATTCGGCCTGTCTTGACTCAGGCCGCATCAGATCGCATCTCTGACATTTATGTTGGCCTCAGAAACGATGAGATGGAGGGTAACCAGCGCAGAACCAGCCCTCTGACCGTCCGTACTTTGGAAACTCTTATTCGTTTGGCTACCGCCCACGCCAAGTCCCGACTCTCAAATCGAGTAGACGAGCGCGATGCACTTGCGGCCGAGGCAATCCTCCGTTTTGCCCTGTTCAAGGAGGTGGTCGAGGACGAGTCGAGAAAGAAGCGCAGGAAAACTCAGACCACCAAATTTGCTTCGTCAAGCGATGAAAGCTCGTCTGACGACGACGATGATGCAACCTTTAAGAAGACGACAACACGGACGCCCGTCCCAAGGTCCTCGCGGTCGACGCGAGGCGTGGCCCGGCCTCGGCGGACCGCTGGTGCCAGCAGTGCCAACGAAGATGCCCCTGAAAGCGACGCGGAGACGCCTGCCGAGCCTGATGCAGTGGAGGAAGCAGAGGAGGATATCTACGAGGCGACGCCACGGAGGTCCCGTCGTCGCGGTGATGGCGCGGCTTCTTCAAGTGCGGCACCGCACACGCAAACATCATTTGCTTCATCTCTGCCCGCTTCTCAGCTGCCTTCCCAGTCACAAGACAACGGCGAGGATGATGACGAGCTGGCATCGGGAGCAGCTGGCCTCGCCATTGCTGACGAACCCATCAGTCCCCAGCGATTGACTGTGTTCAGAAGCGCTCTTGGCCAGCTACTCAACTCGGCCTTGTTCGACGACGATTCTGCCAATGTCAATGCTGTTCTGGAAGCCGTCAACACTAAGTTGCAGTCGCGTAGCGGCAGTGCCTTCAGCAAGGAAGAGGCCGTCAAAGCTCTCAAGAAGATGGACGAAGCCAACCAGATTATGTACGTTCCCCCGCTTGATTATTCATCTTCTATTCTTATGTGGCTAACCGAGAGACAGGTACACCGATGGAGAGCTTGTGTACAAGATTTAAGGCCGGATGTCTTGATGTGGGATTATTTGCGTATGATATCTGGCGTTGGTATTGTGAGAGGAAGGCGGCGTCCCTGTGAGACATTGCCATGTTACGTAACGAATAGAGACTCGACTACCATGATTCTTGCGCAGTGGTCTGTAAGGTGTCAGATCCAACGCGTCAAACTTTGCATTAACTTTTGCCCTTATTTGTCTACCTCTTTCTAGATATATGATCACGGATGAAGCATTTGTCGTGGACTCTACTGTGTCTTTTGTAGACGGGCTCGGAATTCCGCAAGCCGGTCCTCTACCCTTTCACCATTCCATGTCTCCTGGCCCTCCTCGTTTTTGGCCAAAGTTGGTACGCCAACTTGCTCAATGGCAAAGCTGGCGGCTACACTGCCCCATGCTGCAGCTTCCTCTACGCTCTTGCCCCTTGCAAGAGCAACAGCGAGGCCGCCCAGAAAGGTGTTGCCACCTCCTGTAGGATCTATCACTTTGGCGCTGTCCTGGTGAACGGCTGGAATCCACTGTTCGGTACCAGAATCAACCTCGATTTCCTCGCGAACAACAGCACCTTCGTCATCCTGAAGCAGACCGGCGAAGAGTGCTTCCATGTCGGTGTCCGGCTGAAGGCCGCCCCTCGTATAATCCTTCTTGCGACGCTTCGGACCTGCTCCATCGCCAGCAGCTGGATGTCGCTTGCGGCCACCGTTTCGAGCAACGTAGCAGCCCTTGTCTCCGGCGCGGATGACGAGCGTGAATGATGACAAAGGCATACTTGCGAGAAGTTGCTCGCAGGATCTCTCTACCGCCGCTTTCGAAATCTCTCCAGTGGCTGGGTCCAGGCCGTCGTCGCCCATGAAACCTGCCAGCTCCGAGTGGTTCGGACTGAGGATGTCGATCAGGGGCAGGCAATTTGTACAGTTGAGAAGTTCATCGGGCGTACACAGGTCAGGTACGGGTTCCCAGATGAATATTGGTTTTGTGTATGCATCGGGCGGGCACACATGCTTCCGGGCTGAGGTGATTTCGGACACCAAGTCTCTACATCTGGCCGGGGAGCAGATTAGGTGAAAGGACTTGGATAGTAGCAGATGAGGTGTGAGGTCCCCTGCAGTGAGGCGCTTCTTGGTGGTGGTGTACTTGAAGGCGCGCTTCTCTGCGTTCTCGTATCCGTTCCATCCGCGGGTGGTCAGACGCTCTGGGTCCTCGCGGAACACGACTGACGTCTCCCAGCTGCCGATGAGCTCGGTCAAGGATTGTGGAAAGTCGGAACCCTTGTCGACGATCCAGCCGACTGAAGAGGCATCCGGAGCCGGCGAGAAGAGACGGGCTCCAAGGGCACCATATGAGCCGGCACCGCCGAGAACATCAAAGACGGGCGGCGTGGGCGGCAAGAAGTGTATCTCGTCTAGTCATCGTCAGCAGAGGATTCATGCAGTGGAGGGACACACCGTGGTGATATTGGATTCATGGAGAAAAGGCATCGGTGGAGAGAGGTTTCCGACTCACCTATGATGAACATTCCCAACGTCACAAAGTCAATGGCAGGCAATGCTTTGAATTCTTCGTCAGTAAGACGCTGCTCTTTCGGCGATTGTGAGTCGTCGTCGGCCATGGTCAAAGCTTCACAATGAAATCGACTCTTGGAAGGACGGATCAATAGTAGCTACGCAATGAGTGGCGTGAAGACTCAACCCGAATCGAATGAGATGTTAATGTTGTCGGCCGAGATGCTGTGTTACGCGGCAATTGCTACTATTGTGAGGAAGTGAGAGCCAGACGATTGACTGATATCTTAGGAGCCAGCCAAAAAGTCGTAGTAGGACAGATGATTTTGAGTGTGAATTTGCAAAGTGAAGGGCTTTTGAAACTAGGTTACACCCACTTTGTTGTGTGCTATGGGTTATTGGCCGCATCAGCGTCGGCGAGAATGCACAATGCAG
This sequence comes from Colletotrichum phormii, assembly GCF_030913505.1. NCBI lineage: Eukaryota > Fungi > Ascomycota > Sordariomycetes > Glomerellales > Glomerellaceae > Colletotrichum > Colletotrichum phormii. The sequence goes on along the minus strand of NW_026851445.1, from coordinate 1,520,854 downwards.
CAAGCACGGACGAAGCGAGGGGGCTCTGACAGGCTGATATGTGCCTTACTAGATGAGGTGAGGTGAGAAGGCACCTCCTCCATGAGACGTTGCAGGTGATATAGGTTAGGTTGAGGAACAGGCCCGGATTTCTGGCCGACGGGCGAATTGAAGATGCAAAACAACTGTAGAAATACAGCTGGCTGGAGTGAGCCTCAATATCAACAACAAACCATTAGCCAGTGCGCTATCTTCTCTTTCAATTTACCCCCTATCTTAATCATATGCCATCTTTTATCCATACACTAGACGCCGCCGCCGTCCGTGGATATATGGTACCTGAAATGATTCCACGTGAAATCTTACAGATAAGGTAGCACACAACCACACGTTGGGCCGGCACGTGGCAGGGTTGCCTGTGGTAGAAGGAGGGAGCTTCTAGAAGCTTATCTGATCTCGCTCAACTCACTCGAGCCGAGAGGGGCAGCTCCTTATGGGTCTGGAGTGTTCTAAGAGGTTAGCTAGTCGGTCCAAATTCATTGTAGGTGAAGTTTCGAGGTTGAGATTGTAAGCCGTCCATACTTTAGCCTCAACTGACACTTTTCTGTCGCTGAACAACTTTGCTTGACTATCGTCATCATCAGCCGCTTCTGGCATCGTACTCATAGACAAAGTGGGGGGGGGGTTTGGCGACTGCCTACAGAGTATACGTACGCCGGAGTACACTAGCTGGGCAAGCTGCATTTGATCTACTCAACCTTCTCGAAATTGCCTGGCATGCTGACCACCGTCATCTCATCCTATGCAATTGCAGATTGCACACAGTCAGCGAAACCGAGCAGATGAATGGCAGGAATCGCATGCGCAAGAGATGAAGGATTGACCTTAGGCTTCAGCAGATACCTAATCTTGCTCAAGCTTAGATAGCCAAGTTCAATAGATACATGAGGTAGGTAGATGAGCTGCTAGGTAGCCCAAGTGCCTGAGCAGAGGCAGGTTGTGCCTAAGGCAATAGACTCCAAGGCATCCAAAAAGCGAGAGGCACCCATCATCTTGGATGGCGCGGTAGCGTGGGCAGGGAATACCTCAGGTACTTGTCCCGGGACCTCAAGCACGATTAGGTACCTGATCAGCAGAGCTTCCTGAAGAGGTACTGTGTCTCCAGCACAAAGATACGTACTGCCGCGTCTGTCCACCCCCATTGTCTGGCATGACATTGGATGCTTGCGATAATACCCATTCAAAACACCTCGTCCGCCAACCTCGTAGCTCTCTGCTCATTTACAACATCTTCAGCGGCAGCCGACCTATTGCTCTTTGCCAGGTGCATTTCACCCATCCCAGCAGCTCCGCACTAGCTGAAACTTCACGCCCAATCTTTTGGCTCTGCCCCATTCAACCTTGCAATAGTTGCTTTGCTGTGTTGAGCTGTTTCGACAGACATCCTGCACGAGGCCTCGGTTGCATTGAGCTCACTTCGTGTTGCAACAGCCGACCCTGCTATTGCCCTTGCTGTCATTGTCGTTATTGTTCTTGACATTGCATATCCACCCCGTCTTCCGCTACCGATCTCCGTCCTCTGACGCCCTTCGTCACACCGTCTCTGTCCGTCAGTGCTTACCCCCGGCCCATCGCCGCCGTCCTATAACCTCTCCTGTCGACCTTCTCCTTGCAACAAGCTTCGGCTCCCCTCCTCTGCCCAACATGGCAACGAACAACATGCACAACCTCACCACTCTCATCAAGCGGTACGTCGACGGATTTCCTATCAGCCTGGACTGCTTTGCATCCATCTCTACGGCAACACTGACGGGCGTTACCTCGCTGTTGCTCCTATCCTTGGCCCACTGCCAGCGCACTCGCAGCTAACCTCGAAACAAGGCTCGAAGCTGCCACGGCTAGACTCGAAGACATCGCCACCTCTACCATCGAGCTTCCCCAAGCAGTTCCCGCTCTCAATCAATCGGTCGCCTCGCCGCCTGACGCTTCCAATGCCTCGGCCGCTCCCCCGCCGCCGCAAGCCCCCGTCGCTCCCCAAGCTCCCCCAGAGCCAGTCCCTGAGTCCATTGAGGAGTTCGACCAATTTATTGCCACATCGGTCGAGAAATATGTCAAAACCAGTCAGCAGCTAGGAGGCCTTGTTGCTGACCAGGTCAGTCATCTAAATACATTTGCGAATTGACCGTTCTTTGGGTGTTGACTAGGGTCTCCGTAGGCTGCCAAAGTTCTGCAGGGTTTCCAAGCCCAGCGCAACTTCCTGCTCATCACCACGAAGGCTAAGAAGCCTGATCTGAACGGCGCAGAAATGGCTGTATATCAGGACCTTCTCAAGCCCATCAACGAAGCCCTTGTAGCTGTCAACAACATCAAAGAGTCCAACCGAGGATCGCCAGTTTTCACTCAACTGAGCGCTGTTGCTGAGGGCATCATGGTTCTCGCCTGGGTCACTGTCGACAACCGTCCTTATAAGCATGTCGAAGATTCGTTGGGCTCTGCCCAATTCTTTGGTAACAGGGTGCTGAAGGAACAAAAGGACAAGTATGTCTACGCAAACGATCTGAGGAGCCGCTTGAAGTCCCCTGGCTAATGCGATATTGCATAGGGATGCGCAACAAACCGACTGGGTGAATGCCTTTTACCAAGTCTTCCGTGACCTTGCCGACTATGTCAAGCAGAACTTCGCTAGCGGCATCCCCTGGAACCCGAAGGGTCAGCCAGCTCAGGAAGTCGCTAAGTCATTGTCCGCATCTGCAGCCTCCGCCGCCGCTCCTCCTCCTCCGCCACCACCGGCCGGCGGTCTTCCGCCCCCGCCCCCACCTCCCGGTCCCCCTCCTGTACTGGATATAAAGGAAGAAACCCCCGGTGGCAAGGGTGGGTTGGGTGCCGTGTTCTCCGAACTCAACAAAGGCGAGGCTGTGACGAAGGGTCTTCGCAAGGTCGACAGATCGGAAATGACGCACAAGAACCCGTCCCTTCGTACAACCTCGAAAGTCGATGGAGAGACATCAGCACGCGGCAAGAGCCCGGCTCCTGGCAAGAAGCCTAAGCCAGAGAGCATGCGCGTCAAGAAGCCGTCAAAGAAGGTGCTTGAGGGCAACAAGTGGACTATCGTATGAAACCCCCCTATAATTGTGCTTTGGATGATGTCAAAGGTGATTAACTCTGATATCGTTTCCAGGAAAACTTCGAGAAGGAGCCTCAGCCTATTGAAATCGAGGCATCCAATTCGCACTCCATTCTGATCAGCAAGTGCAGCAACACTACCATTATTGTGAAGGGCAAGGCAAACGCTGTTACCATCGAGAACTCGACTCGTCTGTCGTTGATCGTTGAGTCCCTCATCTCAACTGTGGACGTTATCAAGTCCCAGAACTTCGCTTTGCAGGTCATGGGGGCCGTGCCTGCCGTTTTGATGGACTCGATTGATGGCGCTCAAGTCTACTTCAGCAAGGAGAGCACGGACACCAAGATCTTCTCGAGCAAGTCTTCCGGCATTAACCTCAACATCATCTCGGGAGAGGACGAGGACTACGTGGAAGTGCCGCTTCCATCGCAGATTTGCTCCTACTATGATGAGACCAAGGGCGAACTCGTCAACGAGATTGTGTCTCACTCGGGTTAAGATGGAAGTGTCAGCCATAGATAAGGAAGGGGATCGGTTTGGGTAGGGGCAGAGGCGGGTCGAATTGTAGGAGTTAACATGGCGGCGGCACATTTTGTTCTCCACCTCATACATAGCCTGCTTCATTTTGGAACTCTTCGGTTTTGACTCATCTATTCAAACCACGTTACATTTATACATCTTGCCTTGCATCCCCGATGCGCGTACGTTTGAACTAGGAGGGAATGGGAAGTTGTCGAGATAATGTTTTTGATTTTGCCACCCGAGCAACGTGGATTTGTAGTGTACATAGACCCAGAGACATGTGAAAGACTGCGAAGGGGGAAATTTTTCAATATGATCGCGGCGGTGCCGACACCACCGGTCACGTCTATCAGGTTTGCCAGAGACGCTTCTACTGTATCGGTGCAAAGAATGACCGGTCATCTACATGTAACCATATATGAACACACATACACACCCTCTCACAACTAACTGATGGAGCGTCCTTGGGACGCTAGTCGACTTTCTCTTCTCTCGCCCGTATTACAAACGACAAGTTCTTCTTCATCCCTCCTCTTACAAGTGATTTCTTTCAACGCTTACAACTTGGCCTTGGCGGGCTTAATGGTGGGGATGAGCAGGTCGCGCATCTCGCCGGCAGCCTCGTCGAGGAAGAAGCTCATACGCTGGCTGCCCAAGCCTTTGGAGACGACGTTGAAGTTGATGCTATACATACATGACGGATTAGTTGAGTGTTCGGGTTACTGGGGGTTTTAACTGCTGTAGAGCGACAGAAAATAATCACGTACCTGTTCTCGTTGATCATGTAGGCAATTCCGAACCCGCCGTCGATGACCTGACTCCACCCGTATCCGTTGAAGTACTCTGAGCTAAGCTGTGACGAGGACAGGTACCACGAGGAAGAGTAGGAGAAGGCCGGGTCCTGGTAGATGGCAGGCAGCTCTTGGCCGGGCTCGAGCAGCTTCTTCAGACCGAACAAGTGTCTGTCGACACCCTTGCCGTCTGAAGCGGCAGTGATGTACTCGAGGTGGGAGTCAATGGCCTGGCGGAAGAGGTCGACCTTGGCCTTATCCTCAATGTTGGGGTCGGCCATGGCGTTGCACCACGAGACGGAGGCGTCTGACACGGTTCTGCACGTCTCGGTACGGCCTTGCTGGAAGCGGCGAGTGGCGGCCGACTCGTATGTAGGGCGGTTCTTGCCGTACATCTTGTGGTATGCCAATTGGATGATCATCTGAACGTAGGCGTCGGGCGAGCACTTGAACTTCTTGATCAATCCCTTGCCGTAACCCTGGTACGCCTGGACGGCGAGCTCGTGCTGGCTAATGACATCGTGGAAGTCCTTTCTGGCGCGGTCAATCTCGGCCTGTACTTCCTTGGTGATCTCGAACTTGACGATCTGGGGCTCAGGCAGGTTGGAACGAATTGAGGGGTCAGAGAGGTCGAGCTTGTTGTTGAAGATGAGGTCGTTGATGAAGTCGTTGAGACGGTGAGTGGGGGTTCCGTCCATCATGGAGTGCTCTCCCATGAATCCCGAAGTAGCGTTGTCGTTGACGATGAACTGAAGGGGCTTGTCGTACCAGCGGTTGGCGCCGTCGCCGTGCCAGTACTGGTGCGCGCGCTCCTCGAGGGTGACGGGAGCAGCGTCGTCAAGGCACACGACGAAGGAGGATGCCTCAACGGCCTCCAAAGATGCGGCGTTCTTGGGGCTGGCCTTGAGGAGGATCTCGCGCGCATCTGACCAGACGTCGCGGTTCTCGCTGGTCAGAGCGCCCACGGGAGGAACTCTCTGAGCCAACTCGTAGACCTTGTTGAACTGCTGCTCGAGCTCTGACGCATTGAGCTGCTTGCCGTCCACCTCGTGCAGAATCTTGAAGATTTGGTTTTTACGGATAGCAATAATGTACTTGTGGTCCTTGTGAGAGAACTTGGCCGGGTAGTCGGCGGGCTTTGCGGCGACACGGCTCGTGTTGAACATCCACTTGTAGCTGTCCATGCAGATGGGCAGTCTCTTCATGTATTCGGGCTCGAGTGTTCCGTCGTCGACCTGCTTCTTGAACTCGAGGACAGCCGAGGTAATGGCCGCGGCTCTCTTGGCAGGGTTCCTCCTCCGACGGTCGTCACGGTGAGAGTAGAAGTAGCTCACGTAGGGAACGACGGGATCTCTGTAGCTGAGGTATGCCGCATCGTTCCACCACTCGTACAGCCAGTTTCGGTGCGCGGGATCTTCTCTACGGGCGAGCAGCTTCTCCTGCAGCTTGCTGCCGACACCTCCGGGCTTGACGAAGTCCTCGACGGCCTTTTTGCTGACGGCGAACTCGGATTCAGAGAGAAGGGGGTGCAGGGTCTTGATGTAGCGCGCGGCTGTCTCTTCGAGACTCGGTACGGGCAGACGGGGCAGAGAGTCTTGGAATCTCAACATGGCGCCCTTGGACTTGTCCTCGACATATCCTGTGTGTAAATCGTGTTAGCCGGGTCAACATCAATGCGCCGTACGATGCGCATCCGCGGTCGTTCAAGGCGCGAGGGTGAGCGGCCGAGGGGCGTTTGGGGAGTCGCAATTTACCTGAAGGGAGGGAACTGTTGTTCCGCTTTGCTGCGGGAGCCATGGCTGCAAAGGTCTGGAGAGTAAGGAGACGTGGTTAGAAAGTGCGATAGACAGAGCATGCGGCAGCAAGATATGTGTTTGTATGAAAGTGTGTGGGAGACGGAAGAGAGAAGCTCCCCAAAAGCGATGGATGGAGCCGAAGAAGCGGAGCGGGGTGGGATTAAGGATGATGGCGTTGAGCCGAGGCCAAAGAGCAGAGTAGAGCAGAGCAGAGAGAGAGAGAGAGGATAGCGGAAGGAAGATGCAACAGCGTCAACGAACAAAACGTACCGGACGAGGGCGATTAAAGGTCAGATGTCTCAAAGAAGTCCTTGCCGTGGCAGACCTAGCCTCCAACGCTCGCAGTGCGGCCGACATGACCAATTCTTGCAAAGGGTAAACGTGTGGTGTGGTGTGTGAGTGGTTGGGTGGTGTTAAAATAGTTGCAGTGCAGACGCAGTGGTGGCACGCACGAAAAAAGGTAGCCGCAGAAAGATCCGCGGCAGACGGCAGACGGCAGACGGCAGACGATTCAGTCGAATGGTTTTTGGAGCCGGAGCGGAGGCTAGCCGGAGCGAGCGAGGGACGAGGACAAAGTGACAGAGTGACAGACAGACTGATACCTCAGACACCTCTGACAGAATGGAAAATGTGGCAGACGGGGAAGTGAGTGGCTGCTTGTCACAAGCCAAAACGTAGGTGCCACGCGGGAATCCCTTTATGACCAGCAGCAATGTCAACCACAGCAGGGATGTGTGGATTCCAGGCTTGCGTGTTGATGGGAGATGGTGAGGTGTGCAGTAGTAGTGTACTCTGTCAGGTAAGGTACCTCAGTTAGATACCCCAAGAGGAGGCGGCTGCGGTTCGGTACGGGGTCCGGCTATGGGGAACAGCTGGGGTATGAGGTTCCAGGCTCTCTCGTAAGGTACTCCGTAGCCGCTGTAAGCTGGGATGCTTCCAGTCGCTACAACAGTAACGGGGCGGTGGGGATGGGCTAGTTTGTCGATACCTCGGGCTACCAACGTGCAGAGGCGTAAGGTAGGTAGTGGAAGCGTGCCCGGGTGACGGGAATGGATGCTGTGTGAGGTTGACGAAGACACCTAAGCTAAGGTAAGGTAGTGAGCCTGTCCTGTCCTACGGACACTCAAGGGTCGTGAAAGATGGCGTGGGATCGCGTCTTGTCGATAAGGTGGCTGGCAGAAGGATGGGCCGGTGTAGGCAGTTCAGTTCAGCGCCGTGGAACCAAGGTAGTACAAGCTACCAGCGAGGGTGCATGTAGGGAGGGACCCAGAAGAGAAAATAAGCTATAGACACTGAACAGAGAGTATTATGTCGGGGAACCGATCGAGAGCGAGATAGATAAAGCAAGAAGTATCGAGAGGAACAGGCAAGAAAGGGAGAAAGAAAGAGTCACGCTTTCTGGCGTCTCTCTGGGTATGTCCCTGTGGTAATATGACAAGCCGGACGGGACCGTGGTCCGGAGTATTGGGCACAATTCATTCCTGGCCCTCTCAGACATCAGGTCTCTGACCTCTTCCTCCCTTAGCTTCCGTTTGCTCAGTTCTCATTCTAGAGGTGGTTTGGGGCACGATGCCCGAACGTCCGGAGGAGCGGCGGAGATGGACATTGGGGAAAAGGGCACACGCGGCGCGCCATGCGCTGCAGACCGCAGACCGCATACCGCCGGCTGCAGTACCGCAGCAATACCCAGACTGCAATTGAGTCTCGGCCCTCGATGCGTGCGCGCAAAATACCCCGGATCCCATATTGACACCAGTCACCATCTTGCCCACCTTGTCCAAATTCCCTCACTGGCTCATCGTCCCTCGGCGCATCGCGGTGCAGCCGGCAAGGTGTCTTCATTGCCTTGGTCACTTGGTGTAGAAGCGGTGGATTGGGTCTTTGAGCCGAGGTAAAACAGGGGTGTATAGACGTTTAGCTCTTGGAGCTAATCAGCCCCATGCACGCAGCTTTTACCCCGTACTTTCCCTCTTTATGACGGTGCCGACCGCATCGGTGGATACGTACGCTACGGTACCAGGTACCTAATGGGTTGTACATTGCTTACCCCAGTACGGAGTATCCGTATGAATACTCCGGCCAGTCTCCATCTCTATCTGTAGAATCCCCTCAATCTGACCTCACAAACGGCCTGAGGCGCTGCTAGTGGAGGCCGGAAAATTGTCGGCTCTCTGGTTCTGCTTGAGCCTAGGCTCTCGGTTGGATTTACCTAGGATGTTCGGTCGAATTCATTCGACAACCGGCCCAAGTTTCTACTCACGATCCGCCAAGCCCAATGTCGTCCTGACCCAGGCATAACGGTGTCTCCGATCAGAATCATCTCTTCGGCACTTGTCAGGGTCTGAGATACTTGATAAACTCCACTCCCAAGACCGACTGGGCGAGGGTTGAATCTATTCTGTACCATGAGTTTTAATACCCGTGGACCGGACAGGAGGATAGCCCCAGACAAGACCGGACTGGACCATTGGAGGATCGAGCTGATCAAGGTCCCCCTTCCGCTTGCCCGGGCACCTTGGCATCCCGTCTCAGCAGCTATCTGCTACCTGTGGCAAGACAGTAAGATGTCGCAGTACATCGAGAAAGGAAGCTGGCCGGCTTTCGACGGGAAGGTGCCTTCTTATTGCTTTTACCTTGCCTTGGGTAGGTAAGATACGTTTGGGGGCACCTTCCTTCCGATACCCAAGACAACGAGCCCGGTGTATTTACTTCATCGGCCCATGAAGCACGGCCCCACAGCCCGGACGTCTGCGGTCTGCCACACCAGCCTAGGTCACGGCCACGGCCACGGTCTCGGCACTCTATTTCACGAATTGCGGGCCAGCGTCCTAAGCACCACTGCCGCGCCGTATAGGGACTTACCTTAGTGAAGAGGCTTGCTCAACGGCCATACATAAGGTGAATCACCTTGCCTGAGCTTACCTACCTATGGAGCTCTGGGATGGTCTAGCTCGGGAAGCTCCGCAATTGGATGTCATAGCATCTGACAACCTTATGTACCATGATTCTTTTCGACATGTGAGAGCAAGCTAATGTGAGATGGCAATCTACCTATCAACCCACTAGCACTGCTTCACCACGAGATCAATGTCAGCTACAGAGCAATAGACTAGCATGTGTCAACGCCCTTTGCTCATTACGAGACTTGCAAAGCACTTTGCGACCACACAGCTCAATCACACCACTGCCCTCAAAGTTCCCTTGAGATGTGGACATCACAAGATATTGGCAAGGCGAGAGCAGGCAGAAAACGGGTAGTGTAAGTATCTAATACAGTTGCACAAACGACAATACGTCGTCGAGCCATAGGAATCCCTCCGACGCCCAAAATCATCCAGACTATTTCAATTCACCACAATTATTTGTGCCGTTCCCTGGTCATCACCGAACCAAACCCCTTGCAAAATACAGGGACCCCATTCTCCGCGCATACGCAGAGCTACGTTCGTCCCGATCCATCTCATAACTGTCTTCTTCGAGGAAGAGACACCGTGCCATGAGCCGCATCAAGCCTCGAAGCTCTTAATCTGCCCTCCGCTACTCAACGGCTGCACAGCGCCCGCTCCAGGCGCCGCCTGGAAGGTGAGGTTGGCACCGTCAGACATCGCATCCTGGGCCTGCTTGAGGCCTTGATCACCGCCCGTCTCAACTGCCGCCTTGAGTCCATCCTGCACCTCGCGGACGCGACGCTTGAACGCGAGGCGATCCAGGAACAGCTGTTGCCGTCCTCTCTCGAGCTCTCTCCGCTCTGCTTGCAAAATGGCTTCCATCTCGTTGAAGTACTTCAACTTCAGCTCCAGCTTCTGCAGAGTGAGATTGGCCGCAGCGGATACTAGTCTTGTCATCTCGCGCTCCTCGTGTGACACCAAACCGGCGGCACGGGCACCCATGGTAGCCATAGGAATGGTGGCCAGCGTTGTCGTTGTAGTAGTCGTCGTCGTTGTGACGTCTTGGCGGATGTCAATCTCCATTGAGTCGCCGTCCTTGTCTTTGCCCTTGCCATTGGTCACAGCCTCTTCCGAGTTGCCACCCTCGAGTCGCCTGCGAAGCTTGCGCGTGAGCTCTTCGGCAGACTTGTTTGCCGCTGCCGCCGTACTGGCAGGGTCAGCAAGACCGGCGAGGAAGCCGACAACGGACATGACTGGGTTATCCGCCTGGCTGAAAGGCAGATGGCCGCCCTGCTGGCCGAGCATTGCAAGGCCGGTCGGGGCATTCACGGCAAGGTCCGAGTCCGCATACTTGCCCTCGATGTCCAAGGACAAGAATTGCAAGACGCACTCTTCGCGTGTTCGCGTACCCACGTGATCCGCAATCTCATTCCAGTCATCATCCATCCTCTCGATGCCTTCAAGCAACCGAAGGATCTCGGCATCGCTCCACGGTGCGTCTCTGTCGAGGACGGTCGTGTATGTGGGATTTTCCATGCGGGTGAACTGAGCACTTGTCTGGTTGCCTGGGAGGTGGCCCTCGAGGAAGCAGCTTGGGCAAACATCGTACTTGGTCTTGGAGTTCGGGTCGGCCTGCGAGCTGTGGTAGTATAGCCTGGTGCAGTCGATGCCGCAAGTGTGACAGTTGACCTTGACAATGGGTGTCTTGGTAGCTTCTTCGATGCCCGAAACACCGTTCGTCACTGGCGTTTCGCCATTGGTCTTGGGTTCGCTCTTGTTGAGTTTTGAACCCTTAGCACTTGCTTCGTAGATGTTGCGGCTGACTTCCAAATTGAGCTCGCTCTTAGGAGCCGGTGTTGCCGCAGCCTTCTTTTCTGTATCGGCACTGGGCTTACCAGCAGAGACAACGGCATCGGCGGATGGCTGCCACGGCTGGAGACCACGAGGAGTGTCGCAAATGATCTTGAAGTGACCGGTGAAAGGGGGTCCGACGTGCGACGGCCGTTGCTCGGCGTCAACCTGCATCGATCCAGTCAGTTCAGCATACAAGACAGCGCATCAATCTTGAATCCTACCTGGTAGTTGATCAAGCCCCACTGCTCAAGGAATGAGTGGACACGCATGATGGCGCAAACGTCTCCAGCCAAGTTCCTTCTGCAGGCCGTGACAGTGAGGTATTCCACTGGATTCAATCTGTAGGTGTTGATCATGAAATCACGGTAGTCCTTGTAGACAGCCGGTGTTTTACTGCGGTTGCGGCTGTTGAAGAACTCGGACATGGCCTTGCGCTCGATGTCGTTGATTGTGTTCATGTCGAACCAGGTACTGTAGCTCGGCAATACGATGGCGTGCGTTTGCGAGATAAGATGTTCCCGAGCCGCGGATTCGAGTGTCTCCTTGGTCTTGGAGTCTTGCCCCTCCGCATCGTTTCCAGCTGCAGCTTCATCGCCGCCCTTTGCTGCTTGGCCATCCTTTGTTTCGTCGCGAGCACCGCCCATTTCCTCGTCCTGCGTAGCCTCGGGCGCGGGGCCATCGGGAGCGTCGAGAGGGTTGTCGGATGTGACACCTGGTGCAGGTGTCGCGCTGTCCTGCTTGATGCTAGGTTCGGCGACCGGGCCTTCGGTCATCTGGACATCTAGAAACATAGTCTTGTTAGATGCCATCAAGTTTACCAGTGGAAGCAGTGCCAATGGGGTTGACGATGACACGCACCTTCAGCTCCATCTCCTGGGGCAGGCGCGGCAGGTTGCAAAGGTGGTTGCGAAAGAATGGGATTGCTGCCAGGAGAGGCGGCGTTGGAAATTCCGTAATTGGGTTGGTCCTCCATGATGACTTGTGGCTGTATGGATCTTAGGAGGAGGCAGGCATCCAAACTCTTGTCAAGGCGCGCAGAAGCTCAAAGTCGCGACGCGCGAAATAGAAAACGAATTGCACGAATGGATCGCCCTATGACATGCGACTGTTGGAATTGATTGATTGATGATGCAGCCTGTGGGTGTGCCCCTCCAAAAGCGCGTGGTTCTTGATGGGAGATGATGAGGTGTGGTCGTTATGGAGTCGCGTCTGGATCTGGAGAAATTTTGGCGCGAAGATACCGGGGGAACTGCTCTGTCCTTGGGCCTCTCCAGGTGTACCTTTCCCCTGCGCATGCTCTCGCCTGTAGGAAGCTGAGGCGCGACGCCAGGTCCATCTGATCACGTGCTACAGGAGGTGTCACGTGCAGCCACCACCATCCAGCAGTTGTCATGACTAAGCTCTCGGTGCACGTCCCTTGTCCTGTGTCTTCTGAGAGGCTGAGGCCGAGAGCTCGGAGCATAAAGCCGACTGGGTTGCGGCGGCTATGCTCACCCCCCGCCCAAGCACCCTGTCGGAGAACGTCTTTACCTCTGATGACGGCACTTTAGCAGCTGAGAAAGGCTTCATGCGAACTCGGCCTAGTAACCTCGGGCCGTGTCCAACCGTTCCTTAACAACTTGAGATTCCACACAACAACACCAAGCCCTCGCTCACGGTGAGCTTCGCCGATTGTTTCTCTAAACGAGCCCAGTAAAGCCGGTACTTTTCGCATTTGTTGTAGCCACAAAAATGCTGTTCCTTGCTCGAAGAGCCGCTGGCAGCGGGGCTGTCGCAGCGTCCAGGGGACTCTCGGGGCTCCGATCTGCGTCGAGAAGAAGTCTGCTGTCGACCCTCGCCATTCTGGAGCAGAGAGAAGGTCAATTGAACCACGGTTCACTGAGCGCCATTACAGCGGCAAAGAAGCTGGGTGGATCCATCCACGGCTTTGTAGCGGGAAGCAACATCAAGGGTGTTGCTGATGAGGCGGCAAAGGTTGAAGGTGTCGAGAAGGTCATTGCAGTCGACAATGCCGCGTATGACAAGGTAGGCTACCTTTTGAGAAATTCGATAGCTTATGGAGTTCTGCGACTGACAATCTCTTATTTTGCAGGGTCTCCCCGAGAACTTTGCACCGCTGTTGGTTGAGAACATCAAGAAGGGCGGCTACACCCACATCATCGCTGGACACACTGCCTTTGGAAAGAACTTGATGCCCCGCGTTGCCGCCATGCTGGACTCACAGCAAATCTCCGATATCACCTCGATCGAGGGTGAGAACACCTTTGTCCGCCCAATCTACGCCGGCAATGCCATCGCGACGGTAGAGTCTTCCGACGAGATCAAGGTTATAACCATCCGAGGCACGGCTTTCCCCGCGGCTGAGGTTGCCAGCGGCTCAGCTGCAGTGGAGGATGGCGTTGATCCCAAGTCTGAATCTGCCACTGAGTGGGTATCAGAGGATCTCGCCAAGTCAGACAGGCCGGACCTGGCCACCGCCGGGAGGGTTGTCTCTGGCGGCAGAGGCCTCAAGTCCAAGGAGGAGTTCGACAAGGTCATGCTGCCCCTGGCCGACTCCCTTGGTGCTGCCGTTGGCGCCTCCAGAGCCGCTGTTGACAGCGGCTATGCTGACAACAGCTTGCAAGTTGGACAGACTGGCAAGGTTGTTGCACCTCAATTGTATCTGGCTGTTGGCATTTCGGGTGCCATCCAGCACTTGGCTGGCATGAAGGACAGTAAGGTCATTGCCGCCATAAACAAGGATGCCGATGCCCCTATCTTCCAAATCGCAGACGTTGGACTCGTAGGAGATTTGTTCGACAAGGTGCCAGAGCTGACTGAGAAGATCAAGCAGTAATAGCAATGTTTCTATAATTTACAAAGAGGGGTATTTCTACATTTAACTACAGTGCCATCCATATTCTATGACAGAACCTCAAGCATGGCCTTGGTGGATGTGAATTTCTCCCTCTCCTTGCCTGCGGCCCGGCCCTTTTCCTTCTCTACGCCATCAATCCTTTGCCAGTCTTCCCAGCTGGTTCTCTTAGATGCTGAATCGCCAATTTCTGCGCGAACGCCATCCCACCCTGCCGCGGGCTTCTCATTGCCCGCAGATAGGAAATGCAGACCAGACAGCCAATCTTGAATAATGGAGTCGCCCGTCTCAAAGGCATCCTGCATCGTCGAGGCAATGACGCCAGTCGGTCCTCGCTTAACCCAACCGGCACAATAGACACCGGGGGTTACCCCTGACTGCGTCGCTTCAGACGCTTCTTCCTGATCTACTGCAACAACTCTGCCGCGTCCATCGTTCATCACGACGCCTCGGCGGTCATCGAAGGCTACGCCAGCCTCTTTGAACCCGGGCAAGGGGACGGACTTGTAGCCAATGGAACGGAAGACCAAGTTCGAGGGTACCGTGACGGTTTCCCCTGTCAGTCGGGCCTGAGCGCCGGGGTCAAATTTGTGAGACAGTTCCGTTCTCTCGAAGACGGTGCTACCGACATCCGCGGGTGAAGTTTGGCTGGCCAAGAACTCGACGGGATTCAAGCAGAAGTCGAGCGACCATGACTTCTCGACATTGCCTGGACGAGACGCAGAGCCCTTGGCAACTACTTCCATCAAACGTTTTGCTGCTCTGGGAAGCGATTTGATATCGGGGGGTATGAGCGTGCTGTCCGCCGGATGAAAACCAACACTTTGAATCTTCATCAACTCTCTGACCTCCTTGATGGTGAATGCGGCCTAGATGAAAGGGTCAATCCATTTGCTTTGTTTGGTTATGGGTATCTGGGTGGTCTACTCACCTGCATTGGACCTCGCCTTCCCACGACATGAACCCTCTTGACGCGAGACGTTGCAAGCTGAGCAAGGGCCTCTTCTGTGATATCTGTCTTCCGCAACGCATCAATATCCTCGAGGAGCATTCTAGCAACATCCAGGGCTACGTTGCCTTGACCGATAACGACGGCCTCGTCTCCTTTTGTGAGATCCGGTGACAAACCGGCGTACTCAGGGAGCCCGTTATACCAGCCTACAAACTGGCGAGCTGAGTAAACGCCTTGGAGGTTGGATTCTCCAGGGATGCCCAGGGTTCTGTCCTTGGCGGCACCGTATGCGAGTAACACCGCATCATAATTCCGCAATAAGGTGGGAAAGGGCACATTGCAGCTGTCAGGGTGACGGCCTACGTCGCCTATGGATACATTGCCCATGAAGTTAAATTTGGGCGAGGCAGCAACCTCTGTGAATTTGTCCTGGCAATTCTGAGGCAGTGTAAGCAGTGTGCGCTGGTGAAGCGGATAACGGGACGGGGATATCGAACCTTGACTTCGGGATGATCCGGGGCAACGCCGAAGCGGACGAGACCAAAGGGCACCGGCAGCGACTCATACATGTCGACCGTGGTCTCTGGAAGCTGTGACATGACCCGGTAGGCGGAGTAAAAGCCTGCTGGACCGGAGCCGACGACGGCCAGTCGGAACGGGGCGTCTGGTTGCCGAACCTGTCTTGCAGCGTGAGCGGTACTCGACGGGCGCGACCCGGAAGCGCCGGTGCCCACTTCCATCCGGAGACGGCTGCAGGCTGGGCGCAGCCGGGCCCGGCTTCGGGACAGCATCATGGGACCGGTTGGAGGGTAGCCCGGGAGTAGAATTCGGTCTGATTTGATCGTTGACCGACTTAATTTGCTCCAAGCACCAGATGATGTGTCCAAAGAAATGACAAATTGCAACAAACTCGTCAATGAAGAGAGAAAATGCAACAAAAGCACATCCAATGTGAAGTAGCCCAGGTACAAGGGCCCAAGTGAGTCAAGTCAGAGAAAAGGCGTCGGCGTGGATGCTTTCGGATTTAAAACCAGCATCCGCAATCCGGAGCCGGGCCTAGGTAGTCACGGTGCCGATGTGAAGAACTCGGCGAGGAAAGGACTTTTACATGCGTTTTCGGTCCGTGCTTCATAAAGCTATTGCATGCCCCAGGCAGGGCAGGCGATCAATCTCAGAGCACCTCAAAGGCTATTAATGTTGACGAAGAAAAGCATGAAGTATTTGACGTGTTGTTGCAGTGTCTACTCAGACTACCCATACTCTGTTGCAGCTTCTCTTGAATGACAACTATCCATATCCGTCCGTACCTGTACAAGTGCCCTACTGCTTAAGATCGAGGCCTGGTCCAAGCTCTGTACGTCATTTCGACCCTCTCGGAAGTTGGGGTTTGGGGACCAAAGTGGATTTCTATGCTATCCATGATCCATGATACAGATATCCGGAGGTGAGTGATCAATGATCGTCAAAGGTGCGAATAAATAGGCAATTTCCTAGTACAGTTTTCAAGGCGAGGCAGGCTTCAATCAAACATGCCTGGACCTGAGGTGTCAAGGTTAATCGAGCTTGCTGAGGTGCACACAAAGTTCGTAAGACATCCTGCTTTGCTGCAGGTACGAGCAGTCGCCATAGCAACCGTCAGGCGCCCGCTGCAACACTAGACTCAAGATGTACCCAATGTAAACCAACCGATCTAGGAAGGCTGGAAAACAACTGGGCCTTTGATGATGCGGCTTCAACCTTTGTGAGGCTTGGGCAAACACAGGATTTGCCTGTACCTTTGCTCATCTCACCTCGGGTTTGGCCTTTCTGATTCTAGTCCCTGTCTTGTTCTTAACCATCCTTCTTCGCCCTCCACTTCACCACACATTCCCCCCACCCCCCACCTCTTTCATTCACATGTCGTGGTAAGTCAGAGGAAAGCGAGACCTCAGACACCTCACTCCAACCACCGGATACCCTTCAAGTTGGCGGCATTCCAGCCGTCTAACCTCTGTTAAAGTCTTGTCCCGCGCATTCCTCTCCTTCTTTTCTCAGACACAGCAAGGACGAGACCAACGCCGTGTCGCGACCATGGCTCACCAACCGTACCTCTACAATGTCGTCAGCAACAATTCTCGTTTTCCGGAGCCAAAGTTCGATCCAAAAGCAGTGACCCGCGCAAGCTGGGAGCCCCAGCCGCGCAAGCCGAAGCCTGATGGCCCTTTGGTTACCTTCAACCGTCACCCCGAGTAAGTACGCTTGGTCCAGAGCCTACAGCGAAGACTGTCCATATCATCTAGGGAGTAGAAGAGTTAAACTGACTGCCTATTCTGCTGTAGTGCTCACCTGGTCCTCAACCATCGATCCAACAACTATGTCGCCCTAGGCCCGAGAACGAAGAGCTGGATCAAGGCGATGCGCATCGTCCAGTTGTGCTTGAGGGTCCTGGAGTTGATCGGTGCTGCCGGACTGCTCGCCCTGCTCATCCTACTAGACAATATCGAGACTTTGGCCGGCTGGGTCATGCGTATTACGGTTCGTCCACTGCCTGTTCCGGAGCTTGAAGCATCCGAAGCTCACTGATGTTCTTATAGCCTGGTGTAGCCATGGTGCACTGTCTTTACGGCATATACCACCTACAGCGACCCGCCGGAGACCGCAGTCCTGCTTCGTCTACCGCCTACCAGCTTTTCGCCAGTATCTCGGATCTTGGAGTCATGCCCCTTTACGCTTACGGTGCTCTCACTGTCAACAACAGCGGCGGTACATGGAAGACGCGCCTTTCCGACCAAAGCCTAATGGATTATTTCCTCCCATCCGTCTTCTATACCTTCATCGGTGCTGGGGGTTTGCACTTGATCTCTCTCGGCATCTCAATATGGCTTGGTGTCATGTTCCGCAGGATTACCGAAATGCCCCCCGACATGAACCCCTTGGAGGACAACCTCACCTCCCGAGCCAAACACAAGAGAAACCAGTCCAGTGTTGCGACCTCGATGAGCGGAGACAGCGAAAAGAGAATGTCCACACCCCTCGAGGACCGTCGTCGGTCTGGTGCCCCGTATGAGGATGTGTCTCGACCACCTAGCATCCCTTTCCAACGGACCCGCGCCGGCTCAGACGTTTCTAGTTACACTCGCAATTCCTATGTTGATCTTCCCAGCCGCCAGTACCAGGTTCCTCCAGGAAATCCACAGAACCAGACGGCAGGCGTTAGCGAGTACGCTCGTACGTCTGGGCCTCGATCCTCATACCGCGGGTCTTACACCGAGGTACCGCTCCACGAAACCAACATCGCAGGATCCCGAACTTCTCTATCTTCCGCAGTCCCAATCCCCGGAGGTAAATTCACCGAGACATGGTTTGCGACGGACTCGATGATCTCCCGCACTCAGAAGCGAAACCGCGCCATGGACCAAGCCACAACAGCCGCGAACTCGCAGAGGCAGGGACAGAGAAACAGCACGTACGAAGCTGTGTCTCAACGATACAACGTCGCCGACTCCGATTCAGAGCACGACGAGAACAATCTTGCCGGCAGCGACTTTGAGAATGATATCGGCCAAAGCCCTCACCCGAACCCATTGAAGTCCCACCCGACGCCCCCAAAGACCAAGACTCCGTACTACTCGCTCAAGGACACGGCATTGTCGGAAGTAGACCTCAACTCTCGTAGGGTCAGCGGTACCAACGACATTGCCGACCAAGGACCTTCATCGCTCGTCCCTCAAGCTTGGCCGCGCAACCGTGAAAGCTCTATCCAACCCGAGGCTGATTTTTACTCCAAGCCATATGGCGAGCTGAAGTCGGCGACTCCCCCGGTTATGATTGGCGGCAACCGCCAAGTGTCGTCCGGGAACGACTTCAAAGACAACAAGTACTCGTCGGCTTATGGAAGGCGTAACGTAAGTGGCAAGGTTGCTGAGGAGGGTCTCGCAGGGTCGAAGAACATTCAGCACTACGGCGTGGCGCGATGATGAGGGGGTTTCTGAGAGCAGCGAGTGGTGTAATTGTTTGGGGAGTTTGATGAGAACACGGGTTGATTTCACGACGTTCAGTCGAAAAAGACTGGGAGGGATATGAACTGCTTCATTGGATGTAAAGCACTAGTAACGAAGAGAAGGCAACTACGCTGTGATACCAATACAAATAACAAAAGTCACCTTTGACATGTAAACTATTCAATTGCTCCTCTCGCGAATGTTTTTGAAGAAACATTGAACATCGTGAATGATACAGAACCAGTACATCACCAAGGTACCATACCATCAATTCCAACGCTATGCCCGAGCATACTTGGCCCAGTCGACCCGAGGCTCAGTCTCCTTCCACCCCATATCGTCCCAGGCACCAAGCCCGCTCAGATGCCTCATCGTCGGCCGCCCATGCGGACAATTCCACGGCTTATCCAACTCGCCCATGTGACGCACCAGCTTCTCCATCTGCCGTTGCGCCAAAGCCTTGCCAATCATGACGCTGCTGCGACACGCCCTCATGGCGAACATGGACCGCACTTTGGACGGCCGAGGCGCGGAGCTGACCTCGGTGAGGTGGTGGTCGCTGAGCAGGGAGATGAGCTCCTCGAGGTCGGACAATGTAAAGGTCGTCTCGCGGCTGAGGGGTAGCGCGAGCAGCTTACACCTCGCTCCCACGGGTTGATCACCCGAACTGTCGACGCTGACCTTGAAGCCGTTGACGTCCAATGCCGGCACGTTTTCCATGACGATTTCTTCCTCCAGGGCTGTGAGTTCCAGCTGTTTCGGGTGGACCAGTCTCTGAGATTGGACGACCGTTGTCGACTGCAGCCTCTCAAAGTTGTACTTTTCGTCCGACGCGTGTTGGTCTATGATGAATAGCTCGTCGTCCCCGATCGCATCCCCGTCTTGATCCCTGGCCGCATGTCGGACGGCAATGATGAAGCCGAGGTTGAACTGGCCGACAATAGTCATCTTTGCGAAATCCGACTTTGAGATGATCAAGGAAAGAGCTGCTTCCGCATCCTCGGCCTTGAGAGCCTCGATGCCGGAGGAGCTCTTGGACTGTCGGCTTCGCTGGTGGGTGATGCGCCTTAGCTCTGCCTGCCAAGATTCGATGCGAGATTGTAAGTCGGCCGTGTCAATCTTGACATTCTGCCTCTGCTGTAAAGTTGCGTCTTTTCGCCTGGTGCCCCCTTTGAGGGCATTCGACCGAGTCTCTGCGAGGATTGTGGGTGCCGCTGCCTCATCCTTTAGACTCTCGTCGTTCGTTGTGACGGGTGCCGGGGCCTTGTTGCGACGCGGCACGTCTATATCGGGTTTGGTTGTTGGACTTGATTGCTCTTCGGGTCTATCGGAAGCAGACTCGAAGCCATCATCCTGGCCGGCCATGGCTTCATCTGCAGGCAGCTCCTCCGAGCTGCCATCACTCTCCCTGCCCTCACCTGACTCTACATCTGCACCTTCACTGGGGTTTTCTGATAGATCAGTGCTCGCCCTGGCGATACCTTTCTGCCTCGCTGCGTTGCTCGCAGAGAACATCTGCGTCAACCTTGAGCCAAAGGAGGTTGTCGCCGCGGTTGACCTTAATGTTGAGACTGGCTCAAGTCTTGTTCTCTTTGGAGTCGGCTCAACCGAGCTGGTAACCGTGCTGTCTCCAATAGACACTGTAGCAACTTCTAGAGCTGACCGCTTAGGTAGCCGTGGAGTTGATGAAGATGCAAGAGGGTCAACTCTTGGTGTTCTAATAGGTGTCATAGCAGGAATCTGGGCCTGTCTGTTTTCGGCGCCATCGTCAGAAGCCCGTGAGACACTCCCCCGTGAAGCATCTGTTTCCTGGTGTTGATCGTTGTTTGAAAGCCGAGCGTTGAAGTCGAGGACCTGTCGCGGCGTCTTGAACGAAGTGCTCTCGGCAGCCTCCGCGGCCACCTCATCCTCTGATTCAGACGCACCAGAGTGAGGATCAGTGGCCGTAGCCTTCTCACCACTGTCTTCGGCGACAGGCTCTTCGGATTCTATCTCTCTTTCCCGTTGCAAAGCACGGCTTTCGGCTGCTCGTCCAACCCACCGGCTGAGTAAGCTCTGGGACTGTAGCTCTGCTGTTGTGAGCTTTTGTGGCTTTTTCTGACGGGGCTTGCGTGGCGGCTTGGTGCGTGAGTGTGATTGTTCGTCATCATTCTCGGAACTAAGCTCATCGTCGTCATTTGGACTCGTCTGCTTCGTCGGGGCGGCCTCTGCTCCTTTCGAAGGTGCGCCATCACCGTCGGAACCGTCGTTCTCAAGAATGGGAGCCGCTTTCGCCATCTGTGTCATTTGTGTTGACTGCTGTGCGGACGGGATGGAATAGTCTTGGGAATCAAAGAGGGAGGACAATGCCTCCTTCATAGTCTCCAGCATGCGATTCTGGTCATGGAGCATGATTGTGCGCTTATCCGGGCTGACGTTGACATCGTACAGGTGCGTATCGAGCTGAATATCCGCCAATATGAAGGGCGACTGGGAGGAATTATAAGCCCTGTAAACCTCATTGAAGACCTTGGCAAACTGAGGGAGGCCGCATGGTCTGCCATTGACGAAGAACATTTGTCGATCAGGGGTCTGACGGCCCTCTCCGTGTGCAGGGCGACTCACGTAACCCCGGACCTGGACCTTGGTAGAAGTTTTATCGTCTTGAGTAGTAGATTTCAAGCCCGGCTTAGTGGTAGGCTCGAATTGGAGGGAAAGATCGAGTTTCACCAGGACCGTCATCGTCTTGGCGCCGAAGATGTTGACTAGATTCTCTCGCGTAGTAGGGTTGCCCTTTGTAGAGAAGAGGATTATGCGTTTCCCCTTGGTAGGTTGTTGGGAGACAGAAAACTTGACGCCGGTCTGGATACAAGCATACTGGTTCAGCAATGCGATAACCTTGTTCCATTCTCTCTTGACATTGCGTTGGAGCTCGCGGCGGCGTACGGGAAGGTTGTGAAACAGGTTCCCGACGATGACGTTGGTTCCCTTCTGGGCGGCCACCACATGCGTTTCCTTGAGCTTCCCTGATGACTCGAACTCGAGTCTAGTGCCTTTGGGAACATCCTGTGCCATGCAGGTGACAATGCTGAATTGAGACAAGGCACATAACGATGACAAGGCTTCGCCGCGGAAACCAAAGGTCTGGAGGGTTGCCAGATCGGAGTAGGTTGCAAGCTTCGAAGTGTAGTGCTTCAAGGCAATTGTCTCGTAGTTGTCTGCTGAAATACCTTCGCCATTGTCCTGGACCTCTATGGAGTCCAGGCCCTGGTTCTTGAAGCGTACATCTGGGTGCACATGTCAGCCATGGAGTCTCGCCACAAATCAAGTAGGAAAGAATGTTCCCCGGATTCGCATACCTATGCTTGTAGCACCAGCGTCGATGCTGTTTTCTACAAGCTCCTTGACGACGGAGCATAGATCAACAATGACCTGACCAGACTGAATTTGGTGAATCTGCGATGGTGTTAGTACAAGACGTGGATGATGGTTTGCGGGAAGTTCACTGTGCGGCCCTCGATGGGCTTGATTGTGGCCATGATTTCCTCGATCAACTGAGGTATGATTCGTGACCCAATTATCCTTTTTCGTTTTCTTCTGCTTTTTCTCACATGACTCCTTGACAAGGTGTTTGGTCGTCGCTTGGTGTATACGCATCGACACCTTCACATTACATCCATCGGCAGGCGTCGTGAAGTGCTAGGATTCTCTGCCTAGGCAACTTAGGTGGAATGGTAGACGCGTTGACCGTGCTCAGACGCGTAAAGTGGACGCACACTATGGGCACCTCAGTCGGTACCTGACCGTGGTACCTTACCTCAGCAGGTCTTCAGCGCGTGGCAACCCGTCCGAGATATAGCCGTCGGGCTTTTCCCACCTCAGACCTGTCCTTGATGTTCAAGGTAATTGAGGTCTAGTACTGTTCAGATACGCTATTGTACCTAACACTAGATTTTATACAGCGGATGTCCCATTCCTTGATTACCTTAGTTGAGAGATACGGGTAGTCGAACGAAGATTTGTCCGTACCCAGCCATGGCAAGCCAACGAGGTACATGGATGCGGGTATCCGTACGTACTTGCTTGCACTTTGCATGTTGGCAATGTCGGCCTTAATACGGTACACCATGCCCTGGACCCCAAGGACTCCACGTTCGTAGTAGGGTGCCGTGGTTGCGAAACAAATGAAATTAAATCGAAAGGCTTGACTTGACGGAGATGTGCATACTGGAGCGCGGGATGGGGCTATGCATCACCCCGCTAATCTATGCTTTCCTGATTCCCGTAAGCTTCAAGTCCAAGTTTCCCATGCTCCCAGAGCCCACAACCTTTACTGCGCGCTACAAATATGTCCCTGACGCCTTCCCACCCTGACGTGCCTGCCAAGACTTGGCCTTTAATGATATTTTGTTTCTTCGAAATGATGTGTCATCAGGGAATTGTGAATGGCTAGAACCAACTCCCCGGTACGGGTGGGGGGAGGAGAGCACCGGCCAATATCCGCTGCATGCACTTAGGTAGGAGGAAATCTTGAACGTTAAAAGCAGATCCCCATGCGTACGGACAACCAGGTGGACTTGGATGTGCCTCTGATGGGGATAACCTTGTTTTTGGCACATGTCGGTGTTTGCATTCGTGGTGCCTTTTAAGGAATTCTAACAAACATTTTTAGAGATCGTATTCGCCAAAGGCCGACATCTCGGAAGATAGGAACGGGTTACGGGTAGCATTGCACATTTACACTGAAGCGTCATGCAATCGTTCGATTGGCCAGCTCAGTGCACTGCAACGTTGAATATTACCTTACTCCACGTGTAGAGGCAGGCAGGCTATGGCATCGGCCTACATACGGAGTAGATGTGGGTAGGATGAGAATACATTTGTCGATCTTCTTTTTTGTGCCAAGTCCCGTAGCTGTTGCGGGTTAAGAACATGAAGCCTCAACTTCTCAACAGGTCCGAATATATATGTGGGTCCGTTTGACAAAGCTGGACAACAATCATCTTGGATTCGTTACTCGCTGACAACTTCGGTATTAGTATCGATTCGACCGAAGCAGGCGCTAGTGCTTCGATTGAGATTACTGGGATGGAGGTTGTTGGGGAGATTAAGCATCTCGATCTTTGTCATCCTTCGGGGGAGTATTCGCTTCTGGGTACGGATATTGTTAAGCAGCCAGCAACACCGGCAAGGTCGGGAGAATCCAGCAGCATCACGTATCAAGAGGTAGCCAACGGTGACGAAGAATGAGCCAACGCGAGACGTGAATGATGGGCAAGCTCAGAGTTGAGGATGTAGCAGTTAAGTTTATGCGGGGTGCTGCCTTATACATACCGGGAAGGAGGAATTATAACCAACCAACCCGAGCGTCTCGTTTGCATTTGCTGAGAAACAACGTGAAAACGTTTCACGTCACATTCAAGAAACCATGGGAGGTCAGGGATACCTAGCCAGCTCGAGAAATTAGGCCTACGAAGTAACGAAGTAGGGGGCAACGAAGAGAAATACCTTCTCCCAAAGACACTGGTGCGGATGATGGAGGAATATGGCGGAAGGACGGGATAGACGGGAGCCTGGGTGGCTGGAAGTAGAACTTAGAAGGTGAAGCGTGCCGAAGCCCGGGAGACCAACGAGGGTTTCTGATGTGAGCGAGCTATCAAGGCTCAAGGTAAGCCAAGGTGAAGCAGGCTGGCAGGGTAGGCGGGAGTACCTAACCAGTTTTATCTGCTGGCTCGGCGAATCTGGTGGCAGCAATTGACGCTATTGAAAGCACAACATGAGTCGAGCCGGGCGCTTCGGGGATCGAGGACCACGCAGCTTGCCGCGAGAGCCATTTTATGGCTTGTTTCTGTAGCGTTTCTTAGCCTTTGTCACCCATCGCCCCAGTCCCGCCTCCCTCTATCTTTCTGTATACAGTATGGCACATGGATGTTGGAACACAAATCGGTCAACCAAGTGGTAGCAGGTTTCATGAGTGCCAAGTGCCATGTGTCTACCTAGGCTCTACTGCTAGACTCCAAATGTCAGTCCGTGTCTTCTTCAAAGAGCAAGAAGGGGCTCACAAAGGAGCAGAGAAAGGAGGCGACGGGGCTGAGACATTGAAAACCCAATTGCATGTGGATCGTCCAATTCCACGTTGCGCCGGACGGACGAAGCGCGAGATGAGCCAAAGGGGGTGAAAAAGGGTCGAATGCTACATGGAATTTCGCCCATTTGTGTATGTGCTGGGAAGTACCTATGACAAGGCACGTGGGTACCTACACAGTAAAGGCTACGAATACGTAGGCACGGGAAGAACAGCGCTCCACGCTTGGTGAGTGCATCATCAGCTGCAAGACCATAGGGAGTGAGTCTGCAGCAGTCTCACTAACTCCGGCCACCGCACCTTATCTTTCTGTTCCCAAGATTAGCTTGGCTGCATGCTTCACAAGTGACCAAGATACTGCCCGGGTCCCAGTAGGTAATCTTCCAGCCACGGCTGTCATCGATATGTATGTCTAAATAGCATTACTGTAGACTCGTGCATTCGGATGCTTTGCGCATCTCCCACCAAGTTTCTACCTACTAGGTAAGGAGGTTAAATAAGTACTGTATCTCATCTTCAGGTACTTCCATTGTAAATGTACTTCGGCACATGTCCATGTTGTGGGCATCTTATCTCTCCTTCCATTGTCTGATAGGTCAGCAGTGACGGAACGGGAGACGGACGCGGGACTCGACTCGATTCCGTGGGTCGGGACCGCCGTTGTAGCAGCAGCAGCAGCACCCCAGCGGCACGTCAGTGACAGACGCACCGACAGTGGAGGAACCTTCCAAATTCCAGTACCTGTAGGTACCTTTAGCACCCACTAAGGTAGTACCTTCGAGACCCAGACCCGACAACAGCGGTTCGCGCCCAAGGAAAGGCAGGCATGCCGCAGAGGGCACGCACGTTCTTTCCCAGGACCAGTTCTTTCCCGTCGTCTCTTCCTGCTGCCACCACAGCCTCCCGCACGTCTGTCTTCCTCGAGACGTCGCTGTCGTCCATACTCTCGTTTTCCTCCACCTTGCCGCCTTCTCACCTGGCCAGGAAAACACAAAGTCCCTCCACGGCTCGATTGAACGACACGCTTCCTTTCTTGGAAGACTCGATCGAGCCCTCTCCACCCATGAAGAGGCGCTCGTCGGGTTCGACCGACGACAGCGACGAACCTCTTGCCGATCCTCCTGTCATTCAGCAGCCCGCCCGAAGTCGCAATTCTGCACATCTTCCCAAGCAACCCGCTGCCGTTACTGTCAACGCTGGAGCCGCATCTAAACCGTTATACGCACGGAGTAGACGGTCAAACAATCCCAATTGGAAGCTCGAACATGGCCCCAATGCGAATCCGATCCTCGACAATAACCTCATAACAGCCTCGCCATCGTCACCCCTCTCAGCTCCATCCCTGGCCGCGCCATCGCCAGCCTACCGAAACCACACACACCAGCTGCCGAACCACCAACACTACCACCACTCCCAAAGCGTCGCCGACGAATTACAACCTGCCCGGAACGACGACAAGTACTTCGACAGCGATAACGACGACGGCGAAGGCGACGGCGACGGTCTCGACGACGTCATCGTAGACACTCGGCGAGAAGACCAAACCACCATGACCGCAGAGAAGATGCCCGATGTGCGCTTCGCCGGTCGCCGCTCTCGATTCCGTAGCCCTTGGTCCGTTACCATATTCACGCTAGCTGTCACCGTTCTTGGGATTACTCTGCTATGCGCTATTTTGAACTCGTCATGGACTCGCCAGCTCGATGCCAAGGGATGCCGCATGTCGTACATGCGACCTTCCTACATTCGTCTTCGTGACTTCGATACCGAACACACCCGGTTCGCGACCAAATACTCGCTATACCTGTATCGTGAGCAGGGCGTTGACGACGAAAGAAAGGTGCGTCTTGTTTCTCGCGCCGGGGCTATGGCAGATCGCTGACCTTTCACAGCTGAGAGGCGTTCCCGTACTCTTCATCCCAGGTAATGCCGGAAGCTACAAACAAGTTCGACCCATAGCCGCTGAAGCTGCAAATTACTACCATGAGTCTCTTCAACACGATGAGGCTGCTGTCGCGGCCGGCGCCAGGAACCTCGACTTCTTTACCGTCGACTTCAACGAGGACATCACCGCCTTCCACGGCCAGACCATGCTGGACCAGGCCGAGTACTTGAACGAAGCCATCAGGTACATCTTGTCGCTTTACATGGACCCGCGCATGTCAGCTCGGGACCAGGACTTGCCAGATCCAACTTCTGTCTTGGTGCTCGGTCATTCGATGGGTGGCATCGTCGCGCGCACCATGCTCATCATGCCGAACTACCAGTCTAACTCGATCAACACCATTATAACCATGTCTGCACCGCACTCGCGTCCTCCTGTCACCTTTGACGGACAGATTGTCAAGATATACGACGATATCAACGACTACTGGCGTCATGCTTACTCACAGAAATGGGCCAACAACAACCCTTTGTGGCATGTTACTCTTGTCTCAATCGCTGGAGGTGGCTTAGACACTGTCGTTCCGTCCGACTACGCAAGCATCGAGCCGATAATCCCCGAGACGCATGGCTTCACTGTCTTCACCACCGGAATTCCAGGTGTTTGGACTAGTATGGATCACCAGGCCATTCTATGGTGCGACCAATTTCGGAAAGTTGTTTCTCGCGCCATGTACGACGTAGTTGATGTCCACAGGTCTTCACAGACCAAGCCCAGGGCTGAGAGAATGCGCGTTTTCAAGAAGTACTTCCTTACTGGCATGGAGTCTATCGCCGAGCAGACTATGGCAGCCGAGGGGCCAAGCACACTGCTGACACTCGAGGACAATTCAAACGCCATCAAGGCACAAGGCGAACGCCTAGTCCTGCGACAGCTCGGTCACGACCCGAAAATCACAGCTCATCTGCTTCCAGTACCTCCTCAAGGATCTCCGGAAGGAAAGCGCTTCACCCTACTCACCGATAGCGCATTAGACAAGCCAGGAGAACACGGAAAGCTCGAGGTCCTGCTCTGCAGCGTTTTCCCTCTGCAGCCTGGGCAGGCAGCGACGCTGTTTTCTACACACATGGACCTGTCAGGCGACAGCGCAGGGTCTACTAGACTGGCTTGCAAGAGCGCTGCGTCCGACGCCATTTTGCTTCCCCCTTCGACAAGGACGCTCCATCAGCCCTTTGCGTTGGAGAACGAGCCAGTGACCAAGCCATTCTCGTATCTTCAGTTCGATATCGAGGATATTGCGGATCACCAATTCGTGGCCGTCATAGACAAAGCTGTTAAGCCAAGTCAAAACTTTGTTGTGGCCGAATTCAGCGACCATTCACAATCACACAGAAGGCGCAACATCAGCCTACGACGAATCCTCGCGTTTGGGATGACGCTGCGGCTGCCCGCTAACCGTCCCTTGGTTGCCGAGATTAACATTCCCACCATTCAATCTAGTCTACTGGCATACAATTTGGAGATAGGCAACCAGGCTTGCGGCTCATCCTCTGGGCTATTCTCACCTCTTATACGGCAACACTTGGCTCAGCCATACGAGTCCAAGTTTTTCGTCAACGCCAGACATGCCAGCATAAGTTTGCATGGGGTAGCCCCGTTCGTTCCGCCACCTCTTAGACACAAGCTTCAAGACGAACAGGGACTCAGTCTCCAGTTCTGGACCGATCCAACCTGCGAATCCGCCATCCAAGTTACGCTCACAGTTGACGCGTTGGGTAGCTTGGGCAAGCTGTATATGCGTTATCGGACTGTATTTGCGGCCTTCCCATTGCTCGTGGTGGCACTCGTGCTTCGCAAGCAGTTCCGGATCTACGATACCACTGGAGCGTTCATCTC
The DNA here is from genome assembly GCF_030913505.1 of Colletotrichum phormii. Lineage (NCBI taxonomy): Eukaryota > Fungi > Ascomycota > Sordariomycetes > Glomerellales > Glomerellaceae > Colletotrichum > Colletotrichum phormii. The sequence goes on along the minus strand of NW_026851445.1, from coordinate 1,492,269 downwards.
TTTTTCGGAAAGCTTGGATCTCTGCTTACGGCAATCACTACCGCTGATGTTCCTTTCCTTGACATTCCTCTCCTTGTCAATGACCGGATCGTGGTCATCCGGCCCCGGCGTATTCTGGCACTGGCGCAACACGACTTCAGCAGAAGCCGACTTCCACAGCAACGACCTGCTTACAGGCACCCAGGACCCCTTCTTCTGGTTCCTCATCCCCCTGATCGGAGTCGTCTGTGTAGGAGTGTGCGCGTGCCTTCACTTTGTCACCCTGGCATTGACGCAGGTTCTCGGTATTCTCTACGCCTGGATAGCTCTTCGACCATTCGCAGCCGGGCGAGATGAGCGCCGAAGGCCGCAGCTGCCCATCTTCGTTGCGTCCTCGCCTCGACGTCGCATGATAACAACTGCCGTTCTGCTATTCCTGGTATCCACGTTCATACCCTATCAATTTGCGTACTTGGTAGCGTGTCTCGTCCAGCTCTTCACCGTCATTCGCGCTCATCGAATTGCCTCGGAGGTCAAGTCTGGACTTACCCAAGATTTCTACCACTACGCCCACTCCATTCTGCTTCTCATGCTCTGGGTCCTACCTATCAACCTGCCCATTCTGGCGGTGTGGATCCGTAACCTTGCCGTCCACTGGCTTACGCCCTTTTCTTCGCACCACAACGTGCTATCAATTATGCCGTTCATATTACTCGTGGAGAACTTGACCACGGGTAGGATGGTTCCCAGAGTCACGGGCAGGATGAGATATCTCACGAGTGTACTGCTCTTTGGCACGGCCATCTACGCTGCCGTTTATGGTGTTTCTTACGCCTACATGCTGCATTATCTCGTCAACTTGATAGCTGCCTGGCTGGTTGTTATTCATTCGACTACGGACAACTGGCCGCTCGCTGGGTTCAGTTCAATATTTGACGGTCATCAAGAAGACCGCAAACGTGGCAAAACTCCATGAGGACGAGACTGGGACTCGACTTTTTCCACTCGGTGGAATATTACTGTTCGCGTCAGCTCTGTTAAGAACTCGGTCTGCGGTAACAGTAACAACCACCCGCTCTAATCGCTCCGCGCTGTATATACTGCAGTCTAAGTTAGCTCGTCGGCGAACGACGTTTAACTCATACGAGAGTCTTCTTTTTTCTTCGTAATAGATGGTCTCGGATATTCCCATCTAGAGCTTGACAGACACTGTCTCGGTAGTACGCTGATACCAGTCTACTGTGACAACGGTGTCGCTACAATATTCCGTGTTCTCATCACTGTTTGTCCATCTGCATCTTGCATCGGCTGGGAGTTTAGTACGATTCACACGTTTTTTTTTTTTTTTTTTTTTTGGTTAGAGGAGTCTGGACGAACACATTTAATTCCAAAGGACCGGACTATGAGGTGTCGGAGGTATCCCTGGCTTTTTTCTTCCTCTACCCATTCTCAGCCCGGGGATCATTGCATTGCAACAAGCGTCCGCCGGAAGGGCGATTCTGTGAGGTGGAACAACAAGTCCCTGAATTAGGGGACGGGGTGGTGCTCCGCTTCAAACGATATTGTATAATGTCACGACGCGGGTTTTAAGGTTTTGTGTTGAGACCCCAGTGTCTCGTTTTTAATACGTTGGCGGATGGAAGTTCTCAAGAGTTTCTCGTGTAGAGAGGTAGTGCCCATTCAGGAGCTTCCCTTCAGTCAGAAGGGAGTGCGAATGAGGCGCTTGTCGCAAGAGACGACCGTGGTGTAGCGCCGCTAGCAATGATGAAAGCTCTCAACAATCGATTCGGAACTTGACCGATCCTATACTTATTTGGTCCCGTGACTGAGGCTCTGCATACAGTAGGGATGAAAGACGAATTACGATTTCCCATTGATTTCCGCTGTGGTAGTGAGTGTCGATGCTCGTGAACCCAAAATATAGCTACCCAAAACGCCATTCCTCTATGAGTTATCTACGGCCGTTGAAGTGAAATCTATGTTGAAGACATGACAGCTAGCCGTGTTCGCAGAGACGACTTTATGTCAAGTACTAAGAGGGAAGGATTTGCCTCTCTCCTCACCCCACCTACACTTTTGTATTCCCCCTGAGTAAAACCTCTCAGTCATCCTGCTCCGCCTTCATCTTCTCCTCTTTTGCCCACTTCACTCGCTGGTGACGGATAACCCACAGGGTGAGCACCAGCCCGATTGAGCATGCGCCCAGTGTCATGAGATACGCTGCACGATAACAGTTCAGCCCGTCGTGGCAGACGCGCTCGCCATCCGGGCCCACGACGCTATGCCTGTCGTAGATTTTGCCGTAGAAAATGTTGAATACGTTACCGGAGACGACGGGCGAGAGCGTCATCAGCCCCCAATTCTGGCTTAGGCCGTGAATGCCAAACGTTTCGGCCACGATGGAAGGGAAGACCCCGAAAAGGAAACCGTACGCGATACCAGACAGGCCAGAGACCAATCCGAGCAGGTGAGGGTTCGTGACGTGCAGAGCCATGAGCTGTGCCACGAAGAACACGGCACTGGATGCCACGAGGCACCACACACGACTGCCGTGGAGGACCTTTACGATGAAATCGGAGCCGACGCCTTTTGTAGTCCGAGTTAGCTTGGATCTTTGGATGAGTGATAATCCCGGATCATCATACCGCTGAGAAGTCTGCCTGCGAAGCTGCCAATCGACAGAATGGACACGTGCATCTGCTGCTTCGTGATGAGGTAGGCCTCATCTACAGACTCGTCATAATGGCGCCAAAGGGCCTTTACATCATTTCCAATGTTGCTAGCGACTTGTCAGCATCAAGTATTAACGTAGATTAGCGAAAAGCTGAAACTCACTTGATTGTCATCAAACCGATACCGGTAAGAATGCCCATGATGAGAAAGAATTGCCAAAAGTCGATTTCACGCAAAAGAGCCCAACCACGAATATCTACTCGATGAGAACGATCCAGATCAACACTACTCTGCACAAAGACATCACCGGGCATAGAAGAGGAGCTCGACACCAGCGAGGACGTCTCGTCGGGCTCATAATCATCGGCTTCGACGGCTTCGATTTGCGCCTCATCAGCCTCGCGAGACGGCGCGGACGATTCGTACTCGGGATGAACCGGCTCGTGGTCGGCGGTGGAGTTGATTGTGGTAGTGGTATTGTTATGTTTGGGCGACGTACCAGGTTCAACCGGAGCGCCGCGGTGCCCATAGCCCGGTCGGTTGGGCTTGGCCTCTTCCGAAGAAGTACGTCGAAGCTGCTGCGAACCGGAAAGACCGTCGCTTGCTGGCAGGCTGTGATAGGTGGCATGAGGATAGACGCGCAGGAAGAAGAAACCGAAGAAGGTTAAGCCGCAGGTCCCGATGGACAGCAAGGCCAGGAAAGCGCTGGTGTTTCCGGGGAAGAAGAGACTCCCAAACGTCGAAAAGAAGAAGGCACTCAGACCAAAAGCAGCCAGGGGAAAAGCGGTGGCAGTTCCTCGATGATGAGGCCAATTGAGGGCAGATGTCTTGACAGACGCTGCGAAAGCTAAACACCCGCCGAGACCAGACATATATGAAAAGAAGCAGAGAAGCGGCACGGGGCCAGCCGCGCGGTCGTAGGCGATATGGAAAGGGAAGTATCCGAGGGCGAGCAGGACGGAGCCAATGATGACGGCGGAGCGAGGTCCTTTGTGATCGACGAGCATGCCGACGGGAACGCCCAGTGAGTACATTCCCAGGTTGGCGGACAGGCCAATGACGTTCGTTTCGGTCGATGAGAGCTTCAATCGCTCAGCAAATTGAGGCGACCATGCCGAGTAAACGTACTGTATAGCAGAGACATGTCAGCTCATGATTCACATTGGGAGTGACCGTAGGTCTGGTAGGAATATCGTTCGATCGCGCCAACTCACGTTGGTTCCGCATGCTAGAGAAATGACCGTGGCTGCGACGCTGGCAACCAGCCGCGCGCGGTGCAGCTCTTTCTCCCGTGGACCTGACATTGTTTGTGCAGACTGGGCGACGATGAAATTGTTGGTCTCAAGGTATCATGCTTCGGCCGGTTGGCGGCAGAGGGAAGATTGCTCGTCAGCGAGGAACGGCAGCGATAATCGGCACCGATGACGGCGAAGAGTCGGGAAGAGGGGTGCGGTTTGCGACGGTTGGGGTTAATGTAGGCGTTTTGGTGTTTTAGTGTACTATCGGAGGAGCAGTGTTCATAACGATATTGACGAAGCCAGTAACATGCGACATGAAGACTTGGTCGTTGTCTGAGGACTAGAGGAGTCGGGATTGTAGGCAGGAGAGAGAAGGAAAGATAGAGGTTGTCGAGGGCGGCGGGAAGCTTCGTTGAGTCGGAAAACGAAACGGGTACGATGCCGGATCGGATCCCTTATCTACGGGCAGGAATCACGAATCCATTCTTTTGGGGCCGCGCATGCACTCCGACTGGGAAGGTAACGGGAAATAAGGTAGGGATTTGGAGCCCTGGGGGATCCCCCTGAATGCTAAGCTGCGATACCGTAAGATGCCGTAAGTGCCCTGCCGAAAAGACCAACGCACTACGTAACGAGTACCAATGACGCTGGGCGTATTACATATTGGCTACGTAAAGGGTCTCGTACCCGGTACTTCTGTCCTCCTCGGCATCTTGGCTTGCCGCTGGAGTGCGCTGCGTTTCTGTTTCCTAACTTCCTTTCAGGCGCGGCAGGGGAAGGGTGGTGGCGCGTGCATGTGTCAACTGCACGCCTGGAATATGGAAACCCATGCGCCGCCGCCCTTCATCATGCCTGCTCACTTGAACCAGCAGCATATCGAGTCGAATATGTATGTGCCTGGTCAGTCGGGCTGAATGTCTCGGCGGGGGTTGTGTCAATGTCGCCAATCTCGTGCAAGTCAGCCGAACATAGTCGGCTGTTCTCCCTCAGCGCTGGAATGGTTCGCGCGACACATGGGAAACGCTCAGTCACTTGATCTCGTTGTAAGACATCATAGACGCTACGCTAGTAGAGAATTCGGTTCCCGTGAGTATAACCGCGCCTTGCACCAATCTGAGAGCAGAAATAGTTAGGTCACTGCAGGTAAACCCACGAGGTCGGGTTCGAACCCAGCAAGTGAATGAGGAGTCTGGTTGCCATTCTGACTGCCGAAGTTCTCCAAGTCATGTAGACAAGTACTTCACTCAGGTTCTTAATGCGCACGAGTGGAACGAGATAGATGTCCGGATTGTGCAATGCTGACTTGCACCATATATAACGAATCAGACTTCAAGGGCGGATTCGACTGATAGAGGATATCGCACGCAATGTAGCACGACCACGTCGAAAGTAGCAACCCCGCTCTCTTTACGACAGGCCATCTGCAGTATCACGACATTTTGTTGTTTCTCTCTGGGAGTCTCTTCCCCGTTGTTGACCACCGTGATAACGTCGATTTAAGAGGTAAAGCGCTCAAGTTTGAAAGGTATCCGGATTAATTCCAAAACCTATGCAATGCATGCATGCTGATTAAGATGAGGTAAGGTAGTTGTTGGTTGGAGCTAATCATTGCATCGGACCATGGGCTGGCTGGATTCTACCGAGAAGCTCGCGTGTGAAGCTGCTTGAACATTGAGTCATAGGGTAGGGCGAACCGGCGGCTTCTTGATTATTCGCTTTGGGATCGTCGTGATAAGACAACTGAGGTTGAGCAGGAAAGGCAGGTGTAAGTAGCTTCACTCGGCGCCAGGTGGGCGAAAGATGTCGGGAATCGGTGCAGAATTGCCGATGGTGGATGGCCGATTTCGGCGGAGAGCTCTAGAATCCGGGGTCCGGATCCGGGTAGGGAGCCACAGTAGGTAGCGACTACGTAATCTCACGTGCGCCCCAGCCTCCAACAGATTGATCCACTCTTTGTGGCTCGTTCCGGTCTTCAGGCTACCTCTCTAACCGCACCTGATCCATACTGCGCGGCGCCGACGTAAGGCATCCTCCGAAAGACATCACCGACGCGACACTTCCATCTTTCCAGCGCGACTCTCGCCGAACCGACTTTTACACCTTTTCGATCGATCGCATATACCGTGGGAAACCGGCGCCATGGGTGCTTTGCTTTCGTTGCCGCTGATGGCGGTGCCGAGCATGGGCACGGTACGACGAGTCCCCTCCGATTCCCTGCTCTTCGGCTCGTAGAGCCCATCTTCACTTCACCAGCTAATACCTTACAGCTCATCGGCTTCGCTGCCAGTTGCTGCGGTGCGGCAACTTGCTCTGCAGTCTGCAGCGCCTGTGGGAAGTGCGGCAACAGGTAGGTCTTCCCCATTCCGTGAACACACCACTCTCGGTACTGACTCCGTTGTAGTGTCGCCACTCGTATCGGCTACGCAGTCATGCTCCTCGTCAACTCGATCCTGTCCTGGATCATGCTCACTCCGTGGGCTATCAAAAAACTCGAACACCTTATGCTCGACTATGTTAAGATCGACTGTCCCAATGGTCAATGCTACGGGTGGATGGCCGTTCACCGCTTCAACTTCGCTCTCGGTCTCTTCCATCTCATACTCGCCGGCCTTCTCTTCGGCGTTACGTCTTCCAAAAACCCTCGCGCCGCTATCCAAAATGGCTACTGGGGGCCCAAAGTCATTGTGTGGCTCGCCTTCATCGTCCTCTCCTTCCTGATCCCCGACGAGTTCTTCCAGTTCTACGGCGCCTACATTGCCCGCTTTGGCGGCATGTTGTTCCTAATTCTCGGTCTCATCCTGCTTGTTGATCTCGCCCATAACTGGGCCGAGTATTGTCTCGAGCAGATTGAAGAAACTGACTCCAAGGTTTGGCGGACAGTTCTCATCGGCTCTACGCTGGGCATGTACCTTGCCTCGCTCGCCATGACCATCGTCCAATACATCTTCTTTGCCGGGTCCGGTTGCTCCATGAACCAAGCAGCCATTACGGTCAACCTGCTGCTGTGGATAGGGATTTCTTTCATCTCGGTCCATCCCACGATTCAGGAATATAACCCCAAGGCTGGTCTTGCACAGGGCGCCATGGTCGCCGCGTACTGCACCTATCTCACCATGTCCGCTGTTTCAATGGAGCCCGATGACAAGCTATGCAACCCCTTGATTCGCGCTCAAGGTACTCGCACAACGTCTGTCGTCATTGGCGCCGTCGTCACCATGCTTACCGTTGCGTACACCACTACTAGAGCGGCGACTCAGAGCCTTGGACTTGGTTCTTCCGGCGGCATCCGTCTCCCAGAGGAAGACGAGCACGATCTCGTCACTCACCAACCCAGCGCTCAGAAGCAAATGCGGGCGGAGGCATTACGTCGTGCCGTTGAAGAGGGCAGCTTGCCGGCGGACGCTCTCTTGTCTGACGACGAGAGCGAGGCTGGTGGCAGTCGTGCCCACGGTGACGATGAGCGTTCTCAGACGCAGTACAGCTACACTGTCTTCCACATCATCTTCTTCTTGGCGACGGCGTGGATTGCGACACTATTGACCCAGAGCTACGACGACCAGAATGCCGATGGCAACTTCGCTCCTGTCGGTCGGTCGTACTGGGCCAGTTGGGTGAAGATTGTGAGTGCTTGGGTCTGCTACGCCATGTATGCTTGGACGCTGGTGGCACCAGTTGTCCTCCCAGACCGCTTCGACTTTTCTTAAATATCTGTATAAATAGCATCGCGTCGTTTCTTAGTCACGTCAGAGCGGAACGTTTTGGGGAGCATAGTCAAGGAGGCAATAGTGATTCGTTAGTTGAATGGCATTGGGCTAACTCCCTTAACTTGTACATGCTCCGATCGTGTAATGATGATCTACTCATAGCGCTGTGGACATATTTTACGGAGTGAGAGCCCATGATGCTTCGGATGTTTGATTGGACGCATTCACTGTCAAAACTTGCGAATCATAGAAGGTGCAGCAAAGGAACGAGCCTGTTCTCATGTAGATAGGTCGACACACAGAATAGTCGAATTCTCTAAGCCATTCACACTTTTCGTTGCCCCCCAATGTTTTTTTGATTTTCCAACGCATATCGAGCGTACCGAGCCCAAACGCCGTTGTTTTTCGAAAGCGGATTTTCTTCCACTCACTCACTACGCGTGCGGCTTGACTCCCCTAAGACCCAATCACCTCAGGCCTGGGTAAGTCAAATTCCCGCCTCCACGGAAAACTCCCTTAAGCCTGCTGGACAGCTTCAGTCGCGTGGAACCCGTCCAAGGTCACGTTGACCGCGCCGGCCTGAACAAGCTACAAGAAAAAGTCAGTATTGGTGCTCAAAGAGTGACATAGTTGACGGCACTTACAGCTCGCGAAAGGTCTTCAATCAGGTCCGTAGCGTCCTCGATGCCCACGCACAAGCGGATGAGGTCTTCCGGCATCTGCCTCTCCTTCCGGGTCTTGGCGTCAATGCTGGCGTGGCTCATCTGGCAGGGCATGCTAATCAGACTGTTGACACAGCCGAAGCTAACGCTGATACTATACAGCTTAGCGGCTTCGACAATCCTCTCCGAAAGCGCCGCGTCGCCCGTCTCAAATGACAAAACGGCACCTGCACCTCGTGCCATGGACCAGTGCAGGTCGTACTGGGGGTGCGACTTAAGTCCCGGGTATCGGACCTTGAATCCATGGGACTCGAGGAACTCGGCAATCTGCTGGGCGTTGGCTTGCTGCTTCTCCATGCGGATTGCGAGGGTCTTGATGCCTCTCATAAGCAAGAAGGAGTCATTCGGCGAAAGACCGCACCCGGTGGAGTTGATGGTGAAATACAGCTTGTTGCCGATCTCGGAATCGTTAACACCAATCACACCGGCCATGATATCATGGTGTCCGGACAGGTACTTTGTTCCAGACTCGTAGACAATGTCTGCACCAATGTCCAGGGGGTTCAGGAGCATGGGCGAGAGCATGGTGTTATCCACAACAACCAAGGCCTTGTCGTTGGCCTCGTGAACAAGCTTGGCAATGGAGGGAATGTCGACGACCTTGATAAGAGGGTTCGTCGGCGTCTCCAGCAGGACCATGGCCGTCTTTTCAGAGATGACGGGGCTGATGTTCTCCACATTGGTAGTGTCGACATGGTGAACGACAATGCCCTGGTTGGATGCCAAGTACGTGAGAAGGCGGTTGGTGCCTCCGTACAAGTCATCACCGGTGATCACCTCGTCGCCGGGGCGCAACAACCGGGAGATAACATCCAGTGCACCCATGCCGGAGCCGACGGCCAAAGCCCTCGTGGCATTCATGATCTTGGCCAGGTGGCGCTCAAGATGAGTGCGAGTCGGGTTGCCGGACCTGGTGTAGTCGTACTCGCCGCCGCCATTGGCACTGGTCTGCTTGAAGGTGGCGGACTGGTAGATGGGGATGCTGGATGCGCCATACTGGTCGTTGCTATCAGTGTAGACCAGCTCAGTGGCGAGAGCATAGCGGCGACGACCGTTGCGAGGACTGGACGGCGCGGGAGAAGGAGGGAGATCGTGTCCGTCAAGGTCAACCCGCTTGAGGGGGTCGCTGGACTTGGATGCCGCTCCGTTGTTAGGCGGTGTAGACATGGTGAGACAAAGCGTAGGTAGTAATGGCGGGGTAGCACTAGTATCAAGGAGCTGCCGGCTTATCTGACTGACAGCGGCAATTGAACGATTTTTCTTCGATTGAGCGATTCGTCGAATAGATCTTGGCCAGACAATGCCTGTACTCCGTCGTACTTGATGTTCGAAAGGGACGAGAGGACGAAGGACGGATAGGAAGGTCCGGGAGGCGTTCGGGATCGAGTACAGTACTACCGCTGGTCTCTTTTAAGAGCCAGACTTGTCGCCGCGGACAGAACTGAATTGCTCAGCAAGTCAATTGTCCAAACGCAGCACCGGCGTACTCGATTGAAAAGCAGAGGTAGGTTGGCGAGAAGGTTGAGAGAGCTGATAGGCACTTGTAGGTGTGTACAGGAGAAGTTTTACAGGGACATTGAGTAAGGGCCGACGACGGGCTTTTGGGGAGAACGGAGCGTGTGACTCCAACAGCACTGGACAACCAAAGGTGTGGGCCCTTGCTGATGACGTGATTTGTCGGTGTGCACAGCGTGCCCCGAAAGTCGGCGATGGCGGGGCGGCATGAACCCTGGAAACGGCGGGGGCGACACGGTAGTGGTCCGAGTGGAATGTTGGCCGGGGAAAAAAGCGCAGCGTTGGATTGGCACGCTGGCCCTGGCGTGCCTGGATGGTAACAAATCAACGTTGGCGCATTATGCCTGACACATCTGACTGCCGTCTGTACCTGAGCCTGCTCTGGTGCGGTGTGCCTATGTGCCTGGCCTAGTTTTCGCCTTAGAGCTATGAAGTCTTCTCAACAATACTGAGGCAATAGGCGGTTCAAATGAAAAGTCGTGGCAGCTGTTCATGCATGTACAAAGGAGGGGGCCTTTAGTGCTGCTAAGGCAGGTTGCTAGCGCGTGGAAACATTGCAAGTTATGTCGTGTAAAGTCATGGTATTTCGATTTCCGTTTCCTCCTTGTATCGGTACATTTACTTGTACAAAAGGTCTTATTCTAGCATGAAATGCGAAGATTGCCCACTGCAGGCAATCAAGCTGTATGGATGTTTCCGACGTAGCGGGTAGAAGAACACTGCCCTTTCAGAGCAGACTTCCGTTAGGTCTATCATTCCCTTCATAACAGACCAACTGCATGACCAAATCAACCCAGTTCTTCGACAATGTCTTCGTACTCGTCTACTGATGACCTCGAAGTTTTGGAGTGTTTTGCGTGGTTCTCCATGAGGATTTGACCTCCACCCTTGCGGCCAAAGAAATCCTCTGTCCGAATACCTCTGAAGTTCTCTGGTGTGATGCTGGACATGGAGTTGCCACCCGCCCGATGCTCTCGCATATATTCACGGACCGGTGCCATAGCAGCATCACGGCAGGCTTCTTTGATGTCACTGCCCGACATACCAGCTGTGACTTTGGTAATGTACTCCACACTAAACTCCGGGTCTGTCTTTGTGTCCTTCAGAATGAGCTGCAGAATCCGTTGTCTCTGCTCCTTGCCAGGAAGAGAAACAGGGAACTTCTTGGGCATGCGCCTGAGGATAGCCTCATCGATGTCATGTATTCTGTTTGTGGCACCGAGAACAACAATCCTCGCTGGCATGCCTGAAGAATTTGACGACGTCAATCCATCCCACAGGGTCATGAACCTGACTCGTCAGCAACTGCACATGATAAGATCTTCTGTTGGATAACTTACTCGGCCTTGACCATTCCGCTGGCCTCGTGCTCGCCGCTCCTTCTTGTGCCCAAGACCGCATCGATCTCATCAATGAAGATGATGGCGGGCTGCATCTTACGAGCCAACGAGAATACGGCTCGGACTAGTTTGTTGGAGTCGCCGTACCACTTTTCCGTCACTGTCGAAATATGGAGGTTGATGAAGGAAGCACCACTCTCATGAGCGACTGCCTTGGCCAGCATAGTTTTACCGCATCCTGGAGGTCCATAGAGTAGCACACCAGAGGGCGCGGATAGTAGGGGTGCCGCATGAGAATACAAATGCGGCATAGTCAACGGGTAGATGACAGATTCCTTGAGTTCATCAATAATATCCTCCAAGCCACCGATGTCTATTATACACCATTAGCAAGATTCCCGGTGCTACCTTATCATATCCGTAGGGCACTTACCAGCAAAGCCGATTGGAATATCCTCCGGAGCCACCATTTCGAGCGCAATGGTATTCTCATATTCATTCAACACCAACTCTTCCGGCTTTGGCCCGCGACGAGAAACGCTGCTGTCATCCGATGGATCTTCGCCAGGTTTGCTCGCGTTCTTGCCTTTGCGCAAGCGCTCTAGATGAGCCTTGGCCTGTAGCCGTGCTTGCTCATGTTTCTCTCGATCGGGGTCGGCGAGGGTATTCGTGAGGGAAGAAAGAAAGTTTCTTGCGAGGTAAACGCCGGTTGCCATCTGGAGAGCGCGGTTAGCATTCATAGCCAAACATGTGCTTTTCATTATCCTGTCTACTCACCATACCAGCCACCAACAGCAGGTCGAGGGCAAAATCGCCCAATCCCTTCTTTCGGTCACCCATGCCGAGGAGCTTTCCGACGGAACCCAGCCAACGGTCGAGGTCGCCCGTCATCAGTGTTGGCGTTGCGGCAGAGGGCCGACACGGTAAGATTGAAACGGCCTAAATCGGGTGTTCTCGGTTGTTTGCTGTCATGTGTCGGCGTGGGTTTTATGGCAAGTGTCGTCTACCTGGGCGCAGGAAAGAATCCTCTCAACGTCGCGTTGGAGAGATAAGTCGTCTGGTGGTTCGGCAGGGGCGTGTCCAAGTAGCGGGATGGAGTATTATAGCCGGCAACGAGATAGACGTGTCCAACGCCCCAGAGAATTGAGTCGAGCCGACAACGCCACCCGCGGTTCACAAGGGTAGCCAGTAAATTCGCAAGCCGTAATGTGGTGTCGGCAGGAGAGTGCACCGCCACATGCGAGGCAGCACTGGCCAGTTGCGGCTAAGGTAGGTGTACCATGGTACCTAACGTTGATAAGACGATAAGGTATGTACCGGGATAAGCATGTCCTTCTAGGCGCCTTGAGTGCCGCGGCCCGCCTAAGCCTAGGGGGCACCGAAGGTAAGGTACCCCAAGTAAGGTAAGCCATGGGGTCGCTGTCGCACCGCGGGTTTGTTTACTTTTTCATCGCAAGTTGCCTTTCCACACTCGCCTGCCCCTCAGCTCCAACCTTGGTATTTCAACGCTTCCGTTACGACCAACGCACCTGTCTAACCCCAATTACCTCAGTCTAGGTGCATAATAAAGAGTATTCCATCTTCTGGGTATACGTGCACTTCCCCCGCGCCGATAATACACGAACCACTCCCGCGCGATACCAATCGTTTCTCCCCAGCGCGTTGACAACATTTGCGCTATACACCCCGCCAATTCGCAGCAGCATCCAATCCATTTTGTTGTGTGAATATCGGGCGCTACACGTTCATCCGAATCGGACAGGGATTCACATTCTGGCGTTCTTCCGTTCCCGGCGCCAAGATCACCAACTCAAAATCAACCAAGATGTCGCCGGCGAAGAAGGCCAGGGGCAGACCGCCAGCTGCCAACAAAGTCACGAAGCCTGCCCAGAAGGCTACAAAGGGTCGCGCGACTGGAAAACTTGCAGCGGCAATCAGCAAAGCAGGAGAAGAGGCTATCAACGACACGTCGAGCAAGGCTAGCGGCAAGGTTTCGAAGAGAGGCCGCAAGGCTGCCGAGAAGATCGAGATTCAGGAGGAGGACGTCGAGGACGAGGACGAGGACGACGATGCGGCGGATGTCGACAGTATGGCCGAATCAGAAGATGACATTGCTCCGGCGGTGACGGCGACCACAGCGAAGACCCGAGGGCGACCGAAGGCAGCAGCTACGACCGCGACGACTACAGAAACATCGAAAGAGGTGCCGAGTTCTACTACGAAGGGTGCCGCAAAGCCGACTAAGCGAGGTCGTCGTGCAGGAGCAAAACCGGCTCGGGATGATGAATCTGAAATTCCAGAGACGCAGGCTCAAGACGATATGGACGTCGACACGGAAGGCGATGACAAATTCGACGAGCTACCGGTACCGAAGCCGTCAACGCATCGCGGTAATCGTGCGAGTGGTAATCCGGATTTGGACGCTAGTGATGTGCAACTTCGGAGGCGCTTGGGCGACACGATTAGAAAGTACGATAACCTTGAAGCGAAATACCGTGATCTTCGGGACATCGGGGTCAAGGCGGCAGAACGGAACTTTGATAATCTCAAAAAGGAGAGTGAAGAAAGAGCAAAAAGTGAGTGGCGAGAACCAAGCATGAGTGTAGCGAAATGCTAATAGGATCAAGCTGCAAACGAACTCATTGCACATCTCAAGGCCGACCTTGCAGAGCAACGTAGCTTGGCCAAAGAGGGGCAACAACGCAAAAAGCAACTCGAAGAAATGGAGGCAAAGGTGTCAGCTCTGACGACTTCTCTAACCGAGGCAAAGCAAGAAATCAAGACTTTGTCGACGCGGTTGGCTGCGAGCAGGTCTGCCGAAGCTGCAGCCAGTGCCAAGGTCATACCTGGAAGCGCTGTCAAGGGCTCAAGCGCAGCTGCCAGGGCCATCGCCAGCTCGGATGTTGTACAAACGGGACAGCTGAAAGAGGACCTTTATGGCGATTTGACCGGCTTGATTGTCAGAGTTACCAAGCGTGACTCGGCAGGCCAGGTGTTTGATTGCATACAAACGGGGAGAAACGGGAGTAAGTCATCATGTTTACCAGTGGTTTTCTCGTCATACTAATCTTTGTAGCACTTCATTTTAAACTTGAAGTTGAGAACGAAAGCTCCGGCGAAAACTACGAGGAGGCTCATTTCACCTACAAGCCGCAATTGGACTCTAACAGAGATCGCGAACTCATCGACATGCTGCCCGACTTCCTTGTTGAAGAAATCGAGTTCCCTCGGCCACATGCGGCAAAGTTTTACGCGCGGGTCATCAAGTCTTTGACGGAGCGGCTGGACTGAGGAGACTGTTGCCAGGGCTGTTCTGGTTGCAGCCAGAATTTGGATGAAGCGGGCGGGAAACATTTGAAGTTGTTCGATATGATACCCCTTGGAGATTGTGTTTGTTTCTCGCGCGTGGTTTGGGAACGCGGGAATGCCGCCCAAGGCTGTTGACGAACGCATTGCGGACGAGGAGGAACAGCTCTCTGAATGGTGTCGGAGTCAGCTTGTCTATAGCCGACCTTGTCAGTCGTCTACAGACATATCACCAGGAAAGCTAAGAGCCGTTTGCTCTGTCTAGCACAATGCTTGTTACTATCCCGTACCCAAAGAGGTTCTCAAGAAAGGCGGATTTAGTGCCAGGTGATGTGAATCAACTTTGGACCACGTGCCTTAGGAGTGAACACCCTGATGTCCCAGCAGCAGGCACCTTAATGATCGTGTAACATGATCCGCTTTTAGCACTATGAACAGTTGCCTTGCAAATGTACTATTCGATAGGCGGGGTGGCTTAGGAGGCTTCTTTCATTCCATTCAATTTTACTAGAAGTCTACATCAACATTGGTGTAGACACGTTGGCAAGATCAGGTGTTTCCAGTCTGTAAGGCTAGGCAAGCTGTCTGGCTGTCTAGGGAGTCGTGGACGTTGCCTCTGGGGTAAGATTAAGAACCTCCAAGTGTTGTATCCAGGATGGAAGCTGTAGAAGCCCCGCTACATGCAAACAGCCGCTCCCGCTCCGCCGCGTGGGGCTACCGATGTCAATGTGGGTCTGCCATCCCTACACGTCGTCAGTTCGGGGGTGGGAGACGTGTCGCGAAAGCCAATAATTTCCGCGTCGATGCAACAAGCGGGACGACTCTCGACCCTGGACTGGAAATCGATTGCATTGAGCTAGAGGGGATGGCTGTGCTCCCAATTTCCATGAGTAAAAATCCAGCGCTGCACATCAACATCATTGTATTATTCTCTTATATTCTCTTGTTATAGGAGCAATGCGCGAGCCGTGAGATGACTGCGCTTCCACTCTCTTACGTAGAGCTCTCGAATATCTGCCCTTCATTCTTTTGATCCCGTCATCCACCAGGCCAATCGACACGGGCGCTGAGCAAGTGGATTTACTCGCCCATTACCCACTCTGGGCGTGTCATACCCCAGATCATCGTTGATTTAGCTACTCCCGCTCCTTTAAGCGCACAGGAGAAGACAGACATCACAAGAGACACAGCACAGCAAAGAAGAGACGTCTCTCCCCGACCCCTTTGTCTGTGATGGCAGTCTCCTCGCGCGCCGGCTTTCTAGCCATCGCTGTCATTTTCCACCTTGCCTATATTTACTCGATTTTTGACATTTACTTTGTCAGTCCAATTGTATCGGGCATGAAGCTTGTCCAAATCGAACGACCCGAAAACTCCAAGGCCCCTGCTGACCGTCTGGTTCTTTTCGTGGGTATGCGCTCGCCCACCTTCTCAAATACTGTATAGTCCATGGAGCAAGCTTCTGACATTCTCTTCTAGGCGACGGTTTGCGAGCAGACAAGGCCTTCCAGTCCTTTCCCGACCCCTACCCCGAATCCGAGGATGACTTGACCCCGCGACCCCTCGCTCCTTTCCTACGATCCCGCGTTCTTGAACATGGCACCTTTGGAGTGTCGCACACGCGCGTGCCGACAGAATCTCGCCCTGGCCACGTTGCGCTCATCGCCGGTCTTTATGAAGATGTCTCGGCCGTGGCGACTGGCTGGAAGCTCAACCCCGTGAACTTCGACAGCGTCTTCAATCGGAGCCGTCATACCTGGAGCTGGGGATCTCCCGACATCTTGCCAATGTTCGAGCAAGGCGCTGTCCCCGGCCGCGTCGATTCCTACACGTATGGACACGAGTTTGAGGATTTCAGTCAAGATGCGTTGCAATTAGACTTCTGGGTCTTTGACCACGTCAAGGAGCTTTTCGCCGACGCAGCCAAGAACGAGACTCTTGACGCCGCCTTGCGCCAAGACAAGGTCGTCTTCTTCCTCCATCTGCTCGGCTTGGATACCAACGGGCACTCGTACCGTCCCTACTCGAAGGAATACTTGCATAATATCAAGGTCGTGGACCAAGGCGCCAAGGAGATTTCAGAAATGATTGAGAATTTCTACGCCGACGACCGGACCGCTTTCGTCTTCACTGCTGACCACGGCATGAGTGACTGGGGAAGCCACGGTGATGGCCATCCCAACAACACTCGCACCCCCTTGATCACCTGGGGATCTGGAATTGCCCCGCCGCTACTTTTCTCCGGTTCCGTCGCCCCTGGCCACGACGAGTACTCTTCTGACTGGCATCTTGATGAGATCAAGAGACACGACGTGGCGCAAGCTGATATTGCTGCCCTGATGGCGTATTTGATCGGTGTGGAGTTCCCCGCCAACTCTGTTGGCGAGCTGCCCTTGTCCTACGTCTCGTCGAGTATCGAGGAAAAGGCGCAGGCAGCGCTCATCAACGCTCGCGAAATTTTGGAGATGTACAGGGTTAAGGAAGAGCAGAAGAAGGCCACGGAGCTTCGCTACCGACCTTTTCAGCCGTTGAGCGACGCAAATCTGGCCCCTGAGCGCCGAGTGGCCGCTATTCAACGCTTGGTCGACGCTGGTAACTACGAAGAGGCCATTGAGGAGTCTGCAGCTCTCATGAAGATTGCCCTGGAGGGCTTGAGATACCTCCAGACCTACGATTGGCTGTTCCTCCGCACACTGATCACTATTGGGTACCTTGGTTGGATGGCGTTCGCGCTGACGACTGTCGTCGATCTGCATGTTCTGCGTGGCAGCCAGCTTCCTTCCCGTACGACTCTTGGCACGACGGCTTTCAGCTCCGTCCTCGCAGCGTTATACGCATCCTTCATCATTTCCAAGTCTCCAATCACTTACTATGCCTACGGCTTCTTCCCTGTTGTCTTCTGGGAGGAAGTCTGGGCTAGGCGCAGCTCTCTCATTGAGGGACGAAAAGTTCTCTTCGGGCACATCAAGACTGGAGCGAGTGTGTTCTCGTTCCTGCTCAACCTAGTGGCTTACATAGGCATCATCGTGTCTCTGGTAAGGTTCATATCATCTTTTGGCCGGTGGGCATTGCTAAAACAGGCACTTAGGCTCTAGGATACATTCATCGCGAAGTCCTTACCGTAATCTACGTTCTCGCGGCTTTTTGGCCAATGACGTATGGCTTGAGGTTCCTCCAGTTGAACTCTTTGCTGTCTGTCGTCTGGTTCTTCTCCTGCTTGGTCATGAGCGTGTTTACATTGCTCCCAGCTATGAAGTCGGAGGATGTTCCTTTGATGTATGTTTGCCACATGCTATCCCTATTTAGGCTCACGTACTGACGCATGACAGTGTTGCCGGTGGCATCGTCATGGCCGCCATTGGTCTGGCGTATCTCATTTGGGAGAACAGACTGTTGGCGAAGCCAGCTCTGCCGATATCTAGGGCTCTGACCGGTGTTCAGGTAAGGAACTATGCTCAAGTCAAAGTGCTAGAAGACATAGTAGGCTAACCAGATACCCTGCAGATCGGCTTGATCTTGCTCGCCGTCGTGGTCACTCGATCCAGCGCCATCTCTCTCCAGGCCAAGGCGGGTCTGCCTCGGGGCAATCAAGTCGTAGGCTGGATTGTTTTGGGTAAGTCTTTGAAGATAGGATAGCCACCTGGCATTGCTAACCACCTGTGCAGTCGTTTCGCTGCTTATGCCCTTGGCTCAACGTCTGCAACCCAACAACCACTACAAGCATAGCCTGATGACCATGTTCTTGACCTGCGCCCCGACTTTTGTAATTCTGACCATCTCCTACGAGGGGATCTTTTACGTGGCCTTCAGTGCCCTGCTGGTTGCCTGGGTCGGTCTGGAACATCGCGTATTCGTCTTCAACAAGGGTACTGAAGAAGATCGACGCTCCTCTTCAAAAGTCACTACCAGTAAGCCACAGGAGGTGTCTACATCACCCTTCAGAGCCTTGACTCTCGCCGACGCGCGGGTCTCGTTATTCTTCTTCGTCTTGCTGCAGTCGGCCTTCTTCAGCACCGGCAACGTGGCCTCTGTTTCGTCCTTTAGCCTGGACAGCGTGTACCGCCTCATTCCCATCTTTGACCCCTTTTCACAGGGAGCACTACTCGTCGTCAAGCTCATGATCCCGTTCGCCCTCATATCGGCAAACCTCGGAATCCTCAACGTCAGACTCGGCGTGGCGCCCTCCTCTCTCTTCATGGTTGTCATGGCCATCAGCGACGTCCTCACGCTATACTTCTTCTGGGTGGTCAAGGATGAGGGCTCTTGGCTGGAGATCGGCTCGACCATTAGCCACTTTGTCATTGCCAGTCTGTTGTGCGTCTTCGTGGCGCTGCTCGAGGGTGTCAGCGCCCTGTTCATTAGTGGCATCGAGGTTGAGGGGTCTGAACGAAAACTCGGACAGAACGGAACGGCGGCGGCGGCGACGTCTTCCTCCTCCACCGGGGGCACAATTGCCAACGGCAACGGGAAGACATCGGGTGCCGGTACAAAGCTATAGGGGGGAACTTTTTCAAATGGTTCCGGTGGGGGCGGAGGATGAAATGTACATATGATGGCATTAGATACTGATTTACTATTACAATGCCTGGTGATACCCCGGATTTTGAGCTGAATCGAGACGTGTGGGAGCAAAAGCCTCTGGAGATCCTTGACGTTGCAGACCCCGGTAAGACCCGGAATGAGCTTGGTAAAGCCGTGTCCCGCAAGACCATCATTTCTACGTCCCGTTCGCTGATCGACTCGAGTGCCGATGGCATCCTTCAACCCAACACACAAATCGTGTCTGGGGAAAGCTCTTGGTTGTTGTTCAATGACGAGTTTTCTTGGCTTTCAGGTTTCTTCTCCCTCATCCGTTGTTCAATGTGCCTCGGCATCGACAAAATAGAAGGGCTCATAATTAGTACACATCTAGACCCGTGAAGCTCCGGGTGATGTCAAGGGCTGTCCCGGGATTATGGGTTAGTCTTGTCGTATATCGGCCGTATGGAGGGGGCGGGAGGGCAGGGGTAAAGGGAACATTGCGGGTTGGAAAGGAAAAGTCAGGGAGCCACGGCCATCCATCTAGCTGGCTTGACCGGCTCTGCAAGGAACAAGCGCGATGATGGAATTTCTAGTGTGGCCTGCCTACCTTAGCCATTGGTGATCTTTGCGTGGAGTTGATCTCGGGGAGGTATCAATGCGGGGAAATAGGTAGCAGCCCAACCAGGCCCAGCCCTTATTACCCCGTACTCTCATTCTTGTGGGTAGTTCAAGACGTCAAAATACTGGATTGTTAGTGCCCTTGGTTAGGCGCGTTTCATTCCCTCTTCGTGTGTGTGATGTGGTTGCAACAACCTTGAATCTCGCGTACTAGTCCCACAAACGTAGAGATTTCCTCATCAAATATTTTCCAAGGACCGGAGAATCCCGTTTTTATGATCTACATTGGGCTCGTTGTCCATGGCCATTTCTCCCCTGCCTTCCCCACGATCCTGCATTAGGTGAGGGTGATATGGCGGGGGAAAGTTGCATGAGCTGGGTTAAATACGTCGTGGGACGGAAGCAACGGGCATACTATGCTTAGCCTGCCGGAATACTCGTCAATCTGAAGCAAGACGGAGAATAATGCCGGCAGTGGAATTGAGTAGTAGTGGTGGTAGACCACAAGGAAGCAAGGTAGCAGTAAACTACAACACTATGCATCAAAATGAGAGCCTGTATATTCTGATATTCTGATGTTTAAGAAACTGTAGTTATGTTGGGAACAGATCCAAGCCATTCAATGCAATATGAGTTTGGCAACCTCCTTCCAGAGAGAGCTCGGGGAGGAACTGAAGGAGGAAACTTGCCCAACAAACATGCTAAACTGGTAAACAGCGCGGGGGAGGAGGAGGGTTGTTCAGTCGTCGGTTCTCTGGACGATCGTGGGATCGCAGTCATCCCAAGTTTCCCCCCAAGACAAACGCAGTAACGGCTTGGAAAGTTTGCGGCGTCTAGAACCCCAGAGATTGACAGAATCATTTGTCACCTGCTGTGCAACCACTTGCAGACAGACACACGACACACACCACAGGGAGCACACCGGCGGCACACTACTGTACAGCTAGCATCCCAGTCACCGTGGTGCCATCTATTGCTTCGGGTTCCGCGCGCGGAAATCTTCAGGAGCAGTTCAACTAGACTAAGGTATTCGACTTTCTTTTGCAACGTCAGTGCTTCCCACCCTGGGAGAGTGCCGTGCGCCGCGCCCACTCTCGAGTCCACCACTTAAGCATATCACTATGGTATTTCTGGATCTTTAACACAGTAGTCGTGGTAGTGGTGGTGCCGTGTGCGCCGGCACCCATGCCATGGCCAGGGAAACGCTGCCCGGCAATCGGAAGAGCCCGGCGAGACGTGAGCTCATCTGTTTTTTTCTTTTTTTTTTCTTTTTCTTTTCCTGTCTGTCCCCCTCCTCATTTGTTGGAATGATCATTAGAAAGTTGGATTGGTGTAAAGAGAATCTCTTGAAGAAACCTGGAAGACGCTGCCGCTGCATGGTTGACACTAAGACGCACAGAGAGCAGCGCGGCCATGCAAGTTGAGGTCGTGATCATATGCTTTTCTCGGCAGCATTTCTAGAGACTGGGCGCGCAAAAGAAGGAAGTCCACTATGGAGACACACACAGCGTGGTCCTTGCCTAAAGAGGTAATACATGCGCGGACCAGACCGTTTCGGAGCACACCCCCGATCCATACCCTTACCGCGACCCGACGACGACGACGATTCCTTCTTCCCCGTTCATAAGGTACACTATTAATTAGTAGAGTAAGGTAGGTAGGTAGGTAGGTGGGTGATGCGATGCAGTCTGCGAATAAGCAGGAGCTCATCACCAACAACTGATCACCGTACCGCTGCCCGCCTGCCCGCACCGCACCGTTCCTGCTCCTTACCCGCATCTGCGCGCGCGCCCAGCCTGCACCCCCCCGCCCCTTCCGCAGTACACTACCACACTACCTTGCTTCTTGCTTGCTTACCTAGGCGTGCTACCTAGGGAGGTACCTACAACTCTTACGGGCCCCTGCCTTCCCTTGCCGTGAGCCTGGGC
This sequence comes from Colletotrichum phormii, assembly GCF_030913505.1. Taxonomy (NCBI): domain Eukaryota; kingdom Fungi; phylum Ascomycota; class Sordariomycetes; order Glomerellales; family Glomerellaceae; genus Colletotrichum; species Colletotrichum phormii. The sequence goes on along the minus strand of NW_026851445.1, from coordinate 1,470,725 downwards.
TTGCCTGGGGGGGTCTTCTGCAACCACAATCCCGTAACCCGCACCCTCAGCAGTCCATTCCCCGTCCATCACGTCCAATTCCATCTCTTTTACCCCAGATCCAGCGGGTTACGCCCAGCCTCACCCCAAGCCCAAGCCCAAGCCCTTCACCACCCATACTTCGTACACCCATGCCTACCCGGTCCGAGGAGGGCTAAAAGAATCAGATTCGAAAGGGATGGCCGGGGAGGAGCGGAAGGAGTGGATTCACTTTCCTCAGTCTCCTTCATTCCCAACATGGATTGGCGCATGACTGTTCGACCAGTGGCGTTGGTTGAATTCTGAATGACTGCCACCTGCGGCAACAAACACTGCTTCATGTCCGGCTGCCTCACTTGTAACCCCTACGTGTATTCTACGTATCCCACATATGGACATTGGTGCTGGCCATGGCACACGATCATCCGTCTTCGCCGGAACCCGGGTCCAAAAAGACGTTGGCGGGGGAGGGGCTACGATCCTACGAGCACTGAGCAGCACCGTTTGAAAAGTCTCACATGCTTGCCCCGTAAACGTTTGTGGCTTTTTCTCTCGCTCCATTCCACCGGCCTTGGGTACACACTCCGTCGAGGCTGCCACACTCACCCACGAGACCATAATCTCGGCGTCAACGGCCAAGGGGACCATCAAGCTAAACCATTGGCGGCGGCGGCAGAGGCGAAACCTGGCCTTGGGACACTGGTCACGCAGAAACTACATGCTAAGGCAAGGACGGAGACGGTGTGATTCTTTTTATGCGTTGTACCTGGGGGCTTGGTATTACCGAATTGGTGTCAGCTCAGGTTAGCCGGATCCTTTCTTCCAGACTCCAGTTATCATCTCGGATGTCTATAACAGAAGATGGCTCGCTCCCGTTCACGCGTACATTGTCTGGGACCAAAACACCCAAGCCTCAAAAGCAAGCATAGCCGCAGGTTACCAAGGAACGAAGCGCAAGAGAACACATGTTTTAGGCCCGCTGCGGTCATCTAAGTGGGAACACGTCGAGCCACAACTGGATCCGATATCTGAGAAAACGAAGCTGGGACCAGACGACTAGCCGGACCTCCCTCCGTGCTACCTAGCCTTACAACTCTTTGCTTTACTTGTGGTACGGACACAAGGCAGATCGTCCCGGGACAAGGGCAGTCGAGCTTACCTTACTTACACGGGAGCCGATTGCGAGACATCAAGAAGCAACGAGTCAACGTTGAGAGAAAGGCAGCGCATCATCACCACATACCACAACAGTGGGTCGCATACAACGTTGAACCCGGGAGCTAGACGACAGCAAGCGATAGAAACGCCAAGGGCTCGATGCTGTAAAACTAAAGCTGATTGCCTTTTCTGTCTATGCTGGTGAACAGACCAGTAATGTGAAGAGGGGCCTTTGCTCAACAAGGAACGCGAGAAGCGGCAAACCGGCAGATGCAGCGGGAATCTGGGCGCGGCACGACTTGATTTGGTTTCTGATTCCCCGATCTCTGATATCCCGTCATCGGCCGAGCTTCAAACCTACAGGCGACAACTCTGTTCGATCTTCAGACCAAGAAATTTACCTCAGTAGCGTCCACAAAAAACAAAAACAAAAAAAAAAAACAAAAAAAAAAAAAAGACCGCAGGGTATCTGAGTAGGAAAACAGGGTCCTAGACCAACGTACATGACAGCAGCTCCAGCTCTGTAGGGATATCGTTCTTGGTATGTCATGTTGTAGGTTACTTGAAAGGTACGCGACTGGTCCAGAGTCGCCCTTCGCGGTGGTTGTCATCGTTGTTGAACTGCAGTGCCATTTCCTGTCTTTATTCTTTTGCACATCTCTTCTTCTTCTTCTTTCCAAAAGCAGTTTAGAATCTGAGCAGGCAGATGATATCTTCTATACTGCGCAAAGAAAACCAGCACGATCAAGTACTGACCGTTGTACACGGCAGCTTATTATCCGAGTTACACAACAGCAAGACACGCCGGACAAAGCATAAACATCCACACGAGGGCAGGAGGTCAACCATCTCCTGAGGCCGAAATTGGATGGCTGTGCTCCAGTGGCCAAGTGTGCCGAATCTTGAAGAGGACGGCGACATTGAGTTCCCCGGAGTTGTGCTATTGACGCAGCAACGGCAGCAACAGGAAACCCATCAACATTATCAACAAAGCGAATATCTACCACAGCAAAACTACTTTGGATTCGAAGAAGAAGCAAAACAAGACATCAGTTTTCCAGAATTGGGCAAAGACGCCGACAGCGAGGTTCGAAAGCACAGCCTCGACCATCACGTCAGCCGCGACCTGGACCTGAACTTGACCTTCAGCCTTGACCTCGGCATCGACGGTGACATTGACCTTGCAGCGGCTCAGGTTGACGCGGCCGAATCTGGGATTCTGACAGAGAACAATTACAACGCGATTGCCGGTCTACGGCAACAAAGCGAGTCCAATCCAACGTCAGTGCCCTTCCCATTTCATCAGCCGCAGCAGAGACAAGAAGAAGAAGAACAGACGGGGCAACATCAGTTGTTGTTTGATACGGGTACATTACCGGATATAAGCAGCAGTGCAGGAGGAGTAGATGAAGAAGAAGGAAGAGAGGCAGGAGTTATAGAGGTCCCCACGTTTGCATTGCACCTTCCTGGACCTCAACCTGTGTTAGGTTCCGGACCTACTATTGACCCATCATTTTCTCTTTTGGGATCATCCACAATACCAGCGACAACTTCAGCAATTACAGGAGCAACATCATCAGGAGTAACAGGAGCGTCGGCAGACGTGCATTTTCCGAATTCCATCTCATCAATCTCCAGCCCCAGCAGCTCCACCGCCTCCAGTTCCACGTCCCGCCGGCCCATCCTCTTCCCATCAGCATCAGCACCGGCACCAGCACCAGCACCATCACCGGCATCAGGGGAAACACCATTTGCCCACTCCCACTCCCACTCCCACCACTCCTTGTCGCTGACTTCACCCCCCCTCCACCCGCGTCCGCATCCGCACCCGCACACGTACCCGCACCCGCACCCACGCCACCTGAACAATCCTCACACACATCAGAAGCACCAGAAGAAGTACCAGAAGCCTTACCAGCGTCAGCAACAGGCCACCACCACCAAGACCAACACCAACACCACTACCACTCTCACTCCCACTCCCCGTACCCAGCCGGCCAGACCAGCCACCACCACAACCACCACCACCATAATCACCAGGCTCCGCTGCCTCCCTCCATCCCAGTCTCAGTCTCAGTACCAGCACCACCAACACCACATCCAGAGCCAGCGCCAGAGCCAGACGTTGTTGCGCCTGGGCCACCAGAGCCAGTGACTCGGCCGCTGCCACACCTGTTCCCTCCCACTCGCCCTCCTCCTATTACTAGTCGACCCGAGAAATTCGTCGACGACCCTCTTCACCACTACCCTCACGACTCCGTCGCAGCTCACGCTCCACGGTTGCCCATGGATGTCGATATGTCGACGTCCGACCTTTCGGCCCAGCAGCAGCAGCAGCAGCAGCTCAACCAGCAACAATCACCACAAAAGTCCGAGTCGCCATCACAGGCCCAAGGAACCTCTTCCAATCCCGCTGGTACGAGTCCCAACGCTCAGGGTAGCTCTGCTGCTGCTGCTGCTGCTGCTGCTGCTGCCGCCGCCGCCGCGAACCACTTGAGTTTTCGCAGGTTCGTCCCTCACCACCAACCTGAACCCCGTCGAATTCTTTCAATAGCCATCTTCCAATCAATGGCAGATGCAACCTGTGTGCTAATATAATTTTGATTCGAATAGGCAACGAGCTTCCAGAGCTTGCGAGGTACGTAGTCTCACACCTTTATGTTTTGTCGCGCCCGCCATTCCGTGGCCCCTCTGCCCACTTTGTGCCGAGGTATCGCTACTCGCGCCGCGGCGCTGCGTTGCGCTCTACTGGTGCAATGCTGCCCTGCGAGATCTCACGCCCACCTCTCGTAGACCTTCCTTGATCCGAATTAAAGCTAACCTTGTATTGTACAGACATGTCACGCCCGCAAGGTACGAATAGTTTTTTTTTTCCTTTCTACTTGAGTGCTCTCTGTCGTGGACGATTGAACTTCCGACTCGGCCGATTCCCAACCACAACCGATTGGCACCTGCCCCCTCCTCCGATCGACACTTTTCGCCAAACCTCTTCATCTAACATGTTGTCTAGGTACGATGCGACGCCGCGAGCCTCGGCGTTCCCTGCACGAACTGCGTAGCCTTCCAGATAGAATGTCGCATTCCGACCCCTAAGCGCAAGAAGACTACGAATGCCGGAACGAATAAGGACTCGGACAGGTCTGCCTCAGCTTCGCCGTTTACACATGCTCCCAATCATGGGCTAACTGAGGTGTGCTCCAGCGAGAAGGGAGATAATGCTGAAGAGCGTTCACCGAGAGCTCCCAGTGTTCCTGCGCCAGGACCTGGGACCTTCCCGCCGCGGACACCTGCTGTCTATCACACCACGGATGGCACGCCGTCGTCCACCTACACCGAGTTGCAAGCCCGAAAGGAGGAGGTCGACAGTGGCACTTATCTCAACCTGGTGATGAAACCAAAGTTCACAAGAGCCCCTATAACGGATGCCGGCAGGGTCGCGTACCTAGGAGAGTCGTCCAATCTGACCTTACTTGTCCATGACCGACAAGGCTCTTCAGATGTAGTCCACTATCCTCTGCCCGAAAATGTCAGGGGCTCCAGGGCCCGACTGACCGAGCTGGACAATGTCGAAATCGATATCCTGCACCAGCGCGGTGCCTTCCTACTACCGCCGAGGTCCCTATGCGACGAACTCATCGATTCCTATTTCAAATGGATCCATCCGATCGTTCCGGTCATCAACCGTACCCGCTTCATGCGGCAGTACCGCGATCCCAAGAACCCGCCGTCCCTTTTGTTACTGCAGGCTGTGCTGCTGGCCGGCTCGAGAGTCTGCACAAACCCGCAGCTGATGGACGCCAACGGTTCGACGACGCCCGCTGCCCTGACCTTCTACAAAAGGGCGAAGGCACTCTACGATGCCAACTACGAGGACGATCGGGTGACCATTGTGCAGTCATTACTGTTGATGGGATGGTACTGGGAAGGACCTGAAGATGTGACCAAGAACGTGTTCTACTGGAGTCGAGTCGCCACCATCGTCGCTCAGGGTTCCGGAATGCATCGAAGTGTTGAGCAGTCACAACTCAGCCGTTCCGACAAGAGGCTGTGGAAACGGATCTGGTGGACTCTGTTCACACGAGATAGGTCCGTTGCCGTTGCTCTCGGCCGGCCAGTGCACATCAACCTCGATGACTCTGATGTCGAGATGCTCACGGAGGATGACTTTATCGAGGACGATGGCGATCGCAACAGCGAGTACCCCCCGGATCCCATACACGTACAGTTCTTCATGCAGTACGTCAAACTTTGCGAGATCATGGGCCTAGTGCTGTCTCAGCAGTACTCGGTAGCTTCCAAAGGACGACAGAGAAACGCCATCGACTTGACCCATAGCGATATGGCTCTGGCCGACTGGCTCCAAAACTGTCCGAAGATCGTGTACTGGGAGGTTGCCCGGCATCACTTTTGGTCAGCCCTGCTGCACTCGAATTACTACACCACACTGTGCCTCTTACATAGAGCTCACATGCCGCCGAATGGAGGCAGTCGTTTCCCCGACGATTCTCCATATCCTTCACGAAATATTGCGTTCCAAGCCGCGGCTATGATTACCTCCATCATCGAGAACTTGGCAGCGCACGGCGAACTTCGATTCTGTCCGGCGTTTGTTGTTTACAGCTTGTTCTCGGCCCTGATCATGCACGTCTACCAAATGCGGTCACCGGTCCCATCGATTCAGCAGGTGACCCAGGACAGGTTACGAACATGTATGCAGGCCCTCAAGGAAGTGTCGCGAGTTTGGTTGGTAGGAAAGATGGTGTACACCTTGTTCGAGTCCATCATAGGAAACAAAGTACTCGAGGAACGGCTGCAGAAGGCTGCGGGCAAGAGGCATAGGAAAGCGCAACAGGCGCTGGCCCAGCTGGAGCAGCAACAACGCCCGCAGGATGTCGCCAAGAGGAAGTACGATGACATGGCGATCGACTTCAGCGTCAATACTCCAACACCTCAAGAGTCCTACGAAAGATCACGCCCGCAGACTCCCAGCCATATGAAGGGCGATGGAGGCCCTAATCAGCAGACGATGCCGCCACCGATCACATCACCCAATGCGAGACAGAACGCAGACACGTTCATGGGCGGAACCTCCTCTAGGCCACAGACCAGACCAGCGACACCCTTCAACCCTTCATTCTCAGTGCCGGCCACGCCACCAGACCTCTATCTTGTTACACGTAACTCACCCAATATTTCTCAGTCTTTGTGGGAAAACTTCCAGCCCGACCAGCTTTTCCCAGATAGCGCAAGTATGCCAGCATTCCCACACATGTCGCCTCCGCCACCGAATCACCAAGGCCTAGATGCGGGCCTCATGGCGCAACTGCAGAATCAAAACACGTCCCATGGTCTAGCGGCGCAAAGCACTCAGTTCCAAGCACGGGGCCCCACCAAACAAGGGTTGAGTGGAAGCCCTCAACAAGGCGCCAACCTCCTTGGGTCTGGCATGCAAGGTTTCCAGCAGCAGCAACCGCAGCAGCAACAACAGGCACATGGGCAAGGACAGAGCTCCAACAACAATAGCAGCCTCAACAGCAATCTCTGGACGGCGAACTTTGACGGCTTGATGCCGGACGGACAAAGCCCAAGTGACAGCTGGAGTACAGGATCTGCTCAAGGGCAACCTGTCCCAAACACGCTCAATGTTGAAGATTGGTAAGTGGATGCGCCCTAGTAGTTCTATGAGAACGCTGCAGAGAGCTGACATCATTGTGCTTAGGTTCCAATTTTTCGGCATTAACAACGGCGACCTGGCTAGCATGAACCTCGATCTGGGGTTGGGGCCCCAGTAGAGTGAGCAGTAGGGCGATTTTGCGCATATTCCATTGGCCATATCCATAGTATTTGCAATCAAGGTTGACTTACGACTTGCACATGGCGGGAAGGTGCATAGCGGATGTATCGCCAAATGATACCATCTCGTCACGGGAGCTTCGTATTTACTTAGTAGCATGTGTGGGAAAAGTCGGGACATTCCTGGGCGAGTGACCTAAGCAATCAATGCATACCAATTCTTCAATCCAAGTCGTTGCTTCAAAGTTTGAAAGACGAGCAAGCATTATGTTGCGATGAAGACATGCTATACAAGCGTGTATCTCACACTCTTGTGAATGAAGAAAGGCCTTTCATATGATATGGCCAGCCAACTGAACAGATTCCAATCTCAACCTCTCATTTTGAGACATGCTCGCTCAGCTCTATCAACCTTCGGGTACGAACTCCAAGGAAACAGACCATTTCACGTAGAGTCCAAAGAGTCCACGTAGAAGTCGATACCTGAAATCATGGCCGCCAATGAAAGATTTCAAGCATTGTGGTATTTGGGAAAAGCTGGCTGGGGATTGAATGATACTGTATAGCCAAAGACCGGGTCGGTGGTTTCTAGAAGCTGACAAAATTTGGTGTCTTTCGCCCTTTTCCACCTCCTCGCTCGAGAAGAAACCTCGTCAACGACCCCCCCCCCCCCCCCCCCTTCAGTTGCCCGCCGCCAAAGTCGGGTTGTATACAGCCCCCATCTTCTACTGCTTCCAAGTCTAATGTTTGAAAATAAAAAAAGTTGTAAACAAAGATGGAAGAGGGGGGGTTACTGGTGGTGGGCTCAGAAGGTTGAACGCCAACCCCCTGACCGGCGCACTCACTGTGCCTGCCCCCCTTCTATCTGCCCTTCCTTCAATGCCCGCTAACGCCTGTGTAATGCGCAATCACTTCAATACGAGTCCGATACCTTTCCATCGCCCGTATACCTCGCAGGGGTCTTCTCCTTGTGAATTTGAATCACAGGGTGTGTTTCCTGCAGAGTCTTTGTTCAAAGAGCACCACCCATTTGTAGTCCCTAGTTCCAACTCTTCCCCTTTCGACAGCAGATGACGCAGACTTGTTTTGAGCGAACTCTTTCAGTCCGACTTCTTGCCCTTTGCTGCTGCTCCGGTGTTGCTCAAGCCTCGTCTCAAGACAGCTCCCTCTCCATCGCTCCTCGCACTAGATCCAACCGTCATTGGCGCAGCGTCGAGCAAGCCTGTGCTGGTCACTCCGCTGCTTGCTGGCATGGGCAACCTTCCATCGTCGCTGTTTGTATCAGTCAACTCGATGAGATCTAGATCATCTACTTGACGGCTTCGGGACCCCAAGGTAGGCGTGCCCGGAGACTTTGCAAAAGCGCCTCGAAGCCACGTCTCCACTGATGCTGCTGCGCGGTCTAAGCCAGAGCCTTGTCGGGACGTCGCTGACAGATCCTGTCCCTCGTCAAACGGACTCTCCACAATGCCACTGCTGGAACCCGGCCGAAATCCAAAGTTTGCAGTCTCTGACCCCATGACGGATATCGATGGCAGAGACTCGTCGATGGCGATTCCAGGGAGGTGCTTCTTCGCCCAGGAGTTGAGATAATCTTTCTCCGGACCAGGTGCTCGTACACTTCGCCCCATAGAGCCCACACCTCCGGGCCTCCTCATCCATGCTGGCCGCGTATCGCCCGCATCACTGCCCATCCTGCTTCTCGACGATGCCGGAGTTGATCGCCCTGGAGTGCCGGGGAGGTTTGGCCGACTACTCAAGTTGCTCTGGCGCCGCGATGATGGCCTGCCGACTTGCTCGGGACTTTCTGTGAGGCCAGCTGTAATTGCCGCGGCATCGAGAGAGTGTCTCGGCGTCGATATGCTTGAGGTGCTTCGGATGCTCTTCTTCCGTCGTGGAGGGAAGTACCCAATTGTTTTGCTCGACACGCGGGCGATCTCAACTGGTTTGGGAACAGAATCCAGTGTAACCCATCGAACGTGAGACCAAGGAGGCTCCTCCTGGTCTTCGTTGTTGGAGAGTCGAGACGCTGAGCCGTTTTGAGCCGGCAGACTGAAGAAGTCGACTTGTTGCGGTTGTGCCGAGGTCTGCTTACCCCATCCATGAGCGCTTCGAAGTTCCGGTGTTGGAGCGAGCAAGTCGACATTTTGCCCCTCGTGCGAAGGCGGCTCGCAGGGGCGACCTTTGACTTCGCATGCATCTACTGGTATGGCAAGCCACTTGCGCACCAGTATGTCTCTAGACCACAGGCCGTTTGCCTTTCTGAATGCGTCTTCGCGGCACCTGTACTTGAGCACTATGCCGGCATAGGTGTCAGTTGGTTGCACATGGTGTATATACACGAGTTGATCTTGGACCTCTTCTTCCTGTGGTGCGTCCCTGGCGATTTCGTCCGAGTTCCTCTTCTTATACTTGCCCGACACATCGAGGCCTCCATTAACTCCGTCGTGACTTTCCAAAACGCTCGCTGTCCGGGCTGCCTTGAGGGCAGCATCTCTTTCTGCGAGAGAGCCTGCCGCAATGTCTCTCTGAGCAGGCCGATTACTGGGCGGCGGCGCGGGACCCCAGTCTTTGGGAGCCTTTCGTGGCGGGGTAGAGTAATCTCTTTTCAACGGATTGATGTTCGTCCGTCTCCCTTCCCGGTGATCTGACTCGTAGCCCGCATCGTGGACACTTCCACCAGACAAGATGGAAGAAGCAAGCCCCTGAATAGAAGCCCAGCCTTGCGACCATGTGGTATCGAGGAAACTGGCCGAGTTTGGTGCGGTGTTGTTTCGGCGGGCGGCGGAGGATGCACTTCGAGCACCAGACTTGGAGGCATCTCGGGATAAGTGGCCGGAAGGCATGGGGCTTGGCTCGCGGCTTGGTGAACGTAAGGCAGAGAAGGAGGCCGAAAGCCTGTCCAAGGGCCCTCCGGCCGTGGAGGATTCCTCTACAGTGCTGATGAGTCGCCGGTTGCGTGGGCGGGCTTCGGCATCATGACGTGCTGGCATGAGGGCCGAAGAAGACATGTGTGATGTCGACCCAGCCGGGTTTAAGGAATCTGCCATGATGGAGCCAGGCCGCCCACCTCGTCGCTTGGGTGGTAGGCAGTTGAAAGGGAGGGCATCAGCGCGTGGCTTCGATCATCGACAGTATTCGGTCGCTTGGAAGACGGTAGTAGGCGATCTGGGTGGTCGGCGCCGTGGGCGACTTCGGAGTAGGACGCACAGAAGGTTGGGAGCGGTGGGGAGTTCGAAGGAGCGGGCGATAAAGTATGTGTTTCGGTCGAGGCGGATTAGGTTCACAGGGTATGTCAGAGTGTCGCTCTCGCGTGTATCTCGAAGAGTAGGGCAGCTGAGGCGAAGGGAGGAGCAGGTGCAGTAGTCTTTGGTCGGGTGATGAATGAATGGATGGAAGTGATGGAAGTGATGTAAGATGGCCGAATGGATGGACAATTGGAACCGTGGAGGTGTACCTTTCTTTAGCGTATGCAGTAGTAGCAAGCAAGCAAGCAGTGACAAGCAGCAGTGGGAAGTGGTGGTAGGATGGCGACCGACCGTGGGTGGTGGCAGCGGGAGCGTACCGGTACTGTATGTGCGTATGTACGTATGTGCGTATGCGATATGGGCACCTCTCCACTGGGTTAAGTGTCCTCCCATTGCGGTGCTGAGGCGGCGGGTTGCACTGGGGCCCGTCGAGGGATGTGGACCAGGGTTTGCCAAGGGACTTGAAGGGACCCTTGGCCAGCCGCCAAAGACGACACAATCACGCACCGAGAACTCTCTGAAAGGTACTTCCGAACCTCGTGGCTCGAGGTACTTAGGTAATGTAGGTACCTAAGTTAGGTACCGAGGATTGCTTGTGGCTCCCTGTCCTATCCGTACTGAAATGATTAGCGGTCCTCCCAGTGGGGACAGAACAGGTGGCATTCCTGCAATCCCCCAATTCGCTTGAGGCCTGGGCTGTTTGAGGTCCCGATGTAGCGGGCTATACGGACATGAGTTCCCAGCGGTGGTGGGGGCGGACAATGGGGAAAAAGGATATGACTGTCAGTCCTAATTACTGGAGAGATCTGGCAAGCCTGGGACTCCTGGAGAGTCATGTTCGCGGGCTCGCCCACCACCTGCAGTAATCAATTCGCCCCTCTTGGACTTCGTAGGTACCTTACTGCCCCTCCGCCGGGTGAGAGCATGAACCGTGCACGGCCATTCCACTCCTCCGACTCGACGCTCCGCCCGGCTCCCAGCGGCCCCACTCAAAACACTTTGTGCGAGTTCGCGGTCGCGACAGGTACCTCTTTTTTCCCCATATTGCAGAACTCCAAGTACGAAGCTGGAATCCAGGTTCTGGCGCAGCGCAGAAAAGCTCCGGTGTAGACGGCCACGACCATGCCACACGTCGCAATCGCCAATCTCGATAGTCGCATACAGTCGAACGAGATCCAGTAGCGAGCAACAACCCATTACCGCAGTTACCCATGCCGAACGATTCATCCCCTGGCGACGTCTTTCGACCCTGAACCCCCCCAGCTTGCGATGCCGATTTGTATCGAGTGCCGCCATCCGGTCAAGACACTATGGACCAAATACTCCAACGCTGACGACAAGTCGAGTGGTCACAACATTCGTCTGACCGTTTGCAGAAACTGCGGTCACTTTTGCGACAAATACGTCGAGCACGATTTCGTGGTGCTGTTCATCGATCTCGTCTTGATCAAACCCCAGGTCTATCGTCACCTGTTGCACAATACCTTGATGAAGGATGACGACCGTTTTGATGTAAGTCATAGAGATTTGCGTCACCTGTCTACTTCCAAGATCAAGACCTTTGCTGACGGGTTTTCCTGCGCAGTCATCCATCGTACGACTCGGCATCCTATTGCTACTATTCGACGTTTACTTGACATGGGCGCGCATTGAGAAGCAGACGGTGCCCATCTCTGCCCGGGGCGAAGGTGCCAACCTGGGCAGCTTGGCACAGCAGTCTATTGTGTCCCAATACTTCTTCTTCTGTACGTATAATGCGAGACGTAGGGGCGTGCCTCAAGTGAAGAACTAACGCTCCGGCAGTAATCCTTTGCGCTTTGTCGACATTTGCCTTCCACATGAGCATTCGCTTCCTGACTTCGTCCAAGTTCTCTCCGCTGAACTTTTTCAACATCTTGCCCCGATATTCGCGTCCGAATTCCGTCTCGACCGCACTCCTTGTCTCGTCCTCGACCAAGCTATTCCCGATCCTCATGGTCATATGGCAGTACGATGTCCCAGCTGCCGCTCGGTCGTTGGGGTGGGCCGTAGTAGCAAATAACGTCGAGGCCCTTCGTATTTTGCTGGACTGCGGCTACGGAGTTGCCACCTTGCTCGCCACGCTGGGAGCTCTTGCCCGGTGGACGGTGGGACGCAGTGTCCTCTGGGCTGCCGGGCTAGATGGTGTTGATTCCATCGGAGAAACGAGCATTGCCGCAGATGGCAAAGCACTCTGGGCTCTTTTGATGTACGTGAGGGAGTGGGCAAGTGATCTAGCCGCAGGATAACAGGCAGTATATAGATGTCAGACTCAGACAAACGAGATGAATGTGTAATATGTACCACTCGGCATTGCGTGAATTGATGTTGTATAACTAGCCGCCTTGCCATCTCAGGTGCAAACTCAGTCCGGCCGCAATCCTCATCGCCAGCGGACTGGCATCACCTGTCGGCATCTTGAGCTACCCTTTGGATGTGAGGCGGCACTCTTCAACAGCCAGTCACGCGCCGTTCTATGACAGAACCCTAACAAGCCCCTTAAACGCCGTCCTTATGAAGTTGCAGTTGTGTGAAATCGATAATGGTACATCGCCCCCCATCGCGTTGCATCTCTTCCCCCGCCCTTTCACCGTCACCTCGAACAAGTCGTTAATGGTGCACGGCACTCTCTCGGAGGTTGCTGCGTTTGGGTTCGATCAAGGGGTGGAGCTGGGCGAGGAACGTGATGGCCCACATGAGGTAGCAGCATGCGAGTGCGAGGAGGAGGGACGATCTCCAGATGCTGTAGATGATGGTCAGCCGTGTGTTCTGTCGCAATGACGAAGACGATGGGAGTTCTTCGATTGCGGAGATAGTTCGCTTTCGAGTGAGAGAAACACGTACATTTGGGTATCGCCCTTGGGAGACAGGAACCATGCGCCAGCGCCCATCGCGACGACGATGACGAGGCCGACGAAGATGCTGTACCTATTGTTTCTCATGTCAATACATCGGTCGTCGGAGTATGCTTTCGGTGAGGAGGGTGAACGAACCCTTGCGCCATTTTTGCTGCTCGGTTTGGAAGACGGTGTGGTATGGGGTGTGTACAGGTAGGTCGGATTTCGCGTTGATGTCGTCGTGCTGCTTCGTCGATTGCTTCTGTCGTCGTCGGGAAGGCTGAGCTAGGTAGGAGGTCCTGAACTTCAGTTGTGGGTGCAGCTGTCGGTGCAGAGCACCAGCCGGCAGCTCGATGGTCGCTGGTGCTTAGTCATCCGTGTCTCCCCCAAGCTCCCGCCTCTGTGAGTCTGTCATGCCAGGGCAAAGTACCCATCTAGGTACCTTTTTGCTCACTTCTCAAGTCACTAACAGTAGATTCTCTCGAGGTTTAGCTGCAATATAGCATTTGTCTAGAGGCATGCAACTAAGCCAAGATCAATATGCTCATGTCTTTTATAATCTTACGTCATTCTGCATTAACGTTTAATCTCATGAGCTTTGAGCTATGTTTGTAGCATTGGGAGCCCATGCTCAAGAGTCATTCTCGTACTTGAGCCCAGCTTCCTTTCTTACAGCACCGTAGATGCCGGCCATGTCGCCAGACGGCCCTACGTGCTCCTTGACAATCTGTAGATGCCTATCGGCGTTTTCAGTATTCGGCAGCCGTGTACCTGCGGCTTTGGCAATAGCCATCGCGTGACCGGCGTCTTTCCTCGCCAAATCAACAGCGAAGAGCGGTTCCTCCCTCTTGTAATAGTCGCCTTCCAACATCCGCACCGAGTACGCAGGGTAAGGGCTGCCACCGAACACGGCGTCGACAAACTGCTTCATGTACCCGGTCCCGAGCCCGCTCTTCTCGGCAGCCACATACGTCTCGGCGAGCTGCTCGACCATACCCAAGATGACGGTGTTGCCCAGCACCTTCAACGTCGACGCCTTGTGGTACGGCTCATCGGCCATGTTGATCTCACGAGGCGCCATGGCATCGATATAAGGCCGGATCTTCTCGATCGAGGCCTTGGGCCCGGCAAGCACCAAGGTCGCGTTGCCGGCAGCCACCATGGCAGGCGTTCCAAACACGGGCGCGCAGATGAACTCGGCGCCCTTGTCCAGCACCGCCTTCGCAGCCGCCTCTGAGGCACCGGGAGCAATGGTTGAGCACTCCACAAAGACCTTGCCCTCGAGTTTCTGCTGGGCTGCGGCTGCGAAGATCTCCTCCACTGCCTGGTCGTTGGCGACACACGTAAAGATGATGTCGGCCTGCGCGATGGCGTCCCCGAGCGACTCGACGACCTGCGTCTTGACGGCGGGCAGGCTCTGGCTCAGTTCTGTGGCTCGCTTGGTGGTACGGTTGTAGATGAGGAGCGGCTTGTCAAGTTTGGACTTTTCCGCAATGTTTTTACACATACCCTGAGTACTATGGTAAGCTTGCATGTCTTGATCGAAATAGGGTCTTTAACTCAGAAATCGGGAAACGCTCACTCTGCCGATGTTGCCGAGGCCGATCCAAAGAAGTGTCTGAGCCATTGTGAAGTGTGTTTTGGAAGATGATGACTAGTAGTAAATGAGGTTTGGAGAGAAGAAAAATGGTTATGCAGATCAAAGTCAAGTGAAATACAAGAAGTTAAGAGATGAATGTGCCTGTTTCGAGGATGAAGCTCATGAGAAGTTTAATGAAGTTGGTGACATGTAAGCGGCGGCATGAACATGCCGAAAAGCCCCTCAGGGTCTCGGTCAGTTGAGTTTGAAGGGCGAGGTGACGACAACGGCTTTGCCCGAGCGGGGTTGCTTCGGTTCATCATAGAGGCCACAGCGGCACTTTCATCGGCAACTTGGAACCTATAATGGCAGGGGCTAAGAGATTGACTAGCATAGTGAATAGATAGGAGCACCTTGAGGTTAACAAAACGGTATAGTACAAGTAACTACGGCAAGGCAAGTTGTCAAGTAAGGTACCTAGTGTCAACGGCACCTTAATAGCAGTTGAAGACAAGTGATCAACCAACGGGTTTACAACTTTGCTCCACTGCATAGCCCGCTTTACAACTTTAGACACCTATTCATGATCCCTTTTCCACGCCAACGGAGCTCAGACGTCGGGAGCGTACCTGACGCGGAGTTGAGCAAGGCAGCCCAGCTGATTAGTGTGCATCTACGGCTGCTCCCGCCCTGGCAGTTGTGCCTTGGGTTGCCAAGCAGTGAGATTCTTACTAGACTATCTGTACCTTTGTTGGTTGGCGGTAGTTGGTGTAAGTCGTGCGAAGCTGCCACTGCTGAGGTCTTTTTTGCCCCTCGTCACATGCTGAGCCAATTTTTCACCGTGCATGCAATTGCATTAGGAGTGCGCGGAAGTCGATGAACCGCGCCAATTGTTGAGGTTTTTTTTCGATTGGTGATTTGTCTTCTCTTACCTCGTCTTCTTGTCCGACAGCTCGCCTCGGTGCTACGGTAATACTTAACGGTCGCCGATGGCGGTCCCCATGATGGAGACGTATCTGATCTTATCGTCTTATCAGTACGCCCTTTGGTAGGTCACCTTGACTCACAAAGTGGGAATTTCTCGGTCGGGGGAACAGGGCGGGTTGCAGTTCGTGCTCTCTGCCGGCCTAAGCCAAGGTCCCTTTCCCTTCGTCACCGACTCTTAAACTCTCTCCGACTTTGACATTCCAACTTCACTCTTACGAGAGCGGTTCAGTGCTCAGACGGATCCCAAAGCGACCTGACAGTCATTCGCATGGCTGTCTGAAGGGATGTATTTGCTTTGACCTTTCCCCCTCTCACGACGCTGCCACGCTGCCTCTAATCGGCCAGAGACTTGGGCCACAGAGTCTAGCTTCTTTTGACGCCTTCACTTATCTCAAAACTAGTTATTCCCTTTCTTGCTTATACTCTTTACGAAGGAACAACAGGATTGTGCCCATCCGGACTCATTTTCAAATAACAGAACGCATCACCTTCTATTCGGTCTTCATATTGCCACTGTAGGCCAACGAAGCACATCTCCGGCATGCCCTACATTTCTCGCCGTTATCGGTAAGATGCGGTCTCCAGCGTTGAAGCAAGCAAGCAACCTGGTTGCAAGGGTATGCATTTGAACCCCCAAATCCAACACGGCTTGAAGTCGTTGTGCCCAGGCCTTACAAAGTTCATATCAGGCACCGTTCGCTCTCGACTCTTGCAGTCCGCCCAATTGTAGACTTTATCACCGCCCACGGTTAGGAGGCACGCGTCAAGAAGAGGCCTTGCAAAGTGCCCTATCAGCAGTCCGCCACTCATCCAGCAATCAGGCTCGTGAGAGACAACGAGCAGAGGACAGAGTACTTATTGAATGTCCGCCTTAATTATTCTTTCAATAGCTGACATGAGCTGCAGGACTTCATTGTGTCCGTCTTAGAGGCCTCGGCTACCCGTCGTGATGCCAAAGGCTACCTTCAAAAATACGCTCCTCAGTCCGGCGAGGATGGTTCCAAGAAGCGCAAGTTCTCCAAGTCACAAGAGGGGCCTGACCAAACCTATTCTTCCGTTCGAGTAATCAATCAGGCGCCGAAATTCATTCAAGGCACTGACTTCAAGGCTGAAAGTGCCATTCCTGAAGGCGAACCCATCAACTTGGCAATTGTCAAGATACGCCTTCCCCAGGATGTCGACGACGAAATGCTGAGTGCAATGGCCAAAACCCTGACCCAACTTAGGAAGTTAGGTCTCGTTAGCCTTATTGTCCTCGATGGAGGACAAGTGTCGTTCCGAAAGCTTCTCCGGGAGCAGTCATGGAGAGTCCAGCAAGCCATTGAAACGTTTGGCGAGCCGGGTAGCATCCTACTTGACCAGTGTATTGCGGAGGCTGAGTCACAGACGGCGCAAACAAAGGGTTTCATGCCATCCGGCGTTTATATTCAGCACCCGCACCTTCTGTTGCGAGCTCTGCGAGACAATGCGATTGTTGTTGTTCCTCCAGTCACCTTGTCACACAACATGAAGAGCATCGACGTGGTGGACGCTGACGAAACCATCATTGCGCTCACCAAATTCTTTTGTGGCCTTCAGTTCAACGCCTCTGAAAGCCCCGTTGGAGCGCCTGACTCCAGTCTCAGCCCTGGCGCCAAGGTTGCCTCGGTCGAGAAGGTCATCATCCTAGACCCAGCTGGAGGCACACCTCTATCTGATGCACATGATGATTCGTGTCATCGATACATCAACTTGGACCAAGAATTTGAGGGCATCATGTATGGCCTCACACACCCGACAGGGTCAGAAGCACGACGAGGTAAATACCCCGAGAGTGTGCGGCAGCTCCACGCTCGGAACCTTGACCTGTCAAAGAAGGTGCTTGCGATGTTACCCTCGACTTCTTCTGCCATAATCAGCACCCCATCTGCTGCAGCAAACAAGCCGATTCAGCAGTTTACAAGCGTCACGACACGTAACCGGCAAAATCCTTTGATCCACAACCTACTGACGGATAAACCCGTCTTTTCGTCATCACTACCGCTCGACCGGGTCCGCTCTGGGAAAAAGGGCGACATGGCATCTGGCGAGACCCATGTGGCAACTTTGGTCAAGCGCGGCATGCCGCTTACAGTGTATCCCGATCCCACGATCAGTGCTTGGGTGCCGCCTCGGCCAGGCGGTCCGCGCTTGAGGCTTACAGACACCTGCATAGATATGCCACGACTGGTCAATCTCATTAACGACTCTTTCAACCGGGAATTGGACGTTGAGCACTACCTAGAGCGCGTCAACGAGAACCTGGCCGGCATCATCATTGCAGGAGAGTACGAGGGGGGAGCAATCCTTACCTGGGAGAAGCCTTTCGGACTGGATGAGGAGACCGCGTATAAGACTGGTCGACTGGTTCCGTACTTGGATAAGTTTGCGGTTCTCAAAAGCCGACAAGGAAGTGGTGGAGTTGCAGATGTGGTTTTCAACGCCATGGTCAGAGGCTGCTTCCCAGAAGGTGTCTGCTGGCGCAGCCGACAGGACAACCCCGTCAATAAGTGGTATTTCGAGAGATCCTTGGGCACATGGAAACTTAAGGATACCAACTGGACCATGTTCTGGACAACACCACATCTCCCGCTGAGCGATCCAAAGCTGCTGGATTATGAGAATGTTTGTCGTTATATTGAACCATCATGGGCAGACACAAAACCGCCCGACTAAGACATAAGGGAGTGGCTCTGAGAAGGAGCTCCACATGGCAAGATCAAGATTGGAGGGGGGTTCAATAGAAAGCAAAATGCATTCAAAAGAAATAAAAAGCGAGATCAACTTTGATTATGTGCTTGTTACAAATGAACAGTCTTAGCTGGGCCACTGTGACTATCTAGACATCACCATCTTGCATATGGGACTATGTTATGGGAAGTTCACCTACTACCTTAGACGTGAAATTACGATCAAGGAAGGGTGAATGCAAGGTCTGTGGTTTCCACCAAAGACCATGAACCCGACCGGAATCTGCATGACGAACTGCTCCTCGGTATTCCTGAGAAAGGGATGCATCCTCCAGCTGTGAGGAGACAATGCCATCCAAAGCTGTCAGGGACGCAGGTAGTACGTACCGAAGAAAGTCCCACAAATCACGTGCGCTAGTGTGCACCCATTCCCTGCTTGACTGATCCACCTGGCCAGCTGCCCCTGGGTAGCTTGTGACAGCATGCTGGAGGTTGCTGTGCAGCCAATTTAACATACTGGATACCTGTCTATCTTGCTTCAGGTCGCAGGCAGGCACGAAGGCAGAACTCCCGCATCTACAACCCACCTCAACCCGTTCAACAGGCATTTATCGTCAGTGCCGACTTTCCCGCAGCGACCGAGTCGCTTTCTTTTTTCCACCCTACTTTGTCACATCAAACTACCGCCAAGATGGATTTCAAGAATCTCGGCAAAAGCTTCACGTGCGTTGTCGCATGCCCTTCATGTCAGCGGTCGCGAGTGCTGTATCCAGGCTGACGAAATCCCATTAATGCAGCTCCTTTGGGTCCTCGATCACCCCTTTCGCTTCCCGTACCTTCCAGTACACCAAGGAGCAGCTTGGCCAGGCCGAGGATAAGGTACGTTTGTTTCTTTGCGCCGACCTATCAGTTGCTTAATGAAGCAAGAGCTAATCTACTTGTCTCCCACAGACCCAGCTCCCTCCCGACTACATTGATCTCGAGAAGCGCGTCGATGCCCTCAAGCAGGTGCATCAGAAGATGCTGGCTGTGACGTGAGTTGTTGGCAGAGATGCCCCACGCGTCGAAAATCGACGACTAACACCGATGACTGAAGCTCGCAATACTCGAACGAGGCCTACGACTACCCGCCCAACATCAAGGAGACCTTCCAGGATCTCGGTCGCACCGTCAGCGAGAAGGTCACTCTCCTTTCGTCCGCTGGCTCCCCGGCCGAGGCCCAGGCAGCCCTGACCGCTCCCCCTTCGGCGAAGCCCCAGCCCAAGACCTTCAACCATGCCATTGCCAGAGCCAGTCTGTCAAGCAGCCAGGTGCTTCACCAGCAGCATACCGGAACCGGCGAGGATCCTTTGGCTACGGCTCTCGAGAAGTATGCCTTGGCTATGGAGCGAGTTGGCGAGTCCCGCATGGCCCAGGATGCCCAGATCCAGAGCCGCTTCCTTGCCGGCTGGAACACCACCTTGAACACCAACCTCAAGTTCGCTACCCGCGCCCGCCAGAACGTCGAGAAGTCCCGCTTGACTCTCGATGCTGCCAAGGCCCGCGCTCACGGCACCACCTGGAAGATGGGCCCCGGTGCCACTCCCAACGAGGGCCAGCCTCCGGAGCTGAGCCCTGAGGCCCAGGAGGAGATTGAGAAGGCCGAAGACGACTTTGTCACGCAGACTGAGGAGGCCGTTGGTGTCATGAAGAATGTTCGTAGACCTGAACTTTTTCCAGCACGACAACGGCGATCGCTAACTCTCTTCACAGGTTCTTGATACCCCTGAGCCCCTTCGCAACCTTGCCGACCTGATTGCTGCTCAGATCGAGTACCACAAGAAGGCCTACGAGATCTTGAGCGAGCTTGCCCCGGTTGTCGATGGCCTGCAGGTTGAGCAGGAGGTTAGTCGCGCCTCGAACTACGAAGTATAACGAAGACCGATCCGTGCTGACGCCCTTTCGCTGCAGGCCAGCTACCGCAAGAGCCGTGAGAACGCCTCTTAAGCGGCTGGAAGTGAGCGCCTATTTTCTTGATCGCCACCGCCTCTGCAGTGCTAGCAGCTTCATCATACTTAGATTTGGTTGACGTCTGCCGAGCAGTCAGCATCCCACGGTTTGGTGTACCTGGAGGTCGGGGGAAGCCCGATTGCTTTTGTTGCAGCCGCCATGGCTGAGGCCGCGTGTGTTGCGCACCATGTATCGTTGAGAGACGGCTTGTTTCTATTTCAGCCATGTGTGGCTTTAGGGACTACTTCGATTCGTTATCGACGTCTGAAACCCTCATACCAGGGTGTGAGAGCGTCCTGATCGCGTCCGTTCAAGGTTGATATTACGACTTCTGAATATAGAGTTGTTTTCACGTTTGACGAACTCCGAACGTCTACCAGCAGTTGTGACTGGGTAGAACGACTTGGCATTAAATTCAGATAGCTTGTCCATTTCCTCAATCCGGTGCCAGCCTGCACGCCTACCTATCTGTACTTCTGTGTGAGAAGAGTCTCTTTATTGGCCATTCTATCAGTAGTGCATCACCAGTGGAGCGTCATGCCAACGGCGATGTTTGACTCCAAGAGTGCCTTCAAATACGGCACTCAAATCCCAAGTAAAACACAGAATGCAGCCGAGGTCTTTGAGGTTGTCAAATACATGCACTCGATTGAATAAATGATAATTGAAAGCGACACAGAATTGCCTGCGCTTCCGAGAGTGTCTGAATGACAGATTAGAGTCACGTGACTCGGAAGTGCTGACTTATGTAATGAACTCTACTGGTCAATGAAATCCAAGCAACACTGCATCACCCAGAATAGCTGGCCGACCTTGCGCTCCATAGCTCAATTCACCGAACACCCGCGATCTCCAATTCGAGCCAATTGATATCGCAACCATGCGGAGAACACTTCGCCTCCTCGCGGGCGTCAAGCCTGCTCGCTACCTCGAAGCCGGCACCCCGACTGGCCTCACCGGCCTCTGGACGCACAACAGCCCGCGATCGACGCTGCTCTACCTATACGGTACCACCCTCGAGAAGCTCCAGACGGTCCCCGAGTCCTCCCTCTACCGCCAATCGGTCGAAGCCATCACGAAGCACCGTCTCGGCCTCGTCGAAGCGACGGTACCGCCGGGTTACCTCGAGTGGGAGAAGCGTGCCGAGGCGATTGTCAAGGAGAAGCCCGAACAGTTCCGCCTCGTCAGCGGCCGCGTCGACGGCAGCGGCGCGCGGACGGTGAGGCTCGGCGGCCGGACGTTTGTCGTCGCGACGCAGCACGAGGAGGGCGACGTGCGCCTCGAGGAGTGGGATGGCGAGAAGGACGAGGGCGGAACCCTGGAGGGCCCGCGTACCGAGGCCGAGCGGAAGGATCACCAGCTTCTTGCTGACCGCAAGGACCTGAACGATATTGCCAAGGTGCAGTGGGAGGCGGAGCCGCAATTGACGGCCGACCAGTACGTTTTGTTCTTTTCCCCGGGGCAGGGCCACATTTAAGATGGGTTTTGCTGGCAAGGGGGTAGGGGGGCTTATACTGACGTGTGGTTTCTGTAGGGTTTCTGAGTTGGAGACCAAGATCGGAGCTGGCCTCATTGAGGAGGTTATCCAGGTTGCCGAGAGCGAGCTGAAGCTCGTGGATGTGATGACACAGGCCAAGGTGTACGTTTTCCCGCCTTTCCAATTCCTTTCTCCCCGACCTTTGCTAACTGACAATAATCAGGTGGGAGGACCTTGAGGAGAAGCCTGTTGAGGGCCAGTGGACCTACTTTGAGCGCAAGTCTTCGTAAGCGGATGCTTCTTGCTGCAGAAGACCCTTGCCAATTCTAGATAATGTACATTAGGCGACTGATGACCAAAGATACATCGAGATGTTGCTTTTTTTCCCATGTGGGTTGTTGCGCAGACAAAGGCAGCTGTCGTGAGAGTGTCTTTTCCACGTGTTCCCTGGCTATGAGGTTCATTACAAGGAGTTGGTAACATCATGAACTTTGTCGGCTGTCGGGTCTCGAGACGGGAATGACGGGCTGGTTGAGGCCTTACTCGCCTTGTCCAACACCGGGCAAAGCCTGCGGTGCTTTGAAGCAGGACTAATTTATATAAAGAGGCATTGGAAGCCGTGCAGTATCATCGCGATGGCAATTCTACCGACGGATTTGATTTGAATCTCTAGGAAGAGTCCGGGCTGGATTACAATAGGCATTGGAGCGACGCCTCTCGAACTTGGACTGGGGCCAAGAGCGGATGGGTCAAAGATATGGCTGCCTTTGATCCCTGATTCACACGTCTAGGCATAGATAGATATTTGAACTGAAAGCAAACAAGAAAAGAATTCATGAATATTGGTGCGAAATGATTTCAAGCAACTTGTTGAAACTTCGGCGTCCGTCACTTGATAATTGGCACCCTTCCGGTAGACACGGTGTAAATGAAGCCAGTAGCCCCACTTTACTCTTGACCGAATTCTCACCACATACTCATCTTACTTACACCATTACCTCGACCTCACTCAAGTCTGCCAACACAGATGAAACCTGAATAACAATACCAAAATATCCAAAAGACATACGAAACCAATATAAATTCAACCGTATCATCAAAAACCTCATCGCATGTGCGCGCACACGCGGCGGCAGCAACCATGAGCCAGCCAGCCACCAGCCGCAAGAGGTCCGCCTCAGCAATGTCAATGAGCGACGGCAACGAGTACAGATACCAGTTCCAGCTCCCCAGCGACTCCATCAACCCGCTCAGCCATACCCCTTCCATCCTCCGCCAGCTCCATCTCGCTGGCCTCGCAGAGACGGACGAGCTGCCCTCGAGAACGCAGCACAAATTTCCGCACCGCCACTGGCAAGACCCCGATGCGCCGCCGGCCCGGCTGGGACGGTCCGCCTCGTCAAAAGCACTCGAGACCAGCGAGGTAGAAGAGGAGGACGACGACAATGACAATCTAGAAGACGACGAAGGCAAAAAGCGCCGCCGCAAGAAAAAGGACGGCGGCGGCACCCCAAAAGCAAAATACGCCTCTGAAAAATCCCCCTTCCGTCCCCTCGTCCGCGCAATCTACAACTTCCTCGACACCGGCGACATCCCCAACGCAAAACGCGCGTTCGGTATCCTCGCGCGGTCCACCGTCCACGGGAAACCCGTCGACGTCCGGCGCAACAACTACTGGGCCCTCGGCGCCGAGATCCTCATGCGCGAGGGCGGCAGCGCCCGCGCCACGGCGACGGACGACGAGGCGTACCCGTTCGCCAACGCGCCTGTCGTGCGCGATTACTTTCGGGATCTGATCCAGCGGTTCCCGTATAACTTTAAGCACCGCCACGCCGTGTGTGCCGTGGACTTTTGGCCTGCGTTGTTGAGTTATGAGGTGTTTCAGGTGCATGCGCAGCATGCGGCTTCGTTGAGGAGGATGAATCGCGAGGCGGA
Organism: Colletotrichum phormii; assembly: GCF_030913505.1. Lineage (NCBI taxonomy): Eukaryota > Fungi > Ascomycota > Sordariomycetes > Glomerellales > Glomerellaceae > Colletotrichum > Colletotrichum phormii. Next base: position 1,446,978 of record NW_026851445.1, on the reverse strand, counting down.
GGATTGGGAGGACGAGTCGTGGCAGGAGCCTTCTTCGCTGCTTGGCGGCGGCGGCGGTGACAGCATGATGGACGGCTCGGATTTCCATGCCCGGTCTGAGCAGGTCAACGGACGGGACACGCGGCTGCGGCAGGCGAGGGACCAGATCCGGCTCAAGACGCTCGACATGCTGCGCGAGGTGGCGGGCCGCATGAACGACCTGCTCGAGGACCGGCCGTTTTCGCACAGCGCCGAGCTGTGGCGGGTACGCGGGATGGTGTCGCTGTATATTGGCGACCTGCTCATCCCGGCGTACACGCACGACGACGACGACGACGACGACGAAGGGGTCCAGCAGATGGCGGAGGCGAGGGTGCGGCGCGAGGCGGAGAGGAATAATGCGCGGAGCAGCTTTCAGAAGATGGCGGAGCACGGCGGGAAACTTGATGCTTTGATTCAGAGGCTGATGGCGCCCGTTGAGGAGGACGAGGGGCCTGTGTTGCCCGTCTTTTCGTCACTTGCGTTCAGAGAGTATCGTACAGCTAGCTAGAAGCGCTGGCCGATATTATTCTGATGCGGAAAACTAAGCTAGTCGAGAGTATCAAAGATTGGTACGATTCGATGGACTACTCTAAAAGGTACCCGACATTGCTTTCACGGCCCCCTTCCTAACGATTTGACTCACGCATCCTTCTTGGGTACCCATCTCTGGAAGACCAGAGCAAAGTTGGAGCTACCCACGACGACGCACCATTCACCTCCAGGGCTCCAAGCGACCTGTCTACCCACGAACGTCGACGCGCCGCAATTCTCAATCTTGTGGGGCTTCAGGGGAACCTGAGGATTGCCGACGGTAAACTTGCCATCCCACGTCTGCAGCGTTTCCTGGTTGTACTGGGCCCTCAGCTCGGGAACCTGCTCGAGCTCCGTCCGGTGAGCCTTGTCGGCCGCCTTCTTCTCTCGGACCGTCGGCGCCGCCTTGCCGTTTGTGTTGGCCCGATGGGTGATGGCCGGCAGCCAACTGGGCTTCGGAATGGCCTCCTCCCCATCTCTCCTGGGTTTCTTGACGGCGTTGACGTAGTCGTGGAAACCTGTAATCTGCTCAAAGTCCCAAAAGTAGATTTTGCCGTTGGCGTTGCAGAAGGCCAGAATGGGGTGCTGGTCGGGAACGAAGTGCAGCTTGAACCGCATGAAGAACTGCGGGCCGCAACCGAGCGTCTGGAACTCGATGAGCCGCGTGTAGGGAGCTGGACATTCTGCCGAAACGCCCGGGCTAAAGGCAGAGCGGGTAAGATTGGCCGGGTTGATGGTAGTCGGAGCCATGGATTGCGGAGGGGGCGGGTCTTGGGAGGAGAAGCCTTCAATCTTCCACAAGACAATCACATCGTCGTGGCAGGCTCGAGAAAGGATGTAGTCGCCATAGAAGGATACACTGAGAGGCGTTAGAAGCGTGTAATATGCAGCTTTTCAAGCAACGACTGACCAATCTACGAGACTGCTGTGAACCTCTGATGTTGAAAAGTGAGGATAGTGAACCTCCACTGGGCGTTCGGTGTGCTCAGTCGGAAGGTCTGGCACCGTCCACTGTTTGTTCGGTCTATTAATAATGAAACTTGGGCGTGACACATGGGGATATTGCCTACGAGGTTGATTATTTGATCATGGCCAGCGGAAAGAATGTATCGGCCCGTATCGTGCCACGCCTATGAAAGAGTCAGCTTCAGGGTTGCGTCCGGGAAGCAGCAATCGAGCTAAACCTACCAATGTCAGCAAGTTCCAGTAATGACCTTCGCCTCCAAGAATGCACAAGCAGGGCTGCTTCTCGTGTTTGGGATCTAGGCTCCATATCCGGACTGTCGTATCATCGGAACACGAGGCAATGATTAGGGGGTCTATGGGAGAGGTGACCACGTCACAAACATCCTAAAGGTTCATCAATAAGAGCCTCAAATATGTGATATCCTCCCGACATGACTCACCCCGCCGTGGCCTACGAGACACTAAGTGAGATGTGAGCAAAACTTCCGCGGGATCATCTGGGCGTATCTCAACTCACATTGACAAGCTTCTGCTCAATGATGTCGTAAACCTTGATCTTGGCGTCTTCGCCGCCGTAGCACAATAGCGGTCTGCCGGTCTCCGCGTCTCTTGTCCAAGTGCAGGAGTAATTTCTTGCCTCAGTCTTCATTCGAGTCAGTGGCCGAGGCTGCTGTGGGTAATTTGGCTACTGGGGAGAACGCACATCATCATCCCGAATTATGCTAATAATCTCGCATGGATTCGAGTCATCGGCAGCTGCCGTGAGGCGGCAAACTATTATCTGAAGAAGAGGTTAGGACGCAAAGATAACTCCCTCAGTAACCCGTAAGCGCAACGTACATGTTTCTTGCTGACGGCGGCGAAGACGGGTCTCGCGTCCAACGGCTGATAGGGGCAGAATTTGACATCAAAGAACTCTGAGGCGAGATTAGCCAAGGTTGAAAGCAGTGCCTCGAGTTGATGCTGGGGCGGGGCTTACCAGGCACTGGATCATCCTGAGCGAGGAATCTGGTGTCATCCTATTGGCCATGTCAGAAGGCTATGTTGAACGGCAAAGATCCACGTGAGAAAGATGGAATTCCGAATGTAGATATTGCAGCCGGGCAACTCTCATGGCAATTCATAGATGCGCAGGTAGTAGAGAACAGGTAGGCATAGACTAAGAGCAATAAGGGGTCCTCGACCCCAGTTTGACTAGCTCAGAGGAAGGGGGAGCAAGTACCTCGAGATGAACCGAGACTCTCAGTCTCGGAAAGTCATATGGAGTTGGTGTTGAGGTGGGTGCCATGACAAAATTGAGTGTCAATAGAGGTCGGGATCGTAGGACGCGTCAAAAGCGACCCCGGTCTGAGGTTCAAAGAAAGCCAACCAACTCGTTTATGCGGCAGTGCTCTTACGAATAGTCTCGTCCGTAAAAGTGCAACTGTGAGCGGGGATGTGAGACAAGGAGGGAGCCGGCAAGACGCGTCGAGATGCAGTTGATACAGCTTTGTGTGTACGGGCGTGTGCTTTGTGCAAGGACTCTTGTTAGTGTAGCTGATCCCGTCCCAGGGCCTCAACTTCCCGTCAAGTCGGAGTGGATGCGTTACGGGTAAGGAAGGCGAGGTAGGGTAAGGTAAGCAGAGAGAATTGAGAAAGAGCCAGGCAACGCCGCAACGCCGCAACGCCGCAACGCTATGCAGCGGAAGTGGCAGACAGAGAGAACTAAGAATAGCGCGTATGGTGAACTACACAGTGGCAGGCAATGCAAGGTACCTTACGGATGGATACCTTACCTTACTCCGTACCTCAGGTATTAAACCCCGGTAATGGAATGGAATGAGACGGTGGGGCGTGCGGTTTCTCACTTGTTCTCGCCGAATGTGGACGTGAAAAGAGGAAACTTTGGAAATGCAACACCTCACGCAATCACGCACTCGTCAATTAGGAACTTTCCGCTTTGGTGGGCCTTGGTTGACGGGCCCGGGACCTCGAAGAGTCAAGGCCGGGGCCACTCACCTACTGACATTGAACTGCAGTGCCCGAATCAGTGGAGGAAGGGGCCGATTGGGGTCGAAACGCCTGTAACGGTGCGCTAGCCCTTAAACAGCACCGGCGAGCATCAGCAATTGAATCTGGAACCGTTCCCGACTACCTCACGCACTCAAGCGGCAGTGCTCGCCATCTTGTCTCTTCAACGTCGTCTCTTCATCCAGAGCGAGGGAATCCTCAACATCTTAGAGGACATAACTTTGTTGAAGCTGGGACAACTACCTCATTGGGACGCCGGCTTATCCCCCCATCCACTAAGATACTAAGCAAACTTGTAGTACCGTTCAATACATTTATTCAATTCCTCGGGGTATCAATATACATTGTGCAAGCAGTGACTCGGTCCAGAGAATGGGGCCTAGACACAAGATTACAAGATACGTCAGTTTGAAGTATGAACCAAGGTATGGAAGGTGGCACACGAGTGATGCCACAAGGCTTTTACCATTTGGTAGCGTAGGTGCCATGAGCATTGGAACTAAGGCATCCGTACCTTGGCTGGGAAGAGCCAACAACACCGGCCAGGTACGTGACGTTGGGTGCTTAGGTAGGAGGGCACGAGGGCGAGCAAACATTCAGAGAACTACCTTGCCAGGTTCAGAGAGACCTGTGATTTCCACTTCGGGCATAAGGACAGGGAAGCAGGCGGCATCATTGGGACGCCGTCAAATGACAGGCCTTCCAAACCACAATATCTCCGTCATTTTGCGGCTTGCCATGTTTTGCTAGCAGACTCGGAAGCAATATGACACTCTGGGACGGGGATGGCTTCCTGAGGAGGGTGATTAGGAGGTGATTGATCGAGAAAATGTCAAGCCTTTCTCGACATCGAAGGTCCAAGAGGAGCAACGGGATGTTGAGGAAAGAGAGAGAGGGCCAGGGCCATTAGATCGGTCGATGACAAAGAGACGGACCGCCCATGTACCGGTTTGAAGTTCGAGTACCTGGAGCGAGGTGCAAAGTCTCGCAAACATACTTGTCTTACTGAGGCTACGGCACCTTGATGGAGGTATCCAACATAAAGTGAATTATCACCCGATACCTGAACAGGCTGTACCTACTTTACCTCGCCTTGCCTTAGGGTCCTTCTTTCCCCGGGGTGTGTGTCCTGCACGGTTCGTCCTCCGGGCCAATTCGATGTCAAATTGGTGCAGGGAAAGAGCGGATCTCCAGGGATAGTGGAGACTGGTGTGGCTGCACCGGCTCTTTTCCTGGCCCGCGGACACTACTACTCTGCTACTCTGCCTTGGCACCTTACTACCTTCATCACCTCACAGATCAAGCTGTCTTCAAACGTCGACAGCGGAATGGTTTCACATAGTATCTGTACGAGTTTGAGACCTCTTGGGCTGACGCCAGACGGTTGATGCCGCGAGACATCAAGCCAGCGCTTAACATTACCCATCATCAGAAAAGGGAACGCCCTGTATTATTCATGAGGTAACCCGGCGTGAAAGAGGCATAGAAGCTGGCTGTTGCGGCACCGCGTGGTGTCCAAGTCTTTTGTGTTACTTGGGAACTCCTCTGACGATCCTCTCATCACAGGTTGATTCTCCGCAAAGATACTGTTTCCAGGTTCTATGTCTGCATCTCGTAATCATTGCGCACACAATAGCAGTACGTCTTCAGCACAGGCACAAATAAAAGCACTAGTTCTCAATCGCATTCGCAAGCCAAAGAGGCACAGGGATTGGGGATACGTCAGCCGGCATCCAGGGATATGAGAAATGACCGCGGGTCGCCATCTTCAAAGGCCTCGTCGCTTGCAAATTCCCATACCGCCCAATCGTCGAGTCTCGATGCCAACCATCCATCACCGCATTTCGATATCGAGCTTGCATCGCGATACCATTCGCACCTCCAGAAATCCCATTATGCTCCGGCCTGTCAATATCACACGTCTAGTGCCTAGTGTACGGATACCTCCATGTCTGTTCACCTCCTGACAGCCGTGTCATGGCAGTTGGGATCCGCAAACTGTTAATAAACCTGTCCCGTCGTGGGTCTTTGTCCGTGGGCCATGCTGGGTACGCCGCTGCGATATCTCTCATGTCTGTCGCACAAACCATCCGCCGCCCACGACCTGGCATCGCGTTCTCGGCATCCTGTCTATATGCGGTTCACGTCACGAACGGACGTCGAGGGACCCTGCGAGATTCAAAGAGGCAATCCACTTCTTCATCCAGTGAAGAAGAGGGGAACAAAATAAACCTTGGGGCAAACAAGATGAAAGAGTCAGTCGACATATACATTGCATATACTCCCGAGAGGTACCTACCTACGCAGTAGATGTCGGCAGCTAATTTTAAGATACTCCGCACAACTAGCGCGTACGGCTCGAGGGTTCAACGGTCAACCGCTTACCTTAACAATCGGTGGTCTTCAGATAAACTACTCCTCATCTGGCTCGAGTATGTTCAACACTGTCTGTCTTGCTTTCAAGTGTCTGCCAGAGTTACGTACGTCTGGCGCAAGGATGATTGTCTTGTTGACGATCTTGTCTGTTGAGAAATTCAGGGGCCTAGGCAAGCGGATATATCCGTACGTGACGACTGACGAGACGAACCCTCTACATACGACTTGGCAAGGACTGTGTACGAAAGCCCCCTCGGGTTTTCCGACGAGGAGGAAGTCGTGATAATTACGAGCAGGGACAGTCTGAAGACATGGGCCGGACAAGTTGTGGCTCTTGCACTCGTTCAGGGACCCTAGCAGTCGATCCCAACTGGTGAACCGGGTTCTGATGTCTTCACAGCTGTCAACTGAAGTCAGACATCGAGCTATGCCTAGCAGAGCATAGCGCCCACTCTGCCCGGACACTCAACCCACACGGACGCCATTTTAGCCTTTTGCACTCCCGTTGACACGGATGACGGGCGGCCTGACGAGGAGACAGCAAGCATCAGTGACGAGAGCTTGGGGAAAGAAACGGGCTCTGCTGCCCTGCAATCTCCATCGGCTGTCAGTTCGAATTGGGATAAAGGGCCGCGTTCTCGCAAGCTCTTCCCAAACAAGACAAGAACTGTCCGATCACCCCTGCGAGATCCCCAGACCCCATGTCTGCTCTCGGTATCATGGACATGGGCATGGCAAAAGAAGTGGACAGCTCGACGCAGACGCTCACAGCTCGTGCGTCAACATGAGCTTGCTGTTGGTTTTGGATTTTCGAAATCGAATGATTGATGACGGAAGACTTTCTCTCATCTACGGCAGCTTGTTCTCGAATGCGTGCAATTCCGCGAGGCGAAAGGCTATGCATCAACCCGCAGCATCGCCAATGCCCGGTGAAAATGTCGGGACTGACGCGGTTCGAGGTTGATCTTGCTCGGATTTCGGCTCGAACACCAACCGTCCAAGATCCCGACTATCAAAGTACGGATATATGGCGCCAATTTTAACAACCAGCCCGGCCCTCACTGCGCGAACCCATGCACACGCAGGTACCAGCGGCTGTTATCTATAACCCATGCTCGCTATTCGACAGCTCGACATATCCAGATGGCGGTTATCCCATCGGCAGCTGTTGACAGACAGCCTGAGCAAATCTACCCGGATCCGTAGATGTCGACGCTCAATGCCGGGTGCTGTATCCGGACCATGTGGACCAGGATCTCTCGTTCCAGCTCTACAATGTTTCCCAACGGTTTGTTTCAGCAATATCCAACCACCATTTGAATGGCACAAGTGAGTGTGTCTACAACGCGGCGTGGACGCTCGCATCGGGTAGCTGGCAACTTGGCACGTTGTGCGGCAACGATGCCTGACCTTGTACGATGTTTTGTAGGTTGGTTACCCGCTCCTCCATGAACCAGGGTCAAGACTGGATGGCTGGAGCTCAGTACCGGAGGCACATCAGTCCCTCCGACGTCCCGGCCAGGCACCCGGCAAAGTGTGTAACATTTAATCAATGTTCATCGGGTCAGCGGTTGAGTATGGCCGGGTCTCTCCGAGCGGAGGACCATGGGACTAGTATCCCGGTTCGAGCGTTTACCACTGCCTCATTTCATTTTGTCCATTTTGTTTTGTCCTCCCCTTCTCTGAGAGAGCAGGCGTAGCAGGCTGGGCTATGATCATCATTTGTATTATTTGTTGACACAGCATTGTTGTGACCGTGGGCGGCTCGACAATCCAAACACGGGCCAGGGAGGAGGATAAAAAAAAGAAAGAATAAAAAATGCGCCGGATATGAAAGGAAAAAAAAAAAGAAAAAAGGAACGGGCATAGTTGCATTTTATTTTGCCCCGCTGTCAATGTCAATTGAATAAGCCCCCTTCCCCTCATCAACAAGCTTTGCAATCTCGGGGGCCTTCATCAGGAAGTGGCTGTATGGATATTCGTACGGATACAGAGTCAACTTGCAGACGATCGCCGATTCCTCAGAGAGCAGCACACGGATATCACACGCTATATCGTTGTCGAGGGGATTGATGGATTCTATTCGCATAGCACTGGCTGGAACGGGACAGAGCAGTGCGGCACCGCGGGTAGTACGGACGTAGGTCAGCTAGCCGAACCGTTACTAGCTGAGCAGTCTTATTCCCTTATTTTCCCATGGAGGTATGGATTGGCGAATTATATGGAAGACATAGCTCCAGCTGGGCTGCGTATGAGTTTGGAGAGTCGACCCCCTGCCCCTGTCTTAATGCCCTTTTTATGAACATCCGTACGGATACACTACCTTGGTACGCAGTACTCTGTAGGGAAGTATCCATGCAACTGCATCTGTCGCGTTGTGTTATCCAGAGAGTCTGTCACTCTGCGTAGGTAGGCACTAAGTATTCGTACTTTAGTCTTGAGGAACGGTGATACCCTGAAAGCGTGGCCCTGGCGCGAGAGATGATCATGGCCCAGGCAAGCCGCAAAGCATCCACAAGGATGGATGATGGATGGCTATGGAGCCTGGCACGTCTGGGCGTGTTCTGTCGGTCGAAGCTGCCCCTGTGTATCCGTACCCGTACTCCGTAGCGGAGACCGGAGAGATACCTCGTCCAAGGTGTCCATCGGTCCTCTTTCGGTCTTGTCTATCAAGTCTCATCTGTGTATCCGTATCTGGCCAGGTTCATACGGGATACTCTGTAGCGCGCGGGCATGCCTTACGCACCCACATTTGCTCAGCTGCCGGGGGTACTCCGTACGAAGTATTAGCACTGGCAGACGAAAGACGACGGTCGAAAAGTCGACAGCCGTGTTCATGACCCTTGTGATATCCATACACAGTATTAGTCGAAGTCGAGGTGGACGGGTGGTATCCGTACTTCGCAGTCACACCTGGTGCTGGCGTGCTGCAAGAAGATGGAGGAGGGTCTGGGCCCCGGGGCCCTGTCTTGCTCAGCTGGGCCCTGTCAGTTCTCCTCACCAATCTTGCCCTATCCGCATCGGTGCGGTGCCGTCACAGAGCAGAGAGCAAAGCAAAGTAAAGCAACCTAAGCAAAGTAGAGCTGGACATGCCCCCCCCCCCACTCCCGTCCCCCCACCCCCCCCCCCCCCCCCCTCCGCAGCCGCCGCCGCTGCAGCCTCTCTCAAATCACATTTGCCAAACCACTTGCTAGACGAGCTGTCATAAAAAGATGCTCGCCTCCTCCGCCATTCGCAACACATGGCACTCCTCCAGATCTCCTCCTTCTTCTTTTTTCTCTCTGTCTCCTCTCCCTCAGCCATTACTACACTATTAGGTGTTTGTTCTCGCTGTGATTCTGGACCCAAACAAACTTGAACCAACGGCATCCCGCAATCAAATCAACCCGTCGTTTTCGCCACTAGCAGCTCGGCTCGTTCCAACTTATCTACGAAGTACGCCTACGCAAGCTACCTACGGCTACGGTACGGATAATACCTAGGTTGCATCTCCTCGCCTGCCCTCGACGTATTTCTTCGAGATTTCAGCCAACCTTGGTTCAACGTCCGAGTGCATCCACTACGTCAGGTTATCTGTGTCTGCATGTACCTCAAACTCAGACTACCTTAACCTCGAGGGAACTGCAACGTTCACAACCCCCCCGCCAACGCCAAAGAAAAAACCTCCACCACCACCACGACCACCACAAAACGGTCTTGTTCTGACCGGCCTGCGCCCTCTCCGCACTATCCATCAGCTTGGATATCCGACTACACTTCGACTTTCAGCCCCCGTTTCTCATTCTGCAGTAAACCGCACCGAGGTGGCAACTGTCACTTGAACACCTCCAATCCGCCTTCTCTCACTGCGCATACCTGCTTGTGTACGACGCGACGCAATACCGTCCATACTCTGCACGCCCGCTACCCTGTGCCAGTCACATAAGTCGGGTCCACCACTTTCACTGCCACGGCCACTCGATCGGTATAGCTCGTGAGAGTGAGACTGACAGCCTTCGCTTGCGAGGTGACAGCGCAATCTGTGTCCCACGCCCAGCATCCAGCGCGTACTACAATCAACAACATTTTGAGAAAACAACCACTCAGCTCAGTCCCGATTGGTCTCCCAGACGTATAACAGCTGCCGCTCAAGATAAGTCGAGCTTCTATTTGGCGCGGCCGCCTGATACGACGCCTTGTGGTATTGAAGATCCACCAAGCTCTCCGCGGCATTCAAGCATTCTCTTAAAGCCTACCCGCCATACTTCGCAGCCGATTAAGACTCCGGACGACGTGTGAGGAGACGGACGTAATTGCGATTCAATCGGACATATATCCCAGACCTTGTTTCAGCCACGAGCCAACTGTTCTTTGTCATGGAGCAAACGTTCATGACCATTCATTCCACGGACCCCAGCGCTGCCATTTTATTCGTGTCCGACTCAGTCTACGACATACTGGGTTATACCCCCCAGGAAGTGCAGGGAAAATCATGCTTTGACTTCTTCCACCCCGACGAGGTACCCTTCGCTCGCTCTATCCATAGTCGCGGCGTCTCGCTAGACAAGGCAGCCGTGCTTCACTATGCTCGCATCATGGCACGCGATGGCCAGTGGGTGAGCTGCGAATGCTGCTTCACTGTCGTTCACGATGTCTTGGTTGCCTGTACCAGTATTTATCGACGGGACGAAAAGAGTCACAGTAAGCGAGAAATCTTAGCATCACATTCAATTCATCTCATGCTAATGCCGCGACAGGACGAGCCGTCGATGCACCTCAGATCCGTCGATTGTTCTCGAGCTCCCCTCGGGATCCTCGTTACCACATGCTGGAGCATCTCTCACCCAAGTTCAGAATGCCCCCCGTGGAACGCGAGCCCCGCGCAGCTCTCATCCTCAACAGATTCACCCGCACCTTGACCGTCATGTTCGCGACCAATGCAGTCTCCTCGATTCTCGGCGTCAGGCCCGACCAGATCAAAGATAAGAGCTTCTATGAGTGCATACAGGAGAATTGCCTGCCGGATGCCATCCGTTGTTTGGAAAGTGCAAAGGCCAATGACTCGATTGCCTACCTAAGGTTCTGGTACAGAGATCCGCGTCGGCCTGAGGACTTTGACGATGAGGAGGAAGACGAAGAGCACAACAGCGGAAATTCCAGTGACTCTGAGGGCGGAGGTGTCCAACTCGATGGTCGCATGGACATTGACAAGGATGACGGTCCCGCGATCAAACAAGAAGACCAAGGTCGTCCGGATATGTCGAATCACAGCTCTGCAAACCAAACAACGACCACAAACGCCTCTGGCTCGAGCAACCAAACACAGAACACTGCAGCCACCACCGCCCCTTCAGTCGACGGATCGGCGGCCCAGGCATCGACGCCCGCGGAACCCATGCGTAACCGTCGACGGGAACCGCCCCAGGCTTTTGAGCTCGAAGCTGTCGTGTCATGCACCTCCGACGGTCTTGTCGTTGTCATTCGCAGAGCGCGCCCACCAATTCCGGCACCTCACCCGCCGTTGGTCGTCCCAACCTACACTAACGGTCTCTTTGCGGCGCCTTGGGGTCATCATCCCATCCGGCCTCAAGTTCCCCAGGAATCGCTCTACAACTTCAGACCTCCTCTCATGCCTCAGTACATGCCTTTGCAAGACAACGTCATGGCTGCTGGGGGTCCACCTGTGGACCATCTCATGAGCTCCATCAGAGATGTTGCCGTCTTCGCATGGGCATTGGTGGGAATCAATGGTAATCTCTCGACGTACACGCGAGGAATGCCACGCGGCGAGTCTATACCCGACGGGGGTCTACCTATATGGGATCCCAATGCAGCAAGTGCTTCTTTACATGGACCGGAGAACCAGGCGGTTCGTCGATGGACCCAATACGACAAGGAAAAGACCTTTGGTCCGCCCTCATCGGCTTACCGACAGTCGTACAACCAAGGCATACCATCCGGGTATAGCCATGTACCTCAGATGGGCAGCTACATCTACTCTCAGCCGCCGCCGCCCACGTGGCCCGGTCTACAGCCCGCCTACACGTCGGCGTTTGACCCGTACTCGAGGAACAACAATCATCGAGAACAGCATCATCATCATCATCATCATCATCATCAACCGCAGCTTCATTACGACTACCAGGCCCCTCGTCAGCAGCATCAACCGCAGCCACAAGGTTTTGGTAACGGTCAACGAGGAGCGCTGGAAAATCAGCCATGGGGTGAAATACCCCCGCCGTACAACGGCCAAGGTCAAACCAATGGTCGTTCCAATGGACATGCTGGCGGACATTCGAACGGTCAGCCCAATGGCCAGTCCAACGGGCGGGCTAACGGGCAGACTAACGGCCAACCCAATGGACAGCCCAATGGGCGTTCCAACGGCAACGGACATGTCGATGGAAACTCCGGCAATGGTCCAAACGGATCGGCCGGGCCAAATGATCCATTTCATGGCTATCGTTACCCATGGCAGTAGTTGGAACACTCGAACATGGCAGACGGTAGCATGAGGATGACCATCTCACGAACTCGGGAGTGCATCTGGCGGATTCCATACAGACAGAATGTGATCAAAATTTCAAGGAAGGAAAGTAGGTAGAGGCATTATGAATCCTCGAAGAAGTCGGTAGTGGTCGGTGACGACAAGGAAACAAAAGATTGGGGTGGTTTCCTTCCCCCTCTGGCACAGAGGACGTTGAAAAGGGGGTTGTGTGTACTAGGCATCGGCGTTCCGCGTTTTACTAGAAACGGACGGTAAAAATGAAAAGATACCCCGCGAGGAGCTCGCAAAGGAGGAGAACAAATTTTGTATATAGACGAGTTGGCAGCAGGGTCGCTTGCTGATGTGGAGTTTTTGGTATATTTATTCAAACTAGGTAATTCAGGGCAAAGCTATCTAACCCACATTCGGATTCCATAGCGCGTGATTGTGCGTGTGTATTTAGTTGATCTTGATGTTTGAATCTTTATGTGCACCTGTTCAAAGAGCTTCGACGGACCAGCTCCGTCACGGACAGGACGGGAATCCACATTGAAATCCGGGCCTGGGCCGCGGGAGGGTACAGCACGGAGTGGGGTCAGCACGTTACCCAGACGGGCCATCCCCTAGGCCGGGCAGTTAGCGAGGGCGTGGCATCAAGTGGATCGGGGATGCGGATCTCTTTTTTTCCGATTCAAGGGAGCTTGGACCACCCAATGCTTTCGCCCTGGAGGAAACCGTGGAGTCTTTGACCCAGGAGTCGCAAGCTGCTACGTACGTCAATTAGACCAGAAAGTCCGCCATCCCATCTCGCGAACTTGAAGGTTGCAAAGCGGTTTGCAGTTGAACCATAACGATTCCCCACGACCACATTTCGGATACAACTCTTCTATTGTCCATTACGAAAGGACGAAAGCAACGACAAGTAGTGTTGTTTGTTGAATAACACGAGTTCCCGTTTCAGCCATGGCATCTACGAGCAAACGAGACGACTATGCCAACCCTCCCTTGCCTGACGACGACTTGATTGATCCTGATGATGGTAAGCTTTCTAAAGAGAACATACAGCATGGCTGGTTGATGGAAAGCTAACATGCAAATCTGTGATAAAAGCTGATCTAGATGACTTCGACGACCCTCTCGGCAACACATCCTCACGCCAGCCACTGACAGGCAACATCGGCTCGAGCTCCTCCTCCTCCTCGCGCCCGCTCAACGAGAACGCCTGGACGTCACGCATACCGGGTGAAGACCGCGCCGCGCCGCAAAACACAATCGACGAGTCCGTGTGGGACACGCTCCGCCGCGACCTCCTCGCCGTCTGGGCCAAGATGAGGGAGGTGCTGTACCCCAAGTACCTGCTGGGCGGCACCATGTTCGACGCCGACGGCCTGCGGGGCGCGTACGCCAACATCCGCGGCGCGGGCATCTCGGGCGCGCGCGAGGAGCTGACGGGCCTGGCGAGCCGCTTCATGGACTCGGAGGCGCTGCTGTCGCAGAATAATATGACGCCTGGCCTGCGGGACTGGGATCTGTGGGGCCCGCTTATCTTCTGTCTGCTTTTGAGTCTCTTGCTCAGCTTCAATGCGAGGGCGGACCAGAAGGATGCCGTGTTTAGCGGTGTGTTTGCCATGGTTTGGATTGGGGAGGCTGTGGTGACGTTGCAGATTAAGCTGTTGGGAGGAAGCATGTGAGTTTTTTCCCCTTTGCGCAGTATCTGCGGCCATGAACACACGTGTGTCAGCGAAATACTAACAGACCGCCGTAGCTCTTTCGCGCAAAGCGTCTGCATCATAGGATACACGCTCTTCCCCTTGGTGATTGCGGCACTGCTCTCTGCCTTTGGCATCCCGACCGTTGTCCGGGTCCCTGTGTATCTCGTCCTCGTCGCATGGTCTCTGGCGGCAGGCGTCAGCATCCTGGGCGGCAGTGGTGTGGTCAAGAACCGCGTGGGAATCGCCGTGTACCCGCTATTCGTCTTCTACATCGGCCTGGGCTGCCTCTGCTTCATCAGCTGAGCTGCGACGACTAGGTCGCGAGTCGGAGCAGGAGATCGAGGGGTCTGAGCAGGTTGAGAGATGTACTGTATACGTGGCCTTGGCTGAGGACCTAAGGCGCACACTGTATTCTAGATATCCATGTTGTGCTACTCATCCTCGGGATGATGGCAGGCCACTGAATGAGAAATGGGCGTTTTGATTTTCTGCTGTTAGTTTGGGCTGTTTGAGGACGAGAGTGTCCCGTCTCGCGATAACCCTGTGTGTGCGCCGCCGTACCCGAATTGTGTTTTGCCAAATGTATCTGGGAGGGGGAAGTAGTTTCCCAACGGAACATGTCGTGTAGTGGGAATGGTTATAAATTGGTCATTTCGAATACTATCTAGTTGTAAGACAACCCAGGTCATGAACCAAGGCAAGGACGAACGATTTCTAGCTGCAAGCGGCGTCGGTAGTTGCCGCTAGAATGTCACCTGCGTTGCCCTTTTTGGACAGCCACACCACGGCAGGGCCATTCATCTGACACCTCAGACATCGGAGGCGGGGAACCCCACCGTAGGAACGGTACGGTACAGTGTACCTTACCTTACATCCCGTCACAAGAGAACCTGACTTTTTTAAGTCTCAAATACCCCTCACTTCCAGTCACGCTCTATCCAGTTCAAGGCTAAATCCTCGTCGTATTGAATAGCTAGCTCCCTTGGAACATTGCGGCAGGGTGGTGATATAAATGAGGCTAAAAAAACAAATGAATAAAGCAGAAAGCAAGACAGGACAAAGATTCAGAGGTAGCGAGTTTCTCTCGGGGTACGGCATAGGAAGTTCTAGGCCATCTCAAAGGCAAAGGGCGCTAATGCATGCCGCCATGGGGCCCAATTGAATTCAACTTCTAGGTTGGCACCGTGGACGAGCTGAAGGTGAGGTGCCCAGGCTTTTTTACTCTCGTCTGGCCCCCCCGGGCAGCCGTGACCCGTCGTCTTATCCGAGCCCGGAGCGCACCGAATTGATTGGATCGATTAACCCAGGCGGGAGTCGGTCCCGTCCAATTATTTCCCATCTCAGCGAGCAACGCCAAATCTCTCTGTGAAAGACGAGCCGCTCTTTGTATCGCGCCTACCTTGACTTAGTGATTGTGTACTGCCTGTACTACGGAGTATACCTACTGTACCGCGCTGCAGCAACATCGTAGCACCGCCACTACCTGGACAGTGGACTGACTACCTACCTTACCTTAACTTGCTAGACATTTCTCAACCACAACCTTAACCCCCAAACGCCAGTCGCGCGACACCACCGCCCCCAGAACCCAGAACCCAGAAACGCGGACCTCGGTGTTCTTACCCTGTCGACAACCAAGTTTACTATTGCTCTCGTCGTGGAGAACGACTCTTGGTCTATTGCACAGCAACTGGGCCTTTTTTTTTTATCCTTCTTGCCTTTTTTTTTTTTTTTTGGCTTCTCGTCTGCGCGGCAAAACCCATTTGCCAGCAGTTTCCCACGCTACTAAACTACACCGATTTTGCTCCATCGCTAGCAAAAGTCGGGCACAGAGAAACCTCCGCACCACCACCCGACGACGAACGACGTACACGACGCAGAAACCGCTCCAACACAGGAACGCAGCCAAAAAAAAAAAACCACCATGGCCGACGATCCCCAGCCGGGCAGTCCCAAGTCGGACCCGATCGACGCAAAGGAGGACGCCGAGACCGCCGCTGCCCGCAAAGAGCTGAAGCACACGGCTATCTCAGAGAAGTCCTCCGCGGCGGAAGGAGCCACCGCCGACACGACGCCTTGGGGATCGCAGAACGAGGACCACAAGGACCACGTCTCGTCGCCCAAGAAGAAGCGGGCGCACGACCAGCTGGACGAGGACAAGGACGCCGACGAGGCCGACGTCAAGAGTGTCGCCTCGAGCGACTCGGCCAAGGACAGGGCTTTGCGGCTGGAACCGGAGAAGAAGAGACATAGGGACGAGGTTGCCGGCTCTGGCGACGCTGCGGCCGATTCCTCTGTAGGCTTTGATCTTGACGCATGTGGTTTTGCCGTGCATACTGACGCTGTTCCCTTCTATAGGCGCCACCGACTACCGATACAAAGACGACAGAGAAAGCCGCAACAGAAACTACATCACAGGATTCTACAAAGGACGAGAAGAAGGGAACGTCGAGCTCTGCGTTTGCCAGCTCTGGCTTCGCTAAATTGGCGGCATCGAGTGCGTCCCCTTTCGGCTCGCTAGGAAGTGCGACCAAGGGAAGTGTCTTTGGCGGAGCGAAGGCTGGCGCGTCACCTTTTGGCGGTCTGTCTCCATCCAAGCCTGATGCCGCCCCGGCTCCTACACCTACCCTGAGCTTCGGCGGTGCCGGTTCGGCCTCGTCGCCTTTCGCCAGCGTTAAGCCCGCCGGCGCAAATGGCGGTTTTGGCTCAGTGTTTGGCAGTGCCTTTGGCGGCGGTCTAGGCGGCAAACCACTTTCGAGCTTCGCCAAGACGGGCGAGTCTTCTTTTAAGACCGAGAAGGCGGCCAAGCCGTTCGGAGCTCCTGACAGCGACGCGGAAGACGACAACGAAGATGAGACTGAAGGCGATGCCGATGGAGCCTCAGAGTCTGGCGACAAGGACGAAAAGGAAGAGTCTGACAAGGAAGAGACCAAGGCTGGGGACGATAAGAAACGTACCAAGCTGCAGAAGAGTAAGCAGGCGTTTCCCATTCCGGGACGCGCGAAGTCATACTGACCTGTTGTAGTTACTGTCGACGACGGCGAGGCCGGAGAAGCTACCATAGTCCAGGTCAGAGCCAAGATATTCTACTTGGACAAGGAGGTTGGCTGGAAGGAACGCGGATCTGGTATGCTTAAGATCAACGTTCCCGAGGCTTGTGTCCAGTTCGACGAAGGTGGCTTGCCGATACCTGGCTCCTTTGATGCATCGGCTCTGGAAGACTTGGAAGATCCCGAGGCTGGCGAGAGCAGAGCCAGCAAGGTGCCTCGTCTCATCATGAGGCAGGATCAGACTCACAGGATACTACTGAACACGGTCATCCTGCCGGCGATGCAGTTCCAGGAAAAGGCGACGTTGAAGAGCGTCGGCGTCATGTTCACCGCCTTTGAAGGCGCGGAGGCTAAGCCAGTGAGCGTCCATGTGAGAGTATGTGTTCCCCAACACCACCGAACTGTGAAGCGATTTGATTTGCTAACTCATCACGTCCAGCTGAGTGCTGCTAGTGCAAAGTTATTCCTGAACGAGGTTGGAATGGTGCAGCGAGAGCTCTTGAGCAACTGAGTGATCCATACCGGTATTTCTCAAGTGGTTTTGAGATAGCCGGCGGCGTTAATGGTCGCTTAAATATACCTGTTCAACGAACAAGGGGCGAGTACGCATCACTATAAAGGGAGAGCCAGCGTGAGCATCTCCGGAGCCCGCCTGGAGGCCGTAGGCTACCTTACCTTAGAGAGCGGGCAAGAAGAAGGGCATGCACACAATGGGTGGGATGGCAGAGATTTGTTTAGGAGTCCAGTTTGAACTAGGCGGATATCTCAGGCCCTTATCCTGTCATGATACCAGGAAACCAGGTATCCTTCGATACATTAGATATCACACTCAGTACATTGTAACATGGACACAATTCGACTGAAGATTGAATATTCATTCAAGTTGTCGGGACTTGGACCGTCTCTGTGTAGGAGCCTTTGAACGACTGTAGTTCGAGTGTCGACAAGGGGATACTGTAGGTGGCGCACGTGACCTGGTGTGGATTACGTGACGCAGACGACTTCTTTGATCTAAGAGGCAGTGACGTCGCGCGTCCAAACGCTGGGCACATCACGCTTCACCATCTGTATGTCCAGGAGCTTTTTCTCACAAGGGTGCCGAGCCAGTCACTTTCTGTTGTCGACTTCTAAACCCCAATTCTTCGCTCTCGCATTCGAGAGATGGCGGCCTGCTAAGGGTCACTGGTTCAAGCGACCATGTCGAGCGCTGCTCCAGGCGAGCCCCAGGCGATAGTACGGAAGCCCAGGGGTAAGAGGAAGCGGCAAGAAGATGAGAATGGTACTTCTACGCAGGAGCGTCAGAACGGTGGCGGTTCCATAGAGGACGGCCCATCTAATACCGACGATGCAGCGTCCACTGACGCACAGAAAACGACCAAGTCCAGGAAACGGGCTGCGCCGAAAAAGGCCGGGTCGAAACGGAATAGCACGGAAAGCGTAGCCCCCGCCGAGGAGTGCAAGATTGAGTGGCCTCAACGGTTCAAGGACTTGGAGAAGACGCATCGCGCGCTCAATCTCGTCTTTACGTTTTGTTGTACTCGCAAACACCTCGCCACCACGTTTGAGACGATCAAGTCCTCGGTGGAATCGCATACAAAGACGTCCTTGACAGTCGAAGATATAGCTTCCATCGCCGCCATACGCCCCGAGGGCGTCAACTTTGCCTATGTCGACGAGATTATGCTGCAGACCGAGGTTAGGGGCGCCGAGCGCGACGTGGTGTTCAAGAAAGGGCGGGATTTCCTCTCTCAGGCGCCCGCTCCGGACGCCTCTGTCGGAGGCATTTCGGGTCTCGAGAAGCTGGATCACCACCCCGATGAGGCTGTCGAGGGAGGCAAAGAAGTGCTGTACTTTGAGTTTGTGGACGGCGATCTGAAACGACAGGTCAAGGACAGGAAGACGGGCGAGATTATCAAGCCGAACAGGAAGCTGAGGGAGGAGACTCTCAAGATGCCCGTCTACAGCCAGAAGCAGATGACGAACTTGATCGAGAGGCGGAATCAGAGGTTCAACGACGCCATTATCCATTTTCTCAACCAATGCGTCGCTGATGGGCTTGATCCCGAGCTGAGTCTGGCGACGGCAACGGAGGCTCATATTCCTGTACCGACAACCATAGAGGAGGAGGGGCCAAAGGATCTCGGAGCTTTGCCCGAGTCTATCCCAACAGAACGGAAAAGTGTCCCGGAGATTGTACAGGAGCTGAAAGACTGCTCTTGGTACAGTGGTCAGATTGTGCCCGACGGACACCGCGTGTTTGAGCCACAGGAGCCCGTCTACGGCGATCTCAACTTCCTCCTCAGCCAGGATCTTGTGAATGCGCTGTACAACGCAAAGGGCATCACGCAATTCTTTGCGCACCAGACCGAGGCCATCAACGGCCTGCTCGAAGGGCAGCACGTCGTCGTGGCCACGTCGACGAGCTCCGGCAAGTCTCTGATTTACCAGCTGCCGGTGATCCACGCCCTGGAAGAGAACCCGCACACGCGCGCCATGTACATTTTCCCGACGAAAGCCTTGGCGCAGGATCAGAAACGGAGTCTGAGGGAGCTTATGAGCTATATGCCGGGTATGGGGGAAGTGCTCGTGGAGACGTTTGATGGAGATACGCCGATGAAGGAGCGCAATGTGATCCGGGAAGAGGCGAGAATCATCTTTACAAATCCGGATATGTTGCACATCACAATTTTACCGCAGGAGGAGAGGTGGAGGACGTTCCTGAAGAACCTCAAGTATGTCGTCGTCGATGAGCTGCATTACTACAACGGGCAGATGGGTTCCCACGTGGCGTTCATCATGAGGAGGCTACGAAGAATATGCGCTGCCGTTGGGAACCGCCACATCAAGTTTATCTCGTGTTCTGCGACGGTAGCCAACCCTAGGCAGCACTTTAAGACGATCTTTGGCATAGAAAATGTGCGATTGGTTGACTTTGACGGCTCCCCGTCCGGCATGTTTTCTGCCTGGCCCCTTTTCCAATTTCCATGGACTAACTTGAGATAGGCCGCAAAGAGTTTCTCTGCTGGAACACGCCGTACAAGGACCCCGGAGACCCGGCAAGCGGTCGAGGTGATGCCTTGTTCGAATGTGCTCGCCTCTTCTGCCAGCTGATGCTCAGGGGCGTGCGCATCATTGCTTTTACCAGGGTCAGAGAGCAGTGCGAGAAGCTGGTCACCGCAGTGCAGCAGGAACTGGAATCTCTCGGGCGGCCAGAGTGCGTCAACAGAGTCATGGGCTACAGAGGCGGCTACACGGCGCAAGACCGACGGCGAATAGAGTCAGAGATGTTCGAAGGCAAACTCCTCGGCATCGTCGCGACCACCGCCTTGGAGCTTGGTATCGACATTGGCACGTTGGACTGCGTGCTGACCTGGGGGTTTCCCTATACCATTGCCAACTTGCGCCAACAGAGCGGCCGCGCTGGACGAAGGAACAAGGACTCGCTGTCGGTCTTGGTGGGCGACTGTTTCCCGACTGACCAACACTACATGCAGAACCCGGACGAAATCTTTTCCAAGCCGAACTGTGAGCTACAGGTCGATCTGGAGAATATGCTGGTGCGAGAAGGGCACATCCAGTGTGCCGCGTATGAAATGCCTATCCGGCCGGTTGAGGATGCTCAGTATTTTGGCAAGGATTTGCCCATCATCTGTGAGGAGAGGCTGGTAAAGGATCCTTTGGGTTTTTATCACTGCCACGATCGGTTTCGTCCCGTCCCTTCGAGGTTCGTCGCCATCCGTGATACTGAAGATGATCACTTTGCCATTATCGATATCACGCACGGTAAGAATGAAGTCTTGGAGGAGCTTGAAGCATCAAGGGCAACGTTTACGATATACGACGGCGCCATTTTCCTTCACCAAGGGAACAAGTACTTGGTCAGGGATTTCCAGCCCGAAAAGATGATGGCGAGAGTGGAGCGCGTCAAGGTCGAATGGACCACGACGCAGCGAGACTTTACCGACATTGACCCGATCGAGACGGAAGCCATTCGAAAGATCTCCGGATCCATGTCGAGAGCCTTTTATGGCACAATCAAGATCCAGCAGAACGTGTACGGGTTCTTCAAGGTGGACAAGAAGAAGCGCGTGCTCGACGCCGTGCACGTCGACAACCCCCCCGTCATCCGCTACGGCAAGGGGATGTGGCTCGACATACCGAAAAAAGCACTACAGATCCTCGTCGACCGACGACTGAACATCGCCGCGTCGATCCACGCGGCCGAGCACGCCATCCTCAGCCTGATGCCCAACTTTGTCATTAGCCTACCGGGCGACGTCCGCACGGAATGTAAAATCGCCCTCAAAGAATTCGCCAACAAGGATTCCCAGAGGAAGAGACCGGGCCGTCTGACGTTTTACGACGCCAAGGGCGGTGCCAGCGGGTCGGGAATCAGCACAAAGGCGTTTGAGCACGTGGACCATCTGCTGCAGCAGGCCGTGAAGCGGGTCGAGGACTGCTACTGCGAGCACGGGTGCCGGGAGTGCGTTGCGTCGGACCAGTGTAAGCAGGCGAATGAGGTGATGAGCAAGGCGGGGAGTCAGGTGATCTTGAAGACGTTGTTGAATTTGGAGATTGATGTTGATGCGTTGCCGATGGGGCCGGAGGAGTATTGTCCTGCGGGGATTGAGACTGTTGTTGTGGCGCAGACTGTGCCGGGTAAGGATGGGGAGAGGGTGAGGGTTGTTGAGGTGAAGGAGGAGGAGTTTGATGAGGGGGATACGGTTTTGTTGGAGGAGGTTGAGGTTTGGGATGGGCGGGAGGAGGAGGAGGAGGTACGGGAAGATGGAGAGGTGTGAGGCTGTGATGGTGTGAGGTTGTGATTATGGGAGTTCGTACTGGAATTACGATATAGCCTACCGATAACACTGGAGGAACTCGAACAGAGTTTAAGCTATTGTCAACTCATGAAATTGTCATGCCTGTCTACCTGCGCTTGCCCGCACATCCTCATTAACTCGCCCTTCTCTGTCAATTTCAGGGGTTGGGTAGCCGAATACTAAAAGATAACGACTCAGGGGTAGTTTGTTCGTAAGTGAAGCCAGAGAAGGGTCCTCGTTTGTGACGTTTCAATCTTGTGGTCGTATATCCTCTTGTTTCTTCACTCCGAGATACTAGGCTAGCTGGGCAATACGGAGGATATAAAGGGCTTTGGTGTGACAGTCATCAAGTGAGTTGAAGTTAATATCCTTCCTAGGGAAATATTACACATGACACGCCGTCCCGGCAGAGGATCACTGATGGTGATGGGTGAGTGATGGTTATAGCATCACATCAGGTCCTGGAATTGTACTCGTTTCCTCTTCTATTGGTTTCTTCATCTTGACGTCCCCCTATTCGCAAACGACCGACATCCTGGAAGAAGATATGCCAGTATGATTTGATATTCTACTGAGAACCAGCGAACTCCTAAAGCCGGGTGTATAGGTAGGAGCGAGTAAGTAACCTTCCTACCCAAGCATGCCTGCCTGGCGAATTTCTGCTTCTAGTTCCTTCTAGAACGTCATAAAAATGTGACATCGGCACCTCAGCTTTAGTATCACGACTATTTTACTACTGTTAACCATATGGGTCGCTCAATAACTGTCATTACTCAATCTCATATTGGGTAGGTAGGTACTTCATTAGACATTGAGGTGAAAAGGTGAAAAGAAAAACAGAAAAAAATAGAAGAAAAAAGTAAACGGACCTATTGATTGAGGATTCGAATGATCGAAACCTTGATGTAAACCAGAGACCTCATAATCTAGTTAAAGATCAAGACCCTCTACCCCTCAACCACTAGGCCCGTTCGTGGTGTTGAGGGATGTGAAGTTGATTATAAGGTGGGGGAGGACAGGCAGGCAGGCAGCATCAGGTGAGTAAGGGACCCATTCGTGAGGGTATATTCAAGTAATGTGAATACACACCTCACCCCATCGCTCCTTCCCACGGGTGATGCCTTTGTTCCTTCCCTCTTGCCCTTAACTGCCTACCGACCGCCTCTTGACCGCCCACGAACCGCCCTTTACTGATTCCTCCTTTCCCATTCCTATAAATACCCCCCTTCTCATCGCCTTCTCCCTCGTCCATGCTTTTCCCTTCACGCTTCCACTCACTCTTTGACCTTAGCTTTAAGATCGCTTTTATCACCTCTTCCTCTTGCACGATTATATACGGCAAGCGTCAAGACGTTGTTCAAATACATCAGACCGAAAATTTGCCCTCTTCTCGACTATTCCATCCAAGAAAGCTTCCATCTAAGAGGCTTTTCAGTCTAAGAAAGAGCGATCTGAGCAGTGTTGAAGCACCTCTTTCTCGAAGAAGGTTCGCAAGACACACTTTCTTCCCCCGGCACCCAGCATCTCCATCCCACACCAGAACCCTCATCGACGATCACACCCAGCAATCAGTATATCACTCCCTTTGTGCCCTATCAACTTGAATTTTCACTAAAATTCACGATAGAAATGGCTCAGAACGATGCTCAAAGACTTGCTCCCCACGACC
Source organism: Colletotrichum phormii (assembly GCF_030913505.1). Lineage (NCBI taxonomy): Eukaryota > Fungi > Ascomycota > Sordariomycetes > Glomerellales > Glomerellaceae > Colletotrichum > Colletotrichum phormii. The sequence continues at coordinate 1,423,357 of NW_026851445.1, read as the reverse complement.
AGGTCCTGGCGTCATGCCTGGCCCGGCTCAACCTCGAGAATGACCAAGCTCGAAGGGTCTCTGCCGCTCGTGCGGCTGCCACAGCTGCTGTTGGTGGCAAGAGCGGTGGCAGCACGAGCAGCAGCAGCAGCAGCAGCAGTCTGAGCGGTCTCGGTCGTAGCGGAAGCAAGGCTACAAGAAGCCAAGGTCACGACGGCACTCTCAAAGCTGGACCTTCTAACACTGCCGGCGTCGAGCAGCTGGTTTGCATCGACGCAGATCCTTCCAACGCCAGCACAACGACTACGACAAGCCATAGCAGAGGCTTTGCTCCCATGCGTATGGTTGCTGAGCAGCGGGGCCAAGTCACTCATGCACCCCACGAACAAGCGATCTCACAGTTTGCAAAGGAGTTCTACAGCCTGCCGTCCAACTACGCTGGCGACGCTTTGAACCTTCGCAATCAAAGTGCGCCATGCAAGGATGAGGAGAACACAGCACTCTTCATCACCGGACTTCCAGCTAATTGCACTCACACGATGCTGCTTGAGGCTGTTACTCGTTGTGCTCCGGTGGGAAAAGTCTACGCAGCCGTTATCAATGCCGCCAAACCAGCTGAAGGGCAGCTTTGTGCCGCAGCAAAGATAGTATTCTTTAATCGGGCTGGCGCTGAGAATTGCTTCAAGGCCATCAAGCAAGGAAGGCTCATTGTCGGAGGGCGCCGTCTCAGAGTTGTCTGGAACAGAACCAAGTCAGCTGTACAGCCAGACACCAGCAACTCAAGGGTTGTTCTAATCCGGGGCCCGTCTGGGCTGGTCAAACGCAATGAGCTCGAACACTGGTTCTCAAAGTACTTTGAGTACCAGACAGAGAGGGTCTTGGTTCGCAAGCAGACTGGACCTCAGGTTACAGTGCTGGAATGGCGGTTTGGTAGCTTCCGAGCACAAGCGGAGGCCGCCACTTTACTCCTCAGTCAGGAGGAGTTTGGCAACATGAAGTTGGAATGGCGTTGGGGAGTGGACCCTTGCGCCTAGAGATCTTCCAAGCTGGTAGAAGTAGAGGCGGCGGATCGGTTGTTACGGCACGGGAAGTGCGGGAAGGAAGTCAGAAAGCCAGAAGGTTAATGTTGGTGAGGCTGGCTGAGAGGAAGTGGACATTGTTTTGGGTGTTTTGGGCGTTTTGAGATTTCGTTTTTAGAAGAAAATACAACCAAAGACCCGATTATGGTCGACCAAAAGGGGATGTGCACCAGGATATGCAATGGAAGTCAGAGTGAATGCAGGCGGATCAAAGAAGCTTTTGCCAAGGGGACAAGCTGGGATGGAACGGTTCGCTCATCGGGGGTGGAGGTGGAGATGCGATGTGCGACGGTGTCTCAGGCTGTGTGGAAGCTCGTGGCATCTTGCTTGGCTTTGTCGATGGGAGACCCAGTTGTTCATCGGGGAGATGCTAGTGTGAGTCTTTCCTCTTGGCTGGTCTTGGCTCATATTGGCTTCATCTTGGTTTGACCTGGTTCGACATTTGGTTTTGCTTACTATAATATGCTCTGATCGTAGGTTCTCGGAACCATGGGTGTTATAGGCCCAGGTTTCTTGGAGTTGAGCCTCCCTCGTTCCCCCAGTCCCTCAGACCCCTTGTGTTGTGCGCGCGTTCCGTCAAAAGTCTGTGCTTGGCTGCCTCCCTCGGAGAGTTCAGGTGTCCTTACTTTATGCTCTGTCCGAAAAAAAGTTTGGTTCCTTGCAACTTCAGGGCGGGTTGCAGTTAGACGCATTGGACGCCCGCCTGGTGCATAACTTTGCACAGATTTTGAGATTTTGAGAAAAGCCTCGGCACTTTATCAGGAACCGGGGGAACTCGACACTCTCTGAGAGGACGGAGATGAGAAGCAATGTCCCCCCCCATGTCGGCGTGGTCATTGATGACAGACAAGTCTTGAAGAAAACATGATGAGAGCAGTGGCTGGATGCGCGTGGAACTCTGAGAATCTTGGAATGAAAGTCTTGGCACAATCTCTTTAACTGGTGGAGGAAGAGGGAAGGAAGACGGTAGTGACGGTAGTGTGCAGGCTTGCAGCAATTTGCAGTAAGGTACTCAGTGCTGGCGTTGCATTCTATTGGGGAAATGCTCCGGGACTTTGATGGTCTTCAGGGGTCTGCGATGGCTTTGTGACGTCGTTTGGCGTCGCTGGAGTTGCAGGCGTCGTTGGGCTGCTGCTTATCTGCACGACGTTTTGTCTTGGCGAATATTTCTTCCCCCCTCCCTTGCCTGCATTACCGCCAGTCTGGGAGTGGTGTCGCTTCTTTGTGGTGATGCAGGCTGGCTGGAGTCTGGACAACGCGAAGGAAAAAAAAACCAAACCAAAACATAACATGAAGCCTCGATACACGAATGGACCAGGCTTCCAGAAAGCAGGGCGTGTCTGCCTTTCCTATCGTCCGTACCTGGGATCAAATTCCAATTACCACCTCTCTCTCACGCGTCGCATCCTCACACACGGACGGGAAAAGTATCTTGTACTTTTGGTTTCACGGCATTTCAGGCGGCGCCCGTCGAACGAGCCAGCTGGCCAGGTGTACCCATACACACACGCACGCCCGCCGTCGCTCTCTCTTCCCAAGTTCCCACTCGTCCAACAATGCACAGGGGTTCTGTCAGAGCTCTTGGCATGACAGCAAGCTTGGCTGTGCCTTGATTCACCGACTCTCAACAAGCCCTGAACTCTCTCTCTCTCTCTCTCTCTCTCTCCCTCCCCGGGCAAGGTTTCTCTCGCTAGTATTGAGTCTACATGTGTATCCGTACCTTTTCTTCTTCGGCTCCCCTTGCTACATATGCTGCGAAGCCGAACATGTCACAAACTTTCTTGCTCTCTTTCGGATTGATGTCCCTTCAAACCACTGGCCCACCGTACACAGTTCAAGCTTCACTTACACAACAGCAACAAGACAATACCTATGTTCATACTCAGGTTCCCCCTTCTCACCGACTGGTCAGCAGCGAGAGAGAGAAAAGCTCAAGTTGAAACGTAGTCGCCCCGAAACCCCCCAGGCCCGGTCCAGCCCAGCCCCCCGGACAACCTTGAACACACAACCCCTGCTACCGCTACCCGCGGTTACCACATCACCGACGGACTGGACCACGTTGATCAAGACTGGGGAACGAAGGGCCCTCACTTCTTCTCCATCTCTTGAGAATCCGTTTATTATATTCCCCCTTCCCCCATCTGCTGTTCGTCCAGCCACACTGTCAAAAGTCTTGGTATTGGGGCTGTTCCACACTTCTTCACCGTCCCTCATCCCAGTGATACAACCTCGGTGTACCCGCCTTCTTCGACTTCATATAAGATATACATCCCGCCCTTACAGCATTGCTACTTCCTCCGAGTGAAGCACCTTGGAAGAGACATACTGTCTAGACAAACATAGACGACTCAAACCGCCGTCATGTCGGCTCCGAGGTCACCCTACCGCCAGAGCCACAGATCGTCAACCGATGGACGATCACGGCGACGAGAATCAAACCACCCCATCATCCCTCCCGAAAAGGCACGCACTTCCAACTACTCTTCCCGCGGCGGCGATGAGCTGCCGAGTCACAACGGGCACCTCCACCGAAAACCTCCGCCAGGTAGCAAAGTCAGAGTCAAGCCGTCCGGCGAGAGTGGCCGCAGGGGCTTCCACCCCTTCAAGTTCCTCAAGATTTCCTGGAAGTCATCAAGTCGAGCCTCCCTACTCTGCAACTTTCTCTGGCCTTTTGTACCTGCCGCTTTTGCCGTTCGATACATCCGACCAAACAACCATGTCCTCATCTTCATCCTCACTTACATCGCCATGATCCCCTGTGCCAACATGGTTGGTTTCGCCGGCCAGGAGCTTTCCCGGAAAGTCAGCCACGTCTTTGGCGTGCTGATCGAGACGACGTGAGAAAAGCCCGTTCTTCTGCCACAGCATATGATGCTAATACGAGTTCGTAGCTTTGGGTCCATTGTCGAAATCATCCTCTTCATGGTACTTCTCGCCGGAGACCAGTTCACCGTTATCAAAGCTGCCATCTTGGGATCCATCTTGGCAACTATGCTTCTCTGCTTGGGACTGTGTTTCATTGCCGGCGGCATGCGACGAGACGAGGCCGAGTTCAGCGAGGTTGTCAGTGAAGCGGGTAGCGGCTTGCTCCTCACAGCGTAAGTAGAACCTTTCCCACTGACGACATGACGCGATGCTAACAAACCGTGACCAGCGGCGTCGCCCTCGCCATCCCGACCCTCTTCGCCAACTCGCTCGAGAACCAGCTCACGGCCGAAGAACTCGGCAGCAAGACCCGCCACATCTCCCGCATCGTGTCCTGCCTCCTCATCATCGCCTACGCCGTCTACGTCTACTTCCAAGCCCGCACCCACCACGGAATCTACGACGCAGTTTTTGAGCACGACGAGCAGCGCGACCGCGACAAGCGCAAGGACATCAACAAGCCCAAGCTGACGCTGACCGAGTGCCTCGTCGCCCTCGTCATCTCCATTACGCTGGTGACGTTCATGGCCATCTACCTCGTCGAGCAGATCGCGCCCATTGTCGAGAAGCACAACATCTCGGACCCCTTCATGGGCCTCATCCTCGTGCCCTTTGTCGAAAAGGCCGCCGAGCACCTGACGGCCGTCGACGAGGCGTGGGATAACCAGATGAACTTTGCGCTCTCGCACGTCCTCGGCGCCACGCTGCAGACGGCGCTCTTCAACGCGCCGCTTGTGGTTATCGTCGCGTGGGGTCTGCACAAGCACATGGATCTCGTCTTTGAGGTGTTTGATATCGGCATGCTCATCTTGGCTATCCTGACGGTTGGAAATTTCTTGAGGGATCAGAAGAGTAATTACTTGGAGGGATTCTTGAGTGTGACGATTTACGTTGCTATTGCCGTGGCTGCGTTTTATTATCCCACGCTACATGGCGGTGCTGCTGCGGAAGGGGGAAGTGCGGAAGGGGGCCATTGAGGCGGCGTGGGATATGTATGTGTATGAATGGGATGGTAAGAAAAGGAAATAACAATAACGATAGTCACGAAAGAAATGTACATGACTTCTTCTCTTTTTGGGAGGTAATATTTACGGGGAGTCCAATGGTGTATAATCAAAGAGATTGTTCAAGTTGCAAAATGCAAAGTGCCTTAGTCCCGATGTGTCCTACCCGTTATATCACAGAATGACATGTAAGACAGAATTTGTCATGGGCAATCTACTATTGCATCGCTAGGAAGGATATATATATCTGCTGGGTATCCGCAGCGCCCACCCCCATGTCACGCATGTAAGTGCAATTAAAGCGAAGCTTGTACGCGTAATCTTTCCTTCCCTCCCATCCCGCGAAGATATCCAAATACGCCGTTGAAAACAGAAAGGAGCCCCCCGCTGATAAGCAAAAATTGTAAACATGCCGGTTTCCGCCCCCGATCAAGAAGATTTGAATTAAGCCCCCCTCCGGAGATGCTCGATTCTCTGCAACTACCTATCTCTCTCTCTCTCTCTCTCTGGATGCTCGGTCGTTGATACAAACTCCACCCACACTCGCACCCTCCACTAACTACGGCCCGGCGCGGTGGCGGCTCTGTCTGCTGACCAGGGGACCTGTGTGCCGAACTTCCGAGCTCCGTGGGCCCGGTCACGGGACGGGGCGTTTTGACGCCCTCTATGATGCAGAGTTGGCTACTGTAACCTTTTTAAAAAAAAAATTGGGATAGTGACTAGAAGAACAGCAAGTCGTCTTCCTTCCATCCGAGGCTAGCAAGACTGGCGCGAACCCCCTTCTCCAACGGTTCCGGTCCGCAAACGAGGACGAGCGCATCGTCGCCGCCGCGGCACCTGCCCACCTCCCTCTCGAAAAAGGCGGCGTCCATGCGACCCGTCAGCCCCGTCCACTCCGGCCCGGGTTTCGTGAGGGAGTACACCAGCCGGCACTTATCTGGCCCGGCGGCGGCGGCGGCCATGGCGTCGAGCTCCGCGCGGCAGAGGATATCCTCCTCGACGCGGTTGCCGTCGAGGAAGAGGCACGTCGTCGGGTCAGCTTCGTCTTTGAGGACGGCGCGGAGGACCTGGAAGATTGGCGTTATGCCGGAGCCGGCACAGATCATGACGAATCGTTTCACGGTGCGGTGTTTCCCCGAGATGGAGCATAGCCCCTTGCCGAGGTACTCGAACTTGCCAATGGGGCCCTTGAAGTCGACAAAGTGGCCGACGGGGATGGCGTCGAGGGCCTGTGTCATCTTGCCGCCCGGCTGGCCGCCGGGGGCGTCGTAGTAGATCTTGACGAGGACGTGGAGTTGACCCCGTTCGGTGCCCTCTGATATGGGTGTGTAGGCGCGGATGATGGCTTCGCGGGTGACGGGGTCGCGGAGGCGCATCATGAGATGCTGGCCGACGGGAAGGCCGGCGATTTGGTCGCCGTGTTCGAGGGTGAAGGTGAAGATTTTGGTGTCGGAGGAGATTTTGGTCTTTTTCGAAAGGATGCCCTTTGTCCAGGTCTTGGACTGCAGGAAGACAGCGCGAGGGGAGGCTTGGGCGTCTTCTACTACGACCTCGCCTGCGCTTAGAATCTTTTGGGCTGCGGAGTCGAGGGTGCCAATGTGGTATTGAGGCATCATGGCCTTGGCATTTTCGCTGTCTACGGGGAGAGTGTTAAAATAAGGCACCTTGCGAAATGGGATGGCTGCAAACTCACGAATGGCCAAGAACTCTTCTGATACGTCCTGTGCAGCTGCTCCAAAGATGGATGCTGCACCTCCCGGATGACCTTCTAAGAAAGGGGTGCCGTCGTACACTTCGTTGTTGACGACAAACCAAGGCTCTACCTCGCCCTCGTGCTGGCGCAGCTCGTCAATGGAGATTGTCCGCTTGACGGTGTCCTTGGTCATGCAAATTTCCTTGACGGGCTCCAGCTCTGTTGTATTGTCGGCCTCGCCCTCGACCTTCTCGCCCCAGAACCCGTTGGCCAGGTTTCCACCGGCTTTCTTGACGCGGTCCATCCACCCGCCCGGCATGAGAGCCGGTTGCGTGGGGTGCTCGAAACGAAGGCTGTGACCTTCTCTGTGGATGACGACCCTGAACCACGGATTGTTCATCATGCCCAGAACGCTCCAGTACATGTCTCTCGGCTGCACTATCATGCCCTCGTCCATGGCGCGGACCATGACGTCCGCCGCGTCCGCGAGCTGGGCGACGGGGATGTCCAGGTCCCAGAAGCACCAGCAGAAGCAGCTCTCTCTCCAGTCCATGTCCACGCGGCCGCCGTAGAGGGTTTCGCCCTCGGGGGCGAGTCGGTACGTGTCTTCGGGGTAGTTGATGTTGGCGAGGAGCCAGGTCTTCCCGCGGTCTAGGGTTATTTCTACTCGAGTGATGCGTCGTCCGCCGCCGCCATACGCGTAGCCGCGGACGTTGTAGGACTCTGGACCGTTGGTCAGTGACAGAGTCTCGTCGTGCGCAGGATAGCAGGTGGCGCTGTTCGTGTTGAGGTCGTAGATGGCGTAACGTTCATCTTTCCACACTTCGGGAAGGTCGGCACTGGCGTCTGGAGAGACCATGGTAGGGAGCACGCGGTTGTCGTAGATATGGTACCAGTTGTCACTCGGCTCCTTCGTCACGATGATCTTCTTGAGCCACTTCACGCTTCTGCCGCCGATCTGCCCGGGAATAATGATGCGTACTGGCTTTCCGTGGTCGGGGTGCAGCAACTCGCCATTCATGCGGTAACAGACGGTCACGCCGCGGTTGGGGTCCATGCACCAGTTGAGCTTGATACTCGTTCCATAGTATCCGTTGGGCAGCTTGTCGGCGCCCTCGAAACAGACGTATTTGGCGCCTCTCTTGGGCATGGCTTTGGCGAGCAGGTCGCCTATGGAGACGCCGGTCCAGATGGCCGTTGACAGGCCGGCGGCGCCCCATGAGAAGCCTTTTGACTTCCTAACCATGTTCTGTTCTTTCCGGCGGTTGCCAGCACATACGAGGGTGACAGGGTAGGTGATCTGCTCGTAGTCTGAGATGAGGTCTCTGAGCGTCATTTTGATGGGGTTCTCGACCAGGCCCTCGACTGTGAACTCCCAGTCAAACATGTCCTCGTCGTCGACTTTTGGCACGGGACCGTGGTTGCGTACATAATGCAGGTCTTTGGTGGTGATGAAGCCTTCATCGTACAGCTCGCTCAGGGGAGCCTCGACGTTGAAAGGGTGAAGTCCCGTTAACCGTATGAGTCTAGGATCTCGGGTGACGTGGCTGTCGGGTGTCTTGAGGTCTTCCGTGAGGACCTTGTTGACTCTGGACTTGGGGGGTAGGGGATATGTGCGGGGCCCCTCGACGATGACTTCGTCTAACAAGCATCCTGATATTGAGCAGTCTGATCCGCCGTCGACGCTATAAGATTGAGCCTCTCTTACAGTTGTTGCCGGGCTCGGAGGGAAGCTGAGCTCCTTTTTGGCGTGCGATTCCCGTAAGGATATCGTTCCAGGAGCGGGAAGAATATCCATGCTTGATAATCGCTGTCTATGAATGCCGAGTAGACGTGATGAGGAAGAGTGGACGAAGCTGAACAGGACAGGCGTCCGGGGTAACAGTTGTCTCAGTCGTTGATGACAATCACAAGCTAGCCATCAAATTGCTTAGACGCTAGGTAAGAATTACTCAGGTATCAAACGAGAAAAACAAGGCTCGATGCAAAGTCGCTATGTAGCAGAGTAGATAGTCAGAAATTATGAGAGAAAAGACAGAATTTACGAACGCCGGGCAAGGATGGAATAAGTAACAGTGATGAGTGGGTTTGGGTTGGTGGAGGTGAGTGAGAATTGGTTTTCCTGGGGCCGGAGTCTGGTGTCTGTGGTGTGGGCGGGCCAGACGCACGACAGGGGGGGCGAGGGGAATGGGGAATTGCTGCATGACATGACATGGCATGGCAAGTACTTCGTACGGATACAAGGCCAAAGATTTAAGGCCTTGCTCGGGGATGGGGTGGGATAGTATAACATCGCATCATCAGATGGAGGTGACGCTAAGATAAAGGCCCATCGGGAAAGGGCCGTGGACAGGCAGGATCGTCTCTCCGAGAAGCGTCGCTGACGGTTGGACAAGAACGTACGTACATAGTAAGATAATTAGAGAAAGTCCCGTCCTTGTACAGAACCTGCCGTGCCATATTCCATCCTCGCCAGAGACTTTAGCTTGAGTACCCTCGTTGGCCTTGGTGAAAGTGTCGTGTAAGTGAAAAGACGATTCGCCGGCGAATGAGATCGACCAGACGGCTCCGAACCTGGCAACTTGCCTTATTCGACGGGTACGGGACGGCGTGAGGCGAGGAGATGCAACATTCTAGCTAGGAAGGGAGTGGGCTCTACGTGTTGAAGAGTTCCGCGGAGGAAAGACACACACTGACACGACTGGCACGCTGGAGCGGGATTCTTATCAGTTGGCGTCATTCTTCTCTTGGACAGTTTGACGTTGGCGGTTAGACTGATGCTATTGGGGCGATAAGGGCTCAAAGCAACGGACGAGGGAAATCTCAGCGGAGATGCTTGATTCGACTTTTCCTTTCTTTATCGGCTCGGCATTTCCAGGTCCTGGATTGGTCAAATGGCTCGAATGGAACCCCGATCGGGATCCATGCCCCTGGGTCCGGGAATGCCCCGTGGAAAGGATTAAAAGGATCCCGGATCGGGGGGTTTCTCTGCCCATGCCCCTCCGGTTGGCGGCCGCATGAGCCGTACTTACCTCCTTCCTCGAGCCCGCACTTGAACATGTTCACATCCAAATCTTGCACACCTAGTGCGCTTGTTCAAGCTCAAAAACGGGGTTCGGTTCTCAGTTGCAACTGCCCCACCGGTGCTGTGATGGCCAGCAGGGTGGTGAGATTTGTTTTACTGTTGACAAGTTCGGTGAGGCATCATACCAGGTTTACAACCTTCAATCTGACAGTCGTTCGTTCACCTGTCGTTGGGCTAGGTCTCTTGACCCCGTCATCCTAGGATCATCAACGTGGCACGTCGCACAACTTGACACCCATCACGACGGTTTGCGGAGATTTCTCTCGTGTTGCCTGTAACACTCATGTCGTGGCTCACTGTTAGCGTCGCCCCGTGAATGTGGCGACGCGAACCTGGAAGCCTTGAGCAACATCGTGGCTGGCAGTGAATGACTTGTCATCGCTCGCTGCCTGACATCTGATCCTACAGACAACAGTGTGACTCAACGTAGAAGAGCCTCGGACGAGGCCAGAAGTTTGGACCAGCCACACCTTCAGCGTTTGTGCTTTCGCATTGCGTAAAGTTTTAGTCACATACTACACGTGTGGTGTTGTGGCTGATTTGTCGAGAATAGGATTGGCAGACTTCCGTTCTTGATCCTGTCCTACCCGCCATTGGCCAATTGAGATGGTGATTCGTGGTAATTGAGCATCAGCATGTTGACTCTGGATCGGTGTTCGTAAGTTGCTCCATCTTTCCTCGAAGGCAGCATGTCTCATTCTCACCGCTGAGCCCGTAAGTGGAGACAGAGGCTTTCATCACGAAGCCACAGAAATGGGCGTTCGGCAGAAATATTCAAGACTCACCTCACCCAATTCCGGGATTCCCATGTTTGGCTTGAAATCTGCGTATACCGGTACTTTAGTTAGCACTCATCAGTTGACATGAAGATTTCTCATGCGGCTGGGTGATGTTATTGAACTTCATGAAGCATCTTGACGGGGAAGGCTTGATGGTCCCGTCTTTCTCTCACTTTCGCATCAACGTAAATCCTTCCGACACTCATCCAAGTTCTGAGTGCTCAGTGAGGTGATTGTGGGAAGTGAGGTGGACCTGTAAACGACAAAGGTACCCAAAGCGCCGGGTCATGACGCTCACCGCCCGGACCACCAAGATGGACCGTGGAATGCGGCACCCAAGGCGGCAAATCAGATCCATGGATGCTACCTTCGGTGCTTGGGTGTGCCTACCCACCTAAGCTACAGGCTATTCACAGCAGGAACCATGCGCCGAATAGGTTCCTCCCTCCGAAACTCTCACTGCAAGGCGCCTGTGACCCTGTGCAGCCTTCCCCATCGCAAAACCTGGAAGGCTCTCCGCGACCTTCCTGAATCTCCAAGGTCGCTCGCTACCAAAAACCCACTAAATGCAACCGCCACCATCGCTGCCCTGACTTGGTGCAGATCCAGCAGCGACAGGCAACCCGACGGCTCCTCACCTTCACCTCAGGTCCAGAATTCTCTCAGCACCGCCAACACGATCGCCAACGACGCCATTCACACAAATCCGAACCGACACGACCACTTGCCCCTCCAGGCAAGGCCTGCCGCTGCGAACCATTTTACCGATGCCGGCCCATGTTGACGCGCAGAGTCACATTCGTTTACAACACTCGATCCCATAGCATCAGCTCCCGACATCATCAGTGCCATCCTGCCCTATGTAGCGCTCGTCCGCTCTCAACCCTTGCAAACACAACACCCGATTCTCACGATCCGCCATGGATCGTGCCAGGAAGCGTCAGTTCCGCCCACCCGCCCGCCGCCTTCTCTTCTACTATTCGACACCTTGCTAACAATCATTCAGGTGAATTGCGCTCCCTGAACACCCGCGCTTGGGATGGCGAGCAAGGTTCGTACATCAGGTTCAAACCCCACCATGCCCAACACCCCTCCTCTGACTTGGTTCTCCTACACAGATCTGTTTGCTGTCAGCAAATCCCTCGATTCATCTCTCAAGAAGAATACCGCCTTCATCAAGCGCCTTCGAACCGCCGTATCAGCCGCGACCCTAAACACCTTCCTCCAAGAGATCCGCACCCTCAGCCTGCACAAGTACCTCTCCGAAATTGTCTCTGCCTGCTTCGAGGGTCTATGCCGACTCAAGTCCCCCGGCGAGATCGAAGCCGGCGTCGAAATCGTCAGCGCTCTGCACCAGCGCTTTGGCCCCAGCGAGTTCACCGAATACCTAGGATGGCTGCTCGGGAAGGGAATGGCAACGCCCGACAAGAGCTTGCTCAAGTCGTTGGCACCCGAGGTTCGCGAGAAGGAGGAGAAAGAGCGCTTGACGCGCCAGCGTGTGCTCTTGCGCATTGTCACCGAGCTTTGGCTGGTTGATATTCTGCGAACCCTCGACGACGTTACACGGCCAGACGATGCTACAAAGGGCGCCACGGGCAAGGTTGCCGAGCTGAAGCCTAGAGCGCAGGCAAACAGGAGCGGCGCTACCGAGCCCTTCCCTCTCGAGGTATTGAAGGATCTGTTAGGCCACGATCGGGAGCACGTCAACTTGCCTCTACTCGTCATCTTCGTAAAGGCTTTCAGCTGGGATATCTTGGGCGTCAAGTCTACAGCAGCCGAGGGACGAAAGACTGTCGAGGAGGACGGTGCGACCAAGACCGCCAACGGAATAGTACACGGCGAGAGTGGCGGCGAAGACCAAGCTAACGACACCGAAGATCAGCCGGTCACCCCCCCTGAGCTTCAAGAGAAGTTCAAGACAATCCTCAAAAAGTACTTCGAGGACGTCAAGAGCCATGTTGTCCGAGACCAGAAATCGATCCATTCTCAAGGTCGCCGTAATGCCGAAGCCTATGTCAAGTCAGGCGAAGTTTTTGAAGATCGACAGGCCAACTTTGAAAAGCAAATGAAGGCCCAGGAGCGGCTGGTAGCCAATGCGCAGGCCATTGCTGACGCCATTGGCGCTGATATGCCTGATCTCAAGGAGAGCGATGACTCGCTCGGCAACACCAACGGCTCGATCGGTCTGGTCAAAGCTGGTGACTATCTTCGAGGCCTTGGTGACGGTGCTGGTATTTGGGAAGACGAAGATGAGCGACGCTTCTACGAAAATCTCGTCGACCTGAAGGGCAAAGTTCCGGGCATTCTCTTGGACGACGGCAAGAAGAAGAAGCCCGATAACGAGGAGCAAGTGGGCAAGAAAGTAGAAGTCACCGAGACACCTGAACCGCCCAAGGTCCCGGATGCCGCTGAAGACCAGTCCACCTCCATTGCCAACAAGACGATCGGCGCTCAAGTGGATGCAGTGTTGGCTCGCCTGCCAGATCTCACCAACAAGGATGTCATTGACCAAGCCGCTATCGACTTCTGCTACCTCAACTCGAAAGCCTCGCGTAACAGACTGATCAAAGCTTTGACTGAAGTCCCCAAAGGTCGCGGCGACCTGCTGCCATCATGGGCTAGGCTCGCTGCTACTTTGGGTAGATACATGCCGGATATCCCTAAAGGCCTCGTCGACTATCTTGATGCCGAGTTCCGCAGTCTGCAGAGACGAAAGGACAAAGACTTTCTCGGCCAAGTTCGCTTGAGCAACATTCGTTACCTTGCTGAACTGACCAAATTTGGCATCGTCCCGGAGCATGTTGTGTTTCATTGTCTCAAGGTCAGCCTCGACGACTTCTCGAGGATGAATATTGAGATTATCTGCAATCTCCTAGAGAACTGTGGACGGTACCTTCTGCGGAACCCAGAGACCTCACCGCGCATGGCAACATTTCTCGAGACATTGCAACGCAAAAAGTCTGTCCAGCACATTGGCCAAGCCGAGCGCATGCTTATTGAGAACGCCGTCTACTACGTTGACCCTCCTGACCGTCCGGCAATCCAGCAAAAGGAGCGCACTCCCATGGAGCTGTTCATTCGCAAGTTGATCTACATGGATATGACCAAGCGTAATTACAGTAAGGTCTTGAAGCAGATTCGCAGACTCCACTGGGAGGAGGCCGAGGTAAGTCAATATCTATCATTGCCGTGTTGTCAAAAGTTAACCACCTGAAAAGGTCGTCAACATTCTTGAAAAGGTCTTCTCCAAGCCAGGCAAAGTCAAGTACGGCAATATCCACCTTCTCGCAATTCTCCTCAGCGCAATCTACCGCTACCACCCAGCTTTCGTAGTCAGGGTCATTGACACTGTCATGGAATCGATTTGCTTTGGCCTGGAACAGAATGACTTCAAGTTCTACCAGCGAAGGATTTCCGAGGTCAAGTACATTGGTGAGCTCTACAACTATCGAATGGTCGAGCATCCAGTCGTCTTCGACACCATGTACAAGATCATGACGTTTGGTCACGGTGGCCCGCCCATTCCCGGTCGATTGAACCATTTTGATTTGCCCGACGATTTCTTCCGTATTCGTCTGATTGCGACTATCTTGGAGACATGCGGCATGTATTTTGCCAAGGGTGCGGCTGGCAAGAAGCTAGACTATTTCTTGTCTTTCTTCCAGGTTTGTGTCTGTGAATTTGATGTTGGTTTTCATCGACTAATACATGATAGTACTACATCTATACCAAGCAATCGTTGCCCATGGATATCGAGTTCATTGTTCAAGATACCTTTGCTCTTACACGACCGCAGTGGAAGTTGGCAACCAACCTCGAAGAGGCTTCAAAGGCATTCCAACTTGCCATAGCTCAAGATCAAAAGGTGTCAGGAGCCGACAAGAATCTCGAGGCCGATGATGCATCCATTGGGTCATCTTCGGACGATGAGGATGGAGATGAACACCTGCCTGAGCCCGAAGCTGATGAAGAAGAGTCTGATTCTGGCGAAGAGGCCGAGGTAGGAGAAGTGCATATGTCGTGCTGGTCCAAACCGTCACTAATCAGTCGTACGAACAGGACAACGACGTTGACATGTCTCACGCGGACTCCGACAGCGAGGATGAGGCCATCGTGGTCACTCGTCAACAGGAGCAAGTTGATCCGGAAGCCGAGGCCGAGTTTGAACGTGAATATGCCAAGATGATGGCCGAGAGTCTGGAATCTCGCAAATTCGAGCGCAAGCCCTTGTTCGACGTGCCGTTACCCGTCCGTGGCAAAAGTAAGGAGTCAGCGACAGGGCCTGACTCTGGAGATACTGGCGTCCCCGCTCCCAGTAGCACAATGGCCTTTTCGCTCTTGACGAAGAAGGGCAACCGCCAGCAGGTGCGTGAAGTCATGGTGAATTGAGTGCAGTCACTTGCTTTGCTGACACGCCTCGCAGACACGAACTGTAGAACTCCCTTCCGACTCAACATTTGCTGTGGCTATGAAAACTCAGCAACAAGCCGAAAGAGAGGAGCAGCAACGCATCAAGAACCTTGTCTTGAACTACGATCTTCGCGAGAACGAGGATCAGGATGGTAACGACTGCCCAAACCCACTGAAAACACATCCAGTTATTCACAACCCCCAAGCAGGTCACGAGAAGGCAACTTCCTACCACCACAATCGAACAGATCGCGGAAAAGACCGTGGCGGACAACGGGTTCGCAAGCTTCAGCTAAGTGACGTTGATTGGTATGAATCATCAACCAAGCGTGGAAATCATTTTGCGCGGGTGCACACTTCTCGCTCCGACTGGGACGTAGAAGCTGGCAACGATGTAGAGCAGTCAGAGACTTCTCCAACACATCATCACGGCACTGTTCACAAGCGTCACATGTCGGCCATGCACTCTACGCCCAGACCGGGGGATCGGAAGGAACAGCCTCGCCGGGTTCGCAAGTGCCAGTAGAGTTTGCTAACGATGAGGAAACCTCGCTTCTATTACAGGACGTGAAGAACGCACCATCATACAGAACTAGATTCTGAGGAAACACATTATTGCAGTCTACCAGACGTCACCGACACAACCCGCTGGAGGTTGCCGCAGCTGCCAAAACTTCCAAGGTGGAGGATGGCCCATGGGGCTTACCGAGGCAGAGCATCCATGCGAGGCACCAAACGTGGCCGAGTATACCCTCGTCAATGAAGCTTACCAGAGACGCCTGACCGACCGATTGGCTCTTCAAACTTATAAAGCTCTACTGTCTAGCCGAAACCCATGGCAGACTGGCAAGTAAATGATCCAAGCTGCGATCGACAATGGTTGACCTATAGGATTCATATGGATGAAGAGGCATGGATTGCAAGGACGGCCAGTCACCCGCTAGATCGTAGTTCGTGCGTGAGGGTGACGATAAAGGAGGAGCGAGGAATGCCAGGTGGAATGGATGGGGTGCAGAGCAGATCTTTACCACACCAGCTAAGCAAGTGGTACAGTACCTCTTAGATCTGAAGCCATCGCTCTGGTAGATTGACACAGGGATTACCGCCGCCTTTTCTTTACAGAGGAGAATTCCCACATTCAACATTCTTTTGATAGAGAGAAGTAGATGTCCCAATATCGAGAAAGGTAACAGTTGCATGCGCAGACACATGACAGGAAACGTTGATCATTTTCATTTCTTGTGGGCGAGTCTGGCCAAATGCTTCACTCGCAGCGGCACAGGGGAAAAAGGATGGCGTGAATGTGTCTTTTGGTCTGGTCGTTGCAGCGAAGTCCCGATAGCCTGATCTTGTATTCTCGCAGGATTTGCAGCTGAATCGCTGCAATCCGCAGGACAGAATCTTGAACAAGCTGGTTGCGGGTGTGGCTTACAGTCGACCCCAATGTGTGGTTCGAGAGTTGGCGTGTAGTGGAGTGGAGCGTCATGGCCCTGGTTGACGGTGCTAGATCTGATGTAACTCGATGGTGCTTCTTGGCAAGCATTAGCTGTGGGCAAGAGGAAATACGAAGTGCACATGTTTCAGTTGGCACAAGCAGTACCATTTCTTGGAAAGGGTGCCATCGTTCGTTTCACCTTGAAGAAATAGGCTGACGTTGCATCGTCGTCGAAGCTGGCCAGCCCAGTCTCGGTAGAGAATTTGTTTTTCCTTTGCTGCAGGAAACGTCCCGACAACAGCATGCTGTGCATTTGACGCTGCCATTGTTGCCGCGCAGCTACTCAGCACAACAGCATCGCGACTGCAGCCGCGACCGGACGTTAGGGGACCTACATCCGGTGGACGCAAGACGGATTGCGAGGAAGCCGAAGGTGTGCTCCGAGGTTCATGCAGGTCAAAAGTGTACACCTAAAGTCTAGGCGATGGCAAAAGACGAACAAGACCCTGTGCGCGTATCGACGACAGCTTGACATGGCTGGGCAACACTATTGGGCCGAACCTTGACCTTGTTTGTGCATAAGCTTCCTCCATTCGTCCGATGTCGAGGTTCTCGCGACGCCTGCCTCAACTTAAGGTAGGTATCGCAAACGGAGAGGGATGTTGCTGATGCATTGTATTCTGCGGACTTGGCCGACAGGCTATCAGCAGTGCCGCGTAAAAATGCTGACAATTCGGAATGGAAGGGAACCACATGTCGCTCTCAGACTTGAGGTGGTTGATGAGGTAACTAGCCACAGTCGAAACTTGAGTCGGCGGCGGCGGGCGATCGCGTGGCAAATCGAGGCCGCAAACAACTATCTGTCGCCTATGTGATGCCATCGCCGAGCGGGATGAAGATGAGTGGGAGTAGCCACCTAGGAGCACTTGGAGGGGTGCTCTGGAAGGGGGTGGGGTGTGAACGAGGCACGCGTGGGCCTATGGCGCCGTTGTCCCAGTGTGTCCTGAAATATCATATTCCGGCTGATCCTGGGTTGCTCGGACGTCCACGGACCGTCTTGGGGTGGAATCTGTATGATACCATGTCTATATCCACCGGCTAGGTAAGAGATGTTCAGCACCGACCACGGTAACGCTGAGCCTACCTTGGACTGGCGGACGGGGAGATGGAAGGATCAGTAAAGGAGGATTCGAGCGAGCTCTAGGACGTGAGGAATTGGGCAGGGTCTTGCTGCAGACATATGTGTGTTTTGAATCGAGATATCCGTAGCAAAGGAAGCTTGAGGTCAGATACATGTCTTGGGATACGGCGGAGTTGGCGTAGATGATTTGGAAGATGGTTGTGTGGACTGTGGAAGAGTTCGAATGAGGCAGAAGTTAGAACAAAAGTCCAGTTGGTTCTGGCCCGAAAATAGACGGGATCATTCGCGGTTGCATGGATATCGGAGAATTTCATCTCTTGCCTCCGTCGACTTTGGAGAAGTGAAATAAGAATTCCCCACAGGAGCCGGGATCGTCGTCGGCAAGATTGGCTGCCCCTGGACCGAACCGTCTTAGCGCCTCCAGCAAGGTTCAGCGTGCTAACTACGTACTCCGTAGTGGCTACCTACCTACCTACCTAAGGTTAGTAAGGTTAGTAAGGTAGTAGTGAGTGACCTTGAGCGAGGTACGCCAATCATAAGGAATTTCCTTCCCGCCATTCCTAGATGTTCCGTCCTTCAAAGTGCGATGGAAGCACCAGATGCAAATCATCAATGTTTCCCTCCGTCATCTCAGTCAACCTCAGCGGACAGGGATTTTCTTCTCGGCGTTTGACAGCAAGGGTTTACTGGCCCCAGTATACCTACCAACCTGAAGCTTGCTTCGCTGCCTCGCTCGGTTCTCGATATGCTCCGAGCTTACCTTGGCGATGCTGCCTCCACTGCTCTAGGAAAAACGAATAGGTATCTGTCGTTGTTTGGTCTTTGAGAGGTGACGGACACGGAGTGGCAAAGGTTAACCGGAATGGCTTCTACAGCAACCGCGCGCAGGGACAAGCGGGCGGGTTGCCGCGTCTAAAGTACGTGACTATCTACTGTGAGAACAGAACATTCCATCCCAAACTCAAAAAGAGACCCTTCACCTTATTTCCCTGGGGTGATGCTCTGCATTCACCCTAATGCGATGGCGGTCGAATAAGGTGGCCGTACAGGGCACCGCAAGTTCTTTGATACAGCGGCCCCTACCGCCCGAAGTCCCGGCTGTGCTGGCGACCCACCTGTCGGCTCGTCTGATCCCTGACCCTTTCCCTGACTTGACCCAATTGGGATGCTCAGCTAATACAAACAACCCCTGCTTCACCAAGGGTAGCATGGTAGATGCAACTTCACGTCCTGCTTGAGTGCCAACAGCGCATACTACGTACCTACTTTGCTACTCTCACATCGCTTCGGTGATTTTGCCTGGCTCACCTGCCGTGCACGTCGCATTCTACACAAATATGCTCGGATGTTGAGAATGCGGGATACCTACCTTACCCCAGAAGGTATGGGCTGTTCAGACAGGTGGTCCCAAATCTAAGAGGTGTGCAGAACAACTCTCACGGGCTCGACTGGGCTGTGCATTCCACATTTGATCATCACGTCCGTCTCACTCTCCTACTCAGAGTTGTTCCCAGCAACGAGTGCCTTGACCGGCGTAGACGCCGTTACCATCGGAAGCACATCATTTCTCAGCAACGATCGCGGATCTAAACGAGACCATGAGGACGGGTGATGCCCCCAACCTAACCTTTGCGTGATTAGCATTCCGTCGAGAACCCGGCTGCGTGGGAAGTTGAAGACACGAGGCATGTCGCACCAAGGGTCCTGACAGCCGCACCACATGCCATCCTAATCATCTCGCCCGGTTAACTGATACAGCATTTCTGGGCGAGGCTATTGCCACGATGGCAACCCGATTCGTCAATGTTGCCACGCACCCGACGCCGGGGACGTCCAGGAAACTGTAGAAACACATCTCTTAGGTCCCGCAAGGCGTACAATTTGCACCTCGAACCGGCCGGTCGCAATACCAAGAGCCCAGTCCATGTGCGCAATCGGGTGGCTATCCCGCGCCAAATGATGCCTCGTCTGGCTTGACAATGGCGCCCATCCATCAATCGGCTAAGGTGATCCGTGCAGGCCGGTGATCCTTGAGAGCTGCTTTTGCTTGCTTGCTTGTTTGCTTGATCCCCTTGGGCTGAATACCTAATCATCCTCCTTACCCACCTATTCAACTTGGACCATCCAGAACCCCCCCTCACCCCCATTAGTCTGTGAGGTGCCGGATCGATCCTAGACGGGCGCGGTTCTATCGAGCCTCGAACCCTGTTCGCGCCTCCCCCGTCTTTGGTACCCTTTCCTTTTCCGTCTGGCTCCATGTTACGCCCCAGGCTTCTTAAGACGAGTAGGAGCCGGCCAACATCTCCCGTCATCTGATTTCCTCCTCAGCGTCTCTTTTAGTCTCCGTCGCTCCGCGATCTTTCTTTGTCCTCTCTTGCTGATCCCCGCTCATGATGTACTCGTTGACCTCATAAGAGCATATCTGAGCTTGAGTGTCGCGACCGACCTTTTATTGCCTGGAAGTGGCCAACCTGAACGGGCCGGTCACTACTGGGAGGTGAGTCGTTTCCTCATCCGGCCCATTGGAAGCCACCACAAGCTCACCTCACTCGAAGAAACAGGCAATTTTGCCCGTATTCACGGCCGAACTACTAGACCTCGCCTTCCGCGGTTACCGACCACTTTGTTCGGATACCTTGCTTGCGTTGGCACGGTACAACTTGAGCCTTGACTCCAGCCCGATAAACCCGTCCGACTGGGTTCAAGAAAACGAGTGTTAAATATAGTACGTGCCGAACAGGCGAGCTGCAACTACCCGACGACAACACGCTTTATCTGCACGATCCCGCCTCCCTCACCGCGACGTGGACTTTTTTCCATTCAGCTGAAGTTGCGCTTCCCGGTCGGCTTCTTGCCCGCCTGCGTTTGCTCATACTTCTCGTGTATCGTCGATTCAGTACACATTCCTTAGACAAGATGGAAGACTATAGTTATCTTGTCAAGATGGCGGAGCCTGGCGACGAAAATTACTGGGCCCCCAAAGATGTGAGCTTCTTTGCATCTCACATGCCCATTTTCACTAGCTGACATGTCCAGATTGTTTACACTGCGATTGTCGGATTGGTGATGCTGGCAGCCATCCTCGAATGGTTCCTATGGATCGCCGCATTTCTATACTGCTTGTGGAAGGTCTTCGTCAAGGCCGAGCACTGGTCGATTCGAATATTGGCAGTCATTGTTGGCGTCTTGTTCACTTGTTTCAGGTAAGTGACGGCTGTCACGCAATCCCCTCGTACGAAGGATGGTTGAGCTCACGATCATTACCAGAGCCATTTTCCTTCCCATCATGATCGTCACTCTACCATTGCCCAGTGCTGTCGTAAAGTACTGGCCAACGAACATGGTCGATGTGCTTCAGTGGTTCGCTTTCTGGAGTTTCGCTGGTCTTCTGACCATTCCATGGCTTTTCTGCGTCTATCAGCTTGTTACCAACCAGCTCGGAAGAACGAAGAGAATCAAGCAGGTTTTGGACGAAGTTTCGGCACCAAAAGTCGTCATCGTCATGCCCGTTTACAAGGAAGACCCCGATGTTCTCGTTGTTGCCATCAACTCCGTCGTCGACTGCGACTATCCGCCCTCATGCATTCACGTCTTCCTCTCGTTCGACGGTGATCAAGAGGACGAACTCTACTTGAACACTCTCGAGAAGATGGGTGTCCCATTGACCTTGGAGACATACCCCAAGAGCATCGACGTCTCATACAGGTCCGCCCGTATCACCATCTCGCGATTCCCCCATGGAGGCAAACGTCACTGTCAGAAGGCCACCTTCAAGCTCATCGACAAGGTTTACGAGCATTACCTCAAGAGAAACGACAACCTCTTTATCCTGTTCATTGATTCCGATTGTATTCTGGACCCCACCTGCCTGCAGAACTTCGTCTTCGATATGGAGATGAGTCCCGGTAACCCCAGAGACATGTTGGCCATGACCGGTGTTATCACGTCTACGACTAAGAAGCATAGCTTGATCACACTGCTCCAAGATATGGAGTATATTCATGGCCAACTTTTCGAGCGAACTGTCGAGTCCGGATGTGGCGCCGTCACTTGTCTTCCCGGTGCTTTGACTATGCTTCGATTCTCTGCTTTCCGCCGCATGGCTAAGTACTACTTTGCCGATAAAGCAGAGCAGTGCGAGGATCTTTTCGACTTCGCCAAATGCCATCTGGGCGAGGATCGCTGGCTTACGCATTTGTTCATGATCGGAGCCAAGAAGCGGTACCAGATTCAGATGTGTACCTCCGCCTTCTGCAAGACCGAAGCTGTCCAGACCTACGCATCCCTGATCAAGCAGCGTAGACGTTGGTTCCTGGGTTTCCTTTCCAACGAAGTCTGCATGCTTACTGATTGGCGTCTCTGGAAGCGCTATCCTATCCTGGTTCTCGTTCGATTCATGCAAAACACCATTCGAACTACGGCTCTCTTGTTCTTCATCATGGTCCTCGCCATCATCACCACCTCCAAGAAGGTTGACAACTTGCCGGTCGGCTTCATTGCAATTTCCCTTGGACTCAACTGGCTTATGATGTTGTACTTTGGCGCTAAGCTCCGCCGATACAAGATTTGGCTGTACCCGATCATGTTCGTCCTGAACCCCTTCTTCAACTGGTTTTACATGGTTTATGGTATCTTCACGGCTGGTCAAAGAACATGGGGAGGCCCGAGAGCTGATGCCGCTACTGCCGACACCGAGACTACTGCGCAGGAGGCTATCGAGCAAGCCAAGGAAGGCGGAGACGAGCTCAACATCGTGCCCGAATCATTCATCCCTGCCGCCGAGGCCAGAAAGGAGAGCATCGCTGGCGGCAAGGGCAACATGGGCCCAATGGGTCGCAAGCACAGTGTCGTTCAGCCACCATCGCAAATCGAGGGACGCTTCGCTGCCAGAAAGAAGTCAGCTGCTGGGTTCTACGTCAACGCCGACGACTCTCAAGTCACTGTTAATCGATCCGGACCTAGTGGTTTCGGTCCGGCATGGGCTTTGCAGTCACGCGACTCATTTGATAGTATGGTGTCGTCGCAGACGGCTGGCAACTCGGTCTACATGCCTCGTCGCGTGGAGAGTATCATGGGAGAAGAGGATCGCAAGAAGTACGAGCTCGCACAGCAGAGCCAGTTCAACCAGTTTTTGTCCAACTCTAAGCGTTTTGGAGCTCAGACTACGACCACTGGCCAGGTATACGAATATTCCGACGCTGAGATGAAGCGGGGAGGATACCAAGACGCCCCGGATCCGATGGACAGAGGCCAGGAGTACACCGACAATGTCCGGATGGGCACTGTTGACAACAGCTTTTCCGGACGGCCGCAGTCTTCAGAAGGGCTGCCAAGGCAAGGAATGAGTGCAACACATTCGGCCAGAAGTGGGCGCAGTCCTCTTGCGCGTGCCAGTTTGGTCCGCACCATCCCTCTCGAAGATGTCCAGTCCGAGGGTGAAAGCTCAAGCGGAGGCCAGGACAGTCGGGATCACTCGCCCAAGAGAAGACACTAGAGAAGGGAGGGGGGTTTGAAGCAACGACGTTGTGCGATAGAATGGATACAATTGCATCTTATGGCGTTGAAAGGGCTCACAAAGATGAAGCAAGAGAAGGTCAAGATGTCTGGCAACTTTAGTTTCTGGGGTTTTTTTCCTTGAGTTTTTTCCCATTTCTTTTGTAAAACCCAGGGGTTGACAGTGTAAGAGCTGGCTGTACAACGCCTAGCATGGCGGACATTGGAGAGAAATACCACTTGGCCAGACAGCCAAGCCATTAGCAATAGTTACATAATGCAATGCGTTTTTGAGGCATTCCTACTCTTGCAAACTGACGACATCGAGCAAAGGGCGATTGTACCTAGTGACATTGTATGGGGAACAATATGACATTCGCGGCATGGCCTTCATCCCAAGATGTGATGGGTAAACTCATGGACTACCGATGCCATGGCATTAGCAACAATATCCGGTTGAGTGACCGGGTTCGTTTGCAGACTGCTGGATGCTGTGAAGTAATAATAATCAAGATCAAGATGTAGAGCGCCGGGGAAGGACATGCATTTGGTAATCATCGCGGCATGGACACGATGTATTACCCAATAGAGGGGTATCGCCAAGATAAGATTAGATAAGTGCATGTGGACTCGGAACGATATCGTGCTTGGCAACAAACCTGCAGAGACAGCATGTTGTCTGGTTGTATGTTTTACAAGACCGTCTACAGTCTCACGGGAACAGCCTGACATTGACGGACATTCTTAGCCATGATGCCCAAGCTGCTCCGTATCTACACGTAGGTCGGATCTGTTTGGACAGGTTTACTATACCTACAAACGAGCAAGGACTGGGTACATGTTGTTCTTGAACAGGGGTGGCTTTGATTTTTGGAGGACAAAGGATGGATTGCTTGCTTCGAAACTGAGGCGGTCCACCATATTCGTACATTATACCCCCAAACTCCGTTGCAAAAGTATGGCTCACTGACATGCAGAGACACAACGGCGAGCAAGTCTACCAGCCGGCCTTACCTTACACGTGGAGATGGTTCTTCGTTGTCCGCATTGCCTCACTCCCGCGGGAGCCAGTTGGAGTCGAGAGAGGCCACGATTGGGTGAGGGGTGGCGGCGTGGCGGGGTGGAGGGGAGATGGTGGAGGGGCAGAAAGCTGGAAGGGTGACGAGAAATCCATGGTGGCAGCAGCGGAGTGGCACGGCGACCCGAGCGAGCAGGGGCGGGCCAAGGCAATTAGGAACGACAGAGAACGAAGGAGAATCTTCTTTCCCATTCGGCCTCCACTACTATTTCAGCGCCCTGACACCGTCAAAATTCCATTTGGGTCCACCCATCTCAAGTCATTCCCGTCCCGCCGAGTACCTAACATTTCCTCGCCCTTCCATTTTCCGAGGTACCTTACCTTACTCAGAGCGCACTGTCACAGCAATCCACCCTTCCAAGCAAAGAAAACGTCCACTAGAAGACGCTCCAGTTACAGAGTATCGCACGCTAAACGTCCATGCCATATAGTAGGTACCCAACTTGACAGCACACACAAAATCCAACCCAACCCAGTGTAAGGTACCGTGTCAAAAAAGGTACCTGACCGCCCTTCTTCCATCACCATCAACCCAAAGTAAACCCGGTGTGGCCACGTACCTTACCGCTACCTGGACCTCTCCCCCGGCCTTCCCTGTCTGTCCCGCCCACCTCATCCACCTCACACATTTACTGTGGCCTGCCTTACCTCAGAGTACTTACTTGGTGGACAGCCCAGCCAGAGACACTTCCTGGTGACGCTAGAGCGCACTGCAGCTTTTTTTCCACTCCCGCACTTCCCACCTTCAGGTTCTCTTGCATATTGAACAAACTCTTAAACCTTGCATTTGTCTGTACTCGACATTTTCCTCCCCCCAACCTTTTCGACGAGACGACCTTACGACTCGACCGCTTGCAAATACCCTTCCCGCAAGTCGGATAATCAATCATCACTCGATCAAGACTCGAACCCCCATCAAACCTCTTTCCTCTTCTCAGAGCGTTGTTGTGAGCGCAACCCCGCTGCCATCACAGAGTCCTCCAGACAATCCTTGTTTACAATATCCTCGCAGAAAGAACACTACCGCCCAACATGAGTGTCGTCGGTATGCTTGCGCCTCTCTCCCTTTCCTTGCCGACTTGCTATCTGTCGCCTCACCGAACCGTTGCTGACTTTTGCCTTCTTTGCTTCAGGTGTTGATTTCGGAACCCTCAAGACGGTCATTGCCGTCGCCAGAAATCGCGGTGTCGATGTGGTGCGTACCCCGACCTCTGCCCCTCCCCCGCCAAAAAAAAAAAAACCAGCAGAGATTTTGCGACAGAACAACGAAGACTAACGATCGAATCTAGATTTCCAACGAGGTCTCCAACCGTGCCACGCCGTATGTTCAACCCTACATCCCCCGATCGTCCGAAATACATAAAAAGAGGATACAGTCAAACTAACCCTTCTCCATAGGTCTGTC
Organism: Colletotrichum phormii; assembly: GCF_030913505.1. Taxonomy (NCBI): domain Eukaryota; kingdom Fungi; phylum Ascomycota; class Sordariomycetes; order Glomerellales; family Glomerellaceae; genus Colletotrichum; species Colletotrichum phormii. The sequence goes on along the minus strand of NW_026851445.1, from coordinate 1,397,851 downwards.
GTTGGATTCGGTCCCAAGTCGCGATACCTCGGCGAGAGCGCCAAGACGCAAGAAATCTCCAACCTCAAGAACACTGTCGGTTCCATCAAGCGTCTTGCTGGCCGCACCTTCGCCGACCCCGATGCCCAGCTCGAGCAGCAGTACATTACCGCTCCCCTCGTCGATGTCAACGGCCAGGTCGGTGTCGAGGTCTCGTACCTTGGCAAGAAGGAGAAGTTCTCCAACACCCAGCTGATCTCCATGTACCTCAGCAAGATCAAGCAAACAACACAGGCTGAGCTCAAGCTTCCCGTCTCCGACTTGGTCATGAGCGTCCCCGCCTGGTTCACCGATATCCAGCGCCGCGCCATCATCGATGCTGCCGAGATCGCCGGCCTGAAGCTCCTCCGCCTCATGAACGACACCACTGCTGCCGCTCTCGGCTGGGGTATCACCAAGCTCGATCTCCCCGCCCCCGAGGAGAAGCCCCGCCGTGTTGCCTTCATCGATATCGGCCACAGCAACTACACCTGCTCCATTGTTGAGTTCAAGAAGGGCGAGCTGGCCGTCAAGGGTACCGCCTTCGACCGTCACTTTGGTGGCCGCGACTTCGACAAGGCTGTCGTCGAGCACTTGGGCAAGGAGTTCAACGGAAAGTACGGCATTGACATTCACTCCAACGGCCGCGCCATGGCCCGCACCATCGCTGCCGCCGAGAAGTGCAAGAAGATCTTGTCTGCCAACCAGCAGGCGCCCGTCAATATCGAGTCCATCATGAACGACGTCGATGTTTCCGCCATGATCACACGCCCGGAGTTCGAGGCCCTCGTCGAGCCTTTGCTTCAGCGTGTCCACGTTCCTCTCGAGCAGGCTCTTGCCGAGGCCAAGGTGACCAAGGACGACATTGACGTCATTGAGGTCATTGGTGGTGGCAGCCGTGTTCCCGCCCTCAAGGAGCGCATCCAGGCTTTCTTCGGAAAGACCCTGTCTTTCACCCTGAACCAGGACGAGGCCGTTGCCCGTGGTGCTGCCTTCAGCTGCGCTATTCTGTCCCCCGTCTTCCGTGTCCGCGACTTCACCGTCCAGGACATCATGAGCTACCCCATCGAGTTCGCCTGGGAGAAGGCTCCCGATATTCCCGATGAGGACACCAGCCTGACTGTCTTCAACCGCGGCAACGTTCTGCCGTCCACCAAGATTCTCACCTTCTACCGCAAGCAGCCCTTTGATCTCGAGGCCCGCTACGCCAAGCCCCAAGATCTCCCCGGCAAGGTTAACCCGTGGATCGGTCGCTTCTCTGTCAAGGGCGTTAAGGCCGACGGCAAGGACGACTTCATGATCTGCAAGCTGAAGGCTCGTGTCAACATCCACGGTGTTCTCAACGTCGAGAGCGGCTACTACGTCGAGGACCAGGAGGTTGAAGAGGAGGTCAAGGAAGAGGAGAAGGATGGCGAGAAGAAGGACCCTGATGTGAGTGTTGCGGCGTCTCGTTACGAAACTTTTCCCTCTGCCGACGTGCTTGATAGCTTGGAGTCGCCGCTCAAACGACGGCGCCAAACTTTCGACACGGAGTCGCGTTCTGTTCCGCCCCCGTCTTACGCGTTTGTCGAGGATGAAGAGATCTCGAAGCTAACAATCTACTCACCTCAAAAGGCCATGGAGACTGACAACAACAACAACAACAACAAGGAGGATGCTCCCAAGAAGATTCGCAAGGTAAAGAAGCAAGTCCGCAAGGGCGACCTTCCCATTGTCAGCGGCACAGCTTCCCTGTCCGACTCAGCAAGAACCGCTCTTCTCGAGAAGGAGTCTGCCATGGTTATGGAGGACAAGCTTGTCGCCGACACCGAGGAGAAGAAGAACGAGCTCGAGACCTTTATCTACGACCTCCGCAACAAGCTCGACGACCAGTACGCCGACTTCGCCAGCGACGAGGAGAAGACCAAGATCAAGGAGAAGCTCGAGGCTAGCGAGGTAAGAGAGCTTCTTGAAATGCATGCGATTTGAAAGCGGCTGCTAACCTCATGTTCCAGGACTGGCTCTACGACGAGGGCGAGGACGCCACCAAGGCTGTCTACGTTGCCAAGATTGACGAGATCCGCGCCATGGCCGGACCCATCGTCCAGCGCCACTTCGAGAAGGTCGAGGAGGACCGCCGTATTGTTCAGGAGAGAGTAGAGGCTGAGAAAGCCGCCAAGCGCGCCGAAGAGGAGGCTCGCAAAGCTGCCGAAGCTGAGAAGGCTCCTCCGGCGGCTAAGGATGAGGAGATGACCGACGCCGATGCCGCAAAGGCCGACGCTGAGGCCGAGGGCACGAAATAGGATCCCGTGGACCTGACCAACGTCTGAAACTTGGAAAACAAAACAAGACAACAAAGAACAAAAAGCGAGAAATCAACGAAGATGATAGAATAGACCCTTAGTTATGGTTTCTTTCGGGTTGGCATAGGGTTATCAGGCTAGAGCAGCTTCGACGGTTATTATGCAATGAGAGAAATGACTTGAAATTTGACAATGACCAAGGTTTCCATATCCACACCATGTAACCTATGTCGATCGAGTTGATACTTCCCTGCGGTTTCATCTTTGAAAGCAGTTGTGACTGAGTGCGTGCATTTATGGTGAAGTTGCCTCCAGAATACAATTATTACAGCACAGTGAACGTCGCTTTCTCAACTTCTCGTCTCTCTCGAACCCGTCTGGATTGTTTGGCCATCATGAAATACATTCGACGGGACGGGGCACATACATTCAGAGGCACGGAGCATAGCAAACAAGCAAGTCACAAGTCTAGATAAACATCTCTTTGGATTCTTTTGCCTACTACAGCTCGCGATCTTTTTTGGAGAATGACCATGGAAAACAAACATATGCTTTTTGGGGGTGTAAACCACCTCATAGACAAGAAATCCACATCACTTCTTTGAAAAGAAAAAACCCTCGTCATTTCCATCCCTTGATGCAGCCAGATAAACCCACTTCCTATACCATTCACTCATCCCTCTCCATACTTTTCCATCTCCAACCTCTCTCCCTCCCCCTTATCATGTAGCTAAACACGGACAAGAGAGACAGACACTTGGGAGTAAATATTGTGCAATCAGTGGATGTCGAAAAGGGGCTTGAGCTTGATGATGAGCTGCCACTCGTCGTTGGAGACGTCCTTGCGGTAGAACTCCTTGAGGGTGTTGATGCTGGCGCGCGAGATGAGACTGTACAGCACGTCAGACTCCTCGAGGTGGCGACCGTATGTCGGCTGGTGACCGCCCATTTCAATCTTGACGGCGACTGAGGGCTGTCCCTTTTTGCAGACGGGGATTTGCTTGTGGTCACGCTCGATACCGGTACTAGTAGCGCCAGTCTCGGATTAGCTCCAAATTCTTCTCATGGTTTCTTCGTCAGGTCGATGGGGGGTTATGGACTTACACTCTGCCCAAGTTGATGATTTCCTTGACACCGGTGACGGCGTTGGTCTTGACAGCTGCAATGGGCGTGTTGACCTTCAGCTGACCTTCAACGACGTCAACACCGACGACGATGGGGCCGGTCTTGTTGAAGACGGCAACCGTGTTGAGCACGCAGGGGAACACGGCCAACATCTTGGACTCTTCCTTCTTCTTCTCCAGCAGCTCGGCCATGTGCTTGTTGAAGGCATCAAACAAGTGGTAGATAATGTCCGCAGTGAAGACCTTGACGCCGACATCGTCGGCGTACTGCTGCGCCTCCTTGTCGACCTTGACATCGAAGCAGAGCATGACGGCGTAGTCGGACGCCTTCTCCAACATGATACCAGCCTGCATGACGTCGCGCTTGTACACCGGGCCAATACCGACGTTGGCGACGGGAATCTTGCAGTCCTTGAGGAAATCCAGCAGGGCCTCAAGGGAACCGAGAGTGGACGCCTGGACGCTGACACCACGACCAGTCTTCTCGACACGACTGAAGAGAGTCGCCAGATCGGCCTCGACCTCGTCGATAATGTCGTCCTCGTCGTCGTCGGGGCCGACGACCATCATGCGAGAACCGGCAATGGCACCCTCAAGACCAGGGGCACTGATCTTTACACCGAGAGCGGCCTTGACCTCCTTGTTGTGCACGTAGGCAGACTTGAGACGCAGCTCGCGCATCGGTGCGGGTGTCAACAACGCACGAATGTTAGTGGTGATGGCACCTTCCACACCACACAACACTATCCTGTCACCCTCGCGCAGGATACCGTTAGACAGGACAACGTCAACAGTCATACCGAAACCTTCAATGGCCTTGACCTCGAGAACAGTAGCCTGAACCTCGGAAAGGTACATCAAGGCTCCAACCATGCGCTCCTGGGTGAGCTGGACAATGAGCTTCAGCATATCGGGAATACCCTCTCCGGTGTGGGCGGAAGTGGGGATAAGCGACACGTTCTTGGCCATGGACTTGTTCTCGTAGAAGAGCTCCGCGTTGAAACCCTGCTCGGCGAAGGCGACCTTGGTCTGCTCCAGGCGGTTCTTGAACTCGTTCTGGACACCCTTGGGCTGCAACGCCAGAGACTCCTGGAAGCCGTTGTTATCGACCTTCTTCCAGCCGTACAGACGATCAATCTTGTTGAGGGCAACGACGAAAGGAGTCTTCCTGTCACGCAGCATCCTCATGGACTCCAGAGTCTGGGGCTCGAGACCGTGCATGATATCGACGACGAGAATGGCAATGTTGCAAAGGGACGAACCACGAGAGCGCAGGTTGGAGAAGGACTCGTGACCAGGGGTATCGATAACCAACAGACCGGGAACCTTGAAGTCGAAGGCGCCGTCAGGGTTGACGACGGCCGTCTTGGCCTTGATAGCCTCGACAGGGAAGTAGGTGGCACCGATCTGTTGAGTGATACCACCGGCTTCGCCCTCCTGCACGTTGGTCTGACGAATCTTGTCGAGAAGCTTCGTCTTTCCGGTATCGACGTGACCCAGAATACAGCAAATGGGCGATCGGAGGTTGTCCTTGGATCTGGCAGCCAACGCGGCTTGGTGAGCCTTCTCACGGCGCTCTGCGGCCTCCTTCTTGCGTTGGAGTTCGGCTTGACGGGCTGCTGTCTCCTTCTCATCCTCCGAGTCGGATTCAGATTCGGAGTCAGAGTCATCATCTTCATCGTCGTCCTCGTCATCATCCTCATCCTTCTTGTCGGCCTTGCCGTTAGCGGTCTTCTTCTTCTCTGCTTCTTCGTCACTGTCAGCATCCCAGCTGTCCTTGACGTCGTCTTCGTCGGAGGCAGCAGCAGCTTCCCAGTCGTCTTCCAGATCGCTTTCTGCCGCCTTCTTCTTGGCAGCAGCGGCAGCCTCTGCGTCAGCCTTCTCCTTGGCGGCCTTGTCCTCGGCCTCCTTGATGAGCCGTTCAGCTTCCTTCTTAGCGCGCTCTGCAGCCTCAGCAAGGGCCTTGTCTTCGTCAATCTGTGGACCAGTATGTTAGCGACAGTCTACTGTTGGAACCCGCCTCGTCTTTTAAGCTCACCTTATCTTGCACCCTGCGGCCACCCTTCTTCTTGTTGTCGTAGGAGACCTTCTTCTTCTCGCCCTCTTCGGACGGGCCAACCTTGATGCCGGCAGCAAGCATCTGCTGGAGCTTCCGCTCGTTACGGGCCTTCTCCTCCTTCTGCGCCTTGGTCATGAACTTGCCCTCCTTCTTAAGCTGCTCAATCTTCTCCTTCTCCTTTTGCTTCTTGAGTGCCTTGGCCTCCTCTTTGCGCTTGTTTTCTTCCTCCGCGGCTTTCTCCTCCTCCGCAATTCTCTTCTTCTCGTTTTCGGCGAACTCAGCGTCCTCTTGCTGTCTGCGGCGGAGCTCCTCTTGCTGCTTCTGGAGGGCGGCCAGAGCGGCGGGGATCTTCTTCTTCTTGCCACCCTTTTCCTCGGCCGGAGGGGGTGCGACGGCAGCGGCGGCAGGCGTGGGGGAGTCCTTCTTCTCGGGAGCTGCTGCCTTGACGGGCTCAGGCTTGGTAACAGGCTTCTTCTTGGCGGCCTATGAATGGGAGTCTTGGTTAGATTGATCATATGGATAGAGAAGGCGATTGTGAACTCACATTTTCCTTCTTGCGCTGCTTCTCTCTCTCCTTCTTCAGTTTCTCCTTCTCGGCCTTGGTAAGGACGCGGCCGGAGTTGTCGTCATCGTCATCGTCATTGCCAGCTGAGGCGGCGGCAGCGGCCTGCTTTCCCTTGCCACCCTTGCCCTTCTTCTCAGGCAGGGCAAACTCATCGTCCATGGTCGCTTCTTGAGGGGCCTTCTCAGCAAGACTGGGCGAAGGTGCGTCCTCCTGCTCGGGTTCGGCGATGGGTTCCTCAATGCCCTTCTTCTTTCTCTTCTCTCTGTTCTTGCGCAGAGTGGCCATGAGACCACTGACCTCCTCCTCCGCCTCACCCTCGGCTGGCTTTTCGGCATCAGCCTCGGGGGCGGCGGCGGCAGGAGCGACAGTCTCGCCGAGCTCATTCTCCCAGTCGTCGTTGGCGCGAGCCTTGTTGCCCTTCTTCTTGGGAGGCATCTTGAAGGTATTCGACGTCGGAGTCGTTGAAAGGACTTTGGGAATGTCTCTAAATAAGGACTGTGTCCAGTTTGTAGACTTAAATCAGGAAAGACCCTAAATAGTTGCCGATTGTGGGCGATCCAGCCAGTAAATGACGGCTAGAGGGACAGACGGAAATTCCCAAGGATGGGTGGGGTTTCTTATGTCTGGTGGTGGCACGCGAAAGAAAGAGCTCTTTCAGCGATGTAAGAGATGAGGTGGCGAAACCGAGTCCTGAATGCGATTCTGTCGGGGCCGACACGACATAATACGGACGAGGCGATGCGTCTTGTCTGGCTTCAACCGGGGGAAAGAACAGAGGTCGTTGAGAACTGGCCAAAATCTCGAGCGGGAAAACTGGAGGGCAATTCACTGCGGGGCAAAGTTCGGGTTTTGGGGCAACGTCTTGGTCGTACGGTGCACTTGGAAGTTTGGTGGTGGGCAAGCCGCAAAAGCCATGCATGTCATTTGTACTGGGGGGAATGTGACGGTCGTCTTGCGGCGCCTCAGGTTGTGCAGGTGCGTTTCTACTGCCCAAGGCACCTATTTCGCACCTACCTGAACTGAGGTAGGTACGGGTAAGGTAGTTGGACCTATGATTGCTTCTTAACCCGCGGTTCCTGCACTATTTTATGACTGCTTTCTTGGGCAAGCTATGACGAACTCCGTATCTGCCTAGTCTACCTCGGTTTAGAAGTGACTCTTCCAACTAAATCAGTGAACGAGAGCTCTGCAGGATGATGCTACCGTACGTTCGGTGAACATAGCATGGTGATATCTCTTCTTAACTCCAGGCCAAGTGAGGCCAATTCCCAGTGAAAGAAAATGTAGGGCATCAGACAATATTTTTAGCCACTGTGCGAACAAAATTCATTAAGGTGCCGTCCACTCACATTACGCCGTTGTGCATGCTAAACGCACCAAAGCTACCCATGCTAACCCCTCCTTCTCCATAATTATGTTTCTGGGTCATGGGAAAGAGTGGGGTGGTAACTCAGACGCTTCAAAGCGCGTGAGAGCTTCACGTAGGGCAGAGAGTCAGTCGCTGATAAGACTCAAGCTTACGTTGACGAGGCCAACTTTAGACTTGCCTGTCATCCAATACGATCTGTCGTAGAAAATCTTCGAGTCGTGAGTAAAGAGGTTTAAATCAAGCTAAGGTGGCCTCTCCGTGGAGTGGACTCGGATTCTTTCTTGGAACCCAAGGGCGACTTTTCATCTACGTAGTCTACTGACCAGCCCTTCTCCCGGCTTTCCCTCAGTTATACATTGACAGCCTCGCTTCCCGTGAGAAACGAGTCCTTCTCTTGATCTCCGTCAAAGAACAGGGGCGAGGAAGTAATCCAAAATGTCGTAAGCCAGATCGAAATACCTCGTCAGCTCAGGGTCGTTGTCTTCTTGGAAAGATGCTGTCCACTTTCCGTCATCCAACCCGTCCAGATACTCTCGTAAAATGTCGTGATTGCTGTCTCCCTTTATGATCGCCTGGAGGACCCGCTTCTCGATACACTGCTGGAGTAAGTCCCCATTGATGTGCCTCATCGACTTTGGCGTATCTTTCGCTTCCGCGTCGTATTCCTCGTTGTCCAGGGTGGACACTTCGTAACTGTACGGAAACAGCAGTGGGCTTCTCAGCGCTAGGTTTTCAACAAGACGCAAAAACCGCCACGCTTGAAGGTTGAGTAGGCTGAAGTGCATCAATGAACCGTCAAGACAGATGCCCAACACCTCAGCGCCATCTACTGTACTTGGTATACTGCCGTACCGCGGCATATGCTCCGTCGCCACCCACTCCGGCCGCACACGACCTCGCTGAAGTTTCCTGATGCTGGCGGGCAACGGCCCTTCCGCAACGAGCTCCAGCTCTCTCTTGGGCTGTTGCCAAGGAGTCCAGACTGCCGTGAAGGACCGGTCCATGCCCGTCAGCAGAGTCACTGGCCAGGCCATCTCTGGGTCTGCATCATCTCCGACATCGAAGAAGTGATTCGACTTCCGGGTCACTTGATCTGCGTGAATCTGTGTCATTTCTCCATGTGCGTTCTCTGCCTTGTGGTCAATAACCACCAAAGAGTCGCTTAGAGTGAGCGCCGAGATCTTTCCATTCACCATGCGCAGTGAGATGGCGGGTGAGTTCAACTCGTACGTCTTTTTGCGGACCAATCTCTTTTCGACGGAGTCAAGGACATCCCAGTGAAGGACTTTTCCAGCGCAATAGATGATGCTGTCGCCATCGCCAACAATGGAGTATATGGGCGCCTTCTCCTTTATCCTGTATTTGGTGGAGAACCGTATCCTCGATTTCCTGTTGCCCTCAGGATCACGACTCTCTTCCTTCTTGGAAGACACAAGTAGGAGGCGTCCACCTGCCGTCGTGACGATAAGGTAGTGAAACGTCATGCCGTCTTTGATGAAAAGCCAGTCGTAAACTGCGTGGATTTTATCGTCTTGGCTTCCCAAGCCGCTAATGAATGTTGTCGCATTCCCATGCTTGTCTTGCGGAAGGGATATGTCTTCTCCGGTCTCGGGGTCCAAGAAAAGAACCGTTGGCTTTTTGTCGATCTGCACTGCAACAACTAAACACTGCAGAGTTTGAGAGTATAGCACCTTGGCAGGTGTTCCGGGCAGTGGTAGTGTTTTGGGCACCGGCCCAGGTTGTAAATACAGCTCTACGAACGACATGCGCTCTCCTGACAGAAGTACCAGTGGTGCGCGGTTGTTGCCGCCCAAATCGGCGGGAATGCATGCCGCAGATATAATAGGCATTGATGGAGTTGCTGGGTGCTTCAAATCGGTTGTCCATACCAGATGCTTCGTGGCAAAATGACCTGGCCGTCTAGCCTCAAAATCCCTGAGAAGCAGAAGGCTGTCGTTGCAACAAACCAGTACCGAGCCAGGAAGTAGCGGCGTTGCTAGAGGCACAACTTCGAGTGCGACTGTACCCAATCTCTCCTTGAACGTCCGATATTGGAAGGGGTTCGCGGTGAGTTGGACTGTGATTAGATGCCCGCTTCGGGTACCCACGACTACGCTTGTTTGCTCCGCTGATTCTGCTACTGGCACGATGGAGGTGACCAACTCGATCATTGGGGTAATATCCATTGCATCAGTGTCTTCCGTATCATGGGTTGCTTCGTCTATGGCAAGTTGTTAGGTCAACCGCTCCAAAGCCTTGCAGGATAGGACGTACCCATGGTAAGCCGTATCAACTCCGGCTCCTCTCCCGATACGTCTGTCGGGAAAACGGCCAAAAAGGGGATGTTTTGTCGCCAAAGCCCAGCCAGTACACATTCTCGTCCATCTAGGGAACAGAGAGCCAGACACGTAACTTCGCCATCGACAGGGTAAGTTTGTGTAAAGGATGTATCGTTCCCGTTCGTGCGGAAAGTGTGTATTCGGAAGCGAGATTCTTCAAAGGTGGAAACGCAGATGCAACTGCCTCTGACGGCTGCATGCTCAGCTAACCTGCCCACGCCCTCAAAATCACCTAGTTCATATCTTGAACTATCAGAACGTTAGCAAAGCCGGAGTGGCACGTGGAGGCCGAAATTCCGGGGAACAAACCTGTGGTGCTCGTTGATAGTGATGATGCGCTTCTCGGACACCTGAATAATCGTACTGTCTCGGCTTTGCTCCGCTGCCAGAGTTCGAGACTCTGTGTCAAACTGGGATGTCATTGGATCTGCCATCTCCGCGTGTGATAGATCAAATGATACTAGCAACACGTCAGAATTCCCGGGGCTTGCCATCAGCATCTGATACGGCCAAATTGCATCTGCAGTTCTGAAAACCCAAACTTTTCTCGTTGGTAGCGGCTCGAAATAGGATATAACATTAGCGGGGAGTCCATAGCGAAGCTCTGTTATGCTTCCTTGCGGTCCGTTCCCAGACGCGCAAAGGACTTTGTCTGGGGCTCTTAAATGGTCTAACGTTCTGTCCCGCCATGGCACGATGGGCTTCCCCTTAGAGCTAGTCTCAGGATCCCACGATGTCAAAGCATCCGTAGTGACGAAGTCAACCGAGCATGACCAGTTTGGGATACTCCCAAGCTCGACGAGAGGTTCTCGAGGTTTGAGCTGCGGAATTATGTTAGTAGCTATCCGGTAAACAACACCAGCATTGCGACTTACCTGAAAGACCATTCCAGGGCCAGAGTCTCCTGCGACGATGGCCACGTCAGAGTAAGCATCATACATTGTGGTGAAGGCGGTCGAAATATTGCAGTTGCAGCTGCCGACATTCATAGCAGCGCCTAGGATATCCGTCGTGTTGAACTCGAAGAAGACAATCACGCCGTCCTCTCGAGCCAAGTAGATAAGATCTTTTGTGTCGTAGTATCGCCGCCTCCGGACTGGTCTATCCCAAGCTGTCCAAAGAGGCACCCCAGTACCGTGATGAAAAGGGCTCGCAGGATGGCTGATTGGATTGATTGTTTCAATGTCAGGAGGTCCTTGCAGAGGGTCTTTGCATATACCAAGGGCGTGTTCGGAGACTGCAAAGAAGGAACTCCTCACTGTCAAAGGAATGATGAGAAGAGGGAGGCGATGCTCCGGTGCTATACGATGGCCACGTTTTTCTTCAGCCAGCACTTGGCCAAGATCGTCCCCGCGCTCCCATTCATAGATGACCATCTTCGACCTGTCGGCCTTTGCGATAATGAGAAGGAGAATGACGTGGTTTTCGTCCTCGGGACGAGGATACAGGAATTCCATCTTGAGGATGGTACCTTGGACTGCTCTTGGGTGGTGCGCCCTAATGGGTTTGAAGGGCTTATTGAGCGTGAACTGGTCGCCCATTGCCTCCATGGACTCTAGCTCGTAAACGACGAATTTGCTCTGGGCGTCCGCAACTGCGATATAGCGAGACCTGGGGTCGACAGCTACGTGAAAACCCAAGTGGCCTAGTCTCCTTGCTGGGTTGTGGAACGGCGATGTAACGAACTCCAGGATGCCTGTGGTAGCATCTCTTCTGATGAAGAGGAAGACAAACGAACCTGACTCGAGGATAAGGAGCAACAAGTGCGGCGGGAACTGTCCATGGGAACTACTAATGCCAGATGCAGAGCCAATGTCGGCCATTTGGGTGTCGTCGTCTTCGTCTTCGCTTTTTATGTGATCATGACCAGGATCGTCTGGGACAACGCGGAAGTGCTCGTACTTGTTTCCAATAACAAGGGCATTTCGAATGCGACAGCCAAAGTCGTTCTTCCGCAGCACCTCCTGAAGCTGTCCGTCCTTGCGCAACTCATTGACGCTCACGTAACGGTCCTATCTATGTAAGCTTCTTTACATAATGTTCTAGATAGAATGTGTGAGGAGGAAGGGCTGCGAGGCTTGAAAAATCGGATATGCAAGCCTCCAGGAAGCTCGAGAAAGAGAATGAGCGACTCACCCCAACGAAGGCAACATCATTGTGATGTGCAGACCTCAGACGAGCAGGTAATACCCATCGAGCAATAGGGCTTTCGATGACAGTTCTCGTCAAGATACCACAGCTTGGTGGGGCGGGGAGTGAAGGAGCGACAGCGGAGGTGGTTGTGGTTGAGCCCCTCAGAACAGTTTGGAGGTCAATAGTCTCCGTCACCCAGGCACCGTTTCTAAAGACGTTTGTCTGGAAGGCCATTTCGACAGGTTTTGTTATGTCAACATGGTTGACAGTTGAGTGAGCTTCTGTAGTAATGGGTTGAAAAGAGGCCGAGAGAGGTGAAATCGGAATAGAGGTATTTCGGGATTGCGGCGGGGGAATATGGATACCAGATTGCCGGGTCGCGTGATTCGAAGTTCCAAACCGATCAGACTGTATGACGGACCTGAAGTTTTGTCTCCGATTCAGGGCCACTGGAATGGCAAGTAGCGGCCGTACGACGTAAATACGACTGGGTGGGCGCTATCTGCTGAGGAACAATGTGAGGCAAGGAGACAGGTAGGCAACGGCGCCATGGAATGAATGGCTCCAGGTTGTGAGGGTTGGGCGGAGCAGAGGTTGGTTTTAGAGTCAGTCGTGCTGGGTGTAAGGCGAGGTACATTGGATGTTAGCTAGCTGGTGGGGCACCACGTTGCATGGAGCATTTGGAGCATTGGAGCACGAGCTTACCTGAGGGAAACCACCACCACCACCTCAGTGTCCCAAGTGAGGGCTTTCCAACGGAAGGCAGTCGTATGCAAGTAGCCAATAGCTGCAAGGCACCTCGCATTAGCCTTTCCGTCATTGCCTACGTTATGAACGGTACATAAACATATTGGCAAGCATGGAAGGTAAGGTAAGGTACATCGTACTTAAGGTTACGTAGGCACGTAGGTAGACACGGCAGGTACAGTAAGCCTAGGTGTGCAGTACCTACGTGATGTGAGGCGGCAGGCACATCGGATCCAATGTGTGTGGGCGTGAGCAACACACGGCGGTGGGACAGAGGTGGTTGGCTGCCATACCAAAATATCATACATGATACCTACTAACTATCAATGATCAAAGACAGAGATATCACATCCCAGCTTTACACAATAAAGGTACTTCATTTCACATCCCGTGTCTAGTTCGATCTAGGTGGCGTAAAACTAAGAATGCAACTCCGAAGCAGCAAGAACCCCAGCAACCCGACTTACCTTGTATAGGCAATCATCATTTATTACAACGCATTGCACCCATGCGAAGGTAGGACAAGTGTATCCCGCCTTCCCTTGTGGCGCTTGGAGGGATCCATGAGAACCCGATCTGTTGGCGTTGTGGCGCGCTGGACCCTGATTCATCTTAAACCTTTCACAGTATCTCAAAGTGGGGTACCCTAGAACATCCCAAGAATGCGGCTTGTTGAATTCGCGGGAAATACCATTCTCGGCCGAGGTAGCTGGGCTATGTCTTGAGTTGTGTCTCGACCACTGCGTATGATTTGCATCTCAGCCGGACTTTATCCACTGTGACGGGACTTCGGTCAATAGGGCGATGGAACGTCGGTGGTGAGCTGGCTGGCCATGTAGGCCGTTGCTGCCTTGCTGAAGCATCGTGCATGGGCGAGGTATCCATCGTGTTCCTTGCCCAGGCGGGCAGCCAAGCCATAGGTAGACAGTCATGGCTAAGCGGGGACTTGTTTTAGGTAGGCTGGTAGGTTGCCTCAAGAGCCCCGTCGTCTGCGATAGAAGTTGACTGGCTCAAGGTGCTTGATCACCCACAGTAAGTAGTGAAATCATGGTGCGCGAGCAGCCCAACTTAGCAGGATTGCTAGGGACCGGATGACACTGACGGCTGCTGAAGAAATCGACTTCATCCGCCGTTGTCGTCCCATCTTGCCATCCTATATCCAATGTCCAATAGTAAGGTGAGTTTGGTTCAATACTAATCAATCAAAGGCAGTCTAGGCCTCCATCTACATGGCTGTGCCAACGAGGTACCTTACCCTACGTGCCTACAGTTTGAGGGCACGTCCCGGCGCGAAAAGAAGAAAGCTGGAATGAACCGCGGGCTCTTGCTGATTGGGTAAATGAATGGCCTTTCCTCAAGATCTTGCTGCCCTACCCAGCTGAAACCATTACTTGCCCTTGGGTAGGAAGGCAATTGGATGTCTTCTTTCCATTGGTGTGGGTGTAAGTCCCACATATGGATAGCTACACCAACCACCAAGAACTTCCATACCCTACACCAGTGTGAACAGTTGCATCGCCGGATTCCAAGATGCCCAGCCGGCCATTTCCGCTGCGGGTTCGGATGCCTCCACTGTCTTACCCGTCGTTTCCCTCGGGCACTGTTTAACGTTGACGTCTCCTTACGCAAGTAGGGCCATGCTGGAGTCTCCTTTCCCCCGCCCTTGTACACGTCGACACAGTAAGACTGATATGATCTAAGGCGAAGTCACTTTCTATTACTAACAGCCTAATAGAGCTCTCCTCACGAGTGCCAACTGAGACCAGGTGAGAAATCAGTGCGGATCGGTTAAAACAAGGACCAGGGCTCGTGTGCGAGTCTGGAATACTCCAGAAAAGCAGGGGGGCAGAAAACGACCAGCCAGGGGTTCTATGTATTGCCATGGCTTTTTATTCTACTCTATAAGCTCTCTGTCACGGAACGCACCGGGAAAGTCAAGATACCAACCAAATCACCTTCTAGATGTGTTTTTCACGTTGTACTAGGTCGTCACGTAGTCTTGGTATGAGAATGAAGCTTGAGGCATGTCTGAATCTCCACTTCATGGTTAGGTATGTTGCCAGGATATTGAACCTGTCGAGAGAAACCGTATCACTCACAGGCTGTCATTCCCAGATCCTGTCACGAATGAATCTTAGACCTTGCCCAGCTCTATCCAGGTTGCAACATATCCCAACTCGCCGACCTTTATAGCCGCCGATTCTGAGCACGACTGTCTGACTCGAAGAGTCCCTCGCTTGAAAAGGTTCATGTTCATGCATGACACAGCCAGTGTCTCTCTTCTCCTATAGACCAATCCTATAACCAAAGAAACACGTTGAGTCAACGGAGTGGCCGGTTCGGCCGCAGCGCAACCAACAAAACAACTAAACGACAGCAATCACATGTCACTTTCAATGGAGAACCGCCCTTACGTACTCAATTTACCGAGACCATTATGCATGTCTGGCTTGGGCTGTCTCGGCTAGACACTGGCTGGGTCGAACTGCAGGGTTCAGGAAGAGGATGCCGGGACCGGTGGTCGGCAATGAACGCATCTTCAGAGGCTAGGATCGCTCTGACGACCGTTATTTTCCTCTGTCGACGGCATTCTCCAGGCGCATCATGCGGGAGTGGCTTAGGATATGTAATTGCGAGTAGCACCTCTATCCGAGCTATGCTTAGAGACCACCGGGGCAAGAAGAGCCCAACAATCCAACTCACACCTGACAAACTGAAATCCTCACATTGGGAAATCGGCCTTACAATCTCAGAAAAAGCCCTCGTGACCTCCATACTAGGTAGATGGGCTGGCACTATCTCGACGAACCTGTCTCACGGATCGACGTGGGGTGGCGTACCTCAGTATGGTTGGCGAGCTGTGCAACCGCCATAGATGGTGACCTGCATGGTGCGCAGCCGATGCCGGGCGTGAAGTCATACAAACACTCGCATGAATAGGTGAGCCGCTTTTATGAGCCTAGCTTTATACATGATCACCCCAAAACATATCGGCCCGGATTTACTGCCTCTCTTTGGCAAAAGCCTGAAGCTGGACAGCGTAATATGAAAGTGGTGTCTAAGAGCTTTAATGATCCACGGCGTAGGTTCGCCATAGGATCTGGCCCGTGCGTCCCGTCCCGGCGATCCAGGCCATGGGGGCCGGGCGTCCCTGGCCAAGTTGCTCTAAACGTACGCTAAGCCTCGGCGTCAATGGTTCGAAACAGATCCATAGATCCGTTGTGGAGGAAACTCCGCTATTACCTGGCTTGTCACATTTGTGGCAGCTCTTGGACCTCCAGTTTCCCTGTTCCTACAACCAACGACTAGTCTTCACCGGCAGGTCGAGGACGTGTGTAATGCATCCCACTTTAACCTCAGCTTCAAGCCGTTGAAGCTGTGTCCGATAGCCACTTCACCACTCAGGAGTTCATGGGCTTTTTCGACTCTTTGTCAAACCAGCGTCAGCAGCGCAAGGCGATAGCGTCGCGCGCATAACCTCCCCTGAGCTCGCAGCCACACGATGCCCACGCTCCCGTGACGAGCACACCCCCTCGACTCCAGCGACGCCTTGTGACGCTATCTTGCTCGCTACAACACAGTGGTCATGGCAACGAACTCGATCGCTGAACAGAATGCTCTGGGCAGTTCTGAATCTGCGGCCCCCGTAGATCAGGAACAGCGCAAGACGGTCAACATCCTCGAGGCGTGCAAATGGCGGAACATAGAAGACCTCAAAGGCCTGGCCAGTACCAGAGGCGGGTTTCTTACCGACACCCTACGCCGTAAAGCCTGTCAGTAGTAAAAAGTGCCAACCACGGCGCTGTCGTTCTGCGACGCTCCGAGGCTAACGGAACATTGTGTGTGTAGGGCCCATACTCCTAGGTCTCCCAGATAGCGAGGATTTCCAGGATACAATCGCAGCTGGTATAAACGAGAAGGTATCATGGAAATCTCTTCCAAGTCACAGAGACGAGGAACAAGTTGCGCTCGACGTCAACCGCGCCTTCATCTACTACCCGAATCGTGAGACCATTCCTTCCTGCAGTCCCCTGAAAGAGGGTTGCGAACTCGCGCACAAGCAAGCTAACCAATCCCACGTATAGATCAAAACGACACCGAGCTCGAAAAGAACAAAAGCGAGCTATCCGATCTCATTGTCGAAGTCCTCCGTCGATACCCATACCTATGCTACTTCCAAGGCTACCATGACATCTGCCAAGTCTTCATGCTGGTCCTCGAACCCCCATGGCGCGCCCGCCTCGTCTCGCGCCTCTCGGTGCTCCGCATACGAGACTTCATGCTCACCAATCTCGAGCCGACCATTGCACAACTCAGGCTGATCCCCGACATCCTCAGCGCCGCCGACCCGAAGCTTAAGCGCCACCTCTCTGGCACGGAGCCCTTCTACGCTCTGGCGGGGACCCTGACCATGTACGCGCACGACATTCAGGCCTACGGCGACATCGCCCGCCTCTTTGATACCCTCCTCACCCGCGAACCCGTCTTCAGCATCTACATGTACGTCCAGATCGTCCTGAACCGCCGCGACGAGCTCTTCGACCAGGAGGAAGACGACCCGTCAATGCTCCACCTCATCCTCTCCAAGGTCCCGCAGAAGATGGACCTCGATGCGTTGATCACGAGCACGATTGCCCTCTATGAGCGATACCCACCCGAGTCACTGCCGCATTGGCGCAAGATATCCAAAGCCAGCTCATTGAGGACGGCACGGTCCGTGGAGGAATGCTCAAAGCAGACAATGGACGAAGGACACACCTATTTCCAGAAACAGCTGGCGGAGCTCAAGGCCCTGGAGCGCCGACAGAAGCTCATGGAGGTGATGTGGGCGTACAGAAAGGGGGCCGCTGCGGCCGGACTGGCCGTTGCCATCGGTCTAGTGGCCGTATACCTGGGTAGAAGAAACCCCAGTCCCATGGCTGCCATGGCAGCTTTGTACAACAAGTGGACCAACGGAACGACCTGGACGCATAACTTTTAGTCAGGAGTGGAAGACCATCTGGACAGCCTCCAAAAACAACTTGTCTCATCATGTACATTTAGATTCCCCCATGTAGAGTATAAAAAAAAGGCTATCATACAATGTGATATGCCACTGGCAGTCAAGAACCCCTAATGTTGCGCCAATGCCAAAATAATCCAACAAACTGCTGTGTGCCTGGTGCTGCGCTCTTCAAGCGCCCTCCTGGAATGCTGCTTTGAGGCCCTCGAAATGCTCCTGCTGCTCCGTGCCCAATTTTCCACCAACGTCGCTGATGATGGTCGAAATCAACGAATAATTGTTATAAAGAAACCTTTCCCGCTTCCGCTTGTCGCTGAAAGACTGACTGTAACGCGTCAAGAAGGCCTCTGCCTCTGACCGCAGACGACGCAAGCTGGTTACCACCGGTTCGTCGTCTCCTGCCTCTGTGCTGAGCGCCAGAACTCCCTGCAAGATCTGGCCGAATCTCTGGGTGACCAGATGCGGCGCTGCGGATAACTTGTTCTGATCAGCGGCTCTGGGTTTTGTGGGCAAAGTATTCATCAGCTGCCGTAATGATTCACAGTGGTGATCCATGACGACTTGCAGCCTCGGCCATAGAAGCATTGTCGTCATATTGATATAGCTGTCCACAGCTGGCACCTTGCGCCGTTGTAGTTCGAAAGCGAGGTGCTGGTTGATACGGATGCTTAGTAGCAGTCCCAGAGCGTCGTATGACTCAGCGGTGAGCGTCTTGGTGAGAGTTTTGCCCAACGCAAATGTCGGTTCGAAGATGTAATTGAACTGGCGTGACACCGCTTGCAGAGATAACGGCGGAGAGAAGAAGGCGGCTAAGAATGTGTACTCAGCGGTGGCGTTGTCTATAAGTGCCAGATTGAAATTCCTGAAAGGCACCTCTAGGTAATGTGTTGTCTGGTCTTCCTCGGCCAGGTAAGAGGATATCGCAGCAGCGTTACCCGATTTCAGGAGATCAATACGCCGTCCCAAGTTGAAGGCATCATGAGGAGGCCCAGCTGGTTTGGTGGCAGATAGTACCGTGGCTCTCCGCGTGGGTTCGTCGTGTCCAAGAACGTCGTTCTTGTCGAGAACGTGCAGCTTTAGCTTTTCCAATGCCCTTTGATATCGTCCAAACTGGTTTGCGTAGTACCATCGCATGGTATTCATATAAGCCTGACTGATCTCTTCTGCAAGCGTGGCATGATGCTTGTGCAAGAAGGTGTATAGGTCTTTGAACTTCAAGAAGTTTTGCTGTTGGATTATTTGGGCGTTGATGTGAGGGGATCGTAAGGCCTTGATCTGGGCGACAATGAAGTCCCGTATCCGCTCGACGGCTTTCATGGTCAGTTTTTCCAGCAGAGGACCAAGGTCTGCCCAAGCCTTGCTCTCTCCCTGGTTCGAAATCGACTTTTTGTATGCTGTAGCTCGCTTGTCCACTTCCGTCAGCATCCTCACCCACGTCTCGTCGATTTGGCCCTCGGATATCTTGGACACCACATGTGGGGAGACGCTGAGCTCCTCGACAACTGGACCAAAAGCCTTTTCAACTGCTTTTCGATTGTCTAGCCTCACATTCATCGCCGCCGAACGTGATTGCAGACTTTCGATGTCCGCGGAGACGGCCGCAAGGTCATTACGGAAGCTCGTCAGGTTGGTCTCCACTGAGCCTAGGACCCCATCGCATGCTGCAATTGATCGATGCAAGTCCTCGAATTGGGATTTATTCGCTTCAACTAAACTCCAAATTTAGCGATCTGCGAACAGTTGGGCCAGCCAATAGGGAGCACATACACTCCTCTGCGGTTTGCCGCCGGTAGCTATCCGCGTAGCTTGTATCGATCTCATCGGAGCTTGCGAGCTCTCGCAAGCTCAGACCTTCGAAATGAAAGTCTAGTTCGAGGTCGTTCTCGGTTATCGTGGCCGTTGTTGTCTCGGATGTGGGTGCTGTATCTAGGATCTGGCCCAAGATCTCGACCGAATCCGGTCCATCGTAGGTTGTCTGGGACTGTTTCAAGCCAGAGCCATTGACTCTGCGTGAAGCTAGGAAAGAGCTCGAGGAATCGTTGGAGACAAGGGAAAGTTGTGAGCCTCTTGGTGTGATGCCAGGTCGCTGCGAGGTTACATAGGGGCTGCTGGAGGTTCGTCGCGGAAGAGGAGAGTATGGTCGACTGCCGGGCTGCGACGCTGAGGGAGACGAGTTCGACTGCGCTGCAAGCCGATCAAGCCACATGGTGGACTTGTGGTATGGAGAAGCTAAGAAGCGATGTGGTCGACAGGTCGGAGCACCATGTCATCGAGGGATCGTAAGTCGCACGGGTGATGTTGTAGAATCGAGAGATCGGCGACTGGCTTCTTGGAAAGATGTACACCTGTGACTTTGGTTACTTTCCCCCAGGAGGCAGTAAGGTAGACAAGGCTGGACGGCCTTAGGAGAGCGACGTGTTCTCATTGGGTGAGCGATCAGAGACAAGCACCAGCCACAAAGTACGTATCCACGGGAGCTTCCTGTGGCGCGGCAGGGGTCGGGCCCTTTGTCTTCGAGGGGTCGAAGTCTGGAAAGTGCGGGGCAGAATTCTGAGTGAGGGCCGGCGGCAAACAACCTGGAAACGTGCGGGGCAGGACTTAGGATGGGCGATTGAAGAGCAATTAACGGCCCATTGATGCGTCTGGTATGGATGAGAGAGAGGCTGCACACATGTCGTGCAGAATCCGCGACATCTCCAAGGTAACCGTAGCTCGGACTGCTGGAGCTGTCTCGGAGGGAAGCTCCTGCATGTTACAATGTGAAGGCATATATTTGGGCGCGAATAGGTGCGCAAATCTCAGGGAGGGTGGTTGGCCTGCTGCCGTCTTACATACAACAGGAGCTGGGTACGGAAGAACCTGTCACAATGTCCGGACAATGATATCCCTGGTAATATCTACCTTACCTAGTCGGGTAGGTATCCAGGCACGACAGCTTCCCGTCAGGTTAGTAGGAACTCCGGCGCATACCGTCAAGATCCGTTGCCGTAGTCCGGACCTTCTGTCGCCAAAGTGCTAATAACGGAGGTCAACGAAGATGGCAGGTAGGCAAGCAAGGGTCACTGGCCCGCGAGGTTTTGGCATGGCGGCATTAGCGCCCAAAAAAGGTTGTTGCCACAGGCCGGTGGACTGCCCTGTGCCCATGTGCTTCATTGTCCTTCGGGAAACCCTGTGAAGGGGAAGTCATTTCGACAGATTGAGTCTTCGGACACGGGAGGGAACCCTTCAACCACCTCAGTGGCACCCTCGCCGGTCTGGCCTGGCGTGTTTAGCTGGATCAGATAGGGCATTCCACAGGCGGTCAGCGCCTGAATATTGAGCAGGCGTCCGGACAGTTGTTAGGTTGCGGAATAGGAGCTCCAGCTCCTGCGGTGTGTGGTGCCTTCGGCGTGGGAAGGTAGATGGCAGACGGGAGAACCTAGATGGGTACTTTGTTCACCGCAGAGTCATCCACCGACGACAATGTCACTCGGGGAGGGGCCTGACAGATTCAATCTGCGAAAAGAAAGGAAGAAAGCCCACACTCCACCTTTTTTTTTCGCTGCGAAAGTGCTCCCTGCACCTGTCCCACCCAACGCTTGAGAGGCCACGGACAGACAGAGAGAGGGGCGCGAATCTGGGCCTAGGAGTGAAAAAAAACCAATAATAAAACCAGGAAAAAAATTATCTACTCCCGCCTCGCCTTCCTTTTTTCCCCTCCATTTCCCCCCTCTGCCCGCTCTCTTCCTTTCACAACTCTCCCCCCTCAAAAAATATCAGCCGTCTTTTGCTGGGTAATTCCGCCTGTCGACATCTTCCCTTCGATTTTTTAGACATCTTCCAGTCAATCCTTCAAAATGTCCAACGACGACGCCCAGGTGAGTCTTTTGCGACGGCTCTATTCCCCTCCGTGCCCTGTATCTTTTGGTGGTGGTGGTGGTGGTGGTGGTCGAATGCGATCGATGTCGGCTGCTTTGGCGAAAATCGACCACCCCGCATCCACATTGGCGAGAGAGCCCCGCGGATGCTTCAACGCACCACGGCTCTGCACAGAAACTCAGGCAACACACGACGCATACGAGCATCAAATACCACACCAATCTCGATTCCACTCTGCCGCCATCATCATCATCATGCCGAACGACGCACATATTTTGAGTTGGCCAAATCGCTAACGCATCGTCACCTAACAGCATGAGATGACCTTCGAGTCCACCGACGCCGGTGCGTCTCTCACCTTCCCCATGCAGTGCTCTGCTCTGCGCAAGAACGGTCACGTCGTCATCAAGGGCCGCCCCTGCAAGATCGTCGACATGTCTACCTCCAAGACTGGCAAGCACGGTCACGCCAAGGTTCACTTGGTCGCCATCGACATCTTCACCGGCAAGAAGCTTGAGGATCTCTCTCCCTCCACCCACAACATGGACGTCCCCAACGTCTCCCGCAAGGAGTTCCAGCTCGTACGTTGCCACAAATCTTGTCATATGCCCTAAATGGTCCTTGTATGCTAATAGGCACCCTTCTCAGATTGACATCTCCGACGATGGTTTCCTCTCCCTCATGAACGACGACGGTGACCTCAAGGACGATGTCCGTCTTCCCGACGGCGAGATTGGTGACAAGATCAACAAGCTGTTCAAGGTTGACGAGAAGGACACCAGTAAGACTTCCCACCCCCCACAACTAGCTTGCTGCGCAGCACAAGAGAGACAGATCAAAACTAACACACAACTACAGACGTCGTCATTCTTACCGCCATGGGTGAGGAGGCCGCCGTTGAGGCCAAGGAGGCCCCCAAGCAGGGTTAAGCGATGCAACTCTACCATATCATCAGACAATGACTTCCACAAGCGCTCAATTCAAGCGGCCTTGCTGGCAGATGTTGGCAGACTGGGGACATTTCTTGCGATATTTCTTGGCGCTTCGAAATTAACGGTATCCCCGTCAGTCGTTGCGTAGGCTATATCTGGACAGGACTTGATACTGGGTACGCGAACTTGACAACTGCAAGACATGTCGCACGACTTTTTTCCTTTGTTTTGTCTGTCCCACAGACTCTTAACGACGATCAGACTAGCAATGGGATAGGTGAAAAAAATGGGAGAGCCTCGCGGTGGCAGCAGATTTGTCCGATGGAAAAGCGGTACATATCTCCACCACGTGGTCTCTGTTTTTCGTTCAAACTCTACGTACAGATCTAGTGAAAGTGCCAAATGTGTAATGTCCGTGACTGTGATTCTACTACAAGTTCAGTATTGCCTCTGACCTGATATCCATATGCCACATCTCCTGTAAGGCATGTGGCGCTTTACTCGGCTCACTTTCATGATGGCGGCTTAGCTATAACCAGCTCGACTATCGTTGATAGTTAGTATGAGTGAGTCGAACTCAGCTGTTCGGACAATGCCACACAGCAATGCTACTTACCTGTAAATCCAGACTTGAAGTCTGCCAAATCACCATTCTTCAGTGGCACCTTGAATTGAAGCCTTGGTTCGAGGATAACATAAATCGGGGACTGTATCCTGACCAACTGCCTGCCAGGTCCCGCCTGCCTGGTAAAGGTGCATCCCCAGACACGGGCGCCGCGCACTGTCTAAAACTTCACCAATCCGGGGACGATTTTGCCCAGAACAACTTTCCAACAAAGTACGATCAACAAATCAGCCAACGCACCATGGCTCCAGAGAGGGACCTTCATAAGTTTCCAAAAGGAGAACGCTGTGAATTCTGCGGCTCTCGCAAATGGTATCTCGAAAATGGTTTGAGATTCTGCGCCAAGGAAGGCCACCAACTTCAAGTTTGTTCAAGCCATACTCTGCACCTCATGTGATCAGCCACATCTCACACTCTACCCCAGGGTTATGTCGAATTTGACCTCGGCGATGAGGACTTCGGTCAGAAAGGTCGCGTGGCTCGGAAGGAGAAGCAGGCCAAAGAGCGGATCAGACGAGTGCTCACCGGCCAACAAGCACGCGATCTGTACCTTGAGTGCCTGCAGCTTATCCTCAGAGAGCAGGTGAATTGGCTGGTTGCCGCTAAGGGGCATAAACCAGAACTTGAGACGGTTGTCCGCGATCTTTGGGATCTCCGCATCTCCGGAGCTGCGACAATTGTTCAGGATGGCTCGGCCTCTGAGGGAGAGCCCACGCTTTTCAGCTCGCAACTCGACCTCGCCCAGGACGAGCAACACCAGTCGCGGAACAAACGAGCACAGAGCTGGACAGGAGAGAACGGGAGCGAGTGGCCGGCACCTCGAATGATTGACACATTGGGCCTCTGCTTCCTGGGGTGCATGTTGCTGAGGATACCCACGCGAGTTGGTGACCTTTGCAAGTGGGCGAGAGGGGGAAGCATCCCGTATAAAGAAGCTGTCGGTACTACCTTCAACCGTTTTCAGATGTTCTCTAACTAGTCACAGTATCGTCAGCTGCCTCAGGAGATGCGTGATCGATTGCCAACAGGGTATACAACACCACTCAAGTCGGCAAACCTAGCTGCGTTCGATAATGGAGAATTGCATGCTTCGGTCATGAACCTGGCCCTATCGTATCATCTCAATTACAGCATGATATTCCCACCGCTCAACGATGTCCTGATGACGTTGCAGTATGCCCGTGAGCTTGGCTTGCCTGGTAGGTCCTATAGCCGTGTCAAGAGATGAACTCGACTAATGACTCCCAGTTGAGACGGTAGCAATTGCGCGCCGCGTTCCGCCCATCGCCAATCTAGCCTTCAGTTTTCCACTAGAGAAGGCCCGACTCCGTCTCATAAATCAGCCTGAAATTCTACTCGTCACCATACTTGTGCTTGCAGCGATGCACTGTTTCCCATTCGAGGACAACATGGCAGCTCCTCAAGACGAGAACAACTTCACCCTGCCTAAGCTTGACTGGAAAGAGTGGAAGAGGATAATGACTCCAGCCTTGGCTACAGATGAAGCTACATCTACCGTTGACTATACAGACGTTACGGCGTCTCAGATCACATCAATGAGCCCAAAAGAGCTAGATGAGTACTTTGCACACCTTTCACTACTGACTGAAGCGCAAAGTAAGTCGACGTTCACTTTACTTCGCTGAATCCCGTCATTGACAACGACTTAGCCGAAGAGACACTACTCGCGAGATACTTCCCCGTGGACGAGCAAGTGCCTAGGCAAACAGTGTCCGAGACAACAGGAGATGAGGTGACTGAAAGGCTGCGCGCTGTCCAAACACAGGCCGCGTCCTTCGCCGACTTAGATGAACGTGACAGACAAGGGGATGAAAGCTATCGAAAGAGTCGATATCACTCGTACAAATCCGAGGAAGATCTTCCTCCCATAGGCAGGGACTTCTTTCAGCTGGCGGCGCAGCTGGCAGGGCTGTCCGTTCCCATGTTGGTGCGAGCCGTCAATATGCTTGAGGGCCACATCGTGACCTGGCAAAAGGAGCAACGCAGGGCAGCTAACGAAAGACGTGAACGATCGCGGTCTGTCGTGCCTATGGAGTCGGATACTGAGCAGCCAACATATACTGAGTAATGCGCGGTGTGGAGGTAGGCATGTACGGTCTGTGGTACGTCCACCTGAAGAATCCGGGGTTGGTGGGCATGTAAGTGCTCTCAGCAGCTAGGGATAAGCACGAGTGCGAGTGCGTAAGTTGAAATTATCAGCATTGAGATACCCATGTATTAGAAAGAAGTCTTCGTCCAGAGCGAAATATAAAATTGAGTGTTTCGTCTTTGTTGTTCTCAGTACTCTGGAACAATTGGTATGAGCTAGAGGCCATTTTCAGTACATCAGTGCATGCACTAATTCAGGGCAAAGAGCAAAAAGATAGCAGAGCATTTGGAGGATGAGCCTGTTGATCATCGCAACCCGAAGAGTCACTGGGCAGGCCCATAATTTCCACAGGGTGCTCTTCCCAGCCCGCTCACTTTTACACCTACTTTGGCGCTCGGACCATGTCCGTACCCGCGTGCCCTAATTAGGGCTTGTCGGTCGCTCGCGCCGCAACCTCAACACTCATTCTCAAGCCCGCCCCACCAATTATTTGCCGCGATCACCAGAACTTTCTCGGTAACAACAGCCAGTTCACGAACGTCGGCAAGAGTAAGTGATGAGAACCCCCTGCACGGCGAGACGGCGTCTTGCTGCGCGCCGTTGCTCTGATGGTTGATTTTGGGCGATGCTAACGATATTTTGCGTGTAGTGCAGATGTGAGCCAACCCCGAACACCCCTCCCGCCCGATCCCGAGCGCAACAAAATCTCTTTTCCATGCGACGACGAAGCCCGAAGACGCCGATGTACTGACGATGGATGTTACAGTTTCGTGAAGACCCTGACGGGTAAGACCATTACCCTTGAGGTCGAGTCCTCCGACACGATCGACAATGTCAAGTCCAAGATCCAGGACAAGGAGGGCATTCCCCCCGACCAGCAGCGCTTGATCTTCGCTGGCAAGCAGCTTGAGGACGGCCGCACCCTCTCCGACTACAACATCCAGAAGGTTAGTCTAATTGCGCCGGACAGTTGAAAAGAAGGGGAGACCAGCATCCGGGTCGCTGGGAATATTGAAGATATGATGGCCGAAGAGACATGGAAGCTGACACACCGAACAGGAGTCCACCCTCCACTTGGTCCTCCGCCTCCGCGGTGGTATCATTGAGCCCTCCCTGAAGGCTCTTGCCTCCAAGTTCAACTGCGACAAGATGATCTGCCGCAAGTGCTACGTAAGTAGCCTCACCCTCAATCCCCGCCAACTGAGGTCGGCCGCGCGACCCAAGCAAAACCTAACATGGAATGATGTAGGCCCGTCTTCCCCCCCGTGCGACCAATTGCCGTAAGCGCAAGTGCGGTCACACCAACCAGCTCCGCCCCAAGAAGAAGCTCAAATAGACGATTCATTACGGTTGCGGCGTCACGGGTTCTGGCATTCTGGAGAGGATGGCAGGGATACGAATTTTCCTGGGCTTTGTGGTAGCATTACTTTCCATCGGCAAGCAGGTCGTCGAATAAAAACTGAATTGGTCGCCCTCCTACCTCAAATGTCAAAAGGAAACACAACCCGGACTACCCCGTTATGCCTGTCGTACATCAACAAAATGATGGTTGGAGGCTGAGAGAAAAATCGTTTGGCGAGAGAGCGCGCCTAGGCGTCCTGAGTGCAGCATGGAGATGCTAATGAGCATGAGAGACGTACTATGATGGATGCGGGATGGCGACTGACCTGCCTCACAATGCTCCATTGACTACAGTGGAAAATCAACACAGTAGCGAAATACAGAGCCTCAGAACCACATGCCGTTCAATTTGGTGATGCACGTCATGCATGTGAACTTGATGATTGTGATCTTATCAGATAGTGTCCAATGCTTCTAGCGAAATTCTTTTAACCACACTGGCGTGTACTTGCATAAAACTGGGACGGGAATTATCCGCATTAGTGCAACACTGGTACGGCTCAGACATGGGTGTGTACCTGAGTGGGGACTTTTTCTTGCTAGGGAGCTGCAGGGCCAAACTGCATGTGTGGGATTACGACACCTTGTCCAAAGCTCTAGGTATTCGTACGTATACACGTATCGGCCGTCCCAACTTGCCCAACTTCACGATCCCCAACGCCGACGACCCAGCAGGCCAGAGCCCCATTGTGACGAACCATCAAGGCAGATACTTGTGTCAGAGATCAAGGGTGAATTCATCTCAGCTTCAATAACCAATCATGTCACGGTCTGGGTCCGGATACGACGCCGTCGTGGACGTCGACGACGAGGTGAGAGCTCCATTCCCCTAGTTCTTCCTCGCAACCGTCCCTCAAAGCTAACCATACTTCCTCTCGCAGGGCGACCTCGGCCACACCGACCTCCAGGACGATCTCGAATTCCACAGCTCCAACTTTCAGGACACGACGCCGGGGGCTCGCAAGGCGCCTGCGTCAGGTCTCCCGCCGCCGGCGACAGCGTCGTCCGGATCCTCAAAGCGCTTCCTCTGGAGCATCAACTTTTACGCCCAGTACTTTGACGTCGACACCTCCGCCGTTCTCTCTCGCTGCTGGGCTGCGCTCTACCCGCGCGCCAACTTTCTCGACGTCTTGGAGGGAAACCCTGACCTTTACGGCCCCTTCTGGATCGCCACGACCGTCGTCCTGATCCTTTTCCTTGGTGGTACCATCAGCCAGTACCTCGCGAGCACAGGGTCTGGCCCGTTTGCATATGACTTTAAGCTCCTGAGTGGTAAGGGCTCTTGATAATTCAGCCAACAATTCTCTACGATGATCACTGACACACTTCTCCTCACAGGCGCCGCCGGTCTCATCTACGGCTACACCCTCTTCGTCCCCGTCGCCCTCTACCTTGCCCTGCGCTACTTCGGCTCCGAGTCCGCCAACCTCCTCGAGCAGTGGGCCCTCTACGGCTACGCCAACCTCATCTGGATCCCCGTCGCCCTCATCAGCTGGTCCCCCATCAACATCCTCAACTGGGTCTTCGTCGCCGTCGGTTGCGGCCTCTCCGTCGCCTTCCTCCTCCGCAACCTCTACCCCGTCCTCAGCGCCACCGACCACCAGACGAGCAAGATCCTGCTTGTCGTCGTCGTCGCCCTCCATCTCGGCCTCTCGCTGGCTATCAAGATCCTCTTCTTCGCCCACGGCAGCCCCGTCGCGAGCAAGGACCCCGCAGCGCCGCCCGCTGCGCCCGCTAACCCCCCTGCTGAGGGAGCGCCTCCCACCTTTTGATTTACCCTCGGGAGTTCCGCAAAGTCACACTAGAACCTTTCAGAAGCTGTTATAGAAGAGCGTGCGAAAAGGAGCTACATCAACTTGGAATTTTGTCTACTTTGGAACAGGGATTGCTGTGTCATCCGCCGGAGCGTAGGGTTTCATGTACCATATCTGTACAACGAATATCATGATCAAACTCGCCGTCTATCTTTGCCATGCCGTACCGTGTCGTGTCGTATAACAACCGCCTCAAAGACTTATTCATACATCCCACCACCGCATGACAGACCTGAACGATACTTTACTCCTGCCCAGGCCCCTTCCCACCCCTCTCAACCTCCCCTCCCTTCTTCGCCCAGTCCAGCCAGCTACCGGGATACTCCCCGACCTTGGTCCACCCAGCATCCCGCGCCAGCGTCGCCAGCGCCCGGCTCCGCACGCCAGCCTTGCAATAGAAAACCAGCTCCGTATCCTTCTTCGGGCGCGGGTACCCGTACCGGTCCTCGAAGTCCTCTTCGGCGATGAGGAAGCTCTCGGGCGCCGTGGCGACGGGGATGTTGATTGCGGTGGGGATGCGGCCTGTGTCTACGAGTTCGCCTGGTTCACGGGCATCTTTGGGGCAGAAGGGATTTTTGGTTAGCGAAGCGAAAAGAACACCATTTAAGGATCAGCCCAAAGAGTGGCAAGGTCACAGGCGGAATGTGTAGTGTAGTAGTAGTAGCAGCAAGACATACCGACAATGACGACGTTGCCGGGATCCTTGGCCAGCTCCGCCATCTGGCTAAAGTCCCAGATCTTGCTCCCGTTGGCGGAGATCTGGTGGTAGTCGTCCTCGACCCTTTCCTTCTCCGAGGAGAAGAAGCGTGCCGCCGCCGTCGTCCTCGCCGCCGCAGCAGGAGTAACACTCAAACCGAGGCGTGCCGTCGTCATCTTTCCCGTAACGCGGGCCGAGAACGTCGACTTGGCAGCAGCAGCAGCAAAGCACCGTCTCGTAGCCGCTGTCGGGGCGACGACGGAACCGAGGCGGCTGCTGCTCGCGCGGAGGGCGTCGGCGCAAGCTCTTGCGGGTGCCATTTCGTCCTTCTCTTCTGTCTCTTGGGGGGGGGGAATTGAATACAGCTTGTATTCACCAGAGTCTTCGACAGTCAAAGCGAGGTGACGGGGAGTTGCTAAAAGACGTTGGCGATCGGAAGCTGGAGCTGAACGGGGATCTTTAAGGAAGCTCCAGCGGGTATCTGTCGGCCAAAAGAACGGCGGGGCCCCGGGGACCTGCGTTGATGACAGTGCCCGCTGGTCCTCTCCCCTCCCCCTTGGAGCTCTGCCGGTCTCCACTGACGTTGCGCGCCCGGGCGGGCTTTAACTCTGTTTGACGACCTATTCGGCACAAGATATGGTTGACGCACTTAGGTTGGCTTTGACAGGTTCCTTGGCATATATATACCTACTTCGCCGAACTCAAGGTGTAACTCTCTCGAGGGCATCTTCACTAATCTCCAACTTTAGTAAGATGAGGACGATGTTACTTAAGTCACAGCCACTTTTGGTGTCAACCCAGCAATCAGTTGCGTGGGATCTTTAGGTACGAGACAGCTTCTTCACCTCTGCCAATGTCTATCTTGATCAATGAATCACGGGGCCATTTTGTTATTTCAAGTTTTTTTTATACCATTGGCTCTAAGCTGAGTCTGTCGTCACCCAGTATCATTCAGATCGGCCGTTTACCCAATATCCATCCTCGTCTGGGAATCATAATCCCTGGGCGACCCAAAGTCCTCGGCATCGCCCGCTCTTTTTAGGACTATTCTCCTCAAAATTATGTACACATAAACGTCTATTACAAGTTTGTAGTCTAAGGGCCTGGCGTTGACCAATCTCGACTCGAGTTTTACGAGGCTCCCGTTCCGACGGGCGATTAAAGTGGCGTCTGACATTGACAAGGGCGCGCTAGTGGAGGTCTTGCAGCATCAGCCGGGCCCAGCTCATTCATTGGGCGAAATCACTGCCAGCCCGTAGCCTAGGAAAAGAGGTATAAGAGATCTATGCCGTGCGCTCGTTGAAGGTAAGAGGGCAGTCATCCTACGCCTGTTAGTGTTCTGTTTCTCACGTTTCTGCGGGATAATCTCCAACATACCATAGGGAAGATGGTGGCGAACACCTTGATCTCCTCGGACTTGGGTGTAGGGTGGTGCACCCAGTCCAACATGACGGAGGCTTTTCCGATCATCAAGGCCAGGTTGAGCTGAGCGTAGGTCTGGCCGATACAGTAGTGAGGGCCGGTTCCGAAAACGAGGAAGTTCTTGGCGCCCTTCTCCTCCGCATCGCCGGTGTAGTAACGCTCGGGATCGAACTCATCGGGGCGGTCGTACACCTCGGGATCACGGAGCGCAGGGTAAACGGTAGGAATGACCATGGCGCCTGTCTCAAATCAGCATTCACTCAAACAGCTTGACAGCAATAATATGCTTACCCTTGGGAACAGTGTACTCGGGAGTAATGGGGAAGGGCTTCTTGACGACGTAGGGCACCATGAGGACAGGAGGGCGGTAGCGGAGCAGCTCGCGGACGACGGCACGGGTGTAAGTCAAGGACTCGAGCTGGTCCATGTTCAACTCAGCATGGCGGTCGCCGTTGCGAACCTTGATGTTCTCTTCACGGACACGATCGAGGATGTCGGGGCGCTGGGCCATAGTCTGGAAAAGCCACGTGGCGGCACTGCTGGTGGCATCCTGGGAGGCGAAGAGGAAGGTGAAGACGGTCTGGGCAATCTCATAGTCGGAGAACTCGCGGAGGAGGGGGTGGGGCTTCTCGAGACCCTCGGTCTTGCCAGCGGCCTCGGCCTCGCGCCAGTTCTTGGACTCGAGGATAGACTTGACCCAGGCGTCCATGATGCAGGTCACCTCACCTCCGGCAGCCATGCGAACCTTGCTCTTGGCAGAGCACTTTGCGAATTCGGCAATAACCATGTCGGAGGCCTTCTTTCCGTACCAGGGCTTGGTGAAGGGCAGGATAAGGGGGAAGTTGACAAGCTCGAGAGCCTCGGTAATGAGGAAGTAGTCGGTCGAAATCTTGCGAACGGCCTCGTCGGAGATGTAGTAGCCGACAAAGGTGCGGCAGGAAACGGCGGTCATGACGTCGCGGAAAGCAGGCATGAAAGGACGGGCCTCGCCGCCGGCATCCTTGGTGATCTGGAGGAACTCCTGGAAGTACTGCTTGTACACGGCCTCCTGGCCAGGGAGGTAAGAGGCCAAGGCCTGGCGGGTGAAAAGGCCGTTGAGACCTTTGCGGAAGTCGACGTGCGGCTTGCCGTCGAGGAACACCCAGTTGGTGGGACCGAGGAGCTTGTGGGCGACATCAACAACACAAGGCTTGACGTAGCCAGGCGAGTTGAAGACCTTACGGGCCATGTCGCGGGTTGAGGCAATGACGACGAACCTGCAACTGTCAGATATCAAATCACTTACAGGTTATGCCTGTTGTGCGCAACTTACTTGTGGAAGACGGAAACACAGCTGAGAGGGCCGCTGGCCCACTTGGCCTTGTATTCAGAGAACTTGGGGTTCACAGACTCCAAGAAGGGGCCGATGAAGGGCATCTTGAAGGTAGGGCCAGCAATGGAGCCCTTGGAAGTGATGTAGCTGACTATAGCTTGTCAGATTTTATTCCATCTCTTAGGCCACTCCTGGGCGCATCACTTACTCTGGTCATATGCGACAGCGAGGGCCAGCAGCGTGAACAGGATCGTCACGATGCTAGCATTGGCCACTTTCTCGATCACATAGTCGACTTGAGGGGGGATGTTGACATTGCCGAGCTTGGCATTGGCCAACACCGAAGTGAAGGTCGTCGCGTTGGAATCCATCGTGGTCGGTTCGAATATCGAAATCGGGGTGCGTGTCTTCGGAGGGGAGGCCGGCCGGGAGAGGGAAAAAAAAAAAAGACACCAGGGCGCGAAAGGGTCGGTCGACGGCTTAGGCGCAACACGCAACACGCAACAACCAAATAAGTTTTGCGCTTGTTGAGATCCTCGAGGAAAAGGAGGCAGCAGTGAGAATGCCGCGCGAGGTCAGTGACTTGAGCAACACTCCCGGTAGAGGTTGATTAGGAGCACTGCGGGTGAGATGTGGGAGGGAAGGACATGTTCAAAAGATTAAAGAAGGGAGTTCGATTACCATGGGCATGGACAGGGACGGGGACGGGGGGGCATGGGAAGAGGTGGATACCCGGATGAGGTTGTTCGTTGTGGTAGGCCAGGTGAAAGTGAGCGAGGCAGGTCCCAGTCTCTGCAAGACGGGTCACTGGGATGTACCTGTACCTCCCCTGCCTTCCCTGCCACCACACGTAGGCGCGAACGGGGGTCCCAAGGTCTTTCTACTTAAACAAATCCACCTCTGTGTTTGAACAGACGAGCGGGCACAGCAGTTTCCGCACGCCAATTGCGACCGGGAGCACAGAGAAAGGCGATCAAAACACGATAGATTTGTGGGTTGTCTCCGTTAAGACCGATGTGGGCTGCTGAGATTCTGAATTTTCTTTCCAGGTTCTGATCAATACCACCTCACCCTGTGGCCTGCGCAATAGGGGCCCGATTAGAATTTTGGAAGCACGCGCAACTGCGGCGCAAGGCCGGAATCGCCCAAGCACTCCCGTCTTCAGACTTCAGAAACCATCGGACGGTGATGTGAGCTGGAGGTCTTTTCTCGCCCTGCCTATCCGTCCGTCTGTGTGCTTTCCTCTGCTCAGGCACCTCTCAGCTCCTGCTTTGACTTGGGTAGCTAAAACTCACTTTACCCCAGAGAAGGTCATTGAGTTTTGATTCTAGTCAGATTTCGATGAGCAGCCTTTTCCATATGCTTACTTTACTTTTCGATATAGCTCCCAGCGCAAAGTGAAAAGGAGGGGCGGGGCGGTTATCACAGTCTCAATTCAATACATGAGACTATCGCCATGTGCTCGGATGACCGGTAAGTGGAATGTCCGCCCGCCTATCATCCAACATCAAACGAAATGACAATTTTGTTCCTTCTGGCTATGTCTTGCTTAATTAGCCGGGATAGAATCTGCTGGCGCATAGCTGATAGTGCAACCAGATGAGCTAGTGTCAAAAAATTTGTTGGGTCCAACTCACTGACCTGCTTTTACCAAGCAACGAAAGGTACCTACCTAGTCGTTGCTTCGTTTCGTTTAGGGGGAAAGAGGGCCGCATTGCTTGCATTGCCCATCCGCCAAGCAGGCAAGGGCAGCTCGCCTCCGAACATTCACACGCACCTAGTAATCGGCCCAGCACCACATCTCGGGCCTGTGGGCTGTGACACGCCGCTTTGTCAATGTCTATGGACATCT
Organism: Colletotrichum phormii; assembly: GCF_030913505.1. NCBI lineage: Eukaryota > Fungi > Ascomycota > Sordariomycetes > Glomerellales > Glomerellaceae > Colletotrichum > Colletotrichum phormii. The sequence goes on along the minus strand of NW_026851445.1, from coordinate 1,364,190 downwards.
GGGCATTCGAATGACCTTTCGCCTACCCTCATTGGATGCCCATCGCTTGTCTCGGCCGCCGTCAATGGGGCGCGTAAAGACCGAATAGCGCAAGATCCGAACGTGGGGTTGCTTCATGACCCTGAATCCAGCACACCACGCAGCGATGCGAAATTGAAGCTGTCATGGGCTAATCTTTCTATTGCTCCTATCCACGTATTCGTATCCATACAAACGGCACTCATTCTCGGATAAGACAAAGGAGCCGCGGGTTTGTTTGACGTTATGGCGGTTGGTCTCTTCTCTTTCTTTTTTCTCTCTCTATTCTCTCTTCTAGTCCTTGTGCTGAGTATTGGTTGACTGAGCGCTATTCGGTCAAGTCGAGAAAGCCATCGTGTCCAATTAGCTCGAGTTCCATGGTCAACTCAACTGTCAGTGTCACCATGTGTTCCCTAACCCACCCGAGCAAACCAACGCCAGCAACGCAGCCAGAATGGATTGCGCCAAGCAAAGTATCGGCTACCAGCGTCTACTTGTGCCCTTCACGGAATTGTGGCGTCTGTCGGTGACTCGACCACACTCGACTCGATACTGTAAAAGTACCTACGGGACATACCAATGCACTCTCGGTGGGCTACCTTCCCGGCCGGGGGGTCCAGCGACGTTTCATAAAACACGTAGACGAGAATGCACAAATCGTCCCAAGAGGAAATTCTCTTCCGCTCAACCAACATGACCAGGCAATTTCTCATTTCGGAGCATAGAGCAACAAGTTGTGCAAATGCGATCCTCCCCCGTCTGACAGCAGCGGGAGCTCATCAGATTGGCCAATCCATCAGGGACGGCAGCTACCCCTGACCTGTACGATCTGGACGGCCCGGCCAATCAAACCGTCTGATCTCTTTTCAGCCTCCGTCTCTCAACCGTGTTTCTAATCACGTGATAACACGAATACGAGAGTGCCCCTCCATCCATCATTCCCGTCCCGCTGATAAGAAGTCAAATCCAAGCTCCGATTAAGACATGGCGGGGTAATGCCTGATGAGCCCGTCGCAGCGCCCGGCCACCGCCTTTGCTGCGGCGTCTCAAGCGTCGTTCTAGCTTCTAGACCGCTTTGTAGGTAGAACGTCATGACGCTCTTCTTTTTTTTTTTTCTTTTTCTCTCACACTCCGTACCTCACCAAAAAGTGAGGCTCTGATTAAGGTTTGTGGAGCGCCTGTCGTCTGACTGACACAGACCACATTTCCACCATGGCGGAACTCGACTTTCTCACTAAAAGCAGTCAGTTCCATCATCGTCGTTTTCTTTCACTATACTTAATCCGTTGTTCATTATATGTTTCTCGAGCGACATTCCTCCGTACCCCTGCCGGTCATTATTCTCGTCCGTCTCGACTAACGTGGACATCTCGACAGTGTTGCACTAGTTCTCTAGGCTTCTCCAAACCAACACCGAATTTTAGGTCCTTACAAGGCGTATTCATATGGAGGCCATTCCTAAGTCTAGCATATTGCTCCGATCGAAATCTCAGCATCATCAGTCAACTAAACCATGTTGAATGAGAGGACTCAAGCATAACACCCACTCTTCACGAGCTTCGAAGCTGAGAGTCTGGCCCATTGGGCGGACTGTTCTCCAGTTCACCATGTGTCTTTCACTGACTCTCACTCAGCGGTGATCCACCTGTGGCTCTATTGGCCACGTTAGTACGGACCTTGAACTATACCATCATGCTCTAGCTTCGAAAGGCCAGAAAATGCTCAAGCCATCGCGATGAGACTGGCCAGAAGTCTTTTGCAATGTGCTTACCGCGGACGACCAGCCCCCCCCCCTTCTGAAGAGAATGTATAACCGGCCCTTTCCTTGAAGTATGTATCTCCTGGCTTATCCATGATGTCGAAGCAAGATTCGAAATCAGGATACTACAGATAAAATGAGGTAGTTCGCATAGAGGTCTCGACTGCTGTGTCCAAGACCCTTCCGCCGGCGAGGATGTGCGTGACAGCTATCAGCTGAACTTTGCAGCGTTCGAATATTCTACCATCAAGGTACATTTCCATGGGGTTGAATTTGGAGCGCATAGAGCGCAACTCCAGCTTGTCTGGATTTCTTCATGCCATGGAAGTTCTGCTTGCTGGATCGATATATAAGGGCCTCTCACTTCAAAGTCTCTCATTTCAGAGTTCTCTCGTGATAATCAATTGCAGTCGCAGGCGGGGGATGTCTGAAGTGAATCCCCTCCCACCCCTTCACCATGTAGTCTTACCAAATCCCCTCTGCGTCTGCCGCGTGCTAGTGAGGAGCAGACCTAACCTCACCTCGCAGGGGAGCGAAGATTCATTGAGATGTGGTTCCCCGTCAAATCAAGAAGAGTTTCCAACGCCTCGTGCTCCGAATGTTACTTCCATTGCCAACAAACGAGAAAGAGGGTCCGGGGTGGGTGGAGAGAGCAGTCAGCGTCTTCACGTGCCGCGACACTGCGTTACCCTGGTCCTTCGATAGGTGTCAAGAGTGAAGTCTCACGAGGAGAGGCTGACGGAGGTGCCTTTTGCAGAGCCGGACATGACGATACAATATCTAAACAAAAGTGAATGCTGGACCTGATGATATGTAACAGTCATAGTAAACAGATGCTGGGAACGAGTTTTCAAGCTGTAGCAAACAGGGTTTAATTAGATGCTCTGTTGACGTAGCCAAAGTACCCAAAGTCTATCAACGAACTGCGCGTCACATTGGGTGTAAGAATGTAGAGCCTACGCCGCTGCCAACCAGCCACGCGGCCCCCGTCAGGGATCTGCTGATGACAGAATACAATCCAAACAACGACATTGCGTAGTCGCCTACGAAACAAATAGACGAATTAGCCAACCATCAAGATTAAGCTTGTTTTTTTTAGCCGAGAACAACAGAGTTTTCGGGCCCCGGTGCCGAACGTTTTCACGTCGCGAGCCCGGGTCTTTGGACGATCAATGCCCGTTCACTGAGGCAGTCGACGGGACTGTCATCTGATCTTTCCCCTTGCGATTACAGGCACAGTCGGATCATCTCTGCCCATTGGGTCAGTGTGATACTGAACATTCCCCTTCATAGGATACAAAAAGCTCGGGCGAGACTCACGGCTCGTCGGTGAGCTTCTTCGGGACGCCGACGAAAAGGAAAACAGCAGGATCGTCTTGCCAAGTGGGCGAGTCGGCACCGAGCCTTCGTTCGCCCGGGAAAAGAGGGTGGGGTCCGTTGATTCGAGGTTGCCGAAAATGCAAGGCGGGTGGGGGTAGGTGACTCGGAGTGAGTCAGCCCGGATATGAGCGGGCATGCAAGCTTGCTAGGCACACCAAAAACCAAGGTCGTGTAAGTGAGGTTAACGCAGGGCCAGGAAGAAAATTTTGCAGTGAAAAGCATTCGGCGATTGGGCGAATAAGAGGAATTCCTCTCACCGCGAGCTTGTCACTGCTCAAGGTACCCAAACGAGGCCAAACACTGCCGGAGGGCTGCAGTACAGTAAGGTCAGGCACTCACCCTCGGCCCCCTCCAACGTTCAAGTCGGAGTAAGATACGGCCGACTCTGACTCCCATGACACCGCACATGGCATTCGCGATGAACCAACCACAATCGTTACAAACACACTTGATACATTTTCGTTGCCGTGTATGCACCACTGGAGCCTGAGAAAGGTGTTGCGCGAATCCAGGCAGAACTGGCTTAGAAGCTCTGCCTGCTGGGGCTCTGGGCGGCCCCTCGTCAGGCAGACATGTCTGTCAGCAAGCCCATGCCGGAGGTAAGATGGCTCACTCGAAATTTCATGAGACGACGTATGGCACTTTCTCCATCAAACCCCATCTTTACAGAGTACACATACGCAAACGCATCATCCGGCGCATCTTCACCCCGGGGCGCTTACCTTGTCCCCGGCCCTCCTCCACCCCTGATTAGCCCCCAAGATGATCTCCAGGGAGCTATCCTGCACGTTCGCCCGGTAAAGCTTACATGGAAATTTGGGGCATACGCACCCCTTCGGTATGGAATCACAAAAGCCTCCTCCAAGATTCGCATCCGTGACTCTACGAGGCTGGCAAGCTTGCGTTTGAGGCTGCATGAGGCACAATAGGGCCTGCATAGCGTAATGACTCACGCGGTTTGTTCTGACTATCTTACCGGACGACGTCTACTCGTTCTTCTCTTACCCCCCTTGTTCGCGAATGCCGCCCCGGATGTTCTGTCGTAGGCTTACCCGCTACTCTGGGAACCGTTTCCCTACACTACCTTATCTTACCTCCGGCCGGCAGGCTTGCGGGCGGGCCACGCGTGACTCCTTCTCCTGCGGCTTTCCGCTTTCCCCTTGCTCCACACCTCCGAGCTGCAATGGGCCCCCATCCACGACCACGACTACCGATGACGGGTGTGTCGAGACGCGCAGCTGGGGCTGTGGTACCTGGTTCCCAAGATCCATACTCCACATCTCAAGTTCCAAGGTTGGTGTAAGCAAGGTAAGTCATGTAAAGTACCGTACTCTAAAGTCTCAATTACAAACCCTAGAGATGGACTTGGTATAAGTAAGGCCTCTCCATTCTCATCCTCAGGTTTGTCTTTTAGATCATCCTCATCATCAAAGCAAATCAACCCATCCAAACTATCGGACAAAACTGAACCCCGATATCAAGATCACCTTTCCCAATTCAAAGGCTTCATCTGAATAAACTGCCCACCATTACAACCTCGCCCACAATAGCAAATACCCAAACATCCAAAACAGCCATGTCCGGAATGCACTCCACCTTCTCCAGCTCCATCACCGGCGACAGCCGCCACAGCTACGCCCTCCTCTCCGCGACACAACAGGGCTCAAAGGCCTCTGGCTCCTCCTCCGCCTCCCCCTACCAAAAGGATGCCGACATCGCCTCAATCTCGAGCTTCGGCAGCTCCGCTTCCCTTCTCAAGAGCAAACTGAACAAGCACTCCGGCGCAACAAAATCATCATCATCATCTAAAAAGTCTTCGTCCCTGATTGCCCGCCAACGGGCCGCCGAGGACGCCAATACTCAAATCATGAACTCGCAGGCTGCATTCTGGCCCTCGTCTATCCGCCACGACTTGTAGAGAGCCATTCCGGCAACAGCACCATCTCATTAGAAATGTTCGATTACGATGAAACCAAATTGGAAAGCGGCGGCGGCAAAGAAACTGACATGTTTCGAGGGGGTGTCGCCGCCATGTTTATACGATGGAAATTACAGGAGTTATGGGAGTTGGGCTCTTACATATTAGACGGCCGTGCTGACATAGCGGCCATTCGGATGGAGTCTTCCTGGATAAAATTGTTCTCTACGATGTTTGAGGTCTTCAACATCAGAAATTGCTGAAACATTCGGTTTCCTATTTATGTGTGCTCAGATTCAGGGAATCAAAGATCGAAAGCGAGGATCAGAATGAAAGGGTTTCATTTATGTAACCAAGGGTATCTATCTTGTCTATCAGTAAGGCAGCCCTATATATTCTAAGAGGCAGACGACTTCTCCGTTGACGATCTCTATTAAAAGATTTCAACAGAATCAAAAACTCTCATTGAGAATGTCCTCGTTCATCTTGACCATCGTAGGACTATACTCTGAGCTCTCCGGCTCGGCGCCCGCTGTGAGTAGAATGTCATCGACAATGCGCTTGCTTGCTTCGCGAGCTAAAAATGTTGTCAGCGAGTGGACCATTCACTGCGGAAACAGAAAACCACTCACCAGGGGTCTGAAGCAGTTTCGACGGGGGGAGCGCAAACTGGATAGTCTTGGGCGGACTCATACCGCCATACAGCGCATGACCCTCATCACTGTCGCTCTCCCAGTCAATCTCATATTTTTGCTTGTCGAATCTGGCGCCGAGATCCGTAGTCGTGTCATCATCGTCGTAGTTGCCTTTGGTAGCAAACACGTCCTTGGTCTTCCTCGCACCGCCCGGTGTCTGCACGCTCACGCCCGGAGTTCGTGGTCCCGCAGATGCAGTCGCGGCAGCAAGACGCTGTCGTGCATTGCTCTTGATAGGAGACATGAAGGCCTCGCTACGTAGCTTTGGAACAGCCATCACGGGTGACGACATGGGCGAGTCCTGCTGCCATGCAGGTACGTTTTTCTTTTCCTTGTTCTTGTCATCACGCTTTAGCGGCGAGACACGGTAAGCGGGGCCCTTGTGAGGCGTGGCCTGGATGCGGAACGTCTTGTCCAGCATGCGGTGCATGAGCGGGTCCTTGTGACTCTGCTGCTGCTGCGGCGGCGCGAACGAGGAGCGCGGCGTCATGGACATGTCCGGAAGACGGGCTGTATGCTGCGCAAAGAGAATAGTCGAGTCCTCTTCAAGCCCAAGATCCTCGTTCTCGTCGTCTTCCTCGTGTGGCGCAGGTGGTTCGCCTTTCAGCTCGCGCTTGAGTGCCTCGTAGGGGGACTCGAGGTTCGAAAACTGCGGCTTCATCGTCTTTGTCCTGGGAGGTCGAGGTGTGCTGCCCGTCAGGTCGTTATCGTCGAGTACAGAATCGTCTGCGCGGAAAGTAGAGTCGGCTGTCGATACTATGGTCATGTCTTTTTCGCCTTCGGGGCGTTGTTGTTGGGGTGTGCGGGTGTAGTCGACGGTAGTATCTTCTTGAACAGTCGACTCCTCGGTTGCGCCGGTCTCATCATCCCCATTATTGGCGTTCTCCTCGTACCCGGAGAGGGAAACGTTGGCAGAGGCCTCGAAGAACTGCTTCCAGAACTGCAAGTTCGCCGTGTCAGTGATGCTGGACTTGCTAGCAACCCATCAGAAGGGCACCCAAAGAGGTATTACGCACCTTGGACGCATCCCAAACATTTCGCGAATGCTCGCCATATTGCTCTACAACAGGCAAGATGTTCGTGGTAACGATGCGGTGTGCCTTGCTGAAGTTGTGGTCGATCTCTGGGGAATAAATAGGTCAGCCGATTGAACATAGACAGAGCAGGTCCTCTTTGATCCGGAGTGTTTACCTTGGAGTGTCAGTGTGATAGACTGCTCCAATTTCTCCAGCTCTTCTGTGAGAGTAAGATTCCGGGCGGAGGGGCCAGGACGAGCCATGGTGTAAGTGTTTCCGGCGGTTGTTGAGCTTGAAAGTCGCAATAGAAGAGCTTATTTTGTTTTGTTCAAGTGCACGGTTTTGTCCAAACGAGGGAAGTAAATCAACAAACGCGGGCAGGTGGGACACGCGATGCGGGGCACTGCCAGGGAGGTCGGGGCCGGGGCATCACTTTGGCGGGGCAGGCCACCACCATTCTCTCCCGTGAGTCCCGTCCATGTTCCGGTTCGGGCCCGCTTGTCATACCAAAACTTTGCCATCAGAACTCAATTCAACAATCCCCTTATTGAGGCAGTAATAGAACACGATTCAGCAGATGCCGTAAACGCAATTGATGTGATTCAAAGAAACTGGCTAGTCATTGGTCTAACGCCTGGGGTATCTTCTCTGTTTATCAATAATCCAACCGTCTCATCAAATCATGCCTTGGAGTAATAGCCAGACATGTCTAGCTTCAGAACAAGCTGAGCAATGGGATTTCCCTCCAGTTCATCAACTCTTCCCGAGGTCGACTTCTCTCCAGCGGTATCCTTCATTCCGTAATCCCCCTTTTCACTCAGGCCCTTGCAGACCGCCAGAAAAACCTCGGCATTCCGCTTAAACGTCTTGTATAGGCCCTTCGCAGTGGCGTCTTCTTGGCCTCCAGATTTCCTCCCAGCAGTCTTGAGTCTTGAATATTGGGCAAACTTCAACACGACTCGAAAAATGTCGTCGAGAAGCTTGAGCACAGGCTGTTGCCGCTTGCGCAAAAGTAATGCCAGCATGATTCGATCAAGCACATGAGAATGGTGTTCCCTCAAGCGGTCAGGGCTAAGTACCGAGCCTGATAGCGTGCTCTGGTCTTCGGCTCTGAGATCGATCTCGATTTGACTCAGGAGTTGTTCAAATGCCTGCCACGGCATTTCGATGCCAATGTCGAAGATGTAGGAAGTGAGGCTCGATACAAAGTGACGAGCCTCGAAGCAGAAGCGGATAGATACGTCATCGACATCCTGCCAGCCGGACTCCCTAGCTGTGACATCGCGGAAGATACGGTTGACAGTGTACTGCATCCGCAACACTCGAAGTAGCAGTTTGAAAACTCGGTCATACTGCACTAGGATGACAGGGGTGATGATAGCCCCCAGAGCTGCTGGTGGCTTGTAAGATAGCCGGAGAAAGTCCAGGGCCTCCAGTCCGGTTGGATCCATGCATTTGTCGATTTCCTCATTTGAGAGACTCCGGACTCCGAAACTAAGATCCCCAGGGAGTTCACTCTTCTCGCCGTCCCGAGATCTTGAGCCTTCGTGAAGAGGCCCCTCATAGCTTTCCGTCAAGACCCCCATCAGGGCTAAGCGTAACTCAGAGCTAGCGGGCGGCCAAGTGTCCCTGCCGCTTAAACGTAGTCCCATGACTCCGCCTTGGTGTGCAACACCAGACTGTCTCTCTGCTGTCTCGAGATCTGGGTCGAATAGGGCATGGGAGAGACGGCTACAGAAAAATCCGTTGCCCAGTAACTGAAACTCTTTTTGTAGCTTCAGATGCTCACGCAGGTTGTGAGATGTGAAGAGCAGTGTCAGACTCTCCCTGCCCACGACTCTGGATTGCGCAGATATGATGGACCCAAATGAGAGGATAGGAAGTAATGACCAATGCGGTGTGAACTCGGTCCCGGCACTCGCGATCTCGGTCGTGACGTCCGACAAGCGCTCCCTGATGATGATACCTAGCAGGTCTTCTGACGTCGAGTCGGCAATGGGTTTAGCAAAGTCTCGGATAGACAAAGCCAGTTTACTTTGCAGCTGATTCTCATCCAGGCCAAAGAGCTGCAGTTGGTACGTAGTTGAGTTCCCCATCGGCCAAGCAGGTGCCGCTGTTTCGGCAGATTCCTGTGGAGAAAAGTTCTTGATGGCTTCCAGAACCGCGCTTTCGTATGATCGGATCCTACCCTCCAATTGCACAACCGAGTTCCAGTCAAAAAGCCACTCAACCGTCGGGGGCTGACTTGAAGAGATGGTGCTCTCGTGTGCCAAAGGATGTCCAGGGTGATTTGTCCTTATGAAACGAAGGTTTCGTCCAACCTCGAATAGAGATCTGACGACATCTTCCGGCATAAAGCTAGGTATTCGCTTCGAATCAAGGCGGAAATCAACCTCATCGACCTCGTCACCGAGGTCGTCCATATAGGTTTCGGACTCCACCTTGATGAAGCCTTTTTGTCTTCCAACTTCGTGCTTGCTCAGAGGCACGCCGAGTTCACGGCGTGTGCCGATCCACTCCTCGACGAGCTCAATCCAGGGCTTTGATACTCGCCGGAGGACTTCTCGCATCATATCTCTGAGATGGGTCTCGGCGTACTCGGCAGACTGAGCCTGCTGGAACACGATGACAAAGACATCTTCATCCAGATGACCTCGTCGTATCTTTGACAACAAAGACTCAAACTGGCGCAAGGTAGTGTATATATGCGCGACGAGCGATTGAACTTGGAGAATCGATCGTGGGTGTTGGTGGTGCAAGGCGATACTGCCCTGAATAACCAAGAGGGCCTTGTCCACAGCGCTCGCCAAAGCAACGCGGCATGGAGTCGGGTTCTTCAAGTATGTACTGTCGACGAACTTGCGAAGTTGACGGTATGTATTCCCACACTTGAGACATGAACGCTGAACTTCCTGGACGGCCTTGCCCGAATATGCTGGTATCCTGATCTGGGGTAAGGCTGGCTTGAAGGTTTCATGCACATCTTGCCAGGAGAAGAATACCGAGTCTCTCCCAAGAGCCAAAGCTAGAAGCGCATTGCAATATGTCTCGGCTTCCACCACGGTGAAGTCAGCACTTCCAATGTGTAGAGGATCCTCTTTAAGCCCAGTCAAGGCATCAAACGCTCCAGGCCCAGCCTCCGTTATGAACAACGGCTTTGTCGAGAGAATGTCAGGAGACTGGAAGCCTTCCCAGGTCTTGTACTCTGGTAGCTTCGCGGCGGGCTTGTCAAACCCTAACCAGAAATCGATCGCTTCCGGCTCTTCCTTTGCCGCGGGTTCTTCGAACGTAAAATCGAGGTTCTCGGTTGTGTTCAGCTCCTCCTGCTGCGGCGCAGGATCTATGGCAGGGAGGGTGAAGAGTTCGCTAGGTTGAGAATCGGGAGGATTGCATAAAGAAGGCGATTCCTTCTCTGGACGTTATATTGGTCAGTAAAGCGACCAGGAGCCTGTTTGTTCGAGGGGCCATACCTGTTAAGTCGAGAGCAAAGAAGCCAGTATCGGCTCTGGACAGTTGGTTTTCTAGCCATTTGGACGGCTCTCGGAAGTCTGGAATCGCAAAGACGTTCGAAAGATCATCTTCTTCGAACATGGTTGTGCCGACGGTAGTATTGCGACGTCAAACATTGGTGTAGACGGATATGGGGCGTAAAGCCTGCAATCAGTGACATCGCATCTTTGAGGATTCAGGTTCCATATGACGTTTCTCCCAGGCACTTTTGGGGACAAAGCTAGAGGAGCGGCTAGGGGCCCCCGCGTCGCGACTGGCGCGTCACACTTTCAGGCACAACCTGGAGCCCCTGCATGTCTCTGTCCGGTTCTGATCATCCCCGCAGGTTCGGTTCCTGGCGGCTGAAGAGCCTAAGACTCAAAAGGTGCCTACCTACCTGCTATGCCTGCCCCGCGGGAAAGTGAGTGGAACCAATCGAGAGCTCTCAGTGCCTCAACCCGCCAGAGCTCTCAGATAATACAGGAGCTTCTTTTTTCAACATTTGCCAGAGTATTTGGACGACAGCCCTACCGCCTCCATATCATCACCGAGCATCACATCTATACGCGCCAAAATTCAGGGAACGCCATCTCCGTTTATTTACGCCGCTGGCCCTCGCTGCCATGCCTCCCAAAAAGAAGATGCGCAGCAGCGTTTCTGCTGTCGCAACGCCAACGCCAGCTCGCGACGATGATGCCATGGATGTCGATACCCCAGCTGCAGACACTCCTGTGGCGAGCGCGCCTCCGATCAAGCCTTCTGCGGATGAGTGGCCGAATAATCTGTGGACCGACGATCAACTTTCATCACTCTACAAAGGAGTCATCCGGTGGAAACCAGCGGGTTAGTTGATCGGTCTTGGAAAGCCCAATTGAATCTGACGGTCGAATCGTAGGCATGCACAAACACTTCAGAATGATTGCTATCAGTGAGCACTTGCGGAATCACGGCATTGACCCCGACTTCTACACCCACACACGCATCCCACATATCTGGGCGAAGCTTCGCACCTTGTACGATCTTAAGACGATCGACCAGCGAGAAGACTTTTACGACGCCCAAGAAGATGACAACTATGACGACCGATTCAAGGAGTTCTCCCTTCCCTACGACGAGTTCGACGATATGATGATGGAGCGCCGCCTCGCCGATGCCAGCGAACCTCCAACCTCACCACCTGAATTCGAGCTCACGCCGCCTCCGCCCTCTCCCGGTGGTAGCAACGCTGGCGGGAACACCAGGCGGAGAAAGCGCGCTTCCACAGTGACGAAGACCCGCGCTAGCACCGTCGAAGATACGGAAGACGCTGGCACAGACACTGCGTCGCCGCCTCCAAAATCGGCGCGGGTGGCCAGAAGTCAAAAGAGGGCCGCTGGCAAGGCTAAAGCCGAGAAAGCTGAGAAGGTCGAAGAGCCAGAAAAGCCAAAGAAATCCGGGAAGCCAGCAAAGGAAGAGAAACCCAAAAAGGGCGGCAAAGCTAGCAAGGCTGAAAAGGCCGACTCGACGAACTCGGAAGATGACGACGATGACGACGACGAGAACTCGGGCGGGGATGAGGACGGCTCAGACTCGAACGAAGAAGAGCAAGATGATCGCAATGAGGGCGAAGACGGTGAAGATGGAGACGAAGGAGACGAGGAAGAGGAAGGTGAGGGGAGCAACTCTGGCGATGGTAGCGGCTCTGGTGATGCCGGTGACTCTGGCGGCTCTGGAGAGTCCGATGAGGGAGACGAAGAGGAAGAAGAAAGCGCCGAGGACAGCGGGACACCGGTATCGCGTTCAACAAGAGGGGCTGCTCGAGGTCGTGGCAGAGGCAGAGGCCGAGGTAGAGGACGGGGTCGGGGACGTTAGCAACGAGGCCGGATGCGTTAGCATGAATCGACTGCTACGTGACCCGCGAAAGCAAACAATCTGGCGGCTGTCCATCCAGGCCTAGTGGGATAAATATACCCGTCGCGATCTGCGACTTAACGAATGTTTCATTCGGCACGAGCGTTATCATCAGATAGGCCTCGTCCTATGTCCCACACAATAGCATAGGATAGCATGAATGGTTTTGGCATTGGGGGAAAAAAGTAGATAAATCCAAGTCTATGGGTATCAAGAACAGGAACCAAACTCAACAACTAAAATAGGGATCATGCCTTGTCCTGGAGCTGAGACGTGCCGAGCATTTCCCACTCGCTGTGATACACTAATTTCTCCCTCCACCGCCGCCCGACATCGTAGAGGTCCTCCACCCCTCTGGCTACCTGTCTAGTAGGCTCTCCGGTCTGCGTCGTGATCAAAGGCTCTGGGGGTTGTCGCTGCAGGAGCCGCCACATATCCGACTCGCACTCGCGGCTCGCCTTTGCATCTTCAGCCTCTGCGTACGCTTCCTGCGCCAGCTCGTTCCTGATCCTGTTCTTCAAAGCTTCTCTCGTGCGGTGTGTCTCGGGGAAGTCGTAGGCGGAGTAGACGAGTACCTCCTTGGCCTCCTCGACAACCTCGCGTTCTGCGTCGTCCATGATTGCAGGCGCCTCATCACTCGATTCTCCAGAGACGGAGTCTTCATCGTCTGCCGAGGCCGACATTTCGTCTTTCTCGAATTTGATCTGCGGCGTCGGGGAGGTTTCGCCGGTAATGGGGGACTCGAGGGAGTCCGATCCGCTCCGTAGAATGCTCTCCACGCGGTCGTATGACATCGGCTCTTCGTCCTCGTCGTCCCCAACATCTTCGGCATCGTCATCATAGACCTCGAGTCGTAGCCTCCGTGCACATGTCGTCCAGAACTCATCGCTGTTCTGCTTCATTCCCAACGACGCAACTGCCGCCTCAACATCCTTGCGTCTGACCAGGTTCCTCGTGGACGGTTCAACGTGCTTCTTGGCCCGGATCCGGGATTGCGCAATAAACAGTGTAGTGAGGACGATCTTCTTGGTGACAGAGACGAGAAGAGAGTGGAAGTCCTGCAGTGCCGTCGCCCTGATCGTCGGCGGCTCCTCACTGACGTACTGCCAGTTATTCTCGGCGTTGGATGCGTTCATGAAGATGTGCTCGGGAAGTCGAAGGAAACTCTTCACCCGAAGGACCTCAGTGAATGCCAGCCCATGATCGCTCGCAAACGTCGGGTCCTTTTCCAGGCCGTGGTCGCCTTCGATGCGTTTCGCGAGCTCCAGGTTGATGTTCCAGCACTCACCCCACTTCTTCTGTTCGACAATCTCCTCGTGCCGTTCCTGGCGGAAAGAGAGCGCGTCGGCCGCTTCGTCGAGCGCGTGGCAGCACAGCGGACTGATTTCGAGGGCTGCAGGGTAGTCTGCTAAATGTATTGGCTTGTTGCCTCCGTCCTGCTCCTTGTCCCTTCCCTCGACGGCCGCTTGCAGAAGAAGAATGTACTGGCGGACTTCAATTTCACTCTTGTTCTGGATCTTGGCCGAGATACCCGGTAAATCGTCTTTGCCAAGTCTTGAGAGGGCCTCGAAGAAGAGCTTCTTCTCGTATGAGGTCCAAGTTGTCAGGCCAATCTGCGAAGGTGGCATATCATCGTCTCTTCCGACAGTCGTCTGATGAACGACATCTTGAATTTCCTCATTCAAGAGATCCAAGTAGTTGTTGTTGAAGACGCCTTTGTGACGCTTGAGAACTGGCTCCACGATCTCATTTTGCGCCCGTCGCTTGTGTCTTGGGCGGCCTTCGTCTGTGCCATTTTCATTGTCGCTAGACGATGCGACGGAATAAGCAGAATGCGATCTCTGGTGTTGGGTTCTTTGCCGTTTTGGTGACTTTTCGAGGTCCTCAAGGTCATGGTCTCCTAGGTCCTCCTGACTTGGCAAATAATCGTCTTCCGGCTCCATGCTCATTTTCGTCTGAAACTCTGAAGTCGACGATTCGGCCTAGGTGGTGTGTCGCGTACATGTTGTGATGAGAGCACCAGAATGTAAAATTTGTTGCCTCATAAGAAGCCGAGTTTCGCGTATTGGATTCCAGGCTTGGTGAATGTAATTGGTGGCTGCCTCTTGGATATGAGGTTTGTTGGTTTGACATGAGATGAACGCTGCCTCAGTATTGTGAGACTGAAGATTTCCCAGCATTGGGGACCGCAAGTTCCTCATTATGTGACTCTAACAGGCACGTGCCTAAAAGTCTGCTGCAAGTGTTACCAGGAAACTTCGAGTACATTTGGGCAAGTACTATCTAAGGCCTGTGGAGACAGCAGTCGATTGGAGCAACTGTTCGCCCCTTGCTTTCCTGCACACCCAGGTTTCCGCAACAGCGACCCCCAAATACACTTATTACCTTACTTGGACATCCTTTTTCATCTTCAACTTCTTGTAGGATGGAGACCATTGCACCATGATACCCTTTGTCTCACGGAAGCTTTTGGCACCTTCCTTCACTGTAAATGAATTGAGACTTCCCATTCTAATTAAAACCCCTGTTAAGAGAAATCTTCCCTATGCTGGGGTACGATTCGCGAGCTCTCAGATACAACTGAGAGACTATCAAGAAGAATGCATTCGATCCGTCCTACAGTCTCTCAAAGACGGACACAAGAGACTAGGAATCTCGCTGGCTACCGGTAGCGGCAAGACGGTTAGCCTCTGTGACGCAGTGTTGATGACTATAGACTAACAATCTCAGGTCATCTTCACACAGCTGATTCAAAGAGTTCAGCCGAGGGAAACCATCGCCACGCAGACCCTCATCCTCGCCCACAGGAGAGAACTTGTCGAGCAAGCGGCAAGGCACTGCACAAACGCGTACCCCGACAGCACCGTGGAGATTGAGATGGGCTCCATGCATGCCTCTGGCACCGCAGACATCACCATTGCCAGCCTGCAGAGCATCACGTCTGGGGACCGACTCAACAAGTTCGACCCGCAGAGATTCAAGCTGGTTCTCGTCGACGAGGCGCATCACATTGTAGCCCCAGGTTATATGCGAGTACTGCGTCACTTTGGACTCGACAGTAAAAAAGTGGACTCGCCGTCTTTGGTGGGCGTTTCTGCCACCTTTTCTCGATTCGACGGCCTCAAGTTGGGCGCCGCGATTGACCAGATCGTCTATCATAAAGATTATGTTGACATGATCGGAGACAAGTGGCTCTCGGATGTCATGTTCACCACCGTGGAATCGACAGCAGACTTATCCAGGGTCAGGAATGGTATGAATGGCGATTTCCAGCAGGGAGAACTCTCAAGGGCCGTCAATACGGACGAGATCAACGAAATCACCGTACGGAGCTGGCTGGCCAAGGCTTCCGATCGGAAATCGACTCTGGTCTTCTGTGTAGACCTTGCACACGTCGCTGGTCTGACGCAGACGTTCCGCAAACACGGCTACGACGCAAGGTTCGTGACTGGAGACACGCACAAAGTCGAGAGAGCGAAGACCCTCGAGGAGTTCCGCAATGGAAAGTTCCCTGTGCTTGTGAACTGCGGAGTCTTCACGGAAGGAACCGATATCCCAAATATCGACTGCGTAATTCTTGCTCGCCCAACACGATCTCGGAACCTTCTGGTGCAGATGATCGGTAGAGGTATGAGGTTACACAAGGGAAAGTCTGACTGCCATATCATCGACATGGTTTCCAGTCTCCAGACCGGTATCGTGACTACACCGACGCTTTTCGGTCTGGATCTGAGCGAGATCGTCAGCGAAGCGACTACGGCCGACATGGAGGAGATCAAGGGCAGGAAAGAAGCAGAGAAGCTCCGACAGGACCACGCTTACTCTGATGCTTCTGCACCCGAAGCTACTGCGCCCACCAAATCGGTAACTTTCACCGACTACGACTCCGTCTTTGATCTGATTCAGGACACATCCGGCGAGCAGCACATTCGGGCGATAAGCCAGTACGCGTGGGTTCAGGTCGGCCAAGATAAATACGTCCTTTGCGCGCCCAACGGATCCTACATCCGACTCTTCAAAGTCGACGCCAAAACCAACTCCGACAACAACGACGACGACGACGGCAAAGAGAAGGTCCTCTGGCAAGCCGTCGAAGTCCGCACCCTGCCCCCAAGCGTCGGCAAATCCCCCTTCGCCGCAGCCCGCGAGCTCCTCCAAGCCGCAACCTTCGCCGACGCGGTCCACGGCAGCGACAACTACGTCTCCAACTCGGAACTCTACCCCCACACATTCGTCCAACGCTGGCAACGCTGGCGCAAGGGCCCGCCGACGCCGGGACAGCTCGACTTCCTCAACAAGCTCCGGCCCAAGGAGGAGCCCCTGACGGCCGCCAACGTCAACAAGGGTAAGGCGATGGATATGATTACCAAGATCAGGCACGGTGCCAAGGGCCGGTTCGCGAGCTTGAAGACGGAGAGGCGGCGCGTCCAGCGGTCTCAAGATAAAAAAGCACAGATAGAGGCGCGGGCGAGGCAGGAAAAGGTCTCGGTTGGGCCCGTCTCTTCTTGATTTGATGTCTCTGCGTTGTGAGGTTGGGGATTGAGCCTATTGCTTCTACATGAGGGAATCTCTTCTTGCTGTGAGGTTCGAGGAGACGTCTCTCTTGCTCAGGGGTCTGGGGGTGTTGGTATTGTAAGATCAAGGCTTTTGGGGGTCTATCTTTTGGGATCAAGCCAGTGTGCATGTGTAAATCATAGAGACTCGCAAGGGAGTGGTTGTAAGATAGGAGGAACCTGTACAACATTCTTGAAAACATTTGTAACTTGGGTAGCATCTGCTGACACTGACCGACTATGATGTTCAAAATCTGAAGCTACATTCCAGAGGCCATTACAAGCAGCACTTTGCTAGCAAGAAGTACGGCCCCAGGGGGAATAAAGGGGTTCGCAAGACACCTGGTTGCGGGTTCGGCCTCAAGGTTGAACCGTTACATTCGTTCTTTGCTGGTCGAACGCAACTAATCGATCCAAATATCGACTTTCGTTGTCCTCCAAGTCGAGATGATAGAGCTCTACCGAGGTTCCAATCCTCCTAAACGGCAAGTAAGATTCTCCCAGTCCCCATTGCCAGTACCGATTACACATCACATTGGCAAATGATAGTGGTTTGAATGACCATGGGTATCGTTACATTTCAAGGTCAAACTAAAAAAAGGCCTGCAGGTATCCATACAGTTCCGTCGTCATCTCCCGCTTGCAGTTCAGTCAGCCGCTGAATCTTGCGTCATACTGGCCTGCCGCCATAACAATTTTCCCTTTCACCGCCTGGCGGACTTGCTGAGCCAACCCACACCCAGAGAGTATAACTACCTATTTCCATCTTTTCCCAATTGACACTCCATGCTGGCCTCGAGGTCTCGTATGCCCCTATTTTTCAGCCCCTTTGGCAGCAGAGACAAATGTTGTGCGGGGAGTGATCTATATTGAATAGATCTGTAGAGGATTGCGGGACCTGGCCCCGCTGGAATATCAGAATCGAGTTATGGGCGAAACCATGTGACCCCTCGACCTTTCGCTTTTTCGATTCCCCTGTGACCGTGGTCATCAGGAGCGCTGAATGCATAAACAAACAAAGCCAAACCGCAAACAAGGTATCTTTTCTTTTTTGTCCTCCGCCTTTCGACTTCGGGGGTATAAAGAGTGGACGTGAACACGTGCGATAGCGACTATCGAAACCCGCAAGACTAAGAGACTAAATCAACTAAAACAAAGTACGATAAAAGCAATAGCAACAAAGCAAGCAAAACAATAACTTCGGCCGACCGATGCATCGGAAGCAACGTTCCGGGGGTATTGTACGCCAGGGTATATCCAGCCGGGGTATTTTGCACGTAGTAGATTTTCTAAGACGGGAATCTAACGGAAAGGTCCGATGGGACCGGGGTATCCAGAATTCGTAGAATGAGACGTAGAAGGGCGCCCGCTGTCGCCGGACGCTCGAGTGCTGTGACGTGGCGTAACGTCACCAGGTTGGGGAATGGTCAGTTTGTCGGAACCATTCCCAATAGGGCGGTGGGCCCATGGGTTGTCGTCGTCTGGAAGATTAACGCCGCTATCGTTCCAGGGGTTTCTGTCCGCATTGAAGCTGCGGGTAGACTCGATCGAAATAAGGGAAGACTTGGACACATTGCTAGATCCCTTGAAAAAGTTGGCGTGGGTCGAGTGAGAGCTGTTCTTGCGGCGGTCCAAGAAGGACGAGATGGAGGTCATGCTGCCAGGCTTGCGGAGACGGTCAAAGATCGTGCCTCGCTCGCGAGCAACCTCTCCCTCGAAGGCCGCCTTGGTTGGGGAATCGGCAGCGATGGTGGCCGGAGCATGCTGGAGAAGCTTCGAGTCAAAGTACTGAAGCGAGTCTTCGAAAGAATCGGACTTCGGCCGAGGGATCGAACCCTTCAAAATGGTCACCTCAACGCCAGCAGTGGCAAATTGAGCAAGAAGGAAGTCGATGGCGTCACGCAGGCCGCCGGCATTGTTGCGGGTAAACGTCCAGCGCAAGGCGAGAGCCGGCAAGCCATCCTCAGGATCGGCATCCTGATGGACAGTGACCTCAACTTCATACTGCGTCTTCAGTTTCGGAACAAGGTCGTGAGCGAAGCTGGGCGACTCGAGGAACTTGATGAACTCGGGGGTACGGGTGAGAACCAACTCGTGGTTGTCAGGAACCATGCCCTGGCCAGAGAGTCAGTATAAGAGATTCAACAGCAAAAGGCCGATCGGAGGTCATACCAAGAATTCATCGACACAATGAGGTACCTGCCACTGTGGACCAGTCACAGTGACCTCATCGCTAGCCTGCTCAGTGCTGGGGAACACGATCTTGCAGTTGTACTTGCCCTCAAGCTCGTCGATCTCGCCGAGGCGAGCCAAAAGCTGACGATGGTACAGGCGGTCAACGTTGACGATCTGCGAGGTGTACTCGGAGTCCTATAGCAATTCGATTAGCGTGACGATTCGAGTGATTGAACCGGTCAACTTACGGCTCTATCGACCATTTCCAGAATCTCGTTCTTGACAGCGTCGAGATTCTGGGCGTTTCTGGCAGGAGTGCGGCAAATGACGTTGTCGACCTTGACATCGTCATCCTCACGACCCATTCCTCCGCGGTCCATAGCGTTGGAGAACTTGACAAACACAGAGTGCTTCTTCATGATGCGCTGGATATGCTGTCCTCCAATGCCGATGATTCGCTTGTGGTACTGATCAGGAACGTGGAAGGAGATGGAAGCAGGCATCTCCTGTTCGACAAGTGTTAGGCCCTGCTTCATCGAGTCGTAGCTGGCAGCCATAACATCAATGTTGAAGTTGTACTCGTTGAAGCCGTCGAATATGATCTGTACACTGCTTTGACCCATGATTTTGTTGATTTTGCCATTCTTCTTGCCGCTCACAAATTCCTTGTGCTCATTGGCAAGTTCAATCTTGACTCGGATCTGGTACTGGGACTGGACAAGAAATTTGATCTCGGACATGACCATCAAGGCGGCCTTTACAGCATCATCGGAACCGGTGATTGAGAAGTTCATCTTGTCGAAAGACAGGTCGGCATCCGAGTTGGCACAAACATCACCAAGCATGGTTCTGACGTCAGCGGGGTTCGGAAGCTGGCGACTGTCGGGCTGCTGGATCCACCAAGCTGCGCTGTAGAATTGTCCAGCCTATGATAGATTGTTAGATTTGGGCAGTCGTCTGGTTCTCGTGCATAACTTACCAAGGCCATGACCTCGCGGACGGTGCGCTCAACATGCAGTCCTTCGCTTCCCTGGACACGAACCATGTTGCGCTGGCTTGCCAGAGGAGGGAACAAGATGTAGGTGCCATTGGCTTCAAGGATCTTCCGAACCTTGTCAAGACGGGTGAGCAAGACGCTGTCAATTTTGGCGGGCGAGATAGTGACATCCTTCATGTACAGGCGGATGCGGGAAACAGTCTCGTGGAGCTTCTGCTTGGCAAGTTCAATGGCCTGAGGGCTCTCGCCCGTGATGAAGATGTCTGTAGGGTCACGACGGCTTGCACCAGGCGGGCAGTATCGGTACATCTGAGAGAAGGGAGGCGGGAAGTAGATGGCAGTGCCAGTCGAGGACTCGATGAGCTTAATGTTCTTCCGGTGGCGGCCGCACACAAGTTGGTGAATCGACAGGTCAAGCTTGGTGGCATCGACAACTCGGCCGAGCTACAATACGGTTAGCGAGGTGAGACAGAATCATGTCGTTGATTGGCCAAGCTTACCAGAGTGTCAATTTGGATGAGCACACGGGCCTTTGCATGCTCGACGGAGAGGATATCACCATAGATGGCTACTCGCCATCTTTGATCTACGCGCATCTCGGCGTCACCCGTCATGCCATCAACCACGGGTGTCAATTTGGGACCCAGCAAGAAAATGTCGACCCCGCAATACTTGGAGATGTAATCCAAGGTGTCCGTCACTTGCTGCTTCAAGGCACCGGCGGTCAGGTCACAGACGAGGTGGCCCTCGACATCAACAGTCGTACAACGCTAGATTGACACAGGTTAATCCACGGCCCAACACCCCTTCCGTATTTGCAAAAGAAACCTACCAAGACAGTCTGGTTGTCGTTCAAAATCGTCTCCCTGCTCTTGTTGACCATTTCCGGAGTTCCTGACAGGCACACAGTGGTGACCTGCTGTCGCTTTGCATTCTTGGGTGTCGTCGAGATGACATGAGCCTCAATCTGGAAAGGGCCGCTGGTGATGTCCTTGCAGACCTTGCGCAAGTTGGCAAGATTCTGGGTGTGGACGGGCAGCTCGTGAACCTGGACGTCATCGGCAACTTCCTCGGGGTGGGTCCAGCGCAGGACAGCATCGTCGGTAGCGTGAAGGATGTCCTCGGTATTGGGACCGGCGAGGTCGGAGGCGAATGGCACATTGAAGGAGTAGTGAATGATCGGTGTCGGAGCATCGAGAGGCTGGGGCGAGCTTATTGAAGCAGCCTGTTGAGGAACTGTATCTCTTCTCGGGTTCATGGGGTTCATGGGCATGTTGGGACGACCCATTCCGAAGTTGGGGCTCATCCTCTCGGACCAGTGACGCATGTTCGCCAGTTTGTTCATATTGCGAGCTCGCAGAGACAGTCGTGGGGACAGGGAGGGGAGGCCACGAAACCGGACCACGAACAACAATTGAGGGTATCGAAACACACGAATGGGGCAGGGCAAAGGAGAAAAAAGGAAAAGGGGGGGGATGAAGAAAAAAAGAAGAAGTGTCGCTTCTCGAAGCTCTCTCTCAGACTCGGTGAAGGGTCTGCAGAGAGAAGATTGCTGGAGAGAAGAAGATGTGTAGGATGGGTGTGTGAGAGTGGAAGAACTCAAGAGAAGAGGAGTCGAGAGATTCAGAATGCAGCGAAAGATGGTCATAGGTGCCCGTGGTGGTCAAGGCCGCACTGCAGCAGGCCCAGGCCAGACCAAGCAAGGCATGGCATGCTATGGCAAGGTGGTCCGGCCACTCCCAGTTCCCCGTCCCAGTCCCAGTCCCAGTCCTAGGTCAGGGCCCCAGTTTTACGGCCAACCAGCCAGTTCCCTCGACTTTTAGTGGTGTGTGGCCCCTCTCCTAACAGCACACCAGAGGCTCCTCCTCCTCCTCAGTCCCAGATGTTCCCCGTCCCAGTATTAGGTACATGTTAAGGTACATCCGCGTTGGCTCTAATGTCGCGGTAACGCGAGGTGTCTTGCCATATCCACCCTGTCTTGGGCCCACGGACGCCGGACACTGGCACACACTGGGGCCCCTGTTGAATTGAGAGTGGCCAGTGGTGGTGACTGCCCGGGCTCGACTCCCTTCAGGCGAGGGGCCACTAAACTTTCCCCCAGCGAAACCACCAAACCATCCACACAGCCCACCAGCCAGGGCACATCACCTCACACCTCAGTCACAAGATAGATTGAGCGCAGATCGGGTCCAGCAGGACCCTTAACTCAGTTCACCTTGGGCTTTTCGTGTCCTGGACGAATGCCATACGCATACTATACTCGGGGACGGCTTGGCTGCGGCTCAGGTTCTGGACAGTAACCAACATGGTATGCTGAGGGGGAGTGGAAGAAGCACAAGGTTACTACCACCGCCAAAGAATACTCAAACTCATAAGATGCCGTCAGCATACCATTTGCTGGCCACGCACAGAATGATGTTTCTTACTGCACTCAACGGCCCCCAGGTACTCCGTATTGTGTAGGTACTCATCCTCAACCAAGTCTTCGTAAGGTACCTCCGGCAGGTAGGAAAGTGACGCCCTTGGATGATGTACCCACATACGGCACACCCTTGCATTTGGGGTGCGCTCACTCTCAGCGGCCGCAGTCCACTGGGCTGTTGCCGCGACGTACCTAGTAAAGTGTGTGACAGGGCACACAAGGCAGGGACTGTCAAGGTCGAGTGGGTCGATGCCGTCGGGGCCCGGCCAAGCCGACAGGATGTCGCTATGAGCGGCTTCTGCTGCGGAAAGGAACCTCATCTCTGTTAGTGCAGCCCTGCCTCAGCTTCCTTGCACGTCCTCCACTTCTCCTCATTCCACCCTCTTCCACCACCAAGACCAAGAAATTCCGACAGAAATTGAAGACTGGCGTACGGAGTAAGTGCTACATGTATCCAATCCAGGTCCAACATAACATTTCGCAGCTTCATATTACCACAGTGTATTACATTATGGCAATACCTTCAAACTCAAAGACTACTCGCCGATGAGTCGAGCGTTGGGGAATTGTAAATGCCAAGGTGTGACCCGGCTCCTTACCTCCGTCCGCCGTCCTCCGCTACCTTAGCTCGCCAGGTATGTGCGTTGCCGGCGAAGCATCGGAGCGTTGAGTGGTCGATGATGGAAAGCGCGACATTGCAATATGAGAGGCACGTTCATCTTGCGGCAGCTCAAACAGTGAAGCTTGCCTGCTCGGCTGGACTGGATACCAAACCGTCGTCATGCATGTACGGAGGACCTATACCTCACTCTCGCGCACACGGTCTGTATGCCGCGCGCCGAGTACCAATCCAAAGGCACATATCAGAGACATACAGACCTGCTTAACACGAGCAAGAGGGAGGTTCCGGCTAGGAGCTTGCCGTCCCGCATTGCAACGCAAAGAAGGGAACCCGGGCAACTCACCCTCAATAAGCAAGAGAGTAAAAATAACGTGTAAACGACCGTGACGAGGAAGGGCACGACTTACAACATGTAGGATATTCATTTGCAAGCACCTAGGACCCCGAAGCTAGTCCACCAGAACACGTACAAGCAATAGGGCTGTGTCCAGCTTTCCCATCTCTTTTGGGTCTGTGTCCGGTAAGCCATGTCCGATGTCCGGTGATGTCTTTTGACTGTCTACCTGACCTTCAGGTGAGATTCCCAGAGTCCCAAACCCTGTCCAGGTACCTTAACAGGCTCACCTTGGCCCTGGAAGCAAATAAGCTCACGTACCTTATATGCGGAGAGCAAGCAGTGAGGACTAAGCAGTCAATATCGCAATCTCCCCATCCTCAAGCACAGCCTCAGGGGTACTCCCCAACTGACGTATTGCTAACCGCTCGGAGACAACAAGGGTTCCGAAGCCGCCACTTACTAGCAAGCATAATTCATGTTGGCAGTCGATGATTCTTGAGAAAGAGCAACAGATGAGCAGAAATGCTTGAGGAAACGGAGCATCATAACGACCTGGCATGTTGCTGCTTAGTGAGGAACGCCCAAGCTATGGTCTGCGCTCCTTCCACATCGCCCTAAGGAGGGACTTGGGAAACGTGACCTGGACGGGCCCGCGGGTACTCGGAAGGCCGGCCGCTATGGAGGTACTTTGAAGTATATGCGGCTAGATGATGGGCTGGAAGGCACTTTCGACTACACCCCTATGTCCCGAACACCCAAGCCCTCAGTCCAGCCCCAGCACTGACCACCACTCCCATGTACCAAAGTGCGGCGCGCGGCGTGCCCGCACAGGAATGGAACTTGTCAAGCGGCAAGCCCAGACCAACATCGGGCTATCAGATGCTGCTGCGAGAGCCTCCCAGCGAGACAAATTCTTCCTATCCTTCTCCTCGCCCGGAGAGATATGCAAATACCAACGAGGCGAGCAAGATTGGACGGACAGGCGTCCTTTTCAGCTCCGCTTGAGCCTGGTAGGTTTGGTTGCTTCTGACCATGAGGTCAGAGCCCCCCAGAGAATGAGATAACTTCCCTATTCGTGCATACCTTATTCGCAGCTTCACCAGAAGCTCGACCACAGACCAGAATTTCGTCTGGCTGATTAGGGTCAAGTAAACGCCCCACCCAATCACCAAACTCACACATTTACGTTCTCTCCAGTCTTCCGTCGCCAGCGCGTTGCACTGCCCACCGCACACGGCCGATGAGACCCTCCCTCGTTTCGCTAGGGACTTGATCCTGAATTCCTAGCGCTGGGCACGCGACTGACAGCCAACATGGATCGATCCTGCCGCCTGCCCCATCATCCACTGCGCGTCGTTGCGGGATGCATCATGGGCCAACGCGTATGAACGCATTGCCGATAGTACTACGGTACGTCGTTGTCAACTCTCCGTTCACGCGCAGCGGGAAGCCAAGAACAACGCATGAGTACCGCAGACTGAAGACTGCAAAACATAGCTACCAAAGCATTCCGAGGCTAGAATTCGAATCACCACCACGCCCGGGCCAAGTTGTTGTGGACGTTGCTTGTTCTCATTGGCTCGTCATCGTCGTCATGATATCAGCGTGGTCATCGTTTCCTCCGCATCCTGTGGGACCCAAAGGCAACCCTCGCGGAACCCAACGCAGTCTGGTGTGAAGCTGACAAAGAATTCTTTCCTCTTCACCTTCCAACAACGAACACCACCTTGTCCGTCCCAGAAGCAATGCAGGTATCGTTGACCGATGACCAGCAAAAACGGGTTATCGCGAGCCGGCTACCGTATCACTAGCGCTGAGTCGGGCGACTTCCTGACCGCCGTTGAGCTACACACGACGCTGGAATTCCCAGCACATGCCAACAATGTTCAACTTCGTGATAGTACAGTATACAGGTTACTCAAGCACACTACCGACTCAAGTCCCGACAAATATGGTATCGACTACTGCTTTTACTCAAGAATGCAACCCCCTTCCTTGCTGCATGTCCCATCTGGAAAGAGAAAATCGGCAGGGCGCAACAAACGAACACCGCAACTTCCCAGATGGTCACTCCCCGACGTGTTGGAGCTTCAACTGAACTTTCGCATTTTGCCCGGAGGTCAGCCAACATCCCTGGACCCATGGACCAACTCCTTCCGCTTTGCGTCTCAAATACTAGGCGTGGCGTACTATGTAAGGAGCTCGAGCCTCGAGCGAAAGCTTCCCGAATCCCACCACGCCATTCATCCACGGACCACGACCGTCGTCTGGCCAGTCTACGAGGTTCAGTCGTCGTCTGCCTTGGTTCTTTGATAGGGCTACATCGGCGCGCCGGCACTGCACAATGTAGTCCTGGCCACGGCACTTGTCATTGGCTTCACTCTCTGCCCTCCTCCATCGCTGGAAAGTGATTGCTTCAATTCTACGTCCCGCAAGAGGGCACAACCTCGCACGCCATGTACGGCGGCGTGGCTTGATGAGGGCAACTGACACATGTCAGGCAAACACCACCACGACGAGTTAGGGCTTCCCTCGCAGGCCAGAGAAAACCTGGTCCTGTCTTAGACGCTTCCCCTCGATGATGTTCCCGAGACAGGGAAGATGCCTTCAAGTGTATCGTCGCCTGGAAACAAGACCAGGCGCTGGCACGAGTGCGGTTGCTTGATCTGCAACCCACGAAAGAAAAAAAGGTGGCCGCGCCTTGCCCACCGAGGACCGACTGCAGATGTGCGTCCCCCTGGCGAATAGACTCGCAGAAGACGGTTACTACGCCCGCTCGAATGTGCGTTGGTTCCTGGTGCCGCCCAACATTAGTACTGGAAAAGCACCTGATCAGATTTGATGAGAGGTCGGACTGGACCCCTTTCAACGCCGATATGCAGCGCGAACCCGGCCTTGACCAAACCACCAAACTAGCCGCCGTTCTCGCCGTTTAGCCTGGAGAAGGGGAGATGTCGATCGATGATCCTGGAATGAACGTTTCAACCTCGAACTGGTCCTCCACACAACGGCACTCGGACCAAGAAAAAATAAGTACAACGACGAGCCATGCTAGTATTCTCTGGGTGCGTCCTTGGAGCCAAATTGACTGGGTAAATCTGACTGGCAAACCTTCTCTGGACGAGGCGAGCTGGCTTACGAGTACAAACGTTTTTCTTTTGCACGTATCCGCACGGAACGAGCAGTCACCCTGATGCAAGGGCTACGACACCGAACACGTTCGTGTGCCGGACCCGCCGGAAGACATATGTTGGGCAATGGGCCATGGTTTAGAGTATGCATCGGTAGTGTTGACCCCCCCAATGTATGATGTTTCCTTTTCCTCCCCCTGCCGACTTTCGTGCGTCCTTCGCTATCAGTTTATCAGAGCAGCTAATCAAATAAAACCGGCTTGCGTTGAATCGTTTATCTACGTCTGACCAACAGCGCTTTGCGAGGGACAGGGACAGACGGCAGATAATTAGACTTTGTCAGATCCGCCCACTAGAAGATCTCTGACCAACCCAACTTTGGCACGAAAGGGAATATGCCTCAGTCTCGCATAGAACGGAACCCACTCTCCATACTTCGGTTGACTTTTCTTTCCATCTTTTTGTACGAATATGCATCCGTACAGTATTCCTTTTCTCCATGTACAGTTATCATCAGTGTTCCTTCTGCGGATACAGATCTTCGTTGAGTCCCCCCCACTCCCCCCACCCACACATTACACGAACTTGAGGCGCGGGAAACCCGACAGGCAGCGCTTTTCCTTAGAGTCCACAATCGCTGAGTGAGGTTCGCAATGACTTCATAACCACAGTCAGCCAAAAACGAAATCCACAACAGAGCGTTATTTCTTCTTCGTGCTGTTCATGTATCCCTTCATGTAATGTGCAAATCAGGCCCCATCCGTCGGATCCGAAGTCCACTTCACCGTGTACGGATACCAACTTGCACCTACTCCCTTCAGGCCTAAAGGATGGGCCGCCAGGTCACCATCACTCTGTGTCCTATCTTAGGCGAACGGACACAAATGGTCTGGGGATCAAACCAAGAAAGGAAGTACGCCATATCCCTCCCATAAAAGAAAGGATGCGGTGACTAGAAAAACGGAAAGAAAATCTACAGACGACGACGCTCCGAGAGCCCAAAGTCTGTGCTTGCGCGCGGCCCATTGTGTAAAAGCCCAATGTGTCTGTCTTACCTACATTCCCTTGAATGGGGAAACTCAATCGTTGTCATATCGTCCTTTCTTTCATGTTTGTTGTGTGAGGACCCAAAGTTTGTCACGATTTAGGTCTATTCGCCGAGACCTATACTTTATGCAACGTTGTCTCGAGTTTCTAGGTAGTTTCCTTCTTTGATCGTTGCCTCCCTCGCTGCTTCTGCCTAGGTGTCTGCCAGCTTGTTCTGCTCAGGAAATATCACCAGAAGGTAGCATGTCAACTGAATGGGAATAAGTGGATTTTCCTGATTATATAAACGTACACACGCTGCTGATTACCGCTAGTGACTAGGTATTCACCCTATTCCCCTCCATCCGGTTCCTCTTGCCGAAACTCCGTCCCATCCAAAAGACCTTTTAACCCTCCCCCCTAAAAGAGTTCCGCAAGCTGAGTCCCAGCATTCCCTGACGCCTATAATCCGCCAATTCCGATACCGCATAAAAAAGTCTGTCTCATATCAAGACCAGAATAGGATCTCAGTTCCCTTCATCGGTAGACTGGGCGCGGAGCCTCGTCGGTGTAGTACATGGGCCGTTCAATGTATGACACCTCCGGCTCGCCCCGTGCGGGGACCGGCTGTCCGTAGTAAGGCTGCTGCTCCACCGGCCTGGCACTATACTCCCGCCGCACCACCTGAGGCTCGGCGGGCCGCACACTATAGGGCCGAGGTCCAGGTTGAATCATCTCCCGACGAGCGTCGGGGTGCATGGACCCCGAGGCGTAGTCCTGGATGGGAATCTGCTCCGGCCTAACACTCTGAACTCTTCCGTACTCTCGCGGAAGCTCATATCGTACCGCCGTCTCCGCAGGGCGAGCCGTTGTTGCCCGCATCATATACTCTCTCTGGGCTTCCTCAATAATCCTCCGCTGTTCCATACCACCTCTGGCAGGAATGAACTCTTCGCCCGGAGGTGCCATTGGCCTCGTCGAGTACTCTCGCTGTCTATAGATTCGTTGAGGGTCTGACACGTACTCGGGTTGCGTGACGACTCTCCTAGGCGCCGCGTACACCGGCGAAGTACGCTGGTAGAGGACGTCGTCATCCCGAGGGGGTGGGCCGGGGCGTCTCGACTCTGCTCGAATAGGTGCTCTCTCGTAGATAACCTCGGGCTCGGCGGGTCGAAGTGGTGACGGCGCAACAGACTGGCGAACGACAGTCGGCGGCTCGTAGTATCGACGACCAGTAGCGGGATCTACCACAACCCTACCGGACGGCGCTTTGGGTGGTCCCATTAGCGGGGACGCCCTCTCTCTCATGACGGGCGAGCGAGATCTTGCACGATCTGTCATGGGACGAGTGCTCATGCGCGTCACTTCGTAACCATCACGATAGTACCGTGGAGGTTCCCTACCGTAGCGATCGACACTGGCTGGGGATGTTGCGTACACCTCACTTGGCGCAGCATGAACTGCATAGACACCAGGCGACGGCACATGTCGCACATACTCAGCGCCGCTCATAACGCGGGGCTCCTCAATGTACTCTCGTCCATACCCATAGTCACCTATCGCCGCGGCTTGACTTGCTGGTCGCGGGCGATACTCTTGGGCATCGTACATGGGCGCAGCACCTTCCTCCCTGTAAGATCGAGAAAATTGACGCTCAGGCTGGGCATAGCGAGGCTCCTCGTCACCCTGTCTTCTTTGCCGCTTCTGTGGCCGAATGAAAGACGGCGCATTCATCGGGGACGGCGATCGCGGTTCTGGCTTGATGTAAAGCTCGTCTGGCGCTTGCCTGGCTGCCCTCTTGCCATTCTTCTTCTTCTTCCCCTTCCGCTTCTCTCCGCTTCGACCCCCTTGCGGCGAGCTATCTGGACTGGAAATAATGTTGGGCTCGTTGCGTAGTGCTGCAACTTGAGCTGTGGTTCCTTGAGGGATGGTCAAGTCTTGAGCATCCGCCGCTTGACCTCTGACCATTGCAAGAGGCGAGACATGGGAGGGCTGGGGCGCTAAGGGGGATATGTTGTGGGCGCGAACCTGTATCAAAGGCGAGGGTTGGCGAGCGAGCATGGACTCCCTAAGTTGCTGTTGACCTGCGGCAGGAACAGATCGATCAGCACTGTCGTCAAGGTCCATAACGCCTGACTCTTCAGAACGACTGGTGTTTCCGCTCCCACCTCCTGATGTAGACAACCCCGTATTATCACCCCTATCCGTTCTTTGCGTCGTTCCTACCGACGGGTATCGAGAAAATTCGGGCGCGGCATCGGGTCGGCTTGGAACTGGTCGCGATTGGAAGGGATTGGAGTTCGAGGCTTGGCCCTGTGGCTGATGAGTAGCAGAGGCATGGGATATTGAGGACTGCAGGCCAGCTTGAGCCTTCTGGTTTGCTTGTACTTGCGACTGGCCTTCGAATGGCTGGCCTGCGGTGGAAGCCTTGTGTGTCTGTGTCGTGACCTCGGCATCTTTACCGCCGCGCGAGCTGCGGTGCGACGAATCTGGCGAATTGACTTGGGAAGAATAGTAAGAGTTCTCATCAACGGAGTCACTTGCAGCTGAAATGTTAGCAGCAGCTAGCGTAGCATTGACAGACGAAGGAGCAGCAGCTTGGACCAGAGTCAGAGCCTTGGACAGCACATCGGAGAGGTCGAAGTCGGCCAGAGGCTCAGACTGCGCCGAGGCCTTCATAGAAGCCCGACGTTGATCAACCTCGTCGCGCAGTGCCCGTTCAAGGCGTTGCCTCTGGAGCTGTATCTCGGCCTTGATGAGATCATCGGACTTTTGAAGAAAAATGGGATTGATCTCGGTTTTGCCAGAGCTAACGAACGGTCTTGCGGGCAGGTTCGCGTTAGCAGGAGGCGGATTTCCTAAACCAGGAAGAGAAGCTTGTGGCGTGGTGGTCGCGAACGACTGCGGATTCCCAACTTGATAACCCTGCGCTGTGCTTCCATTTGTCTCTTTTGCTGGTGTGGAAGGGTTTGATGAAGATGCTATGGCAGAGGTTGGTGTTTGGCTCGCCAACTGAGCTGGCACCTTGATCTTGGAATGCGAGCCAGCAAGAATGACATCGCGAAACTGCACGATCCTCTCGTACTGCTGTATCTGGTGTAGCTCATCTCTTGAAAGACCCAACGATGTCCCATTTGCCAACGGCGGTACTGATGCGAGCTGGCCTTGAGCCATGGCGAAGTGCAATTTGCGCAAGGAAATCCTCCGCAGCAGAACAAGAAAGCGCGAAAGAAAGGAATCCAAGAAGACAAGCAGGACTACCAATATCGTAAGAATCAGCACTGTTGACTATACCCGAAGCACAGCAGCCTTGTGTGCAGTAATTTCTGCAATGTCGTGGGAGATGAAGAAAAGGCGTCGTGCCGCTGGTGGATGTTGAGAGGAAAAGAGATGGGTCGTGGGCCATCAGTAGTGGTTTATTTGTGAACTTTTCCTACAAGGATAAATCCTTATAAGAATCGAAACCAGTTGTGGACCTGGATGGGTGATTCAGGCTTGGGTGGGCCATGCAGCTAAGCGAGTTATGTCACCAGCTCCCCAGCCTCGGTGTATTTTGGTCAGAGTCACCACTAATGTTTAGCGCCAAGGTCCCCCGTCTGCCGGAAACAGCTCCCTGTAGCTTCCTGGAATTACCTCAACAGCGCAACGCGGCATGCGGGACATAAAATCGGCGTGAGTCAACACTAAATACTTCTGCCAAAGTATCGCGACAAGCCTCACAAAGCCCCATGCTGCATTTGTAAGCCAGCAACGACGTATTCCAATTTTGAGTCCAAGGAAAAGAAACATAAGTGTCAAACTCCAGACCATAGTGGTTTCGCTTGCTTCATGCCGACCAGACTCCCACCAAACATACCTCGAAGCTTCTCTTCTTCAGCCCGACTTCGGCCCCTTTCTTCACCAAAGACCCAGCCTTTCACAACAAATCACAGCATCAGACAACGAAAGCCTCTTTCCTTTCCACGTTCTATCTTCAGACATAGACTAGAAGGCGCATACTATACAACATCAGCCATGGAGCCCAGCAAAGCCCAGACAAATGGAGTGTCAACTTCAAAACCTGTGCTGTTTTTGTAAGTTAAACCTCGTCAATGCGGATGAACACCTCAACTAACAGTCGCACAGTGACATTGATAACTGCCTCTACCCGAGAAGTGAGTACTGGAAGATATTCATACGGCATCATCAAGTCTGACTCTCTCTAGGTTCAAAGGTCCAGGACTACATGGCCCAGCTGATTGACGAGTACTTCGCAAAGCACCTCGTACTCAGCTGGGATG
Organism: Colletotrichum phormii; assembly: GCF_030913505.1. Lineage (NCBI taxonomy): Eukaryota > Fungi > Ascomycota > Sordariomycetes > Glomerellales > Glomerellaceae > Colletotrichum > Colletotrichum phormii. The sequence goes on along the minus strand of NW_026851445.1, from coordinate 1,332,482 downwards.
ACGCAGTGAAGTTGCACAAGGAGTATTACACCAACTACGGCCTCGCAATTGAAGGCCTGGTCCGCCACCATGAGATCGACCCCTTGGAGTATAATTCCAAGGTCGACGACGCCCTACCGCTCGAGGAGATCCTCAGCCCGAATCCTGAGCTGCGCGAGCTGCTTGAAGATGTCGACAAGAGCAAGTGCACCATGTGGCTTCTCACCAACGCCTATGTGAACCACGCTAAGCGCGTGATCAAGCTGCTGGGTATTGAAGACCTCTTCGACGGCCTCACTTTCTGCGACTACGGACAGGCGCCGCTTGTCTGCAAGCCTGCCAAGGAGATGTACCTGAGGGCCATGCGTGAGGCAGGTGTTGAAAAGATGGAGGATTGCTACTTTGTTGGTATGTCGTCACTAATTCACCACTGAGAGATACAGCGCTGACTATCTGCCATAGACGACTCTTACTTGAACTGCCAAAAGGCCCAGGGCTATGGCTGGAACGTAGCGCATCTTGTTGAGGAAGATCTCCCTGTGCCGAGGACACCTGCATCCGCGCATCAGATCCGTCACCTCAGGGAGCTGCGAGACGCCTTTCCCCAATTCTTCAAGTCCAAGAACGCTTAGACTTTTACAACCAAGAACAATGACTGAACGACCGTAGACGGAAACGAATAGAAGGCGAAGAAGGATCCAAGCCAGTAGTATACGAAGATGAAAGGCTCGGAAACACGTTTTCTGTGTTGGATTGGGTATCGCTAATTCATAGATAACCTCAAACTTGAATACCCCCCGTTTGACCTTTTTCAACGCCCATAACACCCCAAATGCAATGCTGTCCCGGTGACCAATGTGACGTATCACGGCCGTCGAACGCTTCTGATCACCTCATCAAGCTTTGCCAGAATCTGGTCCTTCTCTCGTATCGCGTCCTGCCTCTGACTCTCTGCGACCTTGAGCTCGTCTTCCAGCTCCTGGATATAGCGCTCCTGGTCGGCTTCACTGCTGTCCAAGCCCGGCAAGCTGGAGATGAGGACCTCGATTTGTTGTTCCTTGATGATGAGGTCGCGCGACAGCTCGGCTAGGCCATCTTTGAATTCGTCTGCGGGGAGGGGATCGACTGCGAGCAAGCTTGTTTAGCATTTGTCTGTCATATTCAGGTCTATAATTGCATACCCTCTTTCTGTTCCGGATCCTGTTTGACCTCTCTAATCTTATCGTTGGGTCCGAGCAGCTCGAGATCATGGCGCCGGTGGACGAAGTGGAAGCTTGCGACGAATTGCTGGGCAAGCTAGAGACGGAAGTTAGCATTTGCTAGATGGGCAGATGAGAGAGAGACAGTTAGACATACCTGGTCCACAGCGTCTTGCAATTGAGTGAGTCTGTCGCCCATCGCGCCGGTACTGCAGTAATTCTGCGCAATGTAGTAAATAGTGACAGACAACCTTGGAGGTTGCGAATGCGATGCTGGAGGTTGTTCTGCGGGCCGGCCGCTATGCACCTAGGCGTGAACGCACTGGCCAGCCCAGGATCGCATGGGAGCTGCGGTACGTACCTTTTTCAACTGCAGCCAACCTTTCGGTCTGAATGTGCTCAATTCAGGGAACAACATGGATGGATGCTTCTCCAGTACTTGTAACATGTGAACCTGCCTGCCGAGTTTTGATCATTTCCTGATTCTGGTTTCAAAATATCAAGAGCATGCAAGCTCTATTACGCTCATTACCAAGGCATTTGTCCCGCCACAACCGACCAACCATTCCATCAATACTTTCGGCTCCCCTATCGACATGTCCATCATTGAGAAAACGACAAGAGAAGGGTCCGGAGTTGTTATACCCTGACGCTCCATCAACAAACCACCATGACATTACATCATTTCTTGCATACGCAAGTCGTACCGGGCTTGATGTGGCATCAACGGTGTACGTCGGAACTCACTATGAGTACACAGTCTCCTCAACACTCGCCCAATACGGCATCCACGCCAAGCGTGTAGGCGGAGCATTCGACCAAGGCATTGACCTCCTCGGCACCTGGAGTCTTCCTTCACGAACTGAGAATCTGAAGGTCATAATTCAGTGTAAAGGGGGTGCCCAACGCGTCGGCCCCTCGATAGTCAGGGAATTGGAAGGTTCCTTCATCGGCGCCCCTGTGGGCTGGCGTGGTGAAGGAGTCATTGCCTTCCTGGTTAGCGAGAAGCCGGCAAGCAAGGGCGTACGAGAGTCTCTGGGACGGAGCCGCTGGCCCATGGGATTCATCTCGTGCTCAAGGGAAGGGGTTGTGCAGCAGATGCTCTGGAATCAGCGAGCGGACGAGGAGGGTCTGCGAGGTATTGGCGTGACGATGCGTCATGCCGAGGATGGGGAGGACGGGTCGCAGATTGTCTTGACTCACAACGGAAAGCGAATCCCGAACGGCCCGAAGGTGGACGTCGCCGAGAGCGGCTGAAGTCCCGGCTCAACCATCAAGCATCCAACCGAAGCCAACAGTGAGGTACACCGCGCGGGAGTTGGAATAAGCTCGCTGGGAGGCACTCGTCAGGAATCAACGCAGAGGCGAGAGTGTCATATATCTTCACTAAAAATGAAGAGTTCAGTGGCTATGGAGTGACGAGATATCATTGCAAACAAACTCCCCACGCAATATCTCTTGGCACAACAGAGACAGCCTAGCAGTGCAGAGTCATGGAACTCAGACGTTTCTATCTGTGCCATAGGTCATAATAGCATCGCGACGCTGGAAGGTAGTCGGCCTATCTCTAGAAGCCATGTTGTAGAAAACATGCCGTTGCATGAAGTCACAATGGCGTAGGGCAGCTGGTGCAGGACTTAGAGGCTATAATAAGGTTAAATAAAGGTTTGGTCTCTGTCCCTATTCGTCTACACGCATGGGGTACTGAAGCTATCATCACATCATACCTATTCCCACACCAATTCCACCCATACCCATCAGCCACCAAGGAAACATCTTTACTTCCCGGTTCTCACTTGGCTTCCACCACCCCTTCTTCAACGATGAACCTTGCGCCTTCCTTACCGCCACAAAAACTCACTATCGTCTTGTCGGCTCGAGACTCTAGTTCAGCGAGAGGTAAAAGAGGTACCGAAGAGTCATTGGCTGGGCCATCATGACGTTCATCCGAATCGTGCTCTTTCTATATGCTGTAGAATAGCAGAGGAAGGATCGACGACTTCCAGATGGGCTGTCTTCCACTGTCTCGGCAGCTTTGCACATATGCGGTTACGAGCAGGGCCGATGTCAATACTAGAAGTGCCGCAGGGTAAAGTAGCCACCATTTTTCAAGCCTTACACAAATCGATGTTTTGCTGCAGGTCCCTTCCTGATAACTCTCTGTACCTGACCAAGTTCGTCCGTTGACACGCATCCGATTCGTGATAGCTGTTGCCATGTTGTCGTGAGCCTCTGCAAAGCCCTCGAACGTAGCTCTCCCCCCATTGTAGAGTGCGTCAATCCACCAGCCGGTGTTGCAATCCAGCATGCTTTCCTGCCCGATGCCATTATCGGCGTCGGGCGATGTTGGCCCGTCTTCAAACGCATCATACAACTTGCAAGAACCATTCAGAGTCCGCTGGAGGAAACTCATGATGCCAGAAAACTCTTCGATGTGCAAAGATCTAACACACTGTGCCGGAGCCTCCTGGGTAGCTCCGTTTGAAGTCCACGAGGTCCAGTTCAAGCCGTTCCGAGGGGCGTTGGTGATGTTGGATAAGTCGTACCATTTTCCACTGACAAGACAAGGCCGGATTGTCGTTACGTACCCCAGGTTAGACCCCCGTTCTGTGGATTTTATCAGCTCAGTTGAGATTACTTTCTCATTGAGAGTGCCATTGGTAATGTTTCCATGCTAACGGCGAAGACAAGGTTTGAGGCTGCAATTAGCAGCAACAATGTCGAGGTCAGAGCTGAGTTTTGGCATGTTTTTATAGTCGTGTCCGCAGTATCGATCTGCCTGAGCTTCTGCATTTGGTTGTGCGACACAGCCTGCCACCGACAGCGTTAGGAAAGACGTGCCGACCGTAAAGTTACCCGTTATTGTCGCATTGAATAATGTCGGTTCGATATTGGTGTTGACCCCAAACGAAGAGTCGTTGTGGAAGCGGTATTCTGTCTGATACCTGTCGAGAAACTTGTACCCGAACCGGTCAAATTCCTGCAACTCGGATCTCACATCGGTGCACTTGCTACAAAGCCCCACGGATTAATGCGTGATTCCAGACATGGCTTCGAATACACAGTTGCCCGAATCGCACTGGAACAGCTGAGAAACGTCGGGAGGGATACCAAGTAAACCATTAATGGCGACGGTGCTCATCTGCGGACTGAGGAATCCAATAGCTCGCGGGGAGTCCACGTTTGTAGCCCGTTCTGCAACTGAGATGCGAGCAACACCCTTGGACGAAACCTCGCAAGGGTATGTTTTGACGGCTTGTTGGGATAGGGGGCCGGTGGCGTAGGAAGCTATCACAACCAGAGCACCTATTACAGTTGCGGATCTATTGCAAATGTCAATAATGGTTACTTTCGGCTCCCATCTAATGTGTCACGTACTGTTTAGGTATGAAAAGCAAGAACTTCAAAGAGCCCCATGCACCTCTGCCAGCATTGTCAAAACGTTCGACATGGCGTAGCGGCCGCGGCACCGCCATCCATGACCATTTGGCTTGTCCCACAACTAAGTATCATGAGTGTGTGGTCCCATCAGTAAGGAGAAGATAAGAATCTCACCTTCTGCTATCACGAATAGCATTGCGGCTCTTATAAGTGTGGTCAATATTGCGACAAGTGTGTTAATGCTCACACTGTAAGCCCAGTCCGGTTGCGGTTTCCCATTTCTAACCACCAAGAGGATAACCATGATGATGAAAGCAATCGCGGATGTTAAAAGTGCCACTAACTCTAGGTTCCATTGCTTCAGGGTTGATACTCTGCCGAGAGGCTGATTAAGTAGGCTATTCTTCTCAGCCTGGCTGAGATCGGCCTCCTCCGTGCGTTCAGGATTGGTTGACGAAGGCCCTTGGGTTTCTTCTCGGGACTCTTCTTCTACTGGAATGATGGTATAGTCACTTATCGAGCCAGTATCCTGAAGATCACCAGGCTGCTCGCTTGATGTTGTTGTTTCTGGTCTGTCATATACTTCATCTATGTCGGATACAGACGAAGGTCGAGGAGGTCTATCAAGTAGACTATCGCTAGTGATGGGAGAAGCGTCTTGGTGGGTCGCCATTCTGAAATATTGCAATCACTTTGAGATACTAAAAACGACATATGGGCATGGCGGGAAATCGTTATTCATGTGCAGACGGACAAGATATGTATACCGTGAATCAGGCTGAGCCCGTGGGGGCTTCAATGCACCTACGACGCATCATAAGCTTATGGCTTTGCGCCCCGTGGCGAGGAGGACTTGGCTGCATGAAGAACTTGACGACTGATTTGATAGCGCCTCACTGCTCATCTGCGCTGCGACAGCGAATCTAAATGTGGTTATCGTGTGGACGACGCAGGCTCGCAAGCTGAGCACGCAAACGATAGCCAGCCTTGTCCCAAAATGACATCCTGTTGCGTCGGCAACCTTTACAACGAACTCAGAAGCCCCCTTGGACAAAAGATGGATACCGTTGGTTAGAAAACTGAGCTATGTACAGATGAACGACCTGGATGGATTAAACTGCCTTGAGCCAGATCTAGCCTCACGAAGAACTTGACTAAGTTTTCGACAAAAGCCGTTCCGCACAGCAAGAGGCAGCTCAACGCAACTCATAGGTCCTCCCATTCTTGGGAAATACGACACCTTATTACACCTTACCTAAAGCCTGTTGTTAGAAAGCCTTACTTTGGTGCCGCAACGAGCACTCACAAAGCCACCTCTCGCAGGCCATGTAAACTGTAAGCTTAGATCTGGTCCACTTACTCGCCCACTTTCCACGCAATACCTAATGTACGAACACTTTCCCTACTTCACACAGTCTACCGCATGGTCAAACCAGATGCGATATGCTAACACAAACAATGAGTACAGACGAAGCAAAGCAGCATTTCACAAGTTCCAGAGTCAGAGAAAAGGCAGAGATGTCAGAACAGATACAGCCCAGATACTAGACACACGCTACAAATTCGTGGTTCGAACCGAAATTCGATAGAAACAAAAAACGGCCGAGAGTAAGACTCTGTCTACAGGATATACTGAACCGCATCTCAACTATATTCTATTTACCATGCCGGGAGGCGGCTCAACGCCACTCACCATCACCACCAGAGCCCTTGAGACCTCTGGACTCTTCGCAGAGCGCATGTTGAACTTCTCAACAGTTCTTTGTACCAGTCCCTTTTACAGCAATCACCCGACATGGGACTTTGACCTGAAGTCGTAGCACAATTGATCGCTCCTGGCGGCGGCATCTTGTCTAAATGGACTTCGATGTATATCCGTATACCCTCCCACAAGGGATACAAGTGTGTTCAAATCAAGGATTCAAGTATAATCCCCCAAAACTAAACCAAACGGCCTAGTCAACCCCGCAGTCCAAGAAACCAAAAATCCAAACCACTTCTCGAAGCCCCCAGACCTCACGATAGCTCCACCTAGCGGAGCCCTCATCCACCACCCACCCCATATCAACGAACAAAACTTCAAAAACATACAACACCAGGTATTCGCTGGTCGTCACCGACCCAACTACTAATCCGGCCCTCACTGGCTTATCTATGGGAGAGCGGACGGGATCCCGAGTTTTCCAGTGGGTATGGTCGTATGTGATGAATAACAGAGGCAGAGTCGAAGATAGCGTGAGAGGACGCAACACCGCGTAACTGCCTCCCCCGCATCAACACAAGAAAACAAAAAAGGCATTGGTAAATAAAAAAAGCACTTCCGCAGAGAGAAAGATATCTGAATAAAATTCGGTTCTTCTTGTGTGAAGCGTTTTCTTGTGATCCCGTGGTTGAGGGGAGGTCGCCAACCATCAACAACTCTTCATCTTGCGATGGAGGTTCCCCCGCTTAGTCACTTCCCAAAGACTAGAGCATTGCGGACTACAGCAACAATGCAATGAGAGTAGAACGGAACCTCGATCTTGAGAATAGTATTAGATTAATTATAGACAATGTACGGAGTAGCTGTATACATAAGGTTCCCTGGGCTCTGTCTATTGTAGTTTTGCTTCAACGCTGTTTCAACGCAGCTCCATCCGCACTACCTACCTAGGCACCCCTCAACTCAACAGGCCAGCTGAGCTCGCCGTCGTAATCCCAGTCACTTTTACAATTGACAGGTACATCTTCTCATCACAGAGAGCACCATGGCACAGCACCGCAACAGTTCTACTGATTGACAATTCAAGGTCTGCATACTTCTCTTCAACACGAGAATTACCCTAGATCTACGCTGTTGATCTACGCTGTTGACCCATAGGGTGGCCATATCGCCCGGCTTCTCCTTGCTCATCACCAAGATCACCGTGTAAACACTTTTTGTTGAACAGTCAAGGAAAACCGCATGCAGCTATCTAAACCTCCCCGCCTGCCCACTGCCCGTATCCCGAAGCAGAACAAATCCCTTCATCAGTGTTCCTCCGTCCTGTTGCCGAAGAACCTGCACACGCCTTATATGTGTCCGGGTAAGTCAAATCGATGCCTGGTGAGACTGGGTGTGGTGTTGTATGCAGTTTTGAGGTTGTTGTAATACATGAGCCATCGAGAGAGGCAAGGGGGTATTTCCTCCTCCCGAAAGTAAGATCCACTTCCCATCACGCCAGGTATCCAAGCTCGTCGTCTTCGAGTCGCTCCAAGTACTCCTTGTCGAGCAGAATCTCTATGCACTTCTTGATGTCCGAAACCTTTGGCACGAAGCGCGACCGGATCTGGTTGATGGTCTCGCTGACGAGCTGAGTGTGCTTCATCTTCTTCCTGGCCTTCATGATACGAACGATGGCAGACTGTTGCCTTGTTAGTAGGTGAAATTCACGTGTCTTAGAAATAAACAAACATACCTGCAGCAGAAGCTTGCGGTCTTCCTCGATCGTCTTGTTCGTCTCCACTTCCTCCTGCTTCGCCTCCTTGGCACCACCGAGGTTCAGGTTGACTCTGATCTTCTTGCTCTTGAAGTCGTAGTTGAGGCGGAAGCTCTTGCCGTCCTCCGGCTTACCCTCAGCAGGAGACATAATGAGGACCTTGGCCTTGAGAAGAATGGCCAAGGCCTGGTCAAGAACCTCGGAGCTCAAAAGCGTAATGCCCGAGATATCCTCGTAAGTGTGCTTGTCCTTATCGTTGTACAGGAGCAGGATGGCCATCTGATAGGCAGATACCTGGAATGTGTAGGGCGTCTTGCTGTTCTTGCAGTAGCCAGCCTTCAGCTCGCCCTTGCAAAGCTGCCACAACCACGTGAGCTTGCGGCCCTCGTGCCGGTTCTTGTAGAATCGGGTAAACCGCTCGCAGTCGTCATTAATCTCCTGCGGAGGAGTGAAGCTGGTGTTTGGTGCAGTCAGGGGCCAGAAACCAGTTCCAAGGATAGAGTACTGGGAATCGAGGGTGGTCTTAACGCCCTCAAGACCGGCGACATGCTCCTTGAAGCTGACGTTGAGGTCCTTGGACGTCTGCATGTCCTGGAACATCCTCTGGAGCTTGTTGGTGTACTCGAAACCACAAGCCTCCTTGAGTTTGCTGATCATGCTTGTTTCCGCGTCGTCCGATGAGGAGTTGCTGTGCACCAAGCGGCGGGCAAGCATGCGTGAGTAGAACTTCTGGAACACGTCCTTATCCTCAATGTACTTAAACACGGTCATGATCTGGGTGAGCGTGTTCTCCAGCTCGCCCTCCTCGATGCCAGTGCTGCTCTTGCGCAACAACACATCTGTATACTTGGCCAAGAGCTCTGGCGACTTGTTGGAGCCTGACTTGCAGACTTCGTTTCGGTTGATGAACTCGCGGCAGGCATTATCCAGGGACCGCGTGAACTCGGCCTCGCCATCAAAGGCACGCGTCACCAAGCCCGAGTACTGGGAGTGGATCTCCAACAGCGCATCGACGTAGACCTTTGGCTCCAGCTTCTCCGCGTCGGATGCCACCTTCTCCACGGCACTCAGACCTGCCTTGCGGACATGTGTCTCGAACCTCTGCCTCAGTGGATCCAAGCCCTCTGGAATCCTAGACAGGAGCTTGTACATCCTGGCCATATCTTCCTCTCTGTCGTTGTCCAGGAGAACCTGAAATTCGTCGCGAAGTAGCGTAGAGTGATCGGCGATGAGGGCTTGGTTGCACGTCTTGCGCAGTGGTGTGATGATATCAGCGTGCAAGAACATGCGCACCCGCTCCTCCTCTTCCTCAAGTCTCGTTTCCGCCTTCTTCATATATTCGACGACGCTGTTCTCGGCGACGAATTGTTTCGACTCGTTCTGGTAGTATTCTTTCGTCGCAGCCAAGAAGGGGCGCTCGAAGTGAAAGCGGTAGACGTCGAGAGTGGACTTGGTGGGGTCGGCGTCGTCGAGACCGAGGGACACGAAAGAGTCGACAACTTGCTTGATCTGACCGTACTCGATGGTCTCGCCGTTGCGCTGCTTCTCGACCAGCTTCAGAACCGCTTCCATAACCTTGGTCGATACCTGCTCGAAGAGGACCCTTCGCCACTGGACCAGGTGTAACGTGTAGACGTCGTAGATGTTCTTCTTACCCTCATCCATCTCGCGTTTCACCCAGTGTCGGTTCAGATACCGGAACAGGTGATGAATATACTTGGCCGCAATCGTGTATCGGTTCCATTCTTTGATGTAGAAGGTCAGCAAGGCTTCGTCGGTGTGTGTCTTGGACTGTTGAACAAGCCCTTCGAGATGTTGCTTGAGGTACTCGATGAGCTTGTTGTACAGCTCCTCTCCGAGAAGGTGAGCTATAACGAGATGTCAGTTTGACCACCCTACGCAGCAGCGGAAGCGTGTTCCATGCTCACCTCCTCTGTGGTTGCCTGATCCGATGCTTCCCTGGGGTACGGACAATCCGACGGCCTTTTGGGATGTACAGAAATTGTGAACAGCACTAGAGACCAAGTTAGAAGATGAAGATAGCGACCGGTCAGCGAGGCGTACGTGTAGACTCCCATGTACTGTGGCGAGCGAGTAGTGGTTAGCACTCTTTCATCTGGCACGAGGAACGTGGAGCAGCTTTGGGTAGTTCAACTCACGATCTGCATGTCGATACCACGCTCAAGATCTAGCATGATGCGCTGGATGCCTGCCTCAAGGTACTTCCATCTGTACGCAGTCAGCGCGGGGTGTTCGACCAACGGCGACGGAGTCGCGAGGCTGCAGAGGTCCACTCACGTGGCTCCAATGTCCTCCCGGTTGGGGACTGGAGGCATCTGGACGGCGGGCGCCATCTTGGCTGTAGACATGATCCAAAGCTCTCAGATCGAGCGCGCTGTCGGCGGAGGAAATCGGTGAGGCCGTCGTGGCCGTCGTGGTGGGGGAGGGGCGGACGTTGGTTCGGGGGTCGATTCGGCGTAGAAGGCGGGGGGGGGGGGGGGGGGGGGCCTGCTGCGAGAGACGAGAAGTTTAGAAAGACCGTCTAGGCAAGAGATGGAAAAAATGTATTTGATCCTCCAGTCCTGCCGTTGGTGGAAGGATGAAGGAGAATCAGTGGATGGTCAAGAAAGGTTTATGTCGTGGCGTGGACTTGGACGCTTCTGGAAATCGAAGTCGAAGAACGGAGATGCAAAGGAAAGGCCGGTGGTCGCAAGGGTTGGAAGGAGGGAGAGGCTGCCTTACGTTACGGGGGTCTGGGGGGGCGGAAAGGGAAGGAACACGGCACCCTTTGTCTGAGTCAGAGAGAAGGGAAGTGAGGCCGTACTTTGCTCGAATAGCACCTTGAATGGGAAAGCTAGAAAATGAAGAAGAGAACTTTGTAGCCTGGAGACAATAGCTGTGGACGCGATCAGGCAGACACTGGTCGACTGGTGGGTAGAAAGAAAGGCTGCTTTGCTTGCTGGATGAAAGGCGCTGCAGATGGAGGCGGCGTCCGGTGGTGGAGGATCCAGGTCTGACGGTGGCCAGCTACGGATACGGTAGCGACACGACCACGCTCTGGGCTGCAACAAGACTCAGGCTAGCCCACGCCCACCTCTTCGTCACAGCGTGAGTGGTGGAGAGTGGGGACTCTGCCCTCTGAAGTCTGAACCTGGGTGAGGCCTGGGTGCTTGGGACTGGCTGTCGGAAAGGGAAGTGGGTCTATACCTGGATAGGCTTAGTGGAAAATTCTGCCGAGCGCCACCGCCCCTGGCCATCAGCTTTGGTAATCTACGATAGGGAAGGCGTGCTTTATGGTCGTCTGCTTCAGGTACGCGACCAGGCAAGCCGCAATTAAGACACAGCCTAAAGGTACCTTACTTCAGGGTTTTGCCGGGGGTGGAACGGAGGTGACATCGGAACTTCTCAGCCTTACCTTACTTCTTGATTGGTACAACTACCTTGTCCTCTTGTCTCTTGCACCCACCTAGACCTTACCGATTCAACGGCATCTTATAGTTGAGGCTCTTGGTCACAGTCGACCTCATTCACTTTACACCAGAGATGACAAAACTGACTAACTCTGTGATTTTGCTTAAGAAGTTTGTCCACCGCTTCTAGGAACGATGCCCCATGGACAAATATTGTTTAGGTCTTGACTCATGGCTCTTACTTGACCATTCCCCTCCCCTTAGCAATTACCTCAAAGTGACAAAACTCTTTCATCGGCTTCCTATTTGGTTTTCCTAGACAACAAGGATCTTGGATATGGACACATCCGCTCGTCACATATAGACTACTTGTTGTTGACTGTTATTTGCCGTCTCACAAACTCCACCTGAAGTTGAATCGCATGCTTTGCTACCTTTGTAATACGTCCTTGTTACGGATGTCTGTCAGTTCTATTTCCTACAGAGGTGAGAGCCCAGGAGGTAGGCACCGCCAGCTGTGAAATGCATCCCCAGCCAAAATGAGTCAGATCTCTCATCTTCAATCTGACACATCAGAACACATCATACTTTGACAAATGTCCCACAAAAAGGCCAATCACATATTCTACTGTTGAGACTGTGTAAAGGAAGGTATCAACGTGTGACTAGACAGCCAGAAGTATGTATAATGAACAAAGAGGAAGGACCGCAGCTACCGTTGCGCGCTACAGTTATCGTACAGGCTTTTTAATGAACCGGGTATACCCAACAAGACCAAAGAAAACCCCTCCCATGCCCCCGAAATTACATGCGATCGTGAGAGCTTTCATCCTCGCCTCCTCCAAGTCGTTGAACCGTCCGGAAAATGTTGACCATGAAGTTCAGGGTCCACGCCAGCAGACCCGCCAGCATGAAAGATGCCAGGGCCTGACTCAACTGCCTCACTTGCCCTGCTTCGACATTATGGAAAACTAGCGATTCGAAGGCCAGAGAAGTGCTGGCTGACTTGAATATGATGAAGAAGAGGTCAAGCAGGATAAGGGCAATCTTCTGGACGGCTGGTCGAAGGCCCAATGGCTTGCCCGTGTACTCGTCCCAGATCATATACCCGATGTAAGGCACTGCCACCGTATCGACAGCAATAGCGACAATACTTTGCGCGCGTTCCGGACTGACGTTGCTCTTAGCGTTCTCCTTTTCGTATATCCGGGCTGCTATAGCCAAGGCGATGATGGACGTGAACATGACTGTAAGTCGGAAAACCAGGGGCACTAGGTAGTGTCGTAGAATAAGGGACCACATTCTTTGTCCAAAGGTCTTCGTTCTCTTCTGTTTCATCGACCCCTTTTCCAAATCTCGGTGGGCATGCGAGTCGTATCGCTTATTAAAGTCGGGTTGCAGCTTATCTAGCATGCTGACATCCACAACCTCCGACTCCTCGCCTTCCGTGCGACCGTAGGCCGACGAGTGTAGAAAGTCCTTCCATGCTGCTGGTGGGCCCTGGGTTGCAGGCCTATGTTGCGAGACGATGACAGGCTCTGCTGTTCGTAGGTGATCCCACTTTCTGCCGTGTTGCGCGCCCTTGCCACGGAAGAAGTCTGTAAGCCGTTTGTTTGTGTTTGGGCGAGCATTCTCTAAGACAGGATCGCCCATTTCGTCGACCCAGCCGTCACGCGACACCCGACGATCAGGCTCCTTAGGCTGGTGGTTGTGGTGAGGTGGAACGGTTCGTGCCGGGGGTGATAGCAGTTGAAGCTGGTCTTCGCTGGGTTGGCCGTACCGCGTCTCGTATGAATCTATCCATGCTATTGCGACAAGGTGATTAGTACGGCTCCTGCTCAATCAAAGCCCCGAACGAGCCGGAGATGGTCCTTACGTGGGAGCGATTTCGGTTGTAAGCGCAGGCGCGGGGCACCATTATCGATTGCGGTACTGCTTGTGCCTACTGATGCTCGAAAGTCGGCTGAGGCGGAACTGCCAGGCGGGTGGCTGGATGTGCTCATCGCAGTCGCAGCCTTGGCTTAGGCTGGACGCTGAACTCGAGGGGAGGGGGTGCTATGACGAGGTCGTCTGCGATTGTGAGCGTCGTGAGTGGAACGCTTCGTCAATGGCGTGTAAAGAGGCTCGCATATTAATATGCCCTCCGCCTTTCGGTCGAGGCCGTATGAAAGCGAGCTATCGATATTATTATCGCAGGTGGTGTATCGTGCCTTTTGTTGTCGAAGGTGAGTACACAGGTTGGGAAGGAAAGTCGTAAGGGCGAAGGAGCGGGTGAGAGACGTAAGAAAATAAGATTATGATCTGAGAAAAGCAAGAAGGTAAAGCAGCAACGAGACCGTGATCAAGCCCAAAGCCCAAGGTAAAAGTAATAAAAAAAAGACACGGCAGAAAGAGGTGCGCGTGACGGGAGACAGTTAGCAGCGGTTGGGTGCGCCCTGTGTCTCTCTCAACGGCGGCGGAGGCGGCGGCTGTGTCCTCGTGGGGAGAGATGAGCTAGTGGTGCTGGCTGGCGTCGCTATTTCTTGGCTTCGTCGTCGTCCCCGTCCAGTCCCGTCCTTTGGTTCTGTCTGCAGGGTGAATCCCAAAACTGACGGTGGCCAGCCTAAGTATTCGTAGGAAAACACCAAAGAGCAAACCACACGACACTCGGTTTGTGCCACTCCAGGTCTATGACCGCAACTTTTGCCCGGGCGTTCCAGCAAACCGGGAAACTTTGCAGAGAGACTGCAGAGTCCAGACACCTCTTGCGGCGCCAAACAGACTGGACGACAAAAATGGAGGGCTGGGGAAAGGGAATCGGAAGGGAGAGAGAGGGAAAAGCGATTGGAAGGCTGGTAGCACCCGGTGCACTGGAGCAACCTAACGACTCGAGCAACCCGACATGTGGGCCCCTCGATGCCGGCTGCCTGCGAGAATAGACGGTACGTACTCCCGAGTCTACGGGCAGTCATCACCCTTGAGATGGAGGAATTTAGCGGGTTTCGAAAGCCAATTTGCGCGAGCGCGATCTGGGACCAGAGGAAAATTCAGTCGTGATAGAGGGGCACACGTCAGCTTGGCAGTCGATTTTGAGCTGGGTGGATATCGGACATGGTATCAGGCCCATTTCTTCCCCTATCGCGCAGCTGAGCAGGGGGTTCTGATAGGCATTGATGCAAGCACTCTTGAGCTCCGGGGATACCCCTTCATGTATCGCCCTAACAGTGGACACCTCGCACTCGGCGCACCACTCAAATCACAGGAACGACCCATGACGCCGACCTGCGTCACTTGCTCTGCGTCCGGGTTCAGTCCAGGAAGCTTGACCCAGAAGCTAAGATGGATGACAGGGGGCAGGCTCTAGTTCTTCAAAGTCCAAGAGGCTGAGAGCTTCCAGACTTGGAACTCCACGACACACGTCAAAATTGCCTCCTTTCTTCGACCAGGGACAAGAGGCCGCCTGGTTTTTTATTTCACTAGAGCTTTTCTTTTCGCCCCTCGGCTAATTCAGTATAACACTCGCCATGCCGACTGGGAGAAGCTGTTTCTGCTAATCTCTGAGCCAAGAGCATCCTCTTTTTCCCCTCCTCCGTCCCATCGCAACTGCCGCGGGGCAGCGTATCGCATATCCTCGAGCGACCCGACGACGACGAAGTTAATCGCCCCAAACCAAACCCCGAAATCCACCGCTCGGTCTGAGCCCCTCGTCATCCGATATGCGTCTCTACCTCCTCCCAATCACCACGAGTCGAACTCTCCTCTACTCACAACGACTCAATATTGCGACGACGAACCAACAAGGCTTGGCAGATAAGGTCGGCAAGAGGGCAGCCAAGTTGTGGGCTGGCTGGGAAGCAAAAGAGAGCGGATGGCAGAAGAAGGTTGTCAGCTATGGAAACTACGCCCTGCGTCGTATTCCGTACGAAGAATGGGGGCTGAAGTCGGTGCCACCCATTTCTGCGCGACGCAAGGACGAGGAGCTCAAGGGCAAGGAGAAGATTGAATTGGTCTTCCCGGATACCATTATCCCTACAAAGCAGGCTGAGCAGGTTGTCAGGACACTGGCCACGGAACGAGATGCGCTGCACAAGAGGAAGCTCATATGGTGCTTGATTGGCATGCCCATCTCGGCGCCATTCGCCCTGGTACCCGTGTAAGTTGGAACTCCAATCTCTTTGTGGAAGAATTGCATTGCTGATATTACTATCCCCCCAGGATACCTAATCTGCCGTTCTTCTATCTCGTCTACAGAGCTTGGTCGCATTGGCGTGCTCTCGAGGGAGGCAAGCACCTCCGATTCCTCGTTGACAATAAACTCCTGGCCCTGTCCCCGTCAAAGTTGTTGAACGACATTTATACGCCTTCAATCCCAGAAAACACAACCGTAACACCGTCGAAACCAGCCCTTGGCAGCACGGAGCCTTTGAAAGGCAAGGGAGACAACGCAAAGGACGAGGCAATCCTGCTCTCACAGGCCAATGGCCAACGGATTGCCAAGACGCTTGATGTCCCCGAGCTGGGCGTCGAGATCGAGCGGGCCATCTGGCAGGTGAACCACGCCAAGAAGGCCAAAGAGGAAGAGGCTTCTGTTGAAGCCGCGGACGAGGCCGCGAAGGAAGCCGCAAAACAGGTCAACGCCGATCCCACGACGGATAAAGAAAAGCCTCCGAACCCGAACGAAGAGAAGAAGTAGCCTCAGCAACGACTTGTAGGATGATGGATGTGTGTAATGTTTGTAATGTATGCTCTCTAGACGTGAGCTGGTTCCGGCTGATGTATGGATGACGATAAGCCCCGCTCTGATAGACAGACTCTTCTCCATTGCCTTTGGGTTGGGCTAGAATTATGAAGTTTCCTTCCGCCATGATGACGAAGAATTTGTGGATTTGTTCAGTGTGGGCGATAAAGGGAAGACCATGGCACCTACGCAGCCTCGGTAGCTGAATACATGTGGAAGCCGTGGGCTCGAAGGGCCGGTAGACATCCACAGATACACATCAACCCAAATGCCAGCGCAACCCGGCGAGCGGTGTCTTTGGAGAAGGGGCTGCGTAGCCTAGGCACGAGCGACCCCCACTGCCGTGAAGTCTCGTCCGCATCGTCGTCGGCCTCGCAGAAGAAATCATACTCCTCGCCCTCGTGCTCCTTCCAGTGCGCCGCCCGGATGTGGACTTTTGGCTGCTGCTTTTTTTTCTGCTGCTTCTGGGACGGCGGCCACGGCGGCTGGTTCGAGGTAGCCATGACGACGAGGCCCCTCGCCGCGACCTCGTCTTGGCGATCGCACTCTGCGAGGATGTCGAGGATCTCGTCCCTCGTATACATTGTGCTCTCCCGCGTCAGGGCCTCTGACTTCCAGGCCATGGCGGCCTTGTGGCGGAGGAGTCTCTGGGTCGGGCTCACGTCGCCGCGGCCCTGCTGGCGTCTCTTTTCGCGTAGTCTTTGGCACCGTTGCGGTGCGATGGCGTGGACGTCTGGGTTTAGGGGCGAGGGTACGAGGGGGCTGTAGCCTGCCCGGCTCGGTAGTTGTGACATTTGAAGCATTTTTGTGATTGTGTATTGGTGTTTCTTTTCCTTCTTCTGTTTTTTTTTTATGTTGGCGTGTCTATCTGCGTAGTAATATTTGTTCGTCAAGAGACGTATAATTAGGCGTGTAATTAGGGCGATGATCGGTTTAGAAGATGTGGATTCTTTAGTGTTTCTGTGGGAAGAAGCAGGCGTGGGTCGCTTTCGGGGAGGGTTGGTGGTGTTGGTGAATGGTTAACTTCCCGTCCTCGACATGGTGTTGTGGAGAGAATTATGATTGCTCCAGAGGGCGAGGGAGGGGGGAGGAGAAGGTGGCCAATGTCAATAATGGAGGCGAATCAGAAAAGTGAATTGGGTGATTGGTATGCTAGCTTGTGTGGTGAAGAGATAGGTAGCCCCGAGATATGAGAGATATGAAAGCTGGGCGCCCCGTCTGGAATGTCTCTGGAGGGAACTAGACACGAGAGGGATGGAGCCCGGCGTTCCTCCCTGGTGTCAGTTGCGAGATTTCACCCTGTAACTGCAATGTTCCACACAACTGTAGGTATGGATAAGATGGTAAGAAAAGAGAGACGGGCAGACACAAGACGCACAAATAATAAAAAACGAGAGGATGAAATGTGAAAGTGGAATTTGCGAGACAAAGTCGCGAGTTGAGTGCGGGCGTGTCGGGTGTGCCAATTGATATGGGAACTAATTTATGGCGGAATCGGCATGCAGGTATCTCTCCATCCATCTCTCTCTCGGCTTGCAGCACGCCACGCCTCTCTCGCTCGCCGTCCGTTCCCCCGATTCCCTCCGTGAGCCGTGGGACCGTGGGCCCGTAAGCGTGAAGTAACCTCCAGGACCCATGGGTCCTCGTCCTCCCCCAGGTTGGGGTTGGAGTGGAGGAAACTCCACTTGCCTAAAGCGGCCGCTTGGGCACAGGGAAACGAGTCCCCCGTCAGCCAATGGTACGAGGCCGCCGAGAGATGACCACGAATGTACTAAGAGAAGGTACCTTGCGGCAACGTAATACGGTAGAGGGACAAGAAGTTCCAGCCCACGTCTAGGCCCAGTTCTTTTCCCTCTCTTGCTCTCTGCTTCTGGCTGACTGCTGTTGGAGTGACTGCGTTGCGAAAAGCGTTGACCTGCTTGCCTTGGTCGATCCATCGGCCGCCCGGTGGTAACGTGGGACTCCGGGCGTCCGAGCTTGTGAAAGGTACGAACCTACCTAGTACCTACTGGACATCCACTTCCTTGGGAGTCACTCATTGAATTCGTCTCCAGACGATCTCTACCTAGGCCACGGGCCGCCGCCCGCGAAAGAGGGTCGGACGGGGTCTTCCACCACAAGCAGCAATGCCTAGTACCTAGGGAGAGTGTTGAGGGACTAGTTCGAACCTCCTCCCAGTGTTGGTAGGAGAGAGCTTGGTGAGGGTGGTGTGCTTTTCGCCATCGGGGTTGCTTCTGGACCAAACATTTTGTGCGAGTGCTCCCTCTCCATAAGATCGAGGGGGGGCGTAATAGTACTTTAGATGCCATGTTATGCGTTGCCCAATGTAAAGTACCTCACCACAAAACCACATGGGGGAGGCAACCTGAGAAATGAGTTTGCAAACCTCGGTGCGTCAGCTCTGGAATCCGTGATAATCTTTTATCCCCGTCGTCCACAACCACCCACGGCATGCAGAACCATTCCCCCCCGAGTCCTGTTGCCCTTCCAGTGAAAAGCCACCGAGGCTTGTTGCATTTGCATATGTTCGGCGGACAGGCCAATAATGTTCGCCGCCACAATGGAAAAAAAATCCGTTTTCAACACCCTGTCAGGTGTAAATTGTCCAATGGGTTGTTTTCTTGCTGCGCCTCTATCCATATTTGCTAATGCCAATCTGTGCAGCTTATTACCTTGTGGAATTTTTGACTTGTTTCCCACTAGGCAGAAAAAGGCTTGACAGCTCTGATGAACCGCGCAGTTTCAGAGTAGGAGATCGGGGAACGAGAAGGGCCTTCCTTTTATTGATTTATTTCCCTTTCTTTCCTTTTCTCGACGATAACCTTGATAGTGATGTCTTATCTGATATCTCCCCCCCCCAGCCCCTCCATCGCAGGCGTGAACGTCCTAAAAGAAGCCCTTGCGCCCAAAAAAAAATTAATTTCGAATGTTGCCATCATCCCTGCCTTCCCAGTCCGGGGCGAAGGATTTCCAGGGATCGCAATCACCAAAGTCTGTGTGTGATTCTGCCCTGGACTTGGGTACCGGTATCCGTACCCCCGTACCAAAACAGAGTCCGAAGAAGCCAAGAGAGATCATCGCCATTCGAATACGTCAATCTGCAGCGCGGCATCATTGGGGGAAGAGAAGAACGGCAGACGTTCACGTAACCAATTCAACAGTCCACTTTCAGAGTTTCCTCAACGATTAAAGTCAAGTCAACAGAGGCGTTATCGACCCCGCGAATGATAGGAGAAATATGGAGCCCGCCCGGGCGGGAAGATGCGCCCGTCTCGTCCAGCAGCGGGCATCCACTCGAGTGGATATCCTGGTACCTTTTTTCCTTCTCCCGGCTTCCATCCCGCGCATGTCTCTCTCTCTCTCTTTCTCTCTCTCTCTACCTCACTATCTAATCGCACTTCAGGTCTGGATTATCTCCCTCGGCTCCCTGTGGGGTGGGAGTGGGGGGCTTTTGCGAACATGCCATTGACAGCCACACTTGCTTTTTTGTTTCTATGACACTGCATGGCAACCATGCCAAAGTCTTGACGGGAAGTTGCATGTTCGTGATGAAAGATCCATGTGCTACTTCAACCCCTGCCTCTAGGCGGCTAGCTAAGTTACGTATTTATGAGGATCTCAAGGAAGCATACTTGTGCATGATAAGTCCTGTCCTTGACTTTGCTATAAAAAAAAAAGTACTGTATCCTCTTGTCGTTTTTGACCATCTTGTCGTCTGTGATGGCGCCACGTGGACATTGGAAAGGATAGCGGAGAAGTCTGAAATAGCAGAACTGCCGTGAAGACTGCAGACAACTTTGGATTCAACGAGTCTTGTATTCACCACTCCTGGAGCTCTTTACCGACTCAAGTCGATATCTTCCATACATGCACCTTGATTCCCTATTCTATTGTGTACATCTATCTATTTTATACGGTACGATGCGAAGATGAGGGAGGTAGGAAGTCGGAATCCACATACCCTCTCTAATGTTAATGAATATCGCCCTCTGATCTATCCTTTTACCTTGCCTCTCGTCCTTTTCTTCTCTCCCACAAAAGATCGCCTCTCAACACATGCTATCAATACAAACTCCATCCACGACTGTGATCAAAAAACTAGTTGCACCAACAGACTGATCGGCACTGAGTACCGCTACCCACTAATTACGCGCCTCTTCAGATAACCTACCCCGGGCCAGGTGTCTCTGCGGAACGTCATATAAAAGGGGTAGACGGCGGCATACAAGCGTGATCATGACGTCGGGAGGTTTAATCTCCCCCGTCGGACACAATGGTGGTATTGATAAATGCTGTCCAGGTTACGGAGTATACCCATTCGCTATTCGTGATACTGTCCTTGTCCTCCGAATTCCTTCACACCAATTATATACAGATCACACAGTTGATGTACGATGGGAATCAGAGCTAGACAACGGACATCACAGTCACAGCAGAGAGAACAACTCCAAATAGAGTATGTGTGTGTGTGTGGTCATCAATCCCGTAAAGCCTCTATTTTTTGTCACAATAAAAACTTTTGACTACCTTGACCCACAGGGCCGCAACGCCTGTCCCTCTAACAGCAAGCAGCCCGAGCCATCGTACCCGAATCCCGTAGGACGTCCGGGGGAAAACCAAGAAAGGAAACACGGAAAAACACACGCGACATTATAGGTATAAGCGTGGAGAATTTTGCAAAGCTCGTCCCAAGGTGTTGGGGGGTGGTGGTGATGGTGATGTACGTGGAGTTGGAAATCGCGCAGGTGATGGTGATTTGGGCCCCGGATGGTGCCATATCAGTTCGCGGCAGACTGGGGAGTCGAGACCTCGGATTCTCCACCACCACCACCGTCACCGCCTCCTCCACCCGTGGCGGCTGCGACAACGGGGGCGCTGGTAACCACTTCCGCAATCCGAGGCTTTTTTGCTGCGCGGCCAGAGTCCGAGAGGTCCAGGGCATCTCGGACCTCCTTGAGCTCCAGCTCCATCTCGTCGAGGCGCCGCTTGAGGTTGTTCTCTCTGCGATGGCTCTCGTCCAATTGCTTCTTACTGCTCTCGAGCTGAGCCCGGAGCTGGGCCTCGGCCTTGCCGCTGATTTCCTGCCCCCTTCTTGCACTCGCTTCGTCTTGCTCCATTTGGCCGAGTCGACCGCGGAATAGTTCGTTGATAAGCTCCAACTCGCTGACCCGGGTTTTGAGGGCCGAATTGGCGGCAATGAGCTGCTCGTGTGTTTGTGGGGCATCGAGGTGACGGTCGCCATTCAGGGGGGAGCCCGAGCGGTTATCCGAACCAGAGACGTTGAAGCCCTGCAGTCCTGCCTGAAGCTGCGCATCGTCCATACCCTGGAAGACCGGGAGGCTAGGGTTGTATAGAGACGGGGTCGCGGTACGAGAAACGGGGGAGTCAGAGCCATCCGGATTGCCGTTTGACTTTTGCGACTGTCTGCGCTGGTTCTGTCCATGGATGTCGAGGCCGTTCGGATCGTTTGCGCCAAACTGATGAGCTTGTTGTTGCTGCTGCTGTTGCTAGTAACATAATTAGCCAAAGCCAGGCAATACATACGAGCCACATACCTTCTTCTTGGACGCAAGATCAGGGCGCATCGTCTTCACGCGGTTTCGGCTCTTGATCACGTCGGTCTTGAGCGAGATCGGACGCGGACGACCCTAGCACCAGGTTAGCTCGTCTCTGTATGAGAAGCATAGGGTATACTTGCATGCAACTTGAGGAACAGTCCGCATGCGTTGCAGAGAACTGATCCATATTCATCGCGCCGCCATAGGGGCGTGGTTGAGGTCTGACAGTTTTGGCATGTTGGCTGCGTCGATTCGTTAGCTTGGGTGGCCATCATGGTGCGCAACGCCAGCGAAATGATCGCAAAAGATTCCGTAAAGTGGTTTTGAGTATGTGCTCCAAAGAAGCGCGAAAAAAATATGGCTGTTTGCTTGTTTGTGGTGCTTGACGGGGTGAAGCGCGCGATGAGAGTTGGGACTCTGGTCTTGGTGTTGACGACTATCGCTGCATGGGAACAAGAAAACTTATCTGTGGAGCAAAGATAAGACAGGGAAGGAACGACCGCGGCCAGTTGCAGCCCCACACCTGCCTTGCAGGGTTCATTGGTTCTTAGATAACAGCAATACCTGAACGGTAATTGCGATAACACTAACGCAGGAGATGGGGGATTTTTTTGGGGGGTTCGGGATTGGACTCGATGATAAGATACCCGCGATGGTCTCCGTACAAGGTGGGATAAGGTAAGGTAAATGCAGACATACCGTGGTGGACCCTCCGCCAGAAGCGTAAGTCGGCGTCGGCGCGGGAGCTGGCGCGGGCGCGGGCGCGGGCGCCTGAGTCGGTGTGGAGGCGGCAACGGGAGCGGGCGCGGGAATCGCTTCTCTGTGGATCAAAGTCAGCACATGAAGCTCTCGTCACTTTCTTGGTCCTATTTCCTTCCATCCCGTCTCGACTGTGTCTCCCAGCACTGAAACCGGACTCTGGACTGGCCAATGATATTGCAGCAGAGAGGGACCTGTCAATAGAGCGCGATGGCTAAATCGTCTACTTTTTCGCCAGATTGACTCCAAAGTTACTCGACGAGCGCGCAGACAGCGCATGTGAATTTTGGCCATCAGACTGGCCATCCATCTTGTCCCTCTGCGCCTCCTTCATTTCTTCGCCTGGCACCAAGCATACTGACGTACCGCATCTGAGGCGAGCTCGTCGCAGAGTTGTTGGCCTGGGCAAGCGCTGAAATGCCTGGCAACTGAGGAACCGTCGAGGCCGCGGCTACAACTGCGGCTGCGGCTGCGGATTCCGATGTCGACGTGGAACTGGGCCGCGAGATCGTCTCGAGGTTCGTTTGTGGCAACGCGAGGGTGGCCAGAGCCGTGGCTTCCTCCATGACGTCTCGAAAGGATGGCAGATCGTGATCGTGCTCGTGCTCTGCGAGGTTGTCCAATGCCGGAGCAGGCGCAGAAGGCTCTCGAACGGCAGCCAGGATGGCGGTTGCAGCGAAATCGTCGCGGACGGGAGGTATCTGTCGAAGGAGGGAGGCTTTCGTATGCCGCTTCGCGATCGCGGGATGCGCGTGTGGTGCAGTCGCAAGTTTTTCGCAAGAGAGACCCACGTACAGGGCTCAAAAAAGTGGCTTGCGTCGAGAATTCGGGGCGAGGCGCGAAGTTGAGATTGCGAGACGTGTGTTTGTGTAGTCAGGCCGTGGGTGGTAGATGGCAGGTGCAGATCCGTAGGAGGGCGAAAAAAAATTGTTCAGCGGGAAGACGCGCTGGAGGCGACTCAGAAAGGAGCAAATGGTTGAGTTGGAGGGGGAGGCAGGTACGTTCCCTAGGCCAGAATTGCGGGGAGAAAACTATGGTTACAAGGTGAAGCTACAGCCAGGTCTCAGACATTAGAAAGGCACGTTGGACGCGAAAAGCTGGTTGTCTTTTGGGATAGGAGAGAATAGATGGAATGGCGAGCGGATTGATTTCATCCCGCATCCCCTTAATCGATCAGGATGGAGGGCCAAATTTACTGGGGATGGACGGGACGCGATAACTGCCAACTAATCCTACCTATCGGCGATACTGATTACCCAGCGGTCGTCCCACTGGACCGTATTACGGAAGCCGCGATTTGATTGGATCGGCTACCCCATTCAGCCTTACAGCACGCGCTGCGCTGATGTGTCAGGATCTTGAAGTTTTCTCTCCTTGATCATCAGAAAGAGTAGGTAATATTTAGGGGGGTCGCAGCGGCCCCTGTACCCGCAAGCATAAGCGGTGAAAGAAGGCTCGCTGTTATCTGATATGAAGATCTCACGGCGACGCTGACTGTTAGGGCGGTACGGATACACTTTGCAGGTTCCCGATTTGGAGCGCCGGTCAAAAAACCTCGAACGTGTAATCGATCGTTCTATTCAGAGGCGCAAGAAGGGTTCGGAATCCAAAAAGACATGCGCAAATCACACGCGCCAGAACAAAAATGATCATCATCCGCGATATCTAGTTGTGGCTCGCACACAGGGGCTCGCAACTACCACGTTGGCAGCCGTGAAAGCAGCGGCCCACCGGCCCTGGCTCATTGAAAACGTCGTTCCGATGCGCATCACTAACATGCGACTAGCTGACTTACTACTACTTTGAACTGTAAACATTGTCGAGGTATTAATGCGATTGTCACTGTTCTCATCGCCCACGATGTTAGCTGGCTGGCTTCGCCTGGTGGATGCTGGACTGGGTCCACAAAAACCGGTGTGTACCCCACGTGCCGTCTCCAGCGTTATCGATAAGAAAAAGTTCGCCGCAGCCACTAGTAGGTAAGTAACTACGAAACTTTTCTCGCATACAAGTCGAGGGTCACTCATCTTTCACACACGCGACAACCGACAAGATGCCCTCCGTATACAATAAGGACAAGCCGTGGGATACGGACGACATTGACAAATGGAAAATCGACACCTTCACACCGGCCGACAACGCCGGCGGCACATTTGCTGAGGAATCCTCCTTCCAGATTGTTTTCCCCAAGTACCGCGAAGTGTACCTCAAGGAGGCATGGCCTCTCGTCACAAAGGCCCTCGAGAAGACGGGCATCGCTTGCTCGCTCGACTTGATTGAGGGTTCAATGACCGTCAAGACGACAAGGTCGGTCACGATCTCATCCCTCCACAGTGCCCAGCCTACAGCAACTAACATGATCTGCCCTCCAGAAAAACATTTGACCCCGCCGCCATCCTCAACGCCCGCGACCTCATCAAGCTCCTGGCCCGAAGCGTCCCCGCGCCGCAGGCTCTCAAGATCCTCGAAGACGGCGTCGCAGCCGACATCATCAAGATCCGCAACCTGGTCCGCAACAAGGAGCGCTACGTCAAGCGCCGCCAGCGCATCCTCGGCCCCAACGGCTCGACCCTCAAGGCCCTCGAGCTACTCACACAGACCTACATCCTCGTGCAGGGCAGCACCGTCTCCGTCATGGGACCCTTCAAGGGCCTCAAGGAGGTGCGCCGCGTCGTCGAGGACTGCATGGAGAACATCCACCCCATCTACTACATCAAGGAGCTCATGATCAAGCGCGAGCTCGCAAAGGACCCGGAGCTCGCCAACGAGAGCTGGGACCGTTTCCTGCCTAATTTCAAGAAGAAGACGCTCAGCCACCGTCGCGTGCCGCACCAGGTCACGGACAAGTCCAAAAAGGTCTACACGCCCTTCCCGCCCGCGCCCGAGAAGAGCAAGGTCGACAAGCAGATCGAGACGGGCGAGTACTTTTTGGGCAAGGAGGCCAAGAACAAGGCCGCGCAGGCCGAGCGCTTGGAGCAGCAGAAGGCGAAGAAGGAGGAGAGGTTGCGCGAGAGGGAAAAGGACTTTATACCCCCCGAAGAGCTCGGCCACAAGAGGAAGAAGAGAAAGAAGAGCGAGGACGACGAGTGAGGGACGAGAAGAATCTGGGACGTGGAAAAGGCGTAAGAAATTGTGGAGACTGGGGCAGGTGTCTGTTGCATCTTTGCAGAAAAGGGGTCGCCACGTACGTAAGTGAGGTATTAGCTCACTCAAGATACCCTTCCATTCAAGAGTTCAAGAGTCTTCTCACACGTTGGCGATTCACTCAAACTACACCACCCGAAGGGTTTGTAAATCAAAAGCGAAATGTCACTATAGGGGAAAAGTCACGATGTGTAATGCAATTGTCTTGAGAAACTAAAGTGGTGTTCACTACCTAAGCTAGGTGACCTAGGAGGTTCCCAATCGCCTGACCTTTGCGTAGCCCCAGACAAGTTCTGTTTCCTCGGGGCCAATCCAAACTAATTCCTCTCATTGCTGAAGGCGTGCGATGGAGGTATCGGTTATGCAGAGGAATAAATCCCAGCGTTCGACTAACCCTCAGATAACTGTACCAATCTGGCCTCAATTCTTTGGCTTCATAGAGCAGTCAAAAGTCCGGTGATAGTAGTAGCTAGCCGGGAAAGGACCGCCATCCGGCTCTCCGGGATAGTAGATCTCCCATCCGGGAGCAAAGAAGAGAGTGACGTAGGGAAGAGGACTGCAGATCGGCTGCCAGTCATCCCATTGGAAGGGCACATTCTCTCCAATGTGGTCGCAGGCGTTGTTGAAGACCCAGCCGCGGCTAGGCCACTGCGCCCAGCCCGGCCAGTCGGCCTGGCACCAGAGACCGAGCTGGCAGTCGCCGACGATTGGGCTCGGAGTGCACCAGTTCTGAGGGTCAGGAGGTTCCTTCTCGAGGTCGTAGTTTGTGCCGCATTTCGGTTGTCGCTTGTCGATGCTGGAGAGGGATTCGTTGTGCTGCTCAGGGTCGTATTCGATGGGCTCGTACTCGCGATCGAGGCCGGCGGTCTTGATGAGGTGAGCCCACATCTCTTTGTTGACGGGGATGATCTTGTGGCCATGCTTGAGGGCCTCCTCTTCGGTGATGTTAAGGGGGTTGTCGTGAGGGAAGTCCCTGGGAGCAAGATGAGGACCAAGGGCAAAGTTGCGTTTGGAGAGACCGTTGCTGAAAGTGTCCTCAGTGGAAACCCCAACTGTGTTGAGGTCTGCAATGGAGCCTGTAGCAGCGACGACATTGACGCTCGCAGAGAGCATCAAGGCCACCGCCATGACAACGAACATGGCTTTGTGCCACATCGTGAGGGTGAGGTCTGCGTATAGTGTGCTAGTGATATGATTATCGGGATTTGATTTGTTTGTGAGATTGAGATGGGTGAGAGAGGGGAGAATCTCCTCTTGTCTGTTGTAGGTGAAAAGAAGAAGCTCGGCGAACAGAGACAATTATCTCCAGGCAGGACCCTTCGTCCAGAATGAGGAAAGAGGGAAGGGGAAACTGAAAGAAGCCAGTGGTCAGGGCTCAAGATGAACGTTCATCATTTTCAAGAGCACCCATCACGTGTGTATATTCACTGACTTACACTTGGGTGGACCAAATTCCAGGTGAAGCCTATGCCTAGATTCAGATAGCAGAATAGACTTGAGGAGCTGAATGGGGAAGGTCCGACCCAAACAAAGACTGAAAGTCCTCCAAAAGAGCCTACGGCATTGCTTGTGTTTGTGCGACATCTCTTGAAAGACAATAAGAAGGCCCAAACATATCTCGATAGAAAGCCCATAGACAGCAACCAGTGTTGAATGTCTCTCAAGACCATAGGTCCTGCAGAAGAGAGCGATGTTCTTGAGGCTACCTACACAGCTAGTCGACATGCTGGAGGATGTCATTGGCTTGCTCAATTACCTTCACCTCTACCGTATGGACGTGATTGGAAAATTTCAGAGATAGCGGTCAACCAAATGGAAGCATTCGATACCAAGGAAGCCCAAGTAAGAGCACTTCCATTCCTTGCCAGGTTTTGATTGAACTCAAATAAATCCTCGTAACTATCAAGGATACTCTACATATACTACGTCGTACATGGCAACACAAAGTCTACAGCTTAGGCGACGCAGAGGGCTCCTCAAACTCAACAACGAGTTTGCCAAACTGCTTCCCCGCCTCCATATCCTTGAACAGCCCATCAATACCCTCGAGGTTCGTCAGTCCCTTGACCGTCCGGCTCACCACAGGCCTAATCTTCTTCTCCCTCACAAAGGCAACCATGTCCCTAAACTCCTCGCGCGATCCCATAGTCGTACCCTTGAGCTCCACGTTCTTGAGGACAGCCTGCATCAGCCAGTCCATCTGCGGCGACACCGTCATGCCGTACTGGCTAATGACACCGCCAGGCTTGAGCACCTTGACCGCCTTTCCCACGAGGTCTCCGCCGGCACCGTCGACCACGGCGTCGAGGTACGGCCGCGACTTGGGCAGCTGGGCCTGCAGCTCCTTCTCCCACCCCTTGGTCTTGTAGTTCACGCCCCCGGCGGCGCCCATGCTCTTGGCCTTTTCAATCTTGGCCTCGTCGCCAGAGGTGACGTAGACGTTGCAGCCAAAGGCGACGGCGAACTGGAGGACCTGAAGCGCCACACCGCCCCCGATGCCCGTGACGAGGATGTTCCTGCCCTTCTCCGCGTTTCCGCTCTTCGTCACGAGCGCGCGCCAGCCCGTGAGCCCGACGAGGGGTAGGGCGGCACCTTCGGCCGGGGTGAGGTGCTCCGGGGCCAGCTCGACCTCGTCCTGGGGGAGGGCGAGGAAGTCTTGCGCGGTGCCGTCCGGGTACGTCTGAGTGGCGCCGATGACGCTGAATTTGCGAATGTCTTCCGGCCCGTCCGGGCTCGAGGCCCAGCCGCGGCTGGGTGTGATGAGGACGGGCTTGTTGAGGAGGCTTCTGTCTGCGTCCTTTCCGACTTCGACTACGATGCCGTATCCGTCTGCCATGAGCGGGTGGTCAAATGAGATGCCTGGGTACAGGTGGCGCCGGATGAAGAGATCACGGTGGTTGAGGGCGGCGGCCTTTAATCGCACCAAGACATCTTTGGGCCCAGGGGTCGGCTTTGGAATTTCATTGAGTTGGAGACTGAGCTTTGAATTAATTACGATATTGCTATGACCCGAGGAGGGTGGTTTCTCACGGATAGTACACCTTTCCGGGCTTCCCCTCGATCTTTTTAACGGTGATGGAATGAGGCATTGTCAATACTTTGGAAAAGATGGTGTCGTCACTAGTTCAATAGAGAACCAGTTTGATGTTACAAAGTCAATCGAATGAGGGCTACGCCAGCTCTTATGTGAACAGGAAAATATTGAGCCGAACGAGATTAATAATATGAGATACCGGATTGTTGCCGCTGTTGACGTTGTGATTTGGTGGCGGGAATAGACGTCCCCCGGCCTCCCTCCACTCAGCCGGGGCCGAACTCCCCGCATTCAGTGACGAGACCTCGGCACTTTCCCCACACGGCGGTGGCCGGGGAGGGGGGGGGGGGGGGGGGGGGCTGCAACGCATGGGCCAATCAACATAACACCGCCAAAACACCAGCACATACATGTGCTCTACCCATTTCGATCTTCGTGATAACTTCACGTGCGCATGCGAAAGTAGAGCGCTGGCTGTCGAAGAAGGCTTCCCTGGATTTCATTCATGTTCGTGGCCAGAGGTAACTAACTATACAGAAGACGCTTCCACATCCCTTATCTCTTATACACGGGAATCAACTAAGCTCCTTTCCACGCTCACACTACACGACATGAAATCCCCCTTCACCAAGTCACACCCTGCATCTTGACAGGCACATGCAACAAGCGATCCCCAGCCTTGGTCGGACTCGGCATATTCCCAGCCCTCACGTTAACCTGCAGCGCCCAGTGCATGAGCCTAGGCTCGCCGAGCCCCGAATCCCTCTCCTCGCGCCACTTGACAAAGTCCTCCTCCGTCACGTTCTGCGCGAGGTGCTTGTTCTCCATCTTTTGCCTCGCGACCTCCGTCGCCGCCAGGGGCCCGCGGTGGGCCGGCGGGTAATCGTGGCCCGTCCAGATCTTGGTGGTCTCTGGGAGATCGAGCAGCCGGCGCACCGACGCGAAGAGGTCGCGGGCGTTGCCGCCGGGGAAGTCGCATCGTGCGGACCCGACGTCGTGGTTGAAGAGGGAGTCGCCCGCAAAGACGTTGGCTATTGGAAGTTGTGGTTAGTATGGGGCTGATATTTCTTCGTGACTGTCTGTGGGGAAGTGCTCACCTTCGATCATGTAACCCATGTGGTCGGGCGTATGACCCGGCAGATGGATAGCCTTGGCCTTGAGCTCTCCAATCTCGAAGATCTCGTCGTCGTCAAGTAGCCGGTCGAAGGCATTGGCGTACTCGTCTTTGGAGATGCCATATTTCTCAGCGACCCTCTCTTGTACGACTCCGATCCGCCTGCCAATGCAGATATCGGGGGCCGCGCCATCCTGAGCCTCCCGCAGCCGGGACTGCAGATATTTGGATGCCGTCAAGTGGTCGGCGTGGACGTGTGTCTCTAGGATATTGACAACTTGGTAGCCATTCTTTTTTACCACATCAAGAAGGCCGTCGGCTGTTTGTATAGAGATGGCGTTCTTTGCCGGATCGAAATCCAAGACAGAGTCGATGATTACGGCGGCTTTGGTTGAGGGGTCGGCAACGATGTACTGCCATGTGCCTGTCACCGGCTCAAAGATCTCGTGGATTGTGGGTTCTTGAGCCATGTTTGGGTGTGTAAGTGAGGCGTTGAGTATATGTTCTCGCAACTGGTTGACTCTGTTCATCGACTGGTTCTGGTGGTTTTGCTAGTAATGCAATCCAAAAATGAATGATTTAACATCATGGTCACCCTCTCAACCCTTATATCTAAAGTCTGAAAACATCTCATCTAAGCCTCGCCGTCCATGAACCCATAATCTAGAGAGCATGAAGTCCCTCGGTCACGATAGTAGTCACCGAAAGAAGCATAGGCTTACGGAAGCCCCCGAGAGGTTCAAACTATCCCGGTGAAGAAGGGGTATCCACTCTCGGTGATGCCCATGCGTTCCGGCAGTTCCCCGACGTCGGCGACCGTTTCTTCAAAGTGGTCGCCGTCCTCCTTCAAGTCCTTTGGCTTGGGAGAGAGAACAATCCTGGCGGGCTGGGGCAGATCCAGGACCATCCCGGGGCGGGATTCAATTGATTCTCCTGCAACCTTATTGATCCCCCCTTCTTCAGACACCTTGCTCTACCCAATCAATCGTTTGCTGACGGACTTCAATGTCCCAAACTGCCGACCTTCCACAACGGCGCACGCACCACATGCATCACCTGTTCCTGAATTGCATCTATATCCCATTGAGAATTTGAAATGCGTGCAAAGTAAACTCCCATACTCTTTCAAAGGAAGCAACTACTCTCACGCAACAAAGAAAACTTCGGATACATAATGCCAAAGGGCTCGGAATAAGCTAGCGCCATGTCGTTAGTTAGCTTCCAAAAGGCGTCATTGCTATCCGAAAAGGGAACAAGTCCTAACAACGAACGCCACCACTTATCCGGCACTTACACCCTAAACTGCCTTTGACAAAAGTCAACCCGGACGGCCGGCTCGGCCGCAGAATACGGGATGGGTTTCCTAGCAGATTGAGGACGTTCCCTCCTACAGGGGTTGGCCCTCTTCACTCTTCGGCCTTTGACAATGGGGGCGAGATTATTAACCAAGGGCCCCGCTACCCGGTCCATTTTTCCCTCTCTATCTTCAAGTCCCCGAACGGATCTGGGGCTTTCGGGCTTGATTCACTAAGCAGACCCGAGAACTTGGCAAATTCGATACTCTTTCCAGAGGTTTAAGCAGTTTTAGCTTTAGCCTGTATAAGTTCGTCCCGAGACAGCTCGAAGAGTTTGACGATTTTAAACTCCTCTCACACATCACCACCTTCTCGCATAACCACTCATAGAAGAGAAAAACCTCTCATATATACAGCACACAATCCAAACTACCGGCCTGCAGCAGTTCGTCCCAGAACGCCCCCCTGCGGACAAACACTCTCTCATACTTCCTCTCTTACTCTTACACGCATATCTACAGCCCACCAAGCCATGGCAACAACAGCCCTATCCGGCGCCGCATTCGGCGCCGCCCTGGTAGCGGCGGGCGTCTACCAGCCCTCCGTCATCATCGCTCAGCTCAAGTTCGAGAACTGGCACATGATCCAGGCCTTCCTCGCAGCCGCAGCAAGCAGCACGTACGTCCAATCGTCTCAGCACTCACTGCTGCTCCCTTTTGGTCCTCTTCACCACAAACTGACACGAACACAGCGTCTTCGTCCTCGTGCTGGACCAGGCGGGCTACGTCCGACCCAAACCCCGCAGCCCCTCGCGTCTAGGCATCTTCTCCGAGTACGACGGCAACATCCTCGGCGGGTCCATCCTCGGCGCCGGCATGGCCCTCTCCGGCTCCTGCCCCGGCACCGTCCTCGCCCAGATCGCCGTCGGCACCAAATCCGGCGTCTACGTTCTCGGCGGCGCCGTCCTCGCGGGCATCATGTGGACCGGCTTCCTCCAGAAACTCCTCACCAGCAACGCCAGCTCGGCACCGCCCGAGAACCCCAAGCTCACCGTCCACGAGCGGGCCGGTTTGAGCAGAGCCGTCGCCTTCGTCGGCGTGGAGGCCCTTTTCGCGGGCGTCATCTACGCCAGCATGAAGTATACTCCCGCCAGCCCCTACGCCGTCGTCGCTCCCACCATCGGCGGACTCCTGATTGGTCTGGCGCAGCTCTTCTCGCTGCTCTCTCGCAAGTCGATGCTCGGCGTGTCGACTTCCTACGACGAGATTGGACGGTACTTCTGGTGGGCGGTTCAGGGCGGTGGCGAAAAGGGGAAACCGTCGTATAGCAACATTCTCTTCTCTGCGAGCTTGGCTGCCGGCGCGTGGGCTGTTGCGACAGTATACCCCGAGTTCGCTCTTGGTGCTGCTGATACGGCTATCTCGCCACAGCTGGCGGCAGTAGGAGGTTTCCTCATTGGTCTGGGATCTAGAATTGGTGGAGGTTGCACTTCTGGACACGGACTCAGCGGCATTTCACTCTTCTCAACTGCCAGCTTCATCACAGTTGCTTCCATGTTCGGCGCTGGCGCCCTTGTCGCCTCTTACGTCTAATGCAGGCTGTATATGGGCAGGCAAGGCTGGGTTGGCGCTTGCGTGGACCAACCAATTACCAAGCCCCGCCGCAGTTGAACGGAAATCCATTTATCCTGCCGTGTAGTTACACAGCAGAAAAAGCGTGCAGTTCGTCCTATCATACGTAGTTGGCCGGCTGTGTGCGCATCGATTAGCCACCAGTCGTGCAGGCCACCCACGAGAATTACCCCCTGTATTTATGTTTATTTTCTACCTTACCGCTGGTTGCTCGAGCGTAAGGCGGTGCTCGATATATCTCCCACAGTATTTACCCCTGTATAATACGTGTCAACGCCAAGCAAAGGGTCCGATGACGTTGGACCTAATGCAATATTGCCTGTAGGTGCGTGCATTAAGCTGTTGTAAATGAACTCCCTTTTCGGATGTGTACAGCCTGATCTCCTCGGGGTCTCCATCGACTCAGGAAGCTATGTCAACGTTTACTACCCGAGACGAAAAGCCTGGAGTCTCCCTAGAGCTGGAAACGAGCATTGGAATGGCCGTCAGTCTGTGTGGGTATATCGTGCAATTCATTGGCCTGCGTGGGCTACATTGGTCAGTATCGATTGCACAGCTTGGCGCCATTCTCTTGATGACGGGGTTAAGGGCGTGGATTCGGCGAGGTCTCGCAAGTCCGCCAAGATCTTTCCAAACTCCGTCAGGTTTCGAACTCGATTGGTTTGCGACGACATTCGCGGATATCACGAAAAGCCCGTGGATACCTGACGCCAAGTTAGAGACTCAAGCATGGAGCATTCGGTGTTTGCAAGCACACATCGAAGCATTCGAGGAAGGTGCTCCGCAAAAAGGTTTGACAGTTTCGACAGTTTCGACTGCCCATCGTGTTGTCATGATCAGGAGAGACCTAGCGCAGCTGGCAAACTGGCAGGGGCCGGCGTCCACGGAAGCTGTCTCTCTTGCACGATCCATTGAAGCCACAATGAATCTTCTCTTTTGGAACTCAGAGCAGAATGATTACACCTGGTCTCTCGCAGTCCAAGGAGGAGAGCTCATACATTTTCGCTTGAACAGACGAGAAGGGAAATGGAACGCTCCTGCAGATGAGCTTGAAGCAAGCAGCCTTATCGATGTGGCTTTTCTCAGTTGATGAGCTTGAGAAGAACGAAGAAATAAATCACCAGGATATTATAGGAGATGAAAAAGACGATGAATGGTTGCGCGTCAAAGGATCACCCGCGAGACCTGGTTTGCGCGTCCTAGGCCCATACACGGAGAGTTTGCACAGAGATCTCTCGTGGTGGATGCCCATCGAGTCAACCAGGATCATGAGATATTCAACATTGACAACTTCCCCGAAAGATGGCATTTCGAATGATGAATTAAGCAAGGAAAACCACAGAGTCGTCGGGCCTGGTGGGCCTTACATCGATCGTCGGCAATATGGTGTAGAAGAACTGCCCGAGTTCACGATCGAAAAAAATCCGAACAGAAGATGACGAGAATGGAAGTAACGAAAACGAGAGCTGGAGCGGGAGCGGAGGCGACGAAGAAACACCGAAGGCCCCCATCGCGACAGAGGATGATAAATCCATCCATGACTTCTTAGCCGCCGAGTTCCACGGGCCCCTGAAGTCGCTATATGCGCAGGACATATTCTCATGCTTTTTCAAGGCCGCAGCAATGACCCTTGAAAAGCCGCTCGAAGGACCCGTGAAAACACGTTCAAAACGTGAAGCGGCAGCCGATACAAGCTGGAAGTCTTTTACCCTCCGCAATGACCAGCTCTTGAAGCTGGCAAGAAACATTGAGAGCACCGGACTCGGCAGCCTTAGTGACGTTTATTTGAGCATGATACCAGCGCTTAGCGTGGAAAACAAGCTTCCCGTGGCTTCCGTTATCATCGATTTAGCAAGAGAGAAGACCCGACATCACGAGAAGCTGCAGCACTGGAACCAGGCGGAAGATATCTACGTCTGGCTATTCCGCGTCTCCAGGACGTTCCCGCTTGAAAACGAGCTCTACACTCAGTCAACAGCCATAATTGTGGATTTCCTGAGACAAGTCTGCTTGGCCTCGGATTTGTTCGAAAAACAATTACATGAGCTTGACGTGCGGCCTTCGTATGAACACGAGGGGATGTTAGATGTCAGAGATCGCCTTGAGATCGAGCTTCGTTCCAACTTCATCCATGGGCCGCCAGAATTTAAACCAATGCTCGCAGCCCTTGTAAGAATGTGTGAGGGTCAGAAGCCTCCATGGAAGTGCAATATCTCTCAAGACTTTACAAGCGATCGCAGCGAAAGGGATTATGTAACAGGCGGTCGCATCAGAAGGGATTATGCGTTTGACGAAAAGTTTCACTGCACGAGCTTGCACCAAGCAGCTCATTATCAAGATCTTGCGCACGTCGACGAAGCAATACGATGTGCGGAAGATTTTAATGCAAAGGATGTTTTTTGGTTGGACACCCCTGCATTACGGTGCGCGTCGAGACATCGTTGGGGCCTTTCCATGGCGTGGGGGGGCAGACATCAACGCGCGAGACTTGGTTGAATGGACGCCATTGCACTATGCTTGCAAATCTGAGAAAATAATGGATGAATAGGTTGATGGTGAAAACGAAGAGCCCTACGTAACCATCGATACATCGGCCTATGAGTCTATCCAATCGCTCTTGGGAGCGGGCGCAGACATCAACGCGCAAGGCAGAGATGGAGTTGCGCCCATACACTGTGCCGCAATCACAGGGTTTCTGGAAGCAGTCAAGTTGTTGACAGAGGCGGGTGCAGACATCAACGTTCTTGACGCCTCAGGGAAAACAGCCCTTCACCGGGCAGCATTCTATGGAAAACAAGCCACCGTTAAATATCTGTGGAATACCGCAAACAAAACGCTGCGAGACAGGGA
Organism: Colletotrichum phormii; assembly: GCF_030913505.1. NCBI lineage: Eukaryota > Fungi > Ascomycota > Sordariomycetes > Glomerellales > Glomerellaceae > Colletotrichum > Colletotrichum phormii. The sequence goes on along the minus strand of NW_026851445.1, from coordinate 1,296,953 downwards.
AGGAAGAACGGCTTTGCATCTCGCAGCGATTTCGGGAAAGTGGAAGACAGCAGCATGGCTGGTTGACAATGGTGCCGACGTCATGGCCAGGGACCGGCACATGATGCTAGCTTTGCATCAAGCTGCTTGGGATGGGATACTCGATGTTGTACAATTGTTGTGCAAGAATAATGCCACTGCTGGGAACACTCCAGGCTCGCTCGGTCGAACACCACTGTAATGCGCGGTCGATAATGGGCAAGAAGCAGTTGTCCAATGGCTCCTCGAACAGGCCGGGGCCGAAATAGACCATTATCTGGCTTCGGCCGTCAAGAAGAATCATGTCGGTATTGCTGAAATCCTGATCAAGCACGGCGCTAGCTTGACAGGCAGTGACTTATTTGGTAGAAGCCTACTACATCAGTCCATTTTTCAAGAGAATGAGGAAATTACTGAGATGCTTCTGAAAGCAGGACTAAGAAACAGTTTTGATGATGATGTTTTTTCATTCATCATAAAGATGAATGGATATGAGAAGAACGGGCTTTCAGGAGCCTATTTGAGAAGTACGATGTAAGTTTGGATGAAGAGTAGGCGGACCATCGTTCAGCGTGCAGGGAAGCTGGTCAAGCAGAGGGCGATCAAGTGACGTGCAAGTTGTCGCAGCACGGTCAATCTGCAAAGACGGTATGTCACTCTTCTTGGATGCGTAGCAGGATAGTGTCAACCAGGCCTTCGGACAATTACCGCCTCCTTAACAGCAAAAGAGACCAAGAACGTATATGAGAAGTGCGACAACCTAGCAACGATGTGGTGAAGATGAGGTAACAAATCAAATGCAAGCGTTATTGAAGCTTGACAAAGCTCGGGTGAAACAATTTACATCAAGGAGACGAGGCAATTAACACTGCAGGTAACTTGCATTTACCATTTATGCGCTCGATTCTTGATAGTGATGATATAATACATCTGAGATGCGTATTCATTGATATTTCAAGCCCATAAGTCTTCCCACAGTACTCCGCAGCAGATACCACCCCCCCCCCCTCCCTCAAACGCAAATAATTGTTGAGCCGGCTGCGTTGTCAAGCCTTCTGCCAAATGGCATTTCAAAGCCAGCCACACGCCTTCAATAGTCATGTCTCTTAGTATCAACACCCCTCCAAACCTCTTGTTGAAGAACTGCCATCTTGCTCTCAGATAACCGTGTTCGACCAGTCAACCTGACAGACAGCGCACGTGAGGGTCCATCCTGTTTGCTGGCGCGTGTACACGTCGAAGCAAGAAGAATGTGTGTGGTTGCCACACTTACCGCAGCACACCGTCTCTGCCTCACCAATATCCTTGAAGCAGACAGGACAGGACTTGCCGTCCTTGGACTTCGGAACACCACCCGACAGAGAGAAGTATTGGCTGGCCTCCGCCGCGGTGAAGCGGACTTTGGGGGCGCGGTCAACGAGCTTCTTGATCTCCTCGGCGAACAATGTCCGTTGTGGGAGGAGCTCAGCAGGCGCCCGGAAAGCATGCGTCATGATATCTAAACTTCGTTAGTAATCGCGTCTTAGAAAGGGCGGTAGAGTTCCAGCTGACAGATTATGTGTTTGCAATTACTCCGGGGTCGGAACATCTAGTCGAGGTTAAAATTTGCTTGAATGAGGCATTGGTGTTACCTACGATGCTCGAGCAGGTACACGAGGTTTTGGTTCCGATGGTGACATCGTATGTATCGGGACCGGTCCCGCGAAGGCTGAAGCTGACTTCACTATCGAGATCGTTGAACTGCTTGATCACGAACATGTCTTCCTTCATTGCTTTCTTGACAGAACCAACGTGGCCCTTGTCACTCATGTCCACAAAGAAGCGCTTCTCGCCTTTGCTGCCGGTATTCCTGGAGATAGGGCCGAATGGCTTGTCGTCAGGGGCGTCTCTGCTAGCAACGACCTCAGGCTTATACGTCTTCAAGTTCTCGAGCCTCTCAACGAGAACACCCTTCTTCCCATCGTCTGGCATCTCACGCATGACGAGCTGCTCCCTGAGCATGGCAACAGTGAGCTTGGCCCAGTCTGTGTCATCGGGTACTGGGCCCGTGTTGATGCCATAGGTGCAAAGGCCACGTCGGATGAGACGCTGGATGTCGGCCGGATACTTGAGAAACGGAGACTTCTTGGACGCAGATTTGGTTGTAGACTTGACGTGGTCTTGACTCTGGGTCTTCAACTCCTCGTCTGGACCATAGTCGGAGTAGACAGTAGATTCTTGGATCAAGGAAGAAGGAGACGACAGCTCCGAAGAAAGAGGGGCGGACATTGTGGTTGTTGAACGACGAGTACTCTTCAATGTCTTCTGCTGGTTGCTAAAATAGACTCTCTCGAACGTATAGCAATCAGGAAAGTTGCTCTCGGTGTTGATCGGTAAGGGGAGTGCAGAGAGCGTGAGAACAAAGATCGTAAAAAGGTCTCTTAAGGTTGAAGTTGTGGGAGAGACTTGGAAGACCACATCGGGAATATATGCGGAGGTGAAGTGCGTTTGAAGCCTCCTTCCGCCGTACCTGCCTCTCAATTCTCTTTTAGAAGGAGCCATATGAATGTCACAGGTTTCTGTCGGGGACGGCAGTCACGACCATGTATGATGGCCAACTCGAGGGAAGGTAGGCAGGCCGTGACCCGCTTGTACCTTAGGTTACAATCCTGTAGTAAGGTAGGAAGGTGCTTTCCTTTATACCGCCCTAAGGGACCATCGGGCGTCGAGGTCTGCAACGATTCTCATATGGGTAAGGCGCTCTGTAGGACCTACTTGCTTTAACAAGTGAGGCGTGTTGCAAGTCATCTAATCTTCAGCTGAAATCATCTCTCCCCGATCATCCCATCATCTTTGGACTTTTTAGACTTTTTTTTCTCAGACGCTGACTGTTACTCAAGACGCCAGAATCCTTAAGATTTTAAGTATGGAAGAGGAAGATGGGGAAGCCGTCCTCACCACGTGCGTTTTGTGGATGCAGTCCTACTCAGGTAAGCTCGGTGAATGGCTTCACCTGTGTACGTTATCGTCAAGAGACCCGCCCAGTGATCTATCCGAAAAGAGGCAGTCCCAAAATGGCCGCTTGACTCATCGCACGTACGAACAATACCAGCTTCGTACTCCAATGACCTTTCGCGCAATTCAAACGCCTCAAGGACCGTGTATGTCGAGCCTCGAAACATGTTGCGTCTCATACAGTCCTATTCGTGTTCGCGTCCTTTTGAAGTTGGGCGGTTTTGTGCCCAGAGATACCATGTTCAACGGTCATTTACATCCCCATCCCATGTCCCAATACGGCCATAACGGGCTTGTGCACAAGATTCTAATTAGCCTAATCCTTCTTTCTCGTAGAAATCTCGAGACTGGCATGTGGGGATATCTGAGATATTGCGAGTGACTCAACCTCTTTCCTCTTATATCATATCCACCACATCCTCTTTCCTTTCCCTTCCACAACTATACCGAACAACCACACCAACTCACATCAGTCGACTCAATCACTTTCAGCCCGTCTTTCAGCCCATCATGTCCCGAAGAAACATCAGCTCAGGTTCTGCCTTTGAGGCACAAATCGGCTACTCCCGTGCGGTGGTCTCGGGCGATCTCATCTTTGTGTCTGGAACCACGGGGTCCGTGTCTCCCACCACCTTCCACCCCGCCCACCCATTCATATCATGTTTGACAAACGACCATATTCAAATGGGGTCTATATGCTGATTCTTCCGACGGTACAGCTACAACTACGCAACAGGCGTCATATCCCCCAACATTGTCGAGCAGACGAAGCAGACGATGGAGAACATCGCCGCCGCCCTCGCCGAGGCCGGTGCCGAGATCAAGGACGTGGTGCGCGTCCGCTACATCCTCCCCGACCGCAACGACTTTCAAAAGACCTGGCCGGTGCTCCAAAAGTACTTTGGCGAGGTCCGCCCTGCGGCGACCATGATCCAGGCGGCGTTGATGGAGGACGTGATGATGATTGAGATTGAGGTCACGGCCAAGAAGGAGGTTGCCAGTTCGTAGTCGAAGCTACTACGCGGTAGGATCCACGAGCCTGGAGCTCATGCGAGAAGGCGAGCTTCTCTGGTGGGTTCGGTCTTGTGAGGAGTCTCGACGCCAAAACGCATTGCGCGGGACGACTTGGTTGTGAAGAAAACAGCCTGGTAATGAGATGCCCTGGTGAGCGAGATGTAAGAGCAAAATGGATTTACCGAACTCTTGATCTGTAGACACTACCCAATTGAGGAAGTAGTTCGTCCCACTGCTCAGAGCTCTCCGTCCATACAATAACAGAGAGAATAAGCTTGATGTGGTTTGCCATCATGCAACAAGCACAATAACAAGGTATAAACTGCAACATCATCCAATCCACTACTTACCACAGCTAGAAAGATGGAACACAGTCACAGAACGAGACCGGCCTAGTTACAAGGATGGCAGAGGGGTAACGCTTTGTCGTTCAACATATCTTCAAGCCGGTGACTTGGTCCAACCATTTCACTCTCTCGCCCTTGGAAGACGTAATACGATCTGATTGAACGATAGCTGTGATTAGACCAGTATCACTTAACCACAGGTTGGGCCATGGCCTACCAAAATACCTTCAGACTCACAACGGGTGGAAGATAATCGTTCATTGCTCAAATATCCAGCGATAAACTCGTGTCATGAAGGATCCCCCGAGGATGCTGGACTACCCCAGCGCCCATAAGTACAACATATTCGTATTTGTGGGCGGCTCTATAGGATCCAAAGTCAGGAGTCTGTAAGGAACTTATTTTTATATTCATAGTCAGAATCCCGTGGAACAAGGCTCAGAGGGTACACGCTGAGATGCGTATGAGGTCAATATCGAGTCTTCCCAGGTCTATTGGCCAGAAAGGAGTAGACGCCAACATTGGGGGACGGATGCTATCATGGCATTCCCATCTAATCTCAGCCTTATCTAATCCCCAAGCCAAAGGGGGTGCATTAGACAAATTCCCGAACATGGCCACTGCGGCGGCGTAACAGCAACAGTTCGGTACGGATATATAACACGACCTAGCACTCTATAACGCAGCCCCCTGCAACTGCAACCACTTTAACAAACTCCTCCGAGTTGAGACCTCACACACTAGCAACTGCCGAGCTCACGAACTCGAAGAAAAATCATCAACGGCAACAAGCAAAAAGACCGCCAGAGGACAATAACCACCCCCGAGCACCTCGGGACATCATCTAGAAACGAAAATAGCATGAATCCTCAAATATCATGCACAATGAGATCGATAACCAAACCTCGCCATGCCAAGTGTCCAGTCCAGGCCTGGGGAACCGAACCAGCCTCCCCCCGCCTCCACCCAGGCTGCCCAAGGTTCTGAGCTGAGCCAACTCGTACAACGACATGTAAATCTTGGCCGCCTCAGCACTGAAGTCATAATGGCGGAAGCCTACCCCGTCGCACGACCTCGGACCCGAAAAGAGCTCTCTGCCTTGCCTTGCCTGGATAACGTAGTTTAGAAAGAGGTTGCGGGGAAGTGTAGTCTCGGCTCCCGTTGGAAGTACGGATACACTCAATCACTGACCAGTAACACCATCCAATCTAGCCAGCCGGCAACCTGCATGAGAAAAACCCACCCGCAAGAGAAGAGGAGACACCAAAAAAAGGCCGCGTAAAGACCTCTCCAAAACCAACAATCAAGTCTCCATTATTCAATTGTTTATTACCTTGACCGATTCTATTCGAGAAAGAAAAAAGAATAATGATGTCTTCACATCCTGCCTCTGACGCAAGCCTGCGACCCAGAGACCCTGATCTTCCTGGGACCCCTCCACGCGATTGCGGCGTAGCCAACCCCACGCAAGGCAGGCCGGCATGAAAATGGGTATGAGGAGACGTCATTGCCGATCCTTCTCCTCGCTCACATTCAATCCCACGCGCAAGAGGAAAGCAGGTGCTACACACGCACACACACACACAAACCTGCATGTGAGAGGGAAGCCATGCGCCAGATCAAGTTTTTTTTTTTTGAATTGAGCTGGTTGAAGATTAAAGATATAAATGAGTGGTAAAGGGGTCGTGAAATGAAATGAAAGAAGACAGCTAGAAGAACAACATCTTTACACTTGTAACCTATCCAATAAACGGCTTGCGCAACATCATCCTCCTACTCCTCTCATAACTCACATCACATTCACCGTACACATCACCACCATCAAAAGACCTAACTCACAATGGAGACCTCAACCACCAACTCCCTCATCATCTCCCTGGCCATCGTCCTGGCCGTCCTCGTCGGAGGCACCTTCGCCTACCGGCAAGGCATGCTCGACCCCATCATCGAGCAAGTCGGGTAAGTAACAATTCACCCGGATCATGACGGCGGCAGCTGTCTGTAAGCCCCCAAGATCTCTGGACTCAAGCTGACACTCGCACAAGCATCATGATGTTCAAGGCCAAAGCGGAAGCCGAAAAGAAGAAGATGCAGGCCCAGGGCATGAAGGCAGGACAAGATTTCGTCGATGGTGAGTCTCTTCGCCTTACAAGAAAGACTGTTTGATGAATCTCCCGCTAATAACGACTACTGCGCCAGACCAACTCAAGGGAAACAAGCAAGCAGCCGACGTCGCAGACGGCATCGGCTCCTTTGGCGGGCTGAAGAAGCAGCTGTAATGAAAAAAATCTTCAGCCTCATAAAAAGAATGAGATTTAGACTGAAGCTTAAAGCTTAGTCGGGGCACGATCTTTTATTGCTTCGACCATGAGGACCACGAGGACCATGAACTTTTTTACTACGGGAGCGAATGAAGTGCGTTTCATTGGGCCGTTATTGGTGTGTACGATATCTGTAGTGCAACAAACTTTTGGCTGGCGGGCGCGTTAGTTTGGTTGTTTGGGTTCTAATTACCTTATTCTGGAACAATTTTCGGCGCAAGAAGAAGGAATTTTTTTTTTTTACAACATTCATAACGTCCAACTGTTTGTCAGCGATACCTTTGCTGATATCTCTGTGCGCTACTCCATACAAGTGTGTCCGACCATCGTCCACTGATGGCTACCTACTGTGAGGACTTACATTTGCTGCCAGTCGCAATGAAAAGGGTGAACAAGGACTGAGAAAAGAGTTTCAATCCGCTTGGGAACCAGGAAGAACCTGTTGCGGAGAGATTAAGGAGAGCAGGGATTTTGATGACCTCATGGCACCTGGCACTGCCCGGCACAGGCAGGGACCCTGGACTTTGGACAGAACAAGCTGAAAACCAGCTCAACTCTTCTCCCTGCAGTTTTTCTCCTTGCAAACTTCATTGGGCCGACGGGGTCAGGGCAGGCAAGGCCTAGTGGACGGGTGAGAAAAGTGCAGGGCTCGCGGTGGCCCCGGTTCCCGTACAACCGTGAATCTGAACCTGTGACGATCGCCGGCAAAGCTTGGGCGCCGCCGCCGCTCCTGGCCGTTTGCTCCACTTGGAGTTCTCTGAACGTTGGTGTATCGTCTCTTTTCTCAGCTTTTCCCACCAAATGATCGACCGCTCATTGGACTCTCTGGTCTCTGGACTCTGCAACTGTCGGGGAAAAGGTTGTAGCAACGGTCCAGAGTCCACATGCCTCAGACTAAATGCCTCCGAGTTGATAGAGAATCCATCCAGTCTCCTTTTCTGCTCATCAATTGCCCCCCACAACGCACGAGGCGAGGTCGGCATTTGTGGGACGTCCCCGACCCCTCCTAGGCTCACCATCCCAGATTATTCATTGAATGAACGTTTGGTAACCGTCCTTGGCACCCGGTGAATCCGACTTGAACTTCTCTTGAGTATTCGACTATTCGTAGAATGAATGGCCGCGCCAGTTGCACAGACACTTTCCCCCGGCTGCGGCCGCCCGGACTCGCCTTGCCCTGCGAGGACGACGCAGGAGATGCACAGCGTACCATTTCGAATCGGAGCCCCGACAACTTGTTAATTCTGCACACGGCTCATCTGCGCTCGAAACCTCATATGGGGCCCGGCGCTCGCCCTGCGTCTTGGCCCACGACCCCAACCGTCGCCCCTGAACAAAGAGTCGGAGTTGGCCACAATTCTGGTGAGTAGCCGACGCGACGAGTCCAGACGAGAAGAAAGGCCTGGCCTGTCTGTACGCCGTACTGTCTCCATCGTCGTGCGGTTTCCCGCATCTTCCCTGACTGCGAACATTCTTCAGTGAGTCAAATAGTGGAGGAATGAAAGAAAACAAACCGAAACCCCTGCCCAGTGCTCACCGAGCTCGAGCGGGTCGTCTGAAGATTGATGGGGCTTGGTTCTCCAAGTGGCACCTTGACCTGGAAGTTTCTCTCTCCGCTCCATCCATCTCGGGCTTCGTCTGGACGAGCGGGGACTCTCATTTCCCATCCGGAGTAAAATCCAAAGTCAATCCTGCTATTTTAAGCCTCCTAGAGGCTGGCGGTCAGGCCAAAACGGTAACCACGGCCAAGGCTTCCCAGATATGGCAGAGACAACACGCGCGAGATGAGTCTCGAACATCGAATTTCTGTTGACACTCGGGAATTCTCCTGCTCTGAAATAGGAAACAACACGGAGCCACCAATTTGACCGCACCGGTTACCAGAGGCGACTGCGAAACCGGTGGGTTTACGTGACACATCGTTTTGTTGACGAGAGCTTAGTTGAAGCTGCTCTTCGGGCACAAACATAGGCTGCCAGCATACGTGTCAATTGCGCAGTCGTGGCCGCGGCTAGGTTTCCCAAATCAACTGTGATGTTAGAAACCAGTGAACCATCTGCGGTGGGTTCAGAGACGACGTTGCGGGCATGAACATACAAAAAGTCAAGCCCAGCAAAAAAAAAACAGCCGACCCCCAAGGAGCATCTGATTGGTATGCTGCGAGTGGGACTATGCTTTTGGGTGGGACTTCCTTGCTTGCATTCTGGGGTATGTGCGAAGTTTCCAGGTGGTTGGGACGAATTGATCGTCCGTATCCGCGTTCGCTACCTTGAATCCATGGCCTCGTTGATACACAATTAGGCTTCTTTGACGGAGAACACGAATCTTGCCACTGCCAGCGACAAGCAGCCCAAGGAAGTCGCTAATGCAGAACAAAGAGACACAAAGACCCATGGAATTTTGGCTTAATTGGCGACAAACGTGGTGTGCTGATTGACGCATCAATCACCCGTTGGCATTTCATCGGCGTTGGCCACGCGCGTGCCCGTATAAACGGACTGAACCCTGGGGCGCCTCGCCGTAGAAGAATCCGGAATCACACGGGGGTTGTCGCCGGTGCTGCTGAGGCCGCTCTCCCCGGAAGACAGCCCAGCAAGACCGCCAGATTTTTGCTGCTAGGACACACTTAGACTAGCCGGCTGGTGGCCTCAGTTCTGCCTCTTGATTATTGCGTGCCTTGCGAAGGACTTCTGAACATCTACTCCACCCGTAGCGTGAAGAGGATGGAAGAGTATGAACGGCTGATCGCATCGAAACCGCGGGTGACCCCACCTGCTTCTGGATCGGCATCTTACAAGATCAATGCTGGCTGGTTGGTTCTTGCGTTCGTGGAACAGGCATGCGACACATAACGGCATGTGAGGCAGGCAGCCGACGGCGAAGGAGGTCATGCGAAGCAAGTGCAGTCGATTCGTCACATCGCTGAGTAAGGAATCAATGGCCGGGTGGGTGCAACACTGCAGACCAGAGGCGAGGTCAGAGGCCGACTCCGAAATGCAGCAAAAGCGTCTCAAAGACGCTTGGATGCTTGAGGTGCCCGCTTCGATAAGAATGCAGCAGCTGCAGTGCAATCTGCACTCTTCGGGTCCAAGGGAGGATTGAGACAATGGTGTGATAGCGTCAGATGCCAGTGCTACTTCACTGCATCGTCAGCTAGCCGGGCGCTCGGTTCGTCGAAGAGCAACGACTCTCCTGTGGACCTGTAGTCAGTAGTCTGTAGAGAGGTGGGCTTGCAGGTGCCTAGGTACCTAGGGCATGACTTCTGGCTTCCATTCACGCGGGAGAGTCGGAGGCGGCAGCGGTGACCACGCTCGGGTGGAATGAAACAGTTCTCGGGTTGGCTGAAATGGTTCATTGTCGCAGTGTTTGCTTTTCTCATTCCCCTGTGGTGGCTTGAGCCTTGAACCCGATCTGGTTTGGAGGGTTCCTCGGCTCGTGGCCGGTCATCACGGTTGTCGTCGTCTTGATTTTCACGAGCTAGCGCAGAGGCGATCGATGCCGCGGAGGGTGGTGAGCAACGTCGATATGGCCATGCTTCCCCGCCCGCTACACGAGGATGATAGCGGGGTCGAGTGAGAGAGCGACCAAAAAGAGACCAATTGATCAGATGCAGCCGATAGCGACGGCAATGCGTTAGCCAGGAACGCCGGATAGAGCACCACGCCCTTTGGTCTTCAACTAAAGGTCGTCCGTATGCTTCTGTCAGGTTCGGCAATGTTGAGCTGAGGTGGGCTTGTTGGTGGGATGAAGGAGACATCTTGAGGCGGGACAAAGCTAGGGCCTCCGCTCTCTTCTCTAGAGGTTGCCTGCGGCATGTACGCATACGGATAGTGTGGGTGGCGTGTGATATCAATACTATTGATGGCGGCGGCGGCGATAGCTATGGAGCAAGAAGTACTCTATACCCGGCTGACGTTGGCTGGCAGCACGAATCGGCCGAAGTATATGACGAGTGGAGGGGTGATGGGGCGATCTGAAGAGTCGGATGGGCCAGGCGATAAACGGAGCCCATTCCTTCGGACAATTGCTGGTCTTGGGTTGCAGAAGCCACTACATCTACTGCAGCAAACCGGGCCCCTCAAAGTGAAAGGACGACTGTGCCGGTGGGTGCGCAGTTGGAGCTTGGAACATGCGGTTTGTTTGATGTTGGAGCGGGAGGTCGTGGTACGGAGTACGCATGGGACGGTAGTATTGTTGTTGGGGTCGAAACTCGAAAGACGTTGATGATTGAGAATCAGAGACTGGAAGAGAGAGAGGCCGAGAGACAACGGAGAGACATGGAAAATAAAACCCCAACGCCCATTGGAGAGACACGAGGCAAAAGACGTGGAATGGGCAATAAAAAGCCATTTTGTGGCTGCTGTCGATGGTATGCGCCAAAATGGGGGGCAACTTCCTTTTTTCCCCTTCTGCTAAGACGTGTGTTTTCTTTTCCCATCTTTTGAGGCAAGAACCAGTGAGCCACCACCATCTGAGACAAGATTCAGAAGGCAAGCGCCAGGTACGGAATACAACACGTGAGGCACGGCATCTACGTCCCGATTTTGAATGTCTCAAGGTGTCTTTTTTTCTTTCTCTTTCTCTCCCTGTCTATTTGCACAGATTGACTTCAAAACAAATACGTATCAAGATGCACTCTATCTATCCATCTCTTCTCAGGCAGCGGCTTACACGCATACAGGTATTACAGACCATAACCTGAGTTTCCACCGACTCAGGTAGTCACGGTAGTACACACCATAGTTCGCCCAAAGCATGGATCAGGCTGCATGTCAAGGCGAGTCAAGAGTCAAGATGAGTGGGATCGCCAACGCCAACAGCGTCCGTGTGCCTGCTTGCGCCCAGACCCTTTTTCTTTCCTTTTTCCTTGCCTGCATGTCTTGGATTGGAGGTGCATTTGCTGCACGCTCTGGGCAACGGACGACGGACGGGCGAATGGGACAATCAGGGTCGAAGAAGGGGTCTGTTGAAGGGTAACGGAGTTGCTACGAAGTTGCGGACGCCGACTGGGGCTCAGGCTCGCAACGAAATGACAAGGTTTCATCTCAATATGCTTTGGGAGGAGAAGTTTCTCTCCCTGCGCTTACTCTTTACCCCAAGCGTGCCAGGAAACCCTCTCGATGGCCTCACCCAATGGGGCCGGCGATGCGGGTAAAGGCGCTTTGGATTGAAGACACTGGCGCTTCAAGCGTAGCGGCCATGCAGCCCGAGCAAACCAGGCAAGCCTGGAAGGACTACCTAGCTAGTCATGTCTTTGAGCGTACTTGATCGGGGACGTTGGTTAGATTGGCGTTAGGGTGTCTTTTTCCTTTCTTTCTCGTTGTTTCTCAACTTTACTGTGGCGGCGGCGGATTAGCGGGCGGCTGCCATGCTTGCTTCCTCTTCAATGTTCTTTATCAAAAAAATTTCCTCCCTTGGTTTCACTAGCCTGAATCATGTCTCTGTCTCTTCCATCTTCTTCAGGTCGCGATCTGCATGTTGATTCGAGTCGCTGAGGCCGAGTCTAAAGTGATGCGTGATGGGTACTTGATTCCTGCTCGGGATGTAGTGCGTGCTTGCCGAGAGGTTCCGGGCTGCTGCTTGCACGTTTCTATACAATCCGCTATATCGCCCCCAAACTCGGTCAAGCACTGCATTTTTTTCTTCCCCTCACATCTCGAAGTAAGTGGGAGGAAGCAACTTAGTCGCACTAGTCTGGGTGCCAGACGTGGACGGTGTTGTCATCCTTCAATGCAAGCACTTTGCTGTCAGTCCCGTTGTAGCCAAGTTCGCTAAGCGTCCACGGCCGCAAGGTCAGGCTGCAGACCTTGGCGCTACCGGCAAGTGAAGGATGCTCGCTCGAGCTGCAGCGCTGATGACATCCCCCGGCCAAGGTAGGTACCTGACGCAGTACTTTCTGTCCCAGTCACAGTCCCGCGTACAGATACCGGTACCTCATCGTCAACGTGGATACGTTTGTCGTGGGCTGCACTAATTCGTGTAGTGACGGATACAGGATACCTACAGTCCGGTCAGGTTGCGAATACCTCAGTTGAGAGTTTGGCTCCGCCTCAGGTTGACGTACCCCGGGACATGTGCACGCCTGAAAGGTGTAAAGCATGCGCTGAATCAATCGGGCCAGACTTTGGGGCCAATTGCTCACCCAATTTTCTCCTCGCCTTGCCTGATTCGAGTTCACCCACGCATGCCACCCACGATGTAGTATTGATGTAGGTACCTTACTTGATGAGGTAGACCGTATCCGTAACAGGTACCAACATGGCAACATCTACAGTTGTGAATCGTGTGAAAAACACGTGTGGTCACCCTTACCTCAAAGACTTCACCTTTTGCATCCCGCCATCTTCCCGCTCTGCCGTAGAGGTCCCCCCCCCCCCCCTGACCCCGGTCTCAGTCATCGCATCATCTTGTCTGCGCACGAGGCAACACCTAATTACTCAACGCGCAGGGCAATTCTGTAAGGTTACCGGGTTACTAAGTACAGTTTGACAGTGGAGGTACCCGACCTTGTCAAACTTACAGCACCCTCAATGTCCCGGGCTTGCCTGGCTGAGTTCATCTAGGTAGTGGCCCAGTCTGGCTGAGAATGAGAACCTGAGCTGCCCGATCTCATTACGGATACTCGCCTCACTCTAGCGTACTGAGTATGTATTCGTAGTAACGCCATTTCTCATAATGTTGTGAAGCGCGTCTCTCGCCTCCACCGGGCGCTTTCTTCGGAATCCTGACGGCACCGGGTCTGCCGTTCGTTCAACTGGTTCAAGACTCATCAAAGCCTATGAACCGCCAGGTCTTGGTTCTGGTTTTAGTACTTGGTCTGGTGTAAAAATAATAATAAAATGCTGGTCCTGGATCCGAGCGAGCCATGGCCCATCTGGCCCGGCGTCGTCAACGAACAAGGGTGGACAGGGATCATTCGTCTCTTGTCATCCTCGTCGCCCACGTCACCTGCGCGCAACCACTTTCAGACCTTTCCTTTTTCCCTCTCGCCAGTCTCTCTCCCAACTTTCTCAAGGCCTCTCCCGTCCCCTCCCTTGTCGGCAAACCACGCCCCTCTCAAGGACCCAAGCAGCAAAATTCCGCCCACCCCGTCTGCAACCACACACACCCACTGCTCCCCGCTTGGCCCGTAACCTATACTATTCCCACACACCCACGACACCCCCCCCCCCCCCCCCCCTCCCCTTCCCACCTCAAGTTCCCGCTGCATTTTGGGTGGTGAACCGTGAGCCTGCCGCTGCTACAAACTGTATGCTATCCGCTGTCGCTCCTGCGCTGCACCTTGCCAAAAATCGCTGCTTCGCCCGGCCTTTCGCAAAGTGGAGGAGGCTGAGTTGACCCCAGAGGACCTGGACTGATCCTGTCTAACAAAGCCAAATTCCTCCCCCAATCTCTCATCTGCTTTTATTTCCTGCTTCTTCAACTTCTTCCCATACCGGCGGGATCTAGTCAGAGAGCTGGAGTTTCTCGGTGTTTGTGAATGAGCAACACCGCAGAATACCTCGACGCATGTCGCTGCGTTCGTACCCCCGTCTTCATCCGCGAACGGGGACAGGAAGACATCACCAACGCCCATAATAAGCCCACCACCATTCTCACCATTCTGGGCCAAGAACCATGCAACGAGTTTCGAGCTTTCTCCCATCCTGGGAAGCCAGGAGGAGGACCAGCAACGCCAGCACTACGAGCAACGGCCGAAGCAGTGTGGTCACCGCAAGCAGTATCAAATCTCCTCTCGACAAGGTCTTTCGCTGGTCCAGCAAGCCTCCCGCGCCGCTTACCACCAACGCCCTCGTCTCAGCGACAACGTCACGAATTGGTCGGGAGGCTTTCTGGCCGGCTACTCTCGACGGTGAATGCGAGCGCGCAGCTCGCATATTAAAGTCATTTTGCTGTAAGTATACCTCGGCAAGAACTACAATGTTGCTAAAGCTCGACCGCATCATCCCGCGATTCCTCACTAACACCACTGTGCTCGTTTAGCCGACGGTTTCCTCGCACCTTTGGACGAACAACCAAGTAGCGACGCCAACGCCGAACCGAAAACCCCAGCACGGATTTTCAAGAAGATTCCCCCACGTATCCTACAAAATGCAGCAGGCATCGCCATCTTCACTTGCATGCGATCTGGCCTGTGGATGACCGGATCAGGCGGTTCAGGCATCCTTATTGCTCGCAAAGCTGACGGCACCTGGTCGCCACCTTCGGGCATCCTTCTCCACACGCCTTCATTAAGCTTTATCATGGGCATTGACATTTACGACTGTGTCCTGGTAATCAACAACATTGCCGCTCTCGAATCATTAATAACTAAACCGACTCTCACATTGGGCGAGGATATTGGCCTGACTGCTGGACCGCTGGTTCCGCTGGAATCCACGGAAGTCGACAGCCGGTGGAAGGACCTCGACAACACCGTTTTGACATATATGAAGGCGAGGGGACAGACTCAGACCGTCAACCTGAATGGCTGTATCCTGACGGAAAGAGCCAACGAGAATGAGAGGTTTTACGGTGGCAACGTAACAGCGATGGACGTGGTTGCAGGCAATGTGTCGAGGCACGTGGAGGAGACACGCCCTCTGTTCGAAGTCATTAAGGAGGCGGAAGGAAGGATCGATGCCGACCAAGCCATCTTGAGAAAGCTTTCGGCATTGCCAGCACCGGGAGACGCCATGATCGAAACGCCCCGGAGCTCGCCAGCATCACCCAAGACTCCTTTCGGCATTCCCAACACCGAGGACCCTGATCCTTTCGGTGTCTTGGCTCTGGAGATGGCAGGACTAGAGATCCGAGAGGCTGGCACACGCCTCCGACCCACGAGCAACCAATTCGAATTCCACCCTGTTCCCTCCAGCCCAGCATTTTCGAAGTTCAGGCAGAGCGGTGAAACCTTTACTACGACGAAGAGTAACCGAGGCAGCCTAATGTCTACCAAGACCAGCCGCACCAAAATGTCTGAGGCTTGGACACAGTCAAACCCGACCGGGACCCCGTTCACCTCGCCTAGCCAGAGCCAGAGCCAGAGCGAAGACGGCGCTTCCATTAACAGCCTCCCTGTTCTCAAGGAGCCGGAGGAGGAGGAGGAGCCTGAGGAGGTTGACTACACCAAGATTGACTTCACCCCGTTGAGGCAAATCAGCGGAAGCCACTCGATCGAGGGAACTGTCATGACTGACAGCGACGACCACCTGCGCACCGATGTCAGCACTATGGATGACGCCGCTACTAAGGCTTCCAGCATCTACACGAAAGACGATGCCAGCATAATTTCCAGAAACGACGAGGAGCAGGAGGATACCCGGAACGATGAGCCAGACGCCGATGCCGATGACGAGGAGGATGAGGAGGAAGACGAGGACTTTGAAGAGCCTGTCATCTTCGAGGTGGCAGCCGTCCAGCCCGCTGCAGTCGTCATGGCTGCTCCCATCCACGCCAAGGGCGCTTTGGTTACCATCCCCAAGAGGATTCCCCCGCCTCTCCCTGCCAGAAGCCCTATGAGAACCTCTCGTGCTAGCAAGAGTGATATTGGTGATGTCAGCCACCTTCACAGCCCTATGCAGGCCTCTTTCACTCTCTCGCCGAGACAGTCCATCGATTCATCCTCGATCCGAAGCGGAATGGACAACATTCCGTCGATCCAAGAGACGGCCCCGGACGTTTCCGAAGAGGAGAAGATGAAGAAGACAGACTCTGTTGTGACCGAGAAGCAACACACAGAGTATGTGTCTGCCCTTCAAACCCCTACAATCATGGAACCTGAGCAGGCGACGCCCATGGCACCTGGAGCCTTCCCGGATGAGGGAGATTTCATGAACCCCATGGGTACACCCCTGAGGGAAACTACAAGCTTCGAGTCGCGACACGCCACTCCCCAGACAGTCAATGTCGCATGATACCATTCATTTTCTTTTTGTTTATTTCTAGTCTTTTCAGCGACACAGGCGCCACGGCACCTTTTGGGGACCCTTCAGGTGTCCCATTCATCACTCAAGATGTGTGTACCAGGCGTTTGGGACATTTTGGGACTGGCATCCTCGGTTAAGGATACCAAACAGTTTATACATAATGACCAACTTTATGACAGGCAAAAGGCGTTCATGGATGTACAGATCAGAGTGGCCGGGAAAAGAAGGCACCAACAACACCATACCATGGGGAAGATCAGACACAGCAGTGTACTTGAGGGTCACTGAGGTCATCAGAATTGGAGACCGGATTGTGTGTAGATATCGGGCGATGCTTTGCAGCCTACAAGGTGCTGTGAAAGAACTCAATGGAGCTGGACTGCTATAAAAGGGGTGTCCTTGGTCACCTAGCGCAGATAGCCTAGTCTTGGACTTATTGCCTAAAGATAATGAACAATCATTCAGAACAACCTGATGAGCCGTGAAGCCAGATCTCACATCAAGACTATGAAGTCACATGTTCACACACGCCTTACCTTGCGTACGAAGGTGAAGTCGGCACAGCTCGAGGTCAAGGGTTGGGTGCCTTTCTCCGCCTTGTGTGGTCCGTCTAGGCAGTGGTTTTCTCAATGCCCCCCTCTAACCCCGATCTCTTTCCTTTCAAAACTCCAAGATTTGCGGAATTCTCATCAACCTCTTTCTCCTCAAGCACAAACACCACAAGTCCAACACATTTCATCATGAGATTCAGCTCACACACCAGTGTGGGATGTGCCTGCAATGGTTGCAAGGCTCGGAGAAACAATGATGCGATGCCTATGGCACGGACCATCTTGGGGACCTTCAATCCAGCCAATTCCAGCTTTGGCTGGGGCAGTGGCAGCCCAGGTGCCAACAGCAGCAGCAGCAACAGCGATAGCGACTCTGAGCACGTCGCCAATTCTTACGCGACTCGACTTCGTCCGCGTCCTCGCCCGCCCACGATCCCCGTTACGCCCACGAAGACTCCGAGAAAAGGCGCTGCCAAAACCCCGCGCACGCCAGGAAACCTCGCGCACAACGACAACTTGACGGACACTCCCAGCGGTGCTTAGAAAGCTTCGCGCGCCGGCAAAATGTCGACCCAGACGGGCAAGTTCCGCGAGGACCAGGTCCTCATCATCTGTCCCGGCAGCAAGACCACCATGGCCCAGCTGGGATGCGGCGAGCTTACCCCGCCCGTCCACCGTATCCCGACACGCATGTTCAAGGACGCCGAGACGGACGAGTGGCGGCCCTTCCACACCTTCAAGCGCAAGAAGGCCAATGCTAACGTCGCGCTTGCCATCGATGGCCCGCGGACCGACGATGATGAGTACGAGTGGGTTGAGGATACCGACTCAGATGAAGGCGCTGTCTACCCCATGCAAGGTATGGTTCTCCGGTTACTAATGCAGTATTTCACGTCTGGGGTGCTAATTGGTGTCCTATTCCAGGCGGTCGCATCATTAACATGGAGGCGTTCCTGGCGTTCCTCGATCATGTTCACAGCATGCTCACCACCACCTACCACAATACCCCAATCATGCTCATGGCCTCGCCTCAATGGTGCCGCCCCGATACCGAGACGATCGCGCGCTACATCTTCGAAAAGACTCGCACTCCTTCCCTCTGCATGATCCACAGCGGTATCGCAACCCAGTACGGCCTCAAGTGGCCCAGTCTCACCGTGGTGGACATTGGTTACGAGAAGGTCGACGTCACATGTATACACGACGGCCGTGTGGTTAATCATGGAGAGCTCGGTTCCCCGACCCCGGAGCGCTTCATCTCGGGCGGAGACATGTTCACGCGCAAGCTCCTTGAGAAGCTCAAGGACAAGGACTTCAAGTACGACATGGCGGAGCAGCTGAAGAAGAGCCACATCTGTGAGGTGCTGCCATATGCGCCAAACAGCTCTATCCTCATGGACCTCCCCACAGCTCAGACGGCAGGAGCTCCTCCCAGCGCACTCATTACCGAGGCGGCTCCTTCCGCCGCGCCGACTGCGCAACCGGTCGTCCCTGCCGCCGAGGAGGACATTGAGGAGAAGGCGGCTGAGGAGGGTGTTCTCGATGTGGCGTCCATTGTCACGAGCGGAAATGCGCGCGAGTTCCTCGCCAAGAAGGAGAAGGAGAAGCAAAAGGGTGGCAGGAAGGCCAAGGCTACCCAGGAAGCCGAGGCTGCGAAGCCAGTTCGTCTGCCCAACTCCAAGAGAACTCACAACACCTTCCACTTCGAAGAGGTCGTGATGGAGGAGGTTCAGCCGCCCAAGTCAGAGACCAAGGAGGAGCCCAAGAAGGAAGAGGCAGGAAATGCGACCGAGTCCAAGGACGTTGAGATGACGGATGGCACCAAGCCCGCCGACGTCACAGCTCCTACGACCACCGAGGGCGACGTCAAGCCCGCAGAGTCTTCGGCTCCTGCAGCGCCGACAGGTGCTGCAGTTCCAGCTGCTGCCCCAGTCACTGCCCCCGAAACGAATGGTACAAACGGCCATTCCGCCACGATCCCTGCAGAGGCTACCACCAACGGTACCCCTCAGATGCAAGCCAAGCGCATCCGTCGCGACATTGAGGTCGGCCTCGAGCGCTTCACCTTTGCTGACCGTGGCGAGATCGACCGCATCGTGACCACAATCTACCGCACTGTTCAAGGCATCGACGATATGTACATGCGTCCTCCGTGCTGGGACAACCTCGTCTTCGTCGGCAATGGCGCACGTCTCCGCGGTCTGAAGGACAACATTGTCCAGACACTGCTGGCCCGCCACCTCATCTCCCCCAGCACGGCTACAATGTTCACCTCTGAACTGCCGTCCAACATCGCGACCCCCACCGGTACCGGCGCGCAGACTCCTACGGGCTCTTTCACAGGTGCCCCGCACCAGCTCCCTGCCAACGCTGCCGCCGGCTCCTCAGGCGTTAACCCCCTGCTTCAGGCCGCGACCACAGCTTCCGCTCAGAACCAGGGCACTCCGGGTCCTAGTGGCGACGCGGGTCCCAACGGCACTCACTCCGTCGCGGGCCATCATTTCCACAGCCAGACGCCCACTAGCATCAAGCTGGCGACGCTGCCCACCTACCTCAGCGAGTGGAACAAGAACGGCTTCGAGGAGGCCATGTTCCTGGGAGCGCAGGTTGCCGCGCGCATCGCCTTCTGCCAGCACAACCTCGATATGGCCGGTCTCGAGGCTCAGCGTCAAGCTAGCCTGAGCAGAGTCGACTACAAGTATGTTTCCTCTCCGTTGCCTTCACTGCCCGTTTCATTGTAGCCTTGGACTCTTTTACTAACATCTCCGCAGTGAGCTTGGCCCCAAGGGTATCCGCACTCACTCCATGCTCAAGTAGTTCCAAGCTTTTGGCCCGCGCGAAGTCGGGGACGACTGGGTTCTTGTTTCATCAAGTCCTTCAGGGGGGGTTGGATTACCTTCCTGGACGACTACGGCGGCAACAGCGCAGGCATGGGAATTATATCTGGTTGTGACATTGACAGTCTCAAAGGTCATTGTTCACTGTTTTACTGTGGCAAGGCTGCACACATTGTGTTCTGGAGTTTTAGGGACATATCAAAAAACCTCGGGGTGTGAGGCGTGGGGGATGCTTTTTTATTGCGTTTTCTTGTTGCTTGATAATGAAGAAGTGGAACGGATACCAGCAGAGAGAGTGAGAGAGATTTGTGGTCTCGGGATGGACATGGCTGCGAGCGAGCCTGCGAAGATCTCCTTTTGGCCCCTCGTCTAGGATTTTCTCTCGTCTGTGATATGACGAGTTTGGCAGCCCAACCTGTATGATACTCGGGAAAGGATAGGTATAGAATCCTTCAGACTTTGCAAGTGTTCTTTTGCGGTGTGCTGGATTCTTCCTCTAAGCGCGTGTCGTACTGCGAGGCTGGCCTTTGTGTCAAGGTCTCGTTGATTCCGGTTCCTGATGGGGAGAGGGGGGTGGCTCTGTCTCCGGTGACGTTTGCTCGTGTGTCGTATAAGATTCTTGCTGGTTCAAAGGGTAGAAGATGGGTCCAGGCGTGGTGGTGGCGGGGCGTAGGTATATAAGGCCCAAAAGTTCAACACGAACAGAGAGGAATAAGATGTTTTCACCTCTGGGAGTAAAGCACCCGCCTGAAGAGTGTCTAGTGGTTAAGTGCTCCCCGTAGTAGGCTGGCGTCTGATTACACTATTTGCAATGGCCATTTGGAAATCTCGTGGGTTCGACATCATATTTGAAGCACTGATTTTTTCTTTGCCTCCATGCGCTGCTGTCTGTCCCTCCCTTATCGATATATGAAGGGAGATGGGAATAGTTAGATTTGTACTCCATTTTCCCTTTTCGTGCGTATGAAGCTAGTCAGAGTCTCGTGCTCATTTCTCGCGGTCGAAGGTGAGGATATTTGGTTCCGGAATTTGGCGGTGAATATATTTCTATGTTGGGTACCGTCTCCGTCAAGATTGACTTGCTGAGCCCCGAGTCTCATCTCGTCGTGCTGACAAGTGGAGTTCCAATGGGCATATAGGGGGTATCTATGAGACTCGCTTGAAAAGACACAGACGCGGGAGTAGACGCATTAGTATATAGAAGGCTTCTGTTATATGGAGAGCTCTTTGGGTAGGTTCATGACTTTTAAGAGGTCTCAGTTTTATGTTAAGGAGCATTCTCAGAGCCAATTCCTTTGCCGTCGGAGTGGATGTACGTAGTTAGGAGGGCGTTTACACAACATCTGTTTACTTTCTTGTTTGTAGCAGAGGTCTGCGAGTGGGTGTTCTTTGGGGTTTCTATTCGTGTTTCGATGTTCTTTCTGAGTTTGGATCAACTGGGCTGTCAAGGTGTGTAGATGTGCTCGCCAACTGGTAGAGGGGCCTAGTCCCTGGATACGTAGCTTTCCCTGGTTCAGGTCGAGTCTCTGGGCGGGTGGGGCTCGTCTTTTAGAATATTGGCAACGTCTTTTGCGTCTCGAGCTATCTTGATGAAGGTGTTTCTCCTTCAGGGCCAGGGTAGTTTAGAGGGATAGAGGAAACTCCACGGCAACGGCTCGCGTGTCTTGTGAGGGTAGTCTCACGGGTTACTGTGAGAAAAAGTCGAAGAGGAGTATACGAAACCAACCGGGTTGGGTATATGCCATGTGAGTTGGGTAGATACCCCGCCCATGAGTGACTGAATGGATTCTCGGAATTATCGCGATACGAAAATGTCTCTTCCGAGGTGATTGTAATTGGTTCTTTGAGAATATGTAGCGTTTGGGATATCTATAACGACCGTTCGGAATCGAGACAAGCCCAGCGACGGGGAAAGGAAAGAAGGTGCGCCTGTGCTTCTTGACTTCCTACGTGCTGTTGACGATGTATCTCATGTTTGCTTGGGCTTATTCGGATTCCCCAGTGACTTGCTTGCACGGCGATTGACTGGGAAGAAGAGACCAAAGTTGGAGTCTGTCGAAGCCCTGAGAGGCTTTCGTTGTGCGTTTATCAGTACGTCTCCATGGTCATGATGGGCCCTGCGAGACGAAGTGAAGACGAAGTTCAAGACGAGCTTTTATACAAAGCTTGATCGTATCCCCTGTGGCAACGGTTGACGGGTAGTTAGAGACACACAAAGTAGCGCTCGGGATCCACGACGTCCTGTCGTTGATGTGGATGGACTGATATGCGGGAACAAGATATCAACCACGCTTATAACAAAATGCGGAAATGACGAGGTTACCTGTTCAATCTCACTATGTCTTGCTGTCTCTCTCTCAGTTTCTTATATTCAGATGTGTAAGACGAACAACACTATTACTCAGATGATCAGTGTATGCGAGACTATCTAGAGGAATTGAAGTATAGTCAACGCCGAGCGAGACCGACTTTGTGAAGAAAGCAGCGTCAACGATTGCCAAAAGACTGGAGGCCAACCAACAAGAAGCAAACGCGACCACTGCATGAAAATTGCATCACTATTCTATTGCAGGGCACGAGCAACTTGCGAGGCTCGTGATCAGCTCACTCTCATGTTCGATGTGGTTGGTCACGTGGGTGCTTGAGACTGCGATAGAGGGAGTTGATGTCCATGTTGCAGGTGGAATTATGTACGAGATGTACTCAACCGCCGCTCCTTTGCGGCAATAAAGCCCGCGTCGAGGCTATTCTCGTGGCTGAATCTCTTGGTAGATACTAGGAACAGCTGCTTAGAAGTCACGTTCTCATGATGTGAAGTTATGCTTGACCAACACTTCTTGTGACCGCGTTGGCGAGCCATTTACTTCTGCTCCGTGCACGTGGTTGCGATTCTCATCATCTTTGACCTTACAATGAATCCAGGAACTCAGCAGTTGAGAGGATACTCGGACTCCTCCTTACCGTGCTGTGTATATGAGAAGATGCTTTACAAACCCAATATAATAGCCGCTCTTGCTCGACCATCAGTTCTATCCCGCCTCTGCTAAACATGGTTTCACACACCGAGAAGAGAACATAAATCTTCTCGTCACTTCAGATCTAGCTCCATGTCAAGGTAGGATAGCTCTCTAGGTAGGCTCGGCCTTTTCTAGATGATCCCGAGTTAGCTCTTCAAGCCGTGTAGCCTCCATAGCTGCTTCAGTCGAGATAGTGTAACAACTCAAACATACAACCACAACCTTCAAAACCATCTGAGTGATTAATCACGGAACAAGTAACAAAACAAGGCTAGATATGTATTCGTGCTTCCTCGTCAAATTTCGAGGCCAGAATTGCCACCTCAAGGACTATTACTTTCATCGACTCGTATAGAGGATCTCTCTACATGTATGTTGTTTCCCAGACATCATACCACGCATGCAACAAAGAGCTTTTGGATGACTACTTACCGAGGAGAGTAGGCCTTCAGCATAAAATCCCGCCAACCTGTTAGTTAATTGGCCAGTCTCATCCTCGACGTCTCCATAGCGTAGCCTTGCCCAGAGCCTATGCCACCAAGTCTTCCAAGACCAAGCCTCTAGAGTTATTTAAATCCACATGGATCGCGCCATGGAGGAAAGCGAAGTGCTTCCGCCAAAAATCCCCATCTACGCCGTAATGCGCTAGCACCTTACAAAAAGTGAGAACAGAGCCGCGGCGAAAGCAAGGTCCATCTCTAGGTCTGGTTGACGCCTGAGTCCGTCGGGAAGCCAGAGCGGCCGTTCTCGTGGTTCTGACGCACCTTGAACATATTAAGGCGCCTCCAGAGAGGACGACCCCATATTCTTGTCTTGTCAAACACTTATGGGAAAGATAGAGGTGAATAGATTCACGCTGTCAAGAGGTCTTGGCCGCTATCCTCTTCACCAGAGGCCTCGCAGCCCCTCACTCATGCCTTTTTCACGGACTCCAGGCCTGCCATTCTAGTCTAGGCAGAGAAGCAAACGATATATGGCTCGAGTAGAGATACTGGAACCAAAATAGAGCGAGCAATCGAGACATTATCATCCCGTCTGATCCTACACGAGAGCCTCTTGGGTCCTGTCAAGCTAAACCGACCAAACCCAACAAACCTCAGCCTCGTGACCTTCTCACCAGCAACCCAAAACAACTCCATACCGAAACTGGACCCCCCAAGCCAAGACAAAAACGCACATCCTCCATGATACCCATCAGATCACCAAGCAAATCTCCATCAGAAAGTCCACATTCCCTTCCCGTCCCTCCACGGTCCACCACCAGAAAATCCTCCCGCGCCGGCGCGCGCGCGCTTGCCCCCCCTTTGAGTCCACAAACAGAACAAACTTTCGCGACCCAAAAAGCCCACAAAGATCAAACCCACCTCCGCAAAAAGAGAACCACACAAATCCAGATCTCAAGACGGATCTGACACGTTCGAACAGGAACGGCCGGTTGGCCCAATGGCAAGGCGTCTGACTACGACTCTTTTTTCATAGCATTTCGTGCGGCTCTGCTGTACGAGGGAACATGTGGGAGAAGTGAAACGGTATCAGGAGATTCTGGGTTCGACCCCCAGGCTGGTCAATGATCTTTTGTTTATCAATTTTCATTTATATATAACTTAGTTATATAACGTTATAACTATATATATATACGTCTGTCTGTCTTCACTTTTGCTGTCACTCCTGTATTAGATTTAACGAAATTGTTCTTCCTCTCTTGTACACCCGCCACCCTCCTCTCTCTCTCTCTCTATCGAGAATCACCCCCCCCTCGTTGCTTCTGCACAAACTCATCGTTACCTCGTCACCCGCCAGACTCTGAATTTGCTTCCCAAGACTGTTACGTTACTGTGTCCTTTCTCTCTCTCATTCATAGAAGTCACGAGAATCAGAGGGGGAAAAAAAAAGGCGCGTTGCAGAATTTTCACCAGCATTACACTTACCCCTCTTTTCCCCTACCCCCAACCAGAAGCGGTGGGCGGGCACGTCCCGATGCTTCTAGTCACGCGGTCCATTTCGAGGATGAGGTAAGGTGAGGAGGTCACGATCGTGAGCCACACACCCCTATCGAGAGAGACCTAGTTCACACAGCAAAAAACAACAACAACGAGACGGCGGTCAAGGGCTTGGGTCGACCGTCGGGTCACTCGACTCGAGAAGGGGGTTGGGTTGGGCGATGAACAGATATACACATACACAGTTACACACTGTGAATGCCAAGTCCGTATATCCGTAATTCCACGAGAGAGAATCTGCCTCCAGTCACAGTGTGTCTGTCCCTCACAATCCAGGGCGATAGAGTCCAAAGTGTCCAGCAGATATGGGGTATTCCGGTGATAGAAGAACCTTCGGCTTGCAAAGGCAGTATTTAGATGTCGATATCACGATTCACACGCACAGGTTAACACACTATCATCGTACCCACCGTCAATTCTGCATGTTAGCTCAAAGCCGTCGAGGACTCGAGTCACAAACACGCAAGCTCATCTCCCACAAAAGCTTCCCTGAGTCTCAACGCAAGTACCAAATTTCCGACCAAATAAGCGTTTCGAGACTCAAAAAATGACCACCTATAGTCCATCTCGTCTCGTCTCGTCTCGTCTCTCGCTGTACCCGAGATAATCCAAAATTCCCCAAGAACCCGTTCGTCGTCTCGAACATTCGCGCACACCCCCCACCTCTTCGTGACCCCGTGACCGTGCTCTGCTCTGCTCGACTTTCGAGTCCTTCTCTCCGCTCCGGTTCATTCCCTTGCTTGAGCCTTGCCCCCCCCATTCTTTCTTCGCGCGGCAGAACACCCCCGAGACATCACCCAAGGGGCCGCGCGAAAACCCACAAAAACGCGGTCCGTCATGCAAGAAACAAGCCTCAACAATGGCAGGGGAAAAACATCAGACACAGGCACACACAGTTAGTTCACTCGGTAATCGCAAAGAGAGACTCACAATCCAGTACGTGAGTCTCCGTACTCCGTACACCAGGCAGACTGCCAGAGTGCCAAAGAACCACAAAATACCTCGCATGCGGCATTCCAGAACCTCAGTATCCCAGGCTTCTAGCAGCAAAAAAAAGTGTGCCCATTTGCAATGAAAGCCGAAGAGCCTCCAGTCTTCCACAAAACCTTGTCAAGTGGCGACCGCTCTCTCACCTACCCACCGATTTCCATCAACCCCGGGGTCTCGGTTCGAAGGAATCAAGAGAGAGCAAAGGGGGGCAACAACCACCTGTGGTGGCCCCCCGTCGAAGAGGAACAACAGGCTCGCACGTTGACCTGGGGCATCTCGAATGAGGTCGGGGAATCGGCAACTGTGGTCAACGCGAGAAGTCATCTCGTCGTCCGATATCCGTATGGACCACCTCTTCCCCTTCAGTCTCCTCCCCCGGGATGTCCACAATGCAGGTGCCAGGTGCTGTGTTTTTTGGTCTTCTCATCCGGCTTGTGCCCGGTACGCGGCATGTGCGGGTCTCGAAATCATATAGCGCAACATAGCCTCGCCTCTAGAACATTGGAAACGCTCGATCGAAGCTCTAGCCTCTGCTTGACATCTCCACGAGTCCACGTTGTCAAAAAAAATAAAAAAATAAAATCTACGAATACCACTGTGCACCGTAGTAAGGGGACGAAACTGGTCGTGGCGAGCGCTAGCAACGCTCATGCGGCGGAAACAGCGGATAGCAGCAACACTGAGCGCAACAAAACGCATCAGGAGACATCCTTACAGTATTACACATCACCGACGTGTGTACGGTGTAATAGGATGTAGTTCGTACGCGCTCTGCCCTCACCTTGGATCCCGAATTAGAAGTTCTGTTTCGAGGAGAGCCGCCGGACGTGCTGCCCTTGCTCCCCTAACCCTTACTAGGGCGGTGCGCGTCCTCGTCTTGCGCTCCTTGATGTGACAGAATAGGGGTTCTGTTTCGGCTAGAACAATTCATAGTCTTGTCTTTGCTGCATTCCCTCCCCCCAATCCGATCGCCAGGAGCCATTTGACGTGGTCAGTTGCCAGGTCATCGCGCGTATGTCGGTCGGGGAGTACCCGAAACAGTCATGCCATGGCAATGCTGCGCGTTGCTCGCAATATGCATCTAGACTACCAAGTGAACTGGGCCTCCCCTAAGTAGTCTTCATGTTACTCTCGTTCTTTGCGCAACGCGAGCTAGGTTGGCTGGGCTTCTCGACAGTAGTTTGAAGAATGCCAGAGTTTATAGACACTGTGAAAGTCTGAAGGCGACTAAAATCTTTGTCAAGTAATGGCGGCCAATCTCGCATACGGGCATTGCGACCGGAGCTCATCTCCCAACTCATAGACACAGACTATCTTCTGGCCAAATGTCCGGTAGAATGTCGTCTCCGAGTCTGTCAAGGATGCTCATTCTTGGAGTTGCGCATTGATGGCTGCCGCAAGCGGAACCGCAATCGTCAACGACAACGAGAAGCGGAACGCGGAACGGGTGCGCTCGACCGCTGGCATCTGTACGAAGTAGTTCTCAAGTCTCAACCGTCCTTGAGCATCGTGATTGCTGCATAAAGTGCAGACTCTCAAGACCACCATTACTGCTTATGACGTCAATTTGACTTGACAAGTTGCAAGACCCTCTGGCGCATTTACTTGAGTCGTGAACTGTTGGCAAATGACGCAATTGCATCTTGAGATAGATAGGCGTATCCGTACTGCAACGCTGCCTCCAATCTCTTGCAGCCAAAAAAAAAAGTCAAAAAAAAGTCCGCAAGCCCTCCGCAACCCACGGGAGACCCACCCGGAAGAGCACCGCGTCGTTGAAAAAGATTGTGATACACGGCCGTGGGACCCGGGGTTGAGGCTGGTCAGGAGTCGTCCCTTCAAAGCCGTGAGATTGGCCGAAGTTGGCGAGATGAACTTGGCAAAAGCTCCATGATCGGCATCCGGCCGAGATGTCATATCGAAGCATGTTGAATCAGTCGGTCCTTTAACTCAAAGACTGTCGTCATACCCGGGCTTGACTGAATCGTGAACGGCTTCCGAGTTGCACATCCCGGACGTGAGGCGTCCTTCAAACCACGGACCGGAGATGCTGCCTGCCATTCAAAATGAGAATTTGATATTGCAGGAACATCCATCGTCGACGTTGTTACGATCCCCTTGCCTGCCGAAATAGAGAGACGCATGGCTCACCTCGCCGGCCGGATGGTTCACATCTGCACGGTGCCCAAAAGTTGCAACACGGAATACAGACAGGGCTTGCGAATTTGCCCTCAATCTCTCAGCCATCGCAGCCACAAATGAAACAAGCAAGGCTGGAGCTGGAGACAATGGCCCGAACGACAGACCAGACGAGCTGCATTCCCGACGCTTCTCGCGCCAGTTACTCGAAAAACAGGCCCCCCGACTGCCCCCCACTTGGATCCGGCAGAAGCCCTGCTTTTACAAGTCTGTCCCGGCGCAGGGCATAACTGCATTCTGCTCGCTGGCACAAACCCGAACCGATTCGCCTATACAGTACATATTCTGTAGGGGCGTCTTGGAGTGGTGTGTCACAGGGCAGCCCTACTCAGCTTCAGGCCTCAGCTTAGAGCTAACCGCGCCGAGAGAGTGGTGTGGCCACCCAGCGACGTGTGTCCCGTCAGATGCTTGCATAACTATTGTGTAACCGTACGTAACGAATTTTCGAGAAGGAATTGCCTCAACCTCCCATCGACGGTCGGGCATGGGTTCGCATACCGCTCCCACGTGGACTATCGTGGGTCTGCTGTTCGAGGTGGAGATTTGACGCGACCTTGTCATGGTTCGCCATGTCATCCAGAGCGACTGAGTGATTGTGAGCCTATG
Organism: Colletotrichum phormii; assembly: GCF_030913505.1. Classification (NCBI taxonomy): domain Eukaryota; kingdom Fungi; phylum Ascomycota; class Sordariomycetes; order Glomerellales; family Glomerellaceae; genus Colletotrichum; species Colletotrichum phormii. Next base: position 1,268,154 of record NW_026851445.1, on the reverse strand, counting down.
TATTCGTAAGGTCTGTCTCTGCTTCTTAGGTAGCGGCGGCGGCAGCAGCCACGGCGTGTTTCTCGGAAGAAGACGATAGGTTTGCGAAAGTTTGACCAGCGCTGACACTGCTGCGTTAGGGCGCGGTCAACGGGAACAAATGCTTCCATGCCAGCCGTGTTCGTAACGTCTTGGTCCAGCTGTCGCTGCAAAATGACTGGTTTCCGTATCCTTGCAATCTCGGGGATATTTCGACTTGTCGACTCAAGCGGCCTGGCGTCCCATTCGACTGCACTAGCAGCACTGTGCCAAATCTTGCAGGCAAAGACCCTGATTCGATGGAGCGATCCCAGGGTGCCGCCGTGCCGCCAACTCGCAAAGGCCTCGTGAGGGGTACCTGGAGCAGGAAACACTCCTCCTCGTGTCAAAACCTGACTAGCGAGTGAGAAACTTGGGATTCCCGGCCGGCACTTTTGTGTGTACGTACTTCCGCTGAGCGGAACTGGATGGACATGGGCTCACGGCCTTCCGAGCTGTCCTTCGGATACGAGCGAGTCAGAGCTTGATAGTGTGTGGTAGTTCCGTGACGGTGACTGAAGCCAACTCACGGATGGCTAGAATTCTCTTCGTTAGTGGATTGATAGAAGGGAAAACGTAACGGGCTGCTAGTGTAGTGTAGAACAAAAGGTCGGAAGCGACGCGATCTGTTGACGTAGTTATCCTTCATGACTCGTGTGAGGTAGGGGAAGAAGCCACCCTTGCTCGTCATCTTGCAAGACGTGCGCGCTGCGCATTCGATTCTCTAGTCTCGAAACCTGCCGGCCTCTCTGCGAATGGCGGTCAATGAGCGTACGGTATGTGACGGCGAATCCCGCCGTCCTGAAGTCCGACCAGGGCGTTGGGGCAGATACAATCAGATAACACCGCCGCGCGAGAACATCAGTCGCATCGAGCTTGTGCCGCACAGCAACAGGGTTCTCAGCTTAGGCCTGCGGCTGCCATCTCGACGCAAGGTGGGTGGTTGATGGTGGAGTCTTCAGGGGAACCGCAAAACAGCCTCAACTCTGTTGAAGCCACGCGGGAGACCAGACCAAAGCTCCACCAACAACGCGCTTGTTCTTCGAATGGAGGGTCCCGACTCCCTGATGAAGATGCTTGAGATCCCGCTGCTGATGATTCTCCAACTCCAAGACAGCCTCCTCCGGGAACACCAAAGGGACTAGGTTGCCAGAACCACATGCCCCGCAAAGAAGGCTAGACGACCGTCGTATCCCATCCACAGGCCAAAGCAATGGGTAGCAGGAGGCGGAGAATTCATGAATAGGTTCTTTGAACGTACTACTAAAAATCCGCTGTAAGCCGCAGGCGTGCACTGCTGTTCAAGCAGGTGGAAGAAATAAAACTCGCCTTGAGAGTGAGAGCAATTCTGGCAACCTTGAACTTGCGGCGCCTACACTTGCCAATGCTGGAAGGCCTTGGCCAGCAGGGCTTTTCTCTTTCTGACACGACAAAACGTTGGTAGCTGAATAAACGATGATGAGTTGATCCCCTCCATCAGACCGAGGCACTGACGCGAATCCCTGCCGAGATCGCCAGCCACAACTCAGCATCGGTTTACCTCACGAAGCAAACCCCGACTCGTCTTTCAGGGATCTGCCACAAGGAGATGCTCTGGTTTCGGTTCTCGTTCGCTGTGCGCGCAGTAGCACCTATCGCCTGATGGTACGCAATTTGCCCATCCCAATGTACTTGCAACATGCCCCAAGTCGTCGCAACTGGGATGTCTGTTGCAGTCCGGAAAGAGCCCGTCTTCACTCGACCATTTCTACCACCTGATCGTTGCAGTCAGTTTTGTCCCTCCCGCGCATTGAGAGAGTATTCGTTGCAACCTTGTTGGGGGCCGCGAATACAGCGTGGGACTCGTCGCACCGTGGCTTCGTCACACAAGATTAGCGGACATGAGTTCCCAATTTGATCGAGCTAGACCGTAATTAGTTACATTTGTCATCTCTCTCGGCCGATTGTAGGATGGCAATAAGCTTTGGTCGCCATATGCCAGCGGGAGAGAAGTGGTGCTTTTCGGAGCTAGCTGTGAGATGGTGGTCGATCGCGGACGCGAGATTTACACATGGCTGACAGCAGATTGCCCGCGGCCTGTATAAAGAGCCCTGACTCCATATTAGTATCCGTACCGGTACGGAGTAAAGACGGTAGGAAAAGACGATGGTGTCGGACGGAAGCCGCTTGACCGTGTTTGTAACTGTCGGATATCTCTCCGCTCCCAGCCTTCAAGCCAAGCCTCTTGCGAGTTCGTTCCTTTCACCTCCTTTGAACCTTGATGCCGGAACCAGGCCAAAGCACGACGTCCTGAAGTATCCCATGGCAAGCATGTCTCTCGATCGGGGGAAGTTCGGACACAAAAAAAAATCTCTGCACCCTCCCAGGGCTCATGATGCAAGCGTGGCGTGAGTGATTCGTCACTTTGGAATGGCTTGCAACAGAGTTTGGAACACATCAGGATTGGGAAAATTGCAGCGCCACCGTCTGATGTCAAGTTGTCGAAGTCGTACATCTTGACGATGGAATCTCGAGATATGGCCAAAGCTTCCAGATCCTGTGCTTCTAGAAGAGAATAATGGGGACTTGGAATACCGGCAAGAAGGGTTGAATGGGGCCGTGGACCCTCACTTCACTATGCTCGAGCGTCATCGTCCCACGATTCTCGAGCTGTCCAATGCGTCCCACGGTGTCCTTCGAAATGCGGCCAGCGACGCCACCAAGCATGGGGGTGTGAGGAGGGGTTGCTGTCAGGTAGCCGAATAAGAGTGAACTATGCCGAAGAGCCGGGTATAATCGAGCCGGGTATAATCTGCATACTGGCTGGTATGTCGCTACTTCTTGCGCTGGTTACCCAAGCTGGTCACCAGTTCAGCGAAGCCTCTAACTTTCCCAGGCGAAGGGTGTTAGCAAACCCCTTCAACCGTGCATTATAGATGGTGCTGATGATGCGGAATACTTCGTGCACGGGGAAGGACAGCGTCTCCGACTGCGGCCCCCAAGCCAGCGTCGTGTCGTTTGATGTTCAAAATTCGAATTGACGACCGCGTGATGTGGTGTCTGATAAAGTAACCCTCATAGGCCGAAGAGAGTCGGAGGGAAAGCAGGTTCAGGAATCAGGATTGCTCTTGGGTCCTGCAATTGTTTGGACTTCCCGTATCCCTGTAAATTGATGTAGTCGGAGTGGCTGGGGAAGCTTGCGTAGTGGATGTATTACGGTTGAATTGCACAGTACAAGTGAGCGAGCTTGCTCTCGAGGCAGCAGTCAGTACCAAGCAAAAACGGAAACCAAAGTCGACACTCAGGGGGAAAAAGCGTTTCCGCTGTATGCGACATGTGTCGTGTCGAGTCAGGTCGCGGAATGCTGAACTGGGTTGCCAAAGTTGAACATTCTTTTTGGGCTTTTCGCATTCCATGCCACGACGTCAATCGAGCTGTCGCTTTCTGATATCTGCAGCCCGCAACAAAAGGAGTTTGTGGTCATGGTTGAGATGGGTCCAGTGAGATCGATCTCTGTGCCCCGTTCTCCATCATCTGAGATGGCCCCGTCCCGTTGTGAAAATGATGCGAAAGCTGCCCATTGGACGGCGGGCGCGGGTAGAGATGGGGCGTGAGGCTCTTCTGGCTCTTCTTTGGGGCATCCAAAAGAAACGTCCATGCCGCGACTACTGTTGATTGAACTGACGACTGTAGACATGTTTCAGACATTCTTTTCCGTGGTGGTGCCTGTGCATTTCCATTCATCCTTCTCAACCTCGGTGCTGATGCCACGAAAACTAGCCGGCATTTGACAGGCGGGCGCCATAATAGACGGTCGGTCGGACATAGGCGACTGTTGCTGACAGCGAAGCGGTGACTCGGCCAAAGTCCGATTTAACTGTAGGGAAATGTGTGTTTTGGGGCCGTTTCGCTTGACTCGTGGATCCTGCACAACATCCCAACATCCGTCATGAGGTAACAGTAGCCTTGTATTCCTCGCACACAGTATGTCTGGAGAAGCGGCAAAAAGAGGTACGTAGCCATTTGCCGACGGCAATTGCTCGTCCTCTGAACCGGTGAAGGATTCATACTGTGATACTGTATTTCGTAGAACGGGTGATTGTACGCGATATTGATCCTGAGCTTTCCGTATCGTTATGCCAAGAAAGACATGGAACCGTAGTGTATACCTTGGCTCCTGGCCATGAGCGCGCCAAGGGGGATGGACAGCAGACCTTGATATCGTGTCTTCTGATCATCAAGAGCTTTCCCAGCGGCCGTTCTAATCTTTCACTATCGCACGCTACCACCCCCTTCTCCCTGGGACAGGACCGGAAAACCCAGGACAAGTAGCGTGGTAGCAAGGTTTGCCCAGCCTCCTTAGTTCAAAGCCCTCGAACCACTGGGTTTCTGGACGTTCTATAGAATTTCTGGACTCGGGTGTTCAGCTCGACGAACGAGGGATTGCCTTGTTTCCAAGGTGATTGCCACTGCTGGTGCTGGGCCATCGTGTAATTCCAAGGCTGGATGGCATGATGGCTCGAAACAGTAGTTTTGGACGATAGGTGACGGTAAACTTGCGAAGCCCGAGTAATAGATGGCCATACCAAGCTGATTCATGCTTGTAGCGATCAGTAAGTGCACAAAACGGACGGAGTGGCAGGGACTGTTGACAATATTTGACAGCTGATCAGCTCACCATGGTTGATCTTGCACAGTACGAATACAGAGTGTGATTGTGACGCTTCGGCCCCTGGTGTCCGAACATTGCCCTCAACAGAACATGCCACTGGATTTTGACATACGTCATACTGTCGAAGTGAAGGAAGCGTAATCACTTGGAGGGTGCGGCGGTTACGCCTGCTGTGAACTGCCGTAGCGAATCACCCTGAGCAGTGTACGCTTTATTCTAGTCCATCAGAAGCCATCGCCCATCTATTCTTTGACGGCGCCAGACGATTCGTGTTCGTAGCAGCGTGACCCTGCATGCTCCTGGAGGCCAGGAGCTTCGTTGATAACGCTTGGCGTGGAGGTTCATGGTGATTTGGTCGGTAATCGGCCCCGAAGACTCTGCTTTCCGCTACTTGTATATTGTCGTGATGTATCCGTACTTGTGCAACCGGCGTGATGCCGGCCGCATTGGACTGTCAAGATTGAGTCGACCCATGGGCCATATGTCGAGTAGGTAGGCCGCTCGGAGCTCGTCCGCACTCCGGCCACCGGACGTATATCCAAACCACCCTACGGAGTATGGGTTTCTTATTTCTCTCACGTGCAGGCTGCTGCTGCACAGTCGGGATGTCAGAACGAGCCGACCATCGCCTGTATATCCGTACGTCTAGGAAGATGAGATCAAGGTTGACTTGTGCGCGGTTTTAATGTACCGCGTATGCAGCCACATCCCTGGCGGGTGTTTTTGTTCTGCAGCAGACAGACAGCAGGTCCCGCCAAGAAGAGTTCCCGAATGAGAAGAGAGGTATGAATGTCGCCCAGTATCCCACGCCCAGCGAGCGTCTGCATGGTTGGTGCATCCACAGAGCAGGGGCAGATCCTCGTAAGATGCAGCTGGCGGATACCTCGGATCTCGAGGCGGCGAGCAACGCAGTGGGCAGCAAGGTGCCCTACCCTGCCCTGCCCTTTTCAGGTACCCATACATTGAGCGTGCCGTGGCCGGACTGCAGAGTAACGATACCACGTCGATTCGCGTGCGGCGGTCGTGACGCTTGCAGGGTTGGCAATCGTCTCATCAATTTTGGGCGAACATGGTTAGAGACGTTTACCTTGCCCAATTGGAGGGACACCCATGGCTATGAACCGTTGGAAGCGGCGGGTTTTCCGTGTGTACTGTACAGAGTAATACAGAGTGGCATGGTTTGTAATCTGTATGGTAGGTTGGTCAAGCGTCAATGTCGGTGATGAGAGCCCGTGTGGGTGTCGTCGAAATTAATTCTGATCTTTGTGTGTGGCCACTTGGGCGGTGCGACATGGATGGTCCAGGCTGTCAGCGATGTGAAAGAGCGACGAAGCTCGCGCTGATGCTAGGATTAACAGGGGTTGACGTAACGATGAGTGCTTTCCCGGCGTCTTTTGGGTGTAGGAGAGGCCGCCAGAAGACGAATTGGAGCGATTCAACCGCGTGTATCGTGTGTCGTGGGTGTGTCAAGTGCATTGTAACAAGAAAACAGACGGGCGGCATCCAGGAAGGCCGAGATACGGAGTGCCAGCAGGGCCCCGAGAGGATGACACTGTTTCGAGTAGCTGTGCGTTGGCTGTGATGGTGGTGAGAGAACGTCACGATATAGTATGATATGTTGAAGTGCAATTGGCAGCATTGAGACAAGAATAAGGGTTCATCACATCTGCTGGCGCGTGCTGGCCTGCAGGTGGAATCCAATCTGGAATCCACCCACGCACGTACGGTATCCTCATCCTGAAGAAACGGGAGTTGGGAAGGGAGGGGGGTCTTTTTGGGGTCGACGCCGTGACGGGAAGGGACGAGGAGGGGTCAAGATGGCGGGCGGCTGCTCCTTCTGGCGGATACTTCACATTTGTGTGTTTCTTGGGCTTGGGGAAGGAACCTCCGAACCCGTACTTGCCTCACTCCCGCTGATGGGAATCAAGAGGAGTATGGCCATGAGGTGGGAGACTAGGACCACATTCGCGGGAGTGCATGCTGCAGTCTGCACAGGGCATGTCTGTTTTTAGGGGAGAAGCCACTGGACGACACCGCCAACAACGTGCCAGCGTGGGAACCACAGCGGCACGGCGGTAGTGCCAGACGGGATAGTTCGGGGTGTGTGGGCCTACGAAGTAAGGTAAGGTATGCGATGGTGGACGCTGTTCACTGCTAGGCCCTGGGGGAGGGGGGAGGTAGATGGAGCTCTACGCGGCGGGAATTGTGGTAAGGTCACCTTCACTGCCTGGCTAGGGCAAATGTTCTACACAGAGTGACAGAGTACCAACTTGAGACGTACTCTTCCTGAACCCGGGGGCTGGGAAGGGTGGTGGGTGCTTTCTTGCTGGTTCGGGGCAAAGGCGCACGAGGAACGACAACCAGGACGGGGACCAAAGGAAGTGGGAAAAAAAGGGGGGTCGTGGAAGTATTGGAAGAATTCGAAGAAGGGAAACAAAACCGGGACAAGACTCGAGCAACTTCATCTCCCTAGTCGACAAGGAAGGAACCACAAATGCTCGGCAGGCACAGATAGCATCGAGTACGAAGTACGGACGACGAGTACGAAACTACGAAGAATATCCGTACTGTGCCTTCCCTCCCCCAATCACCTCAGGCTCTTACGATACAATACAATACAATGCGACACGACACAGTGGTGCAGGTGCAGTGAACCAGCGTGCCAGTCCTTTTGCTCGAATGCGGTTTCATTTTCAGGAAGGTGTGCGGATGCGGAGTTCTCTCCGCCCATGCCCACGGCAAACTGGCAATGAAAAAGACATGGCAAGCGCCAGGGCAGGGCATCTCAAGCAAGGAAGGCGGACAGGCAGACGCTACCACCTTGGCTTAGCACGGCATGGTTGGCATGGCATGATAACGCCGCAGGAGAACTGTCTTGAAGAGACGTATGGAACTCTGTACACAACCACCAAGGTACCAGCCTGTCTGCTGCCACCTTTGCTTCCCTGAAATCGTGCACAAGATTGTCATCTGGATGGTAATGATGAGAAAGTTTAAATGCCCCGTCCTAGGTTTTGCGACTTTCTTGAGGAGCTGTGAAGGCTGAGGTCATAAGATACCATCCAGGGGAGGGTTTCCCTGGAGAATTGGAACAGCGTTTAAAAATGAACCTAACGCAAGGCATGTAGCATTGCTCGGGGAATTAGACTGATATTGCGGTAAAAGCAGACGGTGAGACAAGTGACTTGACACCAACTAGACCATTCGATCATTACTCGCTACTCAATCACGATGTACATACGGTGAGGCGAGGTAAATAGATTAGAGCAGAGCGCACAGAAAAAAAAAAAAGAGGTACAACCGACCGTTTAGAGTCGAGTTGAAAATGGCAGCGTCGAGCATAATAATATAGCAGTGCATAGCCCAGCCGATCTAATGCAGACCTTGACAATGCTATGCCTGTTTCTCTCTCCCGTCAATTTCTACTTCTCTCTGCCGGTCTTCTCTCATTGCGAAGCGCCAAACTAATACCGCACCCAGGCTTACCTCCTGCGTAGGTACCTGCTCATTCCGGACCTGGACAGCGCAAATACGGTCGTTTGACGAGGCACCTTATCCCAGCTGCGAGACCGCGTGCACCTCAGGTCGAAAGGGAAAAGGGTGTTAAAAAAGAAAGGGTTCACGTCACCGCCCTGTTGGCAGACCACGGTAACGTTAGGCGTGAACCCTGTACAAATACTGACAGGTTCCCTCGGGCAGGTATCTTGTTCCGTACCGCCTTCCTCAGGCGAACAGACATGAATGGATTACTAGGTGCAGCTAGTTCGATTTTTGACACTCGCCTGCACAATGGACGTCGACCGAACCAAGCACCCAAGTTCGCATTACCTCACCTTTTTCTCCCATTCCCTCCCGTGTGTCTGTTTCCCAGCACACACCACCGTCTCTTGAATCGCGTACCTCGTCCTCAGGTATTCCTCAAGGGCCTCGTCTCTGCTTCTACTGCGTACCCAAGGTACCCGTACGCAGTAGATCTGACCATACAGTGCTCGCCCTGTGTACAACAACCGTCTCCGACGCAGGCATTGGCAGGCGCTTCCTCGAAATTTTCTCAATTGCCCTTGGAAATCAGGAAGGAACATGGGTGCTTGTACCTTCCTGGCTTGCTGCGCAGCAGACTGTCGCGCGGTCTCTCCCCGTCTCTCTTCTTCTTTTGCGCGGTCCTGGGCTGTCTGCGTAATTTATTCTTGCTTCTGCGTGTAGGTGTGCATGGGAAAATTTCCTTCTCTTTCGGAATTTCCTACCTTTGCCTTCCACATCCCGCTTCTCTGCCCATTGGGCCCTGCCTCTTCTTCGTCTTCGTCATCAATCTGCCGCTGACCTGTTCTTTGACTGCACGGCTGACTCTGACTCGACCAAAATTCCATCACTGAGAATCAGTCCTCGAAACGGGACACACAAGCAACAATCCGGCAAATCCTCTGATATTTATTACCTCAGCCCCAAAGTGGATTGAGTGCAAAAAAGGAAAGAAGCAAAACGGGTCACCCTCCCACGTCCACCTCCCACACCTTCCCAGTCACCCACCACACTGATTTTCACTCTCTTGCATCCGCCATCCACACACACACACACACCCCCCAAAAATTTTTGTACTGTCCAGCCGTCCGCACCTCACTCAGATGCTTTGATCTTGGACCGCGGTGACCTCCAACTTTCTTGTTCTGCTTTGGCCAAGTCTTTCTCGAGAAATTCTCTGCTACCCAAGCACTCGAGGCTACTTGTCATCTCTTACCTAGGTACTAGACAACTTGAGCAGAAACATCAAGTACTTGCCATTCCCAGACACCTGCAGCAATACCGTACTGTATCGGAGTATCCTACCCTTCGTGCCTTCCTTGCACAAAAAGGAAGAAGAATCCACCGGTACACACCGTCCCACCCTGGTCTCCTTCCTGCCCACCTTTCCCTTCCTACCGATCCATTATCCGTCAACCAGGATTCCGACCAACGGCCAACCTCCCACACTTTCTCCGAAAAAGGCCCTCCATAGAGACCAAGCCGGATCCACTCCTCCCAGAAGGGGCGACGTCCAAATCCACTTCTTCCCTTTTTTCCCCCCTCCACCTCTTTGGAAGGAGTGACCATTGCTCAACGGTTCCTGCCTCGCACACCCTCGGCACCCACCCCAGCAAGACCACTTTTTCCTTCCCACGTACAGATACCCCCTCCCCTTCAACACCCCCCTTTCGGCGGCGCCAGGTACCTGACAGCTTTTTTTTTTCTTGCCGAACAGCAACGCGAGAAAAAAATAAAAAGGATCGGGGCCCATCTGCTCCACTCCCGACCCTCCCCAAAACCACCTCCAAACGGGATCAACTGGAGCCTCATCCCACCACAGAAAGTCCACCTTACAAACAACACCTCTCTGCGCGTGTTGTCTTCTTTGGGTTCGCGACTTCCTTCATTCGTCTGGCGGAAAGCTTATCCTGAAGAACTTCTCGACTGTGCATCACTACACTCGAGTTTACTTCTTTTCACCCTGCAGCATCATCTTCAACCGGGTCGGCGACTTGACTGTCCTTGTCCCACAAAACTTTTTACACGAGACCCTCGACGAGTCCCGTACGTACAGACGTGAGAACGCGTCTTGATCTCGCAACAAGCAAGCTGCTCTGTGCGCCTTTGTTTCGACAAAAGGCCAACAGACCTGCCGCGGATAGCATGGACGCTTCCCAGTACCCTACCAATGGTATAAACACGACGTCGGCCTCCTACCCGTCGCCCCCCGCCATCACGCCTCATCAACTTCAGCACACCAACTCCCCGCTGCCTCACCAGACTCTGCCGCCTTTGCAGCCGCAGACCTCCGCCGCCATGAACCAAATGTACGGCAGCAACCCTCACACTCCTCGCACTCCTGCGACTCCCAACACTCCGGGCTCCCAGAACAACATGCCGCCGTACCAGCCTCAACAGCAGCAGCAGCAGCAACAGCAGCCCCGCGGTCCTTACCAGCAGATGGGCCAGTATCCTCCCCCGCCCCAGGCCTACGGCACTCAGTCCATGCTGCCCCAGACCACGATGGCTTCTTCTCACCCGCAGCCCATCGCGCCTGCTCCCGCGTCTGGACGCGTCCCTCCCATCCTGCGTCCCATGCCCGCCGGTGGTGTCATGCCCCAGCCCGGTATGAACTCTCCCTACGGCCCTGGCGGTGTCATGCCCGGTGGCATGGGTGACGCCGATCAGCCTACACATGTCGTCGGCTCTCAGGGTCGCCGTGGCATTCTCCCCAGCGCTCCTGGCCGCCCTGCCGCCACTCCCGCTGGCGCTGGCAACACCAAGAGCACCGTCATTCCGGTCAAGGATGCCGATGGCAAGTTCCCTTGCCCTCACTGCACCAAGACCTACTTGCACGCGAAGCACTTGAAGCGCCATCTCCTGCGCCGTAAGTCATAACCCACTAACCCACGCAACTTATCCCCCTAGCTGACACGGATGATTCATAGACACGGGCGACCGCCCCTACATGTGTGTGCTGTGTCGCGATACTTTCTCGCGAAGTGACATTCTCAAGCGTCACTTCCAGAAGTGCTCCATTCGCCGAGGTAACCCGACTGGTGCTAGTCACTTGTCTCACCCTCAGGCTCATGTCAAGAAGAACGCTGCGCAGCAGCAGAAGGCAGCTCTTGGTCAGGATGGCGGTCTGAACCACCTCAATGGTCTGGGTAACATGCCTGCGGATGGCATGGTTCAGCCTTTTGGTATGATGCCTGTGTCGGACGGGATGAACAACCTGGCAAACGACCAGAATCAGTTGTCGCGCGCCAGCAGCCTGACTAGGCTTGATAATGGCAGTAACCAAGACAGACGGGATTTGACAGGTTCTGTCATGGATGCTTCTGGCCGAGGTGGCAACTTCGAGCAGGCATACAACGGCAATGTCCCTAGCTCCATGACGCCCAATATGAATCAACAGATGCAAAACTACAATATGCCCCCGGGTCAAAATGGAATGTCCATGTATGGCGGGTCGAACTCGAACCAACAATCGGGCCTTGATTGGTCTCAAATGTTCCAGGCTGGTGCGCAACAAACCTACGCAAATCATACTCAATTCCCCCCTAATCTTGGACAGACGCAGATCGCAACCAAACCAGAGCCTAATACCGGCGTCGAAAGTACAGAAGGTCCGCCTGACCACCCAAACCACCCCGATTCTCTATTTTTCTCGACTTGGGACGTGCCGCCATCGATCCAAGATCCCTTTACCCATCTCTCCAACCAGATCCTCAACTTCTTTTACCCTCCAGGTTCCCCGATTACCGACGAAAGCGCCGGCTTCAACCTATACTTCTCCGCCGAAAACATACGCGATTTCTTGGAAAAGTACACTCATTTCCATGTCCATTTCCCCATTCTCCATACACCCACGTTCCGTATCATGGAAGCCTATACAGGCTTGTTGGCTGGCATGTGCTGCATGGGCGCTTGCTACTCTGACCGTCTTTCCCCAGATCACTTGCGCGACATGATGAATTTCCTCAGGTCCGCACTGGTTCGCGACGTGCCGTTCTTGGCCAACTCGGTGGGCCAACAGCAGAATGGTAACGCTGACGCTGGTGCCTCAAGTAACGGTCACCGGGACCTTGAGCAACTCCAGGCTGTGATGCTGCTCCAAATTCTGCTGATCTGGAATAGTACGCCACAGCATCGTGAGAGCGCTCGTGAGATTTTCCCAGCCATGGCGGAGCAGACTCGTCGTCTTCGTCTCTTGGAGGTCTCCACCAGCATGCCCCTCTTCAGTCCGCTGCACCAGAGCAACTTTACCCCTCAGAACTACGACGTCTCCACATTCGATTGGGGTGTGTGGGTTGAACAGGAAAAGCGGATACGCCTGATGCACATCATCTTCCTCTGCAACTCCGCCATGGAACTTTATTTCAACGCCCAGTCTCAACTCGACAGCTTCGAGATGCACATCCCGCTGCCATCTGATGATGCAGCGTGGGACGCACGGACGAAGAAGGATTGCGAAGATGCTCTGGGCTTACACGGAGACGAGTTGGCACAGCAAAAGAACCCCAACGGCACACGGCGCAGCAAGCAACCGGAAATGGACTATGCTCTCCAAGCTTTGCTTCACGGATCCTACCAGATTCAGCCAGGCAGGACGAATCTGTACGGAAAATTCATCATGATACACGCCATTCTGTCCTTGATCCGACGAGCTCAACTGGACGGTAGTGCCGTTATGAAGGGTTACGCGACTCCACCAATGAGCGATTGGATGGTGAATGGTGGATCAGACAATGGCATCACCAGCGGCAGAGCAACACCTGTTGACCCAGCTTTGCAGGGCATTCCGGTACAGGTGCACGATTCATTCCGCGTGGCTCTGCAAAAGTTCAAGACCAACTGGGATACCGACATGGTGAACCAATTCCCTCCTGGGTCGGCGAGGAACGTCCGTAGGTATGGTTTCTCTAGGGACGGCATCCATTTCTACTGGCTTGCAAAGTACCTATTGAAGCATACTCGGACATCAGAGCTGCAAATGGAATCGGATGCGCGTTTCATGCAGGTGATGCAACTGCTGAAGTCGGTGAAGGCGTGGGTAATGTCGGACGGGGCGTCTAGGGGTGAGGATATGGGATCGGTTGGAGAGATCGACAAGGATTTTGGAGTGTCAAATCTGACACTCGACATGGCACGACTTTTCAAACCTCTTCCGGCGGTGGTGGAGGATCCAGGCATACCTTCTGTGCAAACGAACATCGGCACAACGGGCGGCGGCATGCTTTGACTTTACAAAAAAAAAACCTGCATTTGGTTGGCGTTTTTTTTATTACTCATTTTCATCTTTTCTGTTTTGTTTCCTCACGGATCCGTTCTCATCAACTCATATGCTTTGTTGCGGAAAAGCATCTCGATTCCCTCTTGCATCAAAGCCGGATTGATTGACGGTGGTTACTTCTGATATGCATCTTGTGGCGGGTGGTTTCATGCGATAGACGGGGAGGTGGAGTTGGCACTGCATTAGACTGCGATCAGATAGAACTTGGGAGGCTCTCGGGTGGCACCAGCGGTGGCCCGACGAGGTTGTCACGATTATTCATGGCTTTTCGCTCATAATGACTTGTTTCGGCGGTTTGCGTGGCTAGGCTGGTCTGGTCTAATGTTAGATGCCTCAAAATGGGTGGTACTCGTGCTTTTTTTCTTTTTCTGTTTTATCGCGACAACGAAGAAAAACAACCGAGATGCAGAGGCACCACTGCCAGCACAGTTTTTTCCATTGTTCTTTTGAACTAGTAGCATGAACTTAGACATTAGAAACTGCAGAAATCGACTCGACTGTACAAACTTAAACACCTTGTCCGTTACTTTACATCCAGTGAACCTGTTTGCAACCACGTCGATAATGGTCGCACGATGCTCATCATCAGCTCTACAAACATCCGTCTGTGGTCCTCGATGCCAAAAACTAATCGGGCTGTCCTCCTCCGCCGGGAACGATGCCTGCTCACTCAGGACCTGTCGACGACGGTGACCTTGGGCACGTACTTGTCGACGACGGCCTTTTCCTCGGGCGTCGGCTGGTACTTCTCCTCGGCCCGGTCGGAGTAGTAGAGACCTGCGCCGCCCCAGGCTAGGACCGCGACGCCGAAGCCCAGGCGGGTCTTTGGGGTGAGGTTCTTGTATGCCCTGTTGGGGGATGGGGGCTGTAAGTATTATGTTTGTTTGGTTCCTTGGCGTCATAGGGATGGGGATGGGAAGGGAAATGGGGGGGGGGGGGGGGGGGGTCAGGTTTCTGAGTTTGGGGGCCGTTGGGCAGGAACGGGAAGAGAGGGGACAGAGGGGGAGGTGATGGGGCAGGGTGTGGTTAAGCTTACTTGAACATCTGGTCTATGGCGAGGCCGGGGAGGGGTGTTGTGAGATGGAGAGAGAGAGAAGAGAGGTGGTGGTTTTGAGAGAATGCGGGCTGTTGGCGTGTGTAGTTTAAGGGGGTGTCCTGATAGAGAGGTGTGATGCTTCCAACCCAGTCTTTGAAAAGAATTATCCAAAGATGGACTAAGGGAAGCTTGATGCGAATTGAGACAAGACGAGCGAGATCTATCCAGTTCGAGTCAAGGGCTGGACGTTGGACGCGGCGGTAGCGATGGATAGCAGTTTTTTTTGCGTGGATGAGTTGACGGGACGGGATTTCTGATGTTGGAAAAGCTTGATTGTCATTGGCTGATGAAACTTTGGGCGATGGAAATAGTGGGGACATACGGCACGTCAAGCCTCTGTCCACGATCCTGAACCTTCAGAGCTCGCGTGTAAAGCCGTCTTCTAGACTTTTAAGTTCCTTTCTACATTGCGTTCCCCTTTCGAATTTAACGTATTGGTTTCGGCGTGATGGTATCACAAGGCTTCCGTCCTGGAGTGCGGATGACGTCCGCCGGAGGCCCGGTCTTGAGACGGGCGAGTGATCTCAGCGTGCAAGCGTGCGTCACTTGTTCGAAGTACAGGTAAATATTTCACCCCAGAGCTCTTAGAAACATGATTTGTTCTTTGAATTCGAGGAAGGCGTATATGAAAGTCACGAGAGGAAAGCCTTGTGCAAAGGTAAGTAAGCGCAGTAAGTTAGTGGCCGCGGAGATGGACATAAAGCGCTCAAGGGGTGTGGGAACATTTTGTTCGAAGCATCCAATTACTACCTTGCGCAATTTACTCTCTGGGGATTCTGTTAATGGCGTCGTTTGCGGTTCAAAAAATAAGGAAGATTGGGTATTTCAGACCTTTGCGTCGATGGCAAGAATGCGAACAGAATCCCGTCTCGAGGGCTTCAGCTATACATACTATCGAGATTGAGAACATGAGGACGATTGCTGAGATATATGACTATCTGCAACTATATATGGGAGCTGGTTGTGGTTGTCGGTGGTGAGGTGAGTGGGAGCACAACACCATGGCCACAGGGAGAGCCTCCAGACGGCAAGTGTGCGCGCTCCCTACCCTCTGGGTAATGGACAAGCTGCAGCGCAATTTCTTGAAGATTTGGGGGACGAGATGTCCAGTTTCTTCTCTCTGCACCTCCATATATATCAAACACGTTCATGTATCTGCTTATGTGGGAAATTAATGTTCCAGCTGTGAGCCTAACCGTCGTGAGGTAGCAATAAAACATGTAAGTCAGAGGCATCCGAATGACCAGAGAGGGCAACAAAGAGTTCACCACCGGTATGGCTACATATCTTGGCGGTTATTATGATGCTCATTCTGGGATCGGATGCGAACTCGATCTCGTAGCCAGTCGAAAGTAGGCTGGGGGAGGGGGGTAATTGTTTGTCGACTTTTGGCCATTCCATTACCTAGCCAGTTTATTCAAAAAGTTAAAAAGATCAAAAGCTCAGGTGCCCAGTCCGTGAATCGAACTGGGCACCCTACGAATTCCTCCATCTGAGAAGACTTCGTAGGATTTCATCACCAAGTTCTGTACTAACGGACCAGGGCGTTATACCGCTCGACCATGAGGATCGATTGGGCTTGGTCGACGAATGAGGCCCTGGGACTGAATATGAGGGTACTGGGGTGTGGTGGATGTTGCGTATTCGTCTGCATATTCCTGTTTTATTTTGACACAAGGACGGGCCCCCTATGGCCATCGGGGCGAGGATGATTCACTAACCGACCTAGGAAGGCGCCTGCTATTGTTGGTGACAGGAATGGGTTTGGCGGGGCCTATATGTGCTTTTGTCAGTCTGATATTCATCCTATTCCTTCTGAGTAGAACATAAAGAATATTGAGTATCGACTGGCGCTCTGGGACGTAAATGTCAACTTGTAACAAGATGTAGTCACTGACTCTAACGGCCTTGATCATCGATTAAGAGAGATTTCGACGGGAGGAACTTCTGGGGGAAGTCTGATGAGCAACCGGTGAGTTTCTAAGTCGCAAATTGATTATGTTACGCTCCTAAAAGCCTTGGAGGAATTTGATGCCCGCTGATCGCCCATCGCCGACCTCCTGGTTTCGCCACGTGAGCTATCTGCTCATTTACTCTCTACACTTGGTTCTGGGACTCTGCAATTATTTCTGACACTGAATAAGTGTTTCGCCTTTGCGTTTGTACATTCCTCGATAAGTCCCTCGTAGCAATCCAGGGGTAGGTGGTTGCTGGGGTTGAGATCAACATGGAGGAAGAACACTCAGGTAGGTAGAAGGAAAACGCTGGTCTCTGTTACCTATCTCCTCGTTACAAATTAGGAGTCCTTCAGAATCTGTAACCGGCGAAAGAGAGAGGAGTAAGGATGCAAAGGCTTTGGGTGAAGTTTGGGTTCAGCGAGATCGTGGGATGTTAAGGAGAGGAAGTTGTCAATTAAGCCACACCCGAGCTGATCAAGCCACAAGTCTGTGAGGAC
This sequence comes from Colletotrichum phormii, assembly GCF_030913505.1. NCBI lineage: Eukaryota > Fungi > Ascomycota > Sordariomycetes > Glomerellales > Glomerellaceae > Colletotrichum > Colletotrichum phormii. The sequence continues at coordinate 1,251,098 of NW_026851445.1, read as the reverse complement.
GCTTGACAGCCGCACAGACCCACACGGTAGCTCGTTCACCCGCAGCCGCAACAATCCAGCGTGTGATTGGCTAGAGGCTTTGCCAAATTTCTAAACTGGCGAAATAGTACGAGCTCTAGGAAAGGGATTCGTGATCCTTACCAGCACCCACGTTGAAACCAATTGCCAGAGATGGCGAACCCCAATGCGATGCGGCCATCGATAGGTCGCGTATTGCGCCTCCAGGAGACTCGGCAATGGCTGCCCACGACGCCGACGACGGCCGCACAACCCCGAACCGCAGCGGCATGCTTCTCGACTTCGGCTGCGCACTCGGTGCGCAAGACTCGCGACAACAACCGCCTGCGAGGTGTCAGTACCATGAAGAGATCTGGTCCTCGTGAGCCGCTGTCCGTATCATGGGAGACGGTACCCAAGCCGACGAGCCACAAGCGTGAGGTTCTCACGGACCCGAACCACGGGCTCTGGGACTTTTTCTACGGCAAGAACAAGCTCTTGAACACGCCCAAAGAGGACCAGTCTCACGGCCGTGCTTGGACGGTGGATGAGCTGAGAAAGAAGAACTGGGAAGACCTCCACTCGCTGTGGTATGTCTGTCTGAAGGAGAGGAACCGCATTGCGACGACGAGCCTCGAACGTGAGAGACGCAAAGTCGGGTTCGGAGGATTCGAGGCCAACAACAGGGACGAGACGGTTCGTATTTTGCCTCTCACATGACTTCTAGAAGATGGCTGCTGACTGGCACTTGTTTTAGGTTGTCACGACGATGAAGGCGATCAAGCACGTCTTGACCGAACGCTTTTACCTCTGGGAGGATGCGCGCAGGTTGGCAGAGAACGACCCCGAGATCAATCTCTCTGGCGAAGGTGAGGCATACACGCCGTTGGCAGGATACGAGAACACGGAAGAGTCCAACAAGTACCTCCCCCAGGAGGTCGAGGCCGCGGCTGTCGAGTCACCAGTTATCGAGGCACAAGTTGTCGAGACGCCTGCTGAGCCTGAGGCAGAGAAGAAGGAAGCTGCGCCTGTCACGCCAGAGGCTGAGGCTGAGGTTGAGGTGAAGGTCAAGCCACCGCACCCAGCGAAGAAGGTCAACCCCAGCAAGCCCGTTGAAAGCAAGCCCGCGCCGGCGATGCCCAAGCCGAAGATTTGAGAAGCTCATGTAGCTGTTTATTGTCTCCCCGTTCAGCGCGAGGGTCGTAGACGGGAGAGTCATGTACCATTGTATCCAGACATGTATAGAATCTTGTACGATACGAATATTTTGTGCCAAGCGTATTAAGGAAGCCGTTCCAAAGATATCATTCTCACTCTTGACACCTCTGGTAACCTGCAACTGTCGAATGGGACGCAGAGCTTGATTTGACGGCAACGTTTGCCGTGGTCAATTTGAATAAGGATTGAATAAGATCTACAGAAAGTCTTGCATAAGAGAGAAACTGAATAAGAGATGAGACTTGTATTCGCATAATGTTACAGAACTGGGACGGGGAAGGGCGGGAGCTGGGTCCTTGTAGCAGGGACAAGCCCACTCACACCGCCGAGTGCGCCAAGTACACGCAGAGCAGCGCAAGGTCGAAGTACCATTTGAGCTAAGGTACTTGCAACTTTGCGGCCTCGGTCGGTCCATGTCCAAGTCTGCTAGCGGTGAGCAAGTGGCCAGCATAGTTTGCAGTAAGAATGAGCGGGCGGAGAGCGGACCTTGCATGGGCCATTTGGAGGTACACTGGAGCCAGGACGGGCCCCCGGCGAGTATACTGCGTAGGCACTGGCCACTGGCCACTGGCCCCCAGTGACACGCTTGATGTGCTGAACCCCTCCATGTCCCTCCAAAACCCAACTGTTTCTAGGTGGCTCTTGCCCCCCCACTTGATCCTCCTTTGCTGCATGTTGCTCCCCATGTCTCCCCTACACATCACCGCAACTACTTCTCCAGACATCCAACACCTCATACTTTTCTCTCCCCTTCTCCCTCTGCTGCGAAACCACCGACTGACTCTAATTTAACAACAACCGTCACGCACGCATACACCCCTCAGCCGCAACCATGGATGAGATTGCAAAGGAATACGATGTCATCGTGCTGGGCACTGGTAAGTGACGTTACGCCATCCTCCTTTATTTGCCCCGCATCGTCGCTCGTCGGCCTGTGGGGTTCCCGACTGCTCGAAAGAGCTTCCTGGCTGACTGGTCGACTCTCCGTCTTCTCTTTCCAGGCCTGACTGAGTGTGTTCTCTCTGGGTAAGCAAGCTCTCGTCGCCATCGCCCGCCCGTGTGTGCTCTGCTAATCATTGTCTCTCCGCGCAGTGTTCTCAGTGTGAAGGGCAAGAAGGTCCTCCACATTGACCGCAACGACCACTATGGCGGGTAAGTCTCGCTCCTTGAGGCCACGATCTGGCCTTTCGCCTAGAAAGAACCCAGCTAAACTTCACCAGTGAGGCAGCTTCAGTTAACCTCGAGACGGTATGACATCCACGACTCTCCCCCACCCTCCCGTCGACATGGGTTCTAACCCGATCTGCTCGCAGCTCTACAAGAAGTATGGCAACTACGCAAAGGGCGAGGAGCCCTGGACGAAGTATGGCCGTCTGAATGACTGGAACATCGATCTTGTGCCCAAGTTCCTCATGTCCGCGGGCGAGTTGACAAACATTCTCGTCTCGACCGACGTGACACGATACCTCGAGTTCAAGCAGGTCGCGGGCAGCTACGTTCAGCAGGGCCAGAGCTCCAAGGCTACTGTTGCCAAGGTTCCCTCCGATGCCGGCGAGGCTCTGCGTTCGCCCTTGATGGGCATCTTCGAGAAGCGCCGCATGAAGAGCTTCATCGAGTGGATCGGCACCTTTGACCGCAAGGACCCCGGCACACACAAGGGTGAGTTTCGGCGTTACGAGGCATCGAAGGATCGTGGGACTAGACTGACAACTATGCGCCAGGCCTCGACATCAACAAGGTCACCATGAAGGAGGTTTACGACAAGTTTGGCCTCGAGACCGGTACCCGTGACTTCATCGGCCACGCCATGGCTCTCTTCACCACCGACGAGTACCTCACCAAGCCCGGTGGCGCCCCGGAGGCCATTGAGCGCATCCGCCTGTATGGAACCTCTGTGTCCCGCTACGGCAAGTCTCCTTACATCTACCCTCTCTACGGTCTCGGCGAGCTTCCCCAGGGCTTCGCCCGCCTGTCGGCCATCTACGGCGGTACCTACATGCTCAACACGAACGTCGACGAGGTGCAGTACGAGGGCGGCAAGGCTGTCGGTATCAAGGCCACTATGACTGGCGTTGAGGAGATGAAGTTCGAGACCAAGGCCAAGATGATCCTTGGTGACCCCAGCTACTTCCCCGGAAAGGTCAAGGTTGTCGGACAGGTTCTGCGCGCCATCTGCATCCTGAAGCACCCCCTGGCCGGCACCAACGACGCCGACTCTTCCCAGCTCATCATTCCCCAATCCCAGATTGGCCGCAAGAACGGTAGGTTCAGGTACTTGGAATAGTGAGCTCTGAATGTGTAACTGACTTGAGCTAGATATCTACATCGCTTGCGTCTCATCGGCACACAACGTTTGCCCCAAGGGCTACTGGATTGCCATCGTCTCAACCATTGCCGAGTCGAACGCTAACCATCACGTCGAGCTTCAGCCCGGTCTGGAGCGCCTCGGCAAGATTGAGGAGCAGTTCATGGTAAGAGAGAAGCCCGAGCCCGCGCCGTGTAAAGAGCAGGATACTAATAATTCTTTTCAGGGCGCCCCGATCCCCATCTACGAGCCCACGGACGACGGTACCGGCGACAACGTCTTCGTCTCCAAGAGCTACGACGCCAGCAGTCACTTCGAGAGCACGACCGACGACGTCAAGGATATCTACCGCCGCGCCACTGGCGAGGAGCTCAAGGTTGAGGGTCTGAGAGAGGGCCTGCAAGTTGCGGATGAGCAGTAAGCGTAAGGGGATGCCTTAATGGAACTTTTGCTTTAAAGCGGGTGAGGGGAGTAGGGGGCAAGTCTGAGAGGCATTAAGTCCTCGCACATTATAACAGACGACAATCCGGGGTAGATATATATTATCTTGGACGTAAACATCTGAGGGTGGTGCTCTTCAAAGTTATTCAAGCCATTTTACTGCATTTCTTGTGGTTCTGTCTGACTACAAAATTGGTGCAATGTTTTATGATACTTGCAGTACAATGCTCACAAACGGAATCACTTCAAGTCTTCTAGTGGTTTATTTTAGGTTTCTCATTCAGGATATTCAATGGTCCTTGATTTGTAGCTTTGGAAAAGCCAACAAACATCTAGACACACGTAAAGCTGGTAATGCTACGACGCTTTTTTTGATATACGTTTCTCAAAAAAAGACATCACAGAAATTTCCCCGTCTCCTTTTCTCCCATCTCCTTCGTAGCTTCCCAACACATAGGAGCCTCATACCGACGACCTCTTCGGATGTGATGTGATGTGATTTTGTGTCCGCAAGAGAATTGAAGGAATGAAGAAAACAAAAACAAGGCAGTAGCAGCAGCAAACGAAACAAAAAAGACCGCAAAACGCCCTCCATGCCCCCTTTTCGAAAAATAATGAAGCATATTTACTTTTATTCTCTTTCCGTAAACATCCATTACCGTCTTTTTCCCCCGCCTTCCCGCTGCTGGCGGTGGCAGTGGTGGTGGGTTTCTCAACGTCTTTGGTTCTTGCCGAGGCCACGCTTGCCGGCAACCTGTAGTAGAGAAGAAATTTGGTTAGCGTTTTGCTTTTCAACTTTGGATATAGTATTCCAGTTTGTGCGTGAGTAAGACTTACCAAATGCCTTTGCAGCGATACGGTGGTGTGACGATCACCCTCACCCTGTCTCGCCATGCGGTTGCGCTTCTTCTGGGAGAGCTTGGCGAGGCGGTCGGCCTTGTCGCGGGCCTCGTCGTCCTGGACACCGTCCTCGCGCCTGTTGACGATGGGGGCGCGGCTCTGGCTGCGGGCGCGGCTGTGGGAGCGCAGGCGCTCGCGCGGGGTGGCGTCCGTGTCCATCATGTCGACGTCCTCGGTGCCGGCGCGGGAGAGGCCGGAGGAGCGGCCGCGGGGGCGGGACTGGGCGCGGGCGCGGTTGACAATGTCGGTGGTGTCGACGCCGAGCTGGTCGAGGGCGTCGTCCATCTGGGACAGGGGCACCTTTTGGGACTTGCGGGGGATGATGGCCTGGTTCTTGAGGCGCTTCTTCATCTTGGCCTCGTTGCGGATGAGGGCCTGCTTCTCGCGGATGATCTCGGCCTTGGAGAGGATGTCGGCCTCCTCCTCGTCGTCGAGGTCCTCGTCCGACTCGTAGTAGCCCTCCTTCTCGAGGCGCTCCTCCTCCTCCTCGAGGGCCTGGAGCTTGGCTTCGATGTCCGGGTCGACAAAGTCGTAGACGTTCTTGCCGTCAAAGACCTCGGGGATCTTGTCGTGCTTCCACTCGGGGTTGGCGAGGAGCCAGTCCTGGCGCATGTCGACGCTGTAGACGCCGGCGCCGCCGTTTTCGACCTCGACGTCCTTTGCGAGCCTCCGGCGCTCCGGGTCCTCCTTGTCGTACTTCTTCATGTTCTTGATGCCCTCGGGGATGAAGGTCTGGAGGGGCTGGCTGGTGCCGGGCTGGGCCACGTGGATACGCGCCATGACGTCGGCGAGGCGGCCGCCAATGTTGCCGCTGGCGTTGGTGCCGGCGTTGAGCTTCTGGGAGACGCGCTCGGCAATGAGGCGCTCGCAGACGGTGTTCTTGACGTTCTGGACGCCCTCCTGGGTGTTGCAGGAGAGCAGGAGCATCTCGACCTCGCCCGACTTGAGGAGGCCCTGGAGCTGGGCCTGGGTCGCGGCGTCGAGGTCCTCGGGCTTGACCACGTCGATCTTGTTGACGACGATGAAGACGATCTTGTTCTGGAACAGGGGCTTGATGCTCTGGAAGAGGTTGATCTGGGCCTGGATGGAGTAGCCGCACTGCTCGCTGAGATCCATGAAGTAAAGAATGGCGGATCGCAGATGGGCGATGGCGGTGACGGACTGCATCTCAATGGTGTTCCTGTGAGGACTGTCAGTTTCTGGGGTTCCCTCTCCTGAGTTATGAATGTCGAGATTTTACTTACATCTCCTCGAGAGGGTGGTCGAGAATACCAGGGGTATCGATGCACTGGAAACGAAGGTACTTGTAGTCAAAGTGACCGCAGAAGAGCGACTTCGTTGTGAAGGCATACGGCTGGACATCGACGTCGGCTCTGGAGACGGACTTGAGGAAAGAAGACTTTCCGACGTTGGGGAAACCCGTGATGAGAAGGGTTCTGGTGTTGGGATCGATCGAGGGGAGACGGCCAAGATCTGTTTGTTCTCGCAGTCAGTAAAACCTCTTGTGTGCGCTCCAATGTCGTCGGATTGCCACTTACGCTGTCTAACCTGGTCGAGGTAAACCAGAGGGTCTTTGAGGCGCTTGATAAGCGTCGCCATGCGACCAAGCGCGGCGCGCTTCAGCTGCTTGCACTGGAACAGCGACTGGCCATACTTCAGGAGACGGACGTCTATACAAATTGCACCAGGTTAGCCACTTGCATTTCCCCTCCCAAAATCGAAAATCGCCTTCCCCTCACACGGGTGGAATGCCTTTTGAAAGAGCTGGATCTACGCACAATCTCTGGAGATGGTCTCGATGAGGTGCTTCGCGGTCGAGAGCTGACCGAGGGCGATCTTGAAGTGGTCGGCATCGTAGAGGGTGTTGATCAGGTCCTTGTGGAAGGGGTGGATGTCGTTGAGGCGAGGGAACGACTCGATGATCAGGCCGAGCTTCTCGCTGATGGTCTCCTGGGTGAACTTGACCTTGCGGGTGTAGAAGCCTCTGATTCTAGAAATCTTGAAACCCGAACGGATCTGGGTCGGCAGCCGGCGCTGCGTCCTCGAGAGGACAATGTCGAGGAACTCTTGCGAGTTGGGGACCGGGGGGAGATCCTTCCACCTGCCCGCGCAAAGCAATGGTTAGCAAAAGACTGGTAATGTTTTTTTTTTCTGCAATGTCGCTCCTCTTTGAAAGTGATCGCATGTGGCAAGGTTACAACTCACTGAGTCTTCATTTTGGGCGGCTGGGGGTCTGCGTGGGAAAAAACTTGAAGCAGTCCTCAGATGTTGCGATCGGTCAAGATGCACCGTCGGTGAACTGCGCGAAGGTGTTTGGGACGGGGGGCGGTGTTCTGCACTCGAATTTTTTTCTCTCTCGTTCGCTTATCTTATCGGCACGGATAGGTGGGGCGGGGGACCCCATGCCATTAGTGGCCGCTCAGAGGTTTTGGTCGTGCACTCAAGAATCAACGCTGATGGTCACAACTACCTTACCATAGGTACCTTGCCCACTTGAGTGTGTATCTTGATCGCACTCTTAAAGCTATAATGATTGATTTCCAGAAGTTCGTCAACTTCTTGATATAATTGCGGTCTAAATTGCCCCAGTAGATCAAACCATCAGAGAGTCCGTCTCGGCTGGTTGAAGCCATGCAGGGTCCGGCGGTGCGGATTCCTCCTCTTATCACAACTTTATCGCAATAAATTTTGCTTGGTGGGGCCTCTCCGCGGGGCAGACTTGAATGGAGGGGTATCCGAACCGCGGAGCAAGTTCCCTCCAATTTTGAGATCTTTCATCCTCCAGCCTCCGACAAGCAAAACTCCTGGAAGACCAACATATTCCCCTTGATAAACCCTCCTCCAACCAATTCCCCCCGTAACCAAAATCCCGCCAAGATGTCCTCCCAACTCGCCCCGTACAAGCAGGACTTCCTCAAGGCCGCCATCGCCGGCGGCGTCCTCAAGTTCGGCTCCTTTGAGCTCAAGTCGAAGCGCATCTCCCCCTACTTCTTCAACGCCGGCGACTTTTACCGCGCCGACCTCCTCCGCGCCATCTCCGTCGCCTACGCCCACACCGTCATCGAGGCCCGCAAGTCTTCCGGCCTGACCTTTGACATCGTCTTCGGCCCGGCCTACAAGGGCATCCCGCTCGCGACCTCGACGACGGACAAGCTCGCCGAGCTGGACCCCGAAAACTATGTCACGACGTGCTACTCGTTCGACCGCAAGGAGGCAAAGGACCACGGCGAGGGCGGCAACATTGTCGGCGCGCCGCTCAAGGGCAAGAAGGTGCTCATCGTCGACGACGTCATCACCGCCGGCACCGCCAAGCGTGAGGCGATTGCCAAGATCCGCAAGGAGGGCGGCGAGGTTGTGGGCATCGTCGTCGCGCTCGACCGCATGGAGAAGCTCCCTGCTGCGGACGGCGACGACAGCAAGCCTGGCCCCAGCGCCATGGGCGAGATTAAGAAGGAGTATGGCATTCCCATCTTTGCCATCCTGACGCTCGACGACATTATTGAGGGCGCCAAGAGCTTTGCGTCTGCTGATGATATCAAGCGCACTGAGGAGTACCGTGCCAAGTACAAGGCCACCGACTAAATGTTGAGAGCCGGAAAGAGGCAATGGTAGTCTGCTTTTGGGGCAGGCGTGATATCATGAACATCGTGTTCAACGGCCGGCGCTCGTAGGGATGGAATGAAGGGAACTTTATAGGACCCCTCGGGTCAAGGCGCATAGGATGATAAAAGTGATTTGGGAAGTGACTTTGCAGCACCTGCAAAACCTCACGTATAGAATAAAGGCTGAACAGGGGACACCGTGAAAGATCGTATCTTAATTTTGCCTTGCTCTTTCCCTTCCGGGTGGCAAGGCATTCTATGTCATGTCCTCATCGTAAGGTAGTCTCCGGCCCTGTCGTCTTCATGATGTTACCACCCTTTTTCGAGATTTGAAAATCTCGTGGTAACTCGACAACGTTGACTTGGGTAACAAAAGAAAAAGGAAGAAAAAAGCAAAGCCATCATGCAAATGTGAGGTTGTCCCAGTTGACAACCCACTCAGTATACCACTCCCCATTCCTTCTGATTTGCTCATCTCAAAACAAACAGAGGTTTTTGTCTCGTCTAGAGCTCGGATGGCCGAGACTCATCGGATAAGACTGCGAAAAAGATGAAGAAAAGTCCTAGAATGGCCTCAGCGACGGTGACGGCGACGGCACTACTCGGCGCGCGCCTTGAGGGCATCGGGACCCTTCTTGGGCGGGCCTGAGAGTTCAATGACCTGAAAGGATGTTAGTCAATCCGCCACAAGGAATGACAAACAGCATGGTGATTTACCATGTCGTTCCAGCCGCCGCCAGCGAATGACGCTTTGCTGGGACCGACGCGCTTGAAGCCGAAGCGCTGGTAGTAGCTAACCAACCACTGCCGATTCGTCAGTATTTTGCAAGATCCAAGAGTCAGGGTCACTCGGTGCGCTAGAGGAGCTTACGTCCTTGCAGATCAGCGCAACGCGATCCGCAACACCAGAGTTGTTGATCTGCTGCAGGTACGACTTCATGAGAAGCTTGCCGAGACCCAAGCCCTGGACCTTGGGGTCGATGGCGAAGGAATGCAGACACAGGGTGCGGCCCATGATCTTGTGGCCGACATCCGTGCTCTTGGCGGACTTTTGATCGCGCCAGTTGTCCGGGTAGGCCATGTCGTCGTCGCTGACGACGGGGCCATCCCCAAGGGTCGCGACGGCGTGGCCGAGTAGGACCAGCTTGGCTCCGTTGGCGCGACCTGTCTCGACGGGGCTGGCGACGGTCATGGTCGAGAGGGGGAATGCCTCGGCCTCGGCCGGGACGACGCTGCAGAAGAGACCTGTGGAGATATCTGAGCAGGTCGCGAGGCGGTACATGAACTAAGATGGGGTGTGTAAGCTTCGAGTGAACCTTGATACGTGGTGACCTGCCCGTGAGATGTCACGCGACTTGTCTGCCCGCCAAGGCTTGAAGCTCGCATAACTCTCATACCAGGATGAGTTGAGTCGTCCGTAGTTTCATGCTCAGCGAACCGAGACTCGAGGGCACGAGAGAGGACGGGGCAAAGAGACCAAAGCGAGGAGTGAGAAAGATAGGAAAAATCGGCTCACCTTGACGCGGGTAGCGCGATGACTCGGGTCAGTGAACGCAGCGTCCTCGAGGGCGACGCAAGACTCGAGGTTCGACTCGGTCAGAGGCAACACCAAAGGGCTCCATTTGAAAGGAACGATATGCTGGATCGTCCGACGCTGCGTCTGTTGCTTCTTCTTCAGCTCTGACTGGGACATTTGAGCCTCGATGTACTCGTCGTCGGCCTCATCAGAACTGTCGATGGCGCAGTCGGACGCCTCCTCAGGCTTGGCGACCGGGGGGTCTTTCTCGTCAGGCATGATGACGAAGGATCGGGGGAGACGTGTATGATGCGTAAGGGAGAGAATGCGGTAGTGGAAGAGGGGTATGAGAATGAGGAGGATCAGGACGACGTATGGGATTTTGCAAAGAGCTGGGCAAAGTTGGAGGAGAGGGAAGTTGGAAGTGGGAGGAGTTGTTGGTTACACAGAGAGAAGAAGCGAGGCGATGGAATCAACTAGAGGGCGGCTTGTTGGGTCAAATTACCCCCGTCAGCTGGTAGATAGAGGGACTCAATGTTTCAAACAAGGCAAGAGCACGCTTCAGGGTATCAACCAGAAGAGGCGGGTGCTGTTGGTTCCTTGCAGTGATGGTTCACGGGGCTGGTTAGGCGAGTGCACACGTAGCTCCGGAGGGGCATCGGGATGCTGCCGGCCGTTGGACTCGGCGCTGTCGTTGCAGAGCGGGGCCTGACGGGGCTGTGAGTCAAGTAATGCCCGGCCGGTGTGTGCCGATAAGCAAGGCTGAGTGAGCACCTTAGCTCGGGGCAGTGGGTGTCGGACAACGGAGGAGGGAAGACGTCTCAGAAAGGCTAAGGTCAGATTAGGTGGTCCACAGCGGAGAGGGGACAAAGCGTTGGGACAAGTCAAGTGAACCTGAGCTGTGAAGGCGATAACGGGATTGCAAAAAGAGGAGTAACCTGGCTGCAGACCAAACAGAAAGGTGTGGAGTTGGTAGAAAATGGGATTGGTATTGCAGCAGCCAAAGAGGAAACTGGAGGGAATTGGAGTTCAGTGACTTGCCATGGGCCATGGCAGAGCAACACCCCTCCATCATTGGACACTCTGTGTGAGGTGTGGTTGTGGTTATGAGGTGTTTGTCGCGTGACTGACCTACCCGCAGTGGCACAGTTGTGGCCTGTTCAGCCCATGGGTATTTCCAGGCGACTCTGGAATTGTTGCCCGGCTCCATCTTATTTCCCACTCTTCCCAGAAAACTTCCCCGAGTTGTGGCATCCCAGCTTTTTGAGATGGGATTGCGGAAAAGGTCTTCTTTGCAGGGCATGGCGGGTAACAATGGGTACTGTTGCTTTCTTTCGACCCAGGTCATCGCCCAAGGACAGGGTAAAACCGAAAAAGGTGCTTGAAAAGGCTTGCACATAGGGCAAAGTCGGTTGGGATCAAGGGAAGACCTGAGAGAGAGAAAGTGACCTGACTTGTACTTGTTTCCCCACAGTAAGCCAACTTCAACATCACTCCATGCTCCGATGCTGCCGGTGAGATCAGTCTTACCTACGCCTGTCAGGGTACAAGCACAGAGTTCGTGAGTACATAACCTCAGGGTTGCATCTCGTCTGAAGAGTGAATGATTATGATTTTCCTGGGATTTTAGCGTTGTGATATCTGGTCTTTGGCGGACTGAGCAACGCGCTGTTTGCTTCCAGACCGCTAATTGTTGGTCCGTCCCGTCAGGTTGAGGCTGCTTTTGGCCAATGCAGCCGACAGAAACCGAACAAGATCTAGGCACTGTCAGCGACTGCAACGACAAATTTTGAAAAGAGGAGTGCGGTGCAATGTAGAATCAGACTTTTGGATTCGTGTGGATGGGCGAGCGACTTACCTTAGTTGGGTCTTGGCCGGCATGCTTGTTGCTCCCTTCCCCTGACTGCGGCTGCTGCGGTGTGCTTGACACTTGTACGGCACACCAGCCCGCCGTTGAGTCGTATGGAACCTGTACGTCATCCTAGAAGGCGATGGTATATCTTTGAATACTGGAATATCCGCAGCAACACCATACTGTGTAGGCAAGAAGACCCTGAGCCTGTCGATCTGCATGGACCTTGGCTTTCGTCTGGATCTTGGCTAATAAGACAGCTGCAACCCCGAGGCCGAAGCAAGCAGACGAAAAACTTTTCGCCGTGGCATGTTGACAGCTGCAGGCCTTCACCGAAATGGACATAACTGCAGCATCGACTTCGAGAATCTTTCCGGGTCGGCGATCCAGAGTTGCATTGCCCCGCCGCAATGCAGCATATGCAGCATATGCAGCAGGCTCAATGAGGTCTAGGAAGGGCCCTGAGGCACTTTTGGGGGCTTTCCACCATGTCAGATGGGCGAAGTCCGAAGGCTTTCTGAGTTGTAAGTTATGAGTCAACCCGCCTGGGCTGTGGTCATGGACCTTCCTAATGAATTGGTGTGGGTTGCAGAGGCTGAGAGCGCATACTGCACCAAGTACGAGGACGCGGAGCATTGCAACTAAACAACGTCGAGAACCCGGAATGCGGCCACCACCGGAAGCCGGATCCGACCGACTTCAAGGCCGGCATCCGAGCTGTGCAGTTCCGACCCTCCAGCGAAGCGAGGTTGGCACGCCGATCTCTGCTTGCCTTTGAAAGGTCGCATGCGAGATATCAGCGGGAGCCATGGCAGCTTGGAATCATGATTCCGTGCCGTCAGATCATAAACATTCCGTCCAGGACAAAATCCCCGGTCCTTGCAGTCGCCGTCTAAACAAGCTATGCATTGTCATTGACTCGATCCAGACCTGCGAGACTGCTCTTCGAGTGGAGCGTGAGCAGCGAGATCGTAGGCAGGTCGATGCTGGGACCTCTTCAGCATGGGGTGATGAAGAAGAAGAAACTTGATGCAGTATTTTCGTTTCAGGCCGCATCCATCGTCGAACATTAAGGTAGGACGTGATAGACGTTCTTCGTCATGGCTCCAGGGAAGAAAAAATGGACGAATATTCTAAGCGAGGGAGCAGGTGTTTCTCTGCCTCGAGCAGCGGCAATTTGAAGTGCTCGTAGGCTTGTCATCATCGCACAGAAACCCACGGGCGGAGGTGGCAGGAGATGTCGCTGCTAGACATCGATTGGCGGCACAATCTGAGGATCTGTGACATGTCAGTTCGGCACAAGAAAGGAAAAAGATCCAAGTGCAGAAAAATAGAAATAAAGAGGGGATTCTCGGGGATTCTCACGTCTTCTTGTACCTGGTCCAGAAGGAAGTACACGAGTCGATTGCAAGGGTTGTTGAGGTCGCTTGCTTGGCTCGCGCAGCTGCCGCAGGTATAGGCCAAGTACTTAATTGCGCCATCTCCCACCTGGTTTGCTCTCAGAGATACTTTGGAGACACTTGATGGCTTAGTCAACGATTAGCTCGTGGGGCTGATATGCCGTGGGGGAACCTGCCCGTGCTGCTGTGACCTCAGCAACCTTGGAACTGGGAAGCTCAAGTAATCAATGACCTCCTTGCTGCGGCCAAGTGAGTACATAGATGCCTTGAGAGGCAGAGATTGACGCACAAATATGCCCAGAGTGAAGAAAACAAAACAAAGCATGCGTCTGGCTGACAGGAAACACACAGTCGGGTATCTGTACGGTAAGGTGTAAGCGGAGAAGTTCCCGAAGCCTTCCATGAGCTTCTGTCCGCCATCTCCTTCCGTGGCCAGTGCTTTCCCTCCCGTCTCTTAGGTACCGGTGCGGATAGGTAAGGTATTCCTTGGGAACTCACAGGTTTGCTTCACAGTGTTTGTATTCCAGCCGCCCCATTCTACCTTACCTTAGTACGCAGTAAATGGGACGGATACATTCCCCATCCTGACTCCCCGTCGACTCCATCTTGAGCCACTGCAAACGGGGAAACGTAGCCCAGGAGTCTCGTCACTGCACCCACCTTCCTTACGAAACACTCAGAAAGGTACCTCAAGTAGCCGAGCTCTACCTTGCCTTTACCTTCCCCTACCTCCCCCGGCTCCCTTCCACCTTACCTTGAGATCCGACCTCTGAGACCAAGTGTCTCTCAACACATCAGATACCACCTGTCCAATCGTTCACCACCGCTACAAGGCTGCGCAGTCACCTCGAAACTTTTCGCGGAGCTCTACTTCATCCAATCGTCCATCTAGCAGCTGTTTACTTTCCGGATGAGACGTCACTGTTGTGTTGCCTGAATTTCGGCCCCTCCAACACCCCTCCTCCGCAGCTCCGTGCTGAGGGTAACTTCAACTTCGCTTTCGCAACAGTGAAACCCGACGCTTTCCCTGGATCAGAACCGGCCTCTTTCATTCTTCTCGCCGCCAGTCCATTTCCTTCATCACCCGATCAAACCAGCGGCCAACAGCTCCTGCCTGTGCACCAGGAACAAGATTCCATCATGTAAGCCTTGCTGCTTTGTCGGGACTTGACACGTTCTCCGCTGACTGCTCTCCCCTCCAACAGGCGCATCACACTTAGCATAACGAACCCCGAGGTCGAGGACCAGGATCTCTTAACCCTCGAGATCTTTCCTGACATGCCCATGTCCACACTCCGCGAAGCTATTCAAGCCGAGACCAACATCGCACCCACTTCCCAACACCTCTACCACAACGGTCGCTTGATCCAAGATGATACTCAGACGATGGAACAGCTGCAGATTGCCGACGGCGAGATGTTGGCGCTACACGTGAGGGACATGCAAGGAACCACTGGTTTGCCGGATCAGGGCAGAAGGGCACCGCAGCAGCAGCGCCGGCGACCAGGAGGACAGGATCCAGAGCTCATTCGCCTCCAGATCCTGGGCGACCCAAACCTACGTGCAGAAGCCACCCGCCAGCAGCCCCAGCTTGCCGCCGTGCTCGATGATCCCCAGAGATTCGCCCAACTTTTCAACCAGAGCTACGACCGTGAGCAGCGAGACCGCGAAGAGCGCCAGAGGCAGATTGCACGCCTGAACGAGGATCCTTTCGATGTCGAAGCTCAGCAGAAAATTGAAGAGATGATCCGTCAAGAGAGAGTTATGGAAAACCTCCAAAATGCCATGGAGCACAACCCTGAAGGTATGGCAGACAACCCAACGCGTAACGAGTGCGGGCCTAAAGGCTAACACTACATAGTATTCGGACGAGTACACATGCTATATGTTGACGTCGAGGTGAACGGCCATAGAGTAAAGGCGTTGGTCGATTCTGGAGCACAGGCAACCATCATGTCCCCTTCATGTGCCGAAGCCTGCGGCATCATGAGGCTCGTCGACAAACGGTTTGCGGGCGTGGCTCGTGGTGTGGGCACAGCTAACATCATCGGACGCGTACACTCTGCCCAGATCAAGGTCGGCACCATGTTCCTGCCTTGCAGTTTCACCGTCATGGAGGGCAAACAGGTCGAGCTTCTCCTTGGCCTCGACATGCTTAAGCGCTACCAAGCCAGCATTGATTTAGCCAAGGACAAGCTAATCATTCAGGGCGAGGAAGTGTCGTTCTTGGGTGAAGCGGAGATTCCCAAGGAGAGTGAGGAGGCTCTGGAGGAAGAACCCAGACTGCCTGGCCCAGCTGGGACGACCATCGGTCAGCGCTCTGGTGTTGTCAGTGGTCCCGAAGGCGCTGCTGCTGCCGTGCCGACGCAGCAAACCCTTCCACAGGGTCGTCCAGCACCCCAGCAGCAGCCTGCGACGCCAACTTTCCCGGAAGAGCACATCAACCAGCTGATGGCTCTGGGTTTCCCACGTGAAGCCGCGATCAATGCTTTGCAAGCCACAGGTGGCAATGTCGAGTTCGCTGCTGGTCTCTTATTCGGGGCATAGACTGGATTAGGGGCGTATCGGAAATTCTTTGGTTGCAATGGGCCTGCATGGTCGGACCGCACGGTTATGGGACATCTAGGGATGGGGAGGAGGGATGACTTGGAGTCGTCGTATCATGCATGCTCAGCTCGACATGATATGCGTTTAAAGCGTTTTGATAGACACACTCGGTACTTTGAATTTCAGGTTATGCCACCTGAGCCTTTGAAACTTGCCCGTGCTCGTGTGGACCATTACACTTGACAGCATTCGCTGTAGTCCTCTACAGGGTAGTCACAGTACACTCAGCTGAATTCCAATACGTCTAGTCGCAATTACGAAATATATGCCTTTTTCGATAAATGTGATATTAGCCCCAAGTAAAGACAACTTTTATGTACCAAAACCTTGCAAGAACAATATACAACCGGCCAGTTTACTACCGGATCTTGTACACGCAGGGCTTCAGGATACCCGTCTCATCGACCCTGTCTTCCTCCGTCTCCCACACGAACCTCTTTTGCTTCTCCTTCTTCTCCACGTAGCCGGCCGCCTTGGCCGCGGCAAGACCCTTGCCCTTTGTAGGCACGGCGCCCTTGATGAAGTGCATCTTGACAAACATCTTGTTGGAGAGGTCCACGGCGCCCTTGTTGCCCTCGCCCTGGCCCGCCAAGACGAAGCCGCGCTTCCTCAGCGCCTCGACAAAAGCGGAGACGTCCGTCTCGCCGCGCTTGTCCTCGTGGCCGTCGACCTCGACGGCGAGAGCCGTGCGGACCTCCTCCGTTTCCTCGGGTTCCATTGTCTTCTTGCCTGCGGCAGCAGCTGCAGCGGCCTTTTTGCGGTTGCCGACGCTGTGCGAGACGACGGCGTTCTTGCGGGACACGGGGCCGAAGCGGGACTTGATCTCGGCGATCCAGAGCTCGCCTTTCCAGTGGAGGATGCGGTAGGCCTCCTCGATGAAGTCGAGCCAGTTCGTGCCCATGAGGGCGAGGCAGAAGATGGCGACGTCGACCGAATCGTTTTCGAGGGGGAGGCTGGCGATGTCGGCCTTTGTGACGTGTTTCGCGGGGGAGTGGAGGTCGTAGCTCATGATTTGGAGCTTGAGCTTTTTGGATTCGGGCTCGAGGGTCGAGGCGAGGCGGGCGTCGCCGCAGCCCAGGTCGGCGATGTAGCACGTCCCGTCGGTGCGGGGCAGAGGTTGAGGGCCGTTGGCGGCCGGTGGTGCGCCGCCGGTGCGTCCTCCTCCCCGGCCGCCGGCGTTGGGGAAGCGGCCTTTGGCGCGGAGCTTGATGTCGCGGATGTAGCCGTCGACGGGGTTCGCGGGCCAGACCTCGACCTGGCGGCGGAAGCCTTCGTGGTACTCGGAGAACATCTCGGGCGAGTCCTCGAAGAGCTGGTAGGCCTGGGCCGAGGGGCGGGTGTAGAGCGTCTCGTTGAGGTGGCGGAAGCGGGCCGAGACGAGCTTCTGGCGCATGGAGCGCTGGAGAGGGGTGAGCTTGGCGGCGGCGGGCGGGACGGGGGGCACGGAGGCGGCGATGGCGGCCGCGGCGTCCCTGTTCTTCTTCTTCTCTTCCTTGGCTTGCTTGTTGTCTGTCGAGGCGGCCTTTGGTGTCTTTGACGGCGTCTCTGCTGCTGCTGGTGTGGCTGGTTCTTCTTCGTTGGTGGACTTTTCCTTTCGCTGCTTCTTTTCCTTCTTGTCGGATCTGGGCGTCTCTTGCACCTTCTCTCCTCCATCGCTCTTCCTTTCCTTCTTCTCCTTCTTCTGCTTCTTGCTCGGCTTGGGCGTCTCGGCCTCAGCCTCATCCGCATCGTCACCACCGTGATCAGCCTCAGCGGTCGCAGGAGGAGCTTCCTCCCTCTTTTCTCCAAACACGCGAGGGTTCACCAGGACGGAGTTTGCGCCCGAGCTAGGGGCCTTCTTCTCCTTCTTCTCCTGCTTGTTGGCTCTCTTGCGCTTCTTGCTCTCCTTGGCGGGGTTGCTGGCCTTCTTCACCTGGGTCTCGGTTTTGAGACCCTCGGCCGCGACGGACCATCCTGGGACGGCGAACATGTTTGGATTACCAAGATAGATGTTCTAGATGACCGAATTATGTGGCGGTCTTGTCGCGCCTAGGAGAACAGAAGGATGTGGTGGTGAACGAGTTTGTTGCTTGAAGCTCATGCGCATCTCATGGCTCACTTTCATGGCTTATCGACGTTGGAATTTTTTTTTCTTTCCCCAGAGGTCGCTTATCGCACCCCTGCTGCGCCTTGATCGACGCCAGGATGAGCCGAGTTAGATGGGTGGACCGTGCGCCCATCTCTGTTTCCTCTGCTTCCTTTCCCACAGTTGCATCCCGTCTTCGACTTTCCTTCCCATCTACTAATAACCTGTATACTTCATCCAAATTTCCAAGAAGATTTATTCGTATCATTTAGTACAACAGAGCAGTTCTCCGCAATTTCTTCGCTTTTGCTTAACATTCTAGTCCCGTTGTCGGTCGACATCCTTGCTCTGACTGCCAGTGTGGAAGTATAGTTTCAACGGTCGTCACCACAGCGGAACAATCATCAAAGTCGATCCAACGGCGCCGGCTGGTATTCCTAGACCTTATTCCTGTCTATGAGAAAGACCCGCAAACGCGGCATTTTGCGCAGCCCGGCACTCCGTCTTGTTCATGTCGACCCGAAGGAACTACAGCCAGTCGAATGCGGAACACGCTATTGGCGAGCTAGGCCGTTGATGACCTCGACCTAAGCCCAACACACCAGAAACCCCTGGAAATGTTTCTACACTTCGCAGCTGGCCGTGTGAGTGATGGCCTGATTTGCGGACTCGAGAGTTCAGACTGGTCTCCAGGAGCCACGAATCCGCGTTTATTACTATCCATGCCAACACGACTTGGGAACCTCGTCTGACTTGCAGTTCTGGGCAACGCTGCCGGGGCCACATTGACTAGTAATCAAGCTGCATACTGTTGCGGCTGCAACAAGCTCGAAAGCAGTGCTGATTGGAACAATAGAGGGAAAAAAAAAAGCAAGTACATCGGACCGGCGATTTGTCTGCTGCACGTAGCCTTCATCGACGTCAACGAGAAACGGTTTACGAGTCGTCACCGAGAGGCGCTGCAAGATAGTCCAATCACTTCAGACAGCATTCACTCCTTCCCGGATCCGGCCGCATGCAACTCAGAAGACGAAAACAACTTGCCCGGTTCGTAGGGTGTATTTTGGCGCCGGGTTTCAATACCTCCGAGTCGCGGACGGAGTATGATCCAAGAAGTAAGCCATTGGTCGCATGATACATACGTCGTCTTGGTGAAACGGGATGTACATTGCAATTCTCGATTCCCAGGTCAGACGTCAGTAACTTTCATCAGGCTTCTCGCGCTCCCATTCCAAGACGATTTCGCGGGGGACACTCCTCTCCACAGCCATATCCGTCTGTCTGTCAAGTGACTAGACCTGTAAGTACAGGAATACCACCTGCTAAAATATCAATGGGAGGACCTCCGCCATCAGACCTCTTTTGCCCGATGGAGGAAGGCTCCGACACTTGGAACCCGACTGGCATGCGGATAATTAACCAGTTTCTCGGCATAGGTCGATTCAATACAGAAGCACCGATCTTTGGCCCGAAAACATGGGTACGGCGTATTGCCCGGTTCAACGGAAGGCTGCCAGTGGACGCTTTGCTACATTCGGTGCGAAAGAGAGACGAAGTGGGGAGAAACGGTGTGGCAGGTCAAAGGACCTTAGTTGTTCGAGTGCAGAGAACCGTCTTTCAGATCACTCTCTTTCCAAGAGCCCAGCTGGAGATGTCTGAAAGACTTTAATGCGAATAACGAGCTTCCAGAGAGACCTTCGAATGCTACAGTCAGCTTCCTGAAAAGTTGGTTGCGACACAAGTCCCAAGTTGACCGCCGAGGCGCAAGACTGAATGTCTGTTCTGATTGTTGAAGCGAGGAGCGTCCAGCGAAGTACCGACCCCAAGTCCACAGACAACTCGCGAATCAAACTATCAAAAGCACCCAGGGACGTACTTCAGGAGGACCGAAAGCTGTTGCCCTTCCGGTTGGTGCTATGCAGACCTTGAGCCGGACTTTGCGGCTGCGAGAAGGCAAGTTGCATATCTGACCTGCAGCAACCGTTGTTGCGGGCTTCGACTGAGATCAGATAGAGTAAACAAACGTCTGGGGAAATCTGCCAAGGTGCGGTGTGTTCCTGCGCGTATCGAGGGGCACCGGGAGTGTACAAGGCCATCGACGATATAGGGAGCTGGATGTGACCTGTTCGTTCAGGAGAGCATGGGCGAAGGTGGCTCGCGGTGATCAGCACGCCTCCTTTCGTTCAACAATGCGCGACGTTTGTGTTGCACCGTATGCCAGTCAACGATGCTGCGACCAGTGATCGGTCACACCATCCAGCAGGTCGGAAACGCGACGATTGGCCCCCGACTTGGATCTTGGATGTATTGGAAAGCACCCTCGGACGGGGGAATGTTGCCGGAATCCTTCAGCAACACATTATTTCCGACGCCTTGTTCTCCCGTCCAGTGCGTCCCGGCGAAATGCTCGCAGCAAGCAGATATGGACCCTGACGATGCTTGGATGATAAGTGCGGATAGTTGGGCAGGGAACATGACATACGCCCGAACACTTGGCCCATCCTTCTGCCACGCGTGCCGTTGTTCTCAACGCTTGTGCACGACGATATGGATTATCAGGTCATGCCCCTCCATTTGCAAGTAACAAGAACGAGACGGCTTCTATACAAACCCCGACCTCGCAGAAAAGCCAAGGGGGGAAAACCCCTTAGTTTCCCGCTCGGCACATGGTAATTCGGCTCAAAGCAAGTGGATCTATCCCGCCTGGACAGAGACGCCACCGGCGCGTTGCCGTCGGCGGTGGCCGAGAACCTATCAAGATGCCACTTCAACAATGACCACCTCCAGACCTGGCTGAGGGCCAACATCAGAACTACGGACGGACGGTTCGTGAATCTCAACGATGACGGGCGCTCAGGAAGACCGATCCCGAGCCAGAGACTTCGCGCAAGGCCTCAACGAATTCCGCATGCTGTCGACCGTTTTTTCTCCCCACCAGATCACCGCTTGGTCATTGCTTACCTTAGGGCAGAGGATTTGTGAGGGGCAGAAGAAGGCTGGCAGGCTGGGCAACCCTGTCGGGAAGTGAGTCCAGACCACTCAAACCTCGGACGAAAATCAGATTCGGCATCTACATCTCTTGCCCCCATGTCGTCTGCGAGAGACTGCGAGTCTGCGACTCAGGCGGGCTGTCTCATTCGGACGGCATGTCACGTTGATACCTGGTCACGCAGCCTAATGGTTCGTGCCGTCGTCCACTGTCCACAAAATCCGTACCTACGGTCCTACGGACTGCCCTGGGCACGCCCTGTCGACCTTGGCCTGACACCCGGGAATGCGAGGACAAAGTTTGTTGGATGAGGCCGTTGGATTTTTTCAGCTTGGCGGCTCCCCTATCCAAGCTCTTACGGTTCCCAATCTCCGTGCGCAATTACATCTGTACAGATTAGCTCATCGGAATATCCGGATGGGTTGTCACCAAGGGGAAGAAGAAAAGCCACGCGAGGCGCGAGGAGGCTCGGTGCCGTGGGTGCCTCGAATGCCTTCCCGGAATCCCGCGCAGGTCTTGGCTCCCCCGAGTTTCCTCTACTTTTCTCATTCTTTCAGCCTCAGCACACCCACTTACCTCGACTGAGCCCAACCGGCAGAGATCAGTCAGAACCTTCTTAGGCCAGGGATGTTGGTACTTGGTATCCGTACTCCGTAGAGTCTTGGTCTACCGGCACCTACACTACCGACAGACTACAACCGTATATGTAGGCCGACTGCCTGAGCGACGAAGGCACGTTAGCTGGCCTTACCTTAATTAGTGCCGCGCGCTATATCCACCGATGGGCTGTCATCCGGGACACGACAGACCCCTGGGCCCTGGAAGGCTGGAAGAGGGTAGAGACCAGAGGTGTCCGCACAAAGTACCTGGCCGTCGCCGCCCGCCGCCGTCGGCCCCTCTTCCAGTAGTAACCGAGGGGACCCTAAGGCCTAAACGGTCTAAGTCTAGGCGGCCCAGCAGCAGTGCAGCAGCGCATCATCCTAGCGCGGAACCTTGGCCAGAATCATGACGGAGCTTCGAAGCTACACCATCTTAACTACTACCTACCGCCCTGCGCCCCCCCGATGTGGCAGTTTGATTCCCTTCTGGCGCCGCGGGGAGAATGGAATTGCGAAAGAAGCAAGCAATCTTGTCCCGCGGCAGGTTGCTCTGCCCGAGGACAAGGTATCCCGTACGAGGTACAGATGTTCTGTCTGTGCTGAGGTGTTTACCTTGCAGGTTATTTATCGAGTTGGTGCCAGTGTCTTAGCACCAGCAACAGGGGATATCCAGTACCCAGATGGAACCCGACCTTGAACCAAAAGAACCAAAGGAACCAAGTAGCAAGCAAGCAAGCCCAGCCAGCGGGAAGATCCAATGTGGGTGTGCTGCGCTGTGTTGCAATGCTGTGCGGCGTCCGCAAGCCACCGTAATGTTTCCTCCCTTCCCGTCATCTTGCCGCACCACCAACATGATCCACGAATAACTCAAGGGTACCCCCGTCCCCTTCATTGCTGTGGCTGGCTCACTAGCTGCGCCTTTCTTCTCTTGTGCTTCCCCCCCATCCCATCCCATCCCCTCGAATAATACATCCAAGTCCCGGGAGCGATCCCATACAAACTGTTGGTGCGTTTTTTTATGTTTCTCTCTCTCGTCACAATAGCAGCAGGAGAGACATTGGCGGCTTCCATGACCCCCTGTCCCCGCGCCTACCAGAGAGAGGCACAGAGTCAGCGTGAGAGTGAGAGTGAGAATGAGAGTAAGAGAGAGTGTGTGAAGAGAGAGAGAGAGAGGGAGAGAGAGGCACAGAACTAGACCGCTGACCGCTAAGGCGAGAATGGGGAACAAGATAAGAGAGTGTTCGGAGTACGTCTTGTCTCTATCGTGTGTCTCCTGAGCTGCCTCGCTCTCTCCTTCTCCTCCTCCTCTCTCTCTCTCTCTCTCTCTCTCTCCCTCTCTCTCTCTCTCTCTCTCTCTCTCTCTCTCTCTCTCTCTCTGTCTCTGTCTCTCACTCTCGATGCACCTGGGTACTCACCAGTCACGACAATAAGGTACACTACTAAACCGTGACTACTTCATAGGTGCCGGCTTCCATCCTCGTCGTCCTTTTATCAACCCCGGTCACCCCGATCTCCTCTTAGTCCAGAGAGAAGGTACTTGCTGCTTGGCGGCTCCCCCGTTGTTTGTGGCCCATCTGTTCTCCCCACGCTGGCCTGCTCTAGCCTCGAATCAGATACCCTAACTCAAGGCACAATACATTGCCTTGGGACCTCTACTGGTTTCCTAGTCTATCCTTCCTTGTCTAGGGTGGGCAAGTGCCTCTCTCTCTCTCTGTCTCCCACTCTCTCTCTTTCTATGGATACCTAATCCTCGTTCCTCGTGTCATGTCGTGTCGTGTCGTGAGCAAGAGACAAACACTTCCTCCGCTCTCTCTCTCTCTCTCCCAACTGCTGCAGACATCCCTACCCTTCCTTCATCCCCGTCCTACCCCACGAGTCCATGCATCTTGTCTAACCCATGACAACCCATTCGCCGAAGACAAAGTAGCACCGGCCTGTTTCACTTCCTTCCACCATCTATGGCTGCTTAAAACTCATCTACATCCTTGATGCCCCATACCTGCGTCCTTTTGATTCTCTCCTTCGATCCGAGTGCCGCGCACAAGAAACGGGAATTATCCACAGTGTCTCGTTGCGCTGCCGCTAGACTTTTCAACAACACACCCAGACGCTTGGTGGCTAAGAAGAGAGTACTGTAGTCTTTCACATACTCGACAGCGGGTCAAGCCTCGGAACTTGGCTTGTCTCGTAACCATTCTTGTTAGCTTCACGATACCTACCTAGGACTACACGAATTTCAGAGAAGAGCCCTCCCATCTGCGGGAACGAGACATTCGCTATATCACCGCGCCGCAGAAATACAAACTACTACTAGACAATGCAGCCTGTCTTCGTCAACATACTCATGGATTAAGAGCCGCGTCGCAACTCCCGATCTTACTCGCAGCGCACTAGCATCTACTAGGATGGATTCCGCCGACGTGGTCATCGAGGACGACAAGCCACCGTCCAAGACCTCGGAGAACAACAACAATAACGACGACAATGAGAATGAAGACGCGAACCGCAAGAAAGAAAAGGCTAACGTGCGGAAAAGGACGAAAACCGGCTGTCTCAGTATGTTCCATGTGTTGAACCCCCAACTTTGACCCTTGACCTCCTCCCACCTCCTTTCCTCCTGCCTCCCCTTCCTCACGTTGACATTAGGTCTCGAAGTCTGACTTGACTCCAAAGCATGTCGCAAACGTCGCATAAAATGCGATGAGGGCCGGCCCATCTGTAACAACTGCATCAAGTCAAAGAGGCACTGCGAGGGGTACAATCAGCGTGTCATTTTCAAAGAACCCATCGCCGGGTTCAATCTCAATGGCAGCTACGGTCCTATCATCTATCCTCCCGAGGCGCCAAATCAGTCATTCGACCAACTGCCCAACCCGCCGCCCAAGTCCATCAACGGTCCTCCTTTGGCACCGATTGCGCCTAAGCCGCCGCAGCATCTAGATTTCCAGGGCCAACCGATGTTTCCGTATGGTCAAGGCTTCCCCGGTCAACACCAAAACCAGGCCCCTCCTCCTGGTGCTTTCGACTTCAATCAGTTCCCGTATGGCGAGCAACACATGCACTCAAGCTCTTCCATCATCTCACCAGCCAGTCAATTTCAGGCGCAATTTGGTGGTCAGCAGAGCAACTTGGTCAGCCCCAACACAGATAGTGGCGCGTTTGTCCACAGTCCGACAGAACCATGGAGACATCAGCCGGCGAGAGCTCAGGCGCGGGTGGAAGAGATGGATGTGTATCCCAGTGCCAATGCCGCTCCTCAGATGGATCATCCTCTGGAGGATGCAGACTTCCAGTACCCATGCCCGGACGACGACGCCTCCATGCCCGACTCCGAGGACGCATTCGAAGATCTCATGGGCGAAGAGAGCGCGTACGGCCAACTGGTGCAGAGCCGGAACGATGGACCTTGGGATGGATTCGGAACTAAGATGAGGTCCTTCTCGGCTTTTGCTGACGAAACGATTCTCACATCGTACATACCCACGCCCAACAATTCGCCACTCAACGATGAGCGAACTGCTGCTTTGTTTTGGCACTTCATCAACGTCACAGGGCCAAGCATGTCGCTATACGAGCGGCATCCTTTCGACCACTCAAAGTTGACAAACAATGCCTCTGTGCCTAAAGCAGGACACAACATCTGGACCTGTGAGATGATGGGATTCTGCGGTTCTGGCTATTCCACCTTTGACTAACTCTTGATCAGACACGTTTCCCATTATATCGTTTACACATCCTGCCCTCCTGCAGGCCATGCTTGCATTGGGCGCGTTACAAATCGCCAAGCTGCAACAAATACCGCCGACGGCGGCCATGAAGCATTATCACCTCGCCATCCGCAGGATCGCAAAGAATCTACGGAGTCCTAAGAGGAGAACTTCGCCAGCAACACTGGCCGCCTCCCTCTTGCTCGGGTACTTTGAGGTCTGGAACTCGGATCACACAAAGTGGTGCAACCATCTCTTTGGATCCAGGCTCTTGATTAGGGAGATACCCTTTAGGCAAATGACAAAGAACATTCTGCCGCTGAAACGGGTGAGGAGGGCGCTGTTCCAGGAGAGCCAGAATCAGCCAATGGACCCGTTCTACATGGGCCACGACAACACACATATGATGAGCCACGATCTCGACGATCTCGATCTCGGCTTCCTCAGCAAGATCACCAACCAGCACGTCTCGTACGAGGACGACGAGCCGTCTCCACACTACTACACGGATCGCGATATCGAGCACTACGAACATCTGAGAGATTTGTACTGGTGGTACTGCAAGATGGATGTGTACCAGAGCATGTTGGGCGGAGGGAAACCTTTGTAAGCTTCATAAGAATTGGCCACTAATGTAGTCGAAATGGTTGGTTGGCTTACACGCATAAACAGCATGGATTACCAGCACTGGACGCAATGTCCGCCACGAGCGCCTATGGGCCGACTTGAGGCCATGTGAGTCCACCCATATCGCAGTGTGTAAGGCACGACTTGGCTGACAAACAGTAGATACGGAACGTACGACCACCTCATGCTGTTGCTCGGGCGCCTGTGCAGCTTCGCATCAAAGGATCTCCCGAGGAAAAGGAAATCGTTCAAGGGCTTCGGGCCTCCAGGGGGACCCCCTGGCGGACCTCCCGGTGGACGTCCCGGAGGTCCACCACAAGGAACACCGCAAGGAGGACCACCAGGTGCGGGTGGGCCACCGAGAGGCGGTCAGGGTTGGCCGCCGCCAGGGATGGGGCCGCCGCCGGGAATGGCACCGGGCATGCACGGAGGCGGGCCGCCCGGTGGGATGATGGGAGGAATGCCGGGTGGACCTCCCGGCGGCCACTCGATGGGCATGCCGCCGCCAAACATGATGGGAGGGCTGCCGCCAGGAATGGGGCCGCCGCCGGGAATGGGCCCCGGCGGTCCCGGTGGCTCGCCGCCCATGTTCCCGGGCATGCTTCCCAACCTCGGAAAAGTGACCCTACCAATGGGCTTCAGCCCCCCGCGGGACGATTCCCCACCGCCGCCCGACGCCCAAGACGATCTCGACTCGGACGCAGCCGCCGACGCAGCCATGCGCGAATGGACCTCCCTCCGCGAGGCCTTTGAGATGCTCCGATCCCGCTTCGGCCCCGAATTCCAACCCCTGGGCGCCGAGTACGCCGACCGCAGAGAGTCGCCCTTTGGTCCCACGCTACAGTACCGCACCTTTTCGGTGGCGGGCATCTGGATGAACTACTACATGGGCCTCATCCACCTCTACCGCGCGCATCCCAAGATGCCGCCCGCCGCTATGATCGCCGCGGGGATCCAGGCGCAGCACACGGCCAAGTTCGCCATGGAGATTGGGCGGATCGCGGCCGGGTTGACGGACGATTGCAGCAATGTGCTCGAGATTAGCACCCTCGTCGGCGCAGCGCTGATTGAGAGTTCTTTCTGTCTGTTCGTCAGCGCTATCCAGGTGAGAAGACACCCCTTTCTTGCCACCTTGCTCTCCCTACTTTCCCACGCAAAGCGACATTCCCCGAGTTTCCTTCCACTTGTCGTAGTTACCACGCCTGCTAACACTCACCGCAGTACCAAAGCGACGCCCAGCGCCACTGGATCGTCAGGCGCATGCACGACATCGCCCGCCTCACGGGCTGGCAGTCGGCACGGCAGATCGCCGAGGGCTGCGAGTCCGGGTGGAAGAAAGCGGCGGCCATGGGCCGGGGACCGCCGTACGCGCGTGACCCGAGCCTGCAGACGGTGGTGCCGCCGTCCGTGTGGTCGAACCCGCGGCGGATCGGCGCACGCATCGAGCAGCTCGATAGCGACGACACGGTGCTCGTCGTCGCCAAGTCGGAGAGGGCGTTTTATGCTCTCGGTCTGATTAGCGTGGAAGAGGAGATGGAGAGGCTGGTGATCAAGGATGAGGGATGAGAGGAGGCCGACTCCCGGCGGTGAACTACCTTAAGGACCTTGGATAGCGAGTTTTGTGAGCGTGAGCGTACGCGCGACAGCGGTTGGAGGCGCACCTTAGACAACGTCTTGGAGAGAGGTCATAGTCGTACGTTTTGTAAATACAATATGCCCATTCACAGCGTCACCACCATGGATGAGATTCAGAGAACGAAGCCATCATCACATTGAGTACAATAATGATACACTTCTCGAGGGGGAAATTCGTCTAGACATCAGGTTCCAAAGTTTCGTAATCGGGTGATTTCTGGGTCTCTTGCTTTCTCTCTTTTTTTCGCGCTCTCTCTCCCTCGCCCACCCCTGCTTGAGTTTATTCTTTCTCTTTCCTCGAGTTGCTGAGACCAAGACAAATTACACCCTAGATCATCTTTCAAACACCACGGGGTTTCCCCCTTAGTTCGCAGGAAGCCTCTCCACCACAGCGGCCATCTCCTCGTCTGTGTATATTCTGAAGCCCTTCTCCTTCGTTACGCTTGCGAGCTGGACGTTTTTCGAGTCGAGCTTCTCCTCCATGACCTGCTTGAGCGTCTTGAGCACCAATGTCTCGGCATCCGTAATTGACAGGGACTATGGAGTATGTTAGCACTGTGTCACTTTGGCGCTCCAGGCGGGAGAGAAGGACTCACCTTGTGGTATTCGTTCTGCAACTCAGCCTGCGCACCCTCGGAGCCGGAACCGATGGCCTTGGCGTCGTAGCGGTAAAAGGTACCGCTGGGCTCGGCGTGGAAGAGCTGGGGGCCGTCCTCGTCGTAGCCGGCGATGAGGAGGGCGACGCCAAAGGGGCGGGACATGATGGTCTCCTCGCCCTCGGCGCCCTCGCCGAAGCGGAGGGCGAGGTCGCAGATGGCCTGGGTGCACGACTCGACGCGGAGGGGCTCGTTGTAGTTGAAGGAGTGGGACTGGGACTCGACGCGGGCGTGCTCGACCATGGAGCGGGCGTCGGCCTGGAGGCCGGACATTGCGCAGCCAATGTGGCGGTCAATCTCGACGATTTTCTCGACGGAGGACGTCTCGAGCAGGGTCGAGGTAACGCGCTTCTCGACGCCGAGGACGACGCCCTCTGCGGTGGCGACGCCGATGGCCGTGGAGCCGAGCTTGATTGCCTCGAGGGAGTATTCGACTTGGAAGAGGCGGCCTTCTGGGGAGAAGGTGTTGATTCCTCGGTCTATTGGGTTGGAAGGGGTTTATTTGTTAGACAAGAGAGCTTTCCTGCGAGGGGGGAGGTTCGACAGGGGGAGGGGGGAGAAGCTGGGTTGCTTGGTTTGGGTGATATGGGTGGTTTGGGTGCCTTACCGTATTCAGATCTTGCCATAAACATCTTGGCGGTGTTGTGTGTGTGTAGTTCCTAGAGGGAAATGAGGGGTATTCGGACCGGGAGGTTCAATGGCTTGGGCCGTCGTCGGGTTGAGGTTGTCGTGGTTCGGTGATTGCGTGGATGCTGGGTGGTTTGGATTGAGGTGTGGATGAATGGAGGGGGAGCTTGGAGGAAGGTCCAGGTAACAAACGGTGACGGTGGAAGGCTGAGATGGCAGGCGTGGTTAGGCAAGCACCTAGCCTACGAATACGCAGCCGCACCTTACCACCTGGGTAAGCTTCCAGTGTGCCAGGTTCCCTTTGGGGGGCATGGGGGTGTGGCCCAGCAGCAATTGGAGCCGACAGCGACCGGGCCCCAGGCACGCCTACCTACTGCCCCCCCCCTGTTCTCTGAGTGGAAGCTCTATGATTGGTCATCTTGGTCACTCCCGGGTCCCTCTCCAACACCTGCCGTCACCCCGAACGCTAAACCCGGAATATTCCAGGGGATGTACACCACATCCGGGACCGGGGTCAACAACATGCGAGGATTTTCCGACTAGACGCGCTTGAGATTAATGGCCCTTTACCGCGTTAGAGTACCTGAGTAGCTACCCTAAGGTACCGTACCTACGCAGTGAGCTAGCCTAACCCACACGCGGAGTGTAAGACTGCGACTCCGTGCTAGAGGGGCAGAGAGACAAAGATCACACAACACACAACCAAGCAACGACTTTCCTCCGAAATACCACCAATTCCCCTCTCATTCTACCGCGGCCGAGTCGAAGCCTTTTCAAGGGAACAACCACCAGTCTTCCGCAATTCAGATGCAGTCGGTGACATGTCGTCCGGCACCACCAGGGTCTCAACCCATGAGCGGCGCGCAAACGGCTCAGCCGCCGGCGTCGACCAGGACCGACCCTCACGAACGGCGCGCATGAACGCAGCAGGCGCAGCGGCGAGCGGCACCGGCACCGGCACCGGTAGCGGGCAGACGAGCTTCAAGAGCGAGCGCAGTGAGAGGAGCGATGCGCGACAACGAGAGAGGGAACGAGAGCGAGACCACCACCAGCAGCGCGAGAGAGGGGAGAGGGAGGCTTCACCTGGGGGCAATGCGCACAAGAGATCTGCGTCGGGAAACCCCAGGGCTACGAGCAGGATGCACGACGACAGACGTGTGGAGGAGAGGCGGACGGAGAGGACGTATGTGACGGAGCGCGAGACCATGACACAGCGGACGAGGAGCCCCGTGAGAGGCGGAGGCGACAAGGGGAAGAGCGGCGAGGCCAAGTCGCGGACGGCTGAGACGAAGCCCAAGGAAGCCAAGGTTGACACCCCGCAAGGTGAGTTCTGCGTGGTTCCGTTGATGTTAGAGAGTGTCCGACGTCTGACTGAACGGCATTGCAGCACCCTGGAACCCAGAGGCGACGCTACTACCTCACACATCGGCTCCCCTGGCATGTCGAATATCAATACCGCCGTTGGCAGCACAGGCGCCGCAGCCTCAACAACCGAAACCGCTGAACGAGTTGTCTCTCGAGGCGCAAGAGGCAGTGATGCTGGAGGATCTCCTCTTCGTCTTCATGGGCTACGAGGGACAATACATCCGCTTTGCAAAGACGTACAACCCGCACGAGGAGAGGGACCGGCTGTCGGGGCCCACGTTCAGGATACTGCCGGGCCTGGACCCTAGTCTGCAGGACCTCACGCTGTCGATGCTGAAGATGGCGACGTACTACTCGGCCCTTGAGATGTTCGTCGACGTGCAGAGTAGGGACGAGTTTGGCGCCGTCAATCACGCTCTTTGCGCCTCCATCAGGAAGTTCTTACACGACTACCTCATCATGATTGCGCAGCTGGAGACACAGTTCCTAACCAACGAGACTTTTACCCTCCACGTTTTGAACATTCACACATTACCGACGAGCAAGATGATGTCACATCTATACTCCCTAGCACATGACTTGCTCAAGAGGAATGCGCTCCTAGACGACGATGACGAAGAAGAAAGCGACAGCGCGGACGACTTTGAGAATATCCTCGAGTCGCTGCGGGAGGGTGGCGACCTCGCCCCGGGCTCGGGGAAGAAGATTTGCAAAGGCGGCGTCGTGCTGGGTCTCATTACAAAGAGGCTCGAGTCCATGTCCGGAGACCCGGCTGCACGCGCGTTGCTAACGTCGCTACTGCGCGACGCCAGTAGGCCGTACATGGTGATGCTCAACGAGTGGCTGCACCACGGCAGTATCAACGACGCGCATGCCGAGTTCCTGGTCAAGGAGCAAAAGAGCATTCGGAGAGAACGGCTGGAGCAGGACTACACGGACGAATACTGGGAGCGACGGTACACGATCCGGGAGCACGATATCCCCCCTCAATTAGAAGGTGTCAAGGACAAGGTCTTATTAGCGGGCAAGTACCTCAATGTCGTCAGGGAATGCGGCGGCGTGGACGTGAGCAAGGTCGTCCAGGACGTCCCCACGTCGTTTGACGACAGCCGCTTCCTGGAGAACGTCAACAATGCGTACGCGCACGCCAACGAGTCCCTCATGCAGCTGCTGCTCACGACGCACTCGCTGCCCATGAGGCTGCGGTCGCTGAAGCACTACTTCTTCCTGGACCCGTCCGACTACTTTTCCTACTTCCTCGAGCTCGGCACGTCCGAGCTGCGGAAGCCTGTCAAGTCCGTTAACACCGGCAAGCTGCAGTCCCTGCTCGACCTGGTGCTGCGCCAGCCGGGCAGCGTCGTCTCGCTGGATCCTTTCAAGGAGGACGTCAAGGTGGAGATGAACGAGATCACGCTCGTCAAATCACTGCAGCGTGTCGTCAACATCACGGGTATCGAGCAAGGCGAGACGCTGCAGCCGCTCGCGAACCAGCAGCCTATTGAGAACGACAAGAACGCCATCGGCTTCACGTCCCTCCAGTTGGACTACACCGTCCCCTTCCCCGTCTCCCTTGTCATCAGCCGCAAGACCGTGTGGCGGTACCAGGCGCTATTCCGGTACCTCTTGTCGCTGCGCTATCTCGAGTCCCAGCTCTCGACGACGTGGTACTCGCAGACCTCGGGGCTGACGTGGTCGCACAAGAGCTCCTCGCGCGGCCTTGAGATCTGGAAGCGCCGCGTGTGGACGCTGCGCGCGCGCATGCTCGTCTTTGTGCAGCAGCTGCTATACTTTTGCACGGCCGAGGTCATTGAGCCCAACTGGGCAAAGTTCATGTCCCGGTTGAAAGTTGGCGAGGAAGGCCAAGAGGCCGCGGCGCCGGGGGGCACGACGCCGACGCGGACCGTGGACGAGTTGATGCAGGATCATGTGGATTTCTTGGATACGTGCTTGAAGGAGTGCATGCTCACCAACAGCAAGCTTCTCAGGGTATGCTCTCTCTCTCTTACTGGCAGCCCTTTAATCTCGCGCGTGCGTGAATCAGTCTTCAAGCTTACTTACAAACCTCGGACAGATCCACTCCAAACTCATGCAAACCTGCACAGTCTTTGCCACCTACTCCAACTGGCTCTCCCGCGAGCTGGAAAAAGCCGACCCGGACCTATCCGGCGCCACGCGCCCGCCCAACATGACGGCAGACCAATGGCGCGCTTTCCAGGCCGTTCGAACGCAAAAGCCCTCGTCAGGCCCAGCGGCGGGCACCTCACACAACGATTCAACTTCATCGGCAGGCGGCGGTGTGAGTGCCGCCGAGCAAGAGGCCCGCGTGAGTAACCTCTTTGAGATAATGAAGAAGTGGGAGGGCAATTTCAGCAGGCACCTCCAGATCCTGCTCGACGCGCTGAACCACTACGCCGCGACGGAGACGGTTGTTTTGTTGAGTCTTTGCGCGAGGTTGAGCACGGCGAATCAGGGGACTGAGTATGCGGGGTTGAGGAACGAGGACGATAGTGTTGCGTAAATCACGACGTATACCCCTCCCCCCCTAAAAAGACGTCTTTATGTTTCAAAAAAAAAAAAGAGAGAATCATGGCATGGCGCATGGCTTCGCGGGCGTTTTGGTCGGCATTCAATGGAGTGTCAAGTAGCTGCATTTACCTACATAAAGCTTGAAGGGGTGTGTGTGCGAGAGAGACAGTGAGAGAGAGGGGAGGCCAGCTCATTCGAATGGATGGAGCTCCCCGAGACTTTGACTAGACAGATACCAATGCCATTGACTGGGTGTTTTTCACCTTTTCAGTGCCCAAGTCTATATATCTGTTGACACATTATGCAGACTCTCAGAGTGCGGTTTTCCAAGCTCACTTTCACATCTTGCGCCGTGGCCACGAGTGGTGTGACATTATTTCATTCGTCCAAGTATCATTCAAGAGAAGAGATGTTCCCTTCTCCACAGCTCGCCCATTCTTCTTCATCCGCCAGAATTTCATTTTTTGGGGGGGGGGGTATACAGGTATTATTATACACGACGTTGTTGGTACAGATTGGTACATGTTTCTTTTTTCTTTTTTTTTTTTACAGCAAACACAGCTCGAAACCTTCTCTCTCCCTTCTCATCAATCCTTCTTGATGGCTTCCTTGACGAGCTCGGCCACGCGCTTCTTCTCCACCTCGAGGTCCTTGTCCTGGGTAGCCTTGTTGATGAGCTTCATGACCTCCCCGAGGCCAGTCTTGCCCGCGGCGACGGAATCCTCAACGGCCTTTTGGATGAGGACGCGGACGTCGGCCTCGGTGACGGTGACGACGCCGCTGCTGGCAATGTACTCGGCCATAACCTTGGCCTGGGTGTCCTCCTTGTCGGCGAGGTCGTCGCGACCGGCGGCGCGGAACTGCGTGGCGGCGTCTTGGGTGGCACGCTGGGTCTTGCGGAGGAGGGCGACGAGCTGGGCGTCGGTCGCGATGGGGCTGTCTGTCTTGGCGGCATTGTTGGTGGCGGAGAGGACGGAGCGAAGGACGGAGAGGCGGGGCGCGTCCTTTGCGCGCATGGCGGTCTTGAGGTCGGTCTTGAGGGTGGCTAGGAGCTTGGGTGTGACCGGCGTGGCATCGGAGTAGAGGCGGATCGTCGTCCGGAGGGGGGTGGCCCGGCCCGGCACCATTGGCCGGAGGGCTTGGAAGAGACGGACCGAGTTTCGGCAAGCCATTGTGACTAGAGGGAGGGGGCTTTCGTGTGCCTGAGCTTTGGTGATGGAGGGAGATGAGTGGATGTTTCTCAATTGATTGGTCTTTGTGTCGGTCGTTCAGACAGTCAGGTAGTTGGGTAGCGGTACAATGTCGTCAAGTTTGTCTGCCTCTCAGTTGCAGTCGTACAGAAAAAAAGTTCCATTGCTGGGAGCTCTCAAATGCATAAATGTTCGGCACAGCTTCTCATTGGCTAGCAGTAGTTGGCTGTTCAGGCCAGGTCCACGGCAGCAGGAATATCCCCCGGACCCTCTCCTCTACAGGTGGCGCGAAGTGGCACCAGTGTCTGGGAGTAGCGTCCGTGAGGATGCATTGGCGGGGGGCCCGTTGAATAAAAGTGTTTGACATATTGGACACACTATTGGCAGTAGTTCCCTCGCATTCTACACTTTGAGTCTTTGAGGGTGTCATATTGGCTGAAGATTCCAGATGCCAGATTGACAGGCACATGCCACACGGAGGCCTGGTGGTTCGGATGACACAATCAGCCGCACACATTTATGTATGCGTTCAGGGAAACCTCGTGGGTGTTCCAACTTCCAAGCTCCAAGCCATTGGGGCGCACATAACTAGGGGATACGCGGTTCGTCGATGGCCGTGTTGGTGACAGCTCGCGGATCAGTTGGAGGTTTTGTGAAGTAATGTGAAGCCTATGCAAATCCCGAGGCCCAAATCACCTGATGTGCCGAAGATCAGGGGAGCTGCAGGAAACAAGGGTCGGGGCATCCGCGAAAGCTTCCCGATATCACATCCACGGGGGGCGCCAGGTTCGCAAGTTCCAGCAGCTGCCACCAATGTCGATTCGGCCGGGCTGAGGTCAATCTGCCAGCCAAGCTGAAGGGGGGGTTTGTGCGTCCATCGGATTTACATGCATAGAAACTTTGACCGTTGCATGCTTCATCATCGTGGCAGCTTCAGTTGATGTCCCTGGCATCGCGGCATTCCAGGGGCAGTACCGATATCCGTACTCCGTACGTACCTTACGGAGTACGGATAGTGTACTTTAGTCTCTGCCCCAGCATCTTGCCATCTTCTCGGCCAAGAAGGAATCGTCAGCCGAAATGCCCGTGCCCCCTGATGATGCTAGGGAGGAAGTTTCCGAAGCCGGGGAACCTAGATGGCACAAGGGCTCTGAGTACTCACCGGCGTGGGAACTGGCGTGGATGCCGGCGTCGACGCTGGCGTGGAACTTGTGAAGGCGGCAGCGAGTGCGGAGGCCGCAAATGTGGCATGGCGCCAGGAAAATTATCTCATCTTCAGATGAAAGTGGATTCCGATTCCCTCTTTGTCAAGGACGCAAGAGTCAAGACGCGACTCGAAAGTCCATTCCCTTCCATTGTGACATGGGTTCGATGTGCCCAGCTGTATCGATATCCGTAGTGGTGTTGTAACTTGCGTGTACTCCGTAGGTGTGTGTGTGTGAGAGAGAGAGAGGGAGAGAGAGAGAGAGAGAGAGAGAGAGATTGTGCAGGCTCAATATGACGTGAGTTGTTCATCTGCAGTCCACCTCGGTCCTCACCGAGAACCCGAGGAGACGGTAGCGAGTAAAAACCATGCAGATTGCAGACCTCTTGCGTTCCTGGGCAAGGCCTGGCGTCTTGCCTCCCTCCAATCTAACCCAACATGGAACTTATAAAATAGCAGCAGCGGGTAATAAAGTAGGGAAGTATTCCGCCGAACAAGGACTCGTACGGATAGTCTTCTTGCCTCCCTCTTTGAGCCTTCCAAGTTCCCGTTCGCCTCTTCCACCTCCAAGACGTCCCATTCCGAATCCATCAACGCGGGGAGGTTCCTCGCCATCCTGGCCTTACCTGACCATATGTTCACGCCCGTCAAGTACACAATGTAAAGTACTTACTTACCTTGCCGACCTCGTAAAGTAAGTAGGTACCTTCCTAAACATGGACATGGGCAGCCGCCATCGTCTTTCCCATCTCTTCTTTCCCGCCACCACGAATGAGGCACTTGCCTTAGCTTCCGCCGCTCTCCACATGCGCCTCACTCTCTTTCAACTACAAGTCCATCCCTTTTGCTTTCAACACTCAGACCTTGTTTGCTCAAGGCAAGTACTCTTCCACGTCTGACTTGTATGAAGTGCCATTCATCCCGAGACGAAACCAGCTACATCCTCGCTGATCAACATCACTTATTTTCGTTCTTCCCGCCTTATTTGTGTTGTCGTCTAGTCATCGACAATTGGTTCCTCCGAAGAGACAAAAGCCTTGCGTCTCGTTTCGTACACCACTAGTCTGATCCCACATTGTCGACGATTGCCTTTCGAGATCCAACAAAGACGTGCGTATGGACAAGGCAACTTCATCTGTACTCTCACAATCCCGTCAAACAATCCTTGACAACCACCGCCGAAGAAAAATACAGCAAACAAACACTGCAACAGAGAATTAATCAAATAGGATTGCGAGCTAGACACGGGGTATTTGCTGCCGTCACATCGTCATTATCGTAATTCTTGTCCAAAATGCCCACCAAATCCTCGCTGGGAAACAACGCTCTACGCCGCCACACATCAATCGCTCTAGAAAGCAGCATCGTTATATGGCCTTCTCTACTCGTCTCAACGACGAGGCTTTCGTCCTATACAAACGTACCTTGATGCCCAGAAACGTCAGTATTACTAAGGACTTGGGCGGCTGGATGAGTGGGCAGCCACTTACATTGGAAAATACGCCTGAGCCGAACCTTGATGTTAGCAGACATTTCCACAGAGAAGACGCACTTTGTGGGTGAATGGGAGCTCACCCTGAACGCCGGGTTATCGGCCTCGCTCCTTGCTTGAGCCACCAAGACTTGGAACTCTTGGGATGTCATCCTACAGTGCCACAGTCAGTTGAGATTGATCCGGACTTGGCGTTACGGACTGCAAAGAACGGGAAAAGGAAGTCTCCCTTACCCTCGGAACTCTGTCATGGGATACATCGCCAGAGACGAAAGCATCCTCCTCACGTTTTCTCTGTTAGCCACGCCAATTTGGTGCTGCCTCGGGTCTAATCAAAAATCAGGTCAAAATGCCTGCATTCAGGTTTTGAGGTTTGAATACCATTCGACCAGCCGCAAGTCGGGAGAGGGATCATTTGGGTTTCCACCGAGTCGAACCCAGCACTTTGCATCCAACTTTGCATCTGCATCGGCGCCCTGGGATCCTTGTATGGTTGCATGCTATCCAAATATCGTCTCGACCACCTACGAAGGGCGTGATCTGACGAAGCAAGCCATCAATGGAGGGTTCAGCGTCTTGGGGAGATACGACCTACTTTGAGTCAACGTTCCGTTGTCTGACTGCGCATTAAAGTATATCTCCACCATTTGACACCAGCCGCCTGGTCGAAGTACGCGATGAATGTCTCGAAGATAATCTCGCCATCGGTTTGAGTGGATGCCGCCTGCCATCATCTGGCTATGTACAAGGTCGAAATG
Source organism: Colletotrichum phormii (assembly GCF_030913505.1). NCBI lineage: Eukaryota > Fungi > Ascomycota > Sordariomycetes > Glomerellales > Glomerellaceae > Colletotrichum > Colletotrichum phormii. Next base: position 1,213,820 of record NW_026851445.1, on the reverse strand, counting down.
GTTCGATGGAAAGGTGAATCTAGGCCAAGTCAGTTGAGCCAGGGGAACTTCAGTCTCCGGCCGAAACTCGCCGGAGAACGTACCTGCTGTTCAGGTCATCGACCTGCAGATTCAGGTTCGTCGGCGTCTGGCTTTCGTCGGGCCAGGTGTGCGGGCAGATATCGATGGCTACTACCTATCGGACAAAATCAGCACTGCTAACGCTACGGCAACCGGAACGGCGAGACGACGAGTTCGTTCCATCCACTCATCATCATGGTATCGATGCAGCAAAGAGAAGGAGTTTCTGCTCGGCCACAGAGCATCAAGTATGCTACACGTAAACAAGGGCAGAAGAGGGAGACGACCGCATGACGCGTTGACGAAGCCGGCTTGCGGGCTTGGTCATCCCAGCACCACCGACAAAACGCGTCAAAGGGATGGATCCCGATTATCGTACAGCCGCGGGAGGGAAAGGACTTGGGAACGTCCAACACATACCTCGCAGTTCTGGTGTTGCTGTGCAACGTCGATAGCCCAGTCGCCGGCTCCGAAGCCGCACTCAAGAATTCGCCGGGGTCTGTTGATGGGTGGGAAAAGGAGGCGATTTTCGAATACTATGGAGAGTACGACATGCATCATTTGCAAGCGTTCAACTTCGTCCTACAGTCGGTTTGAAAAAGACACTCAGCAAGGCAAGGTGTCTTCAGGGGCGACATGTCTCCTACCTCGTCTATCGGCGCGAAGTATGCTCCATTGTCAACTGCGTATCGTTGGTATTCTCTACCTTGATACGCGATGGTTTCCAGGAAGGCGTTATCCAAGGGAACTGTCTGTGGATCACTGGCAGCGGTTTAGCGATCAGAGGAATCCTTCGCGAGAGGAGAAGAGTTCCTGCAATACCTTGCCATATCGACAACCACAATCGAATGATTCTTCTTACGGACAAGTTCGATTAGGATGAGTGTCTTTCGTCCAAAGTCTGCCTTGGGATTCGATATTGGGATGAACAAGAGCCTGTATGTGGTGGTTACGTTGCTCCAGCGAGGCACTGTTCCTAGGTTTCCAGGACGGGACGGAAGACAAGGACTAGTTCTCAAGCACTGCCCACAGACGAAACCCGAAAGTCCGTCAAAGGAGCCATATCCGGATCACAGGGGTATTCACGAAGGCGGCAGTCGTGTCTAATAGACATAAAATTAAACTGCCTACTACGTCGGAGGTGGAGACAACGGTCAAGTCGAAGCGTACTCGACATTGGCCGGCCATTGTTTTCTACACCCCACGACGTCGCTGTCGATCTTGGGTTGGTACACCACGACCTACACTAGAAAAGTTGGGAGCCTGTTCGGTACTCTTTGGTACGCGGTGCGGTGCGAACGAGGCAGTCTTCGGGTGACATGGATATGTCCTCTGCTGTTATTGCTGGCCCCGGACCCCCCCTGTACACACGAAAATTCGAGAATGGAGCCGGCAGACAACCAAGACGTGCTAATCCCAGGCCAGTGAGTGGCATAGGGCGGGTGTAGCAGCGGGTCCCAGCCCATCCTGGCAACTTGGACACCGCTTTTACCAGTTGCCAGATCCATGGATCCCGTTAACCGTAGCCTACCTTCAGAGGCTGTTCCGGAAGCCAGGTAGACGGCTGTCTTCCTGAACGGCCTGGTCGTTGTCTAGCGGGACGCACCATCACAGACCAACATCCCACAAGGCTGCGAAAGGGTTGGATGTGGCTTCTCTGTTTACCCAGGGCGATGAGCTTTTTGAGCTTCTTTGAGCGGCTCACCGCCGCCACCCCGGAGTCGGGCGAACATACCGATGCTTGCTGCTACAATCAGAGCACCCACACCCACGACAAAGCCTAGTGGTGGATGTTGTCTTGAGACCAACTGCATGGCCCGAGTACTGGGCCCAACACACGAATTCCTGCTGTAACCCTCCAGCCAGTGCCCAGGCAATGGGAAGCTCTTCAGCAAACACGGCTCTCCATCCCTTGTTTCCTGATCACCCCCTCCCCCCTACCTCGCCATGAAAAGGAGCATTGCTCAAAGGAGGGGTTACATGGCCGATCCGCTCCCATCGCACGCGGGGCTATAATCAAATTCCGACGGTTCCCATGTCCCAAGGAACCGGTCGTTGGCTTGAACCTGAAGACACAGCAGCTACGGGTGGTGGGAAGTCGAGCTAGAGCAGCGTTGCACAACTCCCGATAGGATACAGAGTCGAACTAGGGATTACGTTGGCGGCACTTCTGCTGTCTCTCGCGATAACCCGTGGTCATCACTTGCTGAGATTTCCCGAGAACACGGACTTGGATCCTTCTCTGTGTCGTTAGGCTCATTGGCGACTTGTACGGCCCGAAAACGAATAGAAGAAGGGAGGCCATGAACACGCAGTTGCGAAGCGATTGCTACCTCGTCCGAGCCAAATCATCTCGTACGACGAGAAGACGGAAAATACAGTCATGCTGCTTTACCTGTCTGGCATTAAGCAGGCTAGGATCATATGCAGCCGGGCAGCGACCAAAGGCGGAGTTCATGGTCTGATCCTCACACACAAAGCAGACAATCATGTGCACTGATGCCAGCAAAGTGAGACCCGCGCCAGGCCCGTATCTCACGACAACGGCCAGAGGGAGGAGACGGGCGCCTCGGACAGAAACATCGATCTTTACTCTGCTCAGCACGCATGCCTGGTTCCTGCGACCTCAGGCCTCCACCACACCACCTCTCCGAGACCATGATGGTAATAATTCGGTCGGATGGCGGTACAATATGCACGGGACAGGCGACGGTCTGCAAAATATAGGTAGGGGCATGACTTTTGGCTGGTGGGTTGTGTTGCTGCGCTTCTTGACACATTGGCGTATTCGGGTACGTGCTGATGAAGGTTTGATTATGGCACTCCCTTTCTCGGTCACTTTTCTCAAGCATCTCATCCCTTCTGACCCTGGACTAATTGTTTGGCAGGCGTGTCGCACTTTTGAAAGTAGAGCTCACGGAGGACAAGCCAACAATGTTTCTTGAGCGGGGATGATTTTGATGAAGGTTGGAAGAAGAAATTGGCTGGGCCAATTCAACGAACGAACCCCTCGGCGGGCCGCTCTGCAGGTTTGAAACTAACACAGAGGAGAGCCTCGCCTGGCTGACCAGGTTGCCGCTGGCTCGGACAGTGGAGTTTCGGGAGAGGGCGCGATGACGCGAGCCACAAAACTCTCCTGGTTCCAGCTATTTGGGAACCGAGGAGCGAGGGTCGACAACCCTTCCTTGTCGGAGGAAACCACATCCTGGTGCTTGGGAGCACCATGCCTGTCCACAGCGGCCACGTACTCGCTGCACTCTGCAACCCTTGCACCAACGGGTTCAGTGCATTGCATGGCGGACGGGTAAAAAAGCAAAGAGAGAGAGACTCTTTGAGACGACGACATACTGTGGTTGTGCTGGGCACCAGGCAACTCACCACCCCAACGCGGCCCTGACCATTCATCATTGACGTCAAGACGAGCGGTACGACAGATGTGTCCGGCCTTGATACAGACCTACCTGAGCTCTTTGGCCGCAGCCGTACGAGAGGCTGCAGATAAATACATGCTTGGGAATATGGCGTTGCCGAGTATGTTGTGCGGATGGTCCGGAGGCGACCCCGAATGTGGCAGACGATGTCATTGCAACAAGCAAGACCGGCTATAAGGCGGCTCCCAATATATCGTGACGGCCGGGACGCTGCGTGACAAGCAGTTGGCAAATTGACGCATATGGCTTGCTGGGTAGCCACCGCCCTACCTAGCAAGTGGCCACGGAATGGAGTTCGGAGCAGGGCTGCGATCCATAACTCGGCAACTCGAACGAAATGGTTTCCCTGCGCATGCGGTTACCGAGCAGCTACCCAAGTAGAGGTGGCTGTTGTTCATCGACTGACGCAAGACACTTCTTCGCATCGGGGATTCAGGCAAGAGAGTAGCCTGTCAGAGATGATGCACGTCAGAGGGGAGAATTCGACCCATCTCTCTATAGGTTGCTCCTGTGTGTAATAATCCTTCCCAGCCACTCGACTTGGACGAGTCTGATGAGGACAAGCAGGAGTCCGGAGAGGAAATGGAAAGCAGCGTGACTTGGCGGCCGTTGACCGTGGCCTCTCGTCTGCACGGCTGCGGACCATGCATCTGCGTATCCGTACCTTAGTACATACAACAGTATTCCACAACTCGCTTTACCCGATATGAGAGAAATTGGGCCTGTGGTCTGCTTCTCCTTCTCTCGTCCAACGACTTTCCTTCTTCCCATGCAAAGAGGGGGGAGATGAGTTGGCTGTCGATGAGGAGTCACATTCATTCCCGCCAGTAGGGAACCCTAGTCGGCAAGCACCCTGCTGGTTCCTCCGTCTTCATTTTCCTCTCGAACAGAACCGTACTCTCGGGTTCCAATAGGACGGGATGCTGGGGCATAATCGTCCCCCTTATCGATGCCAACCGGCCCCCTACGACCCCTGTCTTGCTGACGGGACCACAGGTGCACAGCTTACGGACTAATACCATGACACTGCGATACAAAGATACCCAGCTGAGCTCCCCCCCTTATTATTGAATCCTGGATGACGAGCGGCGTTACCTGCCATCTACGATCCAATCGTCCACCAATGGCCCCCGGTTCTACGGAGAACAAATCCAAGGACCAGGTCTCTGTCGTTTCACTAGAACGGGGTGGGGGACAATGCTTCTAGAAGACCATGGTGTTGCGAGCTGACTTTCTGAAAAGGCATGGAGCGCGCGGTGCCGGTCCTATGAGCCGGCGAGTCCTACCTCCCGCGTTCTCTTTACCAGGTATTCGTAGGGGAGGAGATGAAAGGTGCGGCTGCGGCTGCGGCTGCGACTGCGGCTTTACTGCGGTCATGGGCACATGAATCGACTTTTCCTCTTTCATCTCTTCTGCCATCTACCGACGATGCGGAATTTGGATGTAATACCGACGCCCACCCCTCCTATAATATTATTCTTGCGCGCACAGATCACGGGCTGGGCGGTACCCTGGCACTCTCGCACACACACATACTTCACTGTTTACTGTGTAGTGTGTACAGCCCTCCAGGCCAGCAACGACCAAGGGAAGCGGCCGCGCCGCTACCGCCATTTCCTTTCTCCGTGAAACGCGAGTTTGGACCACAACTGATGACCGATGGATGACAACCTTAAGAGGATTCGAATACCTACCTTTAGCAAGCCTTGAATGGCCTTGACCAACCTTGACAAGAAAGATAGCCCGCGCCGCAACTCGCAACTCGTCGAGAGTGGACCGTCGTCGTCCCAGCAGTCAACTAGACCTTCTGCTGTGCAACAACCTGAGCAGTCACTTCCTATTCCAGTGGCATATTGCATTGTCTCTTTTCGTCCTCGTCCTGCAAAACTGTGTCATTACAAGGCGTCTCGCAGCCTCTGGCCGTGCTATTAACACTTGAGCTCTCCTCTATGGGTAAGACCTCTCTGTATTTTTGCTTTCTTTCTCCCTCCTTCTTGCTGGTAGCATGTTTGGAATTACGAGAACATGCCGGTTGGCGCATAAGCCCCCTCCCTCATCCCATCCCCTGAACCGGATGGGCGCGCGAAAAGGGTACCGATATGTAGGTCTAAGGTGACAAGGCCAAGTTGGAAATCCTTGCCTGATTAAACCTTAGAAAAAAAGGGACCTTTTTTTCTTTAGTTGCCGATAAAGGTCATTTTTGCATGCGCCCTAAATTTTTTTCCCCTTACCTCTCTTTCCAACCTCCCGCAAAAAGGAAAAAAAAATTTGACCAACAAATGCAACAGTAAGGTGATAGCCATGTAGGTACGGATACAACTGCTGTGGTTATGCTGCCCACCCCTTCTCTCTCTCTCTCCCCTCACTTCACGGCCCATAGCTAGCCTCCCCTATTCTTTGCTTTTCCTTCTTCCTTCGTCTTCTTCTCACGTCTGCCGCCTATCCCCCCTTCAGACCCTTGTTCTTTCTCACGATGTGTGCTCCCCTAGAGTCCTGTTCTTCCCTTTGCTGTTCCATGGGTCTGACTCTGCGGCCTGTTGGACCCACGTCTCCTCCCTCGCGTGTTGTGTGATGACTGTGTCGTGTTGTCATCGTGTGTGTCCTCCCTCATCATGTCTTGTGCTGTTGTACGCCGTTCAGTTTCGTGTCTCGTTCCCAAACTTGTTGTCTCTCTCTCTCTTTCTCTCATACCGTCATACGGCCCAGCCACGCCAAGTCAAGGGACGAATGCACGAGAAACGCCACCGAATGCCATGTGTATCATAATTTCTTTTCTCTTCTTCTTCTTCTGTACCGACGCGCAGAAGGGTGGGTTGGAATGGGAGGAGAAGAGGGGGTTCGTCAACTATTCTAGACACACGATCCGAAATTGAACCCAACAAACTCCCCCCGGCTGCTCCCCTATTTCGTACTCGGTGGTTAATGTAATAACCGCCCCAAAGCAAGCAAGTGGGAATAAAACAAAAAAAGAAGGAGGAGTAAGAAGAGGGGGGGAAAACATCGCTTCCTCGACTCCTCCTCCCCCTCCTCTCCACACCGGGACCCCTTCCCTTGCATGGGACAACCGAGGCGAAGCAAGAGAGAGAGAAAGGGACCCCACCAACCGATAACCCAGCTCCAACTCCTCTTCAACTCCGTGCCGCCGCCGCCGCCGCCGCCGCCCTCCCCCGTAATGTTTTGCTCGATGCAGGCCCCCCCCGAGTGGATGGAGTGGATCACCAGCAGGTGAAAACCGGGTTCCTGGCTTTCACCGGCTCCAGCCTCTCCATAATAACCTTGCGTTGGTTGCCCTCCATGCCCTCGGCGGCCGCATAGCCCAGGTCGCCCTCCTCGACGTCGTCTTCTTCGTCATAATCTTCCATGCTCCGGCGCGAGCCATACAGGTGCTGCGCGATGCTGCCACTGTTGCGCCGTCCGGCCGCCGTCGCGAAGGAGTATCGTCGTTGCTGCTGCTGCTGCTGCTGCTGCTGAGACTGCTGACGAGCGGGAGAATACATGTTGAGGGCGCGCGTGCCATGATAGCTCTCTCGGTGCGATTGTCCCGAGAACCTGGGCCGTTGCATCGCCGCGTCCTTACTGCCCAGCGGTGCAGATGAAGCCAGTATCCCCGAACTGCTCATGGACGCCTCGTCGGGTGACTGGGCTCCCTCACCTGTCGGGCTTAGGGCAAGCTCAAACCTGCCCGGATGAGGCATGTCGGCCGGGGGGCTAGCGAAGCCGAGCAGGTCCTCGTCCACGCGGTGGGTAGGTGCAGCAGACGTATTGGCCTGGCCAATGTCGCCCTCGTCAATGGAGCGTCGGAGCTCTGCGTCGCGCATCATCTCGGCGGACGTTACCCGCATGGGCACTGCAACTGGCACGTCGACGAGATCGTCCCAAACGCAGACCTTGGCGCGCCGCGTGAGCTCTAGAGGACCGTGATCCGGCGTCTTGAGCGTCTCTACCACGTTCCATGCTTGACCCTTCATGACCGCGATCTGCCGAGCAAACATCTTTTCCTGAAAGTCGGGATCCAGTTGGAAGACTTTCCGTAACGCCAGTTGTGTCTGGCTCCACCAGTGCGTTGAGGTCAGGAGGGGGAGGAAATGATCTCGCGTCTTCTGCGAGAACGGCCGTCCAATCAGGTCAACGGGAAGGAAAAGCCAGCCAAAGGGGAAGCTGTGTGATATGAGCGATTAGCATTCCTTTCCACACGCATTGTTGTTTGCATGGAGCAAATTGCAGAGGAAACGTGGAGTTTCCGGGGGAGGCACATACCTTCGCCATGCGTCGGGATGTTTCCAGGGCCAGGAGAGTGAGTTGTCGATAGCACCAATCGTTATCTTAGGATCTTGTGTGCTTGGATTGGGACTAGATGCCTTCATTGGCTGTTGCGTCCTGTAGGGGTACGAGGAGCGGCTTTCTGCTGCTGGCCGCTGGTTCAAGTCCACCGGGCGAGGTCCGCTCTCCTCTGATGAACCGGTTTCCGTGTTCATTTGAAGTGGCTCCGACACGATTGACACTTGCTGTGTGCTCCAGTCCACCTTGATCATCCAGTTGTCCAGACCACGATCAGTGTTGCGCATCATGTAGTCCAGAATGACCAGCTTCTCGAGCTCTTCGCGGAACGACTGTTTCAAGGATTCGGTCCACACGAAGTTGTCAGGACCTGGTGGTAGTCGTTCCCGGCTGCCTTCATCGTCACTCTCAATGTCATCCAACGCTGCCGCACTGCTTGGTCGACAGTTATCTGCCCACCTTCTCCTACGCTTGCGGTGTGGATCGTTGGTCCTGAAGCCTGACCAGTACTGGTCTGGCCATGGGTGTTCTCTCAGGAACACATTGGCGTCTTTGAAACCTTTCAGGAAGACCTGGAAGCTTCCGGGTTTTTCTGGAAGCGGTTTTTGCTTTCTGTAGAAGCTGCGGCGGTCCCAGAACGGGTAGTGGAAGGATTTTGAGGATAACCAGACGACGTCGGTGTAAGGTACCATGTGGGTGCGCAGTTGGCAATCCAATGTGTATGCTGCCGCTTCGCTGACATACGAAAGGTTGGGAATCAAACTGCGATGCGATTAGCCATGGACCTCCTGGGCGGAATGTACATTATCATACCATGCTCGCCCGAAGCAACAAGGGAACAGGTTCCGATGGATCCATTTGTTCCACTTGGGGTTGCCGGCCGCGTACGGCTCCTCGTCCTTGGGCTTGAAAACACCTACGACCTTGCCCTCCGTATTCCGGGCAAAGTAACTGCCGGAGCTTCCCTGTGCGATCATTCGAGGATGCGTTCCTTGAAGGATGGCCTGCCTGACGCTGCCCACGATCTGTTCGAACTGCGACTTGGACATGACATCTTGCGGCGCAGCCAGCCCTTCAGGGGTAATGGGTCGGACACCCTCGGGGGCTTGGAATACTGAATGATGGATCTCTAGATGTTCATCATCTCCAATCTTGCCGCGCCCCTTTGTGCGCTTGAACCGGCTGGCGATCTCATCGGCCCATCGTTCTAGTCGAGCGTTGATGGCTTTTATGTCGACACCAGAGTTACTGCCGCCGCGACGGCGATTCTTAGGTCTGGAAGGGCCGGCGATCACAGGTTTGGGGGTTGTCATGCCAGAACGGGGCCGCGGTTGCGTGATGGGCGTGAAGCGAGGGGCCGAGGCCGGCTGGAGGGAGGCATATGACTGGGTGAGAGGGTCGTCGTCTTCGGAGTCGGAGGAGAGGGCATCGGCTTGAGCGAGGCGCTCGTAGCCCGTCGTCGGGGGTCGAGAGCGAGGCATCGTGGACTTGGAGGCAGGGATGAAGGGGCCGTCTCGGCGAGGAAAGGGCGAGGTAATTATCGAACAAAGGCAGGGCCGGAAGTCAGAGCCATGTGGGTTGGTATGCAGAAGATTCGATGAAACTCGCGATCGAGAAGGCTTGAATGCTGCTGGGTCGGCTGTATCTCCGTTTTGGATGCGATAATCGTGCTAGCGAAGGGAATGCGGAATCTTGGCCTAAGGATGGAGGAAGCCACGAAGTCTAACCCTCAGCAGGGAGAAAAGAAAAGAAAAAAAAAAAGATGGCACTGTAGAAACAAAGGTAGCCTCAGGGAGACAACAGGACAGCAAGTTGGCGATGAAAGCAAAAGAGGGAAGTAGAATGGTAGGGCTGTAGTGGTGCTCGTGATGGTGGTAGACACAGAGCAATTTCTCAGCGAGTCGCGTCGTCGAGCATGTGTCGTTAGGAATCCGTGGTTTCGGCGGACCGCGATGCTGTCATTGGGGTGCAACCGGTGCTGCTGTCACCCTGGTACCTTTGAAAAGGTACCTTGCCTTACTGCTTGCTTTGAGTTCTAGACTGCCTGAGGTGCACCGAGGTAGCCAGTTCTAGGCGTCCATAGCGGTAAGTAGCGGTTCAGCACAGGGCATTCGGCCCCTTGCCTCCGAGCTTCCCCGTGCTAGTGCTTGGGCCAGTGATTGGGGTACACGGAACGGGTGCAGTGTTTACCCGACTCAACCCAAGTTTAGGTAATACCACCTCATGAAGGCAACTTTGCTATGAAGCAACATTAAGGTACTCTTCTGATTGGGATGCTGGCAGAAGTAACTAAGGAAGCTGCTCAGACGCTTCAAGGACCTACAGACGTTGCATGCGAATTCGGGCAAGAGTTGCCCGACCGTACCTTGCAATCTCATTTGCAACTGCTGTCAGCAAATGCGAGTTGGTCCCGTCCGGGTCAGCTGATTCCAGGCCGGACACTTGCCAAACGTTGACCAAAGCCAATGAACTGGGGAGACAACAGTCTGAGAGCGGCGGTGCCATTCTAAAAGTGAGACACGGGCGGCCGGCTTTGGGCGTCTTCGTGTCGACTTGTCACAATAACCTAGGATGGATGATGCTCGTCGTTGGAACTTGTGCAAGACAAGAAAATAGCTAGCAGGCGTGATTGGCAGACTAAATAGTCTGGATTTACTCAAACGACCCAGCCATGGATGGCATTCTGACCAACAACGTCAAATCCCCATCTTCGATCTGACAACGGCTTTGCAGGCAACCAGACATGCCGGGCAGGACGGACAAAAGCCGTCGACTGCACACCCAAAAGTCATATCGGCCTTTCCTAGCTAAGTGGCCAAGCTACTGGTAGTTCTGCTCCTCAGTCGAATGAAATGTCACGGCTGTCACCCCAGACTTCCCCCCAAACTCTCGGGTTGCAGCCCATGGGCCCCACCCACACGGCACGTTGGTTCTCCTCCTCCTCCTCCTCCTCCTCCTCCCCCTCCTCCTCCCCCTCCCCCGCGAATTGGTTCGATTCATCACCCGACCTTTCGATGAGTGGCCTTCTTACATGATCGTCCCGGGCCAAGGTTCCGTTTTCATTGCGCAGGTAGGATTGTACGACCCGACCAATCCAGTCCCAACTGCTTTCTTGATCCCCGCGTCGTGTAAGTTTTTGGTGATTGATCAAGCCTGCTCCCCCCTTGCAGACTGACAGATCCTTATCATCATTTGCTTGCGGGTTTGGACGATTAAAGCGACCCGTCTAACCCGAATGATCTTCATACGTCAAGCCTCTCGGTGTGTTGCGAGGAGATCCCGATCAGGTCAGAATCCTCTGCTACGCCCGGCGCACATCTTCCGATCACCTCGTGCTTTGCTCTCCTCTTCTTGCTTAGTTACCTTCCGCAGTATTGGGGATTCTTTATCAAGTCTTCCACCCGCTCCACCATTTGCCCCCCCAGTTTCTTCTTACACAGCAGCTCAGGTTACATTTTCATATGTGACTTCTACATCAAAACGATTACACTAGTCTGCATCAGCTTACCTGTGATCAATATTTCGGTAATGAACATGACCTCCCAACTAGAAACAATTGCCAAACTTCGCTCGGTAACGTCGAGCCCCTTTCCTCCCGAATCAGATCCTCTCCGCGGCCGCAAGAGGCACCGCAGCCTCACGAGATGTGACCTAGAGGCCACTCACTACGGCGGCACGGGCGGGTCCAGCACGCTCCGGGGCCGACCCCGTCGGCGATCAACCTCGCCGACGCCGGTATCGTCCAGAGCCTCTTCACGAGCCACCGCCACCGCCGCCGCCGCCGTCGGCATGCCGAGCACGGATGTGTCTCCCATGAGGAAGCGACTCCTCCGCGTCGTCCTGCTGGAGCGGCGACGAAGCCAGAGCCCCTCTCGGTCTAGGTCGCCTGACCGCCAGCAGGCCCCACCCCGACGCCGCCGACACAGGACTCGGAGCCGGAGCCGAACGCATACCATAACCAAGGAAAATTTCCAGCCCAAGGATCAGCTGCCTCGGCTCTTGCTTGTTGAGCAGGCACACAAGAAGGTGGATCAATCCGTTGGAGTCTGATGGTCAGCTGATATGGGAGCATGCGAACATGGGGAGAACTATGAAAGGAAGCCCAAAAATGGACTAAATAAGAGAAGCAGGCAACATCTCTTTTACACGCCAATCACGCAACCGCTCACATGGGAATTTTGCGATGTGTTATGGACTACTGAACAATATTCCTCGGGAATCCTGGCGCTAGTCGTTTGGTCGTTGAGAGTTTATGAGCACGCCGATGAGACCTTGCCACGAAGGAAATGTCTCGGACAACTCAGATCAACACAAGACAACCATCGAGGCATACAGGGTCACGGTGAAATCGACCCGGTTGGGTAGATTGCAAGAATGGGTGTGGAAGTCCAGTATCATGTCCCATTGTCCGGCTGGTAGTGGGGTGAGAGCGATCTAAAATGGCTTGTACTGAAGATGGTGGGCAGCACTTGAAAACAGCGAGCAGGGGACCCCACGTCAAAGATGGGCCGGACGTGTTATCTTGGGGCGCACTCGAGGCACTACCGCCAAAAGATTCAAAGATTGAGGTTGACGTAGGAGTAATAGCCGGGTCTCGGATTGGGAGGCGGTGACGCGGACTGTTCAGGTGGTGTTGATGAATACGAAGGAGAGTGTAATAAAATGTTTTCTCACTGGTAGATTCGGGCGACACTGTGGTAAGGCAGGGTAAGGCAGGTTTGGTAAACAGGATATGCCTGATTGGGAACATCCATAATGATACACACAAATGACAAGAAAGAAAAAAAAAAGTTGTTTGGTCAAGTGACCATGCACCCTTTCACAGGCTGCCTCTGAGTGTAAGAGAGAGGAGGTACCTCCCTGCCTTACTCTGCCCGTATACGGAGTAGGTAGATAGAGGGGAGTGGGAGAGGCTTGGGCCGAGATGGTAGAAAGTGGGGTGCACAGATGGTAAAGGGTGGCCACGTGAGGATGCGAAGTTTCCAGGTAGCTAATCGGAAATCGGGAATCAACGGGGGTCTCCACTGCAGGTGCCCCGCTGCAAGAGGCGGAGGGAACTCAGGGAGCAGTGGGAGTGACCTCAGCTGCAAGAAGGCTGCAGCCAACTGCTGCACCACATTCCATGTGCCGCGCCTACCTTCACTTTTTTTTTTTTTTTAACACTACCTACCTACCTCTACGACCACCACCACTACTACTACAGTCTACCACCACCTTCACCGCGACCTGGGGTTCCTTTTCTATTTCCCTCCTTCAGCCTGCGCTTCCATCCATCGCCCGGGGTGTTGTATTGGTCCCTTCGTTCTGAAGTGCTTTCTTCATTTCGCCTTGCGCCACCGCTCCTGCAAAGAACTTTCTTCAACCGCCACACGAATTTCTGATGAGGAGGCAAGAACAATGATATGGAACAAACGACACTTGTGAATAGGCGTCGGACTTGACTCGACCTTTGGCCTCCTTCCTCCCCCGATTTCTCGCGCCATCCACCTTCTCCGCCTACGTCTCTTGTGTGTTTCTGGACCCTGGCTGAGCCTGCCCAAAGTACCTCACCTCGTATCACCTCAGGTGGACTCGACTCACTCACTCACTCGACGACTCACCATTGCGGGAGTGACTCTTCTAACATCACCCTCTCATCAACCCTCCCCCGGACCAACTCATCTCAGACACGATATAGCCTTGCGCCTTCCTCACCACCACCTCTCCTCTCACCATCTGCATCGTCGCTGCCTTCAATTTATGCCCTTGAGCGACACTCGTTATTCCAAGCATTGCTGGCTGCTTCTGCCACTTCTTTCACATATTTCCTGGATTTGGGGTCGACTTATCTACAATACCACTGTTCATTGTCACGCCCATATCAAACAGCTACTCCACATCTCTCGCTCTCGTTTGTGATGATCGCAACCGCCCCTCTCAGACTGCTCTACTGAAGCCCACCCTCCGTGTGCAAGCTACAGCACCTTCTTCACGGCAGCAGCAACAACAACAATAATAGACACACGCTGGCATTGAGACGCAGCCATGGCATCGCCAAACGGGTCAAATGGTGAGTGAGCCCCGCCATGGATCGGCTCCCTACCCCTCCAAGCCCTAGGTCGACTGCTCTTTCCCTCTGCCAACCTCTGTCGCAACCACAACCTCTTTCTGCCCATTAATTTGGGATTTCCAAATACTTACAACCTTTCCTCCAAAAAGGCCGAGCAAATTACATCAACGCCCAGCCGCAAACACAGTCGTGGAATGCGCAAGCATTGCTGAACCCTCGATCCTACGCTGCTTCGAATGCTGCCTCGAGGCGCAATTCACCCAAACCTCAGCACTTGGCGAACCGATCTACTCCGGGAAATCATAACGCCACCAACAACCCTGTTGTGTTCCAATTCGCGAGTCTCAACGACACGACGAGCGAGTCTCTGACACCCAGCTTCACCTCGGGCGCTTCAACTCCCGTGAACGACGGCGGCATTTCACCATACGGGATGGCCAACATGATCGAGAGAATGAACGATGTTCAAGATCGCGCTGCGGCGCCCCTGCCGAAGCGCCGAAAATTCGATACCCCCGACCCCGAGTCCGACGCCGACAGCAACAAGAAGAAGATGGGACCTGCCGGTAGCGGAATGCTCGGCGCCTATGTGAAGGAAAAACAAGACGAAGGCAAGAAGGAGAATTCCAAGGTTTCTACCCAGACTGTGGACTTGACTGAGGAGGGCGACGATGTGGTCATGGTGGAGGACCCCGCAACCGAAGAGGTCTGCTACGGCATGCTCACCGGCTTCCTCGACTGCCACAAGGTTCCTTCCGCCAAACCGGGCACGCAGAGCATCTTCGGAGCCGACTTCATGCCACCCGTTAAGATCGTTCTGAAGCGAATCATCGGAGATTCGACCAAAAAGATCCAGGCATACGACTACACGCGCGATATCATTGGAAATGTGGACGCCAATACAGCCAATGCTCTCGTCCCCCTGCTGGACTCCAACGTGCGCCTCCGGGCCGATTGCAAGATCCCTGCGCGTAGAAAGCAAGCGGATGAGCAGCCGGGCCAGGCGATATCGAGATCCTATCCCGTGGAAATGACCCTGTACGGCCAGTACAGATTCGTCAAGGCCGTGGGCAAGCACTTTGAGAGAGCCAAGATCGTTCTGCGCCATCCCAATAGAGTTGACAAAGGCGTCAGATATGAGAATGTTCATACGGACAACAAGCCTAACCCAGCGCCTGGTGCCAGAAACCTGGCCGGAGCTCTCGCCCAGTACAACAATCACTCTTCGTCTACCTATTACACCAACCCCACCCCGCGCACCGTCGAAGAGATCAGATCAGACGTGATGGGCGTCTTCGACTCTATGGGAAAGACTGATGAGCTTCCTGAAATGGACCCAGCTCCTATCGTCACCACAGAGTTACTGAAGCATCAGAAACAAGGCCTCTACTTCATGACCGCGAGAGAAAAGGAATCGACGGCCGAAGAACGAGTGAAGGGATCCATGTGGCAGCTCAAAATCGGGCCCAATGGACAGAAGTTCTACTACAACGTCATCACCGGCCACCAAGAGCGGACTCTCCCCGCAGACACCCACGGCGGTTTGCTCGCCGATATGATGGGCTTGGGAAAGACCCTCAGCATCCTCTCCCTCATTGCCAGCTCGTTGGATGAGGCCAAGGAATGGGCAGGTCGCACTCCAGTTCAGCCCGAGATGCCACCCCAGAAAGCTGGGGGGAAGGCAACGGCTTCGAGCTCCCTGCCCCTAACAGGCATCGCAAAGAATGCCAGGGCTACGTTGCTCGTGTGTCCCTTGAGTACGGTCACGAACTGGGAAGAGCAGATCAAGCAGCACATTGCGCCGGGGGAGATCAGCTACTATATCTATCACGGTTCGAATAGAATCAAAGATGTCGAGAAGTTGGCCGACTTTGATTTGGTCATTACCACCTATGGCTCTGTCTCTAGTGAGCTAGGCGCTCGCAGCAAGCGAAAGTCTGGCAAGTATCCCCTGGAGGAGATCGGTTGGTTCCGAATCGTGCTGGACGAGGCACACATGATTCGCGAAGTCGCGACTCTGCAGTTCAAGGCCATTGTTCGTCTTCAGGCCGCCCGTCGCTGGGCTGTGACTGGCACGCCCGTCCAGAACCGACTCGAGGACTTGGCCGCTCTCCTTCAGTTTGTCCGGTTGAAGCCATTTGACGACCGCAACAAGTTCAACCGTTTCATCGTGGACCCCTTCAAGGCTTGTGACACGGAGATTGTTCCGAAACTCCGCGTGCTTGTTGACAGTGTCACACTCCGCCGGTTGAAGGACAAGATCAACCTTCCGCCCCGAAGCGACCACATTGTCAAGCTCGACTTCACAGACGAGGAGCGCGAGGTTTACAATCTCTTCGAGAAGAATGCTCAAGATCGCGTCAAGGTGCTTGCTGGCAACGGCGTACAGAAAGCACTGGGCGGTCACACCTACATCCACATTCTTCGATCCATTCTCCGACTTCGACTCCTCTGTGCACACGGCAAGGACCTCTTGAATCAGGAAGATTTAGAGGCTTTGCAGGGCATGACAGCTGACATGGCTATTGACCTTGACAGCGAAGACGAGGACAAGAAGCCCGGCTTGTCGGATCGGAAAGCATACGAGATGTTTGAGCTCATGCAGGAGACGAACTCGGATGCTTGCAGCGCCTGCTCGAAGAAACTAGGATCCAACGACGACGCTAGCATCGAGTCTGAGGGACAGGAAGACATTCTCGGTTACATGACGCCCTGCTTCCACATCATCTGCGGTTCCTGCATCAAGGGTGTCAAGGAACAGGCTAGACGACTGCTCCCTCCCGGCCAGGCCATGGGACCTTGCCCCATCTGTTCCGCCGTGATCAAGCCTGCCTACGTTGACATTCGTCGATCTCGACTCAAGGTGGAGCACGAGGGTCCTGCCAAGGAGAAGGCTACAACGAACGGCCGCAAGAGCTTTGGAAAGTATACAGGCCCGCACACGAAGACGAGGGCACTGGTCGAGGATCTGCTCAAGTCAAAGGCTGACAGCGATGCGAACCCCGATGAGCCGCCGTACAAATCAGTGGTGTTTTCCACGTGGACCTCTCACCTTGACTTGATCCAAATGGCTCTTGACAATGTCGGTGTGACGTACGTCAGACTGGATGGCAGCATGACCCGTATCGCTCGAACTCAGGCAATGGACAGTTTCCGGGAAGACCACTCTGTTCACGTGATCCTAGTATCGATCACTGCTGGTGGTCTCGGCCTGAACCTGACAGCAGGTAGCAGCGTCTATGTTATGGAGCCTCAGTATAACCCCGCGGCCGAGGCCCAGGCCATTGACCGTGTTCACCGTCTCGGCCAGAAGCGACCGGTCCGAACAGTTCGCTACATCATGAGAAACAGTTTCGAGGAGAAGATGCTTGAACTGCAGGAGAAGAAGAACAAGTTGGCTACCCTCAGCATGGACAGGAAGGAGAGAGTTTTCGACAAGAGCGAAGCGGCCCGGCAGAGACTGCTGGATTTGCGAAGTCTCTTCAAATAATTCTCCATCAAATCGGCAGTGTGAAACTTTCGGCTTTCGCAAGCATATTATCGTGGCGTTTGGGAGTATAGGGAAGCAGGAATCCAGCAATGGAGTGGGGCGAGGCCAAGGCTTCAACGGTTTTCTTTTTTTCTTTCTTTTTCTACGGCTGCCTACGAATGAGCTCACGACAATCTTATTCGGTGGCTGCAGTTTCGGTGTCTGGGCGGGGAGGGAGGGAGGCAATCTCACCTTTCACGCGTTTAACGGCGTGACAATGCGATCGATACCACTGCTTCAAGGTCTTTTTGACTCGATGGTGAGGGCAACGGGAACAGGGTCGTTTTGAGAGGGAGGAGTTGTGAGGCAAACTTCGAATTGTTTCTTCCCATGGTTTGGTCATGGTTATGTCAATGTTGTGTGTCACTAGAATTGCATTAGACCTACGTAGGCATCTTTGCTCTTGCGGAAGGCAACGAACGTCCTTCGAATAGTCGAGGATAAATGAATGGTACAAATTTTGGCAACAGAGACTCTGGAGCATGGGGGGGTCATGATGCCTCGTGGACCTAGGGTACTTTCACGTGTCATTTGCCCGAGGACCCTAGGCGTAGAATTCTAATTCCATGTTGTATCCCAAGGTAGCTGTTGAGAAGCCATGTCAGTCTTTACATGGGCGTCAACGCGATAGTACAACGTGGCGCGGATGTATATAGAAGGGGGGTCGTGAGAAGGAGGCGGCGTGTCGTAGGGCCATCCCTGTTTCTAAGCATGTCATTGTTGAATAGGCCCCCCCTTCCCCTCCACCCGAGGTGAACATCCAAGCTACGGCGAGTGAATTATAAACATCATATGTTTGTTTCGCCTGTTCATCATCTTGTTGGTGGGCATGTAAGGTACCTCGTCTGGCCTGGGTTTTGGGGTGGGCAAGCCCTGAAGCTTACTACGCCGGTAACGAAATGACCCGCATGAAATGAACATTCTCTATTTTGTGGAGTTCTGTTCATGTAGGTGGTTTGGGTTTTCCCGTGGTTTGGCAGCGTCGGTCGGTAGTTCAGTCGAATCCCGAAACTCAAGGAATCTTTATTTTTGTTGAGGGGGGGAAAGCAAGGTTGTAGTACTGGGTGTCACTTTGCGGTTTTCAACTAGTCGCCCCGGGGTGAGACACGGTAAGCATTGCTGGCATTGGGCATTGAGAGAGAGAGAGCGCCGTCCCGCGGCGTGCCGCGCCCCGTTCGTCCGGGTCTCCGCCCCAACCTGGGGCTGGGAAAAAACTGTTGTTGAGTGCCTCCTCTCTCCGTACTTCGTACTACCTTATCCTCCAAGCGCCAGGCTGTGTGGGGCATCTCTCGTCAGACGGCTCGGTACATATTGGAAAAGTACGGGGGGCAAGAAAACGAACGTGGAAAAGCATGTGATTGCGGCTCTGGTGCATGAAGCGTGGGACGTTATCTAGTATCACCTAGTGTAGACACCGAAATACTGATGAGGAGTCTCTTCAAACGTGGGGAGAAACCCCGTGGGTGGAGTTGAGCCTTTGGCAGTCGTGGCGGCGTCATAGTCGAGAGCCTTCAAGTTCCTTATGGATGAGTTTCAAGTAGTCGGGCGGTGGCATATCGAAGTTGCTGATCAGAACCGAGTCTCTGGCCTGAAATGTCAAGGTGATCACAGGTGGTGGCATGTACAAGTTTTCTTGAAGTGAAGGTTGTTATTGTCATTCTCGCCCTTACGATGGGATTTCCCATTTTCTAGTCTAAACAGTTTCTCATAACTGTTATAGTGAACGCCCTCTGCAATGCCTAACCCCGCAAACGCCTAAAAATGTCCCATAAGTGTGAGGTTGGCAATCGCTCTCACCTTCAGTCGAAGCTGAAGTGTCAAAGGCGTCTTATCTTGAACGGCTTGGCTATACCGTGATGACGATGGTTTCAACGGAGCAACCCCCATAGGACCAGTCCGTTTCCACCAATTTGTTGAAGTGAAAGTCAAGCGCTCCCACTTTCCGCCTCGATTTGTTTGTTTCAAACAAGCTTCCCAAAGTCATTAAACTGTCCTATCCGTCATCTCTTTCATGCAGCATCAGCGCTGGCAACGGGGACAGCAACACGAGTGAGCTGATCTCCCGCACGAACAATGCGCTCGCCACTTGAGTCGGTGACGGTAGTCATGTCCTTGTTCTCGTACTGGGCACGCTTCCAGATCTCAACCTCGCAACCACCACGAAGGACACCAACACGCATGGTAGAGAGCAAGTTGTGGGCGGCGTTCGAGTGGAGGTAGACACCACCATTGAAGATAGCAGTAGCGTCCTTGCCGAGGGCGGAAGAGATGAGGGCTTTGCCACCGGGGTGCTCCTGGATGAAGTCGGTCACGTCGTGGATAACACCGGCGATGGCAACAAGACCTCTGCCGTTCTTTGCCTGCGCCTTGAAATCGTCCCAGTCGATGACAGGCAGCTGCTCCAAGGGAACACCCCAGTCAAGCTTCGCGCGCTTCTGGTCAAGCTTCTTCTGCAGCTGCTGGACACGACCCTTCTCAATCTCGTTCTGGCGGAATTGCTTGAGGTCGGTGGCGAGGCCAAGCTGCTTCCAAGTCCAGATGCACCACTTAGTGGGGTCGTACTGCCACCACTGAATGGCGTTGCGGTAGTCGGAGGGGAACTCGTGGTGGAAGTTGTGGTATCCCTCACCGAGGGTGACAAGGGCAGTGATGACGTGATCACGAGGTGAGTTGCGGTCGTCGAAGGGCTGGTCACCGAGCCAGTGGGCCAAAGAGTTGACGCAGAAAGTAGCCTGCTGAACGACGAAGATGCGAAGAATGCCACCGTAGACGTAGCCGCCGAGCCAGTCACCCCAGCCGAGGCCGCAGAAGACCGTGGGGAAGATGACACCCATGACGAGGATGCACTTGATGAAGTGAACGTGCTGCCACATAACGACGGGGTCCTCGTTGAGATCGGAGATATCGGTACGGCCCATACGCTTGGGGTCCTGCTTCATGACCATCCAGCCAATGTGGCTGTACAGAAGGCCCTTGCGAACGGAGTACGGGTCCTTGTCGGTGTCGGTGTATCGGTGGTGAGCACGGTGTCCGTGAGACCACCATCGGATGGAGCCCTCAACGGCACCGGCGCCGACGGCGGCGAGGTAGATTCTGAGAGGAAGGCTGGCCTTGTAGGAACGATGAGCCCAAAGACGATGGTAGCCAGCGGTGATGCCGAGGCCGGTGTTGAAGTAGTAGACAACCGCGAAGACAGCGGTCTTCCATGTAAGAGGAATCCAGTAGGAGCAGATGAATCCAATCAAGGGGACAATCAGAATGAAGGTCGTGTTCAGCCAATTGACGTGCTTGTACCAGTTGCTCGCAGTGATAGGCTGGGTAGAGCTATTCCTATGTTAGTTACCATGAAAGATTGTCATGTTGGGAGCCAAACGTACATGTGAGGCTTCTTGATATCGTAGGCCCGAGCACGGGTGGGAACGTAGTCGGAGGTTCCATCGGGAATTTTCTCGGCCTTGGTGACCTTGGCGTCGGAAGATGAAGTCGTCGCCGACATGTTGAAGAACGGAGCCAACAGGCTGCGAATCTGAGAATCGGAGGTTGTAGTCGGAAAACGAGTAATCCGAGGTGTCTGTTGGTAGACAACTCCAAACGATGCTTGGTGTAGAAGCAACGTTTACAACCAGACTTGCTGATCAAAAGGCCAAATGGGCAAGGGACTCTCGAGGGAAAAAGAGGTCTGGAGGAGAAATAGCAAAGTGGAAGGGGTGGGTGAAGAGCAATGAATTATATAAAGGGAAAAGGATAGGTTGAA
Organism: Colletotrichum phormii; assembly: GCF_030913505.1. Lineage (NCBI taxonomy): Eukaryota > Fungi > Ascomycota > Sordariomycetes > Glomerellales > Glomerellaceae > Colletotrichum > Colletotrichum phormii. The sequence goes on along the minus strand of NW_026851445.1, from coordinate 1,192,719 downwards.
AAGGGCCCAGTAAGGAGGGAACAGGTACGGAGGCCGGGGTACCTTTGGGCGAGGTGTCCGCCACCCACCAGGTTCAAAATCCCAGCAAACGAGAGAGTGGAAAGGGTGGGATGGAGGTGGGGAGGAGGGGGGGGGGGGTCAGTGAATCAGATCAGTTAGTTTAGACCCAGGTCAAGTCACAATCAGCCGAAAAAATGCAAAGGCAGATGGGTTTCGTGGGCCGTGGGGTTAGACTTGACTTTACTTTTCTTCTTCTTGTCTTTGCTGGCACGCCGCACGCCGCTGTATGGGAGGAAAGGGCGGGACCCTCTCGATCTGGGCCCGGGATTTGCAGGCGGAAAATGGGCAGATGGGAAGGGGGAAGAAGAAGCTTCCTCGCGAGACCCGCACTCAGGATTCGTTGTCCTGCCTCCTTCCCGAGAGGTACTGGACGACGCGTGTATCCGAATGGCGGGAATACTAAAGGTTCTCATCAGTACTTTCCATTCCTTCCATTCTCTTCAGGCGACCTTACGGAGAAGATACGTAAGGTATGGACGGAGGAGTACCATGCTGCGCTTCTCGACGAGGTGAAAAAAACAGGTTGGCAGGCAGGGCAGGAACGACCTGAAGAGAAATGTACTTTCCTCCAGTGCCTCCTTCCTGCCACAAGCCGGAAGGTGTGAAAGGTACCTCGCTTCCAACCTGGGGATTGGGCAAGTCCATGTCCCCCTTGCAGATGCCTCAATGAGTGTGCGTTGCAAACCGACCAGAACAGGAAGTGACCTTCTCCTTGCCTTACATCAATCACAGAAAACAGCTATGTATAAGCAGGTAGTTTCCCTGACTTTGGGTAGCAGCTACACCCAATGATTACCAAATCGGCATACGAACCACCCAGTCACACTCCCTCTGCAAGTTGTAAGCGATGAATGATCGGTGTGCGTTACGAATACCTTGTGATTGAGAGACCTTGAGACTTGGATACTTCAATTCATGCAATTCTTCCGCCCGTCCGCCTCTGGCCTGACTTTCGAGCATCCAACAACATACATCCTAACCTCACGCCCACTTGCAGAACATCGTCATCCATCAAAAGACGTACGTACCTCTCTTCGTTGGGATTGAGAATTGGAAGCTTGTGGAGAGATTTCAACTCCTATCCAGATCCCGTAGAAGAACCCTTCAACACGGAAAGTGGACCAACAAAAACCGATCCAATGTCATCAAATATCGACGCGAACAGGAAGAACATGCCATGAACAGTCCGACAGATGATAATCAGAAGCAAATCCGGAGCCTGCCAACGCATTGGAACACTCCGCACAGCCGAGGATAGGACGATGAAGGGCCCCAGATCAGGTCACACTTTCCGTTGGCTTTTTACGACACCCTGCCTGTTCCGCACGCTCTGGGGTTTGTTCGCCATGAGGTTGTCAATCTGCAATGGATCACTGGGCTGGCAAGCACGAACGAGATGTGGTCCGAAAAAATGTCCCGGCTCCCAACAACTTCCCCAACGCTTTTCAATATGGCGGCCCGTTCATTGGCGGAAGCAGGGGGCAGCCCCTGCCATGTGGCCGCCGCTGGGGCGGGGCGGATGGGCGGCTGGTGTTGACCATTCCCCAGTAGGAAATCAGCTCCACACTGTACCTCCAGATCCCACGACTCCAATCATCAATGTGTGTCTCCAGGGCTGAAATGAAGACCTGCCATTCTCTCAGAAGACGCACCAGGCATATACGGAGTACCTACACACTTCGCATCAACCATGTCGTCTCGATCATCATTCCCAGACCGAGAATCGCTTCTTATTCTGCTACCGTACTGTCCCCAGATCCCCATGACGCTGGCAAAGTCTTATACATCACTGTCGGCGCTCGGCTCCCAGGCGAGTTACAACGCAATCGAAAGACGTTTCGAGCCTCGTCGAGCGCCGTAAGACTTCGGTCCTTGGACTCTCACGTTCCCTCAATGTTCTGTCTCACCGTACTCCCGGCTGTAACTTTGTACCTGCAGCCGCCCATCACACTGCTGATGAGCACATCTATATCATCAACAGCCCTTTACCGCCTTTCGGGCGACTATAGGCAACGGCCAGTTCTCGGACCAGAGCGTACGAAAACAAAGAAGCCGTGAACATAGGGATCTGATTAAGGCGATTCACCAGTCGCAACCTCTGAATTGGCTGTCACCTACGTTTCATGCCCATGGGCTAATGAGCATGTCTTCAACTACCTGTCTACACACTTGTCACTGTGTCCCCGCTGGATCATGCGCAGAAACTTACATGCCGGAGCAGCAGAAAGGCTCGGAAGACAGAACCCGCAAAAGAAGGGAATAATCAACAGTGGCGGCGGCTTGTGCAATCCACGTCCGCCCTCAACATGTTCCCCACCAGAGCTCCATACAATGACGGAAGTCTCTCGTCGCCCCCGAGCTTTCCTGTGGTAAGGCTCGTGGGCTCCCCCATCGACAGGGGCTGGCCTTGTCTCTCTCTTCCTTATCGCCGAGGCGACAGTATCGTCCAACTCACGATTACGCCAACCACCTCACCCACTTGTCTCCACGGTCATTCTCTCGAACATTCTCGGTCAGCGGCGAAAAATCACCGATGACACCCACGAGCCAGCTCGATTTCGGTGTGGGGTAGGCATCCTCGGCAATTCCAGGTCCAGGTCCATTATTTCGCGACACACCCAGTCCGGCCCTTGATTTCGCGTTCTCCGGTGATCTTGTTAAAGAGAAAGACGACATCCGCTCATCCCACTCCGGCATCCCGGCCCATCCCCAACAGAAACAGGACCCTGCCCCGCAATCCTCCGCCCCAGTGCTGCAGGACACAACAGGGATGAAAGTTGTCTTTGCCTCGCTATCGTCCCGAGGTTTGTCTGCTCGTGGCTCTTTGGAGGCCATCCTTTTTGCCATGCGCATTCTCGATGCTCCCTTCACGGCGGTGGCGATGGTCACGTGTGTCTTCTCACACTGAACATGGATGGTCTGCGATAATCGCCAAAAGAGACTCGGTGCCTGTTTCTCGAGTCTTCAGCTGGTTGGGCTGACCATTCTGTAATGTTTCTATGCTAACCCGATGTGGCCAGGCGCCCCCTCTCGCACTTGGCCGATGCCACACCCGATCCGCCCTGCCAATCCCCGTCACCAGTCACCACCAAGGGAGCAGAGAGATGCACTCCTTCTTTTTCATCCCATCCTCTTTGCAGCCGCTGCCCAGAGCTCTCTATCCGTACCCTAATATCAGTAGCCGCACCTGATAGATGTGTGAGGCGACCCAAGCTCCAAGCTCCCTTCTCGAGCTTGCCGCACCTAACCTACCCCAAAATCGGTAAAGACGACCGGCCTACACACCGCTCCGTTCTTTTCGAGGTCCAGACTCACCAACTTTGCTTATTTGTACCCAAGCATCTAGGCCGTTTCTTTCCCTTCCAAAGACTGCCGAGCTGTGGCAAATCGACTGCAGGAAGCCCTCGGATTTACGGAGTACTTACACGTATCAATGACTTGACTCGCATTCCCCAGTGATCTCGTCGTCAAGCGAGTAACCTACGAACGGCCATCCCTGCTCGGACGAGACAACTACTGGCCAACTTCATGTGGCTGACGCGAGAGGAAAGGGCTTCATATCTCGTCACCGGAGGCATCAACTTGGACAAACTACTCACTTATGCTGAAAAGTCATATACGCATACACCATCGCGTTTCTCATCCAACTTGGGCAGTCCCAGCTAGAGCCCTGCCTTCGATTTCACGACATTTCGATTTCACGATATTCCACAATGCGACTCTGTCCACGTCCCGAGTCTCGGTATAGATCGAAGATGTTCAAAAGCCGCCTTCTATTCCACGAACAGTGTTCCCCGGATCTCTACACCAATGCTATGCCGCATAAAATGAAAACCATTGTGACCACCAAATGAATTTGAAGCCGGCAGTATCTCCATCAAGTAAAAGAAAAGAAGAAATGGCGCCTCCTTATGCCTGGACAATTAACCTGCGCCTATGCAAAAATCGCCCGCAGTTTCCCCAGCTCCTAGTCTTACATCATTTCTGGGCATCTGTCGTAGTTGCTGCTGTCGCCGTTGAGAAGTCATCATCAAGAGACGTCTTCTCCCGCATCGTTTGCTCGTCAGTGTTGATATGTACCGCTCCAACCCCTTTGAGTTCTGGTGTATCCACCTCTTGAGCTCTCACGGATTCGTTTGCCGCGGGGATCTCAGCAGCAGCAGGTGGCTCCGCCGCTGGCGCCTCTTGCGTTGTAGGGTCGAGTCCCGGTTCGGCCGGATGCGCGACATCTGTATCGACCTCAGTCTCGGTGACTTTTAGGTCGTCCATAGCAAGCCCCTTGTCTGTCGAGTCCGCTGTCGTGACGTTACTTTGCCTGGTACTGTTCTGTTCTTCGGGTTCTGTTTCCCCCGTCTGTCCGGGCGCTGATTGCCCTGCAATTCCTTTTTCGTTCGAAGAACTCTCTTTTGTGCCTTCAGATTCTCTCATCATCACCCCCTCTTCCTCTACGTCTCTCTCATCTGTTTCGATATGCTTGATCGTCATGGGACTAGCCATCATAGGTCGCGTCTCAACAGGATCGACGGAAGCATACGCTGGTTCCAACTTATCATTCCTCAGCGTGTCGGCAAGTCCTTCCCCAATGAGTCTCTTGCTATCGTGCCCTGGCGTATGGTCGAGTTCAGCCCGATCAAGGGCGGCGAGGTCACTGGACAGGGGAGTCCACTGCAGTGCTTCCAATTTTTGCCGGACTGACTTGCTTGTCTCTTCCAGTGGCTCGGGCGTAACGACGGAGTCCTTGCTTGTTGTCGGTGTTGCGCTCTTCTGATCATAAACCTCGCCTGCTCCAATATCGCTGTATGAAGGTGCAATGTTTCTAGCTTCAGCCCAGCTGGAGACATTGCGTCCCATATTAGGCGAGTCGCAACGCCCGTAATGGCTCGGCAGGGGGCTAGGCGGAGAGCGGCCTCTAGTGTAGTAATACGGGTCCTGTGAGAAGCCCCTCGTCGGTTCGTCAACATACGGTTGGCCTAGATTTACGTACGACCAGTCGTGAGCTGGCTGAACGGTTTTGACCCTGGCATAGCCGTGGTTGCCGTCCACGAAGTATTCCTTCATGGTATAGCCATCGTCCACCGAGATTGACGGGGGTGCCATGTCGTCTCCGATCGCAGGCTCCGGGAATAGAGACATTAGAGATGAGGCTTGCAATCGAAGGCGCGGATCTTCGCTCAGGCAAATGTCTACTATTTGCCGGTACCAATCTGGGACGATGTACTCGTCTCCGAGCTGTAGCGGCCGTCCTTGAGCTTCAGGCTCATCATCCTGTGCCGCCAATGCCCACAAGACCATGCCGAGTTGATACAGGTCGGATTTGACCCCGATGTACATGGAAATGCGCTGATTACTTTCGATAAGAGGTGTTGCTTCAGGGGGCTCCCAGCCTACCGGGCAGCCCCTCCTGTTAATGTCAATAATTTTGGCATCATCATCTTCGTCAATGACTATGTTTGAGAGAGTGAAATCCCCCTGCACAAAGCCAGATTCATGAATATCCGCCAAGCCCTGGACGATTTGGCGTGCCCACTTCTCACGAATCGGCCAGGGCAGACCCAGCTCTGAGTCCTGCTTGTTATCGTAAATGACATCAATGAGCGCACCATGAACGGCGTAGCTAATGAGCAGCCCCTTGACGTGTTCGTCTTCATCATCAACCACGACGCCATAAAATCGGATAATGTTCCTTGAGTACCGGAGCCGATTCAAAGCGTTGATCTCGTAGAGGAACTCGTCAATAGTGTCGGGGCCCGGAATTTCCTTTTTGATGAGTACCTCTCCCCCTACAGACACCTTGTAGACGAAGCCGGACATGTGAGAATCAAAGACGATGTCCTTTTCTCTTATCCTGCGACATCCCAAGTGTTGTACTTGGCGGAAGGTAGGGTACTGAATGATTTCCTGCCGGATATTAGCACTGACTGATTTCCCTTGGAGCCCATCAACTCACATTTACGTCTTCAACCACGTGGACGTGAAGGCGGCCTTCGGTGGTTTGGAGCTTCAAGTTGGTGACGGATGGGTAAAATTGGATGTCCTGCAGACTGTCTCTGATAGCTTCGTAGATCTTGGAACTTTTGTCACGTTGAGACTTGGTGTGGAGCAAGTCCATCTCGAGAGAGTTGTCCGGGGCATTGCGATAGTCGAGAGATATGGTTACTCTACGCCAGTGGGTTGGAGTTTCTCGGTACGTGACGAAAAACTTCTCTCTCTTGGACTTGTCCCGAAAGTGCATGCTAAGGTTGAGAATCCAAACATTTTCGAGCTCATCGTGAATCATAGCCTCGTAGTGAGATTGAGATGTTGTTACTGAGTGGGCGTCTGAATTTGATTGCACCTCATGCGCATGGGATTCGTCTGTCGTGGGTTCTGCTGCAACTTGGGATACCATCTGACCAAGACTAACTTCGGCCTTTTCCTCGACAGGGCTGACGGGGGCAGATGGGGCAGACTGGACCTCGTACGCATTTTCGAAAAAATCCGGGGCGCTAGCTCGGGGAAAGGACTGCGTCTGTGACGCCGTACGTGACGATTGCACGCGTCTGTCCACCGATAGAGCACGCCTCTCTGCCGGTGAGGGTTCAACTGCTGCGAGATTGTTCCTGCGCTCCGACTGTTGGCGTTTGAAGGTCTGCACGCGAGGGAGTCCGGGCACGACTTTCCTCGAGACTCGACGCACCAGGCCAGTACTTTGCTGGTCGTCGGAGTCGGGGTCAAGCTCGGGGTCGGGCTCGGGCTCCCTGGTCTGGAGCGGGCCGACGGATGCCGGGGCCGCATTGTTTCGTCCGAAGAGTTTACGAAGAAAGCTGGTGGACTGATGGCCCGATGAAGGCGGCGGCTCTGTAGAAGACATGTTTGGTTGCGCCATGATGAGTTGAGTGAGGTGTACAGCTCGCCAACTCCGTTGGACTTTGAAGGTCGTCAAGGTGAACCGGTCAGGACGCTGACGGTGTGAGGTGAGGCTCTAAGCGGTGTGGTTCTCGGGGCGAGGTGTTAATTATGGATAGTCCCGCAAACCTGGTCCGGGAGCGAACCAGGCGGGTGACAAGGGTGAGCCTTGAAGCGAAAGACGGTCAACCTCCAGCCTGGTTTTGACCGGGCTTGGTGCCAGGTCGGAGCTAAATTGGGCTGGCAGCGGCTGGGATGTGTCCGGGCGCGGGGAACGCGAGACAAGAATGACGGCGGGCGTCGTTTGTGGACGTTGAATAGTTGCAGTTCAAGCGTGACGGAGTAGATGCAGGCAACCGTAGGCAAGATGGGACATCAGACGCTGTGGCGAGATAGGATGGAAACGTGCAGAGAAGCAAGGGCGAAGATGACCATGTTCAGACGAGAATGACGGTGGCGGGGGTCGAGGAATTGGCCGGCACTCGACGGGCCTTTTGGAGGAATCTCGAACCCCCAAATCAAGACGTCGTCGATGGTTGAATGGTGTGCGTATCCTTAGTAGAAGCTAGATGCGGCGCATGTGCTTGTTCGTCCGGGGTTGTTCGAAAGAGAGTTTTGGCGAGTCCGAAGCACTGAATAAGCTCGGATGGGCTCACTTTGGATGGCAGTGAAGCAAGTGAGGGCGGCAATAAATCGTCTAAACGTCTGCACGTCTGCATATGCTTTGCTTCTTCTTAGTTTCTCAGCGATGAAGGCGATGACTTTGGCGAGCGATGTGATTCGTTTGGGCCAAGGCGGGGTGGCAGTGTAGCCTGCGGGAGTAGAGCTGTGGTGTTTGATCGCTCTGCGGCTGGGCTGATGAAGGATGTACGAATAGGTAGCGTCAGAAGGGGTAAGATGACGGAGGACGACGTCGACGTAGGGACAGATAGGCGAGCGGGAGAAATATGTATTGATTGACGAGAATGGTGGATGGGTATCTGTAGACGTATACCGTTGAAGTCGGGTCTGGATACGTATGGCTGGGTTCGCGTTGACCAGACGTGCGTCGTGAGCAGCTGGGCGGCGGCAGTGTTGGTGGTGGTTGATGGTGGTTGGTAGGCACGCAGGCTTGATGAGGTGAGGCGAACGTTGGACTTGCAATGATTTGTATGGAAATCGGGCGGCAAGAAGATGACCGGGGGCTTCCGAGAAGAGGAAGAGGGGGAGGGGCACCGTTGACGGTTGCCGTGGACACAATTGAGGTCGTGGGGTCGTTCAGCGGCTGCGTCTTTTGCAGTTTTCCTTTTTCCCTCTCTCTCCCTCTCTGTTTAGGGTACTGTGCAAGGTACGAAGTCGAATCTGCAAAGAGGAGCTGTAAGGTATCCATAGTAGTGCAAGCGCATGCAGGAGAAGCGCGCGAAAGTGAGCAGGGCCGTTGCGAGCCTGCGAGAACAATATTGGGTCCCACCAGGTCGTGTTTCTGGTTTGCTGCGACTCTAATGAGAGGTTGGGAGGCTGGGCACCGGGTGAGCCCTTGTCAAGCTCCCTAGAAAGGCCGGTTGGAGGAGCGGGAGTCCTAGTGGCGCTCTTCAGATACGGTAAGTACTCCGTAGGATGTACGAATATGTGCTCTTGAAGGCACGAGTCACTGCCTAAGGTAGGTAGGTATTGAAAGTCTTCCATAAGGTAAGGTAGGGAGAAGAAAAAGACGTGGCCAGTGATAGTGAAGAGTCTAAAATGTCGACGGCTGACGGGAAAGGGCCTATGAGCGGACGCTAAGGCGCTTGATGTTGTGACTGAGTGACAACCCACCAACAATGCGGGAGATGCATGTATCTCGTACCTCACTTTTCTAGGTACCCTACGAAGTACTAGGTACTGGGTACTTTACCGAGTCGGCAACTTCCTCAACTTCCATGGTAGCCGAGCACTGCAAAGCAGTTTCAAGGCTTCTTTCCTTCTGGAATTGCTCCTTCTTCTTTTCACTCCCTCGTGTCTGTTGGCTCTTTCCTCGAAGGCATGTTTAGATGGAAGGTACGTACGGAGAGTTACCTTGAGGAAGTATACCTTCCATACCAAGTAGGTAACCGTACCTTCCCAGACAAAGATGGAGGGTCGCGCTACTAAGGCGGGAGGGCACACTCCTGGCGGGGAGGCTTGGCCATTTCTGGAAGAGGCGGGTGGGACTTTCCCAACTCTGATGCGCTGGCTGTCCCGATATTTCCACTTGGGCGTCAAACGCCGTTGATTTGGAGCTGACGAGACTTTTACTTACCACCTTAGGGGCTTAGAAATGGGGGGGCCTTTCTCTCCCGTTGGCAAACGTGCCGCTTTAGAATCGACGTTGCCTTCCAAGTGCCTGTCTTAGGTTGATTCAGACGTGTCGTGAACCCTCCATGGTTCCTGGCCCCATGTCATGCCAAGGCAGGGAGTACGAATACAACACTTTGACGTCCATCCTTCTTCCATCCGTCTTCCATCATCGTCACTTCATCCTTTCTCTGAGTACGCATATCTCATCCACAGACAAAGTCAAGGCGAGCTGAGACCGGGACCGCGGAATCCAGAGCGACAACTCAGCTGCAGCCCGAGGCTGCCCTCCTTCACGAACTCTTCCCCATGCTGCTCCTCTTAGCGCATCTCGTCTCATGTACGATGACCTCCTAATCCAGCCCTCCTCTGGCGATTGGATCCCGACTTATGATTCTGTGGGCGTTGGGTTCGTTGGGCTCGCATCCAGGCCCTTTCTTTCAGACCTGCAAACATCCACATCGTCACTGGGGACTGCAGTCCTCCAGAACCCCCAATCAATTGGCCTCGCATTCAATCATCCATCTACGGATATTGACCGCCCTTTGCTTTCCATACTCGACCCACAACTTGATATAGGAAAATATCATGGCACTCATGGGTACGGAGTACGGCACTACGCATACTGTCACCATTTGAAGATCAGATACGCCCAGCAATTTCGATGATACGATCGGTGCCGCTAAGGCCAGGGCCCAGGAGGGCATGTCATAATGGACCCCCGAAATGCTTTACACCTTGCTCAATTGATGAGTCAATCGCTCAAGGGCTGCCCATCTTACAGATCCGATCAGGGGGTCTGGCCGATTTCGCTTCTTCGCGCAAGCCAAAGATAGCTCGACTCCAGGACGACAACAGGTCGGATCCGAAAACTACTATCCTGACCAATGCTTCCATTCAATGGGTCATACGGGCTATTTTGATCCGATATCTCCAATGAACGATGGCTCAATGGGAAGCTCTTCGCTTACCCACCTGCACCAAAGATTCCATTATTGCGCAATCTCGCAATTGATGCATCTTCTCCATCCTGTTGCGTCGAACCGCGTCGGACCATCCCCCTCAAAGCATCAAGCAGGACGACTTACCCACGTGCTCGTCGCTCCTCTGCGTCAAGGCCACCTGCTGCACGACCCAGCATCTTCATTCGCAGTCCGGAGACCAGCGCATCACCAATCAACGATGCCGGACAAACTTTCAACCTCCACTGCCTCACACTACATGTACTTTTTGCTATGTGGCACAGCATAAAGTGAGACTACTACAGACGATGGAACCGCAGCATGGCACTGTGATGCATGCAAACATGGACGAACGAACGGACTGGTCCGGCGTCATTCAGCATAACCCTGTACAAGTCGGTTGCAGTACCACCATCTCACCAAGAATTCAGAGCTCATGGAGACGAACCAACGATGGCGGCCTATCTCGGAGCCGATGATGCGTTTGAGGGAGCTTACGGAGACCATAACAATAAAAGTGTCGGATGGCCTCGGGTATCTGCACTGTCTGTTGGCTAACATCAGCGGCCGGGTCAGGGGTGCGTCTTCCACACGCTGCGTGCATTTAGGCATCGACGCAGCCCAAATAATGAGGCTGTATTGTTATTGACAGGCTGGCAAACTGTCCCATGGGACGGCTTGTATTTCTCGTCAAGCGCACGCTGACATCAAGGTGTTCAACTTGGCAGACGTCTGCTCGATATATGCTCTCTTCGAGTAACTACGTGGGAGTTCCTGGAAGCCCGAATGCTGACGCCTATGTCGTTGCAAGCTCACCCGCCATCCTGTTCGCTACTCCAAGCGCCAGGAGCAGGCATAGCCATGCTTCATCAAGCGCCGCATCTCAACCGACCTGGAGATCTCCCGTGTCCGGTGCACTGAATAGCCGGCTTTCGGGACGAACGATCGATGATCAGTGGCGAGAACGAAAGGGTAGAATATAATACAAGGGTCGTGTCGTTTGCCCTCTTGACACTCACACATCCCAGCCAGTCTGGATGTCATCCCGCGAACCCCACCGATCCCGCGTGGACAGATGGGCGTGGCACACCGGGTCAGACCCTGAGCAACCCAGGAGAACCCACCCCACCTCGCTGTCAAACCGAAATGCTAAAAGGGAGCTAGAAGCGCTGTCACCAATCTGGACGACATTCGATGTCGACGCTGTCGCATCCTCTAGCTGCAACGGATTGGGCCACAATCAGGCACACAGAACATGTCACCATGACTCGGTTCTATATCGTACTGTAACCTTCATCGTATATCACAAACGCGAAGACTTGTGTCCTGAACTCCGGCAGCACGGAGACGTACGCTCCACCGTTCGATACTTCCGAGGCTACAACGCCGTCTCGCGATTGGCAACCGAAATGCGCGGCACCGCCGTCTCACCAGCACCATCGCTGCGGCCGTTGACGTACATACTACATACACGGTGGCCAGGTCGGCCGCATCTGCAAGCGACAGCGTTTCCGGCAAGCTGGTCCTCTCTTCCCTTGGCTACCGCTCCACACGTTATTGCTCGCCTCGAACGGCATCTGCGTGAGGTCACCACACCCCCCGCTCATCGGAAAACCAATCGAAGGGTAATGCTGGCACTAACGAACCGTTGCTCATGCCGCAGCGTACTCATTGGGGAGGAAACAAGCTTCGATATGTGGCTGCTCGCCGAGTGCCCATACGACGGACGGCTCACGACAAGTGGTGGTAATATACAAGAATTCGCTTACTCTGGCCTGTCCCGAAAGCTAGCTACCATACCCTATGCAAGCATCGCGCGCCCTGCTATTCCCTCACACAGCCGCCACTACCTATGCGCGAGACTGACTGCTGCGCAATCTAACCATCCTATGCAATTGGGTGTCGCTGCAACCCTAGTCTTACAAAGCCGAGTCCGGCTGTTTATTCCACCAACACCGCCTGAAAACGGCAACCAGCCAAACAATTAAAATAGAAAAATGAACCATCTAGAGTAGAGATGCGGTATCGAGAGGAGGGAGGGTTGTGTGTGTGTGTGTGTGTTGTGGTTGTTGTTGATATGCCGTAACATTTTTATGCGGGTTCGTCTAACCGTCCGGCTTTGGTTCTCCTTTTCCACCAAACTGTGTCCGTTCAGTCTGTCATCCGTCGCCCCTTGGCAATCTTTACCTTGCCAGATCCCTTCGAAGCGTCTGTAGCCCCCACAGGGCGTAGAGGATTTGGGGGTTGAGGCGCGGGGGTCAATCTTTAAGGAATTGGGGGAAACAGGATGTGTCAATGGATGGGTAACCATCTATCGCGTGAACAATATCGTGAAAAAATCTGTTTGTAGATTTTCCGCTCCTTTCTTTTCTCCCTCTCGGGGAGGCGAGTGAGAGCGGGCGATGCATCTAGTCGTCATCCTCATCGTCAGAGTCGTCCCTCTTCTTCTTCTTCTTGTCCTTCTTCTTCTTCTTGTCGTCCTGATCCTTTTTCCACTCGCACGTCTTGCACTTGTTGGCGGCCTCGCGGTCGAGTTCCGGGAAGATGAGGTCAAAGACGTCAGAGTACCACGCCACGGGCTTGCCCTCGATGCCCTCCTTGATGTTCTATAGTGTGATGTGTCAGCATTCATTCTGTGAGATCCAAGTACGCGCAGTAGTTGTAATAGATAGTAGGACGTACCTCTGGGAGCTCGAGCCAGTCGGACATGCAGTCCTTGGGGAAGATGATCATCTTGCAGCCGGCACGGCGCGCGGCGACCGTCTTCTCGCGCAGTCCGCCGATGCGGAGGACCTTGCCGGTGAGGGTGAGCTCGCCCGTCATGGCGACGGTGGGGTTGACGGGGGTGTCGAGGGCGAGGGAGAGGAGCGAGGTGGCCATGGTGATGCCGGCCGAGGGCCCGTCCTTGGAGACGGCGCCGTCCGGGACGTGCAGGTGCAGCCTCGCCTTATCGAAGAAGTGGTTGTCGGGGAAGTCCTTGACCATGAGGGATTTGGCAAACGAGTAGGCAATCGTCGTCGACTCCTTCATGACGTTCTTGAGGTTACCCGTAATCTCGAGCCCGGGGCGGCTGCTCGGTCGTAGGGGCGCCTGGAGGATGGACTCGATGTACATGGCGGCGCCGCCCATCTGGGTCCAAGCGAGACCCATGGCCACGCCGGCGGGGTTGACCTCGTAGAGGCGGTCCGAGGTGAAGACGGGGGGGCCGACGTAGTCGACGAGGTTTTCCTTACCAATGGTGACGTGGACCGTGTCGGGGACGTTGAGGGCGACGCGGGGCTTCTCGGCGGTCGGCGTCTCGGCCGGCTGCTCGCCCGTCTCGCGCGCCTCCTCGGCCTTCTTCTCCGACGCCTCGAGCGCCTCCTTGCCGTCCTCGGTCAGGGCCTCTTTCTCGGGGAGAACCTCCTCGCCGAGGTCCTGGACGATATTGAGGGCGGATTTGCGGTAGACCTTTTCGATCTGCTTCTTGAGGTTGCGGACGCCGGACTCGCGGGCGTACGACTTGATGAGCTCCTCAATGGCTTCCTCGCTGAGCGTGACGTCGGCGTTGGCCAGACCTGCGGCTTCGCGGGCGGCCGGGGCGAGGTACTTGTCAGCGATGGCCTTCTTCTCGTCGGCAACGTAGCCCGACAGCTGGATGAGCTCCATGCGGTCGAGGAGGGGTCGCGGGATGGTGTCAGTCATGTTGGCGGTGCAGACGAAGAGCACCTTGGACAGGTCGACGGGGACGTCCATGTAGTGGTCCAGGAAGGAGCTGTTCTGCTCCGGGTCGAGCAGCTCAAGCAGAGCCGATGAGGGGTCGCCTTGGTAGCCGCGGCCAATCTTGTCAATCTCGTCAATGAGAATGAGAGGGTTCTCGGTCTGGCACTTCTTGAGCGCCTGGATGATGCGACCGGGCAGGGCACCGACGTAGGTTCTGCGGTGACCCTTGATTTCAGCCACATCGGTGAGACCACCGACACTGAATCGGTAGTACTGACGGTTCAGGGCGCGGGCAATGGACTTGCCGATGGACGTCTTTCCAACACCGGGAGGGCCGACGAAGCAGATGATCTTACCCTCGACGGTACCACGCAACTTGCCAACAGCAATGAACTCCAAGATACGATCCTTGACATCCTTAAGGCCGTAGTGATCCTCATCCAGGACCGTCATGGCGTTTTGAATATTAAAGTTCTCCGCGCTGCGCTGGCCCCAGGGGATCTGCGTCAGCCAGTCCAGGTAGTTCCGCGTGACATTAAACTCGGAAGCTGCGGGCTCGAGATGGGCAAGCTTATTGATCTCGTCGTCAAACACCTTGCGCACGGCTTCAGGCATGGCCAGGTTGTTGGCCTTCTCCTTGAACTTCTCAACCAGCTTGTCCTTGCCGTCGGACTCGAGGCCCAGCTCGCGACGGATGCCCTTCATCTGCTCCATCAACCAGTACTCCCGCTGACGCTTAGTAATCTTACTCTCAACGTCCTTGGTGATCTTTGACTGGAGCTGCGCGTTCATAAGCTCCTTCTTCAAGACGATCAGCGCCTTTTGCATTCTCTCCTCCACGTTGAGACTCGACAGGACCTCTTGCAACTCGCCCTGCTCGCCGGAAGACACGGCGGCGGCGAAATCTGCAAGCTTGGCCGGCTCGGACGTCACGTTGCCAGTGGACTGGCTCATTGAGAATGTTGAGATCTGATCACGGAAAAGGCTGTTCATCGTAGCGACCTCCTTGAACACGTTGACAATCTCGTTTGTGACGGCACGGATGACAGCGCTCTTGGGGTCGTAGGGCTCTTCGGTCAAGTTCTCCACGTTGACGAGACTGACGGGGTATCTCTTGAGGAACGCGGTGGGCTCGTACTTCTCCGCCGCCTGCTCGGCCTTGGGGGCTACGGCACTCTCCTCGAAGCTGGCAACGACGTCACCCTTCTTCTCTTGTTGAGCCTCTTCATCAGTGGGCTTCGAGGGTATCGGCTCGGGCACCGGCTCGACCTTGGCTTCGCTCGGCTTCTTGTCCTCCGTTCCCGGCGGCAGCAAGCTCGAAAGGCGGATACGGCGGTGAGGGTAGAGAATAGCCGTCAGGGCGCCCTGCTCCCCATGCATGGGGAATGCACTCGTGATCTGCGCAAAGACACCGGTATCGTAGACGTCATCGACATTGCGGATAACGTCCTCGTCTTGGTTCTCGTCCTTGAACAAGAAGGCACCGACATACGGTTGGCCTCTCTTGATCATCTCGGTGATGGCCGCGGCGACGTTCGGGTCCTTGATGGTGATAGCCTTGTAGAAGCCTGGGAACAGTGGCCGCTTCGCAATCGGGATAGCGAGGACTTGGGGATAGACATCAGGCACAACGGGCTTTTGCAGGCTCTTGTCAGAGGCTCTGCGTCCGCGTCTGCCGCTGCCGTCGCCCTTATCGTCGCCGCCGCCGGATCCCGCTGACGAGCCACCGGCCGCACTACCGGCCTTGCCATCCTGTGCAGCTCCCGAGCCCTCGCCCTTGGCGGATGACTCGGAGTTAGAGCTCTTAGCCTCGGCCAACTCCTTCTCCTCGAGCTCGCGCTGGTGCTTCAGGTTCGCCTTTTGTTCCTCCTCGGATAGGGGCTCGACAGCACGATCGAAGAAGCTGTTGTCCTCCTCCTTTAGCCATCGTGTTGACGTTGAGAATGGGGCGACGGCTCGCTGGGATGGGCGGGTGGTGAGGAGAAGGCGGTCGAAGGTGGATGCGGAGCACCTCGGAGTACTCGCTACGGGTAACCTGCTACTCGAGGTCGCGTAGGGGTTTCTGAGGTAGTTTGTTGAGCGGCCGAGGGCCAGACGCCTCGGAAAGCTTGATCGCATCACCATGTTGCCGGCAGTTGGGGGAGGAAGAAGCTCCGGTCGCGGCACGTGGTGATCGGGTAATACAGGGCCGAGGGCGAATCAAGGTGTGCCGCTGTATTGTTTGAATTGTTGACAAAACAAAAGAGATTGGGGGATGCAATTGGAAGGGTTGCAGGTGTTTGTATTTGTGCAGAAGGGTGGTGAAAAGGACTCCGAGTCCTAAATCGCAATGCGCATCGCCTCCTGACGCCTTACAAATACAGAGTGTAGGTGAGTTGAGTAGGCTTTCAAGCTATTATGGAGACAGTCGGGGGGGGGGGAGACTAAAGAGTAAACGACATCACCAAAAAAATCAATGAGCACTGACGTTGCCTCCCGTGCCTGGCCACTCAGCGCACGGCGGAGGCGGGAGTTGGCTCTGGAACCAGGAAGAACTTCGGCCCCGTTTGCCGGCGGGGCAGCTTACCTAAGGAGGTCCCTTCAGGACGACGTCCCCCCCACAGATTGAACTGTGGCTAGACACAGCAGTGGTTGGTGCCGCAGCTATCCGTTGCTCTGTATTCCTTACAGATGCATCGACTTTTGGTTCGGTGAAGGGCAACCGTGTTTTGTACAATTATAACGTGCAAGTTCCGTACTTCTGTTCTGAAGATGTCTCTATCGTGTACAGTCACCTGCTTATAGTACTACCAGGTTGAGATAGTCTTATGCCGTGATGTACAGCGAAAAACACCTCAGTACGGATACATGAACCATTTGCCTGTGCCATCTCCCGCGCTGCCACAGTGCCTTCCAGACTCCCCGTCCCTCTGACTCGCTGCGGGGAAGGGGTGCCAACCCAAACCCCACAATGGGAAAGGGTTCCAAGCACAAACAGCCCATCCACGTCCCGCCATCCCGTCGTGCCCGTCTAACAGCAGTCCGTTCGCACACCTGAAAGGAGCCGAGGCCACTTCGAGTTACATCAACCTAGTATTTACCAGAACTTGTTTCCTGCTACGGATACTGTCTTCCTCCTTTCTCTCATCCTGTTTTCTCCAGGAGCTTCACACCGCACAGAAACTTGGCCATCCATTCATCAGACCCTGGTTCTGTCAAGAGTCGTCTCGACGGAGCCCTCTCAGATCTCCAGCATCACTCCAGCCGCAAGCTGCACCTCACCTTGTTGATCCTTCGTCGGCTTCGTCCAAAGACCACCGCCCCGTCGTCCACCGATCGACCTTCCCTGCTACCCGGAATTTTACCCACTCTTTACCTCGCTTCCCGACGGAACCGTACCCGGGTTCCTGGCCATCTCAACCTCCTATACTTCTCAAGCAACATTCTGTCTCTCTCACACACACACACCTCTCTCTTCTTCTACATCTTAATATCTGTCCATATATATACACATCACCATCATGCCTTCCTCAAGTCAAAAGTCAGACGTCACGTCCTCGCTCTCCAAGCTCTCAATAAACAGCTCCAAAAAGACACCATCCACCAAGAAAACCAAAGAACCAGTAGCAGACTCCTGGGAAGACGAGGACGAGGAGGAAGAGGAGGAAGCCGTGAAGCCCCAAAGCGACGGCGCCAAGGCCCCGCCGCCAACCCCCATCTCACCAACATACAACGCCGCAGACAGGTCCTTCCCCAACCCCTACGCCAGCGTCGACTCCGTTGCCGCTGGTGCCGGTGCGTCCTCGGGTGGCGGTAGTGGCCAGGACGCCGCCTCATCACGCCCCAGGCCAGAAAAGACGGACGCCGTGGCCCGGCGCATGATTGCCAGCGCCCTGGGCGTAAAGGTGCCTCGGATGACGGAGGAGCAGAGGGCCTACGACAAGGCTGTCAAGGAAAAGGAGCGGAAACGCAGGGATGAGGAAAAGGCTGCTGAGAAGCGCCGGCTGGAGGAGGCTGAGAAGGCCAAAGTTGCCATCTGGGAGGATTAGGTTTGCTTCGCGGCCCTTTTATTGGCACCGTCTCTGATATTCCTGTCGTCTTGCGAGGCGGGCCGGAAGGCCGAAGAAGGATGGTGGACTGTTTTCCCCAAAGCTGCCATGTTTTCATTTGCACATATTCACATATACAAACAATACCATATGGGTTCCTCTGCTGGGGAGAAGATAATTATTGACTCCCTAATCTGACTCCCTATTTGACAACTGCATACGTCCATGTAGCCAGCTCAAGTATGGCTCAACTCCTGTCCACTTACTCCTGAGCTTTAGCCTGCGCCTCTTCAGCAGCCCGCTGCTTTCCCATGGTCTCCAGTACATTCTTGACCGCAGGCCGGGCGCGGATCCTCTCGGCCCAGGCGGCGTAGTCGGGATACTTGGAGTCGACTTCCCACTTGGCGTTCCACCCCTCGCCGATGAGGACTCTAGCGAGCTGGTCCCACGGCATGAAGGCGATATCGGCGTAGGTTCTACATAGCACAGCCCGTCGTCAGTTACAATGCGTGCAAATGTGGTATAGAATCATGGAAGAGCTCTAGATGGATCGGAATAGTGGACTCTTTTCTGGGGAAAGTGGAGAGTTATGGGAGTTGAGTTGCTATTCATAGATAGATCCAGATGGAAAAAGGGGTGATGGGGGCGGAAGAAGTGGGATAGGGGAGCAGGAACGGGTGGGTCTCTCTCTCTCTCTCTCTCTCTCAACAACCGTACGCTTTGTCTCCGACGAGGTACTTCTTGCCCTTGAGGGCGCGATCGAGGACCGAGAGGACGCGGACGGTCTGCTCCTCATACCTCTCCTTGGCGCTGGGGACATATTCGGGGTGGAAGGGCTTGAACCAGCCAAGCTGGCCAAAGTACGGGCCCTAAACACCACGGTCAGCTATTTGTCGCCATTTGTTTTCCGAAAAACAATCATTCGTCTCACTATCAAGAACAATGATGGATAGTACATGTCAGAGGGGGGGGGATCAAAGCAGTAAAACGGTTGGAGCACATGTACAAGCTTTTATGTGTGAGAGAAAGAAAAGCGCACCTGGCCAGACACCTGAAAATGCAACCACTGCTTTAAGAGGAACCTATCCTCTTGAGACGTGAGGGACAGCGCGCCTGCGTCATCGTACGTCTCGACGAGGTACTCGACAATGGCGCCCGATTCCCAAAGCGTGATGCCCGTGTTGGGGTCTTTGATGGCCGGGAGGCGACCGTTTGGGTTGATGGAGATGTAGGGTTCTTCCTTTACGACGGCGAGGTCGATGATGATCTGAGTAGAAGTGTCTTCAGGTCAGCAAGACGAAGTGTAGATGTGTGTAAGTGTGTCTTGGACAGGTGCTGGGTTTTGTCCGGGGTGTGGATTGTGGTGGGTGAGGTTGGCGTATACCGTGACGGGGAGGAGGGGATGAAAATACGACAAGTAAACGTCGACGAAGGAAAGGGAGACGTTACATGTTCGTATGGGATCTTGAGTTCCTCGAATATCATGACCACTTTGGACGGGTTAGGGGTGTAGCCTGCAATGAGAACATTTAGTATCTGGCCTAGGATCATGGGGATGAGATGAAGATGTCAAGTTCGGAAAACGTACTGTGGCCATAGAGAACGATGGGCTTTGCGGCAATCATGGTGGCTTATGTTATTCAAGACGTCGTGTCTATAATTTCGGTTGGAATTTGTTGTGCTTTGGTACCGATTGTGATGGATATTCCTGTCTGATGATTCCGAGAAGGATATCCTGAAGTCTAGAACGGAGGATATCGTGATATTTATCCTTCCTTCGCACCAAGAGCCCAAGAAAGCATTCAACATCCGCCAGACACTCCTCCCGCATATCGAATTCCTCGATGCCACGCTGTCTGGGCGCGTCTTCAAGCGCTGCCATGCCCCTTCACCCATGATGCCATCACACAAGTCCAGTTCTCCCCGAGATAGACACGAAGCAGGAGGCTTACTCTGGACCCTCTGGCGTGACCGAGCTCGCAAGCCCCAGAAAGCGGAATCAAAAACACCAAGCAAGGCTCTCTCGCAAAACAGCTTCCCTCCTCATGTAATCATCACCAATCTCAAAATTTCCAAACCTCATCTCTGCTGATTCTCCCGTGATAGGAAATCTCCCGCGCGGTAGATGACTACAAACCCCTTGATCCTGCCATTTCAAAAAAAGACAGTGGTAAGGGTAGTAAGCATGACCAGCTTTGTCACGCTTGGAAATACCCATTATGAACACCTCACAAATCCTCTCTCTCTCTCTCCCTTGACAAAAGGATCTTTGGTATGCCGTATGATGCAAGCCACGTCGTGGCTCACGTATAATTGTGCCCGTAATTATGGGGCCTTCTTGTTCGGCCGCGTGCCGGACGCATGGCCCGGGCAACCTCACACCCGGTTGGGCATCCCGCCGAACCGCTGTCGCTGACGAGCCGCGTCGGACTACGGACATTTTTCGTATAAACAGCCCGAATAGCCAACCTCCCAGACGACTTTCCACATCTCTGCTCGCTCCAACACATGCTGCTCGGTCCCGAATACCTACGCAGTTACTTGTCCCAGATTGTCCTCTGCCCAGCCAGGATGCTCAGCTACCAAGTCAAACTCCGACTCACACCTACAACGAAGTCTCAAGAAACAACAGACTGACACCTCCCCAGACACTTTTGTGGTGTAGAGAGACAAGAAAGCCGTAGCTCAGCTCATTGGCGGCGGCTTACAAGTTCCTTTTCGAGAAAAGCAGCCCAAAACGTTGTTTCGAACCCGCAAGACGACACATCCCAGTATCAATATCCCCTCACGCACGTGGCGAGGGAAAAAAGAAGCTTGATCGACTCGTTGGCCATGTTACCACACCCTTCCATTTCACGAACCCGAAAGACGATAACCTTTTTCATGCCGCTTTACCAACCCTCCACAACCCGAGGTTTCTGTGGAAAAGGGACGACGTTGCGAGTCTCTAGGGCGAATCATGCGCAATGGAGCCTCCGTTCGTCCCAGATATGAACAATCTCATCACCCTGCGAGGAAAGAAAAAAGTTTCCCAACTCCTCAACGGCAGAATGCGATCAGAAATCAGAAAAGAGTCCCGTAATGTGGGCAAAAACATTACTCAGGGAAAAAGGGGGCTCCTCATGAGATGACGTGAAACATTCAGGACACCCACGAAAAGGCTCAGCACACCCTTTCTTCAACTTTTCAACGTGTGGGACACGTTGCCGATGAAGTCAGGAAGGCCATTCGCCTGAACTTGCCGGCTTGGCTGAAGATATTCCAGAAAAGACCAGACCCGTTGTCCGTCGGAGTCCGGATGTTCTATACTGGCCAAACCCAGGAAGCCTCAAAAGGGACGACCCTAAGACGATTGAGGGCACTATCCGATCACCTCACCGACCATCCATTGTTGCTACTTGCAAACACTTCGATGCAGCTTCCAGAAGCCGAATTTGCCCCTGTTTGAACACATGGAGGACATAGTGGTCCCAGATGTTATGAAACAGGTCTTTCTAGCGATGTCGCCGAGGTGTTGTATGGCGATCTTAGGAACGGCATTATTCATCTTCGGCTGTTTCCTTTGCCCCTAAGTCAGCACGGACACGTAGACCGCGTTGCCAATGGAAATTGGCTACGGTCGGAACTCATCCTTCAACTACTGTTGAGAGATTTGTATGATTTGCCGGCTCAAGAGTGGGCCGTTGTCGCAAAGTCGGACCTTGAAAGTCTTCATCGGAGCATGTCCTGCATCCCGGCCTGAGGTGCCTGGCTAAGAGAACAGACCATCCGGCTACACAGTAAGCGCCGAGCAGTGGCATGAAAGCTGGATTTACGCCGGCGAGAGGCAGGGCATCCAAGGAAGTCGACGTGCGTCGGAGCTTGTCTTTTTCGGGAAGCTGATAAGAAAAATCTGGCAGGGGATTCCGACGAGAGTATCCGTGTCGCTGCAGAAAAGTATTCGGGCGTAAGGCTTTCTCGGCTGAAGATCTTATCGCACTTCTCAGTCGTGCTGCCTCGATGGCAGGGCGCTCCTCCCCGACCCCGGCTTCAAATACGATTACGGCGCTTCAAAATGACTGCCCTGGCCGGCCGAGAGCACCGACGCACGTGGAATAGCTGGAAGTAGCCGTGGCCACGCTGGTATGATCCGACGAGCTCGACATGATATAAACAAGGTCTGCGAACATTGATCACACAAATGCTTAATGGCGAGCGGACCGTTTGGTTGTTTGTTGACGGACCCATGTCTGTGTGTCTGACCCTTCAAACTGGTCAGAGAAGTTGAGACTTGATGCCTCCTTCTCCCACGTGTACTCCCTGCCAATATCTGTTCCAAAGGGCCTGTGAACCGCCAGGCCATTGACGCTAGCCGATTGGACAAGGCGCTCAGAAGACTCTCACACTGGGCCCAATCAGTGTCGATTTTCTGAGGAAAGCGTGCGTGAGACCAGGGTTGTCCCCTGTCATCAAAGCAAGTGGCCGATGCCCCCGCAAACGCTTGAGAGGTATCCGGTCGGGCTTGACACGAAAACAGCCTGTAAAAGTCATACGGCAGAGTTGCCGTGAAATATGAAATGCCGTTACGACACAAATTCCGGTGCGGAGTCGACGATTAAGCTCAAGCCGGTTATCAATCCTTTTGTCGAGGGGCTAGACTGACGTTGAGAGGAGGAGTATCAGACATTGGAGAAGTTCGGGGGGGGGGGCCCAAGTTAGAACTTCTCGTGCAACCTCGTACTTACTTACGGTAGCTCATAGCCTCACCCTCAGGCCATGTGGGATCGAATTACATACATTGACCTGCAGAGCCTGAAATACAAGCTTGGCTGGGCTCGATGACCTCTAACTTCCAAGGCGAAGATGCAGCCTCATATTGGGGCGAGAAGGGCCAAGAGCCAGGATGGGGCTGCAGCCATCCTGGAATTCGAGGAGCGACGAAAGTGCCCAAAGCGTGTATAAGGTTTATGTGGTCCGAATTCTGCGCGTCTGACTTGGATGTGGTCAATTGCCGTGGTGTTCGTATACCCCACCCCCATTGCTTCACGAGGAGAGTCTGGGCACCGTGTAACAGCAGACGATTAGGGCCGGACAACCGTCTCTTTGAAAGTGGTTTGGGAGGTTTGAGGGGGGGGGGGTCTATGGCTTGTCGAGCAATTGAGTTGCCGAGTCCTGGGATGGTGGAACACTGCGACGTTGGAACGTGGCCGGTAGACGGCAAGTCAACTAGACGGGAAGCCGGTCAAACAATGACAGAAGGTTTGTGTCTTGTTGTATCTGCATTCGCAAGCGCATCGTAACCGTAGCATCGCCGACGTTCTGGCCGCGTGCAGCTTACATGTTCCGCCTCGCCTGTGTGCATTTGTGACTCGTGCGTGAGATGGGTTGCATTCCTCGGTGTGATGCGGAGCGGTGACCGAAGCAGTATGTAGTTGAGGATCAACCCGTACATGGCAAACGAGCCGATGCTGGATGGGTAGATCTGCACAGTCGACTGGCAAGAAAGAAGCCCGGACTCACGCCATAGACGCCTAGTCGGCGGGTAGAGGTTATCCGTCTATTCTGCTCAAACTGTAGCTTCGGGATGACTGAATGCCACTTAGCTCGTCATTGATGGCGGTCACTCGTTCTTAGCCCGCCTCAGATTGAGGCCTGATGATTCGTTACCGCCAGATAGAAAAAGAAGAAGATCGATCATCGCTGAGCCGTAAAGCCTCATGCCAGGGCTGTTAAGTCGCTAGCCAGAGTCGTTGGTGAAGAATTCTTCATTTGCGTCGCATGTTGCGAATGAATCCATTCGCTGTTTGTTTCTTTTTGGTCAGAAGCGGTAACTTCATCCAATATCAATTATCCAATGATGCAGCGAAGGGATGGTCTGTCGACAAACCAACGTCTCGAAATGTTGGCGGGTCAGGATCAGACTGGGGGCTATGGAAGGGTCATTACTCGGGAGTGGTGACTGAAACACTTGTTCCATTGCCTCGGCCCCTCTTCCATTCTGTCAGCAAAAGACGCTCGTTAACTGCGTCTGGGGGTGCCGGATGCGGAGACGCGTTGCCGGGCGCGGTCG
Organism: Colletotrichum phormii; assembly: GCF_030913505.1. Classification (NCBI taxonomy): domain Eukaryota; kingdom Fungi; phylum Ascomycota; class Sordariomycetes; order Glomerellales; family Glomerellaceae; genus Colletotrichum; species Colletotrichum phormii. The sequence goes on along the minus strand of NW_026851445.1, from coordinate 1,168,741 downwards.
AATCTTTTGTGACTTTCCCATATGGACCAAATTTCTCGGGGCCAAGAACATAGGTTGAGTATCCAAACGAGATCAAGATCCGTATCCGTCCGTACCTTGAAGTTTATGGCCTCTCCCGCTTCTGTTGAGGGCCGGTGTGGAGAGAGAGGAAGTCAAGGAATAAAATTGATTGTCCAGGGCAGAATTAAACCTTGAAGAAACAGAGCATTCAATGCGTGTGATTTACAATGGTGCCTACCTTCCTTGACGAATAAGTACAAAAGTAACAAACGTAAGGTAAAGCAAGTGCGGGTTCCGGCAATCTGGATTGTGGCAAGAGACGACATCCGGGTGCAGATACCGATCGGGTCGGGCGGGAATGGGAAAGTGAGAGAGAGAGAGAGAGAGAGAGAGAGAGAGAGAGAGAGAGAGAGAGAGAGAGAGAGGGCAATACCTACGGATACTCCATTGGTCCATAGTAAGGTAGCAGAAGATTCAAGAGCGGCCTGAAAGCATGTCCCGTTGCCACTGCGAACCATGAGGCGGTAAGCGTAAATCAATCTGATTTGAGGATAAAATTTTTCTGTCGTGATGCAGAACGAGGATGCCCTTCTCAGAGGCGGAACCTTGTCTGATGGACTCGCGTTGTCGGATGGACTCTCGGCGCAGGCCAATTTGCAGAGTGGTAGGTAAGTGCCTCGTACGGATAGGTACGCGATACCTTACCGCAAAGTGCAAGACCGTCAGACGTGGTGGGGTGAGAGGCACGCACGTGGACCTTGATTTAAAAAAAGGTTGAGGCCAGGAGCGTGGCCCATTAAACTTTGCACTTTGCCTTTTGCTATATCTGTACTCCTTTATGCGTAGGTACCTCCTGTTAATAGCGTATGCCATGCCGTGCCTCAGCTTGATTGGACATGCTGCCCCTTGCTCAAATTTCCAATTTCACAACAGCTTCATTTATTTCTTTCAGGTCTCCAATTGCCTGATGCCTTACCTTACCTCAGGCCTTCCAGGCTCCCCGAGGCACCCTCCCCAATCCCCATCAAGGCCGGCATCCTCGCATATTACACACTTTTGGGGGCCGCCTGGGGGAGATGTATAATCAAAATGGATCAAAAGGGATGAGAACGAGCGCCAGGCCAGCCGGGATTGGCAAGAACAACAAGGAGCAGAAAATATCCCGAAATGCCTGGAGATGAGAAGTCGGTACGTACCGTGAGCTGTAAATATCTGGGAGAGCTTGAGTTGGCCGGGGTCGCCAGGGTGTGCACCCAATGAGAGTGATCTAAATGCCATGCATGCGGCAGAGGGAGGAGACGAGACTAAAACGAGTGGAGCCCGTCGCTGGTCTGTCCTTTTAGCGGTACCGCAGTAAGGTAGGTACTTCGTAGGCTCTTGCCTAAGTCGAGAGAGACTGGAGGAGAGAGCTCCTGCTCTTTTCTCTGCTCTGTTCTTGCCCCCAATAGCAACCTGAGACTGCAAGTACCTTTTCATGCTTACCTAAGATTGCCTTACCTGCCTTTTGAGGTAGGTTGAGGGAAAGTCCGTGTCAACTCTCGAGAATACCTACGCAGGCAGTAATACTCCGTACTGCGTGTGATATTCTGCCCTGCTTTCAATTCCAAGTCACTCGAGATATCCACACCCACGATTCGAGCAAGGTGTTCCTTAGCAGACCCAACTCCCCGAACCTCGAAGCCCTGGTCCGTCATCATCAGCTCGTGCCTTGCACCTGAAGGTTTCTGAGCTTGCCTACCTTACTTACCTAGTACCTACGGATACGGCCATGTGCTAGTTCCAAGCATCCCGTCCACCAACAAGCCACAAGTGGCCGATGCCTTCCATCCACCTCACATAGATACACTCACCCACAACTAGTCAGCCTGCGTTCAATTGTGCCTCAGCAAGCTGAGCAATGGACGTGGATAACTAACCACCTTACCTTGGGTACACTCGCTCCTGTCTGTTCTCCTCCCGCCACACGCCGCAACCTCGCACGTCTCTACACCATCAGCACTGCATACCTCTCCCGGCTACTCCCTGCTCGGCCTGTTCCCTCTCCGGCAGGCCAAGACCTGTCCAAGTCGATTGAAGAAGCTGTCCGCGGGTGGCATAGGCCGAGTCCGTCCACACACACACACACACACACACACACACACACACGCTCTCTCTCTCTCTCTCTCCTCGCTCACTACATAAGAGACAAGACCCATACATATCCAGATCCACACACCACACGCGCACCCGCACCCCGCCGCCCTGGCCTTGCCTTGCCAACTTTGCCGGGGCCAGCTGCACCACTTAGTTCTGCGCTGGGAACGTGTCCCTGTCACCCATGCCGCCGCATACCTGAGGAGTGAGCACTGAGGCACTGAGGATTGAAGGGACCCCGACGGGAAGGGAGGGCGGGTGGTTGGTGTCTGGGCCGGATGGGTCTGATTGTCTGAGCTGACTGCGTATGGGATTGGGGGACGTGTGTGCGTGTGTGTGTGCCTTGCCTCGCCCATTTCTCCCCGTCTCTCTGATCCTCTCACTTCTTGCAGTCAGTGCCGTAAGTACCTTACATCGTGAGGTAGAGGGAGAGGTAGCGGAAGAGGTATCCGTATCCGTAGATTGTAGTGCAGAGGTACCTGTCCATCGATACCACTGCTTTCTCTGCGACTCCACGAAGTCCAGCCTGCCACTAGCATCAACTTTACACTTTCCCGCACGACAGAATTCCTTTTCCTCTTACCCACACCTGCTCTCCTCACTGGCCCTCTCCTACCCTCCAACTCGTTTCCAGTCTTCTGTCCTGCTTTTCTTTTTCCGATCTCCCTCACAGTTCATTCCCCTTCGTCACTTGACAGATCAGATCCGAACCGCCAGGACGGCCTGATCTCTTGTCACATTCATTCCCTGGGCCGAACGCGCTTTCTTGTCACACCCAGGCTGTCTATCCGTATCACCTTCCATTACCAAATTACCATCTCTCTCTGATCTCAGTCTTACAAGGCTCAGGTCTCCAGGTCTCCTACCCATATACCCACCCATCCGGGCAACCTCTTCACGCAATAGGTACGCTCTCTCGCTGCCAAGGTACTCCCAAAGGTACCCAAGGTGTCGCTCTCGATACCAAAGGTACATCGGTGCTTACCTTAGCTTGGGCCCGTACCCAATTGCACTTACCCGCCCGCCTGTCGAGTTCCTGGTGATACCCACATTTATTCCTCCGACACTGTCCTTGCCCGCCTTCCCGGTTGTACTTTCGTCTTCCGTCCTTCGCTACCCATCTCCCTCGACAGCTCCCGCCCATCCCCGATCTTCAGGGTCGTCGCTCATCATCCGTCCATCCTCATTCCGTCCGATAAACATTTCCAACAACTCACCGCTCTCGGTTTCGATCCTCGCCGTCGCTGTGTCCTCTCTCTCTCAGCCTTCTGATCCGAAACGCCTACGTTACCGCCGACGCCAAACGACCATCACTACCAATCGACGACGCCCTGCGATCCATCTCAGCCTCGCCATTAATTTTCTTCTCGCCAGCGTTATCTAATACTGCTATGGGCATTTAACGTGCATTCATTCGGGACCTCACGCGCGGTTTAATCAATTCGACGGCTCGACGAGCCCTGCACTCGAATATTTACCGCACCCAAATCCCATTATTCTTCCCGTCAGCGGCTTCCTCGAAGCCTCGACCTTTCTGGAAAATGGGTGCCTGTATGAGCTCAAACAATGAGGAGGTGGAACAGAAAAAGAAGAGTCAGGCAATCGACCGACAACTAGAGGAGGACTCGAAGAGGTTACGCCGGGAATGCAAGATTCTCTTGCTCGGTAGGTTTTGACGCCAGAGTTCAATCCTGAGGGATCTCGATGGGGAGCCGACTTGCTGACAACCACGCAGGATCCGGAGAAAGTGGTAAATCCACGATAGTGAAGCAGATGAAGATCATCCATTTGAAGGGCTATTCGGAAGATGAACTGTACAACTATCGCCCGACCGTGTTCAAGAACCTGGTGGAATGCGCAAAAGCAGTGATCCAGGCCATGCGACAATTCGACATCGAACCGGTAATCGAAGAGAACAAGGCGTATGCCACTTTCCTCATGGAATACACAGCCGAATCTGGCCCCCAAGCACACATCGATCCCCAGATTGGCATCGCCATCCAGTCAATATGGAGCGACCCCGCAAGGGAACAGCTCATGGAGAGGCAGACTGAGTTCTACTTGATGGACTCTGCAGAGTAGTAAGTGTGCTCAATTGGACACTTGGGATGTCAGGGCAAGAAACGCTAACAAGATGGCGACAGCTTCTTCCAGGAGGTCATGCGGATCGTAGCACCAGACTACCTCCCGAACGAAATGGATGTTCTCAGAGCCAGAACGAAGACGACTGGTATCTACGAGACAAGATTTCAGATGGGACAACTCAGCATACAGTGAGGCTCTGTGATCGACTGTGCGCACTTTACAAATGCTAACAATTTCTACAGCATGTTTGATGTTGGCGGTCAAAGAAGTGAGAGAAAGAAGTGGATTCATTGCTTCGAAAATGTCACTTCAATTATTTTCTGCGTTGCCCTTAGCGAGTACGACCAAGTTTTGCTGGAGGAGAGCAGTCAGGTACGTCATCCCACGAAGCCATGTCTCCCACTCAATGCCGTGTACTAACGGCTACAGAACCGAATGATGGAAAGTTTACTACTGTTTGACTCGGTGGTCAACTCACGGTGGTTCATGCGCACCAGTATCATCTTGTTCTTGAACAAGGTGGATATCTTCAAGCAGAAGCTCGGACGTTCACCACTGGGCAATTACTTCCCAGACTACTCAGGCGGTAACGACGTCAACAAGGCAGCCAAGTACCTCCTCTGGAGGTTCAATCAGGTCAATCGAGCACACCTCAACCTATATCCCCAGTAAGTGAAAGCGTCATTGTTTCGGTGGGCGGGGGCTAATCCGACTGTAGCCTGACTCAAGCAACCGACACATCCAACATCCGATTGGTGTTTGCGGCCGTCAAGGAGACGATCCTCAACAACGCCCTTAGGGACTCTGGCATCCTATAAACCACCAGTCGCCTCGGCTACCAATTTTCCTTAATGTTTAGATTCATCTCCTCTGTAGCGGGTCAGCGTTTTATAGCATTGCCGGGCGTTGTGGGCGGCACCTCGTTTGGACGGCGTTCACTCTGGTTTATACGCTCGCTAGCGATACGACACGGGTGCGAGCGAATCGTCGGTCAGTGCCTTGGTCGAGGACGGCACGTCACGGCAATTCCATTTCATTTGCATCACGGAACCAATCGCTCGAAGATGGACATTCGCAACCGGTTGCTGCCCGCCTACGCGAGATACGCCGGGTTACTGTGGTGGAAGAGATGCTCATGTGAAAGCGTTTCTGGGACGAAGAGTACGCCGTGGGTTGGAGTATGGTATGGGAAACGGGAAATTCAAAGATGATGTGATGAATTGGCCGTTCGTTTTCTTTTGTCTCTATTTTGGGATGATGCTCGAAACTTGGGAAAGCGCCGGCATCTGCCCTCTTGAAAGCGGTAGCGTATGGGCCTGACTGATAGCTGGAGAGAGTTGCGACAGCGAAATGAAGCACATCTCTATATGCGAACCATTCGTGTGCCAGGAACGTGCCAATACCTCCCTAAAAGAGCTCATCCCAGGTTTCTGATCATCAGACGGGGACGACGACGATGGAGAGAGGTCGCAGACAATGACAAGAAGGATGAGAAGGGGGAACCGGGCGAGCTCACGAGAAAGAGAGAAGAAACCCCCCGCAGAACGCTGGCTTGATTGAAGCTTCGCGATTGCGGCAGATGATGTTCTTTTCTTTTTCCCTCATTTGTATACTATTATCGTCTTAATCATGCAAGCAAGGCTATGTGGGCTGCTGGAAGCGGTCGCATCTTTTATTCTCATGTATTCGTTAACTAATTATAAACTGTTTTGATGCGTGATATTTGGCGTTGAAGCCTTGTGAACGCCAGGGGCAGTCGCCAATGATGGCTACTAATAATACCAATTATGATAGATAACCCGCAAATCTGTGATATCTTCAGTGGGCCCTTAGAGCCCAGGATTATGGTGAGTGAGAGAAGAAGAGATGTGCTGTGTGGGCGGGAACCAGGAACATCAGGCGATGTATTGATGTAGATTTTTTGGGTGGTGGTGGATTGGCACCTTGGGAGGATGTTATTACATTGCATTCCGACTGGGACCCGTGGGATGTGGGATGAGTTAGCCCAGGCCAGCCATGTCGTGCTCACTCTTGTCTGGGTCGTTGGACGACAGGAAAGGTGGGGGAGAGCTTTGTGATGCATGTTGATGGAGACTTAGCCCGTATTCGAGAGGTTGGGGGGTGGTTTATCAGACTTTTGAAGAATGGAGCTGAAGAACACCACCCAGCTGCCAGGAATAAGAGGAGGAAGGAAGCGGTGGTGGGGCTCTAGCTGGAACAGAGTCGCAAACGGGATGTTCGGCGAGAGCGGAGAGCTTCCATTCTATGGAGTACTGGGTACCATCATGATTCAACAGTTAAGCTTGCCAGCTATCAAGCTATGTACCCCGGGCGACGAAGTAGAGTTGGCGCCGGTGTGAGGAGGAATCCCTCTTGTTGTGGAGCTCGGGGGGTGGGCATAAGGGGGGGTCGGTCGAGTCGGTTGGGCTGGTGAATCACCATGTTCTCACTTACTAAGGCAGACTTACGGATACGCCGTCCGTCCCTTCGCCCAAGGTGAAGTAGAAGGCAGAAGGTGTGGAAGAAAGAGTAAGGTGAGGTATTCGTAGGCCGGACAGCCGTGGGCGGGTTACCGAGGTGTTGGCATTCTTGTGTCCCGCACCCGGGAGGCGACTTGCAGCTGGAATGGCGGGAAGGGGCAAAGGTACGGATACTGCATGCCGTGGGCGGCAAGAAGAACGTGGTTGCCAGAGAGATTTGAAAAGTTCTGCCCCCCTTGGGGGATTTGAGGAATTGAGAGGGTGGGAGGGGGACTATGCTTATTTGCACGATGCGGTTTGCGGCAGGCTTGAGATGCTTCAAAGCTGAGTGAATAAGTGAGCGAGTGAGTGGTTGAGAGTCAGCAGCATATTCTCACGAGCATGGCATGGCATGAGAGCTGAGAGCAGACTCAGTGCAACTTCCCATTCGGCAGAAGTGCGCAATTTGATGTGGATGCAGCTTTTACTGGGTCCCCTTGAACCTTCTTTCCCTCCTTCTTCGGATTACCTATTTCGGGGCTTGCGGTTTTGTCGTCCCGTCAGAATCGGACCATCTCTCAGATCCTGATATCTCGACCTGCCTTGTTTTGTATCTTACAGCTGTTTCCCCCCTCCCCCCATGGCGTCCTTCTCTTTGAGTTGTCAAGGAAGCCACAGATCAAGTGTGTAGGTAGGTAATACCAAGACATCAGGGGAGGCACGACATGTATCGGTCTGAGTCTGAGAAAGCACCGACTGGGGGATGAACATTCCGGGGGGCGCTTGTCCAAGGTTACCTTTTCCCCACGTTCGCCAGGCGTATTGTTTGGGTTCTGGAGACAACTTTGGTGTTAGTCTGCCGCCCATTTTTTTTTTCTTTCTTTTTTTTCTTTTCTGATGCACTGCAGCATCACTAGGCTGGTGGCTGCCGCAGTCGCACCAAAGGTGTTTCTTGGGCTGCATGAGCCTATGAGGTTGCTGAGGTACACCACACCAACTGGGCAATGGACTGTTCCTGCTCACCGCGTTCTGACCGACATCTTCACCGCAGTGGGATGGATGAGCTTGGTTGGGATGGACTGGTTGGCCAACCTAATTCCAATTCGTCTCATCAGCACCTTGATATGCTGGTCCTCGACAACACCAGACCCCCGTACAGAGAGATGAAAACTGCTGCTACACTGCCACTACGTTACCTTTTCTCTCTAACTTCCAGGCATCAGCTTCAACATCATGGACAGTAGACTCGAGAAGTAAGCCCCAAGGTCTGCGACATTCCATCTAAGTTAAACCGTTGTTGGGGTTGCGTTCTTAGGACGGTCGCTCACCGTGCGTCACACAAGTCACCCCGCATTAAATCGCAGTAGGTACCTTAGCTCGAGGCACCAAAGCAAGCCGCAGCCCATCCAATGGTTCCTGTCGAGCTTCGACTATGGACTGCCCAGGCTCGAGTTGCGACCTTTTGCTATCCCGCAAGATGAGGTCATATCAGGTGGTTTTCTTTCCGCCTGAGAGTTTCTCTATCTCTGTCTCTCTCTCTCTCTCTCTCTCTCTCTCTCTCTCTCTCCTCTCCGTTGCACCCAGTCGAGAAACAGACCAGGGGTGGCCCAGCAAGAACCCAAACATCCTGACACCCTGGGAAGACCTGGATGGGGAACTGGACAGGGAAAATGGGGCTCAATAGCTCCAGAGCTGCATCGCGTCTTCAGTGGTGTGTGCGGGTTGTCAGATCAGCCCCAATAAAAAAGTCTGGCCTCTCTGGAACCTCAGACCTTGGAATAATGCTGGATCTGTCTGGCACTCTGGGATAGAGTGCCACATTTTGTTGGCTCGGTACGGATACCTTCAGCGAGACTGGCGCATTCTGTGCAAGAAGATCAGGCAAATACCTAAGAGCATGCGTGTACGAATACATTACACTCTGTCCGCATATAGCAACCAGACCATGCCATTGCCCATGCCCCCCCCCCATGTTCCATACCTCCCGTGCCCATCTCCATGTAAGAAGGTAGCAGTTAGCAATTGCCAACCACAGCAATCCATTGGGACTAATTATCCGTACCTACCTTACCTTACCTCACCTCCTTACCTACCCTGTATAGCACAGCAGGTAGGTACTTTGTACGATGAATGGAGAGCTGCTCCTGCTACTCCTCCTCCTCTTCCTCCTTTGTCCATCGGGTATAGTCGTCCGTTGCATGCCATGCCTAGGGGGAGGTGAGGCAGCTAACAAAGATGCTCCGTACCTACCTCACCTCGACTTGCCTGTCTCTTTCTTCCTCTTAATAAGTGTCCCACCGTCCCCCCTCCTCCTGTTTATGACTTCTTGACCTCTCCTTCTACTTTACCCCTCCTCCTCCTCCCCCATCTTCCCCTCCCTTCTTCCACCTACAAAGCTCCCGGTTCACCTTGTAGGAGTCCCCTCATCATCCATCTATAACCTCGCCTCTACCAAGCTTCGTTCGCACCGTAGAGCTATCAGTATTCTTCTACATCGTCCTGGACGGTCCCGTTGCAGACAACCCTACCTCGAGAACGCTATTTCAAACTCAACCCTACAGCAAAGCTCGTCCGCCAGCTTTGCCAATCTTTCAGCTGAGACGCTTCGTCCGCTGTTAGCTGAGCACGAATCCCGGCCGCGAGTGGTGTGGACTGAGCTTCAGGCACCGCCAACACCCCGCTCTTCTCCCCACTAACATCCTGGGCCTGTCCTGTACGTCCCGTTCGCTCCGCCCGTCAAAACAGTCTGGACCTCGTCCTCCTCGCCCTCCTCCGTCTCCCCCCTCGTTTCTCGCCCGTCACGTACGACCGAGTGGTGTTTCGATTTCCGCATTCCTGTTCCTCGTATTCTCCGAGGAGGATCCTCCAGCATAGCTAACTGAACGTGCCAGACAGTTTCCCAGACCAGTTCGAGTCCTTGATCGAGCCAATTGACTCCCCATTTCATCGCCACTTTATTTATCGTACGAGAGCTACTCAAGATGTCGGCAGCTACGGAAGAGCGTCTCCCTGTGCGGGAGCGACGTCCCTCGACGAGCGCCCCCATTGTCGATATCCAGGGCTCTGTCGGCCCGGCCGGCATTTCGCGCCCCAAGCACAAGAGAACTTTCACCGGTTTCGGTGCTGGAGAGATCAAGAGCGTCGAGGGTGAGTTGTTTTGCTTTCTCCATTCAATTGGCATGACTTCCGGGGAGAGGGGCAGACGCCATGTGCTCGCCAGCTTCCGAAAGATGTGGGCGAGCGAGCTCTCGCGCAGCTCTCGCGCAGCTCTCGTGGAGCTTGGAGGGGCAGCTCCTCAGCCCGGGCCCAAAGTACCCCGCACTGATCGTCGCGAGCTCCATCACGCCACACTAGGATCCAGTAGCTTCCTTTTCCCCTGCCACACATCCTCACTTACACCAATGTCACCACCAAATGCAATGCCGATGCCGAATCGCAAGCTAATGGCCTCTGAACAGCTTCTATCCCCGAGCCTCAGCGTGAGGCTTGGTCCAAAGCCCAAGGCGGCCCTTTCAAGACCAAGGATGAGTTCGAAAAGGAGGTCGTCCGCCACGTCGAGACCACTTTGGCTCGCAGCATGTTCAACTGCGACGAGACGGCTGCCTACTCTGCCGCCAGTTTGGCCTTCCGTGACCGTCTGGTCAAGCAATGGAACAAGACTCAGCAGCGCCAGACCACCGTGGACGGAAAGCGTGTCTACTACTTCTCTCTCGAGTTCCTTATGGGCCGTGCCCTCGACAATGCCATGTTGAACGTTGGCTTGAAGGACGTTGCCAAGGGTGAGTTACAAGGAGGCGCCGAACCATGTCTAGATGGCACAATACTAACAGTACCGTGCAGCTGGTCTTGACGACCTTGGTTTCCGCATCGAGGACGTGATTGAGCAGGAGCATGACGCTGCTCTTGGAAACGGTGGCCTGGGCCGTTTGGCTGCTTGCTTCCTCGACAGTCTTGCGTCTCTCAACTTCCCCGCCTGGGGCTATGGCTTGAGATACAGATACGGTATCTTCAAGCAGGAGATTATCGATGGCTACCAAGTCGAGGTGCCCGACTACTGGCTTGACTTCAACCCATGGGAGTTCCCCCGTCACGATGTTACTGTCGATGTGAGTTGACGAGGGTAGCCTTCGTTTCGAATGAATACTGACAATCCTCAAGATCCAATTCTTTGGTCATGTCACAAAGTCGACAGACTCGAACGGCAAGACTGTTGCCAGCTGGGAGGGTGGTGAGACGGTCACCGCCGTGGCATACGACGTGCCCATACCGGGATACGCCACACCCTCGACCAACAACTTGCGTTTGTGGTCCAGCAAGGCTGCTAGCGGAGAGTTCGATTTCCAAAAGTTCAATAATGGAGAGTACGAGAGCTCAGTTGCCGACCAGCAGCGGGCCGAGACGATCAGCGCGGTTCTGTACCCCAACGACAACCTTGAGCGCGGAAAGGAGCTTCGTCTGAAGCAGCAGTACTTCTGGTGTGCTGCCTCTCTTTACGACATCGTTCGTCGCTTCAAGAAGTCCAAGCGCCCCTGGAGAGAGTTCCCCGACCAGGTTGCCATCCAGCTGAACGACACTCACCCCACGTTGGCCATCGTTGAGCTGCAGCGTATCTTGATTGATCTCGAGAAGCTGGAGTGGGACGAGGCATGGAACATCGTCACTGCCACGTTTGGCTACACGAACCACACAGTTTTGCCCGAGGCTCTGGAGAAGTGGCCCGTCGGTTTGGTCCAGCACTTGCTCCCTAGACACTTGCAGATTATCTACGACATCAACCTGTTCTTCCTTCAGAGCGTCGAAAAGATGTTCCCCAACGACCGCGAAATCCTCGGCAGGGTCTCGATCATAGAAGAGTCGCAGCCCAAGATGGTGCGCATGGCTTACCTGGCAATTGTCGGCTCTCACAAGGTCAATGGTGTAGCTGAGCTGCACTCTGATCTCATCAAGACCACCATTTTCAAGGACTTTGTCAACATCTACGGCCCCGACAAGTTCACCAACGTCACCAACGGCATCACCCCGAGACGTTGGCTGCACCAGGCCAACCCTCGCCTGTCTGACCTCATTGCGTCCAAGACTGGTGGCAACTACGACTTCCTGAAGGACCTGACAAGGTTGAACCAGCTTGAGCTCAGCGTCAACGACAAGGAGTTCCGCAAGGAATGGGCCGAGATCAAGTACGCCAACAAGGTCCGCCTCGCTAAGTACATCAAGACCACGACGGGCGCCAGTGTCAACCCTGCGGCGCTCTTTGACGTCCAAGTCAAGCGTATCCACGAGTACAAGCGTCAGCAGCTCAACATCTTTGGTGTCATCCACCGCTACCTTACCCTCAAGGCCATGTCGCCCGAGGATCGCAAGAAGGTTGCTCCCCGTGTTTCCATCTTTGGAGGAAAGGCGGCGCCTGGCTACTGGATGGCCAAGCAAATTATTCACTTGGTCAACAGCGTTGGTTCAGTAGTCAACAATGACGAGGAAATCGGCGACCTTCTCAAGGTCATCTATCTGGAGGACTACAATGTCAGCAAGGCGGAGATGATCATCCCTGCGTCTGACCTGAGCGAGCACATCTCCACTGCCGGTACCGAGTAAGTGAACCCCAATCTTCAACGCCGACGGCGTCTCGGCTAACGTGTCATGCAGGGCTTCTGGTACGAGTAACATGAAGTTTGTTCTCAATGGCGGCCTGATTATCGGCACGTGCGACGGCGCCAACGTAAGTGATCCCGATGGGATGGAACTGGCTGGACGATCGTTTCTAACACTGGCCTAGATTGAGATCACGCGTGAGATTGGCGAGAACAACATTTTCCTCTTTGGCAACCTTGCCGAGGATGTGGAAGATCTCCGCCACTCGCACAACTACGGAACCCACTCGATTGACGAAAACCTTGCCAAGGTCTTCTCTGCCATTGACAATGGCACATTCGGCTCCGTGTCCGACTTCCATGCGCTAGTCTCGGCCGTCCGTGACCACGGAGACTACTACTTGGTATCAGACGACTTCAACAGCTACATTGAGACGCACCACCTTGTTGATGAGGCGTACAAGAACCAAGAGGAGTGGATCACAAAGTCCATCACCAGTGTAGCTCGCATGGGCTTCTTCAGCAGTGATCGCTGCATCAACGAGTATGCCGAGGAGATCTGGAATGTCGAGCCCCTCAAGGTCGAGGACTAGACTAGACCATGGCGCTACAAAGACAAGACCGAGACGGCGTAAAATGACCTAGACGGGGATGGCTGGTCAGGCGTGCACGGAACCGAGTACCTATTGCACCATTGCACTCGAAACTCTTCAAGAAGGCGGGGGCTATAACGAACAGTGCTAGATAATATCTTTCTTTTGTATAGTTTATGAGAATGCCCTAAGAATGGTGTCCGCAGCTATTGAAACCATGAGGTGTTGACTTGTGGAGTGAGCGACTGTGTTGTGTTCCAGATGACTCAGCAACCGAGGTAGCGATTTGTTGATTTGTCGCTTTTTTAGAATGGCCTCGAACGGCGACCATTGTTGGAAACGGAGCAGGGTGACAAGGGGAATTGCAACGTGAACGTTTCGACAAGGGAAGTGGAAACGATGGGGCGCCTGTTTTGCTTCACTGACGTCATTATGCGGCAATGTGGACGTCGTCCACAGCGACCAAGGGGAAAATGGACAACAGGCCAGGGAAGGGTCATCAGCATGGAGTGGCTCTCTCCAAGGCTCCAATTGCTCCAAGGAGTGCCTTCTTCTGGGACGGATCGATTCCGGGGACTACTTCCAAGCTTCCGGCAAAAAGGACGCGACTCCGCGAGCACGCGAGAAAAGGGCGGTCAAGGATCACCAAACCAAAGAAAATCCAGAACCAACTTTTCTCGTCGCTGATTAGCAAAAGTGTTCGGGAACTTTAGAGACCTGCCTTTTGGAAGGCAACCCCGTCAGTTTTGCCCAATCCAATCCCCAAATAAACGTGCATGTTCCAGACTTTGTTTCCTCGGCACCCGGCGGGCGGATCAGCAAGTGAGTAGTAGACTGTAGTGTAGGTGTGATATTCCTTTCGTACTTGCTGCATGCCTTTGCGAAACAATGGAAACAAGTTTAAAAAAGACATTTTTGCTGCGTGCTGCATATGCGTGTATTCGCAAAAAGTGTGTGCATTTGGGTTGGCCGACCGCCTGCCCGGCGTCCTTCTCCGTTTGGGATGTATAATACCGATCCGTTACGGCATGTCGGCAGCGAGTGAGCTTGGTCCGGGGGACAACCTCCGGGGAGGAAGGTCGGGTTTGTATTGGGTTGACTGCTGTCGTCATCTTTGCAAATGTGGGAAAAGTTGAGACCCTGCTTTTCTCTCCTGTTAGGTTCTGGATCCAGATATGTTTTTGTGGTGAACCAAGGGACTAACTCAAAACCAGCCCTGCTGGAGCCTGGGAGAGCAAGACTGGAGGAGAGGTGCATAATGACATCAGAGGAACGACAGGAACGAATGCTGGCCCTGGCTAGGTCCCTGATTCCTGCCTTCCCTCCCTCTCCTCATCTGTCAAAACGGTAAGAGCCGGCCGGCAATGAAGAGACATTTGACTCCGTACTGCCGATTAGATATAGACGCTGGACATAGTATGGTACGCTCAGAACATAGTTGTGGCTCTCGGTAGAGCAATACGCGTGCGGATGTGATTTTGGCTTCAGAGCCGCATTCCCATGTGGAGGAAATGATTCGTGTAGTTGGAAGGCCGCCCTCTGCTACGGATTCTGTTGTCAATAGAGGAACCCTCGTGGCCTCCAGCGCTATTTTCGAACCGGCCGGGAGCTTAGATAACGCCGGCTCAAGGCCGACGAGCTTACCCTCGTGTTGGTTACTCCTCTAGATCACGGAAAAGAAGCGTTGTTGGGAATACTTTGACGAATCAGCGTGTTGACAGGTCAAAGTGAACGGGATGATCTTCGATACACATGACAGAGTTCAGGGTCCAGAGGATGAAGGGTCCTTGGACCGTGTGCTTGTGTTCCCACCACTCCGTCCTTTTCTGGTGCATCTGCTGGTCGCATGAGGTAGGGAGAGAGTTGGAGGGTCCTTTTCGTACATTCTCCCGCCTTGCGCTGCACCACGCCGTTTTCTTCTTCTCTGCGGCTCAGATTAGCATCACCAAACGGATTATACACAGGTTGACCCCTGGAGGTTCCCAGCATGAAGGGTCCAGTTTGAGATCCATCGCAGCGAATTCAGGGCGCAAGGTGCCAAAAGTTGTACGCATGTCACCCTCAGAGTTCCTGGGAAGCTCCTGATTCCCGGGTGGGATGGTGCTGCTTGTCATGATCTTACTCCATCATGACGGATCTGAAAGGTAATTGTTGACTCAAAGGTGTCCACTCTGCAACCACACAAGCAAAACCGACGCCGCTGCTATGCATCGTTGTGCCTGAGTTGGCCGAGAATGGTAGCCGAACATTGTAAATCCACGTGTCGTGTCTGGCGGGTGCCCGTTGTGGGCGATGAATTGCGAATGTGGTTCCGTTATCTCAATCGCCGAGACGGTCAAGAGATCGAGAGCATGACTTGTTACAAACATGTCAAAACCGGTTCTAGTCGAGGTTCCCAGATTGCCATCAACAATTCTATCCCAATGGTGGTGAATCGAGATTCAATATCACAATCAATTCGAAAAGGGCTTAGACTCCTTTATTGTTTTTGAGCATCTGGTCAGCTGGGAGGTCCAGTCAGTATCGAGAATTCTAAAGAGCATTACTTATGCACAAAGGTGTTACCCGTTCCCGTGCCGCGGAAGGGCTTGATGGGATCCATTCCGTATTATTCTTATCCTCGGAGCCCAATCAATGCGGCCGGACGTATGTCCAGCTACAGCAGGTAATGCGCTGAATTGGGCATATTCAGGCCAGTCTAGAACATGCGGCTACTGTGGCCGGGGAAGCCCCGTGACGGGAATTTTGGGCTACCGCAGTTGCTTTGCGGCGGTCACCCGGATTCTATACCGCTGGGGAGAATGAGGATGGGCGTGTTATGTGCGCTGGGTGAGCTGTGTGACGGACCGTTTTCTCGATTCTCGATCTTCGCCTGCGAGGTCGATGTTGGATAAGGGAGGAGACTGGGAGGGACTGGGAGGGACTGGGACCGTCGATCGAATAGCGTTATTGCCGGGATGGTCGCTTGCTCCCTGCGAGACGGTGTGAAAGGTACGAATTTCGTGTTAGGGGGAAAGGTCGATGTTTCGGGGCGCTAGAAACCCGGACAGTGAGCGGCTAGCATCCTATTGTACGCTAAGCTGACAGCAGGGACTCGACCTGATGGAGAGAGAGCAGGGGCGGCAGGGAGGTACTCTGGAGTCTGGATTAGCGGGACGGTTCACATACGCACCCCTCCCCAGCCCGTCAACGCGACACGACACAGGAAGGTTTCCATTCCCCGGCACCATCTCGATGCGATCTCAAAATGACGTCAGAGGTCGCGGTGCTTTTCGTGGTGGTTTTCACACCTGGCCCCTCTGATGTGCTCTGAAGGTACGAATACTTGGATGCCGTGGCGCAGTCGGTAGGAGGAAGCGCCTTCGGGTGGATGCGTTCGCCGTGGAGTCCTGGTAGTCCCCCGATGTCCTCTAGATGTGCCTCGATAGTCGATATAAGGTAGCTTGTCGGAACAGACCGGCAAGGACTCCACTGACGAGGCTGGTCGAGGGAGAAGAATGCTAGAGGTATGCGGGTTCAATGATTGTACAAGAATGCACATGTGCGCACATGCACAAGCGGCGGAGGTGTCGCGTTGCGGATGGTAAATCTGATCTGGCATGGGAATTGGATGCGCACCTGAGGATTATGCTCCTGCGACAGAGTTCGAGCCCCCCGTGAGAAGGAGGTATGGTGTCTTGAATCCATGATGCTGGTAATTCGAGAGTTGCATCGACCAGTGGTGCAAGGGGATGATGATGGGGAACGGGGAAGGAGAATACTGTAACTGAGGTAGGGGTGCCAGTAGAAAGAAGAGGAAGTGAAGTTGGGGGCTAATTGGAACCGTTTAATGCTCACCGTATCTTAAGATAACTTGAGGCTGGGGGGTAAGGTGCCACGGGGGCCACGGAGGCTCGTTGTCCGATACCTAGTAAAATCCCCCGTGGTGTTTGGGCGTGGAGGAGCAAAACGGGAATTGAGGGATTTGGACGGGAAACGGCAAAAGTGCCTTGGAGAAAAACATGGTATTTTGGCAAGACAAAGTGGGCAATCTCCCGTTGGCGTGCCTTCTGTCTGCTCATGGGTGTCCTATGCTCGCGTAAGGGGCGCGGGAAGGTGAGGATAAAGATTGGACCGTCGGGGAAGGAACAACGAACTAGTAGCTGCCAACTGTGTTATCGCAGTGGTAACTTCAAGGTAGGCGGGCACACAGCAAGTGCAAGCCAAGCCCATCATCGTCGATCTGTTATTGTTGTACCGCTCCCAGATATCCACGAGTACACTAGAACTCCATGCTGATACTGCACCGCTGCCTTCCCTGCCGCCGGTTCACCGACCAGTTGTCTAATGAACAATGTAATTTGCTGTCTCGCGACTGCCTTGCCGCTAAGATAAAACAAGCCAAAACCATGCCGTCCGGTCTTGGGAGTGGAAAGTTATGTGACTTGCGACCGGCTGGAGCGGCGCCTTGTCTAATTCATCATCACGACCAACAACAGCTCGAGATGCCTTCTCCTGCCTGTCTTGTCTGAGTAGCGAGTTGGACAAAATCTTGTTTTCACGGCACGGCATTGTTGGAGGAAGAATTCCCCAGCTCGGCCCGTGGTGAGCTGAAAGTGAAATTGGCGGTGCCGCTGATGCTCAGACCATTCCATGAAGCTCCGTTTGTGACAGGTCAACCTTTCGTTGTCTCTCGGTCATTTTGAGATATCTTGCAGCAATTCTCCCATCGTCTCATGTTGTTGCCAGCCGCTCCCAAAACAGCAAGCCAAAAAGACCGAGGCTCGCGGCAAGAGACAATATACGCAACCTCACACAACCATAAGTTCAGCCTCATCTCGACTTGTTTCTCCTCGAACCTAAGAGATCGGATCGGAAAGCAAGTCTCTCTACTTCCGCAGTCTGCACTCCCGAGTCACACCGGACATTCTGCTCCTCTACGTGGTTGAAGTTGCCGCTGCCGTCGTCTCATCTCAGTCTTGGTCAACTCCTTTCGACTTGGTCACCTGTGACTTCCTACTTAGCCTAGTCTATTGTGCACATTCAAGTACCTTGCGTTAGCAGTTGCCGTCTCCATCTAACCCGCCTCTCCGTCCAGTCAGACCTTCTGTAGTCTGTACACATACTTATGTAGCCTGCTTATTACCTGACCTTGTCCGGCCCTTCCCATCCACTGTGCCCGTCTTGTACAAGTTGTCGTTACCGCCGCCTCCCCGCCAGTAACATTCAACCGTAACCCGTCTGGCTCGTTACATTATTGGACAGGAAGACGGCAGCGGGGGCAGAGCAAGGTACAGATACCCCTGTCTTGTCTTCACTCCCACGCTTACCGTGCAAGCTCTTCCGTCTTTCACGCTGGGCAATGTCACTTCCAGATCCAGCCAGTGTCTCTCCGTCTTCTGGCCGACTTGTGCATGCCCCTCTCCCCTCGCATGTACCCCCTCTGAACTTGCTCCGCTCTACCTATGCGGGAGGGGGGGGGGGGGGGGGGGGTGGCCAGGGCAGAGGCCATTCTTTCTACTGGCTGAATATCGCTTAATTAGGTAGTAGTCTCCCCAATAGATACCGCTCCATGTACATAACGCAGTGTTTATGTTAACTCGACGGCAAGTACGCCCCTTCCTCTTATATCTCAGCCCACTATGTCAGCAGAGTAGCCTTCCTAGAATAGAGCAGCGATTCTAGCAGAGACCTTAGGGGCTAAGGGACTCAGGACATTGTTCAAAAAAAAAAACCAAAGAGAAAAAAAAGCGTCCTTTTACATACGTAAGGGCCGCTCTCAAGACGAAGGGTTACCCAACCAGCATAGCGACCCCTTAGGGACATACCCCCCTAAACAGCAGTAGAATGGACCTCTGTCGAGAGCACCCCCCCTCCCGGGTAGGTAGGTATTCTCACACACTCAATCGCGCCTCCTAGGAATCATTCAAAAGTACTTTCCCCCTTCGAGAATTGCTCATGTGTGTTGCTTGACTTTTCGTTTTCTCGCATTTTTAGCCAGATGCGTTTCCGGATACTCATCTCTCTTTTATCTCCATAACTCACATTCACTTCCAAAGACAATTCGAAAAGTAACATCAGAGCCACTACCGGAAAGCCTCATACGCGTCCTTGCCTCCTGCACATCTATCGACAGGTGTTGTTGTATATCCACCTCCAACGGCATCCTCAGCTTCACGGCAGCAGCGAACGAGAGACGAGAACGACGACCCGATCGACACTTGTGCGGATTTGCTACCTGCATTCCCCACGTGCGCCCGCCACTCGCGCGCCCATCACCACGGCCACCTTTTGGTTTGAGCTTTCTCGCCCGGACTTGATCCCGAAGAAACTCGAAAAGCGGAAGGGTGACGCCTTTGGATAAACAAACAGAATAGGGCAACATCGCGAAGGATAAGAAAAGAGCATCGCCGAAATATTCAACTCTGTAAGTGAGAAATCCTCCTACCAGAATGCTGTGCCGGGGAATATCTTGAACATCTCCCACTGGTCCTTGTCATCATACTTCCTCCCCTTTGCACCGAATAAGTTCCCCCGTTCTTGTACTACAGTACTGCCGCCTACGCCGTCTCCGGCATGGTTAATTGTGGAATTGGACACCCTTGGCACCGAAAGTCGACAATTCTGGAAGGGTAAAAAAAGGGAATATGCATAGGCAAAAACGGCGAATTACGAAGGAGAATAAACATGGGCGGCCAGGATCGAGAAGAAAACCAGATTCCTGTTCCGCTATTGCTGTCGCCCCCTAGCTGCATTCGCTGCCATTTACAGTACTGCGTACTGCTTGCTTCCTTGCAAGAAAAAAAAAAGGTCTCGCTAATGCCGTTGCCACATTGTTCAGGTTGCTCCGGATCCCATCCCATCCCAGAAAAGGCCCAGAAGGAGACGCGGAAGCAGTACTTCGTACCTGAAGGCAGTCCACCCGTCCCCTAACGACAGGACAAAACGGAGAAAGAGACGTGCGCTCACTCGCTGCCCACGCTTCCCACCTACCCCGCTGCGATTTTGCACTCACACGCCCTCACGCCCACACGTCCCACGCCCGCCGTCCCACGTCCCACGTCCCATACGTCCATACCTAGTCCACCGTCCACAGTCCACCGTCTACGACCAGCCAGCGACCTTCTCCTCCCAGCCCAAAGAATCCACGTCCCAGAACCAGGCCTAAGACCAGGCCGCCGAACAGCCACCCCTCCAGCGCGCAACAAATCCTTGAGCTCGCTCCCCCGCCGTCGCTGCATCTCTTTCAAATCCAGCCGACTCCCGCTCTCTTGTCGACTTCCCTACACACGCAGACCAGACGGAAAGCTGCCCATCGCACACCTCACATACCGCAAAACCTCCTCTTCGAATTCCCTCACCTCGTCCAAATTCGAGTTGATCATCGAGCCTGTTTCTCGCTCATCACAGCAGAACCGTCACCAGAAGCATAATTTGACCCGTCGATCTCCCGGCTGTCATCTTTCTACTCCACCACCCCTCACCACTCTTTAATCCTCCCCGCCGCACGACGACCAATTTCCATCCTCCTCCCCGATCGGCCTCCCTCTCTCTCTCTGCTTCTCCCCTCCAGCCGCTCAATCCGAAAATCCAATCCTTCTCGATCAGGTAGATCGATCATCACACGAAAATGGCCGAATTCGTTAGAGCACAAATTTTCGGTACTACCTTTGAGATCACCTCGAGGTACTCGGACCTGCAACCCGTTGGTATGGGAGCCTTCGGTCTCGTTTGGTTAGTCTGAGAAAATACCATCCATCGCAACGAATTCTCGTTGCGACCATTCATTCGTATCTGCTGACACGTCTTTTCGCTGCCAGCTCCGCCCGTGACCAACTTACCAACCAGAATGTCGCCGTCAAGAAGATTATGAAGCCCTTCAGCACTCCCGTTCTCGCCAAGCGAACATACCGTGAGCTCAAGCTGCTCAAGCACTTGAGACATGAGAACGTACGTTTGCCCTCGCCTTTGCTTGCCTCTCTATACGCATTCTGGTCGGCATGCGCTGATATCCACCCAGGTCATCTCTCTCAGTGATATCTTCATTTCTCCCCTCGAGGATATCTACTTCGTCACAGAGCTTCTCGGCACCGACTTGCACAGATTGCTCACCTCCAGACCCCTCGAGAAGCAGTTCATCCAGTATTTCCTTTACCAAATCATGGTAAGTCCGCCCCTGACCGGAGTCTTCTCCGACAACCGAATTGACATGGTTTTGTAGCGAGGTCTGAAATACGTCCACTCTGCTGGTGTGGTTCACCGTGATTTGAAGCCTAGCAATATTCTCGTCAATGAGAACTGTGACTTGAAGATTTGCGACTTCGGTCTCGCCCGCATCCAGGACCCTCAGATGACTGGTTACGTCTCGACGAGATACTACCGTGCTCCTGAGATCATGCTCACGTGGCAAAAGTACGACGTTGAGGTCGACATCTGGAGTGCGGGATGCATTTTCGCCGAGATGCTGGAGGGCAAGCCTCTGTTCCCCGGCAAGGACCACGTCAACCAGTTCTCCATCATCACCGAGCTTCTGGGCACTCCTCCTGACGATGTCATCAACGGCATTGCCAGTGAAAACGTAAGTTGATGCAGAGCCGAAGCAATTATCGAATTATCTACTGACAAGGACATAGACTCTCCGATTCGTCAAGTCCCTGCCCAAGCGCGAAAGGCAACCCTTGAAGAACAAGTTCAAGAACGCCGACCCCTCCGCCATTGATCTCTTGGAGAGAATGCTGGTCTTTGATCCCAAGAAGCGGATAACGGCGACCGAGGCGCTCTCGCACGACTACCTTGCTCCCTACCACGACCCCTCTGACGAGCCCGTCTCCGAGGAGAAGTTCGACTGGAGTTTCAACGATGCTGATTTGCCCGTGGACACATGGAAGATCATGATGTAAGTCGCTGCTATTTGAAGTCGTCGTGATATATGTGCTAATGAGGGTCTACTTGCAGGTACTCCGAAATACTCGACTACCACAACGTGGATGCGTCCGCGCAACAGATGGAAGAGCAGTTTAACGCACAATAGATGAAGGGGTTCAGGGGCGGAGCGAGGATAAATAGGAGGCGGGAGGCTATGATACCACGCAAAACCAGAACGGCACGTGTTTCCAGTACATTCGCACGCAATCATGGTGTTCGGAAGAGGGGATCGGTTATTGTAACGTTGACAATGCAAATGGCCAACAGTATACGCGATATAAAGGACTGGCATGCATCTTGGAGGTGTTTTTCTCTTTTTCATCATCTTGTTCCAACGAGTTTTCCTGTTCCTGGGTCTTCGGGCTCTGTTAGAATAAAGTCCGCGGCATAGGGCATAGCGACGAGCTGACAACGGGCTTCAAGGCCCTGACTACGATGACTTGCTTTACCAATCAGGATGACGTACGCTCTACGGGATACTTGAATATGGGACGTCCTTTGCGAACTGGAGGCATGGATGAATACGAGCATAATAGCAGGAAAATGCCGCGGCAGACCACAATCGAAGAGAAAGAGAAAAAAAAAACCCCCCGTAAATTTTTTCCCAAAGGGATAGCCGAGGCTTGTGATCTACCGGTACTACAACCAAAGCAAACCAAATGATGATACCTACCAAGGGGGGCACCCGGTGCAAAGATGAATGTGGCTTGGTTTGTGTGGTTGTGTACGTACAGACCACCGCCACAGGACGTGTGGCTTCAGGGCTGCCTCAGCCACACACACACATCCTGTGTGGCTGACTTTTTGCCACGATCTGTCGGATTTGGGATCGTCACACGAGCAGAGCGGAACTGTTTTATGAAATGTTGGGTTGTAACGTTTATCTGGAGCGCAAGGAATCGACTTCATGATAGTCAGAAGTAGGTATAGGTGACCTGAGGTGAGGTGAGGTGAGATTCAAGAGGGGGGGCGGGCGGCACAGTCCGGACGGTGTAGGTCACAGTAGGTGGTCCGAAGGGGAGGTGGTGGGGTATGGTGATTTGACGGCACTCGGGAGGGGAGAGGAGAAATCCCATTCTCATGCAATGCATGACACGCTGGCGGTGCTTGAGGTCAAGGTGAGATGTATGGTTTTTGGGGGTTAGGGAGGTTGACGTGGTGTTTTTGCCTCTCCGACTTTTTGCGTTGCTTCGCTGAGGTGATCGGTCACAGGCATTTTGGGTTATCGCTAGGAGACTAGGAGTTGACTCCGGATGGTTTCAGTCTACACTAGTTATGGGTTGCCTTTTGTGATGTTGCTGGGGCAAAAAGGTTTGTTGATTTGGGGGGGCTTGTGATCGTTGTTCACACCTCATTTCTCCTCACCATTCTTCTGTCATCGTTGAACAGATGGACCTACAGGCAAGGCAGTACGCCGTACATGCCAATCCGGAACGAGGTCGCCCTCGAGAAGGGTGTAGCACGGGAGAGTGAGGAAACCAAAGTAGCGGGAAGACAACACGATTGTGACTAGTGAAGTCGTGAATCGTGATTGATAGGGACGTGCCATGTGGGATTGGTGGTGACGGATAGAAAAGACGTGGTCGGTGCTTTTCTTTTCCTTCGGTGCATGGCACGCATGGTTGACGTGTCTGTGGTGGACCACACGACCGGACACACAGACGTTCGATGTCCGGCCCTTGACGCTAGACTGGTAGGAGGATGGGGTTTGGGAAGGGGTGTTAATGGTCTGGAGATAACGAGTGTCTACATGGTCTGCTTGGCTAGTGTTGTGTGCTCTTCTTGTTATTGTCAGTTGTGAGGTTGTTGTTCTACAAGTGAAGACTGACGATGACTTCCATGGGACTCTGGGAGGGGTGTTCGATTGCTCCCCCCGCCGCGATATTGGCTTGCAAATCCCCCCTGGTCAAGACTAAGTGGCTACAGCAGAGTGTCAAAGAACGATTCACGTCGGTAATCGACTTCCAGCCGTTGAATATTTACCGCGTCGGCTGGTGCTGAGTGAAGATGTCTGTGTGTGCGTGACAGCGTGCATTTCCAAAAGAAAAAAAGAAAAAAAAAAAGAGAAAACCCCGGCCCCCCCCCCCCGTAACGTATCTTGCCTTGAGACGGATATCTGAGTGGCATTTGTTCTCGAACCGGGGGCCACACGGGGTTCCCGTAGTCGGCTTTTTCTCTGAGGTGTTGTTCCCTATTTTTCTACTCTCCTCCCCCCCCATTGTTCTCGAACCTCGCTGGAATCTCGCTGGAATCTCGAACCCCTGAACCTGTCGTGCTTTTTTTCAATGAGGGACGAGTCGTTCGTTTTAATTGCAACCCATCCCCGACAATTGTCCTGTCTGGACTTTTGTACTTGACTCTATTTTTAAGGGGTCCCGTGTCCGCATAAGAGCATTCTGATAAAACGCGGGCAGAAAACAAAAACAGAAAAGCCAGATGAGCAAATGAGAATCGAGGAGTAGACGGCAAGGAAATTACAATGAGAGTGGGAAGAGACTGGAAGTAGTAATAAAGTATTTTACTATACTTTTTTGCCGTAGTGCATTAGCACTAATTCCAACAACTCATCCACAAGCCCACTCTCCCGAACCCAGTCTCATTTTGTATCGTTGCCCGCCTCCGTCCAATACAAAGCCTACCTTACCGCGAACCCACACCGCGAACATCCGTGCTGTGTGGGTGGGAAAGCATTCGAGTCTCCTCCCCTCAGCTCCTCGGTTTCCATCTTCCTTACTTTTACCCTCTTCCGCTCGTCGGTCTGCCACTCGTGTCTTCCTTACCTTTAGCTTTTCCCACCGAAAGGAGGCGGCGAATTGTTCTCTCCGCCATTCGACACTTCGTATTAGCAGGCCCGACCGCTCATTCTTACGGCTACTACCAAACGTCCTTCCTGAGACCCTAATTCGCCAGTGCAACTACGAGGCGGCGGTCGAATCACCGAGGCAAACTGCACAGCGGTACGACCCGATTTCCCAGCTCACAGTCCCACGTACGCCCATTCGCGCGCCCGCGACCGCGCTCTTTCGAGAGGGACAGAACTCGTCACCGCTTTCTGCGAGCTTTTGCGTGGCAACGCCAGAGATAGCTTGCCGGCCGATTTCGAGGAGGGACGAAAACGAAGGCGGTATAGAAGCTGTCCTTCCTAAATAATCCCACAATTGGAGAGTCACATTGCTCTCGACCTTCCTTGACGACCAATTCTTCGTATAGAGGACGATAACCGAAACCCGCCAATTGCTTGCTCACGGAGACTTTGTGCAGATCAACTTTTCCCGGCGGCTTGTCTCACACTAACCCCCCCCCCCCCTTTGAGTGGACGGGGAAATCTCGATACTACGTCAGAAGAGAAACCCGCAACCCCTCCTCGACATTTTTTGGGGGGTGTCGAGTTAGTTCACCACAAAGACGAACGTCACGCCCGCCCCGAGATAATTCGACGCCGACGGAAGAGCTTCCCTCCCAACGCGTGGCTTTGCCAGCGAAGCGGCAAATCGCAGACCGAAAGGGAAAAAGGATTGACCCACGCAACAAAACTTGCGAGGAAACGTGCGAGGAGGACTGGTGAAAGAGAAGCAAACCAAAGACTAGGAATCGAGGAAATACATGGCAATGTCGTAGGAGTGGGCCTCGTTGCGCCAAAGAAGTCGAATTACGAACACAAATTAAGGGATTCGTGAAGGAATTGGGCGATTTTCCGAAGCAACCCAGACCTAGTTTCTTACGCGAACGGCAAATTCGACGCATGCACACCCCTCGTCCGTAAAACGCACCACCCAGACAGAGGCAGACACGATCAAAAGGAGGGAAACATGGATACGCCCGAGGTTGCGACGCCGACGTCCGGCGCCGCTACGCCCTTGACCGTGCCGTCAACGCCGGCCAAGCCAGACTTTATTCCGCTGGTAACGGTTGTCGACTTCCACCATGCCCGCGGACCCGAAGTTGAGATGTGGTTTGGCGCGGCGGAGGGTACCGATCCGGCAGTCGAGTACGACTGGGGCTTGCTGCCCTTCATGGCGTTGAGCGATGGTGCGCATTTGTGAGTATCACCCCTGTTCATCGTAGTGCAGCCGGTGACCCGAAGCTCTGCTTAGAGCCCAGTCGCTACGTACATCTTAGAGTAGGACCAGAAACTAATAACCGGGACCAGATCAAGCGAGGACTTCTCCTACTTTACGCTTCTCCGTCCGGCCACCGCCACGGGGCCTGCAACGTCCCTGTTCGGCATATCCTGCACACGACAGCTCGATGCCTCGCAGCTCCTGAATCGGCCCGCCGACGTCACGCGCTCGACGGTCCAGAAAGCCGTCGTCGTCATCGCCGACACGCCGCAGCACTTTGGCATGATGCGTGAGCGTCTCAGTGTCGTCACGCAGGCCTGGTTTGCGCAGCGCGAGTTCACCGACACGGAGATCCTGCGCCGCTTCCAGGAGAGTCTGGCCGAGGAGAAGGAGCGCGGGTTCTTGACAGAGGAGGAGAGCCGTGACCAGTACCTCGGCATGAGCTTGCGTGAGCTGGTGCACGAGTTCAAGTCGCAGACGCTGATGCTGTTCAAGTGTTGTTTGCTGCAGCCAAAGGTGCGTTTTTCTCTGCTCAAATGGCAGACATTTCGTATTGGGAGCTAACCAATGAGTGCAGATGCTCTTTTTCGGATCACGATGTGAAAGGTTGTGCATGATGCAGTTTTCTCTTATTTCTCTGATACCCGGACTTATTCGTAACCTCGTCGACTGCGCCGATCCGGAGCTGAATAACTACGAGAAGAGGTTGGCGCGGCCCACAAGCTTGCGGACCAGCGATCGTAACTCTTTGCTCACATACATGGGCTTGCCCCTGCAGATTTTCGGCAAGGTATGTTTGTCACTGTCCTAGCTGAGGACTCCCAACTGACGACATGAACAGGGCAGTCTGTTTGGTCCATATACCCCTCTGCAGCAACTTGACATTCTCGCCGACTTTGGCACCAAGTCATACATTGTTGGCAGCACGAACTCGCTTCTCCTGCAGCAGAGGGACCGTTACAGCGATATCCTAATTAATCTCGACGAGCACACCGTCAATGTTACCTCCTCCTCTCTCAAAAACGCCCTGGCGTTGTCGGCCGCAGACCGCCGCTGGATCGACTACATCACCCAAGTAGTTAATGACACTTGGGACGACGCCAACCCCCAGCGTCCAAACACCATGGGCTACGTCGGTAGCGAGGAGTTTATCCGGCTCCAGTTTGAAGAGTATATACTATCTCTCGTCTCCTCGGTGAAATACCGCAATCATCTCCACGCGAACCCGAACAACCCACGTGCGCTCCTCCCGCACATTGAAGGCGACCCCTCCCTCGACTACGGAAACGAATTCATCGAATACTGGTCCCGCACCGAAAACCACCGCATCTGGAACGGCAACACGGATTCCCACCTCTTTGACGTCGTCGAGCCGCGGCACCCCTGCGCCGGCGGTCTTACGATTGACGACGTGCAGCGCCGCATCGCCCAGCAAGTCCAGGACATGCACCTAGACGAGCGTCTCGCCGTCGGCAAGGAAGTCCTCGGACGCAACTTTGCCGTGGGCAAGGAGAAGGCGTCCAACATGTTTAACAAATTTTATTCTGACCTGGAAGCGCTCCGCGAGGCGCAGAGGAAACGGGCCGAGGAGCAGCGCCTGGCCCAGGAAGCTGCTGCCGCGGAGGCCGAGAAGGCCGGCGCGCCCGCCGCCTCTGCTGCGTCAACGGAGGCGGGAGCCGCCAAGGCGCCGGGGAACTCTGGCAAAGCCAGCTCGTACGTGAGTTCGTGGGTCACCTGGGCGGGCGAGAAACGCAAGGCCGGGTGGGGTGGCGGCAGCGGTGGCGGGAACAGCACCGTGACGTCGCCGACGACGAGTACCAGCGGAGGCTACGGCTGGGGCCGCGGATGGGGCAAGTCCAAGACGGACGCCAGTAAGGCTGGTAACGGCGACAGGGACTCTGTTTCGATCTCGGGGTCGCGCATGTCTACTTCGTCTGCGGGGACGGAGATTAATGATAAGAGGCCGCATGGGGAGAAGCATGATTTCCAGCCGCTGACGCAGGGGTCGTATACCGAGTCGATTCTGTCGACGGGGTCGATTGAGTCGGAAACGCCTACGGGTTACGCGAGGCCAGAGTCAAAGGATGGGGTCGCGCCGCCCGCGAAGGTGGTTACCGAGGCGGCTACGCCTGGGGCCGATGGCAAGTTGAATGGCGGGGATAACAGCACCGTTAGGACAGTGGCTTCTGAGGCTCGTGGAGAGGAGAAGAAGGGAGATTCTATCCCAGCTTCGGCCGCGAGCGCTCTACCGACTAAAGCGCAACAGCCACAACAGCAGGGGAGCGATGATGAGGAGGACGAAGTGGAGGAATCTAGGGCGACGGCGGCTGCTGCGGAAGCTGCGGAAGCTGCGGCTGAAGCGGCCAAGGCCTGGGGTGATGATCGCCCATGAAGAAAGAATCAGCCCCACGAGGAGAAGTCGTCTATGAAGGAAGAATGAAAGCATGTTAGCAGGGCCGAGATGATAATGGGAATGATGGACGGGATGGAATTGATTGGATGCGGAGGCAAATATCAACAACAGCAGCACAACACACACAAATCCCTGCAGAGAGAGAAAAAGAATCATCACAGTACAGAGTGTACAGAAGTATCAGCATAGCGAAGCATTTGTTGGAAGGGGGGGGGGGGGGGGGGGTCCGATTCCAGGGTGGATTGGGTTGATGGATATATGGCGCGCATGAAGAAAACCTCAAATGGGGGGGGGGGGGGGGGTTGTCCCCCCTTTTTGTTTTCTGGTATTTTGGTTTCGACCTGTAGCTTTAATCATCATATATTTACATGCGAAGAGATTGAGAAAGCTAGCTTCGCTTAACGGCCGTTGGTTGGGGCAGACGGATTTGGTTTGGATTGGATCGATGCCTATGTGCCGAGGAAAGACTGGACGGTACAGGTCAGAGCAGATGAGACCAATGAAGAAAGAAGTACGGTTCATAGTGGTTTGTGACCGAATTCCTTTTTATGTTCGTGACTTGAGCAAACGGAAAGGCGTAGGATGTTAGTGTTCTTCGTAAGTATGCCGGTAGTGGAAAGCACAAAAAGGCTCCTTAGACATCCAAGAAGTCTAGGCAGCTTCGGAATCATTCTGAAGATGAGAATCAGATGAACGTGTACGAGGATTGATCGACACTGACCAAATTTGGCCAGCCCCTAATATGGATATTGTGCCAGTACACGTCGAAACCGGATCTGTCGAGACTATTTATTTCGCAAAGTGGAAGGCGATGATGTTTTTCTGTCTTCTTCCTCATTCATTTGGTTCCAGAAGATCGTGAGGGCAGCCATGTATTCTTGAGCTTCACTTTCGTTCTGGAGCATACTTGCTTTACGGGGAGGGAATGTAAGGCGATGATGTAGTGTATACACTTATCCTAGCTCTTCTACATCTTTCGTACACTGAAGTATATTGATCTCGGAATATATTCGGGGCGCTGAAGATTGGGAAAGAGTATGGTTTCGCAAGGTACAGTTGCTCGAGGTAGGCATACCCAAGGCAGACCTAAAAATAAGACTGATATCACCGCAAGACCCAAGAGAATAAAGCCCATGCCTTGGTTGCAGAGAACCAGACTCAGCTGTGACCGCCCAAAACATGTTATCGAAGCATGTCGCGCTGATGAGCCAACTTGGTGCGCTACACTGCTTCCTTATTTATACTTGATGAAGTAGTTGCGGCGGCGGGAACGATGCCGGAGGTACCTCATCAATAGTATATAAGTCGACATGTTCGTAGTAACCAAGCTTAGCAATGAATGAATGATGACCGGGCGCTCCCGAGCAGATGGTGAAAGTGTGAATGGCAAATGCAAGGACGTTATATTAAGATCGATACGTTAATGCGTGGCTGGTAGCGTTTGTTTCCACCAAATCAGCCTCCATCCCCTCAGTCATCCTCCACCATGGCGGCATATTAATCCTAGAATAAGCTAGTGAGACTGGGTGTTGGATAGTATCTATGTAAAGCTGCTCTTTACACTGGAGCTTTTTACTACTCCGACTTGACCCAGTGGCCAGCCAACTTCGACGCCGTCGTGTACCAGGACAGTGTACATCCCAGACTCACGCCTCGAACGGTTTCTGGGGAACCTCTATGCTAGATTAAGCAGGAGCTCCGTGTTGCTGTAGATTATGTGGTAGGCGCTGTCAAAGCTGTAAACATTTCGGTTGCTCTTGGCTCAGTACAAGAGACCCCAGACAGGGTTAGTACATGGCAGAAGCCTTTGATGTCCCTACAAGTCTCACTATATGGTTATCACGGACTACTAGTCACAGTATTCGAGACTGGGTACGCAAAGTAGGGCACCTCTACCGGTGACGCCAAATGGCCGTTTCCATCTTTCAATCGTTACTGGGTATTGAAAACTCCTAAAAAGCCCCCAAAAAGGTATCTTCATCAACATAGGAAAATCCCACAGAGGAAACAATTCCCGTCACATCATGTTCTGTATCACAGTCCATCCACCAATCAAACCCAAAACCCTTGTCTCTCTTCACACAACCGAAGGCCGCGGCCCAGACGAAACCATAACATGCCCAACGCTCGACTGCCTCGACGCCTTCCTGCCGGAAGAGAACCTCTCAAAAAAGCCCGCGGTTCCGGACTTCCTCCTCTCCCCGCTCGAGATGCTCGACCTATCCGAAACCTCGCGGATCGAAGTGCTGTCGATGAATGTCTGCGGGAAGATGCCCCAGACGCCCTTGGCATTGGTGCCGGACCAGCACCAGTGATCTTGCCATGCCCCTGGATTTTCTCGTGTTAGCAAAACCAAAGTCTTCCGCACCTTCCATTAACAACAAACTTCCAGCCAAAAAAGAAAAGGAAGAAGAAAAAGGGGGCAGCGCAAAGAAGGGAAATGGAAACTCACAGCTAATGTTGGTGATCCTCTCCCCCTGATCAAACTTCAACCAATCCCCCCCATCCTTCGCCCTAGGCGCAAACTTCCACCTCGCCACCGCCGAGATATTACTCCCCGTATCCGCACGAATCTCCCCCTTGGGCGGCGCCTCCAACTTCAAAACATCCAGCGGCGCCGACCCGAAATTCCCCTCATGCCACCCCATCACCCACTCTCCATTATACTTGGCCGGGAACTCCACCCCGCTCAACCGCGCGCCATTAGCAAGCTCAAACCCAGGCGTGTTATCATACAACAGCCGCATCCCATACATCCTCTTGACAGTCTGCGTCGCCGTCGCCGTCGGCAGCTGCGCCAGCTCAAGCTGCCGGCCCTCGATGCGCGAAGGACGCGGCGGGGCGCGGAAGTGCAGGTCGTAGTTGTTGCGCAGGTGGAGCGGGACTTCGCCGCCGCCGGTGGTCTCTGATGTCTCTACCACTGTGATGCCGGGTACTTGCGGTAACGGTCGCGGGTGCCGAGCGAGGTGCTCGAACAGCTTCTTTTGGCTGAAGAAGACTGTGGCGTCGCATTCTTCGAGGGTGTTTTGGGCGTGGACGCAGAAGACGCAGCCGTAGAGGAATTCGTCTGCGCGTTTAGTGGCGACGTGGGATTTTTGGAGGAAGCGGGGGCGGTAGGAGATTTTGTTGGAGTGGTGGTTTGCTTCCTCTAGAGGTTGCGCATTATTAGTGAAACTCTCCTTCGATTCAAGTCGAACATCAGGGATGGAGAGAGAGAGAGAGAGAGAGAGAGCTGAGCACGTACCGGCGTTGTTGACGTCGTTTTCAACCTGTTTGAAGTCGAGCTCGAACGAGCAGCTCGAGCACTTGGCGACCTCGTGGGCGCCCGAGAATCCCTTATAGCTAGAGTTAATCCATGTTTACTGTAAAAAAAGAAAAGGGGTGGTTGGGACACTGGCGACTCACTGGTTTCTTAATCTTTTTAACACCGAGACCTCCGCGGGTAACCTCCTTGGCACCCTCGCAGAAACCCTTGTACAGATAAAATGAGCTGCTCAACCCGATATTACAATCCTTTGGCCGGGACGAGACCTGAAAGAGCGGCTCCCTCCCCTGCGAAGTCGACGACTCCGACTCGACGGGGATTAGCCCCTCGCCGTCGCTCGTGATCAGGGGCACCCTCTCGATGCCCTCGTGGACACCGGGTGGGAAGTTGGGCGGGATGATGGGCGGCCTCGACGTCGGGCTGAGCCGGCCCCCGTCGTGGGTCGAGGACGTGGAGGCGCGGTGCTCCGTCATGGAGGGGCTGATGGCGCCAGAGTTCCTCCTGCCGCCGTCGAATACGGAATCGTGGAGGGATTCTTGGGAGCGTTGGCGGGAGGCGTGCGAGTACATTGAGCTGGATTGCGAGTGCCGGTGCGGCCGCGGGGAGTGGCCGCCGTTCCGCGGGGTCTGCGTCTGGTCTTCCGTGACGATACCTAGCGTTGTAGACGACGCTCGCCCGCGCGAAACGAGGGGATGGCTCCTGTCCGTTATTGAGACCGGGGATCGCGTGAGGTCCTGCGGGCTCATTTGGTGGTACCGCTCTTCTTCCGAGAGGACGCGGTCGGTGGGGATTTCGAGCCGGCGATCCGAGCCGTGCGAGAGTCTGCTCATATCTTTGGGGCTGCCCGGCTCAGAGATGGGAGAGCTCACGGAAACGGGCCGACGGCGCTCAATATTGATTCCGCCCATTGGCTCCTCCAGTCCTGTCTCGATCACGGGGCTTGCTCCTATACTCCATGGATTCGTCGGGGGAGGCGGCGGCGGCTGCTGCTCGATGACCTCCTCTCTGACTCTTGGCTCCGGCTCGGGTAGTACGTGTTGCTCTTCGTGTGGCTGTACCTGGAAGTGATTTTGTCCCTCGTGGGATGTAGTTAGACTTGCGTGGCTTTGATCTTGGGTCTCTAGTGTCGAGGGAATCTTTGATCAGCTATGGTTTCTTTCCTCATGTTTCAGTCCAGGGGGTAATGGATTTAGTTACCGTGGGTAGCCGGTGGCGATGTCGCGATAATGGGAATGAGAGGCTGCTCCCGCGGCGCCGGCTCCAGCCTCATCCTCTTCAAGAT
This sequence comes from Colletotrichum phormii, assembly GCF_030913505.1. NCBI lineage: Eukaryota > Fungi > Ascomycota > Sordariomycetes > Glomerellales > Glomerellaceae > Colletotrichum > Colletotrichum phormii. The sequence continues at coordinate 1,135,958 of NW_026851445.1, read as the reverse complement.
CTCCCCGGTCCGGAGGCCGGCCCTCTTGCAGAGCTCCCGCAGCTCAACGTACTTTTCCTTTTCAAATGTTTCTGCATCGATTACGTCTTCAAAGTCCCAGATCATGTCAGTCATCTGTGACCTAGACTCCGCGATCTCGTCTACACAAATAAAGGTCAGTCAGTTAACAATTTCACCAGATGGAAAAAGTGGGAAGAAAAAGACGGAAACAATCATACTATTATCTTTGAGCGCATCTATAAAGTTGACGCCAGACTCCTCCAAGTGGCGCAAGCACAGCGGCTCAATAATCTTGAGGACGCGCTCGGCGCCCTTGACCAGCTTCTGGCTCTCGGAGAGCATGTCCCGGTCGTCGCCCGCGTTCCCGAGCGCAACGGTCCCCTTCTCCACGACCTCCTGAAACGGCCCAGTCACCAAGTCCTTTACGACGTCCATGGTCGGCAAAGGGAACCCGTCAAGTCCTACCGGGGGAGGTTGCAGTCGTTCTCGTCTCGGTCTCCTGGCGGGCGGCGGGGTTTAGGTGGAGTCGTCGGTTTGGTTTGGTTATAGGTACACACGATGGGCTAAGCCAGCGCGACAAGCTGACAGAGGGTCATCCGAGTAGCAAGTTTGGATCTGAACTTGCGCAATCGCCAAGTGTTCTTTGGGGGTTCACAGTCACAGAAACTTTGGAGAATAGATCTTGGCAGAAAATGTGAGAGGAAGAAGAGAGGAGAGAGAGAGAGAGAGAGAGAGGGAGAGAGAGAGAGAGAGAGAGAGAGAGAGAGAGAGAGAGAGGAAATGCAAAGAGGACGACAGGAAAGGATAGGACAAGGCTGTAGAAAAGCTACTAAGCTGAGCTGAGCAGATCAATTAGTCGGCTTCGCTCAGAGTCACCAAGAAACCAGGGCCAGCTCCAGGCCGCAGGATAGATGAGCATCGTGGCATGGTATGGCACACAGGAGGGGACGGGATGGGATTGGGGATGGGCGGCTGGCGGGCAAGGTAAGGTAGGCAGATGCAGGGCGCACCGCATGTCAGACTGGCCTCTCTCTCCCGAGACACGAAGCGCACCTCTGGGCTGTCCGTCTGTCTGTCACTCCAGAGATACCTCGAACGAGGGTGCGAGGGCAAATAGTCACCGGTAGCCAACGGGCGTGGCTTGCTTCTCGGAACGCCGCCGCACTTCCAGTTCCAGTCAGGTCTTGAAAGTTGACAAGCGGGGCAAGGCGGTGCGGTGCTTGTTGCGCCCACCTTTGCAAGCGAATGCAGGTGAATCTCGCCCCGGTATCAGGCTAGTCTCTCGAGGGGATCGGCATGGCGGGCGATGAAAAGAGGTCAACATGTCTGCTGCATGTTCCAACGTTGAGGGGGGGTGGAGGAGAAGCGCCAAAGGAGGAGGAGGCGTTCTGGCATCTTGGGCCCGAGGTAGGGCTGCTTAGCTGTCGCTGCTAGCCTTCAGAACTTCCCCCAGGCAGACCCATTTGGCTCCATCGGCGTGGCACATTCCTGAAGCAGGCTCCGCGATTGGTGTTTCTCAAGCGAAAGGAATGTCGCGGGCGTGACGGAGTTTGCTGGTAGGTATTGAGGGAAGAGAGACGTTTGGCAGGGGAGGGGAGGACGGTTGTAAGCGAACAACGTACCAAGTCCACCAGGTGGGTACGTACATACTGAATAAGCAAGTACTTAAGGTAAGGTAGGCTCATCAGATGAACGCTGCAGCCACGAGGTCCAGCACAGCTAGCGCAGAGGCGCAGTTCAGTATTAGGCCCATCGACGTTACCTGTTAAAGTAAAGAGGTTCTAACAAGCATTTGGATCATTGTACAAGACTACGCCCGGCTGCTTAAGCCTCCCGGTCTGCCTCGCCCGGTGCGTAGTTTGTTTCAAATGGTCATCTGCCCACTCATTACGAGGTATTACTGAGTAACAAAGGTCAGGTCAGGAACAATTTGACGGCATACCTTATCTCAGTCGGTCACCACATGCGGCCACCGACGGGCCACATCACACCTGCTCCATCTTTCTTCACCGAACAAACAAACATTCAAAGGTTTGCCTCATTCTTGTTTTGACCGAAATAAACGCCCGATTACACGCAGCAGATACCCCACAGCTTTTTCGGAACACCCGATTAAAACATATTCGCTAGCAATACACGCCAGAACAAGCATGACTCATATTCTCATCAATGAGGGGGTAGTGTGTGTGCTTTGTTTCTTATCCATCAGCCCGTCTCTTGATCAACCGTTGACAGCGGCCTTTACGCCTTGGTCGTATTTCCAGTGATGCTCTGAGGACTCAATGTCAGAAGATAACACTAACAATCAAAGTGTACAGCGACTTACCTGAGAGATCAGGTTGCGGCCAATCTGGATGGTCTCGGCCATACCGCGTTGGCGAAGCCAGAATCTGTACAGTCGTCAGCTCAAGTCTTCGACATCAAGGGCTAGAACATCAACTTACGCTTCCTCGTCGCCTCCGTGGCCTTGCGTGGAGATCCTGCGGGCCTCATCCTCAAGAGCCTGCATGGTGATCATCTCCGTCTTCTCGATACCCGGAGTCGCGGCCTGATCCGAAACGCCCTGGCCCAGGTTTTCCTCGAGCAGTCTCTTCTTCATCATGAAACGCTCCTTCTTCTCCCTCTGCAGGCCCGGGCTGTCCAGCTTCTTCATGACGAGGCGAACAACGAATTGCGCGCCAAAGTAGAAGTGCTCCGAGAGGAGGATGCTGAGGAGGAGCCCCCATGCCTGTTTTCCAGGGGTTCCGCGAGGTCCATCGCCCTTGCCAGCAGATCTGCACAGGAACACGATCGAGGCGCTGGTGATGCTGCCCAACCAAGACAGAAATCCGAGGGCGTTGAGCCAGGGCCCGATCGAGTCGGCGCGCCACGGAATCGGCCGCCTGCTGCTAATGGCAATCTTGACAGCGTCCGATCGCATTTCGACCCAGTTGTTGACAAGGAAGCAGCAAGCAGTCAAAGGCCAGGCCACGGAGAAGAGCGATAGGTAACCGAACTGGATGACCATCTCTCGGTAGTCTCCGGTGACATCGTACGTCTCGAGCTCGGCTTCGTTCCTCACACGCTCCAAGAAGGCGGCCTCTTCCGGCTGGTCCTTGATCTTGGCGGCGCTGTCCTCCTTGGACATCTTAGACTGCACCTCTCTAACCTCCTGGAACACCTGGCGCTTGACGTACGGCACAATGACCTCGGTGGCGAAGTTGACGACCTGAGCGGTGACGGTGAAGTAAAACATTTGCTTGCTGATCCTCTCGGGGTTAATGGAGAACTCCTGAGTCTGGAAGTTGACGTCCTTGGGGGTGATCTTCTGCGCAGTAGTCCGCCAGAAGTCGAGGTAAGGAGTGAGGTGGTCGCCAAAGGGCAGGTAGACAAAGGTGGTGAAGAACAGGGCCATGTAGGAGGTCAGGAAGTTGAGAACGAACTCCTTCTGCACCAAGGCCGCGTGGTGTGCGTCAATTGTTTCGTAGTTTTCCATCTCGGTCAATCTCGTCGCGAACTTGGTGAGCACGGTAGAAAAGGTGGGCGTCATGACTACCAGGATGACGGTTGGGAGGAAGGCCAAGTAGGATTGGAAAGGTCCGTTGTACACCTCGTTGATGAAGATTTCCAGCGAGTTGCAGGTTACAATGAGGGTGCCGAGCACCACGATGCACGCTGCCGCGAACGGGATCTGGAGAAGCTGCGTCTGCAACCGCTTGATGGGCGAGTAAAACTTGACGGGCTCTCCGGTAATGGGATCCTCGGCCTGGCGCTCGAACTCGAACTGCGGCCGGGGGTGCTGGATGTTGGAGACGCCGCGGACGCCCCACTGCACGGCAAGGTCGACTTCCCTTTGCTTCCAGAACTCGAAGAAGATGACGGACCACAGGCAACTGACCAGAGCATAGAGCCAGGAGAACTGGCCAAGGAACATCCAAGCACCAAAGCCGACGGCGGCGGGGACGGTGAGGAACTTGAAGTAGGTCTGCATGAAGGCGAAGTAGAATGCGACGCTCTCGCCGAACTTATCACGAATCTCGTCGAGGTCATTCTCGTCCGTCTGGCCCTTTGTGCTCACCCTCTTGATCCACTGGCGGTTGAAGGAGTGGTTGTGGAGGGGGAAGATGCTGGCGACATGCTTCCACTTGCCAGACTCGGGGGTAATGCCGGCTCCGCCCTCGTTCTTGGGCTTCACCATGAGCAGGTATACAAGGCGCAGGCGTTCTGCATCGGAGACGGGCTCATCGCGGAGGGCCTGGGAGAGGTCCTTGTCCGCGGTGTTGGTTCGAGCGCCCTGTAGCCAGTCTTGGAGTCTGGATCGGTAGACTTGGTCGGCGAGGAACTTGTCGGCGATCTTGATGAAGACGAGAACGGAGCTTTTGTCGCCTCTCCGGACCTCGGTGGTCAGGCCAACATGGGTCAGAGCCTCGATGAGTTGAACGAAAGAAGCTTCGGCGCTGGCGCGGTCTGAGCAGGTGTTGGTCAGTTTAAGGTAGGCTCGATACGTAGAGGTAAAAGGGGGGGCTCACCCTCTGACGGGATCTTGTAGTTGATGACATAGTCGACGCCAAAGTTGGTGTCTAGACCCTTGGTCTTCTCATCGCTGTAAAGGTCGCGAAGACTCGCCATGGCTGCTGCGGGCCGCGAGTTCGTCCCAAATAGATCAGTCGTCGGGAGCTCGAGCACGGATGCCGTGTGTGCAGGTGCAGGTCCTAGGAGGTTTTGGATGATGAAGTCGTAGATAGAGATGGGATGCACTTGTGAGACAAGGTATGCGAGCTATCCAAATGCTCGAGAGTGACGGGATCACGATAAGAGAGACGTAAGTAAGGTAGTAGGGGTCGCGATGGTCTTAAAGCCAAATGGGATAATGTAGCCAAGTGGCTGAAAGTAATGACGGTGATGTCTCGCTTGGCAGGTTTTTTAGATGAACCGGCCGGGAGAGAAGTAGAGAGAGGAGAGCTTGGGCGTTTGGCTGGCGGGATTGAGGGAACCGTCACGTCACCGCGCAGGGCCTCGACTTGGCCGGGGAGCTTTTTTTTTCTTTTCAGGGAACAAGCTCCAGCCCCTCAATGCCTCCGGTTGCCCGCCAGTCGATCCCCACCACCGCTACGCCAAACATGGATTGGCGCTGCCGTGTCGCTGGGAAATGTCGTCTACGGAGTACTTCACACCTTAAGGTACCTAAGGTAAGGTAGCACTCACCACTAAAACACTGTTGCAGTGACAATGGTGGTGTGTGGCTCGTGCTGCCCCGGTCTGCCCCCTCCACCACTTCCCCCCCCCAGCATAGCTGAACCGCCGCCGTGCCAGCTGCCGGCCGGCCCACCTCTGAACGTCCAGTCCCCCCTAGACCACTGGCAATGACCCCCGTGGCATGTCATTGGATTGCACAAGTGCTGGCTGGTGCTGTCATCGGTGGGGTTTCAGCTGCGAGCTGCTTGGAGCTCTCTCTGCCCCCGCCCCCCCCCCCCCATGTGAAGATCCGTCCGGCCAACCAACCTCAACACCACTCCAGAGTTCAACCTCACCTCGCCGTATCTCACCTCAATTCACATCGCCAATCTCACTCACCTCGCACAACAGCTCACATGGAAGTCGTATAACCCCGGTGACCCTCCATCCAACACCCCACTCACAGGGACACCGACGGCCACAACCTCCAAATGACTCTCCTCACAGCCGTCGGCCTCCGCCGCAAAAACCCCTGGGAACCCCTAACCCTCATCGACGCCCTCCTCCTCTCACCCCTCAACCTCCTCGTCACAATCATCTACAGCATCATCCTCTTCCTCCGTGGCCGCCCCTTCACCCCGCCCCGCGACAAGCCCGCCATCCGCATCGTCTGCCTCTCAGACACCCACGACCGCACCGACGTCGACATTCCCCCCGGCGACCTCCTCATCCACGCCGGCGACCTCACCAACGCCGGCACCGCCGCCGACATCCAAGCCCAGCTCGACTGGCTCGCCGCTCAACCCCACCAGCACAAGATCCTCGTCTGCGGCAATCACGACAGCTTCTTCGATCCCAGCGCCCGTCTGCCCGAGGACCGTGGTAAGAGCCTCGATTTCAAGGGCGTCCGCTATCTCATCCGCGATGCCGTCACGCTGGAGTTCAAGGGCGGTCGCCATCTAAAGATTTACGGCGCCCCTGATATCCCGACCTGCGGCGGCTCAGAGATGGCTTTCCAGTATGATCGTTCATCACCGCCCTGGACCAACACCGTACCAATCGACACTGACATTTTGATCACTCACACACCACCAGTAAGTCCAAATCTCATTTCAGTCTCATTTCAATCTCATCTCATCCTATCTCACTTCATCTCATTCACCCCCCCCCCCTCCCCCTTCAAAACTCACTCATCTGATTAACACGCGCCACCAGAAAACCCACCTAGACCTAAACCTAGGCTGCCCAGCCCTCCTCCAAGAAGTCTGGCGCGTCCGCCCCAAACTCCACGTCTTTGGCCACGTCCACTGGGGCCACGGCCGTCAAACAGTGCACTTTGACGACTGCCAGCGCGCCTACGAGGCCCTCATGTCCCGCCCGCCCCGCGGCCTCTTTCGCGACCTCTTCCCCCACGCCGGCTGGCGGGACGCCCTCGCCGTCCTTGGCTACGGCATCCACGGCGTCGTCTGGAAGTGGCTCATGGTCGGGCCCGGCGGCAACACCAGCAGTCTCATGGTCAACGCCGCGCAAATGTACGGCAACACGGGGCGGCTGGGGAACCCGGTGGAAGTGGTGGACTTGTAATAAAACAAAGCGTAAAATCATGACTTAGAATAATGAGGATTTTCTGTATAACAACTAAAATGTAAGAAGGCAGTGCGCCCGTTGCGCTGGTGTGGTATCATGGCGATGTCTATGCTAATGAACGTGTGGTGGATAAAAGAAAGCAACGAAAGGACCAAAAGAGAAAAGATGAGGTGGAAAAAGAGAGACCAAATGCGCCGCCAATATGCACCAGGAACCAGCCCTCTTGGTCACAATTAATCCCTATTCATCAGAAAAACATCAACGTGAACCGCACAACCGCAATAGCAACCCCCAACCCAACAGCCCACCCAAAGTTCACCTCCGCCACGGACGCCGCTGCACTAACAGACACCATGGACGGGGTGGGTCTCCCCGTCGCAGGCGGAGTCGCCGCCGCACCAGTCATAGATCCACCGCCGGGCCCAGTGGGCCAATACCCCGTCGCCGTCCCCGCTCCGGTCCCGGGCAACGCAATCACGAAAAACGGCACCGTAAGCGTAACCTTATCCGCGCCGTCGGCACCACACCCGGCACACGAAGCCACCGTCGTCGTCATCGGCACGCTCACCGCCGCGGACATCCCATCACCGCAGTATTTGTCGCACCCCGGCACCAGGATCGTGGTACAGTGCTCCGCGTGCGTCAGGCGCGCCGCGTCGGTCGCGCAGACGGTGGTGTAGGTCACCGTCGTCACGAGCGTCGAGGTGGAGGGTACGTGGGGTTCCGAGTCGCCTAGGGGCGGGGCGTTGGGGGGTACTTCGTCTGTGAGGCGGCCGTAGACTGTCAGGAGGTAGGTTGAGGGCGCGGCGCGGCGGTGGAGGTGGAGGTGCATGAGCGCGCGGCTGCGGTGAGGGTTTGAGGAGGAGAAGGATGGCGGTAAGACGGCGGCGTCTCGCTTTTTGGAGGGGGATGTTGTGGTGGTGCCGCCGCAGAGTTGGGTGTTGTTTCCTGGGCAGGGGCTGTTGCAGAGGGCGCGGTCTGTCGTTGCTCTGGTGTCTGGGTCGAGGTCGTCTGCGCAGAAGCATTCGCTGAGAGGGTGTGTGTTAGTAAGAGGGATATTTGACATGAGATGGAGATGGCACCGGGACATTATTACCTTTCACGGACACCGGCGTATTTCCCGGGCCTGCAGAGATCAATACACTTGCCCAGCGTCATATCCGCCGCCGAGGCCTTTAGCAGAAAGCTTTGGAACCCCGTCCCGGAGCCGAAGCAGCCGAGGTACGCGTACTCCCCGATCGTCGCGGGCTCGCGCTCCGGGACCAAGGGGTCCGTCGAGGGGCTTGGAGGTGCCGTGGCGGTCGGTCCCACGACGGTGGACAAGACGACGGACGATACCTGGGACTGCACTGTGGCGGTGGAGACGATGACGGTGCCGTTGTGCGTGATGCTCGTCACGATGGTGGCCGGGTTCGGGACCGTGGTGTAGATTGTCGATGTGGACTTTATCGTCGTCGTCGTTGTCGGTTCGGACGGACTGGCGGTGGTGTTTGTGGCGAGGCCTTGTTCGTAGACGTCGATGTAGTTTACCTCCCAGTACCTTTTTTTCCCCCCCTTCTCGTCAGATTTCCAAGAGTATGCTCGAGAGGGTTCGATGACTTACGCGTTTGCGAATGCGGTAGGGTTGTTCGCCACGTACTCAACGCACGTCGGCGCCCGCTGGTTACATGTATCCCCATCCTTGCCCCAGATGTTGGCAGCATAATCACCGCAAAAGTTCTACATACATATCTCACGGGTTAGCAAATGTAGCTTGCAAATATCCCCTACGCCAACTTCGCGCAAAAGAAACATACCGTCTGAATCACAATACTCATATCCTTAAAGTACGTATCCACATCACACGTCGACGTCCCAAACAGCGCAGACGGCAATCCCCAGCTGGAGGGGTCAGGGTTCTTGGCGACAATGTCGTCCGGGATGCTCTGCCGCGGCCAGTGCCAGATGCTGATGGCCTCCGAGGTCCACTCGAGCGCGTAGACGCCGCCGCCGACGGCGTTGAAGGCGTCTCCGTAGGTGTGCGTGTCCGAGGCAGGGGGCAGGTAGTTGCAGCCGGCGTTGTTCGTGGTCTATTTTGTTTCGTTTGTGGTCAGCGAGAGAGGATACAATCGTATCACGAACGTACGAAGATGGGAGAGTTCTTTGTTGAGGAAATTACGTACACCTGGGCTTTCGCAGTCGAGGAGGAGAGGTTGGCCGGCGGCTGCGGGGGAATCTGGGATACGGCATCCTGACGTACTAGGTTTTCGTGTTAGACCCAATCTTCGAGGTGGTATGGCCACGAGAACTCACGAGTGTCCGGAAATGATGTTCTTCGTAGCTTGGTTCGCGCCCTCGATGATATCAATCTCTCCGCTTGTAGGCCAATCCGGTCCATACATCCAGACTGTTCAATTCAATGTCAGCCAATGAGCCAATAAGTAGTTCGTCACCCTTCCAGCGAGTCTGGTCCCCCCAAAATTCGACAAAGATGTATAACCAGAAGAAACGTTTGAAACTTACACGCTGGCCACAACCCACAAACCGACGGCGGCATATGCGCGAAATCTCCGATGAACAACCCATGATTATACTGCCTCTTGCTCTCCAGTCTCAGACTTGGCCGTCCGTCACTGAGGACGAACGTGTTCTTGTTGTCCACGCCCAGCGTCACGGCCTGCGTGTCCGGGTCGATGAAGTAGAGGCTCTTTGCGAGGGCGTCGGGCTGGCTCTGATACCTGTTTTTGTTACATACTTGCGGTCAGTTCATCTACGTCCAACTCTATTCAACAACAACAGGGTTGAGACCGATCTCTGTTAATGGGGGCAAAAGACGTACCTTACGAAGCCGTTGGATGGGTCGGCATAGTTGATAAAGTTGAAGTCTGAAATCAGGTTCGCGCCAAAGTACGACTGCGATAAGCTGTACGCCATCTTGGCTTCTCTTTCTCTTTCTCTCCCACAATTCTTTTACAGCGTTCTTCGTGTCTTCTTGAGCCTTTTGTTGTCTTTTTTGTCGCGTTACCGGATCGAAGAGAGTGTATAAGTGACAACCCTGTAACAACTTGAATAGAGCGAGAGAGATCGGGTGCGTCAGTGATCGATGATCGGAAACCGATGGGCACACACAACAACGAGAGACTCTGGTTGATTCAGATAAACAGAGAGAAAGAGAGAAGGAGAGTGAAAACACCACGACTCAGTTTCGATGATCGGAACAGAAACCAAAAATGTCATGAGACTCTTCTGAGAAGGGGTGTAGTTTCCTTATAAACCCTTTGCTCATCGACATCTCCCTTGCGACTGATCCAGGTACACAGCTATCACCAAAAAGGCGCGAAACCTCAACGACTGGATGGCAACTCATGAGCCGAGTCTGACCCTACTCCACCGGAGAACCACACCACCACCATCGCAACCCCCAAGTCCACCGAGGAATGCCACTGCTCAACCGCACGTTTTGGCCAAGGACCTATCCAAGCTTCGAGGATCTCGAGGTCCATCTCCCTCCCAGCCTCCTCAAGCAGACCTGTTTAGAACAGGTGACGTTTGCTTCTCCACAAGAAGCACTTGCCCAGATGAGTCTTGACCTAGTTTGGAGGACAAAGACCAGAAGTACAAGAAAGCTAGACCGGTCTGGTGGGAAAGGACAGAGAATCCAATACCAGGTAATCCATTTCGAGGAAACCAACCACCAAAGACCTTCGCCCAAAGGAGAACACCGTAGGAGAAGAAAAAATGGCAAGTTGACGAGGAAGAAGGGGAAAGAAGAGGAATGCAAGCTTCGCTAGCTTCACTTCAAGTTGCCTTGTTCTTTTATCCGTAAAACCTCCGAGCTGGTGGCAGGCTCTACAGACCGAGACATCCTGACGGCGAGACAGGAGGTGCCGCCGAGGCAAAAGAAGTGGAAGCAGCAGACCGTTCACCCGTCCTCAAAACCACATGATGGATGGGTAGAAAAACGTGAAACCCAATAGAGAACATGTATCGAATGCCAGATCATGAAGAAAGGGATCGAGGGGGCGTGGGGACCACCATGGCCCCGATGTGAGACATCCTCCCCTCCATTCCAATCGGTGGAGGGTATCCAAAGTCCCGCATTCTTCAAGTCCGACCCTTGCTTCCATCGGGTTTTCACCTCCGAGTTTCTCAGAGCCAGAAAAGCAAAAAGAAAGGAAAAAAAAAAGAAAGGAAAAAAAAAGAAAGGAAAAAGAAACACGGACGCTCTAGATCATGAGTGGGTATATTATTCATATGGTCTATATGGCACAAGGGCAACAAAATTTTTTTTGACAAACTTCATGACCCAAACGCCGTGGCCTTTTTCGGCTTATGCCCACCACCTTCAAGCAATCCCTCCCATCAATGCTCCCCGACTTTTCTCGTTGACACGTCCGTACTACTAACCTCAAATGCCCTCCCGATAGCTGTCCTAGTCTTACACCATGATCCTCCTCAGCCCCTCCGTGCCTCCCAGAACGCGTCGGCCAGTGACCGCACACCGCCCCTGTCCGCTCTCCCACTTGCCCTCCTTGTCCCCCATGAAGTCCTCCTGCATGGGATGCAAACCCTCCACCCAGCGGTGAATACACGTGTAGCAATATACAATACCCGTCTGACACGCCGTCGGCGTGACAATGGGGTCCTCGCAAATAGGGCACAACGCAGAGTCCTCAGGCGCAGTCACCGTATAAATAGGCAGCAGCGAAGGCGTCGCAATAGGCGCCGTCTCAGCAGCCGGAACAGCCGCGTCCACCGACTCGTCGTCGCCACTAGCCGCCTTCTCCTTGCCCTTGCCCGTCTCGGCGCCGCTCTTGGCAGCGCCTGCTCTTCCAGCTCCTCCCTTGCCGGTCCCCAAGCCCGAGACCACAGGGGTCGGGAGGTCCAGCGTCTCGGACGCCTTGCGCGACAGCTGCTTAGCAAAGTCCGACGCGTGCCACCACTCGAGAAACTTGAGCGCAAAGATGCTCATGGGTAGCAGCAACGACAGGCTGGAGAGCACACGCGGGCCCATCTCGCGCGGGGAGAAGAGGGATCTCCACCCGGGCGGCTTGCCGGTCGCCTTGCCGCCGCTGCCGCCGCTCGTGAGCGCGTCAATGGCCTGATAATCGGCGCCCGTCATCCTCCTCATGCGGGTGCCAATGAGCCACAGGAACGGGTTGTGGTACTTGCTGTTGTCAAACAGGTAGGCCAGGTTGAAGGACAGCAGCGCAAAGTAGTAGGCCGCGTTGACGCTCGGGTAGATGTTGCGCAGGAACCAGCGGTAGTAGTGCAGGAAGCGCTGCTTCAGCGTCGGGTTGGGCGGCATCTGGGTATAGGCGGCGCCGAGCAGCGCCCGCGGCGCGTTCACCTCGTACCCTTCGTCGAGCTTCCTCTGCAGGTAAGGGACGCCGACGGCGACGGCGAGGTTCATCCATATGTCTCTTGTGCCGAGCTTGAGGGTGTCCCGGACGACGGCGGGCGCGGAGGCGCTGGCGCGCGGGATCTCGGCGTGCAGGGCCTTTTCGCGCTTCAGGCCGTAAAAGTTCTCGGTGAAGCTGCCGCCGCGGGTCTTTAGGTAGTGGCGCTCGACGAGGAGCATGAGCAGGGCGTAGAGCTCATCGAAGGAGTTGAGGGCGCGCAGGAGGTAGCGCGGGTATCGTTGGGTCGCGACGGTGAGGAGGTACCGGATGGTGGGCGGGAGGAGGGAGTTGAGCTGCTGTTCGGAGATGAGTTCGAAGAGGGAGGGTTTCTGGTCGTCGAAGGAGCCCCGGAGGGCGGTCATGAACTCCATGGTGGGCGAGGGTGGGCGGGCATCGAGGTTGATGTGATGGCGATCCCCTCAATGGTTTCTGTTGCGGGTGCGCGGATGCGAAGGGGGGGGGAGATGCGGGTTATCTGGGCATGGCGATGACGGATCAGGTGTCGGGTGGGTTGGTGATAATGGAAGTCTGCTGGTTGGTTATCTTATCGTCGGCGGTTGGTTTGTCAGAAGTCGGAGGTTGAACGTACCGAAGGAGTTTGCCGAGGCAGTTCCCCTAGCGTCCCGAGGGACTAGGAACCCGGGGAAGCCAGCGGGGCCATCTGCTGTGGAAAGGGTACCTTTTCTGAAGTACCCATTCGAACCCCCGACCGAACTCAGTTGAACCACAGCATCAACAACTCAATCATTCTGATTTTAGACGGAAGCTCATGTATAGATTGCCTGTCTGTTCATTTGTAGCCTTCTGGTTATGATTCGTGACATAGCACTCTATTGATTACCTCACTTGATTTATCTTTCTTCCATCAGATAGAGACAGACTCGCTATCAGCGTCAAGCAACACTCACTTGCTCATCTCACTCTCACTCTCACTCTCACTCTCACTCACACTCACACCCCAAATTCACACGACGACACTGTGTTCATCATGGGCATTCCAACTCAGTTCAAGTCCGTCTTCGAAGCCAAGGCAGGCGAAGAGCGCATACAAGCCTGGCTCAACCTCGACAAGGACGACGCCGGCAACTTCAAATTCGGCGTACGTCCCTTTACCTCTCTTCTCATCATATCTCACCTCAAGTAAACACAAACCCACCATCAACCAGCTAACATGAGACTTCAACCCCCCAGAACTGGATGGGCGCCCTCATCCCCTCAATAAACCTCCTCTCAACCTCCCTCACGCCCACCCCGCGCGCCACCTTCTCCTTCACAGTCCTCCCAGAGCACTGCAACCGCGCCGGCAACCTCCACGGCGGCGCCGCCGCCACCCTCTTCGACTCCCTCACCACCTTGCCCTTGGCCCTCGTCAACGATAAGCCGGGCTACTGGCAGTTCCTCGGCGTCTCCCGCACCATCAACTGCAGCTACCTCCGACCCGCGCCCAACGGCGAAGAGTGCCTCGTCGAGTGCGAGATTGTCCAGATTGGCCGGACGCTGTGCCAGCTCAGGGGTACCCTCAAGAGGCGGAGCGACGGGGTGGTGTTGGCTACGTGTGAGCATCACAAGTTTAATACTGATCCTGTGAGCAAGCTGTGATTTGGTATCTTTGGGGGGGGGTTTCTCTTGAGAGGAGTGCGAATGTAGGAGTACGGATGAGAAGGATGTTGGGTGTAAACATACGGTATCTATTACCAACGCGGTATATATATAGTCGTAGATATTACACACAAGCTAGAACAAAATACACAAAGCCGAAAAAAAAAGAGCCAGATACCCCAAACACCCCATCCCATCTCACTGCTCTATAAGATGATGCCCATTCAGCACAAGATCCATAATCTCAAGATCCGGCGCCGCCAACGCTGCTATATCCTCCACCAGCTCCTCGTCATCAATGTCCCCATCATCATCATCGTCCTCCCCCCACTCCCCAACCACAAAGTCCTCATCATCATCCTCGTTGCTGGCCAGCTCCGCGTCAAAGTCCATGATGGGCAGGAAATCGTGAATGTCAATCTTCTTATCGTCGCCGTCCTTGGGGCCCGGAGCCCGGTCGGAGACCTTGAAGTAGGCGCTGGGTCCGCAAGGGCCGTGGGGATCGAAGTCTCTATAGGTCCCAGAGTTCAGCATAATCCCTCTCGTTCTGATTTGTTTTCCTCCATGCATAGATACTAGAGGGAGGAAAGGGGGGAGCGCAACATACGTATCGAACCAGTGTCCCATGACACCGCGAGCCGACCCTACACCACCAATCTGGATCCCCTCGCTCCGCCACCGCGCGTGGCCGTTGAAGACGGAGAACGTCGTCCACCTCACCTCGCCCTCCTTGGTCATCCGGACCGTACCTTTGATAGCTAATTAGAATCAGTCGAAATCAACAAAATCACACAAAAAGAGAAAAAAAAAGAAGAAAAAAAGACGTACCACGAAGTTGAGAATGCGCATTCTCATCCCACGAATCATCAACCGACCTTGACAACCCATGAAAATGCACCACAGGCAGCTCCTTACCATCCTCCTCCCCCGGCGGCTGCACATCAACAACATGCATCTTCATCAAGATAATCCTCGTCGCCTCCCCAACATCAAGCGGCGGCCGCTGCACCTCCACAGGCGGCACCGTCTCCCCAACAGGAAAATTATAATGAAAAAAGTCATTATAGTCAATGAAACAAACAACCCGCAACCACGTCCCCGCAACACCATACGGATCCTCCAAATCCAAATCCCGAATGCCCCTGCCCGGCGAGGGGACATAACTCCCCGACCACGACCCCGCAAACGGCTTCTCCCACAGGTTGGAAAACACTTTGGCCGTAAGGCGCTGCGACTTGATGTTGCTGCCCATCACGATCATGATGGCCTCCATCTTTTCCCAATCCACCCTGCCGGAATTGTCGTCCCGAAAGGGGCCCCATTTCGTGCGCGTCGTGTACTGCCGCATGTCGTAGACTTTACACGCGGCGTAGGGGTAGACCCGCGACGACCGCGTGCGGCCAAAGTTGAAGATGGGGCGGCCGTAGAGGCAGTGGAGCTTTGCGCTCTGCTGGTGGAGGTCGTCGGCGGCGTTTGGGTTCGTCCTGGAGGCGGAGGCGGAGGCGGAGGCAGAGGAGGAGGAAGAGGAGGATGCCGAAGATGCTGATGATTGCGGACGGCGACTGCTCGTCGAGCGTGCTATATCGCCGCGCGCGCGGTCAAAGATGGAGGAGCGGCACAAGAAGGCCACCCGCGCGGGCTCGTCGCGGAAGATGTTGGCTAGGGCGGCGGCGTTGCGGGAGACGGCGTGGGTGCCTGTGTCGTTTTGCGTCTCGCCTGTTGGGGAGGCATGTTGTAGCAGCCTGGTGACGACGTCGGATACGAATGGGAGGTCGTCGCGGGACTGGTAAGGGAGGGGGGGGCGCGGATGAGAATTGGTTGCTCGTACTCTCGTGTGTTCTACCCTCATGACGGGACAGCGGCGAGGGGGGGAATCTCTCTTACCTTTTCGTTCACACTGTCACTGGCACAAACGCGGCCGAGTCTCACGAAATCGTGCAGTTCCCTCTCCCAATCCAATCCATTCTGTTTAGGTGTGTCCTGTTTGTGTGAAATTGCGAATTAGACCATATTCCCCTCCAATACGGCGTAAGGCAAGGTGAACAGTGGGGAGATTTCGTACAAGAGCATTCAAATACACGTCCTTGCAAAGTTTCTGGTTCCCCTTCACGTAGGAGTGCAGGAATCGACATGTGCGGGGCAGACGTCCGAGGTCGCGGGGCTCGAGACCCGAAAAAATGTGATGGAGGATCTCTGCCGGGAGCCAATTGATATGTAGCAGCTGCTGCTGCTGCGGCGGCGGCGGCGGCGGCGACATCTTGGGCGACGACTCCCCGTCGGCTTCACCCATGTGGCAGTGACCGCGGGGTTGATGCTTATCGGGCGGCGGCGGTTGTGGTCTTTCGTTGCGCGTTCACGGCTTTTAAGAAGGTGAAGTATCGTTCACGAGAGGTGATGTGTTGGGGAACAAGGTGTGAACGAAGGGGCTACTAGTCACGAAGGGAACGTTTCCTTGGAGTAAGGTAGTGAAGGTGGGAAGAATAGAACAAGGTAAGGTAAGGCAAGGCAAGGTAGACACAGCGGAACGGAAGCTTAAACTTACGTCGTCTATCCGGTTGGTCAACCACCACGAAACCCTCCCACGCGGGACCTGGACCACCACATGCAGCGTTCGTGCGGGGATAACTGTGTACCTATCCGAACCTCAGGGCGGGCGGGCGTGTGTGGGTACCGCCTGCGATCCGTGAAGCTTTGGAGAATCCCCGGAGGTTAGGGGTGTGTAAGCTCCGGCGTATCAGCGCGGTGGAGAATGACGGGCACTGCGTGTTAGGCAAACTTATGCCTTTGAGATAGTTCGCGGATTCCCGACGAAGGCTCTCAGCCGCCCATGGTTCACTACCTATTGATCTCTCGTAACACAACAGTTCCTCGGTTTTCCGACTGTGCCGTCCCCCAAATTGTTCTCTTGGCCGGATGCCTCTCTCTTGATTGCGATGTTTACAAGTCACTAGAGTCAGTATAAGTCATCATGACGTAAGGTACCCAAGGTAAAGAAGATCACTAATTACCATCCTTACCTAAGGTACGGAGTATGGCAAGGAACCTCGGCAGATGGCGCTATCGAATTCGTAGCCCCGCACACACCGGAGCCGAGAACTGGGCCCGCCCGGCTCCGGGCCCGGAGACCTACATTAATGTCGAGAGCAAACGGAGGCGGAGCACATGATCCACAATTCGAAGTAGCGAACGTCGCCGGCTGTCCTTGACAGACCGTCTGGCTTGATTGCATCAGGAACCAGTGCCAACTCACCGACGCAGAGAAAAGTCACCGGCACTTCCCGAACTACATGACTGGCCTCGTTCCCCCCAAGAAAGAAGAGAGTCTAGGGACATACGCTGCTACTCCAATGGTAGCGTGAACTCCCGCCCACGCCCCGCCTACGGAGACAACAGCATTCGCAAAGAGCATAAATCCAAGGCACCCGGCCTAAGCAGTTAATGGAGAGAGAGAGAGAGAGAGATCGATGACGGAGGCTCTTCCTCCTTGGCAAACACTCTAAGCCAAGGTTTCTTCCACTGACTTGGACTCGCATAGGTGGGATTTCCAATGCCTCGGACACCCCACGTTCCGTCCTCACCTAGGTCGTTTCCTCCTTGCGTGACGGGCCGGCTGCCGCGGCGGAGCTGGAAAAAGATGGCGTTCACAGATGTCCATATAACAGAACATGAAATGTGATCAGGTAAGAATAGTTATCAATGTACTCTCTTCGACACCCTACTTTTTCCGTCTCAGCGCTATTGCTGCCATGTCACGAAGAATCCATCGTGCTGCGGTAGGGCGCGCGCATCAGGGGGGGGTATAGATACAGTACAACACACACAAAAAGAAAAATGCTCAGGCTTTATGTCCACGTTGGCTCTCAGTTGTTCGAACTTGTCGTCTGAGGCCTTGATCCTCCCATCATGTAATCGCAAGAAGTGGTATAATATTTCAAAGTCAATCCCCCAGTCGTCAATAAGTCGTGCCATTACCATGTGTATGTCGTAGTAAAATTGGCTCGAATGCAGTTTGGTCGTCATCTCGCAACTCGCCAATTACATCGCGGTAGCCCCAGCGTTCAGCTGGAGACAATTGCTGAGCAGATTGGCGCCCTCATGCAACAGCTCCCAACGAGTGGTTTCAAATGAGTCCTTGAGAACTAGCAGCATCGCGGTGTTTTCGTTGATGCCCTTCATCGCCTTGAGCTCGTCTGGCGAGGACGCGCCGCCGTATTTCAAAAGATACTCTCGCATTTGCCGTACCTGTTCCTGCTTGGATGTCGGGAGCGGGACTTCAGGACAGGGGCCTTCTAGGGCGAATCCATAACACCATACGACAAGGGCAGCAAAGTACAGAACCCAAGGCCTGTTGAGCAGTACGTCGTCTCGCGCAGTGTACGGCTCATCGGACTTGAAGCCGTTGGGTTGATGCGCATGGCCGCCATCGGGTATGAGAACAGAGCTGATGAACTTGAGGGCATAAAAGGTCGCGTCGCGGGCCTTGGCAGTTGGCGCCCAAATGTCCTTCATCCTTCGTTGAGCACTGTTGAGATCTTGCTGCCCAATAGCTCGTCCAAGAAGCCGCTTTGCCCTAGCAAAGATTTGGCAGTCGACAATGTCAACGTGCATTGCCATATGAGCAAGATGATGCAGTACGGTGCGGCTCTCAAAGACGACGTTGGCGTCATTCTTCTTTGCCGAGTCAAAGCGGTATGGGTCAGAAGAGCCTTCTGTCCTTGTGAGGGACTTGTCGAAATCTTCCTTCCATGCGTCAAAGGCCCTGGTGAGTGTTCCCCGCCATTTGTCTCTACCGCCCAGTGCCTGAGACACGCCGCCGCCAAGAACGTTGACCTGAAGATCTCTTTGATTCATGTGCCAGCTAACGCTGAGGAGGCCGGCCATGAGGACCATACGACCGAAAGGATTGGTCTGTACGCCCTGGCCACTGAGGGTTCGTTTCAGACCCTCCAGGAAAGAGATCGGCTTGACACCGTTGGACAGTAGATTGGAATCAACTCTACCGACTTCCGCACCGCTCGTAGCCTTCCACAACGCCTCATCGCAGGGCAGAGGCAACCTCATTTCGTGCGTGACCATGACCGTAGAGTGGCCAAACATTGTAGCGTGAATGGAGTCTATGACGAAAGCAGCAAATGCAGCTCGTCTTGTCGACTCGTTGGTGATCCAGTGATTCCACCACTCGTCTGCGGTGTGGGCCACGCCGGATGCCGAGGAATGGCGCGAGCTGTTCGTCTTGTCGTCCCGAGGGTTGGGTGGCGAGTCGAGAGATGACTTGCCAATGAGCGATCTTCCACGGCGCATCAGGGTAATTGTGGTTGCGTGGTGGATGTGGGCTCGCTCGTGCAGTTCTCTAGTTGAGTACATCTTTTCGTACAGTTCAAGAAGTAGAAGTGTCTGGAACAGCCACAGCTTTGCCGGCGGCCTGAAATTCGGGTCCATGAAAATCTCCCATCTCAGGTGCCAGGCGATAAAGTTGGACAGCTGAGCACCCGCTTTTGTGACCTTGTGGCCGTGTGTCTTGTCGAGGCATGCCGCACCTATCGTCATCATTGCTAGAAGAAGCAGATTCGGAGTCCGGTCAGGCGAGAATGTAGGCTTGTGAAGGATGGGAATCTGGTCACTGAAATGAACCCAGTACGAGCCGATGTAAGCCTGCATCATGCGCTTGCTGAGCATGTGGTCGCCGTCGCTGCGGTCACCCTCCAAGATGCTTTCACGCTGTCGCATCGCCGGAGCTTCATCGTTGTCGTGAAACCTTTGGTTGATGAAGTCATAAATCTCTTGGCTCTTCTCCTCAGATATCGTAGCCTCTGGAAGATTCTGGTCCAGCAGGTTGTTGACAGCCATGACTTGATGAGGGCCTGAGGGGAAGTATCCCATAGGCACGCCCTCTGTTCCCACATAGGGGACGCTATAGGGATTCTGGTACTCGCCGTAGCTGCAAGATTGTTAGCGGAGTTTCTATCCAAACGAAGGCCAAACCAACTTGTGAACGTACCCGGGAGCCACCATCTGGCCCATGGGTGAGCCTTCACCTCCTTGTTGCGTGTTAAAGAGGTAGGCAACGAAATCTTCGGGGATTGTGACATATGGTGATTTGCTCAAGATGCTGTCGCTCCCGAAAACGGGGATCGTCCCAGGCATAGACATCTGATCGAGCAGCATCATCTCGCCTGACTGCTGGGGATGACCCTGTTCACTGTACTCGGCCGACGTGGTCGGTGCGTATGTTTGGCCCTCGCGGGGTACGTTACCCGCGCCGTTGGAGAAGTCGGAGGGCGGCAAGTTGAATTGCGGGAAGTTCTGCTGAGTTGTGTATGCTGCAGACTGAGGGGTATTGTGCGGCTGGGTGTGGTAGCCGTGTGGATTGGCAACCGGGGACATGTAAGACCCGTTGGGTTGTCCAACCGGCCTTGGTCCGCTCGGAGACTGTTGCGGGGGGCGATGCGCCTGAACGCCTCCGTACCCATTGTCGTGATGCATGTAGCCGTCCATTCCACCAGGGTGCACACCTATTGGGTATCCCGGTGGTGTGTTGGTTGCCTGAATGAACGGACTGCCAGATACGTCCTTGGGCGACTGATATTGCATTTGGGCTTGCCGCATATTGGCGAAGCCCGTTCCCGGCCGACTAATCTCGGGCGAAGCAGACCCAGGCAGTGGGAAAGGTGGGCGATCCGTAGTAGGGGAGATATGGCTCATCATCGAGTCCTTACGGTTCAGGGCAGACCCCTTGGCTGTGTGACGGTCTCTATGGCGGTTACACAAATCAAGCCGAACGAAAGTACGACTGCAATCAGGAAAGTCACAAGCATATATCTGCTTGGGCGTGTGGTTGAGCTGGTGACGGTACCTGGGGAGTTGTTAGTTAAATAAGGCACCGTCTTCGCACATTACCACGTACAAGTGCTCGGCTCTGGAGTAGCTCTTTCCACAGCCCTCTTGAGGACATTCAAACTTTTTGTCCAAGCCTTTGCGACTCCTCCGTCTTTTCCTAGCAGGACCACCTTCCGAGTTAGAGGAACCGGCCTTTCCTTCGTCGCCATCGTCGTCCATGATGTCGGCATCCTTGTCCTCGGAGATCTCCCGCAGTCTCCCTCTCCCCATTTCGTGTTCTTGCTTAATGAAGTGCTGCGGACTCGTTCGCGGCTCGTGTTTTGTCGCCATTGTCGCAGGGCCGGCAGAGGGCAGCGAATTCGAGGCTTTGAAAGTAGCTGGGTGTGCGGGTAAAACAGAAGTCATGATTTTTTCAGACGGCAGCTTCCTATTGTAGGTGTCGGGAAATCCGAGGTAGTTGGCGGCGCGGGTCCTGTCGCGATGTAACAGACCAAGACGCAGAGGCACCAGCTTCGTTGCGCTCGAAGCCTCTCGTCGCAAGGGTATTAGGACTCTTGTTTTGCAAAGCCTAGAAGGGGCAGTCGAAGAATGATCAAGTAGCGCGACTTTGGCAGTGCATTTAGATCAGTGTGCTGGATGTTTCGTGTTCTTCAGTTCTCGTAATGTACAAGCTGCGTGCGCAAAATCGCACTCGACTTTTCTAGGTTGGCCTCTCCAAAGCCAATTGGAGAGGATTTTCAAAACATGACTGAGAGGAAGTGACACCGGCCAGCAGAGGTTAACGGTAGCGGCAACGGCGTGGCAAGAAGGCAGAGTGCGATGCGTGAGGGAAAAGTCGCGGCTGAGAGCGCAGTTCTCGAGGACAGTGAGATGCTGCTTCAGTCGAGGTACGGAGACCCTTGAGGCGAGATCAGGCAAGGCAAGGTAAGCAGCTGGGAATGGTTAGCAGGTGGATGTTGGTGGAGATGGTAGTATTAATGACGGGTCTGCCGCCTGTTGCGGTAAAATGGACGAGCGCTGCACTGCATGACAGAGCGAAAGAGACGGGAGGGGGGAGGGGTGTCAAAAAATAAAATAAGAGACGGCAAGGTTGGAGGTTGCGGAAGGGAGTGGACCAGGGCCCCAAGGGCTGTGGAGTGAGTTGTGGACTAAAGGGCGATAGAGATGGACCAAAGCGTTGCGTCCTAGGGGGTGGGTGTGTAACAACCAAGAGCCTGGCCTGGCGCCATCAACTCTCACTGTTTCTTCTCTCTCTGGTGCTCTCTCTCTCTCTCTCTCTCTCTCTCTCTCTCCATACGGATAGATCTCTGCTGAGTAGACCGAAGGAGTCCGATGCACTATTGCTTTGACGTTGGGCGATGACTTGCAGACAGAGCCACAGAGCCTAGTCCACGGCCTGGGAGGGAGTGGTTGGAGAAGCGCAAGTACCGTATTCGTAGATGAAGAGCAGCTGAGTGACGAGGGGTGGGAGCAGAGACGGCGAAGGGAAAAAAGAGAGTTTCGTCTTTTCCCTCCTCGCTCCCTATTTCCTGGGGGAGGCGTCGCCGCCGTTCCAGTTGCACAAGCTGTCGTCCGGGGCGGTCCAGCCTCTAAGAAGCAAGACTCCCTAGGGAACCTTGACTGAAAGGATGGCAGGAGACGGGACGAGATGGGGATTGTACCGGGTACGGGATCTGGTGGTGGAAGCAGAGATGGAGTGCAGTGATTCTGGTCCAAGATCAGGTACCTGGAGCTTCGGGGTACATTGGGGCCGGACGGCGCGGTCCCTCGAGTGCGAAGTAAACCGAAGCGAACCGTTGATGTCCGTCAGTGGCATTCCCAGCTAACCTGAGGTTAAGGTAGGTACCTCAAACTCAAGGACAGCGGCGATGAAGTGTATGTCGGGGAGCGCCGCTGAGCAGATCGGTGCCCAGCGCTTGTGACGACTACAGCAGTAGCTGCGGCGGCAATAGCAGCCGATCGAGCTTGGTCGCATGTCATCCAGCTGAGGTATCGTCGTCCCGAGTAACCCGTGTCAAGCTCGATTCGTGGTCCTAGCTGGTGGATGGTATCCGGCACTGGAAGCTGGATGGATGCGGGCGTGGCAAATCGTCGTTCCTGGTCCACGGCGGCATGTCTGACGGGTACCAGGTAGAATTGTCTCTCAAATCCCCGGGGGTTGGATTCGAAATGCCGGGAGACATGGGAAGGGAACGGGAAGAAAAGAGAAGGAAAATGGAGGGCGGGAAAGAGGCGACGGATGACGGAGAGACAGAGAAACAGAGAAACAGAGAAACAGAGAGGGAGAACGAGACAGACAAATCGGATTGGAATGCCTCACCTGAAGAAGATTTCACCTCGCCAAGTCGATGGATGCAAGGGCTCTCGCTGGACTGTGAACGGCAGTGCAGCGCAAAGCAGAAGAATCGATAATCGTAGTTGGACAGGACGCGCCGTGTGCGTTTGTGTTGCTGAGTTCGAGGCAGGCAGAGAGCGAGAGAGATGGGGGCGCACGCAAAGGCAGGAAACAATGTCGCCTTTCTTCTCGAAGCTCGGATGACAGGGCAGAAAGATGTTTGCTGCCGTTGAAGATTTGGGCCTCGGGGATGGATGGCAAATCCAATATCTGGGTTATCCGTAAGGTAAGGTACTCCGTAAGGTAGGTAATATCGACTGGAATGGTGGTGCGTGGGTGGTGCTTGTGTTTGGAGCTGGTCCACCGCGTTAGTAACTTAGTATGGATAATGGCGGCAAAGTCCTGGGGAAGTGGGTTGAATTGGAAAAAAAAAAAAAAAAGCGTTTAACCATCTGGGCAGACGGATGGAGAGCACAGAGTGGGAGTGTGGGGGGTCTTATGCCACCTCCCACTCCCACTTTCTCTCTCTCTCTCAGAGTCTCAGTCTCTCTTGCCTCTCGACCACCCTCAAGCATCCAAGGTAAGGTAAGCTCACCCCTCTCTGCTTCCATTCTGTGCAGGGCAGGGCAGGCAGGCAGGCAGGCAGGCAGGCAGAGTGTGCGGATTCTCTTCCCCCCCCCCGTGCCCCCCTTTTCCCCCCCTTCCACCCTTCCAGACAAACCCGGCCATCGGTGAACCCAGGGTGTAGCCAAGGTGTGAGGCCCGCCGGCGATGCGATGCGATGCGATGCGATGCGCAGAACCCAGATGACCTTGACCAAGCAGATGCTAAGCTGTACACTCCCATAGGAGCAGACATTGACGGTAGAGCCGTACCATGCAAAAAAAAAAAAAAGGTGTGGTGGGCCACGCCATTGGGGAGGGGTCCTTCATTAGTGCGCCTTCGAATAACCCGTACAAAGTACATGTAATAATTAACATGGCATGTTGCGGTTGGAATGCTTCTTGGGTGACTCCCCTTTTGCGACCCTTCCTTGGCACAGTCTACTACAGAAAGGTCTTTGAGGGTGCACTCGGAGAGGGGGGGGAGAGCTTGAAAGATGATGCGGCCAGGCACTCATACCGTATATCCCGTACATGTAATAATTGCCATGGTACTGCGTACCTCGCCCCGAGCAGGATAGACGCGCCGAGGGAACGGCCCTCGCTCAAAGTGTGGTGCAGGACAATATCGGAACTTGAACAAGGGCAACAGGTCGTGTAAGCAGAGGGGGGCATCCGGCTGGTCTTCGGTACCGTTCGCGAGAACCCGACAAAAAAAAGTTGACAAGTGACCACCTGTGCAAGTGCGTTCCTGCGCCTCGTCATTTGCCGTCATGGAAGAAAGAGTACGGTATCCGTCCGAGGCAGCCGCACCATGCTCCCGTACGTCCTCCTCGGAATAGGTACACGGAGAGAGGAAAAAGAGCAATGAGCCCAAGAGCCTGGTTGGCCGCAAAATCCCGCTCCAGCAGCCGTCGCTATAGTGGTAGCCGAGGAAAATGCAACTGAACATGCCCAAAACCACCGGGCTCGGCTGGGTTTGGTTGCAATCCATGGATACATTTTGTCGGGTGAGAAATCTTGACACCTCTGACCTGCTTTTTCCTAGGGAGCGGAGATCGATCTGGTTGGCGTGGTTAATAAAAAGACTAAGCCGTAAGTATATTGGGTCAGGAACTCCCCCCCCCCCCCCCAATTCACAACATCGCTCGCCTCGTCTTTTCGGTTGACGGATATCGGTCGGCAAGCCGCCATGTTGAGCCAAAGTGAACGAAGAGACAGTGACGTTTTGTCCTCACAATAGCTCCACATAGTTCCGAGTAGCGAGGTAACGGGGCGGGCCAAGCTGAGAGGTTGCTCTCATGACATTTCCAAGTGGTGTTCTCTGTCGTCGTACGACCATCAACTGGATGGGATGAGCACAGCAAACACAGACTGGTCCCTTTGAGCTAGAGGGTCCCCGCCCAGAGACCCCCAAAGATCCCCCGAGTTCTCCTCGCTCGCCTTACGACAAGCATGCCCATGCCGTCCGTGACTGGCGTGGCTAGCTTCTGCAGGGATGGCCGGTGTGCGTATCCGTAGCTCACTTGAAGAAGACGAGACGTGTGGGGATGGGCACGGTCTGGAGCTTGGACGGTGGACTTCACTCTTCTGGGGCGCCATACCCCCGGCCTATCGACATGGTTGCGTGGATCGGCCGCCGGTGTCACCTAGACTTCTCGAGCTTCTTTTATTGCTGCCAGCCTTTGCCAACCAGCGTGTGCGTTATTAGTTGGTTAGCTACCCACAGACGGCACTGTCAATATTTCGCCGGAGATCGTTCTTGTTAGTGTAATTGCCCACGTAATTTGCTTCATAAGTCTTTGCCGTTCTGTGGTGCGTCGGCGTCAATGGCGGTAAGAGTTACAAGATTGCTCCGCTCGAGGGTGGTGTTGTGTTGACAAGGAAGTAAGACATTGTGAAAGTATACATGCTCAGCGTCGAGGAAGACGCAGAAGAGAGGCAAATGTGCGCCACACAAGCAGCACAATATTGCTGTAAATTGCCTGTCAATTACCTGTCACCGTTAATCTTACACGTGGTTATTATCGTGGCAGGTCGCACCAGACCTACAAACTGCCCGCTTATCGCGTCTAAGCTGTTGCTGTCAGACCGAAGCTGCAGCACTCACTAATGAAGCTCGGAAATAACCAAGCTGCGACACTTCAGAGGCCAAGCTAGCGGCCCATCATACGCGCTCGAATTCACCCAAAGGCGGATGCCATGTCGTTGTCGATCTTGTGCCAGTTATCAACCCCACGCTCTGAGGCTGAGACGCGTGAGGCACATCAGGAACAAATACCGCATTCTCGGGTGGGGCGTGGGTGAATCTTCCAAGTCGGCATAGTCCAAGTGTCGAGGCAGACGGATACGTTCAAAAGAGTATTTCCGGAGTCTCAGCCGGTATGTCGGCCATCCCCGTTGATGCACTCTCAATTCCTTGGCTCTTCTCATCTCGTAATGGGTTCCCAATCTGGTGTAGACCCTGAAAGCGGAAAGGCAGCACACGACCCTCTTTGTCGTGGCACTGACAGCCCAAATTTGCTTGTGAGCAACCATCCACGCCCTTCTTCCATCGCTGCCGGCAGTCGAATGGGCTCAAGTTGCAGTGCTTCGGTCAACAGATTGGGGGTTAGGAACAGATGTTCGATCCAAAAACGATGGAGGTCTTCGGACTCACCATCCTGGTTCCCTGTACCTTGGTGACTTTTGTCTATGTATCTTCGTAGCTGCGAATGGTGGGTTTCCTCTTCGCCCTCACAGTCACGCAGCGAAACAACTAGTTTGAAATGGCAGCGCCTCAGCTGAATATCTAAAGGATTATCTCTAGGCAGGTTCTGATGCCATCTGACGTAGAGAATCTGAGGCAGAGAACGTTGGCCAAGGAAATTCGGCGTGCAAGTTGCCGGCTAAATGATGTCGATAGTAGCCGTCATCTAGAACTGTACTTCAGCCTAGGGCCGAGGCGACTCGCAAATAGTTGTGGTGGAGGTGGTTGCAGGGATATATAGCTGATCGTCGGTCAGCACCTGTTGGAGGAGAACCACAGACCGTCGGCTCCACCCACGGTGAGCTTCAGCAGGGACAAGGGCTCCTTCGCACGCAGTGGCCCCTCAAGGGTGAGGGTAACAACTAAATGATCTCCTAGTAAGCCATAGTTCGGAAGTATATTCAACGAACAGCAAGCTGATGGTTTTCTGTGGTGGTTTTGGAGTTGAGGTTCTCTGGACGATTCGCCTAGTCATTCCATCAATGTTTTGCGAGGCAATAGAATTGGTAGATCTTTGTAGCGCCTACGGCGGGCAAAGGGTCGTGAGGGTTCAGGTTTCTCATCGAAAGCGTGCCACTTGCGCATGTCCTTGCGGGTTGGAGCTGTAGACAGGTTCGACACCTGACCAATCCGCACGCCGATGCGTGTTCGAATGAGGATGCCCGATCATGTATCGATTGGGTAGCCAGCCCCCCTTCTCGAAGCCTTTGGCACGACCAGGGCGTCAGTCAAATGACTCGGCGAAATTTCGAAACCTCAAAGCAGACACTATTCCTTCTTGTCTAGCCTGCGTAGTTAGTTTCGATATTAGTTGAGGAATAGGTAGAGCAGATAGAACGTCGTGGGGCTCCCAAGTCTGGCGTCGAAAGAAAGTTTGGGGGTCTCTTGGTCCACCTGCGTCTCGATGTGGGATGACCCTCGTGCAAAGATTCAATTACGTGCGAGATGGTCGCCCAAGCTACTGGGCCAGCCACACCTAGTGTTTCGTACAGCGTGGGGGATGGAAACCCAGACACAGTCTTGTCGGGCACATCTCGCGGGCCGTACTGTGACTCGGGTATCTATCTGTATGGCCGGGAGCCCTGGAGGTATTGAGATGCCCTGGCAAGCTGGCTCGACCAGGAGGCCAAGAATGGAGGAGAACCTCCCTTGGTGCTCGCGGGCGCGGCCGATGTGTTCGTGCAGCCAAGACTCGGCCTCCCTCGATGTGGGGAAATTGGGGTTGAGTTTGTCAAAGGGGATTTCCCCGTGCAAGCAGACGTCAATCAATGGGCGCACAACGGCCTTAAATCTAAAGCTCTGCTGGATAGGTACTGTGTTCTGGCGGACGGAAGCTTTTCCAATCGAAAGCTTGATATGCTGCCCCTGGATTTGGCAACTTGTCAATCCAAGTCTCCATTCTGCTCGTTGGTACGTAGCATGGTAGTCACTGGCTTGCGGTTGAAGATAGCATGGTGATTCGAGATCATTGCTTCCATGTTATTCATCATTAGCAGATGGTGAAAGTCGAAGCTGTTGAGTTTGCCTTGAGGTTTGATATTGGTGAAGAGCGTCTGATTTCCACGAGTCTGAAGTATCAGAATGTGTTTGCTGATGAAAGGACGAAGTGGGATAGACGTCGTGACTTTGGACCGCGCGGGAAAACAGTGAGGGGCCGATGGAACTTCACATCGAGGTGGGTCCACCATTGCGCTATCCCAATTAGGCTGAAGCTGAAAATTTGCTCCGGAGCCGACTTACACCCCTCAACTTAGGTAAGCAGACCACCGGCCTGAATAACGGAGGATGGCATTTCAAGCACCACTTTCGTATACGTACCGATGTCGCACCACATTGACGCCAGCAACGGGGGCCCAACTTTTCCAGGCACAACCTCTCGTGCCTCTCCAGCTGTCCAGTGCTCGCTGTTCAGAGTTCACGCCAGACCCCGAATTCCGCCATGCCGCCAGTGGCCGCCCCGCAGCTCGCTCCTCGAGGCAGGCAAGGCCAGGGGCAACCAGCAACCAACAGAGGCGCCGCCGGCTGTTTGGTGCCATGACGTGAGAAAAAATCCCCTTCTCGTCCACACATCCACGCTTCCACTCTCCCGCGCCCCGACCCTGCCTCTCTTTCCCCCCCTCACACCGTTTTCTCCTCAATCTTCATTCTCGAGTACGATGTGATACCAAGGCACGCCTCTCTATTTCTCTCTCTCTCTCTCCAGTTCCTGCGACCTGTACCAAATCAGCTCCGACAGCCTCGGCAAATCCTCATTTTATTCCTACCACCGTCATGGCACCCAAATCTTCAAAGGTCGCTCACGACGACACAAAGTCCGAGAACACAAACACCAAAGAGAAGCACACGTCTGGTTCTGGTGGTCACTCGAACGGCAAGCTTCGTCGTGTGGCCAGCTCGACGGGTTCTCAATTGCGAGAAGTTACAAATGCCAACGCTCCTGCGGATGCTCCCACCACGGCCAAGGAGGCTGCTCAAAATCCAGGCGTAAGAATGCACCTCACCCCTTCAACCTCGCCATACCCACATAGGCAGCGTCCCAGCCTCGTAGAACTACCGGCTAACACTGTAATTTTTCAGATTCAATGGAAAACCTTTGAGCGAGACACACTCCATGCATACCGTCGCGAGCATCACCTCAATACTCCTACCTCTTTCTCGTGCTCGTACCGTCAATTGGTTCTTTCGCGACCTGGCGGAATTGGCCTACACTCCCCAACGATGGCTCGAAAGAAGGAGAATAGACGGCAGAGCAAGGAACAATTAGCGATGACGGTGCGGAAACACTTCAACGGTGTCGGAATACAAGAAAACGATGTCATCGTCGACTTTATTCACAAAGTCAGGAGCCACGCCATAACCAAAAGCGACCGCCACCGAAAATCGAATTCGAAATCGCACGACGCTTAAAGACCTTAATGACGGAATGACTACTTTTTGGGATTTACACGCATCGAACGAAGTTGGTTGACGGGTACACTTGTGTCACCGGAGCATAGAGCCACGCCGGCCGTTTGGGCGATTTCGGACTGCATAATGATACCTCACCGTGGGCAGGAAACCCCCATGACGATAGACGACAAAGACCAGATCCTTTGTCTCAAATTTTTTACTAATTTTTTTTTTTTTTTTTACATGGCTATGATCTATCACAGTAATGATATATGGAGTTTTGGATCGGGAGAGTTTTCAGAAATCTGCAATTATTTGGACACTGCGCGCCTTGATTTGCCCCGGCTGCTCCTCCGAGTCCCGGCGCACCGAAGGCTTTCATGCACTGCACAACGCGCATCCCCCAGACGTAGCCGCGAATTTCCACCTGTGGGCTGTGGGGCGTGTTCGCGAGCCACTTAAAGCCATCCCAATTGCTGACGTGAAGCTTGAGGTGCAGCAGTTACCCCCATTTTACTTACCCAAATTACCCCCGGTCCCCCTGCACTCACCCGCGCCCTTCTTGCTGCAGGTGCCTGAGGCAATCACCGTCTTTCGGCTTAGCATCGGGCCAAAAAAAAGTTGATATCATCCCGTCTCCAATGGCATCGAAGGGCAAAGAATTTGCGGGAGAGTTCCACTTGGACGTTGATGCTTTTTCCGCATCCCCAGGTCTAATTTAACCGCCTAAAATCTACGACACACTGCTTTCAGATGATTCGACAAGCTTCACAATGAATGCAAGCATTCTTACAAAGGCAGCGGCCCCGGGCCGTCTGCTGTCCAGCCGTATTTCTAGGCAATCCAAGCTCAAGGATGCTGTCTGCAAACGCGCCCAAATCCACACCGTCACTTGTACCGTTAGACCCACGAAGCCTCTAGCTTCCCGGGTGACATCTCAAGCTCCCTCATCCAAACGTGTAAGTAATACTGCTTGCTAGAGTATCAAAACAGCCTGTTGAATGTTGACTTCTTTAGGCATTCCATGCGACATCCACCAACCTCGCACCGAGCGACCCCTACAAGACTTTGGGTGTTGACAAATCAGCATCTGCGGGCGACATCAAGAAGGCATACTACGGCCTAGCAAAGAAATACCATCCCGACACGAACAAGGATGCCGGAGCGAAGGAGAAGTTTGGCGAGATCCAGAGCGCATACGAGATCCTGTCCGACCCCAAGAAGAAGCAGCAATTCGACCAGTACGGCGCTGCCGGCTTCGACCCCAGCGGCGGCGGCGGCGACCCGTTCGGAGGCGCTGGAAACCCATTCGGCGGCGGGTTCGGAGGGCAGGGAGGCTTCGGCGGCGCCGGCGGCTTCAACTTTGACGACATCTTCTCCGCCTTCACGGGCGGCCAAGGATTCGGACGCCGCGGCGCCGGCGCCGGCGGCAGAGGACAGAACCCCTTCCAGCAGGAAATCCTGGTGGGCGACAACATTGAGGTGCAGTCGAGCATATCCTTCATGGAGGCGGCCAAGGGAACGAGCAAGACGATCACGGTGACGCCCCTGACGGGGTGCGGGACGTGTACGGGCAGCGGACTCAAGCAGGGCACAAAGAGGTCGGCGTGCAAGTCGTGCAACGGAACGGGTACCCGGGTGCACTTCATGAACGGCGGGTTCCAGATGGCGTCGACGTGCGGGAGCTGCGGCGGGACGGGCACGACGATCCCCCGCGGGTCAGAGTGCAGGTCGTGCGCGGGCAACGGTGTCGTGAGGGAGCGCAAGACTATTACGGTCGACATCCCCGCGGGAATCGAGGACGGGATGCGGCTGCGCGTCGACGGCGCGGGCGATGCGCCTGTCACGGGCAAGAACGCCGAGGCCGGCATGCGGACGCAAAAGGGCGACCTCTACGTCTTTGTGCGCGTCGCGACGGATCCCAAGTTCCGTCGTGCGGGTTCTGATATCTTGTACACGGCCAGCATCCCCATTACGACGGCGATGCTCGGCGGCGAGGTCACGGTGCCGACGCTTGATGGGCAGGTCAATGTCAAGGTGGCGACGGGAACCAACACGGGCGACAAGCTGACGCTTTCCGGCATGGGCATGAACAAGCTCAACGGCAGAAGAGGCGGCTCCGGCGACCTCAAGGTGGAGTTCCGGGTGAATATGCCCAAGTACCTGAGCGCGAACCAGCGTACGCTGGTGGAGATGCTGGCGAACGAGATGGGAGACAAGACGGCGCGGAAGATTATGAACGTCACTCCCCAGGGGTGAGTTTTTTTTTTTTTCTTTTTTCCTTCCCTTCCTTGCGCGCGAACACAAGCGAGCTGCCGTTGCCAGGCTCTTTCTCTCTTCTCCCTTATACAGTCCTAATCCCAGGACACCTCGAACGCCCCGTTTTGTACTAATTCCCGAAAGTAGAACCCAGCCAGCTTCGCCCGACGACTCCGAGACCCACAAGAACGAGGGCTTTCTCAAGTCCATGTGGCATACCCTGACGAACCACCCGGCTCACCAGAAGCCCGGTGACGATGCAGCAGACAAATCGACAACGGATAAGAAGACGGACGAGAAGAAGGACGAGTCCAAGTAGGGCTCTTAAAGCTCCGGCGACTCATCTTGAGCTACCGGTTCGCTGCTTGTCCTTGTACCATATCTCGGGGGCCTTGGCGGTGCAGACGCGACCTTTCTTCCCGGTTTGATCATAGAAACTGAAGGTTGGAGGATCTTGCATGGCAGGTGTTTACAAAGGTTTTCGTTTCTGGCTTCTATCTTGTTCTGTGTAATCCCGACGTTTCGTCGGCAGAAAGAGGGGGGGAGGTTGCCAGCCCATGTTTGTTTGGTTTATGGAGAAAGCCTCATTGCTTTGCTCGATTGTATTATTAACATGACTAAGAAAAGTGTACAGTGTAGTATAGACCATAGGAGAAGAGAGAAAGGGGGAGAGAAAGGGGGAGAGGAGGGGAGGAAAGAAGGACAAGCCAGCTCCCCGCGGAGGCCACTCACCTCAGATTATTTATAAAAGGACCACACCCAATCAATGAAGAAAGTATATAACAACTTTTCATCAATAACTTTGAGCAGAATGAAATGCTACGGGAGAAGTTCAAAACTCGAGACGGCGCCTGGTTGTGACGCGGGGCGCTTAAAAATCTAGACGATGAGACGCATGAAATCCATGTGAGCGCCGTGATGCGCAAGGAAAAGTCTGGTTGGTTTTGACCGCAGGAACGGCGTCTTGCCGCGCAAGAAGAAACTGAAAGCAACGGATGGCTGTTGAGGGAAAATTGCCACAAAGAATGGAAAGACGGGGGCCCTTGCAAGGAGCGGGCCGTTCGGGCCTGTTACCTGGTCCTGGCTCGGGTCCTTGAGAGTGGGGCCACGAAGCGCCGGCCGCCGGCGACCAATGGGAGGCCCGGGCGGAGGGGTAGCTAAGGTACGGATATTGGGTGGCCCGTCACTTGCATGAGGGCCGGGGCCAATGTGGTTGCGGAAACGTGGGTTGTCGAGGTTTAGGTGAAGTGTGCTTGTGGGTGTTAGTGGGATTGCGGATGGATTCTGCTGGTATTGAAGGGGCATCGCGTCGTCGAGCTGCATTTCTCTGCGGTGAAGGACCATGGTGTGTTTTCTCTATTCCAATGTTTGGTTGAGTGGAAGAAATTGCGCGTGAATTCGTTGCGCTCGCTTGGAATGTCAGATCACCGCTCTTCGGCGAAGCTGTGCTTACATGCAGAAAGACATCGGGACGTACATGTAAGCAGCGATGGTACCGTGATGAGCAGACGGTGCGGTCTGGCCAAGGTGGAACGGAACGGAACCACATGGATATCATGAGACGGCCAGGCGAGAGTTAGCTTGGCCGAATTGTTCGGAGCAAACTATCGGGAGTGGAGTGAGGGAGCATGCGAGAGACGGAGGAGAGTTGCATTGGGCAACGTCTCACTGTGATCCCGCCAGAGATGAGGGATAGGCCATCTGGGCATGTCGACGCGATAGGCGAGGTAACCTGATGTACGGTGAGGTGATTGGGACCCCAGGCAAAGGTGGATTTGAGGTCTCATGGTGCTTGACGTTGCTTGGTGATATTGGCACCAAAGAGTCGGGATAGGCGCGTTTAGATAGATGCCCGATCGAGGGTAGGTCGAGAGCGCTTGGCTACGGCTGAATTGTCTAGTGGACTGACGGATCATGGAGAACTGTCACTGTTGACCCTGCGTGAGGTGCCGTGATTTGCGTTGAATCAGTTGAAGTGTAAGGAGTTGCCTAAAGAGAAGCCATGGAAGAGGGATAGAGAGTTTACTCCGTACTTACTCTCCTCACAGTTCGCTTGTGAGCCAAGTGTGACTGACGGTTCGCACCCTCGTCTCGGCCCCCGCCAAAAAGCCAGGAACATCCCCGGCTCGTGGTGGACAATTCTCACTGCCTGGCGGCTACGTAAGACAGCCCAACGTACCCTCTCCCAGTAGCCGTGAGGTACACGTTATGCGCCAACGTCAACACCACTCACACGAGGCTAAGCTGAGCAGTGCAACAAGAAGACGGCGACGAATGAACAAGGTGCAGACATTTACTTGCCTCCAATCTCCGAGGCTTGGGCGCTTCGTCAACCAAGCATATATCACCGACAATCCGGTACCGCCACCGCCAGAGGCGCAAAACCTGGGCTGTTTAGGTGTTTGAAGACGAAAACGAGACGCCTGACGACGCCGAGCCATCTCGGTCGGACACACGAAAGCTGCCCCGCCCTTCCCAAGAAACTCCTCTTTAGGCCCTCCTCTGTCTAAATTACCGGCAGTCCCTCATCTCACCAGGTCCCCCAGCATTATGACCTCACAGGAACACGAGTCTGGTACATTTCTTCACAAACAATAGCCAGAGAGAAAGAAAGAAAGAAAGAAAGAGAGAAGAATACAACGATATTGTTGCCACCTTTGCAAGACAATCCGTCGCAAACTGTCGTACTACCACACCAACATTCCTCAGTCAATCTGCACCTCATCCTGAACAGGCACCAAAACTTAAGGCCGGTCGCAGAACAGCAACCCACATCAGCCAGCGCCATCAGCGCCGCCGAGAGCAACTACCCGACGACGACGGCGGGCATCCTTCTCCATCAACCAGCAGCCAGCAGCACCACAAACCGGGTCTACCTCTGTTCACCAGCAACCGAACACACGTATTCACATCGGGTACCTGACGTTTCTGACCTGGCCTGACCTGACAGAGAGACGGAAGTACGTACTCGCGATTGAGCTTGGGTGCACTGACTCTCAACTGCACCCGACTGAGCTGCCACCATTCTGGGCTCCTTCAATCGTCGCTGCCCGCCCCCACCCCGCACTCCGCCCGCCACGGCAAGACAGACAGCAAACAGCAACCAGCAACCAGCAACCTGCCCAGCGACCTGACCGGAGAGCTGCATCCGTCCATCTCCAGCCCGTCACCTTTTTCTTCCCAAGGCCACCTCTGACAAGGCCCCGTATGCCACCCAATCATCAAGACATTTGAACGAGGCTGCCCATCACAGCAAACCACCCCTCCGACTGCGATTCACTGTCCCCCGCGACATCCCCGCGATTCCCCGGGCCGAAACCTCGTCTTCGGAGCTGGCCTCGTCGCCGTCTTTCAAAATGATGCAGTCGCCCATGATCTCCTCGCCTCTCAAGGCCACAAACGAAATCGACTGGGTCACCCCGCTGAAGGATTATATCAGGGACACATACGGCGATGATCCTGAGCGCTATGCCGAGGAGTGCGCCACCCTCAATCGTCTGCGACAGGATGTGAGAGGCGCCGGCAAGGACAGCACCTCGGGCCGCGATATGCTCTACAGATACTACGGTCAGCTCGAGCTCCTCGACCTGCGCTTTCCTGTCGATGAGCAACACATCAAGATCTCCTTCACTTGGTACGTCTTCCGTCGCTCCTGCTGTGTCTCGCGGCCCAACGCGCCGCTTGACCATACTGACATGTAGCGCTTCGCAGGTTCGATGCCTTTACACACAAATCGACGGCCCAATACTCGCTCGCTTTCGAAAAGGCTTCCATAATATTCAACATCTCCGCCGTCCTATCATGCCACGCCGCCCACCAAACGAGATCCGAAGAGTCAGGTCTCAAGGCCGCGTACCACTCCTTCCAGGCCTCCGCCGGCATGTTCACTTACATCAACGAGAACTTCCTCCACGCACCTTCGTCCGACCTTAGCCGCGAAACCGTCAAAACCCTCATCTCAATCATGTTGGCACAGGCTCAAGAGGTTTTCCTAGAGAAACAAGTGGCGGATCAAAAGAAGGTGGCCTTGCTGGCCAAGCTCTCCAGCCAGGCGGCGTACTTGTACGGCCAAGCTGTTGAAGGTGTCCAGGACAACTTCAATAGAGCCATATTCGAGAAAGTCTGGCTTCTCATGGTTCAGGTAAGAATTGCTAGCACAGTGTCCTCCGCCACTTCTATCAGGGGTGGTTTGCAACCAAATGCTGTGGCTTTTGCTAACAGACGTAGGTAAAATTCAACCTCCTGAGCTCCATGTCGCAATACTACCAGGCCCTCGCCGACGACGAAGCTGGTCAACATGGAACTGCTGTCGCTAGACTCCAAGCTGCAGAGACCCAGGGCAAGGAGGCAAACCGCATCGCCACCAATTTCCCCAACTCAGTACCCCCGAGCTCGAATCTCGGCGCCGAGACCGGTGGGCTTTTAGTCGAGTTTAGTAAACGGCATCTGTCGACTGTCCAGGACAAGCTCAAGGAATTCAGCAAGGATAACGATTTCATCTATCACCAAACCGTTCCCGCGGAGGCCAGCCTTCCACCCGTCCCGAAGCTCCCTGCGTCGAAACCAATTCCTGTTAGCGAGCTCTACGCCGGCCAAGATATTCAGCGCATTACGGGGCCGGACCTTTTCTCCAAGATTGTGCCCCTGGCTGTGACGGAATCGGCCAGTCTCTACGACGAGGAGAAGGCCAAGTTGATCAGAGCTGAGACGGAACGAGTAGACACGGCGAACAGTGAAATGGCAGCAAGTCTGGATTACCTGAGGCTCCCCGGCGCTCTGCAGGTTCTCAAGGGTGGTTTCGATCAAGAAATCATGCCGGACGAAGAGTTCAGGACCTGGTGCGAAGACGTTGCGGGGCATGAAGATCCCGCCGCCATTTTCGATATCTTGAGATCCGACAAGGATATCATTGTGAACACTCTGGATAAGAACACGAAACAACTGGATATGGAAGAAAGTGTGTGCGAAAAGATGCGTTCCAAATACGAGAACGAATGGACCCAGCAACCAAGTTCGAGATTGACATCGACCCTGCGAAGCGATATCAGGAACTACCGAGAAGCGTTGGAAGAGGCAGCGAGAAGCGACAACCAACTGGCAGCAAAATTAAGGCAGAATGAAGGCGAATTCGAGGAGATGAGGGCGGCAGCCACCCACGGAAGTATCGAATCCCTGTTTCAACATGCCGTCAGCAAGGTGCGCGGGAAATCGAGCAATGTTACGAGTCCTTTGGGCAACGAACCAAACCTGCTAGATGTCGACTTTGACGAAGGGGGGCCGAGTGTCGTTGATCAAATCCACAAAGTGGAAGAGATCATGAAGAAGCTGAACCTGATCAAGAGGGAACGCAACCAAGTGTTGAAAGACCTCAAGGAAAAGGTTCGTCCTTTGGGAGTCCTTGCAGAAAACTGAACATTGCACTAATATCCACAGGTTCACAACGACGATATCTCGGAAATTTTGATTCTCAACAAAAAGTCGATAACCAACTACGAGAACCAGCTTTTCCAGTCAGAGTTGGAAAAGTTCCGCCCGTATCAGAACAGGTTGTTGCAGGCCAATCACAAGCAGTCGGCCCTCATGAAGGACTTGACGACCAGCTTCAACACGCTGCTGCAGGACAAGCGAGTCCGATCGGAGCAGAGCAAGTATGAGACAGTACAACGCCAAAGAACATCTGTCATGAACAAATACAAACGGGCATATCAGGAGTTCCTCGACCTGGAGGCTGGTCTTCAAGGTGCCAAGACTTGGTATGCTGAGATGAAGGAGACCGTTCAAAGCCTTGAGAAGAACGTCGATACGTTTGTCAACAACAGGCGGTCGGAGGGAGCCCAGCTTCTCAACAGCATTGAGCAGGAACGGTCAACCCGCAAAGACGCACATGCTGAGCTGGAGCGGGAGCGTCTGAGGGGCTTGATGGAGCGCATGTCCATGGAGCCTCCTGCACCGTCGCCCAAGCCTGCCTCGAACCGGCCAACGCCGTCGCCCTTGAATTTCGCCAACAACTCGACCCCACGATACCCCCAGACCAACTTTTCGGGTCAGTACCAAGTTCCTCAGTCCCCGCCTCCAAACCAGCAGCAGTATCCGAGCTTCGCCGCCCCTCCTACCTCGCAGTCTTACACGCCTCAGCCGGGGAACACATACGGCCAGCCAGCATACAATCCGAGTCAGTACGGCCGCACTCCCGGCCCTACATCACCGCCTCCCCACCAGTCCACGTTCGGTCCAACTGTCTTGCGAGGCCCAGCTTCGCCCCCGCCAACGCAGACCTCATTCAATCAGAACCAGCAGTACGGCAGTTTCCCTAACCCACAGCAACAACAGCAGCAAATGCCTGCCGGGTTCGTTCCGCCGCCTCCACCTCCTGGTCCTCCGCCACTGGGCCCTCAGCAGACTTTCTACGGTCAACAGGATTATCAACAACAGCAGCAACAGCAACAAGGCTATCCACATCAAAACCCCCAGAGTGCTTACCCATCAAGTGCGCACCCACGGTCAGCTCAACCTCAACAGGGGGGCGATCCTTGGGCGGGTTTGAACAACTGGAAATAAGAGTGGCTGGACTGGTTAGAATATGATGGATCGAAAGCTGGGCACATAGACAGCACTTCAAGGGGTAGTAGCTTTCGAGCGAAGCACGCAACTGAGACTTTGGTAGCTGCTTAACATCTAATGCGAGCAAGTGGGTGTTGGTTCCAGGCAGGATGGCACCGCAAAATCAATGGGTTGAATAGGCCTTAGGTGTGTTGAAGCTTGCAAGTAGATACAACAGACTGGCAAGACATGTTGAAAAGGGGAAAGCCGAGTGAGAAGTGAGCGGCTTCTAAATAGACCAAATGACCACAATTGCATAAAGAATCACCCACTCATTGATGTGACGGACGTCGAGACAGTATATGCTCCCATCGCCTCGAGCTCCTAGAATGGTGCATACATATATACCCTCCCACCCCTGCCTGGCTGGGTATAAACACTCATTAGAATTATCAGAAAGGCCAAAAAAGCAAAAGAGTTCATCCCCCTTCCCCCTTCCCTATTCCCTCCCCCCCAGTGGCGAATGGGGGCTACATCTCTGGGTGCACATGCTGGGACTCGAACACGGGACCTCTTCAAAACCTTCACCAAGTAGGCTTGTGGACTTGAACCACTCCACCAACCAGCCAGTTTTGACCTGACCTCCCCTTTGGGGGGGGGGTGGGGGGGCCTGCTGGCTGGTGACTGGAATGGAGGTGAGGGGGTATATATGGGATTGTTGTGTGTTTGGGGGGGAAGGTGCCTGCCTACCTACAAGTGAGGTAAGGTGGCTCATGATGGGTGGATGGTAGAAGCGATGAATCAGCACCTCGTCTATACGTCCAGCAGAGGTTGATTGACATTGGTTGAAAGCCGGTAGAAGATTGCGAGTTGGAGTTTGGTGGCCCTATATCAAGTCGCAGGCAGCTCATTTTTCGGCCGTCATTCACTTACGCGATTTCGCTGCTCCCCTCACCTTCTTTATTTATTTATCAACGCTATGAATGGGCCTCCAGCGGTTTCTAAGAGGCCTGTACGGTAGTCTAGTTCTTTGAGGTTAGCCATTCCCGTAGCTAGGCACCTAGGGCTCCTTTGTCCGCAGGCGGTATTCACTTCGGGCGTACATCCATACATTTGGACCACGGCTCGGAAAATCCTTTCGGTACCTTATCTTAGATCGTCTTTACTCTCCGTTGGAACTCGCGCGTGTCTCGCCAGGGTACCGCCGACGTGGTCCGAACATTGTCGGATGTCGGTTTTCATTATCGCAGGGACGGCGAGTAAGTGGCGTCATATTGAGCAGTATAGTACCACATCTACGGGGAAAAGAAAAAAAAGAACTTGCCGTCTCTTGGGCTTTCAGTGTTGCGTGGTTGTATTCTTGAATGAAAATATAGGAGGTTAGGAGCAGCATATGTGGCTAATGGGTGGGGTAATGTATGCGTATGTATCAAGACGAGCGACGTGTTACATGTGACTTTAGGCGGCTTTCCTATCAGCCTTTCCAATTCAGTTCATTTGCGCTATACTTAACGTAAATCTCTGTCGGCTCCTAGATTACAGCAGTAGCCCGCCTTCTCTTCCTGAGACTCTACGGCCGGCGAGCCCAGGTCGGCGCTGTGGGGCAAGCGAACGCTGAGTCGCGACTGGATAGTGGTGTCTGGATGGGCAGCAACAGCACGGATGGCGTCGGGCGACGACACAGTTTGTGGCTGGCCCAGCTCAACCGGGCCATGGCGCGACGTCGGAAGACATTTCTGGGCGTAAGTCTGGCTTGATTGGTTGACTCAATGCACCTGGAGGGCAAAGCGGTTGCTAGGGGGTACTCTGACAACAGAAGTCTCTCCTGCCGTCAAGGTCATTGATTGGTACCCGCTGGTCTGGTTCCCGAAAGTTAGGGTAGTCACTCCACATACTCCTTTCGGAAGCGACCGAGGTGACCCCTGTTCTCCGATCGCTAGACGCAGTGCTGAGGTAGAGACTTCAAGACTTGTGGCTGCTGTCCAACGATCAGGAGAGAAATCAGACATGCGCAAGCTAAGAGGGCCCGTAACGCGACCAACGCGTTTGTTCTTAAGCACCTATGCAAGAGGGAAGGAAGTACAAGTTGATTGCGCGTCTCCACATCTGTAAAATCATATCGGTATGTTCATTTCTTAGCCACAGCCTCAGCCGCCGCATCGTTGGACTCTTGATTCTCGGACTTGGTTGTAGGTGGGAACTTCGGGGTGCCATTTGCGTCCGTACCCCAACCGCCATAACCGGACCCAGCCATCATACCACCCAGGCCCGACGCGTTACCAGCCGTGATGCTTCCCGCTGCCCTATTTCCACCCACTCCAGGACGATCGGCCGCCCACCCGGTCAGAGTATCTTTGCTCATGCCCGTGTACTTGAGGACATCGGCATCCGAGATCTCCCCTCTCTTAGAGTCTTGGAATCTGCGGTACAGAGATTTCTTTGGCCCAGAACTGGTCTGAGACTCACTCACGGAGTCTGTCACGAAATAGGAATAGCATCAGCACTCTGTAATCAGCCTATCACGTGCGTTGTCACGCGATTCTCTCATTTGTTCCTATATAGCACCTTTCCTTGCTCGATTCTATTTTGCCCATTGCTGCGTGCCATGACTCGTGACAGTTTGCGACTGAGGATGTTCTTTACTGTTGGATTACGGGCAGTCTGCAGAAAAGGAGGACTCGGAAGGCGGTATGGGCCCGTACAAACGGCCCTTCCATTTACATACCTACCACCTCTGGAGGAATCGTGGGCTTCGAGGAATCGTGGGCTTCGCCCGATTCCTCCTCCTTCAACCTCACGCAGCAATACAATCGATTTTTGACCTTCGTCTCAACCGTACGGTTGCTTCTGCTGATGTATATACCAACATTGACCTTGTTGAGCGCTTGCCGCGTCGCTCTAAATGCGGTTGATTCAATAGTGCATGCATGGACGTGGATCATCATGAGGCTGACAAGGACGAGAATACGGCGTATGAGGGTTTGTCTGCCCCTAGAGCTAGACTTTGGCAAGCAGGTTGCGTGGTGACTTCCAACGCACGCGAAACGGTGACGATAGAAACCCATCAGGATAGACTTCACGGTACCGGTCGAAAGGAACGATTAGATTGAAACTTAATTGACGTTGACGGCTCGAGTGGCGTAAATGCACGTGTGTAGTTGAGATAAAGAAGGGCCATCCCGCGCCCCCCTTCGGGACCGTAGCCGCGAGTATCCGTATCAGCAACGGGTTCCAAGCCGAAAGGGACGGCGAGGAACGGACACACTTTATGGGCAGATTGCGGTTGGCGTTGTTGTTGCAGTCAACGAACGGGTGGGTGGGCACGGACTGCCTTTCGGGGATAGCCCGGGATGGAGACCGGTAGCAGTTTACACCGAGGAAGTGCAAGTGTGGAGGACGTCACCGACAGATTACCCCGCACCCCATTGACCCGAGATGGGCCGCTAGCGCAGCGCGGGAGCCACTGTGGGGCGCGGCAGTCTGCGACGGTACAATGAAGAGCGAGCTGATGACCTTTGATGGGTTTCGCCCCCCGGCAACCACCTCTTTTCTCCAAGTTGAATCCCCCCCCCTTCAAGAAGATACCTCCCCCAACATTTCCCACCTAGAAGAACTTTTTTGGAGTCCCGATTCTCGGACTGACTAGCGAGACGACACATACATCTTTTTCTCTTCTTGGTTCCGGCCCCTAGATCTGCTTCGGCTTCTCTTCCATTTTTCTTCTGACCGTCATTGGTGTTTGTAGGACGTGCTATTCCCGGTCCCCTCTGATTTGAAATACCTTGGATTCGACTAGACCAGCAACCAAGCCACCCATAAATCAAACGCTACCCCGTGGAGAAAGATCTACCTATTTTATCGGCCTTTACCCCGGATTTTCCAACCTGTCGATAATCTCCAAATTCACTTTCGTCCCTTCGTCCGGAACCACGACAATCGCAGCAAACAGCAGGCAAAATGGGTTTGAAGGGTGACGATATCGCAAAGCACAACAGTGCCGACTCTTGCTGGGTCATTGTTCACGTAAGTTGTGATTAGGTGTTGATTTACTGTCAATTGGCAGGCAATTGACAATGGCAACCTAACAGGGCAAAGCCTACGATGTGACGGACTTCTTGCCTGGTGAGTTACTCTTCGACGGCCCCCAACTGCTGTCTTTGCTAACGATGTCCCTCAGAGCACCCCGGTGGGTCAAAAATCATACTCAAGTATGCCGGCAAAGATGCGACGGAAGAGTTCGACCCCATCCACCCGCCCGACACTCTCGACAAGTACCTCGAGCAGTCCAAGCACCTTGGCCCCGTCGATATGACCTCTGTAGTGGCTGAAGAGAAGGAGGAGGACCCCGAAGAGGTTGAGCGCTTGGAGAGGGTCGAGCAGAAGCCGCTGCTGTCTCAATGCTACAACCTGATGGACTTTGAGGCCGTTGCGCGCAGAGTCATGAAGAAGACGGCTTGGGGATACTACTCGAGTGCAGCCGACGACGAAATTGTAGGTTGCCCCGTCCATTTGCACCCGACAGAGGACCAGACACGATCTCTAATTCGATTTGCTGTAGACATTGCGCGAGAACCACGGAGCCTTCCACAGAATCTGGTTCAGGCCTCAGATCCTCGTCGACGTCGAAAAGGTAGACTTCACCACCACCATGCTCGGCGCAAAGGTCGACATGCCCTTCTACGTCACCGCCACCGCGCTCGGCAAGCTGGGCCACCCCGAAGGCGAGGTCCTCCTCACCCGCGCCTCCCGCAAGCACAACGTCATCCAGATGATCCCGACACTGGCCTCGTGCTCCTTTGACGAGCTCATGGACGCCGCCGAGGGCGACCAGGTGCAGTGGATGCAGCTCTACGTCAACAAGGACCGCGCCATCACGAAGAAGATTGTGCAGCACGCCGAGGCGCGCGGCTGCAAGGGCCTCTTCATCACCGTTGACGCGCCGCAGCTGGGCCGTCGCGAGAAGGATATGCGGTCCAAGTTCACCGATCCGGGCGCCAACGTGCAGTCGGGCCAAGCGACGGACCAGAGCCAGGGTGCCGCGCGCGCCATTTCGTCCTTTATCGACCCTGCCCTGTCGTGGAAGGATATCCCCTGGTTCAAGTCCATTACCAACATGCCCATCATCCTGAAGGGTGTGCAGCGTGTCGAGGATGTCATCAAGGCCATTGAGGCTGGCGTTCAGGGTGTGGTTCTCTCCAACCACGGTGGTCGCCAGCTCGACTTTGCCCGGTCCGGAATCGAGGTCCTCGCCGAGACGATGCCGGTGCTGCGCCGCATGGGCTTGGAGAACGCTATTGAGATTTACATTGACGGCGGTGTCCGTCGCGCAACGGACATCATCAAGGCGCTGTGCCTCGGTGCCAAGGGTGTCGGTATCGGCAGGCCTTTCCTGTACGCCATGGCCGGCTACGGCTTCGACGGTGTCGATCGCGCTATGCAGCTGCTCCGGGACGAGATGGAGATGAACATGCGTCTCATTGGGTGCACGAGCATCGACCAGCTCAACCCGTCGCTTATTGATACCCGAAGTCTGTTCAACCACGGCTCTACGCCGTCTGATAACCTTATGGGTGCCGTGTACGACCCCTTGGCGACGCCGGTTCAGAGACCCAAGTCCAAGTTGTAGAAATGCCCCTTTCGAAACAGGTGCATCCGTAGTGTTAGCGAGTGTGGGAGGGCAAGGTGTTTTGTTTTTAAGAGCGATTGAGACTTGTCATGAGACCTGATCTTTGCATCAGATGTATGATATATATACTACCTATATACAAGATACTATCTACGAACCAATACCTGAATCATGCCGAATACCAGTGACGAGACGCCCTGCATGGATGGCAAATGGTCGGAGGAGCCGCTCTTGAGATTCCGCCTTTGGGTCAACGTTTATCTGTCGAACGTTTTCTGCCTCATGCTTCGACCACGCAGAGGCTAGCAAAATGAGACGAGCGATATGGCCACACATATTACTGCTTGTTTCCGGAAGCTCGGTACCACTCCTAAACATGTCTTAGTCACACGAGCATGCACACTATGTGTGTGTGGCTGAATTCCCCGAGATATGGGGATCCGGCCGAAGAGAGAGCGTGTTCTAGATTTTGACTTGGTCTGATTTCGCGAAGTCGAGTCGTTCGACCAGCTGACACATGTCTTGAACTCTCTAAGCTTGACTTTAAGCGCGGGCCGCTGCGGGTCTCTTTCTGTTGCGAGAGGCAGTTGAATGCGGAATGTGGCATCTCAGCTGCCTTGCTAGTGAGTTGTGGCTGAGAAAATAAGACTCCATT
Organism: Colletotrichum phormii; assembly: GCF_030913505.1. Lineage (NCBI taxonomy): Eukaryota > Fungi > Ascomycota > Sordariomycetes > Glomerellales > Glomerellaceae > Colletotrichum > Colletotrichum phormii. The sequence continues at coordinate 1,091,745 of NW_026851445.1, read as the reverse complement.
CTTGGAGGAGGACGTTATTCCTGCGGTATGTGAACCAACTCCGGTCAAACATTCTCATGAGACAGCAAATTTGCTCGTAAGCTGGACCATACGGCTGAAGATGTAGTGAGAAGTAGTGGAGGGTGATGGGTACTGAAGCCTAGCTGCTCTCGTTTTCATGCTTCACACGCCAGTTCCTTCCCGGCCTTTGACCCATCGCCTCACCCGATGACCATAATGCCATCATCAGCGCAACCGAGTCAACCCCTTTCGAGATTCAACGCAAGATCCACCTCCAGGACACATTCTGGGTCAAGAACCAAGACCAACGCTCCAACTACAGTCTTGCCGACATGCTGGGCGATGTCAAGATTGCCAAGCGGTTCGTCGGCGGCAACCGTCTACCAAGGGTTTCTCGGCGCGGACAGCTACCACAACTGGCATGCCCCCGTCTCTGGCAAGTACTTTCAACCTCCCGCAATCATCAACGGCACGTACTACTCGGTGCCCATCATGTGGAGCTTCGATAACGACCAGGGCAAGTCCGATCCTGACGAGGCCTCGGACGAGCTCTCGCAGGGCTGTATTTCTGCGGTCGCCAAGCGCGGCGTGGCTCTGATCCAGGCTGACAACCCAGCCATTGGAGTCATGGCGATTGTCATGATCGGCATGGTCGGCATGGCTGAGGTCTCGTCAGTCGACTTCTTCGAGAAGACCGAAAACACTTTCACCAAGGGCGAGCCGATCGGATGCTTTCGCTTTGGTGGTTCGACGCACTGCTTGATCTTTGGGCCCAATGTGAACATCGAATTCGCCCCGAACGCCGATCCGTACCCAAATCTTCAGCAGGACGATAAGTACCATCCGCAGGTTCAAGTCAAAAGTCTACTCGCTACTATAACGCCACCAAGCAACTAAGACAAGACAGACTATGAGCTTTTCTTCCCCCGACTTGCTCTACGGCGGAGTTGCACGAGATGCTTTGGCTCACTGTCCTCGGCGCCGCCTCTTCGTAAAGCATAAGGAATTAAACATCAATAGCTAGCTTGATCTAATGAAAACCCTCTCTCACATACCCGAAACATAGTTTCATCCACATAATTAGGTGGTCTTCTTAGGTAGACATGTAGTTTGAAACTGGTACTGGACTACTCTCTCAACCTGCATCCTTGACGTATGGCGAGCCAGCGTTCATAATAGTTTAGAATAATTGTTTTGATAGGGCACTAGAAGTAGCCCCCTCAACATGAGAATCTGTCCTATCTGCTCCATCTTCAAGTGAGCGTGTTCGTGCGCCGGGAACATTTCGAGAACCAACTGAGCACAAAATGTCAACTTGAGGTGTACTCTTCGGCAATAGTTCCATTGTGTAGAACGCAGAACACCATTCGGGATTACCGCTATCATAGAGCACCGCGTCACTATAAAACGGGTCGGATTTGCGCTCAGTGAGAGTTTCGCCGACCAGGCTGCCGGGCCCGCTTGGTTTCGCGGCCGTTAATCTCCTGTCGTCTCTGGGTTGGCCTCTCGACCAGCTTGAAAGAAGGGATTGGAGACCACACTTCGTACTCAGAATTCAACTTCAAATGAAGTGGTCTCACCGTGTGCAGAATCCGGCATCCATGGTGTATTCCATGGATAATATGCTTCTACTGAAAACAGTTGTGAAAGAGTGCCTGCTATGAGTTGGGAAGAAGAGGCAACGGGATTCTTGTAGCATTGCTTACGAATGAGGTCGACGGACGCTCGACAGATACGAAGGATGTAACCATTCTGCGTCGACCAACTCCGCTCCGATGTAATACGACGTTTTCCGCATGCATGCCTTGCCTTGTGTGAAGTGATGGGCGCTGGTGTGACGGGTTTTATACTCTCTAGATTAGGGCATCCTCGCCTGCCACCAATTCGGGACTTCTCTTGTTCTCTTGACAGGCCCCGCGGACTCTCTGGCTCTCACATAGGTACTCGAGACTTCAACCTGCCTCGTTCCAAGTATAACCTCCGCCTTTTCACTGTTAGCCGCAGATTGATTCTCTCTGCACAGGCGAGTTGGCATGGTATGAGGAAGGTTTTCAACCGATAGCATATTTGGAATCAGCGAAATACCCAAACCAATCCCAGCACTTGACGATGAAGACCAACTGCTCCCGTAGTATTTCCCAGTGGCTTAGTTGATAAGACGGGATCGAAGACTCTTACTCTAGCAGCATTTTAACTCCTAAATGCACTACCGCCATGCAGGAGCAACAGACCGCTGGTAGGACAGCGGATACTTCTTGGCTTTCTTCCCAGCCTAAGAGGACCAAGTCAGCACATAGTTTCCCTATCGCATATAGGACTTGAGTAGTTCGGGTGTCTGTAGTCGCTCTACTTAAGTTCATCGGCTTGTTACTCATCGTCGGCTATCTCCTTGCATCATTCAGGTGGTGAGCCAAGTTTTCATCTCGCATCTTCTTATGCTCTCTCAACTTTTTTTTTTCTTTTTTTTCGCGTTGGAGCTTTCGCAGATTAGTCAACGACGCTGTGAGAAGAACAATGCTATCACGACGGGGCAGCTTTCAAATAACAAGGCCACTCTTCCTTTCGACTCCATATCTCTAGTATATTCTGTGATCAATATGTTACTGCGGAAGAATCTAGGCTGGGAAGAATTGAGTCTTTCACTGTCGGTGCTTGGAGATGAAAATGAATGGTGGAAGCAATCTTGGTTATTGCACACGACTCACCGTCTCCGCGGACGCGTATTCTGGCCGAAGAGCACGCAAGACGTAGACCTCTGCATAAAGTCATGTATGGTATATGCCGCCTGTAGACCCAAGACTAGGAATATTTCCTCCTAAGATTTCTGTCATCAAACCCTGGAGTATGACTTCATGGAAGAGATCACCCCCACGGCAGCGGACAGATCCAGATACATACTGGTCAACGTGAACTACTTGACAAAGTAATCTACTGCCGTCATGCAGATGCAGGACGTCGCAAGTCAGGAAACTCGACAAGCTCATTGCGACGGTGTCAGAGCCCAAGGCCATCCTCCTAACTTGTCTCGAATAGCCTGCTAAGCAAAACCTGGAACGTCGTCCACAGGGGGGACATTTATGTATAGGGTATTTTCTGAGAGGGCCAGGAAAGCCAATTCCGGCTTCGTGACAGTGAAAGAGATGATCAGGTATAGAGCTTGCTGAGCGAGGGCAAATACCCGAGCGATCCGTGATTTAATGCCAGTGAACACTTATTCTAACCTGCAGGGTACCGTGACGAGTATCAACTGCTTTCGAAAAGTAATTCTGCTGAACTGCTCTGGCGGGTGAAACATTATCAAAGCTTCTCCGGCGAGCCTACGAATCGGTGAATCTGTTTTTTTTTTCCGTCAACACGAGCAGGCAGACATGATGAGACACCTGGAAGGTCACTTCCAACTCGTATCCAGATGTGTTGGGCAGCATACTCCAAGGATCGTGTTCAATAAAGTTTCGGGGCATTTCTGCGTCGGAAATTAACCCCGCGTCCAAGTCATTTCTGAATTTGGGCGGATCATCCTGCAGCTAGAACAGAATTCGCTGTTTTGGTACACTGAACGGAATCTTGCAATTGCCATATTGCTCTATCGGGATTACTAGAGGAGACTGCCGGTCCGGAAGAGGCAATGGCCTCAAGACAAGGCACTCCCGTGATTTTGACCCGCGTGGTTAGGGTATTCGAGTCTATCAGCGGTATCTACAGTCGCAATGACCGTGGAAAGTGAGCTTGGGACTCCCCCACGCGGCCTCATTCCGTTGTTCGTGGCTTGATATTCCGGAGTTTGGGTCCGGAGCGTCCATAGCGCCTGCAAGCTAGTGAACACGAGGTTTCAAGAGAGAAATCCTCATGATAGTTCCATTAGTGCTTAACTTTGTTAATCTGGGTCGAGCTCCAGTCCTCTTTGGCAGAGGTATAAGCCATCAATATCCCGATGGCATAACAACGATGTTGATGTACGATCACCCTGGAAATATAATGCGGTGGAAGCGATGGGATGAGTTGTAAGTCATACGAGAAGACGGCAGAGCCTCCATTCCTCGCGGCGATCGGCGTCCATCATGTCCGGCTCCCACCTCAACGCGGTCGGCCCGTCCGACTACCCGCCGCCGGGTATGACGTCAAAGTCCGAACAACGACGAGTGACGACGCATTGTGCATTGGAGATTTGCACTGGAGATGGGGCGGATACGATGTTTATGTGCACGTTCATCCGTCCTATCCGTTTTGCATTGTCCTGAGATGGCGAGGCTACGGGATATATTTGGCCAAGAAAAGGAGACGACGTATACAAAGTATACTTGAAAAGTTGGAGCGATTCAGCGCTTGCAGAAGTAAAGAATACGAGTCATAGAGACTCTAATGCAATCAAAAAAGAAATTACGGTTTGCGATAAAGGGGAGCCGGGGGACTCCACGATCTCTTGGCCGTCGTCCCAGGAGGGTTTAGCGACATACTAAAAAGGCAGGGGTGGAAGTGCCAAGTTGGGCGGGATCCACACACTGTATTCCTCCTTTCAGAATCCGGCCAGAACTTCCGGGGGAGTTTTCTTTTCTTCCCTATCGTCTTATTCTCCAACCTGGTCAAACCTGGCGGGTGCCTCCCACACCGGATGAACGGCTTTCTATTTTTGTGCAGACTCTTGTGCGTCTCCAGAGATAAAGCAGCGTCCAACCATGTTTCGACGCAAATTACCGGCGGCTAGCTTTCGTAGGGCTGTGCCGGTCTTGCAAAGTTGCAGTAACCCTTTCCCAGGTACTCCTCAGGCACACAGGCATCGTATCTGGATCGCTATCGAGTTCCCATACGCTCTAGAGAGTCGATCCCGTGCCCTCTTTTATTTCGTCACACGCTGATCGTCCAACACGCTACTCTTATACGAAGACGCGAACTCTCACCATCTGGGCCTTCGGGAAATATGTGGCGTTATCCATACGAGGAAACACAGCACCAAAACCCAAATACAATTTTTTTTTTAAAAAAATTGTTGTCCCTGATGAACCTGGGCAGTAACTACGTGCGTTTCAAGGCGGACGGATACGTGCGACCAGCAACGACGAACATGACCATGCTGACTGGTCGGCGTCTACCCGACCCAGCTGTCGTCGCTGAAATGCTCGGTCTTCTCCGTTCATCTACTCACTGGTCTTGGCCGTGGACGAGGTCCTCTCTTGCCTGCAAGGGTCATGGCAGGGCGACCCGACTTTGCCAACGTCAACACGAACGACACTGACGGGATGATGCTGACAAGTTGCACAGTTGTTTACGTCAAGACGGCTAAAGTCAAAGTGCGTGTTATGTGTGTGTTCGCCACATCAGACGACGGGTAACCTTATTTGACAGCTTTCTCGTGTCGTGGGAAACACGGGAAAGGCTTTGGCAAGCATGAATGATCAGACGAATTTTTTTCTGTCAAGACTCCAAACCCTCAAAGCTCGAGGCAGTGTTCGACGATCACTCATGCGATCCACGGCGAGAGCCCGAGGGAGATCCCAGCCACCACAGCAATGGGGCTCTCTGCGGGTCCGCGCAAGGGCACGTCAAAAGGGGGGAAAGGTTCGAGGCTCGAGGGTTCAGGTTGACCGCCGTCGTCGTCGTAGTGCGGCGTGCCTGACCGCCAGCCGTATTGTTGTTTCGGGCGGCCACGGGCCTCATGAAAGGAGAATGAACCAGAACAACACGACGAGCTTCATGGATGGCCGGGCGGCTTCTCAGAATTTCCACACGATTTCTTCTGCCTGCCTTTCCCACATCACGGGCTTTTCCTGCTTGGACCTCCCCCCGGCCCCAAAGCCAGCGCCTGGCTTTAGCATCTGGGCAAGGTTCCCACCTTATCTTCTTTCTTGATGGGGATCGCGGCTCGGGAAGCCTTGCCATTCGCCAGCGCCGACTCGGCGTCGATGAAGGACCAACTCCCCGGCAGACTCTATCGGGCCATAAATGCACTTGCGGGATGGCGCAGCCTAGCTTGGGGGCTCCAGAGTTTCCACAATTTCGAAGATGGATCTCTCTTGGAGCGTCCTCTCCTCTGCGGAAGTGCCGCAGATGGAGCTGTGATGCACGATGTGCCCGGCGAGGCAGTTGTGTATATACATATCGTCGAGTTTCTTCCCTTTATCTGCCCTTTTGAGATCTCTCTCTTCTTTAACGCCGCTCTCATCGACAATCCCTCACGAGTAGCCTCTCGTGCCTTTCCTTACTCTTTGTGTTATCCTTAATTATAGACACACGTCTCTCATTGCTTATACGTGTCTAGTAACTACACTCACTCATAAACACACCAACATATACACAGCCTCGATCTCATTGAGGAACCACATTCTCTAGTACACGAGCAGTTCAGCTCCAAAAACACCAACACATCAACATGGTTCGTTCAACCGCATACAAGGCCATCGCGGCCGCCTCTCTCTTCTCACGGCTCTCCTCCGCGGCCATCACGGCCTGCCCGAACGATGAGGCCGAGTGGGATTCGCCCATTGGAGTCAAGTACACCGTCTGCCCTGGCTCTGACTACCAGTTTGGCGGTGGCAGTCTTCAATACGTCCAAAATGTCCAGACCACTGTCGAGTGTGTTCAGATCTGTGACAAGGATGCTCGCTGTAACAGAGCCGTCTACGACAAGCAGCTCAAGGTTTGCCACGTCAAGGACACCAAGAACGAGATGAACTGGGCAGCCGACGACCGCTTCGACGCCATCCGCATGACAAACGACTTCGCCGACGGCACATTCCTCGCTACCTGCCCCTTCAAGGTGGAGGGCTACCGAGTTCCCAAGGGCAGCGTCGACTACCAGGTCTGCCGTGGCACCGATTACACCGGCAACAGCGCCAAGATTGTTCAGGATGTGACGACCATCCAAGCCTGCGCCGAGCTCTGCTCAAACACCCAGAACTGCAAGAAGGCCGTCTTTGACAACATCAACAACGTCTGCCATATCAAGGCTGCCGAGCCCGAGACGTCTCTCTTCTGGGTCCAGAACAAGCAGTTCGACACCATGCACGTCCCCGAGAACATCAACCCGGCCGTCCAGGGCAAGTGGGGTGACCTCATCCGTCTGCCCGTGATTCCCGTTGCGGCTTATATCGTCCCGTCCTACCCCGAGCCCAGCAGACTGCTGTTCTTCTCCTCGTGGGGAGTCGACGCCTTTGGCGGTGCTTCCGGCTTGACCCAGTATGGTGACTACAACTTCGCTACCGGCCAGATCTCTGAGCGCGCCGTCGCCAACACCCACCACGACATGTTCTGCCCCGCCATCAGCCAGCTCCAGGACGGCCGCATCGTCATCCAGGGCGGCTCCGACGCCGACGCCGTCAGCATCTACGACCCGGCAACCAACAACTTCACCCGCGGCCCCGACCTGAAGGTCGCCCGCGGCTACCAGACCTCTACCCTCCTCTCCAGTGGCAAGATCTTCACCATTGGCGGAGCCTACTCTGGCAAGCGCGAGGGCAAGAACGGCGAGGTGTACGACCCCGAGGCCAACGAGTGGACCTACCTCCCCGACGCCGACGTCACCCCGATCCTGACCAACGACCACGAGGGCATCTGGCGCGAGGACAACCACGCCTGGCTCTTTGGCTGGAAGAACAACAGCATCTTCCAGGCCGGCCCGGGCAAGGACCAGCACTGGTTCGGCATCGAGGGCACCGGCTCCGTCACCAAGGCCGCCACCCGCGACGACGACGACGCCATGTGCGGCACCTGGGTCATGTACGACGCCGTCGCCGGCAAGATCCTCTCGGCCGGCGGAAGCCCCGACTACACCGACAGCGACGCCACCGTGCACGCCCACATCACCACCATCGGTGAGCCGGGCACCCCGTCCGAGGTCGAGCGCGTGGCGGACATGGCCTTCCCCCGCGGCTTCGCCAACGCCGTGGTCCTCCCCGACGGCCAGGTCCTCGTCACGGGCGGCCAGCGCAAGTCCCTCGTCTTCACCAACACGGACGGCATCCTCATTGCCGAGCTCTTCAACCCGGAGACCAAGGAGTGGAAGCAGATGGCGCCCATGGCCGTCCCGCGTAACTACCACTCCGTCTCGATCCTCATGCCCGACGCCACCGTCTTCACGGGCGGCGGCGGCCTGTGCTACGTCAAGCAGATCCTGGGCTCGACCGCCGGCTGCGACAAGACTGTCGACCACGCCGACGGCGAAATCTTTGAGCCGCCGTACCTGTACAACGCCGACGGCTCCAAGGCCGCGCGTCCCGTCGTCTCGGGCGTCAGCGAGGAGGCCGTCAAGGCCGGCGCGACGATTACTTTCTCCGTCGAGGGCGTCGAGGCCGGTGGTGCTGGGTGCAAGGTCACGCTCATCCGGACCGGTAGCGTCACGCACTCGTCGAACACGGACCAGCGCCGCATCCCGCTTGACGACGTGCAGGTTGACGGTCAGGCCTTCACTGCCAAGCTGCCCGAGGACTATGGTATCCTGCTTCCTGGGTTCTACTACCTCTTTGTCTCGAATGCGCAGGGCACGCCTAGCATTGCGAAGACTGTGCACGTTGTCTTGTAGAAAGGTGGAAAAGAGAACGTCAATAATGTAGCGAATTCTGATAATTTTTTTTTGGAAAGCGGGATTAGAGGAAAGAAAAGAAGCAACAATTTTAGACATTAGACAATACTTAATTAGATACCAGAAAGAAAAAAGAAAAATTAATGGTTAATACGAAGGGTCCGAGTGTGATGTGTTTGGTAATGTGAGAGGTTGCACTTGTGTTATGTTGCTGAAGGTGATGATGAACTACCAGTAATCCCTTATCAATTGACGGCTACAACGTTGAGGGTATAGATAGAATGGCCCATGGTGTGATACCGCACCTAGCTCAAATTTCTGAAATCTTCCATGTTTCCCATGTTTTAAAACAATTGCCTATATAACCTACTATCTACCCAAATCCATCCGTAAAGCTGTGCCGTGATTACATCGAAAATAGCTGCTTAGTGAGAGGGAGTTTGTCCCCCGTTCTTGGCTTACACCATTCCCACGCCGTTGGAAAACGGCTAGGCCAGTGCTGAGTGAACAAGTCGATTGCCGAGGACCGATTGGCTTTCACACGTGCATACGGATATGCTCCTCGAGAATGCCATACTTGAAGCTCAAAACGTTTCTCTTCGTTCGTCTCAACGATTCCCAAACTCTCAGGCGGCCGTTGGCGGGAGGAGGTTCGCTCCGAAGAAAGAAAAGAAGAGGAAGAAAGAAGCAATGACCTTGAGCCGATGACGACATTGTGCGTTTTTTGGAGAGAGGACCCGCTTTGAGTGCACCACGCGACCATCTCCAAATCGGACAACCAGGTGGATGACAATGTGACTGACTCTTGGAGCATCCTTTGAGAGTGAAGTTGAGGCATGCTATTTATTGTATGGAGCAAGCCATGTTCGCGCCACACGACAATTAGCTTTAGTAGGATATGAAGACGGAGCCGGTGCCGGCTTTTGGTCAATAAGTGCCTGAGAGCGGAACATTTCTAGAAGAAGCAGCAGTTGGGATCATCGCTCACCACCTGATACACTGATACATCAGATGCCCCCCCCCCCCCCCAAAGTTCCCCAACGCCCGTCCATGCAAGATCCCTTCCTAAAACAAAGTATCTCGCATCTATCATCTATCAGCAGTTCTCCTGATAACGAACCATTCTGATCCCAACATGAGATGGCTATACTACAGCTAACCCCACGGCCTCAGCCTCAATTCCCCCGCGGCAACCACTAAATCCCATACGTGGTAACGCTCGTTCGGAACGCACCTTGGTCTCGAAAAGAAACGGAAAATGGAGGTGGGATGCAACTCCAATCTCTCGGTTTTGAACCACCTAAAATACAATAGTAGAATCACAATCACGTTGTTGAACCGTCACTATGAGAATGAGAGGATTCTTCTTCCCCGCAGAATAAAGCTGAGAAATCCATATCATATCCCATCCCCCGTCCGTGATCCTTTTCCTACTGTCTCATCCCCCCTTGTTACGTAGGCGAAGTAAACGAAAAGGAAGAAGAAAATACAACAACAAAACAAACAAAACAACACCGAGAAATCAAACAACCCACATCCTCGTCCGTTGCTAGCAGCCGTTGCAACACCTCTCGGAGCCGAATCGCCCATTTTCTATTCTCTGTTTCAACAACCAGGATTATATTTCGGTCTTCTTCTCTTTCAACCACAAAAAAAAAAAAAGCTCGTGGTTCTCCCGTCCTTGCCGGCACAGCTCAATCTCACCTCAGAAACTCGGCCGTCCCATGCACACTCACTCAAACTCCCATCCAATTCACCCCAAATCTGTCTTGTCCCGCTTACCGAAAAAGGCGGGCACCCACCACCACCATCACCACCACCACCACCACCACCACGCGCCTCATCGGCCGATCACTGACCTCGTGGCTGCCTGCGTTTTAAATTTGGCGCCGGCGTGACTACGTTTCGATCTAACACTCGCGCACTTACCCTAAGCGAACAGAGAAAGACAAAAAAAGGACACTAGAAAAGAAAAAGACTGTTAGAAAGCAAGGGAGAGAAAGGAGAAGAAAAAAGAGCGCATTGTGTTGTTTATCCCTTCGTGTACACAGGTACCGTAGCCGTACCTTACCCCCGGGATCACAACAGACAAGAGAGAAAGCCGCGCACCAAGCGGAAGCCACCACCACCACCACCACTACCACCAACGTTTCGTCGAGTCCACTCATTCTCTCTCCCTCGAAATCAAACGGTCGTCTTTACCCTTTTCCTCCAAAGAATTCAACATCGTCCTCCCCAATCGAGGATTAGCACGAAAGCCACACCCGTTTGAGGTTCACTCCCTCCCGAGAACCCCCACGATTCTTCAACAAACCCATTCTCACCAACATTCCCGCGCTGTCCCTCACCGAATTCCAGTGTTCCCTCCTCACTGCAGGTGCCCACCACCACCACCATCACCACCACAGCCATACACCCCTCAGGCTTCTCGGTCGCATCACGCACCGAACCACTTTCCAAAGGCGAACCCGGTCAAACATTCGCTTCTCTTCACCTACCGATCGATCCGACCTCTCCTCCTCAAGAAAGCGCATTCCGCGCTACTCCTCCTCTCCTCCGCCCAATCTCATTCTCTCTTTTTCCCCGTTGCATACGGGGCATACGGGGCGCATCTGAGAGAGAAAAGGGAGAATGTCGTCTCTCGAGGCCAAGATCGTCGTCCTCGGCTCCCAAAATGTCGGCAAGACGAGCCTCGTCATGCGCTATTGCAAAGGCTCCTTCAACCCAGCCCAGACAACCTCCACCGTAGGCGCGAGCTTCATGACCAAGCGCGTCGTCGATACCGATACCGACACCGTGGTGCGACTACAGATCTGGGATACCGGTATGCTTTTCCCTCCTACCTCCACCCACCCTGACCACCAGCTGCGATAACGAAGTTACTCTTCCTGTCAACTTTCGTTCTCGCAGTCGCAAAAGATAAACTTTCCATTTACTAACACACCTTCGCCCTCCTCCAGCCGGCCAAGAACGCTTCCGCTCCATCTCCCGCCTCTACTACCGTGGCGCAAACGCCTGCATCCTCTGCTACTCCATCACAGACGCCCAGTCCTTCACAGAAATGGGCGTCTGGCTCACCGAGCTCCGCCGCAACCTCCCCGGCGACGTCGTCCTCCACGTCGTCGGCACGAAAGCAGACATCGTCGCCCGCGACCCCTCCCGCCGCGAAGTCCCCTTTGAGCGCTGTATAGCCTACGTCGCAGAGAACCTCGCCCCCGGCCTGGCCTCGACACCGCCCCCGACAGCAACGTCCAGCGGCATGCCCTCCCTCCTCTCCTCCTCCGACCCGCGCCAGTCCTCCTCGCAGGTCCACCAGAGCACGAGCACATTCGGCGGCGGCGGCGGCGGACCCAGCGGCGGCGAACCGCGCAGCCCGTCTTCGAAGCGCAGTTCCGGGTTCTGGGGCCAGGAGGTCGGCTGGGACGCGTGCCACGAGATCAGCGCCGAGAGCGGCGAGGGTGTGGAGGAGGTTTTCCGCGTCGTGACGAGGAAGCTTGTAGAGCAAAACCGCAAGATGCAGCAGGCGCTGCTGCTGGCTACGGCTACGCCTGGCACGCCGGGGTACGAGACGGGCATGGACGGCGGGTACTTTGATGGCATGAATCCCAGGGGCAGCTTCCGCGTCGGACGGGACCGGCGGAGCTGGCTGTTTTCGCCGAATTTCTCGCCTGCTGTCACGGTTGAGCAGGGCGGGACGGAGCAGGATGCCGATGAGGGTGCTGGTAAGGCACGGAGGAAGTGCTGTTGAAGTGGTTACGGAGAAGGAAGTATGGCATGCGGAGACGAGAGATGTGCGATGAGACTCTGGAACATGGGCCTCGACAGCATGACCTTTCTACGTCCCTTGCATGAGGGTGGAGGGTTTGGATTGCTACCGACGACTGGCAGTTTATTCCACCGCCAGGGTATGACGTGAGCGGATGGTATGAAACGGACTGGAACGACTGAGAGGAACATCAAAGACGACGACAACGACAGCGACGAAGACGATGCGCATAGTTTTACTCGGAGCATTGTGTGCTCTATTACCCAAGTCACATATCTACTCGGAGGCAGCAGTAGTGGGACGCATCATCCGGACTGGTACCGACGAACACGACCTTATTTTTGATCTTTGGGAAGAAACTGCAAGCATGGTGCGAAGGCGTTTTCTTGAATCTTGTTTTGGGTCATCGGGGCATCTATCAGAGGGTGCTCGTCATTGGGGGATCACAGTACACGGAACGGGAGGAGGAGGAGGAGGAGGATGTGAATCTTTTTGTTTAGGAGCTTCATTTGGGAAAGGGGCATGTCTTGATTTTTTGTCGTCTACATATTTGCGGATACATGTCGGTGTGTCATGGGCACTGGGCACGAGGGGGTTGAAATCACCCTTTCAACCCTGCTGCCCCCCCTAATTCGTCTCCTTGGGCTTTCCCTTAAATTTGCTTTTTACATGGACAGGAGGGGGGACATCATCTCTCGCGAGAGGGCATTGTTCACGTTTTGTTGTTTCTTGAACGGATTTTCATTGTCATAAAGGCATGGGGATTGGGTGTTTTCTCTTCTTGTTTATATTGTTTCTTGAGGTTCAGATGGGGGTTTCTCATGTCTAGCAGCAGTAGTAGCAGCAGCATCGGTTCTTCATCATCTGCATCCAGAGGTAGCGGTTCGCTCTCCATCTATGCTGCATCTAATATAGCCCAAATCTCATTTGCCATTGTCAAGAGCACGTTTCCACCGTTCTAGGCCACCAACTGAAAATGATCTTCAATGAGTGAATGTGTGCGTTACTTTCAAGCCCGAGAAGCACCACCGTCACCACGCTGCTGAAGCTGCGCCTTCTTGGACTTGTCCACATCGTCATCCACGACCGGCGCCGCAGGCACGTCAACGGCAACGCGGTACTCCATCCCGACGTATGCGTCGCTGACAACAATGACCTCGAGCTTCTTGCCCTGCGCGGCCTCGGGAACCTTGACGGTCACGCGCGCGGTAGGCTTGGAGCCGACGGCGACGCTGCGGCCCGGTCCACCGGACCAGCCTGCGCGCTTGACGGCGAGGACGTCGTCGCGGGCCGGGTCGGCGAGGAGGACGAACCAGCCTTCGTTTTGGGGTTTCGGGAAGCGGGGCGCGTAGACGTGGGCGTCGCGTTCGGTTAGGGGGTTCAGGCGGCGGAGGTCGATGGTCACGCTGAGGGCTGTGGTTTCCGACGCGGGGACGGCGACAGCGAGGTTGGGGAGTTGGGAGGCGGCTTTGGCGAAGCGGGGTTGTTGGTGCGGTGGGACGGAGAGTTGTTTTGCGAGGGAGGTGATTTTGGAGGGGGAGGAGGCGAGGGCGGAGATTTTGGCGAGGGTGAGGTTGGATTTGTCTGCTTTGAGGGTGTCGAGGCCGACGCCGGGGAGGATGGAGGCCGGGGCGTCTGTGGGCCAGCGGGCGGACTTGATGCATTGGAGGAGGGTGATGAATTGTAGGCAGGTGGAGAGGTGGCCTAGTTCCGTTGTGACGTCGATGGAGGCTTGAATGATACGGATGGCTTGGTCGAGGACGCTGGTCTGGTCGCCGACGTAGTCGGTGATGGGGAGGGAGATGCGAGACATGTGTGCCTGGAGGAGGAGGAAGGCCTTCACGTGGGGGTCCCACATGGGGAGGCCAAAGGAGCTGCCCGGGAAGACGAGGTTGCGAGAGAGCTCTTCGTTGATGAGGTCCTCGTTGTGACGGACGGGGAGCTCGTCGTACTCTGTGGCGCGGGACATCCAGGAGAGAACGTTGAGAAGGTCAGCGCCGGGCTTGACGTGCTTGACGAGGTGGCGGATGGTGATGTGGGAGAGGTAGTAGTAGCTCATGATCTTGCCCATTGGGGTGGGATCGACGTCGCCGTTGGGGAAGACTTCGACGCAGCTGGAGCGGGCGAGCTCGTCGAGGGACTTGTCAATCATTTCAACCATGTAGTCGTTTGCCATGGTCTGGGCGGCGATGCTGTTGTGCTCCTCGGCCGAGATCTCGAGGCCGTAGTAGGATGGGTTCTTGTGCAGGCGACGGAAGAAGAAGGTCCAGGTCAGGTAGTCGAGGGCGTCCTGCTTCGTGACGATGGTCTCGGCTGAGACTTCGGCGCACAAATGGTTGTCGAGGACCGTGTGGAGTGACGACTCGACGGGGAAGCCGGTGTGGAGGAAGTGCTTGTAAAAGTCCTTCTTGGCATCCTTTGTGAAGATGCGGGCCACGCCGGAGTTGTCGAACTGCGGACGGCCGGCGCGTCCCAGCATCTGGAGAACGTCTGTCAGGTCCATGTCCTTGTAACCCTCAATCTTTGCGTCGTAGAATTGCGTGCCCTTGACGACGACGAGATGGGCCGGTAAATTGACACCCCACGCGAGGGTACTCGTGGCGACGAGGATCTGGATCTTGTTGTTCAGGAAAAGTTCCTCGGCCAGCTGACGATCAGACTCGACGAGACCGGCATGGTGGAGTCCGATACCAAAGCTGATGGCTTCCTTGAGAGCATCATCCTTGACCCTGGCGAGATTGAGCTGGAGGTCATCCTCATCCATATGGAGGAATCGGCGAGGGTTGTCTTCCATGCCGCAGTAGTTGATGAGGTCCTTGGCCGTCAGGCGCGTCTGTCTACGAGAAGGCACGAAAACGATGACGGGCTTGTCAGGGCTGTGCGTCTTGACGGCGAGGAACGTCGGGCGGTTCATGGACTGCATCAACGGGCAGAATCCTCTGACCTCGGGGAAACCGTCGATATACAGCTCCAGGGGAACCGGACGCACGGAGTGGCGGAAGTTGAACAGGCCTTCCTTGACACCGAGCCAGTTGCCCAGGTCAGTGGCGTTGGCGCACGCCGTTGACATACCGAGGAGGCGGACAGAGTTCTTGGTGGATGCCGCGATGTAATTCATACCTTGAGTCGGTCAGCATCTTGCTAGGTTACATTCACCGCTTGCGCACTTACGAGAGACAATGATTTCCAGAATCGGACCACGATCACCAGCCAGGAGATGAATCTCGTCAATAATGACGAGACTCACTTGCCGAACGTAGCCTCTCGTCTGCCAACTACGAGAGATACCGTCCCATTTCTCAGGCGTGGTGATGATAACGTCGGCATCCTTGATGGTGCGCGTATCAGGGGTATTGTCACCTAAGGAGGTCAGTAGGTATTCAAGAACCCCTCGCCACGAGCAACGTACCTGTCAATTCGACCAGCTTCAATCCCAATGGTCGAGCGAGTCGAGCTCCCCAATCCTTGACACGCTCGCGAACCAGAGCCTTCATGGGCGCAATGTACACAACCTTGGACTTTGGCCGCTCCCTGAAAGCCCACCACATCGCCAGCTCTGCCGCGACGGTCTTTCCACTACCAGTGGGAGATCCGAGGAGAACGTTGGCAGGTGTGTGATAGAGGGTGTGGAAAATTTGAGTCTGCATAGGGTTGAAGTACTGAAAGCGTTCGGCGTAAATCTCCTCGAGAGCCGGGTTCTTGAGAGCGCTGATGGGTAGCGGTTGCAGGTTGAGGAGATCAGTGTACACGCTCTCAGTGTCCGGACGAATGAGGTGCTGGAAAGATACAGGCGTCACCGTCTCAGCGCCAAGCCATCGGTCAGAAACTGCGCGTACATAGATCTGAGTGGGCAAAGGATCTGAAAGGGGAATGGTGAAGTTGAGTTCGTGTTCATCATGGAGCTTCCTTCTGTTAAGAAGGAAAAACTCGTGATGATAGATCTCGGACGTCTCAGAGTTCTCGACCCAGATGTAGTACGACTCGGAAGTTCCGTGAATGTGGTCGTTCCAGCGGAAGTCAGGCTCGATGAACAACTTGATCCGGAGAACGTCGCGGTTGAGAGGGGCAATTTCCGCCTCAACGCTGATGGTCGGGAAGTTGGTCAAAATGTGAGCAATCTTCTTACCCGCATTCTGGTTGTGAACCAGAGCACCGATCTCGGCAGATTCCATGTCTCTCATTGCCTCCACTGTCATATTGTCCTTGGCATCGAGCTGATTGAAGACCGATTTGGGGAGATCGAACTGGTGTAGGGGATGCTGGAACGGCCAGATGCGTTTCTCAATGGACTTGGCGAGGGTAAGCAGAACCAGGCACTGATGTCCCCATCTCCTATTCAGAGCAATCATGAACAAGGCTCTGCAGATACGGCCCGCCTGCTGAGCAACATAGTTGAGATCATTGCCAAGAGCAAAGTCTTCTGGCTGCGCTCTCGAGATGTATGCCTGAAGCAGAATGTTGGTCTTGGCCTGGGGCGTGTCAATGCCGCCGTCAACGTCGCAAGGAACGACATCGTTCCTCAGACGCGTCAGTTCCTTTTCTTCAGAGTCTCTGGACTGAATGTTGTCAAACTCTCCACTCATGGCGATCATCTTCAGAATATCGGCCTCGGTGGCCATGGGTTGCATCATGGTATTGAAGATCTGAATACTCGTGTGCAAGATGTAGTACTGGCTGGCAATGCGGCCGATATCCTTGCTGCGGAGCTCCTCGGTCACTTCATTGAAGATGATCATCTGGCTTTGTTGGAGAGTTCGGGCTGCCTGGATAGCCAGCGTGCGACGCCTTTGAACGAGAGTGGGATCGTCTCTGATTTCAGCCCACTCGATGCCATAGCTCATTGGACTTCTCTGCATGCGGACAAAGAGGTACGAGTATCCAATCCACTGAACAGCCTCCGGGATCGACGTCACAGTGCCTAGAGAGATCTCGGCATTCAGATTGTCGACGAGCTTTGTGGAAAACTTGGATTCGATCGGTTGCTGCTCCGTGACGGTGGCCAAGTAGTGATGGAGTCTGTCCTGGGTGGTACAAATCATACCGATACCAGTGTCCTCGAACTGGGGACGACCGGCACGACCAAAGATTTGCAACACATCGAGAATACCGAGATCGACAAATTTACCCTCCTGTGCGCTGTACACTTGGGTTCCCTTGATAACGACGGCAGCCGCGGGCAAGTTGACACCCCAAGCGAGAGTCGCCGTACAGCAGAGAACCTTGAGAACGCCCTCTCCGAAGAGCCTCTCCATAAGATTTCTGTCGGAGCGTGCCATACCAGCGTGATGGATACCCAAGCCCTTGGGCACCAGTTCTCGCAGATCTCGGGCCTTGGACTGCTTCATGTCTCGTACAGCGTTCTCGTAATTTGGGTGGTCTGTCGAATCGAACAGATCCACGCAAAAGTCTTCTATAGCCTTCTCGTATAGCATTTTGGCCGTCAGGAGAGTATCTCGTCGCGAATGAACAAAGACCATGACTTGGTGACCTCTCTGGAGCATGTCCCTGACCTTTTCAAAGGCAACTTGGTCCAAGTTCTCCCTGGACGCCTTGGAACCAGCTTTGCCCTTCACACCGATGAAGTGTTGCTCCAAAGGTACCGGGCGGAATGAAGCGTCGAAGTAGAACATACCAGCGTGCCGATTTACTTTGAGGAAGTCGGCAACGTCCACGTAGTTCGGAAGCGTGGCACTGAGACCGACGATACGAATCAACGACTGGGTGCTCTCAACTTGGCGCTCGGTTCTGGCGACGAGAGATTCCAGGACAGCACCACGCTCATCGTGAAGCATGTGAACCTCATCAATGATCAGAAGGCGGACTTTTTGCACCAGCTCGGTATCGCCAGTTCCCTTTCTCGTGACGACATCCCACTTCTCAGGGGTGGTGACGATGATTTGGGTTTGCACAATCTCGGCCTTGGTCAGGTGCATATCTCCAGTGAACTCACGGCACTTGATGCCCAACCATGCCAGTCGCTTGCCGAGCTTCTCGGTGATTTCCGCGGCCAAAGCCTTCATCGGGGCGACATAGACGATCTTGAAATCCTGGAGATGAACTGCGAAGTCTGTGGCAGTCATGTCTTCGATGGGGTTGGGCGTGCAGTAGTGGCCAATGGTTTGGAGAACTGTGAGCATGGCAGCATCCGTTTTACCCTGTGTCCAGTCAGTAATCCGCATGTATCGGGACAGACTTGAAGCGACTTACGGCACCAGTAGGAGCACAAATGAGCATATTCTCGTTTGTCCTGTATGCGACTGGGTGCACGAGACTCTGCATACGGTTGAGAGACTTGTAACCCTTGAAGGTGCCGCGACACAGACCGTCCATCTCTGAGATCTTGACCAGCTTCTGGCCGGGACCCAGAACTCCCTTCTTCCCTGCAGGAATGGCATACTCCTCATACTTGTCGAACAGTAGCCTCTCACTGCCGCTTGGGAGACCGTACTTCTGGCCTGAGTGACTGAGGGAGTTTCCGGCATTGTATGCCTTGTACACATGGGGGTACTGGACTTCCCTGGTCATGGAGGGCGCGAGGGTCGCATTCTTGTGCTCAAAGTCCTGTCGTCTCAAAGCCTCTTCACGCTGTGCCTTGCTCAAGAGTCTTCCCTTGGGCTCTTGGGGACCCTGGGAGGTCACGGCCGTAACAATTTCATTTCGGTGGCCGAGCAGTTCGATGATGAAGTCAAAATCGTCGAAACCGACGAGATCAGCCAGCTGGGACTGGAGCTCTTCATCGCCCTGGCCGGATGTCAAGATGCTGATGATCTGGTTTTGGAACACGTCTTCGGCTAGATCGTTCTTCGCGGCAATGGACGAGCACTTGCTCACGAACCAGGCGGCGCCATAAGCAGCGTCGCCGTTGGTGGCGTCGTGACCGTCTAGCTGGTCGCTGCTGTATTCGTCGTCTTCGTCATCCGAGATAAAGTCCCAAACATCCTGTGCACCGTTGCCTGAGGAGTAGCCCTCGTATTCATCGTCGAAATCAACATCCGAGGGAGGTTCTGAGGGGAGCTTGAGACCAGCCAAGGCCGTTTTCATGGCCTCGAACTGGGCTCGCCACTGGGCCTCTGCCTTGTTGAGATTTGCAGACGCCATTGTTGGGTCGTCGAGGGGGCGTTGTCGTTGGAACTCTCAATTTTATGTTTTGTTATATGGGAGAAGGAGAGGGATGAAAATGGGAATGATGCAACTTCTTCCCAGTCCTCATATAGACAGACGACCTGTGAAGTCAGAAATGTCTATGATGGCTAGCGGTGGTAAGTAAGCCGGGCCCGGTCTTGGAGGAGTCATTCACCGAGTCGCCGTCCGCCGTGATGCATAGTGGGGCGGGATGGAAGTACCTGCAGCTGCCAACTCCCCGCCGGATCAACTGTGGCCTCCATTGTCAGCCATGGAGGTCAGCGTACCTAAGGTACCTTAGGTAACGCACCGTGGCACACAGATTGGCAGAGTTCCATCGATTTGTTCCCGCTCCCAATGGCGTCCGTGGGTGGTGGGGGTTCTAGACTTTTTACCCATCAGGTCACGTCACGTCACGCACCTCGCTCTTCGTAGGTACCTTAAGTTCTTAAACAGGTACTTTGGTACGGGCTGACCGCCACACTGAGGACGGAAGAGGGGAGCGCCCGGGCCTCCGCTGGCGGCAGGCACCACACCTCAGGCTGTCACCGCAATGCTTAGCAAGGTACTCCGTACATCAATGCCTTAATTACTCTGCAGCCTAGAGGGGCAGTCCGCTGAGCCAAGTTTCCTAATAGTGGGTGGTGCATGTGATGTATCGCCCCCTCTAAGCCAATCGTTCCCCAAGGTGCCCGCGGTATGGTGGTGCCCCTCTGTAAACCTTGAACCGACGCCGAGACCTACCTGGACGCTTTCTCCATCGTCCTACAACTCGGATCGCCTCCTTTCTCCATTATCTCCATTCCCAATTCCCCCAACGAATACCTGACTTTCTCACCCTCCCACGATAAACCAGTCCGCTCTCCCGAACTCGACGTCCTCGGTTTCTCTGTGAACTGTCTACGAACACGCGACGAGCAAACTCCACGACTACACCTTTTCGCTACCCCTCTCACCCCTCAAACTCCGCCGTAAGTCGCAGCCGGATCTCCCCTCATCGCCCAGACCGCCTCAACGGCGACATCTACGATCGACGACTAACACCGCAATTCAAGAAAATGAAGTTGCACTACATCGGAGTACGTCTCTTTTCCATCGCTGCTCCTCGGGACATCGAGCGATCCTACAAACACCCACCCGCGACCCAGCAATTCAATCCGGACACTCGCAACTAACGCCTGCGTCGCATAGATCCTCCGCAATGACAGCAAGCCCGCCGTCGAGCTTTGCAGCGAGATGGAGCTGTCCGCATACTCGCGATTCACCAGAAGTAAGCCATTCACGATTGCGCATGGACAACGAGCCAACCTAGCTACGAGCCGGACGACTTGGCCTCGATCTAACACCATACCCTATGCTTGAACCTGGGCTGATGATAGTCCAAACACAGACAGCTACGCCGAGTTCATTAGCCTATTCTCTAAGAAGGTGGCCGAGTCGACGCGCCCCGGCCAGAGGCAAGATATCGAGGAGGGCGACAACACATTCCACTGCGTGGGAAGAAGCGAGGGTATCTGTGGCGTGTAAGTGGGCGACTCTCCGAAGATGTCTTCTCAAGGAGTCGTACGTACACCAAGGATGGTGCTAACGTCTTGTTGTAGTATCATTTCCGATCACCAATACCCGAGTCTCGTCGCTCACCAGCTTCTCTCCAAGATGTACGTCCACCATCTCCCCAGGGCCGCCAAGCCCCCCCCCTTCCCCTTATCATTGCTAACAAAGGAACCACCACAAAGCGTCGACGAGTTCCTCACCAAGCACCCGCGCTCCACATGGGCGACGGGCGAACCCAAGCTCGTCCTCCCCGAGCTCAAGGAGTACCTGACACGGTACCAAGATCCGCAACAGGCCGACTCCATCCTCAAGATCCAAAAGGAGCTCGACGAGACCAAGATTGTGCTGCACAAGACCATCCAGAGCGTCCTGGAGCGCGGAGAAAAGATTGACGACCTGGTGGCCAAGAGTGACGGTCTCAGCTCCCAGAGCAAGATGTTTTACCAGCAGGCGAAGAAGCAAAACTCGTGCTGCATCGTCATGTAAAAAAAGAAGTCACCCCCTTTTTTTTTTGGTATTACCTCGTGCTTCCCTCACCTGAGTTAATCGTCTTTACACGTTCTGGCGTTGGACCCCCTTGGAACTCTCTGTCTCTGCATAAACACTCGCTCCGTGTCAACGCTCGCTCCGTGTCAACGCTCGCTAGGTTTTGCAAGCAAGAACGATTTATCCATGCTTCACTTTTTTCTTCTTTTTGCAACAACATCGGGGGAGGAGGGGGGCTTCTTGCACTACCTACACTCCCAGCGGGAAGATGGAAGGCCGGTGGCAGGGCCATTGTTCATAATTTTTCTCCTCGGACCGGGCCGCCAAATTGTTTCTAGTAGTGAGACACCTGGACGGCTAGAGTTTTAGGATTAATACAAATCTTTTTCTGTTGCAGAAGTATCGTTGTACGGATAAGATGTGCAGAGGAAGAAGAAGAAGAAGAAAAGGGGAAAAAGGGCGGTAGTGAGCCGAGACATTTTGTTGCTTGATTTCTTCGTTTTGAGACAAAGGAATGCTGGGGCGTTTAATCGCTTCTGCTGACGACTGTTCTCTTGCGGTTCAACAGATGACGGTCTCTCGGGTGCGGGAAAAGACCATGTATAACATGCATATTGTAGTTGAAAATCTGAGCTTGGGTGAATTTTGGAGTATTCACGCAGAAGTTACTGTTGTCGATTTAGAATGTCAAAACATTGAGGTTTTGGTCTCGATGTCTACGGAGGCGAGGCTGAAGCCATTTATTCCTTTTTACTCGCTTCCTCCAGTTACCAGGTCGTTTCCTCCACGGACGGGAATGCATGGTGGTCTTGTGAGCCCCCAGATTCAAACCAACCAGGTACACCGAGGTCTTGCCAGTCAAGTGTACTCAACGACTTGGACGAGGGGGGTTGGGCTTCCAGGGAGGAAGAAATAATTACAGCTCTAACCTAGAGTTTTGGGAGTTACAAACGCCACGCGGAGTCCACGCGTCTGGTGACTGCTGCGTGGCCGTGGCTGACTGAGACCGAAAACTCGCCAGGTTAACTCGAGGCTCAAGGTGTGTCTGCAACGTACATGGAAGTATCAAGTTGTGGACACATAACCAACATGTATCACGGCCTGTTACTGAAAGTGTTGACTCAAAAAAGTTGAACCTGAAAAATGGCATGTTTATTTTTAAGCTTTAGGATTATCCAAGAGAACAAAAAAAGGAACTCTCCAAAAAGCTTTCTTCATGATGTGAACCAAACTCGACACATGGCAGTATCAAGTTGTGGCCTTTGTCCGACATCTGCCGCGCCGCGCCGTGCCTCTCTCCTACACCAAAACACAAAAAAAAGGTAAAATCTCCCCACAGTGGTATCGATTGCGCGCAAAAGAAACGAAGCATCGAGGCCGTAGTACAGGAGGACGTGGAGGCCCGGGACTGAAATCAGATACCCGTCGAAAATCCTTCTGCGTGTTTTGGTTTCTCGGGAAACTCGCTTACAAGAGACAAAAAAGACGTTTGCACTTTGCTTTTCTGATAGAGCCACCACACACACACCACAAACATAACATCGAACCCGCCAGACCTGAAACCTGAGTGAAGAAAACCCCTTTCACCGAGCGCATGAATCCCGCTACAAACATATATCAAAATGGTCCTCCAGAATAATAAGGGAAAAATGTGGATAAAAAAGGCGGAGTAAGGGAATAAAATCCGTGTGTGAGAAGGTAGTTGAGTAACAAATGTGGTTGTAAGTCTGATGATGAGTCCGAGCACCATCAGTGTATGTGGACGAAGGGAATTAGAAGAAGAATGTCCAAAGTAATGTGGTAGCATGAGTCCAAAGCCCATAGAGCCGCACGCAGACTCGTGTGAGTTTATGCCCAAGTTTATGCCAAGTCATCCTCAACGATGATACGCGAGCTCTTGCGATTCTGCGCGATTTGCTGCTCAGAAGTCTCGCCGTGGCCGATGAGCGTCGGTGTCGCGCTCTTTGTCGTGGATAGCCGCTCGTTCTTGCCCACTGTGATGGTTGTCACCGGGCTTCTTACACCCGGGCTGCCGCCGGTGCGAACCGCATTCGTCTTCAGAGGGCGGAGCATCCGCCGCTGCTGCCTGGAGATACTGATCTGTCGGGCAATCGAGATTTCCACGGCAGCACGGAGCGCGTCGTCGGGCTCAGACTCGTCAAGGGACGGCTTTGTGACGTGCGTGTGGACGGAGGATACCGACGCGGGAGAACGGTCTTTTGCGCTGGGCGCAGCGCTCGACGGGGCCGTGGACTCGCCTGGTGTAGTGGTCATTTGCCATGAGGGTTCGTAGATGGTCGGCTTCAGTTGCTCTGTCAGGCGGATTTCCTCGGATTCGTTGTCGTCTGTTGGCAAGTCGAGCATGAGGCCGGACTGCTCGGGGCCAAAGACGAAGTCGTGTACGGCGGAGGGCTCCAGGGGATTGGACCGCGTGCTCATCTGGGGCGATGGGGTCTTGCGCTTGATGGATTCTGGGCTCCTTTCCTCTGCAGCTGGCTCAAAGCTTGCCCTCTGCGGGGACGACAGGAAAGCGGGTGAAGTATTTGAGCGGAAACGGGGTGACTGAGGCGGGTTGTTGGCCGATTCCGACGGCGTGGCTGGGAATAGGGAAAGCGAAAATGCGGGCGATTTGAGCGGCTGTGGTGATGTTGCCCTCTGACCCCTCGTACGTTCCCTCTCTTCCTCTTCCCTCGTGACCTGATCGTTGATCGTTTTCAATCTGTCCAGAGTAGCTTGCCGCCTCGCCAGGAGCGAAGATGAAGGCTGTAATCCTTGTGGTCCCGATGTCGAATCTTGTGGTCCATTCGGCTGTTGTCCCAGGACGTTACCGAACATGACACTGTACCTCTCCATCGTGATGCTGGGGATCTCCACGTCCAAGAAACCACCCGATGGCTTCGGCGGCAAAGCAGGTACTCCCATAGAGACGTGGACCGGCGCAGATATGTCCGACTTCTTGACGCTCTTGGTCGATCGTGTGGACGCCATTCTGCTTAGTAGTTTAGGGGGCTTTGATTCTTTCGGGCTCGGCGGGGCCACCGGGCCAGCTGTTTGTGAGCGCTTCATGGCAGGTTTGCTATCCGCCGTCCTCTTCTCCGTGTTCCGTCGTCCCAAGTCAGTGGCCTGGTTCGTCGTCGGTGAGATATCGAAGTCTGTCCTCGTCGGTGCCGGGTGTTGAAGATTCATGGGCTGTGAGATGGCGACTGGGGATGAAGCGAGTCTCTTGCTTTTTGACCGGCCGAATAGTTTCCACCTTCCTGACTTCTGCTTTGGGGCCGGCACAGGTTCCGGGATCTCCTGCGGCGGTTCTGGTGTTGGTGAGGCCCTCATCATGGTCGTGCTTAGGCTGGATGCCTGTGGTTGCCACTCGTCCCTCGGGGCGGGCATCGGCGAGGGAAGGAATTCGCGCGACGCTGTGAAGTCCGGAGGTGGATGTGTCGGGCTCCCTATGGCCATACCTATTGCTATCGTTCCCATGTTGCTATCCATCGAATCTGGCGTCTGTGTCCTGACTGTAAGGGTGCGCGCCGGCGAGAAGTCGTATGAGAAGTCGCCAGGACTCTCTACCGGAGATGCTGGGTTGTCCCGTATCGGGATGTGATACGACTTGTAACCACCACGTGCTGAAGACTGAGGCCTGATGTACAGGTCATCCTTGGACATACGTCTATCAGCAAAGGATCTGAAGCTGGTGGTGCTGTAGTTATGAGGTGAAAGACCTCCGCTAGTGCTGGGCCGCTCAGCCATGGTCGAAGATGCCTTGGATGGAGGTGTTGGTAGCGGGCGATGGCGGTATGTGTTGCGAGTTTCAACGGCAACGGCAGCAGCGGCGGCAGCGTCGGCGGCAGCGTCCTTTGCGAAGAAGGGCACGCCCTCGTTTTGAGAAGCGCTCGAGTCTTCCTTGGTCTGTTGGAAACTTGACACAAGACCCGGCGACCCCAGGACGGGGGACTCTGGGCCGTGCGTCTGCACACCACCGGGGGCCCCTCCACCAGTCCTCATGCTCTTCATAGATCTGGAACGGTTGACCAATTTGAACATGCTCCTCTAATGGCCCGGAACAGGACTTTGCAATGCTAGCGCTTGGCGGATCCTTGTTGACAGGGCTATAAGAGCAAGAACCAGGAGGGATGCCCAGAACGTGGAGCGGGGTGATCGGTTTCGAAAAAGGTGATGATGGGAAGCGGTCGCAGGAACTAGTTAGAATCGAAGGACTAGAAGGCCGTCTTGCAAGTTGCGCCAAATGTGGAGGCAAAAGAAGAGAAAATGAGAAATATGGCTGCTAGCAGAAAGGCAGTTGCTGGAAAGAAAGACCGAAGACCCGATGACAGAGAACCCCCCGAAGCCCATATGCAGAGAACAGGAGAGGACCCAGACCGTAGACTGGGGGGACACTCTGACTTAACTCTACTTTGATATCATCCCCTCTGATTTCGCCTCTGCAGGGTCGACCCAGAGCCCAGAAGCCCTCGTTCTTGGTCTCCGGCGCGCGACTCGCAACTTTGTCGCCTGTTTGAGATTGATAGGACGGGTTATTTAGGGGGGGGGGGGCTGATCAACACAAGGATGACGAACTTCGACATCCTGTCCTTGGGCTAGTCTGTGGATCGAGGGTCCCGGTCGTTTGTGAACGATAAGTCGCGTATCTTCTGCGGTCGAGTGGAGGTCTTGCGGTTTCGTGTGTCAGACTTAGCGAGAACTGTAGGGAAGCACAGCGGCGAAGCATGATTAACGGAGTCGTCATCTGCAGGGTAACCGAGAGGTCTAGAGACTCTGGATAGTCTGATTTTTGTTTTGACACTGCCGTGCGGCGTGGCGGGTCAAGGCTGGCTGAGGGGGCTGAGAGTCAAGAGCTGAGTGAGAAGCCTCGGATGACTCCATCGTCAACCCGCGGCAGGGTCCGATATTATCGTTCTGGAGCTTCTCGTCGGAAAGCTCATAAGAAGCAATTTGACTTCAAATTGACTACGCCCACATGCCTTGTTGTGCCACCCGTCGTATCGTGCCGTACCTTGCCGCTAGAGAGAGCTAAAGAGGGGAGGGATTCGAGAAGGATGAGAGAAGAGGGAGGGTCGCATCCGTGCTTGGTCTGCAGGACATCCTGGAAAGGTTGGGTTACCCCAGCCCGGGGGGAACAAGCCTCAGGGCCGTCCCTGTCATATCGCACGTCCTCTCGCCTTCGTTGTCGTCGGCCCCCCGAGGCCCAAGCCTCGTCCGTCGATGTAATCGATTCGCTCATAATCCGAGAGACCGTCACTGCGTCGCGGTAATGTGTAAGCGACCGTTGAAGTCGTCGAACTGGACTGATCCCAATCGCAAGAAACTGGGGCAGCCGGGATCCGAATCGCCTCTGAAAGATGGGACTGGCCCAGACTCAAGATGAGTAACACGGGGACGTCCCCTCTGACGCCCAGTGCCGCCCCAAGATTTGCCCAACGGTCACCAGGCTGAAAATTGCTTCATTTGAAGTTCAATCTCCCAGCCGATGCGGTCAGCGAATGAGAGTTACACGACGTTGCAGTCGCGGATCCTCTCCGCACCGCTGGGCTACCAACGCCCTGCCCACGCATGTACCGATCCCCCACTCTGACATCAAACGGGTCTCTCGTTTTAAATGAAAGGATCAGAGACATCGTTGCTCATCCGGCTTCTCACCAACCATGGTCCACAATCAAGGAAATAACCTTCTCACACAAGGTCTGCTTATCCAGCGTGACGCCAGCGCTGGTCGGTGTAATTTGATCAAATCTTGGTTATTTCCCGGTCCATCTTCCCACCGCTTCTTGTTGGGTCCATTCCCGCACAGGTACGGACGGATACCGTATACGTTGGTCTCGTAACTTCGTACGCCCACGGGCATAAACACTAATTGTGTTCCCTGATACAACCATGCAATGACATTGCGAAGACAATGCAAGCAGCTCACGTCTCTTGGAAGCTGGTTGACAGAGGACGCGCCAAGTTATACGAAATTGGCAGCTTACATGAGGCCGACGCTGAATAAGTCTGCCGCTCGAGGTGTCATCGCTCGGGGGGATCTGGTAGACGACACGCCCTAGTGCCTCGTATGCGTCTGCTGTTGGACCTTACAGGTTGTCCTGTCAGCCGGAAGAAATCAAACACCCTCCATCTTAGAAGGTGTCGTATTGAAACAGACTTCCCGGAACACGGAGCGCTGTTGCTGAGGTGGGCGTCGCCGAGCGTTGAAGAGTTTGTTGTTCTCGAACTTTTTGGCGTTGGCTGCGTGTGACGTGCTGTACGCTTGGGCCTGGGCGCTGACAAGCACCTGTGGTTCTTCTCGGTCCACGATAGGCCCACAGTCAGATCATCCTCGAGGCCCTGGAGCCTAGAATGGCCCCAAAGAATCGCAGGCTATTGAGGAATCCTGTGTGACAAGGCTGACCAGGTATCAGGGCAGATCAGGAGCTTAGAGGTGATGGGAGGATGCAGCAAGGCTATCCAGCGACGGGGTTTGAACTGTCTCGTCCAGGGTGAACAGCCGAATGATCGTCTCAAGATTGCAAATCCGCCAGCCAGTGTGTCCGTTGAGTGGCCAGAGCGCGAGTAAAGACTTTGCTGGCCTTCAGGAAGACACCCTGTCGGTCTGGTCGCTTCCAAGAGATATCGTCAGTCAAGAGATGCCGTAAAGGCGCCCCTGAAGAAACCATCGCCAAGTGTGCCCTTGTACTCTGAAGATAGCATACCCTGTTGCCAGGAGGTGATCGCATTGCTGTCAAAAAGTAAAACTGGTTTGATGAACAGCATGCCGTGTTCTCAAAGTTCGTCTGAAGTGATGCCTCGAATCCCTTTTCGTGTTCTTCATCACTCATGTGATGTTCACGAATAATGTCATGCAGATGCAGCTCGTTTCTTGCATGGTTGAGTTTACCCAGCCGTCGTGTAAGCCGAGCCCTCCGCTGCACCTGCAAGTAGGTTTGCGGCAGCCGATCCCAAGCTAAGCAGTTCCTCCCGGCTGATTATCCTACGAATAGAATAAGTCTGGGCTTTGGTGTCTGTGTCTCTTCTAAGAAATTCAGTCTTCGTTTCGATTTCTTTCCTAGCCCGTAGATGGATTCGTGAATCCGTCCAAAATCAGGACTTGGGAGCCGGGAAACGTTGTTGTTGGGATGACAAGACGACCAGGGCGGTCATTTAAGGTGTGATACAGCGGCGGATCAAGCGTAACGTAGGCGGTGCCCCGGGTGACAATCCGTTGACAATGTAGCATCCCGTGAGAGGCCTCGAGTGGAAACAACTCTGATAGTTTATCCAGATGATCGGACGTGTACGCTGGCGCGCGCAATTCCATCTGATGAAGAGAGGCCAAAGCCTGGGAGAGATGCAGTACAGCCTGGAACCCAGCGTTATGGGGACAAGAAGTCCAAAGGCCCGATCGTTTGGATAGACGACTACGACTGCGCAGGACCGAGCTGAAGACGGAAACGTCCCGTCTTTCGACTCCCGAGGTGCGTTGTGGGCGGACTTCCGTCGGTGATCAAGCGTCCTCGACTTCGCCGCTTGTAGGCAGCTCTGTTGACCGCATGCAGGCAGACAGAATAAAGATAGGTGGAAACATCGAGCGCAAGTCGGGCTGAAGGTAGCTGCGGTGGCTAACATGGAATACGCGCTCCTTCTTGCATGGACGAACCAAACATATTTGGGAAGTAGCTCCTTCCTCCTAATGTTTCCATTCTGCACGTCCTTCCTTACCTTCCCATCTGTTAATCGTCTGTCTCGCTCCTTCATTCCTGCTGAAAACCAAAGATTATTGATACCGACAACGACGATAGAGATGGACGGTGGGCTAGAGCTCTGCCGGGCCGCCGGCAGAGATGTGTTGGGCTTGGCGGAGATGGAAATTGGGGGCCGCTTCCGTGGCGCATTGAATGTGGCGAGCTGAGGCGGTGACGGCCCTCAAATGGGTGGGACCGACAATGCCGTATCCGTACTGTGCCGTTTCCATCATACTCGCACAGTCACCCCGCCATCACGTGACTCAACAATGCGTTTGGCGGGGCAGCTTCCGGAAGTGGCACCCAGGTGGGAGATAAGTAAGGCGGTAAGGTAAGGTACCTGAAGCAAGGTAATGGCTACAAAGGCGGCGATGGGAATACCCGGCGGATCGTGTGGACTCGTTAAGCTCTCTCTCTCGAGTGGATTAGCTACCTCAGGTACGGAATACTGCGTGCAGGTAGATAGATAGATGGGAGACTCAATTCATCAGACAAGGCTGGGAATCAGAAGCTAGGTGAGAATGTTCGGATAAGGTACAGCAACTCTTTGGCAGTCCCTTACTGCATAGCTGCATGACATTGCTGGACGTTTCCTGAACAAAGCACCTCACAGTTGCCGGGGGGTGGAAGCAACGAGAAACAGAGGTATTCGCCTACGATGCCCACCATGCTGAAGAAAGTACCCCGCACCGCTACTTTTGCAACTGCAATGACCTCTCAGCAGGTAGCGTGATACCCCGCCCGGCCCGCTGGACCTAAAAATTGGTTTGCTAAGGTAATGGAGGTATTCCTCGGAGCAGAGAGGGGCAAACGTCAGGCAGGAAAGAGGAACAAGAAACATCAACAGTCACAAACCGAAATTCCTCCCCTCCGTATCCCACACCGCGTCAAAGCTTGAGCTTTTTGCACACCCCCTTTCGAACACAGAGAAGCTTCTTGTCTCTTTTTTTGTTATTTGCACCAGCGAGCACTAGTCTCTTATTTCCTCCCGTCTTCCTTCATTCATCATGTCGTGGCAAGGTGAGCTCACTTCGCAATCTCCCACCCCCACGGGGGGCCGATGCGGGTTGTTGGCAGCTCTCAGGAGGGAGACAGAGAGGGAGAGGGAGAAGCCAACCCCGAAGGAACCCCACCTCGAGAATCATCAGAATGAGCTAACGACCTCTCTCTACAGCTTACGTTGACACCAGGTAGCTTTGCACCAGGTTTTTGTTCACCGCTTTCGCATCGCGAGGATCGTTGAGCTATACAATGGGCCAGGGAGACTGACATGGGATCTGTAGCTTGGTCGGCACCGGCCACATTGACAAGGCCGCCATCATCAGCATCGCCGGTGACAGCACGTGGGCGTCGAGCGCCGGTTTCACCGTATGTCATCCCGCCTTCAATCGTCAAACCAACGACCCCCCTTTGCTATCTGTACTAGTACTAACAATTTTCCTTGCGCAATACAGCTCTCCGCCACGGAGATGAAGGTCGTTGCCGATATCGTTACCGGAAAGTCGGACGTCAAGGACAAGGCCTTTGCCGATGGTCTGTTCATTGGCGGCGAGAGATACGTCATGGCCCGTGCCGAGGAGGGTGCCATTTACGCACGAAAGGTTTGGGCGCACCACACACCGAAAGCACAAAAGCATGGCATCATCCGCAGAAGGGCTGACTTGAATCGTTTGAACAGGGCAAGGAGGGCATCGCCGTCGCCAAGTCGACCCAGGCTATCCTTCTCGGCCACCACGGCGAGAACGCGCAGGCCGGTAGCGCTACTCTGGCAGTGGAGAAGCTGGCAGACTACCTCGTCAGTGTGAGCTACTAGAATACCAGCCCGGGGAGAAGAGATGATGGCGTAAGGCGGGGCGCGCGGGGGGGTTTTTTGCAGCTCTAGGAAACAAATCCCTGGAGTTACTGTGTGCGAGGCAGGCTGGGCATCTCGCTCCCGCGTACACACGAGGATGTTGACAATACGAATCGACGAACACTAGATTAGCATGACTTTTCCAATGGCGGAATCTCTGCTTAGCCGCGGCCAACCCTTTGTGTCACTGATGCGTGTTTACGCTCTTCTTGTGCCAGATGATTGTGAAGTGTCTCTCCGTTCATTCATTATCCCTGAGCGAGTCCGTCGTCTCGAGACTCGCCTTGTCCCATGAACCGAAAGCAAATTCGCGTGTAATTACAAGTCTTATCAAATCATAGGCCCGGACCCGACCTGCACCGTAATGGTATACAATCCGTCTATACGCTTATTCCCTCCCGTCCAAAAGAGCATCGTCATTCCAGTGGCTCCCGAAATCATTGATACGTTGATACATCACCCGCCTTCCGATGGAACTTACACGGGCAACTCGGCATTCCGGCGACCAATGCCAGACCGATCGACCGCGGTCCCGATATACGGCCCAATGACGGGGATATTCCGCGCAAAGGCGGCAATCGTGCCGAGGAAGTCGCCAAAGAGAACCATGATGCCGTAGAGCTCGACGCAGAAGCCGATCAGGGGCCAGCGTAGCAGGATGAGCGCGAGTCCGCCAAAGAAGGCGGCCGTGCCCTTTGCCTTTTGTTTCCGCGCGAAGAAGAGGAGCGTCTTTTGGGGTCCGATGATGATTGTTAGGCCGATGAGGAAGAGGATCTGTTTTTTTGGGAGGTCGGATGGTCAGCTTTTTTTTTCTCTTCGTAGGTTGCGTAGGAGGTGGTCAGGGAGAAGGGAGAGAGGGCGGATTGGGCTTCGTACGTTTCCCATGGCCAGCCTGAGAAAGGATCATGTTAGCGCTTGTCGTGAAATCCAAGGGGAAGAGCTCAAATCCGCAAGGAAAACGACTCACATTGCCCGGTCAAAGAACATCATGACTCCGCCGATGAGGAAGAATCCTCCTGTCGGAAGCGCAGAGAAGTTAGCTCCTGTAAATCTCCCTTCCTGCGTGTGCTACTCGATGCGCCAGAGAGTTGCTGGCGATGGCGCAAAACGTACCTCCGGAGCAAAAGATTACTCCAATTTCTGTGAATAAAAGGTCAGCTATAGTCCTTGACACCACATGTAGAAGCTGCGCAAAATCGGTGCGGTGTTGCCCGTATGGCTGGGCGCAAAGAGACGTACTTTGAGAGTCGGACATCCACATTGACGCCATCTTGGGTATATGCTCCTAGCTTCGTTCGAGTTCGAGGTCGAGGGGTGTGTGTATGTGTACGGGAGTGGTGGGATAAGAAGGGGAGCTTCAATTCGGTCGTTCGAGGGGTGCTTGTTGTACGTAGCTGTAAGACGAGAAGAATCCGAAGAGGGCGTTGCAATCGCGTAAAGAGGATGAGAGATAGGCGAGAGAGGATTGGCGTATAGTTGGACTGAGCTGCCGTAATATTTTTTGATTAAACAAAGAACAGATCACCAGGGGGAAAGGTGCCGGCCGCTGGCACGCAAGCAGGGGTCTTTGCTGCAGTTCTTGGTGCTTGGCCGCGCCGTCACAGAACGTACCTAACTCTTGGGGGTTTGGGGGTGTGTGCCACGGGTGCGCGGTGCATCGAAAAGCCACCAATATTATGTGGGCCCATTTAGGAAAGTCAACCAATTATGTCGTGTCTTCAATTTTCCCACGATGGATTTAACCCGCGCTGCAGTTGGAAAAAATATCATCCTGCTCCTTCAACATCAACCAGTGTTGAATGCGCCCCTGGAGCACTCGACGACACACGCATCAGGAATGGCCGGCTGGCGAGGTTACACATGGTGCGCTTAGGAAACACTTTGATGGGTTTCCTAGTCAATAAATTCGTTGACACTTGTCGCAACTGGTTTCTCTACAGATGGCTGCTCTCGACGTTTCCCACTAGTTGGGCAACTATTACCGATACTATCTAGCAAATCGCTAGAAGACCTCGCGATGGAGGACAGCATCGTCGCGGAGATGCTCTGTTGACACAGAGGAGGGCATCCAGACCATCAGCTCCAGCACATCTGATATACGAGCGAGATCGTCCACGCGACCGTACTCAGGCAAGTCTGATGCTCTTCAACCCAACGGTAGGCAAAACACAACTGCATAGCAGTTCCGCCGCGGCGGCTGTAGCTTCAAGCTACGGCAACTGAGTATCGTTTCCCATACGTTCTCGGTAATCTGTCGATTCACAGGCGAAGAACAACAGTTTATCACGATTAAGCCGGAGTGTCATTTAACACCCTATGCTGAAAGGCGCAGGGCTGCATAGTTGATATTTGACTTTGTTGGTCGCACATACATAGACTTCCCAAACCTAGTAGCTCATTCGTATGAAACATACCTATCGTCTTGATTTTAAAAAGACTCATTCCGCTAGAAACCCCAGTGACTCCGAAACTTGGTTCATGACCACAGTCTTGACCCCCAGTAACGCCTGAACCGTGAAAAGTGACACTATCATGTCTACTGCCTCCTGCCGCCGCCGCCGTTGTCCGACCAGTCCATAAGATGCAAAGCTGTAGACACCCCTTATTTGAGAACAGTATGCGCACCACGTGCCTCGAGATACTGCTCAGCCGCGCCCTGCGGCAGAGTCCGAATGAGCCCAAACACCTCCTTGTCGTGATATCTCAGCCGCGTCTTGGGATCAATGTACGGCGCCGGCAACCCCGTGATATCGCAATACCGCTTCGTGTGCGCCAGCGACGGCGCCGACTCGACGTTGGTGTACGTGACACTCGGCCCCGAGCCACCGGCGGCACCGTTGGGACGCAGGCTCTTCTCTAGCACGAGCTTCGAGAGACTACGCGAGGCCTGCGCGAGGTTCGGATTACTGTTGTTGCCGTTGCTGCCACTGCCGGCCGCGGGCGTCGAGGCGCCGCTCGTGGACAGGCCGTCGTCGCCTTGCTTCCCGGCTGGCGTGGCCGCGGCGCTGACTTCCTCTTGTTGCGGGGTCGCCAGGGCCGAGGCCTCGCGGCGGGAGGCGTCGCCGAGGATGGTCTTGATGTTCTTGTTGCGGCGCTGGTTGGGTTTCCAGGACGGGTTGCGGAAGCTCTTGTGGATGGAGTGGATGTCGAGCTCGTCGAGGAGGGCTTGGTGGGCTATTTGCGCCTCTGTTGCTTCTTTCGGGGCCGCCATTTCGTTTGTGGTATGATATTGTGCGGTTTCGGGTGTTTGAGCTGCGATCTCGAGGCTTTGCTGCATGAATTGGAGGTGAATGGCTGGTTGTGCAACACGAGGGAAGCAGTGGCCGGGTAGCTTATTCTGCCGGTGCTCACCGCTGTGGTAGGAGCTCGGTGAACTCGGTGAGTAATGCCTAGAGCACCGTTTGAGTTAAGTCATCTACGATTGTGGTGGGGTCCTTATAACTGAGTAAACAAACACATCACAAACACGAATACGTGCCCGTCAAAATGGTATGGTTCCAGACGTAGTCGCTCACAATTCAGTTTGAAATACATTCTGATGGAAATAATAGGAGAGTCCTCATGAGCACCAACAGAACCTGCTGCTTTCTCGCATCATAACCAATGTGGTATGTTACTCCCGTCAACAACCCTGCCAGGTCATCGACTTACACAGTCCTAGGAGAAACTCAACGAGGCCGTCATGGTCATGAACAGGTCACTGCAGGTAAGCTACTCATTCTTATTCCATGGCATTGCGCCGTGGCTAATACAGGATCCCAGGAGATCAACATTGAGAACATGAATGTCGAACTCGTCGCTCAAATGTTCAAGAACTACCAGTCCAATGTCTTGTTCCATCTCGAGGGTAAGTTTCCGGCCACGATGCATGATGAATCAATGCTAATTCTAAGCCAGCCACGGACAATCTGAAGCCGCCTGCTTAAGGATTGCATAACCCGTTATTACGCGCTGGGAGCACGGATGAGGAATGAGACAAGATTGATGACATTTCCAGGCGCAATTCACAAGTCTTAGAGCAGATACCCCCTGATAAGCCAGCTCTGAAGAATAACTTCAGAATCCTGAACAAACAATTTTTTTTGCAAAGATCTTCCATTTCGCGAAGGCTGTGGGCACTTTGAGATTGGCAGATCGTGCAAGTGAATTCAAATGTTGTCAGGCGTTGCACTTGGACTTCTTAAGATCCTCTTACCTTCGCTGCGCTAAGATCGCGTAGCTGCGCTGCAACCCGAGCAGCACAAGCCGGGCAGGGTCCACTGAAATTTACAGCCGCGCAGCCTCGCAACAACGGCGCATCGCAACTTCATCAACCGTAATCAAGTAGACGCATTGAACGCGACGCACGTGACGTAGACGCTTTCTACCTTGACAATCATCCCCGCTGAAGACGTCGCCAGCTGTACAGCTTCAAAAATCCATCAACCACTGCCCGTAAATCCCAAGCATGGTCCGTCGCACTGCGACACCCTAGACCTTTCCTCCAACACACGAACATCGCGATGGCGCCCTCAGCAACGGGCGAGCTCCCCCCTCTGCCAGGACCTCCCGAGAGGACGTACCCGCCCGCCAAGATCTTTCAGGTCAAGGAAGCCAAGTTCGAGAAGCCGATTCCGGTGCAGCAGGATGGACGGGAGAAGGCACTTGCGCAGTCATCCCGAGGCGCGGCCATCGTAATCGACAATGGTAAGCTCGCAAGGTCTCCGAGAAACGCATATAACGACGGCGTTTTATCTGACTGACGGTCGATAGGATCTTCGACCGTCCGCGCAGGATGGTCGTTTGAAGAGAAACCGAGGCTCAACATCCCACCGATCATGGCCAAATACCGCGACCGAAAAGCCGGGAAGACGTATTCCTTTGCGGGAAGCGACTGCTACGCCGACACTACAGCAAGGAGTCACACACGATATGCGCACGAACAAGGGACGGGTATTGTCAGCAATTGGGACGTCATGGAGCACGTTCTCGACTACATCTTTCTGAAGCTCGGCTTAAACGGAGACGATTCATCCATCGACATGCCCATTGTCATGACGGAGGCGGTAGCCAACTTGCCTTACTCCCGGAAATGTAAGCTGGTTTCTCGCGGCATGTAAAGACCAACAGCTAACGTATCCAAAGCTATGACAGAAATCGTATTCGAATGTTACGGCGCACCCTCCCTAGCGTACGGCATCGACTCGCTCTTCTCCTACACACATAACAAGGGAAACACGGGCCTTGTGGTTTCGTCATCCTATACCTCTACACACGTGATACCCGTTTACAATCACAAGGCCTTGCTGAGCCAAACTACAAGATTGAACTGGGGAGGGTGGCATGCGGCAGAGTACCTGCTGAAGCTGATTCGGCTGAAGTACCCTGCTTTCAACGGGAAGCTCAACGTGTCTCAGGCCGAACACATGCTGCGCGACCATGCCTATGTTTCAAAAGACTACAATACCGAGGTGGGAGGCTACTTGGACTGGACCGGCCTTGAGGACCGGGACATTGTCATCCAGTACCCCTTTACGGAGGAGGTCATTGTACAAAAGACGGAAGAGGAGTTGGCTCGCATTGCCGAGCGGAAGAAGGAGAGCGGCCGGCGGTTACAGGAACAAGCTGCGAAGATGCGCCTCGAAAAGCTTATGCGCAAGGAGAACGAGCTCGAACAGTACAAGAAGCTCCAGATCAAGCTGGAGCAGCAGACCAACAAGAAGGAGGTCAGGCGTCTGCTCGATAGCAACGACCTTAAGGACGAAGCGGCGCTCGAGAGAGCCATTGCCACCCTCGAGAAGGCGGTCAAGAAGGCTCGTACAAAGGACGTTGGCGGCGACCCCGCAGAGGAGCAGCAAGAGCCGGTATTCGACCTGCTCGATGTACCGGACGAGGAGCTCGACGACGCGGGCATCAAGGCCAAGCGCCAGCAAAAGCTCATGAAATCCAACCACGACGCGCGCGCGCGCGCCAAGGCCGAAAAGGAGGCCGAAAAGGCCCGCGTCGAGGAGGAGAAGCGCCTGGACGTGGAGCGCCGTGAGAACGACCTTGACGGCTGGCTCGAGGAGAGGCGCCAGGCGCGTGAGGTGACGCTGCAAAAGATGAAGGAGCGCGAGCGCCTCAAGCAGGACCTGGGCAACCGCAAGTCGCTCGCCTCGCAGATCCGCATGAAGAGCATCGCCAACCTCGCGTCCGACAACCCGGTCAAGAAGAGGCGCCGTGGCGGCGACGACGACAACTTTGGACAAAACGACGACGACTGGGGCGTGTACCGCCAAATCACCGTCGGCGACAACAGCGACGACGAGCAGGAAGAGGAAAACCTCGAGGCGAACCTCAAGACGTACGAGGAGGATCTCTTGCGCTACGACCCGGACTTTGGCTACGAAGACACCCACGAGGCCAAGACGGATTGGTCGACCTCGATGCTCCACGCCTTTGCGCGCGGCCCGCGGCCCTTTGATGCCGGCTCCCAGGCCGAGCTGAACCAGATCCACCTCAACGTCGAGCGCATCCGCGTGCCCGAGGTCGTCTTCCAGCCGTCCATTGCCGGCGTCGACCAAGGGGGTCTCATCGAGATTGTCGGCGACATACTCAACCAGCGCCTGGGCGGCGTGCCGAACCGCGACGATTTCTTAAAGGACGTCTTCCTCACGGGCGGCAACACGCTCTTCCAGGGCTTCGACGAGCGTCTCCGCGAGGGGCTGAGGCCTCTTCTCCCCGCCGCCGCGCCGCTTGCCATCCGCCGCGCCGAGGACGCCCTCCTTGACGCGTGGAAGGGCGCTGCCGGGTGGGCTGGGTCGGATGCCTGGAAGGCTGCTACGATTACGCGGGAAGAGTATCAGGAGAAGGGCTCCGAGTATCTCAAGGTGAGTCTCACTCAAACTATCCCCCCCATCTTCGAAAGTAAAGAAAACAGGCTAACATTATTTGATCATAGGAGCATGACCTTGGCAATACTTCATATGTATAATTAGTTACAAAAGGAGAGAAAAGAAATCGAGAAGGGGCGCTTTGCAGCAGTGGCGAGTTTTTTATGGCTAGGGAACGGGACGTCTTAAAGGGGAAGGGGAAATGGGAGAATTCAAATGCCGGGCTTTATTTCAATCAACTTATGTTACTTTAACACGTCTTCTTACTAGTCTGCCACTAGTCTTATTGATGAAACAAAAGCCGAGCTTTGCTATCCCTTCATGACCTTAACATGTTCGAGCCTTGGTCATACATATCTGACACGTCGCATCGTGTGAGGGGAGCCAGAAGGCAACAGCTCATTATGAGGCCATGCAAAAAAAAGATTTTCTGCGGAAGCTATCTGCAATGAAACTTTCAGACGATGCCTAGGTCACCCTCGGCTTCGTGGTAATGAAACGAAACATTGTCCGAGGTTGATCTCGATGTACGTCGCGTATAGGCCCGAGTGGTACAAATGACAGCAAATACTCAAGACGAAGCCGGAGCTCACCTCGAGGTTCGTATCAAGTTCCTTCAGTTCCTCGATTTCCTCCTCCTTGACACTCTTCGCCTCTCGTGTCAATGTTACAATCACGAAATCCCTACTTTCGTCTCTCTTTTGAAGAACATCAAACCCGAGGGCATTGCAAACAAAAACACCCACAACGGGTGGATAGAAGCCATGCCGGTAACGCCAGTCCACTAGTAATATCTTGACAAACCATTGTACCGCAACGCCAGCGACGTGAAAACCATGATTCAAATGCGACGCGTCCTCGTTTTCTTGACGCGCTCACATGGACGCAGTCGGAGCCGGAAGGCCATCCGGCAGCGATGGGTCAATGGGTCCATCAGCCTCACGTTGCGGCTCCTCCTTCGTCGCCCCCTCGGGCCTTGTGAACTGATCTCTCTGTGCAAGTTGCTCCTGGGCCTGCAAGCCGGCCACTGCCTGCGCAACGGCCTCGAGAGGGCCAGCACCCGCATTGCTAGGCGGGGCTTCGGGAGCACTTGTCGGGACCGAAGGTGGCGGGAGTGCCGGTTGCTGAAGGTTGACATTGGGCGGCGGCTGCGGGATCTCGCTTTGAAGATCAAGCAAGCGTGACTGGAGGTGGATCACGTACTCGCGCAACGCGTAGTTCTCTGACTGCATCGTCTTGTACTGTCCCTCCATTTCCATATAGTCTCTAACTTGTTGCTCAAGCTTCTTGATGTATCCCTCCTTTCGCTGGCGGAAAGCTCTCTGTGGCGCATTCAAGTCAGCTCAAGCTCATCATCAGGTCACATTAGAGATTTTGGGGTGGGCGCGCTGGATGCAGTTGGCACTGTCG
The DNA here is from genome assembly GCF_030913505.1 of Colletotrichum phormii. Taxonomy (NCBI): domain Eukaryota; kingdom Fungi; phylum Ascomycota; class Sordariomycetes; order Glomerellales; family Glomerellaceae; genus Colletotrichum; species Colletotrichum phormii. The sequence goes on along the minus strand of NW_026851445.1, from coordinate 1,052,459 downwards.
CAGTGGTTGATTGGCGAGCCAGCAATAGTCTCCCATGTATCAAGAGCACTGCGACAGTCGTCTGCGCCATTGATCCAGCGCTTTCATTTTCGATTGTGATTGTCGTACCTGGGCAGCTCGGTTTTGCGCGGCGCGCTTGGATTGTGACAGTTCGCGCTTAGCCTTGCGACCCTCCGCGCCATCGTCCAAGTCCATTTCTGTAGGAGAATGAACAGGAGGCGCGGTAGAAGGACCGGCAGTCGTCACGGGAGGCGCGATTTGCTGCTGCGGTTGAACTGGTACACCGGCGGGCATCATGTTGACGGCTGGAGCGTGCGTGATTCGAGCTCGGAGATCAGGGTGGATATGCGCTTCCGGGTCGGCTTGGTTATTAACGATCGGCGGCAAGACGTCAGTGGGCGAGGTCGAGCCGTTACTATAGCCATGTGCCGGCGGCGGTGGTGACGCGGTCAAAGGGTTGGGAACTTGAGGGCGAGCTCCGCGAGCTGGGCCGGTCGCGTTGTCTGTCGAGCCGGGCGCGGTGTGCTTGCTTAGTAGCTCAAGCTGCGCGCGCAAGTGGGCGTCTATGGACAGCACATATCATGTCAGCAAGCAGTGTCCAAGTTCGGTATAAAATCAAGACTTGTCATCAAAAGACCAGTGAGATCCAGGGACCGTTTTGGCCTGAAGAGGTAAGATAAATCGAGGCCTGAAAGAGCTTCTTGAAGTTTGACGTTGTCGCCGGAGCAGCAGGGATATGTGGGAGTGGAAGATGCGCCGTCAGACGATGGGGGAAGATTTGGGGGTGGTCCATTCGACAGCCGCATAAGCCGACTTTCTGTCTTTGATTCGATCTGCCTGTTTCAAGCTTCTGTTCATACAGAAACGAATGAGAGCAATCATGTATCTCGGACAGCTGCTGGCCTGCAGTAGCCGCTGGTGGACAGGAAGCTGATGGGGGATTGGGGAGTGATTACATATCAACGCTGGCGAGAGGTAGCGCGGTCTCTCCTGGGATATAGCAGGTATTGATGATTGTAACGTAGTTTAAAGCGAGAAGAAAAGGTTCGTCTCACTCAAAGTACATGAGACCCGAGCCAAGTACAATGTATTGAGTAGTGAATGAAAGATGAGGTAAGGCAAAAGGCTAGGGCAGCTGCCGGAGGGCGGGATTGTGAAAGAGGTAGAAGAGGGAGAGAGGGCAATGGTCAGAGAGGAACGGTACGGGATCGACGGGGTTTAGCGGAGCGCTCGCTGGTCGGGCGAAACGGCAAGTTGGTGGGATGTATAGAACAGGACATGAGGATAGGAATCGGGAAACAGAGAAATGAGAAACGAGAAAGGTGAGTAGTAGCTTACCTGTGTTAGTGGTGGTATTCGCAGAGGATGAGGGTGAAGCGCTCTGCATCTTCAAGCTCCGGTTCTGACTCAGCATGAAGGGAACGGAGGATTGATTACTACAGGCACCCGACAGGACTTATAAAGAGGGCCCGGATGATGAGACTGGATGAGACGGAGTAACGATGCGACAGTTCAACGAATGTTTAGGTAATCGTCTACGACCTTAGCGCGTCGTAGAGGAGGGGAAACCTGACGAGGGTGTGGGTAATTTGTACGCGGTAACGTAAGGTATTCCGTAGGTACCGTACCTGTTCCGGTGAGGTAAGGACCCAGAGTATGAGGTGAGGCGGAGGTAATGGGAGGTAAGAGAGGTCGGGTCGCGCAGCTTGGACCTCTTTTTTTTTTTTTTTTTTTTTTCGTGTGTAATCCGCGGCAGAAGCATGCAATATGCGTCGGGTCTGATCTGCTGCTTGGGATGGTGACTGGTGTGCCCCTTCCCCAGGTGTAGCCAGTTGTGGGAGAAGCTTTCCGAGAAGAGGTGGTTGGAGAGCACTGTTCGACGCGTTGAGTGTATCGAGTTGTCCTGTTTTTTCTTGTCTGCCAGTCTTTCTGTCCAAGGATTTGCAATGGGAAAAAAGGATCCAAGGTTTCCGTCGAGTGGGAAGAGAGCAGAGACGAAAAAAACCGCGTGGCTGGGAATGAAGGATTTGTTGGTTGTTTGATTGATTGATTGGGAAAGAAAGAAGAGGGACGCGACGAGGAGGAATCTCGGTAGTGCGGAGGCAGGCAGGTGCAGGCAGCTCTCTGCTTCCAGGTTGTCGGGGGAAGGCAAGGTGCTTTGGGTGTGTACCTGCTTTGAGCTTGCCATGTACCTTTTCTAGGTACGTACCTGACCTCCCTCCTGCAATGGATGCCCTGCCCCGACCCGATGTGAGGTGTCTTGTGTGCCGTCCAGCGGGATGAGGAAGGTGACTGAAAGCACTCCCCGGAGCCGACGGGGTCAGGTCAGGAAACACCCGACCATCTTACCTTAGTCAACGCAGGAAGGTCCCATGTGAGCAGTCGGCTTTACGGTTTACCTCAAAAGATGAGGTAAGAAGGCAGGCAGAGCTTCTATGCTGCAACTCGAGCTCTCGCCCGACGAAGAGACGAAAGACCTTCCATTCGAGTCATAGGTAAGCAGGCTAGAGCTGCTTGTGTGCATGCCAATCTGCGCATACCTTATTGAAAGTGAATCTACGGAGTAGGTACCTTACCTTGCCTTACCTTATGTGCTTATGTACCAGGCTTGGAGCTGAAAGCCCAAACTCTGAGCTGAAAGCATGTGTGCTCGCACCGCGACAGCACACTTAAATCTGCGGTGTAGCCTTACTTTCTCCTTCGGCCGGCGCTGGCGAAGATGTTTGTGTCAGGCAGCACGACTCTGCCACGTGATTCCAATCGGTGTGCCTCGCGGTGCCTGCTCAGTAACTTCCAGAAATACTGTCGGCCGCCCTGGGAATTTCATCCCTCTTGCCGTCCTCGTCATCTCTATCATCGTCTCTCTTCGTACTCCCATCCTATAAGAGTGAGGCAGTCCTCCCCCTAGTGATCAGTGGGTAAACAGCACCAAAGGACAGAGATAGGAGAAACAGGGGCGGAAGAAATAAGATTGTGGAAACACGCTGTAATCAGCTGTCCGGAGCTTGTTGTTAGCCGCGGACCATCGACAGTTCATTCTCCAAAGGATTCATTGCATGTTCACGTCGATGTCGTTCAACCTGAACAGTCAGCAAGCCTGGTTTGTCAGCATTCAGGGAATGGGACGTTCCGAGTTGCGACAATTCATCCACAAGGCCACAGGGAGGAAAACCATACGCGGGCCAAATTGGCCTAACTGCGGTCTACATCATCCAACAAGTTTCTCCACAGAAACTAACCCGACCGAAGAGCGACTTGTGATTGGAAGGGCGACGCGACAGACTTTACGAAATGGCCGATGACAGGCAGGGCGAGACGACTGGAAAAGTCGCCGGAGCCACTCGGCACCCTAGCAGGCCGCAGACAGCAGAACAGAACAATCGTGGAACAACTTTGCCTTTGCCGAGTACCTTATTCCCGCAAGCTAGGTCATCTCTCGCGCGTTGAGCCGTGAGCACAAGAGCAGAGGAAAGGTGAGCATCCACAAGTCCCATTGACAGTAAGATACCTAATTAACCGACCCCTCTAACGAAAGTACCAGGCTTGAGTAGGAAATATCCCGCCGAACACCCCGTGGCTTGCGCCGGGCATCAAAAGCTACCTGGATGGTACGGATGTTTACCTAAGGCAAGGCAACTCGTACAGTCGTATCCGTACGTACGGACTACCTGCTGCCAGAAAATCCCTCTTTTCCTTCCCATGCGTGACATGCTGGAAAGCGCCGGGAAGGGATGGGTACCTATGCGGGCTTTCCTCGGTCAACACGTACCGCGACTCCCGGTGTTTGACTTACATAAGCCCGGTGTTTTGGCGCGTCTGGCATGCGGCGCCAGATGCCCTGTGCTGCAGCTTTGGCGGAGTCTGTGCGCGGTTCTGGAAGACGACCGTGACAACACACACGGATGTATTTCACTCAACCAATGACATGTTACTCGCAGCGTGATGCGTTCCATCTACTGCTGCCCCCCGTTTGAATGTGTGACTAGTTTGTCACCGGCAAACCCAACCCAACATTTGGAATTGGAGAAGAGGCGCTTTCAACGTTGCAAATCTGTTCATTCTTTACTAACGTAAGGTAGGTTTAGTGTAGGCGGCTGTCAATATCGCATGATGGAGCGGTAGTCCGCGCGCCCCTCGGTCCGCACCAATGAGTTGACTGTAACGTTGCCCAGTCTCTCTTGTTCAAGATGGAGCTTGCATTGGCGAGTGCTCAGTGTGGTTTCATGCGAAAAGACCCTTTGGAAAGCATCAAGTGAAGACTCCGAGGCTATCGACATGCCGGCTACGACCGATTTACGAACCTATTTTCTCCAAGCAGTTCCTGTCACCACCCATCATACTCGTTTTCTATAGAGGATATACGGAAACGGAGAACGGGTGAGGTATGGTTGTGATAAGGCACTTGATCCTTACATATGAAGGACCAAGTCGTTTACTGAAGTGAACCCAGTACTCCGATCACGATATTGTCATTGAGACTCCAGTTCCAATGGGGTCAAGATCTGCAGAATGAATCATGAAGCCATTATTTGAATGTGGCAGTACCTGTACCGCTGACGGCTGATTTATATACTCATCACTCAGTCGACCCTTGTGGTTCGAGGTATGCGACAGGCATCCTCACAATCATCATGAAGACTTGAACAACTTCCCACCCTTCCAGACGTGAGTAACATTCTCCTTGTCCGTCAAAATCCCAATATCCTCCAGCGGATTCCTCGCAACAGCAATCAGATCCGCATCATACGCTTCCCTAACCTGCCCGCTCAACGGCGCCATCCCCCCCAAGACCTCAGGCGCGTTCGCCGTCCCAGCCTCAATCGCCTCCAGCGGCGTCATACCGTTCTTCACGGCCCAATACAGCTCCCGCGCATTCTTCCCGTGCGCCAACGGCTTCGTCCGGTCGCTGCTCCACGTGTCCGTCCCGAGCGCGACCTTGACGCCCCTCCCAATGGCGAGCCGATACGAGTCGGAGGCCCTCTGCACGAGCTTCACCAGTTTCCTCGCCAGCGGCGGCGGCAGCTGCGACGGGTCCGCGGCCAGCGTCATGATGGCGTGCTGCGTCGGCACGAAGACGGCGTCCCTTGCGAGCATGAGGTCGACGGCCTCGTCGTCGAGGTAGCACCCGTGCTCGATGCTCTTCACGCCCGCGCGCAGCGCGGCCATGATGCCCGCCTTGCCGATGGCGTGGGCGCCTACGGCGCGCCGGCTGCGGCTGGCCTCGGATACGATTGCCTCCAGCTCCTCGTCGGAGAATTGCCTGTCTTCCGGGTCGTCTAGGAGGCTTAGCACGCCGCCGCTGGAGCAGATCTTGATGCAGCGCGCGCCGCGGCGGACGAGGAGGCGCACTTGTTTCGTGCAGTCCTCTGGCCCGTCGGCGATGGAGCAGGCGCCGCCGCCGCACTTCGCAAAGTCGAGGACCGTTTGCATGGGGAGGGTGTGCTGGTCGCCGTGGCCTCCGCTGATGGACATGGCTGCGATGGAGGAGTAGACGTTGGGTCCTACGAGGCGGCCCGAGTCGATCCCGGGACGGAGGTCGCCGGCGTAGCCGCCCAGTTCGCGGACGGAGGTAAACCCGGCCATGAGGGTGGCCTCGAGGTCCTGGACGATGACGGCGCCGATGAGGGCGTTGGAACCGGGGAGGACGTTGAAGATGCCGTCGCTGAAGCCGGTGACGACGTCGATGCCGAGGAAGTGGACGTGGACGTCCCAGAGGCCTGGCATGAGGACGGGGACGTGCAAAGGGGTGAGGGACCGGTATTTTGGTGGGAGGCTGTCGCGGGGGCCGACGTGGATGATTTTGTCGTCTGAGATGGCGACGGCGGCGTTGGGGACTGGGGTGCCGCGGCCTGGGATGAGGAGGTCGGTGGTGATGAGGGTGATGGCTGAGTCTGCTTCTGGCTCCTCTTGTTCTTGCGGCGAGGCCATTGTCTGGGTTGGGCGGGTGTTTGGCGGCGGGATGCCCGTTGGTTGTGATGTCGATACGGACTGCTGCATCTCGTGAGGTCGATGTGGTACGCGCATCTTGAAGACTTGCACGCCGTTGAAAGGTTAATAGATGTTCAGCTAGCAGATAGCTTTATTCTTGAAGCAAAAGCACTAGCAGGCGCACGCAATTGAGCTGGAGCTTCAAACAATTAGCTAAGTTGAAGCTACTTGGGATGAACTTAAGTATGACTTGCGTATCTCATACCGGTATCATGAAAGTCTAGGTTCGGAGCGTCATCATTCAGTCAAGTTTAAACGTGTGGTTTGGTGAGCGCGGGGTAGCGAATCCTGACCATTCTGCATTGCTGTAATCCACCATGTTACCAACCTCTCCCTCTCTCCACCCCGGTATCCGGGAAACAAGCCATGGTTCCAGATATAGGCGCTTGAGCTGATCAATGGATTGTCGCTGCATATACATGCAGGGGATGCGATATAGCGGCACGGTCTGATAAATCGACCTTCCAAAAGTAGGAACGCAAGGTAAGCTCAGCTTGAGACCAATGGGCGCCCTTTGCGTTGGCGTTGGATCCTACAAAGCTATTTCCCTCACCTCTATCTATCCTGTCCATTGTCGTTTTTGGCTTTATACTCTTCATGACCGACGTTGTCTCCGTGGTTCTCGTCTTTGTTATTAGCTTAACCTAGGTAGACCGGCGGGGATGTGTAGCAGGCATTTTGATATAATTACTACCTTACCTACCTTCAGATAGGTAAGGTATGTCAGCGGTACCTCCCATGAGAGTATAGCTGTATTTAATCCATATACTATGCATTTATTTATTATAGCTACTAGTCTTGTTCATGTGAATCATTCACCAATACGTTAATGCTGGACGCTTGTACTCGATAGATGATACCTATCGTCCTCGTTATCCTTATCATGTTGAAATGGTCTTGATAAAGAGGGAGTAGCCTGGGGCTGGGAGGATGAAGACCCGGTCATTTCCTCTGAAATTCAATCATGATACGGATATATCTAGTCTCGAATGCAGGATTCCGTTTCTCCAGCAACATATCGGTCTATTGGTTGAACATATATGTAAATTCGGGGGTTTAAGCCAAGCCACTCCGTCTTCCAGTCCGAACAGCACACCTCCGTCGAAGACTTGAACTACTGGCTCTGGAAAGTACATCTGGTCTGCTGAATGAACCGGAGGTTCTCAATTATCTTCAGATGTCATGAGAAAGACGTGGAGTGAATTATCTTAGTGTAAGCATCTTTCGATGTACCAGAGATGCAGTCCACACGTCATCACAGATATTGCGCGAAGAGCAACTGTTATCGGGCAACCTTGTCCATCTCATGTCTCCACATAAGCTCGACCGCAAGCACCTACGACAAGGGGTACACCTCTAACAGCATCTAAAGCTTCAACCACACCACAACCCTCACACATACGCAACTCACCTCCAAAACCCTCACATCACCCTTCCCCCATCAAGTCCACCATATCAAACACCCCCCTCCCAGAGATGAACACCCTAGCCCGTACCCTCCTCCGCCGCATCGCACACTCGACTCCGCGACCTCTCCCCTCAGCATACTCACCCCGGCTCTCAAAACCATCAACAGCATCCTCACCACCCTTAGAAAGCATCATCCAGCAGCGGCACCAGAGGACAATGTCAACCTCACCCGCCGCCGCGGCGCCCACGCCGCGCTTCTCCAAGGGCTCCGATGAGCCTTCCCTCTCCTCGACGCTCGAGACGCTGCTGGGACAGGGACGGGGCTGGGCGCTGGTCAATGACGGTGAGGCTGTCGAGCGGAGCTTCAAGTTCAAGAACTTTGCAAAGACGTGGGTGCGTAGTGTTATCCCATGTCATCTCTTTCTTGATGTACCTCTCTATGCTATGTACTACAATTCTTCATGTTGAAGTGAAACGTCTACAAAAAGAAAAGAAAAGAAAAAAAGTACGGGAACGACTGCTGACGAGTATAAACAACAAAAGGATTTCATGACGGCCGTGAGCTTGCAATGTAAAATCCACAACCATCACCCAGAGTGGTCAAACGTATGTCCAACCTCCCTCTCACCTCCCCCACCCAACTTGCGCAGATACTTGAGAAAGAATGAGACTCTCTCATCCAAAGTCATGAGCAAGGCTAAAAGCAGAGGAACAGGTCTACAACACAACTTTTATCCGGTGGACGACACATAACCCCAAGGGCCTGTCGGACAAGGACCTCAAGCTCGCTCTCATCTGCGATGCGCTGGCCAAGGACTTTGGCGAGGTCGAGGTGCCGGCTTCCGAGGCCACCGCCGGCGGCGGAGAGGCTGTCGGCTGCGGTATCCGGGGCCTGGCTGATAAGGCGGCGGGTACGGCTGGAGACTGTTGTACGCCGAAGAAGTAGTATGTTGTCTAAGCCGTGGCCCGGACGGTCAGTCTCACTTCGGATCCAAGGTCCCAATTTTCTGGCTGGGCTTCTTCCTGTACAACATTGTAAACACATGTGGAATATACAAAACACGTAACGTGGACTATTAGAAGAACGAATGTTGTGCTATGATTAAGTAATCTACTACAATGCCAGTTTTATGGGCGGCCTTCCCAATATATACGACAGAATTCGCATAAGTGGTTCGTCTTTTTTTCGCACAACCGTCAATACCTCTTTCAAACGCCGCTCCAATGATAATTACGTGACTTTGATGAATGGCCTCAGTTGTCGAGGCCCGTGTCGTGTCGCTTTCCTCGCGGTTTTCCTTTCCTGCCGCGTTCTATACATCGTATCATGAGACACCCCTCCAGCCGGTGTGTCTAGCAACGCACTCAAACACCGTTCATGAGCGCGTCCATCGGTCTCTGTCTCAGGGCGCACACAAGGCCCGGTGTTTGGTCATGTGCGTTCTTCATGTCGCAAAAGACTTTACAGTCGTAGCGAGAGTGGATTTACTGAGACTTTTGCGCCTTGATGGCCTGGATCTTCTTCTCGCGGCGCTTCTTGTGGGCCTCGAGGCCGGCCTCGGTGTCGAGGCAGTAGTCCCACCAGCGGAAGCTGGAGGCGTAGTTGCCGATGAACTTCTCGTGGTGAAGGTCGTGGTGGTCGGCACCGGCCCAGAAGGGCAAGAAGTGGCGCAAGCTCCAGGGGAAGTCGTAGCCGCTGTGGGCGTCGATGGCCTGGAAGAGGCGGAGGACGATCCAGGCGTACATGGTCAGGAGGTGGAGGTCGCCGGTGAGGGTGACCCAGAAGATGGGCGAGCCGACGATACCGATGCCGAGGAGCATGACTTCGATGGGTGAGGCGTATTCGGCAGCGAGACCGAAAGGCGCAGAGTAGTAGTGGTGAAGCTTGTGGATCGCCTTGTAGAGAGGGCCGTAGTGCAGGGCGCGGTGGAACCAGTAGTGCCAGGTATCCTCCATGACGAAGAAGATGGAGATTTGCATGGCCATCTTCCAGAGAGGCGGGAAGGGGACGTTGTATTCCATGCCGCACCACGTGGCGAGGGGGTGGAAGAGCCAGATCTGGGGAAGTTCGACGGTGAAATGGCTGATGAGGACGACCATGGCGCAGTCCCATTGCTCCTTGAGTGTCGGCATTTTTTGCTATTCCAGAGTCAGTGAAGGAGTCCAGAGTATGATGACGGGAGGATGCGGCAAGGCTTACGGGTTGGATCTTGTACTTGTGGAACCAGGGGATGAGGTCGAAGATGATAAAGGGCAAACTGCGGCCAAAGTAGACGGTCTCGTGCATGACGAAGCTCATGATGCCAGTGGCAAGGGTGTCGTTTTGCATCCAGAGATACCAAGCCTAGAAGGAAGGTGTCAGTCGCATCGCAAGGGCAATGAGTGGCACGCGATGAGGTGTGAACATACGGCCCAGAGGCGCTCAAAGTAGTTGAGCTGGACATTGTATTTGGAGACCTCCTCGAGAACACTGAAGTACGGTTGTGTGTGGTTGAAGGCGGTGTTGATGACGGTCGAGTTGCTGTTTCGCACAAACCAGGTCAGTGACTGTTTGCTTCAAGATCGTGCTTGTAGACTAAAGGGGGCGCCGTGGATCGGGGAGAGAAACGGGGCAAAAACTCACATGAAAGCGGCCATGATGGCGGGGAGCGCAAGTTTGCGACTCTTGTGCTTCAACAAGTGAGGAATTACAGATGTTTATGGGAAAAGCCAACGTTGGCGAAGAGGAAGCTGAGAGGGAAAGAAAAGGACAGTCGCAACTCCTTCAACAATGCGCCGTGGTGGTGTTTAGGTGGCGACGGGAGGTTTAAGGGAAAAAAGGACGGCAGGCGGGCAAGGTCAAGGGTCCAGGGCCGGGTCTTGTTGAGGTTTTATCCATGGATCATTTCGGTTGACGGGGAAAGGAAATGGCACCTGCGTCTTGGTGCTTGTCAGTCACCAGAGAGAGAGAAAAAAAAATACTTCTATTACCTTAACGTTAGGTTAGTTCTGAAATTGTGCTATGAAAACGCCCCTGTGCATCTCTCTCTCACCCTTTCTGGGCGACAGCGTGGGGACGTGGATTGAGGATTTGCCCATTCTTGTGTCATGGGCCAATGAGAAGCTGCATCTGGAAATCGAACCATGCAGCTCGTGGGTCCTTCCGTCTTCCGTGGTGGGCTTTGGCCAGTAGGAAGCAGGCGTGCCCTGGCGATTGGGTCGGGCGGTGTGCGAGATTTCGGGAGGCAAAAGGGTGTGTGACAGCTGCGCCAGGCGTTGGCTCTTCCCTCTCGCTGCCAATCGTAGGGGGGCCGAGGGGGGAAAAAGCTGAACAGACGGGAGGCACGGGGCATGGAAACATTCATGGATGGGGACAAAGCTCCTTTTTTCTTCTGCTGTTTCCGAGCTTCCATACTTCCATCAAAGCAAGCTGAGGTAAGGTAAGGTACGTTCCGTAGAGGTAAAGCACTTGAGATAAGGTGGCGGCAGTCTAATTCAATGTCAGCCTTTTGAACTCACTCAGCTCTCAATTGGAGTCTCGAGCTGCGATCCAATGTCAGCATCATTTCTGAGTAGAAGCACTTATGCATGAATACTGCGCCCTGTCGCGGGCAATCAAAGGAGGCCGATATCAGTCACCCTCCAGGTGGGCAGGGCTGTCTTATCGCCATGCATGGAGCGCCTCGCACCTCGACTTTTTGTCACCTTTTGCGCGGGTACGTACCCTCCCTCAACACGAATACGATGAAGGAGGGGCACGTTTCCAGGTCTGCGCGTCGCACGTCTTTGGCAAAGGAATTCGCTTTGGCCTGGCGCTACCCGTTTGCCCCCATTACCTCGAACACAGATGCTAAACAAACCACAAGTCAGAACAATCTTCAATGACAGTGACATGCTCCACGCCTCCAAATCCACTACATCCGATTGCCGATGAGATCCATCTGACCTCCTCCGCGGCGTGGCCCTGGCCCAGCTGTCAAAAGACCCGCTCCAGCACGGCAAAGCATGGGGTGCCGTGGATGCTCATGTCAGAATGGCGTGTTCCGGTCATGCTTGATCCGATACAAGGCCACCTCAAATTGTCTAGCTCGGTATTGGCTGGCAGTCGTGAAGCATATGAATGTTCAATCGACAACATGCTAAAAGTCGTCATCGTCCCTGTATGTTAAGCACAAGTTGAATATGGGAGCTCATGAAGCTTTCTCGTCCTACATAAAGCTAGACTGATAGCCCTGGGTCCTTATATCACCTAAGTCTGCGGAGGCCATGAACCTATTATCCATCAGCTGGATAAGAAGACGGGTCGAGCTTGCTCCTACCTTACAATGTACATCTAAACGCCACTATATCTGCAGCATTCATATGCTGAATAGTCATGTGCGGGTACATGGCTCATAGACGCGATCAAGGCGCAATACACGCCGAAGACCGTTGGTCCAGCCAACTTTTTCTCTTCTTGAAATGAACCAGGAGTCAACTCTACGGGGATTTTGTATAGCCATTTGCGGCTACACATCAAGATGAGCGTTGTCTATCATGAGTATAGGGTGAGTTACGACCTCTCGTGGCTTGACATTCACATCTCAGCATCGACGAGGTGTTCACTTGCGAGTGACGAACGAGCTGGGTCCTTGGCGACCCCGCGACAGATAGCCGTTACTGAATCGGATCTGGTAAGTGCATCCGTAAAGATATCGTTCAGATTTGGAAATCATCTGCTTCCTGACAACGCCTCTTTGTTTGTTCAACGATCTGAGCTGGATGGCTTGGCAGGCATACTGTCGGATCGAAACTGCCTGAACACGTCGAAAGGACCTAGAAGAATGGGATCTGCCTGTGAGGAGCTCGAATAGCCGAGGCAAACGAGACTCCTTTTCTACAAGACCGGATCATGCCTTTTCATGAAAGCAGACGTAGCATACACGGCCTTCCTTACCTAGGATGTTGAAGATTAGCTCATCTTCACCGATACCACTCCAGCGGTCCAGCTCCGTCAGCGGCGCTGGCTGACTAAGGCACACAAGGGACCCCACCTGTCATCCCACGTTCTCTCCAGTCGCCGCTCACCGCGTTGTCGGCTGCAGGCGCTCGCCCAAGTTGCCCGGGGCATTCGCTTACCTGATGACGTCTAACCCAAACTTCTACTGCATTCTTCCATCAAATCCATCCTCACACGACTGCAATCCTCACAGCCTCGAGTGTTCAACGCAAAATCCAGTCCATGAAAGTGGAGGAGGAGTGCTCTCTGAGTGAGAAGCTATAATGTCTGTTGTTGCCGAGTCAGTATTCCGTCCCATCTTTCCTTGACTTCCCGTCATCCCAAACAAAACATTTGAATGTTGACATCAACCCTTCCCTGCACGCAGCCAAGTTCGCCGCTTAGATGCGCAGCTGGATCGGATTCCGCTGGGTCTGAGCCTATCTCAAGAAGATGGCGAGCTGTCTGCCGAAGAACATGGCATTTTTCACTCAGCCACCGTAGACGCACTGTCGTCGCCAAGGATCGAGGAGCTACTACACATTGTTAGGGCTCTGTCCACCACCTCAACCTCGCTTTCCCTCCTCCCCGCCCAGAGGATTCGCTCTCTACTGCAAGACTCCAAACTTGCAGAATGGGACTTCCAGGCGGAGCAGGATGACGAGGCTAGCCGAGGCCCGTACCAGTCGGAGATCGAGTGGCTACTCGTCAGCAAGGCTACCGTTCAGACTTACGGTATCATTCTGAACACACTTCTGGACCAGATCATCCCTCTCAGTGATGAGATGTGGTACTGGGACGAGGTTTTGAGCTCGTATACTTACAGCAGTCTCTACACGGTCCAGACGTCGCCGTTGCGTTTGTGGGCCTTGACCAAGGACGTCTATCACGAAAGCAAACACCGCATTCGAAATCTTAGCCAAACGCCGGGAGATATTGTCGCATCGACACGGACAGGATTATCGCAGCAATGGAAACAATTTTACGGCATCGTACGGGACAGCATTCGGGACTCATCGATCACGACCCTTCAGCGCAAGGTCCTATCGCCTGTGGCCCTCAGCCGTGGCGAGGCACGGAGGAAACTGGCACATCTCAGGCGCTTGCGGGATATGATCGCAAGCGGTCTTGGTGTACTCGTTGACGAAGGTTTGACTTTTGGAGGAGACGACGACGACGATAAGAGCGAAGCGGGCGTCAACAGCCATGACTGGAAAGGTGTGGTTGAACGAAGCGTGGCTCTCATGGACATGGTTCTTAAGGAGGCCTTAACCCTAGAGTCTGGCGTCAACGAATTCGAGGACAAGGTGTTCGCTGGAGTCGAGGAGGACCCCGAGCTTAGCATTCACATCGAGGACGCCAACGCTCTGGAGAAGCCTTCCGTGCTCGCTAGACGTCTCCTCAACCTCCTGGATAACGGCCTTCCCAACCACGTCATGTCTGCGCAGCTACTTGTTCGAGAGAACGGCCGTCCGTCAAGATTCATCCGATACTGGCTGCCTGCGACTGCAGCTCTGCTGTCCTCGACGACTGTCCTTCGACTTCTTGCCAATAGACGTGCAGAAATAATTAGCTGGATTCGGGACATTGGATCTACGATGCGAGACTTTTGGTTTAATTGGGTTATCGAACCGACACGCAAGATTGTTGGAACTATTCGACACGACACGAGCAGCGAGATCGCCATCATGAGCCGAGACAGCCTCAAGGCCGATCGGGAAAGCTTGGAGCGCATGGTTGTGGACTTTGCTTTGGATAAGCCTCACTTTGCAGGCGACGGCTCGTCCCTCACCGACGCCGAGATCGAAATCATCCGTACCAAGGTCAGCGAGGGAGACGTCACGCCGGTCTTGCGTGCATACGAAAAGGACTTGCGGACTCCCTTTGTTGGTGCGGTGAAGGGTGACCTCGTCCGATCACTGCTCATCCAGGTGCAGAAGACCAAGGTCGACCTAGAGGTGGCCATCAGCGGCATCGACTCTCTCCTCAAGAGCCAGGAACTGGTGTTTGGGTTTGTGGGTCTGACGCCTGGTGTGCTTGTCTCTATTGGCATTGTTCAGTACCTTCGCGGCATATTTGGTGCTCGCAAGGGAGCCCGCCAGAGCCGCAAGACTGGACAGAGCATCAGAGTGCTGCGCAACATTGACCGGATCTTTTCAGAGGCGACGCCGTCTCAGAACAACCTCCTCTCCTACAAGGACCATGGCCTCCTGTTGTGCGAAGTCCACGTGTTGCGCAACCTGATGCAGAGAGTGCTACCTCGCGACAGGCAGCGAGAGTTTCTCGAGGATTTGGATGATCTTGCAAACCTGAAGGGAATTCAGGTGCAGGTTAGAGCTTTGGATCGCATTCGCTGGGCGTACGCCAGGTGGCTACAGTAAAAAGAACGAACAACGGAGAACCTCGGGCGCAATAATGATTCGCATGGATACACGGTCTTACGGATTTGAGCTTCAGCATTCAGGTTACTTTACTACGCACAGCGGGAACGGCCTTTTTCGGTGGAACCTGTACCACAAATGTACACCACTGGAGGCATTCATGAATTGTCAACGGAGCATCGCACATTGGTACCGGAGCTTAGCAGGCGGCATTTGTCACCAGGAAAGGTGTTTAGACCAAAAGTTGAATTGAAGCGCAATTGAACGGGTGACGTACTGACAACGAGTGAATGCGAGGGAGACTTTACAACGTCTCTTGTGACCATGGAACGGCCGCCACCCAAGATGCTCGGGCGACGGACGCGTGACCCAGTTCTGGCTGGATCTGGACCTGGACCCTGAGGCGAGACAGTGCGATGAAGTTTGGTGTGGCTTCGTTGGTAGCCTCCTGAGTCCTGATAAGCAAGTCTGGTGAAGGCGGGAGACCGAGCACATTTGGCAGCAAAAGGGGTGTAGTGCCATGACAGAGACAACGCATCAAGTTTTGAGATAGCAACTAGGTAGGTTGGTGGACATTTAATATCTGGTGGCTGAGGAGGTGTTGGCAGGTCGCTTCCTTTGGTGGGCAAGCCTTGCATATCTACCCAGGACGGATCGTCCTTTCACGGTTGTCATCATGGGAGGACGCTGAAGTGCTGTGTATCCCCCCAAAACTGCACTCGGTTTTCTGCAACAAGGTGCTTGGATCGACCAGGGAAGTTTTGCTTCTTTTGACCTTTCGCTCCCCTCCGACGCAGATCCGACGTCGTCGCGTCTTCTCCCCCTTGGCGGGCACTATGCCTTGGGCAACTCACTACCGTGAGTCGTGACTACCGGTACCTAAGTTATCTCATACACCGCGGCCTAGTGCCAGAAGCAGTTGATTTGGATCATGGACCACTGCGGGTATCAACAGCGGACTTCGTCAGAACACTTTTCGCGGCGGGTATCACGTTGCAGTAGATACCGACTTCCCAACCCAAGACTGCTGGTACCCTTAGGTACCTGGTAGATAGCCTACGAAACCCATCGCCAAGTCACCAAATCCCTCAGGCCCTGTCCCAGCACAAGCACAGGTCAAGTCGGATCGGTCAAGCAAGAGGCCGGGTCCAGTATCTTACCCCAGACGGCAGGCGCCACAGTTCACCCCCCAAAGAGACAAGCGATTCGACGCTACGTATGAGATACGTACCTCCTCACAGTGTGGTGGACTGTACACCGCAGTGCCTCGCCTCGTCCGCAGCCCAGCATTTACGTGCCTACCATCACTATTCGTACATACTGCTACTATTACTACCTACCTGACTACGACAAACTACCTAGGCCCGTTTCCTACCAACATCTCAATCGCCTCTCCCCCAACCGTTGCCTGAATCCGACGACCAGATCACGACAATCGCCTCTCTTTCGCATCCCTCCGATCTTAACTTGCCTGGCACGTACGTCGCCCGGAGCAGCAATACCACCCCTTCAGATCGGCCCCCTCGCTTTAGTCCCCCATCAACACCCGCCGCCAAAATGTCGAGCAACCGCAACTACGACTTCCTTGTACGTGTCGAATGCCGGTTGCCCCTCCTTACCATCGTCCCGCCCTTTCCCTCGAGATTACCCTCACTCCCTATGAACTCCGTCCTTTTGAAGATTCCCCAAGACCAGACGCTGCCTTTTTTTCTTCCGAAATCACTACGGGGGGCAAACATGACATCGTGTTCACATATGGCTGACCAGCACCCTAGATCAAGCTTCTGCTGATCGGCGACTCGGGCGTAGGCAAGTCCTGCTGCCTGTTGCGCTTCAGCGAAGACTCCTTCACGCCGTCTTTTATCACGACCATCGGTATTGATTTCAAGATCCGCACCATCGAGTTGGACGGCAAGCGTGTCAAGCTTCAGATTTGGGATACCGCCGGCCAAGAGCGCTTCCGCACAATCACCACCGCCTACTACCGTGGCGCCATGGGCATTCTCCTCGTCTACGATGTCACCGACGAGCGCTCCTTCAACAGTACGTCGCTATCCTCTCTTACGTTGCGACTCACTTGCCAGACTGCTGTCGGTTCCATCTCGACCCGTGTAGTGGAGTTGTCATTACCAAAGCAGCCCTCGATGATAGGAGCCTTTCTACAAGGAGAGAAGACTAACGTGTACCCCTTCCACACAGACATCCGCACCTGGTTCGCCAACGTCGAGCAACATGCCACCGAGGGCGTCAACAAGATTCTCATTGGCAACAAGTGCGATTGGGAAGAGAAGCGTGTCGTCTCAACCGAGCGCGGTCAGCAGCTCGCCGACGAGCTCGGCATCCCCTTCCTCGAGGTCTCGGCCAAGAGCAACATCAACATCGACAAGGCCTTTTACTCCCTCGCCGCCGATATCAAGAAGCGCCTTATCGACAACCAGAAGAACGAGCAACCCGCCGCCTCGGGCGTCAACGTTGGCGAGTCAAGTGGAGCCGGCGGAAAGTGCTGCTAAAGTAACGAAACGGGGCTGGGCACGGGACGCTCGACTTTGTGCTGTGTGTATTTCCGAAAGCAAGATTTGATTACTTTGTGTCGATTCCGCGCTGCCGCCGGGGGACAGCGTCGTCCTACAGAGGCACATGAGACGCGCATGAAAGGAGAGAGAGAGACATGGGCATATGGGGCTTCACAGCGGGTCTGCCCGCCGGAAAGGACACGCAGAGAAACTCGGTGAGAGAGGAGGACATGACAGGGGCCAACCGAGAGGCAGGGCCGGGGCTTCCGGCGAGGCAATTGGCCGAGAAGGGAAAAACTTCGTGATGGGCCCGACCGGCTGGGCGTGCGTTTGTGTGTGTGTGCTCGATGACGAGACCACGACGGCGCTCGCTCACCCACCTACCTGTCCTAAGGCCTCCTACGGGGAAGAAAGTACTGTGTGGTTATTTGTCATGTGGTTTCTTGCCGACAGCGCCTTTTTATCAAACCCCCTAGAGAGCAAATATCTGGTCTGGAGTTTCGGGTTTTTATTTCTGGGTTTTTATAATACATCCTTTTTTTTTCTCATGTGCTTCCCAATATGCCCGATGACGTCCTACATTCGAGGGTTTCAGCCTCTTGATATATATGCTTCTGGTATATCTTACAAGAGGGAACAGAGCCCATACTATACACTTTCATCGATGGTCGCTGCCACCTGCGATATCACCACACGACATGCGTGTTCACAATCACGCTCTGGTCGTTTGTCAGGACGAGCTCCTTTTTGTGCCACGCGCGAACGAAACGCCGTGCTTCGTGCACGTCCGGGAACGAGACCACAAACCGGGCAGACGGGGCCGTCTCGTCCAGCGCGTCGGGGGTGCCTCTCCGTCCCGAGTCAGCCTCCATCACCGCCGGGGCCTCGTCGACGTCGTCGTACACGAGGCCTTCCGCGCTCTCCGCGGGTGATTCTGCCGCCGTCACCGTCCTGCGGTCCACCTTGGGCGCAAAGTAGGCACGCAGGTGCTGCACCGGCCAGCCCAGGTTGCGGTCGCGGGCGTCCCGGCGGATCCAGTGGGAGAGGCTGCGCTGATCGAGGGTGCCGCCGTCGAGGGAGAGGACGACGTGGGCGTTTGCGCGCGGGGGCGGTTCGGGGGTCATGCTTAGGAGGCCTTGGATGCTAAAGGTCTCGAGGCGGGTTTCGGTTGCGCGGTTGAGTTTGTAAAGGTGTAGACTTAAGGGCGTCTTGGATGGGGCCGCGAGGCTGAAGGTTGATGTGTTGGAGGGCGCTGAGACGGATGATGTTTCTGCTGAGGTCAGGCCGGCGGCGGGGGACGCGAGGGAGCGGCCGGCGAGGGCGTGGAGGCGCTGTGCTTCGCGCTGGTAGGCTGCTGCCGCGGTGTGGGAGTCGAAGAGGATGAAGTAGCGGTCCATGGGCTCCAGGGTGCTGTAGTCGTAGGCCTGCATCACCTTGCGGATGGAGGCGCTCCAGCCGTCGAGATGTTGGCCCTGGGGACCGATGCGGTAAAAGTCAGTCTCCAGGAGGTTCGGGCTGGCGTTGGAGAGGATGAGCATGGCTGGGCGCTCTGCCTTGGCCGCCGCCGCTTCAGGGGACGCTGCTGCAGAGGAGGCGGTGTTGGCGGCGGCGTCGTCTGTCGGGAGCGAGTCGATCCAGGACTGGAGGTCGTTGTGATCTACAGATCTCTCTTCGGATAGATTCTGATCGGCCTGGGAGTTCCTCAACAAGGCTTCAACGCCTCCTTTCCCAAATGCTGCTCCCGCCGTTGCCCCTGCCGTTGCCCCTGCCGTCGCCCCTGCTCCTCCCGATCCCGGGGCCGAGAAGAGCTCGTTGAAAATGGAGGAGCTCTCTCCGTCGACGGCCTTGTCATTTTTCTCCTTTTCCCGAGCCCGCGACTCGAAAAAGTCTGCAATCTTGCCGGTCGCTTCGCCTCCCGTCTTGCCTGACCTGTTCTTGCGCTCCAACTGTCTCATTCTGTACTCTGTCGCCTCGGACTTTTCCGGGTCGGTGGAGGTCATGAACCGGACCTTGACCTTGCCTTTGCTGTCTCCATTGGCCTTTTCACTGCTGCGTCGATTCGAGGAGGAGGACACATCATCGTTTGGGAATAGCTCCTCGAACAGCGAAGGCGACTTTGACTTTGGCTCCTCCCTTCTTGACGGTTTCTTCTTGCCCCATTGGTCCGGGGAGCTGGGTTGCGGTTGGGCCGAGAAGAGCCGTGTGCCGGGGCCGTGATCTGCTCGAAAGGACTGTCGGAGTGTAGGCGCGGTCGTGTGCGGGAACGACAGCTGCTGCAACAGCGGGAGCCGTCGTCGGGCTGCGATTGTGGTCATCCGGGCAACTCTTCGGGTCGAGCTGCGCAGCCCTCGGAGGTCAGCCCATTGCATGGGCCCGGAAGGGGTTGGGCTTCGTCGGGTCGGCGGACAAGGGGATGAAGAGAGAGACTCCTCGTAGTTCGGTTGGCGTGTGTAGTTGAGACTTTTTGTGGTGGAAGTAGTGAAAGTTGTTATAAGTGAAGGAAGAAGTTTAGACGCTGGGCCTGACTTTCGTCCGGGCTGTGATGCGACGTTGGACAGGGTAGGTACGTACCCTTGACTTGAGCTGGTGTGGGGCCGCTGTCTGGAGGAAAATTGGTCGGGCGTCGGGACTTGGTGGAGGGAGGAGGGGTCTTTGAATTTTTCATGGCTCACTTACACGAAATATTGGTCGACTCACTGAGCAGACGTATCTACTACACGTCACGAGCTCAAGGAGAATACAGAAATTCATACAAATTACTTGGGAGATTTCTTAGAGACTTCGATACTTTCGGAACTACTATTTGAATAAAACTCGGTATTGTGGCTGTCATAGTGGCTTCTTAAAAACTCATCGTTGCCGGATCTTCTTGTCGCAGGGTTTTCTCGATGCCATACCCCGGTCTGGGCCCTACACCATTGTCAACTCGTGTGGGCAGTGACGGATGAAGAGCAAACGTCGTCTGAACAACACCGATTCCTTCGACAGGCCACAAGAGACGAAAGATTCGGGAACAGGAGGGTTTCGACTTTTCTTTCTCTTGATCTGAAGTTTCTCTAGCGTCTCTCATCGGATCACACTGACCCGCGACCTGCTTGTCGAGCGGGCTGAGCACTCAGTGAGAGACTCACCGGGGTCAAGACGCCGGCAACCAGGGGCCCGATACCAACACTGCCCGCCGGCTATAGCACAAAAGATGGTCAAGGCAATCGACGGAAAGGTCCGCCCCTTGGCGCCCTTTGACAAAACACTCGAAAAGTCGACGCTCAAGGGCGCCTCGAGAATCTACGTCAACCGGGACTCCCTGATTCAACTCACAGGGAGCGTGGACAACGGCCGGCGCTGCGTCGTCACGAGGACCGCCGCTCAGGATGCAGCCAACTCTGCCGGGGCGGCAGCGGAGCCGCTGCGTCGGGAGGCCGCGCTCTGGACGCTCGCGGACAAGAATATCAGCCCCAACATCATACTCATGAGCGAGGCGTACCGCAGGGCCTGCGGGTTCGAGCTGGGCGACCAGATTACGATCACGATGACGGAGAGTCCTGTGGTGCCTGACGCTGAGTCGGTGAGCGTGCTGCCTGAGACGACGTCTGAGAGGGAAAAGGCCGAGATCAGCGCATGGGAGGGGGCGTGGGTGGGAGTGATTCGGTTTTATCTTGGTGAGTTATTCAGTTCCTCCTTTTCGCATTCGAATTTCACTGTTAGCAGTCTTTTCTGTAAAATTCCACCAATGCCTCTATGCGCAACAGCATACCCACTCTCTATACTCAGGGTGAAATGGCCCTCTTTATCATTTCAGCATTGATGTGAGACTGATTCTAACTATTTTCAGGACGAGCCGAACAAGTCTTTCCGGGCATGAAATTTGAGTGTGTGGCGCCTGGGTCAAAACAAGTATTCAAGATCACATCCGTAGACGGCCAGACAAATAACGTAGCCCGTTATGTCGTCTCAACAATACCCACCATCGTCTCGGGTGAGGAAGAGGAGCCTGTCGAGGAAGTCCGCGACGTGACGAAACTCGTCGTCCCAAATATCCCCGGATTACATGCGGAAGAAAAGAAACTGCGGAGCTTCCTGCGCGGCTTCAACGCAAAGTTCGTCTACAGGGGCCAGCAAAAATCATGTGGAATCGTCATCC
Organism: Colletotrichum phormii; assembly: GCF_030913505.1. Classification (NCBI taxonomy): domain Eukaryota; kingdom Fungi; phylum Ascomycota; class Sordariomycetes; order Glomerellales; family Glomerellaceae; genus Colletotrichum; species Colletotrichum phormii. Next base: position 1,031,069 of record NW_026851445.1, on the reverse strand, counting down.
ACGGCGGACGAGGGACCGGCAAGTCGTACATCCTGAACCGGATAGCGAGTACGGGCTGGGGTCGAGTCTTCCGGATCGAAGAAAACGACAAGTCGTCGACGGTCGAGGAGGTCTTCAAGCAAGCCCGGACGATGCAGCCTAGCATCATTCTCATTGATGGCCTCCAGGCCCTGATTGGAAAGGACCGGGCAAACTCTACAGCCATCACCCAGCGGTTAGGCCAGCAGCTCGACCAGCTGGCCGAGGATGCTCTCAAGAACGGCACACTGCCAAAGGTCGTGGTTATCGCCACCTGTCTGGACTACATGACGGACGTACCTCCCGAGCTACAAAAGAGAACGAGATTCGAGCGGAACATCCCCCTCTCGATACCCAACGCAGAGGGCCGGCTCGAGATTCTCAAATCTTTTGAAATACCCATCCTACCAGAGGTCAAGGACGTGATGCTAGCCAAGCTCTCACAACAAACACACGCCTTCAACGCAAGCGACCTCGACAGGCTCATCGAAAACGCAATGATCATCTCAGCAGAACGCCTCGACCCAGACGAAGCAGGCTACGACGACGAGGCCCTGGGGCCCCCCTACCTCTCCCGCGAGGACCTCGAGCACGCCCTCCGCTCCACCAGACCAACAGCCATGCACGACGTGAACCTCAAGCCGCCCACGATCCACTGGCAGGACGTCGGCGGCCAGGAAAGCCTCAAGAACGCCCTGCGCAACATGATCACCCTCACAACGACAAACGACCCGACGGTCCAGAAGCTCATCCTCACACCGCCAAAGGGTCTCCTCCTCTACGGCCCGCCGGGTTGCTCAAAGACGCTGTCGGCGCAGGCCATGGCCACCGAGTCCGGCTTCAACTTCTTCGCCGTCAAGGGCGCGGAGCTGCTCAACATGTACGTGGGCGAGTCGGAGCGTGCGGTCCGGCAGCTTTTTGAGCGCGCGCGCGCCGCGAGCCCGAGCATCATCTTCTTTGACGAGATCGACTCCATCGGCGGCCAGCGTGCCGGTAATGGCGGCGGTGGCGGTGCTGCAAAGAGCCAGGGGGCCGTCAACATGCTCACGACGCTGTTGACGGAGATGGACGGCTTCGAGGCGCTGTCAGGGGTGCTTATCCTCGCGGCGACGAACCGGCCCGAGGCCATGGACCCGGCTCTCCTCCGACCCGGCCGCTTCGATCGGATCGTGTACGTTGGTCCGCCGGATGCCGCGGGGCGGGAGGCCGTGTTTAACTTGTACCTGCGCAAGCTCCCCCTCGCGGCGGACGTGGACGTGGCAGAGCTGTCGAGGTTGGCGGAGGGCTTCTCGGGTGCCGAGATTAAGCAGATTGTCAATGTGGCGACGGAGCCGGCGTTGAGCAAGACGCTGAGCAGGACGCATATTGGGGCCACGGAGGAGGGTGGTGGCGGCGGCGTCAGGTTGGACGGGGAGGCGGAGCAGGTGCAGGTTTGCATGGAGGATATTGTGGACGCCATCAAGTCTGTTCCCAAGGGTATCACGCACCAGATGCTGGACGGCTACGAGAGGTGGTCGAAGCAGTTTATGAAGCATCAGAACCAGAAATAGAGAATCATGACTGTTTACGATTTGCGTCTTGGCATCGCTTATCGTCCTCCTCTGAATCTGGTGGATGATGCTCACCGTATGATAGCTCATGTTACCTGCCAGTAATCACAACGTTTGTAGAGGTTTTCTCTGCGGCTTCGCCAGAGAATGGGTGTATGCGGCTTAGAACTAGCTTCCATTAATCCACTCTCGTCAAAAGCCAGATGAGATCCTCAGTCAAGATGTTGCATCGACTGGCAGGTTCTACAGAACTGCAATGCTAGATAACTCGGATCCATCGCCTCGGGCCCGAACTGCTCGAAAGGCTCATTTACGAATCGACTTGACTGACTAGTAAGATTTCACAGAAAATCGCGCCGAGGTTCTCACTTAACCGGACCCGAGATTCCCTTCGCATTAACCATTGACTTGTCTCAGCATTGCGGCTCCGCAGACTGAACCAGCCGGGTGGTTTACTGGCTGCACCTCTGAGGTTTGCTGGTATTCCGTTTGCAAGACGACATGCATCTAGTATTATATATGCAGCCACCCGATGTTGGACCAGTCGTGACATCAGACCATGCCCTGTCTGTGCCGTACAAGGCATGAATTCAGCTATTCTCGCAAGACCTCAACGCAAGAGACTTTTCACATGCTACGATACGCTCACCCAATTGAGAGCAGTGGGACTGAAACTCTTTTTTTTTCGAGATTGTTGGTGGTGCAACTTCTTGAAAACCCGTGCTAGAGTCGTGATTGGCTACCGATGGATTGCATTGAGATGGGGCGACGCAGCGCCCCCCCTTTTTTTTTTTTCGCGTTAGTCTCTGGAACCCGCACAGGACGGGGTATCAATGGATCATTTCGACCAACATCTGGTGACGGCCACTGTAAGTTCTGGGGGTTTGAGAGGTGATAATGTACGATTTGAGCAGAGGAATACCAGGGCGTATCAGCTCACTAATTCCCAAATTACCAACCTCTCCGCGAACCGGCCCGGCTGAAGTTGACGCGGGCAATAAAGAGCTTCTAGACGCAGGGTACCTTGGTCGATCTGGGGGTGCTGTCAGTGTCAAAAGAGAGCAGAAGTCAGGAACAACCTAAAGACACCAGAGGGTGGATACCAAGAGTGCCTGATGTTTGGGCCGAGCAGGAATCTATTACGCATGACCGTGGTTCGACACGTGAAATGGGCGGTGTGTGGGCACTAATTGGAGCGTGGCAATTGGTTCGATTGCAACGGCGTGAGCCGCCATAGAACGACTTGTCGTTGAGATCGCCTTCTGTAATTTTTCTGGATCCTCCGAGAGCTTCGCCTTTTGTTCTGGACGGAGTACTTCGTAGTCTCAGGGGTTCGTGTCTTTGTGCCTTTGGAGTTTTGAACAGAGGATTCTTGGGTGGCTCGACTGACAAACTAAGCGCAAGAATACCTACCTTGATGTACCATCTCATGTGCCGTAACTTAGCTCTACACTAGAAGTTGCTTGACTTATTCAGTTGTTCCTGCATTGACTGAAGTGTCTGTCATTCAGTCAACGAGGAAACAACCAACGCGGAAAGAAACATTTACCCCCCCCCCCCCCCCCCCCCCCTGGCAAAAGGCTATGGTGCAGGGGCCCCAGCTAAACTGAATCGTCCACTCATCACGCTTCTTTTCCTTCTTTGGATTTCATCTGCCACCATATCGTTCGAGGCGGGACGTGAACGACAAGTCTAACCACCTCCCATCCCTCGACCTCTTCCAATCTCACCTGGTCTTTTCATAAAACCCGATAGCGGCAACCAGTCTCACTTGCTGGTCTCCCCCCTCCCCTCCCGTTCTTCCTATCATCCAAAGCCAAACGCTTCCCCCCAACGTTCCCAAGCGCACTCCCAACGACCGAATCCGAGGCTCCCCTCAAAGGTGACTTTCAACATCCCTTTTGCTGCCTTTCCTATCAAAGCGTCCTTTCGCACAGGCCCATTACGACAATCGGCAACACCACGATCTCCCCGCCACCCTACGCTTCAACAGCATCACACATACTACCAGACAAACCCCTGAGGGTCGAATTGAAATGATCGAAAGTCCAACAGCAGCTGCCGACGCCCGCGCCGAGCGCCGCACAAAGTACCACGAGGCCGATGTCGTCGTCGTCGGCGCTGGTGTCTTTGGGTGCGCCATTGCATACGCATTGGGCCAGCAGGGAAGAAGTGTACTTCTACTCGAGAGATGTATGAAGGAACCCGATCGCATTGTCGGCGAGCTGCTGCAGCCCGGTGGCATCGTCGCCCTGCGTCAACTGGGGCTGGCCGACTGCCTCGAGGGCATCGACGCCATTCCCTGCTACGGTTACAAAGTCAGCTTCCACGGAAATGGAATCGACATCCCCTACCCTTCATTTGACGAGAACGGTCGCATGATCCACGCTTCAGAGAGCGAGGCCGCATCCGCGAGCGCGAAGCAGAAGGAGGGCAGATGCTTCCACCACGGTCGCTTCATCAACAACCTCCGCAAAGCATGCATGACACAGGAGAACATTACTGTTGTCGAGACCAAGGTGACAGCCACGATACAAGGCGACGACAAGGATACGGTGCTTGGTGTAAGGTCCAAGACGACAGACGCCGCGACGGGCCAGAAGAAGGACGACTATTTCTTTGGCCAGCTGACCATCATCGCCGACGGTTACGCTTCCAAGTTCCGCAAGGAGTACCTACCGCAAGAACCCGTCGTCAAGTCAAAGTTCTACGCCCTCGAGCTCATCGATGCCCCTATGCTCTCGCCCGGCTACGGTCATGTCTGTATCGGCAATGCCTTCCCCGTTCTCCTGTACCAGATCGGCACCCACGAGACCCGCGCGCTCATCGACGTGCCCGCCAACATTCCCGAGGCCTCACCCGCTGCTGGCGGTGTTCGTGGCTACATCAAGAACGTCGTCATGCCGACATTGCCTCCCCAGATGCGGCCATGCTTTGAGGCTGCTCTTGCCGACGGCAAGATCCCCCGGTCCATGCCGAACTCCTATCTTCCTCCATCCCGCCAGACGGCGAACGGCATGCTCCTTCTCGGAGACGCTCTCAACATGCGTCATCCCCTCACCGGCGGCGGCATGACCGTCGCCTTCAACGACTGTGTAATTCTCTCCGACCTGCTCCACCCCTCGCGCGTCACCGACCTCGCCGATCCTGTGGCCCTGAAGGGAGTCTTGCGCGAGTTCCACTGGCGTCGCAAGAGCCTCACGTCCATCATTAACGTGTTGGCCATGGCGCTGTACGCCTTGTTTGCCGCAAACGACCGCCAGCTGCGCGCCCTGCAGATGGGATGCTTCTCCTACTTCCAGCGCGGCCACGCCTCCGAACCCATGGCCCTCATGGGTGGCCTTATGCACCAGCCGGGCAAGCTCGCCTACCACTTCTTCAGCGTCGCCTTCCTCGCCATCTGGCTCAATGCTCTCAACCTCATGAGCGGTAGCATCTTTGGTTTCTTGAAGGCGCCATTGGCGCTCATTGACGGCATTCTCATTCTCTGGAGAGCGAGCGTCGTATTCTTGCCCGTCATGTGGCGTGAGCTGAACTGAAGAACGCTAGGTATGGGATCATCAGAGTTATTAGACATGAGCAAGAGACGTTGGCGGAATGAGTGATGAGCCAATGAAGAAAAACAACAACAAAAAGGGGGTAATATCCCAACGCCTAGAGGTCTTCTGTTAGGGAGGTCCTGGGCTGTATATATACTCAAGTTGCGATAAACCATATTTGGGATGGAAGCGGATCATTGGATCACCCGAGTGTAGATACAGGTGTATCAGACCATATTATAATATTAATCACGTTCAAGGACTTCCATCTTCTGCAATGCTGATTCGTTGTGTGCAGTAGGGATTCACGTTGGTGACATTCTTTGACGGTCAGTGGTATAAATTGACTGTGGTAATCGATACCTATCCTCTTCCATAGTCTCCGGTTGGTCTGCTCCGCTTACTGCCTTTTGTTTGTATGGTATTGATGGCTGTTGGTGTGAAAAATGTCTCGCTGTGTTCGGAGTGTAGAGAAGGGGGGATACCGAAAGACTCTGGCGTTGACAAAAGGTCTTGCGTTCGTCCTTTGTTGTTAGTCATCGCTTGTTGTATGTACGTTCGTCTTTGAATACGGCGCAGCAACGGGACGATGCATAACAGTGGTATCTATCTAAGAAAGTTTCTAGCTTAGCTGTTTAGAGGGAACGTTATATCATGATTGGAGCTGGATCTTTGATGGAGATGGGCTGCCTGCCTATGAACGATCAGCTAAAGCTTTTTGAACATCATGGTGATATTGCGGGTAATGATTTGTAGCGGTAGATATAATGAATTCGGGCTTAGTACTGGCAGCCTATCTGTCTAGACACCTTAGTTCGACGATGTCTTTCATGAAGATGGACACCTGCTTACAGACATTAGCAACGAGCCGCAAAGGTTATCGGCCATAATGACAACGCTGCAGACGATAGTGCGCAGCGGTAGGTATAATGGACCCAGGGCTTAGTTCTTTGGGGACTTTGTAGATCGTCAATGGTGATCATGCCTCAACTCTTTCCCGAATAAAGGGGTTACGACCTATTTTGCCAGGTACCTCACGTGTACAAAACAAAGTGATCAAGTCTCATGTCTGACTTCCATTGGCCTAGCTAGGTTGTCTACCTGCCGATGTGATGGAAGTTGGACAAACCATCTTTGCCCAGTCTATATGCGCAGATTCAAAAGTCTGCATCACAAACTTTTTGCCAACACTTTTGACCCCTTTCTAGAATAGGGGAGCCCTGAATACCTTTGGTTCCCCCTTCAGAGCAAGATCAACAAGAGGGTTGAGGATAAAAACACAAAAGAAGCGAAACCCGATGCAGATACGCATCACGTCAATCTCCGACGATAGACGCCCATCATCCAGCTACCCCTGAGAATCGCCAGACCGAGGGCCATCTTGATGCTGTCCGAGATGACGCTGAGCTTGCTTCCGGGGACCTCGTGCCAGTCGACAGGCACCTCGGCAACGCGGATTCCGGGGCTGGTGCCAATAACACTGCCGTCTTCTCCGAGAACGGGCGCCGGCGGGGCTGATTCGGCCAGGAGCAGCATCTCGATATCGAAAATCCAGCCCTCAGCGTGCATGTACGGGACGATGTGAGGGAGGGCGGCGCGGGTAAAGAGTTTGAAGCCGCACTGAGTATCGCGGAGGCGGGAGGTGGCGGGCGGGGTGAGGATCATGAGAACCAGGTGGAAGGAGCGCATGAGGAGGTTGCGCAGGGCAGACCGCTAGGCAATGTTAGAATTGAGAAGGGGTTTAGGGGGTTTGCAAGAGCGGCATACCTTTACAACAGCCTCGCTGCCGACAAGGTGAGCGCGGCTGCCAATAGCAACACCGCGGTGCGAGCCGTCGACAACCTCCTCGCAGCCCTGGATCAGACGTCCTAGGTCGCTGAACTTTGTAGCGCCGTCGGCGTCGGCAAAGAGCACGTACTCGCCGCGAGCGTGGCGGAAGCCGTGTGTGACGGCGCCGCCCTTGCCGCGGTTGCGCTCGAGCTTGATGACGCGGATGACATCGTGGAGGCCCTTCTTCTGCGCAAAGTCGAGGCAGGCGTCTACGGTACTGTCCCTGGATCCGTCGTCCACAATCAGGATCTCGTAGCCGGTGAGTGCCTCAGAGGGCGGGTTCTTGTAGCGTCGGCGCGGGGCAGTAGGGCTGAGGAGGGGCTTGGTCGGGGAGGAGGGGCGGCCAAAGTTCTCGTCGAGGTATTCAACTGCCTCCTCGAGGGTCGGCAGGATGCGGGTTGCTTCGTTGTAAGCGGGGAGCACGACAGTCAGGCGCACGTCCGCGGGGTCGATTGTCGCACCCGAGTCGGGGACATCGCGAGGATCGGTCAGATGTGCGCGCGCCTCGGAGACGCTGCGCTCGGCGAACCAGCGATCGAACCAGGAGGGGGCTGCGACCTGGACTGGCTTTCCGGAGGCGGAGGAGGTGAGGTAGACTTTCTCGGAGGGGAGTACGGCGCGGGGCTTCGGAGCGACAAGGTGAAGGGTAATGAAGATCTGTCGAGGGTAAATTGTCAGCTTCAATGGGTTGCAATTGGCAATATCTGGCAGGAATATCGAGCTTTCCATGTATATGGAGGAGCTAGCTTACAGAAAAAAGGCCAATGGCGGCGAGACTGAGCAGCGCGACGCCAAGAGCTGGCCACGATGCCTGGGTTATCTGATCCATTGTGGTGTCGCGATGGTGACCATGAGCGCTGGCTGGTGCCGTAGTTGCCTTTGGTCAAGGCCAACAAGAGAAAGAGTGAATGCTGCGAGAAAGCTGATGTAAAGAAAAGAAGAATCCGTTGCACGCACAAGAACAGAGAAGAAAGAAAATTGCTGCAACTGCCGCAGCTGCAGCTTGAATTCAGTGACACTGAGACGAGGGCATCGACTGAATTGGCGGGTATGTACGGAGTAGCAGCTTCGGCACCACCGTTTCTGGGGTTCTGGGATACGTAATGCGGAACGCGGCAGCTTTCGGGAGCCCCCCTTTTATGGCTTAACGAGGCTGGCCAATTGGGTTGGACACTTGGGGCACTTTCCAATGGCAGGAGCCAATTGCCATGGAGGGGTAGGTACCTACTTGCCTTGCTTAGCGTGCCTCTTTAGATACCTTCCCTAGGTAGGTCTCCTGAGGGGATGCTCTTGCCCGCTATTTTCGGCTTGTGGGGGAAACACCGTAGCCTCGCATTAGCACTTTCCATTGCAAGTTCAGATGGACCTGGGCAGCAATGCAAATGTGACTGGCATGAATCGCATTCTTCACCTACGGATACCTATTTTTGGGAGCAACATCGTGTTTGTTCGGCACCGCCCGAGAGGGCCATTTCTTGCATTTCCTCAGCGTAACCCTACCTATTCGGACTTTTCTGCATACGACTGGCAGCCGAAGCCTCTCCAACGGATTCTTCGAGTCACTTGAAAACATCTCTTCTCTATACCTCCACCCAAATGATTGCGTGTGGGTTGGTGGTGGACGACGACGACGACGACGACGACGACACTCCTCAAGCCGAGCCACAATCAACGAACATGCTGCGTCAGTTTCCGACCCAAGACATCGCAATGCCATGAACAGACCAGTTGCGCTCGGGGCCAACCCACATTCCAGGCTCGTAACTCAACTCTTCCCCCACGCTGGGTTGACAGCATTAAATCGCCATACCTGCGCATATGTCATCCCGTCTGCAGTAAACCCCTTCGGTCGCTCTATTCTTTCGTCTTCGGCCTACTCTGTTGAACATGTGGATAACTGGGGGTTCAGCGCGTTGTCGTCTCCATCAGCGGTACCTGAGCTGCTCGCTGCAAGCCGCCGTCACTACCGGCAAATGTAATGCATCCCCAAAGCCACGCGACGCCACATAAGCTCGGCCTTGGGAAGCCGCTCGCCATGAGGAGAGGTGTATCTGGTACTTTCATCCCGTCTTACACCATCATCACCTCCCGTGCCGCCTAGACAAGAAACACAAATGTGGCCAGCCATCCATGGTACCAATGGCACTTCGTCTGACAAGCCTCCAAACGAGCGCCAAAGGACTATCGTCAACTTTAAAATTGAGGAACCACGGAACCCTAACCCCGCGAGAAGCGCACGATCAACCAGGGGTCATCCAGAGCCGCCCAGACGGTTCCTTCAAGCCACGGCTTACCAGAGCTGAGCGCGAGTTGGCCTTCCTGTGGAAATTGCATCCCAATCCTTTCCCGTGCTCTTCCCCGGCGCCTCTCGAGTCTAGGTCTATCCATATTCGGTCAACTGATCAATACAGTCCCAAGCGAGGAGAGGAGAGAGAAGCGAATCCTCTTCAACACTCACTCGGGCCCCGAACGCTCCGCATGGGTATTTTCCTCCTCGATGCAGGTCAGACAGGTAGCCAAGACTGCCAACATGAGCTGGGCCGGTCTATACCAAACCAAACGTCCGAGAACCTGCATGCAACCCATCCCAACGGAGCCAATAGACGGGGCTGCATTTGCCCAGTTTTTCCCTCGCTATCTGGAAACTGAAGAGTGCCTAATCAATGGAAAGGGGATACAGGATTAAAGCCACCGAGGCAGGGCAAAAGCGCCTGAGTTGCACCGCATATGCCATGCGGCGCACAATCCTCCGCCATGACTCAATAATTCATCGAACCCTGCATGCCTGTGTTCGGCCGAAGACTGGCTGACAGACACGTTGACTTGGCGCGATTATGGCCGCTGCTCGTGCCCATGCCAATATAGAACAATTACAGGCTTGCACTGCTCGGTTCGGACGACAACAGAAACTTGCAGCTTACAGAGGTGCAAAACGAGCATCGAATGAGCTGAACGGCATCGTGCAGTTTCGTGTCTTCACAGTACCTCACCTCGGTCCCAGTGACGAGTTGGTCGGTCTTCGAACCCGAGACAACAAGATCCCGCCTGTCCAAGCATCACCTTGCTCAGCCTGCTTCGCCAAACCTGACCCGTCACATCTGCGGAATTGAACCTTCCCTCGAGCTGTCTCTGGCGCATATGCAAGGACTCGATAACGCGTGTGTTGGCGTTACCATCAGTCTCCACCGCCAGTGTCCGAATCCACGCGTGTGGGGGGTGCCTCTTGCGTCGATAACCTCATCAAGCTCGACACGCCTGGACGCGCCAACTTCTATCTTCGTCATCTACACTAGACCCATACACCAAAGCCCTTCGTCCCTGACGATCCCTAGGTCATTGCCTGCCGGTCATGTTCATCGACACAAAAACCTCGTGTGGACCCTGACGATCTCTTTCCCTTTTACACGACACTATCCAGACAGTGGCATCCGCCCATCTTTAACAATCGGCGTGGCCGTGGTACTGGGTCCTGGCCGCTCGGGAAAAGCAGTCCGGTCCGGACGGGAAGTAACACTTTTGGTTATTTCTTGACATTTACATCACCGAATCATCAATAGCACTGACGATCACAATTCGCACTCGGCATCGCGGTCTAGATTGGCGAACTTCCAGCTGCTCGTTTGCTACACCAACCTTCCCATCTCAGGAAACGCACTAAGGTCACTAAACCTTGCCTCTTATAGTCCGGTCCCGACGGACGGCGGCTTTGGAGGTAGTTTCATTACTAGCCAGGAACTGAAGAGGGTCAGATAGCTAAACCGACGCCGAGTAAATCAGGGTTTTCCCCGCCTGGCAGCTGTTGGGAAGAATATTCGGTCGCTTTCAGGTTCTCTCCTGGAGGCCAAGCCTTCCTAGGCTGGTAGGCAAAGTTGGTAAGCGTGGCGTGCGTGCAAAATGCAGGTATCAGAGCTGTGTCTCACCTTCTGTCTGCAGTGCCGTGCCCCCCGAGACAATCGTCTTGTCTCACTCACTATCCAGCCTTTTTGCCGTTCAATCTTTCTTGGCAGTCAACGCAGTCAAGGCCTGGTTGTCTTTCCCACCCAATGTCTCGCCCACACCCAAGCGCTAAACATGATGTTAGACTTCGCTGTAATGTTGTACTGGGCACGTCACTTGAACTAGAAGGGATGAAAAGAAGAAATGATAATGAGCTTATTTTTGTCTCTTTGGTTACTTTTTTTCCTCCCATCTCATCGAAGATTGAAGGTCTTGTTCAAGACTTTCCCCACGTGAATGCGGATCTTTGTCTCGAGTTGAAATAATGCTCGACATCAGGCCAAGCACAGAAGCAAACAAGGTAGATATATTGGGGCCCTGAAGAATGAGGGTATGATATTTCATTCCGTTGGTCGCTATCCTGCCAACGTTGTAGTAGTGGTAGTGGTAGTAGTAGTGATATGAGAAGTAAGGAAAGTGTCTATGTTATCGGTATAAGTTGTGGTCATGATATGGTCATCAAATAAGCAAGAAAATAATGGGATCCATCCCGGATCCGACCCTGAAGATATTCAAGTCCCTGTAAGTAAGTATCCAGTGTTGCTGAAGTCCAGCGGCAGCAACTCTGAGAGATGCCCCCCCTGACGATTTTTTCGATCCCAAAGTGTTGCATAGTGAAAAGCCAAGGGACTCCGAGTCTAATGGCGTCATTGTAATAAGACATTACTCTCAAACGCCCGCGCCGGTTGTTGTAAAAGAGGCTATAGTTTGGCACCCGAAACCATGAGCAAATGTTGACGTAGGAAAAATTGTGTGTGAGTGTGTGTGATGTAGACGGTGACGTCTTAGTACCGTTTAAACTGCAACGGCGGATGAGCTCTTTGTCGACCAACGGCTCTTCTTAGTCAGCTTAGAGCCGGCTTGCTTCGAAAGGCGCTTTCCGGGCTTGTTGCTAGAAACGACTTCAGAGGGCGCGGCGCTGACCATTTCGACAGCGACTGCCTTGTCGATGACCTGAGGCGGCGTGGTGTCGCGGCGAGTGTGTTCGTAGGGGATGCTGGCGACGTTGGCTGCCTTCTCCGTGTTGGAGTCGACGATCTCCAGTTCGGTAAAACGAGTGACCTTGGACTTTGAGGTGCTGCGACGGTCCTTCGACTTCATGGCAGACGGCGCAGCGGCAACGGGTTGCGGGGCGTACGTGTAGGAGCCGCCCTCTTCCTCTTCTTCAACAGACTCGTATACTGGCTCGGGCGTTACACAAGCTGCGGGTGTGGTGGGGGCCGACGATCTTCCAGACATGGGTGCGGAGAAAGGCGCGCCAGTGTTGATATTGAAGTTGAATGAAGAGAATCCCGATGAAGAGCGGACGCTCGCAGTCGAGGCGGCTGACGAGGCAACCACGTTTTGCTGGGTTGTTGGAGAGTTGCCAAACTGCATCGGTGGAAGAGACGTCATTGCCGGGATGGCGTTGAATCCGCGCATCGACGGCGGCGGCTTGCTTCGCTCTGTGGAAGGCGAAGACTGCTCAGCTTTCGGGGAGCCATCGGCACGCTCCGATGCATCCGATGCCCGACGAGAACTCGGGTGGAGCCTGTGTGTGTGAACAGCAGCAACTGGGTTTCGGGGTGCTTGTGAGGCAGCAGGTGGCATAGAAACATGACGAGCGGGCTCCATCTCCAAGTCCTCCTGTGAGCTGGTTGAACGACTTGAGCTACCCGTGGGAGATTCAGCTGCCGCGTGTTAGTCTCTGGCTGTCTTGCGAACTGGTAAGGCCATCTAGCGCAGCTTACCTTTGACAGATGACGGGCTGTTACGTCCCGAGGCATACGACCTATCCACGTCCTTGCCCTTGAGTGAGCCTTTGAGTGAGATGCGGCTGCCGTCAGGGACACCATATACGGAATTAGTGTTGCGATCCTGCCAATAGGTCATCGGGGGTGGACCGCCGCTGTAGCTGTATGCCCTCGGCATGTTGCTCATTGGGCTGGCGTGGGCGGAAGGATAAGTGACGTGTGAGAGACTGCTTGAGACGCGAGGTAGACTTGGGCCGGGCATTCTGCTCAAGCCGCTGGCGGCCATCGCACTTCGCCGCCGGTTTTGCTCCATAATCCTGGGTCGGTCCTCATGTTTGAAGGCTGATGGTGCTCCGGCAAGCGCGTCGATGGCGGCATGGGTTGGAATGTGTTTGTACGGCTGTTTTGGTGCCTCGGCGGCCTTCTCTGCCTGCTTTTGCTTGTGCTCCTTGGCCTGTTGCCTAGACTTCTTGAAAAGAGAAAAGACAGCCATCTTGGTCTTTGATTTGGCGCCGTTGGGCCAGCGATGGCAAGGTTGCTGTTAGGTAGAGCCGGTGTAAACAGTCAAATAATGAACCGCACTTCTATCAAGAAGCCGATAATATCTCTGTTGGAAGAGAAGAAAGAGTATCCGGTACGGCTCGGTGTGATGGGAGGTGAAATGATAATAAGAGCAATGGCCGGGGTACTGTTGTTCTTTGACTGGCAGGATTTCGTATAAGTCGAGCCCGGGCAGCTGGTTTGGGCTATACTCAGGCGGCACAGGTGAAACTCGGGCGGTACCACAGACCAAATCCCAGCTCGGATGACTCTCTGACTTGGCGATATGGGAAAGGTGTCGGCTTGGCGAAAAGTCGTCCGTTCACTATCACTAGTAGCGATCGTTGCGGGAGATGGCTCGTGCCTGTCTGGCAGGTGGACGGATGGATGTCGGGAGTCAGGTTGAAGCGAGAGTTGGACGAGGGTTGTACCACAGGTGAGGCAGGTTGGGGAGGGATATAAGTAAATAATTATAAACAGCCTTATGTAATGCTGCTCCGGGAAAGCGGATTGCAAAAGCCAAAGTAATATGGATAGATGAGCGAGAGTTGGGAGGAACACTAGGCAGCGCGGAACAGCAGCTGGGTTCGGTCGGGAGCCCAGGTTGCTTTAAGGCGTGGCGGTGGTGTGTGTCTCGGGGTTGGACATGGGATATGCATGGGGGTGGTGGCAGAGGGAGATGGGATGGGTGCATGGACGACGTGGATTGGGACAATTCCCAAGCGGGGGTCCCAGACGACGTGCAGCTTCTGGCTCCCGAGGGCTCCAATGTGTGTCTTTTCTTGGCAACCAAGGCGAGTCCAGCCTTCAGGACTATCCCAACTAAGACGCTGGAAGATGGCGCCGCCGTCAGTCCCGCTTCTTGGGTAGAAGAACCCGTACGATAGTGTCAATGGTGTCGCCGGGCTGCCGTCAGACTTCAGTACCTACGTCTTCGTTCGTCCCGGTCCATCTGTCGATACCCCTGAATCGCACGGTCAGGTCCAGGTCCAGAAGCTGACTGAGATAGCGTCTTTCGACGACTCGCGGCTGGGGGTTCAAGGTAGGACGCGAATGAACCGACGAGAAGGTCACTAGCTCAAGCTTTTGACAGATTTGGAACCAACGCTCGGCACCGGATTTTGAGGATGTGTAGGACTGGACTGGCACGGGGCCTTTGAATATCGTCTCCGAACCCTGGTGACAACCTACTCAGGCTGGTTGGTAGGCATTGGCCTCGCCTCGTTTCGTGCCGTAGCCAAAGTTGGGTTCAAGTTTCCTACTGCCTTTTCCCAGCGCTGCACAGCAAATCACAGCTGCAGCGGCTCAGCAAGGACTGGTCGCCCGGTAAAGATTGGCGGCTGTCTCTTCTGCTTGGCTTGATTGGGCCCGTAATACGTGTAGGCTTATGCAGCAGAGAAGACGTTTGGCCTTCTAAGTTCTGTGCCTTTTTTTTTTTTTTGCTTGACCAAACGGCCCTCGTATTCGAGAGACAGGTAGCGGTACCTTGCTGCAGGGATGCGCCGGCTCCAGCACGAGCGTTGTGATCGTGGCAGGAAAAGAAAGTCTTTGGTTGGAATTCGATAGCGTCGGTGGGAGACAAGCCGCTAGGCGACGCCCAGGTACCCAGTACCAGATCATCAGCACGGAAACTCGCGCGGACATTCCAGGGGCATGTTGAGCTAAATTCGCTGGTCCGCTTCAGGGGAATAAGGGCCCGGTGATGGATACTCTGTGAGGGTGGATGATGCCGATGATGAATTGGCGAATTGCTGATGGTGTGCCAATGTGCCCCTTCCCCCGTCCGTCCCGTAAGTCTCGTCCTCCCATCACCACCAATATCGCTACCACGAGTGTGCCTGACCACCACCACGCATCGCCCTCGTCTTCGCCGCCGTCGACTAGGCTAGGTCAAGTAAGACTAGCGGTCGTCTGTCTGACGTTTTTGTCAACGGGTCTTTTGTTCTCAAAGCCGACCATGGCAACGGGGCGGGGGAAGCAGAAAGCTACTGCAGCGTTGTCTATCTTTGGGCTTCCATCGTAGGTGTCCCATACGCCACTCGGCACGTCTTCCCATTACATCAACGACCATCCTCTTGTTTGTTACACGAGACCGAAACTTTGACCGGATATGACGATCCTGGGGCCGATTTCCGCTATCCGTCTTCTTCTTCGTCGTCGTCATCCAGTGTCGTCAGTATTCTTTTGTTATACCAAGACTGTTGACGTCCAAATGAGGTGGAAGTGCCTGAAAGAGACGGCGACGATGTCCCGACGGCAACGAAGTGCTCCTTTGAAAAAGGTTCGGCCTCATGCCGAAGCAAGGCCCACAGGTTCCAGGGCAGGCAGGTCGCAAACGAGACCATGGAGCGGCTGGATATCGCAAATTCCCCTTGGTCGACGGCGGTTTGCCATTTCTTGCTTTTTTGTGGGCATCGTAATCGTTGAAAGTGTTTTGGCGTGGCATTGAGTGTGTGAGCGTGGGAGAGTATCATGTATGTAAGATTATACCCCTGTCTGAAGCTTGCTCGTGCCGGTGGATAGCCAGCAGGGCTAGGCAGCTGGTATGAACATGGATTGCATTAAGATGTGAGATGGGTTGGCGGAACGGCCACACAGCGAAGAGGCATATCGACGATTGTAAGTTGTTAAGGTAACTTGTTGGGGGGGTCGGATGGCGGGAACCATCTGCCGCCACGGACAATCCAATGTCCCAGCTGCTTGTACCTCCGTACTTTGTAGTAAGAGGTGTACCTACCTACTCCGTAGGCCTGCTGCAGGCAGGAAGGGCAGGCGAACCGACCTTGACCTCACGAAGGAAGGAATTATCGAATAGCAATCTTGCCTCCTTCCATGTGGTGCGATTGAACTGCATTCCAGCGGTACGTACTTTCCCGTCTCAGGTTCTCAATCAAGGTATCCATCCCATCCGTAAGATAAGGTATACCTTAGGTAGGTAAGGTATGCATCGTTGCGATTCATTCGTCGTGCTTACCTTAACTGTCTTACCTATTCCAAGGTCCCTTAGGTCGTGGAACGTTCATGTGCTCGACTGATCTTATCTTTCTCTCTTCATCATCTGGAATTCAGTCTTCATCCAATGAGTTCGGACAAACGTACAGGTGCATATGTACATACCTGCTTCAATAATTGGTTCGTCTTCTTGCACCGAGAGTCAGTGTGTCTCTCAACTGCAGGGCATACCTCGCCAAAGCGGAACTGACAGCCGGGCCATGCGAGGATTCCATGTCCTCCTCTTCGTCTGTCTGTATCGAGCTCAGTTCAGCCTGGTGAGTCGAGACAACCTATCAATTCGCCTAATGTGGTGGTCCTCTGACTATCAAGAACTAAATGCACATGGTGCCTGGTTCCTGGTGCCAAGTAAGGCGTCTCAAACTCACCTGGATAGGCTGGATTGCTGCTGTCATTCACTCGGACACTTTCACAATCCTTGACGCAGTCCCAAGCCCATCTCATCACAATCGACCAGGATGACTCAATGATTCCGAGCTCGCATATCAAGCCCTTCATTTCACCTACAGATACGGATAGATACCCAGCCTTTCTTACCGCACAATCTGGATAAACGCCCAAACAAGCCAGCATTGCGTGCTTTCTCGCTCGGCACCGGCACACCACGTACATACACCTACTTACACACCGCAACATAGAAAAGAAGAGGAAAAAAAATTCCCCGACCGTCGCCAACATCCTCCTTCGCGTTCCGACGCACATGCTCTTGCATGATACCTAGCCCGACCCGGTTGCTTGGACCAAAAGCAGACGATAGACAGCACGCTGAACCGGGGTGTGCTCAACGTTCGTCCACCTGAAAGCAGCAGCAGTCGTTGTCAAAGTACGTGGAGCGCGCCCGCTTGGGGCCACGCGCAGCTCAGTTTGGGCATATGGAGCTTTCAGCTGCCTACCTACTTCCCTATCTTGAACCCCCAGTAGCCCGGCCCTGGGAATATTGATTTTTCTCTAGCCTTGTCGACGTCGTGAGAAGCCACTGCCTTAAAGCCTTGGCCAGGCTAGAAACATCCCGCGCTGAGTTTTGGCTATCGCCGCCAGATTCGAGAGATAGAACTCGCCATGCAGGCTACTGTTGCATCACCGGGCGCCGGATTCAACCCTCTTGCATATTTCTCCTTATCTCTAGGATCCCTGCCTGCTGCGGTAATGAGACGAGGCCACGAGGGGGCTGTACCGGTAGACTCGAAAAGTAGGCTTTTTCGACGTCGAAACATGTCCAGTCAACTGGACCCTAGAAGTCTCACGGGTCTGGCGTCGAAGAGTGGCTGTTCAGCCTCACATTCAAAGTGTGATCATAAGGGCAGAATCGGTACTACCATCATTTCTCGTCGCCCGTGTGAAACTCCAAAGTACAATATCTGTGACTTTTTTTTTTGGTCGGCGAAGGGGTCGACGTATGCCCTCAGACTTCAGCCAGCCGCACCCGTACCAAAGCTGGGAAAAAGCCTAGATTAGCCGTCTTGGTAGAGTTTCGAAAATTGGTGAAGGAGGCTCATGAGGCTAGCCCTCGGGAGCTCTATAGAGCTGCCGTGATCATGCCGGACGGGCGACCGAGAAATACTCACAACTCGCGAGCTGCCACGCACCGGTTGGCAGTCAGCCGCGTCGAAGCCATCCAATCTTGGCCTAGCTATTCTACCTACCTCTTCCAGGGTGCGTGTCTCAAACTCGCCGAGGGTGTGTACGGATATCTCTCTCAATCAGAGTCTCAGTCGGTCACGGCCCACGCGGGGGGGGGGGGTTATTTCAAGTTCGTGGCTGGACCGTCCCGATCAACGCATGGGTGGTGCGGCGTTGCCTATCAATATTCTGCGCCATCCCAATACGACCCTGCCCATGCCATGGGATAATGTTCCGTTGCATCCCATGGGGGTTCATTTCCTCGCCGAGCCGTAATCATGTACGGATATGTATGGGAGAGGCAAGTCGTAAAAACACCTTCATCGGCAAGAACATGCGAATGAGTAAGAGAACACATTTTGGAAAGTTGAGATCACTCAGGTGCAAGTCAGACTCGCATGCCGCTGCCACGTTTCGAATCGCTCCGTCACAAACGTGCTTCCGCGACATTTGGAGCGGCCGTATCGAGGTAATATCGTCCAGTCTGACATGCATAACTAGGTACCAGAACGCCCTCTCATACACCCATCAACACAGAACGAATAAAAGCCTCGCGAGCAACCTCAGTCGAGGCACCGGAAAGCGACATAGATAAGATGCTGGCTGAATCGAAGCACCATCTCATCTCATCTCATCTCATCTCCTTTTCTTACCTGCAGGCTCCTCCTCCTCCTCCTCCTCCAAAGAGACCTCCAAAGAGAGAGGGAGAAAAAAACCTTGTTTGTCCTGCATCATCAAGATTGTTGGGACTAAACAAGGCGCCACACTAGTTCCCTGTGACCATGTAAGTTGACAAGGACCCTGGTTTCTGCGCGCGCCGCACCCCCGAAAGGTGGAATTTTCTCCGTTCGACGAGCCTTCAGGCTTTCGCCAGCAAATATTCCCGGCCCGCCCGGGTTGCGGTTCCCAGTGCCCACCCCCATCCCCTGCTAGGGCACTCGATGATTGTTTCCTAGGCCCCGACGCCGTTCGTTGATTATTTCTCCAGGTTTCCCGGCTAGTTCTGTCTGGCAGAGAACCGAACCCCTGCTCCAGCCTCCGAGGTGTTACTGTCAAATCCCACTGCAAGAGGCTACTTCACAATCGCCTTGTCGAGATTGCCTTGCGTGAGAAATGGATGCAGTGACAGGAGTGAGAAACTGCAAAGAGATGCAAAAGCGCTGCAAAAAGATGTCAGCCTCAGTAATTGTTTCGTTTCCTCTCAATGATGTCTGGTCTTTTGGCGCAGGCTAGTTAGTTGCCTCTATTCCCACAACTTTCGCTATGCGAACCCTGACGATCAGGAGTACGCGTCAACTGCAGCTGGTAAGGTCATTCGTGGCTAACTTTTGGCTAGAGGTCCCCTGGATTGTGACGGACCAGAGGTCGCGGGGACTAACAGCTGACAGATTCGGAAGTCTCTCGCTTGTGAGGTGGTAGGTCGCGTACCATCAAGCACGCCGATTCGGGAGAATCGGCTGAGCCTAAATCGTGAAACTGTAGGCTGCCGTTGGAATAGACCCGAGTCGTCCATCTTTTCTTTGTTTCCTTCTGCGCCACCGCACCATCTCCACCAGAGCTGATCGGCCTTGCGTACTCGTGACTGTGGCATCGCAAGCTCGAAGTGGTCCGAATGGAATCAATTGATACAAGGACTGCTTCCATCATCTTCCAAAGTACCGGGCCCGCCTAAGCGGCGTTGTCCGACTTCAACATGTACACAATGATGCGCCGGTTGATCGGTCCACGATGGCAATAATCTTGGCTTCCCCGGACTCGTATGCCGGACTGGTAAACCCCGAATCGTCAAGATCGTCAATGCAAGGGATCTGCGGCTAAATAATTTTAGACCACTGTCGGCTCTTCTGACGGCATTGAGAGGAGCTAGCGAGAGCCGAAGTTCGGATTTTTCTTGATCGCAGTGACGATGACGAGGGACCCTTTCGTCCAGGTTGAGGGCATTTTTGCTGATCGTAATGGGCTCGTGTCGTGGTCTGCGCGCCATGCTGAAAGATGGACTCGGATCAGCCATTAGTCGTGGCTTGCCTGACACTTGCATTGGAGAGGGAATATTCACAATGCGCGATGGCCTTAGCGAAGTTCGTACTTGGGTTGTTGGGTGAACCACGCCTGTGGTATTGACCAAGAGCCCGTTGTGCGGAAGCAGAAGTGTAGCGCATCGCATTGACGTATCGTTCGATGATTGAACTTGCCGGCCTGTGACATGACATCAATGCCGATTCACTTTGTAGATAGCACCCCCCTGTAGAGCTCAATCAGACTTTGTCAGTTCATGAGAAAATAAACAAGCAGCATTGGCATCCGGAGAGAAAGCGAATATGAAAGATGTCGGAAGTGGGGGTAGAAAATGTGATTCGTGGAGATGGAGCCTTGAATCCCTGCGTGTTCTGTTTAACCTTTGATTCCCAGAAAGCCCATGGGCCATTGTTCCGATGCCCCAGTGATGTGGCACGAGCTCTTGGGATGATCTGCACGGGAGCACCCAAGCAAGAACTGGGGCTTTTTCAGTTCCTCTGGGTCCATTGTTACATGCGTACATGCACTTGATCAGATGCGACAGATGCTTTTCTGCCAAGAAATGGAACGGCGATGTTTCGAAAGGCTAGATATTTAGATCGGTACTCTGCTGCCGGTTGGCGAAGATAGTTTCATGAGAGTGCTTGTATGATGTACCTAGGTATTCAGCGGCACGTGGACTCAACGGTTTTGCAACAGCGACATAGCAAGGCCAAGAGGTACTCTGGTCGTAAGTTGGTGGTGAGGAATGTTGCCCCCGTTTTCATTCCGGGCAGTTGGGATCCCCAGGCATTGATCAATAAGCACATGAGATGCGGGGAAGAAGTCTACATACCCATCTGACGCAGTGGTTCGAGGTAAGGTAGGGGTGTCTTTGTTTTTGGTTGAACAAACGCTGGTTCCACGGAACGGCCTGGCCCAACGTCTGGCATCGAAAAGCAGAAACATACAATGACGAGGTTGAGCTGTAATTTGAGATAAGGTTAAATAAAGGTGTGTCCCACGAACGAGCATAAGGTACATATTGAAACGAGACTTAGTACATTACCTTGGGCGCTTGCCTTGCAGGGACCTCACTGTGCCGCCAACCCTTGGTGCCTTCTTCCTGGGTTGCTAGGTACCTTGCTTTGCCTCGGATGAGAAAGGCAGGGTCTTCTTGTTGCCTCCAATCTGCAACTTACCTTATGGAAGGTTCCTGTCAAGTAGCGTACAGAGATGGAAGGAACAGATAGTTTGACGCAGGGGTCCACGATAGCTAGACATCGCCTTTCATGGGAACCTTGAAAAACACGAGGTGGACCTGTACTCCGTAGTGTGCTTGATGTCCGATGCTTAGTCATGCACAGGTGATGAACGGCAGGCGAGCGCCTACCAAAAGGGGATAATTAGACGAGTAGCCGCACGTTGACGCAAGCCTCCCACCTCTCACCTGCCCCAGTGGTTGTCGCGGGTGCGAGGTGGTAGGTGCGTCGAGTCCACAATCGGCTAGTGCGATGCGGGTACCAAGCCAGAAAGCGGCGAGTGGGAGCGATGAGCGGTAGGGTCACAGCACGGTGGGTGGGCACTGTGGGGACTTCGTTGAGCAACCAGCAAACCTGCCAGCCCAAGGGAATCACGCGCATTGGACACTGTTCCGTCCCACCATCCACGGCCACGCAGCACGCAGCACGCAGCACGCAGAGGTGCCCACCTCCACTCCACTACCTACCTACCTACCCAGTGCCAGCGACAGCAGCAGCCCGCCCAGTTTCCGTCCCAGCAGCGTACCCAAGGTGCCAGCCCAGTCAAGTCCCGTACTTCGTACCCAGTCCCAGACTCCCAGTCCCAGTCCCCAGTTTGCCTCCTCTGTCCGACCAACCGACCGACCGACCGACCGAATACAGCCTCAAAGTTCTTCCATCTCATCATCATCTGCCATCCCACGCAACCCAAAAATTTTGCGCCGCGACGCCGCAGTCGACGACATCCAAATTCCAGTCTCGCCGCCTTCCATCCGTGCAAGCGCGTTGCTTATCATTGTCGCCTGTACTCCGCTATCGCTATCGCTGTCGCGTCAGCCGCAGCATCCTTCTTTCTCCCCTACGCATACGGTGCCTTGCGTCGCTCAAAAAAATCCCCCGGCACCCGCCAATCGCGCGACCCGACCGCCCCCTCCCATTTTGATGGCTCCCTGATCATCTCGACCCTACGTCACCCGGGCACATCTCGTTGCCACGCATTCATCGACGACGACAAGCCTCTTCTCGCACGAGCTCAAGACTTCTCGTCCCCGACCGACCTCTCGCTAGAGAGCCGCGCCCCATTCCAGGCGCGACCGAACGACGGGAAAGTGGCGCTCACCATCCTCACCCAGACCGACGCTGAGCTTTCCCTCCAACAACATCTCGACCTCGCTCCCGATATCCTTAGCTACCCCCGTCTCACTACCGAGGGGGGCACCGAACCATTGATGATGGCACAACCCGTGCCTCATCATGCGACGGACAAGAAACGCGTCAAGGTCTACGAGCTGCGCAACAATGACTGGTTCGATCGCGGCACCGGCTTCTGTACCGCTGCTTTCATGCAGGTATGTCTTGTCACGCGCCTCTACACCGTCGCGGTCTCGCCTTCTTTGCCGTCCATGTCGATGTCTCCATGTACATATCAAAGTCTGATGCTAACCCGATGATGCTCGTCAGGCGGAAGATGGCCAACCTCGAGACCCCAGAGTCATAGTTGAATCGGAAGACCACCCTGATAGGCTTCTACTAGAAACCAAGATCTGCAAAGAGGATGGCTTCCAGAAGCAGCAAGGCAAGTTCCATGGCACCTCTGTGTGCGGCGCAGATAGGCTGACTCGAGAAAACAGAGACCCTCATCGTCTGGACAGAACCCAGCAATGGCATCGACATGGCCCTCTCCTTCCAGGAGGCGGATGGCTGTGCACTGATATGGTAAGCGCTGGCTTCGCATTTTCATCGTTTGATGTTTGTTGCTCACCATTGGTCTTCATAACAGGAAATTCGTCAACAGCGTGCAACAGACTTTCCAGGGCGGCATGGCCGCTGCCGGTAAGTCGCGTGCTAACGGGGACCGCTTTGGACGACCCCAATCTAACGTTTTCCATTCAGACGACAGTCTTTCCGACGATCTGGCTATGGAGATGCCCAGCACCATTAGCCTTCCACCAGCCGAAATAGGGAACCTCCAGGAAATTGAGACTAGCATGCGCATCATGAGTCAGACAGTCAATGGACGAGACGCGCTGGCTAAGTGCATCATGGGCGAGGACTACATTGGCAAGCTGATTCCTTTGGTCGAGATGGCCGAAGATCTCGAGAGCCTATCAGATTTGCACCGACTTTGCAACATCATGAAGACCGTCATTCTTCTCAATGACACCGCCATAATAGAACATGCCGTATCCGACGATTGCGTTCTTGGCGTCGTGGGCGCTCTCGAATACGACCCCGATTTCCCGAGCCACAAAGCCAACCATCGCCACTGGCTAGATAACCAAGGACGATACAAGGAGGTTGTACCGATCCAGGACGACCAGATCAGGAGGAAAATCCATCAGACCTACCGACTCCAGTACTTGAAGGACGTTGTACTGGCGCGCATACTGGACGATCCGACTTTCTCCGTTCTCAACTCTCTGATTTTCTTCAATCAAGTGGATATCGTCCAGCATCTGCAAGGGAACGGGGAATTCCTTGGTGAACTTTTCGGCATCTTCAAGATAACGCAAACAGATCAGAGACGGAAGAAGGAGGCTGTTCTGTTCATTCAGCAATGCTGCGCCATTGCAAAGAACTTGCAGCCGCCGGCTCGCCAAACTCTTTACAACAACTTCATCGGTCACGGCCTGCTTCAGGTCATCAACTTTGGCCTGCGTCACCCTGACGTGAGTGTTCGGGTGGGCGCGACCGACGTCCTCGTATCCCTAATAGACCACGATCCGCACATGATTCGAGGCACTATTTATCGACAACTCCATGAAAGGCAACCGCCCTTGACAGATTCGCTCATTGATCTGCTTTTGGTAGAAGTCGATCTTGGCGTCAAGGCACAGATTTCGGATGCCTTGAAGGTCCTTCTTGACCAGGGCCCTCCGCTTCAGTCGCAGGAGGCTTTCGCAAAAGCCAACGGAGAGTTCCCAGGCCGACGGCCTCAGGCAATGCAGGATCCTCAGCACTCAAATCTCCTTGACAACTTCTACGCTTCATCAGCAATACGGCTCTTCAGGCCCCTCACCGACCTCCGAGGCCGCACCAACATGGCTTTCCCCTTGCAACAAGCGTCAATGTTCACATATCTCATTGAAATACTTTGCTTCTTCATCAGGCAACACCATGCGAAATGCAGACCCTTCGTTCACCAACAAGATCTACTCCGGCGAATTGCTCAGCTATTTGCCTGCCCGGAGAAATATCTCCGACTAGGTTAGTGATCAGCTTCCCAACCGGTCTCGTGCTTTACTAACCATGAATGTCAGTTGCCATTCGCTTCTTCCGTAATCTAGCAGGAATGCAAGACGAGTTCTACGACCGGCTCATCATGGAACATGGCATCTTGGAGCCTTTGCTTGACATGGTCTCCCAATCTATGCATCGGGACAATCTCCTCAGCTCCGCCTGTGTCGAGTTTTTCGTGTTCGTTACCGGGCAAGAGCACAGAAAGGCCATGAACAAGTTCCTCGTCCAAAACTATCGGGAACGGCTAGTCGACTTGAGTTACATGGAAACTTTCCGCAACGTTCTAGTGCTTTACGATCAGACTCAAGGCCACACCGCCGAGTTCTACACAGAATCAGAAGAGGATCTGGCAAGACGGACGGCTGCCAACACCAACCAGAGGATGATGGAACACATCGCTGTAGATCAAGCCGAGGAGGATTACTTCAACACCTCGGATGACGAAGATGGACCTGAGAGCAGGGCTTTTGACAAGGTGCAGCCCACAAATGGCTCACCAGCGTCCACACCAACCTCAAAACCGCTGGTCGATTATCCTTCGGATGAAGAGGTGGACGAAAACGCTGATCCCGAGGTGCTGCCAACGTCTGGAGAGAAGCAAGACGGAACTGATGGCGCTTCCGATACGAGCAGTGAATCATCCTCGGTGGCACCGCCAGAACGTCTGTCCGAGAAGAGACGTCGCGAAGAAGATGACGATGATGAGCTTGGGAAGTTGATGCACAACAAGCGCCGAAACAGTAGTTCTGCAGGGTCGAATGCGTCAATGACATCAAGTATGGTCAGGAGGAAGAAGACCTTTGCGGACCGGTCAAGCACAGCAGCGCCGAAAAAGATAGCGATCAGTATATCACCTTCAGTGAAAACTGGTGGGACGGCGAGGTCGGATGATGAATCCTGAGCGTTTACCCTAGCATTCACTGCATGGCAGATTGCAGATACGATTGGCGATGACTACTGTTTCTATCATGCTTTAACTACGGACGGGCGAGTTTGGGGGCGGTGAGGCGTTATTATCACAGCCACGACATGGGAAACCGAGAAGAGTAACCAGAACTAGCTAGAGAGCCAGAAGGTGCGCCGAGGTGAGAGTGGCTAGAGGTTGTTTCGAGGATCTGTCGTGCAGGACGGCAAAGTTGACATTTCAGAGTGCGCCGACAGCAGAAAGGGGCCCTCTTCCCACCGCTTGGCGCCCTTGGGTGGGAGAGAAAGCGAGAGAGAGAGGGGAAAGAAGAAAAGAGGATAAGTCCCATCGTGGTATGTGGGCTCTGCGGGCTGGAATCGCCAAAGTAGCATCGTGTACCATATTTGTTGAAGTTTTTGCTTCGACACTGGGCTCTTGCGGCCGGCGAGCCTGTTTCTACAAGGCTTTATTTTGCACTCGGGCGCGTAACCGTTCCAAACCCATCTCTGAGCAAATACCAATTTGGATTGAACCAATTTTTCGAGTCTCGTGCCGGTGAAGTGAAGTGAGCAGAATTTATTTAATATTCCTGCGAGTGGCATTAGATACATTTGGCACAAAACAGATGGTCGTCACTGGCTTTCGATGGTCTCTGGTTGAATATGCATTCTATGTTTGGCTATTTTTACATGTATATAACTATCGTCGCCGTACAAGCTTACATTTGTATGAAGACATATTTTATCCGCCACTTGGTGTTGATGAATCCAACGTGACATCTTACACGGGGGTTCACATCATTCGGAACCCCCCCCTCCCCATCCCCCAATCCGTCGTTTCTATCTAAGTGTGGTCGATCTCCACGAATAGGCTCTCTTCGCCGGTTGCGACTCGGTCCCGTTCGAACCTCCAGGCATCGTCGTGGAGTCCAGAGGCCCCTCGCGCTTGGTTTGAACCCTCCTGACCCGCGTCGGCTGCGTGACAGGGGCAGAAGCAGGCGCAAAAGTCATACTGTCTTCTTCTTCAAAGGCCGCCGGTGCAAGACTGTCAGCCTTGCCGGTGGGCTTGGGCCTAGAAGCGTTGTGGGAGATGGCGTCCAGGAGAACCTCCTTAACCTTCATCTTCTGGTCGAGGTTCTCCTTTCTCAAGGCCTCGCGGGTCTCGTGGACAAGAGTCAGGATCTCGATGTCGGACTGGATGAGCGCCTCGTCCTTGTCGGATTCGGCGGCCCTCCGGAGGTATTGCACCGCCCAGTAGAGGCGGTACCTGACCTCCCTGGAAGTGCGATACGCGCGCGTCCGGAGCTCGGCGAGCAGCCAGCGCACCTTGTCGTACTCGTGCCGGATGACGTAGGCGGCGAGAAGGTTGTTGAAGTTGTAGGCGCTGTAGCAGAGGTCGCCGCGGCCGTTGACCTCGGCGGCGATGATGCAGAATTGGACCATCTCCCGGTACTGGCGGAGCTTCTCGCAGATGCGGGCGGCGCGGTGGAACAGGCCGTCGTCGATGTGGACGTGTTTGAGGCGGAGGTCGTCGAAGACGGCCTTCATTTCGGGAAAGGCTGGGCTTCGGCCGTCTTCACCCGCCATACCGGCGTGGCGCTCTCCGATTTCCTCGAGTTGACCGAGGACGATGGGGTACATGGCCTCCTTGGTGTCGCAACCTTCGGACTGCGCACTGCTCAAGAGTGACATTGCCTGTCTGCTTCGAGGGCCTTCGGTTTCAACAACGGCTCTGACTGCCAGCTTGAGACACCGACTCGTGTGTCCCATGCCGTTGTGGAGCGCACGCTTGTAAAGAGCCAGCACACTATTCCACCGCCCGATCTGCGCGTCCGCTCTCATGGATTCGAAGGCACCCCTCTCGTGGGCAGGGCTCGCCATGTAAGACCTCAGCCGGACTTGTTTGGCTCGCGGGCTTGTCGTATTCGTCAGGTTTTTGTAGCATTGCTCGAGGCCGGGGAAGGCCGTGCTGATGCCAGCACCTTTCATGACATGGTACAGTTGGGACAACTGTTTGACGTCGTACTTCCAGTCTCGGCGGCAATTGACCAACATTGCCTTCCAGAATTTATCATCCACGGTGTACCCGGAATCCCTACAGAACACCAGCCATTGCTTCAGTGCATGTATATCGCGACATTTTGCATGTCTGTCGGCAATGAATGTGACCAGATGGCGGTCAAGCCCCAATCCGAATTCCGAGATGTACGTTTCCATGAATGTCTCGACCTCGCCCCACGTGTGAGTCTTAGCATAAGTTTCCAGTACTGCCGCAAACACGCGCTTGAAGTGCCGTTCGTTGTGGGGGTTGGTTGTTTGCATCGTCTTCATCGCCTCAAAATCGCTGAGAACTCCGGCCCAATCTCCTTGCCTGGCCTTTTGTAGGGTGAATTCGCCGAGTATCTTAACATCGGTTTGAGCTTCTGGGTGTATAGATATAAGTTCCTCCATCAGTAAGTCTGCTCTCTCGGCTTTATTAGCCTCGATGCAGATTCGCACCATCCTCGATTGAATCCCGAGAGTGTCTTGGATACCGTAAAATCCGTTGTCTTTTGCGTCTTCGAAAAGCTGAAGCGTCTCCGTGAAGTTGCGTGTCGACCTCCAATGCACCCACATGCAGTCTTCTAGCCATTTCCATGGCATTTCCCATCCATCGCGCTCCCTCAGCCGGTTGAATGTCTGGAGAACTTCGCGACACTGGTAACCTCCGGTTGCAATAACTGAATTGGCCACGCCCATGCAGAGGCGCTTAGAGTATGCAGAGGTCTTTTTCAACTCGGCGAAGATTCCGATAAATGTGTCGATGGTCAGTGCGTGCTGCTTGTGCTCGAAAAGTTCCTTCATGAACCAGACCATGGTTCCAAGCTTATCGAAACTCCACGTAGAAACTTGTTGAAATGTTTGAACAACGTCAATGGGGCAGTCGTCCTCCACAAGGGCTTGGCTAATCAAGTCTTTGCCCACTTTCACGTAGCCAGATCGTATTTTCGATTTTTCCAGCGGAGGCAATAGCAAGTTGCCCACATACAGCCTTGCCGCTGCTTGTAATCTTTCGTGGGCAGATGGGTCTTCCTTAGGCTGTTGCGTTGTCGGGGAGACCAAAGATGTAGCAAACTCAAGAACACATTGCGCCAGCATGTCGTTCTCAGTGGCTACCTTATGATGGACTCCAAACTCTAGAATTTGTCCGGCAATTCGAAATTCGCTCCACCGATGGCAAGCTTTTGATAGCAGCGAAGACAATTCCGAAAACCATTCAGGCAGCGCTTGCGACTGGTCCACAAACTTGTAGACTCGGCCAACAAGATTCAGGGCGGCGGGTGGAATATCCGTCTCGCGCCGGATAGACGTCGAATTACGAAGCAGCTCCTCTAGCCCAGCAGCCTGTGCAATAGCATCGGAATGGTTGCTGATTACACGTTCTACTGCCAGGGCAATGGCGTTCCTTTGTACTGGGCCTCCGTTTGGTTGATTTCCAAGTGACCTTAGAACGCCGTCTCCAGCAGACAAGTCCTGTATCGCAGGGACTGCGGACGAGAAATGGGACACAAAGGGGTCATGGCTCTTCCTCTGCGCAGCGGTTGAGGCCGGCCGGCCACTTTCCTGCGTTGCCTCTCTCTTGTCTGATGATTTTTGCGGAAGATCTCGTTCGCTCGTTGCTCTCGTTGGACGTCGTGCGTCGGGGCCGTTTCCATTGACGTTCTGATCCAAGTACGAGCTATCGAACGCCAACCTCCCGTGTTCGTGTGAGGAATTGCGGCTCCGAGATCGTGCTGGCCAGCTAATGAAATTTGGGTCGGTGGCAACTTCTTCCTGGAGGGCCTCGAGGGCAGCGACGCCGCTGGTGCTGTATCGTTTCAAGGACTTCAGTCTCCTGCCATTTTCGACCGCAGATCTTGCTATCTTGATTCGCTGGCGACGCTCTTCTGCCAAGAGGACGAGAGAGCAAGAAGTTCCGAAGAGTAAACCTCGAAGTGCATGGATCGCGGCTTTCGAGGGGACGGGGGCGGGGGCAGACATTGTGCAAGCTCGACAATTGCCATGATCGTTCGGGACTTGATTATCGGATCATTTCGCAGTCGGAAGTGGTCAATCGCTCGAAAGGGGGGTATCGCGATGTTGGGCGCGGTTGTCAATGGGTCATTGAGACTGCTAGTCAAATGTTGAAGGACCCTTGTCACATCTACGCCCACTGTCGTACCACCCTCGGCCTTTGCTAAGGTATGCGGTCGCTTTTTGCCCGCTGACACCAAACCCGGCGCGCTGGACCCCAGGATCGAGGTGGAGGGGAGGAACTGGAGTTGATCCGCTCCGCTGCAGTTTACCTTAGTCATCACCAGAACCTGACATGCAAGGGACCCGAACCCGAACCCGAACGCCAGCTCCCTTCCTTTGGCTTCAATCGCCCATATCGCAAAGTCCATCCGTTTGTAATTCTGGCAACATGCAGATTTCAGAGATCTCAGAAGCTACATTGTCTCCATGGTCGCCGCTGATCGGAGATTTTAGTTCATGCAGTAAGCTTTGAGTAAATCAAAGCCCATAACATCAGAAGTCAATAGCACTTTACCAGAATATTGATGCTCTAGTGAGGGATAGTAAAGACAGAAAGGCAGGGCTTATCAATCATCATCTACCCACGGCGAAGAAGGCCCATCGCCAGCTCACATTCTTCTTACAAGCCCATATTTCAAACCTGCAGGGCACCGGAGACTTCATTTGGTCCGATTGCTTGAAATCAGTTCGCCCGGCCGCCTGCAGCCCGCAACCGGTAGTGCGAATCGTCGGGGTTAAGACCGGTGATTAGGCACAAAGCGTCTCCCGTGTAAGCTAAGGTGGTATGCGGGACTCGCGCAGGGTCCTAATGCATGGCACTTCGGCTGGAGCATCACGGACTTGGAGACTGGCGCAGGAGCTAACTCTAAATGTCCACATATCCAATTGGACTGACAGCGTCTGAAGACACTGGACGAGCTACCTTACCATGAGATCATCTGTGCCTTGATCTACAGCCTGCCCTGCCAACTGAAGGGTCCTGCCTCCTTTCCTTCCATGTTGCCTGTCGTACATCCAGTTTCGTCCGGAGAGGGAAAGAGCGGTCGGTTTTAGTTGATCCCCCGCCTTCCTGCTCTAAGTCTCCCTCATGTAAAATATATAAAATCCACCTCGTCAGCGCACAAATTCATCCACAGACCAAACCGTTGACCTAACTTCATCCTAAGCTTCTCTCGTTCTGAGCTGCATTCGACTTACTTCCTCATACATCACTCACTACCTATCATCATGTCGGCCCTACCTATGGCAGGTCCGCCCAAGACCCCCTTGGCTCGTTACCGCATTCTGTCCCCGACGGCTTCCGTTCGAGTGAGCCCCCTGTGTCTGGGCGCCATGAACTTTGGCGACGCCTGGTAAGATGATGCTGGCGACATGTGTCTCACACGTCCTTTTCTAATGAGTTTGACAGGAAGGGATACATGGGAACTTGCGATCAAAAGACTGTCGAAGAGATTCTTGACTTCTTCCATGAGCAGGGAGGCAACTTTATCGACACCGCCAACAACTACCAATTCGAAGAATCCGAAGCTTGGATTGGCCAATGGATGAAAAAGAGAGGTGTCCGTGACCAGATGGGTAAGTTCGGCCGTCTATTCCAAGAGAAGCTATGTCTGAGATCGACACAGTCATTGCAACCAAGTACACCACAAACTTCCAAGCTGGCCCCAACGCGCCGAGCATCATGGCCAACTTCACCGGTAACGGATCCAAGAGCTTGCACACGTCTGTAGAGGCTAGCTTGCGCAAGCTGCAAACCGACTACATTGACCTGGTGAGCGGCTTTGTCTCTCATCTTTCAAGTGACGTCACTTACACAGAATAGCTCTATGTGCACTGGTGGGACTACTCTACTTCTATTCCGGAGCTGATGCAGTCCCTCAACAACCTCGTCGTCACCGGCAAGGTCCTGTTTCTCGGTATCAGTGACACCCCCGCTTGGATCGTCAGGTAAGTACCCAAAGGCATATCTCCGTCAAAGGAGCAGGGCTGACTTCCCCATCAGCAAGGCCAATGAGTACGCGAGAAATCATGGACTACGTCAATTCTCAGTCTACCAAGGTCGATGGTCTGCAGCCTCAAGAGACTTTGAGCGAGAGATCATTCCAATGACCAAGGCTGAAGGTTTGTTGCAGTGCCTTAAAGTAAAACTGGAAATTATCCTCTGACATCTGATTAGGAATGAGCTTGGCACCCTGGGGCGCGCTCGGCGGCGGCGTGAGTACTCCTAACTCATATTTTGTTACCCTCTTATGGAAGAGCAGGACTAACTTCGAAACAGGCTTTCAAGACGGAAGAGCAACGCAAGTCCCAGGAGGGCCGCAAAGTTCAGGCTAACGAAGCGCAAATCAAGATCAGCCAGGTGCTGGAAAAGATTGCCAACAGCAAAGGCACGATCATCACGAGTGTTGCTTTGGCTTATGTCATGCAAAAAACGCCTTACGTCTTCCCTATCGTCGGCGGCCGCACTGTCGATCATCTGAAGCAGAACATCGAGGCGTTGGCCCTCGATCTCTCCGATGAAGAAATTCAGGAGATCGAAGGAGCTGTCCCGTTCGATATGGGCTTCCCCCACAACTTCTTGTGGGGAGAGAAGGTCCCGTCGAACCCTGGCGAGGTCTGGTTGCTGAACATGGGAGGAAACTTCGATTATGTTCCAGAGCCTAAGGCCATCGCACCCAAGGAAGGCGGAAAGTAGTACTATCGAGTGCGGAATCAGTACAAAAGGTGGCGGCCAGCAGACTACTGAGAGGCTGTGGAAGCGACATGGTTGCCAAAGTCGCTGCGTAGTTACCTTTAAGTACAATCTTATACACGTTTCTGGTCAGGTACCGGTCCGGTTTGTGATGTTGAATGTAGTTATGAATCACAGACAGATGGCGTCTGGGGATGTCGTCAGTCTGTTGACTATTCAAGGCTCTGCAATGTAGCATGCGGCTTACTTGGCTTGTACACCAATCACCACTCATTCTCTCCACATCGCTTATGCAGGCATGAAGCATATCATTGACTGGAATTGCTGGCCTCGAGCAGTTAAGTTAAGAGAATTGATCAAGACTGACGCCTGGGAAATCGAGGTGCTGTGCTCTTTCTTTTGATGTTTGCATTGCATGATAATCCCCTAGAAGCCGCCAAAGGCAGCATATTACTGCAGACCCCAAACTAAACGAGGAATGTTGACCTTAATCAAGAAAACAATCATAGATCTAGGGAGGCTATGTGAAGAAAGGGCAAGATGAGTTCTCTCCCAGCCAGTATAATCAGAAGGGGACTACTTGGCATTTATCAACCTGCTTCCCACTCAATCATTAAGATGGATTCATGTCAACACTCACCGCAGGTACTTTGGTACCATGTGAGAAAGTGTTGACTTTGGTGCCTGTTCTCGCAGCACAGGGAAGGTGTGGCGTGGGATATCGCAGGAGGTATTCAGAAAGCAGTAGTAGCTCCATCGTTCGCTCTTTCCTCAAACAACTCGTCAGCTGCCACCTACTTGCAAAGAACACTTGGGCATTTCCTGCCACACTTTACTACCTTTTTCAATGTCATACCTTCAAATCTTCACTTTTCCCAACCGCCATGATTGATGATATCTCCTTCCGTCCTTAATTCTGTTCACCACCAAACCGCTAGCCAGGGATAACCTTCGAAAATTATTTTGCGAAGAGGAGACGAATATTGTGCGCCTAGGAGGGTGATTCTAGCCGAGGAAACCACCTAGACGGGCACGTGGGATGCTTTGGGACATTCTCTAGTAGACGTCCCTCTAATTGTCTCGATTATCTGGCGGTACGCTGTTCACTCTTGTTCAACCATGTCGTCGTGAGTCTAGATGCCTGCCTCTTGGAGCTAGCTAATTGGAGTGACAGGCTTCAGGAGTGCGTGTCAGCTTCAACGAATATTTCCACATTCATCGAAAGGCAAATATTCGAATCCGAGCCCCCTAGAATACTGCATGCGGTCAAAGAAGAGCACCTGGTCAATCACGCAAGACGAAGCCTGCCTGGCCTCCCACACCACATCAATCCAGACATCTTTGCTGAAGTATCCGTGAAGGTCGAAGAATTTGACCAGAGCTTCGAAGATTGGGATTTCGTTACTCA
Organism: Colletotrichum phormii; assembly: GCF_030913505.1. Taxonomy (NCBI): domain Eukaryota; kingdom Fungi; phylum Ascomycota; class Sordariomycetes; order Glomerellales; family Glomerellaceae; genus Colletotrichum; species Colletotrichum phormii. The sequence continues at coordinate 997,696 of NW_026851445.1, read as the reverse complement.
CGACCGAAGCTCTCCGATCCCAAGCATCGAGGAAAGCTTTTTGGTTGGCGAGTCACCGTCCCAGAGAATGGGGAGCACCATGCCCGCCACGCCCCTCGACTCTGATTACACTTTTTCGCCTCTCCCAAAATCGAGTAGTCGATTCGACCGAAACGAAGGTAAGTCTCATGTGATGAAAGTGGAAGTTTTCTGACAGCTTTTACCAGCATGGGTTCCGGCAGAAGATGCTCCGGTTCAGAAACGATATCGTTCATCTGCGCTAAAGATATCAAGCCCTTTCAAGAGACAGCGCGGGAGGCCCTCGTTGAGATGCTACACAAAAATGACCGTCGATAACTACAAGACGTTATCAGCACCGGAAAGATCTCAGGCGCCGCTGTATCGGAGTATCAGGGATGGCTTTGATACAGGGGAAATCAACGGATCCAGCAAGCTGCAGAGCACAAAGCGGCGCAAGAGATCTCCGGCGCCATCTGGAATAGGCTCCCTTGCTGTGTCTTGCGGAATCAAACCTGCATCATTTCGAAGCACCACGAAGAGTACGAGAATGCGCGAAAGATTTGTCATCGATCCTGATCTACAAGGAAATACCAGAGCCAAGACTCCGACTACGGCTGTCGATTCACAGGTGATGCCAGAGTCTCCGGGACAGGCCACTCCGAATAACTTCCACCACGCCGAGAGGAATACTGTCAACGGGAATTCGGGAAGCCCAAGAGTCTTGCCATCCCTGCGCACCATAGAAGTATTACCAATACGCAGAGGATCGGGCCACTGTTCCGATAACTTATTCATCTTATGTGATCTTGCTGAAGAAACCGATCACGCAAGATGCGACACACTAGACTCGGACCGAGCGAGCACATTCTCTCGTGATGACTCTCACGTAGGCGCCTCAAGCATCTTGCGGGAGGCTTCAAGTACAGCACTGGTGGACGACGGTTTTCTCGACGAGCAGCTGGCAGAAACAAACAGTACATCACCAACCGATACCACGAGTAAGATGAAGCCAGGCGCTGGACGCAAGACCTCATTTGGTCCCGTGAGAACCGAGGAAACATCTGTAAACAATGAAACTCCAGACGCTTCGCTGCTGGCTGGAACTGTGTTACAGGGAGGACCGGCTACTTGGGCGGTCGCATTCGCAGACCTTAGACCACGTCCCGTCGGAACCTTGTCCCGCGAGAACAGAGGTGCGGAAAGCCAGCACTCGCCGTGCCTGGGTACGATTTAGCAGAATAATAGGGATGTGGGTATGCACGCGAATTTCGGGAGTGCGGAGGAAGTAGGAGCATGCTTGATCATCGTGGTTGTGTACATAGCTTCCTCGCTGAGAGACTGTTGGGAGAATCAGCTTGATGGAGACTACCAAGATATATCAACAGCCACGCTTCTCACCCAATACAATGGGTATCATCTGATATAATACATACCAGGCTTTTCCGTAACCCTCCCGGTCCGTTAAAATGAAATGCTTGCATATGTAAACCACCTCAAACGCCGTGCGCCCACAAATCTGTAAGATTCCATCACAGGTTCCTAAGTCCGTAGTCGATCACTTCGCGCCCTTGCCCTTGGCTTCCGTCTCGCCAAGCTCACGGATGAAGACGCTGGCCTTGCCCTCAGCGCTGTAGTCCTCCATGCCTGTTTCGAAGCCCGGGCAGACACCAACTGCAAGGTATTTGCCATCCTTGGAGAAAGCTAGGGCCGCAACGCTATCGGGGAACTTCTGGTACTGCTTCATTCTGCGCTTGGCCTCGGCGTCCCACAAGGCGACCGTTCCATCACCGCCACCAGACGCAAAGGTGCCGTAGACGGGGTGGAACGTCATGGCGTTGACCGGGTACACGATATCACCCTCGCCATCAGGCGCAGCCGCGCGATGGCACTTGAAGGCGTACTTGCGAGCCTGAGACTCCGCCGAGTCCTCGAACCACTCAACGGCGACGCGACCCTCGATACTGCTGGTGGCGTAGCCGGCGTCGTTGGGCATGCATGAGATGGCGCGAGTGAGGAACTTGAGAGACGACTCGCGCTGCTGCCAGGGCTTGATGTCGTGGGGGCCTGGTTCTCCGAAGAGGGCGGGAATGTTGGACAGGTCGTAGATGTTGACGAGGCGCGCGGTCATGGCGACGACGACCTTTGAGGGGCTGGCTGCCAGGGCGTGGGGCTTCCCGGGTAGCTGGACGCTGATGTTCGTATCAGAAGGCGACTTCGCGTTATGGATCTGGAGGGTGAGGTCCCAGGAGGCGGAGATGAGGAGAGCTGCGAGGTCTGGTTAGAGGGCGTGTCTACAGATTGGCAGGGCGGTGACATCACTTACAGTGCTCCGGGCTGTAGACTACACAACGTGCAGGTGCGCTGTGCCGCGCAACGACTTGCTTCTCTTCTGTCTCGAGGTCGATCCTAGATTTAAAGCGTCAGTTTTGCCAAATGGCCAGAGAGAGCTTCGTAGGTCCCCGTACTTGTAGACGCAGTGATCTAAACACGCCGCGTAGGCCTCGTTGTCTGTGGCGCCAAACGTTACGTCGAGGACGGGCGCCCGGAACTCAATGGCTTTGATAAGTACGCCTGGCGCATCTTCGATTCCACTGTGTGTGTCGTAGAGGTAGATCTTCTTGTCCCAGCATGACACCAGAAGCCTGGTGGGCGACTCGGGCGCATACGAGAGCGAGGAGATGGCGTCGCTAGGCGGTTGCGCCAGCTCGAATTGGGATGCTGTCGAAGTATTAGTAATTGGTCAATGTTGTTAGAGTGAAATTTGAGGTCTAGGTCCTCCAAGAACTCACCAGGTGCCATTTTGGGGTTGTTGTTCTGGTGTTGTTGAAGCTCTTACGGTGAAGTAGCTCTCGGCGCCTCTAACAACAAGCAGCTCTGGGTGTACCTGGATGTTAGCTTCTGGGGTCTGTTTACCTGAACAATTTGGTTGGAGGGGCGCTCACGTGGCGATAAGCGAAGCAGAGCTTATCGGCCGAATCAGCACAGATTCTGCCAGGGACTACCGCCCCGAAAGCACCCCCCACCATTGTTCGGATTTCTGCGATTTGTGAACCGCAGTAGCAAAATTGTGACTCGATCGCCCAATCACCAACGTAACGCCGCTCACCCCCAAAAGTTGCTTTTCGACGTCGCCCCCGAGCAACCGATCCCACCGCAAGCGATATCGAGACCAAAGAGTAGGCGAAATCTCCACCGAACACAGAGAAACAAGCTATCCAAAGACTGGAGGAACGTGTAAAAAGCCCGCGCGCCTTCTTTCGCACCCCGCCCCTCCTCCACACCTTTCGGCCGACCACCTTCAACAACACCACCCAACCGCCACCACCACCCTTCGTACTCGACGACTTCGAGCACCAGTAGCCAAGATGGCGGAACCGAACTACAGTCACTTTCGATACTTCGAAAACAAGTACCCCGAGATCGATGAGTTCGTCATGGTCAACGTCAAGCAGGTTTGTGCCCCGCCGGCCCAACGCACATGGCGAGCCGAACCGACCAAACCCACCCGGTCGCCGTGGATAGGAAGCGTACAAGAGAGAGGGAACGTCCAGGTCTGACTGGTGATATAGATTGCCGAGATGGGTGCCTACGTCAAGCTTCTCGAGTACGACAACATTGACGGCATGATTCTGCTTTCCGAACTTTCGAGACGTCGTATCAGAAGTATCCAGAAGCTCATCCGTGTGGGCCGTAACGAGGTTGTCGTCGTCCTGCGTGTCGACAAGGAGAAGGGTTATATCGATCTTTCCAAGCGTCGTGTGTCGCCAGAGGATATCATCAAGTGCGAGGAGCGGTACAACAAGGGCAAGATGGTCCACTCCATCATGCGCCACGTCGCCGAGAAGACCCTTACCCCGATCGAGCAGCTCTACGAGACCATCGCATGGCCCCTCAACAAGAAGTACGGCCATGCGATTGACGCCTTCAAGCTGTCTATCACGTGAGTTGGAGACTATCTGCAGCTATGGCAAGAGGAAACAAGAATACTGATGCGTAAGGATAGGAACGTCGAGGTCTGGAACGACGCCACCTTCCCCACCGAGGCCGTCTCCGAGGAGTTGAAGTCATATATCGCGAAGCGTCTCACCCCTCAACCCACAAAGGTCCGTGCCGACGTTGAGGTCACCTGCTTCGGATACGAGGGTATCGACGCCGTCAAGAACGCCCTGCGCACCGCCGAGGCGCGCAACGACGACCAGACCCAGGTCAAGGTCAGACTCGTGTCCCCCCCTCTGTACGTCCTGACCAGCACGTGCCTGGACAAGAACCTCGGTATTACCCGCCTCGAGGAGGCCATTGTCGAGATCCGCAACAGTATCGAGGCTGCCGGCGGTTCATTGGTGGTGAAGATGGAGCCCAAGGCCGTTACGGAGAACGATGACGCCGAGCTGCAGGCCCTCATGGAGAAGAGGGAGCGCGAGAACGCCGAGGTCAGCGGTGACGAGAGTGTCTCCGAGAGCGACGACAACCCGGAGGTTTAGATTTTTTCTCTGGAGTCAACGTCATCACAACAAAAAAGGGGCAGCTGGTAGAATGAGCGTACTGGCAGGCTGGGAATCCAGAGTGATTCTAATGAGACGACCAAAAAAGAGTCTAAGCATTTCAAAACTTATTTCCCCTGGCTGATTGTGAGTGAGCAACGGACTGGTGCTAATAATGGACGTCTTTGTAAGCATTAAGTTCCGCTAAACTTGCTACAAGATGGGGCACTCTACTATAACAGCGAGGGAACGAGAATGACCACTATAATCAACCAAATTGACGATGGCAGCTTTCCCCGCATGCGATTGACGGCTCGGCGTAGAACAATCCTCAGTAATGGTTCCGTCGACAACGTTGTCCTTCGATGACCGTATATTCAAAATGCACTCATAGAACAATGCTTGGGTGCTTGCCATCTGGTCGGAACGGATGTTGGTATTATTATTGCGGTGAAAAGGCTGTTTGACGTCCCGCGTAGCAGAGGGAGCTACCTACTAACGGTGTATGTAACTGGAGACTTACATGTGAGACGAGATGGACGAGGGCAAGAACGAGTGACAGTTCATCCTACCAGGTACCATGTTACCAAAACCTTCATCCGATAAAATTTCCCATCACCTGAATACACACAGGAGGCCCCATATAGGTCCCTCCAATTCCATTCCGATCACCAGCCAGGAGGCGCCCGTCTAGGTCGACGGGTCAGGTCAAACTGGCTGGGTGGTGGAGTGGTTTATGGTCAACAATCAAATCGCCAACCAGCCTACTCGACGACGGGCTAAGCGCATACGAGTTCGAATCCCAGCATGAGCACTAAAAATTTCCCAGCATGAGCACCAAGAGATGTAGCCCCCAAATCAGCACCGGGTGGGGTGAACTCTTTTTTGGGATCTGATGATGCTGCTTGTCGTTATGACTCTACTTTGTGGACTTGACCATTTTCTTCTCGTCCGTTGAGTGCTAATAGCAACGGCCACCTGTATGGAGATATAGACGACTCGGAAGACGAAGCTTGGGCAAGTTGAGCAGAGGCAAGATCGCCCCGTAAAATCAGCACTATTGGTCATCATGCCTTCCTCTTTCTAATTCAATTTCCTTACTCGTCACTTATCTTTGAGTCCTGTCTCTTTGTTGTGCAAAATACAAGGAATTGTCTCGTAGAAAAGAACAAAAAAAAACATGAAGGGCAAAAAGATCGCATTGTGTATGATTGAGTTAAGAATGGAAGGCTTATTACAACATTCGGTTGTTGTTGACAGCGAGCATTGAATCCGATAAGATAAGAGATTAGATAAGAACATGAGATGATGGAGAGCTCGAAACCTTCCTCGCGACTATTCCACCTTCTCACCTGTGAGAAGGTGCTGTTCCCAAGGCACACACAGCGCGGCAAACCTCCGCGACAACCTGAGAATATTCTGCGCCCATGGCTTCCCGTTCGCTATGGGCGCGCGCACGAGGGAGCTTTCTCGGTGACACCACGCTCCGGCTGCTCGGGCTTGCGACCTGGATCCCGGTCGTGATCACTTTCAACGACCATGTCGCAACCATCACGAGCATCAGCGGCGGCTCCATGTACCCCTACTACAATGAGGATCGCAATACGACGACGGCAAACGACATGGTTCTCAATTGGAGGTGGAAACCCTCCTACGGGCTCCAGAGAGGCATGATTGTTACGTTAAGGTACGTTTTCACTGGCCCTCTGTACCCCCCCCAATTATCAATGTTGAAAAGCTGGGCGGCGAGCTGACCCTTTTTGCTTGCTTTTCGCAGGAGCCCCTTTCATCCCGAGACTGTAGCGATCAAGAGAGTTGTCGCGCTGGAAGGCGAATATGTTACGACGAGAGCACCGTATCCGGAGAGAGTGGTTAGGGTACCGCAGGGCCATATTTGGGTGGAAGGGGATGGGCCGCAGGATCAGACGCTGGACAGCAATACGTACGGTCCGATATCCATGGCGTTGGTGACGGGGAAATGCGTGTGGAATATTTGGCCTTGGCGTAAGTTTGGCCGCGTGAGATGGGAAGAACACAAATTCAAGGATAGATACTAAAGTGGGAATGGCTTCGTGTATGAATAAGCATGTGAGCGGGATACCTGTGAGGAAACCCTCGATTCGGGCTGCAAGGTCTTTTAAAGTTTATGTATAGTATGAAGCAGTCAATGACTGTACCTTCATCTTGAAATCCCGCTTGGATTTTGATGATTGATTCCACTGGCCTCTTAAGTCTGGGTGATCTTGGAATCCCGCCACTTTGAAGCGGCGCGGGCTGTCCCGCGTTGCAGCTCGGAGCTCTCGGGACCGGGCTTTCAGCTCAGGGCCTCATGTACTCCGTAGGTAGGTAGGTAGGTCCGTGATTCAGTCGACACTTCCAGCTGATGAAAGAGACGGGAGCTCACCCGACAGTGACGCAGCGGGAGAACAGCATTGCATGTGGTCTGTGCACCGCCAACAAAAATTCCAGAGTCGCTGGAACCCTGCATGAAATTTCGATATCATTATCTGCAGCTGCTGCTCCTCCTCGCCGCCGCCAAGTTTTCGCCTGCGCCAATTAACCCACGCGACAATCAACGACGAGGAGGCCTCTCCTTCAAATTCCCCTCGAAAATCCTACACTGCGTTGTTGTTCCTGTCGTCCCGCAGCGGGAACCCAACCGTGTCAACGCCGAATCTCTCTCCTCCCCCTTCGACATCGAAACCGACCGACGTCAGCATTTTAGGACCGAGAGGGACCGAACCCTTGACGCAGACCGGAGAGTGCCTGGTCAATCTACGACAGGCACCACTCGCAAATGTCTGCCGCTGATCGCATCGTCAGCTACCTAGCTCCTGCCGACAACAACGCGCAAACGATTCAGGGGGGCATCTCGGCTTCGACCCCGGCGGCGGCGGCCTCGTTCGAGGAGGATAGATATGCGGTACAGACGGGAGGACTTTTGCCGGATATCAGAACAGTCGGACATTCATTCAGAGAAAAGGACATGAGTCTTCAAGATGACTCTTTCGAAGAGGAGGGCCGCCCGCCTTACCTCCACGCCATGATTGCTGGAGGTGTAGGAGGTTCGACGGGCGACATGCTCATGCACTCCCTGGACACGGTCAAGACGCGGCAACAGGGCGACCCGCACATCCCGCCAAAATACACGTCTCTGGGCTCATCCTATTACACAATATTGCGGCAAGAGGGCATCCGACGAGGTCTTTATGGCGGATGGATACCGGCTTTGGGTGGTTCTCTTCCGGGCACGATGATGTTCTTTGGGACGTATGAATGGAGCAAACGGTTTCTCATCGACCACGGTGTGCAACAGCACCTGGCCTATCTCACAGCTGGTTCGTTGATCCTTGCGCTCTGCTATCGAGAGGCATCTACTAACTGACTGTTATCAAGGCTTTCTCGGAGACTTGGCTGGCTCCATCGTTTACGTTCCATCCGAGGTGTTGAAGACCCGCTTGCAGTTGCAAGGACGCTATAATAACCCTTATTTCAAATCGGGCTACAACTACAGAGGCACCGTTGATGCGGCGCGGACGATTGTCCGTCATGAAGGACCGGCTGCGCTCTTTCACGGTTACCAAGCAACACTGGCTCGTGACCTCCCATTTTCCGCACTTCAGTTTATGTTTTGGGAGCAGTTCCACGCCTGGGCGCGCACCTACAAGCAGAGCAGAGATGTCGGTGTGCCGCTGGAGCTCCTTACCGGTGGTCTTGCCGGCAGCTTGGCCGGTATCATGACATGTCCTCTGGATGTCGTCAAGACGCGTTTACAGACGCAAGTACACCCTGATCTTTTGCCCAAGGAGGCGAAGCCGGTAGCCAAGGGCGCCGCGCACGCCTCAACGTCAAAATCCCAAACGCGCAATATCTCAACGTCGTCACCCTCGACGCATACTCCGCGACCAGGTGCAGTCAACTTGCAGACTTCATCCGTTATCGAAGGTCTCAAGGTCATCTATCAGACGGAGGGTATCAGCGGATGGTTCAGGGGCGTGGGTCCCCGTGGCGTCTGGACTTTTATTCAGAGCGGCACCATGCTGTTCTTGTACCAACGCATTCTCAAGTCATTAGAGACTTGGGATCCACCAGTGGAAGAGCAGGAGCGCGCCATCTAAAGGAGGATTTGGAGCTTGGGGCTGGAACGGGTGATACCAGGGTTGGATGGAGAAACAAAAGGACATTGTACAAACAACCCCCTCTGTACACTTTGTAAGGATAAACATGGGACTGGCGTTTGACGGCATAGTAGAGGGACATGGTGTCCGATAGAGAGCTGATAGAGCGAAAGACAAGTCTCACTTCAAGTGCTGATCTGATTTACAAAGAGCTGAAGTCAACGTATGCGATGTGGCTTGAAGTCGTTATTCTCAAAGAGACTGAATCATCACAAAGCCCACTTGAGTCAAGTGTCGTAGGTATTGTGATAGTATACCTAGCTAGCTGAGGTATATCTCAAAGCGAACGAGCTCTCGAGTGAAAGACATGTGAGAGAGGCTGCAATGAAGTAAGGTTTCCAGGTTGGTTCCCTGGGATGACCAAGCTCCAGTTGTCAAATGCAACAGCCTGCACTACCTTAAGGTACCTGCCTGCCCCGCCAGGTTCTAGCCCGAGTACCTAATCAATGGAGGGACTAGACCCCTGGCTACCCGCTGAGACCCCCTGTGTGACGACAGACCGAGCTTCCATGGCTGACGCGGGGTGTGCTGAAGCTTCCCTGGTGCAGCTCTCAAAATTTCGACCTTTGAAACACGCGCCTCGCGACAGGAACCAAGACCTCAGATCTCTCCCATTGTTCACGACTCCTACATCCACCACACCACCGATCCAACCAAGCACCCGCTTCACAGCTTAAATACACAACGAAACTTCACGTTCGAATTGAAAGGACGTTCCAATGGCCTCCGAATCAGGCACACCCCCTCCTCCACGGGAGCCGACCCCGGGCGGCTCCCTTCCTTCTTCGACTGCAATCCCCTTGAAGAGACCAGCTCTCGAAGAAGATTTCACTCCTTCTGTACCTTCGCCACTCAACCCCGACGTCAGATCTACACCAAAACCATCAGGCGTCGACGAGATGCCAGCAAAGCGCAACAAGAAGGAGTCGCTGAAGAAGCGCGAGTCCAAGGGTGCCTTTGGCGGCGACAGCAACCGTGGCACGCCGGACCCTAAGCATCGTGAACCTAAGCAGTCCGACTACAGTCCGATGCGCTACAAGCTGGCGCCTCCTAAGCCTTCCGACTTTGAACCTGCTCGCGGAGCCAGCTTCACTCATCACCATGACGTCCCTGCTTTGGACGGAACCGAGATCCGGTTCTACGAGACGTCGGAGCAGTGAGTTTACCGACCAGCTCTATGCGCCTGATTGAAAATGCTAACGATACCAAAGTGTTCACAACAAGAAAAGCTACCACTACACTCACTGCATAGCGGACCCCGGGTTCCCCTCGGCACTATACTACCGCGGTACCGAGGCAGAGCCCACGGGACCTCATCTCAGCTTCGAGGACAGCGCAACTCATCTGTTCTTTGACCGGACGGGCCTCCATATTACTACGAACAAGGGTTTTCGCATGACGCGTGCGAACGTCGCAATCCGAGAGGGACGCTTTTACTGGGAGACCAAGATTACAAGAGGAATTGTCGACAAGACGACCAGAGATGAGAAGCCCGAATCGCATGGCCATGTGCGCATGGGTTTCGCGAGAAGAGAGGCGACTCTGGATGCGCCGGTTGGATTTGATGCGTACAGTTACGGTGTGCGCGACGTCGGCGGCGAGAAGGTGTACATGTCACGACCCAAGGCCTTCTTCCCCGAGGGAGAGGGCATCCGGGAGGGCGATGTCATCGGCCTGGAGATTCAGCTACCCTCGGAACGATTGCAGCGCAAGGTCCTGGCTGGTCAGTACAACCCGGCTGTTGATACCGGCTTGGACGATGACAGCACAAACTTTGATGCGCCGAATATCGTCCGCGATCGTATCCCGATTCGCTTCAAGTCGCACATCTACTTTGAAAAGATTGACTACCACACAACCAAGGAGCTCGAGGACCTCATGAACCCCTCGCCCGTCTCCTCTGGTCCCGCCAACTCGGTCGAAGCGCCCAATCCTAACCACGCCGTTCCCGCCCTCCGCACGCTTCCCGGATCCTTTATCAAGGTGTACAAGAACGGCGTTCTCATGGGCACCCCGTTCACCGACCTCCTGGCCTTCCTGCCCCCGGCCTCCAAGCCGCAAGGACAAATCGGCGCTCGCGAGGGCCTCGACAACGGCATGCTCGGCTACTATCCCGCCGTGAGCGTCTTTAGAGGCGGTGCTGCCGAGGTCAACTTTGGCCCCGACTTTTGGTTCCCGCCTCCCGGGCTTGAAGACGGTCCCGACGACAATGAGGTCTCGATGATCGATGCCGGACAGGAAGATTCCAAGAATCCGGCGCCGTCGTCGTCGGTGCCCGCGTACCCTGGTCTGAATCAGGTGCGGCCCGTCTCCGAGCGGTACACGGAGCAAATTGTTGAGGATATCGTTTATGACATCATTGACGAAGTCGACTTCTGGATCCAGGATGGCTGCAAGGTCATTGATCGTTTCGGCGGCCAGGGCGAGAAGGCTGGCCAGACGGGCAGTCTTGCGGCTGGTGGACGTGAGGAGATTAAGGAGTTGGTTCAGGATGACTGAAGGAGATGCTCCCCCGATGGAGGAGGCAATGTTGAGAGATACAGTAGGCGATTCTTATGATTTTCGCTCCGGAAGATACCCCAGACAGACTCTTTGGTATTACAAAGGTCTTTGCGCATTCCAATTCATAGCTGTACATTATACTATCAAGGGGGGCGAGGAACATTTAGTGGGATCAATGTCCCTCTCTACATACAGGCCTCTAATTTTTCCAGAGGAGATAGTTGAACTCGTTAAAAGGAGTCTTGGGCAGGTCATTACAAAACGAGAATGAGTGTATTTCACCCTCACATCCTTGGGGTTCTCATCCTGTGCCCATCCCATTTCATACGTCATTTCCAGTCGTTCGTCGCAAAGTAAAGGAGACGCAAGCCATAAAGATCATTAAACATGAAGAATGATGAAATAAAAAGAGGTCGGTCAACTTCCAGAGCACGCGGCCACCCCTTCTTTTTACTTCCTCGTCGACCTTCGTCTCGGGGAATCGGGGCCAGGCGACGCCCGTCGCTGAGGCGTCGTCCTTCCGGAACTGTGTCGTCCGCTCCGCCGGCTGCGTTCGCTCCGCTGGCTGCGTGGGCGATCTGATCGCACCGGCTCGGTGCGTGAGCGCGAGGGCCCCGCCATGAGGGCCGGGTCGTCGGGGAGTTCCTCGATGCGGCCGGTGCCGTCGATGATCTCGGGCGCGTTTTCGCGCTTGATGCGTTCTTCGCGGCCGCGCTTGTGGCAGTACCACAAGACGAAGAGGAGGACTTTTGAGGGGTAGTTATGTTAGTAACGTATTCGTGAAACTAGAACAGGGAGGGGCAAAAAGACTTACGGAATATGGAAACGCTCCAAATGACGTTTGCGCCGATAAACGCCGGCCAGCGCAGCTTGAGCGCGTTGACGATGGCCTTGAGCATGCCCACGACGGCACCCGGTTTGGTGACGAGGTCCGCGAAGCTAGCGGGCGTGAACATCTTCTTCGCGGCGCCCTTGATCCCTTCCTCGGCGGCGAATTCCGCGTGGTTGATGCCCTGGGCCTTCGCGGCGGCCGCGAGGACCTCGGGCCCCAGGCTGGCGGTGAACTTGTCCGGCAGCTGGGTGACGAGCTTCTTCATGCTGTTGGGGAGCTTGTCAAACGTCTTTGCGAGGGTGCCGTCGCGGTCCTCGACGAGGGCCTTGAGGTCGTCCGCGGCGGTGGGCACGCCGTTGACGAGGTCTTTTAGGACGAGGGTGAATTTGGAGACGAGCTCGGAGGATTCTGCGGAGAGGGGCACGGCTTTGTTGTTGCGCGCTGAGAGGTTGAGGTCGTCTAGGACGCGGGAGAGGTCGTCTTCTTCGCGGGCGGCTTCTTTGGGTGGGATGTTTGCCTTTGTTGGGGCGAGTTGCTTGTCCTTGTCTGTTCCCTTGGCTTTGTTGAAGAGGAAGGCGATTTTGCTGGGGATTTTGGAAGCGCCCGACGCGGCGGCGTCTTTGATGTCTACCGCTACTGTCGCGGCTTTCTTGGGCGTCTGCTTTTCAGTAGCGGCGGTGCGCCGGGACTCGTCAGAGTCTTCCCAGGTGTACTCTGGCGTCTTGCTGCGCGGGGGCAGCGCGGGCCGGACGCTCTCGTCGTCCGAGTCAACATCGTTTGCGTCGGCGAGGATTCGTCTAAAGAAGGCCTCATCTTTGCGGTTGAGGAGGGGTGCGGGGCCCCCGCCTCCCGTTGCTGCGCTTGCTGTCGTTGAGACGGACTGCGAGCTCGTCTGGCGTCGGGTTGGCGATGGTCGCGAATCTGGGTGAAGCTTGCCTGCTGATGATGAGGGTGCTGGCGATCCGTTGTTGTGTTCGCGCTCGACTTCTGCTGCCTCCTTCTCGGTCTTGTACTTTTTGAACTTCTTGTAGCTCAGGTATTCCAACATCTTGGGCGATGTAGGTGAGGTTTCTCTAGCGAGAAATCGACAAGGTCCAAGGGTGGCGTACTAGTTGACCCAGAGTCGTGATCTGGCTTTCAAAGAATCACGGCGAAGAAAGTATAGTGTCTTGTAGACGTAGATGCAAGAGCGTTGTAATGAGGCGGTCGGAACCGGTTTATTTTATTGCAACGGCCAAGCGCTTGTTCTGTATCACATGCGGTCTGGGCCTGGGCCTGGGCCAGGGCCCTGCACTCTATCTATCATGCGGCGTCATGTCGTGCAAGCTCATGTGTGGGATTGGTTGAGCGGGCAAGCTGGGGTAGCTCGCACAGCCACATGTGATGTCACCCTTGGAGCGGCCTCCGGTGTGGCGGTGCAGTTAGAAAAGAGTGGAGACCCGGATCCAGCTGCCGGTTCGCTTAAGAGCGGTTGTTTGAGGTTGCGCCGGAGGCATGCAATGGAAGAGCATGAATGATCACCGGTTCAGATTTCGCCTCTTTTGTTGGGGCTAAAATGGAGAAATGAAGAACCTCTGAGAGCATTGCGGCTCATCCAGTCTCCTTTGACAGCTGTCTTGGACGATATGTAGTATGCTATTGGTAAATATTGAGTGGTTCGGCTGAGTTAGCCGCCATCATGGGGTATCTTTCGTGAAAACTGCCCTTCGCATCCCAGGTATAGAGCTTCCGCGTCTTTCTCTATGCTTCATCATGCCTCATCCTCGCCGTCTTCTTCTTCCTCACCGTTTTCGTGCATGATTTCGTCTGCGGCATTGCTCTTCCTGCCACCTCCACTCCTCCGACAGCCCCTTTGGTACGCCTCTGTGCTAGTCATGGCCTGCTCTCCCACATAATGTTCCCCATCCCAGTCCTTTGAGCACTTGGGGCACTTGTGACTCCGCTGGGTGCGCCAGTACCCTTCTTGGCATGTGTTGTGCAGGCGCGCGTTACAGTCTCGTTCCGCGCACCTTTGTCCGACTGTGACGATCTCCCTGCACGCCTCGCAGAACTTGATGCGCTGCCAGTCTTGCGCCGCCGCGTCGGGGTCGTTGAACGAGTCAATCAGCCATGCTCGGAGCTCGAGCAGCGCTCGCGGGCTGAGGCTGTAGAAACCGTCCTTGGACTTCTCCAGCCAGCCCTGATTCACCAGGTTCGCCAGCATGTCTTCTACTTCGCTATGCTTAAGTCCCTTATCTGAGGAAGACTGCGTTTGCGTGGGTTCTCCGTTCTCGTCGTTATTGTTGTTGTTCTGTCGTGGAGGGCGGGCCAGCTTAATAGCCTGCATCTCCGTGATGCACATGAGCTCCATCCGCGGGGAGTTGTACGTCTCGAACATGGCGTCTAATAGCCTCTTTGTGAAGGCAATCTGCTCGGCGTTGTACGTGGTCGCGAGTTGTGTCATGGGATCGGAGGCCGTGTTCACGAGAGCGTAGATGCGCTTCTTGGAGACTTGATGGATCGCGCTTCGTATTTCGTAGTCGAAGAAAGAGACGCCCTCGGCTGCAGCTTGCAGGTAGGAGTCAAAGTCCTCCATCGTGACCTGCTCGGGGGCGACTGGCTCGCCATCTTGGGCTTCAATGGTGAAGATCCCGGCTAGGATAGGTTGTGCGTCTTCGTAGGTGAGGGTGCCCCGAGCCAGAAAGGCTTGGAGGAAGGCACGGTTGCCATCATTGTAGTGTTCTCGGACGATGTTCATTTCGGCGTGGTAGGGCTTAAGACTGAATCGTGTATCTGGGGGGTTGATAGAATGACATAACGGCCGTAGTTGGATTGTACTAGAGGCTTTTCGAGTCGGTAAGGTTTTCGCGGGGGAAGCGTCTAAACGCGTCCAAGACGCGCTTCGCTGGCGAGGAATTAATTGAAAGCCAGAGCTTCTGGAGACCCCACCGTGCCTTCCACCGAAGTGGGGCCGGATTGGAAAATGGGGCCATCGGTGAGCCACAAAGTGGCTGGAAAAGAGACTGCGGCACTTCGCCGGAGAATTTCCATCTTCTTGGAATGAGATCTTCCTTTCCCAAATTGCATTGCGCATCGGCCAGCGGGCAGGGCCTCTCCGTGGCTCTGGGTCCATTCTGAACGGGATCCTCGCTCCGAGTGGAGTTTCCAGATCCTTCAACCCCTGAACACCAACCTTCTTGCTGGGCAGCAGGCAGGAGAAGGGCATGGTGTGCATTGCTCACTTGGGCAGCAGCTGAAGTTCATTCCAGCGAACCTTGCTCTCTCTCAAGCTTACAAGACGCCACATGCCGACGACACGGCACTTTGCTGTGACTGCCGATCATACTCACACCCTCCGGGCTCCCTCCAAGGTTCAGCTTTAATACAGTCTTGACGGCCTCGCACTCGCTCTTCATTGGAGCCGGCTCACTCATCAGCACGTGGGAGTGGTCCGACCGTTACGCAGACTCGATATGCCTTAGATCCAAGATTGTGTCGCGCGGCAGACGTTCAGCAACCTTCCATCTAGCAGGAATGGCAGGACTGACACCACACGCCGTCGGCCTTTCATCTCAATAATCTGCGCCTCCGCGACTAAACCTGCTTCTTGGTTCAGCACTAGGATTCCGCAGCTTGCCTTCTTGGGTCCAACACCCGAAGCCACGTCCGTCGCTCGGGCTAGATTGGGCAGTGGTTTGAGGGCCTTTCGTGTCCATTTCTGACTCAGGAGGACCAAGATTAATACAAAACCACTAGCCCCAATCACCTTCATGGATCACCCTGTCCTCCTATGAGCCCAAGCACCGAGCACTTGGTAGGCGGCATGCTCCCCTGCCATCGAACTCAGCTCAACAATGAGATGATATGATGAGCATCGTATCGAACTGGTGGAAACTTTGACATGTTCGGACCTTCCATTAGGGGGTCTTGACTTCCAGAAGATAGAGAATGTGTTTTTCAGCCACCGACTGACTCGAATTCGCCGTTGACAAACAGCGCAGCCAATCCCAATGGCATCGCATTGCTGGAGGTTACCATACGCAGTATGTTGCCTCCCATCGGCCCGGTCGCCTCTGCCGGGTTGAGGCTGGTCCGGGAGACCCCTCCGCAACGTCCGTCCGTCCACACACCCTCAGTCGGCAACGAATCTTGCCTCGAGTACGCGCCTCCACTTACCAGACATGTTTCGAGCCATCGTTGCCTCAAACCCCAGCGACGAGTGTGGTTGGTCTCAATGTGGGAGGCGGAGAGTTCGGTCGAACTCGTACGTTGCCATGCCACTTAACCTCTAGCAGCCCTTAGTTTGACACTTGGCCGGCCTATGGACTTGTATTCCGCAGCAGTTGCGACGACGCTTGCGCACTGCTGCTTCGGCCTAACCCACGCAAACTAGTGATGTCTTCTATTAGACGGAGCGTGGCGTCCAACGTTTTCATCTCGGGTCGAGAAGCCACCGAGTCTGTGGTCGGCAGATGCCGCCAGAATCGCACCCAGAAGCCAGCTAGAATGCCGTTACAATGTCAATCTGTCTCGCCTTGACATAACCAAATGGACAGCCTCCGAAGCCATCCAACCTGAGTGTAATATTGTTCTGGAGATCGCCTTCGCACACTATCGTGTTTCAACCCTTATTATCCACCCTACAACAAGGTAGAACTCTTCATTACCATCGCGAGCGGCCCCGCCACCACCCCCTCGTAGGATCCCCAGCCAAGACATTTCTAGTCCGCCGGCTATACGCTGTAGGGGGGGCTTGGTGTTCTCAAGTCGGCCCAAACTCCCTTGCCTTGTCTCTGGAATGCTGGGAAGTCCCATCTCGTCATTTTACCGCCTGCGCCTGGGTAGCACACCTCATATCGTTGCGAGCACCTGAACAAGGTTCGTCGGCGCTTGTGTCCAAGCCGACCGATCTTGGGTTCCCTTTCCATTACTCTTCAAGTCGGGTCCGGGGAGACAACCTTGCGTCGATCGCAGGGGGCGGTAAGATCTCTGGGCCGCATGATAAACATGGCCATGCCGTTGCTTGCTCCCCGGTTCTTAATTGCTTCTTTCTCCTCGTCCCCCGTCACCTTGTTCCCTGCCCGTGGTCAACAGCTCCGTATTCATGTCTGGCCTACTGGGCCAACATCCAAGGGGGTGATATGGCCATTCAGCTGCCTCAAGAAGAGCTAGGCACAGCTATAGGAATGCTCGTTTACTCCTTGTTCTGCCTAGCATGCAGTGTTCTCATGGCATGTCTGGTGTATACCCATCGTGAAGGTCTCAGCTGTAAGTAGCTTTGGTTGTGAACCCAAGAGGTGACTCAGACACTAACTTGCATCCTTCGTGAACAGACGTCGCCCTGGTATCATATTTCACTGGTTTGTCGACGGCTGCTTCTGTAGCTCAGCAGATTCACACGATTGTTCGATGGAGAGACATCAAGCTTGCACAATTCAAGCATTCAAACGCCAATGTTGGCAATCCTGAGCTTGCCATCGCCGGCCAGTCAACTGGTCTAGACCTTGTACTTTTCTATATCCGTAAGATCCAACTCGTCAACAAGCTCCAAGTCTGTCTCTGACAAAACCCCTACAGAGTTCTACAGCTACAATGTTGAAGCAGCCCTGACCTTCTTCTGGGCTGTTGCTCTTACTCAATCGATCTTCCAGTTGGAGCCCGTAAAGTCCACCCGCAAACGAGTTAACTACGTTGCAAAAGCCTTTGCTATTTTGCTGCCCGCGATCTTGATGGGGATCCTACGACTCGAGGCTGTCCAGAAACAGACAGTGCCCTTTTTGGTTTTGGCTGATGGTATCAGTAAGTCTCCTTATTCAGTTATTCAATGATTCCATCTAACTCTTTGCCCAGTGGGTTTCTGTCTGAGCGGCAGCGGAGTTCTGCTCATTGTCATCTTGGTCAAATACATTCACACGCGCCGAAACCTTCTTTCCTGGAATGTCCAATACGGGCAACGCTCCAATAGCTCGAAAAGCAGCGACACGCTCGTCTTCGATAGCGGCAACGAAACACGCCGCCGAAGTATCTACGATCGGTGGCTTGTTGTACGATTCAGCATAGCTTTCGTTGCGTTAGCGTGAGTACAGCCTCAACTGGTGTCCCCAAGCCTCAAAGTCTGTCGTATGGGTCAATGAAGCTAACCGGGTGGTTTTTCCTTCGAAAAAGTATATTCCAGGTGGTAACCATTATGTTTCAAGTTTCATCCGCAAAACAAAATTCTCGCGACTCTTTGAGCGAGAGCCCGGACCTCAGCACGGAACGACTGCATTTGGACCTCATAATTTTCCTGCCCGGCGTATCCGCTAGCCTGCTGACGTTTGTCGTTTTTGGCACGACCAAGACGTTTCGAGATTACCTGGTGGCACGACTCGTTCCGAGGCGGCTCCGCGAGAGGAATAGTAGGAGGATGAGCAGCAACCGCCAGCAGCAGCGACGCAACACCCGCACACGAATGTCGCAAGCGTTTTCTTCGAGGATGGGGATGGGGAGGAGGGGCTTGACGTATCCGCCACGAATTTCCTTGAC
Source organism: Colletotrichum phormii (assembly GCF_030913505.1). Taxonomy (NCBI): domain Eukaryota; kingdom Fungi; phylum Ascomycota; class Sordariomycetes; order Glomerellales; family Glomerellaceae; genus Colletotrichum; species Colletotrichum phormii. The sequence goes on along the minus strand of NW_026851445.1, from coordinate 979,199 downwards.
GCCGTACGTTTCGGACGATGCCGGCTTGTACACGCCTACGGCCAATGGGAATGGGATTCAGCTGAGGGAGCTGAATATCGATGGCTCGAGAAAGGTCGCCGAGGACGACCAATGGCCGCTTGTTGGGTCTGATGCGTCTGACACGTCTGATGGGCCCGCGAAACCTGTAAATGTGTATTTGTACCCGAAGCAATAGTTTTACGAGTTATGATCGAAATGATACCACTTGGGCTAAAGGCCCGTATTGATTCACTTTTTGCTAGATTCTTTGAACCTGGTGTGCGGGTAAATGGGTCAAGTCGGGGTCTCGTCAACCCCCTCACGAGCAGATGAAGTAACCCGGATGACTGCCCGGCGGTGCGGGGCTTGAACCTCCGCGTCCTAAATCATCAACATCTGGGGGTGCCTAGATCTGGGGTAAGAGAGGGCAGAGACATCATCGACGATCAGAGTCATAAATCGCCAGCCGTTCTTGCTCAAGCACGACGCCGCATTCGATATAGGCCCCCCAGCCACAGTTACACAAGGTCATGACAGATTTCCCAGTGTCTTATATGACACGGAGATTCAAAGAGCTCACGACACACACATTAGGGGGATTTGTTACTACGATCTAGCGGCCAAGCCATGCCTTAGAAAGAAAACAGTCCAATCCAACCCCCTTCCATACCGTGTATCCCAAGGTGGCCTTGGCGAGATTGTGTAGAGCCAGCCAGCCGTTGGCCAGAACAGTCGATTTTCTCACGAGTCAAGAATCCCATCATTTTTAAAGATACCGCTGCCGCCGCCTTCCACATTCAGTCGTTGTGCGCGCTTGTGTGTGGCATGTGTAATCTTTTCAGAAATTGCCCGCAAAATCTTATGTGAATAAAGGTGGTGGTGGGTGTCACGGTCCTTGACCCAGATCTCTGGATTTGTTCCGAAGTGGCTGTCAGGTCAGAGGGATGCCACCGCGAGTCAGAAGAAGCTTCCTTTAAACTCCCTTGATTCGGTAGTTCCTTTGATGAGAGACATTTACATCAGTGCGTTGATTTGAAGTCTGAGAAGTACCGAAGAATGGGGGATGTCTGACTTTAATTCTGATGTCGATGATTTGACTGTTATCGATGCTGTCTTCCCGATCAGTGCCAATATTGCCGTTGAAGCTACACGAAGCCTCTTCACAACTTTGACTGTGAGTGATTCTAATAGTTGCATCTTAATACAGTTTTACTTCTCAGGCTGAGCAACAAAACCCAGATACGGAAACTGCTCCCGTACAGAACAAACTCGACTTCTTTGCCCGAAAACTTCCTTTGGCCGAGTGATTGAGATCTTCAAGATCTGGCAACTTGACAACCTGCAAGAACCGTTTGTATAATAGCCAGTACAATACCAGCACCTCCTACCCACAGGACTGCCCAAAATGTATACCACTGCAGGGGATTCCTGCGATCTCTCCAAAGATCCGTCAACCGGCGAGGCTTCTGGCGCAGGCTGAACCTCTGGAGATTGATCAGGCGATAGCCCAGCCGTGGGAAATCGCTCTGGGCGCTGTAGACGTCGCTCTCCAAGAGCGTCTCCTTCTCAAAGTCTCTACATCCCACCGGCCAGATGTTGCGCGGCAGTTTGTCGACCTCCTTCTTCGGGCCGCAAAGAGTATGTAGTAGGGTGTCGAACGGCTGGCCACTTTTCTCCAGCTTCTTGAGATCCGACCTGATGATCTTCCTCGACCGAGCGCTCTTTCCGAAGAGGAGGCGATAAGAGACCAAGACCTCTTGTTCCAAAGTGACGTAGTTCTGGTACCGGTTCTCCGCGGAAGTCGGCATGAATCCTTCGTTAATGCTGCTCATAACCTCGTTAGAACGGCTATTAGGAGGTTGCATCCATGAAAGTGTGCTTACCTATCGAGAACAGGAAGTGTTTCTTTTCCCTCCTTTCGCAGGGCAGACAAGACGCAAAATGTCGGGAATCGAAAGATGGAAAGATGTCGGCTGACCGGGTCGAACATGAGATGTTCACTTAGAGTGTCTACCCACTGGATTCTGATCCGCCCGAATAGCAGAACCTCAAGATTCAGACTGCCTTCGTATAGATTATCATTTTCCCCAGCCGAAGTATCCATGTTTGGAGGCTGATCGCCCCAAGCGTTGCGTCTGAATAACTCAAATACTCGTTTGATCGGCCGCTTTGCCTCTCTCAGGCTCTGCTTGATAATCCGACTGCTTATACTCGGGCCTTCGGTCAAGCTTGGAAACTTACATGCGAGTGAAGCCTGGGTGCCGGGAGTTTCCAACTCCAGCGATGGCTGAACTGTCAGGGTCAACCAGCACACTGCAGCGAAGACAGCCATCGATATATGAAAGTCCCCATCATCTCTCACATTTCCGTGTGAGGATACAATGTGATTTTTCAGCTCCTCTATACTAGCGTCTTTTTCTGCCGATTTCAAAGCAGCAGCTACCTCGTACATAAACTTCCAGTAACATTCTGTTTCTCCTGCCGTTGTGTCGAGAAACGACGACCACAAAGGTATGGAGTCTGAGCCTGATAGCGGTGGGAACTGGGATTCGATGTAGCCGCAGTACGCATTAATGCTCGGAAATTTGTCAACACTTTCCCTCGGAAGACAGAAAATGGTCCCCAAGGTTTTCAAGCGATGTTTAAACGAGAGCGATCTTTCTGGGGTTTGAGATTCTTGGCTTTGCATCTCCAAGTCAACTTCTGTCCTCGGCTTAGGTAGTGGTAACATCGAACGAAAGGTTGAAACTGTCCGCATATTGTCCCTATGTCCTATCAATATCCAAAACACTAGACAAAGCTCACGGGCCAATATCGCACGAACATTACGACCACTTTCGCGGTGTCTTTGATGAATATAGCCGAACAGAAACGTTGCTCGCTGCGGGAAAGGTATGGATTGACCGATAACTGCGAGTTCGATTATACTTTTATACACTATCAGACAGTAAGACAGCAAAGCCAAGGACTAGGCTGTTTCCTTTTGTGAATAAATAAGGGTTGTGGCTATTTGGCGGAGAGAGAAACGACTAGGCTAGAGGGATATTGTCCAGGTGCTGGGACAGAAACCGCCATGCTCTTTCCTTTAAACATGTGCCCGAATGAAGCCTACGAGCCAAGGATCCGGCGCTTACTTTGCCTAGGCCGTAAGCTGGGAGTTCTCGGTCATCTGCAAGAGAGAGAGAGAGAGAGAGAGAGATAGCTGCAGCTGAATGTTTAGCGATAGGCAGCAATAGGTTTTTGAAACCCTCTTGTCTCGGCTGAGTCACTTTCAACTTCCGAGGTACGTTTGCGAGGTATCACAGCAGCTTTAGAACTCCAATAACAATCTTGTTTGGCCTCAACCTCAAGAAAACCCAGTGATATCTCGGGCATCCGACTATTCCTGATCGTTGAAGCAAGTGTGGCGCCCAATCCTATAAGCGAGTGTGCGAGGGCTGGTCATAAGACTACAAACTAGCCACCGAAATTGATCGCCTTCTCACCTCCATTTCGCCCTCGTAAGATGATGTTGACGAAATTTCGTTCCGATTCTGTGGATGGGAAGCAGGCTGAGTGAGGACACACACACGGGGGCAACAAGTCCTACACCACTTCACAACCGAAATGGCATGATTTTTTGCAGTCCAGATCAGGCTATCCTATCATAAGCTCTCTTGGCTCAAAGGGGTATGTCATTTGACGCCGACCTTGGCAATGCATAGCAGCCTGTACCCCAAGTGCGTGTGCAAGCCCCGCACTTCTCGGTCGTTACCGAAGTTCTATGTGTCCGTCTCTACATGTATCCATTTCCAGTGAGAAGGCTTCATGTCAGGAAGGATCTCTCCACACGTCCTGAGACCAATTCTTTATATACTCACCAGGGCACTTCAAGTACAAATGCACTCTACTCGAGGAACTGCTGGATTGAAAAGATGGAGCGTTTAACAAGCTCGGAAATGATGTACAGCATGTTCAGGTCGATGTCCATGTCTAAATGGACGTTGCAGTCGTTTTTCTAGCTGACGGAAACACATAAGGTAAATGGGGACTTCCTGAAGTGTCACAAATCAAATACCTTCCAGTCATTGGATGGAAGTACCATGCCGCATTCGAGGCTTCAGGTCAGACCATATGTAGACGAGTGTGCCCTAAACCAACGAGAACTTTCTGTTCCCCAGTCCTGTCCCATCTACAGGCTATATCGAAGCAAGTCAACCAGCTTTCCCGATGGAGCTGTCTGAATTGTATGTTGGTCTTGTACGGTATCGGTTGATGTAACAGACTCTGACTGTGCACTAGGGAGGCTCATTTTGAGCGGCACTGGGCGTCTACTTCTACGTCGGGAGCCGACCGTATGGAACCAAATGATCGTCGGACAATCAGAAGTTTCAGAAATCTGGACGATGTGAACGAAAACGTTCTCACGGAGCTGGACGATACACCATCGGATTCCGCTGTCCAGGACCTAGATATGCTCCAGCCGCGACTGATGGACCTCAAAGGCTTCAGTGATTTCTTTTCCACGAGACTGGGACCTAAGCTCGACCCAAAGGCTTTTTGGGGTCTGATCGGGCTTGTTCTGACGGTAAGTCAGCATGTTGTCGACGTGGCGGAGCTAGATTGGGCTAACAAGATCGCAGATTGTCCTGCCTCACGAAGAAGCAATGAAACGAATCGCTCAAATGCTCAGTAAGCTGGGCTACTCTTGTGGAGACTTTCAATTACATGCACATCAGATTTCCAATCTCTCGACAGGAGAAAAGGAGGCATGCTTTGAGATCTTCGTATTGATGACGAGGTTCCTTTTGGATGTTGTCAGGTTTCTACGGGAAGCTGGAGATATTGACAATCTCTCCTACGGTCGTGGTATGATCTGAAAACCCCAGTAATGGTTGTGATTGTTAATTCATCGCAGGCTACGCGCAAGAGTCGTGGGTTGAATTGACGGCCACGTACGACAGAGCTCAGACCGATATTAACGAGCGGCTGAATCGCATCGAAAAGATGGCAAAGTTTGGGAAGAAACAGACCGCCCAGTTATCATTCCTTTCCAGCTCGCCTCGTTCCTTCGTTGACAGTGCCAAGTTGCCATGCTTCGTTCTACCACCTGCCAGTACGAATCGATTCTTCAACCGTGACGAAGTCATCGAGGAGATAGACAGCCAGTTTGAGGAGCAGAAGAAAGAAGGTCTGCGGTCGCTCGCACTCTATGGCATGGGCGGCGTGGGCAAGAGCCATGTCGCTTTGAAGTACATTGAGAAGAAGAAGGCAGAAAAAGGGCTACGTGCCATCTTCTGGATTCGCGCGGAGACTTTGTTCTCGGTCCAGGAGAGCTTCACCGACATTGCTCTTAGGCTAGAACTCAACGGGGCTGGAAAAACCTTGCATGACGAGAATCGACTACTTGTGAAGAGTTGGCTACAGGAGACGGGTCAGTCGGCAAATCACCTTGATCCCTGGAGGTTTGCTAACGCGAACAGAATGCAAATGGCTACTGGTGTACGATAATGTGGAGGATTTCGGTCTCCTGCGGGCTAATTGGCCCTCGCCAGGAAGTCAGGGGTTGGCACTTATCACGACACGGAATCACTCGCTAGCTTTTGACCCAGCTAACGGAGGTCTCGAGGTTCTCCCATGGGACACAGCGAATGGTACCAAGTTCCTCCTACACCTCCTGGCCGGTCACGTTAGTGCAGATCTTCTAGCAAGCGAAGCCAAGTCGGCGTACAGTTTGGCCGAAAGACTCAGTGGCCATGCGCTGGCAATTTCGAACATGAGCGGACTCATTCATCGGCGGTCCTGGACCATCTCCGAGCTTCTCGACAAATACGGAAGTAGTTTGAACTTCAAAGACGGGTTGGAGGCAGTCTGGGAAATTTCCTTCAAAAATCTGAAGCCTGACAGCGCTACTTTGCTGGCTGCCTTCAGCCACTGCGCTCCTGACAGCATTCCGCATTCGCTCTTTGACTTGAAGGAAGCCGTGGACCTCCCCGATAGCTTACTCTGGTTACTAGATGTGGATAGGTAACAACGCCCCTGTCAACTGTAAGCATTAGGGTTGCTGACAACCTGCCTGGCAGATTTGACGATGCAATGGAAGAGCTCTTGACTCTGGCACTCGTTAAGAGAGACAGAAAGTCCGGGACGTACTCCATCCATCGGCTCATCCAGACTCATTTTCTACGTTACGTGACGCCAGAGAACCGGCAAAAGTCGTTCATAGAGGCATCGCATCTAATGGAAAACGTTTTCCCAAAAAGACCCGACGGCAAGATAGCAACGATGTACAACATGTGGGAGCAATGTCAACTGTGGGTGCAGCATGTATTGCAGCTCAAGAATCGTTTCAGGCTGGAAAAGAGGCGCGATCCTGGTTTCTACGCTTGCACGAAGACCTGCGCAATGTGGGCTCAATGTGGACGGTTTGCATACTTCTATCCAGAATACCATTCATGCTAGCTGACATTTCCTCTAGATTTCTATTGGAGCAGCAAACCTTTCCCGAGCTTGAGGACCTCGTCGAGGTAGGCAAACTGGCTTTGGCAACTCTACCTGAACAGGACCCTGAGCTGTACAACCTTACCTCGCCGAAAACGCATATTGCGCAAATGTGGGCACGTCGAGGTCGTTACCGTTTGGCGATAGAAGTGATGGTGAGCGCACGCAACATGAAGTTGACGGCCCCCCAGGAAGACCACCAAAACTCGAGCTGGATGGCGAACAACATATCTTGTTTTTACTCCTGCCTAGGCGAGTATGAGACCGCTCTGGAATGGCAGGAAATCAGCAGGGTGTGCTGGGAGCAGTGGGCCAAGTCTGAGAACGTTGAATTTCATTGGCATCCGAACCAAAGATACGGCCAGGGAAGAACTTTGGCGTACATGAAGAAGTACGACGAAGCTAGAGGGCACATAGACGAGTCCCTAGAAGACATGATGACAAGCAAGCCGGTCATCTGGGGAACGGCAGGAGAGTAAGTTTCGAGGCCCCGGGAGTGAACCTAATCTCAATGGTTTCGGACAGCCCCGACTGACGTTTCGGTGTTTTGCTCAGGTGCCAGTTCTCTCGTGCTAGACTGGCCATGTTTGAAGGAGACTTCAAGCTTGCTGAGCTCTTGTTCCAGAAGGCACAGAGCATATGGCTCATGGGGAATAGTTCCAGAACGTCAGACTTCTACGCGGCTACGATCTACCGCATGGGATGTTGCGCGCTACTCGAAGGAGAAGTGGAACGAGCTGTGTAAGTCTAGTTCGGGAGAGATGAAGTAGATACCTTGCCTTTACTAACACGGCACAGGAAATTTCTCCAAGATGCGATGGCAATTACAACATTGCGAAAGGATGTCCAGGTGGGAGAGCATGTCCGCAGTCTCTACAAGCTTTCAGAGGCTCTCTATCGGATGCCTGGTCGTGAATTGGAGGCGGACCGGCTGCTCAAAGAAGCCGAGGAGCTCTACTGGAAGCGTGTCGAAAAGCCAAAAGCTGTTTCCGAGGAGGACCACGCAGAATACGAAGTACCACAAATGCATCCGCAAGAGGAAGATTACGACTCTTTGGTTTACATGTTATGGCGCTGAATATTGGAGGGAACTTTCAAAGCTCTACTGGTATTGAATCTGACTCTGGAGTTGAGAACCGAAGACACGATCAGGAATGCTGCCCTGTAACAATCATTCATTGACACTCTAAATGACTATTTCATTCCCTGCTGCCTGTGGCCTGATGGCATTCATAGCTTCGTTGGCTGGCTTGTGATGAGTAAGTAGTTCGCGGAATTGGCAAAAACCACGTCAATTGATGTAGATCAACGTGTCGCCTAGCTGGACAAAGCGAAACCATTGGTCTTAACAAGTACAAAGATTCTCAGCGTGCCTTTTCGAGGGGGCGACGGATACACGCCTAGGAGAAGTTAAGTGGCATAAGTAAGGTGAATGTAATCCTCCGCGGCTGTGTCCTTTCCCGAAGAAGGGAGGTTGGATTAGGCGAGGGGACCCATCGCGGTACCTTCAGCAAGGGGTGGACCCGCTGACTAAGGCAACAGGCGCCGTGCACGTCCACCTCCGAGCTCCATGAACATTCAACCTCTTTCCGCTTCGAGTTGCTCAACTTCACGACAAACAAATACTTGCAACGAACAGTGGATAATTGCACATTGATCGTACCTGGCTACCTCCGAATATTTCTTGTCGTCGTCCCGGATTCGAATTGGATCGATAGGCTAATTAGGGAAGGCGGTTACTGGCCTGGGAAACAGCAAACAAAGTGAACCCACCACGAGACCAGCTCCACTTCACAGCTTGCGACGAACTTCATCAACCAGAGCGCAGTATGTGCTAGCACATCCAGCTTATCTCTCGGTCATCTAAGTCATTGCATTCTCATCGATTCGACTCACGCAATTACTGGCAGGCTGCCTCTGGAGCCTCGAGGACCGTCTGAGGCGGCCATTCATCTCACTGGAGCTCTCATTCGGCTCCGGCGCATACCTCCCTACCGTCGGCTCTCTGAGCAACTCTACATCAGTCCAGAATGTCGGACCTAGTAGAATACTCGGTAGTCAACGTGTGTCGAAGCGACGGCCAGGACAATGGGGTGGGGTACTGGCCAACCCCTGCCGACACGGCTGCGAAGAACGCGAAGAAGACTGCATTGGAGAAGGTACCGAGAGCGAAACCTCAAATGATGCGGTTAGACAAAGATGACGCAAGATTTCAAGAATGGCGCATAAAGTTGGGGATCTTGTTGAAGCAAGAGCTCTCTCCCACAGGTAGGCATGCCGTCCGTGAAAAGGAAGAAGCAAGGTCACTGACACCCTTCATAGAGGGCCTCCCCTGGCTCATGCATTTTCCACGGGGCTACTGGTTGTACGAAAAATCCAAGCATCTTTGGGTTTCGGGACATCCAGTCAAGTCGAAGCTGTACAAGAGCCCGCAAGAATTTGGTCTTCATGTCCTGTGGCTCTTGTCCGGCTCAATGGACCGAACTGACTGCCGTTGCATTCACTGCAACGTTCGCGAAATGCCAAACATGGAGGACTTGACGGTATCGGATATCCCGAGACCTCTGCCAGCAGCGAATAACACTCAGCCTCCGTCTAAGATGCGCAAGATCACGCCTCAAATCCCCCCAGGCGCCGCGGCGTCCCCGATACCCGTCCCCGCGGCAGCGGCAACGCCTCCTATCGCGAAGAAGGAGACACCTGTGCCAGTGCCCACTCCAATGGTGAAGAAGGAGACTCCAGTCCCGATACCGACGATACCCTCACGCGCGGTGCCGGCGCCCGCCCCTGTGCAAGCCCCAATTCAGATACAGCCTACTATACAGCAGCAGCAACAGCAGCAACAGCAGCAGCAGCAGCACACTCCTCAGCCGAACCAGGCAACTCCTGTTCATCCGCAAGCTCAAGCCCCATCACAGGTTCCCATTCAGTCTCAAGTCCAGCAACCAGTCCAGCAGCCGATCCAACAGCAAATCCCGCAGCAACCTGCTCCAGCACCGGCCCAGGCTCAACAGCAGGTTCAACCCCAAGTACAAGCGCCGGCACAACCAGTCTATCAGCAGCCGCAGTTCCTACCTTACCCTCAGCCTTACGGCGGAATTGTAGCCCCAGCTCTGTTCCGCGTCGGAGAACTGGTTTGGTTCCAGATATCGTCGGGTTGGCGTCTGGGTATCGTGGCTGCTACAAACATTGTCAACCCTAATACCAATAAAGCCGAGCTTCAAATTCTCCCAATGTCTCACGTCAACTTCAACCAGTCGCCAATCCACACGCTGGAATCGACAACGCGCCCGTTCCTTGCATTTTCGGTGCCCAACGTCAGCATTTCAGAGCTGCAAAATAAGGCCTACGACGAGGTCAACTGGGACGCCTTCTTCCAGACAATCACTCCGGAAGACACGCATCGTCGTGAGGTTGCGCTGCTCGACTCTTCAAAGATGGCCGCCCAGAAGGTGGGTGTGTCATTCTCCGTATTCAGCCGCCTTTCCGAGACAAACGGGGGCAAGAAGATTGACTACCACGGTATCTTCCTGGGCGCCGAGCGGATCGAACTTGGCGATGTCCTCCGCGTGCGTCTTTCTGCCGATCAAGGCGTGCCTCCCGCGGCGGCGAATCTCCCCGATGCACTACTCGGCCTCCGTGAGATTTGCACCGCGCCTATCGATTCACCTGGTAACGCATTCTTTAAGGGAGATATTTACCAGCCCATCACCGGCGACACACAGCCCGTGGGTGGCATCCCCGTACCGGATGACAAACTCCCGCGCCCGCTGCGCGACGAGATTGCGTTCCGCAATAAGTTTGCCGCGAGCGATCGCTGGCGCTGCGTGCTGCTCAAACAGAACGCCGTCCTCCGCGAGCCGGACCTCAAGGGCCGATTCTACCCCACGCACAAGCTCCTGCCCCTGCTCGATGGCCAAGCTAAGGTCCTTGCTGAGGTGCAGAAAGGCATTGTGCGTGACGTGCAGCAGCGACTGAACCAGCGCATCGACACGTTCAAGACGGCGTACATTGGTCAGAAGCGGACCCGCGTCGAGACCATCGGCCCTGCCCTGCCTCCGGGCAGCGTGATCCAGTTTGAGCAATCCGTGCGTGAGGATGGTGCCTAGGCGGGACGCCTACGACGCCGTTAAGGAGAGAAGTGTCTCATTGGTGACGAAGGAGTATGAGACCGTACTTGTTAGGATAGACAGGCATCAGACAGAGCCCTGTATAGAATAGGAATACTACATAGACGCCGCCGTTGGGTTCTTGATGTGACCATCCGGTTCTCTGGAGTGTTTAGTCGACGTGAACGTGCCTTTCCATTACTTGGAAATTTTCTGTGAGCCATCCAGGCTGTATAGCTGGCTAGAGCGCATCCTCATCTCAGCCCTTAGCCAATACCCCTTGGACAACAAGCCAAGACGGATACGCCGGGCGGTAAGCCCTGCCCAGGCGGTAACATCCTCACTCCCCTCCAGAGACAATGGTCGTCAAAAAGTAAGTCGACGAGATAGGTAGGTGACACATCCAAACTAGGATCCGCAACATCCACAACATCAACCGCTAGATATCAGCTTTGGAAAAACAAGTATATCACATACACACAGACACACACATAAACGCCATCATATTAACAAGAAACAACGGCACCGTCCAATTAGCGCAGAAAACCCAGCCACACTCCATCTCTCCAGCTCCGCCACTCCCTTCTCCCAAGACGATCTTAAATAAACCTCATCCTATGAACATCGTATTATACCTACCATAATAAGCTACCCACAGATGAGGTCTGATAACATGAAGTGAGGGATGGGAATGTGACGGAGGGAGGAGAGAGAAAAAGAGAGAAGAAACGTTCCGCGGGATTTCAATCATACTAGCCAGCCAGCCAACCATCCATCAGAACCCAAACTGCCGGACGGGGCAGACGCGCAACACACACGGGGCTGACGGGTTCACTCACCACGATCACACCCACACACCCGGGCGGATAGGACCGAAGTGTTCTGAATGATTGGGAGACCAAGTGAACGCCACTTCATACCTTGACTTCACTACACACACCGACCTATATCTCTCTATAACTCTGCAACGCTATAACCGTACACGTGCAGACACGAACTCGGCCCCCAAAACCGCACGTCAGCAGAGCCTGCAACCCCCAAGTGTTAACCTGTCTTGCTGTTCCTAGGACCCTTATTCGTCCTAAACGACCTTGGCATCTAAGCACTTGATTTTTGAAGTGAACGTTCCTTCTTTTCGGCCCCTTTTCTAGAAGGGAAGCTAGAAGGAACAACTATACGGATTTACGGATTATTGGGGGTTCATGGAGGGCCGGGTCGGCTGAGGTCACCCATACACACCACTCACAAGTGTACGGAAAGATGCAACTGACAACCAACCAAACGACACATCATCTTGCAACCACAGTCAGTAAAGACCAACCAAGTCGATGGGAACCCTTCCCAAGAACCATAAAAAAAAAAAAAGGGCAAAGCCATTGTATCCATAGCTTCAAAACCTTCTCAGCGTTACTACTCCGAGGCCCCTCATCGAATTCGCCCTCACTACAACACCGCCCACCAAACCCAGCCCCCAATGGAACACCAACACCCACCTCACCCACACACACACCCCTCCATCACACCGCACCCAATGAACCCCGATTCCCGCTTCCGCCACCCCCTTTCAACCATCACCACCACCTCCCGGGCTCACGGGCTCGTGGTGCCCAGAAAAACTCAACAACACCAATAGAACCTCCATAACCGTTGCCGACCGACTTCCCGGGTTTTGAAGCAGCTTGTTGTTGTTATTATTGTACCATTAGTCGATCTGTGCTTGGAAATTGTGTAGCCCCCGTACCATGGTACCCGACAACTCAATCAGACAAAATCCCGTTGTCTGCCAACTTGCTTTTCCACGCACACACACACACACACACACGCACTGGTTCTTAACAGTTTTGGAGTTAAGACATCCACAGGTTACGTTACACTACGTGACATCGTCGGAGGAAAAAAGCACAACCGCAACGACTCAGTCTTCCGTCACCTACCACTAGAAAGAAAAAGGTCAGATGAGATTATTCTCTTAGTATAAAGACACCCTGAACATTCGGGCCGATGATACGTCTCGGACATTTCACGGCAAGGAGTCGATCACGGTCTCAATGACACGAGGGGAAAAGGGACAATAGCCTATGCGAGGCGAGTTTTGGGGTCAAAAATGCCCGTCTTTGGGTATACTTTGATAAAAAGTACTAAGTGGTAGTAGTATGAGTAAATGATGATTCGTGAGAGATGGGAAGAAGGTGACGATGAGATGAAAGGAGAATAATTCGCTTTCCGCTCGTAGGCTGGATAATCCGCCCACCCTGATTGGACCCGTCTTGTCGGTTCTGGTCCGTACGCCTATTACTGCTCTGTTCTTTGTCGCTGCAATGCAACTCCTCTGCTTCGTCCCGTCTTCCGCGATTATGGCCTGATCCACCCCCTCCTCCCAATCCAGGTGCGTCAGGGTACGTCTCCTCTCCTCTCCTCTCCCTCAATTCTTCCTTTCTTTTTAAAAACTCTTCGAAACAGGCTAGTTGTATGCAGTAGGTATAGGTCGCTTCGCTCGGCAGCAAAAGGTACTTTGTTTGGTCAAGACAATGCTGGGTCGTGATCGCGTGGTGCGTGATTGCTTTTTTTTTTTTTCATCTTCATCCCTCTGACTGGTGACCAAGACAGAGGGGTATGGCAGCGGCGGAATAAAAGGTATGAGGTGATGCAGATGATGATGGTGATGGATAGTCGTGTAGTGTCGTTGTAGTGTAAGAAAGAAAAAGATGTTGAATGCATGTGCGACTTGAACAAATCGGATGAAGGTCCTGTGTGCTGCGTAGGGATGGAGGTTGACTAGTAAATGCCGTAGGCTCGCTAGGAGACCATCCACCACTCTGCCATATCCAAGCGCCTTCAATCCAACTCAATCAGGCCCGACGGTGTAAAAAGTCATGGCTGGCTGTGTCATTACTTGAGTTTTAGACTCTCGATCTTGGCCTGTATGCTCTTGAGTATCTCTGGGTCGGGCTCAGGTTCGACCTTGCGTGGCTTCAGACGAGAACAGTCGACACACTTCTCATGCTGACATTTCTTGCATGCGGTTCCGTCGGCCACACCTCCAGGGTATATCGTCTTGCATTTGTGGCATTCGTGGTGCGGCACAGCATTCGGACCAAATTCGTCGCCAGGGTAACCAAAGGGATACTTGTCCTTCTTGGGCCTGAAATAATGTTAGCTGTCAGTCTCGACACACAGCAGAATGGCGCAACATACGGGTCTCTGGGACAGTCGGTGCAGCGGTTGTGGTTGCACTTGGAGCATGTCTTGCTGCCGGCAGTGAAGAGCGTCTGGCACTCGTGGCAAGTTCTCCTGACCCTCTGGCGCGGCTTCTTGTAAATGAGATCCTGTCCTCCAGTCTTGCTGGGACGCTTGAGGACGGTGTCCTTTGCGTTCTTGGCGTCATAGGAGTAGTCGGGAACGATGGGCGCGTTCTCCTTCTGGGCCTTGAGAATGGCGGCCCGCTTCTCCCGGCTGGCGATGCGCTCGGCCTCGGTCCGCTTGGGTGGGTGGCGGACGCACTTGGTGCAACGAACGTGCTGGCAGCTCGGACACTCTTTGGCGGCAGCAAAAGTAGCATTGCACTTGTGGCAGGTTCGGTGGACGCGCATGCGGATGGGCTTCTCGACGCGGAGAGCGGTGCCTTCGGTAGAGATCCACTCGCTCTGCTTGATCTCGAGACCGAATCTCTCGCCCAACTTCCTGGCGCGCTCCTCAAAGAGCTCGGATCGGGGAACCCTGGTGACGCCCTCGAGGTCCTCGTACTTGCTCTTAGGGGCCTCCTTCTTGGTGGTGTCCTTGGCGGTGGTAGCGGCGGCGGGTTGCTCGGTCGCGGGGGCGGTGGAGGGACTGTATGCACGTTAGACAGGTAACGCAGGCAGGGTGCCGTGACACCAGAAACTGTTGAAAGACAACAGGGCATGCGAAATGTCTTGCTTACCCAGGAGTGGTAGCGGCTTGCGCAGAAGACTGCTGACCAGTGGTGGACAGCGTCGACATGCGCTTGGAGCTATCGCCTCTCTTGAACACAGTCTTGGCGCGAGACAGAATCTTGCCCAAGCCCTTCTTCTCCTTCGGGACCGAAGGCCCGGCCTGTGCTGGCGAACTCATGTTTGGCGATGTTGTTGTAGGTTGGTGTTGAAGTCGGATCGATTTCGAAAACGTGGGATCCCTGGGTCAATTGTGGGCTGCTCTGGGGACAGATGATGGGATCTGCAGTGCACTAAAATCCAATCGAGCAGGACTAGGATTGCTGTTTAGATGAGTTTGCGAGAGGAACAGTTGTTTTGACAAGAACGAGAAATCGGATTGTCGTTTTGTACAAATCGAGTGTACGGGTGGCGTGCGTGGGGGTGTAATGCGAAGATGGGCGGGAGAAATGGTGCTGTGTGGTTGGGTTATGTTGGTTGGTGCACTCTTAGACAGATGGGACTAGGGACCGGAGGCGATTAACGGGGCGTCGATCGTCGGCGGTTACAGCGAGTCGAGATGTGAGTGCTGGCGAAAGCAAGTTCCTTCGCAAGACGGTGGTGTTTGTTCTCTTCTTGCCGTGACCTTTTGGGACGGGCGAGAGAGAGAGCAAAAGTCGGATCACGAACGAACTGTTTTAGTCGTTCGGGATGAGTCGGCCTGGGAGAGAGGGTGTGGTGTAAGAAGGGGGAAGACGAGGAAGAAGAAGGACGGGAAAGCTGGGTAAGTTGACGGGGAGGAGGTGGTTGAAAGGAAGTGTGGAAAAAAGTGGGAAAACAAGGTGCAGCGTGCTAAGAGGCAAGGTTGAGGGAGACTAGAGTCGAGAAGGGCTAGTGCTGGGTGGAAAGGCAGGTGCCAGGCGGCTTGGGTTGGACTTCCTTGGCGACTTCCATTTGACTGAGAGTCCAGAAGCCACCACCCCCAAGTCTTCCAGTCTCTATTCGTACACTACGGATACCTCCTCAATTCCTTTTGCAACCTTACCTTACCTACTACCTTAGTTTACTGTGTCAATGTGTACCTGGGCCTCTCTCTCTCTCTCTCTCATTACCGATGGCTCTGCCTCTTTCTTCTCTTGCAGGTTGCGTCTTGTGTGTCGGGTTGCAGCTCCACGATACCACGGCCAATCCAATCCATTCACCAACGCCAATGCCAGTTCGGTCCCAGACTTTGCAGTCGTCCATCATCCACCCCCGGTGCACCGCACCACACGTTCATGTTCACGCCCCATGCTCTATGCCCGGTCGGTCGATTTGGCAACTTATTGCAAGTTGCAGCAGCGTATCTGTATCCGTATCAAGAGGAAGTTCTGTCTAGGTGTGTACGCATACTAGGCCCAGGTGCAGCAGCAGCAGCAGCAGCAGCAGCACAGCGTACGGATACGCAATGCAGACACAACAGAGGCGTGGGCAGCAAGAAAGAGACCGGGCAAGGCCGCAAGAGACAGAGCCCAGGGCACGACAAAAAGACCAGACGGCGGCCAAACCAAACATGGACTCCAATGCAGTGGTAACACTAAAAACCCACCTCGCTGGGAAACTGGTGACTGGTCACAGCACGGTGGCTCCCATGGCTCCTCGTCGAGTGGAACTGTGGAATGGCCCCATGCCGGAGACGATATCCACAAATGGGGCGGGTCCCCCTCCTGCTGCTGCTAAAGTGTTTGAGAGGTACGTACCTTACCGTACCGGAGGGAAGGACACACCAGAATTGCGACAGACACCCGACAGCCCAGAGACACATTCCAGCCAGCCAGCACCAAGCATACCAAGCGTCAGCACAGGCGCTGGGACACTTGGGACCGGGGGGTGTGTGGACTATGGACTACGAAGTATATATAGACTGTGGACGGGGTGGTCGTGGCGGGTGGGGAGGAGAACGATACGTACCGCCAGAAACCTATCCCAGCAATCCACAATCCACGATCCACCTCAGGTTCTCTTGGGAAGTTGGGTTGGACGACGAGGACGGGAGACGAGGGAGGGGCGGCGAGTGGGCGTGTTGGAAGACACAACGACGACGAACACATACGGAGTACCCTCCCGGTCTCTGCGCTCACCTCTCACCTCTGTGAATGTGAGGTGGTCACTGGTGAAAAAAGGTGAACCATCGGCTGGCACACAAGGGTGGAGAAGGCGAGGCCCAGAGAAGCGGGGGGTCCTGGTACCTTCCAATTGGGAAGAATGTCCGAGCTTTTCTGGTTTCTGCGATGTTGCGGTTCCCAACTTCCCAGAACTCCCAGTCCTCCCCGTTCTCCCAGAGCTGCGAATCTCTGGCACTGGGAGAGCGGGGGGCCTTTCACAAACCGTGTTCCAAAAGTGGGGTCAGAATCAAAACCCTGGCAACCCTGTCCAGCACGACCAAGTCGCAGATATCCCTGTCCCAGTTGAAAGGCACGACCTCCACTGGGACTGTGGGAATTGGTAAAAGTGTGGATCCACATGCCCGGGGATTCGCACGGAGCTGGTTCTGGAATATGTCCGGAGCTTAGCCCATCGGGAAGGAAGGGGGGTCTCCCTTGTCCAAAGTATCTCTCTCCCTGGGAGCCGAGGAACCCAAAGAACCCAAACTTCTTGGAGGTGTGTGTTCGTTCCTGAGTCTGACATCCGTGATACACGTCTTAGCTGAGACCCCCCCCCCTTCCCATCGTACATCGTACTTTTGCCAACTTGCAGCAGCAGGAAGCAAGATGTGCAGAGTCTGGAACCGCTGATTGCATTGCATGTGAGGCTCAGAGACAACTCAGGCACACAGGGAGAGACTTGAAGGATAACGACTCTGTCGAAAGCCTCGTGCTTGCTTCCGCGGAGAAAGGAACAGAAACACATAACGCCTCACACGCCTCATACAAACAAAAACACCACCATCACAAGTCCCCCATATCGTCGGGTGCGCTAACTTTGGAGGTAGAGGCTCGGCACGGGCATAGGCTACCTATGATGTCCTCTGTGCCTCTCTAACTAAAGCAGCTACGCAGCCACGCCCCCAGGTCGTGGTCGCGCCCAGATTCGAAAGAAAACTTGAGAAGGGCGGTAAGCGATCAGCTAGCCTCGAAAGATAGCGCGCGCCATTGCTCATATTCAGGCGTTCCGTAGCGTCGCCATCTTTCCCACCTAGAAGACCGCCCTCCGAGTAAACAACTTTGTGGCTGATGCAAAAGTACCCTACCAAGCCAACTAAGCCCTGGACTACTATAGCCAAACCTACGAATAGGATATGGTATTGTTGGACGTAATTAAAACTCGAGAGTCTCCAACTTCCTTGCTATGTGACTATTAGTATTCAGCCTTCCCGTCCCCCCTCCACTTCTTAGCATTCCAGCCGCCGGGCCTGTGGACTTTGTCTCACTGATCGCTTAGATTCGGACAGGAAAGGGCGGTAAGGCCAGACTCAGGAGAAGGGAAATAGCCAAGGAAGGAACGGGCGTACGGGACCCAGGAGAGAGGGAATGCAAAGACGGGGTTTCGTGTTTGTTGGGCTGGTGTTGAAGAAAAAGCCGGCAACCAGAACCTCGGATTAAAAAAACGTCGAAAACGGTTCGTCAATTGGCTGACACTTTTTTTTTCTTTTTCGTAAGCGATGTTTGGTACCTCACCATCCGAGATATCATTTTGCGGGCTGGGAAATCTAGATCGACTCGGTGCAATCAGAGGGAAAAGGGGAGAAGCAGAAAAAAGAAACTTACCTTACAGAGTACGGATTGACAACTACGGGTTGTATTACCGACCTAGTCCCAACCTGCGGTATGTTGTGCACCACCATTCACGTACCTATCGTTCGAACGGGACGGGGGGGCATCTTGATAGCAAGCCGGACCCGAAATGGATTAGCGGACGGGTCTCTTCCTTTCCCTTCTTTTTTACCTTCCCGCACCGGGTCGCGGATATAAGTGTAATCTTTCTGGGCGGGCTAGCCCAGATTGATGCAAAAAAGGACGCTTTCCCCGGCGCCCCGTCGTCGGTCTCATCTCCCATCCTGTGGCAGAAAGGGCTCGTGGGTTGTGTTGTTCATTGGAAGTACGGATATGAACCGAGGAAACCTCCACCTACTCCGTCTTCTCATCCGAGCTATTCGCGACATCTGTTTCCCCAGCTCTACGTACACTACGTACCTTTGCCCCTCCCCTCTCTTTCCCTTTTGACGCCAGGCCAATGAAACGAGATGTTCGGACCTAGCGTCCCAAAAGAGGAACACACCGTACCTACCTGTTCGTACATGCATTCATCATGAGGAAGGGGGGAAGGCCAAGCGCGTGGTCCAGCGATCAAACGTTCAGGTACGGATGGGCACGCCTTCTTTTTCGAGGAGAGGCTAAATGCGGGTGGTTGCACCTTGTTCATCTAAATGTGCATCTATCGTACCTTATCATCATCTCAGTCTCCTGCTTTGCTTCAGTACGCGCGCCAAAGGCTGACATGATTGATGGCCGAGCATCTGAGGGGTTCTCGATTGGAGAAGAATTGCTAAGGATACGTACTTCATTCACCATGTAATGAGACGGTTTTGTTCTGCACTGAGCAATACTCCGTATATTCTCCGTCCCTTGCTGATCAAGTGCTCTTTAGAGTCCAGACTTTTACAACATGGTCCGTCTCTTCCACCCAAACAACTCTCTATTAAGTTATTAGTGAGGTTCACTCGCGCCGCGATGTGACTTCCAAACCGTTAGGCCTCTCCCTCGCCCCATTCCAATCCCAATCACCCCCCCGGTCGGATGTTATTCCTATCCATAAACCGACGACGATCCCAGCAATTCATCCCCGACGAGACCCAGGATCAAAAAATCCGTCAAAGGGGAACATCCACGTTCCACAATCCCGAGAAGGAGGTGTAGGTTGGAAGCAATGATGAGGCGAAGCAGCAAGGTAAGGGTTAGGTGAGAAAGGAGAGAGGGATTGAACTTCCGTTACCAACAGGAAGGATTCGCGAATCCATGCTGCCAAAGCCCGGCAAACTAGCCAGCTTGCTGTTCGCTCTTGTGTTTGTTCGTCAGATGTCTCCTCTTTACCGCTCCTTTATTTTTCTTCGTTGTCAGCACGTGTCAGATATGAGTCGATCTGGGGGTGCGTGTGTGGTGGTGTCCCAACGAGCGGGCAGTCTCACGAGCCCGCATACCGGGGGGGTTTTCCCCTTGCTCATGGCAAAGCCCATTTGCGTCTTGATTCTTCTTCTAGCGGTTGGATTGTTTGCTTATTCTTTTCTCTGAAATGCTGTCTCACTCTCGTCACAGTTGTTTTGCTGTCTCTGAACACTAAGGTATCCGTAATAACCCCGTTTGCCTACTGTAGTGTACTCCGTACGGATACCGATAGACTGTCCCACGTATCTGGGTGCCCTGCACTAGCCACTTTCTCATGCGTTGGTCGGTGGTCCTTTGGGGTTTCTCGGCGCCGGAACGGGGATTGCACTGTTGGATCTTGGACGGGCCGGTGTGGATTTCACGTTTGGGCGGATTATGGATAGGACAGGGATGACGGGGAGCCTGGGATTCGGTAAGGACCACTATTTCCAAAGCTCCCAGTGTGAGGCGGAGGTGTCTGTTTTTTTACCATTTTGTTAGGTTTTCATTTACTACGGAGTAACACTGTTCATACTGTATCTCACTCTCGAGATTCATCATTCGCCGCGGGACACGGGACACGCTCTCTGGGCGCATCGAGGTCCAGGCGCCTGCGGAGACGAGAGACGAACTCGAGATTTCCCGTGGGCCATCAGAGATTCCGAGCCCAAGCACCGGGGCGAGGCAAGCGCACTGCACATTTCGTCCCGTCTTCTCCAGCACAAACCAAACATGAGTAGTCGCGGGATTATGTAAGGAGCGATCTGGACCGACCCGTATCCCCGGGCGGGGCGTACACGGAGTACCTAGGGGTACCTTAAGGTAAGGCCTGGGTCCAAGCCCGTGGAAACAGCACTGAAAGGACCGACTTCCCGAAACTGTCTGTCCCTTCCTCGCCAGATGCCCCCAGCCTCCTGGGCCTGCCTGCCCACCTCACGATGTATGGGGCAGGAGCCAGAGTGCGAAGGCAGGAGCAGGAGCAAGAACAGAGACACTGGCAACTGCCAGCATTGGTAAGAACCATGAGCAGTAAGCAAGGTAGAAGGAGCTACGGACGGTTGAATTGATGAATCACAGCCGGGCCCCTGCGGGTACTGCATTGCCTCCCAGGGCGTGTGGAAGGCATCGTTCGTTTCCAGGTTGTCCAGCCTGATGCTCCCGTCAAATTCCAAACTCCTTTCGACTTCCAAGTGCCAGCCTCCAACTCCTCGAAAGGCCTTCTCTTTTGGGCGGCATCCACGCGAAAATAGGTGGTCTGCTCTCCTCCCCACTCTCATCTTACGGCCGCAATCACGGGGCATCTAGCCATTGATACACATTATCCGTACACAGTGCCCTCTTCAATCCCAGCCCAGCGGTCACGACAATGCTTTTTTTTTGTTCGAGAAGCATTGGCACGGGCGTTTAGCTGTCTAACGCGCAGAGGAGAATCAAGAATTGCCTCTCTCCCTCCCTCCCTCCCTCTCCAAGGTCTCCCCAAGGATCTGGTCCAAGGCAAACAGGGAATCGCCAAAGCAGAACCAGCTCATTGGGATAATCGCCCGCGGGAGACGAAAGCAGCGAACGGCACAGTTGGATCATCGATTCATCAATGCCAATGCACGAGGCGGTCAGACATCACCGCCCGCAAAGTCTTAGCAACCACGGAAAAAAAAAAAAACGCCAGACCTGCCAGACTGTCTTTGCCCGCAAAGTGCCCTATTTGGGTTGTTTTGGCCGATGCCTACCTACGGATATATACTTGAATACGGAGTAAGGATGCCTTTGCTCTATTCTAGACCCCAACTGCGGATACCTATTCGTACGGAACTACGAATACAGACACGTCCACCACGGACGGCTACACAGGACACTTGTTTGCTTTCACACGTACCAACTCGGCCGAAGGGGCAATGGGGTTCTCTCCACCCTCATTGGTCTCTTGCGCCAAAACGACATTGTTCCATGCGTGCTTCTACGCCATCTTTTGCTTATTGACATGCGCACATTGAACGACGTATCCATATGTCGACTCATCTTTGTGTCACTACCGATCAGGACGGCGGACAGTGTCAACGTCGAATGCCAAAGCCGCCGTCGACGTCAACCTAGGGTCTTGGTGCGCGCAAACACCAGTACTGACCCATCAGACACGGGTGCAGCTATCCTTACAGACACATAGACTGACTTACTACCATACAACTTGCCTCGAACTTACACCACATACATGGTAACCCCAGGGACAGCCGGTGTCTACTCCTTACAATGCAGCGACCCGACCACAAGCAGACAGGAGTATTTCTGGGCCATTCAGGCACTCGCCCACTTGCCTGACACTACATAACTAAAGAAGAATCATGCCACCCCGCAGCTGCACAGCGGTGCACCGCATCGTAGGTCCGGAACACCACAAGCTGCATACCGGTGGCACCCACTGTTGTCACTCCTCCTGGGCGGGCCTCGGGGAGGCGGGCGATTCACCCTGTGGTTGCCCTGGGTCCGCGCTGCGGGGGCGGGATTCTCGCTTGGAGATATGGCTGAAACGGCCGTAAACGATTTGACGGAACCCTGACGCCACGCCACCCGATTTACTTTGCTTCGACACGCGAACCGAAGACGGCCTCCCTCTTCTACTCACGCGGCCGGGTCCAACTTCGAGATGGCTGCCTCATCAAAAAGACACACCTGGCTTGAGGCGTTTGCAATGTATCCCATCCACGAGCTTACCTAGTCCAGACCCGGCCATCGTCTCGGCGGACGACTCAAGCATGCCCACTCGGCCGACGGCAACTGACAGGTAACGAGCTATAACTTTCAAGTTCCGCCTTAGCCAGACAAAGGGGCAGAGGCTCCATGACACGGGAATACTAGCTATCACCCCTGTTCCCAATGCGGACTGCGAGGCAAAAGTCAAGATGCAGACCGGCTGCAACGACGTCTTTCAGTGGCAGGTGAGAGATGACACGTCTTGGTGCACGGATTGCCGCCAACCTGCCTGTATCCAATCAAGCGTATCGCCGGCGCTGCAGGCGGGCAACTATTGGTGCAAACATCTTTGCAGACGACCAGGACTTTCTAAAGACCCTCCTTGGATTAGATACAGACAGGTGTTCTCGTCATGTGCATCAACCAGCCCCCGACTCAGGGTAAATGGGAGCAACGTGGGATCGTTCTGGCCAACGAGCAGTGACTGTTAGAACCAACCGCATAGCAGCCGCATATGACCCGCTGCCCGCCGGAGTTGGCGATCACGGCGATGATACCCTCCAAAGAAAATAAACCCATCTGGCCAGTCGGGTCGATGAAATCTTCAGCAATGCTATCGAAGTTCTGCCAGCCGAGGGACGACCCCCTAGAGTTAGCGGTCCCAAGCTCTCAAGAAGTTCCCTGAGCCCCGCTCGAATACCACCCGTGGACAGCATCGATGCAACTGGCCTCAATTCCGGCTCCAAGCTTTACTGGAAACGGTTTTCTCTGCATGGTGCGGGGCCCGTGGAAGGACAGCCCTCGACAATTCTACCAGAGTAACCAGACAGCAAGACTCGAACAGCTCTGTTTTGTGTCGTCATGTCACGCACGACTCGAATGACTTGCAGCGGCTACATCTCCTCGACCCTTTCGTATGCATGCCCGCTCATGTATCGACCAGGAAGATTTTTCTATTATTCTGCAAGGCGGCCGCTTCCCCTCTTTGTTGATTGCTGTCACAGGCTGTCTGAATCGGCTCGGACTTCATGGACTCCGTCTCCTGCGTCTTTGCTCTAACGGGAAGGGTCAAACAGCAGACCGACAACTCGGTCGCAACAAATGGAGCCTCTTTGGTGGCAGATCATACCCGCCGACTAATGAAGTCTGCGGGTTTGAGTGGCGCTACGGAAAGATTGGCTTGGATCGACGCTCCTATGTGTTGATTAGCCGTCGGACCCTTTTCTCTATTTACGGAGCACGTTTTCGACATGCAAAAAAGACTTATTGAATGTACGTGGATCAGGGCCGATAGGTATTGAATGCGTTCGGCCTACGGAGTACCTCTTGACGTATCACACTGCAGTTGTCACTGTGCCGGGTTCAATCTAGGGCAGTCGAGCCAGAGGGTCGGGAGACCCCAACCGAGCGGTTGATGATGCGGGCGGCAAGGGCTTTGTTCGCTCTCTGTGTCTCTCTTCCAACCTCATCTCTCAGCTCCGTCAACCGGGGCTTTCGGTGACTTCGCAAACTCTCTATCACGAAGGAGAGAAGATCTGTTTCCTCTCTCACTGCCTGTCCGAGGCCAATCAGCGGCTGAACCATTGTCTTGAGAGTTCAACTACCTTGAACGAAGGATTCTTACAACCAGGGCATCAGAGGGAGTTGCCCCCGAAGAGGCAGCTTAATGCTCGATAGGTTTCAATACGCGTGCCTAGGCTTGCAGGGCAGATCCACCTCGACCTCTCGATTGCCCAATTGGCTCCTTTACGTGAGCGGCTTTGTCTTTTACAGTTTTATTGCCAAAACCAACAACTCAATTCGGAGGTGATCCTTCAGTCAGCTGCAAACTCGTTGCCAGGAAGCTCTGCTCAGCTCATTTCAAGGGGGCCAATAGGTGTACGGAACGACAACGTCAACAAAGACTGCTGACCTAGACCTGGGGTTTAAGAACATCATACCACCAGCCCAAACCTGACCACCTTCGGAGACCTAGGCCAAGCCGTATAATCTCACAGGTAGCTAACCCCTTCATTCCAAATGCCACGGGATAGATGGAACGTATCAACAACATCTACAGCCTTGTAAACTTGGCGGGGCAAAAACGTCGTCGCCTCCTTCGTTTCAGGGTCGCAGACTACGGATACGCCGAACCAGGCCGTCGGCGTATCGACAGCTGCCCCAGCCGCCAGTCTCGTTAGCCGCTACGAGTGCCTGGCATGAACAGATCTTGCAAATCTGCGGCGCCTTCGCGCCCGCCCGCTGTTATTTCCGGAACACCGCACCACCTCAATCTAGGTACGCCACTCGTCAATCCAAATTCCCAAGCAGACGGTGCGCCGCTCTCAACGGTTTCGGTGCGGCGGCTCGTCTTCGGTAGTGATTGGCGTCGGGGGCGTCCGTCATGAGACCTCTCCAAACCTCCACTTTGGGTTACCGCTTCGTTGCATTGATGGCGTCCTCTGCGTAGCTGCGATGGGCTTGGGCGCGTCGATTCTGCTCCATCAGAGCTTCCAAATCATATGTCAATGTTTACTCCTTTGAGCGTCTCCCATGACCTGCCCGCTGTATACCGAGATTGGCCTGGAAAACACTCTCCCCTTGTCTCTTACGCCTCTGCAACAAGTCAACTGCTAACAGACGTTAGAGATTGCAAATCAGCGATGAGTTCCGCAAACAACATCTAGGGTACATCCAGCACATAATACTCCATCTTCACAGCATAACATACGAGAGTGTCACGAGTGTCTCGTCAAGGGAAGACTATCGCTACCTTGTTCAGCTGTGTCGTTGAACTTATTGCACGGGTTTCATCTGATCACCGTTTCTTCTGGAATTCTCAGCCTCCCCGGTCCCTGTCGAACGGGCCGAGAGGAAGCGTCATCTCTACTCGTTTTCCCCTCGGTCACCCCTCCCTTTCTCCTTGTTGGCGATCATTACCGTGGCCGCTGCCAGGTGAAAGCCAGTTCTGAGGCTTTGTATTTCTAATCTGCTGTTTTTTGGGGGCCGTGTTAGATTGTCATCATCGCTGGGACAGAGGTGAATCGGCTCGCAGACGTTGGCGTCCGCCACCCCCGCGAATCCGGACCCGAATTTTGGTCCGGCTTGACGAGAGTTTATGGGCATCCTTGCTGCTCCGGGGGAGCTTCACAAGGCTTGAACTCCAAGGCAGCGTGGCAGCCCACCAGACGCATGTTATCGACTGTCACTGCGTGGCTCGCAAGGGTCTTGGCGGCCCTGCTTAGAGTTTCTGTGTCGCATTCACTGGTGCACAGATAATACTCGAGACCCTTATCACGAGCTGGCGATGAAGGCATTCGCAGATTTGAGCAGCTAGCTACTATACTGCGTACAACTGCCGCGAAGATCATCCGAACGTGCCTTATCGATCCCTTCTCTGTGTCAAAGTGCAAGGGGCAGGCATCCGGATAGCGATGTTCAATACTCGACGTGCGCTTGTCCCTGCAAAGGGCCGATTTACTTTGCAACAGCATGTCTACACGCCGATAGCCTGGGGTTTGTTTCCCCTCCCCCCATCGGCATTGTGTCCGAAGAGTCCTTGACTTGGCGCCTTGGTAGGCACGTAGGTCAGTAGGGTATACTTTTTCTGCCCAGGCGGCACTGGGCAGAGAGCGGACGCATCGGACGACAAAACACTTGAACACACAGACGTTGCATGTGTGAATCTTGCGAAGAATATCCGAAGTTCGTCTGTGTTGGCATGTTGGGGTTATGAGATTTACGAAGTTTCATACGACACAATAAGAGCGACAGAGCGCGCCAATGGGAGGAACGCGGAATTCGACACGGGCTGGCAACGCCGAACTGGGTAGTCATCACCCACCAACGAGGCAACGACGGCTTGTGTTCCGTAGTCAGGGCCAATGAAAGTGAACTCTGTTGGGTGCTTCGTTCGACCCCGGTGCCCCGGAGGGTTGTTCGACCGCTTTAGCAAAGAAGTCCCGTTTCATGATAGCTGGCCCTTTCTGTACTCCGTACTCCGTAATCATGTAATCATTGTTTGCCAAGAGCGCTGTGGTTCGGGGCCTTGCACGGCCAGTGCCCAAGAGGGCAGGTCAGCGGCGGTTGAGGAGTCCTGCGAGGCTCCGAATGGGACAGGAGTTCGGGGGGTTAGTTGGGGATGGGGTTTGCACTGTCCATGTCGGGAGATGCGCCGTAGAGCCGCGGTAGAGGTCGCTCGTTCAAACGCCTTTGGTGGGGTGGTTGCGAACGCATCGTCTTGTCTCCATCCTTTCGCACGGCAAGAAAAGCTCCCCAGCTATTGTGGTGTGTCGACAATCGACAACGACGACGACGACAACTATACGTATCCGTACATATGCAGACGACGACGAGGGCGGCGACGACCGACGGGCAGTGCGGCACTGGCAGCGCGTGGCTTCCCCGGTAGACGAGTTGAATTACGGTCAGGGGTTATGGAAATAGAACCGAGCAGAGAGACGTTATTGACGCGCTGTATCCGTGCATGGCAATGTCACTAGGCGACTAGGATGCAGATGGGAGACTCTGCTCCGAGCCTCTGATTGCAGAAACCATGCTCATGGTGTCTCCCTGTCAGAGGGCTGTGATGTCCCGCGCCGTCACCCGTTGCGTACGACTATATGCAACCTGAGAAGTAAATTGGCGATCAAGGGCGAAGTTGGGTGTGTTGGGTCCGAATTCTTGTTTCTCTTCCCTGCGTACCGGTGTGACGAAGAACTAAATTCCCCAGTGTTCTCTCTTAATTTTTCGGGTTCAATGGAGCTCGTACGTTGGGCACCACTGTCGATTGGACCGGCGGACGGTGGATATTGAGGGAGTTGAAACTTGCAACGGGGTTCCTCCCAGGGAAGTTTGGATGGGCGTTGAGAGGCGAGCGGGAGGGCCCGCGGCGCCGGACCGGGGGGTCGAGTTTTGGTAAAGGGAAAATCGTTCTTTCGCTAGGGACACTGGCGTGAGGTCGTTGTATCCTATGTTTTGATTCTGGTTTAGACTGAATAGGGTGTTGTCAACTGCTGATCAGCATTGCGAGTTTTGTCTCTTTGCATTTTGGCCCCGTTGAAATTGTAACTCTCTTTGCACTTGCAGACTCAGTACATACGGATACTACAAAGTTGACAGTGACTCCATTTCGGACGAAGCCCCTGAAGGCTGAGCAAGAAGTTTAGTGTAAGGAAACTTCGGATGAGTGCCTGAGTTCCTGTTGAACTGGGGGTTATGTTCAGGCTTTGCTTGCTCTCTCTGCACCGAAGCTGGACCGCGGGAAGACGGAATGCTGCGGTGACCGTGGCAGGTACACTAGACGTGAGGAAACAAGATGGACGACGGCATCGGCGGGAGAGAGCTCATCTCGAATGCCTGTCCTAGGATGAATCTAGGCAACTTTGCAAGGAGTTTATTGGGGGGGGATGGTTCGTGTTCATGGTGTATGTCTTTTTTGCTTGTTGAAAGGGCTTGGCGCAGTATTTTGCCCGCGTCAAACCAGAATTTTTTCCCAGAAAGGGCAGTAAGTTCAGTTGGCCCTGATTCGTGATCTCTTCTTCATGAGACTTTCTCATCAGGGACAACCCACCCAGGAGAGGGAGCCCTGGATCCTGGGTTAAGGAGTCGAAGACTGCAGTCTTCTGGACGTATCGGGAAGTTTCTTAGATGACTTTCTTTTTGACTTTTTGACAGCCGTTTTGACAGCCGTTTTGACAGGGCCCCCGTTCAGCGTTGGCTCCAGAACGCTAGACCTGGAAAGGGAAAGGAGACACCCGCGGGCAAGACTGGGCCCCCGTCGTTCTGGCTCGTACCGTATAAGGGACGTCTAATATCCGTAGTCTTTGGTCAGATGTGTGTATCCGTATGTGTGTGAGTTTGTGTGCCGACAAGGCCGGGGATTGCTCTCGTTACCGATTTTTCTTGTGTGGAAGTTTTTTCTGCCCGTACGGAGTAGTGATTGTTCAGCCTTTTGGAGCGAGTCGAGGCCAGGGCTTGTTATGCGAGGAGCGCGGAGTGTGATTAGGTAGCTGTCGATATCGTGGTACGGATATGTGATAGGGGCCCTGTGGTGTTGTTCATGGTGGGCTCCATGTCCACATCCGCAGATACAATGGAGACGCTCTCTTGGCCCGAATGAATTGCCTTTCTGCGCTCTCCTCTCCGTCCAAGCGCGGCCCAAGGGAATGGGCGACTGTGCGGAGTCCTACGTCACTCTGACCATAACGATGTGGCTCCCTTCTCTCACAGATTTGACTCGGCCGTTTTTGAATGAAGTGGACTTGGTAGGTGGATATCTGTATGGTTACCCTAGGATCCTGGATGTCGTTCTGGGCACCCATGCGGTGGGGGATGTTGGAATCTTGTGGTTCGGGGCCGGCCCCCGAAAGTCGGGAATTCTTAATCTTTTGTGTGTGTGCTCAGTTGACTGTCAGTGCGCTACAGTGCACGGTCTTTGTGATAGATGAGAGATCATCGAGAAAATCTGGGAATCGAGGGATATAGTGACAAGTCCTGACTCAGTGGTGGAGGAAACTGCCTCAGATGCCATGATCTGATGATCGAGAGAGGGCTTGAGCCGCTTGACACCCCTGAGTTTGTATGGATGAAGTCGCCGAGGCATAATAGCGGTCTATCGTATCAAATAGCCCCGGGGATTCAAGTAAGTCTTTGCTGTGCCGCACATGGGTTATTATAGCGACGGCTGAAGCGCGAAAAAAACGGAACTGGACCGCACCGATGGGATTTGTTAGTACGGAGTATCCGCCCTCGTGAACAGAGTACAAAGCGACCCGCGAGAGTCAAGAGCGCGGGAGAGTGTGGGAAGAGGACCCTTGACATCCGAACACACAAGTTCCAGGGGAGGGTTTCCACTCGTTCTTCATAGGGCTTCACCGAAGATGGAGATTTGGAGGTGCCAGGGCCCAGGGACCAAGGGGGGTGCGAAAGAGAGAAGGGGAAATGGGAGGGGACTGGGCCATGGTCTCATGGCACCGTTACGCGGCCCAGCCCCGGGAACCCTGTGTGTTGGTAACCGGGCTGAGATTGCCAGATTGCTCTGCCTTGGCCGCGCGACTCATGTTGTGCGGAATTGCGGCAGCATGATGAGTCGGTGTCCAAGATTTGAAGAGCCTGGGGGTGTGTATCCGTAAGGTGTCTGTGCTTCTTCTCGTGAAAATGGTGATGGGGGGCGGTGCCGCGATGGCGGTGCAAACTGCAAAGACGTCTCGATACTTGGTAATTGAGCCGATGAGAGTTGACTCCGTGCTGGTGTCACAGCAGGCGTGAAAGAAAATAAAGGTCTCCGGAGGCCGCTTTGGAGTCTTTGAGAAGACACGAGGCCGAACCGAGGTACTGGGATCGGAACAGGTCCGTCTTTGGGGGCGTTCCGGATGTTCATGATACCACTTGGGGCGGCTGTGGTCGGTGGCTGTCACGGTTCAGGCTGACCGTCGGCCGCTCGGTGGTGCCATGGTCGATTTGCACTCCGGGGCACAGAGGCCCGGTGCTCTTGTCTAATAGTACCTTCGCATACGGACAGGGAACTTGGAGGAAACTCGGTCGAGCAACACCGTAAAGTTGAAATTGTTTCAAGAAGAAGAGGGCCCGATTGCTGAGGTGGACCGGGAGAAACGAGAGCAGGTCAGTAGGATGAGGCCGATATTAACTGCCATCCTTACCAACGCGGCGGGCCCTGACTGACACCGCTAGCGTGGACTCGTTGGTTGCAAACTTGTCGTCAATAATCTGTCAGAATGTTGTCAGCCGTTATTGTCCCTTGTCTCGGCATGTAAAGCAACCTGTCAAACCTGTCAAACCTGCCGCACTCGCGCATCAATTCTTCTTGGAAACCTTGGGGCTGCTGGAGGAGTCGGGAGTTGAAAGGGAGAGAACCCGAAACAGCTGAGAGAGAAGCTGACGAGAGACAATATTCAGCAACCCCATTGCCCCCTCTTTCCTGTCATTCGCCCTCTTGATGGAGGCCACCTGCCGAGTGGTTCCTGCATTTCCATCTGTTTCCCTCAGGTACAGTCGACCACCACGATCTCTCTGTTCTCGTCAACGTTCGGAAGGGCGAACTCTCGAGGACCCACTCCAGGAGACCAACTCAGCGTTTACGAAATTGCTCCCCACTTGCAATGGGGACTTGTTCCACTTGCGCCAGTCATTACGACATCGCAATTCGAAGATCGTGGCGGACATAGCTCAGTTGGGAGAGCGTCAGACTGAAGTCAACTTCAATCACTTAATCTGAAGGTCGTGTGTTCAATCCACACTGGCCGCATCTTCATCTTTTGTCGTTCCTCCCTGAGGCTGCGTTGGGGATGGCTGACTTTTGCTTTATGCTTGGATTGCCTTCGACTTGGCTGTAAGAGTAAATGCGGCGGTAGCGCAGCGGGTGTAATCAACATCCAGTAGCTCCGCCAGGCACGAAGTACTTTTTTCCTTCTCGTTGAGTCAACGAGGCCAATTACCGCAGGAAGACTTTTTGACACTGCGGTTGCTTCAGCGCATCGAAGTTGTGGCAGTAGCGAATACTGAGGTGAAATGATAGCACGCGTGCACATATCTGTCATCGATTAGCCAAAAGTATCAACCAACTGATTGGTTCTCTGTTTGTATCATACACAAAGTGGACCTGATTGACAAAACGTTTTGGTGATGGTGTTGATGACGGCGTTGAAGTGATTCCGATAAGAAAACCGCTACACCCCGCCACTGATAAGCACCGGCCCGGGGATGTTCCATCGCCCGCAATCTCCCGGGACGGTAGGTCATTTCGTCACGAAACGCGACCACGAAAAGCTTCACTTAGGCATCATACACGAATTAGACACGTTATCACACCCTCAAGCAGCAATCGATTCGCAATCCTCCCGCATTCCGCGCATACTTGTTCTTTCGAACATAGCATCTCCATCTCCCAAGACTGTGCACATTGTCCTTGCACAGTCGCCCGCCACCTGCCCACGACCTCCCGTTCCACAGCTTTATGCAACATTGGCCGACAGAGTCTTCAGAAACGCAACATCAACAAGACAACCCCTCGGACACCACTACCTCAGTTCAGCATGGCTTTTGTTCGCGTCAGCAGCCCAACGGCGTCGCTGTCCTTCGTTGCGAGGAGACAGCCAGCGCATCCCCAAGATCTATTCCAGATGGAGGGCGCCGTGACTCATCTGACGCCGTCAGCGCCGCCCAGCTCGACGAGAAGCTTCGTCGGCTGAGTGTTGACGATTCGGCCTCTGCCGAAGGTCACTCAGCCGTCGCTGGTCAGCGAGTGATTGATTACGAAAATGCGCAAACTCCGTCGACCCCTCGTCAAGCCTTGGGCTTCAAGGTCATCAAGCGATCAGATAATCGACCCGATAGCGTGCAGTTGACAGACTTCCCAAATGGTATGCGAAACAAGACGGAGAGAATACACTTGGAATCTCGCTGACGCATAGATTGTAGAGCTTCTGACCCATGTTCTATCTCACCTACATCCTGATTCGCACTCGGCGATAGCTCTCGTGTCAAAGCGTTTTTACTCGCTTGTCACGACGCCCCATGCGTGGCGAATGGCCTTTCTTCGATTCTTCCCGGGTCACGATAGTCTGGCCACAAAGTCTGACGAGCAGAGTCGCGCAGGGCCCTTGGACCATGACTCTTTCGAATTCGTCCGCTCAGAGTCTCGCTACTTTTCTCGCTTGACTTCTCTTGCGACGTGGAGAAGCGAATACCTACTACGGACCCGTCTTCTGCGGGGCCTCATCAGAGGAAAACCAGGCACAAAGCCTGGCGGCATTGGGGCAACTGGCCGAAGCAGCAAGAAGACAAGCGCTGTCTTGACCTATAACTCGAAGCTGCCCTGGGCCGTGACACATATCCACGCCGACTTCACTGTCAAGAAGGCTCCTAGGGTTATTCACGGCGCTGCCGACCTCGGTGCCGCGACCTTGAGTGACTCTTTCATTGGCAAGGTGGAAAAATGGGGATTCAGAGACCCTTTCACTATTCTACAGCTAGACGAGGTGTTCCCCAATCTTGAGCCATACGGTGTCGGCGATGGACCCGCCGCGTGCCCGAACGTCATGGATGTCAGCCAGCCCTATGGCATGCTCTCCGGCGAAGGCTTTCCCGGCGGCCGTGCTTACTACCGCCCGATCAATGAAATGCATGGCCGGTATCTTGGTAGCGACACTGGCGTGATCGACACCTACCCCGATATTCCTAAGATCCCTGAATTATCAGAAGCGATCTCTGCTGTTTGGGTTGCCAAATCCACTGCTGTACCCAACATCACGCACTCCACGGTCGGTATTATTACCGGCTCTACCCTCGGAATCGTCACTACGTATGCGCTTCACGGAGACGGCAGTGGTCCGCGGCATCCCAATGGTGAGATGACAGCGCGATGGGTGCTCAGCCCCGGTGTTCCGATCGTCTCAATCAAAGTCGACGATCAGTATACTCAGAAGCGCAAGACTGCCCAGCGCGTCTGGGCCGTGGCGCTTAACGCGTTGGGGGAGGTATTCTACCTGGTCGATGTGCCGAAGA
The DNA here is from genome assembly GCF_030913505.1 of Colletotrichum phormii. NCBI lineage: Eukaryota > Fungi > Ascomycota > Sordariomycetes > Glomerellales > Glomerellaceae > Colletotrichum > Colletotrichum phormii. The sequence goes on along the minus strand of NW_026851445.1, from coordinate 946,415 downwards.
CGAGCTTGGAGCGATCTAAAGGCGAAGATGTCACCAAGAACGCATGGTTTGCTGGACGCTCAGTCTATTGGCGGCTTATCGATGACTCCCGTCGCCAAGCTCGGCCCGATGAGTTCGACAAGCATGCTCTCCGAGGTGCTTATTCTCCTCGATCTCCCGCAGACGCGATGAATCTGAGCAAAGAGCAGCTTGTTGCCGAAGCCCGCGAGATCGAAAAGTTCCTCCGTTACAAGCCGTCGCATTTCCGCAAGGTCTGCGATGGCTGGGATATGCGGAGAAGACTGGAGGTCGATTTCGCAAATGATGACGCCGAGTGTGCCGGGGAGGTCATCGTCTCTATTGACTGCGGGCTCGATGAGGCACACCCCCCAAGCGTCACCCGCTATGTCCGAGCCATGTTCCAGACGCCGCGACAGACTGAAATCAGCGCGGATGATGCTTCTGCCGTCCAGCAGGATATCCCACAAGTGCAGCAGTCAATATTTGGACCGGGAAGAGATTACAAGCAGGAGTCTCAGTCCAAGCCCACCAAGACTGCGGCAAAGGGCGATAATACGCCCACTTCGTCCGGCTCCTTGACACCCCAGGCAAAGCTCAATTCCATGGATGAATGGGCCGCTGCTACAATGTCACTTGGCAATCATGGAGACTCGGAAATCACTACGTCGGCTCTTGATCTGTCGTCACACGCACTTCTCACACTGACAGAAGACCCTCTGCAATTTGGGTACAGATCTGCTGCCACTCCTACGATGACACCACAGACGGCCGAATCGATGACAGAAATTCCTGGTCGACGAACTCGAATGCTAGCCGTGGGCACCAAGGACGGGGCTGTCGTTGTTTGGAATTGTCGCGAGCAACGCAGTATATCCGTTATCTCCCCTCTTCGCATCATTCAAACAGAGTCCCCCGAGATCAGTTGCTTGGCCTTGACGGCTTTATACCTGGTGTACGGCGGAAATGATGGCTTAGTGCAAGCATGGGACCCGCTAGCATCTTCGCTCGAGCCTCTGCGTACCCTCAATGGACGTTCAAACGGACGAGTACCTCGTCATATGATGACGATGAACCCCGCGCTTCCCATCGACACATATTCGGCTGCTCGGGCCATCTACCTCGACCCTGATCCTACTGTGTTGCGTGGTATCACATCTTTCGGTGCCTTCCTGCGTTACTGGTCTTATAGCGCCACTCACCAGCCGCCTGGTCGTAAACGTCGGCTTCGACATGCTGATGTCCACGGCCGTCTTGCTACTAGGCGCCAGGGTGGGAATGTTTCAGGCTACATTGCCGCTGAGACTGCAGAGCTTCGAAGAGAGGAGGAGCAGGACATCAAGGAAGAAGCCTGGTTGCGCAACAGGTTTGGCGTTGGCGCCTTTGGTGACTTGACCGAGGAGGAGGCTCTCCAGTATGCCGAGATGATCTCTCAAGAAACACTCCTACTCGAGGAGCAGCGTCGTACTAGCGCCAGCGACACTGGTTCTGCTGCCGATGCTGGCTTCGACACGGTATCGTCCTTCAGCGAAAGTACTGTGGACACAGTCACACCAGAGCCCAGTATTACTGGCTTCACCCCGCCGCCTCCCGTCGTCGAGGAAGAAGACGAGTACGAACAGCAACTTCAGCAAGCTCTACGACTTTCTCTGATGGAGGCCACCGATGATATTGCCCAGTCTCCCCGCAAGAACAGCTCCAGTGATTTCGAATTTGCCATTAAGTACAAGTCCAAACCGGCGAAGAAGACAACAAAACGAACACCCTCCATGTCTCCCCCAGCAAGCTACAAGCCAGTCGCAGGAGCCAAAGCCAAAGCAGGCTCTTCCAGCAAGGCCACGCCTAGAGACGATGATCTTGAGTCGGCTCTCTTGCTCAGTAGTGCTGGATCGACCAGCCACCCTGCGCCACGAGACGACGATTTGGAGCTGGCTTTGCAGCTGAGCCTGCAGGAAAATGGTGCCCGCGATATCTCGGGCCTGGGTATTCAGCAGGAGCAAGAGGAGTTTCCGATGCTGGAGACTCGGGGCAAGGGCAAGGGCAAAATGTAAAGGCCGCAATTTCAGGTCGTCGCGATGGCTGTTCAGTCATCTTGTTTGATTGTCATTTTTTTCCGCTGCCGTTCTGTCCCCCGCTTGACTGCAGATAATGCTTTTTCACTTCTTCTACACGCGGAATTTAGACTCTGCGTTTTAAGCCACTAGCATATTTACCCTAGGGTACACTTGATCAAGAGTCAGTGAAATATACACTTTGAACCGTAAAAAAATTGATTTGCCTGCTCCTACGCATGAAGCCTTGTGACTGGTAATTGATGAAGTCTGCTTGCTATCAAACCACGGCACACATTTACATTAAGAAGCCCCGGAAGGCAGAGACAACATGATGTAAACGATGATAACTGCCTGCCACGGGAGCTTCTTCGCCAGTCTGGCTGACCAGAGCCCATAGGAACAAGGTGAGTGCTACGTAATCTCAGTATCGTGGCCACGTCCCGACTGGCCACAGCAAAAACATTGTGAGTATGAGATTCCTAGATCCCTTCAGAACAGGTAATTTTCACCTACCCCCACGACGCCATTATCAATCAAGCGATGACTAGTCTCTTCTTGCCCACATGTCAACTCGAACGCACGGGGGCGGCTCTACGGCACTTGTCATGATTGCATGAGGTCCGAGTTTCTGTTTCTGCACCTTGATTGGGCGCCCTTTCGTTCGCAGGCTGTGTCTGACAGGCAGGAGACCCCGTGGGTTTGAACCACGCCCGGCGGCGGCCTGCGGCCGAAGAACCGGAACGTGTGACACTTGGTAATCATCCGGAGATGCAACTTTTTGGCATTCGATTTTCTGTCGATGACGACCAACTCTGACCATTACAGATCCCGAGATGTGACGTGAGGTTTCTGACAGGATGCTCCAAGTCGAGTATAAATCCTCGTCCTGACTTCTTCGTCGATATAGAAGCTCCTTCTCCCGATACATCCTGCTTGCGTATTGTACAGAATACTACATAAAGTGAACGCTCTTTCTCCACTAATTACTAATTCGTCCACCGAGGCTCTTCATATCCCACCAGTCCAACATGTGTCAAGACGAAGTCGGTCTTAACGGATGGACCGCGGTCCCGGTTGACGCCGGCAAAATCTTTGGCGATAAGCCCTTTCTGAACGAACCTACACACATCAGGGTCAACGACATCAAGTTAGCTGCGAATGACCCTGTGGTGGCGCAGACGCTACGGTATTCCAAAGAACGTCTTCATCCTGAGACCTTGAACCACTCCATGCGAGTATTCTACTATGGTAAGTGCAGGCGGGCTGTTAGCCAGTGACCTAAAAGTCTAGACACATGTACTTGAGAAGACCATCGCAAGGACTGATAGTAACCCAGGCATGGCCATCACAAAAGAGCAATTCCCAGAACAAGCAGCCATCCTCTCCCCCTCCACCTGGGCCCTAACCAGCCTCCTCCACGACCTCGGTACCGCAGAGGAGAACCTCACAGCAACTCGCATGTCCTTTGACATCTACGGCGGATTCAAGGCTCTACAGGTCTTGAAGGATCTGGGCGCGACCGCAGATCAAGCCGAGGCCGTCGCCGAGGCCATCGTAAGGCACCAGGACACGGGCGTCGACGGAACCATCACGTACCTGGGCCAGCTGATCCAGCTCGCGACGCTGTACGATAATGTTGGCCGGCATCCGCGGGTGAGTGGGTTTGAGAGAATGATTCATGGGGAGACGCGGAGGGAGATTAATGAAGCGTGGCCGAGGCTTGGGTGGTGTTCTTGGTTTGCTGGGACTGTGAGGCGGGAGGAGGGGATGAAGCCTTGGTGCCATTCTACGCATATTGTTGATTTCGATAAGGAGATTGAGAGTAACTCGCTGATGAGGGAGTGGGAGTAGGCGATGAGGTCATCGGGCATGGTCGACTAGTCGAGACAGATCTTTCAAACGGCACTTGTAACAATTGTCTTTCGAGGTGATGTTCAAGGACCAAGTTCGGTTACAGAAGAGGCACATGGCAATCATCCACCAACAAAGGGTACATGTTCAACAAACCACATTTCTACTTACCACTTGGCTCCGCTCACCTCAGTGTCTTCTAAATTCCAGCGATAACGTGTTCTCTACTACCCTGGAGAGAGGAAGAGGACATCCACATTCTTGATGGGCGATTTACGACTCATCATGAGGTGCACTGTGTATGTCAATGGTTGAAAACCGCTTACCATGGACAATAGTGTAGGCGCCTAATTTCTACCGCCATTGAATGACAAGAGACCACCTTGCAAGGCTTCACCCATGGAAAATCCGTTATCAAAGGTTTACATGGAGCAACGGTCACGTCGATTCGAGACCATTGGACAGGAATAATCAGACGAAGTTGGGTGGCTATTGTCCAGAGAGCATATTCGTTCCGACTCCTGTCTTTATCCTCCAAACCCCATTTCTATGCCACTGCTCATTCCACCTCTTTGACTTTGTTCTACCTGTTTCCAAGTTTCTACTGACCAAAAGCGACCTACTCAGCATTAATTCACTTGCTCACGATGCGTTCCCACGAGGTTCCAAGTCAAACACCTACCAGTCACGACGTAAGATGTCCATCCTGATCTTCCGTGATGAGTTTTTTCATACTTGTGTAATACATATTATCCTCATTCACTAAAATAAGGCTGTTTCTGTTTCGTAAAGGTTTTTGCCGGATACCTATATCAGATTTCAACTTCGCTCGGCCAGCTCAGCGCCAGATCTAATCGGCATTAAGGATATTTATCAAGACGATAGTACTCGGATCCAACGCCAGAAGACAGTGACATCGCACCAACTTTCACTCCACCTCAAACTCTAAAAGCCCCTTAAGCTAGCTATTGGAGCAATTTAAACATGCCTGAAAGCTCCTCAGACAACTCGGCACATCCCAAGCCCAACTACTACGACGAAGATGGCCGCATTGACTTTGCTGGAATGGATTTTGGTCAAGTAGGGGCAGCTTATGCAATCGATGCGGAAAAACAGCCCACGAAATCAAGGAAAAACCTGCTGCAGAGGCCAGATTGATCAGGGATATAAGACGTGCAGGCCGTTATGTTACTGCTTCGCGGACACGGGTTAATACAGAGGAGGCCAAGGGCGACAGAAAGAATGCAGACTGGTATGAAAAGCTGAAAGAAGAATTAGCAAACCGAGAGAAGTTGTTGGAGGAAATCAAGGCAATAGGACCGACCGAAAAAGAGTTTGACTGGAAATCATGGGTGAAGTACTCGACTAGTTGTGGAGTCGGGCAATCTAGACCGCCGGTAACATATGGTTCGAACACGACTGAGGCATTATCTTATGGAAGATGATATGGGAACAACACTGGGGTGGCGTTTTCAAGTCCTTTCCTCTTGAGTATTGTGATAGCTGGGCGGTATTATCTGAGAGCGATGCAAATATCAGCACCACCCCCCTTTACTAACTAGCGAAAAGCAATCTTGAGATCACAGGATGAGAGACCTTGAATGTTTGAATACTGGGTGTCTCAGAATAACATCACTTTTATTCTCATATCCGCATGATCTTCTATACCGGATCATGCCATGGGCCGAGTTTGGTGTTATGCGGACAAAGCACACTGATCAGGCATGCACCCATGTTTGCAGCAGTCAAAGGGCTTTACCACAAACACTCACTCAGACGCCTGTGTGGTCAATTTTCCGCCTTTGTGCGTTTATATCTGATTCGGTCATTCAGCATCGTCCAATAAATCCATCTATTGCTGTTCATAGAACCGCATGACGCTGCTGCCACTTCTCATGTCCAGCCGATCCCAAGGAGCTGACTCCTGTAGTCTCTCTTCCACAATGCCTTGCTCTCAGGTCCTAGGTCCCGAGGCTATCGACTATAAGAACTCGTGAGCGACCTCCCATTTACATCTTTAAGATTCTGCTGCAAGCACTTTAAGATCATTACCTCAAATAATTCACACACCGCCGCTTGATCTAAGAAAGCATACCAACAGGACACCCTACGAAAGAACTGAACCACATCTACTCCGTTCAGCGCAGCAGCTTGACCAACAGCAAATAACAACCAAGCTAGCGGTCCTAATTCGCCAATAGAGAGGACAATCGCGTCCCCCTCTATCGCTTCTCAGCCTCTGAAAACCTGGACAATGGCGAGCAACGAAGACCTGGCTGAAAAGGCGCAGAAATTTGAAGTGACAGCTGCCAGAATTGAAGCGCATATAAAGAAACGTCAAGACGGGAACGATAAATTCAAGGCGGAAAGCCTGCAAATTGTTCGCGATAAAATAAAGGTCGTGGAGGAACAGATAGCGGATCACAAAGTCGTAGACGACAGCATTATCGAGAACATGAACGCGGAAATAAATATTCTTCTAGAGGAATGGGACAACAAGAATTCGGACCAAGAGGGAAATTGAAGCTACACGACAGAAAGCAGGTCGTTCCCTGTAAATAACCAGATCATGGTCAGTCGGCCCGCTACTCCTCATCCCGTAGCCAAGTCGTCTTGATATTAAGTAATCCAAGCCGCTGGGTATTTAGCATACTATCTATCGCGCGTACTTATATCGAGTTATTTTGGTTTATATTTGCTATTTGTTTTGGTTTCTCTGCCCTAATGCTCATAAGATTTTGGTTCTATATTTGCTATGGTCCGGCAGTATTATTCTGGAAGCGGTTCTCGTAACACAGCCATTACCCTCAATAGGAGTCATTATCTTCAAAAAGAGCTGTCACCTCAAATAGAAATCATTACCTTCAGTACGCTGAGTTTGATGCGGTGTAGAAAAGGCGCACGGGTCAGGCGTTCATGCGTTTGCGGCAATCGACAGGCCCGCCATGACCACTGTCTTAGACGCTTTGCTAATGATGTAACCGCCTCTGTGTAGCCCCAGAGCCCGTTGGCGAACCTCCATGAATGAGAATGGACGTTCCTCGGTTTCATTTGGGTAAAGGCCGTTCATCTCCGAGTAGCACAGGATTGCCGACCTAAATACCAAATGCAAAACGACGCAACGGACTTTGAACACTGCGCCTGATGAAACCCCCCTTCGCCCTTTATCTTCTTCGACAACTCCATCTACCACTGTTCATTGAATCGTTTTGGCGGTATTACCATTGACTTCAGCGTCCTACTTGCTCACAGCAGCTTGCTCTCTCCTCTCAGCCCTCCATCCATGATGTCTACCTTGCTGCGAGGTTCCAGATCTCGAACCTACCGATTATAAGACCCAATGTCCAGCCCCGTAATCCTCGTTCTTCTTCACAGCTTCTCTCCCAGAAAAGTATCAGACTCCTTGCCTCGAATCTTCTGCAGAGATCAACCCGTTGTCTCGACACTGCACTCACTGCCACAATTCCTTATCTATACTCCATATTTGGACAAAAACCTCGAGCCATCCGCCAACGTCAAAAGCCCCCAAAAACTCCTCCCACGTTGTCCCAGCTTCCCAAAAGCTACCTCGATAGCCCGTCGCCCGACGACAAACATGTCTGGAAACAAGGCAACCGATGACATGATCAAGACTTTCAATGAAATAGTAGCCAATGGGCCCAAGCCCTCAGATACGGTCACGATCGCGGAGGCAGCAGAACTGCTGAAGGAGTTGCAGATCGCGGTTGACGCGAAGGCAAAGTGAGATTGGAGCTATTTATGCCTCGGGTGAAAGGCCGTCTCTTATGCAGAGCCAGATGATGGGCACTCGGCTCGCCGCTCCCTAGCTTGGACTTGAGTCATCTGGGTGACAAGCAGTTGCCCGTTATACAAGTATGTGTTATGGCTAGGCAGAAATTGCTCGAAGCAGACCCTTGCAGCGGCTCTGTAACTTTCGTTTCATGGTCCTGCGGCTAGTATCATTAGTTCGTCAGTCAAAAACCTCCGAAAAAGATGAAAAAGAATCATTCTTAAAATTCCTTCGCTCTTGAGGACCCCAAACTGCCCTTGAATGTGCGATGCGTGCGTGACTGAGGCGTTGAAGTGGGGAGTTACAAAGCGTTGCCTCATGCCGAAAAAGAGAGTCAAGCCCGGCTTAAGAAGGCCCATATAGACTTGGAAGACCAAATCGCGGTAAAGACAAAAACTTGGATACGAGATCGGGTACGACCGTTTGATTACGGCCACCTTATCCCCGAATACCCGAGCCGATTTGCAATGAGGAATCTATATCGCTAGCAAAATACAGATCAGACACGGCAAAGGTATTATCCTATAGAGGAGGAGACGGAAGCTTTGCTTTAAAAACATAACTGAGCCACTTCGTTGCAAGTATTCCCATGGTTGGGCGAGCGAGAAATCTACAATCTCTGTTGGGAAGAACGTATCAAAGGTCAAGGGGGCGTGGCGCCTAACAAGACCACCAAGGGCGTCAAAGAATATCAATACTGTGGAACTGTTTCTCCGTGAAGAAGGAAAATTGATTTGGCGAGAAGGACTAGATGCATAAATCTCAGGCTATACATGAGTAGCATGAGGGCAACTACAGGATGCGTAATTTGTTTCCCTTCCGTTCCAATACTGACTGGATTCTATACTGGCAGACGAGACCTGGTAATGAGGGGCTTCTCGTCGAAATTCTCCGCGTGTGGTGGTCTGATGATGCGGCCGATGGACCAAGACTATCGTCTTTGTATCACTGATCTCACCATCAGGCCGTTGGTTAAGTCTACTGATGTCTCCTATTAGACGATGCCCGGGGAGTTGGAACCATGGTTTTGAGAATTCTAGCTCCGGGGTGCCGGGCATACCATTGGTAATGTGGTAGTAGTACCGCGGGATTGGGGGTACCAGGCACGTCGGCGCAGATTCCATGGCGTCGTGATGTCCGGCACGTCAGTCTGTGCCGACTCCTCGATGCCGTGTGTGCTGCAGAGGGGGGTCCGGCGTCATCGGGAGGGCCGTCCTGGGGGTCAACAGACAGTCATCACTACCATATCTCGTCGTGACGACTTCTGATAAGCCAGATGTCTGGCATTCAAGCAGAGAGCTCGAATGATTCATTGATATAGTAGGGCAAGAAGTGGGCTTCGGTTTGCCGTTCAGGCACTCCAGAGTGGTCTTTTCTGATCGCCATACTTCGTAACCGATCTGTGACCCCTTACTACGTAAAGGTTAACGCTGATCTTTTGATATAAGGTCAGACTGTTCAAACACCAAGCCCATTCGTAAAAGTACGCCATCTGGCAAGACTTCCAGGGGGCGGGGGGCACAAGTTCAGAGGCAGCTGTTCACCAAGCTACATTTCCACCTTCCTAGCCCGGCCTACCTCAGTACCTATCTACAAATCTTGGCCAGAACATATCTTTCTTGTCCTAGTTGTCCTAGAATGAAAGAAATGACCTGAGCCTCCGCAGAGAATGACTTCAGACCCATGAGACGAAAGACCTTGATCCCCAGGAGGGCGGTTCAACGCAAAGTCATTACCTGCAGGTCTCATTGGCAAGTTCGTTGCTGTCGAACAGCCGACGGTGAACAGTCGCTCGGGCGCTTGCCTCTGTGGCGGTTTAAGCGCTGCTGCAGCGTAAACTTAGACTAACTGTCAGTGTTAAGTGTGGACGTCTTGGTAATCACCAGTTTTGTTTGGGTAAAAGCTGGTCCTTTGAATGACCAAGATTCACCGGCATAAACACCAAGCAAACAGCCACACCAAAGATATTCCATGCTCTTAGGAGCGCTGCCCCTGTATCTCTCTTTTTCTTTGGTTTCCCATCAATATTCATTGACTCAATTTGTCGTAGCTACTGCTGTAGTCCAAGTCCTGCGTACCTATCCACGGCAGCTGACATCCCTCTTTCTTCCACGTCTACAGTACCTTTCTGAGAGTTAAGGGAATGAACATGCCGACTGTTTAATCTAATGTCGAGCTATCCCCATCGCTTCTTTGCTATGCTTTCTGTCTTCCACAAGGAAACAAGATTAAACCAGCCCCTTCGCATCGACTCACCCATACGATTCCCATTCCGGTGAGATGCGTCACGTCAATATTAAGCTTCATCATACGAGCTCACTCTACGTGATTGATCGAGAAAAAGAAGAAAAATTAACATGACACAACCCTTCTCAATGACCAAGCCCGTATCCGCCAACAGAAAGAAGCATCGCGCCATTTTGATACCCTGTCTCTACCTCAGGAACCATCAACGAATACTTGAGCAACTGAAACACATCCGTAAGCTACTAAGAGCCTGCTAAGGAGTAGATTTGGACACATTGGTAGCAGATGTAAGACGAATTAATACCGAGCAGCAGGGCATTCACCCATTCCTTACTCCTTGCACATCCCAATCACGCAGTTCAACATACGATGACTGAGCTTCGTACCAGCCGGGATTCTGTGCCCTGCTGACGTGTATGTCAAAAGTCTCCCGTCAAATATCAGTTTGTTTCCCAAAGTAACAAGACTCTGTCTACCAGACCAAAGCTACGCGCCAATTTGCATGTTATGTGGGCAAAGCACACTGTTCGGGTGTAAAAACATGTTTGCAGCAGTCAAAGGAATTCACCATGAGTATCTACCAGACATATTGCCGGTAAACGCCTTTTTGGCTCCAAATCTGACGCTCCCAAGTGACGGAAGATGTGCCCTTTCATCTTTTCATTGGGTGAACGATGATTATGTTTGGGTGATCTACTTCACCCTACAAACTTAGCCGCCCCCCCCTCCCCCCCCTTCACGATTCTCTTTATCCTTTCGGAAACTTCATCTGCCACTGTTTCTCGGATCACCTGGCCCTGCCACTACTGCATTACGCGTTCAGCCTACCCAAAGCAGCCGCTCCGTCTAAGACAGTCCCAGGCCCTGGGCATACTGACTATAAGAACCTAACAGTCGCCTCATACCATGTGTTGTTCATTGATAATCTACCAAATACATTTCAAATTCTCTGTCTTGAGTCATCTCTACACAGCTACTAGATCTAAGCACGTACGCCGCAAGATCATCTACCGACAAATCTATTCAGTAAAGCACCGCAGCATACTCAATAACAAGAAACAAGAGTACAAAGCAAAGGCCCACCGAAGCTTGAACAGGCCCACCGAAGCTCACAATCGTATTACTTATGAACAAAAAAGGATCACGTATATCCTTCTACCGGAACTCGGCCTTCTAAAACCTTAACAAACACTCGAGCGACAAAGACCGACATGGAAGTCAATGACGAGCAGCTGGAGTATGCTATTAAAAGTCTCAAGAAAAATAAGCATAAAGAGGAAGGCAGAATAGAAGTCGTAAAGGAAGTGCTAAAAGTCTTAGACCCAGTGGCAGTAAACATTTTGGGGTTACAAACCAAGTTGGATGCGAGAAAGGAAGCCGTTGAAAACGAAATACATGGAATAGAGAGGGACCTGGCCAGTCTTCGAGAGAAAGCCAGATAAGCCAAACAAAGGAAGGAATATCATTCCGCGCACTCGGTGGCAAGCAGACAATTCCGTACGCAAAATGGTGTCAAGGTCATTCAGTCCGCTTTGCTCCTCGCCATGTAGCCAAGTCGTCTTGGTGAAAAGCAACCTGAGACGTCAGCCAGAGGTATCGAACATGGTCAACCTCTTATCTTGTGGGCTTCTTATGGGCTAGACGAGCTTGTCTTTGCTGCTTGTTTGCATATCAAATCATTTGGACTTCTACATTCCACCATGATTAGTTAATACTTCCTCGGATCGGTCTCTACAACACCACAGTCTTTACCTCCACTAAAGAACGAAATCCAAGTCCTATAAATAGTATACTTACTCACAAAAAAAAACCCCCCCAAAAACCCCCCAAAAAAAACAATCATCATTATCAAAAGTTTCCTCGTCACCAATCGCTCTGAGTCTTGACGTGCCGTTGTACCCCTGAAGCATAGGTGGGCGTGGAAGTGGGGTTGAAGAACATCGTGAACCACCAAAACGAAAAGTCATAACGTGCGTCGACCAAAAAAACATACAACACCAGGTATTCGCTGGTCGTCACCGACCCAACTACTAATCCGGCCCTCATTGGCTTGTCTATGGGAGAGCGGACGGGATCCCGAATTTTCCAATGGGTATGGTCGTATGTGACGGTTTGAGGCATGTAAGTCGATAATGAAGTGCTGCTTTTGCGGAGCAGGTCTGGGAATCAGCGCCGGCGAACAGAGACTTGCCCTCTGTGCATCGTGAAGGCGTCTAAATGAAGAACATGTGTCTTTGGTATGAAGTAAACACAAGAGATAACGGCCAGGTGAGAGGGTTGGATCGGAATTTCATCCCCATATCTCGTCATGAACGGCTCGACGAATCGCCATCTCCGCAGGTCAGCACGCGTTCTGCTGCAGGCTCACCTGTCAAACCCGGCAGCCGCATCATATGGGCTTGGAATTGTAGAGGTACTGAAGCTGCCTACATATGCTTTGATATCAAGAGCTACTCCGAGCTTTCCTGCCACTGACCCCAGGCTGAGCTGCACTGTGGAATGGGTGAACTACGAGGTCAAGTCGTCTCAGTCTGCTAGACTCCGGGATACGAAAACTGCTTCCAGGAAGGATTCCACTTGTCATGACCTTCATTCGTAAAAGCTTTAGTCGCGGAAGTCTCCGGACGTAAGAAATCACTTGCACGACTGGCTCAATGACCGAACGTCTGCGGCCCGACAGCCAAGGACCAAGTATCTCAGTGACGCTATAATAGACATCAAAATCAAGTAAAATCGCCGAGAATTCACTCAGTGGGTGCTGCAAGAAGTCAGCACCAGGCTTACACTCTTACGCCGCTGGGTATCATCAGCATACTTAAATTCATCAGGCGGCCCCCGGTAAAAGCTGCCATAGGTGATCGATCTTTCTGCGTCGAGCGAGACTGGGTAGCTTATGATATAGGTATAGAAGCGAAGTGTTCGCGACCCAACATCGCACTATTGTGTTAAACTCATCATGGTCACAGTGGGAGCGAGGAGCGAGAGGCGGAAAGAGTACGCCAGAGAGCATCAGTGTCAACCATTTACCACCTATCATTAACCACCTCTGTTTACTCGTACTCAACCCAACGATACGATAAACAGAAGCTTTGGAGAGACTGAATTAATCTGAATTGGCCCTCTCTCTCTGGAGAACCAACTTTCCTGGCTCCGACCATATCCCTTAGTCCGTACACAGCAACACACTGCCAATAACACAGTGCCCGCCTAGCCCAAGAGACATCCTAGTCACCCAGAAACCGAAAAGAAAATACTACGCCATGCCCGGAGAACAATTTCTACCGATCCCCGGGACACCGGTCCCTAAACCTCCATCTCTGGCCCGAACCTCCACGCCCTCAAAAGGTCCGATACCCCAGACCCCGGACCCCGTAGCTCCCTCCCCATCCCAAGAGAAAACCAGTCTACTCTAAACCTCTCAAATTCAGGTACATATCACTCCTGCTAACATATGAGTCTTCATAGCATAATAAACCCCCTAAGGAATGTGGCATGATGGGATGAGTATCGGCGCGAGAAAATCAGGCGGTTTGGATACCTTTTCTTGGAAGGGGTCCAAGTCGGTAGATACCCCATCAAACATTCACCCTATGCTGTGGCATCGTCTAAGAAAAGAAGTTCTAGAACCTTTTTTCTATATACTCACTCCAGTCTCATTCTCCGTTCTCTTATGCTCCTGCAGCTTTACTTACACTCACCCCACAAACTAAGCCTCGTCTGGACGGGAGAGTAACATTTGACAGGAGACAAGAACAGAAACTAGAACCCCAAACCCACGCCTCAACGTCGCACCTCCCATCCGCCTTACAAGTCCAAACTCAGAACAGCAACAAAAAGAAAAGTGGACACTACAAGACCCTCAAACTACGAAACAAGGCTGAGAGTGAATATCCAATCTATACAAAACCATCACCAGCCATTTCCAGATCCATCAAAAGCATGTGGACCGTGAACGCATAGCGTCCGAGTGCTCAAGTCCAGTCTAGATGCCTTGGCGTTCGAAACCCCCACCCCACACAGTGAGGGTCGTGGATAGATTGTCCTGTGGGATGCAAGCAGGCAAGATACTCCACGTCAACAGCCTGCTCCCGCGTTCTGACACTCGTTTGGAGAAGCTGGTTTCTTCCCTTTCTAGCCCTATACGTTTCTTCTGGAGGCAAGAGGAGAGGTAGCGGGTGAGCTAGGCTGGGGGACAAGGCCGTGGTTTCAGCCATCCATCAGATATTCCGGCCTCGAGATCCCTCCATCAAGAAAGACGCGCGCGGGAGTCCGCGGGCGCGAAGGCAGGGGATTATGAACGTGGTATATCACGATCCCTATCCCATAGAACCAAATCCCACCCCATGTCAACTCCACGTCCAAGGCTGAGAGACTCGGACGGCGAGAGAGGGACAAATTACAATGGACACAATGAAAACCACCAAGGCTGAAAATAACATGGGTCCATCCTTTTTTAGGACAAACGGTCGCGATGCGCCCCCCGATTTCCAGGGATCCGCAAGTCAAAACAAGCCACCCTCGCCGTCGCTCGTCCTCCCCGAGACAAGGGAACCGTGACGTCTATAGCCATGTGAGAATCCCGAACTCGAACCCCTCATTCTTTACCCCTCCATGCCTTTCCCGCCCGCATCAGAATCTAGATCCACCTCGCTTGGAGCACATTCACACCATTTACACCGTGTCTACCACCCCAACCACACCCGCTAAAGAAGAGGCTCTTTTCCCATCCTGCACCCCAAGGCTCACCACCATACCTCCGTCATCTGGTCCTCGACTCGCGCAAGTGTATCATCTGAACCATCTCGCCTTCAGCCCCAAACTCCCAGCCCATGGGCACATAGACCCGAAGGCGCGGGTGCACCAATCACATCACTCGTGCCCCCCCCCCCCTTTTTCCAGAAGCCTTCCATCCCAAATTTGGCAGGTTATTCATCCAGGACAGGACGCACAAAGATGAGATGATATAATGCGCGTCATATTCATCGTTCGCCACCCTCCAATTCTGTAAGTGTCAGCCAAAAAAGCCCGTCGGCGCCGACGGAGACCGGCCCCATCGGCACGGCGGTGGGGGCTTTCGGCATTCCTGTAACCCGCGGAAGGCTGTGTGCTGTGTGCATTGGATCGTGTGTGGCCTCGCTGCCGCCCATGCTGGAGGCCCTGTTTGCTTCTCGGTCTTCGTGATATACCGTGTAGATTATGTTTACATTTCAAAGTTTCAAAGTTTATAATAATACAGTTTTCGTCGGCGTCGTTGACCACAGAGTCGCACTGCACCAGAACCCCGGGTTCCGCTTGTGCCGGACCCTGCCGTATCGCGCCATCCATCATGATTCCTTCCCTCCCCTTGGAGGTGTCATTGTTCAGCCCTTCCCGCGGTTGCAGAGCCCCATTCCCAAATCTATGTATACAACCCTCGCTTGTCTTATTGTGCCCTGTTTTGCACTGTATCCCAAAGAAGAACGCGTTCAACGCCAGCAGCACGTGCACATGCACATGTCATGTCCCTGGTGTGTCTCAAAACATGTGCCCCAGAACCCAGACGCCGATCGCTATGCAAAGATCTAAATGCAACCCTGTCAATGCCCTCGCCGGCCTGACGGCACCACCACCATTCTTCTTCGTCTCAGACGGCACCGGCGACGGCGCCGCCGCCGTCGAAGGCACGTCGATTGTCGTAATCACCGTCGGCCCAAACGGGTACGGGAGAGTAATCGTCGAAACAACCACGCCAGACGGACCAATCGTAATGGTCTCGCCGCCAAACACCTCTGTTGTCGTTGCCTTTCCTGGCCCGACGGTGAAGCTTGTACCGTCTACAACCACCACCGATGCCCCGACTTGCGTGACTGAAGCACCGCCTACAATCTCGTAGGTGGTGTCCGTTGCCTTGGCCCCGGGCCCTCCCACGGTGATGTTGCGCACAGTGACCCCTGAGGGTCCAATCGAAATAGTATCGTCATCTACAACCTTTGTAATGATTGTTGAAACTAGTCCGTAAGTAAATGTGGTCGAGCGAATGACAACCACGGATGGGCCAATGGTAGTAATCATCTCGCCGCCTGCCACGACGATCTCCGTTTGGACCGGGGACGCACGGCTGATCGAAACGGTTCGTTTGGGGACGGCCGCTGCGGATGGCTGAATTGTCGTCTTCTGTCCATCGATCACGGTCGTCAGTGGAGCAGCGCGGCCGGATGAAACAGCAGTTCCCCCGGGGTCACCGGTCGCTGATGGCACAAGTGTGATAGTCTGCCCTTTCACCACCGTCGTTACCGGAGCTGCACCGCCGCTTGGAGCGTTTTGATCCGGGACAATGACGGCGGTCGGCTCAATGGTGATCGTCTGGCCTTCCACCACGGCCGTTATGGGGGTAGCCTGGACCCCAAACGTCGTCCCACCGACGACAACAACGTTTTGCGTTCCTGCAGGCGCAATCACAATGGGCAAGTCGCCCACCATCGTTCTAGATGGGACCATGGTGCTTCGACCGACGTTGCCGGGCCGATCAACGATCGTTCCACCACCAATGACCTCACTCGGGTTAATAGTGAATTCATCGCCGTTCACCGTCACTTTGGTCGTCTTTGAGGGGTCGCTCTGCGTAAAAGTTTGGTCGTTGATGATGATCTTGGTCGGCGCTACGGTGATCATGTAAGTCGCTTTCGGCGATACCTTGGCACTTTCACGTGGCGAGCCAGGCGAGCCGGGTGGCCTTGGATCGTTGTTCGGCGACTGGACCGAGGCCGTCGGTTTCGGTGTGGGCTTTCCCGTGGGTTTCGTAGATGAGCGCCTTTCTTGCGGGGCCTGTGTCTCAGGATCGTGGCCGTATCGGGGTGTGCTGATAGGCGAGAAGACGACAGAAGGATTCTTGGCTGTGGTGACGAAAGTGAACGTCGTTTCTGGACCAAGTGTTGAACTGAAGGTTGGGAGTTCAGGCGCCTCGGTCCTGCAGATGTCCACACCATCCTCCGAGGTACATGCTACACTCGCAGACACTTTTGTCTTCCCCTTGTTGCCTTCCAGGCCCGCAGGAGGACTGCATGTGACTGGGATCGTGATGTCAGGTTCCGGTGGAGTGTAATCCGTCGGATCTCCATAGATTGTCGTCGTTGTCGTGTATACGATTGACCAAGTTGTCGGTACGGCACCCTGTGTGGTCGTTATGCAGACAACGGATGGCTCGTAACCACCCTTGAGTGTCAAAGACACATAATCCCCGCCACCATCGCTGTAGTTTCCATTCGTGTAGTTTCCGCTGGGTGACGCGGATATTGAAACGTTGCTGATAGGAAAGAAAGATCTGATACCCGTGGGAGTTGCCAGTAAAGACGACGTGAACACAGTACGAGTTTGATTGCCCGAGGCCGCAACGTTGAAACCTACTGTCGTCGAAGCTCGGGTAGAAGCAATGGAAGGAGTGCTGGCTCCAATGGACGAAGATGATCTGCCGGATTGCGAGGTCGTCGCATCTGTCGTGGTGACGAGGGCCGTGGTTTGCGTTGTCCCATTGGCTAGTGTCAGTGTGCTTCCTGCGGCCGAGATCTGCGAACTGGTTTCGTCTGATGTCGTAAAAAATGAGCCGCCTATCCCTGACTCTGCTGTGACTGAGGACCCTATTGAACTTTGAGACCCTGATAATTATTGGCTGATTGAAGCGGACGAAAGAGTTTCGGTCCCGGCTGTGCTAGTTGACGGGTTTCCTGCCTGATGGATGAGCTGGTAGTCGAGGACGTAATTTGCAGTGCTGAGCTTGTTGCGGCCGATGATATTGTGCTGTTAAAGCCGACGACCTGTCTCCTACTGTGAGGAATGTGATTTGCTGCCACGCAGTCAGTCTCCCGGTCTTTGAAAGAAAATTAACAATAGCCAACATACCGAATTGAAGAGCTTGGACTGGCTTCGAGAATGCCACCAGGGAAAGCAACGCCAGCTTGAGGAGTTTCATATCGATGTGTCGTCTCGAGTCGCAGCCTGTCCTTCTCCCACGCATCCTTGCCCCCTTTGATGTTCAACTCTATTCGTAACTGCGACACACGAACTGACGCGGCGACAACAACCAAGTACTCGTGGCTCTCAAGTGGTCACGTATAGCCCACACACTCATTGCGAGGTCTGAGACGAAGCGGAATTCTCGGGCGATGAAGTTGTGAGGAAACGGCCATGGACGCCGGGCGCCGGGCGCCGGGCGGCGATTGGGGCGTAGAAGGGGTTCATATTCTCTGCTGTCTTCGGACCGTAAGGTGGGTGCGCCGGCGCGTAACCTGGCAACTTCGGGGGGGGGGAAGAACAGGGGAGCCAGCCAGTTAGTTCATTTACCATTGCACCTTAACTTCCCGGCTTTGTGTGCGCCACTGATGTAGTGTAGCAGTGACAGGAGCCATCTCATTTGAAATGGCCCGCCGTCAATCAAAACCGACGCGGCTGGGCCTCTAGCGTCGCGGTGACTACCAAGAGCTACCTTTCAAGGACAAGGGGCCGACGCAACAGAGTGGCACCGGAGCTTTAGCTGGTACCGGCGGCGGCACTGCCAGCCCCAAGCTCTTCCTCGAGCTGCACGAAGCAGGAGAGCATCTTCGCAGACTCGGTCTTTAACACTGAGCTCTGTTTAGGTAGCAAGATTTTGGCGTCAGTGCTCCTCGAAGAAGAAGACGGTGTGCGACTGCAAGGGAGAAAAGTTTCTCAGAAGGACCACTAGGCACCTATTGCTGGTCGATGACGGCTGAAAAGCATCGTCTTGGTTCGCATCCATTCGTTGATGTTCGAGTCAAGAAACGTGCTGTAGTGTCTCTCCTTCTAGTCTTTAGTGTCAACCGAAGGCAGTGCTGGCCATGAGCTAGAAATGTCTAAGACAATCCGGCCTCCGTCGAAGGGAGGGTCCAGCCACGCAGATTTGCTTGGTGGCAACTTAGGTCTGCGATTGACGGATCAATTGTGGTTTTGTGACAACAGTGACGAGCAATCCATTTTTCAAGAGAGCTCCCTCATGACTGGCAATGAAAAGGTTCGAAGACCTGATGGCCACAATAGTGACTAGCAACATTCGGCGGCGAGGGTGAGAGATGATTGACATTATGTCAAAGGCACCCGGGATGATCGCCCAGGCACACCGAGAAACCCTCGTTACCCATGCCTTTGCAGCTAGTGCTCGAAAGGCCAAGCCTATATCATTTTGTATCCGTAAAGTGGTCGGTTGGTAGTCTCAACTAGCTTCGTACGTCGTCCTTCCTCCGAGAGACACTTCGCATAGTTGTCGACGATGACGGTGGCTTGAGACAATTTGTTGTGGCCCGCTTGTGCCAAAGTCTGCCTACCTTAGTGTGTACGGGTGCAACCACCGTGCGTCCGGGAGATGTGCGTCTAAATGTGCGGAGTGCAAACATGTCTAGGACACGCAGACCTCTTGAATTGTTTGTGCGTCTTTAAAGTGATAAGACTTCAGAGATGCCCGGCTTGATTATCAGCCAGATGAGATTGACTGCCAAAAATGCTGGCAAATGTTGCAGTACTGGCGCCGCAAGTCGGCTCCATGTCCCGTCGGATGAATCAGCAGCTGGCATGTATGATACCTAAGATAGGGCTGATCGAAAAGGTGGTATGCAGGCACTGTATGGCTGGTGATCTTGATTCTGCTCGTGGTATGGGAACTCGGCGTCAAAGTAGTTGAATATCTTCTAAAATGCCGATTCGGACTTTGAGCATTGTTTTCGTGGACTCAATATGCCAGACTTCGTCATCCGGTGCAAGAACGATTGTGAATAGGGGCAACCCAGGTCTATTAAGCCAGGACTAGCGCATCTTCTCCGCTCGGCATTGGGAGAGAGATTGGATGATACCATCCAATTCTGCCTTTCCAAAATGACGAATAAATCGTCCGTAATCGGCCTCCATGTTTAGCGCACCGTTGCGCGTGGGGGCAATGAATGAGCGGGCGCCAGGGCATGAAATGCTTCTCGCCATTTCCGACCTGCGTTTGACAGCTGCGGTGAAGACCGACATCAGACCATGGCGCCGTAGCGGCCTGATACGTTGTACTAGATGACGCGTTTTGACTTCTTTTCAGTGTATCGCGTCGCACTTTGGAGCGGCACTCAGCCAACGCAGCGAGCCAAGGCACCTCGATGCAGTTGAAAACTGCCGAGCCATGGCACTGTGACAAGACACTTTAGTGGCATGGGAGTGATCAATTTGACGTTGCCGATGACAGCTTGTATGGCACAGACTGCGAGTCAGGTGTGTCGAAAATTGGCTCTCTGCAGTTCGCTCTACGGAACGACTTTTGTACGTTCGTGAGTGACATGGAGACAGAAAATCGATACCGAAAGTGTAAGCCTAGCCTTCACTGTCGAATCCTTACGGAGTACTTGTGCAGATGCAATTGTGTCGTTGATGCCGCCCGAGGTTCCAGTCCAGAGGGACGGCAAGCGAGGATGTGCCGGAAGACGCAGGCCCCGCGCCGACGGAGGGCGCCGACGGAGGGCGGAACAACAGGCTTGAGAATGACACGCAGCTTGAGTTCCAACTTCTCTTCCGCGGCACCCCTCTCTCCGCTTGCCTTTGGCTAGCGCGCTCCATGTGGTACTGTAGGTTCTGTGCTTGGCTAGGCTGATGGGGTGTATCATGTTGATGAAATTCGAACATTGAAAGTGAAAACCTTGTTTTGTTGATCTCTCTTTCGCACGGCTCTTGGCTGTCAGCTATAGCCTTCATTATAATTCAAATTGGCGACGAGTGAGAAGTGAGGTGAGGTCCGAAGAAGCCGATAGATTCTCTAGGTTTGAAATTATCGACAGGAGTTGGAGCTTGAGAATGACAGATTCCACGCGCGGGCGTTTTTCCACATCCCGGCACTGGGCTTTCATCCGGTGGGGAGGCGCCGAACACTCAACGCACTGTCGTTGTTGTCCTCGTTGTCCTCGTTGTCGATGCTGGCAGTCTGGAGGAGGCGGGCCGGTCGGCAGTGGCGGTAGGTGTGGCTGCAATGCAGTCATCTAAACGTCTAAGCGGCAGCTGTCAACACTACGAACATCTCTGGGATGACCGCCTTCCCAACACCTAGTCACAGAGGTAAAACGTGAGAGACGAGGCGACGAGGATGACGATGGAATGAAGCGAAGCACAAAGTCGAAATCGCGATTCAATGTCAGAGAAAGCAGGTGAACCCAGAATAGAGGTGTCCCTGGTGAGTAGCATATAAGCGGCGTGATAAGACATAGGGTCCTCGTTCAGCTGTGGCGCGGATGTTTGGCAATGAATGGTGCGAGCCTGTTGGGACAATTGAATTGAAGAAGCGCATTGAGGATCCATCAGTTGGCCCACGTCACATTGGGGGTCGAGGCCAACCCGTCTCTGCGGGACCGTGATGTGCATTTGTTGCTACGCCGTGTGGCCGCAACTGTGGTTGGTGGTCCGGTTCTTGGTCTGCATGTCGCAGGCCGGATCTCTTGGACTCGGGAGGAGGGGGAAAAGAGTGAAGATGCAGTTACACTCGGCTACTCGTCTCCACATCAGCTGTGATTCGCGAGATGTTGATGGCGGCTTGTCAGTCGATTCACCAGTGCCGTTGAGAAGATAGCGTCTTGTTAGTCGTTGTTGATGACGATGGTTGAGTATCCGTAGGTATTGAATATGCAGGAAGAAGGAGAAGAGAGAGGAAGAGACGGAGACTCCGGCCAAGTGTGGTCGACTGGCACACTGCCCATGGGTGGACAATCAATGCGGCAGTGACCAAGGTACGTAGCGACAACCTGCACCTGCCGTGTGTGTGTGTGTGCGCGAGTATTGAGTGCACGGTTCAACCGATGGCTTGGGTCGCCAGCTTCCTTCCTTCTTGGGGTAGAAGAGGCGCCGTTTGGGGTTTGGGAAAGAACAAAAGTTGGAAGTCGCGGGAAGCCCATGGGTCGCTGTTGCCATCTCCCCGGTTCCTCCCCATTATTATGTAAGACAGTTGGGCGTTCTTTCTCAAGCATCCCAAGTCATGTATCTGCACCTACTTTAATACGTACTCCAAGGATACCTTTGTACCTTACGGATATACTGAGGTGTCTCCTCGCGCCCGTCGCTCACTCGCAGGCCAACGGGGATAAGATCCGGCGGGAGAATCCAGGGACTTCCTCGCCTCGGACCTTCAGCTCCATGCCCCCAGGTAGATTGCCTCGCCTTCACGTCCTTGGCAATATGATCATCGCCAGACAACCCGACGAGGCACATTCACAGACACTACTATCCGTACGAATACATCGGCAGCATCCCATCGTCCGCTGTATGAAGACACACTGCCTCAAGCTATGTCATGGACCTATCGCCCTCTTTTTCAAGGCTGAAGGAGCGACTTGATATATGTGACTGACTAGTCACAAACCAAAGGCTGTCATCGCAACCCTTCAACGTCTATCGAGATTGCTACCCCTTGAATCATCCGTTGCAGTGGCCTGTCTACAAACATGCCTGGCTAGCAAGTCGCTCGGCCGTCCCGACTGCCGCTACTCTGTCGCATCTCGAGGGGCAACACTACGGATAGGGACAAAGGAGGTCCAGACATTCGAAAAGTCGACTGTGGCCGAACTAGCGGGTTTCCTGACCCTCTTTTTTATTTTTATTTTATTTTAACCTCACATGGAATCCTTTACCGCTGTCAGACTCGCCAGAGTAATACGGTACATGCTTCTGCACCACCGGTTGAGCGTCCCGCTACGGGAATGGCCAAAACTTAAAGAGAGTCCATCATGGAATCGGTGGGCTAGATGCATGCCTGTGCTACCAAGAGAGACGCCAGACCATTGCCAACAGACGGGAGGCGTCCACACTAAGTCTGGCTCTTCCGGACTGAAGTGCGAGTCGTCCAAAGTCTCGACTCTCTCCTCAAATCGACGGATGAGGTTCCGCTGCCCTCGCCTACCGCGTCTAATCCCAATCCTCCCTGCTCACCGGGTAAGCAAATGGAGCCTCTCCCCGTCGTCTCCAGAACCAGTCAACTTACGGATGCTCCCCTCTTCCCATGTCACTGGCCCATTACGCTACCGTGTCGAAAGACCCCTCTCGCCGCCCGCGACGGCTACTTCATCAGGCCCCGTCGGCCATTCCCTCGGACCTCTGCTGATTCTTGTCGGCGCGGGAGGTCTCGATCCATCTGCGGGGCGGACACATGGTCGTCGATGAGGCGCGACGGCGGCAGCGCCATGCTGAGAAGGGAGGGTTTGTCATGGCTCTGCCGCACTCTGCACTTTTCCTGAAGCAGGCAAAAGCACTGTGTGTCGATAAGAAGACAGGGATACCTGCTTTGTACCCCGGTCCCCAGCTTTCCCAAGAACGACGGGACCCCCAGACCGGTGCTGGACGGGGGCCTGGTCCTTGTGCCATTTGGCCTTCCGGCCTTCCCTTGCTTGTTGCGGCACAGCCCTTGGCCGTACGTAGTTGGCAGAGCGCGGGCTTGTCCTTGCTTGGATAACCATGGACGCTATCTTGCTTTGGCTGCCACCCACTCAATCCGATGGATGGCAGAAGTTAGTTTTTCCTGTTGATCATCCCGCAGAGTTCAATTGCCCGTGTCCCCCTCTTCCCTTCCCAATTTTTCTGCTCTTCACGGCTGATCACTCGTTCGACACGAATTCTCTTAGCTTCGGAAACCGTGAGGCATTGGGACGGGCACACGGCATACGAAGATACGAAAAGCGATTCGTAAACACGGCTCGACGACAGTTTTGGTTAATGGAGACGCCCCTTCACACGGCCAGCCTTCCCTCGGGACGCTCATGCACACCGCAAAGACGCCTTGGTGACTCGGCCCACCTCGAACGAACCACCCACTGCGTTCCGCCTCAAGATCGACGACATGTTTCCAACAATCTTCGTCGCAACGGTGCTCGCTGGCATCGTTTGCGCACAGAGTCAATCCGCAGTGGCTCTCACCCCTTCAAACGACTGGTACGCTGAGAGATACCCCAAATCTGGCCCGCAACCTCACCTCTAACTGAATCAAGGTACGGCGTCGACGGCAACTGGTCAACGGTGAAGCTCCAGGTCGGCACGCCAGGACAGTCTGTCAATGTTCTTGCGAGCACGTCTTTGTCTGAATTCTGGGCCATTGGGGCCGGTGGCTGTCTTGCAAGTAAGTCCTCTCCAGCTGCCGTTCTTCAGCTTATAGGTGCCAGCCCTGGCTCTGGCCTAGACTTGTCAGAACTAATATCTCATCAAGAGGAGCCCCTGTGCAACACCGCCAGAGGCAACGTATTCACCATTGCCGACTCGAAATCCTGGAATCCGTTGGGCGCATGGCAACTTGGTCTTGATTATCTCGGCTATGGTGGAAACGGCGATTATGGACTGGACAAGCTTTCAAGCACGCTTTTGACTGGGGATGGAATGAGCATGGACAACATTGTTACCGCGTCAATCAACAGCACCGACTACTATCTTGGATATCTCGGACTCGGCATCACCAAGGGAAGTTTTGGCAATCAGGTTGCCGAATCACCATTAACGCAAGCGGTCAAGAATTACGGATGGATTCCTAGTTACAGTTACGGCTATACTGCTGGCGCCTACTACAGTAAGTGCATGCCACCTAACCCCCCTCCTCCGGTAATAATCTGACTCTTGCAGTGGGTATGTCTGGCACGCCGTGCTCTGTTACTTTGGGAGGTTACGATGCAAGCCGTTTTGTCCCGCATAACAACGAGTTCTCTCTGGATCCGAGCGATGGCCTGCCTCACGCCCTGGTCCGTGGCGTCGAAGTTACTGTGCCTCAAAGCAAGGAAATGCCGAGCGGCTGGGATGCCAAGACGAGAATCTTGTCCAGCATGTCCACGTCTTTCAGTGCCATGATTGACAGCTCGACCCCCTTTCTTTGGCTCCCTGACGCTATTTGCGATGAATTCGCCAGTGCATTCAATCTGACCTACAACAACACCTTCAACCTATATACTCTCACCGACGAACAGTACGCTGACTTCAAGGCCGGCGCATCTTCCTACTCGTTCACCTTCTCCTTCTCGAGCCACGACAACAGCGACGACTTTGGTCACCCTCTCACCGTACCAGGCGTGGTCAACATCACAATCACAGCTGCAGCCTTTGCGCAAGTGTTGCGATATCCATTTCAGAGCGAGACTATCAAGTATGGCGAACCTTCAGTGCCTTACTTTCCTCTTCGAAGAGCGTCCAACTTGACCAACACGTTCATCATTGGAAGATCATTTCTTCAAGAAGCTTACTTGATCACCAAGTACGATACAGGCGTGTTCTCTCTTCATCAGGCCCTATTCCCGGACGCGCCTTTGCAATCATATCAGTTGAAGAGCGTCGTGCAGCCAAGCAATAGCCCTTTCCCGCCACCGGCCCAGGTGAACACTCATACAGGTCTCTCAACAGCGCAAATGGGTGGCATTGCGGCAGGCGTCATCGCCGCTTGCCTGATCATGCTCGCTTGTTTCTTTTTCTATCGCCGTCGCCAAAGAAAGACACAGGAGATGACAAGGTCCTTGGAAGATGGGAAATATGCCGCGTCATCAATCATGCCAGAGTCTCCAAGAAGCCCCATGGCCAAGTTCTTTACCAAGGTGCGGGGCAAAAAGAAGACTCAGCGCGTATCGACACACAAAGTAATGGGCAGCACGGCTCAACCTGTGGAGGTCGCGGCTGATGCGAACCACGCAGTGTACGAGTTGCCTGCACCGATAGGCCCGGCTGAGCTGGATGGAGACGACGACAAGTCGGTTCATGAGCACACCGAATTCGGCACGGAAGACACACAAGATGTGAGCGCCTACGAGCTGGCGAGAAGAAAAGTCGAATTTCAGCTGCAGGGCCCCGTTCCGGCGTACTCCCCTCCGGAGAACCCGGCCGACTTCCCGCCTGCGGAGAAGCCGATGCAGCACATGAGCCCTGTCGCGCCTTTCAGACCTGAAGAGTTTGGATTAGTGGCCGCTTCGTCCCCGGCATCTGCCTCTTCGCCATCGTCTCCGACGGTGTGCGAGAACTCGTCATCGACCCATGGATCCTTGCCGTCACCCATGAGTCCCCGCGTAGGAGAATGGACGAACCACCTGTCCGATCTCCCATCGCCCCTGACAGAAGGACCGTCGTACCCGTCGCCAACCTTCACAGTCAGCAACCCCGGCAACACACTGCCTCAACCTGTGTCCCCCGAGAGCGAGGCGTTTACAGCAAACCGCTCCACCTTCTCGCCCATGCCGCCAAACGTACCTCTGCCTGCTCTTCCTTCACCGCCTCCTTCGACTCATCAAAGAGCACCAATCGACCCATCCAACATCGTCTGCTTGGGTCCTTTGCCAGAGAACGTGTCTCTTCCAAAGCCCGAGGTGATTCCTCCTCCGCTAGCATACTCTCAAGGGACCAAACTTGCTATCCCCGAGGACCTCACCGCTCATCGCCTATCTACCGATACCTTGGGAAGCAACTGGACCGAGTTTGAGGAGGAGCTGATGGCTCAAGACAACTTGACGAGACAAGTGAGCCTACCAGATGATGAGAGGAGTCAGCAAGCGGAGTCAAACTCCTTACGAAGCCTACAACGCCTCGACGGCTCCGAATTCATCCATATTCCTCAGATGGCAGAGCGACGCTACAGCTGGGAGAATTAACGACATCAAAAGCCTGCCATTCTTTCAAAACAACTTGATCTTTACGAATAACCAATTATAATGCACGACCGCACAGAACGCGGCCGGCACTATTTCTACTTCTTTCTTTTTCTTCTTCTTTTTCTCAGTAGTCTGATTTGTTCACATTCGAATCAATCAAAATAAAGCGAAGGAGTTTGGGATAGGATTTCTCCCCAGAAAGGGGGGGGGCACAGGGATATCAGCATGCAGACTTGCCGGCGTTTTAGGTGCCCATACAATGGTCTTGGGAAGTGTTTACCTGCGGGAAGCTCCATCTTCCATTTGAAGATGACGGTACAGAGGAAAGCTACAATAAGACTTGAACAGGAGCTTGAGTTCTGTTAGCAATACGCTCAAAAGGAAGCGATATAGGAAGATGGGGGGGGGGCTCCTCAAGCTACTACATTCTGAAGACTTTCTGACGTGTCATGTCTAGTCTCAGCTTGCAGTATCACAAGAGACAGAAAACAAATAAATCAAGATCAAAATCAAATGAATGATCCATCTCTTCCCTCCGTGATTTCCATGTGCGTGAGGTCCCGTGGAGGTTAGAAAACGCTAGGAAGGGACAAGAATGCCGCCAAGATTAATCCCCTCTCCACCAAGGATAGGAATAGTTGGTCATCTCTAGCATACATACATGTATACAGCGATAGCGTCCAACACCTAGCACGTAGCACGGTTATCGAATCTAGCCGGGATGGTGTTGTTGGCAGGGAGGAGAGAATTCGCCTTGAAGAACGATAATCTGCATGCATTGTCTGATAGGCGAGACAGCACGTCCAAGCCTTGATTTGGGGGTAGCTTTACATCTAATCTATTGCAAAGTATGCGTTGAAATGTAAAAAACACCTCTGCAAAAGTCCTCAACCCAAAACTTTCAACAGCGGCCATAATCTTTCCTGCCAAATGCCAAGGTCGTCTAGGGAGCCGCCATCAACGAAAACCACCCCAACGCAGATTTCTAGAAGAACAAACTACCAAATCTCCTCCCACCAAGTCAACCTAGCAAAAGCAGCCTCCACGGCCGTGTCGTCCGGGGACTTCACCGCCGCGGCCGGGTCGCCCCGCAAACAATCCTTGACGGCCTCCTTTACTGCACGCGACATCTTTAGGCTGCCGCCGCAGACGACGAAGATGGCGTCTGAAGCGACCATGGCGCGGACGGCCTCTGGGTGTTGGCGGATCACGTCCTGAACGTAGGCGCGCGGGGTAGACTTGTCGCGGGAAAAGGCTGTGAAGACGTCGAATTTGGGTCTGCTTGCGGGTGAGGCGGTGTCGTCGATAGCAGGAGTGGTAGCATCGGTAGTAGGAGTGAAAGAAGGTAGGGTATACCTCGTCTTGAGGTTCTCCCAGACGTCGCTAAAGTGGAAATCTGCTTCTCTGCTACGGCTGCCGAAGAAGACGGCGGTATCGCCGACGCTCACGGCTGAGGCGAGGTGGGAGAGGCGTTCTTCGATGAAGAGGCGGAGGGGCGCGACGCCGGTACCGGTTGCGATGGCGCAGAGGGGGCGGCGGGCGTGGACGGGTCCGTGGAGGGATGCGGAGCTGCGGTTGAGGGTTATGCGGAGAGGGGTTCCCGGTGAGGTCAGGGACTCGAGGTAGCGGGAGCAGAGGCCCTGACGGATTTTGCGGAGGATGGTCTTGTATTTGACGAGGGCTATCAGGAGGGTTATGCTCGTCTTCGTTCCTATTGTAGTCATCGTCGTCTCTTGAGATGGCGGGAGGCTAGTTTGATGGGCAATGCTGGCTATGCTAAAGTCCCGGCCGCGCATGACGGGGAACATGTCGAGGACGCGGCTCAGGGGTATCCGGACGGAGGTGAACTCCTCGAGGACCTCGAGAATGGTGCGCCGGGGCCTGGTGGTGTAGTCGAAGAACTCGTCCGTGTACTCTCGCATGGTGAACTCGAGGAGTCGCTGCTTGTGGTATTCATCGTCGGAGAAGTAGTACATTTCTTTGAGGAAGCTGCGGCGCGGGGTGCAGGTGATGTCGAGGTTGTGCGTGAGCAAGTCGCGGAGGGTCGTCGGGCGGTCGTGGTTGATGTAGAGGCCACGGGGGAGATCGGTGCCTTTAGAAGAAGAGGAGGTGAATGTTAGGGGAAGGTCTGCGATGGGGTTCCATTGCATGAGATCTATGAGCTTTTGAACGTCGTGGGGGAAGTTCTTTGGGTAAATCGTCAGGCTATCAAAGGGGTTTATTGTAGGAGGTCCGGTGGGGGATGGGTCGAGGGCGAGTTGGACGAGGCGGACGTCTTGAAAGTGTGTCGTGGGCGTCACTCGTTTATTGACTTCGAGAGAAGCAGCATGGCCGCTAGGGATGGGTAGGAGAGTTGTTGGGGGAGTCTGATTTTCAGATGCGAGCTCGTCTACCGTTGGCGAAGGCCCGGCAAAAGTCATTGCATCGGTCGCATGTGTCAGATCCTCGATAGCGGCTGCTGTGTCTGGGTTGAGAGAAGTTCCGCTGGGCTGGTCATCGCCTTCGGTCTCTACCACATGCCCGTTCGTTTTGTGCTCGAAGCTGTTGCTTAAAGTTCCGTTTTGTAGTGTCTCTGAGCTCGTGGCTAGCTCGACCGTGTATCTCGGGGGTAGAAGAGCGCCGTCTGGGACGGGAGAGACGCTTTCTGGAAGAGGATACAGCTCGAGTAACCTCTTTTGCAAGTCTGCAGCCCAGGGCATGTATCTCTCGTCCGCTCTGCTCTTGCGTTAGTAAACATCATTGAAGCAAACTGTGATAAGGGTAATTGCTAGGATACTCAACATAAGAGAGAGGTTTTGCTTCCTCCCGTATGTTCAGCAGTGGATAACAAATGACATAGAGAGAAGGGCAAGGGGATGTCAAAAAGTTCCGAAAAAGGCTCGGGAGACACAGTCACCATAGGCCTCGGCCAATAAGACAGTAACTCAAGCGCAATCGAATCCAAAGGTAGGCCTATTCGAACGCACTCGCATTTCGATACTTTGAAACACATGTTCTAGCGTGAGCAGTGGGGTTGACGAGGAACTCCACTACAAGGCTTGTTCAGGCTTAATATGGGAAGGATATCCAATATTCAAGAAGCTCACGTGGAAAGGATCCCAGGAGGTGAGGGCGAACTCGTATCTCAGTGTTGAGGACAACTCTGTCACTGAACAGAATGGGGAGCCCCCGAGATGAAGACAGAAAACAAGGGCGAAGTAAAAGAGCACCGAAATAAACCTACCCATCCGAGTCTTGCTCGTCTGCTTCACCACGTGGATAACATTCCACGGCACCTAGTTGCTCTAGCCGCTTATGCAGCTTCCTAGCAGCCCAGTTAAATCTGCAGAAAATGTCAGCCATTGAAATCGTTACCGACAACAGTTACCTTGTTCTCCAAGGAGTGAAAGAAGGGGGAACAACGTCAGAGAGCCAAAAGACATACTTGATGTACAGGCTATCGCCAAGTCCAAAGGTCGTAAACTTGACCGCACCAAGGCAGCCTGGTGGTAGCTTCTTCCTCAGAAGGCTTTTCCAAAAGGCAATCGAGTTGCGGGGCATATCTCCCTGGCCCGTCGTTGATATGACGAAGACGACCAGCGAATATTGGAGTAACATGCTCTACCAGAGAAGTCAGCCATGTGTAAGGCACCATGTCCAGAGACTTTGATCCGTGTGTATTAGACCGCAACCCTAGGCGGATTCGCAGCAGCACACTTTTGTCTTGACAGCCTAGAGCAAAACTCACCAAGTGGGCCCCGTTCATTTCATCAACCTTCGTCCTGAAATGCAGACGCTGGGCGTTGCGACCGATTTCTTCAGCAATGTCCTGAGCATTGCCGGTCTCCGAGCCGTAAAGAACCAACATGGACCGGCCGGGCAGGTTAGCCACCACAGCCGGCTCGGGGCTGGTGGGTTCGGCGGTCATGTTCTTGGACCGACTTCGAAGCGGGGAACTTGTTACTTGTGAAAAGTTGATGGCAAGTTTCATCCGTACGTGCTTGTAACGTTGAAGTGAACAGCAGCGTGGTCCGGGTGGAACCTTTCAAAAATCGTGACTCTAAGAAGGTGCGGCTCTTGGGTCTGCTAGCGCGGGGGTGCAGCTTCTCAGAAACGTTTTTCTTTGCCTTCCAAGCGGCATCGGAGCTGCAGGAGCCATTCGGGCTCTCAAGGCGCGGAAATGCAAAAATGCATGTGCTCTATGAAGTCACGTGTTATCGCACTTGCTTGGTCTTGAGCTACCCAGGTACAAGTCGGAATTTCTGATTCTCACTCAGATGTAATTGTCGAAAAAAGAGAGAGTCCAAGTCGTGATAGTCGAGTTTAGAGACAACCCTCGAAACGTCATTGAGTGCCCGGCATTGTCTGGGGCAAATGCTCCTGCGAGCGTAGCCTGTCAAGGCCTGTGTGACGGTCAGCCACAAGCATGGATAACACCCAGTGACCCGACTCCCAAGATTCAGGTACCTTTTCACATGCGCCACAGATGCGAGAGAATCCCATCGAAGAGATGCAGGGCACCAGGACCCAGTGCCGGAACCTAGACAGTCACTAATCCCAACCAGATTAGAGCGGCGATTCGTGGGCTGAGACCCCCTAAGGACTAAAGATGCGGCGGTGTGCTGCCTTGCATGCAAGGTAACGGTTGGGCGGGCTGGGACCACCTCACACACGGGAGGTCGGCGCTGGTGTCACTCCCCAGGCAAGGCGAGTGACAGCATTCCCCATTCTGAAGAAGCTCCTGTGGAGAAGCTTGAGGCGCCTTACTGCGAGACGACAGATGAGGCAAAGTCAGGGAAAACCTTCACGACTCAGGTCTCCGCCTCACCACGCCTCAAGCTGCTGACACGACTGTTTCCGTCCTCACCGAATCCCACGCGAGCTTAAATTGCTGCTGACAATGCCGACCAAAGAGTGAAATAATATGTGCGGGTTTGACGACGAGGGCCATCCGTTCTGCCCGGGCAGATGCCCTTTGCGCTACAATCTCATTACCATCCTGGTTGGGAGATTATCTGTCGATCTGTACGCGCGACAGTCATTCCCTTGCTGATTGGTGTTGGTTGAGTACGGATATTGGCTCGTGTTGATATCAATATCGGACATGAGAGCGCGGGATTGATAGGAGAAGCTGAGTCTAGGACAAGGGACAAGGGGAAACTTCTGCCTTCGTCCCTTCTTTGCACTGTTGGCTTACCCCCCTGCATGGGACCGTTAGGACCCATGGAGCCTTAGCGTAGGTTGCTAGGGGACCCTCACCAAAGTCTTCATGCGCTCCGCGAGATCCAGTGGGCCATGGGAAATTGTATCATTCCGGACGCCAAAGCATCTCTCCGCGGTCCCATAGATACGGGAGGACGATGTTGACCGGGGACGGGAGACGGGCCCTGAATTGGCATCCGCCGGAGCCCCATTGCTGAACCGGCCGGACCAGCCGTCGCGTCACTCGCATGTGTGTGCGAGCTGCCATTGCATTGCCGTGGCTGGAGCTTGGAATTGGCGACGTGTAATTACACTGCTGACTGTGTCGCTTGCTCTAGTCTCGCCGTCCAGTCTAGTTAGTTGACTACTGTAAGGTGCAGACCGACCTAGAAAACAAACTGCATTGACAGATGTTTTAGCTGAGTAGAGCCAGGTAAAGTGAGGCAAGGTTAGGCAAGACAGAAACGTTCGATGGACGTACACATGCATGGCAGTTAGTCCACGCAGGCCGTAGATTTAAATCTCCGATATGTGTCTCTCGCACGGAATAGTCTGGAGAAAAGGTTGGTCGTGATCATTGACAAAGAGGACAATTGCACAGCCTTAGCCTCAAGAGGAATCAACTCGTCTTCCGGCGGACGAGTATGATTTCGACCTGTACCAGAAAGGATGAACTACCAATCAGTAGAAGACCAACCAGCAAGATTTGCCGATGTTGGGCTGATTCTGAGCTTTCCGAGATAATGTTTGCACGAGAGTGTCCCATCCGGCAGCTCTCATAGCATAAAGATGAGGGACTGTAACCAGATAAAGACGAGCATTCTTCGGATATCATAGCTGTCGTCATGGATCAGGAGAGTATCGCTTGGTGACTCTTCCCAATAGTTGACAGGTGGGTCCCAAGAAAGCCAAGTTGATTGTTGCAACTCTTGCCGATGTTGGGGAGAACTGCGAGGTACGGATACCGGTGGCCAATCGGGATTTGTGGATGCGGCAAACTTGAGCAAATCGGGTCGACAAGCACCTGGCCATGTTGAAGATGCCAGAATATCAGACCCCAAGGTTTGTAGACTGAACATCGCACGTGAGCAACCACAGTGGGCGCAAACCGCAAACTTTGGGCCGACAGACAGACAGGTCGGGACCAGACCCTCTGGAAAGACCAGACCGTAGCTGCCGAAATCTTTGTCGCATCTTCCGGCGGCCAGTGGCTCCACGAACACGCACATCAGCGGGTGGGCACTGGTTCAGGCCTGGCTTGGCTGGGATCCCATCGCGACCATTTTGCGGGGAAGAGTCATACCACCGCCCTGATAGGCCGGTACTCTTGTCACCGCCTGGGCAGATCACACAGGTTTCTTCTCGTGTGAGTTGCATGTTTTTTGTTGATGGTCGTATTGCTCAGCATGTGCTACAGCCAGTCATCGTCTGTATTGGCGACCAATGTGGCTGATAAGGTCTGATATAAAAATGAATGTCACGGCATCGCTAAAGAGTACAGCAAGGTACCTACGTCGATGGAAAGGGGGGGAAAGAAAGAAGAAGAAAAAGAAGCAATGAAGAAGCTGCACCTTTCTTCTCCTAGCAGGGGTTGCCGTCTGGCCCATCTCGAAAAGCCCGTGCTCTGTGGCTTGAAAAGATGGCTTGTCAGGTACCTGCCATGTCCAACACTATCGTATGGGTCTTTCCTGGATGGATGGCATTCCACCGCCTTGCCTCCCCAGTCTTGGTAAGGGGACCTCCTTCCACTTCATCACTGGCGAGAACACCTTTCAGGAAGGTTCGGCTTAATAAGGCACCTTCGCACCTGTGCACCTTTGTAACAGTTGACGCGCGAGGAAGGAGATGAACAACTTGATCCATTAAAGTAGGAACGAAGCTGTCATCTCGCGTTTGCACAAAAGCACTGTTCGGCCTTAGGTTCTAATTGATAAATATATCGTAATCACAGAAAAACAACAGGTCCATCACGTCATCCGGCGAGAAACATATGGAAAGCTGCTGCCCTGCCGTCATTTCCATTCGTGCCTTCCCCTTCCCCCTTCTCCTTACCCCATACCCCCTGCCCGGCTGCTGCAGACACAATAGGCAAGTACCCACCCACACCCTCGTCTTTCCGCACCGCCACAGCAGCCTAGGAGCCCGCTCTTGCCATCCCAAGGTACCCAGAACGTGGGCCGCACCTGCTGTTCGGTGGGTTTGCGCCTCGCTTACCCTCGTCCGCCGTTCCCCCTGCTCACCAGAAAAAAAAATATTTGTATTTGAGGTCGCGGCTTGAGCCATCCCTTTCCTCTCTCCTTTCCCTCCACATCACAAATTCAAGATCCTGTGTCACCGCGCAACGCAACGTCGTCTGTCAACTTTTTTCAAGCTTTCTAGGGCACCAAGCTACCCTGAGAAAATTCCCCCTCATTGTTTCAGAGTTCTAATCCACCGAACTTCCATTCTCCATCAATCCGAATCTTCGTTCCTGTCACCGGGTCCAAGTTCGCACGTCATCTGTTATCACGCACTTCACCGAAACGCAGCCTCAACCACCACAAACCTCCGTCTCCATCCACCAGACCAATACCGCCAAAATGTCTGCTGCCGTCGAGAAGGTTTCCGAAGCCGTCAATGACGTTACCAATGCTCTGAGCAATGCCACTATCTCCGACAAGGCCGCCGATAAGCCTGCCGCCAACAACGATGCCGTCCTCGCCAGCGCTGCTGAGGGACGCCGTCTGTACATCGGCAACCTGGCCTACGCGACAACGGAGGGGGAGTTGAAGGAGTTCTTCAAGGGTTACCTTGTGTAAGTTGTTGCGAATCTTCTCGTCGTCACTTTGGTCGTCACCGACCTCATTGTCATCCCCTACCTGTCGTCATATCATCCTGGGGCCTGCTGTACGCGGTAGTGCGAGCTCGTCCCCGTGGAAGCTGTACCTTCCCAAAGCACCTGTTCCCCACATATCCTCTACGGCACTGCTTCTGACATCGCATCGATGCCCACTTGCTTGCATCGTTTGCACTTGACTCACGATGCATCGAGGTTGGGCGTCGCGTTGTGTCTGTTGCTGCCCTGCTGCTGCTGCTGCTGCTGCTGCCTAGACCGCTTCTCTCAGCTGTCACGATGTTGCAGCGTGGCCTCTCATCCCTCCCTGCCCCGCAAAGTTCCACCCACTTGCGTCACACATGCCAACTCATACTGACCCGCCTTTTCCCGTAGCGAGTCCGTCTCCATTCCCAAGAACCCTCGCACCGACCGACCTGTTGGCTACGCCTTCGTCGACCTCTCCACCCCCTCCGAGGCTGAGCGCGCCATCTCTGAGCTTTCCGGCAAGGAGATTCTCGAGCGTAAGGTCTCTGTTCAGCTTGCCCGCAAGCCTGAGCCCGCTGGAGAGAAGACTGAGGGTGTCAACGGTGAGGGTGCTGGTGAGGGTAACCGCCGCCGCGCCTCCGGTCGTGGCCGTGGACGTGGCCGCGGCCGTGGCGGTCGTGGTGCCCGCGGTGGTCGCAACGTAAGTTGAAGTCAAAACATAGTCGCCGAGGAGCTACTTACAATTGTACAGGAGGATGGCACTCCCATCGAGGGCGCTGCCGCCGAGGTCCCTGCCGGTGCTCCCGCTACCTCTGAGGTTCTGCCTCTGACCGACGCCACCAACAAGGATGCCGCCAAGACCCAAAAGGCCGGCGAGTCCGCTGAGGCTCGTGCCCCCCGTGAGCGTCGCGAGCGTGGCCCTCCCGCCGACGGCATTGCCTCCAAGACCAAGGTCATGGTCGCCAACCTCCCCTACGACCTGACCGAGGAGAAGGTATTATCTCATTATTCGCTCTGTTTGTTGCCCCGTGCTGACACATTCCAATAGCTCAAGGAGCTCTTCGCCGCCTACGAGCCTTCTTCCGCCAAGATCGCTCTCCGCCCCATCCCCCGCTTCATGATCAAGAAGCTTCAGGCTCGCGGCGAGCCCCGCAAGGGTCGTGGCTTCGGCTTCGTCACCCTCGCCTCTGAGGAGCTCCAGCAGAAGGCTGTCTCCGAGATGAATGGCAAGGAGATTGAGGGCCGCGAGATCGCCGTCAAGGTCGCTATCGATAGCCCCGACAAGACCGATGAGGAGGCCAACGCCCCCAAGGAGGAGACCAAGGCCAACGGCACCCCGGAGGCTGCCACCGAGGCCGCGGCTGCTCCTGCTGCTGCTACTGAGACCCCGGCCGCCGCCGCTCCCGCCACCACCGCCTAAATGTAGACGACCAACCTACAGCCCCGGCAATGTGTCTCGGCCCAACCTCCCGAGACACTGCCTTTACGAGCTTTACGATGCGGTACCTGTTACGACGATTTCAATTTTTTGGAAGTGCCCACCAAAAAGGTGGCCAACGACATCTACGTCTGCCTTTTGACCAGATTCGCTCTCGGTAGATAGGCCAAACAAGATGTGCAGGGCTGCCACCATCCCTAAACTAATACACATGATCTTACCGGCCACCTCTTCTGTACCTGTTACCTAACCTCCCATTTTCTCCGTCACCCTCTGCTGGGTTGTAAATTAGCTTAAGCTGGAGGCGGCTTAGAAGGAAGAGGAAAAGTTTGGCGCAAAACGTTTCAAATCGGGTAGCTTTTTACAGTTAAAAAAAAACAAAACAAAAAGGGCGGTGCAACACCAAAAAAATCGTTGAGCGAGTGCATTATTGTTGTCAAGTGATTTTAAGGTTGTGCTATGTGGTTCGAGTTCGCAGAAATCGTCTGAATGGCTAATAACAGAGTGCTGCTTTGCACTGTTTGCACATAGAGTTGGCCATGCAAAACAAAGCATGTGGTTCCTTGGACCTTGACACTTTTCGTCGTCCATTCGGTGGGAATCCGTGGTTGGTTTCAGTGGTGCATGTATGGCGTTTCGAGGACTATCATTGGGTGGCGGCAGAGACCCAAAAGCCAAGTGTCCCAGATCGAAGTCTGGACCTTTCCTTGTCTGTCGAGTCTCCAGCAAAGCCCCATGGAGTCGAAGTCCCCTGTCTAACTTGTGAGAGTCAATAATGCTCCGATTGCTCGAGGGGAAATCCATAGATTCGAGCATAACAATACCTCCATAGACGTTAAAGCACATACTGGCTGGTTGGTGTTACCAGAGACTTGGTAGCTCACGTGTCCGTTCCCCTGGGCCAAGGAACTCAAATACATGGATGAAATTGAGGGCAACGTCAGTCACTAAAAGGTACCCGGCCAGACGCCCAGACTCCCGCACCCTAGTCGACTGCCAGCAAACCCCTTATCGGCATCAAGAAAGCCCCTCCACAATTCCTCACTGCGACAACCTCCCACGTACCTCAACCTGCCCTTCTTTGCCACGTATTTTCCGCTCATACCCATTCACCAGCCCTGAGCTCTTCCCACGATGGCTTCCAAGGCCATGTGGGAGGTCGATCCCGAGACGCGCGCCAAGGTGAGTTCTCTCCCAAGTCGAGTGCCTTGCTTGCGACTTCGCGACTCGCCGCTAACCCAACGTCTCCTCACAGCTGGCCGCGATCCAAAAGGAGGCCAAGAACAACGTCTGCTGTGACTGCAACGCACCATCCCCGCAATGGGCCTCTCCGAAGTTTGGCATCTTTATCTGCCTGTCATGCGCCGGCGTCCACCGCGGTCTCGGCGTGCACATCTCCTTCGTACGCAGCATTTCAATGGACGCATTCAAGCAGGTCGAGATCGAGCGGATGCGCCTGGGTGGCAACGAGAACTGGCGCACTTTCTTCGAACAGCACGAGGACACAAAGATGAGGGGCATCTCGTGGGACGACGCGACGATCGCGGAGCGATACAGTGGCGAGGTCGGCGATGAGTGGAAGGACAGGCTCTCTGCCAAGGTAGAGGGCAAGGAGTACGTTCCCGGCGAGAAGAAGCCCGCACCAGCACCGGCGGCGAAGCCCGCCAGCCGAACGGGCACACCTCTCGGCAGCACGAACAGCCGCTCCGCCAGTCCCGGCAGGAAGGTCAAGGTGGACGATAAATACTTCTCCAAGCTCGGCGCCGAGAACGCCTCCCGATCCGAGGACTTGCCTCCCAGTCAGGGAGGCAAATACGCAGGATTCGGCAGCAGTCCCATGCCCGAGAAGAAGGAGGGTGGCATCCCGACTGTGGACGATCTGCAAAGGGATCCAGTGGCCGCTCTGACCAAGGGATTCGGCTGGTTCACAACCACCGTCTCCAAGACGGCCAAGACGGTCAACGATGGCTACATTCAGCCCACAGCGAAACAGGTGGGTGACCCTTCTAGTTCAATCATATCTCCTCCGGCGCCGGCCCGAACGAAGAACTCCGGACTAATCCGACGCCCTCCTTGAAATTAGCTTGCGGAATCCGACTTTGCAAAGCAAGCTCAGATCGCGGCGGCCAACGCGGGCCGCGTCGCGCAGCAGGGTGCCCGCAATGCCCACGACGGCTTTAACCGCTTCGTCGAGGGCGGTCCCAGCCAAGGGGGCCAGGGCGGAGCCTCGAGACAGGCGCCGTTGGATGAGAGCAAAAAGGACTTTTGGGACAGCTTTAGCAATCTGGCAGACCAGAGGCAGACGCAGAGCGGAAGCTCGATTGGTACTTCTGCTATGGGCAAGAAGACTGGAGGTGCCGCGGCACCGGCTACGAAGAAGGAGAATGATGGGTGGGATGACTGGTGAGTTCGGGCGTTATACGGTGTCCGGAGAGTGTGTTAGGGGCGGGCGGGTGAGCGGTTGTTGTGCTTTGGCAGGCCTGCTAGTCGAAGAATATCAATTTAGACTGCAATATCACTTATTTCGAGATTGGAGACGCTGTGGCCTAAAGTGCCACTGACTTTGCAACCGTGTAGCTGAGCATGTCTTATGGTCCTCGAAGTGATACTGTGACAGTGTCCTACCTACCTAATGGGTAGTGTTGAAACAAGCGAACATCTCAAAGCCGAGATGCCTTCAGATGAGGGCGGAACGTCCAAAGGAGCAGTACGACCAAAATCAACAGAGCTTCGGGATTACGAGCCCGCAAGTCAGCGTCTACGCTCGAATGACCGAAAAGGGCTTACGGTGGGGCGGTGACCCGAGGTTAGCCGGTATCGCTAACGACGGAGTCCCATTTTCCCCAGTGACGACACGGACCTTGACCACTGAAGACCTCAAGCTCCCACCACACCCTCCAATTCCCATCTGCGCAATCCCACAAGCAACCCCCTCCACGCATCAACAACGGGCCATTGAAGAAGCAGAGCGAGAGAGAGAGCCCGAACCATGTCCGCCCTCCGAATTCTCGTTCCCGTGAAGCGGGTCATTGACTATGCCGTACGTCTACCAAAGCTCTGCCCACGCTACCCGACCGCAATTGGCACTTTCTGCGCAAAATTGGCTTGTGATTATGGTCCTCCAGCTAACATTGGATGTGTTCCGCGACAAAACAGGTCAAACCCCGAGTCAACAAGGCCCAAACGGGCGTCGAGACGGCCGGCGTCAAACACTCCATGAACCCCTTTGACGAGCTCTCGGTCGAGGAGTCGGTCCGCATCCGCGAGAAGAAGCGGGCGCCCGGCGGCGTCGAGGACATCACCGTCATCTCGGCGGGACCCCCCAAAGCCGTCGACGTGCTGCGCACCGCCATGGCCATGGGCGCCGACCGCGCGATCCACGTCGAGACCAAGGAGGGCGACGACCTGGAGCCCTTGAGCGTGGCCAAGCTGCTGCGCAAGGCCGCCGAGGAGCACAAGTCCAACCTCGTCATCCTCGGCAAGCAGAGCATCGACGACGACGCGAACCAGACGGGCCAGATGCTCGCTGGTCTGTTGGGGTGGCCGCAGGCTACGTCGGCGAGCGTGGTGGAGTTTGGCGAGGGGGATAGTGTGAGCGTCACGCGCGAGGTTGACGGTGGCGTGGAGACGGTCAAGGCGAAGTTGCCGATGGTGATTACGACGGATCTGCGGCTCAATGAGCCGCGGTACGCGAGCTTGCCGAATATTATGAAGGCGAAGAAGAAGCCGCTTGAGAAGAAGAAGCTGGCCGATTACGGGATTGGTGTCGAGAAGAGGTTGAAGGTTTTGAAGGTTACTGGTGAGTCTTTCTTCTGCGCTCTTTATGGCGTCGTTGTCTATTTCCCCGATGCGTCTGCTACAGAAACTGGATTTGCATTGCTTTCCTCTGGAGAATTGCGAGCTAACGAATCTTCACAGAGCCCCCTCAACGCCAGGGTGGCGGCAAGGTCGAGGACGTTGACGGTCTCGTTGCGAAGCTCAAGGAGCTCGGCGCCTTGTAGGGGGCGTGTAATGGCTTGTACCAGTACGAAGAGACCCTTTTTTGCAATAGAATCGATTCAAACGCAGGCTTCTCGGACATTCGGACGTGATTACGGAGAGCGTTCGGAGTACGAATGCATTGTCGAGACATTCTCAATATACATGGCAAAGCTCAACTCCTATGGCATGTTGTGTAAGGATACTGATATCACAGTTGCTTGCACATACTACTACAAACTAGACTTGCGGTATTCCGAGCCCCGCATTGCGTCAAAAGGATGTACCGGGTCCCGGCCTGGGCCTAAGGGCCTACCTATCACATGAAGAAATCCAGTCACCACACCACCTTGCGTGGCTCGAATCGGCTGACTTCTGCCATCTTGAGGTTGAGCGAGAACGAGAACCGATATATCCATCAATTGTTAAGATGGAAAAGCAAGCTGATATACCTTGCCCCCCTTAGCATCTCAGTCGAGGAGCTCGGCCTCGGGTAGATGTTGCGCGGGAACCGTCCGCTGCGCTTTCAACCCTTCAGTGGGCGGTTACGCATCACAGGGGAGTCAACGGAACGGTCCGGTCAGCGAGGTTGAAACCGAGCACGTAATGTACCGCCCCAACGGAACCGGCGAGAGTGTATTAAGAATGTGACGCATCTCGGAAATAAATCTCGGAATGCGAAGGCACATGGGACGCGATAATTGCTCGACCGGCATGAACGTCTGACGTACCGAACTTATTGAATCTTCCAAATTAACCATCGCGATGTACGTCAGCATGTCTAGGTGTATCTCCGAACGAATGACGTCGGTTGCATGGAGAGTTCATCGCCGCAGCCTGTCAGTACCTCGTAGTATCAAAAAGGGCAAAAAAAGCAAAAGCTCAGGCACCCAGTTCGGGATTCGAACTGGACGCGTTACGAAACCTCCCGGTGAGATTTCATACCAAGTTCATATTGTATACTAACGTAGCTGGACGTTATACCATCTGACCACGGGGATCAGTTGGGCTTGGTTGAAAAAAAGGGACCTCAATTTGAATATAAGGTAAGGCAAGCACTCATCAGGCAAGTGCTCAGCAGGAAAGTATTCAAGAGGCAGGCAGTCAGCCTGAGTGGGTCGGGTGTATATTCCACAGGAGCAAACATGGGATCACAGAGACCGTCGTCTAATTCTCTCCATTGGATCTAGTCCTCGGTGGTTATCAGTCTTTCGGCCATCACACCTGTCTGTACGAGCTCCCACCGGCAGCCTTATCAAACTCCATCGCTTCCTGCAGCCCAACAATGCTAAACAGCTTCCTCGGCGAGAAATCAGACTTCGTCCCGACCACGCCCGTCTCCTTCAACCTCGCCAACGAATCGCGAATCGCCTCGTACGCCGGCGCAATGGCCGCAAACGGCACAATCATTATGCGGTACCCAAGCTCCTTGGCCTCAGCAGCCGTCCACGAGGGCGTCGCGCCGTGCTCGACCATGTTCAGCAGCACCGGCGTCGGCGCAAGAGCCTTACACACCGTCCTCGCCTGCTCCGCCGACGTCACGCCCTCAAGGAACGCGACATCCGCGCCCGCCTCCACAGCCGCCCGAAGCCGGCGCAGAGCCTCGTCGAAGCCGTGCGTCTGGATCGCGTCGGTGCGGGCGATGACGACAATGTCGGAGCCGATTTTGCGGCGCGCGAGGGCGGCGGCTTTGATGCGGGAGATGAAGACGTCTGTGTCGACGACTTGTTTGCCTGTTAGATGGCCGCAGCGTTTCGTCTGGACCTGGTCTTCGATGTGGAGACCCGCGACGCCGCTTCGGGCGTATTGGGTTACGGTGCGGGCGACCATGTTGGGCCCACCGTAGCCTGTGTCTGCGTCGGCTACTAGGGGGATGGAAGGGTCTAGATTGGCGAGCATTTCGGCGTGGGAGCGCATGTCGTCTAGAGTGGCGTAGCCTAGGTCTGGGAGGCCTAGTTTTGAGGCTGATGTTCCTGCGCCGGTCTGAGGTTCTTGGTGTTAGTGAATGTGTGGGAGTGAGAGTGAGAGTGAGGGGCTGAGTGTGGTTGTGGGTGGGCTTTACCATGTAGAGACCGTCGAAGCCGACTTCGAGTGCGATTCTGGCGCTGAAGCCATCGTATACGCCTGGTAGGAGGATTAAGTCGTCCGTCTCGTTGAGGCGTTGTCTCAACTTTGTTGCTGCTGGGATTGGGGCTGGGGTATTGTCGTTGTTTGATGCCATTTTTGTTATCAAGAGCGAGCTGGATCAATTGTCTGTGATGGAAGTCTAATTGATATCGATCTCTGAACCAATGATTTGGAATAATCTATCAACTAATATACGTTGAATTTGACCTTTCAGGAAGTTGAGGACGAAGGCAAAGAGAGAAGTTCAAAGTCCGAGGAATCCGCCAAGACGCGCCGAAATAGTTTATATCCGGAGATTATTCAACGGATCTTGCCTCCTCATGACGCAACTTGCCGTGGGGTGCAGTTAGTGCTAGTGTTGCGTTGATTTATTCCCATCCCCACATTCCCGTGGTTTCCCTCCTTTTCTTCAACGACTCCCCGTTGTAAAATGAGGGCCAACTCGCCATTCGGACATTTCGGGCAGACGGCAACGGCTTGCTGGGAGTAGTCTATTTCCACGACTGACCATTCAGAGGGCCTCACGTTGCGTTGCGCGGGGGGCGGGGGGGGGCTAGGACTGTTGTACGGCACTAGGCGATGGAGAGGCCGGTGTTATTCCCGTCTTGTTCGCTGGGTTCGCAGGGTTTCCTGCTGAATAATAGACATGAGTTGCTGTGTGTTGCGTATGGAAGACTTCCGAAGTCGGTTCGGGATTTGCGTGGGTTTCTACTTTCTAAAACATCGGAGCCATTGCGGCGAGTTTGTCAACTGAAATGGGCTCGGAGATGTGGATAAATAGGTACGTATGTAAGTTTGGTGGTGAGCGGAATAGTCTTGGGTTCCGTCGGCTCACTGCGAGCTTCGGAAGACAGTGTCACAATCTTCAGGATGGAATGGACGATGTGTATACGGTATGTTACCCTGAGATTTACTAGTGCGATGGCTTCGGTGTTCGGCATAGCCTCTCAATATCACATGTCTAATATTGATCTAGTCTTTCTTAGTGACTAACTATAGGAAACTTGTGATGTAAGTTCGTTGAGTATACTCATGTATTGGTATCACAAGCACATCTCTCGTCCTCTGTCACCACATAGTAAAAGAACTCGCTCATCATGGCGTGCATGATAGCCACCGTTCACTATACACAAGAGAAAGACGCAAACCAAGATCACGATTCTAGAGGGGTCCGTCCCCTAACCCCTCCACGGGAGCGCATCGGCCGAGTCAAAAAAGTCTCCGTCCGATCACACGCTCGTCCATACCACAGTAGACGACCACAGTAGACGACGGTATGAGACGGTCAGACTTTTCCACAGCTTGAAGTCCAAGCTTTCGAAGATGACCTACTGAGAACAACCTTACCCCTCCCTCCCCCAACGTCGCAGCCGCGACGCGTCGTAGAGTTCAATAGTCTGCATACACTTGGGTTGTTGGCAAATTAAGCATCTCGGGCCCCGGGGGTAGCGGCGGATCACTGAATTTTTTTTTGACTTTGGAGCCTGGAACGTTGGATGGGCACTCCCGTCCACCCCCGCCCAATGTGGTGAGAACACGCTCATGTATGGTGATATTGCTGAGACTCGACTCTCATAATGGCAACCCGGCAAAACCTGGAAGCCAAGCTCGTTATCGGGACGTTTATTTTCGGCTTATCAATGTTTTGCTGTTTGTCTTGCTTTTGAGCAGTTTCCCATGTGCTGCCACGTGAGTGATGGATGTGAGTGTGGATGAGGGGGGAAGGGGAAAGATACAAACCTTTTTGCAGGTCATGCTAACGTCCGAAAGCGAGGCGAGACTGGGTTGGCTCGACTCGATATATCAAAAAGACAAAAGCTGCCACACCCACCTCAAACTCCTTGGTCAACGGTTCATATTCGCTGTCACCCTTATACACACCCAACCTCAGGTCAGACAACCATCGATTATTGTTCGCTCTGATAATCGTAGCCTGGAAAAGAATTGGAGTTCGCCAACATGGGTAAAATCACCTCTACGAGTAAAGGGGAGGTCTCGGTCGACACGATCGAAAAGGGGCCTCTACCCGACGCGTCACCAATGTCGTCTTCGTTGCCGGCATCTCCCTCGTCACCGCGGCTCGAGACCCCCGAAGAAGTGGCCATGGCACACCCCGAGTGGCGCGCGGCGGAGAAGAGGCTGGTGCGAAAGCTCGATATGACGCTTATGCCGGTGATTTGGACGTTGTACATGTTCAACTACCTCGACAGGAATAATCTCGCGTACGTTCTTTTTCCCCCGAGGTTCGCTCTGATAATGGAGTGGGTGTTCGCTCTTCGCAGCCGCACGAGAGCTTGTCGCCAGTACACTGACGTATGATGGTGGTTCGCGGTATAGACAGGCCAAGTTGAATAAGTTTGAGGCGGATCTCGGGCTCGTGGGGGAGCAGTTCAATACCGCCGTAGCGATATTCAACGTCGGGTGAGTCCTATTGGGGATCCTTTTGTGCCGTTTCTCTCTCTCT
The DNA here is from genome assembly GCF_030913505.1 of Colletotrichum phormii. NCBI lineage: Eukaryota > Fungi > Ascomycota > Sordariomycetes > Glomerellales > Glomerellaceae > Colletotrichum > Colletotrichum phormii. Next base: position 901,890 of record NW_026851445.1, on the reverse strand, counting down.
CTCTCTCTCTATTTGGGACTGCCGCTGACCCCTTTTTCGTCTTGGCGAATTAGGTACATGGTCGCCCAGTTACCGCCCAACATGCTCATCACCCGCGTGCGTCCGAGCATATACCTGCCGTGCTGCGTGCTCCTGTGGTCGTGTGTATCGGCGTCGACGGCGGCAGCAAAGAACTTTTCGAGCCTCGTCGCTATTAGAGTGATTCTAGGCGTCGTCGAAGCCCCGTTCTTCCCAGGGGTAAGTTGAACACACTCTCTTTTGCCCTCTGCTCTTCTCGTGAAACCCCCTTTAAGGGGCACCCGAGCTGGAGGTTCCCCTCTTCATGGCGTAAAGACTCCTGAACTCCTGCCGACGCTATGCTCACGGGGAACACATAGATCTTCTACGTCCTCTCCTGCTGGTACACCCAAAAAGAAATCGCCTTCCGCACAGCAATCCTCTACTCGGGCATGCTCATCGCGACGGCTTTCTCGGGCTTCATCGCCGCCGCCGTATTTGCGCACCTCGACGGCGCGCGCGGGCTCGCGGGCTGGCAGTGGCTCTTCATCATCGAAGGAGCCGGGAGCTTCACGTCCGCGTTCGCGGCGCTAGCTTTCCTGCCGGATTACGTCGGGTCTCGCACGGGCATGTGCTCGTGGCTCATGTCGGAGAGGGAGCTACAGGTCGCGGCGCAGAGGATGGACGCTGATCGGGTTTCGGTGCCCGAGGAGAAGTCGAGTGTGTGGAGGGGGTTGGCGCTTGCTGTTAAGGATGCGAGGACGTGGGCTTTTGTGAGTTTTTTGTCGACTCTACACCCCTTTCCCTCTCTTTTCTCCTGCCGCTCTTTGAGAGCGTAGCTTCCCCCTGAGAAACGTAAAAGTAGAAGAGGTATGTTCTCGACTGACTTGGGGGCAGGTCTGCATGATGGCCTTCTACCTCTCCTCCCACGGCCTCAACAGCTTCTTCCCGACAATCGTCCAAGGCTTCCGCCTAGGCTCCAACACAACAACCCTCATGCTCACAGCGCCGCCCTACCTCCTCGCCGCCGTCGTCGCCCTCTGCGTAGCCGTCTCCTCGGACCGCCGCGCCGACCGGGGTCTCCACATCGTCGGCCCCGTGTGCGTCGCCATGCTCGGCTTCTTCATCTCGGCGGTGACGACGAACCGGCCCGCGCGGTACTCTGCCAGTTTCCTGTACCTCCCTGGTGCGTTCGCGTCGACGGGCCTGATTTTCAGCTGGGCGGCGAGCGTGGCGAGCGAGACGCCTGAGAAGAGGGCTACGGCGACGTCGATTGTGTGTTTGTTGGCGCAGGTGGGCAATATTTGGAGTCCGTATTTTCTTTAGGCCGGCGGATAATCCGAGGTATTTGCTTGCTTTCTTGTTGATGATGGTTTTTTCGGCCATGTGTATCGGGACTGTGTTTTGGATGAGGTGGTCGCTGGGGAGGGCGAATCGGAGGATGGTGGATGAGGCTGAGGGGACGGGGAGGAGAGTGAGACTGTATATACTCTGATGAGAGGATGGAAGAGGGTAGAATGGGGGGTTGGCGTTGGAGTTAGAGTTTTTTTCGATTCGGGGGCACCATCACTTGATGTATGACTTGACGAAGCTTATAGAAAATGAAGAGTATGAAACTTTATGAAAGCATCCCAGCAATGTCTTCATCATGGTCTTCAGTCATCTCAAGCTGACTTCAGCGCAAGGTCATTGGCTAGCAGCAACTAATTTGATCACTTCTGTGAATCTCTGCGAAACGAGGATATCTCATCTTGACTGCCATTCGTAGCTTCACTGCAATGTCCTTGGAGTGGTCCTTAAAGGTGAAGCGTCCGTCCCCACTTTGGTAGCTTCACAATCCATATAGAGTTTAGAGGGTCACAGCAAACGCTGTGTGAGAACGTCGTGACTCTGCCGCGAACGTTGACTTCTCCATCTTCAATGCTGACTTGACGTCTGTGGGCGGCAGCGTAATTAGAACTCTTGAACACGAGATGAGGGGTCGAGTCGTCAGAGGGCACTCAATCAGAAGCCAAACTTCTTCGACTGCATCCTTGGCATGTATGTAACCAAGCGTATTCAACCGGACAGCTGCTGACACGATGAGACCACATGTAAGTTGAGGTGGCATTCCTCAGAATCTCGCAAGTCTAAACACAAAAGACGAATGAGACAGAAAGACAGGAAAAAGAAAAACCACCGCTCACAAGAGACTCGAACATGATGGCCCGCTGTGCGTGTTCGCATGGTTGCGTGCTCAGAATCATGTTGTATCATCTCAATTGGTTGAGAGAGACAGACCGCCTTGAGTGAGCCGGGGTTTCCGAGCAGATGGGTGCTGCAAGGTCCTGCATCTGTCTTCTTTCAAAGTTCAAACGCGCGCCCCTCCAGACAGGAACAAAAGGGACGCGGGACTCGAGTCGGTGTAGACTGCAGGACCCCGGAGAAAGGGTTGAAAGGGACTCAAGTTTGATGGTTTCCGTATCTGGTTGGCAAGGGAGGACCCGATAGCTTGCGATAGGCTGGCCGCCAATGCGCGTCCCCGTTTGACAGTCCCGTTGGAAGAGACAGAAAGAGTTGTTCACTCGGTCTAGCCCAACCGGGGAGAGGTGAATTGGATGAATTGGATGAATTGGATGGATGGATTGATGCATGTAGGCGATTTTATGCAGGGAAACACAGGGCTGTCTACGGTATGCAATGTCAGCAGTTTTAACTCACCCAGCTGAAAAGTGGGACTCCGAACCCGGCGGCGGGATGGGGAGGGCGCGAGAGAAAAGCAAGACAAAAAAGAGCCCACCAACTCTGATATTGCGTCAATTTTGGGAGAATGAAGCATTGGAACAATGTGCCGAGTAGCTGCAAAGGTGATCCCTGGGTCGAAAGCGTCTTTCCGCAGCCCAATGCCGGCTCAATGGCACGGCTAGATTTTTTCTAGTGCTGAACAGAGTATTTCCGTACAAAGTACAAAGCGAGAGGCGGTGATGTAATTGTCCAAGAGTACGGATAAGACCAGTCCAATTCGGCTCAGCAGGGCTGATAAGAACCAGGGGGGAAGAAAGTGATTAAAGGGCGGAATTGCTAAAAGGCTGGGCGAATTATGTAAAGCCCCGCGATAAGGAACGACATCGGCGGTGCGGGCGCCCTTGTGCTGGGGCGGGGAGGTACCTTACCTTACCTGCCCGGTTGCCAGTGCCCGGTGCTTTGGTGACAGCTTGCCCTGGTGTACGGATACCAGTGCTTGGGGCTGGGCGGCGAGAGTTTCCCCTGCAGGCATCCTCATAACGGGGGGGCCCGTTGACCCCATTACTGGCTAATCAGCGACCGATCTTTCCCCAAAGGGTCCAATGACAAGCTCCCCAAAAAAATTTGCCTTGCCCAACCCAAGTATTGCTGCTGGCTGTGACTTGGGCGGCGGGGACTTTTACTGCGGTACTCTTTCCCAGGTTGACCTGACGTTGAATACCTGGGAACTGGGTAACTGGGACTTGGACGGGGTGAGCGGTGGTGGAGGCGGAGGAGCAGGAGGAGGAGAGGAAAGGGCCCCGTTTGCTGCGCGCTGTGTGACTCCGTGTGCCGGCGCTCGTGCTTCCTATTTTTCTACCCGATCTCCTCCCACCGCTTCCCTTCTCTTTTTTTCTTTCCCTTTTCCTCCTCCAGATCCAAAAATCCTGCAACATCGTGCAACACACTCGTCACAGATTATATCCAGCCATCATCCATCCACAACCTCGCCTCGAGCACTTCACTACCCTTCTTCTACTGATTGACCATTTGCAAGCTGCCCTTATGAACGGGCGTCCTTCAGTCTTCACCTCTCAGGTATGTCAAATGATTTTCGTCTTTCTCTCTCTTATCAGATCCCGCCATGTTGGTTCGTCTGAGCTCACGGTCTTCGTGATACCTCTTGACCCCGCTGCCAAACTCTGTCTCAAGCTGGTGCCCATAGCCCAATTGAAGCTCTCGGGTGTCCAGTCTACTTGCACTGAAGACGCATTGCTTCTTTACAACCATTAATATTGCTAAATTTCGGTTGCTGACTCGCTATCTTCAGGATTATCTCTCAGGTTAGCATAATACCCTCGATTGACTCACCGCCCCTCCAACGTGGCACGCGAGACTGACCATGTTTCCCACCCCCCAACAGACCACTTGTGGAAGGCTGCCAGCCCCTAAAGTGTCTATCCAAACCACTAGCAACTTCTTCTACATCACCTCAACCTAAACCCAAGCCAACATGTTCTCCCGATTGGCGTCCCTCACCAAGCCCGCGGCCAACGGTGCCGCCGGGTTGAGCTCCGGCCTCCGAGTTCAGACCCGATTCCTCTCCGGCCAGGCCGCTGGTAGCAAGGGCCGCAAGATGCCCTTCACCCAGACCCGTGCCACCACCCCCGTCGCCAACCTCGACGCTACCCTGACCATCCGAGTATGTCACCGCCGAGATATCTACGTCGTGCCAGCGATACAGAAACAAGCTTGCTAACAATCCCTTCAGGATGGCCCCGTCTTCTCGGGCCGAGCCTTCGGAGCAAACTCCAACATCTCCGGCGAGGCCGTCTTCACCACCTCCCTGGTTGGATACCCCGAGTCCATGACCGACCCCTCCTACCGCGGCCAGATTCTGGTCTTCACCCAGCCCCTGATCGGCAACTACGGTGTGCCCTCCAACCAGCGTGATGAGTGGAACCTCCTCAAGTACTTTGAGTCCCCTCACATCCAGTGCGCCGGTGTCGTCGTCGCCGACGTCGCCACCCAGTACAGCCACTGGACCGCCGTTGAGAGCTTGAGCAACTGGTGCGCCCGTGAGGGTGTTCCCGCCATCTCGGGCGTCGACACTCGTGAGATCGTCACCTACCTCCGTGAGCAGGGTTCCTCCCTCGCTAGGATCACTATTGGTGACGAGTACGACGCCGACGAGGACGAGAGCTTCATCGACCCCGGCGCCATCAACCTGGTCAAGCGTGTCAGCACCAAGGCTCCCTTCGTTGTCGAGTCCCCGGGTGCTCGCTTCCACGTTGCCCTGATTGACTGCGGTGTCAAGGAGAACATCCTTCGCAGCTTGGTCAGCCGTGGCGCCTCCGTCACCGTCTTCCCCTACAACTACCCCATCCACAAGGTTTCCAGCAACTTTGACGGTGTCTTCATCTCCAACGGCCCCGGTGACCCGACTCATTGCCAGGAGACCATCTACAACCTTGGCCGCCTCATGGAGACCTCCCCCGTCCCCATCATGGGAATTTGCCTCGGCCACCAGCTCCTCGCCCTGGCCGTCGGTGCCCGCACCATCAAGCTCAAGTACGGCAACCGCGCCCACAACATCCCCGCCCTCGACTTGACCACCGGCCAGTGCCACATCACCAGCCAGAACCACGGTTACGCCGTCGACTCTTCCACCCTCCCCAGCGACTTCAAGGAGTACTTTGTCAACCTCAACGACGGCTCCAACGAGGGCATGATGCACAAGACCCGCCCCATCTTCTCCACCCAGTTCCACCCCGAGGCCAAGGGCGGCCCCATGGACAGCTCCTACCTCTTTGACAAGTACATTGAGAACGTCCAGATGTTCAAGGACAGCGAGAAGATCTTCAAGGACAACCGTCCCACCCAGCTCATGCTCGACATCCTCAGCAGGGAGCGTGTCGGTGTTGAGCCCACCACCCTCGCCGCGGCTGCTTAATTGAGTCCGTAGTGCTTTGGTGTGAATAGGGGGTTACTTGCGTCCTGGTGCAAAATGGGGTTTCTGGTTCTTTGTCTTGTAGTTATGGGTGTCGCGGCAGTTGGTTTTAGGGTCTCTTTTCGACCTTGGGCATACACATCATCAAGTGGGATTTGGTGGTTCCTTCCTCGCTTTTTTTCATTACACAGTTCCATAGCAGCTCTCAAGAAAGCTACCTTCCCAAATTGAAACACAAAAACGTTCATGATCTGGAAACATCACTCTTCCTCACTTCCTTCTCATGTGATGCGATGCTAAAGCAACCAATGACAAACACACTGGTGAAGGTAGGTGCGGCGTGGAGTATGAATGTGGCCGTTGCGACGGGGAAGAAAGAGGTGCTGATCATGGCAGGCATAGATAGCCATTGTGAAGGCTGGCACGACGGAAACGACTGCAAGAGCGATAACCATCCTACTTCTCGACGGATGTCGTTCAATTCTCAGACACCGAGCTCCGTACGCACTTCATTTCAACATCACTCTGGCACATACATCCACACGAATTGAAAGCACAGCTATCCCTCTGCCTTTCTTGATTGCTCGTTCTCTTGGCCGTTCATACCTTTTCCGTATCCGTATCGTCAGCATAAGAGATCAACATCAACCACAGGATAGCTCTTCGACATACACCAGCATGGATAATCTGCATTGTCTTCTATACGATGACTGGGCGGATCTCCACGCTGCCGACGCCTCGCACCAAGGTCCGTTGTTCTCGTCAGAAGAGTCGAAGAAAATCGACTCCCTGTTAACCGTCCCGGTATACCCAGTCTATGGTGAACGGGCGGACTTCTGCGCTACCGATGGCTCGCACCCAGGAACCTCCTGTGTAAGCTACGGGCAACTACCAGTCAACTCACACGTATGGCGGGCGCAAATGCCTCTTCATAGCGAAGGCGCCTCTCCTCCTAAACCCTTTGTCCAAGCGAATATGTGCTTTGGTGATCCGGGTGGCCGGATTGGAACCGCACGCGGTTCGGAAAGGTACTACAAGGAAATAGGCGCTTATCAAAACATCTCGCCATGGCAGTCGTCCTCTCTGCCGTTTTTTTACTTTCCTCTACCGTTCTTGGAGGAATCTGTCACCCCATCACTACCTTCGCATATGCATCCTTCGTCGAGCAAAGATGTTGCAACCGAAGGACAGGCCTCTCACATCCCAACCTACATCATCGGCATCGGCGGTAGCCCTTCGAGTGGCAAGTCAACACTAGCCTCGCACCTCAGCTACGTTTTCAAAAAATTTGGACCGCTCAGTAGAGTCTTTATAATCTCGCAAGACGCCTACCTCCTCCCGTCTGCAGATTGTCCACAAATAACTCTACAAAGTGGGAAGCGCGTTGTTCACAGAGACTGCTTGTTCTCAGTTGATTGGGAAGACATGATAAAAGATGTCAATAATCTGAAAGCAGGCAACTGTAGTTCCGGGCCGGATCGAATCAGGGAGACAGAAGCCACCGGAAAGGGTTGCAACGCTAGCATGCCGCATATGAGCACTATTGATATTAATGACGTTGTTCGTCAAAGAAAGACAACTCTCTCGAAGACAACCAAACCAGGTCTTCGGAGCTTCTGGCTAGCTCGCTTTTGTTCCAAGACACTCACAGACAATTTAGAGAATTCGACATCCTTGCCGTCACAGCTAATACTGATCGAAGGCCCCCTCATGAACGCTGTTTGCCCTACAGCCTTACCGCCTCGACAGTCGGGATTTGGAATTTTTCGCAGCGATGCGCAACAGAAAGCATAGGAAGCTTTGCGAACGATAATTGATCTCAACTTGTGTCCCAACGTTCCAATGCGAACTGCAAGAATGTGGGCATTAGATCGGCATGAGCAGTACAGTCAGCACAAAAGTGTGTTCAGCTACCCCGCAAGGGAATTGGCTGAGGAATACTTTGACGAAATCGCCTGGTAAGTACATCGTGGTGGTGAAGGAAAAGTGCATATAATGATTCCTGGTATGATAGGCCGGCCTATAAGGCGTACCACGCTCACCATGAGTCTTGGAATGATGAATTGAGACACGCGACACACAAGGAGCTCTTGAGATGGGCTGTATCTCAAATTTTCAGGTTGAATGGAATTAGGAATCAATACCGAGGGAAACAAGGAGACCAGTGAAGCTGGTGACAAAAGCAACCAAAGGCGTTGCCCGAGGCAAGCAGGTTATTGCCGGGGCAGATTGACTAGGGGAGAGTGTGGAAGAAACAACTTCTCACTGAGGGGCTGGTTATGAGGTCACTTCACGTTGAGCCCTCGCAATCCTTCAGACCCCCTTCTTCTTGTAGGTGCCCTCTCTACTGGTCCTAGTACCCTGAGTATATGCCGATGGAATATACCGACGGAGACGAGGCTTCCAGAATGCATCTCAGACATTGTTAATCAAGGACTCCTCTTCTTTGCTGAAATCATTGCCAATTCTGTTCTCAAGATCGAACCTGGAAGTATATGGACTCAAATCTATCGAAATCGCACTCGAGTTTCTTTCGAAGATCGCTTCCATTGGATGCGCATATCAATCCTGGACTTACTTCTTCCTAACATCTCATACTGATTGTGGAGGATTCTGTTGACTGAAGAGCGTTTGATGCTCTTTCTTTCTGGGTTCAGTCTAGTGGCAATGCATCTGAGGTGGACGAAGATGCCATGCCCAGGCAGGATGAGGGTCATCACAGATAGGCATGTCGGGGGAGATCTCCGCCTAGAGAGAAGAAACCAGGAGGGGCACATGTACGAAAAGGATTGATCTCAAAACGACGCGATATGATCTTCCCCGTTAGCTACGATCGACACGAGAAATACTTTTTCCGCCCAAAAACATCGCCGGCAGTACAGTAAAACCATGGTTGCTTTAAAGCTTCTTTAATTGGCTAGATACTCCAAACTAAAAGAGGGATTCAGTTCCTATAAAGAACATGGATAAAAAGCCCTGCGTGTCTTCACTGGCAGCAAGGCAGTGTGGTATCACAGCATGGTCGGGTGTATACCCCCACGTCTCAATATGAATTCAACCGGTCGTCTAAAAAGAAGGGGGGGGGGGGACGGGCAGAAGAAGAACTATAAAACGATCTAGACTCACGTTCGAGGGAATAGAGAGATGGTCGACACAAGGCGACATCACATCCCTTGCAGAATCATGTCAACTCACCCCAACAAGAAATACTACACAGCCAAGATATCACGAACAATCGAACAAGATTTTCAAGGAAGCTTCTTCAATTAGCTAGCTACTCCCAATGAAGAGAGAGAGAGAGATCCAAGTGTCCCTTCCCCTCCTGGGAAACAGTGTCATGGTGTGGTATCGCAGCGTGGGCGTGTGCCTGCTCCACGTCTCTCTATGAGTTCGATCGTCGTTGGTAAAAGAGGGGGGGAAAAGAAGAAGAGAGAGAGAGAATCATACAGTCTAGACCTAATCTATTTTTTGTGTTCGTCCTTTTCGCCCAGCAGCAGTTTGGAATTCTACCAAATGCTCCATTAAAGTGATTCATTCCCCTTGACTGGTGACCGATTCCTTCGCTTCGTCTTGACTGCCAGCCATGGTATTCCCAATGGCCCCGAGGAAGAGAGAGAGAGGGTTTGTGGAATGGGCATCCCGTTTCTCCATGGCCATTATAAAGAACGGGTTTCTCGGAGTAATCGTTCCAGTTCGTCAGCAGCCTGCTGTAGCCAAATCTGTTGCCGAATGTCGTCGACCTCAAAATCATCCTCTACTACCAACACCCCGAGTCGTCTCTGCCACGCGGGTCCCCGTGGTGGAGATGGAGTCACCACCTCTATCGGTGACACTGAAGGTGAAGAATACCCAGGTCGGTCTGGAGGTACCAACGGGGGCGTCAGAGGGCGAGTGCGCGAGGGACAAAAGCATAAGCCACAGTCAGCGGCGTTGTTGCAGTATGGGAAGTGGTCCGTAATTTGGTTTTGAGGATCGCTGGCGTCATCGGCACGCCACGGGCAGTCGCAGTAGTCTTTCTCTAAACAGTTGGGGCACCCGGGTTCATGAACTTGGCGACGATTGAACTCGCGAATGCCAAGAGGCAACGGAGGCCCGAACATGGTCATATGCGGCGTTTGAGACGCAGCCAAAGACATGGTGAAAGCCGAAGCAGCCAACTGATCACCTTGAATAGATGATTTGGACTCCTAGTACCGGCTGCCTCGGTCGTCGGAACGGAAACGGCGGCCACCGTCGGGGCGAGAACCACCAAAGTTTCCACGGTCGCCCTGGCGGTAAGGGCCACTCTCATTGATTCCCGGCAGATACCTGTCGCTGACCATTCGGGGACCGCGACGGCCGTTGCCACTGCGCCTGCCGCCACCGCCGCGCGCTTGAGGAGGCGGTCCCCTCGGCGGCGGTCCTCCGCCACCCATCTGTCGACGCCGCTCAGCCTCTCTGTGCGGGGGCCGGATGCCGACAAAGTTCTCGTGACCGCGGTCAACAAACTTGTCGCCCTCTTCGAAGATGTAGCGGTTGATCTCAGTCTCCGGGCCCATATCTCGGTCGACATCTTTGGTGTAGTAAGAACGCATGTTTCGCAGTCGTCTGTTGACGAGGTCATCTGAGACGGCCTGGAAGGAAACAGGAGGATGAGCTCGCGTGGTTTGTACAGGGCCCCCGGGGAAGTTTTCAATCAGTCGTGGAGGTCTCGGACCAGGCCCACGCTGTGAGTCTCCTCTGGGGCCCAGGGGAGCGCCTTCGAATCCTCGGCCGCCACGAGGGCCGAGAGGAATGGCGTTGACATCCTTGACGGCAGGGCCTGCAGGTACACCCCTAGTGGGCTCAGCCGGTGGCAGGCCATTACCAGAGACCAGGCGGGCGGTGACGTATCCGTCATCCTCGATGTCGTAACGCACTGCAAATCGAGCGCTTCTGTTAGATTTTCCTTCAGCCTCCTCCTCGTGAATCCAATCCCTCACTTTCTCCGGTGGCACAAAGTCCACTGACAATGGCTTGCGGTTGCTTTCGTCTGGCCAGGTGACGTCATGCAAAGCGTTGCGGACACGCGAGGCCAGTGTCGTAGTTCTGAACACTGCAAATGCATGAGATTTGATGGAATCCAGGTATACGTCTTCGACATCATCCGGGTTGGGTTGTGCGCCAAGAGGAGTTGCTAGCTCAACGAGACGATCATGAACCGTTGACTCCTTAAGTGGTCTCATCAAGTTCTTGATGTAGAGGGCTCTGGTGGCAGGGTGGGTAGCTGGCTGCACCGTTCTTTCGTACTCCATGGCGTTATTGTCGTCCGCTGGCGCAGTTTCATGTCGCTCTTGATCGGTGACCGGACCGTCCGCGGGCTGCTCTTCACCGTGAAGTGAGGCCTGGTGATGGTCAGGACCGGTGGCAAAGACTGTGTCCACCTTTCCGTTGAGTTCACCTTGCATCTCCGTGTCTTCTTCGGCGTTTGCTTCTGTCGGCTGATCCTCTTCGATAGGGTGGCCCTCAGTGAGCTCTTCAACGTCTTTCGACGTGTCCTTTGCCTCCTTCGCAACATCTTCAAGAAGACCGCTACCTCCCTCCAGAGTTTCCTTCAAAGCGCCCTTCACACCCTCCTTGACTTGGTTTATGACACCAGCGACGCCGGTTGACTCTGAGCTCGGTGCCTCCTCGACATTGTCTGCCTCGATGCGGTCTTGGTCTGCCTTGATGCGCTTGCGAGTGATTGACTCTGACGATTCGGCAGGGCTCTGAGATCGGCGCTTTCGCTTCTGCGCATCTTGCGCTATCTCGGCAGGGGCAGGAGGCGTAGGGTTCGCGGCGGCGATTGATTCCGGAATGGTCGTCTTCGTATCTTGGGCAGTCGGCTCGGCTGCTGATTGCTCAGGGGTGGGTTCTGGGCTTGCTACCACTGCTTGCGCAGATGTGGTCTCGTTATCGGCAACATCTTCGGTGGTGGTGTCGATGAGGGCAGCTTCGGCTGGCGCTTCCGCAGACTCGGCGGGTTGTGGCTCAGGCTCTGGGGAAGCTTCTTCTTCTTCCTCCTGGGCCTCTTCCTGCGTCTCTTCCTCGGCGGCCTCGTCGCTGGTGGTCAGTCGCTCGACGAGCTCCTGTTTGAGGCCAGCGGTGGCGAGTCCTCGACGTTTCAACTCCGCCTTGAGTTGAACAACGGTTTGCTTGCTCCAATTCATGATGAATTAACTGCTGGCTCGGCGCAAAAGCTGGCGCATAGCTAGACTACTCGTAGAAATGTTTCTGTAGCAGGCGCGTGTATTGAAAGATGCGCTCGGCTTTGGTAAGATGATTCTCGTATGATGGAAAAAGCGATGTTGGCCTATTCGGGTTGTAGTTGCAGGACGTGAACGTGATGAGCCTAAGTGAAGGCGCTTGATTGCTCTGAGGCGCGTCGTCGCGACCTGAAAAATTGCCCCGTCATGCAAACCAGAGCCTCTCCACTGTAAACGGGCACGCTAATAAAGCAGGGAAGTCACTAGTGCAGGGGTTCCTTCCCACCTTTTAGTGATCGATCCCGTCTGGGAGAGATGTCATTTCTGCCAGCGGACCCATAATTCTTCGCTAGGCCGGTTATCTGCCGGGATATCAGTCACGTGGCCTGCAACCAAAAAATATTGGATGACGAAAGAGTAAAGAAGGAGCACGGGCCCTTACACTTACTTACACCTTGTCAGGCAAGTGCTGCCTTGCCTTGAGAGCGCCTGCAGCAAGCGCGGCTTTTGTCTCAATTGCTATTGTCTCACCGCGTCACTATCGACTTTAAACAGAGGACATCAACGGCTTTTTTGTTTGGTCGCCGCATCCGTCGCAGACAATACGATAGTGAGGACCTTGCTGCCGTCCTTGAAACTCAGGGTCAATGCGACGAGGAGCGGACATCTCCTTGCTTCCTGCGTATTCGCCAAGTCACTGCAAGTAGGTTGTCAAAATAGTAGTCTCCAGATGAAGAAACCAGGGAAATTGACTTGACAAAGAGATGCATATTCGCAGCTGCTATTCTCACACACCACCTTCGTGAGATGACAAAAACCGCGCAACTCCCGCAGCGCCATCAATTGTTGAACTTTATCCAGCTTTCAACTTCCGCCACGAAACTGGCATTTTGCCATTTGAATATCTCTTCTACACCGCGCAGTCAACGTCACCACAATTTCCTTTAACATGGACCGACAATCATCGGGATCCGTGGGGAGTGCCTCACCGGCGCGTACTCCGCAAATCAACAGACCACTCGGTCGCAGTCGTCTTAGCGCAACGCCGCTCACCGAAACTCCACCGACGAGCACGAGTGCTGGCAGAGACGGCACGCCGGCATCCGACAAAATCTTGACCGGACGTGTCAAGAAGACACCGCGCAAAGTTTCCAACAGAAAAGAAGATGTGTTGAGCGAAAAGGAGAAGGAAGAGGAGAGGCGGCAGCTGGACGAGATGGACGAGGAAAGGAAGCTATTCCCGGGCAGCGACGACTGGACAGACGAAGAGAACAGGCTCTTCCAGATTCTGTATATGAGGCAGTACAGTCCTCTACTCCCATCGCATTGGGACATGGACTTCCGAGGCATCCCCATCCCGGATGTTCTCTTTGCAAGCTCTGATGCGCACCCGCCCATCATCAACTCAAGAAGTGGAAACGACTTCAAGGGTGAGGTTCCGAAATCAAGACAATTTGGAGGAAAATGACGGCTAACAGTATGAAGCGACGAGAGCACTTGCTCGGCTCATTGAGCTGACGGCGCATGTGCGAGGCTTGTGCCAAACACGCCAAAGACACAGAGCACGCGCTCTTATTGAAAAGGAACTCCACGAATATGCGAAATGGGCCGAACAAGACGGTGGATACAACAGCCTCGAGTATTTGCCAAATCTCGTCATCGACATGGTGGACACCAAAACGTCGCCTCAAGCTATTGAAGAGCACATGCAGTTTCGCCTCAAGGCGGCTGCCGCTACGCATCGCGCTCACTGGAGGAACGATGCAGCGAATCCTGACTATGGAGAAGACGAGGATGAAGATGCCGACATCGAGGACAATAGAGTTGTCCTTGTGCCTGACACGTATCAGACACCGTCGCCAAAGAAACCGCGCACGTTGCGCCCTTCTACTCCTCCAAGCAACGGAGCCAAATACGACGATGGCCAGAAGCACGAAATACTGGGCTCGAAGCTCCTCAGTCCGGCGAGGCAGTCTTCGCCTTGGCAGGAAGAAGAGTACACCCGTCAGCCGCCCGTGATATACGGGCTTTTCATTGTCAACACATCTGTCATGGTTCTCACCATTGACTCTGCGAAAGAAGGGGATGAGGCCTACGTCAGTTATCAAGTTGAGGTTGGTCTCAGCAAAAACTACCAGGCAGTTTGGAATGCCATTACCATCGCTATAGTGGTTTGCCTCGCGAGAGACGCAATGATGGAAATGAAGGAGGACTTCAACACTTCAATCGTTAACGGGGACAGCGACCCTGACGCTTGATACGACGGAACGAAGGAATGAGGCTAGCACGCGGTCATCAGCAGGCCTCGGGCTCTTTTTTTATGACTCGTACGACGGGGACTTCTTTGAATGCGTATACCCCTTTCATGATTACGGGCGGACTAGATGCAGATACCCATTTAGTTGATAATGACACAAACTTTGCCAAGCTACCGCGCTACCTTAGTACTGAGCACGTTGTCGAAGGACAATAGGTCACCTGACGCGCGCTTTGCCATTGTTTCCATTCTAAGTAAAAGAGTCCGCTGGCTCAGTTAGGAAGGCGGCAGGCATGATATGATGAATGAAAGGCCCCAGATGACATTTTAGAATAAGGCGATTGGCCAATAATTGTCGGGAGATGGATGCGAGCCTCGGCATGCCCCTCAGCTTTTTTTTTCCCTGGGCACTGTGGGAACAAAAGTGCCCCAATCCACGAGATTTTCATCAAGCCTTTTTTTTTTTTTTTTTATCACCGAACAAGACCGCGTATCTTGGTTCGGATCCGGCATTTTGACTTCGTCATGGTTTATGATGCCCGCTTCGAATGTCTCACCAGTTACACGAAACCTCCGCAGATAGACAAATTGACAAACGACAAAAAAGACCGCAGCAAGCTCGGCGATGATTCCATCTCGGCGCCATGGGACGTTGAGGAGGTTCGGTCACCGAGGGCGGAGGGGGTCGTCGATTGGGAAACGCATCCATGGATCTCGGATCTTGGAAGGAGGTGGAAGCTCAAGCCACACACACATCAAATTACAACGCCGTTGCGGGTTGCATTGTTATCATTGATCTTCCGGTCTGATCAAATGTGGTGCTCCTATCACCGAGGGGAGGACCCTGCCAGACCTCGGGATTACCTATTTTCTCGCAGGAAGGAACAGAAGGAAAAAAAAAAGAACAAGGCGTTTTTGGGGGTGGAAATGGGGGAACTGGCATGACCCCCGATTGCCTCATTCGTCACCGCCTTTACTGCGGTAGAAGGACCCTGTCAGCTTATTCATGTCGATTGTCACTGGACGGGAAGGGAAGGCTCGCCAGTTACTCGGACCCGGACTCCGGTTCATGGTCCACCCGCTGCAGGTTTGATGGACCATGGTTCTTGCCTTCTGGGACTTCTGGCGTACTTTTTTGTCATCTTTTTCTTTCCGTTCTCTTCTTTCGGTACCGAGGCGCTAATGGAGAAAAAAGTCCTACAGCCTGCAATAGGAGGAACGGGCACGTGTATCATGCCGTGTGGTGGGATGATAGGTCAAGAGCCGAAGTTGAACGAAATCCTCGGGATCCTCGATTTGCCCTTTGTCATAATCGGGGAAAGTGAAATTTCGCATTCTCCTCTGTTCGGTCTCTTCAACTTTGCCTGCGCTAGCGGTGGCGGAAGGGTGTAAGTCGCATCCCCGGGAGAGACCTTGCTTCGACAATACTTGCCTTGCTTACAGCATCTCACCTGTACCTATTCGTACGTCCGCTCAGTGTCGGAGAGCCGACCTTCGTCGGGTGTGTTGCATTGCATCTTTGGGGCGGCGGCTGGCTTACACTATTCGGACAGCCCTGTTTCGATTCCAGAGCACTGGGGGGGCAGACACACAATCGTGGACACAAGAACACATGGGCGAGTTGTCCTCTGGAAACTGGAACCGGAGACCGAGCTGGCGGGCAGGAGATGGCCCCTGGGCTCCTGGGGTCGTCGTCTTGGGTTAAGTTGCCCACCCCCATTCGAGGTGCTGCATCTCGCTTCGGCCGGCGGAAGAGTGCCGGTGATGTGAGAGATGATGCAGCTGTACGATGCTGGGACCTGGGTTGGCGCACCCTCACGAGATCTCCTAGACACACCTATTCGTAGGCCGCACAATGGTGCCTTTTCAGCTGCCATACCGCCTATTCATACAGGAATAGGTAAGGTAGGATGATATCCTTTCTTCTTACACGAGCCGCGCTGACGCCTCATAGGGGATGTCAGCACACTGCAGTATCAGTCGGTGAAGCATGTCCTGAAATACGACAGGAATATGACTTGATGGGACTAACCTGACTGGTGCTACGTTCACAAACACGCGCGTGTCAGTCGAACCCAATGCTGCGCTAGGCAGGGCCGTCACACTCGGCTTTAAGGTTACCGCAACAAATTCTTCGTCAATTCCGTCCTTCGCGGGGTGGACAGCGAAGGACCCCCCCTCCAAGGGTTTGGCGCAGCATTGACATGGAGACGGCGTATGTTCGCCAGACGTGCCGATTGATCCATTCCAGAGTCAAGCAAATCAGAGGGGGGTGTCCACCGTCCGCTAGATGGAGTCGCAGCGAACCGGCGTCTTCCCCCCCCCCAGTACCCAGTCGCTAGCATCCAGCGGCCAGCACCAGCAGGGAAGTCTGGGCGACGCCAGCCCGGGAAAGGCTAATTACGCCGTATTGTTCGGGACTAGACCTGGATTCTGGGTACTTATCGTCTCATAGGGCCCCTGCCTATCGCTATCGTGGTCCAGATGTTTGGTGACTGGTCTGGAGGGATCTTGGTTGTGGTGTCTTGGTCACGATCTGCTTTCGTCAAAGGATTCCATTTGAGAGAGTGAGATATGGCCAGATATCGAGACAAGATTCACGGATGGAGAGGTACGTAGCCTTGTGGCAGCAGGCAAGATGACGAAACAGCCCGAGAGATAGTCTCCGGTCATACGCGGAAACCGTGACAAGTTGATACCTACTGTGTAGAAAGAAATGAGTCCCATCCATGTAGAAATGGAGGAAGAGAAAAAAAAAGTCTCTTGGACCCAAGTGCCATCAATGCCGCGATGTTGGACGCATCAAGGTGGACTCTTGGACCAGCGGGTGGATTCAAAAGTATCGAAGCCCCCCCCTGTCACCCTTGTCGTTGTGCCTTAGCGACATTCCCCCTTACGGCCAATCAGCGACAACCTGTTGTAATCCGTGACCTCTCAGCCCAGATCACCCTCGGTGACCTAGCACCTGGGCTCCGATTTTCCCCCATTTGTCGTCCGTCACTCGTCATTGGGAAGCGAGAGAGAGCCCAGACGCGGACGCAGCAGTTTAGTCGCAGGCAGGAGCCGTAGCGTGGGCTGTCCAGTCTGTTCTCGTGATTTTCTGCCACCACCTCACGCACTTCCAGCGCCGCGGTTCCTCCTCGTCCCTCACATCATCGCCGCCCTACGCAGTATCCGTACACACTCAAGTCTAGACTAGACCAACACCCGCCCCTGTCCAAGATCAACACAGGTTCACTACGCTTCCAGTCTGGCTTCCACTGTTCCAGAATTCTGGCTTGCTTCTTGACATCAAGCAACCTCCCACCCCCCCTTTCCCACCTACCTAGCTGTCCCCCAAGGCCTACCTACCAAACACCCGCCGATACCTCTCTCACCGCCCGGTGAACCCTCTAGAGGGAACTCGCTGCCCTTCCCATCGACGAGGGGCTCTTACATGTCTGTCAACGCCAGCAACGCCCGTTGTTTTCTCCCCAGCATGCACTCGAAATCACCATTATTACCTTCCTAGGCTGTCGTACACGCTCTCTCTCTCACCTCTTCTGCAACCCTCACACCCCGCTTCTTCTTGGTAGAGCAAGAGAAACCGAATCCGGGTCTGTAGCAGAAACCGACCCCTGGCGTACAGTAGGCCCTTCAGCCTCTCATACCACACTGTGTACCCCGTAAAGAGGCATCGACACCTAGAGGACCTCTGTTGCCCTGGATCAACGGTGGCGACCCTCTCTGGTGCTTGCTTCCTTCCCCCGGCCTCCGATTCCGCCTTCCTGCTCCGTCAGCCGGTCTTCCACAGCCACTTCTTGACGTTGTCGTTTACTCGAGGACGGTGCAGTTCCATTCCCTGACCCTCTCTTCCTCCGGACTGCCGACCGTCGAACCACCTTTGCACCGTGGTGGGGTTGTCTAAGTTTGACTCGGGCCCTACTTCTCTCCCTCCTCCTTTATACGCCATACTACGACCGTCTCGCCGCTAGTTATCTCCTTCCTCCTCAGAAGCCGTTTCCTTTCTCCGGGCCAAGCATTGTCTCTGCCTAACGAAGTCATCAAATCAACCTACTCGATACCTCCTTTTCCTACTCGTCAAGGTCCTTTAACACTTCGCCTCGACTAGTACACGTCTTCTGCTGCTTTCAACACCAAACTACGGCTAGTACATTCCACCTCGACCGAAACCTCGCTCTCCACGAATGGCTATGGCCGATGGCATGTCGTCGGCGGCACAGGGGACGGCGAAACAGCCCCTCTCGACCATCCGAACCGCTCTCCCATCCCGACGAATGTCCCCCAAGGCCCGTGAAGGAGGGCAGTACGCTGCCGTGGACCAGGCGAGAGGCCCTAGTCCAGTAGGCCTCGAGGGACCACCGACTCTGCGCCCAAACTCTCGACGTAGTCCGTCGAGCGACGCCTTGTCAAGGTCACAGGCCAGGAGTCCGGTCTCAGTATCCAGTGATGGATCCCCGAAGGACGTGAGATCAGAACCGAGACCCAGCCCGGCACCGTCAACTGCGACAACGTCTTCTTCAGGCCAGACGGGTCAAGTCTGCAGGTAAGAGAGTGATGGAGCTCCTTTCCAACCCGCCTTGGACAGGGATGCTGACCAGCCACAGTAATTGCGGCACAACACGAACACCTTTGTGGAGGAGATCTCCCCAGGGAACGACGATATGCAACGCCTGCGGCCTGTATCAGAAGGCGAGAAACGCTTCACGCCCAACTAACCTCAAGAAACCCCCACATCTGGTTGCTGCAGCACCGCGGACGGCTCCCCCAAAGATTGCGCCAGCGCCAGGCCCAGGTCCGAAATATCTCAGTGCTCCCGCTCCGACGTATGTTACCGAAGAACAGGCGCCGTCAGGCACCTGTCCAGGCGGTGGAAAGTGCAACGGTACCGGTGGTGCGGAAGGCTGCAGTGGATGTCCTGCGTACAACAATCGAGTATCGAAATCCGCCCATTTGAACGTTCAGGGGCAAGGTTGTGGTGGTGGCGGCGGCGGCGGCGGTTCGTCTAGTCAATCTCAAGGTGAACCGATGGTTGTGGACGATCCTGTTGCTCCTGTCGACATCGCCGCACTGCAAATTCAGCAAGCACAAAATCCGAATCACACGGTTGTGATCGCCTGCCAAAATTGCGGCACTACAATCACCCCGCTATGGAGACGAGACGAAAGTGGCCACACGATCTGCAATGCCTGCGGTACGTGCCGTCTTTTTTCTGGAGAAATTTTCAACATGCTGACATATACAGGTCTCTACTACAAACTTCACGGTGTTCACCGGCCTGTGACCATGAAGAAGTCGATTATCAAGAGAAGGAAACGAGTCATACCATCTTCGTTTGGTGGCGAATGGACAGAAGAGATGCTGGAGGGTTCGGAGACGCAGAGCGTAGCACCAGAAGGAAGTCCGGAAAGGGGCACGATGAACGAGGATGGGTCCATCAACTTGGGCTTTCGACGTCGGGAAGAGAATCCTGCCACCATGCTTCCAGATCCACTGATGCGTCCGAATCAACAGGGCTCGCCGCTGCCCTCGCATGACTTGGCCGCGTATCAGTCTTCGAGTTCCCGAACTACGAACCCCTATCCAGGATCGCTAAACGACGATAATCGCCTTGCTCCGATCACATCGCTCGCCGCTATGGGAGAACGCCAACCTTCTTTGTCACCCGGTTCTTTCTTGTCTCCGTCGAGGAAACGGTCACTTTCTGCGGAAGGAAACCCGTCTGGTGATGGTGGACCAGATACGTCGAAACGGTTGTCGTCCATCAAGTCAATCCTCAACCCTACAACGGCAGATGACAGCCCGGCCTACCATTCAGGCAGTGATGATGCCGCGGAACACTACGCCCGATCTGCCATGTCGCCGGCCGCCTCTGCACCGAGCCCAGGATCCTACTCGAATGCCCACATGACACCTCTTCCATCGCCTGGACCAAGCAGTCAGACGAGCAACCCAGGATTCAGGCCAGAAAACGAAAGAGTCAAGGCAGAGAAGAGGGCAGCACTGATTCGGGAAGCTGAACGGATGAGGGAGATGTTGGCAGCGAAGGAGAAGGAACTAGCGGATATGGGAAACTAATGAAAGTTCCATCACGATACAAACGAACCACGGGATCATCGGACACTTGAGTTTATCGGGGACAGTATGGGCACACACACACACATCATGGCTTGGAGTTCCTTTTTATGCGAAGCGGTCGGCTGGGGCCGTCTCTCCATCACCAAAACAGGTTGAAGCTTTTTCTTCCATTTTCTGGCTTCACCTGGGGCGAAAGAGAAAAACAAAAACGGACAGGGTCTGGCCTTACACAAAATGGGAGAGGATGATTGTTTTTGGGAACGCATTCTGGCGCCCACTCCGAAAAAATGGCATCTTTCTTCTACCGTGGTTTTCTCCAGCTCAAGAAGAGGGCGTTTTCTTCCGTTTACAACAACCAAATGAATTACAAAATGGACGTTGAGTGCGGAACGGAGAAAGATGGGAGGTTTCAAAGCTAGGAGTTTTGTTGTTTAGGGCGGATGTGTATTTCAGTGGTGTTTTATTGAGAGATACCGAACCATTCGGAAAGTGGTTATTGGGAGAGGTGAGAAGCATTCGGGAAGACATAGATATTTTCGTGCTCCAAGGTATGAAGAGGGACAAAAAACTGGCATGGTAAAGGCGCGTCCTTGGATGCTGGGCGTAGTTGCCCCTTTTTCCATCAGAAGTCTGCGCGTCGAAATATCAAAAGCTGAAGCAATGTACTTTGCTCGCACGTTTAGTTGCTCACAATCTCAACCCAACAATGGGACGATCCCCCTTTTTTACGTGAAATACGGCTTTTATTTCCCGTGCGATCCTCCCTAGCGGACCATTTTCAATAAGTGAGAATCGTGGACATCACAATAGTATATGTATCACCGGCGATTACATCACAAACGTTAGGTAGTGTGTGTGGGCAAAGCTTCTGGAGGGCAAAAATCAGGTCTGTTACGACTAGCCATTGCGGATCCCAAACAATACCCTACTTTTCCCGGCCTCCCTTTCTCCTTTACACCATCTAAGAAAAAAGTCATACAAGGTGCCGTGCCACTAGGCCTGGCACAGTCTTCCGTCGTACAGTCGAAACGCAATGAAGCATATGCTCTTTCCCTACACAACACACACTCGCAACCTTCCTGCCTTACAGTGGTGAATACACACAATATACAGCCTGTCCGGTGGGGCCAAACATCATAAGGGAGCTTCTCGTCGAAATTTCCCACACTGTGGTTCCTATTTGGTCGCTTCTCTTCTCGCTCTTTCTCTTCCCCATTATGGATGAAGCTGAGGATTGATTGTCGTGATCGTGTTTGCGCGATGTCGAGTTCCCCGTCTCTTTTCAGTATCTTGAGTTTCGAAAGAAAAAAAGCCTCAGCAAATCCGGTTCATTGTCTTGTTTCGCGAATTGTAACACGGGGGAAAGAATCCGTGCCTTTCCCGCTCTTCCAACGGTTTAAATGTTGGGAGAGTGCAAAAGGCATCCGAGATGAAATTTGGTTTCTTTGTGTGGTTGAAAAGGGGCTGCTAGCTTACACCTGCTCTGCGCCCCAGCCGCCGTCGGCCTCGCGCATGTTGGCTGGCGGCTCGATCTGGGGAACAAACTCGAGGACGACGTAGGCGACGCCAATGAGGCCGACAATAGAGCCGGCAATGATCTTGAAGACGCCGTCGGAGAGAAGAATGGAACCGATGAAGATGTAGACTGGGAGAAGAAGGCTGCATTAGAACCAATGTGCATCGACTACGAGACGGGCGATAGGGCTTCTAGACTTACAGACACCACGGCCAACGAACGAGAAGAGGAATGAGGCGTAGCGGGAGACTTGGGGAGGGATTTGGAACTCTGGGATTTTGTTAGAGGAGCTTCGAAGGTGGAGGAATCGTTGTCAATTACCGAGCAGGGCGGTGCCTAGTCAAATCGCATTAGTCATGTCACGAACAAGAATGCATTCTACGCAAGCGTCAGGAGGGGGCGGGAGCTTACAGAGACCGAAGATGATCACGTAGGCGCCCACAATAATACCCTGGCTACGCGGACAGAGTTGTCAGTATAGAGTCTTTGGGTTGCCATTCCACCACATGTCTCCTCCGTCACGATGAAGGGGTTTAGCTGTCGCACGAAGAATCCGTGCGCGCGCGCAAATCGAGGTCGTAGACAGGGGAGGTCCGTCGGGGGAATCGGATACGACGTACAAGTTGAAGTTGAAGAATTGGGCAATGCCGCCCAGGACCATGATGGTCGCGGTGGCCAAGTTGACAATACGGCTGATGCGAGTGACGGCTGATTAGCTTTTTGCGCATGTGCAGGATAGCTTCGAGATAGCTACCGCATCCCGAAGACAAGGGACCACATACAAGGCGTCGGAGAGCTCCATTTTGGCGAGTTGTAGATTGCGGTACTGTCGGGATTGGACGTAGATTCGATGGTGGAGGATGAGCGAGGTGAATGAGAGAAGAAGGAGAGAAGCTGACGTGGATGAAGTGGCCAGGCAGCTGGATATCGCAGGTTTGGAGAAGGATGTGTTGTGATGTGGGTGTGGGTGTGAAGAAGAAGCAAGTTGGGTGCAAGGTGTGACGTCCGGACAAGAGGCTGACGAGTCAAGGTCCGTAACTCTTTGGCTCCTGAAGCTCCTGGCAGATAGAAGGAGTGTGCTGGTGGATACTTGATGGAGCAAGTATATCTACCCGGTACTTGTACACGTAGCAAGCGCACATCAGAGGTACCTTCAGGTTGCAGCAACTAGCACCAGCCACACACCCAGCCTCTTTTCTGAGGGAGGTCACTGACTTGACACTGACATCCGCTCTGGCAGGAACGAGCCAAAGCTCGGTTGACCGCCTTCCCAACGTGGAAGACATGGATGTATGAATAAATGCTGCGCGGATTGGTTGATTGCCGACTGATCAAAGTGAAAGTGCAGTCGATGAGAGAGCTCTCATGCCATCAGATCCTGAGCAGCTTCATCCATGATCTGATTTCACGACGTTTACGACGACTAATTGCTGTTCGCGCTTACCTCATTGCATTTTAAAATGTAATTGGAGTTCCTCAAAACCTTTCCCATTCATATTTTGTACTACCAAAACGCGCATTTTCATGATCTAGTCATGCTAGTCTTTCGAGCTTCAGTGCCCAGGCAAGGCCATGTCGGCCGGTTGCCAGGGCAGTCTTATTTCGCTGGGATCGTGAGCTTTCGAAGATCAATACACACACCTCCGGTGCAATCGAAACACCGGTCCCCTACCAAGGATATAAGAAACATCGGAATCATTGCCCATGTCGATGCTGTGCGTATTCAGTCGTTTTGGAGCTTGAGTGACCAGATGGCTGATTCAGTCTCAGGGCAAAACCACAACGACTGAGCGCATGCTGTATTATAGCGGCGTGACACGCCGTGTTGGAGGTACGTAGGATTCACTGCATCTTGCCTTTATCTTCATATAGACATTCGCTGTCGCGAGACTGGATGAGAACTGCAGCGGCGGCTGTGAATGTGCCAAGGCCCCCCCGGCTGACCGCAACACTATAGACGTCGATGCAGGAAATACAGTAACCGACTTCCTCGACCTGGAGCGGGAACGAGGTATCACAATTCAGTCAGCAGCCATCACTTTCAACTGGCCCCTTCGTGAGGAGTGCGCGCCAGGCATAACACCCAAAACGATCAATCTCATCGACACACCAGGCCATCAAGACTTCAGATTTGAGGTGGACAGGTGCCTCCCCGTTCTCGATGGGGCTGTGTGCATCATCGACTCAGTCAAGGGCGTAGAAGCTCACACGGAGAGAGTGTGGGCTTCAGCACACGACCATAAAATCCCTCGCATCGTCTTCGTCAACAAGCTCGACCGAGACGGCGCGTCATTTCGCAAATCCGTGTTGGAGATTGGGTCACGTCTGAATGGATGGCCACTTGTATGCCAAATCCCTTGGTGGGATGGCGAACAGTTTGTCGGTGTAATCGACGTCATTGACAGAGTTGGATATCGGTGGAAGGCAGAGAAACAGAAGACGAAGTACGAGTTCGCGGAACTTCAAGAGGTGCTCAAAGGCAACTATCTCCTTGATGAGATTGAGACAGCTCGAGAGCGGCTCATTGAAGGCCTCGCTGAGTGGGATGAGTCCATAATGGATCTGTTTGCAGACGATCCAAGCAAGATCACAGGGAAGATGTTGAAGGACAGCGTCCGAAGCGCCATCCGCAGTGGCGACGGAAATGTCATTCCTGTTCTAGCAGGTGCCAGCTTCCGGCACATCGGTGTCGAGCCCCTGATGGACGCCATCGTTGACTACCTTCCCAGTCCTGATGAACGACCTGACCTTGAGATTCGCGCGGGGTCGGCGAAGCACAATCTCGTTTCGCTACTCGATCAGAACTCGAACAAGAAGCCAGGCCAGCAGCGCGTGGCAGCAGTCGCCTCCGTCTTCAAGGTCTTTAATCACCCCAAGGAGGGTATTTTGAGCTTCGTGCGAGTCTACTTTGGCGAACTTCACAAGAACTCGTCCACCTGGAACACGCATAACCAGCTTTCAGAGCGTCCGTTCGGCTTGTTGCAGATATCCGCGGAAAAGACGGAAGATATACAGCACCTCGCCACGGGCCAGATCGGCGCTATCAAGGGTCTGAAGAAGGCTCGTACGGGCGACACGCTACTCGCGACCGTCGCTCAGAAACAGATTCCGGACGCCCTCAAGCATATCCAGATCAGGCCACCGGAAATTCCTCCGCCCGTGGCTTTCCTCGCGATTGATCCCCTCGGACCCACGGCTTCCAAGGAGCTAGAAATCGCGCTCGATAATGCGTCACGAGAAGATCCCAGCTTGAGATGGAGCCGCGATGAGAAGACGGAACAGTTCATACTGCAGGGTATGGGAAAACTGCATCTGGATATCGCCGTCTATAACCTCAAGCAGAACCCCAAGGTCCAAGCCGACTTCGGCCCGATCGAGGTCGACTACAAGGAGTGCCTCACATCTTCCATCGGACCGCATCACGTTACGTTCGACAGGGTTGTCGCAAGCAAGTCTGGCAAGGTATCATGTACCGCGACTCTGGAACCTCTGGAAGACCACCACCGCCAAGCCGCACTCGAACCAACTATCGAACGCGACGGGAACATGATTCACGTCATTATTGATCTCCCTGAAGAGGGCAACTTCGCATTCGACCCTGAAGAAGCTCGACAACAGCTCATCAACGGCGCCGTCGCAGCCGTGGCTCGCGGCCCGCGCCGCGGTTCCCCAGTCCAGGGCTGCCACATCACCATTACCGTCGACGCCGCAGCCGCCGAGAGCCCATCCGGCGGTCACTTCGCCGGCGCAGCATCTCGCGCCGTGCGCGAAGCACTCCGCGATGCGCACATCTCACGGAATGCCGTCGGCGTCCTCGAGCCCGTCATGCTTCTACACATCAGCTGTCCCGAGGCGGTCGCGGGCTTGGTGCAGCACGACATCAGCTCGGGAGCCGGTGGGCATGTGCTAGAGGTCAATGATAAGTCCGCCGAGTCGAGTTCGCGGATCGACGTGAGCAGCATCTACGCACCGCCTGACCCGTACGAGATTGTAGCTTCGCTGAGGGGCAAGAAGTCGTTGGCGAGGACGGTGGAGATCGTGGCCAAGGTGCCGTTCAAGGAGGTCTTAAACTTTGACGAGCAGCTGAGAGGCAAGACTGGTGGAAGACACTCGATGACGATGGCGTTTGACAGCTTTGACCGTGTTGTTGGCCAGCGAGAGAAGGCATTGTAAAGATAGAAAGTGTGCATGTACTACCTTATGTAAAGTAAAAGTCTTAGATTTTATATGAACTCGGATACCTTCTTCACCTTCCCGAACGTGTTGCGCAATTCGTCAAGCATTCACCTATACACTCATAGACCACTAGTTGGTGAGATGGCAAGTAGTCCGAATACACGGACGTGAGTCCGATGTCGCTGGACGAGTGAAATATCCTGACTAAGCAGCACTCAAGTGTTCAAAGATAGAGACCGCACCCCCCAACGGTGTGAATTGAGCCAAACCAAAAGAAATATGACAATCTAGTTGAAAAAGAACACATTGCCGCAAAATGCAAAAGATAATGTAGCACAACCTGGTTTCGATCCAGGGACCTCTGGGTTATGAGCCCAGCGCTCTACCCCTGAGCTATTGTGCTCAGGCTTGTTAGTGAAAATTCTAACGGCTTTGCAACTTTTATTCCACATAGTTGTGGAGCTGTGACTCACACACCCTCAACCAATCGCTCACTCCATCCAAGCCTTTGCAAGTCGCAACCACTCATCTTCTTCATTTATTCTACTTTACTTCTACTCGAGAAACTATTGCCAATTTGTGATAGACTAGCCATGTGTATTCAAAAATCACTCAAAATATCATATCTTGGACGCCACGTTGGCCTTGCTGCCTGAATCAGGTCCAACTGTCGGAATATGGGGTAGAGGTCCTTGAAAGACTGCACCTCGTACGGCTCGGCATCCGCGATCCTCGTCGCATCAACCCAGTTTCCATGTACAGCGGAACGAAGACCTAAAGCTGTTAGTTGTCGTGGCGCCAATAAGGCTAGATTTTCGGATAGTACTCACGGAAGGGCAGGATGACCTTGGCGACAACCGTTTGGAAATCACGCTTGTCTTGAATTATCTGCCAAGGAGATGAGATTACCATTGCTAGACAGCTTGAGGAAACCGTGCCTCTTCAACTTACCAACTCATTCCTGCCAAGCTCCATGTTATCCACCATGGTGACGAGGAAACCATCGGCCTCCGGCGCATCAGGGTGTCTGGGGCTGAAAGCTGGTTCCTGAACCAGGCAGATGGGGCTGGGCGAGAAGTACTCGACCTCGCCCGTTTCGTAGTCGACGCAGGCCAAAGTGTTGAGGCCTTGGAAGAGCTGGCGGGTGGGATCTTCATTTGGGTTGAAGCAATCGAGCCAGGTGATACGAGCTGTTGTTCGTGTTCGTTAGTACAATGCTGGTACCGTAGCTGTGACACGCCTACTTACTCTTGCTCATGAGGAACCGTTCGTCGATCCTTGGGAACTCGCAAGGGCCGCGAAGTACAATTTCTGAACGTTTTTCAGCATTTAATATCCTCACTGGGTGTTGTTTGATCTCTTTCTACCTGGGTCCGGGAGTTCATCGGATTCGCTGTTGGGGTCGATGCAGAATTTGACGTGGTTGACCGTAACGTCCTTTGGCTCAGGGTTGGGGCCGCGGCGGCTCGCTGTGATTGTCCCTGTAAGCCAAAAACTGTTCACAGAGTCTTATGATCAGGTATCACTTACGGAGAAAACTGAGCCCATTGTGCGAAGCAAGAGTCGTGTCGGAGTGCCTTTCATCGGCTGTCAGCTGTTGTATTGGAGCCTCGGTTATAATGCTTACACCTTCCCATCTTCCTCTCAAGATGCGCCCGTATGAATCGGCATCGAATTTTGATACTTGAACCAGCGAACTGGCTTCTTAAGGTCGCGTGGCACCAGTCCAAAATACGCGGGACACTCCTCATCATAGTACCTACTGAGCGTAAGCTTCGAGTCTCAAGTAGTTCTGAGGATCAGTCTCACCATTGATGGTTTCCTGGCTTCTCTAAGTCTTTAAGATCGATTGTGAAGGGCATCCGAGTGAGGACGATGTAGTTTCGCGTCTGTCAATATTAGTTACACGACAATGCATGGTTTTGCGGGTGTGATCGTACAATCGCGCAGTCGTGGAACATCCCTCCGGTAGGGTAGAATTCGATATCCCGTTGATACGTGAGCTTTCCATCCCTGCTTATGATGTAGATCGAGATCTATAGATGTTTCAGGTGCTGTTAATGATTAAATGGGAAGTCGCCATCTTCAATCTTACATTTGGGCTGTCCAGTCCTTCGGTTTCTTAGCCGAAAGCAATCAGGTCACCCGTCTCGGGATCAACCTAGAATGACATCAGTACCAAAACTTGAAGTTGGATCTTTGAGACTCACATGAGGATGCGCCGTGAACGCCTTGGTGGGATGAATGTCCGGAAATGGTGCGTGTCCAATGGTTCGTAGGCCGTCTAATGGTTTCGAAATCTCAGCAACCAACCCTTCACACATAGCTTAGAGTCGAACTTACTGGGATCGAGCTCGTATGCCGGCCCGCCCTCGCTCACCGCCAGAAGTTTGTTGGCATGCACCACGACGTTGGTGTTGGCCGAAGTATCGACGACGGCACGTACGCACGGGTGATGAGTGAAGGGGTTCTTGTTGATCCCGAAGAGGGATCGACCGGCCTTTCACTCGGCAACCAGCCGCTCTGTCAAGACATATTTCTGCTGGAAAGAGACTTTCCCGTCTTTGATCCGGAAGGCGCTGACGCTCCCGTCTCCGTCAAAGGGGATGGCCTTGGACCCATTTTCGTAGTAGGACCCGTCGTAATACTGGTCTTGAACCACCTGAGAAGTAGTTAGACGGAAGGTGAGAATAAGGTCAGGGGTAAATGATGTCAAAGAAGATGGGCTTACTCTATAGGAAGTGCCGTCTAGCTCTTTCGGGATTACTCCTTCAACCTCGACATCGTGGATCTTGACATCTGCCCTGAATGGACGTGACGCAGCAGCGAAATCGGCAGCCCTGACCATTTTGGTTGTTGTAGTCTTATCAAGCAAATTAAATAGAGGAGTCTAATGGTAGTGCTCAGATGCTTTGCTGGTTACTCCCTCGAAGCGACTACATCTCGCCTCGAGCAACTTTACTTTATAGTCAGATGAGAACCTGTGCCTCAGCGTTCAACAGGGATACAGTAACCCGCCGTCTCGGGTTCTTGAGAGTATTCATTCTGTCAAGTTGGAACGACCACATGTGGCTCCTTAGTCTGCCGTGAAGAATGATCATTGATGTCACTCACATCAATCACTCTATTGAGCGTTGGCCATCGCAGAGCCACATTGAAGTCACACCCCAGCAGAGCCGGTAAAATTGACACTAGAGCCACATGCGATGTGTACTTGGTGTTTGACCTTGCCCTGCCATGAGCCTTAGGAGACAGAAAACACCATACAAAGATTATCTGGTCAAAGAGACTGCGTGGGTTTCAGGGGATGTTCTCTCACACTCACAGATGTCATCTTCCCGAACGAAAACTAGCAGCAACTTCTCCATAAAAAATTGAAGACCCCCGAGCTTTCAACTGGCTATTCATTCTAACTTATGGGCTTGAAAAATCCCTTGTGAATGTGACTTGGCTATCCGCATGACAATCGGGGCGTGGCTCAGGTTCAACTTCTCCCTGATCATAACGCTTGAGGATGTTCATAGCTCTGAAGTCTACCCGCATTACTTCACAACGGTGAGTGACTGGCTCTAACAGTGTCGCGGTGTGCTTGAATGTTGCTCGTCCACTTAGATCAAAGAGTTTGTCAGCGGAGACGGGCAAGGTTGCAAGTCGCAAGTCCGTCAAGTCCGTGTGTCCATGAGCTACGGCGCCGGGATCTCCGGCCTGCCTCCGTCTCCTGCATGTTCCCCAGATCTCGGCAAATTAACACCCTTTTTGGCTAGTGAGATAGGGATAGGTTCGTGAAGGTACTCATGATGATGCTTCGAGTATTCAAGCAAGTTGGCAATTGCACTCTTTCCATCAGCAGTACCAGCTTTCTTTCTGGGCCGATTGATTCTCCCGGATCACACTATGATTGCCAAATGCCCCGTATGCGACTGAACTTTCACCAAATTCCAACATTTCAAGAGACACCAGCGAACACGTGAGTTCATCATTCTCTCTGTAAATGTCTTCTCTCGGCGAGCTCACCACTGACCATCTATTTAGACACGGGAGAGCGACCCTTCAAATGCGCTGTGTGCGGAAAGCATTTTGCCCGACGGTAGTATTCTCAAGCCGAACTTAACTGAGGTTTTGGGCTAATTGTGGCATCTTCAATCATCAGGGACGTCATGGTCCGTCATTGTCGAGCTCACGCATCGGCCGATGTCGCTGCCGGACCCAATTCAACCCTTTCATCCCCGTTGAGTGAAGCTGGAGAGCCGATCACCGAATGCGCCGGCCCAAGACAGCAAGGCTCAACATGCAGTAGGCTGCATGACCGAGACGGGCTCGGAGATGAGATTCCTAATTTCATGGCCCTCGACCATTCAACAGACCCTGATCCTCTCCCTCTATCGGAGAACTCATGGAGCATATTTCCTAACCAGACAGGCGATGGGTTGAACTTCTGGGCATCTGGGCCCGGAATGCAAAGTGATGTTGTCTTTGGAGCCATGCAACCGTTGAGAGGAGTCGCAACTCTTCTGCGGCCACAAACTTGTGACGCTTTCGATCCTCAATTCTTTCTCACAAACCTAACAACTGACTTGCCAACTCCCGATAACACTCTAGACTTGGAGCCGCAGTGTGGAACTGCACAATCAAAGTGTGAAAAGCTACGAAGTCTGTGCCCGGCCAGGCCATGTCGAGTTGCCCCCATGATGTCCACTCTGTGGCGTGACATAGCATCTCGAACGGACAGAAACCTCTTCTCGCAAGCTCCAGCATGCAAGAAGATTAGCTGCAGTGGAAACACACAGTATCCTGGCGTCAACACCATGAACGTGTTGTTTGAGAAACTACGGCCCTTAACCAGTTACAGCGCAGGCTCACGCTGTACCTGCACTTCACTGAGCTTCTCTTCCAAGAACAACGCTACACCTCCGTCTGTTCCCGGCTCATTGCAGCCGCAACAGATGCCCAATTATTGTCGAACGTGTAGCAGCTACTCCGAGCTTCTGAGCTTCGGTCTGGAGCAGTACAAGAGGAAGTTTCACCCTACATTTCCAGTGATACATTTGTCGACTTTTTGCGTCGACAACACACCTTCCACAATTATGTGTGTTATTTGTTTACTGGGTCTTACTTACTTGAATACGGAGGAGGCTGCGGCATTTGGTTCTATTGCTTTTCCAGTGAGTCGTCCCCTTGCCTCTTTGGTTCCTTTTTCAACACTGAAACTAACCATCCACCATTGAGCAGTTTGTCCTGGACCGAGTGTACTCGGAAGTTATCGCCAACTCCTTTGCCGATACCATCCTAGAGCAGAAAATGAGCATGTTTGCGACCTCGGGCCTTGTCTCTGCCCTCTTCATCCTTAACGGAGTAAGAACATCACTATTCCCTTCTACTCCAGCTATGGCCTAACACGTAGCCAGGGAACTTCGTCCTCCGATCAAATGCGACTGCTATACATCAACACTCTTACAGTAAGTAGATTTCTTCGCGCACTTTCTCAGAGATAAGATACTTACCTAATATAAGGCAGCACGGCAACACGGTCTCTTTGATACTGGGATGCAAAACAACCTAGCTCATGTGCTCTCAAAACTACAAATAAAGAAGATGAGGAGTGGATAGCATGGAGTCGGATCGAAAAGACTAAACGGTGAGATATTCTGATCTAGTGGACTTAGGATGAATGAACAATGATTACTGACTACGCCGCTTCGAAGAATTATCGTGCTACTGATACTGGTTGACGCTTGGTTCTCGGATCATTTTTCGACAAGCCCGATTATCTGCACGGGGAACATCAATCTGTTCCTTCCATGCGATGGAGGGCTCTTCTAAGCAACGACGGTCAGTGCGTGGATTCGACTCGGAAGACTAGACTCACTGGCCGCACACCCGCGCTTCTGCCTCCTTCGCGGAGAAGCGGAACTTCCGGTTCTCCAGGAGCCTGTTATATCATCCCTTTTACGGATCTACGACAACCACCGCACCTACCTCTCCGCCTGCGACGACGAAACGCTAGCTAGGTGTCACTATATCCCTTGGAAGTGCTTCGCGCTAGAAGAAAAAGGAAGGGAAAATACAGAACTATCATTGGAAATCATGGAGGTCTATGGAACCGTGATGGAAGATATTGGCTCCGACTGCCTAGTCACATGGAACTGGATAGGCATCATGCTGACGACAGACTGTTGTCTTTTCGAAGAAGCGGCGGGGCGGAACGGCGTCGAAGCCGCGAAGAACGCCACACCCAAGGTCAGGATCTGAACCCAGACCCCGGCAGCGAGGCGAGCCTGTCTTCACGCGGCGCAAGCTTTCAGGGCCACATCTCGGCGACGAACCCAAGACGGTGGATCATTCTCGGCTTCCAAGAATTTGTTCAGCGCTGCCCTCGTGCTGGCGTTGTATCTTCTCACCTCGCCCTCGGAAAAGAATGATAACAGCGGCTGCGTCAAGGAGTTTGAGTTGCTCTGCAACGTCGACTGGAAGTCCCTCGGCACCGAGGGTCTGTCTGATAACATTGATGAGATATCAAGCAGCGAGACGGGTAACGCAGCTGCGGACTTTATCCGGCTGGGAGGCCCTGTCTCCATGTGCAACGAAAGGTGCCTGGGTGGGCTTCGTTCCGCGCAACGGGTTCTTCTAGACTTTGCCAGTCTATTGGACGATATGAAGAAGTGGAGGATAGGAGATTACTCACGTCTGCTTTACATGATTTGTGAGAGCCTCGGGGACCTTTGTGCAAATGATGAGCCTATAGCCGGAGGTGGGACTGCCCAATGACACAACGCGAAAACTTAGGTTCCCGGAGAGTTATGTCAGACAAACAAACTCATGCTAAGCGTATCTCACAAGAAAATTCAAGGTCGACTCAGGGGAGTATAGTTCAAGCGTGTCATTGGGTAATACATCTGCCAGCGGAGATTCACCGTCTTCGAGCGGGTGCTGCGGCAAAACTCCGACTACGACTCCAGGCGTGTGGAGCAATCTTATCATCGTTATACATCACGTACAATGAACGACACGAAGTTTATCGATTCTGCTGTTGAACATCCTCTTGAGTTTCTTTATAAAGAGACTGAATCACCTTACTTTGTAGTCATTCATCTGGGTGTAATACTTCTCTTGTTGAATCCCGGGAAAGTTCAACTACCATGGCCTCCGGAAATTACACGATGGACCTTGCGAAGTTCGCGGCTAGCCTCACCTCTAAAGCGCTGCCAAAGAGCCTATACGGCTCTCTCCCGATACTCGTACTCGACATCGTCACCGCCATGCTGACCGGCATGGTCCAACCCGTCTACAAATCGTCAACCGAGGCACTCACCTCTATCCACGGCAACGGGGGACCCCAATTAGTCGCAGCCATCGACGGCACAGAAACCACAATCTTCGGCGCAATGTACCTCAACGGCATCGCAGCCGGTGCATTCCAAATCGAGCACGTCGTTTTGAACGCGCACCCGTCCTCCTCCGTCCTGCCCGCTCTACTAGTCTACGCCTCCACCAGGAACACAACCACCACCGGCGAGGACTTCCTCACCGCCCTCGCCGCAGGCTACGAAGTCTGCGCGCGCATCGGTCTCGCATCAGGGGCCTCGGTACAAGACGAGCGCGGCTTTCACAACCCGGCCATCAATGGACAACTCGCCGCCGCGGCAGCGGTTGGCAACCTCCTCGGTTGGGACGCCGAGACCATCGCGTCCGCCATGGGTGTCGCGGCGTCGAGCTCGGGCGGGCTCGTGGCCTTCCAGACGACGGATGCCAAGACGAATCAGATCCATCCGGGCCACGGCAGACCTTTGGGAATCGAGGCTGCGCTCATGGCTCGCGCGGGCGTCACGGGACCGCCTGATGTGTTGGAGAACGAGATGGGGTTCCTGCACGCCTTCTCGCCGGAACCGAACGCTACCGCGCTCACGGATCAGCTTGGTGATCGTTGGGATTGCGAGGCGACGACGGCGAAGCACTATCCCATGCACTCGAGATTCCAAACGCTCGTTTCCAGCATACAAGATTATAAAAAGAAGGATCCCTGGGACAAGGAGGTGAAGGGGGTCACGGCCTACGCCGGTCCTCGTCTCTTGCGGGAATCGCATCAGATCGCTCACCCCAAGACGCTGGATCAAGCACAGTACAGCGTCTTGTTTTGCCTTGCCGCGGCGGTGCTGCTGGACTTGAGCAGTCCGTTTATCTTCAACAATACTCTAGTGGGGAATGAAGCTGTGCAGAAGCTCTCAGGAGAAGTCATCATGGAGCAAGTTTATGACGACGAGAGGACAGAGGGCGGATATGTCGTTGTGTCGTTTTCTGACGACAGCACTGTCAACATCACCGCAACGTACAGCGGGTACACCGGGCTGTACGAAAATCCTGATTAACTTGAGGCCTTGGTGGATAAGTATAACCGAACTACTAAGGCTTTGATTGTGGAAGGCGGTGCCCAGTCCCTGCGCTCTTTGGTTGAGAATATGTGGATGGAAACAAACATATCTCATGTGTATAACGAGATCGTAAAGATTGGAGAAGATGCCCGCTTAGACTAGCATAGGCAGCAGCCAGCATTTCAGTCTCCTGATTCCAGAACAGCATCGGCCAAGCCTTGTCCGGCTCACAATCCCATCCAACACCCCGCACACACATCAGTTACAGTCACAGTCACACACACAATGGCCAACTCCAAACTACCCACAATCCTCAAGAATTCTTTTCGCCCCCCGGCCTGCACCTCGTGGACCGCCGGAGATGACGTGAGCGAATACTACCGCGGCTGGGGCTTCACCATCTACCGCACCGCCTACGGCCCGGCCACCGACGCGCAGTGGCGCACTCTCCTCGACGAGATCCGGGACCAGGTCATTTCCGAGATAGACTGCTACGTCGAGGCCGGCGAGGAGGACCTCGCCGCACAGCTCAAGTCCCTCTTCGTCCTCGACACTCGCTCCGACGCCGCCCTGCTCGCGGACAAGACCATGGGCGAGGTGCGCGAGATTTACAAGCAGGCGGCTGTGGCCAGTCGCAGCTCCGGTGACGACGATGACAACGACAACAGCCAGTCGCTGCCCCTCATGGGCGACAGCCCTAACCAGCGCGCGTTCCTCCTTGCTGATGCAGAGGTGCTAGAGGGCGTCGACCGGGACCCCTACTTCTGGGTCAAGTGCGTCGAGGCTGATTTCGCCGAGGGAGACTTGGCCGAGGCGTACAGAGCCCTGGCGTCCCGGGGGAGGGGTAGAGCAGCAGCCGGGATGTGGTCTGGCTGGATGAAGATGACGACCCGCAGCGTGGTCGATTTGTGTACCGAGATGCCGGTGTGCGATCTGGCTAGCATCGCGCCTGGTGCGAGATCCGCGGACAAGATGCCTGTGTATAACGGCGAGCTGACCGGGTCATCGCTAACGAGCAAGATGTCAAGCGGCAAGTGAGGCGATGGAAGGGGGGAGGGATCTGGGCCGTGGGCGGTTTGGGGACGATAAGTATAGTTCGTGGGGTCGACTTAGATGGCTATTTAGCACCGTCGACATCTCGTGTGGCTGGATAAGTCAAATTCAAAAGCGGGTAACAAAATACACAACAATAAAACCGCATGAAAAAACTAAACTATACAAAAATGCATACAGCGCTCCGAGACCCGTCGTCGACCGTCATAACGCCCGAGTACCGCCGCAGCGTGTCGATGACGCCCTGCACAAAGTTCCTCGTCTCGTTGGCCAGGAACGGGTTGAAGGACTTGCGCGAGCTGGCATCGTAGGTCGTTAATGGGGGCGTTCCTTGTATATGGTTAAGTGCTGATCATGCTAATAATCGATAGTATGGACTAATCGCAGCGGTGATTGTATTTTGGGGTCCAACATGCTGACACTATTATCATAGGCCTTGGAACTCTTCTCTAGTCTCGGAGAACACGCACAGGCTGCGGAACTCAACGCAATTATTGACAAGACTTCGACTGCTCGGCTCTACGTTCAAGTCGAAGAAAAGAGAGCAGTGGCGTATTCGTCTCTAAATGTACGGGCTTGATAAATGTTTTCCCTGTGGAAACAGTGACTAGGACTGACACTAGATTGAGAGCATTGCGGAAGCATATGTTGCCAGGGAGGCCAAACCGCAGAAGTTCCAAAAAGCACTCGATTGATTCACCAAGTCGGCCGGGACTTTGATGCCAAATGTAGATGAGGTATTCGCCCGGCTTTTTGAGGGGGATGCGCAGGAGCGGTCTGGGTTGGAGACGACCCATCTCCGGCGCAGATGAAGAGCATGCACGATGATGAGATCAGGGTTCGTAATAGTTGATGTTCTGTGTACAAGAAGAAAGTCATACTTGCCCAGTCATGGAATAATCGCAGGAATACCCAAAAATAGACAGACATGGAGGGAGACATTTACCACGGGTACCTAAACGACAGCCAACCAATCTTCACCAAAAAAACAAAACAGAAAACAACATGCAACACCAGGCATTCGCCAGTCGTCACCGACCTGACTACTACTCTGGCCCTCACCGGCTTGTCTATGGGAGAGCGGACGGGATCCCGAATTCTCCAGTGGGTATGGTCGCATGTGGTATTTGTGCGGTTGGTGACGATTCATATCCGCAGTTGCGCGTGAGTGGCCGGGGTTTCCTAGGTCGGGATTCACAGCAAGCAGTGCCTTGGCCACGGGAACCTCTCTTCGGTAGGATTCCATGTTCCGGTCGTACCGTTGAGCTGGTATACCTTGCTGACCGTCGCAACTGTGCAAGTCAATATCCCGAAGGAACCGTAGCCCCTCCCAATGGAGCCGGAAACCACTTGCTCCGGACCCAGCCCAGTAGTTCAAGCTCCACTCGATGCGGGTGCGAAATGCTGCTATCCTCAAGTCATAGTTGCCTTGGAGTAACCGGGGTGTCTCTTTCCAGATGACGATGACGGCTGTGTGAGTGTGGAGTCAGATTCTTGTCGGTGAAGAAGGGGTCCGCCGGTCCCGCCTTTTGGTCATCTCGGTGTTGACCGAGCCGACGCTTAGTCCTGTTGAGGGATCACTGAAGAATACCGCTCAAATTCCACTCATGAGTCTGACTGTATTCAGACTCCTGGCTGTTCCCCGGATCGATAAGCACTATGCTTATGAAGCTTGGCCGTAGTAGTGTGTAGCTGCTAGTGGAGTGAGTAAGACGTCTGTAGACCACTGGGTCGTATACTAGCTCCAGCCAATAACCCAAAGATCCGTACAACAAACCAAACTCTCAGCAGTTGCAGCAAACGTGAGTCCTCATTCCGTAGACAGCGGCTGTGAAGTCTTGACTTTGAGTATTGATCAAGGTGCCACCACTGCGGGCAAACGCTTCCAAAGATAAGACTTCACCAGAATAACGATATCCGCCGGCGCCGTGCAACAAGAAGACCTCCGATACCACAACATATAGACCACAATCCCGTCTAACATCAAAGACACCTGTCCCAACCCACGTGGTCGCATCCCACTCAACCCGGAGCGACACTGATCCGCGAGGCGTAGATCAGGGAAACAAGACCGACCGGCCGGGTTGCGACCCTACTGGAGATCCTTCGGTGCAAGGTATGTGAGGAAACAAAATGGAATCTCTCCTACCGAACAAGTGTCTTTGGGATGAACAAACAAAAACGTGCGCATCCTGCCTTCCCCCTGTTATTTTTAGTTTGGCTTGGAAGGACGAGAGAAAACAAGCGCCGGAGGGGAGGTCGGTTTGGCGGGTGGACGTTGCACAGCCGACATGTGGGGCCCGGGTAGCGGTCTCCGAGAAGCGCAGCAACCAATGAGAGAACATTTACAGCGGCGCTAGTGTGGGCTGAGCTTATTCGTGATTGGATCAGAGACCCGCGGCCGCAGGAAACGTTTCCCCCCCAAATAAACAAACGCCGACCAGGATTATTCAACATCCATCCTCCCATCCTGCTTCGACCTCCACGGTTAACCCCCAACCTCGTGGCCGATGTAGTCCAACGACCCAAACTCCGCGCTAGTGCTGACAACGAGATCAAAATTCCAAGCCCTGCAGCTCCCCCCTGTCAATTCTTACCGGACTACACTGCTCCCGAGAAGGAACTTTGTGAGCAATGGCACGCGGGAGCCGTTCTGTCCGTTTGTTCTGTCATCTTGAAAGTAGCGAGTGGCTTTTTTTCTTGCTGCGGACAGGATGAGAGTTGAGCCAAATGTTGGTCAAGGTCTAAGCCTAGCCGTCTTTCAAGACCATGCGGGATGGCAGAATTATGGACTTTGGTCGACGATGGATGGACCTTGAGGTTGGATGACATCCCAGATTAGACTACGCACCACCAACTTGGACTGTTCATGTTCGTCCCATCCGAATAGATGGGATGCCAGTATATAACTAGACATCAGATCCCCTTTTCATGGTGGCTTCTCTCTTGCATCTCATCACACAGTGAACGCATAGCAATACCATCTAATCTCAACATTCCTTGACTCTCATCTCCTTGTCTCCTCTCGACTTGAACTAGCACTCTTCGACATCGGTATCTCGAGCCAGCATACATAAGCAACAAGACTCCAAAATGTACTTCACCACCAGCTCCGTCGCCGCCACCCTGGCCCTCGCCTCCTCGGCCCTAGCAGCCCCCTACAACAGCCCTCGCGCAGAAACAACCACCGCCGCCGCTGCCGCTCCCACTCTATCTCTCACCCAGCAGCTCTTCCTCGCCGACACGTAAGCCTCCTCCCATCCCCTCACCCTCTCTTCCCAACTTACTAATAACCCAAAACAGCGCCGCAGACCGCTTCAAGCTCCTCCCAGATGACAAGCAATTCATCTTCGACTTCAACCAACCCCAACAAAACCCCGGAAAAGGAGGCGAACTCGTCGCCGCAAACCGCAAAACCTTCCCCGCCCTAGTCGGCACCGGCGCCGGCATGGCCGTAGGCCGCGTCGGCCCCTGCGGCATGAACACCCTCCACGTCCACCCCCGCTCCGCCGAGCTGCAAATCGTCGTCCAGGGCCGCCTCATCACCGAAATGACGCCCGAGAACGGCGTCGTCCTCGCGGCGGACGGCAAGACCCGCCGCGCCATCCGCACCGAACTCGGTCCCTTCCAGATGACGCCGTTTTACCAGGGCTCTCTGCACACGCAGTTCAACCCGGACTGCGGCGATGCCGTGTTCGTGGCGAGTTTTGCGGCCGAGGACTTTGGTACCGGACAGGTTGCTGATAGTACCTTTGCTTTGACTGACGATGTTATTGCTGCTACGTTTGGGCAGAGCATTGCTGGTGCGGATATCGATCGTGTGCGCAAGGCTATTCCTACCAGTATTGCGCTTGGAGTTGACGAGTGCTTGAAGAAGTGCAACATCCAGAAGCGTGCTTTGTAAAGGTTGCGCGAGAGAGATTGGGAGTGGCGAGGCACTTGACTGCAGGGAGAGAGAGAGAGAGAGAGAGAGAGAGAGAGAGCATGGCGTCATGCATCTGGCAAGCGAGCATTTGGTTTGACATTCGACTTATCGTATGGGCTTTGGGCGTTTTGCATTTGCGCTTTTTGTCATCCTTCACATCCCCGCCTTTCATCCCTTTTAGCTAGCTTTGCGATTTTTTACCTTCATTCGTTGTACCTAGATTTGGTGAGCACCTCAGTAGAAGTACCTAGCATCGTGGAAAAATGAATTACCCTGTACATACGCGAATGATTGGCCTCAACCCTTCCTCAAGACTCAGACTGTTTCGTGTGGCAGCTCATGGATTCCATGAGGCGTGAGCATCCATGTCTTGCCTCATGACACTGTACAAGCTCGCTGCCGTCATGCTCTAGCAAGCGCTATAGTAAGGAGCGGCTTAATTCTCCCATCTTGCTTCGATACGGCGGTCTGTTACCGGTGATTGTAGAACAGCGAAATCTAGGGTGGACAGTCAGGAAAGACGATTTGAGAATTGATTGGAGGCACCGCAATACTATTGAGCCTGAACGTTTCGTTGATTGGTTGGACTGGACCGTAGAGCAAGTGTCAGGCCCAATACGTCCCGATCGAGGTCTGAACTACCCTAGAACAGACATAAACGACGCTCGACAAGCCATCATGACATGTCCACATACTCCACATCACCTCCCCTTGACGTCGGGCAAGGCTCAGCCACACGTTCTCCAAGCACGTTCTCACATAATACAGTTCCCCTCATGGAATAAGATTTTCCGGTCCAAGATACCCCGCTTCCCCTCCAAGTCATGACCGATGTTCCATTTCACATAAAAGCTTCCTCCACATGTTCCTCGAATAATATAGTATAAGATCAAAATAATACGTGCGTAAATGGGTATAGATGAGAAGCAAACCGATCCGAAAGTATGTAAATGCCCCTCGTCAGAAGAGCCGAGTAATTAATACCCGAAAGAAAGCTTTGCCTGCTCGTGTGGTCAACACGAGAATGCTAAGACAATAAACACTAGACTGTCGCGATAATATCGCGGGGATTCGATGTATACGTCCAGATAAGTTGTAATGGATGAAGGTGCCATCTGTTACCGGCGTATATGCAAGATTTTACCGCATGGTCGTAAGCGGCTGGTTGAAATGAAGAAATGCCAGCAGCGCAAATGATACGTAGCAAGCGAGCTTGCCCAAAAGGTGGGAATAGGATATCCGACCGAGCGAGCTGGTTCCGAGACAATCGAGGTCGGATGGCAGCAAAAGGACGGCGCTGCGTCGTGTTGACAAGCATGGACGTGGAAGCGAAGGACAGGCGGCGGCTGCTGCTGCTGCTGGCTGGCTGGCTGGGGCGAAAGGAAGAATACGACTATCAACTGACCACAATCAGTAGAGGAAAGTGGCTGCCACAAAGGCGATGACGAGGCCGGCAATGGCACCACCGCCTTGCTTGACCCCTTCATTCTCCTTCGAAGTCGTTGCGGGTGCTGATTCTTCCGTCTCTGTGGCGGTGGCAGGCTTGGAAGTCGTAACATC
Source organism: Colletotrichum phormii (assembly GCF_030913505.1). Classification (NCBI taxonomy): domain Eukaryota; kingdom Fungi; phylum Ascomycota; class Sordariomycetes; order Glomerellales; family Glomerellaceae; genus Colletotrichum; species Colletotrichum phormii. Next base: position 861,103 of record NW_026851445.1, on the reverse strand, counting down.
GGAGTCGGAAGAAGTGGTTGTTGAGTTATCGTTCTCGTGGAACATACCGGCCATGACAGTGGGGGCACTTGATGACGTCGAGGAAGCGGAGGTAGCTGCGCTGGAGGCCTTGGAGCTGGAGCTCTTGACGGCCTTGGAGGAAGGCGCAGCGGAAGAGGACGAGGAAGGCGAAGGCGTCGGTGTCGGCGTAGGAGTAGGGGTGGGAGTAGGGGTGGGAGTAGGGATGGGAGTAGGAGTTGGTGTCGGAGTGGGAGTAGGTGACGGAGCAGCCGAAGACTTGGCGACCTTGATTTCGACCTTGGTATCCTTCTCGTCGTCGTCAGAGTCGCTTCCGCCGGATCCGTCAAGTGGGAAGACAATGATGCGACCCTTCTTTCCCTTGGGAACAGTAACAACGCAGTACTTGGCATTGCCGGCGCCAGTACCAGCCAGGTTGCTGTTCACCTCTCCAACAGCATTGGCAGAGGGGTCGATAGAGCAAGGAGTGCCATTGCAGCCGCCATCGGGGCACTCGATCCGGACTCCGTAGGCAGGCTTTGTGTTCTTGAGCGCGGAACCCTCCCAGATGGGGTTGTAACCGAGAGTGACGAAAGTTCGTCCCTGGCTGTCCTGGTTGGCTCCTGCGACGTAGGCAGCCCAGTTACCGACTGCCTTGGAGGAATCACCCCAGATGCAACCCTCATCCGTAACACCAGGAGGGTTGATGTAGTAGCTAGACGTTATTAGTTTCTTCACGTCCACTCAGATTCATCAAGGCGAACTCACTGAGCACTGGTGCTGCACCAGTAACTAGGGTCGGGAACGGCAAGAGTGATGGACTTGTCAATGACGCTGGGAATGAGCATGGCTTCGTTGCCCGGCAGAACTGTCTGGCAGAACGACAGAGTCTTGCCACACTTGTTGAAGACCTCAACGCTACCAGCTCCATCGACGCAGTAGGGAGAGCCTTTGATGGGCTTTGTCGCTTTACCATCAGATCCACAGTACAGACCACCGTTCTGAACTGGTTAGCCTTCGGACTGCAGTGGAAAAAGATGGCTAGATTCTTACCATGGACGAGGGATACGTGTAGGACGAATCGGGCTCCCATTGCGCCATGACTTTGCCGGCTTTGCAGGCAATAGGGCAGTAGCTTCCTTCAACACAGGCCTGATCGGGACTCATGGCAAAGCCATTGTTCATGGCACCAGGGACCTTGACCAGATCGCCATCGCTGGGCAAGCTGCAAATGGCCTTGCCGTCTGAAGTTCTCTTGATGACATCCCTCTCAGCAAGCGGTTCGATTTCCTCGTTGGGGCCCAGACCGGACTTCAACTTGTGAAGGTGGCGGTGAGAGCCATCGTGAGCCTCGGCGGGTTGGGCAGAGAGCAGGACCAAAGCCGAGCCCAGAGCAGCCTTCATAGTAGAGAGCTTCATCTCGGAAGCGGGGTTTCGTCGGGAGTCGACGTGGTTTCCTCCAAAGACAATTCAAGAAAGCAGGAGCTGATTCCTGGCGGTTGGCGCGTCGCGCAACGTGATGACAACGGCGGTCGGGTTTGGCGTCCGGATTCAATGCTATAACATGGAGATGGCGAATTGAACTAGCAACAGCGCGCAAGCGTGTTGGATTCGTAAAGAACGTGATGTCTTCGAAAGCGAATGACTAGACAGCGAATATCGGTATAAAGAGCGGAACGTCTCAAAGCAGAGACTGGACAAGGCGTAAGGATGCGGTGCAAGGACAAGAGAAAGAAGAGGAGAACGAGCGAGGGTGGAGGTGGCAGGATGGGTCGACGATAAAATGAGAGAGAGCAGCAAGTTATCCGGGGTGGGAATCGTTCAGCCTACTGTGGTAGGGGCCCATTTGCCCGTCTCTACTGGGCTTGCCGCAAAAGGCAGAGACTGATAGAGCCTGAGAGATGGGTTGACAGAACCTTGCGCGCGATCCTCCCCCTGTTAGCCAGAACGGGGGGAGAGGGAGCTGGGTCGACCAGGGCCATTTGAGGGGCGGGCGCAAGGATTCTGGCTGGTCATGGTGACATTGGGCAATGGGCGAGCGGTGATGCTTGGCTTAGGCCGGGGGCGGTTGAGGCGGACAAGCGTCGATGCGACGAGCTTGAGGAGAATCGCGCAGTCGGAAGAGTAGGGATTAAGGAGGCCAAGGATTCGAGGCCCGGGGGGAAATGAAAATGACATGGCCCCTCGACCTTGGACGAACTCGCCAATCAGACAGGGCCATCATCTCGGCAAAGCTTGACTTGTTCCTGGAAAGAGCCAATGAGAGACGTTGCGCATCCAAGCCGTTGCTGCCGTTTGGAGCCAAATGAAATGAGGACACCAACGCATGGTTCCCAACGGGGCTCCCAGCCGGGGTCGACGTAGCACTCCAGACTGCGGTACGTACCTGCCTTGAGGCATGGAAGGTACCTGAGCCTTGAGGAGGTATTCGTACCTGCATAAGTTTGCATTGTTTCCACACTCAACCAATCAAGTCATGCACAATTTGCCCATCTCCACAGAACATCCCTCAGACACCAGCTCTGATTGGCGGCATGGACTGAAACCTTCCTACCTAGGTATTGTGCCTTTTCCCATTTGCTGTCAGTTCGCGTCGCCGACTCGTCCAGATGGAAACTGGGAACATCTTCAGAAAACAGGGGGGCAGAACAGACCGCACCGCTTCGTTGGTCGGCTAGGGAGAGTTGCCTTTTTGGGCGATTGATGAGATGAGCTTGCTGGCGCCATTCACAATTCGAGCGCAAAGAGGTGCACTCGAGTGACTAATTGGCAGTCAGCGACCACCAAAGCTGGTGAGAGACCGCCGCTCGTAATGTCACACGCGCCTGCTGTCATCCAATCTTAACCTTCAAGCTTAATTCCACGTGCCGCCACGGGGTAAACAGGCTGTAGGTTGCACTGCATCCTACCTATGAAATACTCGAACTCGATCCAGACTCGACAGAATTTTCCTACTGCTTAGCAGTGCTTGCTGTCTTTAACCGACTGACTGTCATTGACTGAGACTGATGCTGTGCCACAGCCACCTCCTTGAACTGGAACCCGCATTCTAGTGCGACGAAAGAATGGGCGAGAAAAGACCGCATGGATCACGTCTTGGGTGGGCAGCGGGCTACAGGGGAACACAATGTCTCGGGCGACTCTCAACGGTATCTTTCTACCGCACTGGAATGCTGCAAAGCGCCTTCTTCTTCAACACACAACGCCAGTAACGCCACACGACTCAGCGGTCTTGCCTTCTGCTTCTGGAAGAAAGTCTCCAATTGTCGCGGACGGCACTCGCAATATCTAGGACAGATTCCACTGTGCCGAGGCGTCGCCGTGCCTACCTTACCTACCTTTTACTAGGTGGAAAGGTACGTACTTGCATAGATAACGCCGGAGAGTGGGCCATTCTTTCCATCTTAACCGGAACCCCTTTCGTGCCAAGACTTAGTAAGAGGAGTCTTTCGCCCTCCACGAGTCCACTGTTCACTGCTTGTCGGCGCCTCGCAGGCTCGCACCACTTACCGAAATGTGCTTGCCCTCTTTTGAACCTCATCCTCCGCCATCTTCAAACCTCAACCAGGCCATCTCCAGACCAAGACGGATTTCTCTTCCCTTTACGTATGCCATGTCGTCGACTTGCTGAGCATTTGTTGCACAACTCTCGAGGAAGAGACGCCATCCCTTGCCCATGTGGGCCGTTTTGCATGAGCCTCATGTCACGAATCCTCCTCCACCCGCAACTCACGTGCCCCGTGCTTTGTCTCTACCCCTACGGATAGAGACTTGACCTGGAAAGAGACCGAGCAACTTCTCGTCAAACGTCTCCATCTCCATCTCGCCTGGGTGAACGAGCCAACGGCAGAGAGCCTGTCAGGCTGTCTGTCAGTCGTCAGCAAAACCGCCGAACGCGATCTATCGACTGTGCCCGTGCGATAGATCTGGGCCTGTCATCTGTCGCCACTCCCTTCTAGGACACTGGTGACGGAGCAAGGAAATTGCGCCTACCAAATTGTGCGAGATTGCACCAGTGTTGGTGTGCGCGGCGTCCTTTCTGGACCAGTTAGCTTTACATTCGTAAACTCGCGGTGTTCGCCGATACGCTCTGTACGGATAGTGTTAACCTCCATTGGCAGACTTCCCGACACTTGCCACTCCCGAGTAGCTTCACGATGTTGAGCTGAAAGCTTTTCTCCTCGGCCAGCGATTTTTGTGCTCCTCCATCATCCATCCATGGATACATCTCGTATCCAAAGAGTGGCCCTCGTCCGTTGCTGATCATTTGCAGTATTCGGCGGGAGGAACCTGCACTCTCGCTCAAGTTCTGACCATCAACCGAGAAATACGGCCTGTGGCCAGATCACGCCACGCCCGCTCTGTTACTCGCTTGGTTTGATGAGTTGGAACTTGAGCAGCGCTGTGCCCTGCGCTAATTGCTACACAACTAGCTACCCTCAGTCTTACTTGAGCTCTTTAAGAGTCCTGTACTGGAGCAACTCTTGATGCATGTTTCGTTGTGTCGGCCCGCTCTAGCAGCGGCTCTCGTATGCCGATGGAGATCATTAGCCGGCCGACATCGGGTAGCGGCTAAGCTTGACTCAACAGACTAATCTCAACTCCCCTGAGTGTGCCTGCTGTCGAGTTTCCTGCGAGCCACTCGGTTTTGTTGTAAGAACAATCACGTCCTACCAACCCTTTTGCGACATTGTTGGTGACCTAGTAGTGCTCAATGACTATTAGAGACGGCGTTTGTCAATGATGGGATGGCAGCTGGGTCTCTGCGGTCGACTCGTAGGAATGTGGCTAACCCCCTGTGAGTTGAAGCGGACTAGAAAGGTCACCAGCAGCGCATCAGCATTGATTTCGCGGTCATCGAGCTAGTCAGGCATCAAAGGAATCATTGGGAATTATGGGAGGGACCGGCCCGTTTTCTCAACCACAAGTCCCGATCGAGGTCGAGGCAGCGCCTGTCGCTGCCTCGTCTTTGGGTTGCACGTTGTGGTATCAGTCAGCCATGACCATATCGGATACTGCCTTCTCAGTCAGCTTGTTCCCTTCTATTGATGATGCCAGTCGTCATTCGTAGCCCTATCAATGACTTGCCTACTTTTCTTTGCGCGAAGCTGATGAATGGTTCCGCTTCCTGGCGCTTCCATTCAGCAGGCCGATGAAGTAACAACGTGGATGAGCAGAGGACTACACGCACACGCCTTACATTCTCTTCTAAACTCCCGTCACCTGCAACGGTGGTCGTTCTCCTCCAAATATCTCCTTCCAGGCTACCTCCAATGTCATCTCCTTGAGAGCCGCGTCTATAAAGTATTCCATCGGCCTCCATACGATTCCAGTTTGGCTGATTGTTTCCCACGCCTTTGGGTCTTCATCGTCTACTTCCTGCCTGGTACTCTCTTGTACGTCGCTGTCCGAGCCTCGTAGATTCATACCGACACCAGGCACATACTTCCACTGTGACATGATGGTCGGCTGGACACTATACGCAACCAGATCCCCGGACAGAATCATCGATTTGATAACCAGATCGACTGGCAAATCGAGGTCCGTCGCCGTGCGCAGGAGAAGCTTGGCCGCCCCGGATCGGCTGACGGCGTATGCCGTCGTGCACGCTATGCCGCCCGACTTGCGGACGACTCGTTCGCTGCCGAGCGGGAGGCCGTAGTAGCTTTTGGGCCCGGCGGGGACGTGTTCGTCGTCGTATCTGAGCATGAGCTCGTGGTTGAGCGGGGTCTCTGCGCAGTGGCTGAGGGAGAGGATATCCCAGTGTTTGCTGTGCCACGGGTCTTGGGGGTCCGGGAAGACAAGTTGCGCCGAATCATTTGCTGCTGCTGCTGCTTGTTCACGTCTTCCGACATTGGGAGTTTGAGTAGAGTTCAACTGATGTAGAAGTGCAGTAAAGTGCTCGTGGAAGTTGGTCATGATGGTGCGGACGTGGATATCCCAGGCTGCATCGCCCTCCAAGATCAAGGCGGACGGTAGTTCCTCACGAAGCATATGATACCAGATCTAAACCCCATACGTTAGCTAGATGTGGTCTCAAGAAATACTCTAAGGGGGGGGGGGGTTCCTAACGTTGGCGTGAGCTCTCCAGCAACCCTTCTCAGCGCCTGTCAGTCTCTCCTTGTCATGTGTCGGAGGCATACCCTTATCCTTGACCATGTTGGCCTCGACGGCCGGAAAGACCTCGAATTGAACACCGGACAGAAAGGCTTGGATTGTTGCCGCATCCAGGAGATCGAAGCGGGTTGGGATGTTGATGAAGAAGATTTTGGGGAATCCGAACGTGCTGTTGTCTGTGACTTTTGAGAAGGGTACTGGCGCGGGTACGGTTTTACTCGGCTCCCTGGCGGATTGGTCTCCGAGTCGGATGGGAGAGTAGTAGGTTCTGGACAGGAATATGATGACGAAGAGAGTGAATGTGAATGATAACTTGACGGCCAAGTATTTCGTTGATAGCATTTTTACTATTGGTACTGAAGACAACCAGGAGACAATGGTTATGGTAATGCCAGTCTAGGCTGCAAGGGAAAAGGTAGCGATAGGACAGCGTTCAAAGTCGAAATAAATGCAGCTACTTATGGCTTCAAGCCCCCCTCCCTCTCCCTTGTGCCCCCAAAGTTACGAGATGTTTTCCCAAAATCCATCAGCTGGCGACAGTGCCAGAAGGGATGAAGCTAGATGGGATAAGGTTGGCACCTCTTTCTGCCATCGGCTACGACGAGACTCTTGATCCATAGGTGTATTCTCCGAGCAAGGAGGGAACCACGTATGAGGTCTTGTGGGTCTGACTTAGTCTCGAAGAGACCTCGATGCCCTTTGATAAGTAATCAACGATTCACATGGTGATTGATTGAAATAGGTGTACCTCAAGAGTGCCTAAGTATAGTAGGTGGATGGTAAAGTGCATGTAACTACGCAATGTATGGATATGTAATAAGGAGTATCTAGCCCCTTAGGGGGATAAAAGTCTGAACCAAATCGCTGGAAATCGTCGCATCTCTAAAGTACTAAGGCAAGTGGGGACGGCGCGGCAATGCCGTTGTTGACCGTGGTTGAGGTGACAAAATAACCTCTCGGTCTCGGTTATCAACTTTAATCACTGGGCGAATTCAACAAGCGCAGCTCGTCTTGGGTTGCCAGATACGCGTTAGAGTTCAACAGTTGATGTTCAAAACCAAGACTCTGCACCATGATACATAAGTATTCAACCTCACTCGTTGCTGGAACCACGAGCAAAGATAACCACAATCGAATTACTCTCGTTCTCGAGCCAGAAGAACACGTGCGATTCACGCCAACATCTAAACTACGAAGAATCATGTATGGTTGGTGTGCTCTCCTCATTCGTTGCTGGTCACCCGGAATAGGTTCTTTGGATGGCCGAAAGTGAGGTCCGCGGGGTCCGTGATCTACACATATGTGACCCCCGCGTCCTTTGCTAAAGCGTCTCCTAGGTAGTCAGCACCGATCAGAAAGCTGTGTGGCATAGTAGCATTTATTAGACATTGGGGGCTGATTGACGCAGGAGACGTAAGCAAAAACACAAGACCCTGGGCTTCTGAAAGATCTTAATTACATGGGTTGATCAATATGGTTTCGTCTTTGCCGCCACGGCATCAGGATTCAACTCACACAAGCAATCAATGAGTTTATTAATCATTAGGTTATTAGTCACGTAGGGCATCATTTATTTAGTTTCTGGCCGAGATCCGACAGTACTAAGGTTTGGTGTGGAAGACTTATTCGAGCTAGTCTGGCCCTGCGTCCCAATTGCCCCTGTTTCCATGAAGCTATTCTCAAGTAATAGGCTTCACTGGGATAGAAAGCCTAATAACACGAGCAGCTCGGCTTCTGGAAGGCGGTCTGTTCGATTTACCATATTGTCCGCTTACATGAAGCAAGTGTGGAAGTCAATCATGACTTGACTACTCCATCAAGTGGCCTGAAATAGGTACTTAAACGTGACTAACGTGTTTGACAGCGTGAGCGTTTTGATATCCGCTCATGTCGTTAAGTACGTGTCTCGTTGAAGGCCGTGATGGTCATGATATTAAGTAGCAGAGGCATCAACTTCACGTCCAAGCAACGCCTATCAGTTGGCTTGACATGAGACTTCTTGATCATCCGCGCTCGAGAGGGTGCCAATGCAAGACCATGAACTCAGTGTAATATGTGGGTGATGCTAAGTTTCAGCATCACACTACATGTACATGTAGCCTTTGAGCAAGGCTCTCGATATCTAGCTACCATATACAATCTCCTTGCAACTTCTTCATAACTGTGAGACTCCAATGTTCGTCCTGAACAAAGAGGTGAAAGAAAAACGATGTTGGTGGATCAAGAGATGGGGGATGAGGACGGAAGGGGCGGAGTGGAGCGCTTCCGAGAGAGCAAATCTTCCTTCTGACAGTTGTCAAGAATGTCGCGTCGCTTTTACACTCAGAGTGCACCGGGAGGGGTGACCTCAATCAGACCATACCCTTCAACCTTCTGGCACCCCTTGTAAACACCCGTCACAGTGACATATCCTTCATACGTTGGCAACTTTCCACCCAGCGCGTACAGCTCTTGATCCTCTCTCACACTCGAAACGGAGAGCTCAGTTCCATCAGCCAGGGAGAGGATCCAATCAAGCGGGTAGGTGGCACCCGACGCCTCGGAAGTATACGTACGTCCAGACGTCTTCAAAGACGCGACCGAGACGACATTTTGTACGCCTCCGTCGCGGATCGTCGCAAGGCCTCTCTGTCCTTCCTCCTCGTCCCAAACCCAGATGGAGAGGGGAACGTCAGTTCCATTGACGTTCTCGAGATGCAGCTCAAACCAGGACCAATTTGGCGGCGCGCCGCCCCATTGCCTGTCGTACCACGTCAAGGACTGCGCCATATCCACGACGACCCTCGTTCCGTTGACATTCAGCCAGCCTCTCGTCTTGCCCGCAGGCATACTTCATTCGTAGACCGTGGCATTCCCGGCTTTGAACACCCCGAGACCACCATTTAGGAGCACGGAGGAAGTTGATTCGAAAGTCAAGTCGAATGCGGTTCCGGGAACAGTGCTCCAGGTTCGCATCTCAGATAGACCGTCCGAGGGGCTCGTAGAGCCAAAGCCGTGGTCGGGAAACGACGCGTTGAATACACCAGTGTCGGAGTAAAAGGTTGAAGAATTCGAGAGTGTATCAAACTGAGTGTACTGCGATGGGTCCGTGATGTCGAGAATGGATGCCCTGTATAGGGAGAGGTCGGCCAGAAAGTGGGAAAGAATCAAATAGCTATGGTTGTTGGATCCGAGGATAAACGAAGACGACCAAAAGGAGGGGCTATCGGTCCCTTCTTTGGTTGTCTGGGTCGCTGCTATGTCGAAGGGGGTAGGCAACTGGTACTGGGAGATAGTTAGTTGAATTTTTGTACACCGACTGTGCTGGTGAATCTCACCATTTCATTAGGGAGAATGCCGCCTTCTTCAGGGCGAAACTTTACTCCACTAACAGCCAGGAGAGGCAGAAGGAAGAGAGCCAAGGATCTTCCGGGAGTCTGTAACATCGTGATCTTGGAAAAATGTATTTTTGATGATTCAAGGCTACTACTGGTGTCTTGAATATCCTCTTTACCCGAAAAAAACAGAGCATTTGCCCTCCTTATATAGACAGAGCCCTCTAGGCCAGCCCAAAGAACAACCTCGGCCACTCCTAATGAACTGCCTTCGAATCAAATGTTCCTCGAATAGTAACGTTTGAAAACTGGCTCATCACGCTTCTCAGTGGGCTACGGATTTCCGTCCTCTTATCATAAACACCGGGCGGGACTGCGCGGCATTCGCGATGGGTGCTCGGCAAATGCTACCCAAAGAGTACTTCAACTCCCGAATATGTTCAAGATATCTCGAACACGACCAATCCGAGCAGTTCGTAGCGTACGAAGTACACGTATTATGCCATTCAAAGTAACATGCGGAAATTCCTACCAAACTATCCATATAGTGGAATTTCCAACGCTATGCTTCCCTTTTAGAACCCTGTAACTAGGTACTTCACACAGTGAGGTGATTTGGCGGTTCCGCCCTCCTCAGCCTACCCCGTCCCCAGCCTTCTGTAGATGATCGGTTTCTGACCAGTAAATTACTGAAGAGACGAAATCCGCTTTCGAAGAAGTGAATCACAGATTATCGTTGTTTCGGCCCGACTGCACAAAATACTGTGCTGGGTTGAAGACATGGTCATACATACCTGTCCTTTGAGTACCTCGACATCGGGTGAGATCATTCTCTTGCATTACGATCAGCTTCTTATCCTCATGATACAAGCACTGGGCCATATGATCGAGGGATTCCGGGTTGTAGAGACCCTGATTAGACGAAGTCTCCGGTTCGATGTCGGGGTTCATTCTTGACCCTCGACCGATCCATCCTTTTGTCCATTCTTCTACTTTTGTTTTGTTCAAGATATTCATTCGTTCGTCTGGTCCCTGCTTCAGTAGGCAGGAAAACAGGGGATAGACGACGCATACGAGCCTCCTTGCACCGCCTATGAGCCAAATCATGAGCTCGCTCCAGTTTGCAAGGCCGCAGGATCAGACGGGATATGGAGAATTAGCATACAATGCGCATGCGCGGGACTTTTGGCCCATGTGCCGAGTGAATGGTCCATCTTGCTTCGTACTCCCTTGACGCACCGAGCTTCTTCGCGCCACACGGCGCCCCGAACGGTGGGGCCGAAATATCCACATCTCCGAAGGTTTCGGCAGGCACCCAGCCTGCCCTCCGAGCTTCCACCATCCGCAGCCCCCACACTTTCGTCTCTTGTCAATCAGATGGAACATGACCCTCCCGCCACTCTTCAAGCTTTCCAGCGCACTCCAAGAGAATTTGCTCTAGGCAGTCGTTCTTGGCCTGAAATGGGAGAGCGCGGGCGGTAGGGCAGCTTCGTCGAGGCATCCCTGTGTGCCACTTGGAGTAAACACACATCCCCTCTCGTAGAAGGCATAAATTTGGGTTTAGGACTTGTATTTGAGGGAGGATAACGTTCATGGAAGTTCATCGTCACGTTGACCACAGTCTGTTTCTTTCCCAACACGCGGCATGAAACGTAAAGGTGTACATTCGAGCCTTTGGTCGGTACCTTGCGAAGTAAGTCGTGGGCTAAAGCTGTCACAATCCTTCTTTACTTCATTATTACGCTCGCAATGTTAACCTGAGCCTTCACGTAGCGATATAAAAGTCTACACACGAGCGACTTATTGCTGTATATGTCCGGAGAAACGATCGCGTCTCTGTACACCCCAAAGGCCGTGCCAGTACTCGAAAATGTTTCCCGTGGATTTACAACCTGGAGCTGGAGAGACATTGTCCAACAGATTGTCTTACTTCAACCCCGACAATCCCCATGTCTCACCGAAAGACGGAAAAGACGGATATACCACCGGGTTCCCGAATACGGCAACTTCAACAGTTGGAGCTGGGTCAACCGTTTGAGGGGTAACCACCCTGCCTCCAAAACGCACCCTAAGAGATCGGCCGCCCACAACCCTCATCTGATTGGCGCACGCATCAGATCTCGCATCCACGCTCAGGCAAACAGAGGTTAAACACAACATCTTGGGGATGAGATGACCATGAGATTAAAACAAGCCCGCCCGGCTTTCATGCCGGGCCCAGAAAAGAAACGTGGAGAGAGAGAGAGAGGCTTTGTCTTGGGTTTGTGTGCATCCGGGCGAATTGGAGTCGCGCGTGGTTGCTCGGATCTGCAGCTCACCCGCATGCGATGTTGCGACACACGCGTCATAAACTCCAACCAACCTCCTCACGCCTACCGGGTAGCTCAACCCCATGCTCGAGATCGGCGAGAATGCCGCTTCCCATGTATCCATAGCATCAACTGCCTTCGGTAGTCCATTTACCGAGCTTGCTACCGCAAGTTTCCCCTCATCTTTTCCCCATGTAATTCAATTAGTTCCCGTGTTCACCCCTCTTCCCCACGGGGTAACGGAAATCCTACTAAGTAGCTTAATACCAGAGAGGTTCTGCTTCCTTGTGCTACCTCATCTTGTTCCCTCGTGGGTTTAAGCTTCTCAAGGTCATCCCAACCTTCACTCATCGTCTTCCCCGTGACACAGCGACGACGACGCCCGGAAAACATAGACCAAGACTATAAGCTCTCACCGGCGCCATGGAGACCAACAAGCCCAGTATAGAGCAGGATGAGAATACTGTAAAGGGCGAGACCGAGAGCGTCATAAAGCCCACGGCATCGAACCCGACTCCGGTTGAATGGGCTCAACACTTCACAAGCCAGGATGAGGCCTGGCACAAGGCCATGGACAAGACCCTCCTACGACGTGTAGACCGGCGCCTCATGCCGGCCCTCGTAGTCATGGTGAGTCTCAAAACTTGAATACAAGAGAAGATTCCATCAAAAGCTTCAAAAGTCCTGACATGAAGTAAAACACCACCAGTACCTCCTCAACTTCCTCGACCGCTCCAACCTAGCCCAAGCTCGCCAGGGCACCCTCGAACGGGACCTAGGCATGACGGGAACCGACTTCAACCTCGCCACCTCAATCTTCTTCGTCGGCTACCTCCTAATGCAGCTCCCCTCCAACCTCCTGCTGACCAAAGTAAAACCCTCCTTCTACCTCGCCGCCTCCTGCTGCCTCTGGGGCGTCGTCTCGACCTGCAACGCCGCCGCCGACTCCTTTACGCACCTCATTGTCATCCGCTTCTTCCTCGGCTTCGTCGAGGCCCCCTTTTTCCCGGGAGCCGTCTTCCTCATGTCCTCGTGGTACACCCGCGCCGAGCTCACCCGCCGCATAGCCTACCTCTACGCCGGCAACGCCCTCGCCAACATGTTTGGCGGGCTCCTCGGCGCGGGCATCCTCGGCGGTCTGGAGGGAGCACAGGGGATCGCGGGGTGGAGGTGGTTATTCATCATTGTGAGTGACCCCCCCCTGCGTGAAAGAACTTCAGGTCCAAAGAAAAGACAATGACTGACAGAGATTGCGACAACAGGAAGGCGTAGCAGCCATCGCATTCTCCCTCGTTGCAATGTGGATCCTCCCAGACTACCCTCACACGACCAAATGGCTCTCGGAAGAGGAGCGTGCCTACGCCGCCTGGCGCCTCATCGAGGACATCCAGGAGGCCGACACGTACGGCGAGCAGAGCGTCCTCGACGGCGTCAAGATGGCCGTGCGGGACTACCGCCTCTACATCTTTGTCCTGATGCAGCACGTCTCCCTCATCTCGCAGACGTTTCAGTACTTTTTCCCAACCATTGTCGGGACGCTGGGGTACGGCAAGATTACGACGCTTTGGCTGACTGCTCCCGCGTGGGTATGTTTGTTATTCCTTTCCAGAATAACCTGTTCCTTCGTCTAGTATGGGAGGTGTGAGAAATTTCCGGCTTACCATTACTTCACAGGCCGCGACGTTCCTCATTTCACTCTGCGTCACCTGGTCCTCCGCCAAGACCAAAGACCGCTCCCTTCACATCGTCTGCCTCACGCTCGTCTCCGCCGTCGGGAACGCCATCGCCACCGGCTCGAGCAATCTCGGCGCGCGGTACTTTGCCATGTTCCTCATGCCGATGGGCGCCATCTCCGCATGTAAGTCCTCTGGATGCAGCACTGAATCCCGCTCTATCAGCAGTGGAATCATACATGACTGACACAATCCAAAACCCCATAGATCAAATTATCGTCTCTTGGGTGGCAAACTCCTTCCCCCGCCCTCTCGTCAAACGATCAGCCTGCATCGCCATCGCCAACATGATAGGCAACACGGCAACAATCTACGGATCCTATAGTGAGTTTCTCTCCTGCTACCTATGAAACGGCAGCCCGAGAACGACTGACTGACTAACCAAAAACCAAAAAGTGTACCCGAGCAGCACAGAACCCCAATACGTCCCAGGCGGCAGCGCCAACACGGCAATCTGCGTCCTCGTCGCCGCCCTCGCCCTCGTCCTCCGCTACCTGCACAAGTGGGAGAACAAGAAGCTCGAAAAGGCGGAGCTGGACGCCGCCGTGCTGGCCGAGGGAGGCGGCGAGAAGGCGGCGCCCGTCGATCTGAAGCAGGAGAAGAGGGCTGCTGGGTTCAGATACATCTACTAAAAGGGGGAAGAAGACGAGGTTGTTTTTGAGTTCCGATAAATGTGTGTATCAGACTTAATCTGAGAGAAAAACAAAAAGATGTTGGGCTTTGTGTTTTTCGTTGGCGCCGAGTTTGGGAAAGATGGCCCCCAGCTTTTGTTGCCAGGTTTGGGAAAGGATGTTGCCTCCTCTGGAGGACCTCGATGAAGTTTTATGATACCTGCTCGCTTCAAAATCGAAGATTGATGATATCAGAGACTGGAGACCCATGGAAGGTCGATTTCGAACCTTTTCTGATCCTTTGAAAAACACATGTAAACCCTTTGGTCAGAAGTGAACGTCGGAAGTGACGTCTCTTGACAATGTAGCTCTGGTGCGAGGTCGATTTCGTCAAGCAGTCTCCGCTATACGGAATCCAGCCTATTGAGACTTTCTAGTACACGCAGATAGGGATCATACATGCAATGATATAAATTTTTGACTGATGGAACATTGTCTACTTCCTTGCTTAATGATGAACATACATTCGCATTGGAGAAGTCTCGACAGCTATGTCCCGTTGAAAGGCCGCTTTTGATAGAGTCAATGCCATCGTAGGGGAGCAACTTGACGATAAAATGACTTGGATTTCCATGAATTGACGAAATCTCTCGATGCAGGTAACACCGAAATGAGATGTTGAATGTGGCAAATATCTCCTATAACGAAACAAAGCACACTCGCCGTCTCGCCTGTTTTCCGACACGGAATGCTTCAACCCGCTCAACGTGCTTCCTTATACACAACCCCGATTTGGTCCTTACAAACGTCGCCCGCGTACTTTCTTCTAGAGTCTCAGATGGGCACTGCCTCCCATGAAGCTAACACTGGTACCCAAAGACTGTCATGGTACCTTATTTCCGAGAAAATCCAAATCTCTCCAATACAGTTTCTTGTTCACTCGGAACAGAGTAGTCTCCACCACCCCCTCACCCATGGCTCCGACTCTGCGTATCTGATGAACACGGTCTGACTTGCGTGTGCCACACCAGTCACCTATAGTGTCGATCTGTAGTAACTCCAGGCGGCAGCCTTGTCCACAAATTGTATCCCATACCGACTTGGCAACTTCCGCAGGTGTCAGCCCCGCCATGTCTGCCATTATCGGGTCTTCGACTATTCTCTGATATGCACGAGCTCTTCTTCTACACCCGCCATCACCAGCCCGCACTTCAAGTGTCTCGTGTCGAAGTGTTAGGTAGAGATTTCGGAGGCTCTGCATCCGCCCGAGAGACTCACATGCCTCTGTCATCTCTGGTGTGATCGTCTGGAACGTAGGTACAGCGAGCGTGAGTGTTAGATCCTGCGCCCGGATGCATGTCTTAGACAGCACGCATAAGTCCTGTAACGTGACTCTGGGGGGATCTTGGCTGGAATGAGAGCCGTAGGAAGGACGAATGCTTAGTTTGCGTAGCGATCCTCCGAATTTGGACAGCGCAAACTGTATGGCTGGTGAAGGTATCCGGCCCTCGAGTGAGAGGGATGTTAAGGCTGGCATGATGGCCAGAAACTCAACAGCCACATTTCCGGGTGCTCTGCCCTTCTCCCATGCAGTTCCGGGGCCCGCAATAACTTCATTATAGTTTAACTCCAGACTTTCGAGATGCTGGAATCCGGCATGCATCGTAAGCCACGGTAACTCTCCAGGAGTTGCAGTCAATCTCAAATGACGCAGTGTCGCGAAGTCCGTCGCCTTGGACCATGCCCTGAGCCTATCCGGGTTGGTTTTCTGTAGTGTCAGAGACCGCAGTGTGCCCAGTTCTGGTGACTTTAAAATCTTCAACAGATCCTTCCCAGGTATGAGACTGTGATTGGCTGCTTGCGCGATCAACGCTTGCAACTCACTCTCGAAATCCGCGTCGAATTTTCGCCTATGCCTGCCTCCAAAGACTGGTTCCAGCTCTACTGTCTTGAGGCTCGGTGATAGGCCTCCAATGAGACGCAGAATGGCCGATTCGTTTGTGTGTCCAGTGGACACCTGGAAATACTCTTTGATCGAGATGCCATGCAGTTGGGGTGCAAGAAGGAGGGCAACGTCATGGACATCGATAGCAGCGCCTTCGCTGCAATGGAAATCGAAAACTCTGAGTTCTAGCCGACAAGTTGGGTGATGCGTGCGAATGGTTTCGAGGAGAAGAGGCGAAAAGCTACTTTCATGTTCAATGACCATGTTGACCAGTCCGGGCAGGGCTTCGAGCAGTCTGATCATGGGAGTCCACGCTTCGGGATCGACAAAGGCATCGCGGAGGCGTCGGTTCTCGGGTGACTCGTGCTTGCTGTAGTATGCCCATTTATGTGTCGTCGGCACTACCATCTGTCGGTCAGGCGAGTAGAGATCGCTGTGAGGGAGCGTTTTGTCATGGAAGGTCATCCTAACGCGCCTGACATGCCTGGCGGAGTTTGTACGTCCCAGGACTGCGAGCCAGGAATCGACATCGCGCTGTAGCTTTCGAGGATGCTTGACGAGGATGTGGATGTCGCTGAACAAGAAGCCGGCGGCGGCGGCATGGAATGCTTTGTTGGTGAGGGAAAAGGAGGACAAATCCGGTCCAGCAATGCCGTCGAGATGCCCCGCGATGCTGATGAGGGTCTCGGCCGGAAGGATGTCCAATATTCTGGCGGTCATTGTCGCTTCAGTCGCTTCAGTCGCTCGGCTGGTATCGCAGTCGCAGAAGAAGCACTCGACGAGGATGAAGAAGGATAATCAGAGACATCGTGGGTGGGCTTGCGTCGACAGGAGACAGAAACGTGTTGGACGAGGAAAAAGCACCTCGGGCGAGGTTGGCTCACTTGCATTGCTTGCTAGAGAAGAGTGGGTTTGGAGTCCTGATAGGGAAAAGGGAAGGATTGGTTGGTGCAAGAACGCACACAAAGTCACCAACCAACGACAATCAGGAAGTCGGAAGTCGTGGGCCGGCTTCCAACCGACGTGGGAACGGAAAAGACGCCGGGCTGGGAAGGTGTTGGCCGAGACAGTTGGGTCAAAGTAGGCGAGTTCTGCTCTTCCAACGGCCAACTGCAGCTTGGCTGCTCGAGTACTAATAATAATAATAATAATGGAAGTGATTACCTCAGAAATAGACAAACCTTGGGAAGTTTTCCAACGGCCACACACGTAACATGCCCATGCCCATGGCGGCTTCAAGAAAGAGCCATTTGACCCAAAGTCCGCGAAGCCAAGCAGAGCCTCAATTGAGTTGGTGGCGAATGGGGGGAAACATTCGTCTGTCAGAAGGGGGTAACTAACACTTCAGCGTTGGTTCACCGGTCTGAGACACATCTCGATTAATAATGTCTCTGCTTAAGCGAAGCGGCACAGCTGTCTTGCGGCTTGCCTGGGTCACTCACAACTCCCCGTCGGCATTGCCCATCGTAAATCCGGCGCCTCTCCATCCCCATGCGATAACGTAGTGGTCAGCCAACAGCTTCCACTCCTCCACCTCGTCGAGGCCCTCTAAACGATCCACTCTCTCCTTTTCCTCACTTGGCACCCAGCTTTCCCAAATCCGTTCCACGGTCAGCGCTTTGGCGTGCTCGAAGCCTGCCTCGCGGAGACGCTGCGTCTGGTCCTGCGGTAGCTTGTAATTCTCCAGAGTAGGCATGCGTATTCTCCTTGCCGCAAGGTTGGAAGTCATCATCTTGCCGAAAGGGTCGTCGGGCCTGATTGGTTCGTAAACCACAATGGCAAGATTAGGAATCTTCTTCTCGAACAGAGATACGACTTTCTTCGTTGTAGATGTCTCTAGGTAGCAGAGACAACATTCTGAGATTAGTAGAGTAGGGATATCTGTTCTGATGCCCGTAAGAGGTGTTGCGCCGTCCTGCACCATTTCTCGGAGATCCCGTGCATGACAATAGTACTTGTCTGACGAGGATGGTTGACAGCTCCATGACCCGTCTTCCTCAACCGAGGGGACTCCAAGGATGTTTCGCAATGGAGGGGCTGCCTGTACTATACGTGCTTTCTTGCGAACTGTGATTGAGAAGTCTATCTCATGGTAGACCAGCTGAGGCCTTTTTGCCCGGGGAAAGAGACGAAACGGGCGTGTGTCGGTGCCGGCGCCTAATGAGATGATTTGTCTCTCATTTGAACCAG
Organism: Colletotrichum phormii; assembly: GCF_030913505.1. Taxonomy (NCBI): domain Eukaryota; kingdom Fungi; phylum Ascomycota; class Sordariomycetes; order Glomerellales; family Glomerellaceae; genus Colletotrichum; species Colletotrichum phormii. Next base: position 842,887 of record NW_026851445.1, on the reverse strand, counting down.
GTTGCGCATTGTCAGCCTCGTTCAAGAAGCTGTCAATGAGGTTGTCGAGAGCAACGGTCCTCGTATAAGTGCCTGAAATAGAGGTCAGCCTCCATACTTGGCGGAAGCAGACCAGAGACACGGACCTCGGTTAATGATTGGGAGTCTCCTCGGAGGAGGGCCATTGATGTTATCGACGAAGAAGTGTGCGTAGGGGTCGGCGAGATATCCCACATTGACGGCACTCCAACGTGAGCCAGCAGCGTCATCGTCGGTTCCCTGAATCGTCTGATCATGAGTCGGGCCCGAGGACGATGGGCCACCGCCGGGACCTCTTCCGCGCCCGCGACCGACCCGGCCACCTCTCGCTCCGCGAAGGGAAAGTAGGTTTGGTATTGGATTTCCGGACATGGGAGATGTTGTTGCGGGGGGCGGGCGTGAGGTGAAGGATGTTCCGGGGAGCAGCGTTGGTGAGTAGGTACGGGTGACGTAGGAGGGAAACTGCTAGGTGGGGGGCATCGTAGCGCAACGCTGAGTGTCATTCAGTGGAATAGGGTATGGCCCGTGCCCAGACGCCTCCAACGGTCCGGAGCCGGCTCCGTCGTCCACTCAGGAACCGGCGCCAGGAACTCCCGCAACATCGTTCTCTTCCCTCTATTGCTGGTGTCCGAACGATCACTAGGTGCCTTCGAGCTATGAAATATATTGGAGCCTCAACTCTGGTGAGTTAGGTTTAAATGACATCCCTGGCTATGAGGTTTACCTACGTTTTTGGTCACAATTTCCCTTAGTAGAATAGTCGGAGCCGCTACTCACTCACACCTTTGAATAAACTCTGGGAAATGATTCTCGTATGGTGGGTCAGAAGTCGGAACTTTCAATACGATCAAAGGGACAAGAATTGGTTATTGTAGGAGCGCGGCCTGCAATGACTAAGGAGTAAAAACGATGTAGAATCTGCCGCTGATGCTATAACGAGCTAAGACTTCTGGGATTCACAATCGCCTGGTCCGGAATTATTCTTTCCTCATCTGCGACTTCACACGGGTAGTACCATAAATACCCTCGGATCACTGTTCAAGTGAATCAATACAGCTCAAACCGATGTAGTCATATCGCTATTGCGTTTGCGTTTCTTTTACGGAGAGCAATTCTAGTATCGCGGTCCAATACCCCTGGGAATGTCTTGCCACTAAGCCAAAGAGGTCATTGGCAGTCCAGTCCGTAATTGTCGATCTTCCCATTGACCAATGCCACCAAATAATTGCGCACCTGGGTAACATGATCAAGGGGAATGTGTTGAGACTCAAAGTATGCACAAGACTGACCACTGGTAGGTGAATACTGTGAAGTCTGACCTTGAATGCTGAACGCTAACACATTACCAGTTACTGATACATACAGTTTGTCTACAATATCAAGACATGGCAGCGAGAACAATATCTTCGCGCATGATAATGCTAACACAAATGCACATGGATCTGTTGGTCCAACTCGAGGAAATTTTGCACGTAGACTTGTAGACTATAACTTCAAAGCGCGGCTCTGGATGATTGTACTCGAACTGTGATGTAGTCTTCTTGAGCATGGAGGCCAAAAAGTCCAACAAACACCGAGCGGGCGTGGCTCAACGTTTGATCAACTGGCTGTAGACGTACCTAATGAACAAAGATACTGCTAACGAGGGCCAGCGTCGCCATTAGAGGACCCCCAAAACAAATGTCCGAATCCTTTCGGATATGTCGAGGTCTGGCGTCTCATGACCGAATAAGCTTCAAGAACATGCGCCGCTATTTATTACGGCCTTGAAAACGATTTGGGAGATCGTCCGATATCCCGGATGGCATAGAGACTTTTTCGAAACCGACGAACGAATCTGATGTTGATCATGCATAGACAGACACGGGGGCCGTACAAGTTGGCGCTAGAGAAAGGAAAAGGCAGATGCGAAGTTTCATGCACCTCCTATCCCAAAAGACCAAATGGCGAACAGAGCCGTCACGAAATAAGGCGATGCAAAGCGTGGTATATTTTCAAAGTCGACAGCCTCGTAAATAAAAGTCAACTCTGGCCGGGCACCTACACATACCTGATCTCAGCGAATGGATTGGAAGAAGCAACCTACCTAAGTATAAAAGTGGGAGCCGGCGTGAAGTTGTAGACATCGCGGGTAAGCAAGCATGCACGCCAGCGGCACGGAAACCATGTAGCCCAGTCGCTTGTCCGAGAGTAAGAAGTCGTATGGCGCGGCGCATCGTCATTGCTCCGTTCCACGTTACCGCCCATCCCGTTGGCTGCTGGGGAGGCGAAATGTTCAATGTGGAAGGATCTAGTGGGTCGAAGGGGGGAGGGGGCACAGAGAGTGGCTGTGCCAGCCTGCTGCCTGGCGAAAAGCTGCCGCTGCGTCTACAGCGCCACCTGCGCAGTGACCAGTGACATGTTCAAGTGAATCGCCGCCTACAGTTCGTTTCCCTTTTAACGTCTGACACCCCTCCATTTCCCGACGACTCTTTCTTTCTCATTCATCTAAAAGAACTTCCGAACCCCAACAGTCATACCTTTCTCAGCAATATCATCGTAATTTTGATTTTTGGGAACCAAACACCCCGCAAACATGTACACGCGGCTGCAGCACTTTGCCGACGCCGTCTATAAGAGGGCCGTCGAAGAGTCTCCTCGCGAACCCGAGCTTCCCGGCTGGACCTTTTGGCTCTTCCTCGCCGACTTCATCGTCTTCCTCCCCGTCATCCTCTGGGTAAGCCTTGTCTCCTTCCCATCGAGGCCACCTTCAGTCAGGCCCTTCATACGTATCATGAACCCTTTCCCACTAACACGCGCACCCTCTAGACGACCTACACTCTCCACCAGGTCTACCCCATCTTCACTATCGTCGAGGACGAGAACCCGCCCGCGTACGACCCCGTCAACCTCGCCGAAGATGAAGGCGCCATCCCCTCCGCCGGCCCCGAGGTTCGCCCCGACGGCCCCGTTTCCCAGACAAAGGTGACGGTAGTGGGACGGCCTCCGGTCACCTTCTCCATCCGCTCCATCAACCGCCTCCTGACTACCTACGGCGGCTGGCGCGCAAACTTCCGCGGCATCGGCGTCTACCTCGTCCAGGCCCTCGCCACGGACTTCCTCTATGGCATCTTCTCCTCCTTCCTCCCCAATATCCTCGCCTCCCTCGCGACCCTCCTCTCCGCCCTGGCCCTCGTCCAGCTCTCCACCGTCTGGGTCCACATCGTCATCACCCCTCCGAGCCCTGAGTACTTCTGGAAGCGCCTCCCGCCATTCAAGCGCACCTTTGACGCCACCGCGAAGCCCGTCGCCGCCTACTGGCTCACCCAGCAGGTCGCCATCTGGGTCCCCATCGCCGTCGGCTGGGCCCTCGGCCTCGACCTCCCCAACTTCGAGTTCGGCAAGCCCAACTCGGTCGTCTCCCAGCCCCAGAGCTCCGACGCCTGGAAGAGCATCGTCATCACCCTCATCAGCATCTCCTTCCAGATCATCATCGTCATCCCCGCCCACATCGTCCTCGTCCGCGTCCAGGCCTCCCTCATCCCCGAGGAGGCCAACACCATCATCCCCTTTGACCGCTCCTTCGAGGGCAAGGTCGAGCCCCGCGTCGTCGGAGGTAAGGGCTATGCTACTATGGACGACGCCTGGAGCGGATTCTCCCGCAACGCCTGGAAGCGCCTGGTCATTCTCTACGTCAAGATCTTTGCCGTCTCCTTTGCCACTTTCGCGCTCATGGCCGCTGTTGTCATTCCCGAGATCATTGTCTTCAGCAAGCTCGCCAAATAAATGTTTGGTTTGCATCTGACATCTACAAACGCCACGTCTCAACTCTCAGGCTATTGCAATTATAATCGGTTATCCCCTCACGGCTCGCAAAAATCCGTTGATGGGAAGAAAGCGGACAAGACTCCTAGGTTGTACTTGAATTAGCATTACCACGCTCCAAATCGTCTCTAGCTGGATAGTAGTAGCTGCTTCATGTCTTCTTGTCACAACTCCATACCCCAAATAAAACAGAGAACAGAAATTGAACATTGGAATCACTTGAATCACCATGGCCATCACCATTATCAACGGAACGTGAGTGAGAAGCAAAGTCTTTCTTTCTAGTGTCATTAAACCGTCAAATGTCTTGGGTTTCATAAGTAGTGAGGTCCTTTCGTGAACAATACCAACTCCCCAGACAATGCAGTAGCGGCAGCAAAAAAAGGCAAAGTGTTGCCTCGTCAGCTAATCCGTTCTTCTCATCCATCATGTGTGTTTGTGGCCGTCTTGTGTTTGTCGTCCACCCACCCACACACGCATGATATGGATCTCTTCATTCCCTTCAACCCCTCCCCCCACACCTCTACACAATTCACTGCCACCCAAATCTTCCCTTTGACCAGAAGAAAAAACAAGACAAAAGACCGCCCAGAAACGTGCTTGACAAGCCAGAATCCAAGAGCAATGCAGAACCCTGCCCAAACAAAAGAAAAGGAGGAAGAAAAAAGAATTCAACATCACAGGAGAGGAAAAAACCTCTCCTTTGCCATTTCCGTAATTTATGCTCGAGCTTGCATGTGAATCTTTGCCAGGTTCATCATCTTCTTCTCATCCAGTATACTGACCAAGAAAAAAGGTAAAAGAAAGACCTCTCTAAAGAGCAAGGGAGTAGTGCCGCCGCCAGGGTCAACACAGCGGGGGGTATAGCGGTCTAGTCCGCACCAAGCTGTGATCTAACTTGTACTTTGTCGTGTGTCTATTCGAAGGGTGAGGGTGTATCTCCCTGGACGGTATCCCGACGTAAGGGACCCCAAAGGATCAAGGGTAAACCAGGGCATGTGTCGCGCAACTTAGGACTTCTGGGAGAAGAACCAACTGCTTCTCTTGCCAGTACTGCCCTCGTTCTGCTGGATGCTGTTGATAACGGGGATGGAAGGTCCCTGGTTATCAGCACCGCCACCGCGGAGGGGCTTGGCGATGCGGCTGCCGGCGCCAGAGAAGCTGAAGCCACCCAGTGATGGAGAGTTCAGGCCGCGAGTGCTGCCGGCCTTGGCGGCCTCCAGTCTCTCCTTGACAGCAGCAAGTTGAACCTCAAACCTGCAGAGCACAAATCGTTAGCAATGGCACGGCACAGAACAGAGGGGAACATTGGGATTGAGGGATCGAGGGACAGGCAGAAATGTGGATCGCAAGGGGGGCCGTACTTGTGGTTCGCAGAAGCCATCTTCTCCTGGCTATCCTGTAGCAGGCTCTCCAGGCTCTGGATGCGCTCGTTACGAGCAATGAGTTTACGCTCAGCAATGGCCACCTCCTTCTTGAGCGCCGAGTTCTGCTCGACCAGCTGGCGCTGAACCTGAGTAAGCTGCTCGAGGTTCCTCTCCAGGAAGGCCATCTTCTTCTGTTGGGCCCTGTTGTTGGATGACCGAAGCACATTGTTATACTGCTCTCTAGTCTCGTCAAGCGAGATTTCAAGCTCAACCACACGCTCGCAACGGTTCTGAAGATCGCGCATGAGGCTCTTCTTCATGATATCGAACTCGGCAATCTGCTGCTGAATCGACTTGCCGTTCGCCATGGGCGCGGCGGTACCAGCCTTGACTCTCTGTTGGAGATCCTCGATAAGGGTCTTCATCTTTGAGTTCTCGGCGGCCTTCTGCGCAATCTCAGCCTTCAGCTCATCCACAAGCTCCATGGAGGTGGTTTGCTTGTTAGAGTAGGCACTCTCCAGGCGAGCCTTGATCTCCTCAACATCGTTCTCCCCGAGGTTGCGAGTCAGAAGCTCCTCGTACTCCTGCTGGAGAGCCGAGAGGCGGTCTTCGAGCTCGGCTCTGCGCCGGGCATCGGCTTCGCTCGAGGAGGCGCTGTAGACGGATAGCTCGGCTTGTCTTACGATTCCTTGGATCTCGACGAAGCGCGACTTGAGAGCCTGAAGCTCATCGGGGTTGACAACCTCACCAGTGGAGCTGACTTCGTGAAGGGCCTCCAGTTGGGAAATAGCCTCTGAAATGGCCTTCTCGTTGTCGCTGAACACATCGGCGCCGAGGTCGAAGCCAGCCATCATCTTGGCCATCTTCTCAGCCTTCTTCTTCTCCTTCTCATCCAGCACGGCGCTTGTTTCCTTGGCGCTCATCTTCACGTCGAGAAGCTGCTGCTTGACCTCGTCCAGCTCCGCAGTTAGCTCGGCATTTTGCTCCTTGAGCGCATCCATGGTGATCTGCGCCTCCTTGCCCTCAAAGGTAAGTCGCTCAATTTGCATCTTGACCTCGTTCACCTCCCCGTTCAGCTTCTCATTTTCCTTTCCAGTCTTCGCATCGTGTTCCTTGAGGTAGGCAAGCTCCTCCTTGGTCTCCCGAAGAGACTTTTCTGCCGCGTTGTACTGAGACTCCTTCTCGGCAATTTGATCCTGTAGCTCGTTCTCCCGGCGCAGGAACTCGTCGCGCTCATCTTTGTCAAGGGGTAAGCTTGGTGTTCCTGACCGCTCTGAGATGGCTGGGGTCTCGGATCTGCTGTCGGGCAACAGGCGAGATGGTGTTGAAGGGCGAGGCGCCTTTGCTTCGGCCTTGGTCCCGGCTACGCCATCTGCAGATAAGGGGGCCACCCATCTGTCCTTGGGTACGGCCTCTCCGGCACGCCAGAGCTGAACTTCGCCTTCCAAATTTGAGAGATAGGTTTCGAAGGTCGAGATTTGACCTCTGGCCTTGCCGAGCAAGGCCTTGAGTTCGGAGGGACTTAGCTCGGCGTTGATCTTGGCCTTGTTCTTGATTGCCTTTGCACGGGTACCGAATCGGAGGGTGCCGAGGGTTTCAGCGTCGTTGTAACTACTGGGAGAGCAATTAATGATGAGGGTTGTCCGACTGTTACCTCCCAGAGATTCTTGGAGGATACGGGTCAACTTGGAATCGCGGTAGGGGACGTGGGATGATCTGCCGTCGGTCAAGGCGTTGATGACCATTCCGAGAGCACTCAAACTCTTGTTGATCTTCTTTGCTTCCTCCAGCGTCTGACCACTGGCGCCTGTCTTTCCAACCTTTTCGCTACCGGCCAAATCGACCAAGAAAAGCTGACCACTCTTTGCCGATCCGGTCTCGACATTCTTTTGGGTAATGGTGACGACGAAGATGGAATGCGAACGGGAAGATTCCTGGTTCATGTTGGTTGCAGCAACGGCTCGGGCGTTTCCACCTCTTCTCATAACCTCGTACACCTCCTGGACGCTGGAGACGTAGACCTCGAGAAGACCCTTGACGTAGACACCGCGATTCTTTTCTTCGTGAACGGGAAGGTTGTCGTTTTGGGGCGCAAGCAAATCGCGAATCCTCTCCATGTAAATTTCCATATAACTGACTCGAACCGTGTACTCGATAGTGCTGGGACTAGACATAATACTGGCGAAGATCTGTTCGATGATACGGGGAATAATACCTCGGCCTTCCTCGTCGTCGATGCTGGAACCCATCATGGTGTAGGATTTTCCGGCACCTGTCTGGCCGTAGGCGAAGACGGTTCCATTGTAACCGTTGAGGATATCGTCGACAGTCGATCGGATGGAAAAGTCGAAAATATCGGACTGCTTACATTCCATGTCGAAGACACGGTCGAAGGTGAAGGAGCCCTGGGCCTCCTTGGACTAGAAGCATATGAGTCAACTGGGTGCTCGCATGCGCAACGTCAAGCACTGAGTAGGAGAAGCACTTACGTCGAGAGTACATGTTTCCTCGCTGCTGAAGGAGACGATGGGCTGGCCGCCCGACGCCAGTTCCACTTTGTTCTGTGGACGGAATCGGGCCACGACCTTGATACTGTTGTTTGCGCCAGACATGGTGACGGTATTTCAGACTAAGCGAGGTCGAAGCCAATATCGTGGGATTGCGATCGGGACAAGATGCTGCAGGATAGGGGGGTGTGGTTGCGAAGCGCTCGGCGGCCGCAGCTCGGCAACGGGGGGGTTTGTGTTGAAAGGACACACACAAACAAGGCGGGTGGGATGAAATGACGGTGTGCGGATGTGGAAAGGCTGCTAGAATGACATATCGCAGGTGTTGCAGGGCGATGATGCAAGGAGAAACGAACAGCGACAGCACAAACCAGCGGCAGTAGCAGCCAGAAAGGCAGTCGGTCAGAAAGCGAGAGGAGAGGGAGATGAGTGGTTGTATTGTTCGGAAAACGGGTTTTGGGGGGCCTTTTGGGGGGTTGAGATGTAAATGACGGGACGCGCTAGAAATCGCGTAGAATTATTTGATTGTAGCAAGACAAAGCACAGAATGCAGGTGCAGAGGGGGGAAGGAGGGTCCACGGGTACCTTCCCACAGTTCCTTCAGTTCCCAGAGTCACAAGTCACTACCTAAGGCTAAGGTACTCTTCAGGCCCCATCCTCCCGGTCGCCGGCCTCCAGTACTTCGTAGAGGGAATGGAGACAAGAAAAACAGACCAATCCCATCCTGCCATGGACACTTCACGCTGGTCGTTTCATCCCCACCTCGTCGTCCTTCCCAAAGCACAGCCGAGGGGTCTCCCCGTCCCAGAAGGGCAAAGTCCCCTGTTCCTCTGCTGGAATGGACGGATACAGCACACTGACCATCACGGCAGGCATGTTGGTACAACAGATGGCCCGGTGCATTGCACACTAATTAGAGGAATACCCGGCCGAGCACGCGACAGAGATTGCTGACGAGAGTTTGCACTTTGCACGGCTGACCAAGTGGACTGGGTTTTGGGGAATGGCCATTTGGGCGAGTCTTGTTATAGTGGACTGCTCCGCTTTCGCCAATGAATTCATAATAAACAACTACGGGCCGCATGTTGTTCAACAGATTTGGTATTTCGCTACTTATGAGGTCCCAAATGCACTTCCCACGAACTCCCCTGTAAAGCCAGATGAAGACGAACCTAACGTCACCGACAACGGGTGACCCAACGGATAGGAAAAGCAAAGCACGTCCACGAAACGCCTATCGCAACATGGGGTCGCCCCAAAAGCCACTTAGAGAGGACAGCACGAGCCGAAACGCCCAATCCCCCCACTCCCACCTCATCGGGTACCCCAGTTGCTTAATGCGAAGCAGATCAAGACATATGTCTGGTCAGCCCTGGGCGTAGCTCATGTCAATCTGCCCCTCGTTTGGCCCTCTAGCATCCCCTCGCAGCCCAGCAGCTTATTCCTACACGAGCCATACCCTGCTGAAGTAAGGCGTGGACATTCTCGTTCATAACAGTCGTATGTATGCGTCGTGATAATCGTGACGACTTAGTCGTCCCAGCTCTTCTCAACCGTCTCACGAACCCGCTTCGTGTACTCCTTCCGGTTGTCCTTGTAGAGGTTCGACGCTTCAACGTTCGCTGGGGAGCCCGTGTTTGGGTCGTTAAGCAAACTAATGATGCAAGTTAGCCCCAAAAACAGCTCCGTCCCTCGTAGAGTGGCATCCGGGATCCACCGAATAGGACAGCTCTCACCTCTGAATGCTCGTCAACACTGCCGCGACGTCATACGTGGGACTCCAGCGGTTCTGCAGGATATCCAAGCAAAGCTCTCCTGTGGCGTAGACGTTCGGGTGGAACATCTGGCTGATGAACTTGACCGCGGGGGGCTTGTTGGGGTATTGCTCCTCGAACTGCATAACGAGTCTGAAAGTGCCGTCTTCGAATGGGGTATCGGCGGGACCAATAATCACGGCGTTCCTAGAGAATGCCTTGTCAGTCGCCGTTGGCACGTCCGGCAGGTTCGGAGTTTGGCCAAGCCTACCAGGTCATGACGTTGTCGGGGACAGGCGAGGCAGAAACGCCAGCGGGAGGATCAGTCTGCATACGCTACTCATTGCGTTAAGATCGTACACAGAATAACGGCATATCGAGGATCGTAGCTAACCTTGAAGTCACGCATCAAGCGACGGCGGGCGGCGGTAGACATGGTGGCGGACGGTGACTGATTACCAAGACTGAGGGGTCGGAGGATCGCAACGGCCGTCGATGAAGGACGGAAGAGAACCAGAGAGGTGGTTCAAAGTGTAGGTGATCGTTGCAGATATACTCGCTGGGTATCGAGCAAGCTGAAAATTCTGAGGATCTCCGTCGCTAACGATATGTGATGGAGAGAGTTGTAGAAAGGCCGGATGGATCACAGACGACAGTCCGAAAGAATGGCGCGGGAAGCACTCGCCTTCACCACCGCCTTCCGCTTGGGCCAATGGGTGGGTCTCACATTTTGGTCCAATCATGATAGGCGATACCAAGCGCGAATCACCCGATAACAAAACTGCACTCAAGGCCCAAAGGCCTCCAACACAAACGCCGGCGGCAGTCACGACTCAAGCCTCTCTTCATGACGCCGTCTGAGCCTCAGGTTGGACCATTTATTAGTTGCTTCTGACAGACACTCGGAGGGTTTTGGTTTACTACTTGCTATATTGTCATGTTGCTGACAGTCGTATGTTCCTTACCTTGAGGGCAGTCAAAGGTATTGAAAGATACTTAGTTGCATCAACTCGCATGCAACTAGCGAGGTGTAGCTTTTCTTCCACATGGGCGGGCTGCATTTTAGTTTGGAGTTGGACTCGTTCAACTTTTATATTTGCGCCGCAGCATCGCCATAACGGCGATCATCCATACCTTTGCCGCGAAATTCCGGGGTTAAATGACATCCAGAATGCAGGCAAGAGTGACATCGTTGCAGAGACAGCCGGAACCGGTTCCACCCCTTTGGCCCGACGAGCTTTCCGAGCGGAATTGGGTCTACTCCCACGGTCCGGGGTGGGGGATCGGTTCCCCCAAAGACCTGGGGGAAGTGACCTCACTCCTCACTTGGAAGCTCGGCCCCACCCTTGTACCTCTCAGACACCCCCCTCTCTTAAGCCGAGGAAGACCGCAGAACCTGGGGTATTGTCATCCCGCGCCTTCCACATGTTCGCTTCATCCCTCTGAAGTAAACTGTTAAGCCACCATCCTATGTTTTTTCTTCCTTCCCTTTTCCTTCTGCAAGATCGTCTCAAGTCGCTATCACTTTGTGCATTTCTGCTGCGAAACCCCGGACACCAATTGTAACATATACCACCATGTTTATGAGGCAGTCATCGAGGCTTCCGAGCCAATTCACTAGGCAAGCGGCTTCTCGTCAGTTCTCCACGCGAGCTGCGCTTCGGCAAGAGATTCGGGACGCATACATTCTTAGTGCCTCAAGAACACCAACAGCAAAGGTAATAACAACTCCGTAAGCTTCTACGAAGCTCTCATAACTAACACGGCCACCAGTTCAATGGCTCATACACGAGTGTAACTGCGCCGAAGCTGGGCGCCGTCGCCATCAAGTCCGCTCTCGAAAAGTCCAAAGTCCCCGTCGATAAGATCACCGACGTGTACATGGGCAATGTCCTACAAGGATCCGTTGGGCAGGCGCCGGCTCGCCAGGCCTCGATCTTTGCCGGTCTCCCGTCTAGCGTGGAAGCGATCACCATCAACAAGGTCTGCGCATCTGGCATGAAAGCTGTCGTTTTTGCTGCACAAAACATTCAGCTCGGTCTCTCGGATGCGCAGATTGCTGGTGGCATGGAGAACATGACGAGGGTGCCGTACTATGTGCCTCGCGCTTCTAGCTTGCCCCCGTTCGGGCATGTGAAGATGGAGGACGGCCTGATCAAAGACGGCTTGACCGATGTCTACGATCAATTCCACATGGGCAACTGCGCCGAGAACACGGCTAAGAAGTACGAGATTTCTCGCGAGATGCAAGACGAGTACGCTATCGAGTCCTATAAGCGCGCCCAGGCTGCGTGGAAAGCCAACGCCTTTGCCGAGGAAATCGCTCCCGTCACCGTACCCGGAAGGAAGGGCGACACAGTTATCGAGTCTGACGAGGGATACCTCGACGTCAAGTTCGACAGGGTACCTACTCTGAAGCCGGCCTTTGTGCGCGACGGCACCGGCACTGTCACCGCTGCCAACTCCTCCACGCTGAACGACGGTGCCAGTGCACTTGTTTTGGGCAGCAAGGAGATTGCGCAAAAATACGGTTCCGGTTCTCGAGTGTTGGCAAAGATCTGCGGCTCGGCCGACGCCGCGGTTGATCCTATCGACTTCCCCATCGCTCCAGCTAAGGCGGTGCCCATCGCGCTTAAGAGGGCAGGTATCACCAAGGACCAAGTCGCCGTGTGGGAGTTCAACGAAGCTTTTGCCGCTGTCATCAAGGCGAACGAAAAGGTATGTGAAGCGTCCACAATTGATCAATCGTGACTGACAGCCATGGCGTAGATCCTCGGATTGGAGGGTGCCCGAGTCAACCCTCTCGGTGGAGCAATCTCCCTCGGCCACGCTCTGGGTAGCTCCGGATCACGAATTATCGTTACTCTGCTGCACCAGCTGAAGCCTGGCGAATACGGTGTTGCGGCCATCTGCAACGGAGGCGGCGCGGCCACGGCAATCGTCGTGCAGCGCATCGAGTCTGTGTGATTGGCCATGTGTTCGTCGTCGCGGATAGGCTTCCCGGCAGCGTCTAGGCCGGATGGAAAGGGGAAGCGGCATGCACAAGATGCTTAGCTTCATGCGTAACTTGGGAGCTACTTTCCGCTCAGATTGTGGTGATCATAAGGGATTCGAGGCGCGTTGTATGACAAGGCGTAAAACTGTGAAAAATTGAAGGAGCCAACTGAAAAAAGCAGATTATGTTTGGATGCTTTTGGAAATACAATATCCCATGTACTTCGTAGAAAACTTGACGCAGATCATCAGTAAATGTTACCCTGGACAAAGTATGTTGAAGCTAAGAAAAGTGACCACCGACCAGCCCCGTGCCAACGTCTCACCGAGCACGTACCCTTGTTCTCCGTACACCGAAGAATCCACCTCAACTCACCTCACCTCGTCTGAGCTCGAGCTCTCACACCTTGGACTTCCACCTTCATCACAACCCGCAAGATTTCCTCGCCTCGATTTTCACGATTCGCGGCCTCGCCCCCCTCCCCACATGAAGCTTCATCTTCGGCGCCTCAAAACTTCGTGCCAACGATGTCCCTATTAATCCAATTCCTCAGCCAGATCCGCACATTCGTCCGTGCTCAGAACATTGACGAGCTCCGGAACTGGCTCCTCGTTGAGCCCAACGCAAACCAGCAATATCACGCCCTCGCGAATGAGCTACGGACGCAGTTTCGCTCATCACGGCATGGCGCCAACGGAACAAGCAGCACAGCCCTTGAGAGCACGATCGAGAAATGCCTCCCCGAAGAGGACGACGTGCCCGAGGGCCAGGGCTCGCCGTGGCCGGGCTTTGTGACTTTCATGAAGGACTACATGGTCTTCTGGCGCGACGTCGACTATGATGACCTTTTGGGCGCGCATACGCTGCTCAGCGGGCTGGTGAAGTGAGTTACCGACGAGAATCCCTCATCACCTATGCTGGCGCGGACCTCGTGGCCCTCACACGTGCCTTTCAAAGTGAAAGCAGCAGTTGGCTAACACCCATATAGCTCCTGCAGTACCGCCTTTGCCCATCCTACATATGGAGGCATGCTCCTCAAGACGGCAATGTCTCTCTGCGAGTCTCTCTCGCGTTTGACAATGATGCTGTCAAAGCGTCCTGACCTCACGCGCAACATCCGCAACGTCGACGCCGACGACCGCAAGTCGATTGCCGAATCTTCGGCGGAGATCATCCAAAAGATCTTTACCACCTGCCTAACGGACCGCTCCAGCGCGCGGTACAGCAAGCCGGAAGGCAAGAAGGTTGGCGTTTACATGTTTGCCAACCTAGTGCTAAAGCTTCTCTTCGCCGTACGTCTTCTGTCTCCATTCCTAGTGCCCTAATTTGCCTACGGCTCGAACGTGTTGACTGATGGACTGATGCCCAGTGCCGGAGAACGCATCTAGCGAAACAAATATTCACAAACATCTCCACCAACTCGCCACCACTATCATTCTACCCAGCGTCACAGCGCGTCAACTTCCTCTACTACCTAGGCCGCTTCAACCTCGCAAACTGCCACTTCCTCCGCGCGGCGCTCTGCCTCGAAGAAGCGTACCTTCAGATCCCACCACCCCTCACATCTCATCGCGCCCTGGTACTCAGCTACCTTGTCCCCTGCAACTTCTTGCTGGGCCGTCTACCCTCCCAGCTCCTGCTCTCTCGTCCAGAAGCATCCTCGCTGGTACCCGTTTACCAACCACTGATCCAAGCGATCCGAAAGGGCGACTTTGTCCTCTTCCAACACACGCTAGCCCAGCACGAAAAGTACCTCTTCGACAAGGGTCTCCTCCTCGTCCTCACCCACCGCCTCCGGCCTCTGCTATGGCGCTCCCTCTCCCGCAGGACGTTCCTCCTCACCTACGCCCCGGGCCAAGACGACGCCAACCCCTCCAACACGAACCGCCGCGCCGCAACAATGGACCTCGCAGACCTCCACGCGACATCTCAGTACCTCCAGCACCGACTCGAAGGCTACATCCCCTCCAAATCGCCCTCCTCCTTCGCACCGTCTACAGCGTCCCCCGCCTTCCTCAGAGCAGTAAGCCACGACGCGGCCTCGACGCTCGTCCCGCCACCCGGCGGAACCAAGAAGCTGCGCCCCAACGAGGGACTGGTCTGGGGCAACTCCCCAGTCGAGATGGACGACGTGGAGATGAACGTATCGGTGCTGATCCAGCTCGGTTTCATGCACGGCTTCATTGCGCATTCGCAGGGGAGGTTCGCCGTCATGGGCGCCACGAAGAAGAGCCCCGTGTTGGCTGGGTGGCCGACGCCGTGGACGGCTATTCGGGAGAGGCAGTACGAAGAGGACCTGGACTTGGATCATGTGCCTGGGTGGGTGAAGGGTTGAGCGAAGCAATCATTGCAGGACTATCTCAAGTGGCGAGCTTGAAAGCGCTTTTGGGGAGAATCATGGTTTCTATATAGATGCTGGAGCTTACCGATTCATGGAAAAGGAAGAAATGATACCCTATTCGCATCTAAGCCCCGCATGTTGACTAGATTATTTTCGGTGTGGTCTGCTCAAGACGCACTCGTGGAATTGACCAGTCGGGCAAGGTGTGAAATCCTGGAACTGATGGTCTAATTCTACGCAAACAGTAAATGATGAGGACTTGTGTTAGGTCACCGCGCGAAGTTCCCGTCTACTGGGGCTGGTATCGCCAATGTCAGATAGCGCTTTCTCCTCGTCTTCACGTCAATCAGGGTGTCTTGACCGAGGTGGGGCGGCAGGCCAAGATCAATATCAACACCATCAACCACGCAGGCAAAAAAAGGATGGAGAGCATCGATGTCCAGGTCGGCAATCACTCTGACCCGACAGGAACATGGAATGCAAGAAGGGTATGTCAATGGAGATGGAGATGGCTGCCGTCTAGACAGGCAAAATCATCATGTTAAAATCTATCTATGGATGGGCATGTAGCGAGTCCTTGCAGCGCCGTGGAAGACGAATTTGACGATACATCGTCTAAAAATCACCGCCAGGCATCGACATCATCACTTGAAACTAGTCCAAAGTACCCAACAAGCGTCCGCGTCTGCGTCCGAGGTAGGTAGTCGTCACTCCAACACAGCACAAGTAGCCTTCTTCACCACGACCCAAACAAGGGGCCGCAAGCAATGAAAGCAAAACAAATCTCCATCGAGAAGAATAAGGGTTTCAAAAATTCCCTAGCCGGCCGAAGCCAACTAGGAGTGGTCATAGTTATAGTTTTCAACTAGCAAAAACACGATCTCGGACGAATCCTCACTGATACGCGTAAAGCCCTTGCACTCAGATGAAGAAGAGAAAAGAAGAAAAAAAAGGACTGAAAATCGGGCGTGGGGTCGAGGGGATTTTATAGGTAGCTGCTCTTCCAGCGTCCACAAGGGTGCGCGGGAGGCAGCCGCGGTACGTTCCTTTGGCCTCAGCGGCCTCAGTGGCCTGAGCCTCACAACCTAAGGTCCTCAGTGCCTGTCTCCATTGCTCCCAGTCTCCAGATGAACCACCCTGTCGTGCCTGTGCCACACCTTTCCATTTTTGACGCCTCAGTCCCCACTTGAAACAGTTCAGGGGAAGAGGAAACACTGCAGGAATGGAATGCGAAGCTGTCAGCACCCGTCCCCCGGTACGTACCCGCACCGAAGCTCCGTGGCCGCCGACTTCACATCTCGAAACCTGAAGCACGCGCGCGCGGGGACCTGAAGTCATTGACAAGAGTCCGACATGCGAATATCGCCGACGCTGCCAAAATGCTCTCATTCATCCTGATTCAGAATCGCCAGTATGTCCAGTCGCCTCCGATGCAGAGAACGTGTAGAGAAAAAGCTCCCGCTGACATATCGCCCGCGCCATCCAGGGGCAAGACCCGTCTCGCGAAGTGGTACGCACCCTACAGCGACGATGAGAAGATCAAGATGAAGGGCGAGGTACGAACGCTCCCATCCCAATAACACGTCGCATCCTCAAATGGACATTACTCTAACAACGTCACTCCCCGTAAACAGGTCCACCGCCTCGTCGCCCCCCGAGACCAAAAATACCAGTCCAACTTCGTCGAGTTCCGCAACAACAAGATCGTCTACCGCCGCTACGCAGGCCTCTTCTTCTGCGCCTGCGTCGACACAAACGACAACGAGCTCGCCTTCCTCGAGGCCATCCACTTTTTCGTCGAGGTACTCGACGCCTTCTTCGGCAACGTCTGCGAGCTCGACCTCGTCTTCAACTTTTACAAGGTCTACGCCATCCTCGACGAGGTCTTCTTGGCCGGCGAGATTGAGGAGACGAGCAAGCAGGTTGTCTTGACGAGGTTAGAACACTTGGATAAATTAGAATGAGTAAACTGTCCGGCGTGAAGGATTCCCGGCACGGTCCGGTGTTGTAGAAGACTGGAGGGGTCGCGCTCGTCCGGTCTGGGGCTTAATCACGTTTGGAGACTGGCGGACTTCTGCACTGTCATATATGGGCGTACGGGTGGGCTGGAGTCTGGAGTTTCGCCAAGAGCAATACGCACGCGACTGGCTGCAACGTCATTTGACAAACTTTTGATTTCGTGGGAAATAATGCTATGTAAAGCAATTTCAGGGATAACCTCCCCTACTGGAATCAAAAAAACGGTGCATCATCTTCTCCCTGTAATCTCAACCCAGCTGTCCTTGAAGAAACCTGCTGGGCAAAATTCCGAGGAGATGATACGGCTAGATGCTCGGAAGCATCCTTGATACATCTTCGGGACGTGAGAAAGACGTCCACATCGGCAAATGCAGTCAGGCTGCACACCCATCCGACTGCCCAATGCAAAATACTACGGAACCACCCAAAAGGCCAAAGATAAGTCCTCCGATTCCCAGTCCCAAGCAAGTGTTACTCGGGCGAGGCCTGAGAGGCCATTTCACGCCCGAGCTATGGAACGCAATCCAGACGCGTATGAAAGAAAAGAAGAAGCAAATGCCGACGGCCGAGCTCGGAGAACATGACCCAACCTCCTGAATAATGAAGAGGTGTAAGAGCCGGCATTCAATCGTGGGCCAAGGTTACTTGGTCAACGACAGATCCGCAGCTCCAAAGTCGACGGGAAATGTGTAAGAATATTGTAGGCAGGTCAATCAGTGCCGGGGTTCAAGTTCAAAGTATCTGGCCGATGATTGCCAGATCGGAGCGAGTTGAAAGCAGCTGGGTAGCCTTCGAATGCAAGGCTACTCGTTCACCTTCGGAGTGGTAGGGGGTTCCTCCGCCTCCTTCTCCTCAGCCTCATACATCTCAACAGCGGTGCGTCGGCGAGCAATGTTTAGGTAAACGTTATCGTGCTCTCTGCCTCGGAACAGGGCCAAGACGGCAGGATCGTATGGAGGGACTCTCTGAAGAGGCTTCGGGGTTTGCAAGGGGACAATTGCCTCCTTCGTGTGAATAGAGTAATGGTCCACCTCAATGGGGCTGCTTGGAGCTTGGTCCATTCCCTCAGGGGCGTCTTCCATGTAAACATCGTCGTCGCCATCGTTGCCATTGTCGTAATCATCCCAATCGGGGACATCGGGTATGATGCTTCGGTAGGAAGTCACAGGCGGCGGGGAAGAAGACGGCATGATCATACTTGCACCGTTCGGCTGAGTGCCGACCATGGCCTCGACAGCATCTGGCTTCGCTTGGAAGAACAGATCTTTCTCCAACGCCGCAAGGAGGTCATCCGCCTCAATGCCAGCTTGCTTCCACTGTGTATCGGTCACTTTCTTGCGCTCCATAGCTTCGGCTGAGTCCATAGCTCCGCCTGTCTCCATGGGAATATCCTCGGATGCGCCAGCTTGCTTCGCCTTTATGTCGACGCCCAAGTCTTTCTTGCCAGGTCCAAGGTTTTGCGTAATCTGGTCCACGGGAGCAACTTGCTGTTTCTCTTTGGGAGATATATCGACGTCGTCCCAGGGCAGGCCACTAGCAAAAGGGTCTTCGTGCCGCTGTCTCTTCGCCGGTCGCTGTCTCTTCGCTGGTCTTTCGATGTCGTCCCAGGGAGAGAGTCTACCGTCGTCAGTGCGCCGTTTGTTCAGGCGGGATGACAGCTTCGCCTCTTTTTCGCCCACGTTCCTAGCTGGAATCTCCTCTGCGGATTTCTTGAGATCCGAATGACCGATCCTCTCCGATTCCTTAGGGCGATAGGCAAGATGGAGATGACGGTTCTCACTAGGGCGGTATCTATCGTCAAGACGGCGGGAAGTATCAGGACGGTACGTGTCGATAGATTGGCGAGGGTCGTTGGGGCGGTATGTGTCGACGCGTTGGCGGGGTCTTTCTGGATGGTAACTATCATCCGCAAGGTGGGAGTCGATAAGGCGACTGGATCCGGAACGAGAGCGATGTCCGACTGGTTTAGAGTTGCTTCCAGACCGAGAAGGGCCTACAGCAGACTCTTGGAAGTCGGGTGATTCGTCTTGGTGTCTGCTAGGCCTGGTTTGCAAAAGTCGGGCTCGCTCCTCATTCATATAGGGGCCACTGGCACTCGAACTTTTGCTGGTAGATCTGGAGTGACTGTGCTTTCTCGATGAGCTCTGTCTCAGGTCTTCGCTCGACATCGGCGGGTTTTGAGGCCGTTGTCGGAGTGAATCGGTGGAAGTGGTAGCTTGCTTCCGAGGACAGTCCTGGACAAGGTGATCTCTATGCTCTCCACAGGTGCGGCAGACGTAGTTCTTTGGGACGAAAGGTTTCTTTGAGGAGTTCGAGGTACAGTGATGAATGAAGTGACCTGTGTTGGCAAGGTTCTCGTTAGTTTTCCGACGACTTTTCTCTCGACTTCATTCTCAGCTACCTGGTATTCCGCAGAGTCTGCATACGTAACCAGCACGAGGTGTCTGCTCGTTTGAAGACGAAGTCTCGGGCGGTGGTGTTCCGGACTTGAGCTTGTCCAATTGGGCAAGGAGCTTCTGTCGACGACTGAGATGGGAATCTTCAGGGTCAGAGTGTATATTTCCTGAATCCCGGATCCCCGGGATCGGCTCGTTTGCTTGGTTGGAAAGCCTAGCAGGTTGGGACAAATCTGGCAGGCACGTTGCCAAGACTGCCTCCTTTGGGGCAGATGAGTTCTTCACCTTGCGGTGCACACTACGTAATTTGTAGTTAATCTCGATCTCTCGTCTGGCAAGGTTGAAGGTCCGAGTATCTTTGGGTCGGTCTCTGAGGTAGTCTTCCTTGTGCTGATTAAAGGCGTTGAGCACGAGATGCTTTTCGTACTTCCTAGTGCTTAGGTAGTCGCAAGCATCTCGAATGACCCTGGAAGAGGCTGTGTGACCCGTAAGACCCAGAAAAGGAATCTGCTTTGCAAGCCACTTGGTGTAAAGTTCCAGAGGCTTCTTGTCTTCAATGTCCCTTGAGTATCGGTGAGTCAACTCCCACTCGATGTCTCTTTGGTCCAGGCTGTAGAACTCTCGAGGGTGCATCTCAAGGATGAGGAGCTTCGAGTCCGCCATCTTTGTTCGCTGTGGAAGTGTCAGAGAAAGCATGACGAGAGAGCAAGTGAGGTACTGGCCTTTCAGAGGTGAAACTGCCGTGAAATTTCTTGCTCGTCCTTGGAACCCCCTCGCTCCTTCCGGGGCTAGAAGCTGGCTGGACGTGAGAAAAACCAAGCCGTGGGGCAGCACACAGAGGGAGATCCGCCGTGAAAGGAGCAGAATTTGAACGGAGAAGTAAAAGATCGTGACGAGAATAGGGGAAAGGTCTTCAGAATAATTGGGGAAAAGAGCTCATCCGGTAGCCGCTTTGCTCTGAGATGCAACTATGTGATGTGTTGAGGATATCGTGAATTTAGTGGACCGCTTGGTAACCGATAACTGCAGCTAGTATTTGTTGTGAACGGAAAGCTCGTTCAGAGCAGGCCCCGGTACGAGAGGAAAAAGGGATGGAGGCCACCTAGGTAGTACCTAGGCAAGGCAGATATGCTCAATGAGGAAGGCCTTCAAAGACACTGATCGAGCCTTCTCCAATTTGATGGACTCATTAGGCACAGTCAAGACAAGACCTCCTTCCTTCAAATTTGTTTCTGGCCCGGCCAAGGTAAGTGGCACGCTCCTACCCTTCCTACATGAACCCTAAAAGCAGACGGGATACTAGGAGCTCTTCTTCGGGGCACAATCTTCAATCGCTGATTGCCTTCCTCATGTATCATTACAAGAAATCGGTAACGTAGATTCGCCTTACTCACTTATTGGACGTGCCTCAGTGAAGATGATGACAGGACCTGCACTTGGACTTGTTACACATCCCGGGGTAAATGTTGCAAACCCCATACTATTGAGAGAACGAGATCATGTCGATGCAGGACGCCTGTAATATGAATTCATTCCGCGCCATGCCTAGACCTTTAACAAGAAGCACACAAGCCCTCAAATACCCTCCAGATATCCTCGTATCAAATCACCCCTTGCCTAGACACATCAGGCTCATCGCTTCAAAGCTTGAAATCTCCTCTCCAGCTCCGTAATGTCAGGTACGTTGCCTCCTGGACCCTTTCCAGCTGGTTTCTTCTGCGCCGCCGCGTCCATCTTCTTGTTAGGCTTCAGCTCCAGCGAGTTGAGCGTAACTTTCGGGTGGACGTTGTCTGTTGTCATCCTTGGCGGTGTGACAGTCAGAGGGCTGCTGGGACCTCCAATCGTCCTCGGCGGTGTCGCCTTGCTCAGCTCCTCCTGTTCCTTGGCCACTTTGGAGCTGTTTCCCAACGGACCCTCTGGTATTCTCACTCCAATCCCCCGCTTGGGTTATCGTCGTCGTCATCGTCCAGCAGGTCCGGCGGCTCGTCAGCCAGAGGTCGCTTCGGCCAGTCCACGTTGTACGCCTTCGCGATTTCCTCCAAGTACCCTTGTACGAGTTCTTCCCGTGGCGGCGTGACGCTCAGCTTCTTGACAACCTTATCCGACACCTTACCATCTGAGTTGTCCATCGCTGCAAAAACAAACTCCTTGCCGTACTTCTCCGCCAATAGCGTTCGCACCACCTGCAGCTCCTTGATCTCCGTCTTCGGCGCGGCGTAGATGATGCTCTTTACCGCCTCCTCCAGCCCCGGATCACAGGCTGATCCCTCGAGTAGCCCCGCGCGTGCGATCAGCAATTCGCAGTACAGCTCTAGTATCTCGTGCAGCTCGGTCGTGATATCGGATCGAATGATGTTCTCGACGCGAATGCGCGCAGAGTCGATTTTGCCCACCTCGAGGAGCTGCGCCATCGCACGTCGTTGTGTCTTTCCCATGGAGTCATCGCGCTGTTGGACCATGCGCAGCCGTGCAATGGCCAGCTTGAGCTGGACCTTGAGCTTCGTCTATTGGAGCAAGAAGGCCGCGGTTAGCAAAGCCATGTCGTCATAAGTGTCAGCGGGGCATGTCAAGGATGCGCGACTCACGACGACTGATGGTTGAGGAGGCATTTTGGTGACTTTTCTGTTGCGATTTGAAAGAGGGAGATGCCACGAGGCCCGAGTCAAAAGGGATAGATGCCACCTCAAATAAGGTATGTTAAGTAACGGGACACAAGGCAACAGAATTGAAGCAGCCCAGGAGAGTGGGCAAGTCCGGAAGGGGTCCAGTCTGCCTTATCTAATCGCTACAGGTTGGTGGGATGGCTGGAGCTTGCGCCTCACTGCGGGGTACTTGTTCGTGCCCAAGTGGGAGGGACCAGGGTGCGTTCTAAAGCGGGCGAATCCAGCAAGGGCCATGCAGGCCCCAGAGTCACTGCATACCTGAGATATGTCACTTACACCTGACGTACTACTCAGTCCTCGCTACTTGCCCATCTTCTCAAAGTAGATTCATTTGCTCATGATGTATGCCTTACGAAAAGCGTGATTACAGTTCCTTGTCAAGCCTACAGGTCACAGTCATCAGCAAGAGAAGAACTGCACTCGTCAACTGATCTCTTCGTCGAGCCACTGAGGTGACTACCTTATCCATCCGATGTAAACCTTGCCTTGTAACGCCCATAAGTAAAAACAAAATTCACAAAACAAAAGCGCCAAGTCCACCTGTCCATGCGTGGGTATCGTTACATTGTTCCAAAGGTGAAGTTGTAGTTGGATTGACGCAGCCACAAAACCAGCAGCTCGTACGCTCGAGGAATGGGGCTCAGAACTAGGATGAGATTAGCGCGTATTCTTTGCTTCATGGGGAGGAAACTTACAATGTTGAGCGCGGTGTGCTGCGGAAGCCTCGTACCGTTGAGCATGGCTCGAGTCTTTTTGGGTCGCTGCTGAAGGCGTCTGAAGGCTTCTTGAACGTGACGAGGCTCGATGGGACTTCTCCCCTCGCTAGGTGGGTCGAAGAGACCAGTGGTCACCTTGCGCTTCTTTGATCCTGCGTTCTCACCGCCGCTCTGCGCCTTGAACAGATCCTCTTGCTCCTTGACCTTGAGTGCGTGCTCGGTAAGGGTCTGGACCATCTCGAAGGTCAAGAAACCCAAGATATCGACAATATCGTCGGAAGGTTTGCTGTCTGTGACAATACCAAACCCGGCCCATTCTCTGAATCTTTTGCCCTTGCGGTACGTGAACGAGGCTTGACGGTATTCGGACCATGTCACGTACTCCTCCTTCGTCATGGCCTTAGTGCGCTCGTCGGCCTTGCGGAGACGTTGAAGGGTGATGAAGTTCATCTCTTCCTCTTCTTCATCTTCCTCGTCATCACGTTCAGGGACTTCTTGACTGTAGAATGAGGAAGGCTCCCAGGGCAGGCCAACCTTGGCCTTTTTGTTCTTCTTGGTCGCATCGTCGACAGGGCCACCAGGGACCACACCACCGCTGGGATCTTCGCCAGCACCCAGATCCGCTTCACCTCCCTTGTCGTCGGAGTCCTTCACGTTCTTTCTGACATCTTTCCATGACAAGAATGTACGCAGACGAGAAACTTTGGCTTGATCATGGCGAATTTGGAAGATCAGGTCATTAATCGTGATGGCTCGCGCGCCGCGGCGAGCTGCGAGCTCAGTGCAGTTTCGAAGCTGGCGGAGTATTAGTGACATAGAGATCTATGGTGCTTGCACAACTTACCAGCTCAATAACTTGCTGGCGCACAATGTCCTCAATCATGCTAGTAGTCTCAATCGACGGTTCGGCGGTCTCACCAGAGACATACATCATCTTGCGCGCAACGTTAGTAAAACGATCTGACCAGCCGTACGGCCCCTCGTTATTCAAATGCTGAGGCAAAACGAAAGCAGGCTTGTTTGACTCTGGACGCGTGATCCTTTGCTTCTGCACCTCTCCGCACGGGAGGTCAAGGATGGACTTGAAGCCGGAGTTGACCACGATGCCACGAACTTGGTCGAAGGCGGATTGAAATAGCTCCATGCTCTGGCGCTGAACACGCGCAGCGACTGCCGCCTTTGCTCTGGAGTGCCTGTGGTATTTCGGTTTCTTCGTGAGAGTCTCAAACTCGGCGTCACTGTTGTTGGCGACCAACGGTTCGGTACACTGTTCAAATATGCCGAGTAATTTCGAGACATCCGACGAGGTGGCTCATGAGGCAGCCGCCACCATCTCGGTCGAAGTGGGATCTCCAGCTCACAAACGATTGCTCCCTTCTGTTCTGCATGGACGTGGACGTGTCTCTCTAGGGACGAGCATGGTGTTTTCGAAGCAGCTTCTGTCGATACCAGTGGCGGAAGTAATGATGATATCTAGCCTTATGCTAGGTACGGTGGATGGAAGGTACCGCCTTGGGTAGATTTCCAATGCTCATATTTGGAAGGAGCGGAGGCCATCGTGGAGGCCAGTCAAGCATACAAGTGTGAGGGCATGAGTGTCGAGATGAGCCGTGGTCAACTCCGGGAGGCAAGTGTCAAGCCCTTCTTTTCCTCTACTGGGCTTCCAATTTTGAGGTCGCTAGCTGCCATGTGCCTGCAAATCTCAAAGAAGAGCAAAGCAATACGAGATTGAAAGAAAGAAAATCGACAGCATCTTCACTAACCTGGCTGATCTCCTGGCGATACTTGAACGCCTTATCATCCTTTGAAGCCATCTTGTCGGTGTTTAAAGGCGAGCCTCAGACTTGATGTGAGTAGCTTGAATGAATTCAATGTTCTGTTTTCTGTTGTTGAGTACAGAGTGGAAGCTGATGCGGGGGTAGGGGGATGCCGGTGAATGTTGAAGTACCCCGAGGAGCAAGACCGAGCAAGACCGATAATCGCACTGCTGACGATCAAGGTAGACGATAGACCAAGGCCCGAAAACTCCTGTATGAAGACTGTAGTTGCTATTGTCTGTTGTAATCGGTGGAGCTACTAGGAACGCTTTCTCCAAGTGGATGAGGCTTATAGCAGTCGACGAAATGTGGTGAGAAGGATAAGAGGCGGAAAGCTAAGGCTGGAGGTGTCTGGACTCTGGATTGTGGTCCGGCTCAGCGACAGCGACAGCGACACAAGCTGGGGTGCATTGACCAGACCCACTATTATCTAAGGCAGGGGCCAGACGGGGGAGGTACCTAAGGTACCAGCCTACTTTCCAGGTTCCTTCCACTGAAATCGGAAAAGATAACTTCCGAACAGCGAATTACCTTCCATGTTTGTCTTACGTAAGGCATCGTTTACAAAAACTCCATCGTCCGCAGGTGATCAGCATGACGGCGCTGCTCAACTCAACCTATGAATTAACATACCAATAAGGAGAACTAGTTGAAGAGTTTACACTACTTCTATCAAAGCAAGCTTCGCCCAAACCGTCTGACCGAGTGTCCCCTGTAGTTTATTTATCCACATGACGGTCTGCAACCGAGATCGCGCGCTGTCCCACGACAAATGCTTTACCCCCAATTTCAACCACAGAGGCCGCAGCCAGGCCTCCTCAGCCTCAAAGAAGGAGATCGCGCACACCATCAAGAGCCAGAACAAGATGTCCTCGTTTCCTAACGTGCCACTGGCGGTAGTCTGGCATATGCTCCTAAGACTCTCAGCGAGATACTTATAAGGAAACCTGCCGCCTGGGATTTGCAATGTGGTTGACAGAAAAGCCAACATCCCTAGCCGAAGGCACTCATCAAATTGGTCGTCGATTCCGTCCTGTAGATGTACGAGTCGTGTTTGAATCGATCCCAAGGAGTCTTGGAAAAGCGAGCCATCAAGCAGCGAATTGCAGGCGAGGTGATGGTTGATCAAGTTCACTAAATGCTTGAGGTCTTGCCAAACAGCTGCCAGCCTCCAGTCACGCACAACATTGCAGGAGAGGATCTCAGCCCCGAAAGTTGGATCTCTTGACTGCGCGTCAAAGCATGACTCCCAGCTGACAGGGCCGTTGAAGAAACAAGATGTACCTCCCGTGCCAAGAGACCACGAGAGAGCAAGGCCGTATTGTCAGAGTCGGCCTACTCATAACAGTTGGCAGATGGCAGATGGCAGATTCACTCACCGATCGAGCTTGAAATGAAGCTTTGGATGACGTCGAAGATACCTGAGCCCCCCACGAAGGCGTACAATCTGCCGCAAGCCTGACAAGTGTACGGCCGTGTTGCCGAAGTCGCCCCAAAGACCTGCCATCAAGGCTAGAGTGAGTACGACGTGGAAAATGGCCTCATTTCGATGCGAGTCTGGTTGAGAAAGCGTCTCGTTGAGGATTTTGATTGTGCGTCGGAGATGGAATTGTGTCATCTGTCCTGGCTGACAACGCTGGGCATGTTCATGAACAGCGGATGAGTAGAACAAGGCGCTATGCAGGAAGATTTTGTCCTGGAGAATCCATGAAAATGAAAGTGCTTCGGAATTCGCGCTGCGAGGGAGGTCGACGCAGTGCTCGATGGGATAGAAGGTGCCCTTGAGAGCATTGAAGTTGACCACTGGTCTCAGTCAGACAGATGAAGTGAGTTTTTCGGCACGAAAAGGGACTGTCTTACGTCTGAAGAGTATTTCCTGAGAGGGCCTCTCCAACTCCTCTGCAAAGTGGATGAGAGACATGTCGCTGGGTGGCGGACGAGGAACCGGAGGCATGAGTGCTGAGCTATCATCCTGAGCTGTCCCTTCTATCCTCTGGACCTGAGATTCTTTCCCAGCTCCCTGCTTCTCATTATTCGTCCTGGAGAGCCATTTTTTGATGGGGGGAAGCGAAGGGTTGAGCGTCTGTAATTCCGGATTCTCCCTCGCAGTTTGAGCAGCTGCCCTCTGCGCTTTGCGAGCTGCTTGTTTGGATCGCCTCGAGCCTTCTTGTCGATGTTTACCGAGCATACATCGGCTACGAATGACTGATCGATCTGTGGACTGTGTCCGTCCCGAATCGTTGACATTCACGAACGCGAAGTCAGGTGGCATGGTGGCAGTGAAATTATATGGAAATGCAAGTACTATAACGCAATGACAGCAACGATGATCTAATCTACCAGGTGAGACGATGTAAGCTATGATGAACGAGAAACACTCAATGCAAAAATACGAAGGAAGGAAAATCTCTCGAAGTGGAATGCCGTAGCCACATAAGCCGTACCGTCAACGTCGCACGGAGGAGCTCCGGATTTAAGCCCCCACTCCATCCGACCACATTGTTTTCCGGTTCGGGCAAGCGTCTTACTCTCGCTAGGTACCTCTCCCATGTCTACTGCAGCCCTAAGGCTTTCGGCATCTTTCCTATTCGTTGTCGCCTCGAAGATGGCTGCGTCAGACTTGAAGAAGATGACCCGGCTAACCTTCCGTCTTCTCTGACATTAGAAATTACTCGAGTTGCCTTCTCTCGGCGGCGGACCAGTAAAGACCTGCTGCGGCCTCCATAGCATGGGACCCTTTTCGAGCATCGCCTCCCGCCAGTGCGCCAACACACCAGGAATGCGCGACAAGCACGCCATGGCTACGATGATGTCGGTTTCGAAGCCAAAAGCAGTATACAGGAAGCACCCGTAAAGGTCCGCGTTAGCCTTCAAGTTACGGCTGGTAAAGTACTTTTCGGTATTGGCAACGCGGTCAACCTCCATCGCGATGGAAAGTAGAGTATTCGACTCCACCCTGTCCTTGTACTGGTCGATCATGGCGCGGATGAACTTGGCTCGGGGGTCGACGGCTTTGTAGATACGGTGGCCGTACCCGAAGAGACGCTGCTTCTTGGCCTTGACGTCTGCTATCAGCATCGGCACGTTTTTAGGGGTTCCGAGATCCTCAAAGGCCTTGTAGGCTAGTTCGATGGCGCCTCCATGGAGCGGGCCGTACCCAGAGACAAGACCAGAGATGCAGCATGCCAGGGGGTCTGTCAGGGTCGAGGCAGCGTGCAAGAAGGCGGCGGTCGAGTTGGTCATCTCATGGTCGGCGTAGAGGATCCAGAGCTTCTCGAAGCACTTGACAATCTCCTGATCGGGCTTGCCACTTTGGCTGTCTTCATGAAAGCCCATCATGCGCAACATGTTGGCGATGAAGGAGTCTTCGGGATCGGCAGGAGTGAAAGTCTTGTTGCGCTTGCGGCAGTATACAAGTGCAACAACAGTGGCGAGGGCAGAGATGCAACCGATGAGCGCCTCATCGACCTTGTCAGCCTGGCCCATGAAGGCTGGCCGTCCGGACTGGAGTGTGGTGATTGCGCCTTCGTCATGGCTGGCATAGGCGGCCATGCCAGCAAAGACCATTGTGCTTGTCAACGAATCTCGAGGGAAAGACTCAATGACTTGGACAACGTGCGGAGGGGGAATACAGCCGGCAGCAATCTTGCGCTGGAACGTCTTCTTCTCAACCGCGTCGGGGAGATGACCCCAGATCAAGAGAAAGACAACCTCTTCGTAGTCGTGATTCTCGAAGAGGTATTCAATCGAGTAGCCTCGGTAATGAATGGATCCATGGCCGCCGTCGATGAAGGTAATGTTCGACTCGACGCAGGCAGTATTAAGGTATCCAGGATCGAGAATTTTCAGACCAGAGTAACTGACAGAGTTGGCATCAGCCTGAACAGAAATGATCTTTTGAAGCTCGAGGGCTTTGATTGAGTTTCGGTCGATTGGAATCTCGTACCGCCGCTGGGTACGGTTGTCGCAGACTGTCAGAGTCCCGCTAGAGGGATCGGCCTTGGTCCGGAAGAGTAGACTGCGCGCGAGCTGTGTGGGCAGCATCAAGTTTTGGACAGCCCGGGGAATGCCCATCTTCAGCATAGTGAATGTATGGCTTAGTTTACTGAAAGGTTCAGAAGCATAGGAAGCGGTAGCGGCGCCGATGTTGTAAGCCTTGCTCCAGAATGAGTTTCTCAAACGCAAGTATTCTGGATGAAGCTTCTGAGCCTCATCGCTCTTGAGGATTTTCTTCATAGTATGGCTTTTTTGAGTAGAAGGTTGTTTGCTCAAATCCTGTAAATCTTTGATGGTACTCATTGAGTTGTCCTGAGATTGGACGGCTGCTTGAATAGTGTACTCGCTGTTCATGGTATCGAAGGTTGTTGTAGTTTGGTTGATGATGATGCTGCTTCCCTCTCTCTCTTCCAGCTTGAGAAGAGCATCTACATCAGATTTGAATATTCAGGATTCTCGTACCGTGTGTCACTTCACAGTACATCAGTTTTTTGCCTGGGTCACGAGGGATACAGCTAACAGTAAATAACATCCAAGGGTCACAGACAATGTGTCAAAGCAAGTGAATCATTCTTCGCCCGGGGCAACTAGAAATGAAGCCGCAATAGGAAACATCTTGAGTTTCCAGTATTACCGAAGGCAGCAACAGACCCCAATGGGGGCTACATCTCGCCCGGTCATCGAGGTCTTGACGCCCAAGCTCTCAGCGTAATTGCGGAAACAGCTGTTATCGTCTTCGCGTGATGTCGGAATGCTGACTCTCTGGGCTGAGCGTATGTCAGAAATTGGAACAATATGGGGGCTATGGAATCCGTCGACCCCAGTGAGTTATCGTGAACATGTCACTCGAGCCCAAAACTGCGCTGGTGCCAGTGTAAGGCTGACCTTCCACCTCAGCACTCTCCGTCTGGGCACTGTCGTCAGCTCCGAGTCATCTCAGAAGAGCCTCGTAAAAGATCCAGGACTCTTTTCTTCGGTGATTTATACACCGAAAAGATCCATATATTGACTCTGAGTTCCCATAAATATTGCCTAGTTCCGATCACGCTGGCTTATCAGGCTACGATTTGTCTACGCCGTTCTTGTACATCAAGGCTTAGTACGGCGCAGAGCCTTGGCCCGGTCCGGATTTAAATCCTTGAGTCCCGGAAATATTGCAGTCTGTAATCAGTACCAGTACCTTTGACTTTTCTTCACATTTGGTTTTTACTCACATGATGAGAGATTGGAGGTGTAGTTCGGTGAAGACAAAACTGCGGCTGAAATCGCCCAATCGGGGCACCTTCTCCACTCGTATCTCATCCTAGACTGAATTGAGTCGAAGAAACCAGCAGATTGAGCCAAACTTTGCATTCGGTGTGTTTAAGTAAGTCAATGGGCAGAGGGTTTGTGAACGAAACGATCAAAGCTCTCGTGCCGACGGGAGGTCTGGTCGGAGCTCAACGGTGGTCGGGCCCCACAAGAAGCCGATCGAGGCGGTGGTCGGACGTGAACAAATGCCGGAAAGTGGAATCCGACGCGGTTCGGTGCCCCTCTCAACGGACCAAAAAACCGGGACAGCCTCAAACATGTATCACATCCCGATACCATCTTTCCCCAAGAAGGACTTCCTAGAAAGTCTTTCCGAGCACCAGATCATTGCCCCATTAGTGCTACTGAGTGTTTGATACCGCGGAGTCCGTGGTGGGCGACAACACCGTAGAGAGTCTGACCAAGCATGTGTCAAAAGTCTATTCCAGCAGTAATTCTGCTAGCCACATGAGCTATTAGGCTAATATCAGCGCAAACTCTCCATCATGCCACATGGCCGCGCTTGTGCAATGAATAGAAGCCAAGCCTTTGAGTACAAGTACCCTTCTCTCCCAGAAGTTGGGTTGTCAAAGATGACACAAGGCTTGGCGAACTCTTCATCGTCGATTTCAAGGTCTGGTTCCGAGATTCCGACATCCACCGTTCACTGAGAAACCCGAACCCACACGTCGTGGAAGCAGGGGCTCTAGGATCTACTGCGGGGAAACGTTTATGGCGAAAATCAAGTATATGTTGGAAGCGGCCCTAATAGAATCATACCCGACCTCGGCCATCCTCTGAGACTATTCACTCTAGCAAATGCACCCTCAGGCGACCGACTCTTGAGATGGCGAACACAACAGAGACAACCACACATGACTACAGACGTTACGTCCCACCAAAAGGGAAGCACTCATTCACTGAGACTTCATTGCATTGTTGTCTTCAATACCGAGTGGCGAAACGCTAACAACAAGCAGACTGGTCGCGGTTTGAAGGGATAGACGTCAGTGATCGTCATAAGTATTCGGAAACCATCCTGGAAAGCCCGCATCTTGAGACTGTTCGGGAAGCTTGGAGAAAGAACCTCGAGGTCCCATTCTACGGCATCACACACGATGGGAAAAGGAAAGAGGGCTTGTATCAACTTCGAGATGAGGGCGCGCCAACGAAAATGATGGTAAATGACAACGCTCAACTCTAGGTAAGCTGATACATCGCGCTGAGTTACGTGCTGACTGCTAGCAGGTCGAAGCGGCCCGCAGCGTGCTCAAGTCGCTCAGTCCGTCAGAAAAGACAGACACAGTCCACGACTTGGACTCAGAGACTTGGTACGTCGCTCACCCCAGATGATATGAACTAGAGTTTTGATTGGCAACCGTCGCCTGAGCAGGAGAAAATGGAGTAATCCAGAGTTTGTGTTACATAAATGCGGTGTTCGTCTCGAAGACCTCGAAGAACCGAAAACCGAGGCCATCATAAGTCTTTTGAAGCAATCTCTGAGCCCAGGCGGCTTTGCCAAGGTCCGAGGGGCAATGAGAGTGAACAAGTTCTTGGGATAAATTTGTGGCAAAGAAGTCATCTTGAACGAACACAGTTACTCGTAAGAATCCCGCAGTCACCTTTCTTTTCCATCTGACTGAGACATTGCTTACGTTTAGGTTCACGTTGTTCGGCGTCCCCTCAGAAACAGAGCCCTGGGGTTACATGCTATTTCGTCATCATCTATGCTTGAATTTTTTTCATCGCTCGTCAGCAAATGGTGATAGGACCAGTATTTATCGGGGCCGAGCCAAATGTAGGTTCTGCTTCTTCAGTTTAACCTAGGTCATTGACATAGCTGACGGTGCGAAAGACCATTGACGAAGGCCCCGACAAGGGTCTCACGCTATGTGCCAACGAAGGCCAGCTGGGCCTGCAATTGATGCAGTCTCTACCTCCAAAGCTGCAACAGGCAGCTCAAATTTATCCCACAATGAAAGATCCCGCAATGCAAGAAGGTCGGTGGAACCGAGCCGATCAGGTAAGATGTCCTACTCTTGTCTGCAGACACGTTGCCAACAGATATTTATAGAGACACATGGCTGGAGCTTTCCAAGACAACCGTGTGATTCCTTACGAAGGCGTCGTCGTCACGGACATGCCTGAGGAGCAGCAGATACTTGTCATGGCTATTGTGCATGAGTTCTTGGCTCTGTGGCCTTCTGAATCACTCCGCCGCCGCCTGAAGCAGATACTCAAGCACCTCGCGGAAACGCACTTTTGTTGGATTGGCGGGTTCGGACCAGATGACTCTTTCTACTACCGGATTCAGAGTCCGGTGGCACTTTTTGAGGTTGAACACCACTCGGGGGTCTTCCTGACCAACGAAGAGCCCGCCAAGTATCACATCCACACAATACAGAGACTTCCGAATGGCAATGATTATGGGAGGCGACTGCGGGAATTGCTCCGACCTCAATAGGAAATGAACGATCAAGTCACATCGAAGTATTCATCTGAAACGCCTTCGCTGAAAGCAACATTCTGGATCCTCAAACTTTGCGTTGAGTGAGTGCCGAGCGTGGGAATCACATCCTGTCTTGGCGTGGATTTAGGTGCATGAGGATCGCCACAGCCCGCTCAAGGCAACCAAAGGCACGTTCTGATTGACTTATCCACCATTCGTACGTCATATGTCAGCCGCATAGCTGTGGATTTTTGAGGAGCGGTTATTCGTAATATGCCAAGACGTGGTGATGGCGAAGCACTTGGCCCAGCGACCGTTGGCGGAGGTGATGCGCCGTGCCAAAGCCCGCCAACTTGGCCCGCAAGGCCTCACAGCTCGGGATTTTGAGTCGGCGACGATCGTCACGAGTGACATCAGCCTCCGGAACAGAACTAACACCAGCATCTTGAAGATCATGTTGTTGGAAGACCCTCATGGAATGATGGTTTCTTGGGGGTTCTTGGGCTCCCGTTCAGTTGCATTTTATTGCCCGAGTAGCAACGGAGAATTGAATCTCAATTCTTGCAGCTTTGTTTATTGCGCTCCCGAAACGATGATATAAAAGACATGGTGCGACCAACAGTCACAGGCAGTGGTATTCAGGCTAGTCCCAAACCTTAACAATCCAGTCTCAGAGAATTATTATCCAGTCACAGCCTTCAGACAACGTCAGCTCGTCTCACAAAGATGTTGGGTACTGTACTACCGAACCGATCACTCGGTGAGGAGACACCGACCGAAGTTACCGTCTTTTCACCACCCCACGCCATTTTCTTCATTGCGGCGGGCTTGCTACTCTACTTCCTCTATAGACAAGCTCTTCCCAAACCGATTCCTGGCATTCCTTACAATGAGGTCGCAACAAAAAGCATACTTGGTGATGTCGCTTCACTGCAAGAGGGCATAGCCCGGACGGGCACGTTCCAGATATGGCTTCACGAACAAGCGGCTAAATACAACTCGCCCCTTTTCCAAATCTTCATCCGCCCTTTTGGGAAACCTATGCTCATCCTCTCAGATTTCAGAGAGGCCCAGGATGTGCTTTTGCGACGGAGCAAGGAGTTTGACAGAGCAAGTATCGTGGGCGACATGATCTCAGGAGTTGTGCCCAATCACCACATCATCATGAAGACGAACAGCGAGTGGAAACACCACCGCAGACTCCTGCAAGATCTCATGTCTCCTCAATTCCTGAACGAGAACGCTGCGCCCATCATCTACTCCGGCATTTTGCAACTCATCCAACTCTGGAACGACAAGACTCGCATTGCGGAGGGTCGCCCCTTCCTGGCCGACTCTGACATCTACTACTCCGTTCTTGATGCGACGACGGCCTTTTCATTTGGTGCCAATGCCAGGAGTGCTATTCGCCCCACCATGGAGCTTGTGAGAGGCTTGGGTGCTGATGATATTCGCCGGCTCCGAGGACTAACGCCTGCTGGCGGCGAGCAGCCTATGAGCTTTCCCACAGCTGAAATCGATGAGAACCTCAAGGCATCGCTTGATGTGGCGGATGCAATTGAGCAGCTCCAAGGATCGCCTGTCCCTAGAATCAAGTGGAAATTCGTTGAGAGACAACCCGCTGTTCGCCGAGCCGTCGAGATTAAGAACGATTTCCTCCGCGAGGAGATTGGCAAGGCCCTTGGCAGAACCCAGAACTCTACGGGTTCCAAGGGGCTCTCTTCTGCCGTTGAACTCATGGTCTTGAGGGAAAAGAAGCTCGCCGACAATGATGGGAGGAAACCAGACTTCTTCTCTTCTACGATGATGGACGAGGTAAGTTATTGAAGTATCCGCTCTTATTCGTTGATCGTCCCACATCTCACACATTCTTAGATCTACGGACTCATAATAGCAGGACACGACACTACCAGCTCCACCTTAGGCTGGGGTGTCAAGCTCCTGGGCGATAACACAGACTCCCAGTCTAAGCTCCGCGAAGTCCTCAAATCCGCTTTTGCCGACGCTGCTGCCGAGGACCGGAACCCGACAATCAAGGAGATCATCGGAACCAAGATCCCATATCTAGATGCTGTTGTAGAGGAGATCGTTCGACATGGAAGTGCCGCCGTTCTTCTTGATCGCGAGGCTGTCTGTGATACGGAACTCCTCGGCTACCGCATCCCAAAGGGCACCGTCATCCTCTCGCCCGCCCGCGGACAGAGCATCTTAAAGCCCTCCATCCCGGTCGACGAGTCGAGACGCAGCAAGAGCAGCCAGAACGCGAAAGCTAGAGCCTGGGACGACGCAGACATCACGCAGTTCAAACCGGAGCGCTGGCTGGTCGATCCCAACGATGCCTCGCCCGAATTTGACCAGCAGGCCGGACCTCAGCTTGCGTTCGGCTTCGGTACCCGAGGCTGCTATGGACGACGTCTGGCATATTTAGAAATGCGCATGATTGTCACAATGATTGTATGGAACTTCCAGCTGCTGCCCTGCCCTAAGGAGCTGTCTAGCTACGCTCCCAAGGAAGGCTTCACGTATAAGCCCAAGGACTGCTACGTGCGCTTGCAGGCTCTTCATTGAGCCGAGGATAATGGAATTGTACTTGCGATGTATTCTTTAAACATGATCTCTTTGTCTAAGCATGGTGTTTTTTTCACGGTTCCAGCTATAGAGGGTGCAATTTGAATAGGCCACGAGGGCTGCAATAGCAGCGGGCACAGTTTGCCAAATATAGCATTTTCCTTTTCAACACAGAGCCTCCATCCTTGTTGTGGAAATAAGAGAAGCCCCTTGAAGAGTTTTTAGGCATCCTTGCTGGATCCCAGAGTATTGCACTCAGAGCCTTACAAGAACCAGCCCAACTTTTCCGGTTGATGGAAAGAAACGGGATGTTTCAATCAAAATGGCACCTAGATAGGTATCTACATCAGGCGTGAGCGAATCGGTCTTCCGTCGTCGCCCTTGACCGACAGTTACGCGTGGAATACTGCTTGAAAAGAGGCCTTTCTTGCTATTGTTAGGCATGTATTCGTAGGAGGCAGAGTCGCACTAATCTAGCAAATCGACCGCCATGGACAAATCCGCTTGGAAGTGTCCTCTCCCACGACTGATTCTTTACACTGAGCGCTCTGATCAATGATGGTCTGATATAGAGGCATTGACCCACGTCACCACAATACCTTCGAGACAGGGCCTTTGAACATACTCCGTTGTTGACAAGTTCGACTAGATGGACAAACAAGATTGGTTGTCCTTGAAGAAAGGCCATATGTAGAACACCTGATCAAGAAACGAAGCTTTGTCGCTAAACTTGCGATGCTTTTAAGCGAGTTGATTTAATTAGCGTAGACCACTCCACTACTTTACATCTTGTTTTAATCTTTTGACCCCTCATTCATAAAGCCTAGGATGCTTGGGCACCAGCCTCGAAAACGTTGATAACACCGTCGCCGTTGAGATCAGCCGGGTCACCGGGTGCTGTGGGGGTTCCGTTGGGGTTGTTGCGGTCAAAGGTGCTCTGGAGCTGCTCGATCAAGCTTGAGCCACCACCACCTCCATTTCCACCTTGCTTTGGTTCTCTCGTGTCCAATGTGTTGATTTCCTGGCCCTCATCGTCATCTTGTTCAAGGTCTCTGTCGACAAGGATAGCGCCGCCTACGTCGCCACCGGGGTTGTTCGAGGCGACTCGTGCCTGAAGGTCCGAGATGGCTTCCTTGCCAGCCAAGGGCTGGGGAAGTGCAGTCACGACACTGCTTAAGAATAGAACTGCGACGGTGGAGAACTTCATTTTTGCTGATGATAGAAGGAATAAAGAAGATTGCTGATCCGAGGTATAGTAGTAAGATTACGAAAGTTGTAGGACGATAACTACTGCCTGAGTAGTGGGCGAAGAAAGCTGAAAGACTAGAGGAAAGTTATGAAGTGAGATGAGGTACTTCCAACTACATACTTGGAGTCACCGATGGCACCTTTATAGCAATCGCGATCAGGTGTGTCTGCTTTCGTTCACCAGGCATTGAGAGTGAAGATCAATCATGTTGATAAAAAATCGTTTGGGCCTTCCTAGCTTGGGCATGTCAAAGTTGTTTTGGTGGGAAGATCCCAGAATATGAGATGGAATGCCTCTCCAGTCCCCATCGACGGAGAACGAGATGGAGTTTCCCACGGCGGTGTGACTGCTGACCCAAGCCCATCCGTGCAGGGCAGAAAAGGCACCCATAGGCAACATGGAAGTTGCTAGGCGAACCTCTGACTTATAGGTTGTTGAAACTACTTCTTGATTCCGTCTTAACTTCCTTTGGTGTGACATATGTCAGCGTCTCAAACTGCGGCCCCCATTTCCTATCCTCTGATGTTTCCCTCAAGCTTGAAACTCTCGTTGGCTAGCTAAAACAGCACCAGGCGTCCACTTCGGTGTTTCATCTAATCACATGCGATCAAGCTATTGAATTCATCTCTTATTTCAGACGTAAACCTAGCGAAGAAGCATACCGCTTAAGCACAATGCGAAAGCGATGCATCAGACCAACTTACACGCAGTCGCATGTTCTGCGGGACCTGTCATCGAGCACCCGGCGGACTACAAGATGTGCCCCACTTTGGACATATTAACTGGCTCTTTAAGTCTGGATTCAAGATCAAAGTAAGGCAACGGAACGCGGGAGTCGATTTCTTGGCCGAGGAAAAGCTCGCAGAAGATTTTCGTTGACAGAAATACGCGGGCCATTCCTGGAGAAATGATGCTTCGTCAGCATGCAATCGAGGACATGGGCACGATCGCTTTAAGAGAGGCGACTCGAGTTTCCCCGGAACTATTGTCTCAGAAAGTGGAGTTGAGAAAGATTGAAAAACCGTATGTAACATACCGTGACCATGATAACCGCCGATGAGATACTGGCCAGGCTTTCCAGGTAGCTCTCCTATGAAAGGCAACAGGCCTTACTGAGCCCCATGATCCCGCTCCAAGCGAATGGAACAGGATCTTCGCCGCTGGAACTTGGACTCTCGATAGACTCTTTCCAGCCCCCGAAGTCCGAGATGGCCCTTCTTTGATGAAGTCAAGCACCTCGGGGACGGTAAAGGAGTCATCACAATCTCCATAGCCGCCCTCAGGCCCGTTCGGATGTGCGCCTTCTCCTCCACCCCAGATCAGGAACTTTTGCGAGCCGGGACGTTGAACGAGATAGTCGTAGTTGCTATCGGACACGAAAGCAAAGGAAGTAGATAGCGGTAAGTCAACGTAAGCGGGCGGAGGTGCGATGGCCGCAACGTGACCCTTCAGGGGAATGATGCGCCCATCGAGTTCTGGCAGTAGATGGGAGGCATACCCATTGGTGGCGTGTATCACCTTATTGGTAGTGATGTTACCACGACTAGTTGTGATAGTCCAACTACCAGAGTCACTGTCGGCTTGAGAAACTTCCATCACTGGGGTATTAGTCTCAAACAGAAGGCCAACCTCAAGAGACTTTCGTATCATGGCCATAGCCAGCTTATACGGCCAGAGACTTGAAGCGGGAAACGTGATAGCGCCATAGCAACTCGTGATACGAAGTGTTTCTTCGGCTTCGGCCTTTGACAAGACAGTAATTTCGGAGACGTCACCACCTGCTTCCTTGAAGCCGTTGTAGGATGCCAGTCCGGCTTTCCAGGTGTTTTCCGTCAGGTACACATCCGCGGACCGATACTCGACGAGGTCAATCTCGTCTTCCAAGCCATTTTCTCTGATAAAAGATAAAGATGGTTGGCTGCTTCAAACGTGCATTGCGCCATAGCTACCTTAGAGCCATGTAGCTTGAGCTATGCAGTGAACCCCCGGTAGCAATCGGGTTTGATATGTCCACCTACGGCACAAATTCAACCCTCTTTGGCCGAATGTAGGCGAACGACATGAGATTGCTTACCATTTCTACCTGTAGGTCCGCTGACCGCGGCTCGGGCTTCGAGCATCAACACAGACTTCGGTCTGTTGGGCGACTGATCTGTGAGCAGCCGATGGGCAATAAAGGCCCCAGAAATGCCAGCTCCGATGATGACAACATCTGCTGAGGTCGGAATTTCATGGCTAGAAGCGCTCAAACATCAGCCCGTCCGCTACTATGGACCGTTAACAAAAGAAGAGGCAGGGCGCTGACGAGCACCGCTCGCCATCATCATGTCAAATGCAGGATTGCACTAATGTTTGATAAGAATGGGAAACGCCTCAATGACTCTTCACTCTGGAGAACGCAATCCTCGTTTGCGGAATCAGGATTTGGGCTCATTTGACTTACGACTGGTGGTTGCTTATGACTGGATCTGGTTTGGACTGCCAGAACGCAGATGTTGAGTTGCCGACTGGTAACGTCGCCGTGTAAGTTGGACTCGTCGCCATTGGTACTAAGGTTAGAGAGACAAATTAGAGCCAGTGTATGATATGAATACCTAGGGTCACGTTTATTTCAAACTTGAAGAAGTTTATCTAACGCTTGTATTGAAGATGAGGCCTGCACTGATAAGCCAGCCGGTTACCCGAGGGAGCGCGGGGAACATGGTCCCCACCTGAGCTAGAGCTTTCCCCACCATCAAGTAAAGAAGCAGACGATCTCCTCAAACATTCGATAGAGGGCCGTTGCAAGGACGTCCATCATTCCCTAATCTCAGTGGCTCTGAGTTTCGCCGTGAACAACACCAGATCTTGCCTCAAGGAGCACAGCTGCTGCTTGCCAGCAACTTGAACCTTGGAAAGGTGGGGTGCTTGCTTCGCAAAAGTGCTTCGCAAAGCTAAGTACAGCAGTTTATACTTGCACTGGATGTTTCCACGCTTCATATGCTACCCAAGCCTGGAAAATACCAACAGCTAGTCCTAGTATCCCAAGAATGATCGCAATGATCACTCCAATAAGTGTCGCCAGCATCACGTGCCTAGCCTTACCTCGCCGTTCCAACCAGACATAGATAGGTCTTCGAGGTCTTGGGTTCTCAAGTTCGTCGTACAGGTCCATTAACCGTGAACCCCAGTAATAGTATCTAATATCTCTCTCGGAGGAGAGGCCAATGATATGTTAGTATTAGCATTCAATTCATCTGCTTTCAACCTCTTACTCCACATTGGTATCTTTCGAGGCTTTGAGACACTCTTTTCAGAATGCAGTATGGTGATAAAGCTCGACCACCCCAGTCTTGAGATCCATCCGAAGGTGGTTTCGAAGGTCATCTGTGCCTCGGAACGACAGTCCAGCGACTTTTTTGAGCCTTGTTGCTTTCAAGGCTGACTTGAAATCGGGCAGTGAATCGTCAGGCTCATTGAGGTCAGGATGGTCCCTCACTGGGAACATAGTTGATACCAGATCCCGCGCAGATTGCTCGTTCCCCCAGATGCTGGAATCGCTGCCGCCAGCCTGACCCTCGCAAGAACAGCTGACCATCAGGATAGCCTTGATGGCAAGGTTGAAGGCCTGATTCTCGTCTTCCGGCAGGGTGCTCTTGTCTTCTTGCCTCTTCAAGAAGTATTCTTCCATCAACTCGGCTCTCTGAGCCTCTGGTTTGGATTTGATCAACGCGATAATGTCATGTAGATCGTTATGCGATCGCAAAGCTTGTACCTCGTCCGGTGGGAAAGCATCAGAGACGTAGGATACCGTTGTCTCTCTGTAGTACTGGAAGTAGGGTTCAAATTTCGTCATCTCCAGCGTAGAGCTCCTGTCTCCATCGTTAACGCATATTTTCCAACCCCACAGAGCTTCACCTAGATGCCGTAGTTGCGACCTTGTGATCGACTCCAACGGGAATGTTTCATCTCACACTCGTCCATTATGGGCGAAGATACCCAGAGGATGTTTTACTTAACAGGTTAAAGAGACACGGCAGTCCAAGTTTTCTACTAAAAACTCAGGTTCTCAAACGGATACCAGGTCATCAAGAAGGAATGGAGCGAGGCGATGCCAGCCGCGGCGCTCGCACGCTGGAAGCAGGCTGCGTGATTGAAGGCTGTAATTGGGTCGTCTGTACAACTCTGGCGCCGTGGTTGCATGCATATTGCATCACTTAGTGTTGGGGGGCTGAGCTGTTGACGTGGCAGTCACGAATCT
Organism: Colletotrichum phormii; assembly: GCF_030913505.1. NCBI lineage: Eukaryota > Fungi > Ascomycota > Sordariomycetes > Glomerellales > Glomerellaceae > Colletotrichum > Colletotrichum phormii. The sequence continues at coordinate 802,698 of NW_026851445.1, read as the reverse complement.
CGAGGTGTGGCATAAGCAAGCCCGGCCGTACTTGAGCAACCTCGCCTTATATGTACCAGCCATTTTACCTCAGCTCTGAGCCAGACGAACGTTTCTTTCCTTCGCATGAGTCTTTCAGTGCAGTCACCATGGCCGAAGTATCTCCGGCAGTCGTCACTCGCGATGAAGTTATCAGTCGCTTCAAACAAACACACCGGGAGCCACGAGCTTCGAAGCCAGCTCCAGGTCGCGTAACTCCTACCGCAGAATCATCGTCCATGTCGCAAAAGTCCACAGATTCGGGATACTCATCTCCAGATGAGCCTAACGCCTCCCAAGACAGCAAACCACCTAGGCCTAAAGGAATCATAGTCAAGTTGGGGGGCCAGAATCTCCTCAGGTTCAAAGGCACACCAAGCAAGGCAATGAATGATCGACTCAACCACGTTATCGATAAGATAGAGCCATTGCTACTCTCCCGCTTGAAGAAAACCGGAGGTCGAGTTGGACCGATGTCATTTCGAACAATGATACTCGGGACGAATGAAGAAGACGCTGGCGAGTACATTGTCGTGCTTTGTCCCAAAAAGTTGTTGGATACTGTCAATGATTTCTTCGATAAGACCAAGATAATCAAAGAGATGTGCGGACCAACCGAACAGACGCCGAGACTCAGCATCATCGTTGAGGGTCGAGAACCACGTTTAACCGCAAAGCTATCGCGTTCAAACATGTCAATAGACCAACGTCCCATCAATGTTTGCTTCGCGACCGGATATGAGAGGCCGAAACTTCCCGGATGTTCTCTGATGCTCCAAGATGTCGAGAAAGTCGGCAAGACCGCAACCTTCAGCGGCATGATAAGGGTGGTGGCTATGGATGGTTGAAGCGAACTGTACGGAATGACGGCGAGCCATGTTTTCGATGACGAGATTACGACAAGCTGCATCCACTCCATCGAATACTACAGCAGCGGAAGCTTAGTCCCAGCCTTACGGGAACGAAACTCTGATTCTGAAGTGTGGGGAGAATTCCGCACATGGCAGGTCTTGAAAAAAGGATAAGTCCGAAGAGAAAGGTCCGGATTTCGATTGGGCTCTAGTCAAATCTGACGAGCTTCTTCTCTTCGGCTCAAATATGGGCCCAAAAAACGACACATCGGGATTCATCAACTATCCCCTCACGACCAAACTTGGATCGTTTTCAGGGGATGAGCCTTACCAAGAGGTTGAGATGATTGCAGATGCTGAATTCAGTAGGTCCGGTTTGCTTTCGTGTGAGCCGGCTCGAATTCTGTTGGAAACATCTGATGCATTCACACCGGCGTACATTCTCACATTGAACGTGGGCGAAGGTAAGTCTGGTTGAATCCCGGGATGCATGGAAATAGCACTGACAGAGCCTGTGCCCTAGTTGGCGAAGGCGACTCTGGTGCATGGGTTGTGGGTTCATCCTCTCACGACGTTTTCGGCCACACGATCGCGGCAGATATGTTCGGCGACGCATACATTGTCCCTTTGGACCAAACATTCGCAGACATTCAAAGAAGTCTGGGCGCAGAATCTGTTCATCTACCTTCTCCGCAAGACTGCACATTCGAGCAAGTTTTCTCTGGCCACTTTCGCTCGCTGGCACGCGGTAAGGATGTCACCTCGGCTTCTTCAACTACGGAGAGTTCGTTGTGAAACCCTACGAGTCACGCAAGCTTAGATTCCGCCTACGCTTCGACAAGTGACAGCCTGGACAACTATGAACTGAGCATACGACACCGCCTGTTCGAAAGTGGCTTAGATACATATATCGCTAGTTCCGCATTTAATGTCGATCTAGGAGAACAAGGAACTCTCACTTTTCCATCGTTCAATGTCGGCGACGAAAACACACGCCCTGAGCAGAGTGCTAAGCGGAGGCGTCTATCAACAGGAGCCTATGTTGAGGAGACCTTTTTCGAAAGACCATCGCGATGAAGCAAGATGCGTACGACAGAGATGGGCTAAACGAGGACGTGGGAAAGATGCTTTGATAACCTGAGACTAAGCATGCTGTTTTCCTAAGAAAGAAGAGAAATCAAGCTACTGTGCCTCCTTCTCTCAAGCTCACGTGTTTCCCACTATGAGATCATTATAGCTCTCATGTGATAAGAACTGAGTCTCCATTAATTATCGTACGTCAGGGACGAGAGCCAGGGCGAAAACCTGTGGACATGCAGGGAAGTTAAGTAATTTATCTTGATGTATCTCCAGGTGAATTTTCCTGGCGAGAAGAAGAACTGCCAATATCAGCAAACATATGTCGTAACGAAATTCATCGGGGGACTAAATCCAACCCCATGAAGAACTTGTATGAACGCCGCCTTCCACAGCGAGGGTCGGCAGGTCTAAGAAACCTCGTTCAGACTTTCCATCGTATCGTCCAATCATGCTACGACCTTTTCCAGTCTTGTCATCAGGATATCTTATCTTGCTTCCCCGTCATGATATTGAGTCTTTCGATGATCTCATACAGCTCCTTTGTCACGAGTTATGGCAAAAAGCAATGGGCATATGAAGTGGGTTAAAGTGGCTTGAACTAACCCATCTAGAATGAAGAAAAGAGAGCAGTCTACATACTGAAGGAATATGATATCCACGTGATAAAGCACGTTGCAAGGTGCCTGACGAGTGCTGATCCCATTCCTATTTCGTGACAATTGACTTGCTATCAAGAATCACAACCCGCATAAGAGAGGCATCACGGCATATCCCAGAATGCAAGACGTATTGAGATGATAAACAGACTTCCCTCACGAAGTCTAACGGGTATTCAACAGAGAATCGAAGCAAAAGAAGAAAGTCTAGGAAAAAAAGGAAGGACAAGGTTCCCATCGGAAAGCATGACCCTCCCCCCTTCCCTATAGCCCCTATTTATACATGTAAATACAAGAACATCCAGTTGAGAATGCTGTCCTCACGGCCGTGCGCGTTCGCGTTTCGCCTTAGCCCATGCCCTTGAATCCCTCAGCCCCTTTGCCCGTGTCCTGTCCTGTCCTTGTCTAGAAGTTTTCCCAGTGATGTGTGTGTGAATGGTGTTTTGTCATTAAAATGACCCGGATCTCGTGATGCCGAGTCCGGGGGGGATACAATGCTGTCGTCGCCTAGTACGACAGTCTTTCTTGATTCATGAATGTGGAAGTGTGGAGGTCGTGTGCTCTACATGGGGGCAGGGGGCTCGTCAACCATCTCAGCGTCCTCAGCGACGGCGAGCACGGAGTCGAGCACACCGTCGGGGCCCTCGCCATCATACGTCTTGCCGCCCTCGTACGTCTTCCGTCTCCAGCCGCAAGACTCCGACGGGTCCTTGGTCCATTCCGTTGTCGGGAAGTAGTGCTCGTTCTTCTTCATGGTGATGACCCAAGGTACACTATCAAAAGTGACAGCCTTCAGTCGGAAGTCTGCAGAAAAAGAAAGCACGGTCAGCTGATAAACAAGAGAACACACGGCAGAAAAGCCACTTACAGGTGTTGTCTGGGATCTTCTGGACGGAAGCGAGGAAGGTCTCCAGATCGGGCGTCGCCTTGCCGTTGACGTGGGTAATGAAGTTGGTGGGCGCGAGACCGTACTGGTACGAAGGCGAACCGCGAGTGCGGGCCGAGACATACACCTCGCTGTGCAGCTTGCTAATCTGCTGTCTGACGGCGTGGTGAGGTCGGTGCAGAATGGCACCACAGAAAGAGATGGCATGGTCGGTCTCAACATCGTCGGCGGCGACGGTGTGGGCCTTGATGTGGATCTCCTCGCAGTTGCGGACGATGACGGCGTCGAGGACCTCGTGAGAATACATGATGTCCAACTCGGAGACCTTGGTGATGACCTTGCCGTTGAGCGTGAGCAAGATGTCGCCCTCGAGCAGAGCGCTTGACTGCTCACTGCGCTCAAAGGTTCGCTTGCTGACCATGAACAGCTGGTGGTGTGTCTTGTTGGCTTCGGTGACCTTGCCGATCCACTCGTCAGAGACGCCCATCACTCTAGCTTGAGCCATGGCGATGGCTCTGAACTCGACGGAGAGCATGCGCAGCTTGGGAACGATGCCCTGTTGGATCTGAGACACCACAGGCAACAGAGTGGGCGTAGCAAGACCAAGGTGGTACTCCTCATCACGGTTGCTGCAAGGGGAGCGCTCGCCCAAGTAAGTGAGCCAGAGGGCCTGAACCGTACCATCGTCAGCGATGAGAACACCGCTGCCGCACTGATTGCTCAGACTCGTGTCAACAGTGATGGCATCGACGTTGATGGCACGGTATCTGGGTGCACCAGAGTTGGCTGGGATAGCCACGGCGGTGACCTCTGTGACTGTGGTAGAGGCATGGACAATCTTTCCAATCCTGTTGTATCCCATGAAGTTGGTAGAAGCTCCTTGGGTGATGTTGTCCGTGCTCAACCTCGCACTTTGAACGGGAGCATTGACCAGCGCCGGGTCGTACTGCACAATGGCATAGTTCTGCAGAGGGTGGAGGAAGACGACCTTGCCCTCGACAATGATTGAGTCCGCAATGGTGATTGTCACATCGCACAAATCGTAAGGCACAATTGCTCTTGAGATGACGACAAGACCCTTGTCGGCATCAATCACCAAGCCCATGCCCCACTTCCGATTCTTAGGGAAGCCGTCCAGCTTAACAGGCATGGTGCAGTTGACGTGGACGAAGCTGCGCACCAGATCGGCAATAGCTGTGTGCTTCATATTCTCGAGCTGGATGAACGAAGCGGAGCGAGCAACAGGCGCCTTGGGAGGAAGGGGATCAGCCAGGTCAGTGAAGTCCCAAAGTCCAGTCTCGTCATTCCGGACAGCCATCTTCATCTTTGCTGACCAATGTCGGTCGACGTAGATGATTGTGGTGTTCAGAGTGTGCAGATCACGCAGGTGCTTGTAAGTGACAACCACGCGGGACTTGTCAGGGATCGTCTTCATCACCTCGATAAAGGTCTCCAGATCAGGGGTCTTCTTGTGGTCCACGGTTTGAATCAACCAGCCATTGTCCGCGTTATCGAATCTGAAAGAGCCAGTCGCCTCGCAAACGAAGACACCTTGGCACGCAACACCGTATAGACGGGCCTGCTGGTATGACAGGCTGTGGAAGCTGGCACCTGCGACGGATACGAAGCGGTCAGGGGTGATCTGGTGAAGGTCACCAACCTCGACATCGACCTCAATATCCTCGCCGCCTCTTTGAATCTGGAGATGGATGGTCTTTCCAACATTTGAGTCCAACAAGTCATCCAGACGGATGAATTGGCCCACACGCTCGCCGTTCACCTTGACGAGAATGTCGCCCTCCTCGATCTTCTGGTCAGACTGTCCCTTGGGAAGGACGATTTCCGCAACAAGCATGTTGTTGTCCTTGGGGAAATGCTGACGAGTGGCAGCCTCCGTCTCTGGGGTAAGGCCGAGACGTCTACACTCGTCGAAAGGCTTGAGGAGGAATTGACACTGGATGTCACCTCTTGTGACAGGCTTGCCCTGGCGGATGCATTCCAAGGCCCGTAACGGTCGGTCCAATGGCAGGAAGTAATCTGTCGAAGCACCGTCGGATCGTCCACCAGCTTGCAGCGCCACGGCAAAGCCGTCCACGTTCACAACCGGACTGCCAGAACTACCACCGCTGGCGGCAGCATTGGCTTGGTAGTAGCAGGTGTTGAAGTCGCTGTATCCTTCCCCGTACTCTGGCGCGTTTCGGTCCAGACGACTGATGAAGCCAGACAAGATACTGAGCTTCTCTCCGGCATCGTTACCCACCACTCTGATCTCAACACCAACTGTCAAGCTGTTAGCGGATCCACTCCTTGAAAAGACTACCCATCAAGGTGTATGCCTACCCTTCGCAAGGTCCGGGCGAAGCACCAGCGCATTCAGCTTCATGTACTTGACGGCCTTGGGGTCGAATCGAAGAATACCGAAATCGTGAACGGGGTCGCGGTAGACGGGGTACGCATCAACCTCTTCGTGGTTGTCGAAGACGACGTAACCCCAGAACGGACCGGATCCAACCACGTGTCGGTTCGTCAAGATGTATCTGTAGTCCACTTCGTCAGCCCTCGACCTCCCTGTGACCTGCAACAGCGAAATCCTTGTCTTACCCCTTCTGAGCGTCCACCACAAAGCCAGTCGCCTCACTCGTCAACGCCGCGTCCGTGTCAAAGGAGCATGTCTGGCAGAAGCGAATCGAGACAACGTTGCTGACAACATTCTCAATTGTCTTTTGCCACGCCTCCGGCTCCTGCGTTATGGGAAGCATGCCGTTCAGCCGCGCGGCATCATCGAACTCGCTGTCCTCCTCACTCTCTTCGACGCGCTCAACCTCGGGTGTGTTGTCGCCGGCAGACAGCTTGCCGTTCAGGGCGCGGTGCTGCTTGTGGGGTCGCAGGCCCTCGGGGCTGGTAGGAGCCTTGCGCTTGGAGCGCGGTGATGCGCTGTTGCCGTTCATGTTTGCGGTCTCGGTCGTTGTGGTCTGGGTAGAGGACTGCTCGGTTTGCTGCGGCGTCGGCGAAGGGTTAGGTTCGACGGCGGCTGAGAAAGGGCGGCGAGTCTGGGCGCAGATGGTTCGTCGCGTTGTCTTATAGCTGGTGTCTCTGGGAGAAATGGCTCGAGCTATACGGGAGTAGCCGCGTTGTGCGAACGGGAGGAGCTCGAGTTGGCGTCGAAAAAGCTGGGGGGAGGTAAGAGTGAAGGTGGTGGTGGTGGTGATGGATGCTGTCCAAGGTCGTCGTGCTAGTACTGCCGGGGTGGATGCAAGGCTCAAGCAAGTCCCTCTGCCTCTAGTAAAGACGGAGCGCATCCAGCGAGAGAAGGTGGAAGAAAAGGATGGCAACCTTCAGCTGTGGATACGAAAATGAACAATGCCTTTGTCAAATGAACGGCAGGGAATTGGTTGTTTTGGGCTATCAGGGTAGAGTGCGACAGAACCTGAAGCTATTGCGCATGTGATCCCCTATGAGTGTGGGAGAGGAGGCAATCTAAGAAAAGTTGTGCTGAACGCGAACACCTTTTCCAACGTCGTTTGTCGTCAAAAATTTCAGGTGCGGGACGATGGCAAACAAACAGGATCTGTCCGATATGGGGGTCACCCAGGTGAGATCACCAGGCTAGATGCATAAGAGCCCGCTTAATGGGTGCATGTACCGGGTGGGTGTCCATCCCTGCTATTTCTCCACTAATTCCCCGGTTGCTGATGTAATGTGAGACTAGCGTCCCTGTTGAGGTCCGTACAGTTCGCTAAGGCGGTCTGGCACTCTGGCAGAGTTCACTTTAACACTCTTGACGGCAGACGTCAATGAGTGTGTGCCTGGTCCGCAGGTCGAGATGGGACGGAATGGATCATGCTCTCACGCAGCACACCACCAACGACCGAACTCCAGGCTGCAAGAATATGCAGGTCTCACAACGTCCTGCTCGAATGACCGGCCGGGATGCACCTTGAATGGGAGTCTATGTTCGGCGACCTGATTCGTTGGACAGCCGGTTTATCGATTGTCGGGCGAGGTTCGGGGCTTCACCACCACCCACCAGCCTAAGGTAAGTCGGTTGATATTGTTCCCCAATACGAACAAGTATTCGTCGCCACCGCCCTCCAGCCACATCTGGTTCCGAGCTGTCTATTCTCTCAGTTTCCGAGCAACAGCTGCCGCGCCGGGAGAGGATTCAGAGAGGAGACACAGTGAAAAGACACACCGAAGGAGCGTGAGGCCTTAAGACGATGGGGACAGCAAGAGAGCCAAGATATGAGAGTAAAAAGTATCCCTTTTGATTTCTGTTGGCCTGAACTACCTAAGAGACGTATGTGAATGCAAGAGCACTGGGTCACATTGTGTGTCTCCCCTTCCAAGCCATTTCAGAGCAATATCCATTCCTCGCGCGGAACCCAATGAAAGCCAACCGCAGCCATGTCGAATGAGACGGCCATTTAGCGATGGTAGTAAGTATAAGGTAACCTACTGCTCGCCATCCTTCTCATCCTTGGTCTCAGCCTGGGCCTCATCATCAGCTTCAACCTTAGCCTCAGCCTCCTCGGCCTTGACCTGGGCCGCCTTCTTAGCCGGGGTGCGACGCTTTTTGGGAGTTCCGTCTGTTTGGCAATGAATTAGTTATATGGCCCGTTGAGCAAAGAGTATTCGGAGGTGACACTTACCAGCGGTGGTGGAAGCAGCGCGCTTCTTGGGAGCGACCGCCTTGGTCTCCTCGCTGCCCTCCTGGTCGCCGTTGGCCTCCTCATCATCCTCAGCAGCAGCGACGGCCTTCTTCTTGGCGGCAGTCTTGCGAGCTTGGAGAGATGTCAGAATGGACTAAAGACATGAGTGGAAGAGAGAGAACTTACGAGTCTTGGGCTTCGGGGCAGGAGCCTCTCCGTTCTCGCCGGTGTTGAGCTCACGCATCTGAGCGACGATAGCAGTCCACTGGCCCTGCAGGGCCTTCGTAGTGCGGCCCTCCATGCTCACGTTCTTCCACTCGACGCCCTTGCCCTCGGGGAGCACAGTCGCAAGCACGCGAAGGACAAGCTGGAACTGTATGTCTGAATGTCAGCCACATGAAAAGTGAAAGTGAAAGTGCCAGACTTACGCGCGCAGCATCGGTCCAAGCACCGACGCGAGCACCAGCAGGAGCAGCCTCGCTGCCGTTAGCGGTAGTAGCCTTGGTGTCAGCCATGTTGAAAGGATGGTATTCTCGTGCTCTAGAAATGATTGGTTCTGTCAGTCACTGAAGATGAGGTTGATGTCGAGATCATAGGTGGAGGGTAAGAGAGACGAGGAGATGAGCAGAATGGAGGGAAAACGGTAAGGCAGGGAGGAAAGTGGGAATGATGGTAATAGATGGAGGAAGGTATGTGGGGTGATAAATTAAATCGACGGTGATAATGATGGAAGGAGTCTGAGTGAGGTAGGTGAAGTGTTCAGGTATGAATATTGACTGATCACGTACAAGAGTATGAGTGATGAAGGATGATGAAGCTGATACAGCTAAGCTTTGTTGCTGAGGTGCGATGGTATTTGGGTGAGAAGACAAGTGTGCGAGTGTGAAAGAAGTATGAGGGTGAGGAAGTGAGAAGGATTGAGTGAGAGGGTGGAAGAGCTGGGTTTTATGCGAGAGATGGATGGGGATGAAGGCCTCTGTGGGTGGAAATCAGGAAGGGAAGGAAGGGAAGGAAGGGCAGTGAAAGGCAGGTTCAAGGCGTCTCTTTCCTCAAAGGTTTCCACCGTCGCAGAGGAATTCAGAACTGCCTAGAGCTCACAGTGAGACCGGATGGGGTCCCGTTCTCAGAGCAAGTTGTTCGGAGGAAAGAAGGAGATAGAAAGACGAGAGGAAGGAAGGCAGTCAACTCGCTCAGAGACCTCACCACTCTCGATGAACCAAAACAGGCAACAAGTGTAGATCCCAGTGATGAGATCTCAATTTCCATAAGAGATCCTCAAAGTGAGAGAAAGGGAAATAAATCAAAGAACCATAGAGAACTCCTCAAACTCACATGTCGCAGCTTAGATGCTTCAGTAAGATCCCCAAGTTGTGCCCATGTTGATGCCAGCACATGTCGTTAGCGAAGTATTTGGGCCCCTCCCCAAAGCTCGTCTTCAGCTTAGGTCTCGCGGGTCTCAGCGGAGGAAGCGCCACTGCCTCCTTCCGCACACCAAGAGTCTTCGCCATGAGTTTCGGTGGGAAGCAGAGAAAATACGGGTAGGCGAGTAGAGGCAAAGTAGAGCAATATTCGAATGTCGTTTCGATACCGTATGGCGGCAACCGATCACCCCTAGACTCGAGCCTTTCAAAGATAGGTAGGTAATGATTGCAAACGAAGAAGTTGTTTCAGCAACGGTTCGAAAAAGAGAAGAAAGGCGAGCAAGTTTCATTGGACCAAAGTCACGACTAAGCGTAGCTGGACGTTTCCTTCACTGGATCGTCAGATCTAGAAACGTCACTCCCTCGAGGCACGACCAAGTCTCCGCCCTTTTTTGGGAGAGACACACAGTAAACAAGGCATGTGGCTGTGAGCCTAGGATCATAAAGGACGACATAAGCAACCCGTAGAAAGAAAATGAAACAAAACAAAAGGTCTTAGCTAAAGGAAGGGAGAGGGGCTAGTTTGTAGATACATAGGAACTCGTGATGATTTCAACTCGCACTTCATTGACGTTGACGCAGTATCCAGAGAAGCTGACTTCTTGACATAGAATTCCACGAAACATCCCTTTCCATTCAACTACAGGAGCGGCGGAGGATGACAATTGCCGAAACAACACGCAAACAGTAACACAGGTGGAAACTCACGAGCAGTGGACCAAAGTGTAAACGATAAAATGCATAATTCTAATGATGCTGGTTGTCTATTCATCTTCCCATACCTAGTTGGCGTTGAAGAGTTTCAACCAAGCTTGGCGGGGATAGCCTCAAAAGGGGGCTAAGTGTCCGATACATATTACACAACCCGATCCACCCATAGTAGCCAAGGCAAGAAACAACCAAGGCCTGGCCATGCGAGACCGTGGTAACCGTAGGTCAGCACAATCGCAAAGGATCGAGCCTAAGAACCCCAAAAACCCAACGTAAGAGAGCAAACTGCAGAATGTAGCGCAAATATGGGGTGTATACACACACACGCCTTCCTCCTCGTCTAAGTCATAATAGGGTTATCGCCGTGTACGATGTCGGCGAGTGAGTGTATGTGCAACGCGGCCTGGTCGATTGTGCCAGTCAAGAGACAAGGTCGAACCGTGATTAATATCCTCCCAAATGCCGGGTATCGTTCCGTGTCGTTTCCCATTTAGTCCGAGCTGTCGTCAAAGTTGAAAAATACACCTCCGTAAGGTAAGAACAAGGATTTCGAGGGCAGAATAATTCTTCCCAGATAGGAGGCGCTAGTAGAATAAGAGTCTCCGCTCATGCCATCTTGCCCTTGTATACCATGAACTCGCGAATGCGTGCTTCATGGTCTTCGCATGCGACAGCCCACTTTCTCCGAACCTCCTTGTCTTGTGCCATCCACTCAAGATATTCGTGAATCTCATCATCGCCGCGGGAGACTAGGAATGAATACCCCTTGCGAGCTCGGAGATCGGCGATGTTTGCCTTACGAGCATTGAAATGCTCAATTACTTGAGCGTTGAAGATCTCCCATCTCAAAACGTAACTCTGGAAGTCCTGGGTGTATTTCTGCCAGGCACCGCCAGTTGGCTTCAAATTGACCGCGAAAGTAGGCGGGGGTCGGGGTGCTTGCGGGATGACCGGGAAATCGAGCGACGGTTTCTTCTCCTTCTCGATCGGAGCGCGGCCTGAGGGCTGACTCTCGAACGGCAGATTCATCTTGAGATCATTCAGGGAACCTAGGCCTGAAGAGCTTTGCGCGAATGGCGCCACGTTCTTGAGATCGGCAAGGCTGGCCCTAAACTCCTCGCTGTCTTCAGAACCGGCGTTGTTCGGGTTGAATTCCGACTTTCGTACAGGTAGCTTCGGGCCATTTTCTTGCAAGCCATTGCCAGGCCTCCATTCTGGTCGAGATGGCTCCACAGGAATGTTTCTCGCGCTGTTCGAATGATCTCGCTTTTGAGAAGATCCAGTCTGCGGAGGATCGATGTCCATAGCATTCGGGCTATTCGCACCGATGGGCTCCGCCATTGATTTCCTTCCTCTCCACTCGGCCTCCTCGTCACTATCATAGTCATCATTCACCAGCCCTGCATTGCCTCCTGCCGTCGGCTTGACCTTGGTCTTCCTAGAGTTCACTCGAGAAACCCGGGTAGGGGATGTTGATGTAGAGTGCGTCTTGTGCGGTACGAAGTTTTGGGCTCCAATCTGCTGAGTCCAGTCCTGAGCATCAAACTTGCCTTCTGCAGACGGTGATCCTGCCGGCTGGCCCGACATGTCCTTCTGGTGTCTCAGGCTTGGGCGCTTGATCGGGGATCGACGGCCTACGCGGCTTCCGGACTGCGAACGAACCTTGGCGGCTTGGTCCTGGATCGGACTGCCGGCACTGAATTTCCAATCGTCTGGACCATCGCCGTTTACAAAGCTGGTGTCAATTTCCTCAGTGCTCCTTCGGCTGAATGTTGGCTGCTCTGGAGCAGCAGTTCGGGTAAAGGTATCATCGTCGATCGGGAAATTAAAGCTATTAGTAGTTTTCTTGTCAGCTTGGTTCGGTGTAGTATCATGCTCAGTGTCAATCGTGTGGCGCTTGTCACGACCAAGCGGTGTCAGGTCTGGCGCCTGTCTTTTGACGAGCTTGCTCAGAAGTTCACCCTGCTTTCGCTCGAATGGCGTGAGTGAGTCGCTTCTCGACCTGTCTCCACTGGGAGACGGCGAATCGTACAGTTTTGCGTTGCTCGACTGCCCAGGAAGCGGATGCTGGGTTGCATGACCTGTGCGAGCCTCGGCTGCTGATTTACGCCGCAGGTTCGGGACCGCAAAAGGAGAAAAAGAACCCGGGGAAAAAGATGTTTCGTACATTGAAGCTCCTTGTGGCGTGTTTGTGTTCCTCGCACCTGCGAAAAGTATTAGCTTTTGCCGACTGATAACACTTTAATCACCTCACCATTGGTATTCTGAGAAGCAGAGGCCTTCGCACTGTTCGAAGCAGGACCAGTAGCCGTATTCGGTGGGGTATATCTTGCGCTTGCGCGGGATCTAAAGGGGTCCTTAGGGGAGTTGGACGCAGTCTCAGTCGCCGTGTTAGGGCGGTCGTCTTGCGGCGTCGAAGTCGACGTGCGCGGGCTCGACGGCTCAGTCCTTGCTTGGCGCGGGACACTCTGGGCACGCTGACGAGCGCTGCCAGGCGAAAGGTTGGGCCCGTAGCTTTCCTGGGGTGGCCGAGGGCTTTCCCGGGTGCTTTTGGCTCGCCCCACAGAGATGCCATCGAACGGGTTCAGTTTCTCGCCGCCATGTGACATGTAAGGAGTGCTTTGGCGGGAATCTGAGTTGTCTCTAAATTGTGCCAGAGGGTCTGGCACTCCTGCCTCTTGCTGTCTGCGCGCATTGTCTGCGAAAATATTGGTGTGCCGGGACGAGGTGGAGTAGTTGGACGAGTTCACCGGAGGTTCATCTGCAGGGACTGGCGAGTGAGGAGTGTAGCCAGGTTTCCGCCCAAAAGAAGCCTCCGCCCTCTGTTTCTGAGAAGGAGTCCGGGGGACTGGTCGCTTTGGAGTCTCGGGGGCCTTGGTAGGCTTTGGCTGAGATTGACTGGCTCGACCCTTCATATTCTCAAAGGCGTGCCAGGCATTCCGCTTCGCTTCTGGGTCATCTCTCGTCTGGGTCTTAGCCGTGGGAGCCGTGCCCGAGGCAAAGTTGCGATATCTGCTGGCTCCTGAGGGGGGCGGAGGCGGCGGCGGATTGCGAGCTGTCGCATTACGACGAGGCGGGGGAGGAAAGTTGGCACCGGCGTTTTGCCAGGGGTTGCCTCGGACTCCGGACGCTGTGGGATATCTCGATCGTGTTCGCCCGGCATCGTACTTGGCTCGTTGTTGAGGATCAGTAAGAATTTCGTGTGCTGACTGAATGACCTGAAATCGGGAGTTGACTTCGGCTTCTCTGCCTGGGTTTCGATCGGGGTGGTACTTGAGTGCTAGCTCGGGTTAATCAACTTGTTCGGTGGGAAGAGATCAGTCTTGCCTTACCTAGCTTTCGGAACTGCTTCTTGATCTCATTGGTATCTGCGTCTGCCGGGAGCTCCAGGTCCGCGTAGTAATCGCGGCTCATGTCAACACCTCCCATCCTGACGGTGGATTGATGCTTGACAGACTAAAGACTCTGGAAATGCTGGCTTTTTTGTCCAAAACGCATACCAAGTTCAGGATATCTCGTTGTGGCGAAGAGTTGTAGAGTCGTAGACCAACTGAAGCACACTTGAGGTTATCGAAAGTAGCTTCGCCCGTCTGCGTTGAAGGGTGCCGGGATCTAGCAACACAGCCTTGTGCCGGGTAGGTGTTGGTGTGGCGTAGCTCAGAAGTGTCGCCTGCGTAGATGGTGGCTGAGCAAACTGACGTGACAGTCAAGAGTCGCGAAATGATCGGGTTCTCCAAGCACCGTTGTTTCGATCCGGAAAACGTAGTCGTAAGAGCTGTCTGCAGCTTCGGTTTCTACCACGTTGGCAGACGGAGGTTCGTCTTCGGAAGGCCGATCGAAAGTTATGGATGTCTGTAAGGGGGGAAAGTAAAAGAATGAGTGGACTAAGACAGCAAAGGAAGTCAGCAGTCGGGTCACGAGTAGTTCGGGACAAAGTACTAAAGGTTTGCGCAAGCGGAAGTTATCGTTGTGAAAGGCACGGCAGTAGGCTCGGACGAGGTAAGCAGTCGCGGAAGTAACACGAGGGTAGCAGTCGCCCAGTTGTAAGATGACGGGGAGAAGGTCGGCAGCTGCTCCCCACGGATCTGGAAGGCTTGCTGTTTGTTGCCCCACGCAGGTCGCAGTGTTATGTTGAATAGGCGACTACTGCACAGCAAGGATATGCGTCGATGCTAGATGACGGAAGCAGGCACCGTGGGGGGGGGGGGGGGGGGGGAGAGAAGCGATCCGAAGCAGGATGGACTTGCCATGCTGAGAGGTCGAACCAACCAGTCGACGAAGGGACTGGAGGGGCAGGGAGGTCTTCGACAGTGGTTGGTCCTTCACCGTCGTTCTGCTAGACCATCTCACATAAAGGAAAGACGCGGTGATGATTGGGTAGATGCGATGCGACGTGCGTGTGTGGGAAAGCAACTCACCGAGATGACGTCAAACTGGGAAGCTGCTGCTGCTGCCGCAGATGCCAAAAGCTGACTGCCGTGGGCGAATGTCGGACGAGAGCCGCGGGTGCCCAACGGGAGACGCGAGATGGAAGAGACGCAGATGTAATGCGACGTTGTTCCAAGGAAAGGGGTTCGCGGGTAGTTCGTCAAGAAGAGAAGAAAGGAGCCGCATCGGCAGGTGCGAAACCGAAAAGGAAGAAGCAAATATTATCTGCAACTGAACCTTTGTTTTTGACGGGCCGTCCAGTCCCAATCCACCTCTGTCCGTTCGGTTGCGCGGGCAGCAAGGAGGGATGGATGGGGTAAAAGGGTCTAGTTTTTTAGAAGGGTTTCCAGGGACTCCCCGGCTACCTGGATCCTCGGCTGCCTCGAGCTCCCCGACCGTTGCCTGCCCTGCCCGCCTGTCTGCGCCTGCTTATTTCTCTCCACCAACACGGACGGCACCTGCCCCTCTCCTGGCGGCAAGAACGCGTGTAAGTGCGCTTGACGCTGTTCACATCCTTGATTCAACATAACCTTTGCAAAGCTACAATCTAGCCCAATCATCGCCACATGTCCCTACGTAGGCACTGAAAGCGCAAGGTAGGTATTTACGGATAGGTAGCCGTGATTAGCATCACGCCGCCCTCATTGTGGGGATATCATCGCCTCAAGCCTCACCCGAGTTGCCTAACCTCTCTTTAGTCAGCCTATCCAGCTGGTGCTAAGCCACCATTCTAGCGTGGAATCTCGGCAGGCGTGATGCGCGGGCATCGTCTGGGCCAACGAAGAGTTGGAGGCTGAAGGCTGAAGCTCCCACATTGCCCAAGGTACCTCGTATGCTGTGGACACTTTGCTGATTCGACGGCTTCTGTGCCGATGCATTCCAGTCACGGGGGTATCCTCAAATCTTCAGAGACAAAACGTTTGAAGGCGAATCCAATCTTCGGCAAACTCGCACCGGCCTAAGCTAACACTAAGGTAGGTAGTGAAGGAGCTTGAAAATCTCCGACTGGAGCTAGTTGAGCTGAGGAACAAGAAGGCCTCAGAACCCCCCATTGCGCCTCATATACCTATGCCTATGACGCCTCTTCAAGATTATCTGAGCCAGCTGGTGTGTATGAGCTGCCTATGTCTAGTCAATCAAGTATTTTGCAATAAGTTGAGGCGATTATAAACATAAACAACCAGTTCGTCGTCACAGAACTACCTACCTGACCGTTGCCCCGACTCCCAGCTTGGCTCATCTGCAGTAAGCGCGCCGGACGCCTCCCCCGCATGAACCAAGTCCTAGCTGCGCCGGCCGAACCTACGTAAACATCCTCCAGAGCTGCAACAGCATATGTCCCGCGCCACAAAGCCGGTTTATTTCTTCCCAAGCTTGAACCCCATCCAAATGTACGCAACAACGTGTGGGAGGGGATGATCGACGACCACCTTGCCTTGGGATCAAACACTTGTGCTAGACGACGTCAGGATCAGGACCCGCCCCCGCCATCTAGACAGACAAGGGTCATATGGGATGCCCAGTTGCTCTGTTGCCCTGCTCCAGCAACATTGATCTCTATCAGTGGTCGCCTTGTGGTGAATATGATCTCAAGATGATTATATAGACATAGGTAGGTCCTTCTCTCATCTCTAGCTGGGCGGCTCCGTTCATCTCGACCTACAAGAGTACATAACACATGTACTCATGGGTGCTTTTCTGAACTGGGTCGCATCTCCTCGCTATTGTCACACAGATAATCTAGATACTTTTCGAATATTCCTGTTCGAGACTCTGATGTCGTGGTAGTCACTCTAGTCTCTGAAACCTTAAACGCTGCCCCAAAGCTGTCCCCTCTGCTAGCCGCCTAGCACAAATCAGTCCTTGAACGCCATCGCTGTGAAGTTGTTTCCCAGCCCCTCTGTGTTTTACTTTTACATGCATAGTAGACTTTGGATGTTATATGGAAGTCGGGTACCCCAGGCCTCGGTCCCGTAGCATCAATGGCAACCATCTTCGTGAGCTTTCCTCAATGATTCCCTCGCGGAAACTCACAGCTGGGTCGGCGCAGTGGTCTTCGTCCACCCCCTGTTCTTCATGTTCGCCTCGATAGCCCTCCAGATCGACTCCGCAGCTTCCTTGTCCCTGAACTTCGCCGCCTCCTGAGCACCAGTTCCGTCACGCCAGCGGTCAACGCCGAGCTGCAACACGCGGTGACCCCAGTCCTTGACGCTGTCTGGCGGCTGCTCCCCGCGCCAGCCGATGAAGATGCCCAAAATACGACGGAACAGATCCGGAGGAGAGCTCCACTTGTAGTTCTTGAACTGCCACGACTGACCAGTGGTAAAGACGGCAACGACGCGATTCCAGTACTCGGGCTTGAACTGCTCAGGGCCCTCGACGAGAATAAAACGCATGGGCCGCGATGGGTCGATCTCTTTCATGACGCGGGAGACGTGCAGCATGCTCGCAGCAGCACTGCCGTCGGGTTGCACGTAGCGCCCTCCCTCGAGGAAGGAGCGAATGTTAGACAGGCGCAGAAGAGAGGATGCAGAGGGCGAGAGGAGGATAATCGGGTCTGGCCGGCGCGTCGGGGCCTTCTGGTTGAGCGCGAGGGACGGGTTGGTGCTTATGTTCGACGAGCCATTGGGCTTCTTCTGGATGAAGGGAACAGCGAGTTTGCGGACATGGGAGAAATCCTGAGAAGAATCGAGTCAGCCATATGTTACTTGGTTGCCAGATTGATCGCGACTCACCGTGTGCTTCACGCCGCGCAACACAGAGTTGCGATCCCCCATCTTGCGCTCTCCATTGTAGATGACCGCCAGTCTAGGATCCAAAGCGCCTCGTCCAGCTCGACTCGCCGCAGTTGCTGTGGCAGTTTTGGACGCGCTCGCACTAGCTCCCTCCTTGCCGTCCTTGTCGCCAGCCAAAGGCTTGATGTGTTCACTCTCCTCACTAGCGCCTTCCAGCCAAGTAAACAAATCTAAACGTTCGACGAACGCAAGGTTCTGGACAGTGCCCAGGCTGCCCAGCTCTTCGTTAAGGCGAGTCGCGCTCGCGTTGTATTCGGGAATCGCAACATCCTTGTTGAGCCAGGCGAAGTAGATGGATCGCAGATCGACCGGGCGGTCGCTTGAAATGAAACGCGTCGGTGTAGAGAGCGATACAGAAACGGGGGCTGGGTGTGAGAAGAGTAGATGGGTCGCTTGCGAGAGAGGAACCTCGGTCGCAGAAGCATCGGCTGAAGCTGTGGGAACTGCAGGTCGTTTGGATGCGATGGATTGCCGCAGCAGGAGCAATGGATCCTGCTCGTTAGCAGCCATGATGAAGGGTAGAGAAAACGATGAGGCTGATATATTTCGGGCCCTTCTAGAGCTTCTGGAAGCCTGGACAGATGGCCAAAAGGCGTGGATGATCGAATTGAGCGTGACTTAGGTTGTAAGGTATTGTGTAGATGCGACGGGGTGTTTGCCAGCCTCGAAATTTGGGGCTAGAAGTTCAGCCTCACATGCTGGCCATCACCATTTTCAGCCACATCTCATGGCCCATATTAATCGCACATCAATACAGCTGCGCCACAATTAGGCCTTCTTTACACCTCAAAGATTCAGGCTGCTTTCTCTCAACTTTGACTAATAATTTCCTAGATATTATTGAATTGGGGGATCAATTACTTCGAGTGGCGCTCAAGAGATATAATAGGACTGCAAGAATACGTTAATTTGATTTCATCTAGGTCATGAACGAAGCCTAAGCCGGCATCAGTCCCACGTTGATCTCTCATCGGTCTCCGAAGTGATTGACACTTCTGATCCTTGGCGTCTGTCACTCATTTTATGCTCCAACTTGAGTGTAGACTCTTTTCTCCCTCTTCCATGATAAACACAAACACCAATACCACCTGACAAGTGTTTAGGGTTCGCCGGACACATTGGACTGCTGGGTAGGTGCTCCGGGAGATCAAATTCGAAATTGCGAGGTCCTGTTAGTCTCCGCTTGGGTTGTGTTCGTTGCTTCGCTTCCCACCACTCTTTGGGTCTTTTCGGGAGACTATCGTCACATCTCGTTTGGTTTCGTTTAATGCTTGTAGATCTGGCCGGTTGAGCAGCGTCCCAGGTATCACTGTCTTCCCCAGGTGGTACCATGTCTGTGAAAAAGCCTCGTGGCTTCCCATCCGCAGTGTCCTCGTGCGTTGGCGGAGTTCTCACCCTTGTTGCTTCCTGGCATTATGGTCAGTCAATTCCTGCTTAAAGGTGATCAGGATGCACTCACTCCAGCAGGATATGGCGTCAGTGTAGAGTCTTGTTGGCCTGTATCTTGATGTCAGCTTAAGTCAAGATCGACGATTGCTTATGTCCTACGACTCAGAAAGCCCTCGGGATCAGGCGTGACAGGTGGCGTTTTGCCGGCCAAAACGTCTCGCACGGAGCTTGTGGCACTGCTGATGGTATCATTGGAGTCTTTTCGGTGCCAAGGGGCCTTGCCGAACCAGCCTATGCCTGTTGCCGTAGACCTTTGGTCTTCTTTGTTGGTGAACCAAGTCAGTGTTTTGGACATCGGAGAGATTGAAACATTCTTTGGTGCGTCAACGAGTTGCTCGGAGGTCTGAGACTCTGATATTGACCCGGACGATTGTTTCTGCCCGACATTAGAATACACCCCGCTCAAGTTAACAATCATGTACTGACATTCATATTCTTGAACAAAGAGAACAATTTGATGCTTCTCCGGCTCTGGATGCTTTGGCTTATCGACGGAGCACCAGAACTTGCGCGGCTAGCTGGTTCCAACGGCTGCGCCAGCTCTGGTGGAGGCTCTTGGGGTATCATTGTCAGTTTCTCCTCCGGCAGATTCATGGTCCGCTGAATGCTCGGCAGCCGGTCCAAAGTAGGTCGTACTGCGTGAAGCAACGAACTCTGCAAGAGCTGAGTCTGAAACGCCTCCGAGGAGGGGCTAAGTGGCCCATTGGAGCCGAGGGCGGACATTGTAGACGGGGAAACATCTGGAGGCAGCATCTCTTGCTCACTGGTGCTGCTGACATTTTGAAATTTAGGGGATCTGTTGCCGAATCTCCAACGCTTGTTCGCGCTGCCTTGGCGCTCTTTCCCAGAGATGATCTCTCGCTCAGCCCAATATCCTTCTGGAAACCAGACCTACTCGCATCCTTCTTTGGGGGGCCTTGGGGGGTCGTGATAGCTTCCAGGCCGCGGAGTCATTGGCCAGTCTCTTGGAGACGGCTGAGTGGGAGTTGACCTGGTGCTGGGTCGGGGCAGCGACTGCGGCGTAGTGGGTGTTCCTGGCAGCGACCCAAAGTAACCATCACACTGTCCTCTCTTGGGCGAACTGGATCCATCCCAGCTATCTCCAGGATCAAATTGCGATCCCTCAGGACAAGTGATTCGGAGCGCCGTTTTGAAGGACAGCCTTTGAACATCGCGACGGGATACGGGATAAGACTGCGAAGACGGTCTGTGAATTGGGGTCAGTGTCGGAAGCTGTCATTGCTAGCACCTGGCAGACTTACGACCGTGTGCGAGTACGCACGGGGTCTTGGAAAGGGTCATCGAATGCCGCGATACTCATCGGCAGACCAGGCCCAGATCCCTGACGTCCTGTCGCTGCATCATGTTTGTTGCGTGCAAAGATAGAGGCCATTAGGCCGAGGACGGCTTGCTAGGGATTCGTGCAGTGAATGGTCGGCCGAATGAGTAGGGCTAGGCAGGTTATAGGGAGGATCATAGAGATACTCGATAGGTGATCAAGAGAAAAGATTTCAGAACGATGGTTAGTCGGAAGCCTTGTCGCAGGGCCTGGGAAGTTGAATGCTGAAGGCGGCACGTGGTGGTCCTCGTTGATCTCGGTCTACGGCAGGATGGGGCACCTACCTTACCAAGGCGAGTGGAGCAGCTCCTGCCAAGTGGAAAGTCCAGAGAAACGTGGGTCAACATATCAAGATGTCAGGAGCTTCTCAGAATCCATTCGATTAGGATTGCGGGTATCAAATCAGACCTGCTAACGCCTTCTAATGCCCAGGGGTTGGCCAAGCTCCATTTCCCATTTCCCAATTTTTTCATGTGTCGTTCAATCCACAAGCATCGTATCATCGCCGTCGAATGCGGCGCTCTGCTCAACAGCCACTCCCTTTCCTCTGCCAGCCAGCAACTCTCGCCTAATCTCAGGCGCAATGGAGTGGTGGCCGTGGGTCAACAGCAAGTCCAGCAGCGCCTCACGCTGGTCCTCGCTCAGGTCGTTTCTGTATCTCTGGGCGAACGCCAGAAGATTTTGGTGGAAGACGACGGGCAGCGACTTGACCATGTCTCCAGAGAATGACTGTCCCTCCTTGATAGATGCAGGGTCCACGCTTCGGAATCGCAGGAAATGGAAGACGAGCGAGTCGATAACCTGGTACGGAAGAGCGTATTTCTTCTCCAGCAGGGCCTTGATAAAGATGTTGGCCGCACCACCGCCCTCGGTACCCGCCGAAGCTTCCTGAGCAGCACTAGAGTCGAATTAGCACAGAACCACGCCACAGATCGAAGAAGAGGAGAACTTACATCTCGGTGATACCCTTCAAGGCCGCGGCGGAATGAAGTACCGGCACTGACACTCTGACGAGCACAGCAGAAACAATATGCGCCTCACGAATCGTGCAGCCGCTGGAAAGAAGGGGAAACAAGAAGCCGAGGAAGAACGCCCGGGGCTTGTACAGACTCTTCTTCAGCGCATCGAACAAGTGCACATTCAGCTTCTTGTTCTCGTAGATATCCTCGCGGACCTTGTCCAGGACAACAAGCTCCATGAACTTCTGGCACACGATTGGCTTCGACGCAGAAAAGATCCTCGTCGCCTGGTAAACAGCGTTCGGCGTCCACTTTTGGGGTTCCGTAACCTCAATAATGTCCTCCCAATGAGGCAGAGTCGGCAAAATCTTGAAGGGCTTCGGCAGCGGGCCGCTCTTGTATCGCGACAGAATATGCCCAACCCTAGCGAACGGTTAGCAACAGTCTTCCGGTGAGAGCAAACCCAAGGTACATACTTTGTGTACACTTCAATGACCTTCGGAGGAAGCTCATAATCCTCATCGCGGACAGGGACGCCAGCTGCTTTCCGGGCCTCGGCAGCCTCGTGCGCCGCGATCTTCTCCAGGATGAGCTCCGTCAAGTTGGTGCCACCACCGGCCATCTCGTCGTCGGGACCCTGGCTACCCCAGCCGTGCTGGTTCAGCATCGCCGCAGGGTCATCTTCGGCCTCGGGCAAGAACTTTCGGTATGTTTCGAGGTCTTCAGGGTCGACCTCGATCTCCTCAACAATCTCGTCCTCCTCGCCCCAGGCCTCCTCGTCGTCGTAGGCCTGCTCGTCGCCAACATCGGTACCGTATCTCGATTCAATTCCGAAAAGGTCGACAGTAGGTTTCGCTGCGGTTTCTGGCTTCGCGGAGCCGTCCTCCTCGGCAAGCTCTCGGCCTAGCTTGAGAATGGTGCGACTCCGTGTCGCATCGACGAAGCCTTCACCATTGTCGTCTTCGTCCGTGTTCTTGCCCTTCTTTTTCTTCGGCGCCTTGTTCTTCAAAGGACCTGTAGCAAGGATATCATCCTGCAGAGGGTTGTGTCTCCGCGACTGGCGGTCGGTCGGGGTGGTAGCCTTGCCCATTTTTGAGAGTCACTTGGTCAGAAATGGTCGTGGCGGAGTGCGACTGACAGGCGGGATAAAGCGGT
The DNA here is from genome assembly GCF_030913505.1 of Colletotrichum phormii. Lineage (NCBI taxonomy): Eukaryota > Fungi > Ascomycota > Sordariomycetes > Glomerellales > Glomerellaceae > Colletotrichum > Colletotrichum phormii. Next base: position 780,301 of record NW_026851445.1, on the reverse strand, counting down.
GCGGTGCCTCTCTTTTTTTTTTTTTCCTGTGAGCCAGAAATTTTTGATTTTCTTATCGATTGCCCCGCGCCTGATTAGTGCCCAGAACCCTGGACCGGTTTGTTACGGGGCCTGTGTGGTCCTTTGTCCAATCAAACCCCCTGATGTTGACTTCATCGGCGAGCAGAGTCAATGCCCCGCCACCAAACCCCCACCAAAAAGCTTCTGCAAGTGACTCCGCGAGTCTGTCTTACAGTGAAATTGAGACAACTCTTCGAAAGGCTTCAGGGAATTGACATATTTTACGCAATTCTACCTTTTGTCTCACGATAACCACTGAAAACAAACACAAAATGCCGACAGAATTGGAAGAGGTACGCTTACTCGATCAGAAATGCCTACACTTTTTTGGACTCGTCTCATGATGTGACAGCTCGTGGGCTTCATCGCTCATCCCAATGCGAATCTCAGAAAGGTTGCCATCGAGAACCTCGTTGGCTACTCACAGGCGGACCCGTCAATTTTCAAGACAGAGAACTTGACGCCCGTAAAGCACCTCAAGTTCCTAGTCAGAGATCACCCTGTAGGTCCAAGCCTTCCGTCGCTCACCTGATCCCGATATTGACAGTTTCCAGAAAATTGCGGAACATGCGTTGACAATCCTCGTCAACCTCACTGCCGAGAAAGATGTTCTTGAAAACGTGGCGACAGACCAGAAGTTTATTGATATTCTGCTGGACTTGGTAGTAGTATGTCAAACTATTTGCCTTGGCATAGAGCTTTCCAGTAAAGGGACTATGTGTTTTGCTGACCCCCTTACAGAAACCCGATGAGGCAAATGCCAACCTGATGGCAATGCTTCTTGCCAACTTGGCAAAGTTCGACGGTCTCAACACTATCGTGACCAAGAAGCAAACACCACCAGCGGAGCTCAAGTCCAACGACTTGGTTCTCAACCAGCTGGTCGACCTCTTCGTCAAGGAAAAGGGTGCCTATAACAAGGATGCTGACTACGACTATCTCGCCTACCTCTTTGCAGATCTCACCAAGCACGCTGAAGTACGCCGGCACTTTGTTACTCGGCAAGACTACGACGAAGTCATCCCCATCACCAAGCTCAAGGTCTTTACCGAGCACCAGTCCGAGATCCGCAGAAAAGGTGTCGCCAGCACAATCAAGAACGTCGCATTCGAGATCCAGTTCCACTCCACCTTCATGGACGATGACGAGGTCGACATCCTGCCGTACATCCTCCTTCCCATCACCGGTAACGAAGAGTACGACGAGGACGACACCGTGGACATGCTGCCCGACCTGCAGCTCCTCCCCCCCGACAAGAAGCGCGACTCGGACCCCAAGATCATCCAGACGCACATTGAGACGCTTCTGCTCTTCACCACGACGAGAGGAGGCCGCGATTTGCTAAGGCGGGTTAGCGTGTACCCCATCATCCGCGAAAACCACTCCCGCGTCAACGACGAGGGCGTCAAGGATGCCTGCGATCGTCTGGTGCAAGTGCTGATGAGAGATGAGGAGCCGGAGGAGGGCGAGGGTGAGGCAGAATCCAAGCCCAAGGAGCTTACCAACGGCTCAAATGTCGAGGAGGTCGACGATGACGACGATGACGACGACGACAATGAGATTGTTGAGGTCTAGACGGGTAGCATCGTGATAAGGTTTGCATTGTTTCTTTTGGTCATGGCTTACGTAGAAGGGGCGGATACCCAGGTCCAAAAAGTTGGTTATTTTTCATCTTGGGAAACTTCGAGCCAGGAGCGAGTGACATGCGTGAGGAAGGCACCGAACCCAGAGGGTATATAAATCATCTCTCCGTTCGTCTTCCTAAATTTCTTGGACATTTGGCTCGTCTGTCTGTGCTATCTGGATGCAGCGCGCATGACTACTTTCATCGCTGCCTGAATTGGCGCTGGGTTCGATCCTCATCTTGGGCACTTTTTTGCTGTTTTTGTGACTTCCATACCCTCGCTCTTTCCTTCCTGAGGTGAGATATCATGATAGTATATTTTGAAAGTGGGGCACGCCGACGACATCCCGTCGATCCGAACTAAAGGAGCAATACATATGAGTCACTAGATTGAGAAGGGATACGGCTCTGAGTTGTTGATCTGCCTAATACCTTCGATGTCTGACGGTCTTTAGCATCCCCCTTGGTAGCTCACGTAGCTCAGCTCTCTCTCAACATCCAAGATCTCCTACTCAACAGTAACAGTCACCTTACTCTTGTCTATCACACAATTAGCCCATCTTCCAAAGTAACTCCCCACAGCAGGAACCTGAAAGCAACACGGGAAGTACTCACAAAAGGCAACATGGTCCTTAATCTCCTTAGCCCCATCCTTGGGCGTAGGATAATACCAAGCCGCGTCCTTCAACTTGTCATCTAAACACACCCGCCAGTCCATCGTCAGCCGCCGTAAAAAAGAGATACAAAAGGGAATCAGAGTGAGAAGAACTCCGAATAAGTTTATACATCAGGGGAAAAATTACCTCCAACGTTAACCGAGTAATAATTCGCAGTCCCCTTCCAAGGACAAAACGTAGTCGTCTCCGTCTTCTCAAACGCCTCCGTCTTGACCGCCGAGGGCGGGAAGTAGACGTTGCCCTCGACCTCTTCCCACTCCGTCGCCTCGGCGAGCGTGGTGCCGTTCACGACGGCCTTTGCTTTTCCTGTCTTGGTCATCTTTTCCGCTCCTTGTGTCCTCGTTTTGAAGAAAAAATAGTCTCAGAGTAAGTGCAACCTGCTGGTTCAAGATGAAACTTTGGCCTTCCTCGACTGGCTTGGTAGTGGATAGATCAACGGCTTATAAGCGGAAGTGAGGAGGGGATGCGGGGAATGCGTCGTCTATGCGCCTTTGAATCTTCGTTCGAGTCTCCAACGTCATTGGTCTTTGATGATTTATAAGCACTAGGTAGTCGTCCAATGTTCCTCTTTCTGGGTTCTTGTCTTTGTTAGATTCACGATGCTTTCTGACGTGAGAAGGAGGTGGTGGTAGTAATGCTACTTCAGAGTATTCAAGAGCTGCATTTCCAATACTCATAAACCACTAACGCTATTCTGTTTTCTCTAATGCTAATGTTTCCCCTTAACGCCGGCTGGGTATATGCGTTTGTTTCATTACATATTCAAATACACAATTCAAAGGTTGATAATGTCAATCTCTGAGAAATCGGGCGGGTTGGCGCCATACACCACGCGAACCTTGCTGTCGAGAGCCGTGCCCTCGTTACTGATCCAGATGTGTTCGCTGTACTCCTTCGTACGCCGGATCTCGTCGTCGCTCACCCCAATATCGTCACGAGGCAACCAGACTGCAGGTGCGCGCGCCCGAAGAGCGTAATGCTTGAACGCGTTCTTAACGAGTGCATCACGCTCATCGGGCGTCAAGTCTTCAATTTCGTCGTGGAACCCGCCATACAACGCTTCTCCCAGTGCCCGTTGAGCCTCGAGATCCTTATTTCGCTGCTGACGTCGGTACTCAGCCGCCGTATGTACGGGGGCCGGGCCCATCTTCCAGGTCTTGCTGCGCAGGTTCTTGCCTTCCCGCTTAGCCCAGTGGCCGACATCCTTGACCTTACGCATGGTCGAAGGCTTCCTCTTTGGCGCCCCATTGTTCAAGTTTTGCATTTCGATATCGCGGTTGACCGATCCGGCGCCGTCTCCGTTTCTCATGGGCGTTTTCTCGTCGGCGTCGTCACTATCTTCGCCGCCGAGTCCTAGGCGCTTATTTTGTGCTTGCTGGAATGCTTCGTCTCTGATGACTGCCTCGTCCTCGACAGTGATGGGCAGATACCGGAACAGCGGCGAAAAGGACGTATTGAGCGAGATTTGATACACGGCCGTGAATCCAATGGTGATCAGCATGATGATGCCCTGCGGCACGGCGGTGTTCGTGCCTTGCGCATCTTGCACAATGAAGAACAAGCCTGCCAAGCAAGCTTCCATCACGTACAGGCCTGTAAACGTCTGGTTGATCGCGCGGGGATACAAGACGCCGCCTGTGTCGCTCTCGAACCGCGTAACATAAAGCATGCTGTAGCGTTGGGCAAACCACAGCAGGCCAAACGTCAGGACCGCGAAAAGCGAAATGAGCGGGGCAACGACGCAGTAGACAAGTGCAATACACGCAAAGTTGGTGTAGACAGGGAAGAATTGACCCCATGCAATCTTGGACAAGGTCGTGTTTCGCTTCCATTTGTCGCGGGCTGTGGAGTCGAGAATCCTGGCCAGAATGTACCAAACCAAGACAGCACCGATCTGAAGTAATGTACCGGAACTGACAGACAATGCCTGGAGCAACATGTAGGAGAAGAAGTAGTTTGACGCTCTTGGTAGGTTGTCGGCAAGTAGGTCCAGAATATTCGTGACATTGGTAAGGCCTTCGACGTTCTTGGCTAACTTTTCGGCTGACGCGGTGAAGAACGACGCGATGGATACGACGAGGAAGACTTGGATGAAAAGGAAGACGAAGTAGAATCGTTGGACAAACTCTGCTTTCTGTGATCCCGTCTTGACACCCCGGAAGAGGGCAAGTTGTTCGAGGATATGAGGGACAACGAAGAGCAGGAGGGCGAGCAGAATCGCTGGCAAGACACCAGCAATGGCAGAAGCGACCTTGTCGATGGGTGCCTTCTTAATCCAGTCCAGCCAGGGAAAGCGGTCAACCAGGCCATCGATGTTGGCAATTGACGCCGTGAAGGCAATGGGAATAGCCCAGAAGAAAGCCATGGCTGCGATGACGATGGTGACGGTGCCAGATCTGATTGACTCATGCCACCACTTCATGGCCATGTTATCCCAAATCACATCCTTTGGTGAGACTTCGTTGATTCGAGGTGACATGTGCTTTGGAATATGGTGCATGAGACTTTGGCAGGCCATGTGCGCTGAGACCTGGTGATTGAACTGGATGAAGGCGGAGTTCATGAGGGGATACCGCTCTGGGTGTGCTTGATCATCTTCAATCTCGACGTTCAGACGGGCCAGCTCAGAGCGGCACCAGTAGATTGTGTCAACCTTCGGGCCAAATGTAAGCCATGCGAGCCAGTTCGGGAAACCCCAGCGCGGAAGTCGGTGAGTCGGCCTGTTCTTCTCCTTGACCCATTTGCGCCATTCTGCGTCATCGTCCAGAATGTTCTTGTACTCGCCTCCGACAGCATTCCACTCAGGATAATCGACGGGGATTTGGTCATCGTCACCCACGAAGGGAATGTAAGACTTGATCGTCTGCCAGATGGTCTTGTCCTTTGATGATTGGTTGAATGGGTACTCTCCACCGTCGAATCCCTGAGGCACAGGAGACGCGTAGCCGCCAGCGGGGGTTTTCCAAAACTGCCAGAATTTACGCGTTTCCCTATCGTACATGTGGTCCAGGTCGCTGACTTTGCGAACGGTATTGCCATTGCCAAATGGCTCGTAGCTTCGCTTGTAGTTCGGATCGGCAGTTTCCTGAGAGACGGCAGAGACATTCCTAGAGTGAGTCTTGTGCGTCTCAGTGTTGGCAAGCGGCTCGACCTGCTCCGTGGTGTCCTTTGTACTTTTGGGCGTGGCGGGTCGTTCGTTGTCGGTCAGGATTTGAACTTTGCGCGGACGGTTGTCTGGGTGTAGCATGGCGAATCCGTTTGTAGTCTCCACGGTGTCGTCTACATCTTCAGTGAATTCTTTGATATCCTTTTGAGCCTTTCCAAGCCCGCCAAGCAACCCTTTCCCAACCTTGGTGACACCATCGCCGATAAGGCCAAGCCCGAAGCCCTTAGACTGGGGTCTATTACCATCTTCGGATGAGCTCGAAGATGAAGTGCTTGAGCGTCTTGACTTTGCATCGTCGCGATTCTCGTTGATGACGGCGCTGATATCGTGAGGGACCTCGTCATGTTCACCGGAACTAACACCTTGACCAGCTTCGGCCCTCTTTTTAGCCTCGGCATCTTCTGCCTGTCTCCTGAGAGCCTGCTCCTGCCTTGATGGGCCCTTGGACTTGGACGCTTTTCTTGCAGCCTTTTCTTCTTGTTTCTTCCTTTTGAGTTGCTTGTTCTTCGCAGCTTTGACAAGATCCGTCTCAGCGGATTCGAGTTTCAGATGGACGTCTTCCCGCTGCTGGATCTTTTCGAGGAGTGGAGTGAGGTCGCGGTTGAGCCAGATGTTTCGAATTTGACCGGGGAAAACATCGAACAGACCCATAAGAGCCTCTTCAGTCAACCATTTGGAAGGAATGCTGTTGACGAGGATGGTCGTGGCAGAAGCACGGAGTCTGTGCTCGGCACTTGTCAAGTAGTCCTGACGAACTTTGACATAAACGCGCAATTCGAAGAAGAAGACTGTGCAGACCCAAATGATTACGAGCAATGCAAGAATCAAGTGTGCCCAGTATCGACCGGTGTGGTTCTTACCCACATTACCCCATGCCAAAGTGTCCAGACCAGTAGGCACTGACGTATCGGCGGTATTGTCTCTGGCCATGAGACGGGCTGAAGAAGAGCTGGTGCCATTGGTGGTCTCGTCCTTGGCATCGTCGACGAGATTGTGGCCTTGGCCATCGTTGTAGTTCAGCGGAGTCAAAATGGGAATGACGATGGCCGCAATCGGAATAAAGATGGTGAGAAGAGTTCTGAGGTATCGTAAGAAGAAATAGGCGTCCAATCCGCATTTCTTGATGATCTCTCGATCGTCGTATTTAACCAGCGTGCTAATTAGACTCCATGGTGCACTTGGAGGTGAATCGGTTCTTTCGCGTTCAGGGACGAGGTATGTTTTTGGTTTACTACGGTTTGTCAGTGTTGGAGAGCAAGGGAGAGTCAAGGAGGTACACGCACAAGATACGCGCGATCTTATTTCTCAGGATGAGGAAGGCGAGGATTTGGATGGCAAAAACCACCAAACCAGTGGCCAAGGCAGTGAGAAAGGCAACAAGCGTGATTCCTTGGTATTTCTCGCTTCCTGCGACATTGAGTGCTGATGAAGTAGCTGCGGCAGTATCTGATGTTGCCGAGGCACTCGATGTTGATGTTATGGTTCCATTGGAGCTCAACGTCGCAGAGAGCGTAGTGGAAAGGGCGGTTGAGAGCGAGGAGGCGAGAGACGACGCGAGGGTGCCCGTCAGGGTGGCCGAGCCTGAGGGTGTCGCTGTCGGAGTCGTCGACATCGTCCACTAGTTGGCCAAAGAGGTGCCGATGTGTCGAATCACCGGGTGGCTACCAGCCTCGACAACAATATGTTGTCGTCGTGCTTGTATGGGTGTTGTGAGGAAGTTGTTGGGAAAGGAGGTAGTCTTGGCGGGAAAAAGGTAGATCGAAATGAGGTCGAGGTCGGCCTGGGGAGGAAAGACGTGGGGGGGAGGCGAATAGTTCACGATGTTAACGAAATAGGCATGGTGGTCGTGTCGAAGTCTGTGTTTTTCGTTCGTGTCGGATAGTTGTGCAGAAAAATTACCACGTGTGGCTACGTTGTTTATCGTATTCAAGACCGATCGTATTACCGGATTCTCCAGCTTCGGGAAGAGGCAGATGTCAAGTAATTAAGGTAGACTAGCCGGGCTAAGAAACGACGAGAGAAAGAGAGACAGAGGTCAAGAGTAAGAGGCCAGAGGCGAGCCAGTGCCAAGGAATCGCAGCCAAAGGGTTTGACCGAAGTAGTTGTGCTTCTTTGATTGGCCGACAAGGTGCAGATACAACAATGACCAGGGCTCGGACAGGGGTACTGCAGGTGCACTTTACTGCTTCAAGTCGCTGCAGGCCCCCCAGAGTCAATCGCTGGGTGCGCTGTTGCTGGTTTTCCCTGGGGATACCTCCATCGCTTCAGGAGCCCTGCAACTGGTGACATCAGCGGCTTCATTGGTTGTTCGCTTGAAACGAAACAGACCCCTGCTAACCTGCGGGACAAAGTGGAATCCCGCCGCGGTTCGCCATGACTCTTGGCCAATCATCTGCCAGTCACCAGATGTCGCCAGAGTACGTACCGTCTTCCCTACAATGTACGTACCTAGGTAGGGGACCTCGACCACGGTCCACGGCTGCCTCTCACAGACTCATCCGACTTTGCCTCTCGTGCCTTCTCTGTAGCTGTAAGATTGTGCTTTTCTCTCCCATCTTAATTCGCATGTCAACAATCGCTAATTTACCCGCTATAATAGGTATACATACACACAGTGCGTACAGAACGACCCTTGGCCCTTCCGTCGTCCAGTCTGTTCAACAGATGTGGTGAGCATGGGCAGTTTTTCACCACCCCACCTTGACGCGCTGTTCTGACGCATGCCTCAGAAATAGATCAGCGCGCGCTTCGTGCCAAGTACCAACCGAAAAGACGCTCCTCGCTAGCCAAATCAGCTTGCTTCCCAGGTCCAAGACTTGAATACCCCTGAGAACATCATCATTTGTCGATTCCTCTCAGCCTGGCGAAACAATCTCTTATTCCCTCGTACATACTACGGACACAAACAACAACATGAACACTGCACAATGGAACGCTTGTGGCTATTTGCCGCTCGTGAACCATCAATCGACCGGGCCATCCCTGTGCGAGCAAGGCGAATCGACAATGAACCTTATCCACATAGACAAGCTTACCGAGAGACGTTATCGTGGCTAAATGGGGCGAGGTTGCGTGGCTGTGCCACTCTGAATATCCATGGTGGACTCGCTGTGGAATTCGCCAACCCTTTCGTTGCCGTTGTCCGCGCCGTCCTCTAGCATTTCGAATCGTGGGGTATCCCAATCGAGTTGGCTTGAAGGTCTTGAACAAAACGACCTGCGCCTCGGAAAACGAAGCTTTCGCCGAGACGCTGTCCATTCACGTCTCCCGATGACAAGAAAGCGACACCATGCTGTCTACGCCACAAAGCATCCAAAATGGTGTCTAGTCTGGTCTGCCACCCTGCGTCACCAACGTTGCCAAGGCAGATGAGCGCAGAAGCTGGTTATTGACCACCAGTGGGAACGAGGGCGTCTTTTTTCCGCGTACCGCACTGGTCCATTAGGATCCCATTTCTTGGCACAATGTTCCGACAACAACATCAGCCGTCATCTGAAATGTCCAAAAGAGGGAGCTGGCAATGATGCCCACGATGGAAAATCCTGCTCTTGACAAGGATTCATGAACAACTGGCTTCACATGCCACCGCCTACCTCCTCCGTCATCCGTCCACCCGTCCACCCATACAAGCCCTTGCTTTCTTCTAGCTGTCGCTTTTGGGTTCCCGGCCTCCAGATATCGGAGCGAACCTGCCCACCCCGGGATCGTGCTATTGGGAGCGTGACAGAGGGTAGCAAGCCATCACCAGGGGTTCCCACCCCTTAAGCGGCCGAGGCAAATCATAACAGTCCCGGCGCCGGGGCACCGTGCCGTTTTCTCTCGCAACATGACGACGAGATTTCGGCCCTCCCTCCGCATTCTGGCCGATTGCGGGGATTTCCCCTCCAAACCCGGATGGGCGCCTGTTAGCAAGCCACAGTATACGGCACCACAACACAGACACAATCGCCGCTGTCAACGATGAAGCTAGCGAACCACATTTCCACACAGACGGGCCACCTGCATATGTCTGCGTTGGAGTCTGGACGCACGCATGCCGACTTTCACATCCGAATCGCGCACCGGTGACTAAGCCAGTTCATTTGACACGACATCTGACAGCTCCGTCAACCACCACCGCCACTACCTACCAACACTGGATAAACATTCGAGCAACTTTGACCGCCCGAAATTGGGGTTTGGGGTTCGGCAGTATCCTAAAGTTCGCATCACCCCCACAGCACCGTCGGCGCACCGGCAGTTGGCTCGTCTGCCAATGGCAATTCCGACGAATCGTATTTACTTCCCGTCCTGCGATCCCGGCTCTCTACCAGCTCATCAAAGGACCAAGGGGAGTTAGGGAATATCGCAGCATCCCCCTCATTCTCGATCGCTTCCCCGCTTCTACAGCTAATAATGGACCCCGAGCTTACCTCCGATCCCCCACATGCCCCTCCATGTGAGGCTCCGTGCTGTCTACTTCATAAGTAGCCCTTGGGACGACATTCCCAAAAGCCTTGGTACAATTGAGCTCTGCAGTTCGATACCCTTTAAAACGAATACTACAGCACCATACTAGACACAATGGCAGACCCCAAGGATTTGAAAATTGCCATCATTGGCGCAGGTACTAGCTGTCAGCTTCACATTCTCTGAACCCACGTTCACTAACACGAATCCGCTTAGGAATGGGCGGCCTGGGTTGCGCACTCGCACTGGCCAAGAAGGGATTCAAGCACATCGATGTCTATGAGACGGCCTCCAACCTCGGCTTCGTCGGCGCCGGCATTCAAATGCCGCCAAACGTCGTTCGCGTACTCGATCGCCTAGGCTGCTGGCCCGAGATCGAGAAGACATGTACAGACGTGAAGAGTTCAAGCATCCGACGTAAGGAGGACTTCTGCACCACCCGCTCACCTTGCCAAGTTAAAAAGGTTACTGACATATCACTATAGAGGGCGCCACCAACGTCGAGCTCGCTCACGTCGAGATGCCCGACATTCGGAAACTCTACGGCTTCCCCCACTGCAACGGCCACCGTTCCTCCCTCGCCAGCGGCATGTACGACGCCTGCAAGAAGGAATCCGCTATTACATTCCACTTCTCACAGGCTTTGCTATCGGTCGAATCCTTTGCGCCCAAGCCAAAGTTTACCCTGCAACCGCGCGACGGCGAGGCCTACTCAGTCGAGTCCGACGTCCTCATCGCCTGCGACGGCATCAAGAGCATCATCCGTGCTCAACTGCTCGAGTCCATCGGCGCCGTCGGCGGGGAGGAGGATACGGGCCAGGCCGCCTACCGCATCATGCTCAAGCGCGAGCAGATCGCCGACGACCCGGAACTCCTCGCCCTCCTCGACTCGGACGAGGTCATCCGCTGGATCGGCGAGAAGCGCCACATCATCGCCTACCCCGTCTCCTCCCACACGATCTACAACCTCTCCACCACCCAGCCCGACTCCAACTTCGCCGTCGCCACGAACGCGACCTACACCACAAAGGGTTCCAAAAAGGCCATGCTCGACGTCTTCCACGACTTCTGCCCCCTCGTCCACCGCATGCTCAACCTCGTCCCGGACGGCGAGGTCTGCGAGTGGCGCCTGCGCATGCACAAGCCCCTACCGACCTGGGTCCACACCGACGGGCCCGTCGCCCTCCTCGGCGACGCCTGCCACCCGACCCTCCCGCACCTGAGCCAGGGCGCCGCCATGGCCATCGAAGACGGCTCCGTCGTCGCCGAGGTCCTCGCCCGCGCGCCCGACACGTCCCCCGCGACGCTCCGGCGCTGCCTCAAGGCATACGAGCTCTCCCGGCGCGACTGGACCTCCCAGCTCGTCAACATGGCCTTCCTCTCGGGCAAGCAGCTGCACCTCGGCGAGGGCAAGGCCAAGGAGGAGCGCGATCGCATGTTTGCCGAGTCCAGGCAGACCGGCGCTGTGCCGGATAAGTGGGCCTCGCCCGACGTGCAAAAGATGATTTATACAAACGACTGCGTGGCCAACATCCAAAGAGACTTTGACGAGTTTTTCAGTAGCGTAGCATAGAAACTGGAACGGCAGATACATTTGATACACACTTTGTAGATACCTGAATCTCTTAATTTTTTGGTGGAGTTCTCGGCCTTCACTTTTGCCCTCCGATACCTCTTCACACATGTAGCGTCAAAGTCTCCCTGGCGTTGAGCCTAGGATGCTTGCGTCCTCGGCCAAGCCACTCTCGATGAAGCATACCCCGCACTCGAGAGCTCAGCTCAACTGAGCTTTGCCGATAGGCACTCGAGTCACACAAATTTGAGTTCAGAAAACAGGACAGCAAGTTTCATGGCGTATCCGTGATGATATTATGCTATGCGGTAAAAGCTATCGAAACTCCCGGATCCCATTGGATTTGAAAAAAACAACAACAAAAGGGACATGGAGGCCCTCAAAACGATTGAAAGGGGGTTTGTCTCCTGTGAAACATACCCGTCTCTCAAGCCACAGACCCAAAAAGAAAAAAGCTGTTCCCGAATTCCACCTCGAGGAATTCAGAAACCCCGTCGTCCCTTTGACGCCGTGCGAGACATGCAAGAATCCCCTCCATGGCTCAACGATGATGGAAAGCGCAAGGTCGGCCCGGCCCTTTCGGCTCTGGTTTACCACCTATCACAACCGGCGGGGGGATCGTCTGTCGTGTACTCTTCCACGCGATGCCATGCGTATCTCAGCATCGCATCGTGTCCAGACAAGATAGTCTCCACCACACTCCATTCAGGCCTCCTTCTCTCCTCTCACCATCCACTCAGATGTGGTGCTGATTTGACGTTTCGTTCGCAAGGTAGTTTAGTTGGGGGTATCGTGTGATTTGTATCGCAATATTGCTCCGTTCAAGTAGGCCCTAGGCCCCAGTACGACCCGTTCGAACAGCCGCTTAGAACAAGCAGTCAAGACAGCAGCAGCACGCGAGCGCACCGAGCAGACCAGCCATGATGCCGCCTCCCGAGCCGCCGCCGCGGTTGTCCTGGTAGTAGCCGCCTTGCGGCGGGTACTGCTGCCCGTACTGGCCCTGGGGCGGGTACTGTCCCTGGGGAGGATATTGCCCGGGAGGGTACTGTCCCGGAGGCGGGTAGGGCCCTTGCTGGTGGCCGTAATTCATCTCCGGGCCGGGGGAGTAGTATTGGCCGGGCGGAGGGCCGCCGTAGCCTCCTGGGCCGCCGGGGGGAGGCGGGGAGCCGTAGCCCTGGTAGGCTTGTTGCGGGTGTTGAGGGGGAGGGCCGCCGTACGCGGGGGGCTTGTCGTGGTCGGCCATTGTGGGAGGGAAGGTTGTTGTTGTTTGTTGAGTGTGTTGTAGGAAGATGGGAGTGCTAGGCGCGACGGTTCGAATGTGTCGCGGGTTGGGTGAGAGGTGAAGTAAATTACTTTTTCGGTTTGCCTTTCGACGATGATTTCAGAAAATAAAAAAAAGAAGGGAAGAAGTCCGTTTGCTCGAAGCGGTGCGGCGAGATTCCCCTTTGTCGGACGGAGGCGGCGGAGGGCTCGGAGGCGGGATTACGTATGTAGAGGATGGAGGAAGAAGAATGCAGTTGCGGATGGCGCAGGGGAAGAAATCGGTGCGAGGAGTTTAAGGAACGGGTATCGATAGAGCCACGCACACATACACACTGGACAGACAGAGGGAATGAACACACCACCCGGAAAGGACGTGCGTTGCGTGCGTGGATGGATTGGACGGGAGAGAGCCAAGCCGCGATTTTGGGGGAGGCAACCTGCCTGACCCTTGTCGGTGAAGGTACCTACGTGCCTACCTACATGTCTCACCACAGTAAGTAACTGCACCTGCTGGTCGCCTGCGACTCGTTTCGCGCCTCTTTCGTTTTAGCGGGCGGCGTTAAGTTTGCGGGTTGCTCGTGACTCTAGCCTGAAATAGGCTTATGCGCACCAAGTCTCTGGGCGCGCGCCGCGGGGGGGGGGTCTTGGGGGGTCTTGGGGTCTTGGAGTGTTCGTAAGCTTGTCTTTGCCATGTACTTTTTTGCTGGGTCCCTTTTTTGCAGTGTAATTGCGATGGGGATCCGTATGTCTCCGTTTTTGACGGAGGTTCCCCGTCATTCGCGAACAAACCGACATGATTCCTGCGACTAACACGGGACAACAATTAGAGATCATTAAGATCAATAAAGTAGTGGTTCAGGCACGAAGAAGAAAAGTCCAATGAAGCTTCCTGCGACAGCCTTCTTCCCCTCCTTCATCCAATATTTCCATGCGCGACGCAAGGCGACAAGCATATCCGGGTACGGAGGGGAAACAAATACACAGCATCAAGCAGTACCTACTTGCCTAGCATCTAAAGCAAGCACCTGTGACATTCGCCAGCCCCAAACTGCCCCTGTCTCAAATCCATCCGCCCTCCCCTTCTCCTTCTCCTCCTCCCCACCTGTCAAGCTCACCCAACCACCATGACACCAACAACCCCCCCGGCCCTTCGGCTCCCCGGCAAAGACCTAGCAATCCAATGAGAGGTCAGTCGCCATCCCCAAAGGTCGCGTTCGCATTGTGTTAGATTGGCAAGCCTCTACATAGCTTAAACTCGGGCCTCTATAGTGCTCTAAAACTAGATTAATAATCTCGACCGAGATCGCTAAAATATATAAAGCTTTAATAAAAATACTAAACCTAAAAAACTTTCTAATATATAAATAATATGATTTTAAAATTAATAATTTAATAACGTACATGATAAGCGAGTGGGCCAGACAAGCGAGTGGGCCACCCAACCGCCATCGTGCCACCTACATCATCACAACACGCATTTTTCCATCGAAAACAATGACAGTACATAACAAAGATACCCAATTAAACTTAGCGGTTCAGGCTACCCAGAAAGACCGAAATCTCAGTATTCGGGCCGCGGTAAAGATCTATAATATTAGTCGCGTTACCTTAGGCCGTAGATTAGAGGGAACGTTATCATGACGTGATAGTATACTTAACTCACGGAATTTGACGCTGCTAGAAGAGAAGAAGCTGATTAAATATATCCTCGACCTGGACGCCAGATGGTTTCCTCCCCGTCTTTATGGTGTTGAAGAAATGGCGAATCAATTGCTTGCTGATCGTGATGCGCCCTATGTTGGGAAGCGATGGGCTTCGAACTTCGTAAAGCGATAAGCAGAGTTGCGAACGCGTCGTTTTCGTAAGTACGACTATAAGAGGACCTAATGCGAAGATCCGGGCGCGATTAACGCGTGGCTCTTGCTTGTGGCGAACACAATCGCGAAGTACGGCATCGTAGACTTAGACATCTGCAACTTTAACGAGACTAGCTTTATGATGGGCCAGATCTCAACCGGCATGGTCGTGACCAGTGCCGAAAGGCGTTCAAACACGAAAATGATGCAGCCTAGCAATCGTGAATGGGTTACGGTCATTCAGGCTATCAGCCCGTCGGGCTATAGCGTTCCGCCGTACATCATCGTTACGGGCTAATATCACCTCTCTACCTAGTACACGGAATCCGGTCTCCTATACGACTAGGTCATCGTAACGTCTAAAAATAGATAGATAATAAATAAAAGAGGTCTAGAATAGGCTCGGCACTTCAAACGGTATATAAGACCGCGTATAAAGGGTCAATACCGCCTCCTCATCGTCAACGGATACGAAAGTCACCACTCCGCGGATTTCGAGATTTTTTGTAAGAAGAATAATATCGTAACCCTATATATGCCGGCTTATTCGTTTTATCTACTCTAGCCCTTGGATATTGGATGTTTTAGGCCTCTAAAAACGGCGTATGGTTGAGAAATCGAGGATAAGATGCGTCGGGGTAATACGTATATTACCAAGGAGGACTTCTTCCCGGCGTTTCACAGGGCTTTCACACAAGCGATCACGGAGAAAAACATCCAGGGAGGATTCAGAGGGGCAGGAATTGTGCCTTTGAGTGCAGAGAGTATGCTCTCAAAGCTTAATATGAAGTTATATACTCCGACGCCTCCAGGATCCTTCCCGATAATACCACCGGCATAGACTTCTCAGATACTAAACAACCCAACGAAAGCATCTTCTTAATCAGAACTTATTAAGAATCGAATCTCCCGTTATCAAAATAGCTCACTAACTTTAATTATCAAGGTTATAGAGTATCTATCTAAGGGGGCTCGTGGATTTATGTACTAGATCGCCTTATTAAGATCTGAGAACTAGATCCTTCGAGAGGAGAATAACCTATTTAGTCGACGCTGGAGAGCTAAAAAAAAAAACCGTCTCCAATAAGGAGGAAGCCTTACTATAGCTGAGGGAGAGGACCTTTAGTCGTAAAGAGAGGCTATAGCCTAGGTAGAGGAGGAAACGCGCCGGAGTAGTGGTCGCCGACCGAGGACTGAGACGGGCTAACGACGATATAACGTCTACGGGAACACTGGTTATAATGCGCGAACATATCGATTTAATGAGGAAATGTCTGAGGAAGAGGACTCTGAATAGTTTCGATTGAATCCATGAGGTGGGTGTTGATATTTGCTCCTTCATGTCATGTGGTCGTGGTTGGGTGGCCCACTCGCTTGTCTGGCCCACTCGCTTATCATGTACGTTATATGTTATTAATAACTAACGTGGTTCATCAGTTAGCCGGACGTTTTTTTCTAAACACACTTATATCCAAACCACGTAAACCTTTGACGCATAAAATCTCAACAATCATAATGCCAATCTATACCCAAGAAGATAAAGTCATTCTTGCGATTGAAGCGATCCGATCAATACGCGCTATAGGTAGTAACTTGAGTATTTCGCATGCCGTAAAGACCTACAGTATCCCGAAGAGTACCTTAGCCGATAAAATGAATAACCGACCGCAACGCGAATTAACTCAACCCTAACGATATAAACTCGATCCGATCGAAGAGAAAACACTTCTATAATATATTATTGAACAGGATTCCAGAGGATTTCCTTTGTACCTTGGCGGTATGGAAGATATGGCCAATCTCCTGCTGCGAGCGCGTAATGCCAAGCCTGTTGGTAAGCGATAGGCTAGGCGGTTTGTGGACTCATAGCCTGCTTTGAAAACAAAGTTTAATCGTCTATACGATTATCAAAGGGCTCTTTAAGAAGACCTAGAGGTTATTTTAAAGTGGTTTGTATTATTATGTAACATAATGACCAAGTGTGGAATCTAAGAGGAGGACCTATATAATTTCAACGAGACTGGCTTCATAATGGGCATAATTACCGCGTTAATGGTGGTAATATGCACCGATCGACGTGGTAAAGTAAAGTCTGTCTAGCCGGGTAACCATGAATGGGCTATAGTTATTGAATATGTTAATTCAAGCGGGCGGTGCATCCCTCTGTTCGTGATTGTTAAGGGCGCATATCACCTTGCTAGTTGGACCACGGAATTAGGTTTTCCGGGCAACTGGGTCATCAAGCCCACTGCTAATGGATGAACGGATAATCAGACGGGTCTTGACTGGATTAAACACTTCGACAAACATACTAAGAACCGAACTAAGGGCGTCTACCGGATGCTCATTATCGACGGCCATGAGAGCCATTTATCGGCCGAATTCGACGATTACTGTAAGTAGAACAATATTGTAACGGTCAGTATGCCTGCACATTCGTCGCATTTATTACAGCCATTGGATATTGCGCTTTATTCGCCTTTGAAACGCGCATACGGTGATAAAATCAACCTATTTATCAGAGCCTCCATAAATCACATTACCAAGTCTGAGTTCTTTATTGCCTTCCACCAGGCCCACAACAAGGTTTTTAATGAGGAAAACATCAGGTCTGCTTTCCAAGGCGCTGGAATTTCACCATGGGACCCAGACTATGTCATCAAAAAGCTTGATGTGCATTTACAGACGCCTACACCTCCTATGGCCAACCCTTCAACACCACCACCTTGGCAATCGCAAACGCCCTCTAACCTACAACAAGCCGTCTCGCAGTCCAACTTTATTAAAAGCCGGATCTCTGCTCATAAAGGAAGCTCAACGACACCAATTATTGCTACAGTTGAGCAATTATCAAAGGGTACGCAGACAATGGCACACTCAATCACTATTTTAACTAATCGGCTTCGTACCCTTAAGGATACGAATGTAGCACTTGCTAAGCGTCGGAGGGCTAAAAGGTCGTATGTGCAGCTTAGAGGGGCACTTAGTATAGAGGAATCTCAGGGTTTGCTGGAAGAGAAACAAAAAGGTAAACGTCCGGCACCTCGAGAGGATGAGGAGGGGGGTATATTAAAGAGAGCCCAGCCGACTTAGAGACGCTGTAGTGCGTGTAGTAAGACTGTGCATAATATACAAACTTGTTTCAAAGATGTCGAATCATCAGGAGATTCTAATAACGATAACTAATAATTGATTTAATGCGTTGTGGTTGAGAAATACTAGATGTTGTTGTAGACGTGGGGAAAAACGTCCGGCTGACTGGTCCGGCCGGCTGACTGATGAACCACGTTAGTTATATTTTAAATATATTATGAAGATACTGAAATTTTTCTAATTAGTTATTATTCAAAGAAATTAAGTAAATATGCAATTTAATATGCGATAAGGAAATGCGCGGCTGACTGGGAAACCATGTTATATTAAATCAATAAATTTTTATAAAGCTTAAATTTAAGCCTTTATAACATTTTAAAGCTAAATTAGTCATCTTAACCAAGATTACTAAAATACGTAAAGCTTTAGTAAGACTGCTTGATCCGAGAGGGAGAGTATATAGTATATAAGTAGTATAATTCTACACGTCGCCCCATCTGATCACGCCGTTGCTCGCTGCTGGAGGCTGGAGCTGTCGTGGATTATTCGTGATCATTTTCTTTGTCTATGTTCTGTAGTTCTCCTTTCCAGATGCAGCCAGGAATATCCCTCATCTGAGGCAACTGGATTCCTGCATTTTCATTGGTTGGTCTCACACAGATTATTATGGATCCAGATTGCTCGTTCTGGTCCGAGCATACCCGCCCAATTCCACTTCCGCACTTCAACAGGAGCTCCTCCCACGGGACCAAGACAGTGCCTGCCGCCGTCCCGATGCGGCATGCACCCAATCACCGGCGCAGCAATCTACCTGCGCGGTCATCAAGCGTGCTAGAGCAGACCCGCTCGGGCTGCTCGGGTCCCTGGCGACGCAGCATGTCACCAAAGAAGGCGTCTAACAAGGGTCTGGCAGACGGAATGGATCACACAGCGGTGCTCCGCCGACGAAGAATAAGGGAGACCCACTGTTACCGTCACGGCGGCCGACATTCTCGGCCCGGGCCCCGGGGCTGTGTGAAGCATCCGGCCATCTCCGACCTCTTCTCCGTTTTGGTAGCTGGTAGGTTTCAATACCGTCGAGAGAGAGCTAAGTGGCTCATGGCCTCGCCGCCATCTTTAATTCATGGGGAAATGCATCACGTTTTGGAAGCGAGGCAGTTACAGGTTGGTAATCTCATGGCAAGCGCTGGTCTTAACTCAGGTTTGCAGGATATCATGTTTGCCTGATAAGACCCCCTATAGACTGAACTAAAAACAGTCACACCAACTTGAATTTTTCATAGAGTTCAAATTTCATGTAAACGTGGTAATCTAATCTAATTGTAGCTTATTCATTGAACAGCCCGCATCAAGTATCGAAGTCTCTCCTCACGCCACTGAAAGAATATGGTTTACATTAATTAGCACTTAGGTTCTACTCACTCAGTGAGCTTCTTGTGTACCCGTACGACTCGGTCTCCAGATCTCCGATTGCACGACTGACAGGAATCCTGTAGGTGAGCAATCATTAGCCTTCCGCGCCATCGACCCATGTAGTACCACAATATCGCCTCAGTTACTCGCTTATCTGCATACTAAGTAGGTACTAGATACAAGTAGAAACATAGAGATTAGGAGTTCGAGGAAAGAAATACGCAGCCAAAAGGGTGCAGTAAGTAGTCAAGAGGATCCAGAAACGTAGAAACGGGTGACAATATGGTATAGCCTCCCTCTTGTTGCCTGTACATGGTTCAGACTCGCTCAAAACATCGTGGATCAACAACTCCACATACCTTACTCCACAGGGGGGGGCAACAGGTTCTTACAGAAGCAGCTCGCAGCGTCAGACAGTAACTGTAGTATCTATGCTCCTGGTCATGAAAGTCTCCCGAAAATACCACAGCCTCAAACATACATAGAATCCAACTACGGGCCCGGTGGGAGATTACCTTCGCCAGAGCCCAGCTCTAGATAAGTAACATGGAAGGATGAAGCTGGAACCTGAGTAAAGACGACACCCAAAAAAGAAAGAAAAAAAAGGAAACCAATCACTCTCTAAGATAAATAGGTAGTTGAAATGTGCACCAGCCGTAGAGAATAAATCCGAGGGAAGGGACAGTTACTACTACTCACCTCGGAAGGGTCGAAAACGCCCGTTGTGGATACTCTAGGATCCATGGAGACAAGAAATCAACAATACAAGCAGAACACTCACTGTGTGAATCGATCAATCAACCAGTTAATCGTGCGATAGAAGCAAAAAAAGTAACGAAATTCATTGTAATAAAGGGCAAAATTTCCGAAACCGAGAATCGAACTCGGGGCTATGCCTAACCTCTCAAGTGAATGAGAGGGCATCATGTTGGCCACTACACCATATCGGATGTTGGTGAAATTTTCGGAGAGATTGTGACCAAATCAAGGTACCCCGCAGTGAAGCCGGTAATTCACCGGCACACCACACCACAACACCAGGCACGACTCTTCAAGGTCGAGTCACGATATCTCAAATTTTCATCGGAGGTATATATATCCTAAATTGTTCCACTGCCCAGATCAATTCTCTTCTTCAGATTATCGTCATGCTCAGGGTTCCTCCGCATGCTGGCAACTAACCCAAGCCCCCCCCCCTAAAATAGCGTCCATCCCTCTTCACTAACACGCCTCCACTCGTGTCACCGCCCAAGAGACTACAGCAAAAAAGAGGAAATCCTTTCGACAAACATACCACCCACAACCGAATCGTTGATCATGTAACATTTGAAAAAGATATATAAAACTTTCAGAAACCGCTGGCAAAGGTTTGTTTATCGCTGTGCATCGCTTCGCTATTTCGGATCAAATGGAGAAGAGACGAGGCTTAAGAGAAGAAAAGGAAAAAAAAAGCCGCTTTCAGTGATGATGGATCGACGTCACTTTCAATGGCCCAGGGTAGCCCCGAGGGTCGGCAGTCCTCGTCTTCGCAAGTCGCTATTCACTTCTTCGGCGTGCTCGAGAAAGTGACCTTGCATCGAGTCCCAGAGAGATGCCGGCGGTACTACCAACGGCTTATTAGTGACTCCCATTCCCTTCTCAAAGCAAATTTTCTCCTTACCTTCCAGCAATCCGGTTCTTTCCAAGGCGTATTGTGTCACTGCGCAGTGAGTACTGATCTGGAACATGAAACCTGCAACGAGAATGTCAGTCGTGGCGATTGGTGTTACGGTTCATTGCTGTCCTTACCGAGGTATCCTTCTCCCACGCGTTGGGCCTTCAGTTCGTTGGTGGTCGCCTGCACAAACGCCTCATGTGTTTCTGTAGGCCCCCTATTAGTATCTAGTCTCATGTTTGAAGGAAGATGTCTCCCGGATTTCATACCTCCGTGAGGCATGAAGCTCGATTGAAAACTCAGGCCACCAGCTTCCAAGTTGCGACTGGTGCCCTTGTAATCGCCGTATACGATTCCCACCACCTCCGTCGACATGTTTCTATGGTAATACTGCCACGCTATTAGCTACGGCACGCGTCACCCACCCCCGAACAAGAGCCAACACGTACGGGAGGTCGAAAGGTATTCGTCGCCGAAGACCACTTTGGCGTGAAGAACATGACATCCGTTGCGGGTACCCCGGGCATCTTGGACTTCGCCGTCAAGACGGTGTACAAACTAGGGTCGGCTTGGTCCTTGTCCGCAAAGGCGGCGTTGACGAACTTTTCGGCGGCATACTTGAAAGGCACGTAGCTATCAGACAGTGTCAGCACCTGAACAGAATAAAATGGGGGGGGGGGGGGGGATGGGTCTTGGAGCGGGCGTTTCTCTTACTTGCCATCCCATGCAACCACGTCAAAGGGCGTGTGATTCTGTTTGCAGGACCACAGCTTGCCAGCCAGTTTATACACGACTAACACACCGCGTCAGTCAGCGCAGTTGCGTCTTGGCAAAAGTGATAAGGCAGACAACTTACTCTCCCACTCTGACGTATCCATGTCAAAGGAGGCGACGGGGAACTCGAAATCGCGAGGCAAAGCCATCCCGTTGCTTCCGAGCGGTCCTAGTTCTGGCAGCTCGTACCGGCTCCCGAATATCTCTTGGATGTCTAAGCCCATCAGCTGAATGTTCCTTCTCATGCATATGGCAACCGTCAAATGACTCACAACCCCGGGCCGGACCATCCGGCAACCCGACCTTGAAGCGGATGCCACTCTGGATCACCGCCAGCTCGCCAGGCCGTACCATCATTCTGGAAAGATTGTCAACGGAATTTTGGTCACCAACTGGAACCGGTGACTGCCCACCTCCCGAATTCTGTCTGGATGTCCAGCCTGCCAGTCTGAGGCACGAACAGCATGTCGCCGTCATTGCTGCAGAATGCGCGTTTCTTCATCGAAGAGTTTGCGGCGTACACGTGTACAGCCAAGCCGTCTTTGGTTGTTGATTCGCCGTTTCCAACTATCGTCTTGAGCCCCTGGACGAAGTCGATGGTCGGATCGCCTGCCTTCGGCACGGGGAATGCTCTCCAGCAGAGTCCTCCGGGAACAAACTCAACATTCTCATTCCCAGATGTGAATCTTGACTCGATCTTGAGGGTATAAACAAGTCAGGGGTGAGTCCATTTTAGTGGCAGTTGCGTTACGGCAGAAGGTAGGGGACCCAAGGAATGAAAAATGACTTACATCTGGGTTTCGTGGCATCTTTGTGATATCTCCGTGGGCTACAGATGGGAATACGCGGTAAAACCAAGCATTTTGAATGTCGGTTCGAGAGGCAACGAAGGTCGAACCGTTGAGCTGCTCGGAATAGAGGTTGTACTTCACTTTCTGCGGTACATTACATGATCGAGGCAGAGTCCCGGGGCTTATTGATCAGCTCAGACTCTTGACCGAGAATGGTGGGATGTCAACTTACATGGCTTCAGAAGAGAATCTGTTCCCAAATCCAACTTGATAGGCATACGGATCGTTCGGATAGGACTCCGTAGTAAAGGCGTGCTGGGCAGAGGCGCCCATCGTCAGTACGGGGTCTGAGGCCATGGGATACCTCTCAGAGCTGGGAATAATGGCTCCCATGTTTAGTTATCGTATGAAGAAAGGCGAGAACAGGAGCGAATCTAGTTGTTGGCATTCTCTCAGAGCGGTTCAATGAGGGTTGTGAAACGCAACGGCCGTATTGTTACAGACAGAAGTAGACGGGCATCACGAGTGATAAATGCCATGTTCCACATACGACATTTGTGGCGTCCGCAGCCGGCCAGTATTGACGGCACAACTAACTTTGGCTCGAGAGTAGGCCCTTGCATCCGATGACACTAAAAGAGATCAATCGGACCAGCGTTCGATCGCGCAGAGCACAATGATAGACAGATCTCTTTCGGCACCAGCGGTACTTCCAGTCGGTACGTATTCCCAAATGGCCGGGCGAGGGAACGTCCCGCCCATTGCCTGCCGGCATGCGGGAGCACAGGAACTGGGTTCCTGGGCATCTGGTGTGCCTCGTCTCCCCTCCCTTCTCCCCCCCCCCCCACCACGAACACCGATTTGCTGCAACTCAAACTGAACAAACACCTCCGGGTATTGGCCAGATCTCAGGATGTCACCAGAAGAGCGAAACACTAGTGCAATGCCTTCTGAGAATGGGTCGATGTAAGCTTTGGCCATCAGTCGCCTTTGCGCAATAAGGCGGCCTTAGTGGGAAATATCAGGTTAAAGCAGGCCCGATTTCTCGCACAACGGTCGAGTTGATGACCGCAATTTGGCCCGGGCTGGCTAATTCCCATTTCCCATCTGGGGCACCCGCTGTGCAGCAAGATCAGTCGGTCGATATCCGAGCCAGGATCCCGTGTTCGATTTCCAACACAATTCTGCTTCTGACGACGTGAGATGTCCTGAGATCGTGGACGAAAAGGCCAGCTACGGCCATGTCCGGCACGCGGATTGGACCATCACTCCCGTATGTTCCGTAGATTCTGCTCGTGACCCAATGTGGCGGAGAAGGGGGCAGGGCATAGGCGAGATTCCATGGCGAGCCGCGAATGGGGCCATGTACTTGAAAAGTATCCGTACAGAAAACTTGACTGTACGGAGTACGGAGTACCGATATAGAGTAAAGGAGTTGAAAGCGACCGGTTGACAGGTGTCACATCCCTGACAAAAGAAAGGCCATGACTGGACTCTATGTGGCGCGCAAAGATAAACCATCCACTCGCGGCCGGCAATCGCTAGCCCCAGATGGGAGTTAGATTGGGATTCGGCAGTGAGTGATCGTCGGATCTTTGCGCACTGTATCCGCAGTACGGATAGCTTTCCAGCGTTTGATCTCGCTGGGTGTACAGATAGACGTTTGGGCAACATCGTACTGTAGTCGCGGAGCTATTGCGCTTCCGCCATCGCCGGGCGGCCCCAAGCAGAGTGAGACACGAAACAAGCCCGTCAGCTTCTTCGGGCTGATACTGGCCGACGTATGCCTTTCCAGGTATAATATTCGGATGTGGATGACTTGTCTCGGTACCAAAAGTGCGTTGCATACGTGGGGAGGTTGATGCAAGGGCGGTCCAACCCTTACTGTCCACGAATAGTCTGTGACGACGGATTACCCAGAGTCTGGAGGGCAGTGTCCCTCTGCGCTAGGCACGCACTTAAGAGAGGCCCCTGCCGATCGCCTCTGACACAAGCCGCTTTCAGGCTGGCCTAGGCCTAGAGGCTCGTTTGGCGTTGAGTCTTTCTACCTGCCCCCCTTATTTGACTTCATATCGGTCGCTTCAATGGTGATTTTTCTGTTTGCAGTAAAGCTCGTTTGCTCGTATTCTGTGTGGTCATCAGTTTGCGTTGTTAGCACTGAGCAAGTTTTCCCCTGAAGGCGCCGAGCTATCTAACTGCGCCCGCCGCAACGATGCGACCGATCACCGATAACTCTTGGACGAGGAGGCTGCCTCTCTTTTTGGCTTTGGGCGTGAGGTTCAACTTGATAATAGAACGCAAGGCAAAACATACTGCAATAATGGCGTGACTTCTCGGGTGGGCTCATCTTGTAATGGGGGGTTCGTTGACGGCCCGTTCGACAACATGGGCAATAATCGAGCGTGATCGAAGATTGCCTGGGCAAGCAAACTTTCCTAGGGTATCTCCCTCAGAAGCCAATACCGCTGCGAAGGCTCCCCACATCCGAAGAAAATAGGTGTGAAAGGAGTCTGATGGCGTGTGAGGCAGCGTTTCTGTCAACGTAGTTCCGTGCACGAGAGGGGTGCTTAAAAAAGCCCAGTTCGGAGCGCCTAGGCACTTTTCGGGAACCAGGATGGTGCCTCAGAGACGACAGAGACAGGCGGGATGAAATGCTCCAAGACGTAGACGGAGTTACGACCGAGCCAATGAAGGCAAACGAGATGAGAGCGGGATGATGAGATGGAAGGAGACAGTAATACAGTCCGTTGGGTGATGGGTGTGACGAAGTGGGAGGCTAAGGCCGTCGAGGTTAAGGTCGAGGAGAGTCTAACAGGCAAAGCGATGGGTACTAACCTTGTGGACTAAACAGTCGCCAAACTCCATGCGGCGGGCGTAGTCGCGTAAAGTGGCTTCGGGAGACTCCAGACTTTCGTCGCGTGTGCTGTGTTGCAACCGCCCGAGAAGTAGTCCAACTCCGGCCGGTGTAAGGTTGTACAGCAGGAAGATGCAGTTGGCAAAGTATGCGTAAGATAGTGTAGTGTCTCGGTCCTCAACCGTGAGTGTAACTGCAACTACGATTGCAGCTACCAGTGCAACTACATGCTGCATGCTGCATGCTGAAGCCCACTTGCCCACTTGATGCCATGTGATAGGCGGTTGAGTTCAGGATAACCTCCACAAACTGGGTGCTGGAGGAAGCGAGTATCCCGTAACTATGCGAAGCGCAAGGGCAGCCTGGGAGTTCCAAGGAATGTACGGCCCAAGTGGCCCGAAATGGCGTGTCGGCGGCTGCAGG
Organism: Colletotrichum phormii; assembly: GCF_030913505.1. Classification (NCBI taxonomy): domain Eukaryota; kingdom Fungi; phylum Ascomycota; class Sordariomycetes; order Glomerellales; family Glomerellaceae; genus Colletotrichum; species Colletotrichum phormii. Next base: position 754,631 of record NW_026851445.1, on the reverse strand, counting down.
TGATGGCCTGGGTGTTGCGAGCTCTGCCCAAGTTTGCGAGTATCCGGTAGCAGACCAAACCAGAAAGCCGGAAAGGCTAAAAAGTGAGGCATCTCGTCTTACATGGCCTGGATGCCAAAGCAAGTAGGGATAATCCGGATTATCGTCAGTGATGAGAGTCCAGAGCCCCGAAGGCTACGTAGGCAGGCGGCAGAGGCTAGAGATGCCTGTCAGTCTAGGGGCGGAACGCGGGCGAATCTTGATTTCGTAAAAGCCTATGCTGCTAGGAGAGACCCATGACCTTGGACCATGACGCCTTTTCTTGGCACGGCGGTTGCGAGGTGAGAGAACAGAGGATTCGGAGCCGTGGTTAGTGCTCGATGGTGCCGTGTATGCGGAATTGCCTGCCCGCAACTCGCAGACTGCAAGTCGACCTCGCATGCCCCCCCCCTCCCCCCACTGTAACACCGAAGTTTAGAGTTCACGGTCAGGAGGGGCAGCCCTGGGCGGTGTAAGCCGAGGAGTGGCCGGGCCAGGGATGGGATTGAGGCCATGGGAAAGGCAAAGGCGACTTCAGCCGCCCGCCCGCCATATCGGAGGGGTGATGGACGACACATGCGGCGGAAAAGGCCCGCCTCGGAAACCGTTGTCTAGCTAGCGTATTTGTTGGTCGTGTCTTGGACTCTTGTCATGTATTCGTAATTCCGTACGACTCGAGGGGAAATGAGGTAGGTGGTGGTGGTACTATCCGCACAGGTACTCCGTAGATGAGAGATATGTTCGGAAACTAGAGGCTAGGTGCCTGTCTAGTGTAAGTGGTCCTCTCTTTTTTTCTCTTTCTCTCTCTCTCTTTCGCTTCCTGGCTCTTGGTCAGTCAGGTTCGTGGGGTGTATTCGTATGTCCACAGTCCAAGTATGGATGGATACCCGCCGTGCCGGCAGAGTGGGTGGTGTGCTGTGTGAAAGTTGGGTCCAAGGACACGTTGCGCGCGCGCCGTCACAGCCTCACGGCCATGTGCGTGGTGTTTCCAAGGCTTGGATGATTGAAGTCTCCATGGGCTTGGCGGTCCAGTCCTGACTCTGCCTTGCGGTGGCCCTGTCGAGCTGGAGACTGGAGTTGAGTTGTATAGATAGTATGGTATAGGTAATATCCGTACCGTGTACAGATACAGAGGAGAACTGTCTCTGGATCGTCCCAGTACTGTGTAAGGCAAGTCAGGGTCCCCAAAGAGGCGGGGCTAATAAGGTAGTGAGGAATCATCGAGTTGGCCCTTGGAGAGGATCCATTCAAGTGTCCACCTCCCGAGGAAAACGCACGTTGTTGTGGGGCTGTCGGCTATTCTGAGGTCCACCAGATTGGATACCGATGAGCGATGCGCGACTTGCGATTTGGTGATCTGGAAGGGGAAGGAACGAAAAGACGTTGGCACCTCACGTTGCACGTTGGGTTCCCTTTCCCTTTGAGGCTTTGGAGGGGGGTGAGGCGGCAAACGACTAGTAGGTAGGGGTCTGAGGTGTGTGAGGTGTTACTGTTGGGTGTTGTTGGCCTGGCGCGCAACGTTGGAGATTGGAGAATTCGGAGAAAGAGGTTGTGTCGACACCAGGGCAGGTGCGAGATCCAATCATCCATCGTGACTGCCTCTTTGCACACACCAGCACTCACTCCACCACCAAGCACTTGCATCTTTGCCCTTCCCATTTTCATCCACCCGACCTCATCTTCAACCCGCCGCGCACTGGCTTCACGAATCAACCAACCCAAATCATCCCACACATTGTCAAAAACTTCAGCTCCAGGTACTTCGCCTGCCTGATCTGCATTTTCCACCTGCATTTGCATATTGCAACTGGCACTGGCCCTCATCAACATTGCACTTGCAGCTGATTAGTTCCTCCCTTGTCTTCCACCTTCCCGTCAACTTCATTCAAACTTCCAGCTCGCCCGCGCCCTCCGCTGCATGTCCCACACGAAAAGCACTTGCATCGTCCGGTCCAATTCCATCTGGGGTTTTTTTTCTCCCCTCTACCACAAAATTCACAACCAGACAAACAGTCATCCATCCACCCGCCCACCCACACCATCCTGATTCCTCTGACACAGAAACTGCTAGCTTTCCTGAGTCAACTCATAAATCTCTTTTCGACGACGTGTTACTTGCACGGGTCGAAAGAGACTCATCAAACATCTCGTCCAAAACATTCAACCGGCTTCTCGGCCGTTCTCTGACATTCGGCTTGTTCGTCGTGTCCTTGTCATTCGACACTATATCGCGTCTGTGGTAGCCCTTGACTCAACGCTCAACCTGAGTGGCGGTAGGCGTAGCAAGGACCATCTCTGCGGACAACTCCGCCGCACCCAGTCCAAAGGCGTAGGGAAACACCAGCCTTCGAATCAGATCACCAGGGCATCCACATCTTGCCGATCTCTCCTCAAGAGTCCAAAAGCACAAAACATCTCAAATCCTGTTTGGTTCGCCCCAGGACGGTACGAATACATCCAGACCTGTGCCGGGTACTCGCACTTGGTCACGGTACATCGACACGACTGGACTGTTGCCATCTCAGGCTCTCTGCCCCCCCGCAACTCTTGTCATCGACCGCGCGTCTGCTCTCTATCACTGCATCCTTGGTCATCGCCTCACTCAAGGTTTATCAAGGTGACAATCATTGTCGACGAAGAGAACGACGACGACTGCCTCTTGCGGTCTTGTGACTGCTGACTTCAACAACGACCCTGTCATCCAAGCTGCTTGGACTTTCTTCCGGCAGGCATCTGTAACCTTTTCTCGTCCCAATAGTTGTAACTGGTGCCCCTTTAGGGTTAGGCTTTGTCACTCAAGCCTTCTGGAGGCCATTGGGTTTCGGGTCCTTGCTCAACTTCATCCCGACTACTTTCAGCCGTTAGTCTCAGTCAACTGACTGGTGAGACTGCTTTGCTGAGCATCTACCTTAGTCAATCAGCCAATATCGCTACTGCAAATATCCTACTTCCTGACAAGGAAAGCATAGCTAGCGATACTGCTTCTTGGACCGCCCTTTCGATAGGTAGCCTGTCTTGATCGCCGTTGGCAGTTTGAACAGGGACAACAGTCTAGGCTTTGAGACGACTGGGGTCCACCTGGCCGGTACTGCAATAGCCACAGCATCACCTCTTGCGCTACGCAGGGAGTTGTCACTTGCGTAAACCCGTATCCGTACGTGCAACCCTCTTGGTTCCCGGAGAAATTCGCTCTTCTGCCCACGGAAAAGGCCACTTCAACGACAATGGCGGAAACTCTGCAGATCCCGGGCCCAGACGTGGCCTGGTTGGCTCCTCGTCTACCGTCAGAATCTGCCATCCAGTCAGCGAAATCCCAGGGCCGTCCTTTTGTTACTCTAACCTTTGCAACATCACTGGATTCTTCCCTTTCCCTCGCCCCTGGCGTGCGTACGCGCCTTTCGGGTTCCGAGTCCAAGGCCATGACACACCACCTTCGTCGTCACCATGCCGCCATCCTCGTTGGCGTCGGGACTGTCCTCGCCGATGACCCGGGCTTGAACTGCCGCATCGACGGTGCAAATATCGACGCCCAGCCGCGCCCCTTTGTCCTGGACCCTCGTGGCCGATGGGACTTCACCGAACACAGCAAAGTTTTCGAAGTCGCCCGCACCAACAACGGCTTGGCACCATTCGTGCTAGTAGGCCCGTCTGCCGTCAATCCGGAAAGAAAGGCAATTCTGGAGGCCCATGGCGGTAAATTCGTCATCCTCGAACCCCGGAAGACCGAGCCGCGATTCGACTGGCCATCGATCCTCTCTGCTATCCATGCTGAGGGTCTCGAAAGCGTCATGATCGAAGGCGGCGGGCAGGTAATCAACTCGCTTCTAGACCCTGCCTACCAGCACCTCGTTGATAGAGTCATCGTAACTATTGCGCCGACTTGGCTTGGACGCGGCGGTGTTGTTGTATCCCCCGACCGTGTCCAGGATACCGAGGGCATGCCTGTGCCAGCCGCCAGGCTCACAGATGTTGCGTGGCACCAGTTCGGTGAAGATATAGTTCTTTCCGGTCAACCAAGTCTAGATGCCTAGGTGACTATTTCCCTTTCAACTGAATGGCAGGGTCAATACGGAAGTGGCTATCAGCTCACACTAGACAGGCTCCTGATCACATCTTGTGATACCAGCGGCAAACCTCAGAGGCCAACATGGAGAACTACAGCTGGCCGATCACCGTTGAATGGTCAAGCAAGACGCCGCCGCGACGCACCCGCCGTATTGCCTAAGAACCCGTGCCATTGTTGGTCAACTGTCGAAACTGCCCTATCCTGTCAGGGCCCTGCAGATATCAACATGCCCCTGCTTCCCCCCCACCGGGGCGCTTAACGAAAATGACGGTTCATCATACCTCGCTTGCCTGGGTATATCCCCCCTTTCCATCTTTACTCTGCCGCTCCAACGTCCAGCCATCTTAGACGTGTCCTCGCTTCCTGATTTCCAACCATCTCAAGGGTGTATAGAACATCGCCGTCAGGACAAATGCGGACTCGAAGCCAATATCTCCAGTTGTTCTCGCGATCGGACCAGTGTACCAGGCTTGGTCCATCCCTGGTATTATGAGCCCGAAGCTCAATAGGCTCGCTCCAAGGGCAGCGAGTCCAGAAGGCAACAGTCGAGCAACGTTCCACGCTGCAGGGTCGTACGAGCTGTAGTCCATTCGACGGAATATCACCAGTTCCTCGATAATGACGGCATCGAAGCAGCCGGCCCAGTAACCAATCAACCCCAAGAAGTTCTCGAGCGAATCAGCCCACGACTCAGCAGCGCGAATTGCCATAGGAATCATGATTCCAAGCGCAACAACGACAAAGACAATTCGAGGGACCTTTGTGAAAACCGGGAGCATCTGCTGCATACAGAGAGCAACGGAGTACATGGACGTCGCGATGTTGCCGATAACACTCAGTGCGAGGATGACCAGTACGAATTTGCCGAAGCCACCAGCAGGAGCCAGCATAGCTGCCATAACGCCACCAATGCCATACGTATCCCATCCCGATTTCCATTCAGGGACATTGTTTAGAGCGCCTCCGATTGCCGCTCCCAAGATAAGCAGCGGGACAGAAGCTGTCAAGATTCCTAGGTAAATATAGGAAAAGATCCTGAGCCTGAAAATCGTTAGCAGTGTGACTAACTTGGAACCAGGCGTTGCTCACTTGGTCGTCTTGTTGGGGTTGTGGTAGGCAGTGAAGTCCGACGCAGTACCGCCAAAGGTTATGAAGTAACCGGCCATCAGACCTCCATAGTTGAGTATCTGAGCTGCTGTTGGAGGGGACGTCTCGGCCTGTTTCCACAGGTGTTTCCCACCGCAACCCACGGCAATGACAATTGCAACGAGATTGGGGAGCCATTGCCAGCGTTCCCACATATGGAGCGCGCGGTAACCAACGAACGAAGCTGCAAAGCTCACCAGGCACGCGATGACAATACCGATTTTCACATCGATATGTCCTGGATTAACAGCCGCGAGAGTTTGGCCGCCAACAATCGAAGACGAGAGAGAGAATCCGGTCACAGTCGCGGCGTTTAGAAGAAGAGGAATGCCAACAAGATAGTACCTGAACCACCGAATCGTCAGTCTACGCATCAAGCTGTGTGTCACAGAGACATCGACTTACCCAAAGGAGTACCTGGCTTGGACGAGCTGCCTGAGTCCGGTATGGGAGCCGGCAATGCCCATGAATGCCGGAGGCAGACAGGTCAACAAAGCGAAGAAGATGATGACCAGTGAGGCATCCCTCAGACTCAGTCCGAGCTGGGCTGTGGCTAAGGCGCCGGTTGGGATTCTACCGCAAGCTGTCAGCAAACCAAAGGTCTTCAGCTTCATTGGAGTTGTTGAAAGTACTCACGGCAACAAGCAAAGCAGACTTGTGAAGAATACAGTGAAGAGGTTGCTGTAGTTGGTATTGGTCCGCTCGTCTAGAGGCACCGGTTGGATCCCGTTTTCCTCCACGCCAGCATCTAGCAGTCGCTGATACCATTTCGGATTTCGTCTCGTCTCCTTCCGGTCTTGATCGCCATCCTGGACGGTCAGCAAATGGGTAATGCCGCCATGGCCTTTCGAGACAGGAGGCTGACTCTCCATATCGTACGTGTCAGCCTGTTCCTTCAGCGTGATCGAGGTTCGGGATGACATGGTAGGGAATCTTGGATGCGGGATTAAGGAGACGTGTGGGCGGTTGTCACCTGCACTGATCCTTTTGCGGTATCCCTGGCGAAGTGAGCACCGAATTTGGACTTTTGCGGGTGCTGGCCAACCGTTCCTAGAAGCTACGCCCAGAAGCACGCAACCTTGGGAACCGATTAAGCAGCAGGTCGAGATTGGGCAGCCTGGACCGGCAGAGGGCACTTCGTCGAAGCGGGGGAACTCCCGAAAATCCGAGATTTTGTTGGAGAATAATTCGTCTTTCTCTAAGAGCTTCCGGTCCTTGGTGGAAGAAGAAGGAAACTTCTACAGTCCCGGAAAATAAAAAGGCAGGATCGACGCCACGGTCAAGGTGGTGAATGCTCTCTCGCAACAGACGCGTAGAGGGAAGCAGGTCGGGAGGCTCTTGCCGCGCGGTTGCAAAGACGAGAGTCCGTATATTCGGTGTATTCGGCCCGGGCTGAATCGGATCCAGGCGTTGGTGGCTCTTTCCTTGGGTGTTGCTCTGGAGTTTGATTGACGAGCGAAGACGAGGCAGGAACAGATGGACGATGACCGTCTGAAAAGACTCGTTGCAGAAGCCGGAGAGTGCAGCAGTTGACGCAAATGGGACGACGAGCGGACGGACATTGGCCCATGGATTTGACTTGTCTCTTTGCCTCGCGGGCGATGCACAGTTTGTGCAATATGGAAGGCCAGTACGGCAAGCAGCAGCAACAGTGTCAGCGGCTCTGGCAGGCGATGATGGCCCAGATTGGCGACAGTGATTAACGTTAGGATTACGAGTCGCCTGTAGGCAAGCTCTCGCCCTCCGAAACGGCTCGAGTCATCGTTATGCTGACGAACGGTCGAAGGTCGTTCCTTGATACGACGATCTGAACCCCCCAGCAGCAGCAGCAGCTACAGTTCGAAAGCACCGTTTCGCTCCAAAGGTTAAAGGAAGCAGACAGAAGAGTCAACCGGGACAAGGGGGGGCGGCATGGGGGGGAGATGGGAGCGAGCATGGATGAGGGGTGGAGTTGCAGAGAACGAGCGAGGGTTGTGAAGGGAACCGGACTGCAACTCCCAGCGACTTGTTCCCAAGAGCCAAGACAACGGGTATCATTACTCCACGGGCTGCTATATTTTCATTTCCACAAGCACACAATTTTTATTTGCAATCCATTCTTCTCTCAGGCCTATTTTCTTTCGGGATTTACACGCCAGTCCTATCCGTCCCATCCTACGGTATCCATCCCGAGTTAATCCCAAGTGGGGGTTACTTCGTCAAGCGCGAAACAGATGGGGAAAGAAAGCAGCTATTTTAGTGAGGGGCAAAGGAGTGTGTCAAAACGTCACTGTGGGAGTCTGGCCGGAGCCGGAAGGATTTTTGGGGAGGAGGGGAGGGATGAAAGGGCTGAAGAGAAAGGAGCCCAAAGTCCAATTGCAGAAGGGGGATGGGAGCGAACAGGCAAAAGGAAGCAAAAAAAAAGGGCCAAGCTCTGAATTGGGTTTTGCTTGCGTGGGAATTATTGAGTTGCTTTGTAAAGCACAGAATCCCCGTCACCTCTTCCCCCCCCCCCCATCCACATTCCTCATCTACCTGTCCCAAGCTGCCTTACCTCGTCCTCACCTTGCCAGCTTGTCTACCTGACCTTACCTTGAGCTGCCTTACTAGCTGCCCAAGGTGGTGATGACCTGACTCTGCAACTCAAGGCTCCCTTCCCAAGCTACTCCTCACATGAGGTACCTAGGTGTGTGTTGGAATAATCGAATAACCCAATGCAAGCCTCGCCGCTTTGGGGGTGTCAGGATCCCACGGGGTAGCCTACCTATCCCAAGGAAGGGAAAGCAATACCTACCTGCTTTACCTACGATAGAGACAACCTCACAACGCAGAAGAAGGGTAATTAGGTCCCCGGCCGATGTTAGTGTCAGCCTGGCGGTCGATCAACAAGTCCGCAAACGCCGCCGCCCTTCAACTTGTTAGGGTTCTTTTTTCCTAGTGCCTGACTTTCAGCCTATCTCATCCCACCACCGCCGCTTCTCTGGGGGAAACGTCGTAGAGTTCGCACCATCAAACGCACCGTCAAACGCACCATGGCACATTGGCACATTCCTAACTGCCTTTACCTTAGCCCCAAGTCGTCGGGTTCCTTCGTCCGGACTGGGCGGTTTTCTGGAATTCTACTCCCGCCGGTTTTGGCCGTGTGCCGTTGCAATGGAACTTGATCGGTGTCTCCTTCCTCGTACCTTGCTCTCCCTCGGTCGCTCACTACCTATTCACTCTCTCGCTCTGAAATCCCCTTGTCTGGCTGTCTCACGGTCTAGCCGCACGTGCCTGCAACGCCCGACGGCACTTCTTATCAGCTCGACGGACTGCCCGGGCCAAGCAAAGCTGCCTGTATAGGTGTAGCATCCACCAAAATTCTGATAGCTCAAGACCCTGTCACCTAGTACACCTCCCTCGGGACGTGATGCACTTGCCGGGTTGACCAGCCTCTAGTCCTTGCAGGCTAGGACTCGGCTCGAGCGGACAGCTTCGGTGACCGTCGAGCCAAGCCGAGTAAAAGAAATTTCCGTCTTTTGCGGTCAAGTATTAGTCGCGCTGCCTCGCGCATCAAGTGATTAAGAAGCCTGCGACGGCGTGCTGAGCTTGTACGGCTATGACTTCCTCCGGGCCGTCACGATAGCTATTACGCAGAAGTCGCGTCTTCAGCATCCTTGGCCGACGTCAAATGTGTGCAAGCAAGCCATCAGCTGCATCTGCGTCCCGTTTAGGCAAAGGAAACGAACCCCGAGTTCCCGTAATGAAGGGCGAATGGTCAATAGCGTCGCGCCTGGACTTCAGCCCCCAAGGGAGGATCGGGGGGCTTGATCCCGGTCCACCGCGTGGCTCATGACTTGCGATGATTCCTTCAATACGGCGAATTTGGCGTAATTCCAGATCTAAGTCGTTGCATCGCGGCTGGCGATCCAGATCTTTCCATGCAGGAAGAGCCTTCCCTTCCCGCTCTTTTCCACTTCCGCGAGTCGTGACCCTGTCGATAGGGCATCTCGAAAACCCTCACAATAGTATCACAGCAGCCAATGCTGAGTGGTGGCTTTATGCGGTGCGAGCCTGAAGGTTTGGTGCGTTTCGACTATTGAGACACTGCTAGCACAGGACATTGTGTTGTCTGCCCGCTGTCTGCCACGTTTTCAGTACGGACATCGGGTCATTGATTGACTGCGTGATGCCTCGTGGAATCTCTATCTCCTACCGTCACAGAGATTCTACTCGTTGCCACGTTTTTCTCCCTCGCGTCAGGGTTTGGATGGAGGGTGACATGGCTTATGCAGTGGTTTGACACGGGACGAATAACGTTGCTCAAACCACTTGTGTACATGACTCTCCAAGCGCTCGTTATCCTCTTCACCGTAACGTCAAGCGACGGTTCGCAGGAAATGAAAAACTCATACCCGTCATGCGTACTCATGGAGAAGTTGGATACGTCGAGTCGGGGCCAAGAGATATTTCTTTCTTGGTGGTGGGCAAAGCTCCAATCAGACTTGTCTCGGGGCGGATCCGGACCCTCGTTGAGAGGAGCCCTGACGCAGGTTGGATATGAATGCAGCTCGTCCTTCTGAAGTTGATAAGATCGACAAAAGAAGATGGCAAAACCCCCCCTACGCCTAGGAGAAGTCCCGGATGATAAAATCCCATTTTTTTCAGAATCCTGTTCAGAAATGGTGTCAGGCTCCGCATTATTGACGTGGACGTGGCTCCTCCAGTCGGTCCAGATGCAACATCGGCTATGTTGGCTTCAACAATTGTACATTCTGTCTTTCTTGGCTGGGCTACGTAAAGCAGCCGTCGTTGAATAAGGTCTTGAACCTCAAGGCTACGACTTACTCAGTCGTCAGTCGGTTGCAAGGAATCTCCTATGCGTACTTTGAACGTCCAGGTCCCCCCTCGAAATCGACTGTGCACGGTTTCATCAACCCGAAGCCTAAAAGCTTAGTAAATGTGTGTTGGCATAAGGGCGAGACCGCCTCACTTTGTCCTCTGCTCTTCAAGAAGAAACCGAATGTTGCAGCAACTCCTGTGCTCTTTGGCTGCGTGGTGTTATGGAGCATTCAAAATGTTCCGGATGACTGTCGGTTTGACGTCAACATTTCAAAAGTTTTTGACAGTTATGGAGCAGCACACAAACTCACCAGGTTCCACCATTGGTGAAGGCAACCTTGGGCTCCATGACCTGGCCATCTTGTCCGACTTTCTTGCCAAACTCGAGAGTGGCAAGCATTGTTGCAACTGCTATCCAGACACTGTTGTCTGCCAGAAAGCGTCCAACGCAGACTCGGCGTCCGAAGCCAAATTGACCAAGCGGCAAGGGCTCACCATGACCTCCAGAAGACTCTGGCTGGTATCTGTCCGGGTTGAAAGACTTGGGGTCCTGGTACACCCGCTCGTCCTGAGTCATTGCGCTTGAATTGAAGAAGACAATAGACCTGGGGAAAGCAGTCAGTACTTCCTTTCCGAAGCATGCATCTTTTCGGCCCGTTGAGGGGTGAAAGGGGGGGTAAGTGAACCTACCCTTTAGGGATGAACATGCCGTTATAGACGTCGTTCTCGAGAGATTTGTGGGGAATTCCTAACGGTGTCAATGGCGACCATCTGTTTCTTTCTCGTTAGAAGCTATCCCACGTGGGTCAGGACCTGAGTAGCATGAGCAAGCTTACCGGTAGACTTCCTGAACAATATGGTCAATGTATTGGAGGGATGGCCTGTCTGAAAGATCGGGCAGTCTATCAGGCCCGACCACGCGATCGATGCATGCCTGCGCCTTTTCTTGAATCTCAGGATGGAGAACCATGTTCAAAACAAAGACCACAATGGTTGCCCAAGTCTGGTGCAAGTCAGAGTCAGCAGTGTATCAAACATCAGAGCGTTGTCCTCGAGGAGCAAAGTTACCGTGTCGGCTCCTGCGATGAATATGGCGCCTGCTGCTCCCTTGATGTCGTCAAGTGACCACTCATTGTAGAGTCCTCTCTTGGCGTTGGAAGTATAGGTTTCCAATAACCTATGTGCGAAGGAAGGGCTGTCCTTGCCGCGAGCCTTGACTTGTTAGTGCTGCGGGGCTTGACCAGGAGCATACACTCACCAACTCTTCCTGCGCAACAGCAAACGGAACGTCATGCAACTTCCGTATAGCCCATCCCCATTCTCGCGCAAATTTCAGCGACCAGTCTCGAACTAACCAGACGGGCAAATGACGAGCTATAACAACGGCCAAGGTTACTAGAGGAGCGAGAGTCGGGATCGTGTTACATCCGTAACTTACCAGGGGGAAAGATGTCGACGATGCTGTTAGCGGGTGCGCCGCCGTTTCCAGTCGCGTACATGGCATCTTCGGCAATCTTGACGTACGGGTCGTTGTCCTCGTGAACGTCGACTCCATAGCTCACTTTGAGAACGATGGCAACGGCGAACCTGGAATGGTTAGCTAAGAAACAACAATGTCAAGGCCAAGAATCGGTTCACCTTTTCATGGACACTTGCCAGCTGTCAGGGTTGCTAATGATGCCATGGACGGACTGGCGGGCCTCGACGACCTGCAGAGGGTACCACTGCCGGACATTGGTGTTACTGAAAGTGGTTTGCAGCAGCTTTCGGTGCATCTGCCAGCGGGGTCCGAAGGGAAGGAAGGTCAGCGTCTTGCCCCAGCCCATGCTGCGGAGGGGACAGCCTGCATCAGCATGCCAACAAGACATTTCAGGGTGGAATTCGGGGCGACTTACACCTCAAACAGAGTGAATCTGGGCCTGTCACAGTAATTGGCCCCCCTACGGTCGAGGAGATCCTTGGCAGCCTCAACACTGTTCAGCACCACGATGGATTGGCCGAGAGATTTGACGTGAATGACATCCGAGTCTACTATTATGTTAGCCACGGGGAGTTCTCGAAAAAGCTGGGATAGAGGAGGAAGTGGACTGACCATACTTTCTTGCCCACTCTGCGTACGTTTGGGCTGTGTTCTCTTTGGGTATAACACGGAGGTGGCCGAGAAGGAATTCACCCGGCGGACCCGGAGGTAATGGCGGATGCCCCCATGATGACCGTGGTCTCATCAAGATGAGAAGGAATACAATAGCTGCGCATGCAGCTGTTGTGGTCCAGGCCGAGGTGCTTTGATACGAGTCCATTGGAAGTATGGAGTTGGACAAGCCGATGTTGATGGGGTTGAGGGTCTGAGTCCACCAGCAAGAGAAGTCCGGTGATGTGATTCCGGACAAACCTGCAACGAGCATAGAGGCTCAAGAATAAGGTGAAGTGCTGTTCTGAAGTCGGAAATAGACATCCAGCCAAGGGGGACGGTCGAAGAAGAATGAAGTCGACGCTAAGGGCATGGAGCTTGGGCAACCAGTGAATAGGAAGCCGCTTATTCGTGAAAGAGACGGGAAGGAGGCATCCATCTGGGTCTTGGACACGGCCCTTGCCTACTTTGTCCAGGAGCGCATAACAGTGCAGTGTCGTGTGTCGTGCGCCCGTCGAGTGTCGAGCAAATGGAAGCCTTGGAAGGCAAGCAAGCACCTCTGACGGCTGGAGGCAAGAGAGCAGGAGCGTATCAGGTAATGGAAGGTAGGTAGGCAGGTGGATAGGGAGACAGTGGAAGGTGAGGGAAGGAAGGTAAGGTACTTCCGCGCAATAGAAACGGAAGGCAGGTTGCAAGTCACTCGTTCTCTTCTTGCCCTTCTCTCGGTTTTGCTTTTCCCGGGTGGTTTCTTGTTCGTTGGTGTTTGCTCTCGGTCTCTCTGCCTCGTTCACTTTCCCGTCTTCCTCCCTTTCTCGGGCTGTCAAAGTCCACAAGTCATTCATCCCATCTTGACCCAACGACATCTACACTTTTTTCACCCACACACACTCACACCCTCACACACAGGCGCCGCATTCGCATCCACACCAACGTAAACCCCGGCCTAGACCCAGACATGACGGCGCGCCAAATGCAGCATGGCGTGGCGGGCGTGGAAGACAATAGGGGATCGAGTCTAACGGCATGCCGTATGCACCCTCAAAGTCTAATCCGGCATGATGTCGTTCATTTCCACGTGTCGAACAGAACGAAACAAACGGTCGGTTCAAGCCGGCGCCCAAACCGGCGGTGTCAGCGAATGCCGAGTGCCGCACGGCAAGAACAGCGCAGCCATTCCGCTCATGGCGCCGAAAAGATGGATGCCCTCCTAGGCCCCTTTCACCCAAGAAGCGGAGGGGAGGCCGAGACTCGAGTGTGCTGGGTAAGGTACAGAGTACGGATACCTACATCAAAAGGTCCAGACCCTTCCCTTTCTCCCGTCTACGGAGTAAGGTATCCATGAATGGTTCCCCAGCAGCTGAAGATCCCGTCTCGGCGGACGGCTGGTGGCCGGTGGATGGACTGGAACTTCTGGAAGGTCTAGGAATGGACGGCATGGCGACCTGACAGGTTCCATTGCAACACCCGATCGGATTGAGCATGAACGGTAAGGGGGTCGGATACGCTTCCACTAACCTTCCACTTCTCATTTGGTGGCTCCGTTCTTCGGCTCGGCGCTTTATGTGTGTACGAAGTAGTGGCTCAGCCTCCAAACTGCGAACTCCCAAGGTGTCACCGTATCAGTCTTTCCGCTTTGTTTCGGCAGGGACTGGGGACGGTAAAATGGGGCATGTTAGGCATGGCATCTGTCTCTCTAACTGACTAAGGTAAGGTGTCGGGTTGGATCTCTCTTTATTCCTGCGGATAGACATCTTGTCAGAAACCGTATCGTATTGCCATATCAAATCACTGCACCGCACTGGGCCTCAAACGACCTGACCATGCTGACCACTGTGACCAGAGTCGTTAGCGAGAAAAACTAGCGGACTGTGGACCCTGTCTTTTGACTCTTTTTCCCTGCTTTCACAGCTTTTTCGGTGGAAATTCTCCATCAACGCCAACAACCCAAAGATGCACCATCTGCAAAGACTGCAACTCTTTCCGAGCCCTCCCGGTCCGTAGGGCCAATCCCTCGGGCAGACCATGGAGACAAGTCCCACCTGAGCCCCCTGCGACATCCCACGACGGCCCCTCCCACCTTTACACTATGTAATACGTTAGGTACTCCGTATTACTGTGTGCATACAGAATTCCAACCGCGAACCTGGCAGCCATTGCCCCGCCAAGTGCATCATCATCCCACCTCCGTTGGCGTTGTCGGGGTCCTCTCACCGTTCGTCGGCTGGGAAAATTCAATGCCTCACATCCATCTCTCTGCCCCTCACCACCTGATCTACCGTTATCTCACCTCAGTACCCGAGCTGCATTCTTTCGCTCGGAAAGGGAAGCCTCAGTCTCATCAAGATACCCGATTTGCGACCACACGATCCGAATCATAAAATATCCCTAGTAGCCTGTTCAGGTTGTCTTTGTTGACGACGACGACGACGACGACGACGACGACGATATCATCATCGCCGAGGAGGAAAAACACGAGAACCCGAACACCGAGAAAGATAATCAAACTGCCCGAAATGGCTGCCACCAAGACCCCCCAGATCACCGTTCTCGGCTCCCTCAACATCGACCTGACCTCCTACGTCCCCCACCACCCCATGCCGGGCGAGACCCTCACCTCGAACTCTGTTGTTATTTCGCCCGGAGGAAAGGGCGCAAACCAGGCCGTCGCCTGCGCCAAGCTCTCACGCTCCCGCGAAGCCCCCAACGATGCCGCCTCCGAAACCGCCTCCGTCTCCATGATCGGCGCCGTCGGTAGCGACTCGTACGGCGACCTCCTCCTCAAGAACCTCGGCGAGCACGGCGTCCGCACCGACCGCATCGCCGTCGGCACCGACCTCAAGACCGGCATGGCCATCATCGTCGTCGATGAGCCCACCGGACAGAACCGCATCATCCTCGCCCCCGAGGCCAACCACGCCGTCACCCCCGAAAAGTTTGGTACCCTTCCCGAGACCCTCGACCCCAAGCCCGACCTCCTGGTGATGCAGCTCGAGGTGCCCCTTGAGACCGTCCTCGCCGCCCTCCGATCCGCAAAGGCTGCCTCCGTCCCCGTCCTCCTCAACCCGGCCCCGGCACAGCGCCTCCCCGACGAGGCCTACGACGGACTCGCCCACCTCGTCGTCAACGAGACCGAGGCCGCCATCCTCTCCGGCTGCGACGAGTCCGAGCTCGACACCCCCGAGGGCCTCAAGCGCGTCGGCGAGTGGTTCATGGCCAAAAAGGTCAGCAACGTCATCATCACCCTCGGCGGCCGCGGCGTCTACTACGCCAACAAGGAGGGCGCCGCCGAGCTCATCGCCGCTCAAAAGGTCAAGGTCGTCGACACCACCGCCGCCGGCGACACCTTTGTCGGTTCCTACTGCGTCGCTGCCGTCACTGCTCAGGCCAAGGGTGTGGCTTTTGACATTTCCTCGGCCATCAAGAGCGCCAACAACGCGGCGGCCAAGACGGTAGAGCGCAAGGGCGCGCAGACCTCTATTCCTTGGAGGGATGAGTTGCTGTAAAGGAGGGCTGCGTGAAATAAAGTAAAAACGTAAAAACGTAAAACGTAATCCAAAAACAAAGAAAAGCATATTTCATTCAAGCATTAACGGACAAAACATCAGTCAAAAAGGTTGGAGAAACACCATATGAATCGGAATTCGACTGGTCTTGATTTAATGACTCTCAGAAGAGAGAGTGTGTGTCTATGTCTACTACCCCTTTAAACCGAAACTGAACAACGTACAAGTCGCGAAGCCTCTCACGACCACCAATTCGTCCAACTCCACCGGCTGGATGGCTTTCTTCCCTGACCGCGGGGAGAGTCTCCTCCAAACGCCTCTCTCTTCTCTACAACATGACCGTCATCTCGGCTGTCGGCGACTGAAGATGCCAAGCTTCTCAAGACGCCCGGGCCTATCGAGCGCGGGCTTCTCAGTGCGGTCAAATGGTTCCCGAGCCTATTTTTGAATGCGGCTCCGGTAGCCGCCTCACCGGGGCACGTTGCAGTTGATGGCTTCCGCTCCCCCTGTCCCGCACGGGGCCTACCCCAATCCAAATCCACCGCTAACGTCCTCCGATGCCCAGGAGACCACCCATTGTACATTGCTTCTGGTTGTCTGACTGTGACGTCTCTGCCGAGGCTTGCCTCTCGCCTGGGAACCACTGGAGGGGTCAGCATGGACATTGGTTTGTCTTCCATGGACAAGTCCATCCTGGACTTTGCCCTGAGGGCCCTTTGTGGTGCTGAAGGCCTCATTGATATGCGCTTCATTGCATTACGAGCTTTCGTCAGCTCCTAGTTGTCATGGACGATGCTCGTAATGGGGTTATATGTTGGGGCTATGTTTGGAGACCACGGTGATCGGTGATCGTGTTGCTTGATGACGGCCGTTGCAAATGTCTCTAGTTTTGTGCCTCCTTCAATCATGTTATCGATGATGTCAGGTCGACTTTGGCAAAAGAATGCCGAATGATTGTACTTGACAGAGACGCGTATGTACTCGAGATTGGAATCTCCCAGTTGATACTCCAAGTCATCAATCAGATCATCTGACCTGTGTCTGACATGGCCCGGCTGCTTGGTGGAGTGAGACGATTTGATATGGACTTGCGCAAGCAGCAGTACCTTTTCGCCATTGCCTAGTGTTCTAGACCACCGTCAGATAATCATCAATTACTCCAGGCGAAAGTACTCACGTTTGGATAGGATCGTCCCTGATGGTGTCAAGAACACAACTATTACCAAGTGGAACAACTTGGATATCCATGCTGTGAATACATCCATGCATGAAAGGATCTACGTCGATGTTAGTATAGAAAATAGTATCAATGTTTTAGTCTACAAACCTGTAGAAGATTGACCGCGAATTGCGCTGGCCATGATAGAGCCGTCAGTAGCAGACATATTAGGGCAGGCTGACCCATTGAGTGGTTGGCACAATTGTCCTGAAACCTCGACGGCAACCCAGAAACTTGCCGTGCTGCTATCAAGAGCTTTGATCTCTGGAGTGATGGAAATCTTCGGTACGAGCACAAGGGAGCTGTCAGACGTAATTCTTCCTTCGGGAGCGTCCAAGTCAAAAAAAGTGCTGGCCTGGGCAATCAGGGATGACTTAGATGAAGATCGCGTCGAGTAATTCAAATAAGGAGTGCTGTGTATTGGTGCTGGGAACGTTGTCTCAACGCCATCATCGTCATCTAATGGCCCAGAGATGGCATGTGCAACGAAGCTGTCCCAAACATGTGGTCCTGAGCTATATCAGCAGGTTACGTTCGAAGTCCAAATCTAGACTCACGATGTGCTTGTGGTCGTCCACCAAGTGATGATTGTCCCTATCCAACATCCTTCAAACTAGGCGTTTGCCCGGTCCTGTGGTTCCTTCGCTTCTTCCTCACAACGAGGGGCTCATCAAACGGCCCCCGGAAACCATCTAGACCCTCGTCAGTCTCGGCAACTGATCGCGAGCCGCTTGCATCTCCTCGGAACTCCCCTCCAGAACCACGCCCGAGTCTCTTGAGAACTTTGAGCGGCTGCGGGACTTCGGGAGCGGTCCTCCTCGATCTGTCCTTCGCCTTGTCGGCGAGAAGCTCCAGCTCAATCGACTGGCCCTCGAGGGATGCCATGTCTCGGGAGGTGGCTGGATCTGGACTGTAGTAGTGGCTTGTTGGGGTGCCGGGCATACGAAGCTGGCTATCTCGTGGATGCCGTGCTGGATAGAAGGATTGGGCGTATCCCGGTACGTCCTGAGACTTTCGAGATCCGGCCACGAGTCTGCGTAGTGTTGCGTGTGGGTAGCGAGGCTGGTGGTTGTGCTGTCGGTCGACTTGACGCGTCGGAGTCCGAACCAGCGTCTCGCTGGCCTCGGTTCGATGGCGCCGGCTGCGTCTCTGAAGTTGCGGGAGATGAAGCGGGCAGTGAAACCCGCGATAAGTAGCATGGGTACGACAGTGACGAGGACGATGAGGACTGCAGCTACGGGAGTTGAGAGGCCCATAGTCGAAGTAACAAGACAGTAAGTAATGTACCTTACGTGATGATCTCTGACGTCTTGGAATGATGATCTATTATTCAGGGGTCGATGGAGGGTTGTACGTGGTAAGGCTACGTGGAAGAGGAGAATAAAGCTAAGGTACCCAGGCACGTCTACATCCCATCCGCGACGAGGGGAAGGTGGACATGCATGCTAAGAAACGTAGGTAGGTAGTGTCATGAAGTTTTGAAGGTAGTCGCTTTCAAGCAAAGTCAAATCCATCATTCCGCCGCAGGCACGCCCTGCATGCTTCTGCGTTCCTCAGGTATCGCCGGGCTGCTTCCCAACGTCCGCTGCAAGTTTTCCCTCACAGCGTCCACGTCGCCTTCCTCCATTGCAAGGAAGTTGATCTGTATCATTCATGGTCAGCAACCGTCATCGTTCCGAAGTCCACGCGCTTCAACGAGAAAGATAACTCACCAGGTCATCACCACCCGATGTCGCCCCATACAAGACCGCCTCAGAGAGCGACGTCGCAATGCCCTTCTGCACTCGATCCTCCCAAACACCTTCCCAGTTCCATTCGCCAGGCTTTCTGGAGACGGAAGGCGCACTGCCGATAGGTTTCCTAACGATGGAGTGAACACTCCCACTTGTAGAAGGCTTCCTCTCGGGCAGCGGAGGCGACGCCTCCTCCACCTTTTCTTCTCCTTCTCCTTCCCCTTCCCCTTCCTTCTTCTCCTGAGCAGAATCGTCGGCGGCCTCTGCCGCTTTCTCACCCTCCTGCTCCTCCTCCTTCTTCTCTTGTGGCACCGGATCGCCAGGGAAACTCTTGCCCGCCTGTCGCTGCCGCGACCTCCATGCGTGCCACGCGCCAGGGTTCCCCGCGGCTTCGAGCGGCACCGAGTCCAGCACCTTTTCGTCGTCGAACGTGCTCCGGATATATCGCAAAACCTCGTACGTAGAGACCTCCCGCCTCGAAGTGTCGAGATACCCCGGCCGACCCCCGAGAGGCGTCGCCTTTGAGTTAGGCGTCGAAGTAGTGCTGGATGGTCCACCGCCGCCTCTGGCTGGAGTCGCGGGCGGTTGCTGCTGGCCGCTGACCTGTCGGCTCCCCGCGTTGCTTTTGCTGCCCCGCCCGAACCAAGCGGGGAATCCGTGTCGTAGACTGAACCCTCCGGGAGGCAAGCGCTCTGCGTCGGTGGCGCTGACGGTGCCGTTGTCCTGGATGTCGGTGGTGTACATGTACGTCGTTAATGGTGTGATGAGGGGGTGGAAGATGTCTGTTGAAAAGGTGACGAGCGGCGGTAGTCGGGGATATGTGTCTGAAAACGAAATCTGAAATCTCAGGATGGCCGTGGCGTAGGGTCCTGCGAACAGTCTCAGTCTTGTGCGGTTCCTCTCTCCACCCTGGTCTCCCTCTCATCGTGAGACCGAGTCCGGGGCTTCCATACCGTGCCTCACAAACATGACGCCAGACCACAGCATCGGGTCTCCTGGCGTCAAGCTCACAAAGACCCCCTCCGGACAAGCCTGCTTCAGACCGGCGCTGGCGTACAGGGGTTAGCAATTTACACGCTTAATTCAGACCTCAGGGGGGGTCGCACGATGGGGTCTGGGTTTTGGGGGAAACTCACAATTCGGCCAGGAGATGCTGTCGCCGCAACGACGGCATACTTCCCATCCTTAGACTCGCCATTTTCGGTTATATACGAAGCATCAAAAGAAAGAATTTAATGAGGATGAATCTGCCGCGATGAGAGGGAGCTCGTCTTGAGACGTGTTGAACAACGTCTCATTCATGCGTGAAGCAAGGGCGGTCAAGAAAAGCGGTAAGGAATTCTGCCGGCTCAATTCGTTATCGTGATAAGAAGCTTGTTATCTTATCAGTGACAGTGAAGTTGTTGTTTTTTAACCCCACCTCCACTGTACGTCACAAGCTACCCCACCAAAAAGTGTTCGCGGCAGGCGCAGCGATCTCGGTCATCTCGGCCGTCGCGTCGGCGTCACTCTTCGTCGAGGCTGGCGGCTCGGGCGGAGAAAGATCTCAGTGGAGGAGGCGCAGATTATGGGTTGCTCAATTTCGTGGGCCCGAAAGGGTTTGCGGATCGTAGCGCGGGTTCGCCATGCACACAATAGTGACGCGTGGGTGGAAGCAAGCTTCACGATGACATCCATCCGTTCAGAAATGGAGGGGCAAAAATTTGGTCTCATGATCTATTCACATCCGAGAGATGATATCCCAATATGCAGGTGACTGATGCTCGTCACTCTTACAGCCCTAGCATCTTCGTGCCACGTTTACATGTAGTCCCCCAAAGCAGTGAGGTCTCCGAAGGGATGGAAAATGACATGCTCGAGACGCTTCTTACTGGGCCATTATTTCCCGAGGCGGGCCTCGATCTTGCCCTTCTCCTTCGCCTTGATCTCGGCCAACTCCTCCTTGGTAGTGTCGAACCTCGCGTTCACCTGGTTGAAGGGGTTCTCCGGGCTCTTCTCAAACTCCTTTCTAATCTTGTCCTTCTTCTGCTGCTGGCGCAGGCCCTGGCCCGAGCCGTCGTCCTCCATCTCCTTGAGTCGGCGCTCCTCAAAGGCCGCGTACGCCGCCTTGAAACGTCGCTCGGGATGTCGGTCGACTTTTGCGTTGTTGTCGGAGCCGGTGAGGGAGAGGGCATCGAGGGCGTTGTCGATACCCGTGGCGTTGAGCGCGTTGAGCGAGCCTCCGCTCTGGTCGCCATCCAACTGTGACAGATCGAGCCCACGTGTCTTCTTGACGGCCGTCTTGTTATTCTTCGGTCCAGCCCGCCCGGGGGTGCTGGCCTCCTCCTCCTTCAGCAGCGCATCCTTCTCGGCCTTCTTCCTGGCTGCCTCTGCCTTCTTGGCGGCTTCCGCCTCCCTAGACGATGAAAGGTGTGGTCAGCCATGGCACTGGGTTGGTTTCCTCTCTGCGGGGTAGTGAAGATCTCGAGAGATTGAGGAAACGTGATGCATGGAAGCCGGTGGTGTCACATGTGGGATAAACACATCGTGGCGCTCGAGGGAGGTTGCCGTAACGTTGTCGGTGACTCTTACTCACTTCTTTGCAGTTCCCTTGGCGCCCTTGCCCCAGTCAGTGTCTTCAGCGGCCGACTTCTTCGCGTCCTCGGCAGCGGCCTTCTGTGCAGCAGCATCGGCCTTACGGGCGTTCCCGGCAGCCTTTTTGCTGTTCTCGCCTGCTCCCTTCTTGCCAGCCATGTTGTTTCGTTGTGATGCTGGGTTGTTCTGTCGGTTACTGGTCGGCGGTATGCGCGATATGCGATGCGATGCGCGGGTTTGCGACAGGTGTTCGGATGCGTATGCTGTATGTAGCTTGCTTGCTTGCTTCTCTGTGTGGCCGCGTGCGTGGTTCGTGGCTTGCGCCCGGGATGTTGCAGTCGAGCAAGTGGTGCGTGTGAGAGATGTTGTGAAACCCGATGGAGATGATGGGAGAGGGGAGAAAACAAGTTGGACGTCGTTGCCTCCTCCGCAGATGGGCTAAATGGAGAATGAGTAAAGCGGAGCGGAGCGTGAGGTAAGGCAGCGTAGCGTTGGACCCTCCGTGGTGGACTGTAAGGTCTTAGGTAGTGTAAAGTACCTTAGCTAGGGCCGGTGCGGCGGGCCAGGGATGGATGGGGTGAGGTTGTCAAAAGAAGCTGGCGGGAGGTGGCGGACAGTGTAAAAGCCGGGGATTTGGACGGTACCTTAGACCTTATGCACCGAGTCCTGAAGCGATCGTGTCTGTTGGTCGCCGTCACCGGATCTGATTGATCATTGAGGACGGTTTTCATCCAATGCTTGTGGGCCACTGGTAATCGGATGAAAAGATCGTGGACCTAGTAATCCGAGGTCCATGTCTTTAATTGACAAGGTAGCCACAGCATGGCTTTAGAGGTAGGTTAGCAGAGGCTAACTCGTGTTCTTCGACTACCTAATTTCACCTCACCTGCTCATGTCGCACGTATTTCCAAGGTCAGGTTGAACCGAAGGAGCTGAAGCAGTGAGTACGAGTCTCTCACACGTAAAGGTAACTCGGTGATGGAATCGCAACCGAGTTACAGTGTCGGTCTTTGTGCGACACACCGTGCGGGCGATTGTGGGGACAGCCCGCTTGCAATGTGCGTCACACCACACGGCCTTGACTGACTACCACCTACTAAGGTCAATACCTAGGTACGGTACGTGCCTACCTATCTATCCGTACCTATCCGTACTTACCTTTACGAATCCATGAATACCTACCTTATACGGATACTAGACCTTCAGGTGATTGGTAAATGTAAAGAAGGCAGCTACATGTTATACACCGCGCATAGCAGCAGCACCTGTCGTCCTTCCCGACCATCTAAAACCTCATTAGCACAGCATTCGATAGCTTACACGTACGAGGCAAGATTGAGTAGGCCGGCATCGATGCAAGTTGCTCGCCGTCAGGGTGCTCTTTCTCTCTCTCTCTCTTTCGGTCTCCATAAACGGAACGAATGCCGGGTAGCGTCTTCCGTATTCCCCGACTATTGTCCGGATAGATCGAGCCATCTCCTTTATCCAGCGCCAGTCTATCCGATCCAGTCCTTCCACTGGACATGAATCATCTTCCATCGTGTTACTCAAATCAGCATCCCGTGTTTGCTGAGCTTACATTGATGCATGTCTTTTGCCCCTCCTTCGCGCCGTCTTCCGCGTCCTCGCACAAGATGTACCAGGAACCTGATCCCCACGTACCAAGCTACTTATGCTTGTGCTTTTCACCGAGTCGACGCATCAGCCACTCAGAGAGAGCTTCGGTGAGCACGACCTGCAGTACCCTGCCCTTTTCGGTATCGAGGCCTGCCATCGTAGGTCCGTCGAGTTGTGCCACGTGCAGCTGGCTTTCTGGGAGGCTTAGAGCTTGCAGGAATTGAGACGTTGTTAGGTCTGACAGCTTTGCATACGTTTTGCCAGGGTTGTATTTCTTTGTTCACTGGACGTCTAACCCTGGATAAAGATCTCTCCCAGGCTCATCGGACCGCGCCTAAGTAGGTAGTCGGCTGAGTCCCTTGGTGCTAATGCAGTGTTGCCTCTTCACCATGCCAATCCTGACTCCCCGTCGGCAGTGTCAGAAATGGAAATTTCTGTTCTTCTGTTACACAAAACAGCGCAACAGCGGTCCGTTGGCTTGTTTCGCGCCAAACAGCTGGGTGTTGGCCAACCGGAACTCAGCGGCCACGTCTTTGCAGCAGGCCACCCTGGTCTGCCCGGATCATACCCGCTGTGACAGCCAAATATCTCGCGCAATAATGGTGATCAACGTCCGGATAACGTGCATGAGCCCAACCTTTTTGCATGATCATGGTCTCAGTGCTGGAGTGACAGGCCGACGGTTGCCGAAGGCGCATTCATTGCCAGTCTCTGCCAGTCTCGGCTAGATATATGCCACAGTGAGTGATGAAGTATACAGGAAAGGGGGCAGACACCGCCCTGGTTGCTTTCTGAACACTGTACAGTATATTCTCGGGTTCGGATACCTCCTCTGTATACTTTTGTCTGCTGACAAAGATGGAGATAAGAAATGAGCAGTAGTAGACGAGAGCGCGAGCAGAGACAAATGCGACTCGATCCTTGTGGGGAGCAGAAGATGGCCCAGCTCGCCATCACGCATCTATAAGCCCAAATCAGGTGTCTTCTGTCAGTGATATCATAGCGCGCGTCTCTGTCCCCAGGGTGTAGAAATTCCATGACCTTTCGTGTCCACGTCAGCCCTCCGCTCTGACGTGTCCGCAATGTTGTGGTGCTGTGTCGTTGATTGACCATACGGAAGAGCGCCTGACACAGGCTCCATGACCTTCAGCATCCTAGGAGCGGGATGAAATTCCCGTCGGTAGAAGTTCCAGAATAGTCTCGGATAATTCAGAACACTTTCACCCCTGAGCCTTGTTAAAGGTGGCCCCAAGGCTTCCATGGCCCGGCCCGTCAAAGTTTGTTGCCTAGGGCTAGCCAACCGTGGCATATGCCTTGATCTGAACTTCGGTGAGTCAACGGGCGAACCACCCTTTTGAGCAGGGTCTAGGAAGTTGTCGACAGTCTTGAGGCTCACGGTCCCTTGGGTTGATCTTGAATTTTGCTGCGGTCTAATCAGCGGTGTAAGCAAGTAATCACTGGCTCTTAGACCCAGGGTGGGACCCATGGCAGCCACGTATCGCAGCAACCGTAACGTCACCTCGTTGTTGTTTTCTTTGAAGTATTGAGCGCAGAGGCATCCGGACGCCCCGGACCCCTAGTCAACCACGGGAGGCTTGAGGGCAGCCAGCCAGCCATTTCGAGTTTCCAAGGTCAAGCACGGATGCCAAGGCGAGAGAGCAAGGCGACCGAACCCAGGTATGTTGCTCTTGTTCAGGCAGCCTGTGAGGATCTTTACACGACGGCTGGTCATGACAACAGTCGTGTGACGCGAAGTTGCTCTTCCCCCGGGCGCTTAATATCGCCTGCCATGCTCGAAGAATACCCGTTGAAGGTATCTGTATCCGTACGGATACACTCACGGACTGATGGAACCGAAAAAAAACACGTGTGGAATAGACCTTAAAGCCTTGTCTGGATATAGTTTGAGTCCGGAAATTCCGCTCCCGGGGAGCAGGCTAGGATGTCAAGTCCCCTTGCTCATCCTGCTGGCTCTGGTGTAGGCTACCCTTGCAAATTCCCAGCTCACGGCGTCAATGTAAGAAAGGAGATGGGCTTGCAGGCGGTGAGAGATCTACAGGGCTGTAACGAGTTGGTAAGTGACATGTCACATATCGATTACGGGGAAAACTTACCAGGGGGCGCGCGCGCGCAGAACCCAATGTGGGAGTCAAGCTTTAAGGCTTCTAGCCTAGTGATTCTGCGGTGGAGAAGTACCCTCTTTCCCAGACACAAGAAACCCCGTACCTGGCGACCTACCGAGCCGGTGAGTCGACTGACCGAAGGTGAGGAATCCGTAGGGAGTACTCCGTATCCGTACTCGTCCTTCTTTCGTCACTCGTGTGTCTGGACAAGGATTCCTGAGCCGAAAGTTGCGCTGGATCCGACCATTTTCATCAGCCATTGGTAGCAAAAGCAAGCGTTCGAAATTGTAACGACAGGGCTTGAAGGTACTGAAAGTTTCCGCGACCGCCACCTGGCCAGAATCAGCTGTTGCCCGTCGATACGGTCATTAACCATAATTTGATTCCTTTCCAAAGATCAATAACACGACAAAATTTACACTCCTCCACAACATGATCATTCAGCATACCTTTCCTTATCGTATAAATGAAGCCGAATTTCATAAGCCATGGATATCTGTACTAAAGAGGCAGCAGATGAGCCTATCCGTACGAGGCTGCCGAGAAGCCCCGTCGATAGAAACTTGCGCCCAATCATAGGTCCCGCATTCAAGGTGTACCCTCAAGCGGGTGAGATGCTGCAATGTTCCTATTTTAAGAAGCTAAAGTTATCATAAGCTCAAAGGTGTGCCTAGCTCACAGTCGGCGAAACATAGCACTTCAGTTAGGTGCGGTGCAGCATTCGTACGTACCTAATCTCGAACACTGAAGTATCTAGCAAGTAAAAAAAAAGTCGTAAAAATGGAGACCAATCCTCGTATAATGGAATTGAACCATAGCAACTCCCCGGCGTGGGCTCGAACCACGAACCTCCAGATTAAC
This sequence comes from Colletotrichum phormii, assembly GCF_030913505.1. Taxonomy (NCBI): domain Eukaryota; kingdom Fungi; phylum Ascomycota; class Sordariomycetes; order Glomerellales; family Glomerellaceae; genus Colletotrichum; species Colletotrichum phormii. The sequence goes on along the minus strand of NW_026851445.1, from coordinate 728,840 downwards.
AGTCTGACGCGCTAGCCAATTGTGCCACCGGGGATACTCGAAATGAGTCAGTAAGGAAGGGGGCTTGATCGTGGGGTCTGCGTCGTTTCAAGTGCATATGGATGGCGGAACCTCGTCACTGTTCAGAGTTCGAAATTGTGCTCCAGGGTTAGGGCGTTTCTGAAGCGGGAACTTGTCGTGGACGGTATCGGGCCGCCCCATAGAAGTGGGTAGTGATTACTGCTGCAGACGAAAACCGTGCTGTTTGCAGCAGCGTATTACTTGGTCGCATCCACAGATACATCCCACGATGTTGACCATCTGAGTTGCAGTGTGTTGGAGCAATAAGTTGACTCAGTCGTCTAGGAAGCACCGTCACCGTTATCGTAGAAACTCAATGGCGAACAAAGGGCTGAACCGAAGTGGCGTTGCAGGGGTTGCCTACTTTCAGGTGAGGTTTGCGAAAAATACCAGGTTCAGAACGAACTTCGTAGTTCTTCGGAGAGGTGGCAAGCTTTGGCGACAATGTGGAATCCATCACCCATGGTCAGACCGTCCTATTACGCATAGTAAATGCGTTTCTCAAGGCCAGGGTTTGGGCCTCGTCTAGATGCCCTGAAAAGGGTAGATCGGGACATGATCTGATGGAAAGTAAACAGATAGAGTCGACGCAGGAGCCAGCTGTATTCGGATCTAGGCAACGCAACTAGCAGAACTTGAGACCATTGGGCAGCGAATGGAAGTGTACCGTGATGTGAAATGGTGCTACGTCGGAAGCGATAATGTTGATTGAGGCAACTGCCTTCGCGCATCCAGGTCGGAACTTATGAAAGCGTCGACACACGCCGACCCCAGAAGAGGGATCTCGCAGGCCAGCGCCTGAATGCGAGCTGTCCCTCAAGCGTTCATTTCGTATGAACGGCTCGGCGGTGATGGACATGATGCATACATGTGGGTGACAGGGTTGTCTTGGCGTTGTTTGTCGAGGTGGCGTGACCCTTTGCCAGCAAGCAGTCGAGAATGGGGGCCAAAATGCCATGTTGCCAGTGGCTCGAAGTTTGACTTGACTGTTGCCGTTGATGCAGACGGATGCCGGGGTTCAGTGCAGGGGTATCGCCTCCTCGCTTCACGGATAAGGCGTTTGATAGCGTGATCAAATCAAGGGATGGACAGCTTAGCTCAGCCCGGATGCAATGAAGTGCGGGATGAAATGCAACTCCGGACGTGAGGATAGTTGGATCAACGGCCGGTTTTCGCTTCGAATGGTTTGATATGCTTGGGACACGCACAGCGACAGCCGTGCAGATTGGCCAACTGGTAGGCGAGAGTGGGCGAGTAAAGGTGACCGAGGAGGGGATTGGGTAGCATCATCACACCGAGTTGACGGTCACTGAAAGTCCCCTTGCAGGCCTTGCAGGTATCGCAAGAGAATGACGGGCCAGCGAGGCGGTAGGCGGTAGGCGGTAGGCGGTAGGCGGTAGGCGGTAGACGGTAAGCGGAGTGCGGCATGCGGCATGCGGCATGCGGCAACATGCTTGATGCTGCGGCCAAAAAAGGAAGACCGATCAGGTGATGCTGCGCGAGACATTAGTTCGTGATGTGACAGACGCAGATCACGAGTTACCTGGCAGAAGAGAGGTCTCAGCTTATTGACATTTGCCGAGCAGCTGGCCAATGTAGGGATGACAAGCAAGTGCCCATCTTGGCAGAAGCATGGAAAAGAAGAGCGAACGACTGCAGGGCAGGGAAGAAGGCAGCCGCATCCTGCAGCAACTGGTGTCCACCGCATTGTTTTTCTTTCTTTCATTTCTGAGCATCTTAAGGCATCGAGATGAGGCGGTAAGCTGCAGGAAGGCGAGGGTCGGAAGGCGGATCGAACATCGGGGAGGATTGAGGATTGGTAAAGAATCCCGACTGCGGGTGGATACCACTGAGGGCATTCGCAAGCTGCACCAAAGCCAATGTTAGCTTGGCGTATTGTTGGTAGAAGTCGCCGACAAACATTCCCGTCCTCGGCTGCGTCTTCCCATGTAGTTCATGCTGGAATCAGGGGGTTGCCTGTGGTGCTATACCTTATGTACTCAGGCATCGATCGCATGCGCAGAGCGAGCAAACGGATGAAAGATTACCTAGACCTGGGTCACCCAGAGGTAGTTCCTTAGGTACCTGCCATCTTGCCTTATCAGAATCCCTCGTGCGACGTGCCTGCCTTGCCCACTTACACCGGCGTACGTACCCCATGTCTTAGGTAAGCTGGAAGGGGATCTTGGGGAAAGCCTACCTAAAATAGAGGCAGAGAGGGAAGGAAGGAAAGGTACATACCTCCTTCCCTAGCCTAGCGCGCCTGGGTACCGTACCAAGGTACCTCAGCCAAACAGGGAATGAGACTTTGGTCTTTGCTTCACTTTTTTCGTGCTCCTTGCTTTTTGGAAGCACATGGCCTCAACGACCCGCGATCTTCGCATTCAACGTGCCTTCCTTCTGCTTTACGCAGCATGATCCCATGGACCCATGCGAAGCAAGATGTGCTGCGTGGCTACTATTGTTTTTCCTAATCCCAGGCAGGTGTGTTTGTGCAGATTCACTATAGTAAGCAGGCGCAGCTGCACCCGAGAACACCGCGACCCAGCCATTACCAGCACCAGCATCAGCTACGCTTGCGTATCTGCATGTTATATTGTCTGCGTGTCTAAGTTTGTGAGCTTCCTGCCCCCAAGAAGAAACGCGGAAGTAGCAGGTCCAGGCAGAAATGACCAGTCACGGATTCAAGACTGCAGGTTACGTGCGTACGGTTGGTTTCTCGAGTCTACCGATACTCCCGTCCCTGTCGAACCCGTTGCCTCACCGACTGCATCCAACTTCGGGACCCCATAGAGACGCATCTCGGATCGACAACCACGGCCAAGAAGGGAACGGAGTCCTGTTATGCAACAGATCCAGAGAACCAAACGGCACGACAAAGGCGGGCAGGTCGCAGAGCGGAGGAAAAAGGAAGCGGTCGAGGCGGAAAGAAGAGAACATCTTGGCCAGCAAGGCGGCTTGCCAGGTTGCCAGAGACGAAAAAGCAACGTCGTCAGCCTCGGTCAACCCTACATCATTCCTCGCGCATCACGCCCACCGCCAATCTCACCCTTGGATGTATGCTTCCTTTTTCTGCTCATCGATTTCCTTTCGCCAGAAGCATTCTCCCCCCACCGCCTCAGACCATGCCACCCACATCTCACCTGCCGACGACTGGGCGAAACCAAAGTCAATGGGTAGGTATCCGTACCGCTGTGGTCGGAGCCATTTCTTCATGCTCGACTCTTGACCGATTCTTATCGGCCCGCACCCCTCAGTGGCCTCCTAGTTGTTGACCCAAGAAAGTCAATCGCCAATCGACATAACTGAGACAGACCCTCCGGATCGACGACAACTGACATGACAGAGAATACAGACAAGACAGCCTGTCAGGACTGAGACATGCCGACATTGACTGCCCATCAATCAAGCCATCAGACCCCATCTGGAGCGCTACCTGCAAAGCTCAGAGTCAAGGATGCGCCAGCTGATACAAAAGCACCTGTACGCACTACGAAAACACTTGCACCCTAATACCTAACCCCCAGGTTGCAATAGCCACCTGCTCCAGCCTCCAGCGTCGTCTACCCGCCGTGCCCGCTTCGCCGCACACAACGTACAGACCACCGAGTACAGTATGATCTCGATGCAAGCATTGATACATGCAGCCCGCAGTTTCCAGTCAATTGGGACGGGACGGACGGGACATCACATCGTGGCATGCTCCCGTCCTCTTAGGATACGGATACCTTACGCAACAAAGCTTGGGGCTCCGCTCGTGCTCGCGCCGCCTCTTCGACTTGGAAGTCGTCTCGCCTTCACGCGAAGTGATCAACGTCGGGAAACGCAGTCTTACGATTCGTCCGGCAAGCGGGCGGCACTCCCCCGTGCTGGTAAATTTGCTGCAAACCACGGGCTTGTTTGACCCTGAAATTGCTCCTCGCAATCAACCCGGCCGTTGGGTTTCTTGGGAGTAACCCCTACTATCCTCCCCCACTCAACCCGGGATCCTAGGAGTACCCGTACCCAGCAACCCAGACGACAGGTCCAGCGCCGCCAGCGCGAGATGATACCACCGGGGGTGAGGAAACTTCCAGAGCGCTGGTCGGCAGTCTTTGATATTGTCGTCACCTCCGCGTGCGCGGGGCTTCCCACCCGACGGGACTGTAAGTTGCTGCCCAGGGCCGGACTGTCGAGCTATGAGAGGACCTGCCTTGCTTCGCTCGCATTTTGATCAACAATGCAAGATGCTCATCTCAACCACTTTGTGCTGTTCATTGCTCAGCTAATTACTGGCCATTGTTTGGCGAACTGCGGACAACCGGCCTGCCAACTACGTAGGCCGCACCCAAGAATTGCCTCGTTGCCTTTCTCACCGTCTCGCCAACTATACCACGCCATCCCTGTGAACCGAGGGCAGCAACACGCAGTGGGTGACTGTTCAAAACCCACTCATCCTCATTTAGGAAGTGGCAGAGAAGCTCCAAAGGATCCACAGAAGAATTCGAAGCATCGGCATGGAGACGAAATGGTAGCCACCAGGATCCCTCCCCGGCAAGACCGAAGATGATTCTGAAACCGACGACGAGGAGTCAAGGTTCTATGATCAGCCTTCCAAGCAGGGACTCATCCTGGCCTGGCTTCCACTAGCGAGCCCCGTTCCTGACGTTGACAGGTCATGTGGTTGTACAATTCCAAACCGGCCGTCCCATCGGAAGTGAACCACCCCTTTTCTGGATCCTGACTACACGCGGATTTAGCTAGGCTCGGTCAAGGGAGAACTGGGAGCACATCCCCAGCCATTCGGCTGCTCCCCTTTGATGGGTCGCCAAGCGCCGCGTGGCGAAGGGCTAGGAGACTTTCCGCTACCCCTGAGATCCGGTCATCCGGGTCTTGAGAACATTGCGTAAGAGTGAGGGTGCGTACTTTTCCGTACCTATACCGTTGGCCGCTCGGACAGGTTTGCAACAAGCTCGTCGGTAGTGCTATTCGCTCCAGACCAGCAGGTCTTGCGCCAACCCTAAGGACGAGGTACGATTGCTCGTAAGATGAGCAGACCGTTTGTCGTACGATCGCAAAAATGACAAGTTATGGCGGTCCGGACCCCAGTAAATCAGTTGTCCACTCCGTACACATATTCGGTTCTCACTTCCAAGCGGGACATGAGCCAACTCGTCAAGATCATGATCCCGAACGGCCCGTCGCATTTCACCGGCTCACAGGCTGGAGACAAAATTGCCCAGTCTCAATTCATCCGGAAAATGATTGTCTACCAGCATTCCATTGCGCTGAATGCACCATCAATACTTGGACGAGATCGATAGAGTTTGGGCGATTAGGCTGGCTCATCGATTAACGACGTCAAAGTTTTGGTGGAAAGCTGCCAACATCTTGTTCAACTTCGGAGGTCTAGTTGAGAATCACCTGCATGACATACCTACATACATGAATGACCCCCTGCCTTTAGCTAGTCGCCCTGTCCCCCGGACCCGAGGTCTATTTGGCCACAGCTTCTACGAGCTCCATGAACTGTCTTCGACTGATGAAGTATGCATGAGGCGAGACGCAGCCATCCATCGCATTTCCTCCTTGGCATGCTACTCTTCTGGACAGGGAAGAAGCGAGTCACTTGGCCTCTCCGCAATGACTATCCTCCTTGCGATCTTCTGTCGACTATGGGGAGGAATAATCCGCTGGAAGATGGATATGATGATAGTCGGCGGCGGAATCTGCCACTGCGAATATTGAGGCAACGGAAATATGGGACCGTTGAGGAGAGAACGACAGGATACAAAACGGTACCTCTGCACTGATACACTCTCAGAACCAGCTACCTGGCGTTTCGGCACCGGTTCCGGCACTCGCCCGATCAGGGCCCAGAGGAACGGTTGTATGGGGGTGCTTGGACGCTTTACTGGGATTCGATACTGGGTACCCCTGACCTAGCGCGGAAACGAAAGCCAATTTCCCTGATTGCGATGTACCTTGGAGGGGATCACCGCCATTTCGTTTTGCGGGCCGACTTTGTTGGTGCTCGTGGTAGCTCAGTACGGGTGCTCAAGGCTCAGCTTTCTTCTTCGGCGGTCGACATCAGTCGCAAATTGCACGATAACAGTTGCCGCCAGAGCTATGACTACCCTGAGCCAGGGTTGTTCTGGGTTCACCAACGGCGAAAGCGCGGATGTTATCCGGTCACGCTTTGTTTGGAGGAGAGGAGTACTCCGTAAAGTAGATGGGAAACAGTCCCACGCCGCTGCAACAACCTGCTCGACACAGCACGCCTCTGCGCAGCGCAAGATCGCAGACAATGGCAAACTCTATTTCCGGAAAGGGATTGAGGGAAGAGGTATTCCGGCTTCCGGTTCAAGAGCCCCGGCACGACACTCACACGGCTGGTTTTATTCAGGGTAAGCCAATAATTCCTCACTGAATACGGGTAGTTCACGACGCCACGAGAAGATCGCCCATCACAATAAGCATCCTCGTCGCGAACGTAGGGTTACCGAAGTGTTGCCGGCTGTCACTACGTAGAGTGCACCTGGGTACGAAATCGGAAGTAGAGACGTCAGACAGGTGTTGCACTCACCTATCCCATGGTGAAGGGAGATTTTGGGAGCGATGATGCAGCTTGGGGAAGAGTACCAGCCATGCCACATGGTTTTGAGCAGGGACCAGCCATCATCAATCCACTATATTCGTACGGAGACTCATGTCCTACAAACTGGGGTAGACCTCGGTTCTGGGCTCAGCAGTGAAAAGCTGCGGCAACGAGGGGGGGGGGGGGAAGGGGGTAAGAAGAAGAAGAAGAGGGACTTTGTGCGCATACACTGCTGTTCAGAACACACAGGCACTTGGCTCGAAACCAGCCGCGGTGCCCAAGCTCGAGCCCAAGCCTGCAATCCTCGCCAAAGGACGCCCTCATTTTCCGCGCCTCTCAAACTTTGCGCTGACGTTCAGCCCCTTGACCTTGTCAGATGGACCGTCAATTTTGGAAGTGGCAAGTTGGCAACCAGCACACTCCTGACTATCACATACCGTCCCGGCTTCCGCGACGCCCAAACAAGCTATTCAATCAATGAGTTGTGACCACCGAGTCCGAGCGTTCCTGCACGATGCCGAGCAGTTCAAGACCCCTATGAAGCATTGGGAAGAAACGTAGTCGGGGTGATGAACTGCGGCAGCCACCCGGAGCGACAATTAAACAGCCTCGCCTTGCTGCAACAGTCTACACTCGACAGAAGGCTGTCCGGCTAGAGTGGTTGGGAATGCGAGATCTATCAGCGAGGATTCTGCGAGCAGGGTAAGAGAAACGACGGCCGACGGACCAGGGTTCCTTAACCCTGTCAAAGAAGAAAAAAAGACTTTTTCCATTCATCACAACCCCGGCTGCTTCATTTGTCGGCTCGTGTTTACAACTTCACCGACACTACGGATGCCTCTGGAGAAGGGCCAACATTGCGGCCTGGTCTATGGATATTTGTACCTACCCAGCCCATGCTGGCCCAGTCCGTTGGTTCGTCTCCATCGCCCACTTGTCGCTGTTAATCAAGGTGACACCAGGGTTATTTCGTGCTGCCCCATGCTGTGGGAACAATCGAGGATTGCAATTGCAGGCGACGCCAGGACAACGTCAATCCTCAGTCACGAATCCGTACAGGACAGTACAATACTCCGTACACTACGGATACAACAAGCACGTGAGCCCGCCGATCCAACCAGTCTGCCTCCGGGCGCCGACGTGTCGGTCGAGTGGGCAAATCCAGGATGCGGAAACGCCTGCCGAGAGTCTGAACCGGGGCAACGCGATTGTCATTGAATAGGACAGCAAGCAAACAGGCTGACTGTTTGCCAGCGCAACACAACCCTCTTTGCTGCGGAGTAAGATGCATCGTCAAGTGACCAGGCGTGCGCAAGTAAGATGCCGACATGTCACGATATGACTCTTTGAAAGAGGGGATAGTTAGAGGGACGGATGGGAAACTGAGGTTGGGCTTGCATTGCACCGCCTGAGTCGGTTCGCTTGGGTATCCGTTCGCCTTACAACCTCTACACCGTTGAAGGGGGGGGGGGGGGGGGGGGGGGGTAAATCGACCGTTCGCGCGCAAAAAAAAAAAAAAAAGGTGTGCTGTTGTCATTCCAATCGGAAGCTGTCGTGGTCAGGGTTGCATGCGACCAACAGGACCTCGAGCCGTACGCTGAGCGCTTGAGCAAGCTGCAGCAGTCTCGAGGGTCGCCCTTTTCAGACGTCACGGCACATACAACGTCGACGCTACCTTGGTTTACAGACACAGGCGGAAACACGTCTCGGCCGATAGAGCTGTGCGACGTTCGAGAGGCGCCTCTCCACAATCGCATACGGCCGCTGCAAGCACCAGTACTGTGTGACTATGGATGCCCTCTCGTATTCAGCAGTACGCCGAGGCAAACACATCTACGGGCCGCACGTTGTGTATCTAGCGACACGTACTCTTCCTACGAGCCGTTGCGCGAGTTACGAGTCTACCTACACAGTAACCTGCGTCCTGATTCCAGAAATCCGGCAGACAGGCTCCGAGTCGATGTGCGGCGGCAGCGGCAGCGGTAAACCGTAACGGCAACGGCTTCTGTAATTTCGAAAAGTTGAGGGCCGACGCTGGTGTAACAAGCGTCGATATCCGCCGGGAGGTACACTCCGCAGCCCTGGCCCTGCTTTCATTCACCGCCTCACAAAAGCGGACGACGAGGTGGTTCTATCAGCCCGGCCTTGTCGCTCAGATCCTCGGCGCTCTGATGCATGCTCTCTGGGGCGTGATAAGCTCCGCGTGCGACAGGAAGCATACCCGCGTCCCACCTCAGTTTGCCCAACAATAGGGAGTCAGGGAGAGCTCCAGAGGGAATATTCAGGATGATCCGTAATGGAAGCCCACCCCTGATACCCCAATCAAAGGCAGCAAAGCTAACGTCTTGTATTTGTACTCCGTACTGCCGCTCACCGCAAAAGAACAGGCACAGGCAGCGCGGGGAACAGGATTAGTTCACCCTGCTAAGGAGGCGGTCTATTCCTGAGCCACAGGGACAGCCTGGGTTTTTTCCCCATGTCGCCCTCCCTCGACAATACAGTCAACTAGCGTTTGACCAGCCCTCGGCGGATGGTTTGTCGCTTTCATCCAACAATCCAATGTCGAACCCCCCCCCCCCCCCCTGCTACGGCCTACAGCAGAGCCAACCATGCGACCCAAGTGCCGGGGGTTTGAACCTTGGGCCGTAAGTACACACCTTGCGTGCTTCACATCGCAGACAAGATGCATCTCGTCTTCTCGTCCGCCCGTGAAAGACAAGGAACCAACAGTACAGTGTCAAGGTGCTCTTCTCGCAACTCATCGGAATACATCTGACGGAAGTTATCATACCATCAATCTGGTGCGCATGGTTCTAGCAAGCTCCTTACGGTATCCGGAGCACAGAATTCAGATTGAAAAGAACCTAGACACTGCGGAAGACCCCAAGGCTGATACATGCTGGAGAATGAAGCCCGAAACCCGGGTAATTATTCGAGGTTGATTTTCCGAGACGAGCACAATGTGTCTACGGATACGGCTACATTCATACCTACCTACAGCACTCGATGTAGTTGCCACCGGGGCAGACAAGGCGAGATGGGAGCAAGGGACCGGGATCGGGACGGGACAGATGCCGCTGCGTTGCGCATCAGTGATCACAGGTTTTGGTACGGAGTATTGCGATACGGATCAGAACAGTGACAAGCACTTGATGGACGCGTAGTCGCTACACAGCGGCCATCGATGAAAGTGCAGGTAAATGTTGGCTTTCCTGTTGTAACCTGTTGCGTCCGTTGGCTAATTTTCTTTTGCCTTTTCTTATTTCTGGCGCCCTGCAACTACCCACACCCCAATTCCGAGTTGGCTCCATTTGCTCCAAAAAGTCTCCCTCTCCCAAATCCAGCCCAGTCCCATCGAGGCTCTAGCCTCGTTGCCTCTTGTGAAACCTCTTTTTTTTCCTCTGTTGATCCCTGCCCTCCCGGTCTGGCGCCATCCTTCCCCGAGTCTACCACCCCTTGCCTACTTTTCCTACTCCTTCCATGTCGGTCTGCTGAGTACGTACTCTCTTCGTCCGGTCAAGTGAAGTACCCTCGTACCTTCGGATACTCTCTCCCACGTCTCTTTCACTTTGTGTATGTGTGTGGTGTGTGTGTGTGTGTGTGTGTGTGTGTGTGTGTGTGTGTGCGTGTCTCTCAGTCTCCCTTTCACACACCCACCGCCGACGCACCCGCTCGCTCCGAACCCTATCTCTCCTTGACACCACTGGCCTGCTAACAACGGATTGCGCCTAGGGAATCTCATCCGGGTAGTACCCGTCGCGTAGGTAGTGGCCGAGCCGTGGACGTACCGACTTACACTTACCCACAGTTGTAAGGCGAACACTCATGGCCTTGGGACCGTCATCTCGACATGGGTAAGGGGGCACGCCGCGCCGCACACACACACACGCACACCCCCCGACTGCGCATGTATGGAGAAAAAAGCCCACCGAGTCTTGTCTGGGGGGTTCACCCCTGGATCAGGTACAGGGCTTCTCAGGCCCCACGGCCGTCATGCCGGGCAGTTGGATCCCTTCCCACGACGTGGGACCTTTCGCCGCCGCATCTCCCTGAATCCCTCCCCGGTGGACAAGTGGGAGGATCGTCTTGTTGCTTTTTTGCGCTGGACATGCCATGGTCCATGGTCACCGCCGTTCCAATCTTAGATCTAAAATTTGCTTCCGCGACCCAGGCAATGAATGGTACGGTCCCGGTGGCCTGTCCAACCCAGCTGGGTCTGGTCTGTGTCTGGGGTGGCCCTGGGCTTTGACGTCTCTTGGTCCTCTCATCGTCACCGTCCGCGCTCCCTTCATATTAAGTTGCTTGCTTCCCCAGAGCTTGCTCTTTTTTGTCCCATCTGATACTTTCTTCCATAAGGTAACCCTTCCGCCACGCTGCCTGAATAGCTTTGGTCTCGATCTGCTCTTGTTTTATCTTTGCTTTTCCACCGTTGCTTTTCATGGTTACATCATCAGTCTCGAGCATCAACACGCTTTCCTCCCTTCCACGAGACTAGCAAAACAAATTCTTGCCCACACCGATCTGGACCACCAGCTCCACGATACCGTTTTTCTCCCTCGATTCTTGAGTTTACCGGAGACATTTCATGAACTGCAGTGCTATATATTGCAACATCGCCCACCCATCCCTTGATCCGACAACTTTTAAAACGCCTACCGAATCTCCTCGCGCCTTACACCAATCCAGCTTGTCAACTGCGCATACACCAAGGATCAACCAAGATGAAGAGGTCCGGCTACATGACGGGAGGCCGTCGAGGCGGCTCCTCGGGGAGCATGAAATCCAAGCTTGCACCCTTTCCCACGACACAGATGTTTGTTCTCGGTATGCATGTCCTCGTCCAGCGGTCTTACACGAGTTTACCGCAGGATGGCCGCTAACACGCTCCTCAACCAGCACTCTGCAGGATATGCGAACCGATTGCGTTCATGTCCATCTTCCCTTACGTCTATAAGATGGTCGAACACTTCAACATCACCGAAGACACGAGCAAAATTTCCGTCTACGCCGGCATGATCACATCTGCATTCACTTTGGCCGAGTTTTCGACAGGAGTCGTTTGGGGAAGGCTCAGCGACAAGATTGGTCGCAAGCCTGTTCTTTTGATGGGTCTCTTTGGCACGGCTTTGAGCTCTCTGGTTTTCGGATTTGCCCCCAACTTGACTGTCGCACTCATTGCGCGAGCTCTCGGTGGCTTGTTGAACGGGTATGTCGAGCCCATGAGCTGACTGGTGAAAATTGACTTTTTTGTTCTTGTTTTTTTTGGCTGACTTTGGGCAAAGAAACATTGGTGTCCTGCAAACGACCGTCGCAGAGTTGGTTACGGTCAAGGAGCATCAGCGTAAGTTCGGAAGCCTTCCCCGGTTACAGGTGACAAGCTAACTCTGTCTAGCCCGCGCATACACTATTATGCCCCTAGTTTGGTGTCTTGGGTAAGTTGAGTTTGTGGCGAGCGTACCCCTACTACGCGACTCGCCAGAGTTAATTGACCAGTGTCTGACTGTGCACAGCTCCATCGTCGGACCTGCTCTTGGTGGCTTACTCGCCGAGCCTGTGAAAAGCTACCCTCAGTATTTCAAGGCTGGCACGATCTGGGAGCAATATCCCTTCCTCCTGCCCAACCTTTTCAGCGCCGCCACTGTTTTCTGTGGAGTTGTCATTGGCTTGCTCTTCCTGGAGGAAACTCATGCTGAGAGGAAGAAGAGGAGAGACCCCGGTGTGGAATTGGGAAGGCGCATCATCTCATGGGTGTCGGCTAAGAGCTGTCAAATCCCTGCGCGGAAAGCGGAGAAGCAGGCACTGCTCGACGACGACGACGAACTTCCCGGCTACCGCACGAACGAGAGCTCTCCTCAACTTGTGGGATCCGAGTCTACCATCCCCGAGCCGACTGAAACCCTGGATCTCACAGAGGCATCAATCATTGACGAGATTGCGGAGCAGCCCAAGGTGATCTTCACCAGACCAGTCATCTTGAATATTATCTCCTACGGTATCCTGGCCTTGTAAGTCACCCACCTACGTCTTGAGATCCTGACACTCGCATCAGCATGCTGACTCTCCCACCAGCCACACCATGACCTTCGATCAACTGTTCCCCGTCTTCCTCAGCACCACGCCTCCCCAGAACTCGGATGTTCACCTTCCCTTCAAGTTCGACGGCGGCTTTTCCATGGACACTAAGCGCATCGGCATCATTCTCGCGGTTCAGGGTGTCTACTCCATGATCTCGACCGTGTTCATCTTCCCGTGGGTTACCAGACGCCTCGGCCCCCTCCGACTGTTCAGACTGCTGGCGATTTCGTACTTCTTGCTCTACCTGACGACACCTTACCTGGCTCTCTTGCCTGAGAACCTGCGAATGGTTGGCATCTACATCATGGTTATCTGGAAGTGCACTTTCTCAACCATGGCGTATCCCAGCAATGCGATTTTGCTCACCAACTCGGCACCGAGCCTCATGTCCCTCGGAACAATCAACGGCGTTGCGGCCTCGACAGCGAGCTTGTGCAGAGCTTTCGGACCAACGATCTCGGGTTTCCTATACACTCTTGGTATTCGAACTGGCTACTCAGGACTCGCTTGGTGGACCAGTGGCGCCATCACCATCCTCGGCGCCTTCCTCAGCATGCACCTCACCGAGCCTCGTGGACGCCTTGACGAGCCTACCAGAGACATCGAGACGGCAGTGGAGCCCACCGAGATCGAGGGTCTCCTGGTCCCCATTGAAGACGACGAATACGAGGTCGAGGCCGGCCCCAGCCGGAGATCGTGATCACCACCGTGATCACAGACGTTGACTATCATATCCCTCAAACTCGATACCCCGGAACGGCGCCATGGGACTTGCACAATTTATTTTTTACATCATTATTCAACAATCGGAGTTTTCATCCTACGGCGTTATCATCGACAGGAAGGGACACAACAAGACATAGACTATCGCTCACGGGACACGACGGAAGGAATCAGAGAAAAGAGTTATTAAGATGAAACGATTTATTTCAGACGGGCCGAGGAGAGAGCATATACGTGATTCTCACGACTTGTTACTTTGTTTTATTTCGACCATTTCCATCAGCGGGCTGCATGATTGGATTTTCAGTTCTTGTTCATTTCGACTTTTTCAAACCTTTAGGGAGGCGCTCAACATCACATCATGTATCGGGTCAGGCGACGATCCTCGACCATCTATTTGTTTTTTTTTTTTTTTTTTTTTTTTTTTTTTTTTTGGTATACGGATTATTCTTTTCGGATATGGAGTTGGAGATACCATGGAAGTCCAAGGGAACAACCGACACTGGAAAGAGAGCAGGGAGCGCGAAGAGACAGGAGACAGGAAACCGCACAGGGCGCAACAAGAGAAAAGCGAATGGTATTTGTTTGGGGGGGAATACCACAGCGACCTGACCTACCAAACCAACCCGAGGAAAGAGAGTGGAGGAGCGGGACAGGAATTTTGGCAAGGAAGGGATTTTGACCTGGGGGGAAACTCGATTTGTTCTATGGGGCCTGCCAAGACTTACAAAGGTCTATTGCTCTTGATGTTTTAATGATGGCTTATTTCTTAGAGAATTGATAGGGAACAAACCCTTGACAAACATGCTGTTTTCCTCCTTACTTGACCATGCACTGCGCTGTGACGATTGAAACGGGCTTCCATGACCTGACCAACATACCTGTCTACCGGCCCTGATTCCAAGCCTCATGAGCTTGGAGGCCGTGGTGTTTCTCGGGTGGTTTCTGTTCGATGCCAAGCGAAACATTGGTGACGTACATGCTGTGGTACATGGATTGAGCGTTTTGCTGTATGAGACATGCGTGGGGGGGTGAAGCAAGTACTAACATGCTCTTCTTCTTCTTCTTCTTCTCCTTTTTTTTTGTCTTTGAAGAAACCCGGGGTAAGGTTGGTCTCGAATCCAAATTCGCAGGGTTCAGTGACGCGGTTCCCCGAATGCTATCCCGGTCTCATGATTACAACTAATCCGTACCTAACCCTATATTATACTACTATACTACTACTGCTGTACGATTTCCCGGCCTTGGTTCATCCGAAGGATGAGGCAGTTTGGTACGACGCTCCCCCGGGTTTGTGGGGTGGCGGCGGGATGGTAAGAGAAGGGGGGACTAGAAGAGAAAGAATCGGGATTCAGAGATGGGAGGTTAGGCAGATAGATGATGGTATCGTGAGCGAGGCTAGGTTGGACATTTGTGGGGGTTTCACATGCGCGTGTTGGTCGTCGATATTGGCATCGCTCATTGGATAGGGATCACAAATGGACATTGGGATCTTTTGACAGCCAGAAGGGGATCAAGATTATAGTACGGAGTAATCGATAACGGCGAACGGGTTAGTCGTGACTTGTGATGGATTGGAGAATCCCCGTCAGTTAGCAAAGGTGTACTAAGCCTGTGCTGGACCGTTGGGTACGTTGGCGCTGGGCGTGGGTACGTGAGATACGGTAGACCTCTACGGAGCCGAGGGGACCTCGGTATTGCTATTTGCGGGGGCGAATTAACGGTAGATGACAACGTTGAGAGTTTCGCTTGGCGAGATTGGGGTTTGGTCAATTCAAAACGACGGATCGCAATTGCGCATCTCGACTCTCGAGGGCATCTTGGGGCACACATCGTGAAGTGGGCGGTGGCTTCAAACTCGATTAGTAAGGTGGTACGGATAGTAATCCTAAGGACGTCACAACACCACGACATGGTAAAGGAGGAGACAAGATATGATTCAGATATGAACTCAGCAGAGAGTTAGAGGCGGCGGCCGGTACGGAGGAAGAAGGCGTCTTCTAAAGGGTGTGGCGGTCTCAATCGTAAACGGTCCCGGATTCGACGGAGAGATAAGGGGGGGGGGGGGGGGCGGTTCTTGGTGATAACAGGCACACTCACACAAATGTGTGTAAGAGGGTGAATTGGACCCTCGTAAAAAGGGAACCAATGCCAAGTTTCAAATGAGAGCAAAGCAATTGGCATTTTTAGCTCGCTGGGGGGTGGGTGGCTTGCTTTCGGTTTCCAAGGGCATGGTCAACTGATACCCGGCGGCCATCATGGCCAAGCGAGGGCGCGCCAAAAGGCTCAGGCCGATGCGGCAGCGCGGGATGGAGTTCCCAAACGAGGCATTGCCGGTCAGGATCTCGATGATTGGTGTATTTGGTGTATGTCGTCGTGCGGGGGGCAGACAGGCGGGCAGTCTGCGTACCCTACCTAGATGATGCTCGTACAGAGATGATAGAGAGACTCAGAGAGGGTGAGGGATCATATTCCTTAGTAAGGCACCCAAGGCACCATACGGCGTACGCTGACTTGTTCGCTCGTTCTCGTTTGGGGGTCTTTTGGTGGTTTGGGGGGGGGGGGGGGGGAGAGTGGGGGGGGACGAGAGAGAGACATGAAGATTAATAAGAGAGTTGGTTGTTGGTCGTGTGCCTCGTGCCTTGTGGCTGAAGACTTATCAAGCTCTCTGTTAGGCCCATCAACTCAAGCTGAATGATAGAGGGAATTGGTTAATTGTGAAGAAGAAGGAGGATGATGTTTGTAGGATGCGCAGTCACTTCTCACCTGTGGCTTGACTGAGACTCCTTCAACTTTCTAGTTGTCTCCAGACCTCCACTTTCCGTGCCAGGCGCACCACAAACTAACCGGCCGAGTACGATGGACCCTCCTTCCTGCTTTCCTTATCAGCTGAAGGAAGGAAGGGGAAAAAAAAAGTGCTTAGGTTAACGAAAAGTAATATCGCCGGCTGCAGATTGGTCCCTTCCGATTAGCGCGTCCATCCATCCCGTTTACCTCAGATTGGGGTGCTCTTTGCTCTTGTCATTTCACCGACCGCCTCCCCATAACGTCGCAGTTAGCCCGCCCGCCTCTTTCTTCACCTACCGCTGCGCATATCCTACAGCCCAGCTCGAGTCGAGGTAGCTTGACCTTTGTCGTATGCGGGAATTCCCACCACCGTTGAATCACTTTGTCTCTTTTCCCATCCTTCAAACAAGTTACTGGGCCTGTCTATCTCTCCCTCTCGCTTCTGCAGCATCCCCCCGCCGCCGCCGTCTTCCGCCGTCCGCTCTCCGCCTGTCCCCTGACCGACTCGACATGCGCAGTCCTGACCTGAATCTCGGTCAGAACCCCAACATCCAGAGCGATCCCAGCTGAAGGGTTCTCTCGCTCGCCAATCTGTACATACTTCGTGACCTTCACAGTCCCGATCGCCTTTGCCATTTCCCAGGCCCGTCGCCACTCCGTTGCAGAGAAACCCCCCATCGTCTACGTGTGTCCGGCCTAGAACCGACCCTTGCCTCTAGCGCCGCCTTAGTCCACTGGGATTAGGTAGACGAGACAAGAGGTCCCCTTCTTCCTACCGTCTGTGCCCACTGCCGAATGATGTGTGGAGCTGTCACTGTGCAAGTCGAGATAGCGTCGCGATAACAGGCTGTTTCCAACACTTTTGTATGTCTCAACGACGCCCAGCCTTTCCCACCTTCACTCTCACCTCTTCCTACTCCCGCTCACAACCGCATCTTTCGCCAGTCCTGGCCGAGGGACTTGCGCTCACCTTGAAGTGTACAGGACGGCCTGTGCCTCCTACTCTCTACCTCGTCTAGAGTCGGCTCTATCACCAGCCTCCGACTCACCCCGACCGGCCGGTAGCCGCGCCTCCGGAAGTCAATCCCAACCCTATACTCGTCCCAACCTTCCCCGCTCCGTCTCCTCTTTCCGAAAAGCCGCCTGGTACCGTCCGATTAAGAGACGTTCACCTGACACGATGCCGGCTCACTCACCGCCATCGCCCACCCTCAAGCCGACGAAGCGCCCGCGCCAAGGCTCCTACGATGTCGACGTCTCCCCGCCCCCCTCCGCTGGCATCGACCAGAGCCCGTCAGCAGCCGAACAAAACGATCTGTTGGCCAATGCCGGCGCGGCCCTCACTTCCGCTGAGAAGAACGGAGGAAGCGGAGGAGGCAAAGCAGGCCAGAGCAGCAACTTCCGCAACGTGAGCGCCTGTAACCGCTGTCGCCTACGGAAGAACAGATGCGACCAGCAGCTGCCCAGTTGTGCGAGCTGCGCAAAGGCCGGCGTCGCCTGCGTGGGCTACGACCCCATCACAAAGAAGGAGATTCCCAGAAGGTATAAACCACTTGTCCGTATAGCGTACCTGTGTTTGGAGTTGCTTAGTGCGCGCGCATGTGCGCGCATGTGCGCGCAATAGGCATCACTTCGGTTGTCGATTGAGTGCTAATATTGTGCCTCGTGAAGCTACGTCTTTTATCTCGAAACCCGCGTAGAGCAGCTAGAGGCACTGCTCGCCAACCAAAACATACCTTTTTCACCTGCCGAGAACCTGGAGCTATGCTCACGTCCCGGTGCCGAGATCGCGCAATCGACGACAGACATTGCTCCCTCGGCGCGCTCGGAGAGTATTGATGGGGCCGGGCCAGCGAAGAATAGCATACACCGCCCCGACCTGGAGAAGGCCAAAAAGGCAGAGAGCGGTGGTACGGGAATGCTTGATATCGTCAGCCCATCGAAACCACGATCATTGGCTTCGGCTTCAGGGGTCTCGTTCAATCGTGTGGTCTTCGCCGCCGTGCAGTACTCTGTGTCGGATCACAACGGGACGCAGGACCGAATTGGCGGCAAGGGCTTACCGATTGGCAGCGGGACATCTATGCGCGACTCCTTCTTCGGGCTGCACACGAAACCCACGATCCGGCCGGCAAATTTCCCTGAGAAAGACGTGGGTATGAGGCTTGTGACTCTGTACTTTGAGCACGCGAATCCCCAGATCCCCATTCTGCACCGAGGGGAGTTTATGCAAATGTTCGACCAGGCGTACGCTGATCCCAGTGGGCCAAAGGGAGCTCGAGAGCTGTACATGCTGAACATGGTCTTTGCAATCGGATGTGGTGTGATTGTGGGCGAGCCTGTGAAATCCGAGGGTTCAGGTGCCGGACCGCGCAATCCAGCGGATGCGAACAAGTTTGGCCAGGCACAGCCAGAGGAGTACCATGCGAGCGCCATCGTGCATCTCGAGGCTTGTCTAGGCAATAGCGGCGGTGGGTTGGAGGTATTGCAAGCTGTGCTGCTGTTGGCCAACTTTGCGCTCCTCCGACCTGTTCCTCCTGGTCTGTGGTGAGTTCCGTCCCTGACAAGCCGATCACATTATGAGACACGATGCTGACAAGTTGACAGGTACATCATTGGCGTTGCCGTGCGCTTAGCTGTGGATCTAGGCTTGCACTACGAAGACGGAAGCGACGTAGAACCGGCCATGCGAGATCTGGTCAAGGATGAGAACGGCGAAGTGAACGAAGCGAGGAACGCCCAGTCACGCGAAAGGGGCCGAAGACTGTACATCCGCGACATGAGGCGGAGGCTCTGGTGGTGCACCTACTCCTTGGATCGTCTGGTGAGCACCTGCGTCGGACGACCATTCGGCATCAGCGACCAGGTCATCACAACCGAATTCCCCTCGCTCTTGGACGATCAGTACATCGCATCGACTGGATTTTTGGAGAAGCCCGCCGACTCATCTGAGCCGAGCTACAAGCACGTGGCTTACCACTACTTCAAGCTCCGGCTGTTGCAGTCTGAGATCCTCCAAGTGCTGCAATACAACCAGACACAGGTCGTTCGGGCGTCGGGCCAGAACCTGACCAACTCGGACATGCACACCCACCTGCCATCACCGTTTCTCGTCAAGTTCGACTCCTTCCGCTCGTGGCGCATCGATATCGACCGTAGGCTTTACCAGTGGAAGAACTCGGCCCCGACGCGGGAGGAGACGGGCGTGGCGTTTTCGACCGAGTTCCTGGAGCTCAACTACTGGCAGGCCATCATTATGCTCTACCGCCAGAGTCTGAGCGTGCCCGCCATGTTCGAGGGCGAGTACAACACCTCCAACGAGGTGAACAGCCCGACAGCTTTCCAGGCGGAGTTGCGGGAGGACGAGGACAGAATCTATCTCAAGGTCGCCGAGGCCGGGCAAAAGATCTTGCGTATCTACCGCCAGCTACACTTGAGCGGGCTAGTCAGCTACACGTATCTGTCGACTCATCATCTTTTCATGGCTGGCATATCCTACCTCTACGCCATCTGGCACTCGCCCATTGTCAGAAGCCGACTGGTAAGTTAACTTCTTTGGTTTTGAGATCAATTGGAAAAGCTCTAACGTGCAATGACACAGACAATGGACGAAGTCGACTTCACCATCCTGGCCGCCAAGTCTGTCTTCACTGACCTGATTGACAAGTGCCCACCGGCCGAGACCTGCCGCGACGCATTTGATCGTACCGCAAAGGCCACCATCAAGATGGCCAACTCGACCGGCGGCTTCAACTCGGTGCCCCCGCGCAAGATGCGCGAGAGACAGTTCGAGTGGAGCTCCGCCTCGGGTGACGGGGCATCGACATCGGCTGCGAGCGTCGCACCCCGCCGCCGCCACCAGCAACACCAGTCGTCGGGGCAGGGCAACTTTCAGATGGACCTGGCGCTGTCCGATACCCTTTCGTCTCCGAGTCTCTCCGTCGCTGGCGACCTCCCACCACGCCATTCCCCTCGCGCCACGGACTTCAATATGATGGCCCCCAGCCAGGGCAGCCCTTCGGAAATCGATCCTTCCTTCGTGGCCTCGCCTCCGGTGCCCCGCCGCGTGGCGAATCAGCGGACCAGCAGCGGCGGATCCTTCTTGAATCATCAGCAGCAGCAGCAGCAGGGGTCATCATCGTATGGTGTGGCCGATTACCCAGACATCCAGACCATGGATTTCTTCCAGAGCCTGCAAGGCGGTAACCCCAACGGCGAGCTCGGCGGGTCCGGGGACGTGACGACGCCACAGCTTGACCTGGGATTCGGCATCAACTGGGATAACATGCACCACGACTTCAGTGACGGCCAGCAGATGAACATTTTCGATGGCTTCTTCTTTGGGGGACAGCAGCAGTCACAGGCGCAGCAACAGCAACAGCAACAACAATCCCCGAATCAGCAGCAGGGTCCGAACGGCAACGCGAACGGGCGAAATGGGATGTGAAGAAGATGAGGAAAGCCAACAACGAACGAAAGAAAGAAAGAAAAAAGAGAAAATGGCACGACGCCGGCGGCTTCTTGGAAAGAGATGATTCCACGATGACGCCTCCGTGCTAGAAATGCATTACTAGCCCTTATGATGATACCAACACAAAACAAAAACGGCTGGGAAACGCCAAAATGGAAGGGCTGACGTGTGTGTGTGTGTGTGTGTGTGTGTGCTTAGGCCACGACGCCGGCGGCCTCTGGGATAAATCTCAGTTGACGCCTCCGTGCCGAACACGCCGCCTTCTCTCTTTGAAGGGAAGGATGACGCCAGCCGGACTTCATGACTTGCAGTATAGTATATTTTGTGATGAATCTCAACCCGTACGAAAGATACGGACACAGCCCGGAAAAACGGATCAGAAAAAGCAGGGATGGCAGGCAAGACCTTTTTTTATTTTATATATATTGACGAACCGGATTGGCAAAAAGGGGGGGAAGCAGATCTTTCAAAACACACAACACAAAAGGGACCAACTCGGTGCGGACAGATGTATATTGCGCGGATGGACATATTCAAAAAATGAATGGCGAGAGTGGTTTTCGTGTTGAGATGAAGCTGGGGGAAGGGAGGCTGGTCCCGTGGGCGCAAGGAAAATCTGTTGCTTGCAGTCTGAATTTTGGTATACCCAGAAAAGCGAGTGAGTGGGAGAGAGGGAAAAAGTAGAGGTGAAGTAAGGTAGTGAGTGTAGAGAGAGAGAGAGGAGAGCCAGCGAGACTTTTGCCGATTATACTAAGTCTTCTCGTTGGGTTGAATGAGAAAATGGATCACTTTACGCTTCTTTACTATGCCATCACCAAGTTGATTGTACTCGAAAGTGTTGGATTTACGTATGTTGAGCAACTCATGACCAGCGCCGAATAGGATTAACTTATCATCAATGAACCTCTGCCTCTACTATATCAAAGAACAAAGGAAAAGGGACGGGGGAGGGGGGGTATAACTGAACTAGAACCCACGCCCCTGCCCGGAATCGAACAGCGCGCCCCTCAGTCAACCCGAAATCTGACTTCACTGGAGTATTTATTTTTATTGTTTTAACCAACTCGACCACCTCGCACACAGCTTGACCTGACCCGCCGACCTAGACGGACGCTGCTGTGCTGGTGACAGGAACGGAGTTGGGGTGGTATATATACCCCTTGGCCCCGCACGAGATGGTAGGTCTAAGGACGGGAGGAGGAAGGAGAGGAACATAGGTGTGAGAAGAAGCGAGGCAGGTGCCTGTGGGACGGGCTACCTTATATTCGGATGGATGGGATGGGAGCTCAGGGGAGGACTGACTTCACCTCGCTTCTCTACACTAGCTGGGATGGTCAACGATGAAGGTCACTCCTTTACACGAGCCCGTATCCACGGAAAGCATGATCAAGTCAAACTCAGTGACCATAGTTCAAAGTCCAATGCCCTGCGTAGGTTGCTAAACATACCCCATTCAGTACCGGCAACTATTCGCTAATAGTGCAAACCCAATACCATTCCAGTTGACTATTCATATTTCAAAGATATCCCTTCCTCCTCACTCAGCTTTCGCACAATCAATACCAAGACTTGCTTGACACCTCATCAGCTACTCTTGCTAGGCCATTCTGAAACTCTCCCAAAAAAATAAATAGATCGTCAACCGCGGCGTCCTACTCTCGCTTACTCTCCTGGCCGTTGCCATTACTGTTGGGGCCAGCCATCTGTCCGAAAAGCAGGGTGAGGGGATATCCAAAGAAGGCGCCAACGACACACAGCGCCGTTGCCAAGAGGGTCCAGGCGTGCCAGGCCCAGTAACCAAAGAAGGGGGCGATAAACTTGAGCCACTCGCCGACCTGGTAGTGATCCTCCTGACTGACGATGAACTGGCGTTGACGGGTTCCGACAGAGGCGGTGTCGCCGTAGCCGCGGGGCAGCGGGTTGCCGTTGGCGTCGATTGTGCGGGTCTCTAGGCGAAGGACGACGACAAAGTCGACGGGGGCCGAGTAGAAGGGAACGAACCACAGGCGGAAGTCTTGGCGCATCTTGACGTAGAGCAGGTTTGTCTTCTGGTCTTGGACTGTAGGGGGTTTAGCATTTCGGACTGTAGTACATTGTTATGCCGTAGAAAGCTGCCTCCAAGAGAGATAGCTGACCAGACTAACGACAGGGAACGTACCGGAAGACTCAATCTCCATTTCAATATTAGGGCTCAAAATGCGGTACCAGCGGTAAATCATGAGGACCAGCCAGCGCGAGTTGATGGTGAAGAGAAACGGGATCTGGATGTTGCCAAAGGACGGGACATGGCAAAATGGGTGGGTGAAGGAGGCGTCCTCGGTGAAGTTGGAGTAGAGAGCATTCTGCTGCTTCTCGGGGGATCCCTGGACTAGGTCCCGGATTATGGTCTTGATCTCCTTGACTGTAGCCGGATGTTTGTCAGTAAGAATACGCCCTTGGGCTCGTCTAGTTGAATCTAAGAGGGGGGGAAGGGCGAGCGGCGCAGCGACTCAAGATTCGACCACCCCGAAGCACCGAGTTGCAGGCGTGGGGGATAGCGTCTCTTAGCCGCCATGAGCTACAGCCAGGGTTCTTGCAAGTGTTGGCAGCGAGATGCTGCCGTCTCGTTCAGGGTGTTCGTGTGTGTGTGTGTGTATGGGTGACGTCTGCGTACCTGGATGATCCATCTTGCGCTCGTGTCAGCGTCGAATCGAAAGACGTCTTGCTATTTTGCCGTGTGGAGCTATGGAATCGTAGGTGAATCCTTCAAGCTGGCGAACGGACCAATTTGGTTCTCTTGTATAGTACCTGGAGCCAAATGAAGTTCAGGCTTCGTTGATGTCTTGCGGGGGAGGTGTTGTTGTTATCCTCAGTTTGGGCAGACACAGATGTTCGAGTTGGTGGGAAAAGATAAACGTCACAGGAGAGGCACAGAGGCAGGAAAGGTGGGAAGGGAAAGGTCAAACGTTAAAAGGGAGGGAGAGACGCCCCGAGCTACACTACTCGGAGCTATACGTCGGCCGCGGGAAGGATGGAAGTGGGAGCTATGATGTCTCACAAGCCAGACAACAAGAGCTCTCCTCAGAGGTGAGGTACCTCGAGCACCCTAGGTAAGCTACCTAGCGTCGAAAGTGGTAGAATCGGGAAAGGGAGTGTGTGTGTATGTGTGTGCAAATGGACGACGCCCTTTCCTACCAATTGCCGGATTAGGAACTTGCCTGTGCCTGTGCCTGATTGTTTGATTTGTCTCGTAAAGAATTGGATACCGGTACCTATGCACCTATGGTACCTGAGGTGTGGACGTGGTGGCGCTCTTACCCACGACCGGGAAGCCGAAAGCTCGCAGGTGATGTCATTCTGAAACTATTTGGAGCATGGGCGTGCCCTCCTCCACAAGTCCGGGGAAAGCATGTGAAATGCGGCTCCTGCTGCCGTCATTGGCCAATCCCCGTTTGACCACACCTGCTGCCAGTGCATTATTTATTTATTTAGGTCGACTTGACGGGGAAGAGGTTACAAGTCTTACTTACCTTACTTACCCATCTCATTCATCCAAAGTTCTGCTAGGGGCATCGTCGATTTCTGTTCATCATGCCTTACCCTTAGGTACCTTGCAGTAGCTGCATATTCCAGAGAGCGAGCATGTCACTATTGCAAACACCAATCACACCATGGGCGCGGAAACTCCGTGTTAGTGAGGGAACTGACGGACCTCGACTGCGTTGTTCATCAATGGGTTTTCAGCAGATTAGAGTAGAGCAATGAGATGAAATGGGAAGAATAGTCCAGATTATATCCGCGCTTTGGTATCAATCGCCTTCCGTCTCATCCATCAAAATGCGCTCGATTCCCTCCAAAAAGTACTCGACCGTAACAGGTCTTATTTCATCACTTATTCCCTTCAGATGTCTCCTCATGCGTGATAACAGGTGACGAGGCCCAAAACATTGCAACCTCTTCACGCGCGCGCACCAGCTACCGAGGCAGCACCACAATGCCCATCCATTGGCGTGCTAAACGATCATGGGATCACCAAATCCGCCGTATTCGGGAAATACTTTGAGATCGACCACATCCCAACTTCAGATCCCAACTTATGGCAATACGGGCTTTCGTATCGAAACCGAACACGTCTTCGGCCCCATCCCGCTGTCCGGAGTCACCCCACACTTGATCTTCCATCTGACACTTCCTCCCCTCCTTTCCCCATCCTTACCTTCCCGCTCCGATCGGTATCTCCAGTATCCAGTATCCCATGTCCGTGTTTGACGTACATCGCCCTAGTATATCGTCCATCCCAACAAAAAAGGTTCGTACAACTTCGCTCATCGCCTACGTGAATATGCCGCACTCACGGCACCGCAACAGAATCTATTACAAAAACGGTCCCAACACTAATCCAGTCGCTTGAAAAGAAGAGAAAAGAACAACGCGATCTTGGACGTCAGGTAGGCACGCCAAACCTCAGTAGTCCCGGCTCCGACGCCGGCTCTCTCCCCGATGACTGTGCCGCCGCGAGCTACTATGCCGCCGTCTCCTTCTATCCGACGGCGAATGCTCCTCAATCACAACCACCTCATCCTCCTCGTCGTCCGTCACGACCCTCGGCGGCGGTACCCGACTATAGCTCCGCCGCTCCTGCATCGGCGGCGGCGGCGCCGCTTCAACAATAATAGGACCGCCGCTGCCCCCCGGCCCCGGCGGCGGCCTACTCACGCTCTCTCTGACCCGCACCTCCTCCGTCGCAATCACTCTCGCCCGCGGGCTGCGGTGTTTATGGTGTCGATACCGGCTCTTGGACCGCTGCCGCCGCACCGAGACGACCGACGCGGTGCCGGTGTATACGGATGACGACGAGGCCTCAACCGGCCGGCCAAAGTTGAGACAGGTGTAGACCATCCACAGGACGAGCAGGAATCCGGCGACGGCGCCAAGAGTGATGCCCACGATCGCGCCGGCGGGGAGGCTCGACCAGCCGCCGTACGTGGCGGGGACCACGACGACACCGTCCGTGGTGGTTTGTCGAGGAAGGATGGGCATTGCTGTGCCTTTAGTCGGAAACTAAGGTACTTCGTGATGACGTATAGTCCGTGGCGCGATGGTTAGACTCGCATGCGTAGTCGTAGGGTAAATCGCCTGCAGGAACGCAGTGACGGTCGGTCGTTCGCTCGTAGGGCTGCACGTGCAGGCTCGTGGGAATTTGTCGCAGGCGTTTGTCGGATGGCGCGGCGAAGCGACGATGAGGGGTGCAATGTGCAATGTGCAATGCACGCAAAGACGTTGGAAAACGAAAGGATCAGGCTAGCACCAGAGGTCGTGCCAAACAGCGCGCGCGCGTCGGCGTTCTTAGGTTGAACGGCTTTGGCTCCGACGTTGCAGCGTCGCAAAGCCTGACACAGATTCCGAGCGCTTGGCCGGGGGCGTCGAGTAAACGGCGACAAAAAAAATGTCGCTCGATGATATCGTCTATCGACCGCAAAGATGGCTCTGAAATGACGGGACGAGAAATGGCAAATTCAATGTCTGATGCGATGGTTCAGTCCCACCTGGAAAGAATGCGGGAGCAAGTTCCTTGGTCAGGCTGCTGGGTGAGAGAGAAAAGGCGAAAGACGAGAGAGTCACAGAGGGATGGAAGAGAATGGATGGATGGAAGGCACGGAGGGACGGGACGGGTGAGACTGAAGGGCGGGCAGCGCGACGTGTGATTGGAGCGCTGTGCCATTAGTTGCGTCTGCGCGACACCACCCGCGGTTTGCGCCTGCCTGTCACCGATCCGTCCACTGAACTAGAGGCTTCCACTTGTGCCTGTCGTGCCTGCCTGGCGCACATCATCGCGGGAAACACGGATTCTGGCGTGGGCGGCACAGAAAGGGCCTTCCCCAAATGGGTGCAAAACGGGATAGCCAACGCGCCCATTGGACTCTGGGAGACCCCCGTTTGGCCCACCCAAAGTCCGGGCCGAGGCAGGGGTCGAGCTCTGCGTTGCTGCACAGCAACCACTAGTGGGTACTTACCTAGGTCCTCCAGGGCTCTGTACTGTCAGAACTTCCCCGCTTGTCTCTGTCTTGGGGAACCTCGTTGGGAGGAAATGTTTTGTTTGACTCGTTTGACACACAGCGTTCCCCTCGTCAATCAGCATCTTTATCCGATTGCTTTGTCAAAATATCGTCATTGCCAGGTTGGCTAAGATAACCATGTATAAGAAATGCCCTTCATACGCGCCCATCTCCTCGCATAGAGCCCACCAAATTTCTGCCATAAACCCCTCCAACCCCACCTTCAATTGTGACGGTGGCACGGCTTACCCGAATTCTAAGCAGGCACCGTAAGGACAAATAGCTCGCCGGTAGAATCGCTAAGCATGAACAACCTTCCCTTCTTGTCAAACGCAAGACCAACGGGTCGGAAGCAGCTTCCAGGGCAAACAGCGTTGTTGACGTTCCACGCAACCTCGACCTCGGCCGTCTTGCTGGTAGACGCTGCAAGCGGCTGTCCGTTGGCACCAAAGTCGACTCTGCTGAGGCGATAGCCGTCACCAGGAGAGCGGTTCCTGTCAAGAGCGTCAACATTTGTTTGTACTGTGTCCACACTCCGGAAGTACTTACCAGCTGCCATGGAAGGAAATGTATGCGGATGATCCATTCGGAGAAAACTTAACGTCCAGCGGCGCCATGTGAGCCTGGAAAGTGAGCCGCGGTGGAGTGGGAACAGTCTGGCAATACTGGTCTGTGACGCTGCCAGACGCATTACCCTGGATGACTTGGCTTCCCACTTTCACATTGGGTACGCCCGTGACGGTGCTGGTCTCCCAGACGGCAAAGCAGTTGGGGTAGCCATAGTTTGCGCCCTTCTGCGGGTTCGACGCCGCTCTGTAGCTGCCGTGGTAGTTCAGTTCCTCGCCCGGGTTATCATTGTGAATATCCACGCTGTTGCGGTCCATGTTATCCAGAGAGTTCTCGACGGACCACTGACAGACCATTAGCTGGCTGGAGTCTCTGCGAGTATGCAGCAAGCACTTACAATGCCTCCATCCAAGGGGTTCTCTCCAACACCGACACTATTACGCAGTCCCCATCCAAACAGTTCTCCCGTTGTGTAATTCACGGCGCTGCCCGTCAATTTTGTCAGATCAAAGGCGCGGATCTGACTGCGGCCGGACGCAGCCTCGGCAGTTGGAAGGTCAAGATTCGGAGCGGAGCCGCGGGAAACGAGCAAGACATTCGGCTTGTCCTTGGGGATCAGCAAAGTGCGGCTCTGGTGGCCGGTCTGCGTCATGCCGTTGATGATGGACCTCGCCTGCCCAACAGTACCGGCAGCAGCGTCGTAAGAGTACGCAAGCACTTCGGATGCCGTTGCTGCATAGATGGTCTTGCCGTCAGCAGACAGGGCCAAACCGTGAGCGAGCTAGACGAAGGGTTAGCTGCTGCGCTGGTATGAAGATGCAGACGGAATGACGGGACTTCCTACATTTGCGTTGGAGATGAGTGTCTTCTGGGAAGCCACGCAGACGTTCACTCCGCCATTGCCTGTGAGCTTCACGTACTTGACACCCGTGCCTCCTTGCTCGGCGATGAGCAGGTTGCCCAGAGTGTCAAACTGAAGACTGCGGGGCCTCGACAGCCCGTTCAAGATGAGTTTGGAGGTATACCCTGGCGCCAGCTGGGGTTGCGCGACGGGAGTGAGGTTCGCGCATTGAGCCGCGACTGTCGAGAACAAAGCCGCGCCGGCGGCAGCAACCGCGGCGAAGGACGTGATGGGTGCCATTGTATTGACTCGTGACGAGGGCAGGCGATCGCCAAGGAGGCTACGTGATAGATGATCGTCTCAGAACAACCTGACGGAGGCCGAGATTGATGCTCTGGAAAGGAAGATGAAGAGCACGCCCCGAATCTTCAACTCCACAAATTGGATATGGGAGGTATGGATGGATAAAGACGAGAGAACAGCAATCGAAAGCCAGAATCAAGGAAGAGGAACCGACGTCCTTCCTCGCTCTTTAAGACCGGGGGCCAAGAAGGCAAGGACCAGCTTTCCAAGTCATTAACCAGTCTATCATGGCAAGGGCCAGGCAGCACGGAAGCGTTTTCCATCCGAACTTGCCTTCCAGCTGCCCTACACTACAGATCGTTAATACCAGACCTGGGTCATCACACTGGCCTTCTTCCCTGGCAGACCGGGAGCGGGGGAATGACAAAGTTGTAGATCTTGGCCCATCATCCGTCCTCCCTGTATTCCACAGCATGCTGCTCAAGCAAAGTGCCGGCAGGCGTCTTGTACGGAGTATAGCGATGGACTACATTTTACACAGGATCACCCTGTCACCGCATAGGAAGGCAGATCTCTCTCTCCCTGGGGGCCATCTATACCATGCACGTATCTAGCCGAAGACCGAGGATGTGATGGAATGAATCTTTGTCACCAAAGGTGGTGGACTCCCCTTTTTCCGCGCCGCCAAGCCAAATCACGTAGTACGCGATGCAACGAATTGCCGGCGGGTGACTTCCCATCAGAGCAGGTCCCAAGCAACGGTACTGCGGAGACTAGGGTTGTTGTAAAAGGAAGGTAACCTTACCTTATTTCCAAGACCTGTGCAATGTTGGTTTGGGCAAATCCACGGGAAACCATGGACAAGGGAGGGCTGGTGTTTCCACTTTATACAGGTATGACGAGAAACAAGGTTGACGAGGTCTCAGAAAAGAGAGTCTTCTTTTTGAACGAATCGGCAGCCATGTCATCAAAGAATGTAACCTGCTGATGATGATCAGTCTTGGCAGAGGCTGCGGGTTGAATGGAATGTGGAAAGGGGGCGCGCGCGCGCGCGGTTTTGAGTAACAACGGTGATTTTTCTCAGGGATAAAGTCAAGGCGAGAGGGGATGTGATGGACCCAAGGGGGTTGAGCCCGGAGGACTCCAAGGTCAGAATGGGGGCCTTGAACAATAGCCGTTGCATTAAGGTTGTCATCCGCGGAAACGGGTGGCCCGGAGTTTACGGGAGCCGGTACGGATCTGTAAGCGGAAAGAAGGCGACGGCCGATCCCTGGTGTTGCATGCTTGCAAGGTGTGATTCGAAATCTCTATGCGGGGAGGGGGAATAAATCTCCTTACCTTAAATGAGACGAACTTGGGATAGTTGGGGGGAGTATTCAACCTGGCGCCCAGATCTTGGCGA
Organism: Colletotrichum phormii; assembly: GCF_030913505.1. Classification (NCBI taxonomy): domain Eukaryota; kingdom Fungi; phylum Ascomycota; class Sordariomycetes; order Glomerellales; family Glomerellaceae; genus Colletotrichum; species Colletotrichum phormii. The sequence continues at coordinate 698,999 of NW_026851445.1, read as the reverse complement.
CCTCTTTTTGCATCCCGCCGATTGGACGGAGATATTGCTGCGTAACTGATTAAGCGATTATAAACCGTGCCTGTTACATTGAAAGAATACAGGCACTGGATAGTGCTCCGTATTGGCGTCTTTTGCGTGCTTGTCTATCTACGTCAGACGGAAGGATAATCTGTATCGTTCTGAACGCAAACCAATAACTTTTCTGCTAGAGCACACAACTAGACGTGATACTAGACGTGGAAGAAATTCGCAAAGAAACGTTCAGAAACCAGAGTATCGGAAAATAAAGAGAAAACGGTGTTCACAATTCTCCTGTCTTTTGGACTATTGAGATGGATGATGTAGCCAAGGTAAAGGTACAACCGTACGCGGACATTTCTATCGGCCGACGGTCGTCGGTGAGTGTAAGTCGGGCGAGCTTAGCGAACCCTCTGCTCTGCCGTCGATGACACTGGACCGGCTGACATCAGATATCCGCTAAAGTCCGATCAACAACTTGCCCGCAGACCTCGAATCCGGGGTTCACTGTCCCTCCAATGTCGATCGAACGACCCGAGGAAGGATGCACTGCTCTTTTTGAACCGTCGTCGAGATGGCTTCTCTTTTCTTTCTTTGAATCCCTCCGACTCCGAAGGGGGCCCCCTTCTCCGCCGAGCCCCATTAACGGCACCTAAAGTCCCGTTCGGACGGACGGAAGGATGACACAAGCCTCCCCGATAAGTGGGCGCGTTCATCTCAACATCCAACGTTCGTCGCTTCGTTCGTCCTTCCTTTCACCCCAACATGCCAGATCACACAATGCCAAAAAAAAAATTTGAAATCCTCGCTTACCACAATAGATGGACTCCAATGGCCATTGGCCGCCCAACAAAAACTTGCTCATCTTTATCGTTGCAATTGAGGACGAAGGATATGACGTCTGTCCTGATGGATAATTCCTTGATGACTGCTGACTGCTGCCTGCTGCGTGTTTCGATTTCCCATCTCCTCAACTAACCCCTCGCTTACTCGCCAGCCTCATCTCACTCTTCAAGACGGTCTCATCTCATTCTCAGCTGAACCGAGGTCTGCATGCCCAGCTGTAAGATAACCCGGCGCCACAACAAAAAATGGACACGCTGTGAAGATATCGGTAGTGATCATGCAGGTCCGGTTCACGACTGGTACACCTCAAACTTCTGTGCATATTGTGTTTGTCTCACGCCAACCACGAGGGAGACCTCTCACGAAACAATAATCCAGCCAGACTTTGATGTCTGGTAACGCCTCTTTAATGCGGGGTCACCCAGTCTCCCGTATAGAATCTAAATTGCCCGGGGAAACCAATCTTCAAGAGTGTACAGAGTCACCTGACAACGTGATAATATGGCGTTCCCTTTCTCAGTCAATCGCGCGCGGAGGCGTCGTTTGTGGCGTTGGCCCTAGAACCAAACATGCCCCTCGCTCCGTTCTTACAAACTTACCTCATGAATGTTAGCTCTCAGCGAATGCTGATCTCTGGCGTTCACGGACGATACTTGTAGAAACCCCTCGTCCGAAAATACTGTGTCCTACTTCCCGCGTACGATCGTATCCCCAGTCCGAAGTTTACGATAGTCCACATTGAACTCCCGTGCAATCCAAATCCACACATCCTTGTCTCAACAGATTGTGGCGCTAAGTAAATGGCTAGGGAGAGAGACAAGGTTCCCCCCTCAACTGGTCAGCTTCGTCTCGATGCAGGTTATGGAGAACTCTTAAATCAATTCTATAAAGAACCGTGCAAATAGCCGCTCTAAACTTGTGATCTCATACAATTCATCTTTACATCATCACCCAAACATCTCACAACCTCATTACCCACGTGATCAACATCGTTTCTGTCTCATTACCATTCTATCAACATGACCACCACCGAAGAGCCAAAGCAGACCTACCGCGGCAACTGCCACTGCAAAGCCTTCGTCTACGAGGTCCAGCTCCCAGAGATCAAGTCCGCCAACGCCTGCAACTGCAGCCTCTGCACCAGGAAGGGGACCCTCTGGGTGATTCCCCAACGCGACGACCTGCGCTTCGTCAAGGGCGCCGAGGACGATCTCTCGACGTACAACTTTGGTCCGGGCCAGATTACGCACAAGGTGAGCCGAAATCAAGAAATGCCAATGGGAAACAAGAAAGTCTCCTCCGAGTAGTTTGCTGACAGCTGTGGAAGTTCTGCGGAAACTGTGCTACGCCCATCCTGGCGGATTCCCCCAACGGAATAGTCCTAAACGTGAGTGTCTTGCATCCTTTCCCCCGTCTCAAGATCTATCCGAGGGGGGAAAAACACTAGGGCTGACACATTTCTGCAGGTGCGCTCGATCCAAGATCTCGATATTTTCGGGATGGAGAAGAAGACGTATGCAACCCATAACCCCTACAAAGCCGGTCGAAAACAAAAAGCTGACCCGATCTCTGCAGTTGGGACGGCGCGTCTTCCGGCGCCAAATACGAGCCTCACACCCACAAGGGCCCCAGGCCGACGGCCGAGGTCGAAGGGGGCAAGCTCTACACCGGCAGCTGCCACTGCGGCGCTCTGACGGTCGCCGTCGTCAGCAAGCCCATTGACGAGACGTACGAAGCCGAAATCATCGAGTGCAACTGCAGCATCTGCGAAAGGGTCAGCAAAAGGGCCCCCCTACTAAATGCCCGTGTCGGGGAAAGGAGAAATGTCATGCTGACTTTTTGAATAGAATGGATACGTCTGGTTGTACCCCAACACCGACCAAGTCGTGCTGACGGGAGACGACGCCAAGATTGGCCGCTACATTTTCGGGCACCACATCCTCGCAAAGACGTTTTGCAAGACGTGCGGCGTCCCCGTCACCAATGCGATCAACCCTCTGAGCGAGGAGGAGCAGAGTAATCTGGTGGAGCGAGCGCAGTACTGGTACGAGAGGTCGAAGACGAGACATCCCGTCAACGCGCGGGTCCTCGACGGAGTGGAACTGAAGAGTCTGAAGGTTCTCCAGATCGATGGCAAGACTGAGCATCAGCCTGGATACGTGAACCCCTGAGGCGGGACTGTAGCGGCTTTCACCGGTGAATTAGGCGAGGCGTTGAGGACGAGGTTGTTCCGTAGTCGAGTAGAAAGATTCTAGGCGTTGAAAAAGAAATCAAGTGTTGAGCTTCCGAGTCGTATGAGTCCATATAGGAGCCCCATCGTCGTCAAACTTGGCCCACTGGAAAAACGAGCAACTGTCCTTGCCGGGCACGTTGCCTCCGTGACACATCCAAAAGTACCTCCCGTGGTTCTCCTTCTTCCTCTGCACGACCCTCAGCACGCACGGAATCCCGCAGTCGCATTTTGGCGTGTGTCTCGGGTGCATATCGGCCCTGTAATCGCGGTAGGTGATGTTGATGCGCTTGTTGCCGGCGACGCGGTGCGGGTCGATGGCCTGCGCCGCCGCGATGCTGTGCTTCCACTCTTCCTGCATCTCGGCGTGCATCACGAGGAGGGAGTTGTGAGGGAGGTGGATCGAGATCTGGCCCTCTGCGTCGGCGTCCTCAGCCGTCGTTGTCGTGCTGTTCCCGTTCTCGCCGCCGCCGCCGTCCTTGGGGATGATCCTTCGCACGCGGAACTCCCGGGCGACGCCCAGTGATACCGACCCGATTACGGTGCGGGGGCCGAGGTAGGTCAGCTGGTCGCTGTGCCACCCAACATTCTCCTGCGGCCCGTCGTAGCAGTTGACAAAAGCCATGTTGGGAGCCCACGGCCTGGGCGACTGGTACCGAAGCTTCTTGCCCCCGGGGTAGCGGGTCTTCATTCTTGTCTGGATCTCTTGATTCACGGCTTCTGCGACTTTGGGCTTGACCTTGATAAGCTGCGGCGTGATGCGGCGAATGTCGCTCAGCTTGGCGCCGTTGTAGAGGTAGTCCGTCTTCTGCGTTTGGATCTCGTCGTAGCTTTCGACGTAGAAACTCGATGTGTGCGGGCTAGCGACGACATTGTCGAACAATTTGAACGTGACGTTCTTCTCAAAAGACTTTGCTTCCGTCATGAGTTCTCGCAAGAGGTCGTTGGCTTCCTCTTGCGGGAGGAAGTTGTGGATGACGGTGCATGGCGTGTGTTCAGCAATGTCGACCGGATCGTATAAGTGAAGCGTGGCCCCCTTCTTGGACATGAGTTTCTTCTTTGGTTGTGGACCGTTGCTGCCATCTTCCGACTTTACACCAAAGTGCCGAAGAGAGCTTTGGGCACCATTGACTCCATTCGACTTTTTGATCGGGATTGGCGCCTTGAGAGCCTCGAGCGATTCGGCGACGGAGCCATTGTGTGCCAAGAGGACGTCTAACAGTACATCTTGCTCCAAATTTGGGTGAAGTGAAGAGAGAATAGCTAGCTTCACCTCGGTCGGCTCATCATCGTCTGCTGGCTTTTCCTCTTGAATGAGCTTCCGCTTCTTCCTGATGAGAAACGAGTCCATGACGTATGTCGTCAGTGACCACACGAGTGGACGACCTTGGAGAAAGTCATGAAGATATGTGCATGCCCACCAATCTCATGGAAATTTTGGAAAGCGAATGCATCCGAGTCAAAAACCGAAGCATAACACCCCACCAGTCCAGACTCCATGTTTCTAGCAAGTGTCATTGCAAAGGGCGTAGTGAGGAGGCGCGTGTGTAGCGCGAAAGCACGTGCTTCTCCCCCACCTCCAAACAGTCAATTACTGCTGTCTTCCATAGCGCCCCCGATAATCGCATCTCCCACTTTACTGCATTTTCTGCCCCGCCATCCGCACCACCCCACTGGCGGCGTTGCCCGCAAACCCGCCTGGCCCTTGGCCCTTCTCCCCAGTCTGCCGAGGTACCCCGGATCGGGCGCGGTGATGTAGCCGTCGACCGGCCAGAGCTATCCCGTCCCGCGGTCATATGCTTTTTTTCTGTGAGCGTGTGTGTGTAGGTAGCGGTACCTCTTTGGCTTGATTGTTCACCTCAGCACCTTTGCCTGTGCCAACAACCAAAACCTTTCCCCTCGCTCTCGACCAAAAGACAAAAAACCACGGGCCCGCATCGCGCATTGCGTTTGCGAATTCCCCTCCGCGCCCGCCATGGCCCCGATGCTCGAATTCCGTACGCAGGGCTACAACCCCTACGCCGTAAAATACTCGCCCTACTACGACTCGCGCATCGCCGTAGCATCGTCGGCCAACTTTGGCATCGTCGGCAACGGCCGCGTCTTCTGCCTAGGGCTGACGGCGCGAGGGATCGAAGTCGAGACGACGTGAGCCCTCCCCGTTTCCTCATTCCCCCCTTTTGCTACCCCTCCTTAGGTAGTTAGATAGCTCACACAACCCATGACAAAAACAACAGATTCGACACCAACGATTCGCAATATGACCTTGCCTGGTCCGAGATCAACGAGAACCAGCTCGTCGTCGCCTGCGGCGATGGCTCCATCAAGCTCTTCGACCTCGGCGTAAAGGACTTCCCCATCATGAACTTCCACGAACACAAGCGCGAGACCTTTTCCGTAAACTGGAGCCCCATCACAAAGGACACCTTCGTCTCGAGCTCGTGGGATGGCACGATCAAAGTGGTACGTTGGTAGAAACCACCCCCCCAAAACTTCACAAGAGAGGAAAGAGAGAGAGAGAGAGAGAGAGAGAGAGAGAGAGAGAGAGAGAGAGAGAGAGACAGGGAGGACCTTCGTATACTGACAAACCGCTCCCAGTGGTCCCCAACCCGCGACCACTCCCTCCGCACCCTCCCCGTAGGAAACTGCACCTACTCCGCCGCCTTCCAACCCTCCAACCCGCACATCATCTCCTCCGTCTCCTCCGACTCCCAAATCCGCATCTTTGACCTCCGCACCCCCGTCTCCTCCCGCTACCACCTCACCTCCATGATCCCCGTCCACGCCGCGGGCCCCTCCCACCCGTCCGCCGCGCCCGCCGAGGTCCTCACCCACGACTGGAACAAGTACCGCGACACCGTCATCGCCACCGGCGGCGTCGACCGCGCCGTCCGCACCTTTGACATTCGGAACCCGACGGGGGGTCCCGTGGCGGTGATGCAGGGCCACGAGTATGCCGTTCGGAGGCTCGCGTGGAGTCCGCATGCGAGTGACTTGTTGTTGACGGCGAGTTATGATATGACGGTCAGGTTGTGGGATGATCGGTCGAACGCGCCGCCGGTCGGTGGACCTCCGGGCGGGGCGCAGATTGGTGCGCAGGTTGGGGTTATGAATCGGCATACTGAGTTTGTTGTCGGTGTCGACTGGTGTCTGTTTGGTGTTGGTGGGTGGGTTGCTACCGTCGGCTGGGATGAGAGGGTTCTTTTGTGGGATGCCAATGCGCTGTTGGGTGGCCGGTGAAAGACGGACGAGGTTTGGCAAATGAGCCTTGTGCTTCGTGCGGTAATTGTTTTTGTCGTTTGGGTTTGGGGGGGGATGCTGATACCCTTCTCTCGGAAGAGGCGCGCATTCATTTCATTATCTGGGCGTTCAGGGGGGCGGTCCTAGAGGGCTACGATTTTTGGTGACAATTTTCAGAAACAGAAAAAGGGGACCGGCCATCCCTTTGTTGGGAAAATAGTAATTGGCTGTAAATGAACGTTCGTCTGGCGTTGCTGGGAGCAGATGGGCCTCGCAATACATGACTGGGTTATTCTACTCGGGAGCTACACGTGAAGCGCAGACCAGGGTTGTTGATAAAGTCAACAAGCACACACGTATGGACGGGCAACGCCTTGGCTCAAAATAAATGATATTGAGGAAGCATTGATAGACAGGGTAACTTCACACAAAACAAGAGCGAATGGTAGTTTCTGTATCTTGAAGATGAGAGTTGGAGATTTGATATCCCCCAGTATTATTTACATGGCGCTACAGTTGAGCATCCTTTTTTCCGCCCCCTTTAATCTCGTACAGTTGAAAATCTCTTTGGGAACGTTGTAGCCCCGCGTCTCAATGTCGGTGGTGGTGGTAATACAAGCACAACTCCCTCGAGTAAAGCCCCCCTTTTTTTTCCTGTGCTCCGTTGCAAAAATTGGTATGATACAAGCCTGTTTCCCTTAAAAAAAAAAACAGGAAGAAAGGGGAGTGGTGGTAATGTGTAGGGGGGTATGACATGTCTAATTCAGTTTCCGAGGTCGTTAAAAAAACGTCTTCCGTGTCTCACAGACCTCTTCCGATTCATTGGGGCCTTTTTGCTTTTTTTCGTTTTGCTTGCTTCTCTTCTTCCTTCGCTCGATCACCCGCTACGCTTCCGGGGGCCGTTGTCATCATCTTCCGCTTAGAAAGAGGATCTCTGCTGACGGTCTCTTCCACCGAAGCCACGTCCGCCGTCGCGGCCGCCACCCCGGCTGAAACCACCTGAGCGGCGGTCAGAGCTGGAGCCGTCCATCTCCATCTTCTCAAAAGCGTCACGGGGCTCGCGACGGCTGAAGCCACCGCGGTCGCCGCGGTCACCACCACGGCTGAAGCCACCGCGATCGCCGCGGTCACCACCACGGCTGAAGCCTCCACGGTCGCCGCTGTCGCTACCGTACCTGGAGCCAGGTTGTCTGACGTTGAGACCCTTGATTCTGCGCAGACCACGCTTCTCGACAGTGGAAGCACTCAAGGCGGGCGTGTCGTCTTGCTCCATGGCATCGATCCACCACTCGCGGAGCTCGTCAACCTTGGCCTGGACGTTGTCGCGGTTCTGGCCAAACATAGACAGGTAGGCAACTTCCAAGACTTGAGGGTCAACCCGAGAAGAAGCCTCGGTCACCTTCTTGCACAGCGCTGTGGGCTCGGCTCCGCTGGTGAAGTCGTGCTGGGCACACTCGATCGTCTTGTTGGGCTTCAAGGGAAGGCCTTGAAGTTCCCGGCGGGCAGTCTCCATTTCGCTATCAGAGAGGAATATCCATCCCTCACCCTCCTTGCCAGCGCGAGCCGTGCGGCCAAGTCTGTGGATGTACTGCTCACGGTCCGAGGTAGCGCCGATCTGGATAACGTGGGTGACGTTGGGGAAATCGAGACCTCTGGCAGTAACGTCGGTGGAGAACAGGATACCGGACCTGGCCTTGCGGAACAACTCTGCAGACTTCGTACGCTGGGCCTGGGTGAGCTTGGAGTGGATTCTCCAGCCCTGGACGCGATCGCGATCCCCTCTCATCGAAATATCAACATCGCCGACAAGATCGACCAGAGCCGACGTGGGCAAGAACACGAGGGCCTTGAAGGGCATCATTTCCCGATCGGCCGTTCTCTTCGCGATTTCCTTGTCGATAAGCTCGTACATGGCAGGGAAGACGTTGGCCCAGCCTCTGCAGTGAACAACGTGCTGATCAACTCTGTCGTGGGTGAGAACGTCGTCCTTATCGATGGTCTGGATGAAGTCAAAGTTGTCGGGGCGAACCCATTGGCGGGCAAGAGCGATGACGTTCTTGGGGATGGTGGCAGAGAAGAGCAGAGTCTGGCGGTTAGAAGTGCGGACGTCGGGCAGCTGGTCGACAATAGACTGCAGCTCCCTCTCGAACCCGACGTCAAGCATGCGGTCGGCCTCATCGAGGACAATCGCAGCCAGGTTGGGGGCCTCGATTCCGCTGTAGGGATCCTCGAGAAGGTCGTTGAGACGTCCGGGCGTACCAACAAGCAAGTGGCAACCTTCTCTACGGGTCTTATGCAGCATCTCGCCCTTTCGTGTTCCACCGACGGCGCGCTGGACGACCAGGCCCGTGTTCGCGCACAGCTTCTCGGCTTCGATGGCGATTTGCTCGGCAAGCTCACGTGTAGGAGAGATGATGATTCCACGAATGTCCTTGGAGCTGGCTTGGTACCGCGCTCTTCTGGTCGCGAGCGACGGGTCCGCCGCAAGCATTCTCTGCACGATGGGAATGAGGAACGCCAGGGTCTTTCCGGTACCTGTCTTTGCTTGGGCGACCCTAGTAGGGAGCGTCAGTACATTGTACGGCAGAGTCGCATCGATGATCATTGACTTACAGGTCCATGCCCTTCAGCGCGGGTTCGATGGTCTTGCTCTGGACATCCGTCATGTCCTCGTACCGCATCCTCTGCGTGATGGTGTCGACAAGGGTAGTGTGGACGTCCAACTTGGTCAAATCGGCGAACTTGGTCGTCAGACCAGAGGCCTTTCCTTCATCCTCGGCGACCGGCGCGGCCGCAGCGTCGGCGGCCTCGCTAGAGTAGAGTCTGAATGCATGAATGCTAAGGGGCACGCGAAGCGCGCTGGGCGAAGACTTCGCAATCGTCTGAAGGGTGGCAGGTCTGGTGGTCGTTCGGAGAGCCGGGGCGGCAAAGGTTGCGCCGCTGATGCGAGCGCACCTCCTGAGAGATTGACGAAACATTTGTGTATGTGTGTGTAGAGGATGTGGATTAAAAAACAGTAGCTACTGAAGAAAAAAAGGACGATACAATACAGCTTCTTTGGTTCTGGAAGAAAAAAGGGAGTGGATGAAGGAGGGTGTGTAGGATGCAAATCTGTCGTCCTCTTTTTCGCCAGTTGGATTGCGAGAAAGAGCTGGGAGACAGGAGGCGAGCCGATAAGAATTTTTTCCCGGCCTTATCTGCCCATCACTCACCTTTTTTTTCCCTGAGCTTCGGTTGGTTCTCTGGTTTTTGGTGGGTCTTTCCTGCGACCGACAGGGGACGGGGTGGAACAGCCACTCATTGGCGCGCCCGGGAGGCTCCGGCTTCGACCCCTGCGAGGCAAGCTTTTAGCGTCTTAGGTATCATGGGAGCACTCGTACTTTTGCTCTCTCAATTCAATTGAGGTACCTAAACAGTCATGATCCTTTACCTACCTAGTCGGCTTGCTCAAGACCACATTGAAATCCCGACTATGACGAGAGCTGACAGTCAACCCAATACTTTCTCAAAGTTCTGTCAAGACTGACAGTAAAAAATGGACCAAACCTATGAGGGGATTTATGACTATTAGCCAATTTGCCATAACTACCTATTCTCCAAGTTTTCTCTCACCACCTTACACATCATAAAAATCTCACGAGAGCCAACTCTCGCTCATTCGTGCCAACAAACATCAAAAGTCATTGAATTCATTAGTATTGCAAATGAGCTTCTCTATGACCCAATCCTTGCGCATCATCAATACCCTATAGTGACGCCCAGGCTAGACCCCGATCTCTTTGATCATTGCAGCAAACCTCACAGTCAAATCATCACATGAGCGCTCTAGTCCAGCTGAGCTCGACCCAGCAAGCTAGTGTGAGCTATCGTAAAGCTCTAGTAGAGGCCTTTCCGTCACACACATGGTCTAACTGAATCTTTCAAATGGAAAATTTCCACCGAGGGAAAAAAATCTAAAAAAAATCTGCATTTGCAGTAACCGTACCTGACCTGACATAAGAAAACGAAGATGTACTCCCAAAGTCTAAACCCGAAAAATATGATGAAAATCCCTATACCATATTGCGTTAAAAATGTCCTCATTATCGTTCATCTCATTGTCGCTTGGGCGCCACGATAGACAAGCCCTCGCCGACGCCATCAGAGAGACCTCCCGTGAGGCCCTCAACTGTCCAGGCAACGGCCTCCGTGAGAGCCTGTCCGAGCCTGCCGTCACCGACATTGTACAACGCCCCGGTTATGCGCATTCCCTTGCTGCCGATCGCGTTGGCGAGACCCATGCCCGCACCCACGAGGTTCTCCGATATCCGGTACTCCCGCTCCGTGCGGGCCGCTAACCGCAGCATGAGGATGATGTACGGCAGCGCCAGGTGGATGAGAATGAAGATATTAACGACTGCGATTTGCACGCCCCGGTGAAGAATCGATCTGCCGTTGTTCGCACCCCGCGACGGAGAATACGCCCGACCGCCTGGACTCGGTGGGGGGATGAAGTTGGAGGGTGTTGACGTGCGGAGTCGGTGAAGCTCGTGTTCGTTTAGGTCGCTGGGAAGGGCCTTGAGGATGTACTCGACGCCGTCGAGGAATGCTTTCCTTTCAAAATCGACTGCCGGCCGCCTTGACGGATGCCTCAACTCATCTTGGGCAACGGCAATCAAAGCAAGTCCTAGAGAGCAAAAGGTCAGTCCTAGTTACCCCCATCATCAGAACGGTTCCTACCTTGCTGGGCGAAGCGCCAATCTACATTTGAACATTGGCTAGACGCTTGCTGTTGCTGATAGTACTGTTCCGCTTGTTGCCGCTGCTGCTCATGCTTCTCGGCGGCTGAGCGCACCTCATACGTCCGCGATGACTGGTGATGTTCGGTAGCCACCAAGCTCATGTGCTGCTCTTCCGTGCTCTCGGAGACGAGGCGCGCCTGCGTGATGTTTCGGTGCACGCCGTCGTCGAGCCCCGACAGAGTGCGGGTGTGTGATTGCCTGCTCGAGGTGAGGGTTTGCATGCTTGCGCTCTTGCGGATAGACCGCAGCGGCGGTAGCCGGGACTGAAGAGAGGTTGGCAGCATCGAGAAGACCGTTGATGACATTCTATTCTGCGGGAGAGTAATCTCCTCGAAAATGGTACCCCAGGGTCGCAAGGGGGGCATTGTTGTTTTATTATTTCCTCTTGGGCGGGAGCAAGGCGTGGGCGCTACCGTCCGTCCGTCCGTCCGCCTGTGTTGACAATCTTTGGTTGTCGGGGAATTCGGTGAGATGGCGTGGCGGTCTGTTCTCGGTCTGCTATTCTGGTAAGTCCCCAGGCTTGTGATCGCGAGAGCGTTGTCGACAGAGAAGGAATGTTACGGACCAAGAACGTCGAGATCTAGCCCAAGCGCCCGCTACTTTGCGACTGAGGGAATGTTTGTAGAGAAAAAGTGTTGATAAGAAATTGCCCCGCTGTTGTGAATCCCACGTTCAGATGCGCTTGCGGCAACGGTTGTATCCAAGTGGAGTAGTTGGAATTCTTGAGTCTAAGATATGTAAGATGCTAAGCTGAGGTCGAGGACGACAACGACGATGAATTGGCAAAAAAGCAATGGTTGGCAGATCCAGGTCGAGTCCCAGGGTAGTAGGTGTGAAGCTTCTTTGAGCGAGTTGAAAAATCCAAAGGTGAGACAAAGAAAGCGAAGGGGAGGGGGGTAAAAGGCTTAAGAGAAGAGGCAAGGTAAAGTAAGGCCAGTCAGTCAGTAGTAGAGCAGGGTATCCGTAGTAGTAGGTACTTTGGAGTCTGAACTAAGAAGCGAAAGAACCTGGAAGTGGAGGGGGAGACGACGGAGTGTATCGGTTGGTAGTGGTGAATGACAGTGGAAAAAGGAACCCGTGGATAAGGCCAAGCCGTTTCTGCCCCGGTTTGCGTCTTGTTCCTTTTGGCAGTCGTTCCCGCTGAGAGCGGGCTGGGGCGGGAATCTGATGATGGGCGGATGGATCGAATCGGCGGTGGCAGGCTCGCAGATAGTCTGATACGAAGTGGAAAGAGCGTCCCGTCAGATGAAGGAAAGTTTACCTCATGTTTTGTGAGATAGGTAGCTATTAGGTATCCGGTATCCGTTCCTCGAGTCTCTGCAAGCACGGAACTTTGGCTGCCAAATGGGGAGTCAGAGAAAGGTGCAGATAACTTTACCGATGGAGAAAAAGGTACCTCGAAATCCTTTTGTCTTTGTTACATCCTACTATGCGCGTCCCAGCGTGTTGCGTAGCAGAATTGCGCAACATGTTGGTCGAACCATACACAAAGGGGCCCTCCGCCTCCCATCTTAGTTGGCTAGGTATGCCCACGAGTCTTTTTCCTCCTGTCTTTCTCTTCCGTCTCTGACCCATGCAAGAATCATCGCAGACTCGCTCGCCCTGTTTTCTTCATCATTTTCTCCCCTCTGCCAGTGGAGATGTCCTGCGCGGTGAAGACGGGCCCACGGGGAGGGACTGACTGCAGTCTGTCGAAAAGCATGTGAAAGACAGAAATGTTGGGTCGAAGCGGGGCTCTCTATCGGTCTTGTCTTTCTCTATCTGATCCATCCATGCCCCATGCCCATAGCCACCCACAAAACACATGGCGCATGGCGCCAATGCAACGAATGCATGGAGAGGGTAGCCCTCACGCGGTACGGAGTACGAAGTACGGATACGCCCTACTCCCTGAGTCTCTCTCTCTTTTGAGGGTCCCCGCTGGCATGCGCGCAATTGGGAAGCTAAGCGTTACAAGGGTCCAGTATCTAGAGGCTCCTGGCACTCAAGGCCTCACACACACACACACACACACACACACAGTTGGTAGATACCGCAGCATAGCAGCGCGTGCAATTGAAGGATTGTAGTCTTTCGTCACTATTCTGCAAGTCACCATGTCGCAAAGCCCGGCTGTGTCACGCTGCATCTTCCTGTGGGTCTTTCCTTGAACCCTTTTCCCCATTGTAGGGGGGAGGGCAACTTGATTCAACCGTTGAACGAGCGTCGCATGGGATCGGCAGCAGCCTGAGAGTGACAAACAGTGACACAACATCTATATTCTCCAACCAAAGAACCGGTGGCGCTAAAACGGTAACAAGGAAAAAGAGAGTGGAAGAGGGGTGAAAAAAATAAAACCGAAAGACACTAGAGTCGTACAGCAAGTGAGATCCAGCCGCCAGAACACGCCTCCGAATCTTGGTACGGACACTGGGCTGTAGCATCCCGTACCAGGATTGAACCCCTCCACGCCCTACAACACCTCATACACTCTCTCTCACTCACTCTCACTCACCATTCCGCAGTCCAGGCAAGATTCCTCCCAAGTCAGAAAGGGGCCCCACCAACCACAAGACGAACCCATTCACAACTCAGTAACGAGGCACTTGCTTCTCTCTTGCCACTAGCGGTAATTTCTGTCCACACTTTCCGTTTACACAGCAGGAAACCTCGGATTGTTTTCTACCTTAGTATTCGGGAGGTATGAAGAGAGCGGGGGGGGGTTCCTCGTCATCCCGAGATTAGATTTCAAGCACTTTCTTATCAGTCGAACGATGCCAGTCGGAGAATTAAGAATGAAAAACTACCAACATCAGTCCCGTTCTGGGTAACCCCGGGAGACGATGAGATCTGACATTTTACAACGATCTGACCTTCTTCAGTGTGACGAACTCCCAATGCTGTATTACAAACTCGCCGCATCGGGGAAAGATGAAGAATTACCCGCAGCCCAGGCCCAGGTTCATCTTTGACCATGGCGCCTGTACAATGTTGCGCCCATGTCTCAGTATCTCTTTTCTTGTCTTTGAAGTCTTTGAGCCACCCCAAAAATTCGGTTCATGCTTTCTAAGCCTTGTGGCCTTGCATCCGCGAATCTCAGCGGGATAGGACCCCCACGTGTCTCTCAGGTCGTCAAGGCCCGAGGAACTCAGGAACCTCGTGTGTGTTTCCCCGAGTCATATCCAAGCCGTCCCGTGCTCCCCCGAACTCGGGAACGTGCAACCGACAGGTAAGGCGGATGCAAAACAAATTCGACGTCGAGATAAGACAAACACACACACACACACACACGGAAAGTCGGAATGGTGATTTGCATGTGCATGTGCCATCAATTATATCGGGAGCCACATCATGTAAGACAAGATCCCACCTCAACGCCGTTGCCCCCCACGGCGAGACAAGAAACCCCCCAAAGGTCCTGCCAGTCATATAAAAATGTATCATGCGGCTCGGCCGAGACAGAGAAAGAGAGAGAGCCTCAGTCACATGTGCTGTGGCTGGAAACGTGATGCCAAGGTTAGATACCGGGGGCATTGGGATTTGACAATGACAAGAGTATCCTATCATGCCTACCTACCCCATGGTCTCTACACAACCTCCATTTACACATTTCTCACTCCATTGCATGACTCCTACCTTGCAGAGAAATCACCGAAGAAGGTTCCTAGCTGTACTTGCGAGCAAGCGCCAAATGGAACAAAACGAGGGCGAGTCAAGCCACAGGATACGTCAAGCTCGTGTCATTTAAAAACCGATGAACTAAAAAAGAAAAGAAAAAAAAAACCGCCCGACGATGGCACTTGGAAGAACGGCGCAAGGGTTACCCGCTTACTTGACAACTAAGGTACCGGGCGTGGCGGCGGCCCCTTCTTGTCTCAACCAAGTTCAAACCGTTCGAACCGTAGCACGTGCTTATCAAGCTCCAGTCATCAAGGTCCCAGGTTTTCCTCAACGCATAGTCAAGCCGGTGGAGGTCCACATCGCGCCATCAGCCCGCTGCCGCTGAGCCCACGCTTCCGAGGGGAAAGTGACGTGTGTACGGAGAGCGCAAGGTAAGGGTAGGCTCCCCACTGCGTTGGAGGCATATGAAATTGGATATGTGCCGTTATATCCCCGTCCACCTTACCGACTAGACACTGAAGCCGTAGACTCCCTCTGTTACTGTATGTGTGTGTGCGTGAGTGTACAGATTCCCAAATGCACGTAACCCCCACCGATCTTCCCTATGCCCTCAACAAGCAAAATAACATACGCTGTGAAAAGCCATCCCACCCGTCTCGATCCAAGGGGCCAAGGCTATGCCGCCTTCTCCGCAGCAATCTTGGCCTCCATCTTCCGTCGCGCCGCGAGAATCATCTCGTCTCTCCGCTTCTGCAACAGCGACTGCCTCTCGTCCCTGTTCGAGCTCCACCCCTTGGCCGCCTTCTCCTTCTCCTTCTCAGCGGCGGCGTCCGCTTCCGCTTGCCGCTGCTGCGTCGAAATCTTGTCTTGAAGCTTGTACCTCGTAATCAGGTCCGGCTGCGTGGGCTTCTCGGGCGCCTTGGCCGGTGCCGAGGAGCTGGACGCGGCGTTGTTCGCTCCCGGCGGGGGAGGGGGCTGGAAGGTGATGGGGGGCTGTAGACGGTCACATACCAGGTCAGCAAAAGGATTGCGATATATTGGGAGAAGTAATTCCCGGGCATCATGGGGCATAGTAGCTCCAGCCATGACGTTGTAGCCGGCGCCGCGTATTCGGCACGCCGAGCATTCGTCCGAGATAGGAGTAGAGGTTCCAAACTTACAGCTTCCATCCGTCCTGCAAGAATCCTCTCAGACGTCGCCTGGATATTCCCACCATTCCTCTGCAGATCCCACAGAATCGTCCGCCTGTCCACTTGCGGGAACATCTGCTGTATCCTCTCGACCGCCGCCTCACGGGTGCGCAGCACCGCCGCAGCGCTCTGTCGCGGCGCCGGCGGTGGGGCCGGCGAGAAGAAGAGGAACCGTATCACAAATGCCGTCACCAGCAGTATCATCACCAGGTACGGCAGTGAGATCTGCTCGTTCGCCATAGTTGCGGGTTCGGTGTCTGTGTCGTGCCGGACTGGCCGGTGAAAGTAGTCGGTTTCACGTAAGGTCGAAGTGATTGCGGGCTTTCGCTATCGGAGATGGCGATTGGGAGCTCAAAGTGGTGCACGCCTCATGGAGATTGCAACATTAATAAAGAGAGTCGGAGGAGCGTATCGCCGTTGCGCATGGGATAGGGATGTGGTCGGATTAGATGCGTGGAGTCCCGCTGGAAGCTTTTATGGAGTTGATGAGTTCATCAGCCCTCCTCAGGGAGCAGGGGTTTGGAGCTTATGTGGCGCGAGGTCGGAGTTTCCCGCGCTTTTCCGTGTGAGGAAGTCGAGCACGGACCACCGTAACAACCACTCAAGCTCACCAAGGTACCTTGCCTGTCTTTTGATTATGGGTATCCTCAAAGGTGTAACACAAGAGGAGAAATTCCTTGCTATACCAGGCGCTTCCCGTATAAGAAAGGTGAGGTCACGTATACTTAGAAGCACGGGAACAGAATAAAGTTTTCGTTCGCAGCATCGGCGTCGTCATTTTATTTCCCTTCGTTTGACGGCCGTGGGTAACTCCCATTGATCAGTGATTCATACACACAAAGCAGCGGCAGATATGCAGCGGCTGCCATTTGCCTGGTCAGCTTCATACCGGAAGCTTGTAAAACCATGCCGTATCAACATGACTTAACGCCTGTCGGGTCTCATGCCCAGTGCCCAGGTACCAAGTCGTTTCCAGCCTCGTCAGTAAAACGAGAAAGCCAATGAACCATAACCCCCAATTCAACTATGCAACCGGTTGTACCAGATTCGTCTCCAGGTCACCGTAGTGGAGAGTGAGTTCTCTCTGTATTCCAGGTTAGTCATTTGCACTCGATACCTCGAAGAAAGGAATCCAAGACGTACCCGCTCCTTGCGCCAGTTGGTGGTGTCCCAGACGATGTAGTAGCCGCGTTCATGGTGGGGACCAAGGCTAGCGGGCATCATAAGCTCGTCCTTGGTCAGCCAGAAATGCAGCTTCTTGTGCCAGCGCCAGTTTCGGCTATGCCTAGAAGGTTGTTAGCCGTAATCACCTTAGATGTTAGGAATACCTACAGCTCGACCGCAGCTAATTGCTGCTTGATATCCTGTGTACAGCTATAGAAGATCCAGAACAGGGTCTCTTCGTTGAACGACGGAATCTTGGTGTCAATAGGCTGCACATTAGTCACTTTGTAACACTCAGGAAGCCGGACACTGGGAATCGCAGGACGCGGAGGCGTGTCGTCGAAGAGAGAGTAGATCTGCGTGGAGATGAGACTATCACAGTTAGTTGGCGCTTCTTGATGAAGAGTTAGACTGCTTACTCTGGCGAATTGACGTTGAGTCCGAACTCGTTGGGGTCCATTCCCTGCATCAGGGCGCCATAGCTAGGGTAGTTGTTCATGAGAACACGTAGACCCTTCATGCCGAACTTGTCGATGGGCGCCATTCCTGCTAGAGGGTCCTGCACGTCGGGTGCTTGGCCTTCCTTCTCCTCTTTGGCCTTGCCGTTGCCAGCGACTGCGTCGTTGCCAATGGCTCCAGGGGGGTTTCTGGTCTCTACCAACTGAGACGCGCTGTCGCCACCGATCTCTTCAGAGAAGGAGCCGCCTCTCTCGGCAGATGCCTCTTGTATTCTTGCTTGATCTGTATCGCGTCGGTGAGTGCGTTATCGTCCGATGTGGTGGGTTCGACCTACCTTGCACGCTAGCGATGGAAGGTGAGCGACCATCTGAGGTTCTGCTGTTCGCGGAGAGCGCATTGAGAAGACCATTGCCGGCACCTGCGCTTCGGGCAGGAGGTATCGCGGGGGCTGAGCCACTCGGTTGGCTGCCACCGAATCCCAAAGAGGGCATGAGATTAGCACTTCGCTCACCACCGATTTCGCCGTTCGAGTTTCTGTTCAACGGCGGGAAGTCGTCCACGGGATTGGACTGCGCCTGAGGCGCCGGACCTGCGCTGCTCTGGCCACCGAAGCGAAAGGCGCCTTGACGAGCCGAGGTTGGCGTGAAGAGCTCGTCCTGGCCGCTCTGAGCCGACAGCGGCGTCGACTGCTGGTTGCGCGGCACTGGACCAGCCCCCAGGTTACGCGATGCTGTTGATGACCACATGTTTGATTGTCCGGTGGTGTTCATCTGGGCGTTGTTGGAGAGGGACGGAAATTCGCTACTTCAGAAGTCAGTACCACTATCGTTGCCAGAAATCATGAGCGAAGTAATCGCCCGCGATCGCGACAGATGCAATGATGAGGAAGGAGAGGAAGGGAGTAAACACAAATACGTCTTGAGGACATCCGCATAGCCCTTCTTGGGCTTCTCGCCAGGCGAAGAAGACGACGGTCTACTCATCTTCTCTTGTCTCGCTGCTTCTTTCTTTCGGACCAAGCGTTGCTTTCTGCCCATGATGAAAGGAGGAAGAGAAGAGACAAGGGCTAGAAAGGGCTGAAAAAAGTAGGCAGACTCAAGTGCGGCTGGCCGTGAAGCTTGAAATGCGGCTGGTGCTGCTACTTTGGGAGGTGATCATGGGACAAGTGGCAGGTGGTGGTGCAGGGTAGCCGGTGAAGGAGGAAAGAACGTACGAAAGGTCCAGCGGTGTTGCCGGTTGCGACCCGCTTAAGCTCTGTGCAAAGCTCACATTTCCTCCAAGTTGACGGGCTTGATTTGGCAGACCAGCGCCTCCCATGGGAACTCCTCCTCCAAATGCCCAGCCAGACCCATTACTGCCTGTATATTCCAAGAAATTCCATGTTAACGTCGGGTCTTCCTGCTTACGCCCCTCTTGTATACAATCACACCACACATATGGAGACAGAGCTGAGTGTCCCTACCTATTTTGCCATTCGGTAACCTGTTTGATACTGCTCTCCCAGCTTGTTGTTGCTGCTGCTGCTGTTGCTGCTGCTGGCCACCAAAACCTGCCGGTATGCCACGCAGTGATTGAGGAGCTACTCCTACTGGTTGCGCCCATTGTCAGCTTGGAGGTCTTGAAGAGTGTCTGTCGCCTGAGATTAACGAAGGTCGAAACCGTCGTGTACAAGACTAGCGTGTGTATAAGAAGCCCCTTCTTGTTTATCCCAAGGCCGTATCTACGTCGAGGTGAACCAGCGCTAGATCTCGAGGATGAGGGCTTCACGTCGGCGCTAACAGTGGCAACTGTCTACTGAGTGCATCATCGGTGGCGTGACGTTTCGCGTGCATGCGTTCGATGCTCCTCAGGTTTACTCGACGATATAGAGGCGCGGCGACCACAATTGAGAGGTGCGACGAGATCCAAGTGGCCTTGATGGACATGCAAACGGCGGGGTACCCCGAGGCTGAAAGGGGACGACTAGAGGGTCAGGCCTACCTGGTCGGTTCATGATGAAGGCTCGGGAAATATACGGTCGCTATCGGGAGTCGCGTTGTATGGTTCGTCGTCGCGTGGGGTTCGGGGGTCAATTAGGATGCGTTCGTGGTCGAGATGGCTTGAAAGATTATTCTGGCTCTGAAGCTTGCGCACGAAGGAAGCTCTATGCGGATTCCTGGCGTACAGTGTACAGACGTCGAAGCCCAGCCAACACTAACGCACGGAGGACCGGTCAAAGATGGATCCGATGGCCTGTGCGCCCAGAGCCCCTCCAAAAAACCCCTGCATCGGTGCGAACACGCGCTACTGCCGTACATGTGCCTGGGGCCTTTTTTTGACATCATCTCCTTTCCGACACATGAGATGGCAGCTCCGAGCATGCGTTGATTTAATGCTTTCCACCAGCCGAGGCACTCGCTCTCTCGCTGAAGAGCTGCTTCCCCTGTTGTTCTTGAAGTTTCTTTCCTGCAAACCTTGCGGTCAATGTCTCAATGATCATGTGCACATAATAACGCGATGTGTCTCAGAATTTCTATTCATACGCTCGAGTTGATTGTATCTACCAAGCTCTTCTCGAAGTTGACGCCCTTGAGGTGCCTTCCAATGAGAATGATCTTACCTTCCTGAGCTTGCGCAGCCTCGCGCGATTGGTCAGGCGAGTCAAGAATCTCGAATATCTCCCTCACACCCTGGATGAGTTTGACATCGCCGTTATCAAAGATGAGCCGACCCTTTGACCGATGAACTTCAAGTGTCATCTTCTCGTTCCCAGGAAGCTTACGGTCCCAGAGGATCTTTCTCAACCACCAATCAATATTCTTCAACTGCGAAGGTGCCAACTTTGGCACGGGTATCGAGACGGTCGAAATGGTCTACACTTGATCAGCAAAAGAGACTTGTTGCGACTTTCGTGGTATCACTTACCGGATCTAGATGACTGTGGCCCTTTTGGCTGGTATCAAGCTCCGTGACCTGGTCATAGGCATGCAGATCCAGCAAGAACCCTTCCAGTTTCGGCACCTCACTCTGCTTGGTGACGTGGATCTTGGCGAGTCCATTGATAGACTCTATCCTCGACCTGACCTGCACCAACTCTTCTTCGGAAACCAGATCCGACTTGTTGATGACGATGACATCGGCATGCGAGATCTGGACGTGCGCCGTTGTCATGAGCGGACCGTGACTGTGGCCGTCATCCTCTTTGTGATCCTCGTCGATCTCAATCTTGCCGGCGGGATCGTCGAGACTGCGAAGGATATTCTTCGCATCTACCAGAGTCACGATACCGTCCAAGTAGATTGTGCTCCCCAGGCCATCGTCGACCCAGAATAGTGGCGCAAGGTTGCCAGGGTCGGCAAGGCCTGTGGTCTCTAGCAAAATGTAATCGAACGCACCCTTCTTCTCCATGAGCGACTCAATGGCGTTGACACCAGTGTCCCTGGACGTGTTAACACGGATATGATCAGTTGTGAGGGTGTCTCCTACTTCACGGAACAACATATGCAGCCGTTGCCGACTTCAAGCCACTCCTCAACTTGCTCATCGCCTTTGTTGACAGTGAGCGACTTTTCAATGTCGAGCGCTGAAAAGTGTCAGTGAGTTCCACTATATGATTACACCACAGAAAGCTTACAGTCGCCAAACTCTGTGATTAATGTTAGTATAAAAACTAGGATGAAATTCATTCATGCGATTGGCATACCGTTCATAATCACTGCAATCTTCTTTCCATGCTGCGCCGTCAAGATGTAGTTGAGGAGAGTCGTCTTTCCAGCACCAAGATATCCGGTCACGATGGTGATCGGGACCTTGATCTGGCTCTCCGATGGTGGCAGGTCATCCTCAGGGACAGTTCCGGCCTCTACCAGATCAGGCGGGGCATCATCGTCGAAATCCATGCTGGGATGGAGGGGAACCCTGCTAGAGAGCTCAGACCAGTTCTTTACAGCTTCAAAAGTCGAATGCAAAGAAGCTGCGAGTACCTTGTAGATAAGTGGATTTTGTTGGTCTCGAGAAAAAGCTGCAGAGTCGAGAGAGTTCTCTATGAAGAATATGCCCTTCAACTGACTTGTCAAGCGAAGAAAGTTCCCCAGGCGAGAAGGAAGTAGTATTCAAGGCAAGGGTACGTACCTATTTGACGTCGTCGGGTCCCACACACCGGCACTCGCCCAAAAAATAAAGAAGGGACACACGACGACGGCTGGGGATGTTTTCCTGACTAAGCCGAGCTGGGTGTACCGGGGTTGCGAAAGCAGCGACACGGCAGAACGAACCAGGAGCTCTGGCCCCCAAAGCGCTTCCATTCGATGTGGGTGACCTGGAGCTCTTGATTAGCCGCCCGAACAACGACTTTTCGCCCAGCTTTGACAAACTCAACCCATCCACGACATACCAACCCATCTACGACGCTTCGTGTGACCGCGACTTCTGGAGGCGAAAGGGGGAATCATTAAAGGACTCGAACCGCGGTTGCAGAACACTTCTCCAGTCGCTCGTTTCCTCTGCATCCTTCCCATCCCGAAGATAACTCTCCCACACCACAACCACTCGATCGACTCTTTGCACAATGGCAATGGCGCCGAGCTCGCCCCGGCTGCCCAGTCCGCCGCCGCCTGCTGAGATCCAAATCGGCCGCAAATCACCTTCGATGGGCGCGCAATCGAACCGTGAGGCCTCGCCGATGGAGCAGTCTCTCATCGAAGCCAACTCGAGGCGTCGCATACACCCGGGCACAAAGGCCGCCGACATGGCTGCTGGACCGCCGCTTATCCCCCTTAATGAGGTTCGTAGCAACGCAACACCGTGAACAGTGAAATACAATTTATGATCCTGCCACTCACACGACCTTTTTGTATAGCTCGACTCGGCCTTCCAGCTCCAAGAGCACCTCGCCGCCCTCCACTACCACCACACCAAGAGCAACAGCGTCCCGATAACCCGTACGACCGCAATCCAACTCGCGACGCCCCCGCCGGGCATCGACCGCACCCTCTGGCTGTATGAACTGTGCCGCTTCCTCATCTCGCAGTGCAACACCCTCATCGTCGGCTTCCTCTTCGACTCCCCGCCCTGCAGCGCCGCGACGTGTCCCGAGATGCGCGCATCAGAGTGGCAGTTTCTCTGCGCCGTCCACGAGCAGCCCAAGAGCTGCTGCGCCATCGACTACTGCTGTCACACGCTCGACTGGGCCGCCAACATCGTTACGGACCCCAAAATCTTCCCCTCGCGCTTCGTCGTCCTCTCCGACGTCCACAACAAAGGCGTCGCCGTCAAGAACCTCGTCAACGTCTTCCGCCGCCTGCATCGCATCTTTGCGCACGCCTGGTTCCAGCACCGCGCCGTTTTCTGGACCATTGAGGGCCAGACTGGGCTGTACGTCTTCTTCAAGACCGTCTGCGACATGTACGACCTCCTCCCCGCCGAGAACTACAAGCTCCCGCCCGAGGCAGAGGGTCTGGAGACGGCAACGGCGGTGCCTGACGCCAACGGCGGCGATAAGAAGCAGCTTCCAATGTCTATTGTGAAGCCCAGCCACCGTGAGAGCCTCGGTCAGGGCGAAGACGACAACTTCCAGCCTGTTGGCCGCACTGCTACGAGACGTCACGTCAGGGCGAGCCCCTCTGTTGGTAGTTCTGTAACCACGGTGGTGGAGGCTGACGAAGAAGATAACGTTGTAACAAATAAATTGCGGGAGATGAGAATCTCTGCCCCTGAGACGCTCGAGGAGGAGCCCGAAGTGGCCGACGTGCCGGTGATTGTTGAAAAGGAGATTATCGGGGATGCATCGCCCACAGAAGAAAAGGAAGAGGCCGCTGCGGCGGAGCCTCAAGTGGTTGAAACCGACTACTCTGACACAGAATCCGATGCGGAAACAACATTGGTCTACGAAGAAAGCGAGCGCGGCATGGCCTCCGTAAACCAAGAGCCAGATGGAACCTGGAGGGAGGATGAGGATGAGGACATTTCTGCATCAAGAAGCGAAGCAGCAGCAGAAGAAGGGGCGGACGAAACCAAAGAGGCCGATGACCAGACGGCTGACGAGAACCCCACTGCAGCCAAGGACGATGAGTCTGGCGAGCTTGCAGACGTCAGCACCCATGACTTTGCTCAGGAGTCACCTGCTGTCAAAGCAGACGAGACTACAACGACAACAGACGCTGTGGACGCCGACAGCAAGGCCGAAGAAGCCGACAAGGTGGAAACGGAACCTGAACCTGAGGCGAAAGAGGAGAAGGCGGAGAAGGAGGACGACAAGGAGAAGGAGACATGACAGAGGGAGAGGGAAGTTTAATGACTTTGCGTATTGATGAAAGTTCAAGCTACAGACTTGTTGCCTATCCGTCATACCAGTGGTGGTGGTTCTGATACTGGTAGACCTTTTTTCTTTTCCCTATTATTGTAATGAGATGAGGTCCACGTATGTATAGTATTCTTCTTCTTTTGGGATTTTCTCTTTTAAAAATATCTCGTGATGTTTTTTTTTGTTTGGAAAACGCATCACTAGGTGTGTGTATAAATAGGAAGAGAAACAAGTTTTCACACAGATCTATGTCTAACAAGGTAGATAGATGGTGGTGTGCCGAAGCCAAAGTAATATGTGTGATGATGAAGAAACAGAAGAAAAAAATGTCCAAGAAGATGTAGTTACAGAAATATAATACATTAATCCTCCTACCAAGGTGCAGAGGGAGGGATCCTGCTTTACCGAATAATCGGATGGGAACAAAAAAGGGGGGAAGGGAAATGGAAGCAAAAAAATGACCCAACGCCAAAATGCGTATGGCTTTGCCTGGGGGTATGGCGAAGCCTCTATGGGTTTATAGATGTAGCCCTCTAAATAGGGGGGAGAAGAAAGATGCCGCCCGATGGGTAAGAAGTTTTTTTGTTTCGGAAAATGCGTGCGTCCTACACGGCTTTTGTTTTGACCCGTCCACCAATGCTCGAAGCCTTTTTCGTTTCTCTTGTATTCCTCCTTTTGTCCGCTCCCAACGTGCGAGCTTCCAATCGACCCTCCACTCTATCTCCCATGATATTCAGCGTATGCTGTCCGACTTTTCAGCTACGCCTTCCTCGATTCGTGTATACCGACCGGTTCGACCAAGACTGCCCCTCTGAATTTTATTTTGACCATGACATTTCGTCTCTCAAGTTCTCGAAATTCCCCCATCCTCCCTAACCCCCCTTTCGAATAGTTCGTCTGTAACGTGATCTATGCCGCTCGTGTTGTGTTCTCCTCCGCCATCTGCATCTTTGCAAAAATGTGTCTGACTTCTCGAAGGTTCTCCGCCTGTGCGGATGCGGCGTTGGCGTTACGTTCATCGGCAAAGGTCCGTACGTCTTGCAGGATCCGGCTGTAGCCCTCGTCGTTGGGCAGCCACCAGCGCACGCAGCTGGGCTCGTGGAACATTTCAGCCATTTTGGCGCGGAGTGATATTGGGTGTATGTATCTGGTAAGTTTCCATCAAACGTCAGTGTCTCCGTCGTGGGCGAGGTAAAGAAAAAAGAAACAGAAAAAATGCAGCCAGTAACGTCACTTACCCCTTAGTCTCTAGCAAAGCAAACTTGTTCCGAATCCAGTTGTGATGTTTGGCATCCTGCGGTAAGAACAGCGCCGACAGGGCAATACAGGCCTGGATCAGGATCAAACTGCCCCTCGGGCTTGACGGCCACCTCTCGACAGCCTCAAATATTTGGCAGATGGCGTAGGCGTGGCCTCTGAGCTCGCCGTATAGGTGCTCTCGCTGCGTCGTCGAAGACTGGCACTTGTGCATCATCATGGTAGAGTTGAACTCGCTGGTAAGCAGCGTCGTGGAGAATATCGGGAAATCGTACAGGACTCCTGTGATGAACGGGTCGACGATATCGTCATCGCCCAAGGGGCTCGCGTGGCTAAAGTCCGTGACAAAATAAGCAGGGTCAGTAAGTGCGTGATCCCATCCGTCTTTCCAGCCCTGTAGCGAGTTTTGCAGTCGTTCGTGCTCTGTCGCGAAATCTTCCGGTGTGATTTGGCCTCTGCTACCTCGGGCGAAGAGGGTCGACATTTCTCTCGAAATCACCCGCAGGCGACCTGACTCCGCTTCCAGTTTCCAGTGTAGACTGTCTGCTTCGTCCGAAATGGCTTGTTGGTCGCAGTATTCTACGAACGTTGTGAACCACTCAGGGGCTAACATCGTGGGGAAGCCGCCCATCATAGCGATGAAGATGTCGAAACGTCCATACCAGGAGACAATCATTCTGCCTAGAGGGCTCTGCGTGGCCGTCTCAGGTGTGAACAAGTGTGTTAGCATCTCGAATGCAGCCTTTTGATGCCCCATGAGGTTGATCCAGTCGCCCAGGTACTCCTACATCTTCGATTAGCCACATTTTGCTATCCGAATGTTTCTGGGGGCTTCCGTACCTCGATCGTGGCAAGCTGAAGGACAGTCAATAACATAGCAACGTTGTGCTTTTCCTTCCTCTTCAGAGAGTTGAGCAACAGGATAACACTCTTGTTGTAGTATTTCAGAAACTCTTCCATCTTGCCGTTGGGATCTTGTATTGTACGTTGGTAAGCTGCGAAGCCCACGACTGCGTACAACAGAGCCTCGTTCTGCAACGCAAAATTCGGCAGAATCACGCGAAAGAACTCGTGTGCGTCAGTGAGCATGCAGTAATGATAGTGAGTAACGTTTTCGCAAAAGTATTCCAGATGCTGCCGGAGGTCGGGGGGTAAATGTGACCAGTCGGCGTGACCACCCAGGGACAAGATTGCAAGATCTGGCATCGTATAGGCGGTTGTTGTTTGGCTACTCGCAGTAGATGTAGAAGGCGAGGCGCTCTTAGTCCCCTCGTGTGACGGCGTCTCGGAGCCGTGCCGTGTACCTCCCGTACGTTGCAAGTTGAAGGAAGAAGCTGTGCTGCTTCTACTCGGCCCAGAAAACTGTCTCTGAAAAGACTCTTCCTCTCCTTCGTCCTCATCAAGAATGGTGTCTAGACCGGCAGGCTCCGTGTCGTCCTCCCCGTCTTCAGCATCGTTGGAAGAGTCCGGGCTGGCTTGCTGTTGAGTAGAAGTCCCATCCTTGGACGAGGATCCCTGGGCTGGAGACCCCTTGGTTGCTGGCGGCTCTGGATAGATACATTCACGGCTACCTTTTCGACATCCTGTGGCCATGTTAACGATGCGACGCGTCAATACCTCTTTCGGCTAGACATACTATCGCAAACTGGACGAGTTTCATCGCACTACCTAGAGGGTCAGAAGACCATCCTCATACAGAGAACGGGAGGACATACCTTCACTCTCCTACTCCTACACATGTAGCAACCAGATCGTGTTCGTCGATGCTTGACGTGATCTAAGCCTGAAGCCGACTTTCTTCGGTTCCTCGAGGATTTGGGGGCGGTAAGCCCAACGGGGTCAGGGAAGCCGGTGAAGTATCCAAGATTGGGATATGGCCCAGGCATGGCACCGCCCATCATCGGCATCTGGGCACCTGGAAATTGGGGAGGATGTATGTCCTGCGGGCTTGTACTTTGGCTGGCTGCCACCCCCGTCATGGAGGTGAGAAAATGGTGATAATAGTCCCCCATATTTGCGGCTGGAAGGGGCCGACGCCGTGGTTTTCAAGTGGAAGGCAAGGGACTGAGAAGGTGAGATTTTGTGGATCGTGTGCTACGATGTCCTGGGGGGGAGCTGGCATGCTCTGCCCGTACTCAGAGGAACAGCAAAGCCGTATCCCTTGGAGTTCGTGGGTCGCTAATCGTGACGGCAATGCGAGCTGCGGTGGGGTGGTCAGACTAGGCGGAATACGTCTGAGCAAGCCAAAGGATGGAGTGAGCCAAGTTGTTGTTAGGGAATGAATTCCTTGAGGTGAAAAGACGGAGAGTTGTGGAAGGAGGAGCCGCCCGAATAGAGGGGCGCGGTGGCCCGGTTAGGTAGATCAAATCGGGAGCTTGAGATGGCGAGCTCGTGGAATCTGATCCGGGGCATGGATACTGCTCCTTCAAAACTGTAGCTTGAATCCGTGGCAACCTACGTATTTCATAAAAATGACTAGGGGAGTAGCAACGGCGGATCCGGCATATGTCGAGAGGGGTCTGTGGTTGTAGTTGTGAGCGGACTTGAGAGGGAGATTATTCACTCCTTGTTTTTGGGGAAGCAGAAGGGCGAACTGTGCCACCCAGAGGAGGGTCTCGGTCACCCAGAGCCACACCAGTTCTTCCGATAGCTTTTACTGCGGGTGATGATGACGGTAGTGGGGCACTGGAACGGCCACAATGTAACTGGGTTGACTGGAGAGCGGGTGTCGCAGCTCGCGCTCTGGTGATCTGCTGGCGGGGGCTCCTGGAAGCTACTACGCTAGGAAGGGAAGTCAAGACCTAGACGGAGATGGCGAGGTGGTGTTGTCTGGTCTCCGCGTCCGAATCGATCCCGGCAGAGCTCGAAAGCACTGGGAAGCTGTTGAGAGGGCGGCTGGCCGTTGTGGTTGACCTAAGCCTAGTTGGAACTGAAGGGTCCGGCGAAGCACCAGCTGGCATGGATATTGGTCTTGAATAGTGACGGATGTGAAGAATACGCCGTATTGTGAGATGAGATACACGGCAACGGCTTGGTGAGTATCAATGTGCCGTGTTCCACTCACTTGGGCCCGACAAGGGGACTAGATCGAGAGAAGGGGGTTGTCGAAGAGATTCAAGCGGATGAATACGTCAGATCTGAAGATTCGAAGCCAGCAGTAAGGCCAAAAGTGAGACGAAACTGCCCAAACATGTGGGTATTGTAGCTGCGTTACAGCCAGAAAAGGCGCGGAATGTGAATTCCAAAGTCAAAAAGCCCGCCGGTGCGTGATGGTGTACGGGTGGGTGGCGCCAAGTAGGGAGCGAAAGTCGACCAGATAGGCAGCTCTGAGGTAGCCTAGAGTATGTGACTTGCCGGAAAATGTGAAATGTCTAGACGGTTGGACAGTCCACAACAGTAATAGTATCCTCAGGAATGGACTGGGATAGAGAACGGTTGTCCTGAAAAGTGATGAAAGAAGCTGGCGCGGGGTGAAGGGGTTTTTGGCGCAGCCACCTTTGCGAGCTCTGTGTCTTGCTGGTGGTTCCCTAGCCTCGGGAGAAGCGGTTTGGAAAGACGGCCCTAGATTGATTAAGGTTCCGGGATGGCGCGTGAGTGCTGGGACGGCTGAGGCGTGGCAGACGCTGGCAAGAGGCCGATCCAAGGCGTGATATGGAGTCCCGTCACCACCCGTGTCTACTGATGAACGTGGCAACGGCTGGTCGTCCTAAGCCCAAACGGCTGTGAATGTCCGCGGGCTGTGCTCAAATTGGTCTGGCCGTCTGCCCAAAGTCTTAGCATAGGGAGAAGAGTAAAGATCGTCCGACCCAGCGGTACCGGTAGACAGGTTCGACTCACCCCTCAGCCTGAAGAGATGGGTTTCCTCCTCACTTGCGTACAAAGTACAAAGAAGTCTGGATCAGGAACTGGACTGGACGTCAGAACCCGACGGAAGAAGAGGCACAGATAAGCCCTGGCAAAAAAAAAAAAAAAAAAAATTTGAGACAAGGATCTTGTGTCTAAGGTGATGTAACGGGCCAAAGCAAGCGCCCAGGTCGGTGGTGGGGGCAAAGCTGGGAATGAGCTTGCTGGGGGTTGGGCGGAAAAGCGACAGTTGAAGCCCTGTCAACATCTGGTTGTTGAAGTTTGATCAACACCAGGCTAGCTGAAAATGATGTGGAGGTTCCTGTTGTTGATCTGATGTTCTGATCTCGGATCCCGCGAGAGAAGAGCCGTGACAGCTGGGCATAGTCGCCCTGGAATCGACATGGATGAGTGAACGGCGGCGTTCTCACTAGTTGCTTAGTACAACCCAAGTTGCTTATACATCGCCGCCAGGCCCATCGTTTGAAACTCGCGTTCCTAAAAGCCTGTCGGCGCAAATTTACCATGTAGCGCAAATGCGTTGAGCGGCGCCAGCGTTCGTCTGGCAGTTTAAGAAAACCGTGGGCGCGTTCTTCTGTGCCACTCTAGCGCGGAACTTGTCCAAGCCCTGGCGTCCAGTCACAGCTCTAGGCCTATAAGCTCGTGTTAAAAGGTCACTCCTGGACAAGGTGGGCCTGGTCCTGTCTAAGACGGCGGAGATTGATCAAGGGAAGCTCCCGTGGATCTGTTGACAGCTATCCGTCACAACGGGTGGACTGCTCGGAATGATCGTATTCGAATTTCGAACCATATGAGCAGTATCCGCAGCATGGCAAGAAGAGATGCCCCCCGCCGAGTCCGAGCTATCGTTACTAGCAGAGGTCGTAGAAAGGAGTCAAGGACCCGTGGAACACCCCAATTTGCAGCGGCACGAACAGCCAGAGCTACGGTGGAATGCCAGAAGAAGGGGACTGACTGACTGGCTAGGCACTCATGGATGCTTTGCGTGTTCCCAGGCTGTCGGGGCGTAGAGCCATGGCCTTGGTGGAGGCATCAGGAGGAGGAGCAGGACGGAGAGACCAGCACCCCTCATCAACCCTAGCCACACTCACACTCCCCACCCACTTCCAGGTTTTGGTGTCATTGAAATGGTGAAGGGGGTGTCGTTGGAGCGGGAGCACAGACATGGGGTCGGGAGGTGCGGCCGGGGTGGTGTGGCGGAGGGCGCAAGGGCAGAAGGAGATGTGAGAGCAGCAACGGCAGCATAATCTAGCTTTCTTGGCTTTGGGAACCTGATGCCGCTAGCGCCCATGCTTAAAAGGCGGCGGTCGAGAAATGAGTTCAGGTCGGTGCCGTTGCCGCCGTCGTCTGTTACTGTAGAGTAGCTGCCGGTGCCTGTGCTCAGTGACATGTCGCACTCGAGTGGGGAAGCTGGATTTGGAGAACGGGAGTCGGCCGGGATCGAAGGGGGCGGGCGTTGACAGCAAGATGCAGCTGAGGGAGCGACTCGATTCAGTACTGACGGTTGAGAAAAGGAAAACGTCGCAGCTGAAGCACCGGAAAGCTAGCAAGATGCCAGGGGAGGGGACCGGCCCTGGCAAAAGGGTACCTGATTGAAAGTTTCTCCGCCCTGTTGGTTCATGTAATCCCAGTGCCTGGGCCGTTCCCCCCTGTGGTCCCGAGAAGCTCGTTGAATTGTCTAACCTCCTTGAGTCTATGCCAGAAGAGGGCACTTGGGTATTGCCTATCCGTACGTACTATGACGGCTATACCTATGGAATAAGCCAGATGAGATCTCGGGGACAACGGTTGGTGGGCAAGATCGAAAATGTCCAGCGCTTGCGGTGAATACACAAAAGGAGCACCCGCTCGGGGGCGTCTGGCGTTGGCGCATTTCGACCAAAAGCAGGAGAGGAGTGCTGTGTAGGTACGGAGTACTGTGTATAAGGAAACTTTGTAGGAGTCGACGATCGAGACTGGCTTCCGTCCCAGGACAGTCGGGACAGGGAGGGCCATGCCAGTGATTGAGACCAATGGAGGCGTCGTTTGTGGATCGAAAGCGGGCACTGATCAACAATCCCAACATGCAAGCAGAGCAACATCGTCCCATGCCAGGATGAGCGGCAGAAGGCGAGGGTGGTTTCTTGCTCCGTAATACGTACTTTGCGCAGCTACTGTAAAAAGCCAGCAAAGTGGGCGTGCCAAAGGTTGATCTGACAGGGCTCGTTCAAGGCGGGGAGGTCGAGCCTGCATTAGTCGATATGCAGCCATCGCTGTCGTGCGCGGTAAGGAGGATATTTGGAAGAGGAGCTGGGATTCAGGAGATGGAGAAGTGTCCGGACTGCTTTGTACCAATGGCCAGATCCATCGAATTGATCATGAACGGCGGGCGCATTGGTATTGTGCAGTGTTACTCCGTACCCGTTTCCGTAGAGGTCTTGACAGTTGTTGATTCATCCGGATTCCATTCGTGCCCAAACAACTCGAGGTCGCAGGGGCTGGATTGCGATGCGACAACGATGAACCTAGGCACCGTTTACTTTGATCCAGGTTGGTTCAGACCAGGCTTTGCATATCGCGTGGCCGACCAGCCATATCGAGAAGTGAAAAAAAGCGTGGGAGTCACGTGGGATTGTGTTCGTCGTGTTGTATCGCAGCACAGGCATGGATGGATGGAACTTGGAAGACGCAGAAGAAAAAGGCGGACGAACAAGACATCCGCGGACCGGAGGGGGAAAAAAAAGAAAGTGGAGAGTAGCCCGAGTGGGGATGGTGAGTTTAAAAGAGTATTATGTAATTAATGTGCTGCAAAAGAGGGCAGGAATAGCAGGGCCTCTTTGGATGATCAAGTCTCGAAACAGCAGGAGTCAAAAACTGGACGGGCCGGGTCCACCTTCCAAGTTCCCACGATTCGGTCCCATTGTGCCGTCGGCGTCGACTGTCGGGGGGCCTTTTGTCAATGGAAGACTCAACCAGCAGGAGGCAGGAGACAGGCGGCCCACGGCACGTCCAATGCCCCTCCCCCCCCTGCATTTCCTGCCGTGCCTGCCTCGTTTCTGCCAAGTTGGTAATCGGAGAGAAACATGACATGGCCCCGTGGTCTATCCGTACGGAGTAGGAGCATGGTGGCCATGGCCCTGCACTCATCCTGGACCTGAATGCATTTGCATTTGCATTCAACACTTTACTTCAAGCATACGAGGATGGGTCAGAAGGAGTCGGGGTTGGCATTGAGACTCAAGAGTCAGTAGTAACTCAGTACGGACTACTGAGTATGCAGTCATATTCATGGATTCGAGGAATGCGCGGCAACGCAAGATCCGATGATACACTGGAGACATTGTGCATCCATCCAACGAGACTTCGTTCCCCTATGGCCAAATATATACCAGTCAAGGTTCTGAGCGAGTCGATCATTGGATAATCTACAGCCAAGGAATTGTGTCTATGCACACATGGTCTCATGAACCTCGGTTTTCCGATGGACCTTCCTGAAGCATTCAATACTATTTATTGTCTGCTATTATACCTATCACCTATCTTGATACATGAGTGGAATCCCACAAATTGAGAAACAAAAATAAGTAAAAAGCGGTGGGTGGCGGAACCCCAGCAGCAGCACCGAGGCATGGAAGGCACCTCAATGATCAATCCGAGTTCCCAGATTGTCTACCTACCTACCTACCTTGTCAAGATGTGTTAACCATGACTCCATATTCCATGAATCCATACTCCGTACCCCGTCAACCCTCTACGGATACACTATAATACCGTGTACCCGTAAGAATGAATGCCCAAGTCACGATACTGCCAACGTATGCCAAAGTTGGCTTCAATATCCGCAAGTGCCTCAGTGCAGAATGCAAAATTACAGCGTCCAACCTTGCACGGTGGCTTCATCTCCGCATTGCACCTGCTTTAGGGGCCGAGCTTGAGCAAGGAAGACGGAGGCTGGACAGGGGCCTGCAATATGTAGCGCGTGCTTTCAAATCCTCAGGTAAGATCCGGATGGTAGGGAAAGTGCCGGCTCTTGATCATTGCGCCTTGCCTCACACTCTCACGCAGCACACTCACACAGCTCCTCCTCACTTCCAACAACAACATCCTTTCCTTTCCTCTCACCTCTCCAAGTTGCCTCCTCTCCCCCACGGTGCTATGTACAGCCCAAGCTGACTTGCAATTGTCCATCTTCTCCCTCTCCCTCTCTCTCTCTCTCTCTCTCTCTCTCTCTCTCAATCTCACTCTCCCCATGTCGCCCCCAGCCAGTCAGATGTCGGTTTGAACCGGGATATGCCTCGTTGCGGCGTTGCGGTATTGTGAATTTAACCTGTAATGACCCGATCCAATGGTTTCTAGCGGCCCAGACCGATCGAAGGTGCGCTGCAGCATTGTGCCCCTGCCGGTCTGGGGGGGGGGGGGGGGGGGGGGGGTTTGCCTCTATTGTATGTTTTCTCGGGATTGATGTATTTGTCTCTTTTCTTTTCACTGTATTACGGGGTACCTACGAATAACCACTGCAGCTGCCACTGGCATACGGAGGAGTATATTTGGCTGCAGTCGGATCAGTCGTATATATCCGTACTCACCTGATATTAGTCGCTTTATTATTATTGAGAAACCAAGGTCCCCATATCCGTACCTACCTACCATCTAAGGTCCCTCCTCCGGTCAGTCACTTTCCGCCTTGTTCCGCCTTGGTTCCGCCCCTAGGAACTGGCCCATGGTCATAATTTGCCTGAGGTGCATCTCGTGTGGCCACACTTGCCTCATTCGCCCTCCCAGCTTGGGACGGTTGTGGACGGCAATAGCGTGCTGTAACTTAGACTCAGCTGCTGCAATGCCATGTCATGTCATGCGCTGCACTGCATAGCACCGCATTGCATCTTCCCTCGCACATTCACAGCAACAATTCCATCGCCATGCAGCAATTTCTAAAATAAACTACGGCCCCTCAACAACAGCGCCATACTAACTCATCAAACAAAGGCGAATTGCGGTACTTTCCGAGACATTTCAGCTGGACCTGGACTTGGATCATTTCGGCCATCCACTCCATTCCCTTGTTTTGCTGCTTGCAGCTGTCAAGCAATACCGGATAATCAGCCTTATTGCACGCCGCCACAGTCTAAACACACCTCACATCGCCCTCACATCAAACAGCAAGCGCCCTGTGCGTCTGTGGCCAAAAACGGCATGCTTCATATGCATCTCTTAAGCATCTTGGCCTCACGAAAAAGACCAGCTGAGCTGAAGCTTTAGACTTTGCTGCGCCCTACGCTCTCCCTCTCAGTCGACAGTGCGAACATTTCGATTATCCAGATGGACTGCAACGTCTCATCTGCTCCGAGTTTGCCGCATAATGGAACCCAATTCTGTCCTTACTTTTGCTTGGTTTGGTTCTGTCACGCCCGTCACCACCGGCCCGGCTTCTAGAACAGAAAATTCCACTCAACTTTCTTTTTCAGCATGACAGCCTGGGCTGGACGGAAGCTTGCAGCGCTTCTGGGCCCTTTGCGTCTTAATCCAATCGTCCTATCCGCGTCGTACCGCACCGCAGTCTGCTTTGGCTCGGGAGAACCCGAGTCACGGCGCAATCAGCTGCTCGAAGCTGCGACTTCGTCCCATCCATGTTGTTTGCTTCAATATCAGCAATAGCACCCTATAGCAGGATCTGGCCCACCGGGACGAGTCGTCAAACCCGTCATATATGACGGAGAAGACGCTTTATCCGGAAAAGATAATGCATGGTCTTATCTGCAGGATTTGCCACAAAACCGCCATCGTCTCGCAATTTTATTTGCAGCGCTCTGCGTCCTACTTAGTTCAGCGTCGAGGGTGCCAGTCGTCAGGTGTAAATCCCACGCAGCAGACGCACCTCATATTCTCCCGCCTTTCTTGGAGACCTAGGCCGTCCGCTGCCGGCGCAGGGTTGCATATTTCCCGTGGCAAGGCACGCCCCGAGACAAGGGGGCATACGACAGGCCTGAGCCCTGAAGCCTCTCGCAACTCTTCCTTCATTGCTTTTTCCCAAACCCCACCACGGAGGCGGTCATAGTTCTGGGTCCTTGTTGGGATCATGGGTTATGAATCCGACTGCAGATTTGTTTCTCAATATGTCGGCCGCCTCGGAACCTCGATGGTGACTACTGGGCTCAACGACAGCCAAGACGTGTTTTTCCAACATTCTGCCAGTACAGAGCAGTCAATGTTGCCACGGAGAGGTGACAACAGGAAGCGCCACCCGTGTACTGGAACAAATAACATATTGGCGGGCAGCTATGCGGCCTTTCCTTCTGTGTATCAACACTCCGCGACAAGGACATGATGCATCTATCCGTAGAAAAAGGGAATGCGCCCTAGATAGGCCCCCCTCGCAGAAGCGCAAGCATCTCGCGCGACAGTTCCCGCAGTCAGGCAGCTACGGCCCCAAGCTCCCTACTCGAATTCTGACAACGTCCTGATCCAGCATGGTTAAACTGGCCTACTCCGTACTTACGAAGTTGTGACACGGATTTGACAACAAACCCACCCCAAAATGGAGGGAAGCCATGGACAAGGTAATATGGCATACGGCCCTGGGTTAGGGTGGGAAGCTCTGCAAAATGACATTCGTGAGCTGCCAACAGCGAGGACAATTGTATCGCACGCTTCCCAACAGCCGTTGGACCATTTATGGCGCGGCGAGTCTTGATCGCTGCAGACGTTTAACGGTAACGGCCGTTGGCTTAATCTCCTCAATAGTGCCAGCAGAACGTCTTGCCTTTTCGAGCTTGACGCCCATCGGATGAACGGCCTGCGAAAGGCTGGTAGTACCAGAAGACAGCCATATTTGGCAGCGCAACACGACGGATCCAGTTTGCAAATCACAAACAATAAGATGGCTTGATATAGCCGTCTAGCTTTGCACACAGTGATCAAACGAGCACAGCGCCGAACGAAAGCGATAATGGCTCCCTTGCTCATATCCTATCCTAGTAACCCCAAAGGCGGGAAGCTGCTCACTATTGTAACAAATCAAAAGAGACCCGCCCCCAACTCCCGCTGACCCGGAGAAGAGTCCCATATGCTAGGCATGGCTTCTTCAAATGCGTCAATGGCGACAAGCGGTAGAATATGCTCGAGTGCTGCACTGCTGCCAGGCTCGAAGTAAGCCGTAGCTCTTCCGAGAGTCGGCCAATTCGCAACCGTGCTTAGACTGGCAAAGTCGATCGGTCTTTACTCAAGCTCAAGAACCCAGGCGGCAGATACGATTGTACCGATCTCCGAGAGAGAGAGAGGTACGGAATTGAACAAAGAACGCGAACCCGCATTTAGTTAACACGTATGCAGCCACTCGCCATACTACGAACGTCTTTCGTCCAGAAATCTAGCGCGAAAACAAAAGGCCAACGATGCTTGGCATCTTTCCAAAATCTGCCTAGCCAGGGCCTAGAAGGATCGCAAAGACGGGGGCATGGGGGGCTCGTCCTCAGATGAACCCAAGGCTTCACGTCGTTCTCTACGCTTTCCCATCCCTTCCGCAGTGGGGCAAAAGCAGCCAGCGTTGGCTTTGAAGCAATGTGAACTTGTGAAGTGCCGTCAAGTGAGATCAGCAAAGAGGCCCTGGCGTTGTGGCTGGCCAAATCGACAGTAGGTATGCTCACCATACCAATGTTGGCATATGCTCCGATGACTAACTTATCTAAAGGATCAAGCGGATGGCTGACACAATACGGAAGGCGTTTTCAGGTTGAATCAGCCGGACTGGCCTAACAGCATGCCTCTACTACAGCCCCCATGTTGACATCAACATACTTGGCTACCTATGAACAGGGAGCAGAAGTGACCAACAGCATCAAGGACGGCATATTGACAGAGGAACATCACTGCCTACACGAGAAATCGAGAAAGAAAAAAAAAACACCGCATCCTGGAAGAGACATCAAAACACAGAGGCCAGACCTATGTCAGTTTCGGAGAGAAGGCCCTGGCCCCGACTCCCTTAGAGTGAAGGTCGACCTATTGTAACGGCCATCATCGTCATTTCTCTTTTTTTCTAATCATGGTTCGTTGGTCGTCATCCATACCCAGTTGCTATGGGGTCAGCCATGTCTTACTACGGGCGCAAAGGCCTCTTGTAATTTCTGTTTCGTGTTCCATGTTCAGGACACTTTGGTGTTGGTCTCTTTGAGATGCTCCGTATCTACTCCTACTCATCCAGCTATCTGCCTTTCTATCAGACGGGGTTACTGAGCTGATGGAAGACGCGGTCGGTGGCTTCTGCATCCCGGCTCATGCTGCTTAGCGAAAGCCTCGTGAGGCTGTTGAACATCTGCAACCGTACTCATCGTGCGCTTTGATATCAAGTTCTTACCCCAGACGGGCGCTGAGTGGACCAACCGTCCCGGTATGTCGTCTTTGCTCAGCCATGCGATTTTAGCCGGGTTGTGGGATGACATCTCTCTCTCTCTCTCTCTCTCTCTCTCTCTTTCATCCCCAGTCAGGGTCTATGTGTCCAGACTTCAAAGCCACCGTCACAGTATCAGAGTAGCATCCTGATCTTCTCTTCGAAATTCGCGTTAAAGCGCCATCCGGTGTAGGAGAAGTTGATACATGCGCCTACTTTCTCAATCTCCGACGTGATTGACGAGGTATTTTCGGCATTGAGCATCACAATGGCCCCTTCCATACGGTACCTCAGACTCTTGTCGGACGTGCGGCTCTTCTTCGTCCGGGCTGAATTCCTCCGGGCTCCTACCTACCTATAACGCGCGTCCCAGATGGGCCAGAGGCGCAGGAACGATGCAAATGATCTGCCGATATTTCAAAGCTTCTCTGGGCGCATAGTATCGGTGTAACCATTACTATTCCCTCCTATTGGAAAGATGTTCATGATCGATCTACTACACAGTCATACATTATGTGACATCGGCTTCGTCTTGATACTCCTCTGTCTCCGTTGCTGGAGTTGAACATGGCAAGTTGCAAACCTCCCATAATCATTTCCCAGAGACAGTTTACAGATGCGCGCATAAATCACAGGAGACATATGGTATGCGCAGCTGGCCGTGGGCGGATTGAAGGGTTTGATCAGAAATGATCAGACCAGACCAGACCGTGTTTGTAGATCCCATGGAACTGGATCCATGCAGCCTCAAAGTTCTTTCGCGCAATCTCAGGGACAGCCCGCCTTCGAATTTTCCGATCCGACGAGGGAATACTACTCTGGATTTGAATATCCAATCGCAACGGGCGCCAACGACATCACCTCGCCTTCCTCTCCTGTTGCAATGCTACCAGTTTGGGGTTTCCTCTCGGGGATTATGCGGGAGACTCCCAATGGATACTACGCAAAGAACGGACTATGTTCGCCAGCCCATTGCGACATTGCGATCAGACCGAGTGTCATTTTTGTCACACTCTACAACAGCCCAACTCTCATCCGTGCCATCAGATTACAACGGGCGCAAAGAGTCACTCTCGACCGGAGGCGTTCTTCCTTGGTGATATACGAACCAAGCGTTGCAGTCACTCCTGCTACGTCGGTTAATACGACGGCCGAGTTGGAAGCGGCGGCTAAAGCTGTCGGTACTTTGCGAATGCCATTGCATTGCGCCCAGAGGTTGTCGGACGAACCTCGTCGGGTCCTTAACATTTGGCCCCGAGTGAACGGAGTTTACCCTTCCAGATCGACTTGCCAAGGTACACCGTACATAGAGGTTGTGCTGGACCTGGAGGTTAGAGGGCGATCTCATGCTCCCCCTTCCTCCACATTTGACACTTAATCTCAGTGCTGAAGCCCTCACGGAGATGTGTAGTTGATTCGTCGTACAACACAGGAGCCAATTGAAGAAGAAGAAAAAAATTCAAAGGCGCCGGAACTAACTGCCGCTAGAGATGTGTCACCGCACCTCTAAGGCTATTACGCATACGGACGTAAGAATCGACAAGGAGGCGTGGGAGGGTGATGGAGATGTTGGCGTCATCCATCTGCTGTGGCTGATAGGGGTGTAGGGGTTGCCAGTACGGTACGTGGCATCTGCAATCCCCCCCCCGTGCTGATGGCATCATCCCGCTTTTCGCAATGAAGATCACAACAGTTCCCCTGCTTTTGTTTCGAATTGACGATTACACGTCTCGAGGTGGCCTTGGGTGCGGTACTCCTTACGGAGTACAGATAGGGATACCAAGTCACGGAACTGCAAATACCCACGCCCACCCACACGTGCGGTTCTGAAATTAGGCGCGGGGGATTTGGGACCGAATTTCCTTGGACCAAGTTTCGTTTCAAGCACAGACCAGCTTCTCTCGAGACAATTGAATGACTAAGCGAATATCTCTCTGTCCGGGGGGGAAAGGTCACTTGATCCTGCACGTGATGGCAGTATCAAACGCGCGCCCGGGCCGTAGGGGTCTTGGACCCTGCTGAAAGGGATGAATGGAAAGTTTCAGCCGCGCTGTCAATAGGAAGCGTGGTCTAAAGGGGTGAGATGATGTGAAGCTCATATCGTACCATAAACTAAGAAAACCCTCAATTATACCGTCGACGAAATAAAACATTGCGTGTGAGAGATTTTGTGGTGGAGCTTTCAACCACGCGACCGCCTGCCTCTCATCAGAACCCACCCAAAATCCGTCTTACAAGCAAGGGAGTGAGTGAGTGAGTGAGTGATCACAGGGAGAAACCGGAGACTGTTGTAAACAGAAAGCACACGACAAACAGACGTTGAGAACCCGAGCAACAGGAAGATCATTGGGTCTGAGAAAGAACAGAAGACACGGAAAGCGGAAGAAGTATAATCATAATGGACCCAAATATCTCGGCATCCGCTCTGGGTGAGCCACAACACCTCGGCATCGGCTTCTACCTCCTCCCCTTCGCCACGTTCCTCTGCTTCCTCGTCCCGGTCCTCTACATCTTCCCCCCGATCCCGGCCACCACCAGCGACGCCCTGCGGTCAACGCACACCAAGATTGGCGTCCCGCCGCCAAAGAGCAACCTCCGGGGCCAGCACTCCGTCAAGGCCGACAACAACAGCAACAACAGCAACAGCAACACCGCCTCCAACACCGCTTCCAACACCGCCTCCAATGCCGGCACCGGCGCAAGCGGCCCCGTCGCCCAGCTCAAGGCGCTCTGCGTCTACCCCATCAAATCATGCCGCGGCATCGAGGTGACCCGGAGCAAGCTCCTGCCCACCGGCCTGGAATTCGACAGGCTGTACACTTTCGCACAGCTCAAATCCCGCTTTCCGGCCGCCGTAGACGACTCGGCCGAGGCAAAGGACCAACACACCTGGGAATTCGTCACGCAGCGCCAGTTCCCCCTCCTGGCCACAGTCAAAGTCGACGTCTACGTCCCCGACGCGACAAAGTCCACAGTCTTTATGGAGAAGTCCTCGGACGCGTGGATCGTGATGCGTTTCCCTTGGAGGGAACCGGGGTGGAGGGGCACCATGTCGTGGGTGGCGTCCAAGATCCGGGGCGGGTGGAGGCGGGGCCAGCCCGAGATGGAGGTGTTGTTGCCCGTCGAGTTCCCGACCGAGGCGGAGATTGCGGAGCGCGGGTATACGCGCGAGGACGTGAAGGTGTGGAAGGAGGTTGTGCCGGCGCTGAATATGGAAAAGGAGTTGCCGGGGGAGCTGTGTCGGTATTTGGGGGTGAGTAATAAGTTGGCGCTGTTTCGGGTTGATCCGGGGCAGTTGAGGGAGGTGTATCGGTGTGCGCCGCGGAAGGAGGAGGCTGGGTATCAACCTATTGTTGGATTTCAGGATGCTGTGAGTTTGATGTCTTTTCTTTGCGTCCCCCCTTTTCTCTCGCTTCCTCTCTCTTTCCTTCTGGGAGGTATGAGAGATATGGATGGAGAGTGAGAGACAGAGAGAGATGTGTGACTTGAGGCTAACGAATTTTGTTCTTGGAAACCAGTATCCCCTGCATATCATGAACATTAGCAGTCTCCAGGACTTTGACACCAAGGTGCCCAAGGACGACGAGCTCAAGCATTTCGACGTCAGGCGGTTCCGGTCCAACATCATTGGTAAGTTGCGATCTGACACGGCATGAGATGATGACCCCCCCCCCCCCCTTGAGACACTCTAGAGACTGGATAGTGGGCGAAGTTCCAGGCTCAAGAGCTTTACTGACCGAAATACTGCAACTACATAGTCTCTGGTGCGCCAGCCTACGACGAAGAATCATGGAAATGGGTAAACTTCACCCAGGGCACCTCAAAGGTCACCGTCCCGGCAAAGTTCCAAGTCTCGTGCCGTACAGTCCGGTAAGCACTCTCACTCACTCACTTCCTCATCCCATTTTCATCTTCCTCAAAACCCCAAATAATTGAGAAACTAACACGGCTGGACAAAAAGCTGCAAAATGCCAAACGTCGACCCAGTCACCGGCGCCCGCCACACCGTCGAACCAGACAGATCCCTCCGCAAACTCCGCGACGTCGACGAGGGCGCCCCGCGCATGGGGTGCCTCGGCATGCAAATGTGCCCGCTCTTCGAGGGCACCGACCGCGTCGAGTACATGCAGGCCTGGCTCGAGGTCGGCATGGACGTCTCTGTGCTGGAGCGCGGCGAGCACGTCTACATCAAGCAGTGAAAAAAGCATGTCTAGCTCTCTCTCTTTCGCGCCCTATCTCGATCTTACGTCGGAGAAAGGATGTCCGGGCAGCAGCGGCTGATGAAAGGATGTGGATGCTGCCGAGGAGAGTGTGTTGGGGGTTGTCACTGCTTGGGTATGGTGTGGAGGCATAATAGATATAGACTTGGGCCACAATCACATGCAGAAAGGAGAATGTTGTAGGTTAGAAACCGGAAAAAGAAATTGGATTCGTAATTTTTCGCACTCGCAGCCTCCATTAGATATCATGCCATTACTCCCATAGTTCCGGTTTGTTTGTGAGACGACAGACAACCCGCAGAAAAAACGACAAAAAGCGTGCTCCGCCGTGGTATCCAACCAAATGAAAATACAACCCGACCCAGAAACCCCGTCGAGTACCCTTACGCCTCTTCTTCAACCCGGAGAAAGGAGGCCCCAATGGTAAACAGGAAGGGGGAAGAAATATCCCATCATCGTCATCATCATCATGTCGCGATCCGGAAGCCGTTTTCAAAACACACCCATGAGCAAACGCTCACAAAACACATCTACTTCATATCGGCAGGCGTCAGCGCTTGAACCATACTGGTTCCTTCGCTGAAGCGAGTCCGGAAGATGCGGTTCGC
The DNA here is from genome assembly GCF_030913505.1 of Colletotrichum phormii. NCBI lineage: Eukaryota > Fungi > Ascomycota > Sordariomycetes > Glomerellales > Glomerellaceae > Colletotrichum > Colletotrichum phormii. The sequence goes on along the minus strand of NW_026851445.1, from coordinate 656,886 downwards.
GTTCTGGAACATGCCGTCCTTGAGGGAGACGACGATGAACTGCGATCCCTTGAAGCGCGTCTTGATCAGACGACCAATGTTTTGCGTGTGGGACAGATCCAGCGCGGCATCGACCTCGTCGAGAATGTACATGGGCGCAGGCTTAAACTGCAGCAGGGCCATGATGAGTGAAAGGGCGATGAGTGATCTAGATTGCACGTGTTAGTCCGAATCCATAGTAGCCAAGGGGTGAGAGCATCCTTACCTCTGTCCACCAGACAGCTCAGTCAAGCTCTGCTTCCACACCTTGCCAAGGGAAACCTTGACTTCGAGACCGTCGCTAATGGTCTTGCCTTCAGGGGGGTCCAGCTTGGCGAAACTGCCGGGCAGGAGCTCGTTGAAGATCTGACCAAAGTCGCCGTTGACCTTCTCCCAGGTCTCCTGCAGGGCCTTCTTCTTGTAGTCGTCCAAGCTGATGATGGTCTCCTCAATCTTGCGCTTGTCGCGGATGACAGTCTTCATCATGTGCTTGAGCGAGACCTCCTTCTTCTCTACACTCTCAATCATGTTCATGACCTTGGGGTTGATCTTCTTCTTCATGCCCTGGAAGCGGTCTGTGAGGTTGCGGAGCGTCGATTTGCACTCGCCAATGTTCTGACCCTTGAAGTCATATGGCGTTCCCGTGCGGCCAAAGTTCTCCTTCTCGTCGGCGATCCAGTCGTGCTCCTTCTCCATGTGCGCGACTGTTTGCACGGCCGATTGCTGCTCCTTGTGGAACCTCTCGACCTGATGACCAAGCTTCTGCTTCTCGAGACTCTCCTCGGCGATGCGGGCGTTCTTGGATCGCGTAACATCTTCAAGGGCGTGGAGTTCGTCATCGAAGCCATGAAGCTTGGCCCGCTCATCGTCGAGCTCGGCCTGAACACCGTCAAGAGTCTCTTGTAGAGTGCTTTGCTGCTTGACAAGATCCTCGATGTCCTGCTGCTGGGCCTTGATGGCTACTTCAACCTCTTGCTGCTGTTCGCGGGCTGCGGACAGATCGCCCGAGACTTGTTCCGAGTCAAGCTGGGCGCCCTGCACTTCCTTCTGCAGAACCTTGACGGAAGCAGTGTTCTTCGTAAGGTCGGCTCTCAACTTGTCTAGTGACTTTTGGAGCTCAACAAGCTTCGCATCCTTGTTGTTATCGAAATCCTTCATGTCCTTCTCAATCCGCTTGACGTCAGCAGTGGCTTCGGTGTGCCTCTTCTTGGCCTCTGCAGTGTCGGTCTTGAGTTGGGCAATCGTTTCCTTCATGTTCTGCACCTCCTGGATGATTGAAGAAGAAGAGTTGCTGCTAATCTGCTCTTCACCAAGCTTGATCTCGTGGCTCTTCAGGTCAAGCTCCTGCTTGATCTTGCGCGCGTGGTCAAGTTTCGACTTCTCACTCGCGATGGTGAGCTGAAGCTGGTGCAACGAAGACTCGGCCTCCTTGAGTTGGCGTGTGATCTCGTTGAGCTTTTGCAGCGTGACCAGTACACCGCTGGAGTTGGGAGAGCTACCGCCAGAAAGTGTACCTGAAGGGTCATAGGAATCACCCTCGAGGGTGATAGACCTCATTCTAACGTTGGGGTCAAAGGTGACCCTCTTGGCCGTCTCTGCATCTGCGCAGATGAGTGTGTTGCCGAATACATACTCCATAGCGGCGGAGACCTCATGATCGTAGCCGACGAGTGACAAGGCCAGATCGACCTTGCCTGGCGCAATCCTTTGGGCAGCCCCGATGGCCTGAGCCGAAGCTTTGAAGGCGGCGATCTTGTTCAGCGGGATGATGGTGACACGCTTGCGGAGCTTTCCGCCTTGGAGCAGTTGAGTGCCCGTGACTTCAGAGTCAACCACGACGTTGTAAAGACGACCACCAGCGCAGATTTCGAGTGCAGTACCGGCTTGTGTGTTTTGCTTGTCGAGCGTGAATAGCTGAGCAACCAAACCCTTGACCTTTGATCTATCAAAGTTGGGTGTCGGGTCGGCATAGTTGAAGTCAATATTGGCGACCTTGCGCTTCAGGCCGTCAGCCTCCTGACGAAGACCTCGGATCTGCTGCTGCAGGGATGACTGCTTCTGGTACAACTGCTCTTCCTGACCGGGCTCAAAGCCTAGTCGTCCGAGCTCTTTCTCGAGCTTCTGCGCTTGCGACCTTAGGCCTTCGAGATCTCTGAGAAGGTCGGCATTCTGCTCCTTCGCCTTCTTGGCTCGTGGCTCTTCCTCCTTGATTCGCTTTTCGAGATGGGCGATTTTCATCTTTGCTTGCTCCTGTTCGGTGACCGCTGCTGTCGCGCGGTTTCTTGCGTCTTGAAGCTGGCCTTGGTAGCCGCTTTCTTGACCATCCTTGGATGCAACACCAGTCTGTAGGGTTTGCAAGAGTTCCTCCTTGGATTCGGCTTCTTGGCTTTGCTTCTCCAGGTCGTCCTTGGCTGCGTCAAATCTAGCCTTGATTTCCTCGAATGCCTGGGTCTTTTCTTGCAGAGTCGCCTCCAGCTCCGCCACGTTCTTCTCGACGGCCGTCTTCTTCTCTTCCTCTTCCGCCATGCTGGACTTCTTCAGGTCCATGACCGTGGCAAGTCTGACCAGCTCGTTCGAATGCTTCTTGACGGCATCCTCCAAGCCTTGCGCCTTTCCTCCCTTCTTCAATTCCTTGTCGCGCTGAGCCCGGACTCGTTTGACATCCTCTTCAAGGTGAGAGATTTCGCTCTTTAGCCGTGCCGCGGATTCCTCGAGATCCTTTTGTCTTTGTTTCTTGCCCTCCAGGTCTGCTGCGGACTGCTCAAGCTTTTCCTGGCACCTTACGTAGTCGTGCGCGACGACCACTCGTGTGAGGCGCTCGAGATCGTTTTGGGTTTGTTGGAAGTCGAGGAATGCGCGCTTCTCTGTCCTGAGCTTCTCGAGCTTTGGCTCGATCTCATCTCGTAGTAGCTCTGTGATTTCTTGCAGCTTCATCTCCTTTTTCGCCATGGTCTTAAGCGCCTTGTCTCTCCTGTCCTCAAACATTCTCGTTCCCGCGGCTTCCTCAATCATAGCCAGAATCTCGACCGGCTTCATGTTGAGAACCTTGGTGATTCGGCCTTGCATAATGAGGAAGTTGGGATTGTTGATGTTTAATTGAACAGACTGGAACAGGTTTTGTACAGTCTGTTGTTGGGCTCGGTGTCCATTGATGAGGTACTTGGACGTGCCGCCGAGGACGATTTGTCGAGTCACACTAATGGTCGAATACTCTTCGAAGCCGATGGGTGACTTCTTCTTGTCTCTGTTGTCGAAAACAATCGTAACACTCGCTTTTGTCACACCGGCTTGGCCGCGCTTGTAGATAAGATCCTGTTGTGAATAGCATCAGCTTCACAGGCCACAAGCAGAATCCACCACGATGGATGGCTACGCACCTGGAGGTTTTGCGCTCGGACTGTTGTCATGTTTGTGATGCCCAAAACAAAGCAGATGGCGTCCAAGATGTTGGACTTTCCGGAACCGTTGAGACCGGTGATCGAGTTGAAACTTTCGTCCCTGTGTTGTGTGAGCTTTCGTCCCCTCACAGTCAAGGCAAGGGGTTTGTTTACCATCCCGAAATCACCGTTCGCACGGCATACGACTTGAAGCCCTGGGGATAGTTAGTATGGACAAATAAAATACAGAAACGTGATCGCATACGTCTATAATAACCTCTATGACCCTCATGCTGCAGTAGTTAGTGGTTGGCGATGGTGTTGCTGAGGAGTGTTGTCGGTGTCAAGGTCTTTTTGTTTACTTTCGATCGGTCGCGTTTCCACTTCACCCCCCTTCCCAAGGGCCAAGGTTTGGACCCTCCCGCACTCCCTCCCCCCCCCCCCCCCCCCCCGATAAGGCCCTTATCGGCGACAGCACACACACCACCTAAGGTAAGGTAGTGGAGGGCGCCTGCACACCGCGAGTCTCCCGCAAACCGCAAGCGCGACTGTCAATCTGTGATTGCCCCGGCTCAGGCAGCCCCACGAACTTCAGCCGCGCTAAGCCGGATTCGGACTCGACCAAAACATTAAGTTCGCAATGCAATTCAATCCAGGTCCATCAACACCACTACACATCCATACAGCTTTTGTGTGCTTTCCACTTTTTGCTTTCTTCACCCCTTCTTCTCCAGCAACTACCTTACCTCACCCATCTACCACATTCCGAACTCGATGACCAGCTAGCATTTCTCTTCTCCTTCATAGCGACACTCTTGCGCGCGTCGCGATCTACCCCTCACAATGGCGACGATGCGAGGAACGCGTGTGCCTATTGGCTCCGCGTCATGGGTGAACGAAGAACGAACTACAGCCCTTAGCATTGTTCAGGCTGAGGCCGAGGAGTTTTCCTTTGCCGCGAGAAACGAGTTTGACTGGCTTAATGAGCATATGGCTGGGGTCTTCAACGAGAACGAAATGTACAGTGACCCCTGGTCAACAGCTCTATACCGATTGCTAACGATCTCAACAGCAATGTCGCCGAGATATTCAAGACGCCTGGAAAGCTTCGAAGCAAAACGCCTCGAACGGCGCGTAAGGTCGACAATGGCGAGCCTCGTATCGTGAGTTTACTGCTCTCATGCACGCCAACGTCCGCTAACAAGGTGCAGCCACTGTCAGATGTGTTCTCTTCCACTCCCAACGGCGCCCCGAACACGTTCACACAACATCTTACTCGTGCCACTCCTACTGCCAACCCTGCGCCATCAACATCATCACCTTTGATCAACAGGAATATTTCGCCTCTCAAGGCTGCCCCCTCCCCTAGGCCGGTTTCGAAACAGCCCGTTGCACTAGCCGATTCCGGATATTATGGTAGCCAGGATGTCGACAATTTGGACAACGAAGAAGACGACGACGACATGGATGTCGACCTCATCGAAGAGGAGACACAGATTGGCGAGCCACGGTCGAGCCCCCCAAAGACTGCTGGACGGACTGGACATGTTGCCTTCGAGATGATCGAGCAGAACGCGCCTCACAGCCCTACCGAAACACGTACCATGCGCTCTCCTGAAGTTACGTTCCAAACGGCCAAGGAGGAACAGACAACGCGGGTTATACGCGATCTCACCGAGGAAGCGCCATCTCCAGCTTCGTCCAAGGCCTCAGCTTCCCCAAGCCCGGCCAAGGAAGCCAGGACGCCCTCGCCTCCTGTGGTGTCACCCAAACCTCATTCCGCAAAGAAGAGCTCGTCACCTATCAAGACCTCGCCTCAGAAGCGCTCCCCAGCGAAGCAGTCTTCACCGCCGTCGTCACCTGTGCTTGGAGCTGCACCATCTCCGATGCCCGAACCTTCGCCTGCTGCCGAATCGCAGGATGATGTAGATGTCCACATGGACGATGATACACGATCGCCGTCCGACGACGAGTCGAGCCCGATCCGCCCAGTCAGGAAGAGCAGTCTCAACTTTGCTTCACTTCCGGCTAGAGAGCCTCTCAAGAACAAGAGCATCGGGGCTCGTGTCTCCAGGACCAGCCATTTGGACATGAATCGTCAGAGCTACTATGGCAGGCAGACGGGAGGAAAGAGTCTGGGAAACAACGTGGAGCTACTTGGAGAATCAGACGATGAGGAAGGCAACGACGACGGAATGAGCATCGATGGCTCAGCCGAAGAGACAAAGGAAGTCGACAACTACGCTTCTAACCACAACAAAACATACACTCAACGACTACAAGACCAAATCAACTTGCTCGGTAAATCTCAACCGAACGCAAGCCGGCCTTCAAAGTCGATCCCGAGCTCAGCGGTTGCGCAACAGCTCGCGCAGACGTCTGCGGCTCAATCAGTTGCAGATGCCAAGGCAGCAACACCTGCAAAGAAGTCTGCTGCGCCACCCACTCCAGGAGCTTTCCCGGAGGACGATGAAGAAGACGAAGTGGAAGAAGCCGAAGAGGATGACTGGATTGCGCCTCCTGTGCCCGCGAAAGATACGCCCTTGGCCAGTCCACGACCGCATTTGCCTAAGAGCCACACTGCGGATGTCATGGAAGGCATCGACAGGGCAGACACTGTCAGCGGTCCCGAATTTGCTTTGCCTAAGCAGCGGCAATCTCCTGGTCGCTCAGGCTCCCCCAAGCGGGCACCTGTCATCCCTGAGCGTACTACCAGTGTGTTTGGACATGGCAAATCTGCCTCCGTCTCCGTCTTGCCCGATCTTTCCAAGGACAAAATGGTTGAAGACCTGTCCCCAGCCAAGAAGCATGTTTCGGTCTCCAACCCTCTGTCAGCCGTGCCAGAGGATGGACGCCCCGAGACTCCTCAATCGCCTACACGAAGCTTCAGGGATAGTCCATTGAAGCAGGTCAAGAACAAGCTGTCTTCCATCCTGAAAAGTTCCAAGGGTCTTCTTGCGAGCAGTGCAGCCATCAGCGCAGAGGGAAAATCTTCGCTGATGTCACCTTCCACCACTCGCTTCGGCATCTACCCCGGTCCCTCTACTGACTCGATTGTACCCCAGTCAGTCACTGCGGAGCCATTGTATCCTGACCTTTCCAAGCGCATCGCAGCCGATGTTCAAACACTGTCTAGCATGGGAAGCCCTGAGAAACCCGTTGCGCGCAGAACGCGTGCTTCCGTTGAGAAGGAGAAGGAAGACAAGCGAAAAGAGAAGGAGGCCAAGCTGATGGCTGATCAGATGAGCAAGCTGGACAAAGCTCGTGCAGATGAGCGGGAAAAAGCCCGGACTTTCAGCAAAGAACAAGAAAAGATTGCCGCGATGGAGAAGAAGATTGCTGCTCAAAAGGAGAAGGAACCTGAACAGGAGCAGATCAAGGAGGTTGAACGACCTGCCCGAACGCCGGCCCCGAAGGAAGCACCCAAGCCCACGAGAACTAGCCCTCGCAAGGCCAAGGCTCAGGCTGAGGCTGAGGCTGCTGCCCAGGCGTCACAATCAGAAAAGCCTGACGTAGAAATGGCTGAAGCGCCAACTCCAAGGCCGCCGCCATCCGCTCCTCGCTCTGTTGGCCCATCCCAGACGGCCAGGCAGCGAGAACTCCGGCGTCCGATGAAGCCGACCAAGGAAGCACCCAGCAAGATCAAGCAAGCACCTACCGTCATTCGCGTTAACACCGGCTCGCAACACTCGCAATTCCATCCCTCCAACAGCACACTATCATCGGGCCTGCAAGAGACACTAGGATCATCGGTCAAGTCCAAGTCGAGCCAGCCAGGCTCACATAGCAAGCAATCTCTGGCGAGCATGAAGAGCTCTGTCTCGTCCAATGGCCGACCGAAAGCACTCGAGCTTGCCGCCAAGCGAAAGGAACAGGAAGAGCGGGAGGCTCAAAGGAAGAAAGATGCGAAACTCGAACTCGAACGCAAACGCGCTGCGATACAAGAGGAGGAGCGCAAGCAGGAATTTCAAAGGCGGCAAGAGGCGGAGAGACAGAGAGAGAGGGAGAAAGAGCAAGCCGAGGCGAAGAAGAGCGCGCAGAGACAGGCCGCAATTGAACGTGCCAAGCAGACGCGAGCACCGCCACCTGCTGTGCGCTCTCAGCCCAACGGTCCTCCCGACTACACCGCCAGCCAACGCTCCGATGGCCAGCCTCCCCGGCCTCCATCCCGAATGAACTCAATGGCCCATCGGTCTCAAGAGGATCGACCAGTCAATGCTGTTCTCTCCAACGCTTCGAGGCCAGGCTCGAAGCGTCCCCTGCCGCAAGACAGCAGAGAGGACACTGGCTCTCGCAACCCTCCCGCACGCAACGGGCAATCTTACAAGACCCAGGAAGCCAAGCGTCGTCGCACTAGCGATGACTTTGCTGATGAGCTTGACATGGACATTCAACCACCCAACATCAAGGGCCCACCGGTTCGCCCTCCGTCAGTCGGTTTCAAGAAGGTTAGTTATGCATTGCTCAGTGCGAATGACGGAATCTTTGCTAATGTGGATCATCAGGACATGCCCACTAAGTCGACGTACGGCTACACCAACGCACCACCGAGTGCTTCCAGAGATTTGTTCAAGTCCACCGTCACCGCCCAACACCACAGCACAATCAAGTCCACAAAGCAAGTGGATATGAATCAGTTTGCTCAGGGACACATCCCGTTTGCGCCCAATACAAACCCTGCCGGTCCGGCTCATAAGACACCGGCGCGACCTATAGGTGCTGCAAGCACAAAGTCCACCGCCAAGGCTACGAGATCGTCGCCTCGATTCCAAGATGGCGAGAAGATTGAGCTGCCCGAAATCGACACAGATGAGGACGAGGATGATGACGACTCCCACTTTGGCGTTGCCCCTTGGGCTGATTCGCCTGATTTGAGACGCGCCCTCATGAAACAAGAAACCATGAACCCAGAGGGTATCTTTGGACCTCCTCGCGCCCTCAATATGGAGGAAGTGTTTAACAACAAGGAGAGATGGCACAAGTTCCGCGCGCGCACATCGAGCGCAAACTGGAGTGGATCGGATCGTTTGACAGAAGACGAGATTAGGAAGGATCTGGCAGCTCGCGACAAGCTGCGCAGAGAGGGCGGTTGGTCCTACGAAATGAGCAAGGACTTGATGTGAGAGTCGCCGCAGACTTGGCGTTGATTTTGGCGGTTGGGTGACAACTGTGTGGATTACACATGCGAACGTGCTCACGAAGGGACATATGGAAGCAGATCATACGGCTGCTCAGATGGCTGAGTAAAGCCTGGTGTATTCTTTATTCTTGCAAGGAAGCAAGAAACCTTTATTGCGGGGCGTTGGGCAGCATAAAGCATACAATTATGACCGTGTTAATATTCAACAAAATGACATTCTCGCATGGACTCTGAAACTATGATCAATCTCGTGGTATGATATCTGCAAGCTGAATATGCATTCGAGGGGGCTGGCTGTCATGGTGCCCAGAGCTTCCATCTTTCATCCGATGGTGTATCCGTACATGAGATTGAGAGGTAGCCCTGTGCTGGGGTTGTGTCATGCTCGTTAACGAGGCAACCGCCCCAACGCTTTGACCGTACCTGCCAGGATCCGACGCGGTCGTGCACCTAGGCAATAGGTAGTTAACGCGCTGGACCCTTGTCGCTCTCCAAATTTCCCGACGGTAACCTCCAACAGTATTCAGGAGCTGCCAAACCATTTACCAATTTCTTGACTCGGACTCGCGAAACGATATTTTCTTTGTCCTAGGTTGGATTTCGCGATCTCCCGTGTCTGCGGCTACTTTCAGAATGGGTGCTGACGACAGCACTGAGAGCCGCAAGCGCAGTCGTGCCACACCAGCGAAACCAGACCATAGTGTCCCATCGAGCTTCAAGAAACGGAAGCTAGACGCCAATGGCAACCCTATTGTCGCCTCCTCTCCGACAACACCCAAGACTACTTCCGGAGCCAATTCTTCTGCTGCAAAGAAGTCCGCTCGGAATAAAATCACATCTTCGCCCGTCTCGGCCTACGATGTGCCAGACTCCCCCGAAGACAACCCGCCACGGCGAATCCGCAACGTCAGGAGCGTTGACCGACCGACTGCCAAGGTTCCGATCCCGCCTCGCCGCAATGTCAACGATGACATTTACGATATTCCCCTCTCCGACGACGAGTTACATTCGAGCCCGAAGGAGGTGAATTCGCAGAGGACAAACCCTACGAAGAGAAAGAGCAGCCTCGTGGTCGTTGAAGATGTGGGCGAGGTCAACGGAGGGGAGACAGTCGAGAAGCCCTTTCCTCGGAAAGGCAAGATCAACAAAGTGATGGGCCAGGATGAGAAGGTTGCTTCGACGGAAGAGTCATCCTCGCAGATACGAGCCAGCGGACGACGCAGAACTCTGACTGCGAAAGCCCTTGAGCATGTGGAAAAGGTTGCGAGCCGCTCTGCTACTCCGACTTCTCACGCGAGATCTTCCGCCGCAGTGGATGAAGTCCCGAAATCCAAGAAGACCACGGGGAAGGTGAATCGCAATGTGTCTATGCCACTAAAAGGCATCTTGACGCCGTCCAAGCGGGACGGTACGCCGAGAAGAAGTAAGAGCGTAGCCTTCGACTCCACGAGCGCTTTGGCTCAAGAGGAGGTGTTCTTCGAAGATCTCCCGACCAAGTCGGCGACCAAGTCTGGGAGAAGCCGGAAATCATCACAAAAAGTGGTCGAAGCTAAAACAATAGTGGCGAAGACCGCGAAGTCACGGAAAGTGCCCCCAAAAGTCATTGATGAGGAGCCACAGGAGGAGGAAGAGGCGGAATCAGAAGTTGAGCCACAAGAAGCAGAAGAACCGGTAGCAGAAGCGTCAGAGGGAGAAGAAGAGGAAGAAGAAGAGGAAGACGAGGACGTTTGTTCGATATGCACAAAGCCCGATTCCAAGCCTGGAAACAGAATCCTGTTCTGTGATGGCTGCGATAAGGCGTTCCATCAGAAATGCTACAAGGTCCCAAAGGTTCCCCGGGGAGACTGGTTCTGCAACGACTGTGTAGGGCAGAAGCAGTCGCGCGCGGTGGCCGCAGATGAGGCGGTGAAGACTCCCAATTTCGCGCAACATCTGAGCAATCTGCAAAGAGTGCTATTAGACCGGTGTACGGGTCGCCGTCGTATCAAGCTGATTGACCAGGATGATGCCTACGACAAGGCGCATCAGCTGGTAGAGCAGACGGTACTGGCTGGGGAGGGCAATTCCATGCTCGTAATAGGGGCTCGGGGTTGCGGCAAGACCATGGTAAGTCGCAAAGCCGTTTACCTTGCAGTGGGGCCATTCTAACGCACAGTAGCTCATCGAGAGCATAGTCGACGACCTGTCTTTGCAGCATAAGAAGGAATTCCACGTTGTAAGACTAAACGGGTTCATTCACACCGACGACAAGCTCGCTCTCAAGGAGATTTGGCGGCAACTGGGCAAAGAGATGGAGGCGGAGGACGAGGCCAACGCTCGGGTTTGCATTCCTATCACTCTGACTAAAAAGAGAAGAAACTGACAATACGGCAGTCAAATTATGCCGATACAATGGCTTCGCTACTTGCGCTGCTATCTCACCCGTCAGAAATGGCACAGGCGGAGGAGGGCGTGACCTCGCAAGCAGTTGTCTTCGTCATTGATGAGTTTGACATGTTTGCAGCACATCCCCGCCAAACGCTGCTTTACAATCTGTTTGATATTGCACAGGCAAGAAAAGCCCCTATTGCAGTGCTGGGTTGCACGACTCGGATGGACGTAGTAGAAACGCTGGAAAAGCGCGTCAAGAGTCGTTTCGGCCACCGCTACGTCTACTTGTCTCTCCCAAAGAGTTTGCCTGCGTACTGGAAAGTATGCAAGCAGGGCCTCTGCGTGGACGACGAGGACATGGACGTTGAGGGCATCGACGTCAGTGTGGACGGGCACGAAGCTTTCCACGCAAATTGGAAGGCTATGATTGAGGTATGTTTCCGACACAGATTGCAAAAGGCGGTTTGGATACTGACTCACCTTTCGATAGGTTCTATACAAAGAAAAGGCATTCCAAAGTCTTTTGCAATACCACTACGCGACAACGAAATCCGTCTCGGCGTTCCTATCAGCGTGTATTCTTCCCCTTTCCGCGCTCTCGCCTACATCGCTAGACCTCGTCATCCCACCAACGCCAAGCGGTGCAGTCGTCTCCCTCACACCGCCAAACTCCAAGCTTCACCTTTTATCGTCGCTCTCGGAGCTTGACCTGGGCCTTCTCATCGCAGCAGCGCGACTCGACATTGTCGCACACACGGACACGGTCAACTTTGCGATGGCGTACGACGAGTACGGCTCGCTGATGGGTCGGCAGCGCGTGCAGTCGGCCAGTTCGGGCCTGCTGGCCCTGGGCGGCGGCGTGCGGGTGTGGGGCCGCGGTGTGGCTGGTCTTGCGTGGGAGAGGCTCGTTGCCCTGGGGCTGCTGGTGCCGGCGGGTCTCGGGACGGGTCGGGCTTCGGGGTACGGCGGGTTGGAGGGGAAGATGTGGAAGGTGGATATGGCGCTGGAGGAGATTCCGGCGGGGTTGAAGTTGAATAACGTGTTGGCGCGGTGGTGTAAGGAGATTTGAGCGTGGGTGAATTCACGCTTTGATGAAGTGTCTAGGGTTTACGTATTGAAGGCATTATGACATGGCCGAGGGCGTATAGACCAAGGCAATACACCAGTTATCAACCATTACGATGCTTTCATAATATCGCCCCCCGCCCTTGGGACCTGTGACAGTACCTAAGGTATGTAAGTACCTTAGGAAAGAGTTATCACTCTTATTTCTCGCGCTTAATGCTCGTCCGCAAAGGTCACGCGGCCAGATAACAAGTCTACAAAAGTCTTGATCTGTTATCACATCGTGTCTGAAACCACCTTGAAGTGAGAAATCTTCTTCCCCTGACGACTTTTCGTCATGTCTGCCTGGCAGGCTTCCATCCAAGCCTTGTGCTGCCTGCTAAACCCGGACGCCCGCCCGGTCCCGCTTTTCCCGGGCCGAGAACTCGAGCGAACCATCCCCCCCGCCCGTGTGTAAGCCTGGACCACCGCTGCTAGCCTCGCGGCGAAGCAACAGTCACAGTCAGCTCCCACCGGTCGACCACAACCAACAAGGGGGAGGGGGTAAGATGATGCCGAATCGAGTAATAAGAAGACGTACACTTTTGTAAGTTTGTGAACCAACAAGTAAGTTATCCACATCCCACTTTCCAGACCCCAATGTGGGGGGGGCTTAGCCGCAGTGTGACTAATCGTCCCAAGTGTAGCCTGGTAAACGTCGATCCCGGGGACCTGGTTCTGGTAATCCGCCGAGCCCCGTCCAACGACTAACGCCGGGATAACCAGCATCAATGAGAGAAGACAACACATGCGACCATACCCACTGGAGAACTCGGGATCCCGTCCGCTCTCCCATTGATAAACCGGCGAGGGCCAGAGTAGTAGTCGGGTCGGAGACGACCGGCGAATGCCTGGTGTTGCATGTTTCTTTTTTGTTTTGGGGGTTTGTCCATGTTCATCGAGACTAGTACGAGGGCGTTGGTTCTGTGTGAGTGTGTGCTAATGTGGAAAGAGAATGTGAGTGAGTGTCTGCGAAAGAGAGAGAGAGAGAGTGTGTGTGTGTGGTTGTGTTTCTGTGTGTGTGGAAATAACCAGTCATCACCGTGCCACCGCCCGAGGCACAGGAAGGAAGAGGGGGGATCCCTCAGCCCCGGAACCGGATTCTTCAACAAGACCAAAGCAAGTCTCAGCCCTATGTGCTTGGGGGCCATGGATTGATTGGCTTGGACGCGTTTGCGAACCAACAAGCGTTCCTTACCTCCAGGGTGATAGGGCTGAGTTGCCAAGTTTTGCGTGGGGGGTTGGTTCTCCGGTGTGCTACGGCGATAGCCTAGTCTTCGAAGACGACTAGTCTTGGAAGATATATGCCTTATGACCTTGGTATTTAATTTTTTTCGTATTGGAGGGGAGGGGGGATCGTCTACTCACACCGGGGTTTTTCGCCTTTGTCCCTGTTTCCGGCGTGAGAAGGCGCCCCGTTTTACAATCCTGGTTGCGAAGTATTTCGGTGTGATATGATTACCCCATCATGAAGTCTGGAAAGTGACAAGTTTGACCCTTGATTGTGATATCGTTTATCTTGGATGACATCAAGTTCTAGGCTTCTTTTGCCTCGTTGCTGTGCCTCGTGATTCAAAGTCTACGAGTCGTACGGCTCAGTCTTTCGAAGACGGCTATAAAGCTCCCGGTTCCAATCAGTGGCTGAGGAAATGTTTGAAGCCTCAAGACATTAAACCAAAGCCTCTTTCTCTCTCTTTGCCTCGGATATTCTCTCTTCCTTCTCAGAGGTTGAGTTATAAACATCGTCTAATCACAAACATTATCGAGTCATAGAAGTCCAGGATCCAGACAACTAGATCTACCTCACCAAGCCATCCATCATGGCGTCCTCAATCACCGAGAAGCACACTCCCCAACAAACCACAATCCAAATCCCAGATTTCCTAGCAGACTGGCGCCAAACCGCAAGCTGGCCATCCCCTTACCCCCCAAACCGCCACCCAGACTCCGACTACATCAAGTCTGAATCCGAAAACTGGCTACGACGCTATTCCTGCTCCACCTCCACCACTAAGCCTAAGCCCAAGTCCATCAACAAGGGCATCAACGACCTCTTCATCTCCAAAATCATCGCCGGCGATTTCCCCGAGATAGCATGCCTCATCTACGCCCACCAACCCACGCGCCACGTCCTCCTCGCCGCGCTCGTCATGCTCCACTTCTTTGTCATTGACGAGTTTACGGATAACGTCGAGGATACGGTGGACGGCGAGCGGCAGGTGAGGAGGCAGTCTGCTGCCATGGTCCACGCGTTTCGGCATCCCGAGGAGATTGAGGTCTCGGCCACGACGGGGGAAGATGAAGAGTGGGTGGGCGTCCGGATGGCGGCCGACATTGCGATACGCTACCGCAGCGACGCGGTAGGCGGCACATCCGACTCGTGGGATTTCTTTGTGGATAGTTTCGCAGAGTACCTCGACGGCGTGGGCGACGAGGTGGCGCTCCGGAGGAAGGTGGACGGGAAGGGCAAAGAGTGCGTGCCGAGTCGGGAGGGGTACATTGCCGTTCGGCGCCTTACGATCGGTGTCTTGCCGGGGATGGCGCTCCTCCTCATTGACCGCGCGATCCGCCCCAACTTTTGGCAGATTCCAGCCGTGGACTCGCTGCTGCGTCTCTGCGTCGACATCATTATCAACCAGAACGATATCTACAGCTTCGATAAAGAGCAGGCCAAGGGGGAGGACGGACATAATGGTGTAAGGGTCCTCGTGGAGGAGGACGGGGTTGGTGTGCAGGAGGCCATGACGAAGTTGGGACAGGAGACAAAAGTACTAGTGAGGGAATTCGTGGGCTTGGTTGAGGATGGCCCGGCGTTGGAGGACGAGGTTGATGATACGAATTTGAGAATCTTGCGGGACGGGTGCGTTTCGTGGATCTTGGGGATGGAGGTTTGGTCTACGCTGGTTACGAAGCGGTATGGGATGCAGAGGTTGGATGAGGAGAGGAGGTATACGCCTACAGCGAAGAAAGGAAAGACACTGGTGAAAGAGCAGCAGAAGCAGCAAAAGGAGCAAAAGCAACAGGCTCAGGAGGCTCCACTGGCTCGGGAGGGTATGATGAGTTTGATGAGAAAGTTGCCGGGAGATTTGATGTCTCTACTGAGGAGGATTCTTGGTATGTAGAGCGATCTGACGTTATTGGTTGGTGTTGTGATGTAAAAGAATTGGCCTGTCTAGAAAAGCTTAGTTTAGTGTATATGATCTTCGTCATTGAATGGTATTTGAGAGATGACAAGAGCTCAGCCCCAGCCTCAGATCTAGAGACAAGACTCGGTCCGGATCAAAACCACCACACAAGGGCGGAGCCAGCGCCACACCCGTCACACACGTGATACACACGCCCAGATCTCACGCGACGATGAAAGAAGTTCTTCTTAGGTATATATGTCTTGAATGAATTGAGAAATAAAAACTTATGGGGTATCGAGTTTGTATGACTGACACAAAAAGGCCTAGGCCGAAACGACGGGAACACCAACACGATGGACACAAAGGCACACACACACACACACACACAAAACAGCCCTCTCCCGAAGTCTCACTCCAGCTCAGCAACAAAGGGCCCTTGCAGAGTTGCGCCACTGTTCTGCTGACACCCATTCCGCTGCTGACCGGCATCGTCTCCCGCTCTCCCACCCGCGTACGGCGACGGAGGCAAAGGTTTCGCGTCGTAGGCGTTAAGGCCGCCCATGAAGTTGGCCTGAGCAGCATAACCGTTGGCGAGGACGGCGGTGGACGGCTGTGATTTGATATCCGGCCACGAGGGCTTCTGTTGATGATGATGATGATGATGATGATGATGAGACGTCGAGGTTGCGCTTTGGGTAGTGCGGCGGACGCGGAGAGGTTCCGGGTAGGCGTTAAGTGAGTTTGCAGAGCCGTCGCTGGCTGGTGGTGTTGGTGCTGGTGCTGGTGTTGGTGCACTTGCTGGGTTGTGATATGATGGTCTGTACGGGAGACTGATCTGATTGCCGAGGGTGTTGTTCGTGTAAGCCGGATTCGGGTACATTTGATGCTGCGACTGCGATGTGCTGTTCCCGCTGGAGCCGGACCTGACGGATCCCGATAGTGAGTTTTGACTGTCGTGCCGTTGATGTGCGGCGGCGATGACTGTGCGGTGGACCTTTGACTTGAGACGGTCGACCAGCAGACCGTGGCTCTTTTTCAGCGTCTTTTTAACAAACGAAGTGGTGAAGACGTTGCAGCGCATGTCGACGTCTTCGCGGATGTAGAGGCCCGTCAGCGGGGCGCCGATGCCGAGCTCGACGGGCTCGACGGGTTCTCCGGGCAGGGAGCCGGCGACGGTCCACTTGTCGCGGATCTCGAGGCCCATGGGCGCGTAGCAGTGGGTCTGCAGGCCGGTGGGTAGGTCGTGGAAGCAGCAGGTGTAGCTGACGTTGCCCGTGGCCAGGCCGCCGGGCAGGTAGGAGATTTCATCGGTGAGGGAGTACCAGGCGCATGCGTGCTCTTCGGGAGGGGCGTTGGCGGGGGCGGTGATGAGGTGACGCTCTTTGATGAGGGGGTTCAGGTCAATCATCTCCATGTGGTTGTGTAGGAAGGCGAGGACGGCATCGCGACTGATGCCGGGGGGTAGAGGGGAGATTGTGGTGAAAGTTGTACGTTTTGACATGGTTGGCGAAGAGAGATGGGTTGGGCGGGCGGAGGGGAGTTTGAGGGTCTAGATGCGCGTGAGCGACCCCATGTGCAGGAGGTCTGTAACCAGAAACGAGAGTTGACCGTTGAGGATGCGAGGTGAGTGTAAGGTTGCTAAGGTTTAAGTTCTTGGAGAGAAACAGCTCTGGTGCTGAACCGGAAATGGGATGGAACAAGAACTAAAAGTACGGTAGAAAAGATTTGGTGAAATGGAGTCGGTTGAGCAGGTCGGTAGATAGTCCCAGGACTTCGGGTTGAAAATCGCCAAAGAGAAAAGTTGAGTTGCAGTAATTGGCAGTTTGAAGCCGGCAGGTATCGAAATGGGGACTTGCGAAAAGAAACCCCAGGATATGCGGTCGAAGAGGAAGCGATGCGGTTGTTATGGTTCGGAGGCAGTGCCAGCTTGGCACGGAGACGGAGGACGGAGGACGGCCGGGTGAGGAGGGCTCCGTGAGGCGTAGCTGTGCGTGGTGGGCGGTGGTAGCACGGTGAAGCCCGAACTGAACTACTAGTATCCGTAGGTACTAGCTAGGTATTATGTGTCCCTCGAGCTGGGTTCCCTGCCGGAAAGGGTTGGAGCCGGTAAAAAGACAGGGCTCTGGGGAAGGGGAGCAGGACAAGGATTACCGTGAAGAGCAGGGTTGGCGATGAGGGAGTCGAATATCCGTAGAAAGAAACAAGAAGGGATTTTACTAAGGAGTATACCAAACAAGGTCAGGTAGGTGAGTGATGTAAGGGTTGGTACTTTATTTTGGGAATGAGTTCGTGAGAGATTTGAGGGAAACAAGATTGACGCTGGGATGATCTGTAGGTAGGGGATAGGTAGCTTAGGTAGGTATACCTAGTCAACCGCAAACCAACAATGATTGATCAAGAACAGCGTCAATAAGAGCGAAAGAAAAAGACCAATCAATGAAAGAAGCGGCGGAGAGCGGGTAAGAAGGAAGTGATGCCAGTCTGTCTAGTACTTGTAGTCCCATGTCATGTCGTAAAAGATGCGGTCAACCTCCCAGTTTTACCAGCTTCGGAGGGATACACAAATTGGGAAAAAAATAATAATTCCAAAACCCCCATCAGCCGGACGGATCCATGCATACCTTACCTCATACTTTTGGCTGAACTGAGGTCTTCGTACTTCTGTATCCGTCCTCGAGTCGTCGGGGGGGCACGGGATGGATTGGGATGGCATGGGGGGAGGGGGAGGGGGAGGAGAAGCATGGGCGGCCGCCGCCCTCTCTCGCACACACACACACACACACACACACACACACAAAGTACAACAAGGGAAGTCGGTGGACAGTTCTCTGTGCTGCCACTAAAACCAAGGCAGCTGCGCTCGAGAGGAGAAACCGCTGGCTCGGCTCGGACGTTTCTCTTGTCATTTCTGTCGTCCCATTCAGCTCAGCCCCCCCCCCCCTCTCGAAACTATGAGCCAGACTCAGAGACAAACAGATCATGTGGCTGGTCTGTGTCCCACTGGATGTTTCCAAAAGACATTTTCTCGGTACGGAGTAGTGGTCCTGGGGAGGAAGATGGAGAAAAAAGGCTGATCTGGTTTTCTCGGCACATGGCTAACTCGGATCGATGACAGATGACAGTGGCACCTGGAGGACCCAGACACTCAAAACTCAAAGGGAAAAAGAAGAACCACACACCCCAAAGTTCAAACCCCCCGTGTGCGGAATTCAACCCGCCGCAACGTGGCGGCGGGCGGCCGCCGGGTTCCCAGACTTGTGGGACCACCCTGTACCCGAAAGACTGAAAGACTGGAAAGTAACGAGACGGGAGCTGCCATTGGGCCCGATGCAAGATTCACAAGTTACAACACTAAGACAGACGCTCCGAGCTGCAGGACCTTTCCGCAACGACCGTCCCCAAAGCCCAAGTACGGATACATGGCCAAGGTAGCTAGCTACACCATCAACCACGCGTGCGGCTTGCATGCTCACCTTTCTTCATCTTTCGCAACTGCGAGCGAATACGAGAACAATGGGATTCTTGAGAGAACGCCTCTTTCACATACAACATGGAAAGGTAGGAGACGATGCATAGCCATGTGCGGACTCGGAAAGGATCCAATGAGGTCCAGACTTTTGTAGATGAGGCTAGGTACCTTGGTTGTAAGAAAACCCTCTATCTTGGCACGCGGCCGCCCGAGGAACGTCACCCCCAACGTCGTCTAAAGTTCTACCTTAAGCTACCGCAAACTACCCGAGGCGGCCGCCTGCGCTTGGCGCTTCCTTACTAACCACCTAACTAACTGTGGTGATCAAAGGTTTCACGACCCCATCATCCCGCCAGATCAACCGCAACCCCCTGTCTCCTGAAGATTGATTGCCTAATTATATATCTCCGGCCAAAAGGGATCATACTCTATCTTATTCAGCACGTGTTTCTCCGCGATGTCGTGACATCGTGACATCATCTACTCTATGTCTCTATCCATTATCCGCTACATGATGACAGTCTACCCAACCTCTGTCCTTCACCCCTGCCTTTTGACGGGGGGGGGGCATAGGTAGACCGCAAACAGATGTTCAGGGTGGCTATGGGGAAAGAGGAAGGAAGGGATGCCCAAAGTCCCTGATCATCTGCATGTCAACCTTCTCCCCCGCGTCAAACGACGTTACGGCCGTTACATGGCTATCAGATTCCAAACAACGCCATCAACCACCACACCACAAAGCATTTTAGACTTCCGACTAGAGCTTGACAGCAGGCCAAGAATCAAGGGCCGCTTCCTCATACTACACTTAGATACCGGTAGCCCACACCATAGTCTACAAAATTCGCCCATCTGACGCTATCCAACACACGCTACCCTCATGATCACTAAACATAAAATCCCACATAATCGCCCCCAGCATATCTAACCCTTCAAGATAGAAATACTGCTCGCCGTCCTCGGATTCTCCTTTCACCCTAACTACATGTTTATATCACCAAGCAGACTGCATAGCCTTGATTCCAAACAAGCAAACCCACGACCCCGGGACGAACTTGACAAAAAGTAGCGTAGACACCGGGCCGGATCGTCTTTCCTAGCGCCGCACCAAAGAACTAACCTGGTCCAACTGATTTACCCGTTTTCCAACCTACGTGCCTACAAGTCATTCTTTTGGCACGTCTGCTGTACTTCGTGGACCATGTGTGACAAACGCGCCCTACGAACCCTGAGACGACGCAAAGCTCACGCGGCGCCAAGCCCTGGAACCAGTTGTGGAAATGAGATCGCCAAGAGGCGTTGAAGTTTCAGTAGGATATCAATTCCTTCGCCTTTATTTAGCCAAGTGGGAGATTCGGTTTTTCTGTTGATGGGCGATTAGAATCATCAAGACTCTACTGGGAAGTCAACCACGCGCCCCTTGAAGGAATTGAGGTATTTCGGATCATCATCCCGTGGATCGAAATGCAACCTCTTGGGCGGAGCTTGCTCAAGAAAGACGTTTGCGCTCATACAACACAAAAGATGAGGAGCAAACGGAAATAGATGAAAGAAAAGAAGAAGGGAGGCAAATTAACTCGCACTCGCGACCTGCTAAATCTGCCATTAGATTCTCATATTAAAAAAAAAAGGTACTTTTGTGAATACGCAATTATCACATGATGAACATCGTCCGTCACCCAAATTACTATGGAGTAAAATGCGACCAAAAAACCAAACTGTCCATGGCATTATGTAGGGCCGTGAGCCAGCATACGCTCCCGCCATTCAAGGCTAGAATTGTACCGCTCGGCCATCGACTACAACGGACGCTGTTCGTTGAGGGGAGCATCACCTTTGGTCGCCATGTATCACTCTGTCAGTCTAACATTGCAATTTTTTGATTACTACACAACATTCTGCTATATCATTCTACTTATCTCACTTGGTATTGACCATTGGTTCAGAGGCAACTCCCGCGGCTCCCGCGGCTCTCGCTGCACTCTTCTTTCCTTCTGCTCCACCAATAGCATCTTCTTGACTCTTCTCATCTTGACATAGTTATATGCAATCTCACGTTGTATGACCCATTTCCGTCATAGTCATTCGCACAGAGCGTCCAGTTTTCTGGAACGGCGACAACAGTCACCTCGCCTCCCGTTTCCTGGCACTCTAACGCTTCACAGTGCTGCAGTCAACGTGCGTGGGTGCCGGATGATACGTTGCCAAACTGAAATTCAAGTTTGCGTGCCGCGCGCCGTTCCGCGGGCCTCTCGGCGCGAGGGACACGTCCTTGTATCCGACGTCGAATGCGGTCCGGTCGTCCTCGTTGTAAAAGGCGCGAACAGGACCAGATTCCGGGGTGGCACGAGTGAAATTCTTTGGCGCTGATCCGTTTTGCGGGCTTGGAACAATGGGAAACTCCCGGTACGGGGGAACAGAAGAGAGAGGCACGGGGGGGGGGGGGGGGGGGGGGGGGGCTTGTTGTGATAGACCTTTGGATATCTACGATGCACTGCCAGCCCTGAAGGTGCTTCGCGAACTTGACGACGCACGAGACATGGAAGTGAAGGCCGCAGCAGATGAAAAACATCTTGCGTCAACTGGAGCGTTTGAAGAAACTGGATCTTTCGGATGTTGAGATTCAGATTCTTGATATTCTAGCCTATGACATTCGAGCGGCCACTTGGGAGACCGCTGCAGAGGCTGCATCTTCCTTGGACGCCCTGTGCCCCCGTCTAGAGCAGCGCAAAGAGGCAGAGAGCTACTTTTATGTCACTTGGGACCTCATGACAGATACTGCTACCAGTTTCGACGTGACAAAAGAGACGCAAAATCATCTCACCAACATCCTTTTAGCATTGCAGCAATGTGCGAAAGGTGAAAGCAACATTTGGGGTGTAAGTGTGCTTCGTTGCTCAATGAAGATTCAGGATACGGATCTCATGACTGACCATTTGAAACTTAATAGAACGAAGCAGACAGACAACCTGTTTGGAAAGACCTGCCATTGTTCTACGTAGCCGTCGAGGCTTCCCCTGGCGGTGAGTTACCACTTTACTCCTGCCGTCAGTCGTGAAGAGACTCGACCACGTCAGACCTGGTGGCCTAATGCGAGATAGACCCGACCCAAGAATCCACTACAGAAAGTTTCACCACAAAAGACGCACAAGAATGGCGCAACATCAACAGATTCGGCGCTCTCTTACTAGGAAGCGGCGTCCTGGGCCTCCACACGCAGGCAATGGACGCATTGCGCTCGGCGCTCGAGGAGGAGCCGAGCTCCATCCCGGCGGTCGCAGAGTGCCGGCTGCGCCTCGCCTGCGAATGGATCCGTCACAGCGCGAGGTCTCTCCTCTGGTGGTCACAAGAGAACATTGGCTATCTGGAGATGCCAGAGTATGAGAGAGACTTGACGGAGGAAGCGATATCATATCAAGGGGTCCTGTACGAGGGGCCGCCGATCATGTGTCGGCAGCGGTGGGAGTTTTGGATGGTTCGGCTCGAGTGGCTTGCGAAGAGTGAGGATGCTGGGTTGGGAAAGGAGATGAGGACCAAGGCGCTTGAGGCGTTTGAGATTATGATGGAGGTTGGAGAATGGATAGGGCACACGCTGTGAGGATGTTGCCATATGCTCAGCTTCCTTTTTCTGAGTATCATTGAAGTTCCACTCTAGATTCATATCACAGGTCAGATGCGCACGAAAGGATAGAGAATTTGTGAAAATTCCAAAGGCCGTCTGACGTCCGAGTGAAGTCATGTCTCACAAAAGTTTCCCTGCTAATCGACATGACTCTTCCGCTTGCTCATCACGGGAGTAAGGTTCCAAGACCCTCCGAGTGGTGATAGTGCTTCACTTGGTTCTTTACACATGATATGACTACTAAAAGACCATCATTGAGCCAAACCATTTTACCCTCTGCTACAATTGCTTCATCTGGCTTGTTCCACCCACAAGGGAGCCAAAGAGACACCTGATGTTCATTACCATAGTTTTAGAGCAAAGCTGATGGCTCTTGTTAAGAACCAAAGGTGGGTTTGGTAGTCATCAGCATTTGCTACCGTGCTTGCTAGATGTCCAGGACCAGCCTTCGCAAGACAGTGGAAGTTGTGGAGTAGACATCCTGTGAGCCGAACATGAATTCAGTTTACGCATCGTCTTACTTGAAAATAGCAGCTCATGCTATCAAACAGCGGCTGTCTGCTTCGTGCTGACCACGAAGAGCGCAATGATACTTTCCACGGCTAAGCAACGTGCAGGCCCTAATCTACTGCCGAATCCCCTTGCGACTGTATTAGCTGTGTAACAGATGGCGGACGTCGACTCTCAAACTCACTCATCCTTTTGGTATTATCTGCTGAATCCTTGGGTTCATTCGAAAAGCCAGAGCTGATCAAAAGGCAACCATTCTCTGCTCCGATCATTACCACGAGACAACATCACCAACTCTACCATGCATGCCTCTTCTTGAAAAGCAGGGAGGTATTTGCAAGCCAAGCACATATGATTACACCAGATTGGCCCAGAAATTCTGCGTCGGTATGGACGAGCTCAGTCCCGGGGCGTCGACATCAGCGTGACATCAATGTATCCCCAAAAATTGTCTCGAAAATTCTCCGTGATTCCTGCGCATCAAGAGAGCGGGAAGCAAGGCAAGGGTCCCGCCTTTTTCTCTTGTTATTCACCCCTCTCCCCCATTTTCCTGCGACACGATATATAACATACAATGACCATGCATTAGCATGAACCTATTGATCCCAAGTTTTTTTTTTCTTTTTTTCCTTCTGGTTCCAATCGGAGGTCTTCTTCCAACAAGAAATGAAGGGGAAAAAAGAGGACCGATGAACGGTGAACGGCGAACCTCTGGACAGGAACCCAACCCAACCCAACCGCAACCCAAACCCAGCCAAATATTCCCACCCCTTCCTTCTCTTCGTGACCTTGCTTGGCAAGGGAAAGAAAACTTTGTGGGACGGCAAGTATGTTCGCCGTTGTACCGCACGCGCCGTCTCTTCGGGATGCCTATCCCGCTCTCTTGCTTTTACCCCTCCCTCTAATCTCACCAGAAACTGGGACGAACATGGACATGGGACGGCGATTGCGTGCGCGATATCGAAGAGCCCGGCTTATATCAAATCATCGTCGTCGTCATGCTCACCCTCCCCTCCTTGAAAATCCATGTGCTAGTCATTCAAAAAAAAAAAAATATAAAAAAAATATTTCTTTCATATGCTGGCAGGCGGAGAAAATAAAGTATACTGTGTAGTGCAAGTACAAGTCGATCTATATCATAAGCAGATCCCATATTCCCCATACCTCAAGCATCCATTCCCATAACACCCGGTATGCCAGCTTTTATTTTATTTTATATTCTTCAAGCGGATACCTTTGTCCCAAATATTCCTGTTGGCCGTCTTATCATTTCTGTGTGTATATATACTTCTGTCGCCGTTGTTGCCATGTCGTGCGTGTGTGTTCCAATCCTCTTTTGTTCGTTTCCGTTTCCCACCTTATCATCATTCATGATTGTTTCTTTGGCATTTTTACATCATCGTCATGTCGCCACGACTTCGTTTTCCTTGCCCTCCTCTTGAGTTTCCTGTGGTTGTGGTGTTGGTCGTGAGAGATAACGTTACTGAGCTCGACCGTTCGTTTCGTCGTTGACATCACGTGTCGGGTAAAGAAAGATATATAAAAAGGAAAGTACCGCGGATATCCGTGGCTGGAACTCGGCGACTGGTTTTGTTCGTAAACCAAAGCTAGTTCACTGTCCATTGGAGAGGACATTCCGACCATATCGTCCTCAGGCCGAGGACATGGATGTGGACTGGAAAACGTGAGGAAGAGAAGAAGAGAAGTGAACCAAGATGAGAGTGAAAGAAAGGAAAGAAGAGTGAGGAATGGAGGAGAGAGAGGAAACAGGACGCAGCGTCAAAAATCCTCATCCATCAAACACCGATAGCAGAAGAAGGCACAACACGCAAACACCCAGAGGGCACGCATGCTGTGCCCGCCCGCGATCTGCGCCATATCGATCTGTCCGGACGGGTGCCCCGCCCTGGCCCTCGCCGCCGCCTCTTCTCGCCTCCGCTCCTCGTCCGCGAACCTCACTCGGCTGTACGGATCCTGCGACGGGGCGTACGTCGGCGGCGGTTGCCGCACTTGCTGCTGCGAGGGCTGCCGCTTCACCGACTCGGTTCCCGCCACGGCCGTGGCGTCCGTCCCCGCCGTGTTAGCCGTGCCTGCCGTTCCGGGAGCCTGCGGCGTCACCATCTCCATCATGGGGATACGCCGCGGCTGTTGCGCCGTATACGGGGTCGGCGTCGGTTGACGTGGTAGCGGTGGTGGGTGCGTTGGTGCCCCCCCTCCTACTCCAGCTCCGGCGCCAGTTGGAACCGAGCCTCGGGCCCCTCCTCCGTCTGATGAGGAAGAATAGGACGAATAGTTGGAATAGATGGAAAAGGAGCTACGGTGAGGGTGTTGTCGACCAAGGACGCCAGAGCTTGCTCGGACACTGGCTCGTTCACTGTTGCGGACTCGTCCGTTGTAGTTGGACTCCCGAACAGGACGCTCGCCGCCGTTGTTGGGGGCTGGGAGCTCGGCTGCTCCTGCTCCTCGCGCAAGACCTCCCAGTCCCGTTACGCCCTGCGGTTGTTGCTGTTGCGCCTCCTGCACCTGCTGGTTATGTTGCTTCTGCAGCTCCTGAAGCTCCTGCAGCTGCAGCGCCGGACGCTCCATCTCTGGCGGGGAGTACACTTTGGAGGATAACATCTTTGATGGGGGTATATGTGATCCAAGGGGGAAGAAAGAGGAGTAAGGTCACCGCAGGCCTTGTCAGAGGACAGCTACTGGCGACTTACCCTTTTCTTGATAGGGCAGGGTAAACCGTACGTTGGGCCGCAAAGTTCAAGTGACGTCGAAAGGGGGATGGGGGGTAAGGGAATCTGTATCAAACAACCAAACTGGAGCCCCTACTGACTCGGCACCAGATGACGCTCAGGGCAGGATGCACTCAACGTCCAGCTTTCTCCGACGACGTATGACGAGCACGACGGATCTCGCACTTGCGCGTACGTATGCGGAGGCCCCGGATAACGATGGGAGGGGGATTTCGTGTTGAACTCCAGAGGCAACACGACGAACGGCGAAGACGGGATGTTGGTGACAACGCATACACGCGGGGTTGGTGAAGAAAGGCAGGGCTGGTGATGGTGGCTAATACGCACAACTTTGACAGGTTCCCCCCCCCCCCCCCCCCGTCGACGAACTGAACGACGTGCCCGCGCATACCGAACCCATTTCTCTCTTTCCAGCCACTCCCGCCTTTCCGTCCATACTTTCTTCTGCTTCTTTGCTGAGCCTCACTTGGGACGCTGGTCGGGCGGTGCACGGTGAAGCATTGAGACAGCCCCTCCTCCTCTTCCGACCTATGAACGAAACCCCAGATTGACTTTGGACTTGCTTGGCTCAAGCTTTACCCTCGCAGCCTTTACCCTCGCAGCCTTGGCCCGCGGTTCTGAGGCGGGCTTATGTTTCTTGCGGTCTCCTCGACTTGCCCCCCTCCCCCTCCCCCTCCAAGGCGTGTAAAAGGGGCGGCTGAGCATTACCCATACGTCATCGGGAGGAACAAGAAAGACGGAAAGAAAGGTACGGTAAAGAGTCTTGGAGTCCAAGTTGCATCCCAAGGGTCCGAGGGTCCTAGTTGTTTCCACGCAGCGTAACGTCCCTGTCTCAATGATACCTCTCATAGTTTGACGTGCCGTTTCTCGGTTGCGTCTTCTATACCTTGGGTGAGGGGAGGTAGGTAATAGTAGCAGTAGTAACTAGCATCCCGTCCCGTGTGCGTGCTTTGTCTATAACAATATGTGTGTGGATGTATGTATGTGCATGCCTTACCTGTGATATGTGTAAGATCATCCCGCCAACACATTGTAGAGATATACGACAAAAAATAGGGAAGCCAAAAAGCCTAGATCCTTGCCCGTACTATACGAAAGAGAACAGCATAAAGTCTTGGCCGACTTGAGATTTCTCGGGAACCGCCCGGCAATCCAAATGTTTCGTGCGTGCGTCCGCCGTCGTCTCGTATGTATGGCAAACGCACCACGCGCCCGCCGGTTTTGCCCCCTCTTTTCGTTCTCTCACTCGGGAAAAGCGCAGACCGCACGCAGTAGGCAACGATGTTGGCGTCCGGCGGGGCTCTGGGGAAATCGGGAGACACACCCGGCCGATGTCGACGATGTGCCGGCCGGGCGAATCCTGCAAAGGCGATCGTATACACCGTCGGCGTCGGCTTCGTTCTTGTTCGGTTTCGGAACGTGGGGTCTCTCTCTCTCTCTCTCTCTCTCTCTCTCTCTAGCAGGTCTGTTCTCCTCGTCCACGGGTTCTAGCTGTTGTAGCAGCATTTCACCTTTCACCCGTGCTTCCTCCCAATCCTTCATCATCCTTCGTTTTATTTTGCCACTTGGGTCGAGTCAGTCGCGACATGTCATCGTCGGAACTCTGCAGTGCTTCCAAAACCATGGCTTGCTTCCCTACGGGATGAGAATTAACCCCCCCTCCTCCCAAGGGGTTTTTTTATCAATGGTGTCGCCGGCGGCCGAACCGGCGATTGGAAATTTCGGAATGGATTCCGCCAAGATTCACGGCCTCGGCCGCCCGCCGCTCGATTCTTCATGGCGTCTAAAGTCTGCACAATGCTCGGACGTTCTGAGGAAGGGGGAGGCAGGCACTAGCTAGCTGTCGTCCAACGTCGCAAGGCAGATAATCCGGCAACATGGTGCGGCACGACGTTCGAGATAGTCTTGACAAGTTGACACAACCAGAGCGTTGTGATAGTTCGTTCATCCCCCTCCGCTCCCCCCCCCCACGGAAGATGACCGACAACTTGGACGCTAGGAAACGTAGTCTACGGAGAAAGACTCAATTTTCTGCTCGTCTATCAATGGATACTGCACTACGGAATTACCTTAGTTCGTTTTCTTCTTCAAGTCTTCGACCGAACAATAGCTTTCTTTCCTCCATACAGGCTGGGAGCGTGGGGCCCTTTCTTTTCCCCCCTCTGAACTGCTGATACGCCGAGTACGAAAAGAGCGACGTGAAATGAACCTGCGGGCAACGCTGGTCCCGGCAGACAGGAAGAGAGGGAAAAAAAAAGGAGGGTGAAAAAGAGCGGTCACGGGCCATGCAAACGGGAAGTGTGGCTATCGTCGCATTGCCTTTAGATCCGGGGCATCTCCTTGTTTTTCTCCCTTTTCTCCGCACACACACACTCACACACACCCCCCGGCTGTTGCTGATCAAGCAAATCGCTGACGCTGTCGATCCGGTACTTGTTCGGCAACCTCACGGATTCACACGCAAATTGAACGGCATCTCAGAGCAGATGAAGGGAGGGAGGGGAGGAGAGACCAGTGTCTCTCGGATCGAACCCCTAGAATGCCTTATGCACCGTTGAGTTCGTTTTCCGATTGGACAAACCCGCAGGAAAAAAAAAGGACATTAAACCAAAATCCGGGAGAGAGAGCCACGCACATGTGTGCCAACTAAACCCCGGCATTTCAATGAGACGGCGGACTTCCGCTGCCCACTACACACGAGTGATGCGGAATCCGGACTTCCTTCTGAGCCACGTGGACGTCTCTGTCTGTGAGTAAGTACCCATGTGGGATCAGATAATCAGGCCATTTGGGGCTGCAAAGTGTATCAAGCAGTAGCAAGAAAATAGTAGGTCCGAACGGGCAACGATGCAAGCCTAAAGCCAGGCACGCGTTTTGTTTTGTTTCCTTCTAGCGGGCAGCCGAGGCTAATGTAATGTATACCCAACGCAGACAGAACGCCATTTATGCTCCCTTCTGGGGGACTGACTACTCACGCGGTGGAAAGACTGCAGGGCCCGGTTGCTGGACTTCTACAACCCAGAGGCGGCGGCCTTGTCATCTTTACACCGCGTAGTTGTTTATCTGAATGACAAGACTGGTGAAAAGAGATGGTTAGATGTTGGCACGGCCGAACACTGGTCTGGACTCTGATAGCCGGCGTCATAAAACTAGTCTAGAAGCGAACACAACTTCAACCCAGGACTGCGGTTCCGCAACTCCCCCCAAGCCCCCCTTCCAGAGGACTCTTCCTACTAGGTGGTAGGACAATAGGAGGGTTTGTGATGGTTCTCTAGTGAACCTCATGGTCCCACGCCAAAGCCTTCTATTCGAAAGACGGACAAGGGGAAAAGGGGGGTTGTCCCAAGATGCGTGGATGCTACTACACGGTTAGCTCGCACCCAGAAGAGCGGAACCTGTCTTTGCCAGTCTATGGGCATGGCATGGCACGGCATGGCTTTCCTCCAGTAACCTGTCAAGCAGCGCGCCGTGGAGGATAGTTCGCCACAGACTAAACTCGTTTATGGCATTGTGAGACTCGGGGCACCACATGGCCTCAAGCCACGATGTGGGAAGAAATCTCATTGTGTGCGTTGTGGTAGGTAGGTATCCCTCATACCGGGGTGGGGAGCAGAGTAGAGGAGAAGCGTAAGATGGCATCTTTCCGTCCATTTAGTCAAAAGGACCAGCAACAAGTGGTGACACCCAACATCGCCGGTCATACGGAAGGGAGAGACGAAGTGTCTTCCAGCCACGTGAGAAAAAGGTAGGACGACAGGAACCGCGGCGCCCACGCTACCCAACATCAATATCGAGGCTCCCCCCCATCACCGGGAAAACCACACACAGAAACACACTCTGGTGATCCCGGGTAGTTGCCGCATCCTGTTGGGACTGTGATACTGCATATTGTTAGCTAGACTATAAACGTAACTTGGTTCAACGCCGCTGGAGGAAGAGAGGGGGAGAGAGGCTGACCGGAACCGGTCTAGAGAACGTACATCATAGTACGGCATTGTGTGTGTCACAACACAAAAATCCATCAAAGAATGTTCGGAAATGTAAGACAAGAACGGCACACACACACACCCACACGCACCGGGGGATTCTGTATCGAAACAAAGCAAAGCAAAGCAAAGGAAAGCCCAGCCAAGCCCAGCCCACCGGCAAACCGTTTGTTTTATGGCACTTGCCGCGAGGCTCAGCTTCCGTTGCATAACACCCGTTGTAACAATCTAGCAACAAAATCGGCGTCCGCGAGACCGAACATTGATGAGAGGCTGCAATCTACCAGAGATTGGACAAGACCTGTAGTTCAAAATGTCCCGGTAGTTGGGGGTTTGGAGGGTGGTTCCAGTTGCCGTTAGCCATGGCTCGGTAGCTGTCAGCCGTTGCGCGCGCAACTTTTGGTCTCCCTAATTAAAAGAGACCAAACCCTGGCGGTGGTAGTAACCCTTGGAGAATGGAGATTTCTTCTGCACCCCCCCCTTGTTGCCGTGGGATTAAGCTCAACCTTCTAATGGCATTCTAGAACTTGGATAGAACCCCCCTTCCGTCAAATTGACGGGCCCTTGAAAGTTGACGGGGACCTGACGGGGGGCTCGGGAGCCACGTAAATGCGGGTTCTCGGATGAGATCATGAGCGTTTGATGAAAAGCCCCTTCGAGCCTTTCCACCCCCTTCCCTCACCGTCACCCCCAATTTGTGAGCTTTCTTCAATGAAACGAAACCCCTTCTAGTCCCCAAACGTAGCCTTGGAGCCTGGAGAGACAAGAATACATGGATGCCGGCACCCAAGTTCAAACAAGCCTGGGAAATGAGGTCGGGCAGTTCAAGGTGGACGAACCCCACGTCTCTTTCTCTCTCATCGCCGGCGACGCGACGCATACTCAAAGCCACATATCGGTACTGATGTATCTGTACCATGTACGGGAGTTCCATTATCATGGGCCATGGCATGCCATACTCCCCCATGCCTACCCAGCCTCGGAGGGAGGCTGTGAGGAGGGTGAGCCCAAATGTCCGTGGTCGTGTCGTACGACGGAGGGGTGCCGATCGCCCAGAAGTCCACCGAGAAAGCCGCTGCCCTATCCATACTCTCCCTTGCTTTCGTCTGGTGTACACTACATAGGCGGCAACGATGCGGTGAGAGAGTGTTCGGTACTTCAAACCCAACCCAGGGACTGAACGGGGTGCTGCCTATTGGATATTGACATGGGCCATGGGGGTGTGTAATCGCCTCTAGATCCGGTGTCATGAGCCGGGAGCGAGGACGGGGACGGACGGGATGAAAAAGGCGGTGTTGACTGATCCAGGGTCGAAAGGGAAAATAGGTTTCGAACCTTCCAATCCATGATTGACTGACCCCTTGCGGCCTTACCCAAGGAAAAGCCGCAAAGCGACGATGGACCTTGATAAACCTGGGCCATGATGCATTCTCCCCATTCGGTGGTAAAGGGCAACCACCATCGTCTCGACCTTCTGCAAAGCTGAGGAGAAACTTATTTGCCTTTTCATGTCTCTCTTGCTGACCCGGGGAGTGTCCCCGACGTGGCAGGGACAAAAAAGCAAAGTCCTAACTTGTGGCATCCCAAGACAGAGTTATTATGTGATGCGTTTGTTTGGATGGCATCATTGGCTATCGAGCCGCAAAAAGCTCGAGCTTTCCAAAACCCTCCTACTGCGTGTCTCACTGGCACATGTGTATCGCGTACGTAAATCATGGCCAATAGGGCACCATGCCGTCAAGTTGGTGTCTTGAGGCCCGTCGTCGTCGCTGAATTCCATGGACGCCTCTGTTTTCCGAATCCCGCATGGCAAGGGACCAGGCTAGCCATCTCTGTCCGGCCGGAGAGGGCGGCACTGTTGCAAACTGCATCCTCCAAACTTGTTTGCCCCCTTCCGATCCCAAGGTTACAAGGGGGTTAGACATCATCTGCGCAATGCCGGAAAAGACGAAGGCGAACGCGCGCGGGAGTTGTGTGACGTGAGATTGTGTGGCTTGCTCCTCAAGGCCAAGGGAAAGAAACGGCCGCTTGAACTACCGATCTCAGGCGTGACAAAGATGGCAAGGGAGCTCCCGGTCCCTTGCCATGTGGCATTGGAGATATTGGTCCCGCGATTTCCCATCGGGTCTGCAATCTAGCAACATCCGTGGGCATGCATCATCAAGTGCGAGGAGAGCAAGCCGCCTCCGATTTGCCGTTACCGCACCCTGTCTTGTCTTCCTGCGCGGCTTCCCTGGTTTCACGCTTGATCGGCCGCACCGCGCGAGATTGGCGATGGCTCCCGATGAGGTTGAACAGTTCTCCTCTAGTGAATCCAATGGCTCCAGGCCCAACCGGTCGGTCGGTCGGTCGGTCGTTGGGGGCCGTACCTGTCAAGCTGGTATTGTATCCGTATATGACGGATGATAGGTAATCGTTGGCCAACCGGATGAGGTGTCGGTGACAGTGGTTGACTCGAGGGGAAGACAGGTCGTTGCGAAACGTCAGCTGCTGGCCCCCCCTTGTAGCTCAACGTCTCTCTACCTCATAATAAGCGGCGTCAGCTCTCTGCCTTTTTCCCAGCCCGGCCTACCATGTGCCAGCGTACCAGCCTAACCCCAGGTGTGCCCGGCAAGCCCCCCCAGCCCAACCCCAAATCCTCCTTACGACCAGGGCCCTGGAAACATCGTGTTCGAATTTCCGTGTGGCTTGCCTAGCCACGTGGCAATCTCCACCACTGAGACCGAGCCAGCCCGAATCTGGTATCATTTCTGGATTTTGTGTTCTGCCTGAAGCTTCCCACAGTGTTTGCTACTCGTGCCCGCCCCCACTTTAATTGGATTTCGACACATCTCACCCACTAAAAGTGGGTGCTTTTCACCCAAACGACCATGTCACCCAAACGCGCACCCATAGTAAAGTTCAAATCCCAGTTTACAGATTGCCTTCTCAACGACCACCCGTTATCAGCAACATTAAGCAACTATGTAACCATAATACCCTCAAGGTTCTCTTTCTTTTGGTCTCTTCCCCGAGTTCAAAACCCCCGAATTGCATGAAATGCGCGTTTGGGTGACATGGCCGTTTGGGTGAAAAGCACCCACTTTTAGTGGGTGAGATGTGTCGAAATCCAATTAAAGTGGGGGCGGGCACGAGTACCGTTGGGCGGGCCAAGAAACGCATCGTACGGTTCGTGCCTTCACACTGCACCAATACGCATCGCCGCGAGCTCTCGACAGCCGCTAGAAGAAGAGTGTGTGACAGTTGAATGTAAATTGAGGCGCTCGATCGTGCATGGTATCCAGCCGAGAACTGAAGACTAGGATGCTTGGGGCACTTGGACATTTTGACATCTGCACGTCGATGGTAGGCTGTCTCGCTTCGTCGAAGCGGGATCGCGCGCTTATCAATAGGTTTGTGTGGTGAACAGGGTTTGTGGTCGATAAGACGAACTGGTTTGACGCCCGATGGGTGAACGGCACCGGAAAGCTCTTTGACTCTTGAGTGTGCAAGGGCTTGCGCGCAAAGTTTACCGCACCATGACTCTTGCAGAGATATCCGTATAGATGACCTTGGTATTGGCGCTATCGAGACTAGCCATGTCGAAAGTGGCAGTAAACGTTTCCTCCCCTGAGCCACGAACCGAGATGCCGGCCTGGCTTATTTCAACCCGCATCAAGTCACGCGCTTGCTCGATACTAAAGTTGTCTGTCTCCGTAGCGTCGTGGACAGAAAATGCGGGAGCTCGCCAGGCTCTCAGGGTAGACCCCCAACGAACAAACAACGGCAAGAAGAAACCAACCGTTCGAGATAAGCCTTCCCAACACACGTGTGGCTGCAGAATGACGGAAGCCACCCCGCATCCGGATTGGCGGCAGAAACGGGAGAAGAAGTTGCAGAACCCCCTCACGAGATATCCACGTGGAAATAAAGGGGGAGGGGGGTGAGCAAACTGATGAGAGGCAGGGCATCTCCAACCGCTGGGCACCCATCGTATGATCTCGCGACTCCATCTTGAGCGCTCCTCGCTCCCTAGCATTAGATTCCATACGGATATGCGCGTGATGCAAAGGAGGAGGTGGGGATTGTTTGATCCAGAGTGATTTATGCGGCCTTCTCCCTGTCAGTCGCGGGAAATTTTCCTGGACCAGCAACTGCAGCTGCCACCCACGCGCGCAGTGTAGCAGTAACGTTTTCCCTCAAGTCTGTGGGAATTGACGCATTGTGGGGTTCTCCAACGGCCCATGGAAGATCAACGTCGAACGTCCAAGATGCCGTACTGGTAGTTGGTAGGCCAATCAAAGGTAAACAACTCGCCGTTCGCTAGGAATAATCGCCATTGGCTATGACTGAGTAACACCTGATGATTGCTTCGGTGATGGGACGATCGATGCCCCAGGTCGCTAGCCCTGAAGCTAGGCTGTTGAGCCATTTCGTGCTGCAGGATCAGCCGTATGCATCTGCTTGCGAGCATCAGCCCCAGGCCAGGCCACACGGTGTCAAGTCGATAGCTTCGTCACAACCCCTGTCGGCCCCGCGAACGATGAGCCATGTCTTTGATCTGTCGATTTTTGGTTGCTTTTTCCTTCCAGCCTCCAATCGCCAGCCCGTCTCAGATGCCTCTGAAACGGCTTTCAGCTGATTAGCCACGAGATTCGACACGTGTTGAGTGAGCGCCACATGGCGCCGCCAAGTTTCTCCACAATTCATCATTCTAGCTGTTGGGGGGAAGTATGTCGAATCGTCGATGCAAACTTATGGCTTGATAGTACGGACTTGTTGAGGCCACATTTCGTCACCGGAATCCTGCCCCTATGCTTGCGTTCTCGTCAGGTTTCAGAGCGCAAATGCTTTACAGCCGAAAGACAAGACTCAAATGCAGAGCGGTAGTCGGATTGTTCTCTGCTCCGTATTGAGCTTGGTGCACTGTGGCGCGACCCACAGGGCCTAAGAGAGCGAAATGGGCAGAGGTATCCGAACCTCGCGCTGCGATATTGACTGAAGATTGGTGTAGTGGCCTATCATGGGTAGCTCCCTTGACAGGGAGCATCCCAACGAACTCTGACCCGTGCTAGCAGCTTTCAACTCGTGAACCTATCTTTGCTGCATAATCGCTGAATGCGCCCTACCAGCGTCTGGTGACTGTGTTGCTACAGCGATGTAGCTCTTGGCAGCGAGGCTCATCTAGCACCACCGCGGCGTTATTCGTCGTGGATGAAACACAACGCGGTATCCACCTATCATAGGATCGATTAGATGGATGAATGTGTGTATCCAACGTGAACCCATTGCTCGCGATAATGCGCCACGAAGGAAGTGACAAGCCAAGATCGGTTAGTGGTCTAGCATCCACCATGCCTTGCATGTTTAGATGCCTTTTGCATCTTCAACTTCTGATGGTGTGCTGCGAGCATAATAGACTTGGTCCGTTGCGCCGGGCTTCCGCGGGTTTTCGTTTGAGCTGAAATTCGACTTGGGCGCGGATAGAATGTAAGGTTCGTGCTGGCACTGCAGCAGCAGTGCAGGAAGTTTGGCTACCCAATCGCTACCAAAACTTGGTTCGCTTCCACATCAGGGACAGACGCGGGAGGTCAACGAGCGAAACGTCAGACGTTTGAAACCGAGAGATAGCAAGGTTGGCTGAAGCGAAGGTTAGAAGTCCAGACTGAATGGGATAAGGCGTCGTCGAACTGGCTAATTGTAAGCAGGGCCCGTCTTCCTTTTTCGTCATCATTGTGATATTCCACAGCAAGGTTGCCCGGTTGTCCTCACCTCCGTTATGGGACTTTGAGAGGTGAGACCCATTCAGCTTGAATCAAACCGCAGTCACCAACCCCTGTATGGCCTGGGGGTTTTAGTTCGTGTTTCCACGAAGGCTTCTAGAAGCCTGGACGTTACTCCATACTTGTGCGGAACTTAGATGTGGGCGTCAGGCGGCGGTGCAAGACTGCAAGTATCCTTAGACCCCACCCACCCCGGTATCACAGAAACGATAGGCCGGACCAGTCATGGAGCGCATCCATCCGTAGCATCCGTTGTCTCTGTGCTGTCACCGCGTGGCTTGATGCTACGGGATGTATTGATAGGTAGCGGGCCGGTAGACAAGCAGCCGAGCCAAATTATAGACCCGGCAGGGCCTGCGTTGCGTGGGCTTTATTAGTTGGCATAAGAGGTTTTGATGAAACGTGTCTGGTTATTGCAGCAGGGCTGTAGTTCGTAGCCTGAAAAGAGAGCAGGTGGATGATGCAACCGGTTGTCGACCTGTCACCGCCGAAGTTCGAACAGCCTGGAGCGCCTTTCGTTGATGTTACCCTGTGTATCCGTAAGCCGGGAGAGGCCAAAGCTTGCGGTGTGAACCGTGGATTGATAGACACATTAGTGTCCTATGTTGCCTATTGACGCTGATTGGCCGAGAACATGGAGTCAAAGACGACTTCTGTAGCAAGGCGCCAAGCTGCAGATGAACCTGAAGAGGCTGCTTGTCGCCTAGCGCTCCATCCATCCTTTGTTAGTCAACTGGAAAGGTAGGCCTGGTTGGCAAACGGCGTCCGAGTGGGCGTTTTGGGGGACGCAAGGCTCCGACTGCCAAGGGGGTAAAGATCGGCGTCCAGGGACCAAGGCACCAAAGCAACTCTGTCGGAAATAACGGGCCACGGAGGGTCCATCCAGCAGCTCCTCCATCATTACGGTGACTCCGAAGTTTACGTGTATTTCCAGGGCGCGTCTACGGATATCTGAGCACATACCCATCAGTCAGCTCAGCGTATCCGAACATATGTGAGACTGTTAAAGCGTAGCAGCGGGGCAAGGAAGGTATCGAGTGCACATCGTCGATACGGGCCGTTGAGCTGGAGGCGGGCTCGGTCAGCTTCTCTATGGTGTCAAGAGAGGGTACCGTGAGGTCGGGTTTGCCAACGGGATACCACTCAGAAGGCTGTTGCCCCTTTGCCAATAGCAGAGTGCCTGTGCGCGATTGAATGCGTCGCGCGACCGTGACGAGTGGTGAAGAAACTGCAGTGCAACATCCGAGATGGATTGCCGAAGAACATCGCCGATTGGATTGTGTTTTCTGCTATTTTGCGTTTGTCGTGGTTTGTCTTCAATATTGTGGCAGTGACTCTTTCGATTGCCGTCGAGTTGTTTCAGGCGTCCTGAATCGCCGACGGAGAGAACGCCGACTTTCTCGTCCAGTGGGGTGAATTTGAGGTGAAGTCAAGAGACCGAGGGTCCTAGACTAGATACGAGTACTCCGTACCGGTATCCATCCTACAGAGTAGGTACTCTGTGGTGTAGATGCTCTGACTCTGCCAGTCTCTGTCAGTCTCGGTTGACCATGCAAGTGCAGACAAACATTGGATGACGTTGGGTGCGTATTGGGCTTCCCGCACCAGCCCGTTGAGGTGAAGTGAGGGGACGGGTGCGGAAGCCAAAGAAGTATTCGTAGGCTAACGTAAGGTAGGATGCTGTGACGCTGTGCTTGGGCAGAATGTCAATGGGCAGGCATAGCGAGCGTCGATTGGGACGACGGTGCCGGTCGGCTGGGGTGCCGGGGCTTCAATCAGTCAGCAGGTGAGTGGGAGAGAAAGGTTAGTTACGGGTACCGTAGGATGCCACAATGCGTAGTAAGGTAATTACTGTGGTATTGTCAGGTAGGGGCCCCGGGGGGAGGATTGGAGGTGGCGTGGGCGAATTTGGGTTTGGATGTCCTGCATGGTGACTGACGATCAATGAGCGACGAGCATCCCGACCTTGGAGTGTCGAGAACGTGGTTGTGTCGAAAATTCAAAAAGGCAGCGTAGCAGCGTTTGGTACGGAGTACGGAGTACATTGGATAGGTAGGTATTCGTAGGTGGATAGGTAAGGTAGGTATGTGGATAGGTGCGAAAGATGGCAGCCGAAAAGGATTAAAGGGGAAATGAGGGGAGGGGCGGCAGGGCCAGTCCCTAGGAAGGAAGGACCAGGGGTGTGGTGGCTCTGCATGGCAGCAACGTGACGCCGCCAAAGAAAGACGCGGGCCTATCTGGATCCACTGCGTGGCTGCAGGGAAGGTGCGGGCCCAAAATAGCTTGGCTTGGTGGGAAGGATCCCTGAGGCCACGCGCCGATCTGTTCGGCCTGGTGGTAAGACTTCCAGGTGCGGCCCCATAACTCATGCCTCATTGGCGGAGACCCGCCTTGCTGTACCTCCGTATGGATACCCGTCTCTTTTTTTTTTTTTCCACGACGGTGCAGTGCAGGTGGTTCCCCTGTACCTTACTCCGTACAGTACCTCAGAACTTCAGAACACCAGAACACGCCGTAAACAGGTGTGACAGGGAACCTGAGGTAATGTCGACCATCGCATCGCTTCAAAGGAGTGGGAAAAAACGGTGCAGACCCAGCAAATACACTTTCACTCGCTACACCACTACTGCGCGAAAGATTACGGAACCGGGGGAAATTTGAGGTACATCTGACATTAGGAACGTCAGGCGTCTGGTGGGCGCAGACCAAATGTGCCGGTGGGATGAGGTACGGACCGTACGGTCATGTTCCAGACTTTGGTCACAGTTTTTTCCCTCTCTCTTGCTTAGGTAATGGAGTATTCAGGCATGCCGCACGCCGCACGCGGGCAACGGAAATAAGGAAAGAAACGGAGAGAGAGACAACGGCGGCCGGCGGACGGGCAGTTCCTCCTGCCTGTCAGGTATGCCAGGCTGCGTTAAGCTTGTCTCCTTTTTTTTCTTCCCTTCTTCTTTCCTTTCCGCACCTCCCTGCGCTCATGGATGGGCAGGAAGTACGGAGTAGTAAGTACTCGTTACTGCCTGCCTTCCACCGCCTCGCCACCTTGTATCCGTACTCGAAAGGCATCTTGCCTCGTACCCTTATCATCTCCACTTCTTCTCCAGTCATTCCACCATCATTGGTCGATAGATATGGGTACCTGCCTGGATCATCCGGCGACACATGGGAGCCATGAGATGGGAGCCACCCGGTTTTGTTTCTGCACGCCTCTTGTCAATTCTTTTTTTTTTTTGCCGAAAGTGTGTGTACACAGTGGGAAGAGTGCGAAGCCCCCGCTTCCTCAGAAGTACCTTCTTTCGCTCTCCTGTCACCCTCACGATCTCTCAACTCATTCCCACTCAATATCCACTTTGGTCCGTCCTCAAGCATCCAATTAACCACCACAACTGGTAGCAGCATGGACTATCAACCGCGACCCTTCACGGTAACCCGACGGCGTCGTCAGCCAAAAAAGACCTCTCGTTCGCTCGCTCTCGCTGCGCAGCGTATTCGCATCAAAACATCATCATCACCGCCTTTTCAACCTCCCCTCTAGGCCCTCCCCCCCCCCCCCCCCCCCCAGCCTCATCCACCGGTGGGACTACCCGCCGCACGAGTTTCCCAATTTCTGGATCCCGTTCGATGGAGTCTGGACGTGTTCGTCTACCCGCAATCGGGTATCCTCACTGTGCCAGCTAGATGACCGTTTTGTACCTGCAAGGCCGATATAATCGAAGCTGTGGACTCTCTCGGTTCTTCGAAATACACGCTCATGTCCCGATTTCCAAGCCCGCCTGACTAAGGTAGTCCCCCTTCTCAATCCAAGCTTTACAGATCATAGCATATACGCACGTGTTTTGACAACGCCTCTCTCTACACTATCCCACGCTCCGCTCATCTTCACAACCAAACAACCCCACGTTGCAGGTTCCTCTTGCGATGGATAGTTCAGGGCGGGCTAGTATAGTGTAGTATAATCTACCGGCCGCTCGTGTTGCCGCGCCAATCCTCACAGAGCTCAACAGTCGTCCTTGTTAGGCACTCTCCTCCTGGAGCCGACATGGCGGGGGTAATCTGAGTTCAGAACCAGATATCAGACGGCGAAGAACCCGCACGCTTGCCTGCCTGGCCGCCTAGCATGTCCGCTGCACCTCACACGCCCTCTTGGCCATGTCTTCCGAACGAGCCTACCTAGTTGACCTCTCTCAACCTTCTCTCTATCTCTTCCCCGTTGGTTCCCCGCAGGTGCCTTGTGCCGTGCGTGCGTGCTTACCCGGGGGCCTAGGCCCTGTCCAAAGTCCTCTGACATCAGAGTAAGGCACACAACATAAGATGGACGTCTATTGCCAGGAGCGGCGGCGGCAGGCACCGATAGAGGAAGTGTGCCTGGGAGCATGAAAGCCCCGACATCGCAAGGTCGTACGTAGTATGTAAATCGTATCACAGTTGCGCCACTTCCTGCCTCCCGTGAAAGGACTCATAGATGCATGGCCTGCAGGTGATAGCTCATTCACACATTGTCTTGGTGCAGTCAACGGGGGCCAGATGGCGAGATGGATGCTGCATACTATATATAGCCTGCAATATAGTGCAAAAGTCAAAACCTATTGGGAGCGGGAGAGGCTCCTTACAACAGCCACATTACGCTGTTTTGCGAACCATTCTAGGGGCATTTCGTTGCCAAAGGGTGGTCCAGCATATGATCGACTTTTTTCCTTATCAGACTATGCTATGCCAAGACTATCCAGTCATTGGGAGAGAGGGAGTATCCGTAAGGTTCGATTGGTAGGGCTCTATGGGTTGCGAAACGCTCTGTAACGCCGTACCTGCGAGGTATATCTGCCTTTTTTTTTGTGCCCATATCCTGTCTTGCCTTTTGGGGGTTGGGCTGGGCGCATGAGGGAGCGAGGGGGGAGGTATGTATGCATGGCAACAGCGCACTTAGGCGCGGCCGGATGTAATGACATAGCAGATGTTCTGTCCGTCGCATCCGATCAAATGGCACCCGGCGCGTGGCCTATGAAACTAGGTACTCTGTTCCTGGTTCTTACTGGAGTAGGATTGGTACAAACGGGCGGAAAGAAAAAGAAGAAAAAAAAATAAACGAAAAGGACAAAAAAGGTTAGGAAGGGGGCAACGTCGTTCCTTGAACGGAGAGAGTTGGACGGACGGGTCATTGCGTCCCTTTTGATACCTCGGCCATGCGTCCGTCTTCCGAATCGAATATCGGAATTCGATATCGGAAGTCGATATCGGAAGTCGATATCGGAAGACGGGGGAGGGGGGGGAGGGGGGGGACGAACTCAGATTTACGTGTGGCAGAAAGATTGATAAAGAAGAGAGAGCAGAATTGTCGGGTCCTGAAGGTTCATGACTCTCTGTGCATCTATATTCGTATCATAGAAAAGACAAAAAAACAAAAAGGAGTAGGCAAGTTGATATCAACACGAGCCACTAAGTGTCACCAAAAACAAGCGAGCCTTCGGGAAAGCGAAGTGGATTATGCCAAAGGGGAAACGACGGCGCCGAACCAGGCAGATGGGTTCTGGTTTCTTTGCTAGCAACGATTGATAATTGTTGATGTGATGTCGATGCAGCACAAGGCCGCAGCTTTTTAGTTTCGAACGGCTTCGGGAGCTAGTGATCCACTTGGCCGGACAAGACCAGCGGAATGTCCGTATCACATTGACCACATGGTATCTTTCTGTCAAACGTAAAAGCTTTCGCGAGGGTCCAAGGTCTCGCGAGGTTGTCGTATCTTTTCGGGGATATGTCCATATTACCAAGTTAAACCATTTCCGGTAGTATACACCGCGGGCCGGCGACTTGTTGTCTCTCTCTCTTGGAATTCTTCTTCTTAGTTCCCGGCCCTAGAGTAACGATCGGTTGTTGAGCAAAAATAGAAATAAACCATACAGCACTGCCAGACTTGCCGGACGGCAATAGAAAAAAAAAACCCAATAGAACTCGCGGCTGTTCAAAATCGTGTCTTTGCATCATTCCTCTCCCGGTTCACACTGTAGGCAACGGCTTTTGATGGAGCTAGGCGCGATGGGTTGAGGAACACCTCCATGGCTCCCTGTTCCCTACCCACCACAAGGAGGTGGGGGGGAGCGCATGATAATCCCTACCGCCGTCGTCCATTCATGACCCTCTCACCTTTTTTTCACACCTTGAATACGGCCCCCCTTCTTCTCCCCTTGCCCACCACCCCCCCATATGGGACATAGCCAGGCTCATGGGGCCCGGACAGCCTCCCCCCCTTGACTTCCCCCGATGGCCGCGAATCTCAGCACACCGCGTATCTCAACTCCATTGATATCACAAAGGAGCTTTTTTTTTTCTCTCCCATTCGAGAAGATGAGGTAAGGATGAGTGGACGGGGTCACACGCACACGTAGCCAGGGTGACAAGGAGCCTATACTAGGGAAAGAGGGAATGGTCCCTATGGATACCTACGGCATCGAACCAGGGG
Organism: Colletotrichum phormii; assembly: GCF_030913505.1. Taxonomy (NCBI): domain Eukaryota; kingdom Fungi; phylum Ascomycota; class Sordariomycetes; order Glomerellales; family Glomerellaceae; genus Colletotrichum; species Colletotrichum phormii. The sequence continues at coordinate 615,199 of NW_026851445.1, read as the reverse complement.
AGCCGCTCGGGGGCAAAGGGTTAACGGTAAGGGTAAGGGGAGGGGGCGGACGGAGGCAATACGGCGTGCGGCGGCGCACAGTCGGGAGTTCTGCAATAAGGCGAAGGTGCGGCGCGTGGCGAGATATGATATCCCTACGACGTGCTGCGTAAGGCGTGCTGGGGTAGGGTAGCCAGCCAGCGGCACACCTTTGGGTAGGGTGAGGTGTGATTGAGTGAGGAGTGATGGAATGGGAGGCGCCGTGCCTCATGGCGAAGGCGCAGGCAGGGCACATGGCAGCCAGAGTGAGGAGCCCCCCTCCCCCCCCTGGGCGTTGAGTTGAGGAAAAACGGGGGGGTGGTGTTGAGCAAGGGTAAGGTATACAACTTTTGAAGTGTGGCCTAGGTATTTGGATGGATGGATGCTTCATTGCTCGCATGTGCGGCGGTTCAGTTTGGAATGCGACGTTGATTGGGTAGGGTATTGGTGGCTGTGAGTGTGAGTGAGTGAGTGAGTGAGTGAGTGAGTGAGTGAGTGGATGAATGTGAGTGAAAGAGGTATGTCTTTCGAGATGAGTGGATGAGAGGAGCTCTCATATGAGAGAGTTGTCTCTCACTCCCCGCCGTCCTCCGTCACTCCGTCCCGGATGGTGAGGGGTGAAGAAGGAGCAACGGAGTGGAGGGGGGTTCCATCACTTACAACTTCTGAACGGCCATGTGTGCTCTCAAGAGGGGGGAGTGCGCTGGAATGGGGACCTTCCATTGAGGATCCAGGCCAGAGGGTCCACACACGACACTTTTTTTTTTCACTGCAATGGGCCGCCGTCCAGCGGGGACTTGTTTGGTGGTGGATTTCTCTCAACCGGGACCTGGACTAACGGCAGGTGGCAGTTTCCTCCTCCATCCATACTCTGGAGTCTGAACGGTGCGATACGGATACAAAACCCTTATTACGGATATAAAAGTACAATACGGATACAATAACGACATTCCATAGGCCCACATCGTCAACCGTTAGGGAAAGGCATTTTTCCGGATGGGCAAAGAAGAATGGAAGGGAACTAAGGAGCAACCGTTCTAGAACGTCGGAAACTTACAGAAACAACCTCACAGCACAATGCCACGGATGCATATGATGGGCTCATCATCGGGTTAAAAAAAAAAGGTACCTTACAGACAGTGGATAGCGAACGGTGGACGGCGGCCGGTGAGCGACGGCCACGGAGGGACATGCATGCAGCGGCACCACCATTATCAATCTGCCTCGTGGCAAGCAGCTCTATTCTTCCATGAAGGGGTTGCGGCATGGCTGGCCACACGGCATAGCTCCCGTCTTCTGGTGCGTGGACGAAAGCCCGCCTTGCATGCTATCGAATGAGAAATGCAGACAGACAGCCCATTCCAGGCCCACCCTTCACAGTACGGAGTAAGTATAAGGTAGATGGTATCAGAGAAAGAGACTATGAGTACGACAAACATGTCGTGTCGGGTGTGAGAGAGAGCGTAAGGAAAACAACAAAAAGTTGGGCAAAATAAGAATAAAACACGTTGGATGGATTCCCCCAACTTTACGGATACTTTGCTTTACTTTACCTCGTGCCCCTCTTGATCCCGTTCCTGTTCCTATTCCTATTCCGTCTTGCACATCATTCCCTACTTCTCTCACCCGTCAGCAGCTCTCGCTCGCCCCTAAAAAAGATCGGTTTCGCTGGCTTCCCTTTTCCCTTGCCCCCTGGTCCATGTTTGGAACCCGCGCCGGCCTGGTTGACTTTTTGTCCTGGGATTTCTTAGTCTCGTAACTTCTTCACGTTTCGTCCACTCTTCTTCGCCTGTTCGTGGGACTCGTGCTGGACAAGTTGCGATCAAGGGGGGGGGGAAACTCAACTCTCGACCCGAATCTCCATCCAGCTAGCCCAGCTAGTATCCCGTACCTTGGGACTCTAGATCAATCCATCGATCCATCAGTCAAACGCCAAAATTGCCTCCACGAGTCCACACCCCGTTTTTATTTTATTTTCTTCTTTTTCGGTTTACCTTTCCCGAATCCTACGAGAAGAGGGTACCTCTTCTCATGCAGAACCACGAGAGAGAAACCCAGGAATGAGAGAGAGGGGAAAATTAGTTCACCCAACCCGCACGCCAATTTTCAGTCTAATCGAACTACCACTGCTCCTATATCGTACGGGGGCGGCATAGTTCGCAAAATATCAAACAGGACCCTATTCCGATCCTGCTCTAGCCTCTTACCACCAGCACACTCCCATACCTCGCTATTCCAAAGGCGCATCATTTTTCTTTCTGAAATTTCCTCCCCCATGGCCTGACCTTACCGTCCACACCTGAGACCTCACACCTTGGACCTGGAACTACGGATACCGACTACCTATACTACGGATACATTGGCTGGCCTTACCATACTTTACTTACCCTACCTACTACACCTTGACCTTGACCACTCCGTAAAACCTCGAACCTGGGAAAAAAGGAGAAGGGCAACCCGCCAGACCAACGCCCTCGTTTCCCATCTACTCCATCCCAGCGTCAGCCACCACGCCTAACTTGTCACTATCCATACACCAATCCCAATTCCCTCGTGCTCCTCTCTGCAGTACGGTACTGTGAAAGGTGCTTGGGATTGGATGCTAGGCTGGGGCTTATTGCCATCTGTTACAACCTCTTATTCCCGTCTCATCTCACACACACACACACACACACACACACACACATACTCCGTACGCAGCGCATCATCTGCATCGTCCACCCTTTCGTCGGCCTTCTTTCTGAAGAGCCGTCGCCTTTTCGCACATCACCGTCGCCAGTCATCCATCGTCCGCGCCCGCCCGCGCCGCCCGTCCGTTCCACCACACACACACTGGCACACATAACACACATGTCACCAAGCGCGGCGTGAGGAAATCTGCAGACAGAATCCTTCCAAGCCCAGGCCGCCGGTGCCATCCCAGAGACGAATAGCTTTGACTATCACGTCACGCCTGGACCTTTGGCCACAAAAAAAACCCCCATCGAATTGTTGGATCATCGTATCTCAGCTTCAAGTCAAGTCAGTACCTTACCTTACCTATTTACCCTGTCCGGCGCTCAGGCACGACGGTCATATCCGTAGCCCGCATTTCTCAAATCTCCCCCATCCACGTTCTTCCCAGTCATCGTCTCGTCCTTCCAAGTCTCGACTTGCTCGTATGCCAGCGCCCAAAATTCAAAATTTTTCCCCATTCCCTTTCTCTATCCAATCTTGTTGAACCATTGCCATCCGAGTACATTACAACCTACCCTATACCTAGTGCGAATTACCTCTCCTCCCGTGGTCCCCCCTACCTAGCAGCAGGTGAGCAGGTCCCCGGTGGTGGCAGATTCAAGCAGCAATGAACAAGTGTGGCGTGCATAGAGAGAAGAGAGAGACAGAGAGAGAGAGAGAGAGAGCCTTGTTCGCGACGTCCGACATCATCTCGTCTCGTTCGCTCTCTCGTCCTGGAGTGTACCTACCTTACCTGGAATGACTGCCTGTCTAATCCCATTATCTCGCTTTTGGTTTTCGCTCATCATCGGCATCCCATCTCCCTTCCTCTTCCCTTTCCCCTCTGCTCTGATTACACAGGTATTCGTACTCCGTCTACATCCACTCAATTGTGGCAGAGGTGGTGGTTCAATCAACTTAAGGTACGGGGTACTGGGCTCTGCTCTCTTGCTGGCCCTGACTCCCATTGCCTTAGTTCTGCCCGCCTACTGCCCGCTCTTTCTGCTCGCTGTTAGCGGTAGCGTGGAAGCGTCAGGCCAAGCAAAGTCCCCAAGTACTCCCGTACCTTACCCTCCTCCCACTTGCACTCCCCCCCCCACTCCCCTTGTCAGTCAGTAGTCTCACTCCCACGCTCTTCCCACCCCCACTAGCCTCCCCCCCTTGTATCTTTTACTTACAGGGTTCCACCGTCTACATGTACACCAGCCCCTTGAGGCCTGTGTACTCCGTACTGTACCTCGTCCCGGCCAAGTACCTTTTTTTCCCTCTCGCTCCATTCGCAGCCCTTGTCCCTTATTCTCCTTCTCCTCCATCATTACCACTACCACCACACACCTCCTCTCCTCCTTCACGCCCTGCCTCACCAAACCACCCGCTTTCTCTTCTTTTTTTTTTTTCCCTCTCCATTTTCTGCGCCGTGCCTTTTATTTGAACACCCGTCTTGCCGTCCGCGCCTCTTCTAACCCTCTTCTTCCCATTAGATGGCCGCTGTCTCCAAGACATCCCGACCTCCGAACCACGAGCCATTGTCAAACGAGGCCAGCTCTCAAACTATCACACACAAAGCCAACCCCAACCCTACCAGTGCTAATCCACGATCCACCGCTACTACCACCACCACTTCCAGCACTCCTCCTTCTGCTGCAACTACCATTGCCACCACCACTGCATCATCATCGACCGATCCCTACCACGCTCAACAACACCACCAACAACAACAGGCCCCCTCGGTGAAGCGTCCGAATTATCGCTCTCATCACCACTCGCCTTCTACCAGTTCTCTCTACAAACTTCAGCGGTCTGGTGGTATTTTCGGCTTCGCTGCTGCCGCCTTTGACAAGACCCAATCTGCACTCGCTGCCTTCTCCTCGGACCAGTCTGTCCGCCAGCGCGCCTCCAGTTCCGCATTGGGCCGCGCCTCTTTGACCCCCGACTCTGTCTCCGACTACTCTGCCAATCTGGGCTCTCAAGACAAATACCCACGATATACGAGCCCCTCCAATTACTCGTCTTCTTCCAGCAGCACCCTGAACAACATAGAGGGCAAGTACCCAAGCCAGGTGTCGCTGGTACAGGATATCCCCTCTCAGCCATATAGCGAGACCGATCCGACCAGGCCCCTTCCCATTCGATTGCCGAGTATTGAAAGCAAAATGCACCAAACCTCCTCGCGGCTTCTCCGCATGACGGATGACGACCGGCCATTCACAAAGGTCAGTTCATTTGTCTCAATTCTGATCTGCTCGGCGAGAATCGCGCATCCAGTGACGGTCGCATTCCTAGTCGCTTCGATCGAACCCCGCGATTCAGAGATGGCTAACGTGGAACAATGACAGGACTTCAAGGATCTCTACTCAACACTGATTGTCAGCCTTTTGCCTTTGTCCGCACACCGAGTACGCTTAACACGTGTGGAAAACACGTTCTTGTCCGAAGATGCGATCAACAACTTGGGATCCCTCAAGTTTTCCCAATCCAACCGTATGCCCGACCCCAAAGACCCCTCTAGGATAGTCACGACGACCACAACGACGACCTTCTCCATGGCCAAGGACATGGCACGCTCCATTTGCCAAAAGTTCCTCGAAGCGAGATTTATCGAGTCGGCCGACGGAAAGTACCAGCAGGTGTACAACATGAAGGGTTCCGTGTGGCAATTGACGCCCAAGGGCGTGACCGTGTTGGATCGCTTCTGCTCACGCAATGGTATCCAACAAAAGTCGATATCCGACCTGGTCGGCGCGACCCTGTCGCAACTCGTCATTCTCGAGCGGGACGGCCAGACGGACAAGCTCATCACGGATCGCGGCACAATTGAGGTCATTTTCAGGAGATTCATTGGAACACGGCCCCAACGTCAAGTCGAGCGTCAGCTCAGCCGATTCAGACTCACTTAGCGACTACAAGGATGGCTTGACTGGTGTCAAGATGGCTAGCGAGCGTAAGGTGAACGGCAAGACGTACAAAGATACTTTTACTGGCAAGGCCGCCACTGATTGGTTGATGGACTGCTGCACAACCGTAGACAGGCGGGAGACGTACGACATCGCGTCCCTGTTCGTGGAGTACGACTTGGTGGAGCCCGTGGTACAAGACCGTGCTCATATGGCACAATATCCCAGCAACAACCTGTTCCAGCCCACAAAGCATGCCATTTACCAATTGACGGCAAAGGGCAAGGATCTGATCAACGGTCTCGGTTCGCGGGGAAGAAGGTCAGAAAGCGAGGTCGTCGCACCCTCTCGCAACGCTATCGCGCGAGACTCCAACACCCAACGGTTGGACAAGATTCTCAACGACGCAGCCCTTCGCCTGCTGTTCAGAGAAAACCTGCGCGAAACACATTGCGAGGAGAACCTTTCTTTTTACCTGGACGTCGATGACTTTGTTCGGAGCTGCCGGCAGGCGATTCGTGTCGCGCAGAAGAACCCCAACGCGAGCTCAATGGACGGCATCAAGGAGATCATGGCCCAGGCGTACGGGATTTATAACGCATTCCTCGCCCCCGGCTCTCCCTGCGAGTTGAACATTGATCATCAGCTTCGCAACAACTTGGCGACCCGAATGACCAAGGCTGTCGGACAGGATGTAGCCATGATCGACACACTGCAGGAAGTCATGTCCTTGTTCGAGGATGCTCAGAACGCAGTTTTTAAACTGATGGCAAGCGTATGTTTATTGTTCCCGCCGATAACTGTGGAATGTGAGAACTTTTCATGCTAACCTGACTTGTCTTTCCAGGACTCGGTTCCCAAATTCCTGAGAAGCCCCAAGTATGAGCACACCCTGAAGAACTACGATTTCGACTCAGTCACCGGCGGCGGCCGCGGCTTGGAGCGAAGCACGAGCCGATCGAACCGCAAATGAACAATTTTTTTGATATTACGCAACTCTTCCCCCCAAACTCAATATGAGACAGCATAATTTTTTTTTGCACAATCTCGTCACAACAAGACCGGATCGCGTTCCTAGGATCGACTCCATCGATGCTGGTACACGCAGGCCGTTTGGCAATTCTCGGCACTTCCTCGAACCATAATCTTGTGCATACGTGGTGGATGGTCTTTGATTCATTAACGGGCGGTGGGCAAGATCTTTCAGTTTTTCCAACAGAGGGGCCCCCAACCAGGGCTGATCTTGGCCGCCATCTGGATTATTTTGGAAATGAAGGCGTTGGGGATGGAACTATTCTTAGAGGGAGACCCCATGAGTCGGCGAAACTGAAACCGCTTGTACATGACCACGTTGTCATCATCACATGCGGACTCGACTTTTTTGATTCTTCCGTTTTTTTTTTCTTTTTTCTTTTTCTCTTCTAATTTCTCATTTTGTTTCAATCATAACTGGCTGGGTGGGCGGACGATCATAGAAGGACGGCATGAAAGAGCGCAGTCTCAACCACGACCCCCGAGACGAGCTTACGGCGACGGATGAACGATTTTATTCGTCACAGAGTGGAGGACGAGGGCGATTCCGCTGCCAGTTGGCATGCCGGAAGTGGATGTCGTGTGGACATTACGAAGCGATTAACTTGCTGTGGGATAAGGGGGAAGGACAAAAAGGGAGACGAGCGGTCGAGGAGCGATTCTGACCCAACTGTACATATCTCAGAGCTCCGCGAACCGAGTGGGGGGGCACACAACGCTCGACCTTCCAACTCGCCTCCGAATGAAAGGAAAGCAAATGAAAGTGGTACCACCAATCCTTTACATGCTCATGTCCCCCCCCCCGTGCGGTAGGAATGCTTCAATGATGAAATTCGCAGTGCTCAAAATAGGATGAGAGGAAGTGCACAGTCCAGACAGGAAGGTGTGTTTACTCCTGGTCCCTTCCTCCACGTGTTTGTCCAATTCATCCCATCTATCTACCCTTAGTTTCCGTCTTTGCCGACTTCTTCCCTTCTGGACCTGAACGGTTGGAATGCGCCACATTACCGGCGGCCGGTGGAAACATTCTTGGCAAGTCGACGGACCACAACAAACACGGGCCCGGGACGACTCCACCAGCATTCCCGGCCGCGAGTCCGGAGCCTCTCATTGGTCTTGAACGACCAAAAAGTCACAGCCATCTAATCTTGCCGTGTTCCAGAGGAAGTCTCCTTTTTTTCCCTTTGCCAGTGAGAGTCGTCGTGTTCCTGAGACCTTTTTTTGGGTTCCCGGCTTAGCATTTTCTCTCTCCCTTTCCTCCCCTCCCGTCTGCCAGGCTAAGCCTTTTCGTCAGCTTGTCTAGGTATCGCCGACCCCTGAGCGTGCCGTTCAGGTGGATATCTTCATGTGTAACTAAGTGTGTGTAGGTATGTGTATGTGTGTTTTGGTGTGTTGTTTGTATCGGTATGAGATTGACATAAGAAGGAGGCTCTTGAACCGTTTCTTGTGTCACACTTCTTCTTTTCCATCCCTCACACACACACACACACACACACACTTCTCACATATCATCCCACAGGACTAGAACTCTTTCGTTTGTTCGGAGGTTCCCCCCCTTTCGTTTATTGCTTTAATTGGCCTCAGTCACTCTCTTGAAACATCACAATCAAAACATTGCAACTCACTCTCCTTAACCAAAATAACCAAAAAAAACTCAACAATCATTAACCAGCTCTGTTGCTCTCCGGACAATCCTCACACACACTCTCTCTCTCGCTCAGCAAGTAACTCGATACCTCGATAACAATCAAACAACAAGACCAATTCACCACACACACACACACACACACACACACACACACACACTTTACACCAACCAAACCAAACCAACAGTCAAGATGCAGATCCAATCCGCCCTCATCTCCCTCACCCTCGTCGCCGGCACGGCCTCGGCCTACGAGCACGTCTACACCAACGGCACCTTCACCATCACAAAGGTCTGGGACGCTGTCACGACCTACTGCCCCCAGCCCACCACCCTCTGCTTCAACAACCGCACCTACACCATTGAGCAGCCCACCACCTTCATCATCCCTGACTGCCCCTGCACCCAGACCTACGTGAGTATTTTCTCTTGTTCTCTCTCCAGTCTCCCACTCCCCACCCCCCAACTCTTTAGCTAGGGAACCATAGACTAACACATACACCCCCCGAAATACCAGACCACCAACCAGTGCTCCGAGTGCCAAACCCCAACCGGCTACGTCGTCCCCAACCCCCCGGCCCAAACCGGCACCGGCGACGTGCCCCCCGCCGTCCCCACCCAGACCGGCCTCATCACCTGCCCCGGCAGCCCCTACTGCCCCCCCGGCGCCTCGGGTTCCATCGCGCCCCCCGCTCAGACCGGCAGTGCCGGCCTCGTCTGCCCTGGTAGCCCCGACTGCCCTCCCGCTGCCTCTGGCGGCTCTGGCGGTGCGTCCGGCGGTGCTGGTGGTGCTGGTGGTGCTGGTGGATCCGGCGGTGCCGCTACCCCCAGCCAGACCGGCGCCCTCGTCTGCCCCGGCAGCCCCAACTGCCCCGCCACCGGCTCCAGCACCGCCGCGGGCGGCGCAGGCGGCAGCGGCGGCGCCAAGCCTTCCACCGTCATCGTCGCCGGTGCCGAGAAGAACGTCGCTGCTGCTGGCGTTGCTCTCGTTGCTGGCTTCGTTGCCGTTTTGGCTCTGTAAAGCGGCAGGGGGGAGACGCACTTTCTCTGCAAAGACCACACATCCCCCAACAGCTTTTCCCTACAATTTTCCGAAGCTCTTTTCTCTCGTTTTATGAGTTTGCGCATCATTCTTTCCTCACCGTTTCGGTAATGGGGAGAGACTTCCAAAGAGGGGAGGGGGGATCTGGAGACTTGTGTGTGTGTTGTGGGGAGGGATGGACGGAAGTGGAGGGGGTGAAGTGAAGCCAGATTTCGTCTGCGCCTTCTGCACTCTTTTTTTCACTCTGTTTTTTCTCTCTGCCTCACTCGTATGAGTTGACGGGTTTCTTTTTTTTTCCTCTTTCTTACAATCGTCATCTCTTCCTTGCGGACGGTTTTCGGGGAGAGTGTGGTTTTGCCAACTCCAGAATTGGGGGAAACCAACCATCGATCAAAAGCTTTTTAGGGATGTTTGGTGGTTCCAAGGTTTTGACAATATCATTATTGGTTTTAGTGTGTTTTTTGTTTTGGTTCTTTCATCATCATTGTTTTATCACGCCCCGTTATTGTATTACGCCCGATTACGCCCAGAGATGAGGAGAATACTTTCTTACCTTGCATTGGGGAATTTTAGACGAAGAGGGAAGATTGTTGTCGGATGGGGAAACAGCAGCATTTCTCATGGCAGTATTCCGCTAGAACCTGGGTGAAAGACTGGGGGATGGGCGGGATGGAAACTGCTTCAGTGGATGAAAAGGGGACGAAAGATCAATCTCCTTTGTTAGAATCTTGTTTTTTTTTTGCTGGGTTCTGTCATAAGAGGGGGGGAAGGATGGAAGGGAGGAAAGGGGGAGTTTCGATTGGGGTATTATTAACCAACTTCAGCATCATTATCAACCCTCACATCCTTATCACCGCCATCATCATTATCATTACCCTAATACAGGTATTATTTTCTTGATACGCCTTTATATCTCTTATCCTCTTTTTTAGACTTTATAGAATTATCACTTTTGTTGTGTGTGTGTGTCATACCTTGACCAAATTCTCTACCTAGTCTTTAGTGATATTTCTTCCTTGAAATTACTCAGGAGTCTTCGTCGATGGGTTCAACAAGGCCGCCCTCTCTCTAAGTTTGTAGGCTGCGAGAGTTGGAAGACCTGATAAGTCATCGTCGGAGCCACGTGAAGAATGCTTGCTTGCCTAAGGGCTTCCTCGACCAGTATCATTAAATGTAAGGTAGGCAGTCGAGGAAGGAAGGGGGAGTGAGTCGGATTTAGGAGTATAAAAAAGCCCCTTGATCGTCATTGTGATATTTCAACTCAGTTGTCTGTGGGTGCCCGACTCATCCTGAGCAATCGGGGACAAGGCAGACAGACTCAAGCAAGTAGGCCTCTGTTCAAGTCTACCAACCGAGAAATGGGGTAAGAAGTGAATGGTTCAGATAATAGAACACGGTCTCGAGAAGTCTTGAGCTGCCAGTCGAGGAAAGATTTCTACTCTAGAAGGCTGAAGTTCGGCCGACACGATTATATACATGGTTCCCTTGCAAAGGATGGATGCTGAGAGTCCGCTATCATTGGGAAAGAGAGTCTACTCTAGTAATATACGTTGATCACTCTTGTCGATAAAAATATCGGCCATCCATTTTCTGCGTCATATGTGAACCATAGAGCAAGTGCTGTCCTTTCCCGTCACATGGCCTGAAGTTGAAGAACCCCACACGTTCGTACCTGCAATGTTTCCGCAGAATCGAGTCTTCGATGGCGTCCAGAAATTGACGCGTGGTGTTACGGGGATCGTCTATGGCGTCTCGGTGATGTTTGTCGCTCAACGGTTGCAGTATCAGACCGGCAATCTCGACGCCCTTTGCGTTGACGGGAGGTTCCTTGGTACACATCAGGGGTAAGATGACCAGCTCCGTTGGAATGAGGTCATCCCGATAAAAGTCAAAGACAAAAGGATTGTAATCCAGTCGCTCCTACTTTCCATCAAGACTCAGCGAAACCCCGTCGTCGGACATGTCCGACACTTTGAGAGTGTAGACGCTACCGCTCAAGCCAACGTAGCCTCCAGGTGGTATCCGGCGTCCTGCGGGAGTGCTGTCATGGGCACTGTGGTAAAAATGACGCGCGAGGTGTAGGATACTCTCATCGCTATTCATGATGGCCTTGATTGAGACTTTGTCTTGCACGGATGCCCACGACCAAGATGGCACGGGATGACTAGGTCGGGGCTTCTTTTCCGCTGCAGGGTTCAAGCTCCAGCAGATTTGTCGGGCGATGCGTATGTTCCAGGTAGCGGAGATGTATCTACTCAAAGAGGCATCAGAAAAGAGGCCTGCCATTCCGTTCAAGGCTGCGAGTCTATCCTTTTCGTAGGTCAAGCTACAGCCCGAGTACTCCTCAACCAGGTGCTCCCAGATATCTGCGAAAAAAATCGTCATCCTCTGGTGAATCACCTGGCGATGGGTCCGCTGGGGGGCGCATTCTGCGAATTCGGGTCACGGCTTTTCCGCGCTCGACCACTTCGTTGTCTGGAACCACTGGTATGCCGTCGGGCAAGCTCTCGCAGGCAAAGCACCTTGAACATTTCCAAAAGACTTGGTATTTGCCGGAAATGAAGAGTTATTTTGGGCAGTAGGCGCTCTTGAAAGACCCAGCCGCGCTTGTACAGCGGAGCTCTGTTGTAGTCGTTTAAGATGGACGTGTGATCCCAGACGGTGTACTCGCCGGATGGGATATCCGTCCTCTCTGAGCAAACAACAAACGTTTCCAAAACGGATGGGTCTCTCACTGCGAAGAGACCACCGTCAGATCCTTCAGAGTGTGCTGCAACGATGTTGCAGGTGGAGTTGGAGTATACGTGGTCCATTCTGAAAGACTCTTTCTTCCAGTCAAATGAGCTATCTTGAAGGATGCATAGTGAGTCGATCCAGATGTGACGAATATTCAAGTGATGTGCCAAAGTAACGGTATCGCGGAAAGTCTTGGGGAGATTCTCGATAGCTGTGTAGTTTCGGAATGTGGGAAGCGTGTCCGATGTGAGCTGTACGGATGGCGAAAAGCCCCAGCGGTGGCTCAATGTGAGATAGCCTCGATAATTGAGAGGAGTTATGTGTTCCTCGGTGGTGATGATCTTCCACAAGTAGCTGCCGGGGTCTCCAACATCAATTAGCCTAGAAGGTAGCGAAGTCGAATGGCTATAGAAGACTCTACACTCGCGATGGTTTTGGACGCAGTCGTCGAGCCACTTGCTTATTGTCCCCAGTGTATCTTGCGAGTCCATACGAGGGCCCAACCGCGCAGGTGGCTCGTCATATGAAGCACCGCCAGTCATTTCAGTGGCAAAGTTCACAAGTCTCAAATCCTCGTATCAACTTGCAATCGGGACATAATAACTCACCGGGACCACGTTTCAAGAGATTAAAACAAACTAGGTCGTTCAGATCACCTTCTCTCTACGCAGGTCCTGTATGCTGTTCAGAACCGGCGAAGAAAAGTCTCACGGGATCAGGTCTTGGATGAAGAATGATGTCCTCATTCAGGGAAGTCGAAATGCCCGGGTCTGCGGAGTGCCTCGCAAAGCGCTTACAGAAGTAACACCCCTCTTTGACCGCCTTTACAAGATCCTCGTGGGTTTCATGATGCTGATTTCGACGTCTTCGACGAGAATCATCGGCCTTCACTGCGTCTTTGCTGAAAGCGTTTTTTGCACGCGGTGCAGAGAACGGTGTCGTTTGAGTGGGTGAGGGTTGGACGATGGAGCTGACGATGTTTTGGGGGTGGGTTGTCGTCGAATTGTATGGTCCGTTTCGTCGGCCCTTTTCCGGTAGATGATTGATTTGTTTCTTCACTCATTTTACGATAGGGCTCGATTGGTTTTCGAGATAAAATCTGGCACAGAAATCGGACAGAGTGACTGTCGTCTTGAATCATACACAGCTGTTGATGGACACCATGTACGCAGACCCGCTCCTTTCCCCCCAGAATCTGTTGTGAGTTCGCAGATGACCCTCAGGAATTATAGGTAGCTGGTATGGAAAGAGGAGTCAGACTGAAGAGTTTTCAAAAATGAGGGACAAAGGGTATTATTTAATGGAAGCTGGTGTTGATGGCAGTTGGAAGTGATGTTGAGAGAGGGATACCGAAAGCAACTGGGCCTGGGAGTGAGAAGGTACAATTCGCGTACAGTACGACTAGCATGTGCCCACCCAGTGACCGGCACTGTCCCAACTTCACTGCCTGAATTCGAGGTATCCACAACTTCAACCTCACTCATTCATCAGATCAACTTCTCATCCGAGGTCTGGTGCTTAACATTCCTCGACCAGATAAAACGAGGATCAAGACAAAAATTTCACATTTGAGGTTCAGATTGAAGTTCTCAAGTCGGCATTCAGGGATCTTCGGGCATCTCATCTCACGCCGCCGCTACAAGACATGGAATAAAAGCCCAGCCAACTATCCACGAACCTCTCAACCTATTTCAACCATCGGCGATCAGCCAACATGGACGCCCATGAAGACGATAGCGACATCAAGCTGCAAAAGGCATCGTCGGAACTCATTGCAGAATTCTCTCGCTCACTCCCGCTCTTCCTTCGCAAGCCCGATGGCAAGACCCTCCGCGCCCGCGTCAGGGTGTCGGAGACCTCACGTCTGACTTCAAGCGTAACTACTCCTCTGCACTCAATCTCATATTCTTCCCTATCAAAAAACGTAGAACTCATGATGCTGACACACTTCACAGCTCCTTGACCCATTCCAAGAACTCCCTCAACTACTGGACCCTCACCTCCCGGAATGGCTTCCCCTCCTTGCGTCAACGTACCTAGAGCACCTCAACACCCGCACCCGCACCCGGGCTCGGCCATCGGCTTCAACCCGCTCCCAGCTCCTCGAGCCCCTGAGTCTCGCCATTGCCAAAATCATCTACCACTTCACCAAGATCCGCGGCGAAAAGGTCATTGTTCGCTTCCTCAACGTCGAGTCCCGCCACATCGAGCCCCTCCTCTCGGCCCTCGAGGCCTCGGAGCGCGCCTCGTCAACCGCCCGCCCTGCGCTTAACCCCCTTTCTTCTCCCCAGTCCGCCACAGCGTCCTCATCAGCAACCCCCGTCGGCACCGCACAATGGTCTTGGGAAGAGCGCTACCTCGTCCTCCTCTGGCTCTCCCACCTCCTCCTCGCCCCCTTCGACCTCTCCACCATCTCCTCCGCCTCTGCCGAACCGGATCTCACCCTTCCCTCGATCCCAGACTTTGACTGGCCCGAGGACCTCCCCGGAATCACCGTCCGCATCCTCCCGATCGCCATCAAGTATCTCGCCTCCTCCGGCAAAGAACGCGACGGCGCCCGCGCTCTCCTCGTTCGCGTCGCCATGCGCCGTGACATGCAATCCCAAGGCGTCCTCTCCGCCCTCGTCCGCTGGTCCCTCGCCTCCCTGAAACCTTCACCCTCACCCTCACCATCCTCCTCCGACGCCACGACACCGGCATCATCACCGCAGCCGCCCTACTTCTACATCGGCGTCCTCTCCTTCCTTGCCGGCGTCCTCCGATCCTCCATAAACACCTCCGACATGGACGCCTACCTCTCGTCCATCTTCCTCACCGCGCACGCAGTCGCCTCCGCCGAAGACGCCTCGGACACCACGGCCGCGGCCGCCCCGTCCGTCTCAGCCGCCATCCGCTCCGTCGCCGTAGCGCGCAAAATGCTCATCAAAGTCATCCGCTCCGTCACTGTCCTCCTCCTACGCAGCAACAAGTCCCCATCAGACCACCAGAGCACCGACGAGCTAGTCGAAATGTCCATAGGCTACCTCCTCGAATCCCTCGCCGACAACGACACCCCCGTCCGCCTGGCCGCCTCCAAAGCCCTCAGCATCGTCACCCTCAAACTCGACCCAGACATGGCCTCCCAAGTCGTCGATGCCGTGCTAGACTCCCTCAACCGCAACGTCTTTTGGACCCGCGACCCGGGCACCTCCAAAGGAACCTCTTCTTCCGCAACCACCACCACCTCCACGCGCGACCTCACAGCCGTCGACCCCCTAGAATGGCACGGCCTAATGCTCACCCTCTCCCACCTCCTCTACCGCCGCTCCCCGCCCGCCTCCCAACTCCCCTCCATCGTCCACGGCCTCCTCCTCGGCCTCTCGTTCGAGAAACGCAGCACCTCAGGCGGCTCCATCGGCACAAACGTCCGCGACGCAGCCTGCTTCGGCATCTGGGCCCTCGCACGCCGCTACACCACCCCAGAACTCCTCCACGTTCCCACCGCGTCCGTCGTCGCGGCACGCAGCTACCATCAAACCTCTTCCACCTCCTCCAACGCTTCGTCCAACGTATCCGCCTCCAGCGTCTCTATCCTCCAAGTCCTCGCCACAGAACTCACCGTAACAGCCTCCCTCGACCCAGCAGGCAACATCCGCCGCGGTGCCTCCGCCGCCCTGCAGGAACTCATCGGCCGGCACCCGGATACCGTCGAAAAGGGCATCTGGGTAGTCCAGGCCGTAGACTACCACACCGTCGCACTGCGCTCGCGCGCGGTACACGATGTAGCCCTCAGCGCGACAAAACTTTCGTCGCAGTACGGCGCCGCGCTACTGGACGGCCTGCTCGGCTGGCGGGGCATAGGCGACGCCGACGTCGTCTCGCGGCGCGTGGCTGGTGCTTCGTTTGGTACGCTTACGCTGGAACTCGCGCGGCAGACGACGGCTTCTGCTTCGGCTTCGGCTGCTTCTTCGTCAACGTCCCCGTCTAGCGAGTCTAGTGACGACAATGACGACGGGAGCGTTGCTCAGTTCACGGCGTCCATCGAGAGGGTTCTCGCGCGCCTGCGTACGCTCCAGACGCGCCAGGTCGACGAACGACATGGTCTCGTGCTCTGCCTCGCCTCCGTCCTGGATAAATTCCCCGAGCTGCTCGCCGGTAAACCGATCGATACCGTCATCACTGAGATTGCTCACCGCATCATCCGCGAACTAGAATCACTCTTCACAGAATTCCAAACGACAACATACCGTCGACCAGAACTCATCGCCGAAGCATACAGCCGTCTAATCACTTCATCATTCCCTGTCCTACAAGCTACATCATCACCGAGCAGCCAAACCACAAACCTAGAACCAGGCTACAAGGTCGTCTCAACAGACAACACCAAAAGCCTAATCGCCGCAATCAAGACACTCGACGCCCAGGACAACAACAACAACAACAACAACAACAACAAGATCCCCGACAGCATAGCAAACTTAGTCTCCACCTTCCACCCCATCGTCAGCGCAGGCCTCGCCCGCACAGAAAAGGAAGCCGTCGCCGCGTCCTCGGAAGCAGCCCTCGTCCTCCTCGTCTTCTCACCAGCAGAAGAGCGCAAGCGCATCGTCACAGAATGGGCCGGCGCCGTGAGGCAGCGGCCGACGTCGCGCGCGGCCAGCGATACGGGCACGCTGTTCGCGCTGACGATGTCGTACGCTGTCACGACTACCTTTGGCGGCGACGACAGAAACAGCAGCAGCAGCTGCTGCGTCGTCTGCGACACGATCCTCGCAAGATGGGCCACCGACAACGACATTGACACGCGCGTGGCGATCCTACAGGCCCTCTCGCAGAGCGGTTTACTACGGGACCAGGCGCTTGTGTTCCTCGATCTGCTGGCGGAGGGCCTGAACGATTATACGACCAACGCGAGGGGCGACGTCGGGTCCCACGTCAGGCTGGAGGCGCTCAAGGCGACCAAGTCGTTGTGGACTATGGCTCTTAGCGTGGATCGTTCTCACTCTACTGGGGATAATGATGATGGCATTGTCAGGGGAAAGAACAAACAAGATGGACTGGCTTCCCGAGGCGGTCTCGAAGCTTTTCCTCCGAATCTTACGTCTGGCCGCCGAGAAGCTGGATCGCGTGCGTACTGAAGCGCACGCGGTCCTTGCTTTGACTGTTGAGTCTAGGTAAGAAACCCCCCACCCCCTTTTCCCCTTTAATCATCACAATCTTCTCACGAGCCACGAGGCGAGAGAAAAAAGGAAAACCCCAATAGTCCCCCCTGACTAACAAGAAATACACACACTCACAGCTTCGCAACAACCTTTACAAAGCTCACCTTTTCATCAAAACCTTACTTCCAAACGCTGCTCAACCTCTACGCAACAGACAACAGCCTCCGACCGCCCATCGCGGAGCCGGCCAGGGCCGACGCGGGTGCCTGGATGGCGGAGCTGCTGGCGGGCTACGTCACGTCGGCCGACACGGGCAACGAGGACCTGGTGATTGCGTCCCGCGCGGCGCTGGCCGACTTTTGCGCCGCGTCGCCGCGGAACCTGG
Source organism: Colletotrichum phormii (assembly GCF_030913505.1). NCBI lineage: Eukaryota > Fungi > Ascomycota > Sordariomycetes > Glomerellales > Glomerellaceae > Colletotrichum > Colletotrichum phormii. Next base: position 597,591 of record NW_026851445.1, on the reverse strand, counting down.
ACGCCGTCTGCGTGGCGCTGGTGAGCAACGTCAAGACCAGGCAGCAGCAGCAGACACCAGGCCAGGGCCAGGGCCAGGGAGACCGCGTGGTGGTGCCGACGCTCGAGATTGTGGCGTTCCTATGCCACGTCGGACTCTTTCAACAATGTCGCGAGGTCGATTTGCGGCACCTGTGCTTGCAGGTCCAAAAGGCGGGTTACAAGACTGGCAATGTTAGGAAGCTGGAGGCTTGCATCAAGGTGTACGGCTGCGTGGCCGGGTTCGATGAGGAGTGTGCCGGTGTGAAGGAGGAGGAGGAGGAGATCCTCCGGGGTAAGAGGCGGGACGGCATCTCAGAGGCCAGGAAGCGTCTTGGTGCGTTGATGTTTCATCCCTGGCCGAGGGTGAGAAGCTTGGTCGTCGACGAGCTGTGGAAATTGTTCGGGGAGGAGGGTGAGAATGGCGGCGGCGCCGAGTCGCTCAAGAGCGTCGACTGGAGTAAAGCCGACAAAGCTTCCATCAACCGCGTCGTGGACCGGTTTGCATTGTCTCGGGCAGCGTAGTCAAGCATAGCATAATACAATGCGGCTTCGTGGGTTGCGCGGAACGCCGTGACAGAGAATGTTCCTTTCGTCCCAAACCAAGGTTGTACCTTTTTCAGTCAGTGCGGGCCAGTCTCTTCGAGAAGAAAAGTGTATATTCATCTGCCGGATCGCGACGCTTCGCGGGAGGCGGGAAAGAAGAGGGACGGCGGGCTGTCAACAGAAAGGGAACACTACTGCCCCCTTCCCGTCGTCCCGCCAGATATCAAGGTTCGGCCTCATCCCTGAAACTTTTGGTCCTTTGGCCGGCAAAAAAACAGTTGAAAATCAAGTAAACAATACCAAGTCGGGACAGAAACTCAAAGCAGAAGCTCAGACATATCCACGTGGTGACAGCCTATCCAAAAGCACGCCTTCATGAGGGTTCAGTCAGTTCATCGGCGGGAGGGGGTGGTGGGTTTGATTTGCCGCTCCCCAGACGGTGTGTTACCGGGCAAGGAAGGGTGAGTTTGGGAATAGGGTTGCAGACAAAAGAAGACGGGAAAAAATATGCTCGCTGATGAGAGAGGGCCGAACCCTTCATGCCCGAGTTGTTGCCGTGTTATGTTACGGCATGGCAAGACGTTTCCTCGTTGTAGTTCTGATACGGTAGTGAATTCAACATATACACCCTCCAACCAACTGCATTCTGGATATATCCATGGGACTCGACAGCCATATTCAGCTCGGTTTATGAGGCCGAAGTACACGGAAATCGCCAGGGCCCCCATCATCAAAGCCCTCAATGCTGGCGGTATAATGCATAGACCATCTCCCGCGGCCGCCGGGGTTCGACGGACATCTCGCCGGGATTTTGCTACCGACAGATTACCGATGAATCGCTTCCGGGGCAGCAAAAGCAGAAAAATACACTAGTATCATCTGGTGCATTGTCACTTTTGTCGACTTTCATGTCGATCAGCTTTTTTTGACTTCCGCTATCCAGCGGAAACGAGATGCTGGGTCCGAAACAAAGCCAGTGAATTGTTGTTGAATAATGCCAAGCCCCCCGTTGGCCCCAGGCACCTACCTAATCGCAAACTCTTCACCTCTCGTTCAAAAATCCGCGATGGTTGGTCGATCTTGGACTGTATCTGTAGGTCTCCAAATGCCTGGTCCAACCACGCTTTTTAGCTTGGAAATCCTTGGGCTGGGAAAATCCTTCAGCAGAAACTCAGACCCGAGACCGAGTTTCCGACGTTCTGGAGTAGTGAGTGAGAGCATTGGCTAGCAGAGATTGCGGGTTGACACCGTCGTACTTTTAAATGTCTCCTGTTTACGAATGTGAGCCAAGCATCCGCAAAACAACCCTCCCTCATGTCTTTGCGTCGTGTAGGTTGGAGAAGTACGAGGTATACACACTATACACGGACGTTGGTGACGTTTTGTCGATCGGATGACACGCACGGCTAGTGAGACTGTAAGGCGTAGAGTAATTCTGCCTGGTGAGCAGCCACCAGTATCAGATGCCGAAGCGGATCAATCGACAGGTGCACAGGCACACAGGCAAAGTCTGCAGCCCGTAGCCAACTGTTGAGTATGACGATGGAGGCTGGTGCTCTGGGCTTTGGGGGGTCGTCCAATGCGCAGAATCGGGCCGTTGTGACCGTGCCATAACTCGAACCAGCCAATTGTCTAGGAGCCGTGGGAGTGTCTTTGGGAGGATGTGATCGGATCCTTTCATGTCTCAAGATAATGTGATGTCTGGTACAGCGGCCGCTCTCTTGGCTGATATTCCCGCGGGAATTTGTTTATGCCAGTAGAGGCTGGGAGACTGAAGTAGCCTGCGCCGCGTTTTGGCAACGCCATCAACACGCAAGTGGCAGCGAGGCCCTGGAGGCATTTGACTTGGGCACCTTATCCAAGGCCGTTTTGCACACGTAACAGACAAGTCGCTGTGTTGATAACCAGGTGCAAGGCTTGGTGATCCCCTTGTCAACCTGTGCGTGCCTGTTGCCATTCTTCGATAGTCTGGCTCGCCGTTCGTTTCTCCCTGACGGTCCTCTACTCTTCCACGTGGATTTGACACAAAGAACCCTGGAAAGCAATTTCAGCTTCAAGGGACGCAGTATGATGGGTGCCGGGGAGTTAGTCTCGATTTAGCCATGGTGTGGCGGACAAGGTTTACCTCGGATTCCCCAAGGCGCAAGCTGGTGAGACCAAAAAAAAAAAAAAAAAAAAAAAAAGCCCTTCTCCCCCCAGATTGAGGGCTTGTCAGGTGGGCGCTAGGAGATGGACGGGTGAAAGACCAAGCCCGAAGAAGGAAAGGCCAGGCCAGTGACAGTAGGCGACCCAATATGGCGAGGGGTAAGTCGGAGGCGTAGTGCGATAGACGGATGGGGGTGCGGGCATCGATGTGGGATTTTGATAAGTACAGAGTATTATCTTGAGCTACTTTGGATGGAGAGAGGGGCTGGGATTGGTCGATTGACGGGTGTCAGGTTAGCGTGGAACTCCCCCCAAATGGTATCATTGAAAGGACCTGCTCAGTCGGGCAAGTTGGCAGATATGCAGTGAAACTCTTCAACATATCGAAGGGACCGAGTGGTTGTTCTTTGACAGGTAAAACCAGCCCATGCACTTTCAGGAGTTGCTTCGATGCGGCCGGTTGAGCACGAAGATTGCGAGACTCAGCCACTGGGCCTGGCTAAGGATGGATGTTGGGGTCGGGAACAATTCCTATGGTAAGCTAAGATACTGGTGTCTGAAGGCATGCCGGACAAGCGGTTACTAGACGGATACTAGTTACTAGTTAAAGACTCGGCGCCATTGGTATCGTATCTGTTGGTTGTGTGGGGTTTCTTGTCCTCCGACTTTGGGATTAGCATTATTGGTCCGAATCGAGGCTCGGAGCGGTGTGATGAGGCAGACTCGGGAACGCCACGCCGCCTGTTGGTTGGTGTTGTCTCGTGCATCCCAATCAGTTTCGCGAGCTCTGGGCGTTGAAGAAGGGCAAATCAAGACTGCAATAATTATGGTATTCATCATCTTGAAGAGGCGTTAGTCAACGCTGAAGTTGGATATCTGTTGTTCCAGCCGAATGGCCGAAGCTGGTGTAAGCCGGTAGAGATATGATTGGGAATGGCATGGCTAGGGAGGTACCTAGAAGGGATACGCATATCTGAGGTAAGGTGCTGAGATAGGTCATCTGTGGCAAGGGTACCTCGAGTCCCAGGCGCCAGTATCGATGTTTTTGATGGCTGGTGGCGCCGATTCTGGCCGGAGGTCAGGGTTGATGGTAGGTAGTGGACAGGTACCTGGTGTGGAAGTTGGGTTGCATTTCGATGATTTTCTACTCCGTATCGTCGTCGAAACGTGGTGTGCTGAAACTTTGATTACTATCCGTACTAGGTATCCGTAAGTATCCGTAGCTAAACCCGACTTTGCAAGGGGCGAGCAAGCGAATGATTCTCAAGATGCCACTCGACGCACGCGTCTTTTCTCTTGATCTTGTGGCTCTGGGATTGTCGGGCTTGTACTCCGTACTGCGTCCAGAGTTCAGGCAGTCTTCCCGATAAAAGGTAGGATGAGGTATCCGTAGAATAAGATGAGATGCGGTTTGCGTGGCGTGGCGTGGCGTGGCATGGCATGACATGGGGCAGGCGGCGCGGTATTCTGTCGAGGCGGAGATAGGGAAAGCTAGGTAAGCAGCAGGTGCAGATGCGCATGAGATACCTTTGCCCTTGCCTTCCGTTGGGGAAGCAGATTAAATCCGCAAGGCACCCTCTTGCTCGATGCTGACAGCCGCTGCAACACCTCCGCTACTGCCCGTGACTACGGGCGGGACCGGATCTGACCCGCACGGCGTGGCAAGGTAGGGAGGTGCGTGAGACGGAAGAGATGTTAGTATCTGTATACGGAGTACTTGGACGGCTTACATATACATGGCATCCATAAGGTAGAGGGTGCTGTATCCGGGCCGTGAAGTATGAGTATACGTAGAGTGGTTGAAACATGATGAGTACGTAAAGACAGAGCAACCAACCCATCTCCATTGATCCATCTCGATTGTCACGGCCGAATCGGGCCACTTACGGGACCCCGTGCAAGCCGTGGACTCCATCGTGGTTCCCAGTGACAGGAAACCGGATAGATCTGGCCAGTGGGAGGCGGGAGAGGGCAACCTAAGCGGTGGCCCATGCTTCTCCCCCGATGTTCAAGTTGTGTGCTTTCTTCCCAAATTCCCACCCGTGCCCCTTCCTCCCCAGAGTAGTATCCGCACTCCGTACTCCGTAGTCTTCACCTCAGTGTTCACTGGTCAGTGGTGGTTGAGCGGGTGTCATCCACTTGTTGCTGGCGGGGGGCCTGACCAACAGATGACGAGATGGCCTCTCCCGCGCTGTCCACTGTTGGGGCCGCACGCAGGGGAGCAGAGCAGGGCAAGCCGCAGGCGAGGCAGGGTAAATCGCAAGCAAGGTACGGCAGAGACACAGGTGCATCGCTGCATCGCAGGGCAAGACACGATGTGCGGCGTGCCTTGAGTGGACTCGACTGCGACTTGCAGTTGCCGTTGCCGTGACCGTTGCGTTTTGCTAGGTAATTGTGGTCGTGAGGACACGGCAATGGCGTTCTGGTGTCCAAGGCAAGGTATCCCGAGCACATGGGGTAACGAATATCGCGGTATCTCAGGTACTCTGTACGGATAGTATCGTACAGATAGTGCTCCAAATCTCCAAGGGCAGTGCCCGCCACAGTCGGTTAGTCTGGTCTCAGAGTGGGAGGGAAAAGGCACACAGATGGTTTTCTCACCTGACTCGGAAACTGAAAGATATCAGGTCGATGCCCGTATCTTTCGTTGCCGTACGAATAAGCACGGATACTCAGCAATAAGGCCCTGACGGAGAGTCAGAAGGGGGAAAAGAAAAAGAGCATCCGTATCTGTAACTGTGAGATACGAACGCACCTGGTCCATTGCTCTTGCACTTGTTTAACTTGCTCCTGCTCTCCGTACGGTACCTGCCAGCCTGCCGTGCCTGCCTGCAATCTGCGTTGCTTTCCTTCCTTCCTTCCCTCCGACCCTTGCTCAACACACGCCCCCTCTTTACACCCACGCCCCCCCTCCCCCCTTCCTCCCCACTCCTCCACGTCCCACAGTCCCAGTCGTCCCTCTTCTTCCTCACCCTCAGTCACTGGATCGCAGCTCTCCTCTTCTCCGATCTCCAAATCCTCCCCCACCACCGCCTTATCCTAACTTTACTCGTTGCCCGCATATACCCTGCATTTTTGACCTGCCATCGATTGAACTCAAATTTCAGCTGGACTGTCGACTATCTTACCTTAATCACCTTAGCACCGCTAAATTCTTTGGGACCCAAGTTACCCAACACTTGGGCACACTCTCGATTCAGGAACGGTCTAGCCTCACGTCAACCATGCTCTCAAGTCTCGAGTCTCGACTTTCCCACGCGGCAGCCCTCCTCGGAGATCTTTCTCTGGCGAGAAAGAGACATCTTCTGATCAGGCAGGGGAAAGAACCCCGTGACTGTTCACTGGTCTTGTTGATTTACCACCTCAACCGCCAGCGCTATCGGACCGCGGTTGATGCCTGGTCTGTGCCATCGTCGGCCCATGTTGCGCACATCCCTCCTTGTTAGGTAGTCTACGGAGCACTTGGCTGCCATCGTGAGATGCTGATACCCAAGGGAGGAAACAAACAGCGTTGACCTCGAGCCATCAGACGACGCTCTGATATTGCACTTCTTTTCGATGAAGTAGTTGACTCACCTCACTGGGCGGCAACGTAACGGCCATGGCTTCCGTCTCCTGCGTCAGCCACCTGACTGGCTTGGCAAATCATCAACCTTCACCCCCTCGATCTCAAAGGCGTCCGCCATGGGTTTTATGTCATCCGCTTACGGATATTCCTCGCCGACCATTTGACTCCTCGGCATCGGCTGTTGCCTCCCACCCGCGCCAGCTCAACAGATGCCCAGGCACTCCAGGCCGAGAATCGTGGACTTTGCGCAGCGCCAACGCTAAAGTAACATACGTACTCGACTGGGCGACTGATATTACATGAACCTTCCCAGAAAGCAATGATAAAATGCGGGGGCACACGAGGCAATGCAGCCGTCCACTTTAGGACGCCAGCCGAGACGCGACTGAGCTCCTCTCCAGCTCCTGCTGCGCTATCCAATTCCGCCGGCCGAGCCCACCCATCGCCTCAATCCTATCACCACCATTCCTGCTCTATCACCAGCAGCGACAACCTTTCGCCTGTCTGCGCCGCAGCGGCAATCAATGGGGCCTCCAATTCACCTCCGGTCTACCAAGAATCCTGGCAGTGCAGCCAACACCTCCGAACTATCCACCACATGGCCAATGTCAAACTATCAGTCAGTCCATAAGCCCAGGCTCGGCCGCCTGGCAAAGTCCAATTAAACAAACCGCGGTTATCTATGTCTCTCCTCCTCTAGGAATCCCAACCCTCAGCCGTGCAGCGCCATCAGGCCATGGCGGCCATCAACTGCATCGAAGCAACCAAGGAGGTATGCATCGTGCCGGCGACCATTGGTACTACCAAGTGCCAAAAACCTGTCTGCCCTGATCTACTAATTAAATTGCAAAGCTTACCAACGCGTCGGACCATGCCACCACTCTTTCTTCAGTCAGCAGGACAGTGCAGAGCAGTGCAGGGCAGGGCAACAACCACTGGCATCCAGAGACACTTTGACCCTCCACAGCCTGTGAAAGCCTTCCCCTGTCGATTTAACTTGACAGCCATTGGACATCCTTGTGGACGACTCTTCCCCGGTAAAGAAAGAGGGCAAGGGCCAAATCGCCTCCGCATCTTCTCTGCGCGTCTACGTACGGACTATCCGTACGGGGTCCTCGAATGCACGCAGTAAAGCAGGATCCGTACGGAGTACACTATGCTCGTACTCCGTACGGTTAGTTTATACAATGATTGACTCTTGAAAGGGAGTCAGCATGTGAGCTAGGTACTGTGTATCCATACTCTGATGCGATGAACCAAGGCACTGAATTCGCAACTTTTCCGCCCATGTCGGTCAAGGGGGGGGGGGGGGGGCGTGCGCAACACGGCCGTTCAACGGCCGGTCCACCAATCCTGCGAAGAAAGGCTGGCCTCTCGTCTGCCGTCGCCTTATCTAAGTGGAGAGGCGCACACGACTGGGAAATCAAGACCACCTCGCAGGCAGTCAAGACAAGACGAGACAAGTGGAGAGGGGGTTTCGTTGGCGCTCTGTTTGTACTTCGTATGCCGGTATACATACGATAACGGAGAGGCTTGCCAATGCAGCCAATGGCTCTAGGGCCATGTACGGTTTCTTGGGATTACAGATACTTTTGCTTCCTACGGATACCACGAATCGAGGTTGATAGCGGAACGTCGACAACCTGAGAAAGGTGCGGCCAAGTCCATGGAACAGCTTACGGGCAGCTCCGACGCCGACTGCTAGGACATGTGCTCTTTGCTTATGGAGAAGACAATGCTGCGAATCCAGCTGATCAGACTCGGTCGATGGGCAAATTCTTCGAGTATCCTACTGCAGGTGGAAAGTGCTGTGGCAAGAGATGTGGAGGCAGTTCTGTGAGCTTTTTCGCGCGTGCTGCAACAAGCGCAGCAGCGCCGGTTCAATACCCGTTTTTTCATCGGTCTCGACTCTTTGCCCGTCCAGCCGCAGTGTCTGCGCAACAAGCGCCGAGGCCCCAAAAGACTATTGTCGCGTTCAAACTGGAGCCCGCCGAAGTATGCGAAGAAGCCATGCTGACCGTAAAGCGAAGACGGGCTACGGAGTATTATTCTTGCCTCAACTCACCTTACCTTGGGCCCGGGTGCCGCGGGACACATTCGGTCGAGGCGAACGACTCAAGGCTCAAGGCTACTTGTCTTTACCACCTTAGCTCCTAGCTTCCCAGCCAGCTCCGAATCACTCCCACCAGATGAGCGAATCGGTTACATCTTGGACGCGGATTAGCGTCATTCCAATCAGCGTTGGCAGTTCTGCGACGGGCCACGGCTGACCGCCGTATCTCTCTTTCGGTACGCAGTACGGATACCTACGAGAGACACGTATACATGGCGCTGGAAAGGGACCGAGGAACGCAGACAACTAACGACAAGCGACAACGCCAATGCCAATGCCTGACAGCATCTCGGTCCGCCACGGACGTGGGAAGCAAAGGACACGGCCAGCCTCGACTGATGCCCCTGTACTCTCGTCGAGTGCGCCGCCAATCCGTTCACCCACCCGACCTCCTCACATCCTCTCACCTGTCGCCCTCCAGCCGACAGGATCAGGATTGGCCAGCCAAGAAAAGCTGGTGATGCACACCACCAAGTCCCTGACGGCACACCCTCGCCCAGTCCCTTGTCACTCCGTCCCACACCCCCCGACTCTCGAGTCTTCCCTACTCCTTCCCCCATTCATCCTTAGCGTGCAAAGGGACCTTCACCAGGTATCCTTGACTGCCCCCCAACTTGGCCCATCCCGGCCCAGCCTATCTCATCGCCCATGTCATCCTAGAAGCCACTAGGAGAGCGGCGGTATGCTCACCAGAGACCTGCCTCTATCTGCGTCTACTCGGCGGTGCAGCTTATTACTTCCACCCACTCCTCCGTAGTATCTAGACTAGGCTCCGTTCCGTGTTCTCCTTCCACCACATTCGACATCTGTCCGCCTTTTCTACTTCGCCATTCAGTCGGTCCAGAGGTTGAGGTTCACAGAATTCGGAAGCGTTTCTCGTTCGCTCTTACCGTGGCCAAGACGGTTTATACGGAGTACACTCGCCTTCATCACCGCTTCCATTCACGCCCGGATCCGGCCCGCTTCATGTCGCACCGTCCGTCCCTTCGCAATCGCAAAGTTCATGCATCAGACGCAACAACAGACGCTACAATACCCTCACCAACCTCCCTAGCAATATTGCGCTGCTCCTCGATCAACCGATAGGTTGCGCTGCTTCAGCCTCGAAATAGCCACCAACATCTTCGCCATTGGGACAGTTAGCCGAGCCGATTCCTTGCACGAAATTCGACCCGCCCGCTACGTCACGTCTCGACCTTCGACGACGCATCCTTTTCCTCGCTCGTCGTGCCCTCCGCGGAGGTCGACGGGCGTGGATTGCTCCAGTCCACCATGAGCCTCTATACTGAGCCGCCCGAGCTGCGCAGTTCCTCGCAGGACAAGCCTTCGCTATTGGTTTGTTGGTGGATAACGTCATTCTGCACTCTTATCATCCTACTGCGGGTTGCCGGCCGCTTCATTCGAACCGAAAAACTATTTCAAGAGGACAAAGTCGCAGCACTCGCCCTGATCCCTCTATGGCTCCGCATGGTTTGCGTGCATTTTGTCTTGCTCTACGGGACTAACAATGCCGAATTTGACGGCATCACATTATCTGCGGAAGTCGAGCGCAGGAAGGAAATCGCAAGTGGTCTCGTGCTTGCCAGCCGCATCTTCTACGCAGCAACGTATGTCACGGAATCCCCTTCATGAACTCTTTTTTTTTTCCCCCTTTGCGCCTTACGCCCACAGCATTCTATGCAGCAATTTCATCACTGCATCCAGTGGGACGGTAGGATGGCTTGCTAACGCTTTGTCTGTGCAGACTGTGGATTCTCAAGAACACTATTTTAGAGTTCTTTAAGCGTCTGACTGGCGTGACTTGGGCACGTTCCTACGAACAGACGCTCGTTTTCATCAGATGCACCTTGGTCGCAACCTTCATCGCCATCGTCATTAGCGATTTGGCGGAATGTCGACCTTTCAACCACTACTGGCAGGTCACCCCTGACCCGGGCGGTCAATGTCGCCAAGGTTTCGCTCACCTCCTCACTATGGCGACATGCAACATCATCACCGACTTCTTACTGGTCTTCTTCCCGATTCCCATTATTCTGCGAAGTCAGATGAATGTGAAGAGAAAGATACAGCTCACACTACTTTTCTCGCTCAGCCTGGCCGTCGTCGGTGTTACTATCTATCGTGTCCCTCACGTCATGAGGGCACATGGCAGACAGCAGCTGCGTTCTGTGCTAGCATCTGTTGAGCTCCTCTTCGCGACAACGGCCGCAAATGCTCTGGTCTTGGGCTCATTTGTTCGTGATCGCGGCCTGAAGAAACAAAAGTTCAAATACGGATCCGTGGCAGAAGACTCGATAGACCGCAGAGGCTCCGATTCGCGCCGTCCCACTCTTCATCGTCACTGGGGAAGTGACGAGGATCTCGTCCGAGATGTCGGCATTGGTGTCGATCCTGGCCTACGAGAACGCGACGAGGAACGAGATGAGTTCGACAACGAACAACAACGATACACTCCCGCGCCGATGGCTAGACCGTTCGGCGAGGAGCTGATACAGTGGCAATTCCCTCAGCGGCAAAGAAGCAACGCCGAGCGCAGCGACGCTTCTCTGTTACCCCACGACCTCTCTTCCTCGAGGAGCAACTCGACCACGACACCGCGCAGGGTCTCCTTTTTCGACGTCGGGGGTTTGCTATCAGAGGATCAGGTTGGAGTCAGCCAGACGTTCCGCAGGGACAGCATCGTCTCAAGCGTGGATCCTATGGCATCTAACGTCCATGGCGTCCCATCGCCCACTTTGCCCGCTGGATCAAATGGATTACGTCGCGGGTCTACTGCACTCTTGCAAGATCTTGGGGGACTTTTGGGACCCACGAAACCGTCGCGACAAAGATCCCGGACCGGCACCGAATTGCAACCGATTCCTCAATCGCAACACGATGACCATCCGTCTTACAACCCTCGCCCCGGCGAGCCAACCCTTATTGATCCCGGTGGCTTACTGAAGTAGTTGGGACACAACTACGCAGAAGCCACCTTGTGACACAACACACAATCATCTAATCACAACATATCACGACTACGAAACCATGACTATATTTTATGAGACAGTATATGTATATGTATGTTGACGATCTCAGCGACATTGCTGGGGACCCTTTTTGGACACGAGGAGTTATTAGAGGTTTAGAGCCTTTGACCGGCGTTTCTCTAGGTCAATGAGGGACCGGATACGAACATACTTTTACGTTTTGGAATTTTAAAGGGAAGAACTACTTACGACCGAAGGGAAATGGGCGTTGGAAGAAGCCCCCGGAGCGGCCCTCACGATGATACCTGAAAGCCGTCATTTTTTTGCTTCACTGTTTATCGTTATATATACCCCCGGCGCAAATAGCCGTCATGCTTTGTTACCCCGAACAACTTGTTCCAATATCATCACCATATACAAACGACGAATGACTTTTTTTCCACATCTAGAATTGGTTGCCGCCCTTACTAATCTTTGTCCTGCCGGCTTTGCTTTTCCGCATCCGCAACAACGCGTAAAAGCCCGGTCCCGGGAGACCTTTCCATGATGCCTGCTCCCTGCACAACGTTTGTTTTCGCATCTTGGCCGACGACCCTGTTCCCTACCACCAAAAATCCAACGACTGACTCTGTCGCAACTGCCCGCTACCAGCAGAATCCCTTCTTCAACTTACCCCTGAGGTGGTGTACTTACTGTAGTGTGGTAATGGTTCTTCCCTTTTTTCTTTTGTTTTTTTGACCCTTTCCTTTTAGAGTTTCCTTGGCCTTTTACGTTTTTTTTCTTTCTCATTATTAGCCTTATCTTTTTTTGTTTTTTAACTCCTATAATCTCATGGGGTGAGTCGTCTCGAGTCCGACGGATCAAGAAATGTGCATTCAACTTTGTTACTAGGTGGGTATTCTTATCTGGCTATCTATTGCGTTCCCATGACTCAATGGCGGCCGCTTGACGCCGAGCGCCCGACTCTGCCCCTTTCCACTTCATCCCTACCCGAGAATCCGAATACGCCGCTGGTGTTCGGGATAGGAAGCATAATTACTTGTGTTTCGAGCAGCTTTTATGGCAAGGAGCTTGCTGGTGTGTGAGTGTACAATGCTTAGTCTGGCATACCTTTACTGAGTAGATAAGGAGGAGAGTGGGGGCTGAGATCGTTTTTGATATATACTAAACCCACACATGGGACATGTTGAAGACATAGAGGATATGATGGTATGTATCACAGCCCGGTGGGGTGTTAATCCCGTGTCACAGCCTCTCTTTCGTTTGTGATGGGAGTTACTTTATACTATGCGCGGTGGATATAGGGGGTTTGGTGTTTTCTGGGCTACGATCGGGGTTTCGATAGATATAGGAGAACCAACCCGGTGGCGATGAATGGGAATATGAAGGGAACTGTGGTGCTTGAGGTGTTCATCCCGTGTGTTAGTCTCTCTCGAACTCCCATTTTTTCATCATAGTGGTATCCTGGGGCTCTCTAATTCTTGATGCGGTGGTGTAGAGGATTTTCCATTTTCTCTTCGTCACCGGAGCAGGTGCTCTCATACTTTGTGAGATGAAGATGCATCAAAGCAGTGACCAAGAAGAAGGGATTATCGTGATGATATATGCAGGCGATGGCTCTGCTTGGTTACAGGAAGAGGCAAAGGGAGTATCTCGAACGTGTTCTAGCTGACTGAGTGTCCAAAGACGATTGAACTGAGAGAGAGGTCAATTGGGATAAGGGAAAATTGTCGATGCCATGTGTAGCCTGAGATCTCCGTTGCTTAAGAATGTTTTGGAAGGAGAAGTGGATTGTAACTTTCTCTAACGGGCGATTGGGAAAGGTGCAATATTGAGTGATTGAGCCTTTAAAGTAAGATGAAAACAGAGGGTTGTATATCACTACTACAATGAGTGATTGTCGCATTTGCAAGAATTCGGCCAGACTTTATAAAATGCAGGTATTTTTCACATTAATTTTCACATTAATTTTCACTCCAGTTGATGAAGAGACGTGAAGTCACAGGAGCAAAACGGTCGAAAAAAATAAGTTATTTATGTTGCCCATCTAGAGGAAGCCCTCCATCTCTTTTTTTCGGTTGTCGTACACAAAACAGTAGACCGTAGCCGTACCCTCAACGCCAGACTCAAGAGTGATGCAAAGAGTATACTAAGAACTCCCTTTCCCTCCCCCCCCCCCCCCCCCCCCCCCGTCTACCAGGGCGTCAAGTCATCCTGCTGAGAAGGTGAGTCCCCAATCCCAGCGCCAACGTTGACCCCTTCTCCTACCGGGTTTCCCCTCTTTCTCAAACCTTGCCTTCCCCGCCGCAAGCCTTTTAACTGCCACAAGCAAGACCCCCTTTCTTTTACACGCACAATCTGTAACTGGCGTAACGACCCGCCGTCTCCGAGGTACGGATAATCTTGACAACGTGCCCGCGCTTGAGACCGAGGTACTTTGCGACGGGGTCCTTTTGCAAGATGCGCGGCAGCTGCGTCTCCTTGAGGCGGTAGCGCTTGAGGAGGGCAATCTTCTCCTCGCGGCTGAGGAGGATGTGCTTGGGCACGAGCTCGTGCTGGGTGATGTTGACGAGCAGGTCGTCCTCGAGGAAGCACTCGACCTTGGCGAAAGACTCGATGGTGACGAGCATCTTGCGGGCCGCCGGGGAGAGGGGCACGTGGGTGACCATGATGCCGGACGAGTACTTGTTGCTGATGAGGTGGTGGATGAATTTCTTGATCTCCTTGATGCCGAACGTCGTGTCGGCGAGGAACTCGACCCAGAGGGTACCGCAGTCGGGCGTCGGGCTCGGGTTGTTGGGCGTCGCGGGGGGTGTGAATTTGCGGATCATGTCGGCGGAGGGGTTGGCGGAGAACTGGAGCTTGCCGCGGCTGAGGGGGTTATCGCGTTAGTACTGGAGACACATATACTTTGACAGATTGCGGATGGACGTACTTGACGCTGCCGTCGGCGCTGGTGTACTCCATCTTGAAGCGGTCGAGAGAGATTGTGAGTTCGTCCTCGGCGAGTTCATAGCCCTGCGATCCGTCATCAGCACATATGTTGCCAAACAGCGGGAATGCATCGTCCGTCGGAGGACGAGGAGCGTCTATTCGCACACTCTTCCTTGTCGATGGAAAATCAAGGGTTCCGTACGCGGTCCGCAGCCATCTCGTGGGCTGTCCTCCATGCTCTCCACAGCCTGGTAACCTCCTTGTTGACGTCCTTCTGGTCCGACATCTTCGCGATGCTGCGTCTTTATTAAATCTCCCGTCGATTTCGTGGTCAAAATTGGTATCGTAATCGCCGAGGAAAGATGGTTGATCGAGATGAGGGCGTCGGTGGTGGATTGGTTCTTGTCGCGACGAAAAGTTCGAGAACCTCGAAAAAGATTGGCGTCGCAAAACGGGTTCAGCCAAAAAGTTCTGGCGGCGGATTCAGCCTTGCAGGCTAGAGCAAAAGTTTGAGTGGGGCCTTTGACCGCGGTTGCTTAATCCTGGTTCGGTCCCGGGCAGCGGGCAGTTCTTCTGGAATAACTCCGGAGAGGATAATCCGGAGACAGCCCGGAATATTCTACCAAGGTTCCTATGTGGATGGGAATTGACAGACCCCCAGCAGCGTTGACCAGGTGGCAGGTGCACGCTCCAGCCAGCTCCAGCCATGGGCCTTTCAAGGGTCCAGAGTCACAGTGCACGCACGTGCCATATTTGAGTCGAACCCCACAATCGAGTCCAGGATGGCAGGTGGCCTTACCTTCTCCAGAAGGTACCTGCCACGGAACCCAAAAGAGTGAATTTCAACAAAAATTGGGGGATCCTTTTGACGAAAAGTTCACCCTTTTGCGTGGTTAATTCCGATTCCACTTCTCCATCCTCCATCCTCCACATCACCAACCCGACTTTGCTGTCCACTCCCACTACGGCAGTGTGCGCAATCGCCAGCTTTGTCTAATTGATCACCCTTTGCATCAATTAACAAGCTTCTTCCTACCGTCACAATGGCCGACACCAAGCAGGCACCTGCTGCTGCTCCTGCGGCGGCAGAGACCAAGACCGAGACCAAGGCTCGTCCCACCATGCCTGACGAGGCCGAGTACCAGAAGAAGCTCAAGGTTGCCGAGAAGGAGCATAAGGAGGCCCTCGACCAGCTGGTAAGTTTCATCTCCAGTTCCATTGGCGACTTGCTTCTCGAATCCCTTTCCTGGCTGGGAGAATCGCAGTCGAGCCCCAGATATCTGAAAATGACACATTGCCATTGGACCGCGAATGGCTCACACAATTACTTCTCCAGAGCGCTATCAAGGCCAAGATCGAGATCGCTATGCCCAACAAGAACAAGGAGCAGCAATCCCCGACCCAGAAGCGTCGCGCCGAGCTCATTGCTCAGGCCAACGAGATCCGCCAGAAGCAGGGCGCCGGCAAGAACGCCCGCACCTCCAAGCTCGACCAGATCAAGCGCCTCGACGAGCAGATGCGCTCCCGCATCAACGAGCAGAAGACGGCCCGCTCCAAGGTCAACTTCAAGAGCGTCGAGGAGGTCGACCGCCAGATCGAGAAGCTTGACTCCGAGGTCAACTCTGGCCGCATGAAGATTGTCGATGAGAAGAAGGCTCTTGCCGAGATCTCTTCGCTTCGCAAGCTGAAGAAGAACTTCTCCCAGTTCGACGACTCCCAGAAGTCCATTGACGACCTGAAGGCCAAGATTAAGGAGATCAAGGACTCGATGGAAGACCCCGAGGCCAAGGCCATGTCTGAGCAGTACAACAAGATCCAGGCCGAGCTGGACGCCATCAAGGCCGAGGGCGACGAGGCCTACAAGAGCCTGTCTACCCTTCGCGACGAGCGCACCAGACTGCACAACCTCCAAAACGAGAAGTACGCTGCCCTCAAAACCATCAAGGATGAGTACTGGCAGCAGCGCAAGGCGGCCCAGTCCCACGAGCGTGAGGCTCGCGAGAAGGCCCGCGAGAGAAGGAAGAACGAGGCCGAGCGTTACCAGAAGGAGCGCAAGAAGGCCGATGCCGAGAAGTTCCTTGCCGACGCCAGCGACCCCGCCTACCTCGAGGAGATCCGCCGCGCCAACAGCCTCCTCCAGTTCCTCGACCCCACCCACAAGGTCGAGAAGGCTCCTCTCCAGGCTGCCAGCGGCCTCACCGCTCAGGCTTCGCGTACTGTTGACGATTCAGGTATTAAGGGCATGAAGGTCGTTTCCAAGAAGGACCGCGACGATGACTTCTTCCCTGCCGTCAAGAAGGGAAAGAAGGGCAAGAAGGGTGGTGCCTCCGAGGACAAGGCCGGCAAGTACAACTGCCCGCCCTCCGTTGTCGAGGACTGCGCCTTCATGGGTATCGATCCCCCCATGGCCGCTTCCGACGTCCCCGCCGTCGCCGAGAAGGTCAAGGCCAAGCTCGATCACTGGAAGAGCGACCAGGAGGCCCAGACCCAACGCGTAAGTTCTAATGATTCCTGTTGTTCTCTTTGATTTTCCATGCTGACTCGACTTCCAGAACATTGAGAAGGCGAAGAAGCAGCTCGAGAAGATTGAGGCCGATGAGGCCAACGGTGTTAGCAACGGCGACTCGGTCGAGGAGGTTACCAAGGACCTCAAGGAGACCTCCGTTGAGGAGAAGGCATAGTCCTCTCACTGACTCCGCCTACAACTTTTGCCTGACTGAAACCCACTGACTTTCAAGTCCGATACATCTGCCTGACGTTCTCTTGCCGATGTCATCGACTGGGGGAACGTGAACTCTCTCACCTCTCTGCCTCTCTTCCTCTTTTTTTCCCCACTCAACCCGATACACGCATACGACACCCCCTTCTCACACAAAAGCACTCTTGGCATTTCAAAAAAGAGGAAACAAAGGAACTTCCTTCGGATTCAAAATGGGGCGGGGAATGCAAAAACCTTTTATAAACTCTCTGGCCTTGTTTTGCGTCTTCCTAGCCAAAAATTTGTCCCTCGAGGCAAAAGTGGCTTTCTTGTACTTAGCAGCTTCCTCCACCCCCCTATAACCGTTTGTAGTCCCAGCCACACTTGAAAAATGAGAGGTAAAAGAGAAAAAGCTTTTCTTCGATTTTTTAAAAAGCAGCAACGACTGGAAACGTCCCTAATCATTGACGGGGCATGTTGCGTGACTATCGGAAATAGCCATTTAACAGTACCTTAAGCAGCCTTGAAATAATAGGATCCGTCCAGCTGTCCAGCGTAATGCCATCCGGTAGGTCCATCCCCCCTATCAACAGGATAGACCATCAACATCAACGCCCATTGGTCCATTGCCTTGGGCCGTCCTCGTCGGGCAGGTGTGCTTGTGCAGCAGGCAAGTCATGTCGTGCCGGGCATGTCCAGGACAATACAGCCATGACGTGATGTCCTAGAATGATTCCGGGGAAACTTGAGCAAACACGTCGTCGAGGGTATCATGGCACAAGACAAGCACGTGTGTAGCCTCGGCAGTAACGCTTCGGGTCCCATGTTGCAGTCTCATGATGTTGTTTGCGTGCAGAATGATTGCCAATCGGTCCTCTTGCTTCACCTCACTTTCCTTCACCACGGATCTGGGCAGCACGAAGTTGGATAAAACGTGAGACAATATTTATATGGTTTATGGATTATTGCTCTAGCGGCCACTGGTTTGAGGGCTGTTGATCCTTTAGAGAATTCCTCCCGCAACATCCAGGAAGAGGAAAACAAATAGTATCCGGCCTGCGCCGTCGCAAATGCAAACAATGCCCTCTTTCCGTGATCCGTACTCCGGTGCCTACCCTCCCAAAGAAAATGGAATAGGATGAAACCAAATAAAGGATACAAACGTACGAGACTCAATCACAAATTCCGGGTCGTCTCGAACATAATGAAGGGAAAATGCGCAGAAAATGGGGGGCCTCCAAGGCCACCGCTACGCTTTGCAATGCATATATATGCCTGCTTATCCCGCGTCAATACACCAAAAAGACCGCTAATGCAGTTCGTGGGTCTCATCAAAATAATATCATAAGAAAATTGCAAAAGACGCCGTAATTCGTACCAAATGATATTCGAACTTCGGGAGCTCCTAGCTCTGGATGGTGTGTTTCGTCCATGTCGGCTTTCATGGCTGACCCCATCCATAGTACGCACCCGCAGGCGGAGGTGCGGTTCGTCCATATCCAGGCGGTGGCCCTCCGGGGTGTCCGGGGTGTCCGGGGTGTCCCATTGACGGTCCCATAGGCGGCATACCTGGCGGCAATGACCTTCTTTCTCTTTCCCTCAAGGCCGGCGTTCTCCCGCCCATTCTACTAGGCATCGGCATCGGTGGCATGTCCATGGGTGGGGGTGGGGTTCTTCTTCCAAACGGATCTCTGTCATGACTGCTAGGCGCAGCAATGGCTGGAGGCCCGCCTGAAGGAGGTCCGCCTCCTCCGATTCTTCTTCCAGATCTATTCTTGGACCCGCCACTGAGGGCGCTCAATGGAGGATCCTTAACGAAAGGGTCATCATCTGGAGGGACGTTCAGCTCGACCAGACTGAAGAAATACTCGAGGACTTCGGGATATCGCTGGACACTGGATTGCCAATCTTCGTCAATGCCATGTTTCAATGCGGCCTGCGCCTGGGCAAGCTCGCTGGGATGAGGCGGAGCGTGATAGTAATGGTATGCGGTGGCGTTGATGCGTTCAAGGTTAGAGGCGTGAGCTGTCTTTCGGCGCTCGGTGAGGAGACGGAAATATTCCAGGATATAGTCTTGCGCGTGAGCCCGAACCCAGCTCCTGTGTATGTAGTTAGCATGAGAGGTCTTCCATAGGCAAACATGAAATGTCAGGCTTACCGAATATCGGTGTATATGGACTGCATCATGCGCTGCTCAGCCTGTTTAATGGCAACATCAAGTCCCTTGGCCTCGCAGTCGCAAGCTGCAGAGGCAGGAGCGTGACATATAGCACAGTCCGGGTCCATCCTGGTGGTAGTCTTGCGCACACGCGGAGTGCGTGGAGTGCGCGGCCTGTAGTCTCTGTGGGAATATGGATACATCTTAGCGAAGGGATCACCAGATGGGACACTAGGGGTCTGTCTCTAGCGGAGGGGGAGAGGAGGTGAAGATGAGAGGATATTGTACAAGGAGGTCAAGATGGGTCATCTATTACTAGTACAAATGTCATTATTCCTCTCGAGACCCTGAGATTGGGTCTCATGGAGAGAATTTGGAGAGTATGGGGTTGGGGATGAGGCTCGGCAGACGGGCAGAAGGAGTGGAAGAAGAGAGGAGTGAAGGAAAAGCGGTGATGGACTGACCTGGCTTAAGAGATTATTAAGAGGGGGTGGATGGTTACAGCCCGGCAGAGCGTCGGTTGTAGGGTGAGAGAGTGAATATCCGTAAGGTAGATGGGAATAAACAAAACTAGGACGAATAAAGCGAGTTGCTCCCGTGTGTTGGTGCTATGTATCCTGCAGCATCGAAGCATGAAACAATAAGACAAGCAAGCAAGAAAGCAGCAGGCTAAGGTAGGCTTCCTAAGTTTCCTGCAACAACAGAGAAGATCGAATCGATAGCAACGAAGTCGTAGTCGTAGCAAACAAACGGCGGGCTCTCATTCAACGAGAAGCAGAAGCAGAAGCAGAAGATGCGGAGGAGACGTGGGGAGAGAGATAGCTTGATCCACGAGAACGCAGGTAGATGAAGAGAGGATCGAATGGGAAGGGGGTTTTGACTGCAGCGCGAGTGTCGTGGCTCGAATGCCAGCAGCTTCCAATATGCAAGTCTTGGGGGGTCCGACGATGGCCCAATGAAGGGGGCGCCAAGCGAGAGAGGTCGTCTGCCTGACCAAGTCCCAATGAGCTCCAATAAGAGGGACCAGTAAGAGGCCGGTTATTTTGAGGTATCCGTAGACAAGGTAGGTCTGCTGAAGGAGATGTTAAGAGAAGGGATGGTTGGTGGAAGACGAGAGAAAATTGATGAAAATTGCAGTCAGTCGGCAGACGAGAGGAGAGAGAGAGAGCACGACAAGAAGCAGGTCGATGAGTGGAGGGGCAGATTATGTGTGTGCGTTGTCGCCGCCCCTCGTTTGTCCTTCCGGTGCCGTTCCCGCCTTTAGCTTTGGGCTTCAAGGCGGTCAAGGGCCAGGGGAGGGTTTGCAGTGAAGCGGGGGTACTTGACAGTACGGGAGGTTGGGTGAATCCATCAGGTACCTGACCTTACGGAGTACTACCTGGGTCTACAAGCAAGACAGCGCCGATGGTCCAACGGGAGACACCGAAGAGGAAAGAAAGCGGAGAGGGGCAGGAGATGTCGGGCGGGTCAGCGTCTGTAGGCCGAGACGACCGGCGGGGTGGGGTGGCTGGACTGTGACTGCCCCGTCTTCCCAGACCTGGACCCAGACACCAGAGCACCTTCCACAGGTTCTCGTCAATGGAAGTGGCCCAACTTTGGAGATACCAGGCCAGCAACACCATCCATCTCATTGAGGGAAAGTACGATGCACAAGGGACGAACCAGTCCACACTACTGCGTGCCTTAGACAGGAAGGAGGGGGGCAAGTCACTACCTATTGTAACTGATCAGCTGGGAACCACTTGGTTCCATCTGATGCAACGTCCGAACGTGTGCTTCCAGAACGCCAACGAACGCCTACCTTACCTTAAGGTATCGAAGATCAAGCCCAACTCGGGCCACCTTAACTTACCTTACCTAGGTGCTCTCAGTGCCATACTACCTATTGGCATCTCTCCATCGACTATTCATCCACCACCGGCCCCTTCCAGCAAGATGCTCTTGGTCTCGACGATGGCCGCTGCTTTTCTGATGGCCCTACAATGCATTGGGTCATGGGATCAGGCTGGTTGGCTCACCGCATCTTGCCCTACCTTATGCACCTCGCTTCTCGATTAGAGCCCGCTGCATGCGCGCAAAACATAACCGAGCAATTCCTTTCTGTCAGATTATGGATTCGAAAAGAAGCTGTGGCAAGTCGCCATTGGTAAGCTGCACCGCCATACATGATACCATGCCTCTGCCTGAGTCGGTCGAATTTGCCTCACAGGCTCACAGTGGCCCCTCATGGAGCCGCATCTCAAAGTCGGGAGATGAAGGAGTGACGTTGAAGAGGCTGAAAAGACAAGTGAGGTCCCGTTTCCCTTTTCAGTCTTCTAATCTTCCCCAGCCAACTCAAGGGGAGCTTACGAGGCAGTGCGCGGCGCCGGATATCATGTCAGCCCCAGTTTGTTTCCCGATGATTTGGGCACTGGCCCGTTTGACAATGCCGTTCGGTCGTTGATCCTGGTCTCACAACGGTTGCTCCCGCCCCTGCCAGATTATGTAACCCATCTTCTTATCTTATCGACAGCTACGGATAAGGCACTTCAGATGGGATGGAAGCAGGGCATCCAAAATTTCGAGCTTGTCTCATCCCACCGAGTCACAGGCACTCGGCGACGACCATAACGGCGACGACAACGACCGGCATCATCTGGTGCCGAACAAGAAACGAAACATGGCGCCAAGATGTTCGGGCGGACATGCGGTGTTGCTCCCGTTTCTGTACCCTTCGTTATTTCTTTCCAAGAGTACCGCTGCACCTCGTCTCGCTGCGAGAGCAGTCGCAAGTCGCCGCCATAGCTCCACCCAGGTAGCCCAAGAATCGAAATCCACCAGACTCAACCCAGCTCCCGACGACTATTCCCAGCCCATCTTCGCCGACAAAGCCTCGGTAACCCTCTACGCAGGCCCTGGTGGCCACGGCTGCATCTCCTTCTTCCGCGACGCATACCTTCCCGACGGACCCCCCAATGGCGGCGATGGTGGTCATGGAGGCAACATCTACATCCAAGCTGTACACGGCGAGACGTCACTGCACAAATTAGCTAGGCGGCGCTTCATTCGAGCAGGAAAGGGAAAGTCTGGTCAGGGCAGCTCCAAAGGCGGTCAGCGAGGCGACGACGTCATCATCACTGTGCCAGTTGGTACTGTCGTCCGCGAGCTGAGCCGGGAGGACCCTATTGCTGAGGATGCGATAATGCAGCGCGCCATGAAGGCGCAAAGAAAGGCCGAGAAAAGGGCCAAATTGGCCCGTCAGGCTGAATTGGCGGAGCAGGCCAGGCGGGAGTTGGAGGAGGGAATTGAAGAGGAGGATGAAGAGATGGCGGCGGAAAGGGAGGCGAAGGCGAAAAGGCAGGCCGAGGATGAATTTGACGAGCCCGAAGACCCGGATCGCAACAAGTTTCTTCTGTACCCCGGCCTCTCGAAGTCGGATCTGAAGACGATATCCCTACCCAAAGCTCCCACACGCACACGTCTCTACCACCAGCCACCTGGTCCGATCCAGCTCGACCTGTCGCGCCCGTCTCCGCAGCCCATCCTGCTCGCCGTCGGTGGCATTGGCGGGCTCGGCAACCCGCACTTTACGTCGCGCGAGTTTCCGCGGCCCATCTTCGCCACAAAGGGCGAGCGCGCCGTGACCATGGATATCGAGCTGGAGCTCAAGCTCCTCGCCGACGTCGGGCTCGTGGGACTGCCCAACGCCGGTAAGAGCACTCTGCTTCGCGCCATCACCAACTCGCGCACGCGCGTCGGCAACTGGGCCTTCACGACGCTGCAGCCAAACATCGGCACCGTCGTGCTAGACAGCTACAAGGGACGGCCCGTGATCAAGAGCTACAAGCGGTACCCGGCCGCCGACCCCGCGTACGGCGGCGGACAACCCGGCGCGGAGGAGGTCCTGGTCGAGCAGCGGACCCGGTTCACCGTCGCCGACATCCCGGGTCTCATCGAGGGAGCCCACCTAGACCGCGGGCTCGGCATCGCGTTCCTACGCCACGTCGAGCGTGCCGGCGTGCTCGCCTTCGTCGTCGACCTCTCCGCCGGCCCCGCCGTCAAGGCACTCAAGGCTCTATGGAACGAAGTCGGCCTCTACGCGCAGATGCGCGAAGAAGAAGAACGCGCGCGCGAGATCGACGCCCGCGTCGACTGGGACCTAAACTCGGGTACCAGCAGCGAGGCCGCTCTGCGGGGCACGCACGGCACCGGCACCATGATGGTGGCCGACGCCCCGCCGGCGCCCCGGCAGGAGTCAGGCCTGCACATCGCGGCCAAGCCGTGGTACGTGGTCGCCACCAAGGCCGACCTCCCCGAGACGCAGGAGAATTTCAGGGAGCTCAAGACCTATCTCGACGAGATTAAGCAAGGGACCACGCCGCACCCGAGCGGGATCGAGAATGCGTGGACGGAGAACGTCACCGCTATTCCCATTAGTGCTATCAATGGCCAGGGTGTTGATCGGATTGTCCACTGGACTGTGGGATTACTCGACGAGTAAAGGAGAAGAGAGATAATTGTATCATATGATTTGTGTATCACCACCGTATAATGCCACTTTATGAAAGAACGTGCTGTGCTCTTTCTACCTGCTTCACTTGGTCCAGCCCCTGAAACCCGGTTTTCGAGTACCGGAACAAGAAGGCAGTTCTATGTACGGGAAACGTCAATGACTGCGCCTTGCAGAATTGCCGAACTCAGAATGTATGGATACAGTAAGGTGTATCCAAGACGTCTCCAGCACTACAGAGCTTCGGTCATTCATCCAGGAAAGTACCTCAGGTGCAGTCAATAAGGGAGGTGGAATGCATAGAGAGGAGGTAGAATCCACACTCAGAATTTAACATCAGAAACTTTTTTGGCATTCATTCGTAATGACTACTCCGTCTAGGGCGACTCTTATCGCCTCGAGGATGCGTAGGTGCTTCCATCCAACTCAGTATCCAGGGTTTGGACACGTGCTCGAAGACCCAAAGCCGTGCAAGGCCTAGGAGTTGCTGCTCAACCGTAAGAGGTCGACCTTCCAGACCACTTCTGCCTCCCAAGTGTACGTCCCCCACGTTCCAAGTCAACCCGAATAACAATTAGAATATTACAAGGTCAATAATGATCATGCTGAGATCAATTCCTCTTCTCCTCGTCACGAAGGCCTTACAACATGGCGAGAACAATCGCTCCAGCCAGAACAACAACGCTGAAGGTCGTCGTGGTTGCACTGCTACCAGGGACAACCGTCGGTGCCGTCGTTGGAACGCTGACGGTGCCATTAGTACCGGGGCCACCAGTGCCGGAACCTCCGCCGGAACCTCCGCCGGAGCCACCGCCGGAGCCGGAGCTCTGAGAGGCAGAAGGCGAAGCACCGTCTGTAGCAGTGCCCGTAGCAGTGGCACTTCCACCACCGCTTCCACCCGAGCCACCATCAGTAGGCACCACAGTCGAGAGAGTGGTAGCGGTACCAGCATCAGAGCTCTGCTGGCTTGAACCTGAACCACCGGGTCCGCCTCCTGTAGCAGTAGCCGTTGCAGTAGCAGATGCTGAGACTGCGCTGCTGGCCTGGGTAGACGCACTAGCAGACGCAGTGTTCGTAGAGGAGGCCGAGGCCAATGCGGATGAACTAGAGCTGACACTGTCACATGAGAGGTCGTAGAGAGGCTTGGTGGTCAAGGTCGAGCCAATAACACCGAAGCTGGGGTTGGGTGTTGTTGGAGAAGAGTCCTGGAATGTGTACCACCAGACATTTGTCTTGCCGAACATGGGGCAGCCGACGTCATTCCAGAATTTCTTTGCGTTCTCGAGAGATGGAACGGCAGCACCAACAGTCTTGCCGCTGACGGGCCAACCAGTCTCAGCGACCCAAACGGGCTTTCCACCAACAGCTCCCTGGGTGGCAGCCAAAGCTTCGGCCCAGCGGTCCTTGCTGTCAGAAATGGAGTTGGGCTTGGTGTCCTCGAAGTAGGGGTAAGCGTCCATTCCAATCCAGTCGCAGGCGTCGATGACCGCCTTGTTGCTGCCGTTAACCCAGGCGGTCCATGTGTCGACGTGACCGATAGGAGCACTGCTCAGGGGCGAGTTCTTGATGACCTCTCGGACTTGCTCAAAGTACTTGACGAGAATGCTGGGTTCGGCGCCGGAGAATTCGCCGTTGGCGATACCGGTAGGCGAGTGGCGGTAGAGGTCTTCGCTACCGACAGAGATACCAGCAATCAGGCCATTCAGCTGACTTCCATACTGCGAGACAGTCTTCTTCAGTGCCTCAAGCTCGTTGGCGAAAGCAGCATCACCGGCGGAGGCCCACAGACCGAGCAGAAGAGTCGTCTTTGTGGAAATGGCGGCGGGAATAGCAGAGATGACATCGTTAGTGCTTCCTCCCTGGACCATGGTGTAGAGACGACCGGACGTGAAGGCGCCATTGGTGCCCTCGAGGCTAGCTGCGGTCTTGAACTCGGATTCGAAGTCTGACTGTGCTTTCGCTTTACCGTCGATGAAGGTAGATCCGTAGTTGAACCCCTGAAAGGCGCTGGCCGTGGCTGCGGCATACACAGCCGCCAAGCTCAGAGAGGCGCGCATTTTTGCAACGCTGAAGGAGGTCTTGATGTGTTACAACGGTGACGATGTGATGCGAGGTGGGCAAAATGATGAGCGTTGTGTGGAATTGGGTTTCGGTTGAAGGTTGGCGGCAAGATCCAAAGTTACAGTTGGAGGAGAGACCGGGCACTCTAGTAGGAGTACGAAGTGTTGACTACGAGTAAATACACAAGAGGCAGGCAGGTAGGTCCAAGGTATTCCAAAAACGAGAGACGGATTGGTGAGATTGTCCCAGAGTCCCGTAGGTATAGAGAAGGATGAGGGCCAGGTAAGGTATCGTGAGTGACAGTGAAGGTAAGGAGGAAGAAGAGTGATGAAGTCGGCTGGGCGATGAAAGGATAGAAAAGGGAAAAAGCAAGTGACAGGGTAGGGCAGAGCAGGTAAGGAGGGATTCCCCAGACAGTAGGAGGGATGCTTGATCAGATCACATCACAAGCTTGGGAAGCTGGGTGTCTTGCAGGGTTCCCTGTTCCTTGGGCTTCCCCGTCTCTCCCCTTTGGGAAGCTCTCTTCCGCTCTTTGGGATTTCCTACGCGTGCCACACTCTCAACAAGAAGAACCTTGAAGGATGGCACAGGTAAAAAAGTCTGAAAGAGGCAAGTAAAGAAGCCAGTTGAGTGGTGCCACCGCACCAACGTGACAGCACTAGTGTGTCTCTTCCTCATCCCCTAAGGTACCTCCATCAAAACAACAACACAACTCACATGCAGGAACGAGCCAAGGTGAGGTCACTGGTGTGGACTGTATTCTTTACTCCGTCCACAACAACTTTAGCACCATACAAAAGGTGCTATAAGGTATGGTCTTGCCCCTGGAACGATGGTGGCGATGAGGTCACGCTGGGCGCAGGGCAAGGCATTCGGGGCAGGCCCGGTCGAAACACCGACCCAATCACGGCTGCCATCCCATTTTACCGGCGTCCCAGGGCTTCCATTTGCTCCCAACTGGGACGGCCGGGTGGGTCCCTGCTGGCTTGCCCATATTTAGCAGTCCACACCCACTATTCCCTACCCCCATGCCCCTGTCGCTGTCGTCCGGCCAGGCCGTGGCGCCCCTCCCCCGTATTTTCCAGCAACCACGATCATCGATGCCCTTCCCGGTGACCAACACAAACACTCCACCTGTATGCGGGACATTCCATTCAGGCCATCACACTGTCTGTCACTCACCACTGTTTACCGAGTTGTTTTGGTGCCGTTGTCCCGCGGGGTTATTCTGCAAAAAAAAAATTTACGAGCGAGACGTTTGATGTGTCAATCGTTAGTTGTCAATCCCGCCAATCTATCTATCCTCGTGTTGCAATGATCAGCAACCTCCCAAGTTGCTCTTCCCGTCCCGACGTGTTGATGCAGTGGCGCTGTCGACCATTGCCCACAAACCGAATAAGAGCGAACTCAGGCATTTATTATGCCTTTGGAAGAAAGCATACTGCTGCAGGAGAAGCCGGCCGAGGAAATATTGACGACGGAAAGAAGTTTTGAGGACTGGAGGGAAAAGCCATAGAGCAGGGAAGCAGCGTGACATCTGCAGGTACCAATGCAAGCAAAGCGCCTGCTTCCCTGCCTACTATGCAGGGGCTCTGGGTAGTAGACGCCGGGGCTGATTCTGACTGCATTCCTGGACCTTAATTCTGCAAAGTTCATCACGTTTCTTTTCATTGATCATTCCGGCAAAGAAGACCTGACCTGAACCATTGGGATGGATTCAATGCTCGATGTCATCACGTCTATTCTGGACTGACCCCACCTAGCTGAAGGAGATGGTCATCGCCAACTGGGAAACGGACAGCAAAGCGCCAAATATAAGAGGCGACTGGAATCTCTTGACGGACAGTTGGCAACTTAGAAATACATCTGGCAACATCTGGCAACTCGGTCGATAAAGTGCCCAATTTGGTTCATCGAACGTCCCGTCGTCAGACGGGTAAAAGTGGGACAGGGAACTAGGCAACTTCACATTGTCATCATAAGGTACCGGCCGATAATTACTCGCCTTACGGATACGTTCTCAAAAGATGCCAACCAACGCTTATCGTGGGGACGTATCGCCATGGCAGAATACAAGGCAATACTACCCGTCATCCCACAAGGGTAAGAAGTGGAATGAAAGCATCGGCATCAGTCATAAGAAGTCAACTGACATTCTCAGGTCCATCATCTCGGACTCTAACACGGCCCCGAGCCAACGCCAGCCGTCCGTGTGACCAAAGTGAAGCTATCGCGTACAAGCACACGCAAAGTACGCACTGGATGCATTACATGTAAGAAACGCCACATTAAATGTGACGAATCCAAACCACATTGTACCAACTGCCTCCAAACCCGGGGTCAATGTGAAGGTTATCTCCCGGATCAGAAGAAGAACAAAAAGTCCTCGGGGCCCGCAGAGCTGTGTTGGAATTCCACTCAGGCCATCATCCCTCGTGCAGCAGCATCACCCACGGCGCAGACGAAACTGAATACCAACACGGTCGACTTCCGCGATGACAACAGCATGTCCTACTTCCAGGAATTCGTCGGCCTGGTTCGAGGCCCCTGGATGAGAGCTGTCTCTACCGGCGACCTGTGGGAAGTCATGCTGCCGCAGCTGTCCCGCAACAATGGCACACTCCGCTCTGCCGCCATGGCCATCGGTGCCTTGAGCGTGTGGTATCGCCAGTCCGCCCACGTCTCTCTCCATGCCATCACCGTACCCGACCAACCCATCGCCCAAGGGGACACCCATTACTTCCAGGCTGTGGCTCACTACTGCGACTCTCTCAAGATGCAGTGCCGACGGGCCTCCGCTCAGGACGCCGTCTTCCTGTCCGTTCTCCTCCTCTTCTTTGAGACTCTAAGGGGCAACAGGAAAGCCGCCCTCGACCACGTCAACCACGCCCTGTCCCTACTGCTCGCCATCGTGACAGACACAGACGCCCATCATCGCCTAGCCGACCTGGCCCCCAACCCGAAGCCCGTCATCGGCGCCGTGGCAGATGTCTTCAACCACCTAGCCAAGCAGGCCCGCACCGTCTTCAGGGGTCGTATCGTCGACGGTCCGCCCCTCCCAAATCTCGCAAAGCGCCTGCGGAGTACAAAGCAGACCATGGAGACCTTCATGATGCTCCTCAACCAGACGCAGAGCGAAGCCGCCAACTCACCAGACTCGTATCCCGACTCCTTTGACACCCTCGAGCAGTTTGAGCAGATATGGCCAGCCATACGACGTCACCAAGCCGCCATGGGCGCCGTCATGGAGGACGTATTCAAAACCTCTGGCCTCCGCGGTGCCGACGACGACGTCACCATCAACAAGCTTCATTTCGAACTCTTTAGGAATCCTCGGATCGTCAGCTTCTGCGAAAACTTCCACAAGTCCATGGTCAAGCTCAACACGGGCTTCCAACCCCTCTTTAACCAAATCATGCAAGTCGACGTCGGATCCCCCACCTACCTCCGCGCCATCCTCCTGCGCATCGAGTTCATGGGCGTCTACATCTTCAGCAACGCGCCCGCCTTCATAGAAGACAAGAGCGCCCGGGCTATAACGCCGCTGTACCGCGAGTACATCTCCCTCGCGCACATCGCCACGAGGGCCGCCAAGAAGGAGTTCCAGACAAACCCGGCCCATCACCTCTCGCTGCAGTGCAGCCTGAGCTGGTGCCTGCTCGTCATATCCCTCTTCTGCCGCGACCCCCTCGTGCGCGACGAGGCCATGTGGATACTGAAGGAATATCCGGGCCAGGACGGTATATGGAGCATCCGCGCTCTGTACGCCCTGGCCCTGCGGAACCGCCACGTCGAGCGGGTGAACGCGATGGGCACGCCTGATGAACAGTGGCGGCGGCTATGGCGCCGCGAGTTCGTCTTCGAAGACAGCGGCGACCGCGTCGTGTTGCGGTACATGGAGAGAGACGAGGCTGCGGGGAAATGGCAGCTGGTGGAAGAGGCGGCCGATATCCCCAGAGATGGCGGGGAGGCCCAGTGGAAGCGGCAACCTCTCACGATGCATAGCGGACTGCTCATCTTGGACCTGTTTAATGCCGTGGCTCAGGGTGACATGGACTCGAGGTTACCAATTGGCAGGCCGTGCTGAGAGGTTGGAAGAGAGGTATTTTTCTAGAGTAGATTCAAGTGACGTCTCTAAATATGCTAGTTTGATACCCCCGATAATGAAACTGAACAACACAACAGTACATTTACAACACGCTGCCTGTTTGATGAGTATGATTTCTGCTCAAGACCTCCACATGTTCTCACTTCGTTTACTTCCAACTGCAAGTATTCCCACGCCTTGCTCCTACTGTGGACCGAAACTATTGGTCCAATGCCTGACTTTGACACTGTTTTCACGAAATATGTTAGCAAAGCAACATCAAAGTTAGGCAGAACAAAAGCACAACTTACCATTTCCCAGTATACGCCCTGTTTCCTAATGAGCTCGCTGTGGCTTCCCTTCTCCACCACCCGCCCCTCGCTAAACACAAAAATCACGTCGGCGGTTTGAATCGTCGACAGCCGGTGGGCCACGGCGACGACGGTGCGGCCGTCGCGCGCCCTCTCAAACGCCGCCTGCACAATCTTCTCCGACTCGGAATCGAGCGCCGACGTGGCCTCGTCCAAGAGCAGGAGCTTTGGACGGCGGATGAGGGCGCGCGCGATGGCGATGCGCTGCTTCTGGCCGCCCGACATGGAGACACCCTTTGCACCGACGTCGGTATCGTATCCTTCGGGCAGCGAGATGATAAAGTCGTGAATGAAGGCGTCAATGCAGACCTCGTGGATCCTCTCGTCCGAGATGGCGGTTGGGTCGTCGATGCCGAAGAGGATGTTGTCTCGGACCGTGCCCCGGAACATGATGGGTTCTTGGGAGACCAGAGATAGGTTCCGGCGGTAGTCGTAGACGTCGAGCTCGTTGATATCGACGCCATTGCAGAGAATCGAACCGTGGTTGCGGTTTAGGTCGTAGAAGCGTTCCAGCAGCGAGATGATTGTCGTCTTACCGCATCCCGAGGGTCCGACAAAGGCCGCATATTGACCTTTCTCAATCGTCAAGTTCAAGCCCTCGAAAACGACGACATCGCGCGTAGGGTACTTGAAATGGACATCCTGCAATTCGATCCGCACGCCACCTTCCGACTCAGCAATGTCTTCGACCCCTCTCGTCGCACTCTGGCCGACGTCTGCCGACTCCCGGACGTCGAGAATGCGATCAGCGGCTGCGGCTGCCTGCGCAGCGCTGGGCGCCACGGCCAACGTTTGACTCGCCGCCTCGGCACCCTGGATAATGGCCATGAAACAGACGAAGAATGACTCCATGGAGTACTCGCCAGTAGCAAGGAGCCTGCCACCATAGTAGAACACCAACGCCTGGCAACCGAGACTCACGCTGTCGGCAAACCCATACAGCGCAGCTGTCCACTGTGCTTTGCGGCGTGCCTCGAGGATGTGACCGTTGAGGAGCTTCTCGTATCTTGCGTTGATGGTGGACTCCATGCCGAGGGAAGAGACCGTTCTGATTGCCCCAATGGCCTCGGTGGCAAACTGCGAGCTCTCTCCGAAAACAGCCATGTTCATCTTGTCGAATTGGACCTCGTGTCTGTACTTCCAGAGACCTGCACCCAACATGATGGGCATGGTGATGAACATGGCAACCAGACCGAGCTTCCAGCCAAAGATGAGAGCAAGAATGACGCATCCGAGAACGGTAAAGACACCAGAGAGCAACATGGCCAGGTTCAGCCCGAGGAGTTCCTCCAGCAGCTTCGCGTCGCCCGAGACTCTGGCGCTCAGGGCGCCGTGGGAATTCTTATCCTGGTCGAAAAAGCTAACCTTCTGGTGAAGCATGTCGGTCAGATATTGCCTCTTGTACTCGGCGCTGACAAAGTACTGCAGCCGCAGGCCTACCCAGCCCTGGGCGACGTACGCGAGACCGACGCCTCCGGCGAGAGCGAGCCACATCAGACCCCAAAAGCTCGCCTGTCTCCTCAGCTCGTCGCCAGATAGTAAAAAGACGGCAATGACTTTGGAAAACAGCCATGCCTGTATCGGCGTGCCGGCCGCGGTCGCCATGCAAGATAAGATGACGGCGGCATACGACGTCCACTTTGCTCGCCTCTCAAAGAGAAGTTTGCCAAAGCTACGGACTAGGCCTCGGGACTCGTGAGACGAATCACCCTCGGCAGTGTCGGTAAAGGCGGCACTCCTGAAATGTTCATGGCCATTGACCTTCTCCTCTGTTTCCGAATCAAGCCCAGAGGTGGATGCCTCGGACAATGACTTTCCAGGCGTTGACAAGTTCAATGCTTGAGCCCTGACGAGGGAGCTGTAGACGCTGGATGGGTCGCTCAGGAGGCTTTGATGTGTTCCTTGCTCGACCGCCTGGCCCTTCTGTAATACCACAATGTTGTCGGCTTTCTTGATTGTTGAAAGCCGATGGGCGATGGTGATGGTAGTTCGACCCTGCGTCACTCTGTCGAGTGCTGCCTGCACTATCTTTTCGCTCTTGGCATCGATAGCACTGGTCGCTTCGTCGAGGATGATGATGCGCGGCTTCTTAATGATACTTCTGGCAATGGCAAGTCGTTGTTTTTGGCCACCCGAAAGCTTCGCTCCGCCGTCACCGACTCGCGTATCATAGCCCTGTTAAAAAGTCCAAAGTCAGTCCAGATGTTCCCCAGCGCAATCAACTGAAGGGGAGAGACAGCAGCGATGAACTCACATCAGGTAGTCGGCTGATAAACTCATGGGCGTATGATTCCTGGCATGCGTCACGAACAAGCTCCCGTTTCACCGTCTCAGGCTCCTTCTCCCACTCGGTGCCAATGAGACCATTTGCGACGTTACTGAAGATGGTGTTGTTGAAGAGGAAAGGCTCCTGCTGCACCAGACCAACTTGCGATCTCCACCACTTGAGGTCGAGATCTTCCAGGTTCACGCCGCCGACGGTGATTGAGCCGGATAACTCGGGTCGAATGAGCGATTTGGACTCATCCGTGACGCTCTCAACGCTCTCAGCTCCCGGCTTCTCGGACGCCGAATCCTCAACAACCCGGGGCAAGGCGTGCTGCTCCCTCAAACTATACCACCGCTCCAGCAAGCCGACGATGGTGCTCTTGCCTGACCCAGATGGCCCGACGAGGGCGATGTTTTGACCTGGCTGGATGCGGAAACTCAGTGAGTTGAGAACTTTGACGCCGGCTCGGCTGGGATATTCAAATGCCACGTCCTCGAAGACAATATCCTCTGCGTCGATTTCCGGCTTCAGAGTGCCAGAAGGCGGCAAAGGAGCGTCAATCACCGTAAAGAGCTCACAGGCCGCGACCATGGCCTTGCTGACAGCGATGACCGGTGTTGAAATTCTCTCCAATGAAGTCAGAATCATCATAACTGACATGAGCACCACGACAACCACGCCGGCATCGCTGAGGGCGCCGGCGATGTATCTCTGAGTGCCATACCAGAAAGCCAGGCCGAAAGCGCCGAATACGCCGAAGAACTGAAATCATGTTAGCTCTCGCTTACGCTTTGGGAACTTATCTGAACAGGGGAGGACGTACAATGAGGCCAAATTGAATTGCGACAACTGGAGCAGTTTTCTGAGCCCGTCTCCTGGCTTCGTGCACCCATCCCTCGTAACGAGAAATGATGTGCTTCTGAGCACCACAAGCCATAACCAACCGCACTCCTTCGAGAGCCTCGCTGGCGATGGCGGTACCCTGAGCATCAGCTTCGGTCGTTGCGGTCTCTCCCTTGACAATTACCGGCAAGCAGAAGGACAGAACCAGGAGGATGTACAGGATCAGCGAGGAAGTGACCAGGGTGAGATCCCAGCTCCAAATAAAGGCAATGACCAGGGCGGCCCAGATCGTGCCGTTGAACTGTAAGAACGTCCCCAGACGATCAGAGATGCCGATTTGCAAGGTGGCAGACGTGCCCGTGATAGCCGTCGCGGCGGCGCCGGGAGGCATCGAGTCAATGACGTGAATCGACTGGTCAAACAGCGACCGGAGGTAGTGCAGGCGGATAGCGGACGAGAGCCGGATGCCAATCATGCGAAAGCAGAACTTGTTGATGGCGTTGAGGAACCATCGGCCGAGGAATAGAGCCGTGATGTACAGGGCCTGGCGGTTCAGGAGGCTCTCAAACTGTGCCGTAGTAACGGTCGAGCCGTTGGCAAAGTAGCCCGTGAACTGGCCGACGAGCTGGCCAAAGATGATGTTCATCAGCGGAAGCGTCACGCCCGCCGCGATGGACGCGAACGCCGCAATCACGTAGACAAAGAAGTCCCATTTTGTCGCGTAAGTAAAGACCCTGAGATAATCCGCAAACTTTGGCTTTCGCAATGGAGCCTGTGTACCCGTCGTCGAGGTGATCTCGTCGGTTCGGACTGGACTCTTCGCCATTGTTTGGCACCACCCTTCGTAGGTGTTGTCGTCGTGCCTCTTGAGCTTGATCTTCTGTTTATGGCGTATAGATGTCGATGTCGTGCAAGGAGGCTTTCCGTCCTAGATTAGTGCCCCTTTTTTCTTCCGTGTGTTAGTCTGACAGTTTCCTTCCAGATTTTGACAGGAGAAGGAAATTCAAGGTTACTTTTGGGGGTGTGAGAAATCCGTCCGTCCGGATGCTTTCCTGCTTGCTTCATTTCATTCTGATCACTTTTTTTTTGTCCCACTGATGTTTTGACGTCAGAAGGTCTGACCTCGTGCTTCAAAGAGACGGACGTCCTTTTCTCTGGGTTCTTGGGCCTCTTCTTTTGCCCTATCTCGTTTTCCCTCTGGATGGCAATGTGCATGCAGCAAATCGAAACGAGGCACTGCTGTCGATAGGCCGTGTAAGTGGAGGTCCGAGAATAAAAAACGAGCTGAGAGCTACCATGATGAGATTGTTCCTTTCGCGACGGCAAGACCGAAGTAAAAAAACCATAAAAAGATCTGATGACGAGTTGAAGTAAAATTCTCAGTCTTCCATAGACCTGGGACTTGATGAAGGTCCGATGCGATTCCCCCCTTTCATTTCCGTACCTCTTCCAACAGTTCGTCTCTGGGAAGCTCTTCCCACGCTTGAAGCTGTCTCAGACAGAACACTTGACAGATATGCAAACTACTGCCAGGGCCTCACGAACCACCGTTTTTTGAAAGGCGGAAGAGCCGTGCGCTCGGGAATCCGGGTTCGATCTAAGAGATAATCGGCGAGTTTGGACCAATCACGGTAGTCTTCTCATACCCGACTCTCCGTAGACATCTTTCAAGTAACAATATGGTAAGCAGTCCAAAGCAAAGACTTATGCATCGGTGGAACGTCCTCGGGGCTCGGAGTTGCACTTGCAAGACTGATACGGGTGGCGATGCTGCAAGCTGCAGAGTGCACTGTATCGATGTGAGGAAGGAAGTGATCGGTATTCCCCCTTTTCAACTCTAAGGCATGGAATTCTGTGAGGCGGACTTTGCTGCGTCAATGTCTTTGCGCTTGCGCTTGACAGGAGGTAATTTCCAAGCTTCCTTCCCTCTGACCAATTAGGCAAGGAGTCAAAGCTGAGAAACTGAGGCTATCAATCTCGGGAACGATTGACCAAAGCTGTCGTTCGTCGAATAGTCCCTTTCAATAAGACTTGATCTCTTCGTAAGCCTCACTTGATCCCTTGGGCCTGCCTCCGCTCCCGTCCTTTTCCTAGAGGGTAAGCGAGTTCAGGTGACCGAATTCAGTTGATGATCTCAAGTTTGTCCGGAAGAAATAGAGTCATGGCAGGCTGTGTGTTAAGCTCCAGAGGGAGACAGAGAGCAGACCGCTTCCGCCGTGTCCGTGGGAGCTCCTGCATAATGAGGCTGCGCACCACTGACTGGTTTCCAATTGTCGAGGCGGATTCTTGTAGCAGGGAGTCTTTCTTTGGCTGATGTCGTCTGCTCCAGTATATTCTACCTGCTTTGTCAGCCCGGGCACTTCTTATTCTCCGAAAGTTGATATGTTGAGGAACGCCACTGTTCTAGGAAGTCGATAGAAGCTCTGTATCTGGATGGTGGCATGGTGGTCAGAGGCTCTGTAGGATCTTGCTCTGTCCTTTTACCCAACAGCAAGTACCTACTTCATGTGCTCAGCTTTCCCACGAGCTGAGCTTTCTGTTCTCGTTCAGCAGTAGTCAGATATGCCCCAGATGCGGCCTCTAGGTCTCAAGAGGCAATTAAACCCACCAGATTGCCCGTAGCGATTTATCTTAGAAGAACGATGTGTGTCATACCGGGGGTGATCTCATCTTGGCCACAAATCTAGCAAAACTTTTAGTGATTGGGTATCTTTCTTCATGGACCACGTTTCCGTCTTCTCTCGACCACGCCAAAGACTCGCTCATGCTGGCTAATCACATGTATCCACGGATACCCCGTATCACACCTGACTTTTTCTCCCTCTTGTCGCTAACTCCGCCGCCGCCGCCGCCGCCACCACCACCCTCTTGCGTCTTCTTCCCCTTTTCATCTTTCCGTCGATTCTGTACTCCACCTGGAAAGAAAAAGAAAAACAAGTCTCGATTAGTTGATCCGCCAGAACCCATCTCGGAGCCGAAGCCGGGCCGTTGTTCCAGACTCACCTCTGCCGAAATATCTCGGATCTGTCGTGGTCGGGCTAATGGCCTCGTCCGTCTCTATCGGACTGGAAGGTACGGGCGGGAGATGCGAGCTCGAGGGAACCGGAGTCGACGGCTTCGACATAATGGGCGGCGTCGCATTGTACGACGTCAGGTTGAGGAAGTCGTGCTCCGACAAGACCCTATGGATCCCCGAGTGGCTACCTCTGGTCGTGACCGGGCTGCCCGAGTGCGTTGAGCCCTCTCCATCACCGTCCATGCGGAAGACGAAGTCGCCACGGCCGTGAGAATTCGAAGATCCTACCGAGAATCGGTTCTCCTCTAGCTGCGACTGCAGAACCGTGTACTTCCTCATCAGACTCGTGTACTGCTTTTGCAGCTCAGCCTGCTTTGCCCGGCTCGCAGCCAGCGCACTCTCGACCGCCGCCTTGGTTTCGGCGTTTCTTCTGCTGTGAATGCCTTCATGAGCCTCCAGGAGCTTCGAGTTGAGCACGCCAATCTGCGTCTGGAAGAGCTTCTTTGTCTTCTGAAGTTCCCCTTCGCGCGCTTGAAGCTTCAAGTGCAGTATCTCGGCTCGGTTCTCCGCTTCTGCAGCCGATGTGATTGCCGCCTGTCTTTCTGACTCCTTGGCTTGCAGATTTCTTTCAGAGATCGACAGCCGTTCTACATCGGCCTTCAAGCGGTCGTTCTCGGCAGCATTGATTTCGACGGACTGCATAGTCTGCTTTGAGTTTAGCTCCTTGACCTCAGCATCACACACCAGCTTCTTCAGCTTCTCGCTCTCCTCGCGTGCACCCTGCAACTCCTGCTGTAGAGACTGAATCTCTGTCTTGGTCTTCCTCGACTCCTCACGCAGGGTTCGTAGTTTTGCGGATAGATCGGACTCCCACTTCTTGGCCAACGTTCGGCTCTTTTCTGACTCTTTCCTGATTTGACTCTCGGCCTTCTTCGAGTCTTCCAATCGTTTCCTCAACGTTCGATTCGTCAAGATCAGATTCTGCGTTTCGGCTTCACTTGCAGCTTCCCGCACCTGTTTCCGGCGCAACTCGCCAATATGCGCCATGTGTTGCTGCTTTAGGTACCTTTCAAAGTTTAAGTCATTGTGGAGTAGAAGAATCTGCCTTTGCAAATGCGCAACCTGAGATTGTCCTTCAGCAACAGACCTCGGTGTAGAAATGACTGGCAGAGGTGGAGGCATGTGGCCAGTAGGAGCCTTCTCTGCTGCTGAGTCTGGATGGCTTAGTGCAAGTGATGGAACGCTATCATTGGCCAAAGACTGGTGGAGTCCAGACTTGATGGCCTTGTTCGATTGGATCATGTCCTGCAAATGGGTGTGGGAGGTCGACGGGACAAGCTGAGGGGGCAAGGTCGGACTGTCCCCGACGATGTCTGCTTTGGGGGCTTCCAAGGAGTTTCTGTGCGAGGGCTGACTGGAAAGAGAGCTCTGTCGTTGGCTGGTTGAATATACACGGCTGCTTGCTCTCGAGTTCTGGTCCAGATCTTGATTGCTTCTCCAGCTCTCGGCGCCAGGTTCCAAGCTGGATCCACTTAGCAAGGCGGGCCCGAGACCGTCTCGATCAGATTCATCGCTGAGAAGGGAGATGTCGCCTTCAGCCGTCTGCATGCTGTCCGGTTCGATAGGCGCGAATGTCTCTGGGGAGGAACGCAGCGCCATACACTCAGCCACGACTTCTGCCGGTTCGCTCGTCATCCATCGCCCGAAATCAGTCTTTTCAGACTCGATCGTCAGAGTGTAGAAGTTGGGATGCAGAAGATGGCTTTGCCTATATCGCTCAGACTTGTACCTGATTTCTGTTGGTTGAACTTCGACCTCGTCCAGATTGGCCGCGTTCGCATGACGAAGATACCGCTGTGGCTTCCGAATGTAGTCCATGAAATTGATAGGATACAAGCCATAGAGGACGGTGAAGTAATTGGCGAGATGGGGGACCTCGATATCGTCGGTCTCGGGAGAGTACTGGCATGTTTCCCACCCTGAAGGCGACGCGAGGCTTTTCTGCTCGCTTTCATCTGATATCGCCGCAATGATGCCCGTCCGTTCGCTGTCCCAGAAGAGCAACCGCGCATAGATGTTGAACAAATTCGGGAGATGTGGCACCAAGGAACTAGGCATATGTGGCAATATCATGATGAGGGCGGTGATGGCCATCGAAATGGCAGTTGTCGATGTGTCCTGTTGCAGGCATCGCAGCAGATTATTGAACAGCGGCGTCTGCAGTATCAGGTGTAGGTGCGGTGGCTGGCTCTGGACAAATTCGCACAACAGTTTGGCGGCTCTCGCGCGGAATTCACTCCGCACGAAGCACGTATCCAGGGTGAAAAGAAAGTCCTTTCATGACATGAGACAACTAGTCGCATTCACAACAAATATAATGTTTGACGTACCTTGGGCTTCCTCCTGCCATACGTAATTAAGGCCTGGCGTATCGCGCGCTCGCTGGACTGCGCAGTCAAGTCACTTTCATACTGTATCTTGTAGTACTTTTCCAACCAAGACAACAAGAGCCTCTTGGCAAAAGGATTCACAACTCGTTCTTCGTTTGGATCGTCTTCTTCGTGCGCGTCCAGCATCAGAACCTCCAGCGTCGCATGGTGAGACTCTTCCATTAAGCCCTTCTCCCGAGTGAAGTTCTCCAGGATCGGGTCGTTGAGCAGGTTCCACCATTTGAGAAGGCGGGTCGGCGTGCGGATCGCGGGTACTAGAAGACGGAAGACGTGGATGAAGGCGGCATACTTGGGCGGTGCACCCTTGACGTGCTTATCCCAGATGCTGAGGAAGTCATCTTGTAGTCTCTCGGCGCTCGAATCCTCGTATTTCTCGTGCTTGTTCAGGTAGGCATCGATGACTTCGGCGACATCGTCGGGTAGTGGGAGGGAAGGCGAAGCAAAGAAGGACGCCAAGGCTTTGGACAGGTCCTTGAGAGACCTAGTGAGTTCGCTGTCAGTCTATCGTGTACGTTGTCGCAAGTTGCAGGTGCAGGTAAGTTGCGCAACGGAATATCGCGCACCACATAACGCAGCGACCAAGGTTGAGCGGAAATGAGGAAAAATACGAAGAAGAAGTCTGGCCACTTACGCTGACGACGCCATTTTCTTAGCGGTGACTCTTCATCGAGCCTCACGATGTTCTAGGTGCTTGTCGAAAAAGCAAGGCAACGTCCGTCTGTGGGCGCAGGTGGGCAAGTCGATATCATGCAACTGTCAGGCAACGGCAACGGAATCTGCTGATGCAAGGTACAAGCTTTGCTGGGGACCCTCTGTCGAACAAGGCCGGGAACGCTGTAGATGGCCGATAAGATAGGTTGGATCATTGGACGGCACGCTACAAGGCATGGGAGGGGCCTGACGAAAGACCACTCTTCGGCAGCACGCGGCCAAACAGCCTGCAACACAGCTTCTGGTTGGTCTCGCTTAGTGTTGCTGTGGGTCTTTAACCTGCTGGGTCTCACAGTGCTGTCGCAACTCGCAAGGCTCAATTAATTGCCAGTGCGACAAGGGCGGGCGACGCCGCAACGAGGAGAGTTCAAAGTGGAGATACTTGGATCTCGGTGGTCCGGCTGCCCTGCAGGCATGTACCGGGACCCACCAGTGACCTCACGGGGAGACTAACCCCGCAATCCGCGAAAGAGCGCCATGCACCGTGGGCCACCGATGCACCCGACCCCAGAAAACGTACGGGAGACAGTGGGACCATTGGACCACTTGAAGCTGTTGTGGGTTGTGGCCTTTTCCAGAAACGCACCTGATCACTCACTCAATGGCCAGTTGACTCAGCTGAGCTGGAGGCAAGCGTAGCACGCGTGGGCAGGAGGGGTTGCTTTGGTTTGAAGCCGGCCAGCTGCGCAGATCCAAGGGGTGAGGGGGACATGCCGCGAGATGAGGTACCTCAACGTCCACCTCAAGTGTAATGCGTTTGGAGGTAAACATTCCGGGAAGTCAAGTATGGTAAGGTCAGGTAAACCGTAAGGAGGTAAGGAGAAGGAGAGGTCGGTTGGTGGTGCAACTGCCAACCCCTCCTTTGTCCAGATGACTCGACCCTTATTACTTCCGTCCCCCTCCCTCCTTCCATCCAAATAGCTCAGAGCTTCCCTCTTCTCCTTCTTTTCTTTCCATCATCACCAACGAACAATCCAATCCCATCAATCAATCAATCAATCAATCAATCCCCAATTCCAGGCAACGACCTTCTCCGAGAACTCATCTCGGTACCCCAATTACTCCAACACAAACCAACAGCTAGCACAAGCTGTATTACTTACTCTTCCCCCCTTGAACAACCCCAATAACAACCGGCACGATGGCAAACAAGAGCTCTGCAGTGGCGGACGAGCCCATTGAGGTTCTGTTCGCCCTGCAACCCAACTTCGACCTTCTTGACATGGCAGGCCCAATGGAGGCTTTGTCTACTGCCCTTCACGATCAGAAGGACAAGAGTAAGTACCTACCTTGTTCCTGAAAGCTCCTGGGCAGCTCCTCCTCACTTCCTTCCCCGCTCCTTCCGCCACGCCGCTGTGACCCAGCCATGCTAATCAGTGCCCAACCCCGCAGACTCCAAGGCCTTCGAGTGTACCATCACGGCCGCAGAGCCCAAGGTCGTCTCCGACTCTGGTGTTACCATTGGCACCCAGATCCCCTTCAAGGAGGCCTATGAGCGCCTCAGCGACTTTGACGTTCTTGTCATTGTTGGCGGCGACAGTGAGAACATTCTCAAGAACAACTCCGAGCCCCTTCCTCTCATCCAGGCCTTCTCCGAGCTGCAGCAGAAGGACCCCTCCCACGAGCGTACTCTCCTTTCCATCTGCACTGGTTCCCTCTTCCTCGCCAAGCAGGGTGTCCTCGCTGGCCTGTCCGCCACTACCCACTCCGACTACATTACCAAGTTCGAGATCCTCTGCAGCGAGGCCGCTACCCGCAACCTCACTGAGAGAACTGATGTCATTGACGATGCTCGCTACGTCGTGAACAACCTCCGCTTCGAGCTTGGAGATGAGGACGAGAACCCCTATGTCCGCCGCAAGTCCGACTCCGGTCGCCGACCCTCTAATGCTAGGTACGTTACCAAATTCCCCTCCTATCTACACTACTATCAGCAAAGCTAACTCATTGAATAGAAAGGGCAGCATGTCCTTCAAGAGCTCCGGCCGCCGCGAGTCCATTACCCGCCGTGCCGCGATGCGTCTCGGCGGCCTTCGTGTCATTACCGCCGGTGGGGTCAGCGCCGGCGTCGATGCCGCTCTGTACCTGATTAGCGCTCTTGTCGACGACGCTTCGGCCGAGGAGACCGCTCGCTACATGAACTGGACCTGGAACAAGGGTGTGGTTGTTGACGGCCTTGATGTCTAAGTCAGACACCAATAGCCATGACAGATGGATGGTAGAAGTTCATCATGATTCACGAAGATCTGTAAGAAGGACGGGAAAAGCCTTCCAGATGTGTACGGGATAATTGCGTCTCCATGTTGCTAGCAATGCTGTGTTTATTAGTACAATCCACCCTTACTTCTTTTTCGGGAAACAAGTTCTGCGGTCCGTCGTGTGAGTCCAAAATCAGTCACAATTCCACTTGTAGTCAACCCCATGTCCCGCAGGAATTGTGCACATCTCTTAAACAAACGGATTGAAATGGTATCGCAACGGAGGGGGGAATGCGTCTCTCAATCCCAAAAACTGCCAGCTGTGGCATTCCCAATTCCCCTCATAAACCAGTGGAGATTAGACTCAGGTTTGTGCGCGGCCTTACATAACCCGTCTGGTCTTGGAATCTGGGGTTGGAGCTCTGACGGACCAGGCCAATCCTTGATCGGCACTGCTCTTGCCTCGTTGGCTATTTGCTCGTGCCAGGTAAAACATCGGATAGGGAGGTGAGTGTACCGCTGGTCTTGTACATCTCGATGTAGTCGAAGATACCTCAGAATGAGGCGGCCAAGACTCGACAGTTGTGTCCGCAATTGCAGAGGAGCAGCTCGGCAGATTCTCATGATTGGGCATCGGCAATACAGACTGAATTGGCGAGAGCGAGTATTGATCTGTCCGGCTCAAACTTTCGGAGTCCGAGATCTACGCATGGCAGGACGTCGCGTGACATGCCTTGACTCCACATCTGCTCGACACACGAGCAGTGCATCCTTGCACTCGGTTTTAGCATTTCTGCCAGCTGCGAATGATTAGTGCACTCAGGAACAGAGCGATGAGTTGATGTGCGTCTGTTGGCACTCTGAATTTAGCCGTGACTGGTGATGCATGAGATCAAGCTCAGTTGCCCATTATAAACCAGAAAGTCGAAGCCCGGGTGCGGGTCCGGTCGGAGTTATCCACCTCTTGTGGAGACACCTTGAGGGAGCTACCGGTGACCCAATTTTACCGCATCTGCGCCCGGAACCTGTCTGGACCCACCTCACTGCTCGGGGAGGACGGAAATACGTAGCCCCGATTGAACCAATCAGCAATCAGATCAATCCTGACCATCAACTTTTTGGATTCTCGCATCACAGAAGCTCCACGGTCGGCTCAAGCTCAGCAGATCAACGACGACAAGATGGCGGAGGCATTGACACAAGCGATAGCCCGCCAAGGGCCGGCGTCCTTCAAGCTGGGAACGAAGGCGGTGTTTTTGTACGTTCACTTTCCCAATCACAGACACCTTCACCCGAAATCGCCTCCCCCCCCCCTCCCCCCTGGCGCCACGCACCTCGAAAACATCGCTTACAGAAAGCTAACATCTCTCATCCCCAGGCCGAACCATGTCGTCACCTTCGTCCGCAAGGACAAGTCCCCACCAAAGATGGCCACCTTCAACGTGCCCCTAACCTTCACAAAGTTCGACATACGCGACTACCTCTGGAACCTCTACGGCGTCGAGACGACGGCGGTGCGCTCGCAAGTCAAACAGTCGGCCATTGAACGGCGGTCGACGGGGTC
The DNA here is from genome assembly GCF_030913505.1 of Colletotrichum phormii. Lineage (NCBI taxonomy): Eukaryota > Fungi > Ascomycota > Sordariomycetes > Glomerellales > Glomerellaceae > Colletotrichum > Colletotrichum phormii. The sequence goes on along the minus strand of NW_026851445.1, from coordinate 554,384 downwards.
GGGCTACTTCCGCCCGCAGAACACCAAGGTCATGACGGTGCAGCTCACGAAGCCCTTCGTCTGGCCGACCCCGCCCGAGGACCTCGAGCCGTGGAACAAGAAGCTGTGGGAGGCGCGCGAGGGCGTCTCGCGGGAGCAGTACCGCGGCGATATCCGCAAGCAGCTCGGCAAGCTGGCGAACCCGAGCAAGGACAAGGAGTCGTCTGAGAGAAAGTTCTTGCGGAAGCAGGCGGGTAGAATTTTGAGGGGTTCTGCCGCCGGCAAGTGGGATAAGGGTGAGGAGAAGGTTGACTTGGACAGCAAGTGGGATCGGCCTGTGAAGAAGAAGGGCAAGAGGAATTAGTCGTGGGTCAGGAAGCACGGGCACGGGTGTAGGAGCAAAGAGTAAATGGGTTTGTCCTGTCGGAGAAGGTATGGCGACAAAAGGGGGGAGCCATCGCGTGTACAAAAAGTTGCGAGAAGAGTGGTGAGCATGCGGATCGGCATGTTTTGTACAATATACAACACACAACAAGGATGGCATGAGATATAGAAAAAGTGTCAATTGGTTTTGGTGTCTTTGGATTCATGTTTCTCAGTCGTATTTTGCCTTGATTCAGATGATGCGACCCAGTAATGAGACTCTTGAAAGTGAAGAGCTTCATTGCCCCATCCCCACCACCCGGCAGTCAGATTACGTGCAAACACCTCGAGGCCGCGGTGCCCTTGGGGCAGCAGATCGTCAAACATGCAACGGAGATTTGGCTTCCGCGAGTGAACATCAGGGACGGCAGCAATGACCCTTCCAGGCACCTTTCTATTGTCACCCCGTTTCCTCGCAATAATCAGCCTCTCCCAAGGTTTCCTCCACGCAGACTCCGTGTCAAAGATGGGATCGCCTTGCGACGTAATCTTGACCCATTGCCACTCGGCAGCGGCCTCGAGGCCCCACGATGCAAGGACGCCCTTGGGCGAGGTGAGCAAGTCCACCAGCGTCGCCTTGTTCGTCACCCAGACCGCAACGAGACCGCCGTCCGCGAGGTGGGCGGCGACGGGGATCTGCTCCAGCAGCGCGCGCGTCTCCTTGAGACCGTAGACGGTGGCATAGCCGCCAGTCTTCTTCTTCTTCCTCCTCGCGGACTTATTCGGCCAGGGAGGGTCCATGATGATGAGGTCAAACTTGGGCGCCGTGGAAAGGAAGGATTCTCTAGTCTCCTGGATCGAGCCGTTCAGATACGTAGATTCTGGGGGGATAAAGTGCGCCGCAGCCGCGGCAGCATCGTTGTCGTCCTTGCGCGCGGGATGATCCTGCGGGCTGCTCGCGCTGTTTTCACGACCGCTGCTGACGTTGCTGCTCCCGCTGCTCATCACACGAGGGAGACAAAACGGCGCGTCGTAGCCCCGTCTTAGCGTGTCGAGGGCAGTCTTCACCGCTGCCTCGATCATGAGGTCTGCGAGCTGGCTGGCCGGCGTCTGGTTGTTGGTTTGGGGGTCCCGGGGCTCTGGTAGCGTAAATGGTGCGGAAACGGGGTCAACCGAGAGGAGCCGTCTCTGTGGTGGTTGTCCTGTTGTCTCGGCACCTTGGCCCGGTAAGAACTGGCTCCCCTCTAGCGAGGCGGGGATGTCGATGAGGAAGACGGATCGGTCTTCATTGTGGAATAAGACGCATCTTGGCGACGGGCATGCCTGAGAGGACATTGATGAAAGGCTAGAGGCCATAGATAGAATTGTTTCTTCTTCTCATTCTTCACCTTAATCAGGGCCAGTGTGCCTCGTGGCTTTGACCCGGGGCGTCTTCCCCGGAGGCTTGATTTGAGGCCCGGCGCAGTCCAAGTGCCCCTCGACCGGACCCGGGGGCTTAACTGGGGTGGCCGTGGGAGAAAATAGTCCGGTGCTTGTAGTCCAATCCTACCGAGGGCCCTCCTGCGTTGGTGTGGTTTCCCCCTTGGACAAGCGGTCTGGTGTTAGTTTTTTTGTGTGAGAAAAGTTCTCTGCAGTCCCCGATTCGACTGCCCACATGGAGTGAATTTGCGGAGGTATCGTGGGTATCAAAGGCCTAACCCCGGACCGGAGCTGAGTAAAGCAGAGAAGATCCTGGAAAAGACAGCCCGCTGTACTCCGTAGAGGTCGAGAAGTTGAAAATGACCATCCGCCCGCGTCGACGCTCGGCAATCTTCGGCTCGTGGCCCAGACCCCTGTACTCCGTACTAGAACTCTCAGCGGGCAACCCCCAATTTACCGCTCGTGCGCCACGCTCCTCCCCCCCCCCCGTAGAGCAACAGTTGTGTGCAATGAGAGGGAGCCTTTTTAAAATCTCGCCTTTATGACGTCCCGCCCCGTCGCATTTCAGCTTTAGACCCTTCCCTACCCTTCCCTTCCCGCGCTCTGCCTCCTTGGAACCTTCTCCACGATCACCACTCCCCCCCCCACGATCCTTACACTCCTTGCGTGCCAGCTCGTGCCTCGGGCTCCTTTTGTTTCTCCTATACCAGTCCCCGAAACCCTCGACCTCGAAAACCTAGAAACACACACCTCGAAAGAACGACTTGCGGAATGCTTCTCGAGTAACACCGGGCCAAACAACTTTCAAACATCCAGCCAAGCGAACGAGCGCGCTCGCGGGTTGCGCTGACTAGGTGATGCCGTCAGCGCTGCTGGAACATGCCTCCATGTCGGAGGTAGCACCGAACAACCAACGAAATGCTGCGCGACCGAAGCCAGACGCGAGGGCCCCTCCCGTCTGCCCGACCGACGACGACGAGACGGTAGCCGTTAGGAAGCAGACGCGGACGTTCGACTATATCTGGCGATCTGGTGTCGCGGGAGGCCTGGCAGGATGTGCTGTAAGTAGCAGAAGAAATCAGCGTTGAAACCTGGGAGTGGAAGATCCGCCAAGCTGACGCAGGTTTGCATCACAGGCAAAGACGGTTGTCGCACCCCTTGACCGAGTCAAGATCCTGTTCCAGGCGAGCAGTCCGCAATTCGCAAAATACACGGGGTCATGGTTCGGTGTCGTGACGGCAATGAAGGATATCCGCTCCCACGAAGGCTTCACGGGGTTGTACAGAGGACACTCGGCCACTCTCCTCCGCATCTTCCCCTACGCCGGAATCAAGTTTCTTGCCTACGAGCAGATCCGCTCCATGATTATCCGGAGGCAAGACCAAGAGACGCCCTGGCGCCGGCTTATCAGCGGCTCCCTGGCGGGCATTACATCCGTATTTTTCACATATCCCTTGGAGGTGATTCGGGTCCGGTTAGCGTTTGAGACAAAACACGGCGGTTCTTCGTTATCCGCGATTTGCCGGCGGATCTACAACGAGCGTTTTGTGCGGACGTCCCCCGCCTCGCAAGCGGCCGGCACCTCGGCAACTGAGGCGGCCGCCTCCGCCGTCACCGCCGTTGCCCCGCGCTCGGGTCTGATCAACTTTTACAGAGGCTTCACACCGACCATGCTGGGCATGCTCCCCTACGCCGGCATGTCCTTTTTGACGCACGACACGGCCGGCGACGTTCTCCGCCACCCCAAGCTCGCCAAATGGACAACGCTTCCGCGGCCCGAGAACTTGCCTGCGGGCAAGCCCACGCCGCTGCGATCCTGGGCCGAACTACTCGCCGGTGGTGTTGCCGGCCTCATCTCCCAGACTGCGTCGTACCCCTTGGAGGTCATTCGCCGGCGGATGCAGGTCGGTGGCGCTGTAGGCGACGGTCACCGACTGCGCATCAGCGAGACGGCCGCCATGATTTTCCGGGAGAGGGGTATGCCGGGGTTCTTCGTGGGCTTGACTATTGGCTACGTCAAGGTTGTGCCCATGGCAGCGGTCGCCTTTTACACGTACGAGAGATCCAAGATCTGGCTGGGAATTTAGACCGGCTATCCTCTGTTGCGTGGGGGCTGTTTGAGTTTGGCGTTGTTGGAACACTGGGACAAACAAGCATTTTTTAGGGGGGATTTTCTTTTTTTCATGAAACACGCGGTTTAGAGGAGCAGTTCTCTTGGGACCAAACCAAAGGAGTAAGAAGGAGCACTAAAATGGCGGCTGTTCTGCACATGCCATACATCCAATACATTTCTGGATTTGTTGCGCTACATGCCAATACCGTGGCGTTTCACTGTGAGATGTATATGATGACCGCTCTATTGGATGTGTCCGAAGATATGGAACAGGGGCATGGTACTCTAAATCGTAATTCATCAATTTCATTCCTTCTCTTCGCCAACGCATCTCGTAATCTCAACACCATCCTAATGAAAATATCGTCAGCACTCATATGAGCTAGAGCAATCAATCTCCAGACCGAGAGAGAGCACTTACAGGCACACCAGTCGGCTCAAAGCTGTTGCTCAACTTGCTCTCATACCGCAGATTCGGGTTCCCGATACGCGACAAATCCAACCTCTCCTCCCCCTCCCTCTTCTCGTACTGCTTCGCCGTTCGCTCGTCATGCCACCCAGCCGCCTTGCGCGCCGCGCCGACGTCCTTTGCAGCGGCGCGCTTCTCGGCCACCGAGCTGCGGACGTACTCGAGGTACGGCGGGTTGCCCGGCTTGATGACGTTGTCGGCGGCGAGGACGGAGCCGGGCGTGACGAGGCCTAGTTGTTCGGCGAGTTTGATGTCTGTGGTGTAGGCGGGTTTGTAGTGGTCCAGGAACATGAGGTCGATTTTGGAAAAGCCGCCGGAGGTGGAACCAAGGGAGTGCAGGCGCGCGATGGAGGCGTCGCTGGGGCCGACGACGACTTTGACCGTGTCGGTGAGGCCGGCGAGGTCGACGAGGGAGCCGATGACGGCGGCGAATTCGGGGTTGCGCTCGAGGGAGAAGTATTGCGCTCCGCCTCCGGGGGAGGCTTTGCGGACGGCGGCGCCGAAGAGGATGCAGGAGTAGCCTACGTAGCCTCCTAATTCGACCTGTTGGTGGGTGTTAGAGATGAGATGAGATTGGATGAAAGGGTTTCTCAAAAAAAGTTTCAGATCATTCGTTCATGGTCAGAACAGAACACCAACAAAACAAAGCCTTCGGATGGTTTGCATGTTCAATTTTCCGTCTCAAGTCTGCTCAACTTGCGACGGAAACCCAAGTTTTGAGATGAGATGTTGCTTCTTACCATCACCTTGGGCTTGACCTCGGCGATCAAGTCTGTCACGATCTTGCCCTTGTCCTCGCCCACATTCATCAGGTACTTCTTGGTCCGGCCAAAGTCGTCAATCGCCTTCAGGACGCCCTCGGGCGAGCCGCGGATCTCATCGAGATTGGGCTGGCTGTACACGAAGTGTAGGAGTTCGATCTCGCGGCCGTCGTCGAAGAATACTTCTTCCTGGACGGCGTATGCCTTGCTTTCGTCAAAGTGAGGCATCTTGGCTGTTGATTGTGACGGGAAACACCACTCGTGTTCTGGTATTGCTTATACCTCAATTGGGATCGATGGGTCCTTCTGAAGAAAGATCTATGTAGACAAAATACTTGAAGAAGGGGGCGAGAAGGAAGGGAAAAGCAGAACAGAACGCGTTCCCCAAGCAGTTCATACCAAGGGCCACAGGCCTAGTTATCATCACGATGGATGAAACAGACCTTTCCACCCACCACTAAACGCCGACTCCGTCGCGCGTAAGCAAGGAATTCCGAGCAAAGCAGGCAACATTGACGGGAACCGTAGCTCTCGGCGACCTTGACCACCTTTTCCACACCCTCCTACCCCAACTTTCCCGTCCCCCCCCCCCCCCCCCCCCCCCCCCCTCACACCTGTGGAGCTGCCCCTCCCCTCCTCCGATCTTCCCAAATTGAATCGACCAGGCAATAATTGCCGGCGAAGCACAGCAGCAGCGGGAAGAAAGCTCAGCCATCATCCATGATCATTGACATGCCTTTGGGCTATTTGAAAGCTGCCTTGAGGTTAGGCGCCACAGGGTACCTATGTAGCTCCGACCTGAGAAAGAGAGACATCTGGCCATGGCGGGGTAACTGACCGGACCTTGCATCCCGCAAAGATGGTGATTCGCAGCTTCCGCAATGTGTTGAGTAAGAATACGGTCAGGTACATAGACAGTTACAAAGGTACATCAGTACGGGAGTACAAAATCATGTGCTTTCGCGACGATTGCGGGTAGTGGCACGCGGAGAGGGGCAGTTGGCTGGGCACGGCAAGTCATGACGCGCATAACGCCTCATCGACCGCGTCAAAGATGTAATTGAGTTTTACATTCGAGCTTTCCCAACTGCAGACCAACTGCAGCTTTCTCAGCTCATGCCAGCTTTCTCGGCCGACTGCGGGGTTTTCCAAACGTCTTAACTGCCTTTTGTCTTTTTTCCAATCAAGGTGCGTCAAGCCAACGGTAGCACGAAACCAGGGGGGACGCCGCTGATCCAACAACCAGCATGCGACTCGATGCTTTCATCCGATCCATGGCTCCCACGCTTGACAGCATTCGAACAAATCCGATGAACCAGAAATGCCACCTGAATCCATGTTCGCAACGGACGCTGTGCTTCCCCCAGCCAACGAGAAGCTGTCAACGACCCGATGCGGCTCGCCGGAGGGTTTTCTCCCCTGGTTTGTCCTCCCACCCTTTTCCCCACGTGCGAGATCTAGATCTCACGACTCGTGTCGATCATCTCCTGGAAGCAAAGGCAAGCAGCACTTGGGGCCTGGGCTTGTCTCTGACAGCCAGCCTCTCGTTCCTCTCTAGCTTGCTCTAGCTTGCTCTAGCTACGCTTGGCTCCGCGTTCCTACCGAAGAATTATCGAATGTCGATGACGGAATCGACTTTCCAGACTGAAACATGGAATTTCTCTAGCTCTCATTCTGTTTGCCGTTATGCTCGACAGGCGGCAAATAGGGAACATCGGAAGACACTCCGAGTATAGCACGCCATCTTCCCGCCCCGCGGACCGCATTGGTTACGTGACACAACAAGCAGAGAGCCTGTGGCATGCGGAACTAACGCCAGAACGGACGCCAGGCCTCGCTTCTAGACGTCTCCGGGGCCAGAAGCTGTAGGCCTCATTGGCCAACGTCATGAGCATCACGACACTCCCTCTGCACATTGCCGTCACGCAGCAACCGTAATACGAGAGGAACGAAAGAGATCTGATGAAGGAAAAAAAAAAACCACGCATTCAACGAGGGCGATCCCATCCAAGCTTGCCCGTACTAGCAACTCGCTTGCGCCACCAAAGTTTGACGGCAGCATCGAGTCGAATGTACTTGTCACCGTTTCTCCTCTCTTGTCAACTACCGCGTTGCGCCAGCTGCTTTCCCCAAAGGTAAAGCAGCATAGCTCCAAGCTTACGCGCCCGGGACAAGCCGGGGTCTTGCCTTTTGGGCTCCGACCCTTGCTTGTCGTCTTCCGATGACTTGCTTTCGTCTGCCTTGGGATTGTGTAACTTGATCCTCTTTTGAGGAGTCGGTCAACCTGGAGTGGGCCTAGGTGAGCGTTGGAGGCGCAAGTGATGATGTCGACAATTCGTCGACAATTCTCCGGGGATTGACATTCGCCGAAAGAGCATTGTCTACTGGAACGAGAAGTATCTCATACGGCTGCGGTCTTGTCTCGCAATTCTGACTGTGGAAGCTTAATTCATTCAAAAGCCTGGTGTTGGAAGCACCTCTCTGGCAGATTCCTTTCATCTTGACAAACGCACTCTTCTCCCCATTGCGCAATACCCAGACTCAGTCAATCCCAATCCCCCTTTTCTCAAGATGGCATCAGACATGAAGGCGACGGTTGAGCCCACCAAGAAGGGCTTCTCCGTCTGTGGTTACGAGAAGATCGAGTACGACTTCGAGTTCCTCGATGGTGTCTTCAACAAGCAGAACAGCCAGCTGGCTGATTGCTACTCGCGCTGGAAGCGATGCCTGGCTGTCATGGACCTCAACATCTTCAACATCTATGGAAAGGAGATGAAGGAGTACTTTGACCACTACAACATTGAGCTCAAGATTCACAAGACCATGATTGGCGAGAAGGCCAAGTCCATGGAGACGCTGCTGAGCATCGTCGACTCCATGACTGAGTTTGGTGTCTACCGCAAGGTATGTAGTCTGTCTTGAAGTTCCTGAACCTGTTTAACACCCCTTGAAGGAGCCTGTTCTTGTTGTTGGAGGTGGATTGGTCACAGATGTTGCTGGGTATGTTTCCCCCGAATTACTCCCTGGTCTGCTAGACTTCTCACACAACCCAGCTTCGCATGCGCTGCTTACCGCCGCAACACGCCATTCATCCGCATTCCCACAACAGTCATTGGCCTGATCGATGCTTCCGTATCCATCAAGGTCGCTGTCAACTACGGCAACTACAAGAACCGTCTGGGCGCATACCACGCACCGACACACACCTTCCTCGACTTCACTTTCTTGCGAACTCTTCCCACCGCACAGATCCGCAATGGTTTCGCAGAGCTGATTAAGATCTCTACTTGTGCCCACCTCGAGACCTTTGACCTGCTTGATCGCTTCTGTGAGGAGTTGATCAAGACTGGTTTCGGTCGCACTGATGGAGCTAGCAAGGAGGTCAGGGATGCGGCTGACAAGATCAACCGCAATGGTATCCACGAGATGTTGAAGCTTGAGACTCCCAACTTGCACGAGATCATGCTCGACCGTGTCATTGCCTACGGCCACACGTAAGTCACTTTTTGCCCTGCATGCGCCACGAGGCCCTAGAAGCTAATCCCGCGCAGTTGGTCCCCTCTCCACGAGCTCTCCCCTGATGTGCCCCTGCGCCACGGCCACGCCATCTCTATTGACATGGCCTACTCCGCAACTCTCGCGCACGTTCTCGGAAAGCTATCATCGAATGAGCACCGCCGCCTGCTGAACCTCTTCTCTCGCGCCGGTCTCTCCATGGACCACCCCCTGTTTGACGAGAGCATGCTCGACAAGGCTACCTCTGCCATCCTCAAGACCCGTGACGGCAAGCTTCGCGCCGCCATTCCTGCACCCATCGGCACTTGCGAGTTCCTCAATGACGTCTCTCACGAGGATATGTGTGCTGCCCTCAAGGTGCACAAGGAGCTCATGAAGGAGTACCCCCGCCAGGGTGCCGGTCTCGAGGCCTACGTTGATGCCAGCGACACTGGCTATACGATCAACGGCTCCTCCGTAGAGGACGAGTCCCGCAAGTTCATGAACGGCGTTGAGCAGGCCGTCACCCGCGACGACACTGTCTCTTCCAACGGTTCCTCGACACCCGAGTACGGCCTGTCAAATGGCAAGAACCTGAACCAGGACAAGGCTACGTATGCTGCGGCTGGCTTCGAGCCCGAAGTCTTGAAGAAGCTTAATGCTGAGGAGATGAAGAGCTCCAGCACACATGGCAAGGTCCACGTTGATGAGGAGTGTTGCTAGAAGCATATCAAAAAAGAATTCTCATTTGTAAAGCGGCGAAAGAAGTATTGTTAGGATAATTGCGTGGTAGGGATTACAAAAAACTCGAGCATAGCTCCTGAGTAGAATTCAATGGATTGATAAGTCAATGTTTACCACAACCACACCAGTATGTGCATGTGCAAGCCTCGCAATTTGTTCTCGTCTTATGCAAGTATCATCAACCCAAATTGAGAGCATTCCGAGCAGTCTATTGAGCCAACCCTAGGATCCTTACACTCTGCTTTTTGAACCAAGTCCTGCCTCCCTGCTATACCCCTCAGACCTTTTCAATCATACTTTTCGTTACTCCAGGTATCCTCCAGCAAAAGGTCGACATCCAAACCCCCCAAACCCACAACACACAATATCCACCTCCTCTCCCCTCCCCTTCGACCCGCATCATAGACCCTCCCATCCTCCCACCTCGTCACCAACCATATGTACAAAGCCTGCCCGGCTAGCTCAATCGGTAGAGCGTGAGACTCTTAATCTCAAGGTTGTGGGTTCGACCCGTAAGTTACGACTCATTGTTTGACGATGTTCAAAACATTCAAACTAACTCCTCCCAGCCACGTCGGGCTCAATTCCCGTCCGCGATTGAAGCGCACTCATCCTTTTTGGAGGTCTTTGGGGAAATCGGCGGTGGTTGAAGGAAGATTTGATTTTGCAATCCGATCGAGTAGATGGTTGGATGGTGTGTGTGTGTGGTTATTCGAGTGAGTTTGATGATTGAGAGTCAAGATTTTGCGAGTCTATGCAAGCATACATGATTTCCAAAGTTTTCTATATATAGTTATGTCAACTCAACCTCCGGAATGCGTTTCGAAAGAGCAATATAAGCTTGGGTCTCTGATTTGATCTCCCTGTGTATTTCTCTAAACTGTGCAAAATGCAAAAACGCCCATCTCGACGAGTTTTTTTCATGTACTCATACATTTACTTTTCCTTCTTTCGTCCATCTCGGATAACCCCTTGTCTATATCAACCCACGATACCAGGTATCGTGATACTTCCAAGGCAGGACATCTACGGACAAGGCTCAATCGTCATCGCTGACAAGCCATCCTCCCTCCGCCGCATCACGCATGACCAAGTCCACGCTCCTCTGCGCATAATCAGTCTGCCGGCGCTTGGCTGCTCTCGCGCGCTTTGCCGCACGTTTACCCATTCTACCCAACAGAGCGTCCAGGTCAAACTCGCTCGAGTCCGAGTTCGCCTTCTAAGCCTCCTCAGTGGTAGGAGCAACGGCAGCAGCAGCGGCAGCAGTGTCCTCAGCCTCTGCAACAACAGGCGCAGACTCGATCTCCATCCCCTCGGGCGTGGGGGCGTCCTCAATGTCAATGAGTTCCTTCTCCGCGACATAGGCGTCCTCCGCGGCGTCCTCCGCGGCGGCCTGCTTCTTAGCAGCCTCGTCAATGGCCCGCTGCTTCTGCAGACTGTTATTGATGAGCGGGGTGGTGTCGTTAAAGATGCGGAGCAGCATGGCCGTCCGGTCCTCCTTGGGCAGCATGAGGTTGAGCGAGTGAATGCTCTTCCACAGGGGGAGCGCCATGCGCTCGCTAAACGCCGGGTCGGAGCCGTCGGGCTCGACGCGGAGCACGCAGCAGCCCATGCCGATGTCGCGCACGCGCTCGCCAATCTCGCCCATCTGCTCCCACTCGCCGTCGGCGATGCGGGGGAACATTTCAATCAGCAGACGGCGCAGCGTTTCCTTCTTGGTCAGGCGGACGACGCGCTGCTCGCCGACGTAGCCCTGGAGGATGGGCATGCCCTCGGACTGGATGCGCCAGCGGCAGATCTCGGCCGAGGGGGCGTCCTGCTTCATGAACATTTTGACGCCGCCGTGGATGACCTTGATGCCGCGGCCCTCGTTCTCCGAAAGGATGTCGCGAGCCAGCGCAGAGGTGTAGTAGACGGCCTTGGCGGGCTCGCCCGTGGCGTTGCGGACCATGTAGCGGTCGTCAGGGAAGCGCGACGAGATGTGGTAGAATTCCCGAATGTTCTTGATGACCTCGTGCTTGGGGTCCAGGTACTTAAATGGCTCCTCGACACGGCCATGGATATTACGGTTCGAGTTCTTGGGCTTCTCTTGTGTCGTCGTCGTCGTCGTCGCCTCGAGCTTGGCCTTCTTGGTCTCTTGAGTCTCGCCGTCAGCCGCCTCGTCTTCTCTCGGTCGCTTAACACCGTTCGTAGCATCATGCTCTGCCTCCTCGGCCTTTTCCTCACTTTTTACTTCTTCGGTGGCCTCGGTAGTGGTCTCAGGGGCCGTCTCGGGGGCAGCCTCGGCAGCCTCGACGACCTCTTCGGTCTTCTCAGCAGCGTCGACCTCCATCTTCGTCTCGGTGTTCTCGGTCTCGGCCGCGGTCTCAGTCGCGGGTGTAGCAATAGCGGGTGTGGCAGCCGCGGTCGCTCCATTTGACTTGGTGGTCTCGTCGCCCTGCTTCTGGTCCTCGGGACGGATCTTGACCTCGGCTTTCTTCTGCAGGACGGTGATGAAGAAGCCACCAGTATCCTGCTGGTGAGCGTAGACTCGCATGCAGCGCTCGAGAGGCAGGTCGGCGCAGACGCTGCCCTCCAACGGCGGGAACATGGTCTCGACGAGTCTTCCAGGAGCAACACCCTCGGTGCTGTTCTTGGTCCACTCATCGACCTCGGCCTGGGAGCTCCACAGCCTGCCAGACTTGTCCATGATTTGCCACTTCTTCATACCGGGGGCGCGAACCAGACTCTGCAGCTCGTTGCTGCAGTCGACGATCTCGACCTTGTCAGGGCCACCGGCGCGGTCGATGGCGGCTGCGACGACGGACTCGTTCTCGACGGGGTTCATACTGCAGGTGGAGTAGACGACGCGGCCTCCGACCTTGAGCATGGCGAGCGCGCGCAGCAAGATTCTGACCTGGGTGACGTGAAGACCCAGCGCATTGCCGGGCTGCCAGTCCTTCCACAGGTTCATGTTCTTTCTCATGGTGCCGTCACCCGAGCACGGCACATCGGCGAGGATTCGGTCGAACTTGAGGTATCGAGGCTTGGTCGGGGTCTCGGGGTTCGAGGGGAGCTTGATCGCGGGGTACTGAGTGGCGTCGTGGTTGGTCACGAGCAGGTTGGGGGATCCGAGGCGCTTGAGCTGGTGGACAAGCATGTGGCCGCGCTTGTAGTCGGAGTCGTTGGCAATGAGGAGGCCGGTGGTGCGGCCAGAATCCGAAGGGTCAGCCGATAGGTCAGCCTGGCGCTCCTCCTCCGTCTCGTCGCCGAGGTCGAGGCCGTCCTCCTGGGCGAAGGCGCGCAGAACCTTTCTGACTCTCGCCTCCTCGCCCAGGTGAATCATCTCGAGAAGCTGGCCGGCCTTGCTGCCGGGCGCAGCGCACATGTCCAACACAGTCATGCCGGGGCGGACGTCCATCAAGAGGGGGGGAATCATGCTGACGACCTCCTGTCTGCTGATGTTGCCGACGGTCGTCTCGGAGACGAGGAACTTCTGGAAGGCGGCAAAGGGAGGGTATTTGCGAATGATGTTCTTCGGGGTGGTCATCCACCAGGCGAGCTCGTTGGGGTACCAAGACAAGGGCTGGGGGGGTTCGACGGTGCGTCCATCGGCGTGCTGGATGTTCTGGATCTCGGGCATGTATCGGGATTGCAGCAGCTTCTTCACGGCCAAGGCGTGACTAAAGTTGAGGTCAGTCGAGGTCGCGCGAAACAAAATGTCGATGCTGTCAAGTGACAGATGCCTTACCCTTTGGAGCCGCAGAAGCGGAAGCTGTTGGGCAGATCTCTGCGCAGAGCATCCCAGAAAGGACCCTGCTCCTCTTCGGAGAGGCCAAAGATGGTGTTGTAGTAGCGCTGGAGTCTCTCATTCTCCTTCTTTACGGCGGGATAGTTCTGCCACGACTCGCTGCGAGGCTGGCGACCGCGGTCACCACCGCCCTCGGCGTTGCTGCCGCCGCGGGACTTGCCCTTCTTGCCTCCCTGATGGAATGATTGTCAGCGCGCGCGAACGGGCATCAGTGAATTGAAAGCGATCGGAAAACTCACTCTGAACTTGCGACCCATGATGCGTCGCGGGGGGGGGAGATTAAGTTGACGTGCGTGGAGGGGTATAGGTTGCGCACGCGTGTGTTGTTCGAAAGGAAGGGAAGTCTTGAGGTGAGAGTCGCACGTAGTTCCGATCCTATCAGCGCTGGTGGTGTCGCGCGGTGTGAAATTTTGCCGTCACCAGAAAAGAGTAATGGAGAAAAAAAAAAAGTTGCGCCAACCTGCGGCCAGCCCCTCGATTGGAGATGATTGGCCAATCAAACGTCAGCTATGGGGAGCATCTAATCACCCCGCATCGCACCCCTGTAACCTCAGGGTCCGCCCCGGCCCCCCGCCCGGCTTGTATCCGCTGAAGCCCGCTGGAGCCCGCTGGAGCCCGCTGAGAAGCGTCCCGCATTCATCACCTCAGTGTGTACATACACAAGTCTCTCAAGATACCTTACTCAACCTTCATCTCATCATCCTCCCATCTTCGGTGTCTGGGGTGATATTTGTATTCTGGCGATATCGACTGCTTTCCATGTGAACATACTTTGGCGACTCACCAATACGGGATGAGACCGCAGACGCGGCGCCGATTACTCTACATACGGGGGCCCAAGCTTCCTGGAAGTCTGCACCTCATGGACCCGTAGCATCTGCAGGGCGTAACAAGCAAATCGTAAATCGTGCGCCTTTCGTTGTTTTCAAGAGCCTCTCCCCGATCGCCGTCGCGGAGCTCATTCCGCTCTCTCACTAAACAACCAAGTAATCCTCTCCGTCGTATTAATATTTCGACAACCATTGGATACCTGGCCTAAATGGAGGTGGGCACCGAGGCACGCATCGTCAGGGACTGGGGGGGCCAAAACGCCAGAGCGGCACAATCGACGTATAATGCGGGGTTTGCCTCGGGACCCGCGTACCGGTAGTCGGGGGGAGGGCGTGGCCAACCCTTAGCAGCTCCGGCATTGATGTCCGTCTTGATACCCGCAGATTATTGTTCCATTCTGTTAGTGATGTGGAAGCTATCTCCCCGAATAGGCCCAGTGGACGGGGTGGGATATCGGCAGCCGAAGCTTGAGCTATCCCGCATGAATAAAGCTTAAGTGCGAACCTTTCGGATGGACATTTGCGTGGCGAGTACGGATAGTTCTCTCATACTTCACCTCACTCTTATGAAGCTCGAATCCACGTCGGCACTTCCCGTTGATATCGCCCATTCCCGCTTGAAGCACACAACACATACATACTTTGTGAAGTGACAACCCGGCATCAGGAAGCAAACATGGCACCATCAACTTCAGTCAGCCAGATCCCCCACGCAGACGCCTCCGCCGTCAAACACACGAACGGCAACGGCATCCTGCCCAGCTCTACCATTGCGCCTGAAAAGAAGACCGGGCAAGACAAGTCCAAGACTCTGGAGACCAAGGGCTTCCCCCGGCCTCAAAAGTTTGATGATCCGTACCAGCAGCGTCAGCATCTCAAGGAGCGTTTAGCCCTGGGTTTCCGCATTTTCGCAAAGAACGGCTTCGATGCTGGCGTCGCTGGCCACATCACAGTCAGGGTACGTCTTCTCCCGTCTCAGAAACATTGGGGACGGCTCGGAATCTTGAACTGACCGTGCTTGGCGAAAGGACCCCGTTGAGCCGCAAACATTCTGGCTGAATCCCTTTGGCGTTCCTTGGCCACTGCTCAAGGCATCGGATCTCATCCGCGTAGATGAGAACGGTGACGTAGTCGAAGGAGGCCCCGTCAGGCTCTTGAACACCGCCGGTTCGTCCCCCTTCTCAAAGGCTCATCATCATCACTAGGGCCATCTCAAAATGATCCAAGCTAAACATCGATCCGGCAGCATACATGATCCATCACGCAGTCCACGAAGCCCGCCCAGAAATAAACTGCGTAGCCCACTCCCACTCCCTCTACGGCCAAGCCTTCTCCGCCCTCGGCCGCAACCTCGACATCACCACCCAGGACACCTGCGCCTTCTACAACGACGTCGTCCTCTACAACTCGTTCGGCGGCATCGTCCTCGGCAAGGAGGAAGGTCTGCGCATCGCCGCCGCCCTCGGCGACAAGAAGGCCGCCATCCTGCAGAACCACGGGCTCATCACCTGCGGCAAGAGCGTCGAGAGCTGCGTCTACTGGTTCCTCAGCCTCGAGCGGTGCTGTCACCAGCAGCTACTTGCCGATGCTGCTGCCGGGGGTAGGGGACACGAGACGGTCAAGATTGATGATGAGGATGCCGAGTTTACGTACAAGTCTATCGGGTCCGAGATGACGGGGTGGTTTTCGGGGAAGCCTACTTTTGATATGATGGAGCGTGAGTCGGGTGTGGCGTATAAGATGTGAGAGTTGAGATGGGGGTGTTGATAATGAATGTGAATTCCAAGCAGAATGAGCAGCTTCGATTTCGATTGTCACTAAAAAGGTTTAGTGACTTTGACGACAAGTGAAGTTTACCTCCAATGTTGCGTGGGAATGATATGTATGTCCTGTCTGCAGCTGCGCGAGATGAACAACGTGATAAGTCAAACAAGTCTTCCTGCCAGAAACAGTATAAGAAGTTGTCTCCAGAGCGTCGATGACTAGATTTTGTTCCCCACAACAAGTGGTGTACGTTGAACCGCTCCCTCCATCGATAGATCTCGCAACATCTGACTTTGGTACGGGAGCTCTTAGCCACTCACTTATTGCCTTTTCTATAGAACGCTATTTACACTAACCTACTTAACAAGAAGTCTACTCATCCCCCGTCGTCGTCCCGTGTTGATTCCATGTACAGTAAACTCACTGGGGTGAAGAAGAGAAAACGAGTATCCAACACATGACCAGCAGGTGGAAGCGACACTTCGTTCTGGAATCCGAGAAGACCAGCCGACCGAAGATGCAGGGGGCTTGGATCCAAACCCCAGAAAACTTCATCAAGAGAGACGTCAGAAACGACCTCAACCTTAGTCACGAAACCCGAAACCCGAAACCCGAGACCTCATCAAATCGAAAATGGAGGCCATGTTTGTGGGAACCTCTACTTATATTCAATAATACGTACCTAGGGAGAGGAGCGCTAAGGCGAGGTATTCTTTCTTGAAAACAAATACAGGAGAATCCTGTCAAGTGGGACCGCAATCTCTATCCCGAGACCCTACATGGGCTCACATACCGAAGCTCCCCTGGCCGTAGTACTTTATAGTCTCGTGACTCGCTATGTAAGGTAGTAAGGTAGAGGATCATACCTTGAGACATGTACGTAACTAAGAGCGATGAGCAAAGAGCAGCTAAATATTATAACAAACACGTGAGTCTCCCATCATAAGACAAAGAGTCGTATGCCAACTTACAGATAGAGGTTCTTTCTCACTGGCCGGACAGGATCCCTAGGACTATTACGATCAGATAAGCTGAGATGCTGTCATGGGTACTAACTACATTTCTGCCTCTATCTGTCTCTATCAGCATCTGATGTGACCTGAATCTGCGTTCCGAGTGACTGGTACTTGGCGGCAATGAAGAGTGGCCTGCCGTTTTGTTGGAGTCAGCAGGGAATTCTAGAATACCTTGGGCATCTTCAGTGACCTGTAAACATAGATATATGATAGGGAGACCACGCCATAGTGAATCGTTGTCTCCAGGACTTAGTGGGTACGCATCCCGACCGGTCATTGGTCTGGAGCATCATGTATACCGGCTTTGGTGGCTAGCCTAAGGCAAGGTACATCAGACTGAACCCCTCAGCCGTCACATCAAAGAGAGATCCAGCGGTTCGTACGTCCCGACGGGCTTCCTCACGTATTCGTCATGTACTACGTTCGACATAAATAATGACGGGACGGGAACAAGGGTGTCCAGACTCTTGGTTAGTACTTGTGTCGGCTGTGATAATCTCGCTGGATTTCCCCAATCTGCATCGCCCAAGACCAAGGACCCCAGAAAGAAGGCTTCGCACCCGAACGGACCCAGAAGACAAGAACGAGGTCGGGTTCTCTTAGATCAGATTTGACCCGGACCAACCCCTTTTTATATACCACTTTGAAAGCCGCGAGCAAACAAGTGAACATAGTCAGGTCTAATCGATATCGCTTCTCCATCGTTCACTCATCAACAAACGCCCCATGGGGGCTTCCTCAGATGTCATGTCACTCTGGATGCCTCCAAGTTTCAAGGGCGATCTAAAGAATTCTACAGACAAGCTGAAATAATATATTCAGTAGAATCGAGTGGAACTGTAGAGTACGATCTACCCAAACGTCCCTACTTACATAATGTCTATCGCAAAGCATGCGGTCTCCAAGGACCAGAGAAGGAACTACTCAGAATCATTAATGAAGCCATCTACAGGAACGCTCCCAAGAGGAACAATATAATCATGGGGATGAAGTCGCAAAGAAATGCAGGAGACCTGGCAGTCAAGGCTTTGCTGCAGTCCCTAGAACCCCAAACGGTGAGTCACTAGCGTAAGATCATTGGTCGCTCGGTAGGTGCTTCTTGGTGGAAGGCGCCGGTTCGAGAGATACTGGTTTATATGAAATCCGGGCCACTTCGAGCCTAAAACATGGGCTTTTCATCCCGCATAGAGCATGGATACAGCTCTCGGGCTTTCATTTTTTTTGATATCCAGCTAGTTGATAGATGCCATGCGTGCTCTTTCCTGGGCATGCAACATGGCGCACATAGGTAGTATTCGGCCCTCTCGAGTGAAGTAGGCGCATATAGCCATCGTGCCATTGTTCACTCGCACCATTCCGAACAAAGTCAATGGTACTTTACAAGACTCATGGAGAGCAGATGAAGACATCATATTCAACAGACAGAGCGTCGAGGAGCTCGCCAAAGTTGATTGACGAAGCGACGTCAGAACTCACACCCAAAAAGCTCGGTGACACCCGCCTCCGCTCCCACATCCCGAAGAGCAAGATGCAACCTCCCAGCGGTCCCCAGCAAATCAGGGTCCATCACTTCCCAAGCATTACCCATCCTCTGTCAGTGCTCAAGTACTCTGCAACAGCATTGGCCAAACAGACCCTGCCTTTGCTCTTTCCTGCGAGCTGAAGAGGGAATGTCGTTACGCGGCAAGTGGTGGTGGAAACGGTCACCGACCCGTCCGGGTACTCGAAACCTCGGGAGCCCCAGCTTCTTTCCCAGTACCAAGAGCTTTAGTCCGTTCTCGTAAGGTCCAAGCAGGAGTGTCGAGAAAAATGAATAAATGCTTCGAGACCCCCCTTCCTTTTGCACTTTCTGTTTCCAAGTATCTTTGGCAACTCTGACCGTGTCCTTGGACCAAATTCCATCCCATATCGCTTATCGGGTAGGTAATACGGATGAGTTTATCCTACCAATTCCAACATCGGACGCAAGACTTGCACAACAACTCCCGAAAACGGCATAGCGGCGTTTTTATGCTTCCCGGCTTGCACAGCAAGCTCGCATTACCCCCTCCATCGAGCAGCACCTCACAATCAGCGGGCACGCGACCCTCTCAGCTCCTTCCAGCAAGCTCCTCCAGCGAGAAAGCACTGGACAGCTCGCACCGGTTATCGGCGTAAGCGTTCCCCGGCCGAAAAATGGTCGGAATTACAGTGGTCTCCCTCGGCCGGCACTGCAGCGGCAGCGGCAGCGGACGTGCTCGCCAAGGTTGGAGGAATAAGATGACAGCTTATCCAGGGAGGGAGGGAGGGGGGCCTTCTGCACTATGCGGACATTGGAGTAGGCAACGAGAGATCTCAACAAGTGTTAGGATCACCGCCACAGCTTTCTTCGCTTCTCTCGACAATTCTCGTCGTGCAATCGAGAGCTTCCACTCGTTTTCCCACAACACCTCCCTCCCGTCAATCGTTTGACCACGGTGAGATTGAACACGAGATTTAGCTCGAGAAAACTCTCAAAATCAAATTCCGAACTTCGTAGGCAACGACAACGACAATGGCTCGTTCCTCGAAGCCCGCCTTCTGGGCCCTCTTCCTGATGGTCCAGCTCGGCCTCGCCTCCACCGTCGCCGAGAAAATTGGTCTGACGAGCAAACCCGTGGCATCGCTGAGCCTCGAGGAGATTGACGAGCAGCTGCAGGTAAGTGCGAAGAGAAGAAGAAGAAGAAGAAGAAGAAGAAGAAGAAGAAGAAGAAGACGAAGGCCAACCCGATCGAATCCCACGGGAGAGCTCAGAGCATCGAAAACCATCAGCCTAGAGCTTCATAACTGACCATACGATGCCCAGCAATGCTCGATAGTCCAATCTCTAACCTCGTCCAAACTCGCCTCCCTCTCCGAAACCCCCTCCCTCCTCTCCCGCGCCTTCGGAACCCTCTTCCCCGGCTCCCCCGCCGTAAACGCCCTCCTGGCAACCCTCTACATCTCCGGCCCGCCCAACTTCCTCCTCGCCCTCTGCCCGACCGACATTGACCCCTCCTCCCTCTCCGTCATGGTCGCCTTCGCCGTCGGAGGGCTCATGGGCGACACCCTATTCCACCTCCTCCCCGAAATCTTCCTCGGCGAGGACGAGCCCGAGCGCGCGAGATTGGTGCTCGTCGAACCGAACCGTAACCTGTTGCTCGGCGTCGCGATCCTGGTGGGCTTCATGACGTTCGTGGCCATGGATAAGGGGTTGAGGATCGCTACGGGCGGGGCAGGGCATTCGCATGATCACGGACACTCGCACGCGCAGGAGCACGGGGAGGCCAAGGCCGAGGGCGTGTCGTCTGCCGTGGAGAAGGCGGGCGAAGTCACCTCGCGCAACAAGAAGAAGAAGGGCGGCGCCGGCACCGACTCCGGATCCGGATGCGACGACGCCGTGGACAAGCCGGAGAAGGAGATGAACCCCAGCGTGAGACTCGGAGGCTACCTGAACCTGATGTACGGCCATTCCCTTAACCTACTCTCCTCCGGCCGCCGGGCAACGAATTCTACTAAAATGACTGGTTGCTCTGTACTGACTTAGATCCCCACAGCGCCGACTTCACGCACAACATCACAGACGGCCTCGCCATGTCCGCCAGCTTCTACGCATCCCCGACCATCGGCGCAACCACCACGGTGGCCGTCTTCTTCCACGAGATCCCCCACGAGGTCGGCGACTTTGCCCTCCTCGTGCAGTCCGGCTTCAGCAAGCGCGCCGCCATGGGCGCCCAGTTCGTCACGGCCCTCGGCGCCCTGCTCGGCACCCTCATCGGTATCGCCGTCCAGGAGCTTGGCGGAAGCGGCTCCAGCTCCGGCGAGGGCGGTATGCCGCGCAACGCGGGGCTCTGGGGTACCAGCTTGGTGAGTTTCTTTTCTTTCTTTCCTTTCTCTCTCTTCTCTCCCTCTTGCGGACTTCTGGAACTTGACCTGGTTCATTGGTTTTCACACTACCCCTGCGTGACGACTACAAGTGCTGACTGTGACGGACAGACCCTGGGCGACCTGCTTCTCCCCTTCACCGCGGGCACGTTCCTCTACGTGGGCACCGTCGCCGTTATCCCCGAGCTGCTCGAGACGGGCCCGAACAAGATGGCCGAGCTGCGCAAGACCCTCGTTCAGTTTGCCGCCATCGCTGTCGGTGCCGGCATCATGCTGTACATCTCGTGGCACGACTAGATGAATGCACCCCTTTTTTTTTTAAAAATAAAAAAAATGGTGCTTGAATTTTTTTGCCTCCGTGCACATGTAAACATGCCTCACGTTAGATGAGGTGTGACTGCTGGAAAAAAGCCAAAAAGGCGTAAGTCCAATGTAGAATATATAGAGACAATAGACCGTGCAAGACCGTCCATCGCTGCTAGATGAGTTGGTATTGCTCCAGCCAAAAAGTGACTTCAAAGCAAGCCGTCGCCAAGCCTTCTTCAACCTTAACTCTAGAAAAATTGGAGACATGTCAAGCGGCATCCATACGGTTAAAGTAAGCTGGGGACGAGGAAGCATGACCAACTCCAACCAAAAACGGCGCATCCCATAGCAGAGACCGTCCGAAAACCCATTTTTCCAACAACTCGGTTGACGGATCGTCTAGTCCTGACCGTCGGACCGTCTTTGGTAGAAGTGCGGGCGCAAGAAAAGGCATGTGGCGTCGTCGAAAAGTCGGGGTAAGGAGAAGTAGACAATGTAGAGGAACTTCTTGTGTGCTCGACTACTGAAGAGCAATGGAAGCTGAATAATACACACACGACGCTGTTCCCCACGAAGGAATAAGCTTGTCAAGGCCGGGGTTAAGGACTCCCGTTGTTTCAATGAGCCTTGGGTATTCCGAGTAGGCTTGTGGGTTTGCATGCAATCGCACTTTGTACGGAGTACCTAGTGTTGCTCAAGCTTGGCCTGACCGCTTTGCTACCTCCCTACTCCGTAACTCAGGCAGCATAGAACCAGTGGAGGTGTGTATGATGCACTTTCTGGGCGGTCTGGAAGTTTGCGGCTGTCAAGCACGCAATGAGCTTGATGAGCAAATGTCGAGAGGGTTGACGCAACACAGTCCTAGAGATGGTGTTTGGTTTCACCTCAGCCTTGAGAATTATGATTTCCGGTCCAGCAAAAAGACGATAATTATTCAACATAGAGCTTGGTCAGCTCTTGTCTCTTCTGGGTTGGTCGCCAATGAACCGGGAGATGCCCAAGTAATATGCGTTGTTGTCCACGTCTATGGCCTACCACCGCCTAGCGCAATAGCGACATTGACATGAGGCGCCCTGCAGGGCGCGGTGTACATGAGAACAGCTGGGCGCCCTGGGCGCGTGAGTTAATATGAGTCTTGCGCTTGACTTGCAAAGTCTATACACCTTCATGTGGGTGCGTGCATGGCCATGTGTGCATGACGCCTTTTGGTTCGGGAATGACCTGGAAGTGGAAAAAAGGTTGTCCCATCCGTCGTCCGAAGGATCTCTCCGTCCCGATTGGAGGCGGAATCCCATCATCGTTGGCCCGCTGGGGGTCTGGCCAAAGACGTTTGTCGATGAGGCCATGTGCTGAAGGGCGGTTAACGGGAGTGTTAGGTAATACTTCCGGACTCTCGTTCCGGAGCGTGGGATGTCTCCAGGATGTCTCCAGTGCTGTCCATCCAAAGGCGCATCGTGGGTCCTTTTTCCCTTGGACAAATGGCGCTTATGGCACTCCACTCTTCGCAAAAGAGGCAACAAAGTGCTCGTAAGAATTTTCTCGAAAAAAACTTCAACCACATTGTCCGAGCCCCGACTGTCGACATCGTAGATACCCATGTGCCATCGTAGACCGCAACGCGGCCATTCACGGCTCGTTTGTCGTCGGCTCAAAGTGGATATCGTGCTTGGGATATTCGTGGTATTGCACCATCGTCACTGACATCCACAATCCACATCAAACAAACCCACAGTTGTCTCCTGTTGTTCTCAAGCATGCCCGTTCAACATTGGCCTGCTTCCCGTATGCACCCCTGATTTGGGTCAGTCGATCAGAACCTCACGGCGGCTCCAGCTGCTGCTCGCAGATGAGCCGCACAGCACGGCCATGCAGCATTGCAGGCAGTGTTACGCCGTAGGCCGTAACCCGAAGAGCCCCATCCTGTTCCGCGATGGAGCCTCAAGTTGTCTTGTCTTAACTTTCAAGATCCGCTTGCTGCCGTGCCTTGGCCTGACGTACTTGGCTCGTTCTAGCCTTCCATCCAGGCGTTCCATGCATTCTAGCGTCATCGTCCCGATGGATCTCATCAGTCATAAGCTCACCATCGTCGTGCGGCTGGTGTTGCTTGACATCCAATTGCGCTCCTGGTAGGCGGCAACGTGGTCAGCTGTACGCCCGGGGGTTTCTCCTGCCGTTCCCTAAATTGGTTGACGAGTCGTGATGTGACAGTAATGGCTTCTCTCTGTTTGTTCTTTTGCATGTTCCATGTGTGTGTGTGTGTGTGTGTGTGTGCCATCCAATGGTCCATGCGGCCACTACCTTGGCAAGTGGCCATTCGAGACCTTCGAAACTTCGAAAGCGTGGGATCGAATGTAAAATTTTCACTTCACGATGGTCATGGTCGTAGCTCTGATGGATCTCATTACTTTCGGCGTCCCCTAACGTTAAGAACTCGCGAGGCACGCCCCCATAAGCGCACCCTTGAGATGGATCAGGGCAATCTCCAGGGCCCCAGACAACCGGGGGATCCACCGGCTTGACAGAGCGCATCGACCGCTAACGGGAGGCCGAAGCGGGTGGCCGATGTGCCTCCGCCGCGGGAGTCCACTTTCGACCGTGTACGTCAAGGGGACCCGATGGCATGGATCTCGTGTAATGCCAGCACCAGCCGCCAGGCACCTAAAGGCAAAGCGCCGCGCCCCTGGATGGATCTCATTAGACATCGATTCCGTGTACGTAAAGCCCAGCCGGTTGTCGTGTGTTTTTGCGAACTTTGCAACTGAATTAGGTTTTTTTTCTTTCTTTCTCATCCACGTCGTTTGTCCACTGGATTGCGATATCCACCTCGCGTGTGTTTGAGGGTGAAGATGATTGATTCGAGGTAGAGGTACTTGCGATACTTGTTGTACTTGTCGTGTGCTTGTACCTTTCGTCAGTCTACCCAGGCCGCCCTTGTTTGTTCGACGGGCTTGGGATTTTTCGACCAACGACACACCTACTCCCATGCTTGAAAATACGCCTGGTGCGTGTGACTGAGTATTGCAGCCATGACGAAGTGAAGTGCTAGGGGAGGAAATTTCCCACCCTTGCCTGCAGTCGTCGTGGAGGGTGGTAGAACGAGTTTAAGCTGCTGATTGGGACAGCGGTGTCGGACTGGCAACGCGATTGGGGTCGATCATTGAAGGACAGCGAACAAGACTTCTCCTCGGTAGTAGGCTGAGAAGTGTGCCACTGGCTACCCAGCTGTGGTTCTCCTGCTGCCTCGTGCGTCTCATCACAGCTTGGTGTTGAAAGAAGCGGCAGGCCGCAGGGGGCGACGGTGAGTTGTTGATGCGAGAGGCAGATAACAGTGTGACTGTCTGGATGCTGGTCTGCTGCAGCCGTTGACAGATTGCTGGGGTCGCGGATCTTGAGTCCCATGATTGCTCCCCGCGTGCCCGCATTGCCCTCGGTTTGAGTTGTTTCTTGCGTGGTGTCGCGGGGGCGGCTCTCTTAGCTCTATTCCGATTCCCCATTCCCCAGTCTGGAGATGGCAACGGCTGGAGTCTGGCACGGCTCCGATTGAGCTCCGAGAGCAGTGGTCCGCGACATTGGCTGTAAAGATTCTTGAACAGGTGCTAGTGCAGTCTTTGTCTTTTGCGTCAATGTCATCCGGTAGGGCGCTGGGAGATTCGGCTGACTATCTCTTTGGGGTCGGACGACAGCGTGACGGCAGCAGGGCATGGAGCCATATCAGTGGCCTGAGTATGCATGATAGACAATAGTTGGGTGCCGATCCAATGGAATAACGCGTTTGTACGGATAGAGTACGACAGGTTCTCGACCAAGGTTGCAGCCAAGTGCCTCGGCGGGCTGCGTGTTGTTTACACTGTTTTGGTTCTTGTTGGCCATTGTCAATTCGAGGATGCGATCGGCGAGAGCTTTGGACTTTCACTAATTGACTGGCGCTGGCGTCACAGTCATCAGGGTCGAATTTGATCCGTCATGTCAGCAGACTGACTGTACCAGAAGCTTGAGCCGGGTTCCGTTGGCGATGGTTGGAAATCCGAGTGGGTGGAGATGCATGTCAGAAGCATCGGTCGGCAAGATGAAAGTTTCCCTTGATTCAGAGACTATTGAGGTGCTTTACCACCTTAGCAAGCATTTTGAAGTTAGTCGGCGGGAATTGCTGTCTCGTTCTTCCCAAAGCAAGTGAGGTGCGTTGCAAGGAGCACCTGCCGATCATCGGCGCCGTGTGTTGCGGTGGAGGAAGGTCCAGTCAAAGGATCTTGCTCGGTTCTCATCATGTTAAAGCGGGTCCCGCGCCTTTCCACGACGTCCAAGTTGACATGATGACTCTTTTGGCGAGCAAGTGCGACACGCTAGCAAAGTTGAGTCTGAGATTCCCAACCTTGGATTACCAATCTGAAAGCATTCTAAGCAGCCTTTAATTTTGAAACAGCAGGGAGAGACAGTAGAAGCATTACTGGGTAAAGATGAGCTTGGGGGTTGGATGCGTCTTGCATGGTCTGCATGGCATCATTTGGAGCATTGGAAATCAGAGTCTGTTGCAGCTGAATACTTCTCTGTGCAACAGTGGACTTTCATATCAATACATCTTCGATTACGGGAGCTTAGGTAACATAGGCAACTTCAATAGGTATTCAATACCTCCTCACCTTACTATGTAGAGAACCGGGGACGAGAAACCTGGATGGCCCAGAGAAGTTGCGGAGCAGGAGACGGAGTCATAGCTGCCATTCACGCCTTTCACGCCGTTTTGTCACAGCTGTTGGCGACCTTTTGAGGTCGGAGTCTCGGAGTCTCCACCTAGTTGCGGCCAACAACCGCTGGGCTCCTCCGTACAGTCTAGAGACGGGAGTTACAGAGCGTATGGAAGTCGGGGGTCTCTAGCGTATTGTTGTATAAGGTAAGCTCGACAGGAAGGGCGTCACTTGTCGAGACCAAGCACCCAAGCTCGTCTTTGGGAGCGCCAGTCATCCGCCGTGCCATCCACCATTCTAGTGGATCCCATCCTTTAGATTTTCTGTTTCTGCTGTCTTCTTCTCCACTTTTTCCACCTTCTCTTGCACTCTGAACACACTGAACAGCCGGTCAACAGTTCAAGTTCCCGTCGGCCACTGCCTGTGCAAGCGCGAGTCTCCCGCCCCGGCACCTGCCTGCCACCCACCACCACTCTTAGGTAGGTTCCCAGGTCGACTCTCGGTACCTCACCCGTAGTACCACATGTACCTTGGCCAGGTACCGGTACGTTTTCCCACCTCCCTCCATCACGCAGGCTGAGGATGAGGAGCCCGCCCTTTGCAAGTGCAAAGACGTCGACGGTGGAGGGTTTCCAGGTTGTTTCCGGCCCTGGCGTTTGCTGCCATGGATCTGCTCAAGTCGAGTCGAGTCAAACAAACATGCTGCTGCATTGCACTCCTGCCCATCCATCTTCTCCCTTCCCATCCTTGACTTTGACCCGACCTTAAAGAGACACGCCTCGCCCACCCTCTTGCCATGGAAATGTCTATATTTCTCCGTACCACTCACAGGCTTTCAACTTGGTTTCATTACCATATCGTCACTCACAAGACTCCATCTGGTTCCCATCCAATACCCGGGGGATCTTCATTTAAGCCGTCGTCTACATACATATAAGCTACACTCCCACCTCGGGGACATTCCCACCATCGTCATCGTCACGCTTAGCAGGCTCCATCTATCAACAATCGCCCAAAATGTCGAGCCACAGTGACATGAGCTCGGTCATCTCTTTTGCCCGACAGCCTGCTTCCACCAGGAAGCAGAGCATCGAGGTCAAGATCAACGACCACTACAGCTCCAAGGTCTACACATCGGGCAACCCCATTTTCGGAGAGGTCACAATCACGCCCAGCCATGACAGCCGGTTCGACTTTGTCCAGATTATCCTCATTGGCATCTCAAGGACTCGCCTCGATGCCGTTCAGATTCCCCAGCTCTCTTCTCACACCTTTCTCAAGCTCGAGATGCCCATTCCCGCATCCGCCTACCCCGTACCCCGGATCTTCGAGGCCGGCAGGGCTTACACCATTCCCTTCAACTTTGTCATCCCCCACCAGCTGACACTGAGCGCCTGCACCCACAAGGCCCAGTCCGATTACATCCAAGACTACCACATGCGCCTGCCCCCGACCATGGGCGGCTGGGAGAGGGACGATATGGCTCCTGACATGGCCCAAATTCAGTATGTCATCAAGGCCCGCGTTGTGCGACAGGACGAGCTCGGTGGAAAGCCGACTAAGGTCATGGAGGACACCCACCACATCAAAGTTCTCCCTCGATCCCCCGAGGACCCGCCCCTGAACATCACCAAGCAGGACAGGAACTACGCCCTCAGCAAGACCAAGACCATTCGCAAGAACATCTTTTCCTCCAAGCAGGGCACTGTTACAGCTGCAACCGCCCAGCCCGGTGCTGTCTACCTCACTGCCGACGGCCGCGGAGCCTCCGAGGGCTCAGTCCTGGTCAACCTCAACTTCGAGCCTGCGTCTGCCGATATCCTGCCTCCCAAGGTCAGCACCGTCTCGGCCAAGGTCCAAGCCCAGACCTGGTATGGCGCAGCACCCATGTCGTCGCTCCCCAACATGGGAAACAGTCAAGAGGCATATGCCATGATCCAGCAGCTCG
Source organism: Colletotrichum phormii (assembly GCF_030913505.1). NCBI lineage: Eukaryota > Fungi > Ascomycota > Sordariomycetes > Glomerellales > Glomerellaceae > Colletotrichum > Colletotrichum phormii. The sequence continues at coordinate 526,823 of NW_026851445.1, read as the reverse complement.
CATACCAGACCTCGGTTTCCCTCTTCTCGACATCAGTCGACAAGGTTGCTTGGCGCCAACAGTTGGCTTCCACCGCTCGCCGTGACTCCGGATACTCTAGCGATGGCATGCGTGAAGGCAGTCCCTCCGACTCGGACAGCCAGCGCCAGAGCAACAGCCGCCGCTCGAGCAAGGACCGCTCGTCTCCCATCTTCCACAAGGCCGCTCTCCAGATCCCTTTCACGCTACCCACGGCCCGAAAGACCTTTATCCCGACCTTCCACGCCTGCCTCGTTTCTCGCACGTACTCGCTGCAGTTGACACTGGTCGTTGGCGATTCCAAGATCAACTTGAACATCCCTCTGCAAATCGCCCTCGAGCCGCCCGTGCAGCTCGATTCGCTCGACATGGGTCTTCCCAGCTTCGAGGCCGTGATGGCGCAGCAAGAGGAGGCGGACGCCGATGCGTTCCTTCAGCCGAGATTGATGCAGCAACCTGCGCCCGAATTTCAGGGCACTGCTGTGTTGCCCAGCTACGGCGATCTGTCTGCAAGGCGAGGCGAGGTCTCTGCTGCTTGAAGATTTTGCAGTCTGAGCTCTTGTTTCCTTGCATTGACGAATTACGACTTATGGGGGTATTCTTTCACGGACGATGCCACTTTTCAGCAATTTCCTTTGTTTCAATGTTTTGAAGACGATGATACCAGTAGAGGATCAAGCTGGTTGGTTATTGGAGTTTTGGATATTAAAAATTTGGGATACTTGGACTTGGTGTATTTCTGCTACTCATTTGGAATTTTTGTCTGTTGGAATTGAAGATACCCAAAGAGCAAGAGGCAAATTGGATAAGCACATCAATACTTAGTAATAATATGACAAAATCACTCAACCGCGGGCTCGTGTGTGATCTTGCCGAGTCGACTGTTCCGTTATACAACCTGATGAAGCCTGCCTACTTACCTTGGCACTGAATCTTACACAGGAAGAAGCTTGTGTTCTCCCGCGTACAAAAGATGAACCACCTAGTACAAGAAATTTGATGGAAGTGAGGCACCGACCCAAGCGTCTAGAGCCTAGTTTAAGTCGGATTCGAATGATGCTTGACCCCACACGGCATGTTGGACATGGGCCGTACAATCCGTAATCAGTGGCCGGATCCGTCTCTGAACTGGAATTGCCAAGAGAAGGCGGCCCGGGGCAGTGTCTGGCACTCCGGAGACGGGATGATGGGACGGGAGTTGAAGGGGCCGGCACCCAAAGGAGCCGGGGCCGGAGGAAAGGTGGAGACGAAAGACGGGAGAAAGGTGCCGGAAAACCCAGAAAGTTCTAGGCCCGTTGATTTTGTTTTTCCACTTCCCCCCTCTTGCTTCTAGACTTAAGATTGCGGTGGAGTTTTGCTGGTATCCCGCTTTTTTCCTGCTTCTTGTCCCCGGACGCCCAGCATGATGATCAACTTTTTTTTTTCCCAAGAAGCTCGGACTGGAAGGTCACTGCCAGTGGCTGGGCACTCACTGGGCAAATGAGGGGATTTGGGGGGAGGAGGAGGAGGAGGAGGAGGAAAGGTGGGGGTGATTATCCGGCACAAGCTGGCACTGCGCATGACCTGACAAGCTGCATCAGTGCATGCGATTCCTCCGTGACATTGGGAATGGGGAAGATGACGATATCTTGTTGGTCTTAACACCGGCCTGTCACTGTCTAAACAGCCCACTCTCCCGGTGCTGTTTATTCAAGGGAGGGAGCGATCGCCATCGAGGGTTTGTACAAACAGAAGCGGTTTGTCCTGTGTTTCTATTGATAGCACCTTGACTAAGGGAAGGGGAGCCCCGTAAACTGCCCACACTAAGAGGATCGATCGTCTGTTCCACATGGCACCGTTTCTAGTGCGGCGACTCGTGAGTCGAAGGCTTGTAAGCCGAGGATGAGGCTGATGCGCAAGTTCTGAGGTGAGGTAAGCTGTGCACAAATAATCAGCCATTCGTCGTTTTACTAGGTGTTGAATTTTTTCCACAATCCCGATTGCACATCCAATTCAATTAAAATGTTCGCAATTGCACATCGGATAACAATACACGTGACGACGACGACGCCGACACCCCTTTCATCTTGGCTGCGACCTGCCCAAAGAGTGAACCCCTCGTGTCGGTTGGATTTAGCTTCCCCAACAGCAGCCCTTGATTGGTGCGGCGGGACAGCGGGCGGCGGCAGATATAGGGGTTGGGGGCGCACTCCCGTCTCCTCTTAGGGGGTCTTAACCTGTAGAAATGCCTGTGCTACCGCTTGCGTTTGTGGGATTGGGTGACGGGGTGTTGGAAGAATTTCAAGGTACGGATTGTATTGGTGAATTGCGATAAGCCTTCCCGCCGATGTCTTAAGTGCTGCTTGGGAGACATGTGGTCTTGGCAGGCGCGAGATAGGAACTAAAGCGCGTAGGGAAGCGTGCCTATCCGTCAGAGACTAGGATAGGGGTATGGGTGTTAGCTACGGTGAGGTGAGGTATCCGTAAGTGTCTACGGAAGAGAAGAGAGGGGAAGATGGAACCCCCCAGATGCTGGATGGGGACTGCATCGAGGCGATGGCACTCGATGGCCGCGATGCAACGCTGGAAGACGGCATCTCACATTGAGGAGAGTGATTAAAAACAATTTATGAATTATTCCGGGCCTCTCTCTGATCGATGCTTCACCTCTCAGTGGTCGTAAAGTGGTATTGAAGCGTGCGCCCATCATCGAACCCCCCCCCCCCCCCCATCCATCCTGACCAGACCATCCATCCCCATGCTTGCAGCCCATGTGCCCATGCCATGCAATGCAATCCCCAGTGAATCTCCCATTTCCATTCTCATTCCCATGCTCTTCCATCTCCTCCCCCTTGTGAACTGGTCTTATTGCCCGCCGATTCCGTCCCGTCCTCCTCCATCTGCCAGCTGCGTCCCGTCAACGTCCTCGGTTTCTTCCAATTGCCTCTTCATCCCCTCCCCTCCCCTTCCATCTGGACTGTGTGCTTGTGCTTGTATTCCTCTTGTCCCTCTTCCCTCCGTTCCGCGCGCATTATCTCCCGCCACTCAACCTACCTACTTCCAACAACATCCCAACTCGCCCCGTTTCGAAACAAAAACGATAACGGCCGACGGCGGGCTCACTTGCGTCATCCCCAACAAGACGGAAGTTCTAGATTTTGAAGCTTGATACTAGCTATTTACCTTTAGACTTCTTCTTGGGTACTTGGTACCAATTCCACTCGTTTCCACCGCAGCTTACCTCACCTTTTTTACCTTTTTACCTCCCGAGACCCTCCTCTTTCGATCCTTCGATTCGGGACATCTGCGCAGCGCAGTTCGATCCAATTTTTGAATTCCGCCCTCTCACCCATTTGCGGCGGCGTGGCGCGGAGAGAGACACCGTGCAGCCACGGACCCTCGACTGAACCTGAACGCGACCGGACCCGTCTTACCTTGATTGCGTTCCTGACTTGGCTAATTTTATCCTCAATCGTCTTTCAATTCCCTCGAATCCGAAAAGGTACCCCGAATATACCACAACCACCAACACCACAGAAGACAGGTCGCCCATCTTATCTGGACACCTCTTCACCACTTACACAAGCTTCGCCGAGACGGTCTACGCGGATATAATCCGACGGCGACAAATTCGCAAACACCTTACCATATCACGATGCGACAGGTGCTCAAGGCCGGCTTGGGGTGCCTCGTCTCCCTGCTGCTCGCCGCACCAGCCGACGCATTCTACATTCCAGGTTCGGCGCCCTCAGAAAGAAGTCCCAGCTCATGACCTCCAACCTCTACCTCTCGCTCGAGCAATTGCCCGCTGACAGTACCTCGGAATAAAACTATAGGCTGGTCGGTTAAGAGCTACAAGGACGGCGAGCAGGTACCCCTGCTCGTGAACAAGGTCTACTCCGACAACACCCAGCTGCAGTATGCCTACTACGACCTCCCCTTCGTGTGCCCGCCGACGGGCCAGCGCAAGCCCGGCACGGGACTCCTCAGCGGACAGAGCATCCCCTTGAACCTCGGCGAGGTCCTCCGCGGCGACAGGATCAAGACGTCCGACATTGACCTGGTCGTCGGACAGGACAAGCCGTGCAACTTGCTGTGCAACCGCGAGATGAGCCGCAAGGATATGCGCCGCGCAAAGGACATGGTGCACGACGGCTACGTAACCGAGTGGATCGTCGATAACCTCCCAGGCGCCACGAGCTTCGTCACCGTCGACAAGAGTCGCAAGTACTACGCCGCCGGCTTCAAGCTCGGCTTCACGGATTACTCGGCCAGCAGCGGCAAGCCGCGCTACTTCCTCAACAACCACCACACCATTGTCGTTCGCTGGCGCAAGGCCCCGGGGAAGGCCGGCGAGCGCGGCGGTAAAGTCGTCGTCGGCTTCGAGGTGTACCCCAAGAGCATCGGCCCAAACAACAAGCGCGACGACGACGGGTGCCCCGCGGATTTGCAGAACATTGACCAGAACTTTGAGCTCTACCTCGCCCCGAACAAGTCTTCCGAGACGCCGAAGCAGCAGCAGAACCTCGACTCCTCGTACCACCCCGCCGACGACGACGAGGACCTCACTGACGACGGCGCCAAGCTGACCGTGCCCTACACCTACTCCGTCTACTTCCGAGAGGACAACAACGTCGAGTGGTCGCGCCGATGGGATCTGTACTTTGTCAACCAGGAGGAGGGCCAAAAGATCCACTGGCTGGCTATTGTCAATTCCCTCATCATCTGCGGTCTGCTTACGGGCATCGTCCTGATGATCCTCGCGAGGACGATCCGCTCCGATATCAAGGGATACAAGGAGGTGCCTCTCGAGGACGGCAAGCCGAAGCTGAAGCGCAAGAAAACGACCGGAAGCAAGTCCCCCAGACTCTCGGAGAAGACCGGCGGACTGCTCGACCAGGGGGGAGCCATCGACGCCGAAAATGACGCCGATGTGTCATCCGACGAAGAGGCCCTCGAGGACGTCACGGGTTGGAAGCTGCTCCACGCCGACGTCTTCCGGACACCCCATCATGGCTACCTCCTGGCCCCGCTCGTCGGGTCCGGCATGCAGCTGCTCTTCATGGCCGTGGGCCTCGTCTTCCTGAGCGCCCTCGGCGTCCTCAACCCCAGCTTCCGCGGCGGCTTCATCAGCGTCGGCGTCGGCCTGTTCGTTTTTGCCGGCCTCTTCTCGGGCTACTTCTCCGCGCGCGTCTACAAGACCTTTGACGGCCAGGACTTCCGCAAGAACGCGCTCGTCACCGCCGTCCTCTTCCCGGGTCTCCTCTTTGGCGTCGTCTTCATTCTCAACCTATTCGTCTGGGCGCAGGCCTCGAGTACCGCGATCCCGTTCGGCACCCTCGTCGCCATCATCTTCCTCTGGCTCTGCATCCAGGTGCCCCTCGTCTACGCCGGCTCCTGGTTCGGTTTCGTCCGCAGCGGCAACTGGGAGCACCCGACCAAGACGAGCGTCGCCCCCCGCCAGGTGCCCAGGCAGGCGTGGTACATCAAGTCGTGGCAGTCTGTCCTGCTCGCGGGGCTGATTCCCTTTGCGGTCATCTTCATCGAGCTGCTCTTCGTGTTCCAGTCCGTCTGGCAGGATAAGAGCGGCTACTACTACGTGTTTGGATTTCTGGCCGTAGTGTCGGTGATCCTGATTGTGACGATTGCCGAGGTGACGGTCGTGACGATTTACGTCCGGCTGTGCGCCGAGAACTACAGCTGGTGGTGGCAGTCGTTTGCCGTCGGCGGTGGTAGTGCCGTGTGGGTGTTCTTGTACTGCGTGTGGTACTACTTTTTCAAGCTGCACATTACCGGCTTCGTGAGCAGTATGCTGTTCTTCAGCTACAGCTTCATGGCGTGCTGCGTGTACGGTCTCTTGACGGGGACGGTCGGGTTCCTGAGCGCGTACGCGTTTGTTCGGAGGATTTACGGGTAAGCACCTCCCTCTACTCCCCTTTATATTTACCTTGAAGTGAAGCTGACGTTTGTGACAGAGCCATCAAGGCAGACTAAAACCCGCGGGGGTTTCGTCGTTTAATGTTTTAGTTTGGACAGCGGGTGTTCCCTAATGTTGATTCTCGACACACGACGAGAGGAAACAATGGAAAGGAAAGGAAAGGAAAGAACGGCGGGGGAGGAGGCGCTCATTAATTGCATTGCCTGGCGGCGTCAAAACAAGTTTCTGGGGCGAAACAAAAGTCCAACCAGGTGCGTTGAGGCTTTGGCGTTTTATACTGGTGGTTGAGTATGTGCTCGTCTATCTATCGGTCTCTCTCTGTTCGTCTCTTTGTCTACCGTAACGTGGAAAGCCATGAGGCGCGAGAAGCCATTGGAAGATGGATCATCGCACACAAAGTACATATGACGAAAACAGATTCCTTACGGCCAGAAGGCCAAAGTGTGTATTGTGTTTCAGAGAATTTGTATAGGTTCGGCGGGGGGGGGGGGGGGGGGGGGGGGCAAAGATTATCAAACGTATAATTAGATTCTGTCTCAACGTTTGAATGTGATTTGTGCCTATCTTGTCTCGTGGCCTTGCCTTGTTTTGTTGCCATCTTACCGGGGCTCTTTCTTTCGCCTTTTATCGTTAGCTGATAATTGTTGAAATAAGGATGGTAATCGCTTGCCTGCGATGGTGATTCAAATCACGGCTAAAACGGCGAGAATATGGTGGCAACCCAAAAAGATGCTATGGCATGATTGCCATGTCTAGATTTCCCAAAGACCGATGAGCTCTCGAGGTGACGGCCATGATCCAATGAGATGTAGGTGGTAAGGGAGCTGGACCTGCCGTTTTGAGCGACGAGAGAACCCTTGATGCCGATGGTGTCAGCTAACTAGGCTCACAGGCGGGGTTTGGAATGAAATGTGGTGTAGGTAGGTAGGTAGGTAGGGGTTACTTGGTGCGGCGGCCGCTGCGTTGCCATGTTTGATGTAGGAAATTGCACTTTTGATACTTCTCGGGAGGACTTCTCAACGACAGCACATTGCAGGATTTTGTACTCGGCTACGTACGGGGTACGAGTCCAATACAGGGCTCTGGGAAGTAGAGGTAAGACGAGGGTTACATGAGGTTAGGTACTTACGTGGCAGTCAGAGACCGTTCATATCGCTCTTGGAGAGACGGTAATGCTCCTGGGACGAATTTCTGTTCCCACTTGCTTGTCTATTTCAAGCAAGGGGAGACAGACTGGACATGGCCCTCCCGGGGAGTGAGAAGTTTGGTTCCTTGTAAATGTCAAGCTTTTACAAGGGACGGGAACTAGATGGACGGGATGCGATGGGGCGCCCGCCGTATTACCCTTCTGGACCGCATGGACATGAAACTAGGAATACGTTTAAAGCGAAGTAAGTCTCTTTGGGACAGTGCAGTCGAGATTTCTTATCAGCAGGCTAACCAAAAGTACATTAAAAGGTAATTAGGTCTTTGTATCTTGGGGACTTTGGTCAAGTTCGACCGTCACCAACTATCAAAGGTTCCCTGGTAGGTACTGACGGGAGTGGCGTTCAGTGATTCGCTGGGCTGCTTGCTGCTTCGGCCGGCAACCCCATTCCGCATCCGCTCCCCGACGTTTGGATGATGATATGGATGCCCCACTTTCCGGTCCCGAGACCGGCAAAGTTGCCCGAGAGCTGTATTGCTGGAACTTGATTCTTCCAGTGCAACTCGCAAAGGGCGTCCTTGTGAAAGCCAGTGCACAGGAGAAGCTTTGGGGGGGTTCGATCTGACGTTGTCGATCAGTTGGGGCCAGGCTTTGGATCTAATACCTACTCCGTACTATGTATGCAAATCCAAGGGCGGGAGGAATATCCATGTCGGTGTTGAATTGCAACACTCTGGATGCCGCTTTCGCAACCGGTGACCCTCCCAAATACGGCGCGGATACCCCATCTCATTAGCTACTAGCATTCTTACCAGTCATCACTCCCGCATTCTCAGCAATCGGCCCCCCTTCCCGTCACAAACCACACCCCCAGAAGGATGGACGAACGAACATTTGAGCAATGAGGATGAACGCATCCAAATAGGCCTGGCTCCACAGCTGGGGGGACCCCAGTAGAAGGCCTCAATTGACCGTTTCCCATTTGCTCTAGAGCGGGTGCACAGCCTAGGAAGCTAGGGATCCCCTGTCTCGCCGTATCTAATCGACCTTTCTTACGAATACAACGTCTCGGGATTCTCTTTTATCCTTCTACTATGAATGCCTTCTTGACATGTTTTGATATATTGTAGCACTTTCGCTCTTTTGCGTAGACTTTGCTTCTGACTTGGCTGCCTATCTGCGTTTGAACGGGAACTCGACTGGACGAGATCCCTAGTGAATCGCACTCCTTCGTTTCCACGACATTTCGTCAAACTCACTCATGACACGCGGTGCTCGCAGCAGTCTTCAAGAATCCTACACCACGAGGAGCCACAACAGAGACGAGGCTACGGGGTTGACAACGGCGCCCCCTTCGCTGCGCGCCCTCCAACGATGATGGATCTCATACCTCAGCGAGTGTTCGCGCTCGCGGCTGAGGCGCGATTGCGGTCCCAGACTTTACTGGCGACTGCTCAGAGGTGAGTTCCACACAGAAGCTTGACCGCCACATGGTCATGGAAGGGGAAAAGTTCCGGGTTTAGATGTGGGATGCAAAGACTGCGACCGAACAGTCTTATGGAACTCTTTTCCGGGCTCGATTCAGAGCCCACTGGATCTATGTCATCAAATGCTTTTTGCACATTCTTATGTGTGATGGCGCGTGAGAGCGTGTGGTCGGCAATTCCAGTCTCATCCATTGCTCCCACGTATCTGAGTAGACGTTGAAAAGGAACAGGACTGACAGACCCCGGATAGCCATGCAGAACTGCCCTGGATCAACGACGTGACCCAGCTCGCCGACTCAGGATACCCTCAAGCCCTCGTCCTCGCCATCTCTGCGCTCTGGATTGTCTCCCGCCTCATCCAGCGCCGCAACAAGCCCTCATCATCATCATCATCATCATCTCAACCCACCACAGCCACCACTGTCCGCGCCGCCAGCATCAGATGGCCCTGGGAACTCCTCGCCCAGCTCGTCCGCGCCTCCACCCTGGCCTTCCTCGCCCTCGCGGCCGCCCGCGGCCAGACACCCTGGCTAAACGCCCTCGTCGCCGCCTACGCCCTCGTCCTCGGCCTCTCGAGGCTCGTCAACGACCTCGAGTGGCGGCACGTCGCCCTGCACCAGGTCAACTTCACCCTCGGCCTCGAGCTCCTCATCTTCGCTGCCTCCTCCGCCCTGCCCTGCATCGAGGCCTCGTCCGAGTGCGCCGTCGCGGCGCCAGTCAAGGGCGGCCTCGCGAGCTTGGCCGCCGCCGTGGTGATCTCCGTCATCACGCCCAGAGAATGGGTTCCCCCCTCGCTCGCAAACGACGTGCCCGTGCCCGTGCCCGTGCCTGTGCCCGAGGGCTACGAGAAGCGCGGGCCGGCGCCCGAGGAGACGTGCAGCTGGGCAAACTACTACCTCACCTTTGAGTGGCTCACGCCCGTCATGTGGAAGGGCGCGCGCACCGGCGAGGTCGTCCTCGAGGACCTGCCCCAGCTGCCCTGGTACGACGAGCCGCTGCTGCTGCTCGCGCGGATGAAGAAGGCGAGGGCCAGGGGCGTCACGACGACGTGGACTCTGTTCTATTTGCTGCGCAAGGAGGTCAACCTCATGGCCTTTTACATCTCCTCGGCCTACGCCTCGGAGCTCATCGCGCCGTACGGCCTGTACCACCTCCTGGGCTACCTCGCGGATCCTCAGGGCGCGTCCATCAAGCCCTGGCTCTGGCTCGTACTCATGTTCTGCGGCCCGCTGTCGCGCTCTGTCCTGTTCCAGCAGTATGTCTTCACGTCGACCCGTCTGGTCGTGCGTCTGCGGTCTGCTCTGACGCAGGAGCTGTATCACCGCGCCATGGGGTCCATGGAGCTCGAGGAGGACATTTTCGCACCCAAGCCCGACGGCGCAGGGGACAAGAACAAGGACAAGGATAAGAAGAGGAACAAGAAGGAAGAGGAGGCCGGGCGATCCACGACGTCGGCCGGTCGTCTGGCGAACCTCATGGCGGCCGACGTGCAAGCCATCTTTGGCGCGCGCGACGTCGTCATGGCCGGGACCGGTGTGCCCGTGGGCACCATCCTCTCCGGCATCGGCCTGTACAGGATGCTCGGCTGGCCCGCCCTCGTGGGCACGCTGATCCTCCTCCTCGCCGCGCCCGTGTCCGTCACCATTTCGCGGCTCATGGGCCGGCTGACCCGCAAGGCCCGGCGCGCGCAGGACGCCCGCATCTCGCTCGTCTCCGAGTACCTCGCCTCCATCCGCGCCGTCAAATACTTTGCGTGGGAGGACGCCATCATCGAGACGATCGAGGACGCGCGCGCCAGCGAGCAGCGCGACCTCTGGCGCGTGTCGCTGTCGTTTGTCATGCTTAACCAGATCAGCGCCCTCGTGCCATACGTCTCCATGATTACAATGTTCTCCCTCTACGTCGGCGTCTGCGGGCAGCCCATGACGGCCGCTACGGCTTTTACGACGACGTACCTTGTCAAGCAGATCCGCCGCAACGTCGGCCAGGTCGCCTTCATGTCGCGCCAGATTACCGGTGCCGCTATCGCCGTCAGCCGTCTCGATAGGTACTTTGCTACCACGACGCCGCTGGACGAGTACCCCGAGGGACCCCTCCGCATGCAAGACGCCACCTTCCGCCGTAACAAGACGGCCTCATTCCAACTGAAGGACCTTTCTATCGACTTTGCCCAAGGCGGACTCAACGTCGTCTCGGGCGTCAGCGGAAGTGGCAAGACGACGCTGCTGCTTGCGATCCTGGGCGAGACGGTCAAGGAGGGCGGTGCCATTACGCGACCCAAGGACGTCGCATTTGCGTCGCAGACGTCGTGGCTGCAAAACGACACCATCAAGGAGAATATCCTCTTCAACAGCCCCCTCGAGCCGGTGCGCTACGACAGCGTCGTCAACGCGTGCTGTCTCCCCGTCGACCTACGGGAGCTGGACGCCGGCGACCAGACCGTCGTCGGCGAAAACGGAGCGTCCCTCTCGGGTGGCCAGAAGGCGCGTGTTGCGCTGGCTAGGGCGTTGTACTCCAAGGCGCCCCTGCTGCTTCTCGACGACATCTTTTCGGCGCTCGACGCCAAGACGGCGGCCTCGCTTTGGGAGCGGTGTTTCTGCTCTGACTTGTTGAAGGGGCGGACGGTGGTCCTGGTGGCGCAGCAGCCCTGGGTTGCGGCTCAGGCTGATGTTGCCGTTACTCTCGAGGACGGAGCGGTCAAGCACGTCGAACAGAATATTGGTGTCGCCCGCCATCCGGTTGCTGCTGCGAAGGACGTTGAGGGCGAGAGCAGCACTGAGGTTTCCGACAACTCGGACACCGAAGTCGAGACGCAGACGGATGCGCTCAACGACACGAGCAAGGTCGCCGTCGATAAGGGGACGAAGGATGTGGTGGCTCAGGAGATGAAGGCCAGCGGGAAGAGCGCCCGTTTAATGTGTAAGTGTTGCCCCGACAGCCCTCAAAGGGGCAAAGCTGACATACGTCATGAAATACAGTCTTCAAGTACATGACCTACTTTGGCGGCCCAGGCTACGCCGTATTCTGCATGTTCCTGATGCTCCTCTCCCAGCTCTCCGTCATGGGCGGCACCCTCTGGCTCTCGGTCTGGGTAGACGCCTACGACAGGCAGACGGCCGTCGACATCGCCTTCTACCTCGGCGTCTACGCCGCCGTCACCGTCACCGAGTCGGTCCTCTACGCCGCCGTCTTCCTCGTCTTCGAGAACGGCGCCTGGCACGCCGCCCGCAAGCTGCACAACGACTTCATCCGCGCCGTCATGCGCGTCTCCCTGAGCTGGTACAAGCAGACGCCCGTCGGCCGCATCATCAACCGCTTCTCGAGCGACATGTCCTCGCTCGACCTCAGCGTCAGCCCGCAGCTCCGCGCCTTTCTCGAGAGCTCCCTCGCCCTCGTCATCCGCATCTTTGCCATTAGCTCCATCATGCCGATTTTTATCGTGCCCGCCGCCGTCGCGTCCACGTGCGGCCTCGTCGTCGGCGAGATCTACACGCGCACCGCCGTCACTATCAAGCGCCTCGTCGCGAGCTCGCAGTCGCCCATCTTTTCGCAGTTTGCGGATACCCTCGCGGGTCTGCCTATTATTCGCGCGCGGGCTGGGATGCCCGATACCTTTGGCGATAACCTCGCCGACAAGCTCCGCGTCTGGTCTAGGGCGGCGGAGGCGCACTTCAACTGCAACCGGTGGGTTGCGATGCGCGTCGATGTCATCACGGCCCTGGTCGGTTTGAGCGCGGGTATCATTGCCGTGTCCAAGGCCGGCCTTGTCGGCGCCGGTCTGGTGGGTTTCTCGCTGCACAATGCGACTGGTCTGAGTCAGACTATCCTTGGTCTCGTCCGTAGTATGAACGATCTCGAGGTTGAGCTGCAGAGTGTAAGTTGCTTCCGTCTCTTTCCGCCCCCCTGTCTTGCGTGTGTAAGAAGTGCTGGCCGGCTAACATTGCAAAACAGTTCGTACGTATCAAAGAATACGCCGGCCTCGACACCGAAGAAAAGGAAGACGAATCCTACCCCGAAGAGGGCCAAGTCGAATACACCGACACCCCAACCCACGTCATCCCCAAAACCTGGCCCGCGACAGGCGAAATCGAGTTCCGCAACGTCACCATCCGCTACGACCAAGACGGGCCCAACATCCTCACAGACGTCAACCTCCGATTCAAAGCCGGCGAGCGCGTCGCCATCGTCGGCCGCACGGGCAGTGGCAAATCCACGCTCGTCCTCTCCCTCCTGCGCTTCACGCACATCGTGTCGGGCCAGATCCTCTACGACGGCATCGACATTACCAAGATCCCGCGCCGCCGCCTCCGCGAGGCGCTGACGATTATCCCGCAGGAGGCTGTGCTCTTTAACGGCACGCTGCGGACGAACCTCGATCCGACGGGCAAGATTGCGGAGCCGGTGCTTGAGAGGGCGCTCGAGTCGTGTCAGGGGATTGCGTCGTTCCAGTATCAGTCGTCTTCGGATGTGGATACCGACGCGGATGACGCGGTGGTGGCGCGGGACGATGACTCTTCTAAGCTGGCGCTGTCGACGGTGGTGAATGCCAAGGGTGAGAACTTCTCCCACGGGCAGCGCCAGGTTCTTTCGCTGTGCCGTGCGCTGGTAAGGGGTAGCAGGTTGATGTTGCTGGACGAGGCGACTGCGAGCATGGACTATGAGACGGATAGGGGGATTCAGGCTGTGTTGAGGAGGGAGGTTAACGGGGATGGCGACGGCGACGGCGACGACCGTACGCTGGTCACGATTGCCCACCGCCTGCGGACGATTGCGGACTATGATACGGTTGTTGTCATGGGGGCCGGAAGGGTCGTCGAGGCGGGACGGCCGGTAGAGTTGTATAAGGCGAGGGGCATGTTTTATGACATGGTCCATCATAGTGGTGAGAAAAACGATTTGGAGGAGCTTTTTGAGGGTGGAAAATGAGTCAAAAGGGGTTTGAGGATGTTTCTCATCTGGGCGTGTCAGGCGGATCAAGAGGCCGGTCGTGGAGTCGGATATGATGCATTAGAATAGCATGTTGTAGATTGTGCCTGTCTGCGTGTACTTTGGGCATCTGGATGAGAATCCTGTACACATACACATAGAAAGAAGCCGTTAGTTGTACTTTGTATCTGCTAGTACAAGAGAGCTTGATACAGATCGGCTACATTGAATGACTGCTTAATTTGACCACCTACTTACTTACCTATCCACCCACCCAGCTGGTAGTCATGTACCGTATCTACGGATGCCATATATACAGCGTTCATTGGCCTGTATCTCGGGTTTTGAGCCCAGCAATACTCGAGCTCGTAAGTTGTCGTGGAGAGCATGCTGGGTCTCTTACCTGTTTGTGTGTCTTGGGCAACATAGATCATGCCGTGGGCCATATCGACCGAAAGCAAGCACTTGCAAATCGTTCATTCCCGCCCTCTTCTATACCGAGGTTATTCTATAGCGAATAAACCAAAACAGGCCACCAGCCAAGGCTACCAGACCTATTACACCAAATGCTCCGCGAGACGGATCAACTCAACACCCGTGTAAGGGCGCCAAGAGTTTCCTTTCCGCCCTTACTGAAGCCCTAGGCGGAAAGGCACTTGCCACGATCTTTCTCGACGAAATCTTCACGAAGGAAGGCAAGGCAAATTTTAGTCACAACGCCAGACGATACCTATTGACGCATGATCCACGATGCCCTTGGCGAAAGGAGCCAAAGCTTTCTTTGGGGACAGATACAGGAGGGGTTCTACTTAGTTAATCACGGCTTCCTTGAGAAATGGGGTACAGCGGCATTACTGAAATATTGATGGTTCTAGGATACCTGTCTGGCCAGGTTTCGTTGAACCATGGCGACCGCAGCGTCTATTCATCTCCGGTCACTTTGCCAGCACTCACTGTCCTCGACTATCCCTCGGCCACTCTTGTGAGTCTACCTTTATGGATGATTGTGGTCTTTCTCCGGCTCTTCCTGGACTATTAAAGGGACAATGTTCCCATCCCTGGGAGACCGACCATCCTCTCGCCACCCTGGTCTTCCGATCACATATACCAACCATCGAAAAAAAAAAAAAAAAAACCCATCGCCTCGTCACTCTTCGACTCGCAAAGCACACTCATACCGCATACAAAATGTACTTATGGCGGGTTTTCGACGCAGTCGGTAGTGCCATCGAAGCTTATGACGGCACACTATCAGACTACTACTTCCTCAATTAATGCATGCGCATCATTTGCGAGATATACGGAACGGTCCTCCTCGGCATCATGGACTATTTCTTCTTGCTCCTCGTGCTTCGATTCGACGCAGAGGAACAGCCGTGGCACACACTCGGCCACGACCCATGGGGATTCATTATGTCCAAGCACACCAAGATCTACGATGTCGGCAGTACTGAAGAATACGACATGCAACAGGGTGACAACAACGGGAACATCGACAGTTTGGATGTCCTGAACGGAACAACGCCCGGCCAAGAGCCCAACTACAGGTTGGTCCTGCGCAGATACGGCAAGGGTGTTGGTGATGGCATTGATGGGTTGGATGGATGGAAAATCTTCGGACCCATCGTGCACTGGGCCATACACAACGCTCGCACTAGCATAGCCGCTCATCAACTCGCCGAGAAAGAGCGCGGCATTGAAAACCCGGAACTCGAGCTGAAGCACTTAATCATATACATCTTGTCGCTCGTGCCCATGTTCTTCAGCGGGCAGTCAGTCTTACTATGATCATCCATTCGAATCGATACTTGCTCTGATTGTGCTGGAGCACGTAAACCAGACGCTAGCCAAATTCGCTCGCTGCCGACTTGTAGAGGATGTGTGAAGGTATGCGAGTAAGGGGAGGCCGCGGGTGGAGGAGCATTATGCGAAAGATGAAAGAGGTTGGAAAAGGAGCGACATTACCAACACTACAAGAGAAGAGATCAAAGAAAAAAAAACCGAAGTCGTTAACCCTGGTGTAATTTGTGGGTTGCAACCACTACTCACGGGGAAGATCAGAGGGGCTGCGAATATTTCATGCGGATCAATGCAACGAGAAGATCAAGCAACATCAAGAGGAGTGGGAAGCTTCTCCTAGTTTAGGTAATAGGGTCCATGCCTTCATTGAATGAGACCGCGTGCCTGAGCCAAAAACGCTTGCTGCTGAACCATACTGTTCCGCAGCAATAATCGGACAGAGGATTACTTTGAGTCGGATACGTAGACTGTTGTTCCACTGTCGCATTTGATCTCAGTAACAACGGTCACGTAGCGACATCTTCTGCAACAACGCCCTCCAAACGTTTCAAGGGCTGAGGGCGAGATGACATGACAAACCTCTCAGCAATATTCTTCCATGAAGGATAGTGAATCGAGACTGGAACCACTCAGTAACGGACGTAAATGCTCTATTACGGGTAACCTTTACTAGGATTTCACAGAGAAGCGTCGCCATCAGGCTCTGTTGCCAATGATGATCATGGCCGAGACGTCACTGTGCAGAAGGATATGGGGAAGCTGTTTGCCATGGCCGATGCGAGGGAAGGTATCGAGTACCTATCGTCCACAGGGATGAGGTTAGGCAGGAATGCCAGCTGAACCGTGTTGGACTGGGGAACGGGGAAAGAGGAATCAGCATGCCCGGGAAGCAGATCTTCAAGGAGATCTCTCTGTTAATCTGGAGAGGAATGACGGGCATGCCGACGCCTAGTGCCGCTCAGGGTGGTGCTGGTGGACGTTTGCTCCCATGGACCCATTGTGGTTCACAGAGGGTGTCTCGCCCGACAGTGTCTTCTTTCGACAATCTCCGACGCCCGGTACTTGGGCTCCAGCGGGGGACTTTAAGTATTATGTGCTCTCTCGGGAGCTTTCTTGACGACGAGTTTTCTTACGACATCTTGCATCACGGCATCTTGTACGGCGGCCTCTCCCATCACGGCATCTCCTATCAGGACGTCTTTCACCAAAACATCTTCTGCCATGGCTGTCCCCTATCACGAGATTTCCCATCACACCATCCTTCTATCACGGCATCTTTTACATCATCGTCTCTCAGCTTGGATGCCCCATCACGACGTCCTTCATTAAGCGCTCTCCGTCGTGGTTGTCTCTCATCCAAACATCTCCGTCACCGCATCTCGTACAGCAGCATCTCCCATTATAAGTCTTCCATCACGACGATTTCTTTCACGACGTCTTCTATCAAAACGTCTTTCGTCATGGCCGTCTGCTATCACGACGCTTCCTACCACAGCATCTCACGGCATGGTGTCATCTACCAAGGCGTCTACACTGGCTTATCTTCATTCACCGGGCCCATGTGCCGTGACGAAGTCATTGTACTTCTATTCGGCTTGTCCAAGGTCACTGCCAAAGCTGTTCGTCATGATCTCGACTCACGAGTCTGTCTTCCATAAGATGACCGACTGATTGCTCTATCCCATTGCTATATCCCAACAACTTTCTTGTCAATGGTCTGAACACGAAGACTTGTCGTCTATCGGGTGCTGTAGGGTGACTGCCCTTCCTGGCTGTCGTGGTGTCGTTCCCACCCGGACAGTCTCCAGAAAACTTGTCAATGTCAACATCATCGTCGAACATCTTTGGTCAGACTGGACTTCCGGACGAGGAGGCTTCTCGATCATCTGTCCTGGTCTTTACGTCCAAGTCTGAGGATAGCTATCTGCACGAACTCAATGGTATGGCTTCCTTGCCTTTTTTCTTTGTTACCTGAACACGCAACTAATGTCTTCTGCAGGTTCTGTGCCCCTCAGCTCGTGTCTGGTTTCCATTATGGCTCACTTCATGTTTGATGAAGCTGCTCTCCATTACTGGTGTTGGTGGTTCGGGTCACATGCTCCACGGGTAAGTCAAGTCTCTGAGCTTCTTTATCCAACACAGCTAACGAGCAGTTGAGGATCTCGAAGTCTTGACCAATCAGGTGAAGCGCCTATCTGTACCCTTGTCGAAGGTGTTGATGCCGCCACCTTCACCTTCACCATGGATTGCTTGCTTCTCTTTGACTTGGGAGTATTCGTCACTGCAATCAACGATGAGCGGGTGGGGCGCGCCAGAAAGCACATTTGGGGGGGGGGGGGGGGGGGTCAGTGCGTGTGACAGCCGCTGGAAGGAGCATCAAAAGGTGGTCAGAGCTTCCCATGTCTCTGGTTCTCTCTGCCAAGTCTTGCTCCTCCTCCTCCAAGCACCTGGAACCCCGCCTCCTTTGCAGCAATCAAGGTGGCTGTGCAAGCAATCGACACTGAACAATCAATATGCTCGAGTGACGAATCCACTGGAGAGAGTGGAGGGGGGGCGAAAAAGGGGTCCGTCACTTGTCGTCCAGTTTTCCATTCAACAAGGTGTCGTTGGTGCAAGGACAGGGAACACCTTGAGTATCAACAGTGGCCAATGACGTCGCTCGCCGCCCAGAGGCCTCTCGGGCACGCACCAGCGCCATCACCAAGCTAAAGCACGGCGCACCACCACCAATAGCTGGTTTTAAGCGCCATGCAAGCTGTTTCGACACCCGCAATCCAACCATATTCGCCCTCACTACACCCCCGGTCCTTGAATAGACAGAGCTCGGCTCGTCGTCACAAAGTCTCAGAGCACCATCCGAAGTGCCCCTCGCCTTTTGCCATTCCTGGCCAGGTTTCCTGCTGGCGAATAGCTGTCGCGGTTCCCCTACACAGTCGTCACTTTGTCTGATCGCTGGCTTCCACCTACCAACCAGACCTTTAATCCTCCGGAGCGCATCTCGCTTCGACAACCATCCTAACAAACGCTCTCTCTCCCACTTGCAAACAGAACCCCCTTAGACTCTTTGGACCCCGCGGTCTCTCACCAAAAAGTTCTTCACGACATTACGCGCCAGTCGCATCTCGAGACAACCACCGCCCACGAGCAACCATCTTGTGCGAGGCCTGGCCTGACCTGACGTAACCAAGATCTCAACTTTCTGCGCCTGCTTTGCGCACCCATCTTCACCATGGCTTCGGGACACAACGTACGCCCTCCAAGAAGGACAAAGTATTGCGACCGCCCTCACTGACTTTGAAACCAGGACCCCAAGCTCCTGTATGCCATCAACGGCGTCCAAGCCTTCCACATCTCCAATGGCAAGGAGGAGTCTCTCACACCCGCTGGCCCCCAGACTTTGTCGCTGTTGATGGTACCGACTTCTTCACCCTTCACCGACGCAGACTCCCCCGCCGAGGACTTCTACTTGCACCTCCATCTACCTCCCGAGCTCGATCTTCCTCTTCCTGCGACAACCCAGATCTACCACCAGCCACCAACAAGCTACCTGATTCCGAGATGGGATCTGGGCCCAGACAGTGGTGCTTTCACCCGTATTGAGTTCCCGGATACCGGTAGCCGGAAAGGACTGCAGGAGGACGTCGACACCTTCGAAACGATCCTTGCGCAATGCACCGCGTTCCTCGAGCGAGCCCCGCCGCCGAAGACCTCGTCCAAGTCGGCCAAAGCCGCCGCCGCGGCCTCCGCATACCCCTTCGATGACCCCGTCACCGACGCTCCCTCTGCCAAGTCTAGAGCTGCCGCCGCCGATGGCCTCCCCGCCTACAACCCGGCCGATTACCAGCCCGGACAGGGCTATGCTCCTGGAGCCCACAGCTCTCAGCACAATGGCGGTCGCATCGTCTTGATTGACGAAGAAGACGGTAGTGTCATTGGGGAGCTGACCGAGAACTATCAAGTTGTAGAGGAGCTGGGCGTCAAGCCTGGAACAAAAGGTAAGTTTGGCGGCACCTCGGCCGAGCTTGACTCACATGGCATGCTAGATCCGGTGGAGATTACACTCCCTGCCGACAACAGCCAAGCCATTACCGTTCAGCCCGTGTCGCAGGAATATCGCGAGATGATTATGCACCCATCGTACAAGAAGTCGTTCTTGGTGTCGAATGCTTCAAAAGCATCCCGACTCATTGTGACATCGTCGGACTTGATCACAAAGGGTTTGCAGTCCTCGGCCGACAATTTCACAAAGAAGACGAAGGCGACGACCGAACCCGTGACGTTTACTCCTGCAGCGCACGATCGTGTCCGACGCATCAACCAGTTTTCCACCAAGGCGGCTGGTTTGTCGGCGACCACGGTTGGTGCAGTGGGCAAAGTAGCCCAAAACCTAGGCGCCACCCTTGCTAGAAAGAAGGATGGCAGTGGAAGAGGCTACGACAAGGATGGCAACCCCATTGAGGGTTACAAGCCTGGCCTGCTGAACAGAAGCTTGATGGCTTTCAACACTGTTGCGGATGGTATTGATCAAGCAGGACGCAATCTGTTGACTGGCACCTCGTCCAGCGTATCACAGATGGTGGAGCATCGTTGGGGTTCTGAGGCTGGCCAAGTGTCGAGGAACATTGGCGGCGGCTTCAAGAACGTTGGCTTGGTGTACATCGATGTAACAGGTGTTTCCCGCAGAGCAATCCTGAAGAGCGTAGCAAAGGGTATGGTCGTCGGTAAGGTAAAGGGTGGCGGACAGATCATCGTCGGAGGCGGCGATGGCGGAGCAGTCGGTTATTTGGAAGACCAGAAGACTCGCAGAGACGACCAGAGCGATACGGCCAGTATGTACACGGCGTATGAGGGTACTGGCAAGCAGCCAGCTGGCAAGAGGCCATGAGCGTGCAATGGATGACAATGGTTCTGAATGGAATAGATGGGACCCGTGGACATTTATGAGGTACTGAGCTCAGTGTTGAAAGATTTGGAACGAAGGGAATGGTGGGCCACTCTGCAGTTTGGTCCAACCAGTGCGTATTCAATACGAGTAAACGAAACGTAGGTAGCTCAATTAAGAAACCTCAAGACACTAATATTGGAGTCCACTGGCCGCATCTGTAAAGTCAGAACTCTGGTTGGAGTAACTTACCTTAATCCAAGTGTGTTCGGGATAAGCCTTGGACGGGTAAGACGGACGGGAGTGCACATCCAATGCCGCCAGGTGCCGGTGTGCCGGCAGCCGTCGGCGATTACATAAGCTTAGACGCTAGGTCACGTGGACCCGCAAACGCCTCGCTGGGTCTCAGTGCAGCCACTTTAGCCCGTCCGGTCGCGTCAGATCGCGCTTTCCTTCCGACGCCCACTTCCATCAATGCGACTACTGTGATATTGAAAGGGATCAGGCCCTCAGCATGGAGCCTCCTTGACGTCGGTGCTGTTTTGTTTTGGCTCGCGCTCTCCTGTTCCCGTCTGAGAGAGACTGAGAAGAAAAAGAGGGATTTCCTTTTGGGTTCGTCCTACGATACCTTAGTTACATGCAGCCCAAACCGATCAGGTAATTTATTCATTTGCCAACCATCCGCCGTCTGTTGTTGCAACGCAGCCCAACTCTCCCCGTCTTTTGCTTCCTCCCGCCGACCTGCCCCGCCATCCCGCCAGATCCTGGACGACACCCGGCGATTTTCTTCTCCGCCGTACTGCCAACCTCCACACTTGCCGACAGACGAGTAAATGTGTCGCTTCGAGCTATTAGGCGCTTTCATCTTGCTTCTCCGCGACTTTGGCGAAAAGTCAAAGTCCAAGAAGCCGCCTCAACCACGCGAAATGTGCCACATCCTCCTCCTCCGTCTTCCTCCTTGAACCCATGATCGGATCCCTGTTTGTACCTTGTCACCAACTAACACCTCGATTCTCTTCCCTCGATAGAAGTAAACAGCCAGCATGCTCCACGAAATCCTCCTCGCCCTCTCTGGGCACCCCTCCCCTCTCCTCCGAACCGACAACTCAGATCCCAATGCGCTATCAACGGCAATCTCACCACCGGAGCGCGAACTCCTAGCCACCGCCGCCCACCTGAGCGACCTCCACGTCAAACTGCAGAGCTACACCGCCCCCATCGCCGCCGAGCACCCGTCGACGATATGTCGCGCCACGGCGACCGCGATACAGTCCGTCCATCTAGCCGCTTTCCAGCGCAAGGTCCTCGAGGTCGAGGAGACGATACTGCGCAAGGACTCAAGTCTTGTCGGCGCCTACAACATTGTGCCACTAACGGCCGTTGTGGGGGAGTTTTCCGAATGGACGAGACGGATGGAGTGGTTGTGGGAGATTGTGCAGTTCATGCTGAAGAAGCAGCAAGGTCAGACGTGTCGCGGCGCACAGCTGATTGACAGACTGAGGAGTGAGCTTCAGAGCGGTTATGTCGATATTGAGAGGACGGCTATGAGCCTTGTGTCTGTGGCAGAAACGGCGTGGCTAAAGCAGGTTTCTGCCTGGATCCTTTACGGGCGATTGCCTACGTTTGGAGGAGAGGACTTTTTCGTACAAAAGTCTGAGGGAGGTGACCAGGTATGTCATCGACATTGGGTGGTTTGTGAGGTTTGTGACTGACCGTCATAGGAATACGTCTCAGTACCATCTTTCTTGCCCAACTTCGTAACCCTACCAACAGCATCATCAATGCTGTTTATCGGCAGGTCACTCAACCACGTTCGTGTCAAGGGCAGCGTCGAATCAGGCCTTCAAGGACTCGATCACCTATCTTCGCAACTGAAAGAGCTATCCGCCTTAACTTACCCTCTCCACACGGCGAGCTTCTCTCGCGCCATTACGTCGATTCGCCTTACACTTTCACGGACGATCCTGCTGAAGCTATTGCCTCTCACCAAAGTCGTTGAGGCACTCCAGGTTTTGCGAGAGTTCTTCCTCCTTGGCCGCGGCGAATTCGCCATGGCTCTGACACAGCAGGCTGACGAGAAGCTTCGGAGTCGATGGAAGAGATCCGACAACCTCGCGTACGAAAAGCGAGAAGGCCTTGGCACTTTTGCCGTCAAGGAGGGCGAGGTCGCCGCCGTGCTGGCCAAGACGTGGGCGGCCATGGGCTTGATGCAGGGGCAGCACGCAGACGAAGACGAGGGGTTGGAGATTGCGCGGGAGCTTCTGCGGTTGACTCTCACAAAGTCTAAGCCGGCAGTGCCTCTCAAGCTCGAGGCTAGCGTATCGCGGCCAACGACGAAGACTCTGGCCACGACCCCTTTCCGCAACCTCCTTTTATCAGTCCCCGTCGTCTTAACGATGCAGATTCCTTCGCCCATGGATATGTTTCTTACCCCCTCCGACTTGCAGATCTACTCTACTATTAATTCATATCTTCTCTCTATCCGCCGAGCACACATCCGTCTCACTGAGCTATGGAAGATTACATCCTTACGCCGGCATCACCCGGCACCTCCGGGACCACCAGCCGGAAGCACTCGAGCAGGGCGATCTAAGGTGATACTGCTGCGTAAGCGCTATACGGAGAGGTCCAATGCTTTGCGCAGTGCCTGGGTGACATGCAGCTCTGCGTTATTCTTCCTCTCCGAGACGGAGGCATATCTGCAAACGGAAGTAGTGGCTGGGCTATGGGACGGCTTTCACGACTGGCTGACTCCCAAGGAAGAGACGGACGGCCCTGAAACAGGACCTTCTGGTTCGTCGACCAAGGCGGCATCGAAACCCACGACAGAAGTCGAGGCAGAAGACGAAGAAGACGACGACATCTGGCTAGCCCAGAGCTCACCTACAACCAAGTCACCCAAACCAACAGAGCCCACCACAACCCACGACCCCCAAAGTCTCGCCACAGCTCACAGAGCCTACCTCCGCGCCCTCTCCACCCGCCTCCTCCTCACCTTTCCCACCTACACGGACCCGCTGTACAACCTCCTCACGCACACGGACCACCTCGTCGCCCTGACGCAGCGTCTCCACGCCGTCTGGACCTCAATGGACCTCGAAGCGGACGCGGGCGTCGTCGACGCCTTTGTGGACCTCGAGATTGAGGAGACGGAGGTCCGCGCCGCGATCCGCGACGTGGAGAAGCATGTCAAGGACGGGATCCGGGATGTGATTGCCGCGTTGCGGAGCCTGGAGGCGGACCCGGCGGCGTTTGCGGACGAGGAGGAGGGCGGGGAGGAAGGGGTTTTGAAGGAGGAGGGGGAGTATGTGCCCCTAAGGGTCGGTGGCGTGGAGAGGTTGTTGATGAAGCTTGATTTGGCGGGGTGGTTTGGGGAGAGGAAGGATGATTTTGGGTTCGTGTTTAGTGAGTACTGAACAAGGCGACATGGACATGGATTACGAAGAGTTGGGATCGCACATATGCAATACGCACACAGAACAGAGCCCTGTGGAAGGGAACATCTCGCCACCCCTCCCCCCGCAATGAGCAGATGCTGGAGAGAAGAGACTTCATCCAATACAAACAACCACCACAACCGATGAAGATCGTGGAACGAGGGTATTGAAGCGGGGACGAGTAGTACGACGATGCAAAGGACATGCCGTCATAAACCCGAATCTTGAAACCGCTCTCCAAAAAACGGGGAACACATAAACACACGCTTATCTGCGGGGAGGTCCGTTGCAAACTACGATGCCACGATGCGTGGGAAAGACAAAGAACGTGTTCGTGCAGCGCATGTGGGGTGATTTCGGCCGGCCGGGGCCCAGCAGTAGTAAATTGGCTGTTTGTCTTTTCTTTTTTATTTATTTATATACCGGCGGGACGGACCGGGCTAGGACGTCATGGGTCACGCCAGAGCGGAGCTGGTGTCGCCAGGTCGGTACGGATATCGTTTGACGTGGGGTTTCCTTGGCGTCGTACCGAAATCTCACGATGATGGGGCCGGGGGTGGTGGTGTGACATTGACGATGATCTGTTTACTGGCAACGGGAAAGCTTCTGTTTTTCTGGTCAAACTCGTATAATCGGCTTTTGTACAAGGGATTTATCTTATCCTCTTCTCCCCGTTTTTGAGCTTCGAGCATTAGCATTAGCACTGGGCGTTGAAAAATATACCATGGTCACCTTATTCCTCAGCGGTACAAAATAGTATGGGCAAAATCAGAATCGAGGCAATGATGCATCTTTGTGCCTTCATTCATATTTACGAAATACCTAATCCATAAAGGAGGAAGAGGTTTCAAGGGTAGTCGTTTCAATTCGTACAGGGCTTGCTTGCTTCCGCAATTCATCCATTCCATCCCAGCTCTTGGGGGTTTCCAATCCAAACCGGATCCAGCGCCTGTTTGATGCATCTTCCGCAGAAGAAGAAAAAAAAAGTAAGAAAATACATACAGAGAGATGGATGCACACACTCAAAAAGAAAAAAGAAACAAAAAAAAAGGGGGAGCCTGAAACGCCATTCCACTCCATGCCGTGAGCCGGAGGAATTTCCCCCATGGTACCGTATCCTGCCCATCATATCCACATTGCTGTCATCTGTGTGTTGTGTGCTGTTCTGTTCTGTATGTGCTGCGCGCAATCCGCTATTTTGTGTTTTGCTCCCCTTCTTGGAGTCTGTGTAAGTCGATCAGAAGTCGACTTGGAGCTTCCATCTGAAGGTGGGCTTTGTTTTTGTTTTCTTTTTCCTCCCCCATCAGAAATGAGAAATTCGCAGTAAAGTGATGATTTTGTTTTCCAACGATGAAAAACCCAAGGATGGAAGATGGACGTCAAAAACCAATGCATCCTGTTTTCATCTCAATAAGTCGAAATCGGACGTTGCCGCAATGGACTTGAAGCTTGATCAGAGGGGCGACGCTGGAAAAGGTGTTGCATAAAGGCCTTGGGGCCTACGTGCTCGACATCGACGGACCGGGAGGTCATGGGCACCGGTATGCGGGTGAACTTCTTCGTTTGCCAGCGGGTCTTGATGCAGTCGTCGACAAGGGCCATGAGGCCGGTGGCGATGATCACATCGGCGACGTCGGTGACGGCATCGAGGACGCTGCGGTCGCTGATCCACATGTGGCAAGGGGGCACCCAGCCACCGGCACTTTCATCCTCAATAATCTGGTTGGGCGATCGCGTTTCGGGGACGATGTGCGCGACGGCATCGCGGGCGTCGTTGTTGCCGTCCTTGACGAGGTGGAAAGAGACGACGCCAAGGTTCTTGTCGGTGACACGCTTCCACTGGTACTTGTGACCCCACCAGTCAAACTCGTAGCGCTTGTTGTTGGCACCGCCGCGGCGTGAGACGTCGACGCGCGCATAGTTGGAGAACTCGAGCTTCAAGGTGTTGCTGGGAACCGGTCGAGCCTTGGACTTCGTTTCGAACGAGGCTGAACGCTTGAAGCTTGCCGCGTCGTCACCATAAGTGCGCGTAGACGAGGAGCTTGACTGCGGGCGCTGTGAAGCTCCCTCCTTGCCCTTCCCTCCGAAGATCAAGCCGCCCGAGTTGGTGCGCGACAGAGGAGGCTTCCTCATGGAGAGGGTCTTGATGGCACTTGAGACGGATCGCTGGAGAGTTGGTCGCTCTTGGTTGTTTTCCTCGACGTACTTGCGCTTGGAATTGCAGACTTCGCGGCCGGAGTCGCGGCAGTACCGGCGAAGCGAGAACTCACGCTTGCTGAGGTCGTACATGCGCAGGTGGAAGAGCTGGATATTGAAGGGTCGACGACCGGGGGCGACGGTGTCTACTCTGAGGTTCATGTTGCCGTCCGGGGTAAACTCGTCATGGCAGACGGATAACCTGTTCATGGAGGGGAACAGCTTGCCAAAATTCTGGGGCGTTGAGGGTCGTACGTCGGTGTCGATAATGTCGCGGTAGTAGGTGGGCAAAGGCGGGATGTCGCGGTGCTTGTCGAAGTTATCTAGTTCGGCTTCCCGTTGGAGTTCAAGCTCGTCCTCGTCATCCGAGGCCAGACTTGAGTCGAAGGTGTCGACGGACGATCTCAGACAGTTGCTGGTGGAAGGTGATATGTCTTCTTCGTAGACAGGCGGGATCTTGTTGGAGACGGTCCTGGCTTCTTTGACTGAAGAGGCCTCGGTGCTCGCATAGTAAGAAGTAGGTGTTGTGCTCTGTGATTCATACGTCTCGTACGAGTCGCAAGACTCACTACTCCTAGGGAAGTCCCGACTACTTGTCGAGCTCTTGGAGCTGTTTTTCCGATATGAATGTGACATGGTGATGTGTTGTTGTGTGTTGTGTTGGGTGAGCCGAATGGGAGACTCGAGAGGTTGAGAGAGGAGTGTGTGTTGTTGGTGTTGTACGATGTAGTAGAGGTATGTATGCCAAGGATGCTAGGGGAGGGAGCAAGGCTTCATATAACCCGAATGGAATAAGGTCTCTGAATAAGCGACCTGGAGGATTGGGCTCTAGAGATTGGGGGAAGAGGGCGTGAAGTATTGTGCAGGTTGGTGAAGGATTAGGCAATAACGTGTGTTTGACCTGAAGCCAGGGTGTTGGTTTCCGACGAGGACCTGAGGCGATGGGGCCGGTTGGATAAAGCAGGGGGTGTATGATTCCGAGGCGGTTGGGAATGGAGAGGAATTGAGATGTGAGAGTGATTATAAAGTGAGTATGGTCAAGAGTTGGTGGATATGATACAAGTGCAAGAATATAGCCATCAGGCAGGAGAGCAGTCCGATGAGAGCAGGGAAAAAAAAAAGTGCAGAGACGGAAAGAGTAATACGTGATGCTGGGGGTCGGGGCGCGACGGGTGGGAGGTGGTTTGCTTCTTAACGGAGGGTGGGCAGCTATTGTGCGGACGGGCAGGGAATACGTGGGACGGGGATCGGAGATGGCAGAGGCAGCGACGGCAGAGACAGGGAAAGTCACCCACAGTTCAAGGTACGTAGATACGAATACCCAAGTATCGCTGTACCAAGAGATGGACCCCAGACCGTACGACACCACACGACTGGAATTGGAACAACAGGCCCTGCACTGCTACCTTCCCTTGGGTACAACTCAGAAGTACCTATTAGTAAGGTACGTCTTCCCCCCTGCTTGACCCGAGATGCCTTACGGTGCCCACTGCCAGGTGCTGCGTGTGGTCTTCTCCCTCAGAACCCCAAAAGATTGGACAAGACGGGATGGATGGGTTGGAGAAGGGAGAGGAGCGACAGGGTTTTCCGTTTGGCTGGCGAGAGGGCAGGCCGCCGCCAGAGGCGTGAGTCGCCCAAATGGACGGACGGTCTGCCTTTTGGGGAATGTGGATGCGTGAGCGACGGTGAGGACGAGTTGAAAGTCACCGACAAGTCATTCGGTGCTTCATCCTCGGGCGAGTTGGCGTGAAGGAGGACTCGGAATGGTCAAGTCGTAACATGGCAACAAGTACACAAACCCGTACTCTGTCAGCTACCTTGCTCATTCTCTGATTCCTTCCCCCATTTTTGGCGACAACGAGAGAGACACGAAGGCACTGCATGTGTGGGGGAAAAAGATGGGAGGAAGTCTCGCTGGGCTTGGCTTTGCAATGCAGACAAGTCACCCGGCCGAGGGAAAGAAACATCGGGAAGGAGCCAGCGGTCTCTCGGCCTTCTCACTCCTCCTTCCTCAGTAATAAGGTGTCCGTACTCCGTACCTTACCTTGGGTGCTTGGGTAAGAAACGGGGAAAACAGGAACGGTGGCCCGCCGTGGGATGTTCCCTGCCCGAAACGGTACGAATTGCTGGTGACCTCTTGTCTTTTGATTCAGGCCTGGCCGAAGGAAGTTTTAGGGGAGCAACAATGTCCCACGAATAAGGCGCCGTGTCGCATTTGCAAATTTCTCGCTGGTACCTTACCACAGTACCTATTCGCGACTCCAACACTGAAGATTTCAGAGACACCCGGCCGGCGACAACGAATACGTCTCGCAGCATGCTCGAAAGGGAGCCAGGGTGGCACCACAGGTCTCGCGGTTTTAGCTTCCGGTGGCATGTTTCCTAGAGACCTTGACCCTGTCTGCCCGTTAAGGGTCCTTGGTAGCCTGTGAGCCAGCCCACAGTCGCACCCAGATTCTTCACTTCAAAGTTCAAGGACCTGGACTGTGGACAGAGCAAGTCTTGGGAGTGTCCCGCTGGAACGGTCGGAATGGAGACCTGCTTTGGAGCTTATTCCTGGCGTCGTTCCCGCTGGAGACGCAGGCAAGCCGCAAGGCAGGCCCGGGAACACTCGGTTTGCCCATCCATTTGATTAAAAGCCCCCAAAACTCTGTTTGTGAGCTAACGATTCCAGCCCGACGACCGCCACGTCCGCCCACGTCCCCCCATGTTCACTACTACGAATACAGTCACTTCTTCTTGAACCAGCTGGCGCCTCTCATGGCTGAGCGAAAAGTCACACTCATCGCTATCGAAACCCACGGCAAGACTCAGGCCGGTTTGAATTCCAAAGTCAAGGCGGTCTTTCGGATGGTCTCCAGGCCACTGGATATCCCAGCAGTGACCGAAAAGATTCACTCCTGCCTGCGTGCCTGCTTGGCCCGACCCTCTTGGAGATGGTCTCTTTCCTCAACGGCCAATGACCCAGTACATCGTAGGCCGCCTTCTGTGGTTTGGGCGGCGACTCAAGCCTGATTGAACATGTCGTCGTGTCATCGGGTAGGGAAGGGACTTTATCCGAACAATTCTGGCTCTTGTGTCATTGCCATTTTCAGTCATCATCGTTCTTTCTCGCGCGGCTATTAGGAATACCTGACACTTCATCACCTAGGTAGGGGATTACTACAGCGAAAAGAGTACGGAAGAAGGGAAGGAGGGAAACGCCGGCAGAATCATGCTGTTACTCGCCCAAAAGAATGCAAAATGACCAAATCATCTCGCGAGGATCGTCCGTCCACCAGGGAGAATTTCCTCCTGCCGATTTTTCTTTCCTGCCCATCTGATTGATCCGTAGCTTCAACGATCGGCACTCATCGCCCTTCCCGGATCCCTTCCCGCTTTCTTGGTCACCGGCTGGACTCGTCGACTCGCAGCTTACCCTCCTTGCCTCCTTGAGTTCCTCCAGCTTGGAAATGACTCCCTGCCTGCCTGCCAACTTCCCGACACTTCGACCTGCATCTAGAATGTCCTCTTTTCCCTCACCCGCCCCCCTCCTCTCCGTCATCTTCTCTTCATTCGCTGGCAACGCCGTTATCTCTGTGTAATACCCCTTCGTCGTCCCTCAAGCTCCACGCCGCACCACTCACTCGATTTCAAGATACTGACGTGCCACCTACGACCTTTGGCCTTTTCTTCGTCTTACTACGCAATACTCCGTCCAACTCCGTCTCACGCAATGAATTCATCGCGGCGCAACGTTCGACTTGCCCCTCTGCCCCGCTGCCCAATCGACGACGGCCTCCCGTCGTCACATCCGCGATGCCACCCTCAAGCGCCCCATAAGACCCCATCAACACGTGTAGACTAAAAAGGCCTTCTAGAATTCCCGTCGATAGCCACTGCACTGCATAGCCGTAATCCTGCGTCAGCCAGTCCAGTCCAGCTCAGGTATCCAACCTGTTGATCACAGAGGGAACGGATGACACATCGTGCGCAACACCAGACCCTGCTCTGTACCCCACGGTTCACAAGCAACGCTTACTGTACGGATACACACAGCCCTCAGGCCGGCCCGCCCTTGGAGACCTGACTTTTGTGGACTGTGGCTGCTGTCATGGCGTCTGACAAAAGTCAATATATCCGACTTTAGTTCTGCGTCGTCTCCATTTCGATACGGAGCACGAGGCACGCCGCAGTCCCAGAGAGTCAGGGACTGTCTTTGACGAATCCCACCAGCTTTGTTGGCCGCCTGGTCTCTTGCGCTTAATTTAGCTCCTCCATCGTCAGCCACAACCAGCCGCCATCGTTACGCCGTCTTTCCCCACGATGCTGCCGCTTCAGTCTTCATACACCGCAACCTCGTCCTCAGCTGGCCTGGGATGACGATGGCGGTGGGATCTTTGGGGGCCTCTAGGGCTGCCTGCATCGTGCTATGAAGACGCGCCGATGTGTCTTGCGTAACGCTTCGGGGATTGCCAAACGGTCCTCTTCGACACCGACGTCCCTTTCGCCTACAGCGGCCGCGGCGTCAAGAACCGCATTTCATCTCCAAGCCCTGTCCGATGCCCCAATAACAACATCGTGACGAATCATCCACCGCCTCTTTTTTGTTTCGAGCGTCGCCCTCGCTGATGCCCAACGGCCGAGCTAGCCCCACGAATTGGTCAGAGTCGAGGCTGCATGCCGCACTTGATTCATTGGAGCAGGCGGTCACGATCAAAGCCCCAGAGCCCGCTCTCGCTTCGCTGTCCTCTGGGTACCAGGCTCAAGTTCCTGCAGTTCCGACTCGGCAGGCGTTCTTGGGATTTGGGACCTGGCAACAATGTGCATGCTACCTAGCATCTGCGTCTGGTGCGCAAAAACTTTCGAACCCCTATTTACTCGGCATGCATCCTATCTACAGCCCAAATTCAGCTCTGTCATTGGTTAGCATCGATTCGCAGAGGCTACAGGGCGGCCTTCATGGTTATGTGGTTGCCAGATTCAATTCCTACCCAGGGCCTTGCGATGGAAGTCTCACAATCCTCGATTGATTGTGCTGCTTGACAGCTCGGTATGACGAAGTCCATCAGGTCTTCCAGAGGAGAATGCAGAGTGTCCAGCTCCTGCAACCCCATCTGCAGGCATTTGAGACACGCTTGTCTTACGAACTTGCAGCAGAATGACCGAACCTGCGTCTGCTCAGAGACCGTTTCTGCCAAATTCTTTGTACCTTCGCTTATGCGGGTTGCTGTCATCTTGGTTTCCGACCACCGCCGTGTGTCAGATGATGATTCGCTGGATCTACTACTTCACCACTCCCGAGAATCGGCCCTGCTCACGACAGATCTTGAGCACCCAACACGTGCTATCTCATCGCTGCTCTGAGTCTTCTCTGACAGGCCTCTTCGACTGATGCTGTACTCCGTAGGACGGCGCGGAGTCCCGCCCCTATCAACTGCTGCTGCGTTTTCAGGGTCTACTGGCGGCCCAACGCACACTTCACCATGATGCGGTACAGGGTGAACAATCAGGCATCCAGATTCCATCTCGTTTATGGGACAGGCGACCAGATGGCATCGATTCCGGCGCCCTCGGGACATGTTGGTCTACCACACAGTTCTCGTGCTTAATCGACCTCACCCTGCGGCCCAGATTATGCGGCGTCTCATAACCTTAGAGTCATAGTGCAAGGATTCTGTCAGTCTCTGCATACGACTGCTAAACGTGTCATAGGCGGCATCAATCTCTGGCCAACTATCAATCAGTAGTTACCGCCGATCGGTGCGGCAGCGACACTCCCGCCGACTTCCTCGTACGCGTTCCTTGGTCCGCGTTCCTCTCGGGCTACTACCCGGCGCTTGGCCCTCGGCAGACCTTACCAAGAATGGCAGATTTTACGGAACATCTCCTCGACGTAAGGATGGATCAATATTGTCGTTGAGCGGCTCAGTTGTGCTCATGATCCCGTGGAACTGGCTTTCGACATTTACTGGATAGCCTCCTCGCTACGGTACGGATGTGTCCCTACCTGCCGCGTTTTGGGCCTGATTGTCGGGTCTAGAAGATATACTCCTGCACGAAACATACAGTATTTTGCAACGTAAGTCTGTGTCGACTCACAGGATTGGGTAACTTCATCATCCGTTGAGCTTGAGGAGGGCAACCTGCGTCCAACATGCAAGCGTCCGAAGCCGGGGTTGTCATACAGCATCTACAGCTGTATGGTGGCTGTCTTCTTCGCCATTGACGCAATGATGCCTTGCAAGCGCCATTCGTCTCCTGGAATTACGCAAGTTGCCCGTCTTCGCAGTGTTTGCCCAAGATCGTCTATATTCTGTCGCCGCAATGGCACGTTGACTATGCGGTCTCAATGACGTCTCGACGGACGAGCGTGCGATGGTAATGCGTACATTGCAATGTGGGTGGCGATGTAAGCACTTTCACCCTGTATACGAGGATAATCAGTCCTCGGCGAGGCATGTTTTTGAGCCCAAGACAGTCATTTATCCGCACGCGCGCCTATTAGCTGCCATTGCAGCGCTTATTGCCAACGTCGATCTTACCAGTCCACGGCAAGATATCTAGTGGTATTGCCACTGTCCAGGCTGAGATATACGTTGTCTTGCGACGGCGAATGCGTGTCTGATCCCCCGAAGAGAAAGTTCTCAGCGATATACCACAGCCCACAAGCTTGACACTTGCGACAGGCGAATCTCGACTTATTTCTAGGCTTCTCCAACTTTACTTGTCACATCAATTCTTAGGTCGGCCTTCAACGATGTTTCATTTGCTGTACGGGTGTATACCGCGTTATTCCCTGTGTTAAGACGACCTAGAAGCGCGAATGGAAAGTCTATACGCGTTGAGTACTACGTCGGCACAACCACACCCCAAACGGCGTAGACTGATTTGCCCGGGCCGTACGTCTTGCTGATCCGGATGCAACGGTCTGTGTTTTCAGACGAGGTTCTAGACCTCGCTATTCTTTCGTGACTTCCCCTCTGAACCATTGCGACTACGGTAGCCCTGAACTTGGCTCTATGAGAGACAGAATCGAGCACTGGGTTTCATGGGCAGCGTTACAACCAGCCAGTGAGGTATCGATGAATTTACCTAGATAGTGATTGGGCTCTCGACGACTCATGTGATCAGTTTTCGACATTTTGCGGCGTCCATACACGTAGTAGAGAGAAAGCCTTTCCCCCGCACTCGCTGCACGGCGTTGTGCAACCCCGTTACCGGCAGAGGAGTGTTAACACCGCAGCGGCGTCCGGCGGCGCGTCTCTTGACATCTCGGCCTATGGAAGCAGCCGATCGTCATCCCAGTGCAGTGGCATGCTAGGCCAGAGCCGCTGGCAACGGAGCTTTGGCTGGGCAGATGGATGCATCACACCATGTCGAAAGCTGCACGCATCTTGTTCCGGGGCGATGATCGGGTCCGGGGTAGGTGGACCTTTTCGGGAACTAGGGGTTGGGCAGGGTGTTTCCGTCTGTCAAGGTTGCTTGCAATTGTATTTCTATCAGGAATTGCATGTTTGAAAAGGGGCATGATCATGAAACGTGGTTGACTCTAGGTCAAGTAATCAGGAGACTCAACCTGTTGAACATGTCACTGAAGAGGGCGAACATTCTCACTAAACTATCGTCCGTTAAACCCATAAATGTCTCTACTCCAGGCTTAGATAGGTGGGTAGAAACCATTTTTTCATCCGGCAGAACCAGCCATCCTAAATGATGGAAAAATTCTCCATCGTCATCTCCTCGTCCCTATCGCCGACCTCTCTGTGAGAAGTTCCGTCCTTGACAAGTCTAGGGCCGAACCGGACCTAGCCGAGCCTTTCCTTCTTTCAAAGTTTTTCCCTTGCTATGGTAGAAAGTCAACGACGAATTGCGGAAATCCCGCATACATAGCCGGTTGAAAAGTCGAGCCAAATGCGCTGCTGCTGTCATTGGATGTCGTTTGCTTTAGTGCGGGATGAAGAGTGTGGGTGAGAGGAAGATTGGGGGCGGTTTTTGGGGGGAGATGGGATGATGGTGGTGGGGGAGGAGGATGGAGGAGGTCTGGAAGAGAGTCTAGGTGCCTTGGAGGGGGGAGAGGTGCGCAAGCCGACTCGTTTGACAGGCCACGATCTCACCACTTGAGGTTTTCTTAGCCTATGATTCTGTGATTGGTGAGTGGTGATTGGTTCTGGTGACTCCGATACCCTGCGAAAGAGGATGAGTGCCTTGAGCAACCCTTTTCTGTGGCTTCTTGAGACTGATGGTGGAAGACCTGAGGGGAGAGAAAGAGGGACTTGACCTCTGGTGACGGCGATGTGAGTGAGGATCAGTTGATGCTCCATGTGACTTTGGTTAGAGAGGGGTGGGTGCTATCGAGATGTTTGGGTCTAGATGGCTAGGACAGTTGAGGAGACTACTAATCTGATTAAGTGAGATGGGCTTCACGGTTGAAGAAAATCGAAGAAGGAAACCGTAGCTGACGTTATGACGCTTTTCTGATTCATGTTTTCTACGGCATCGCGGTTGAAAGGGGTGTGCTGAGAATGTCAACGGTGATGATTGCTGTGTCAGATGTCGAGCTGAGGGAAATTCATTTCTTTTGCTTCTTCTAGCTGTGTTAAAGCAAGTAGGTATGTATTATAAGTTGGCCAGCGTAGGGGAGGGCTCATGAGTAATTAGCAGCAATGATTTAGGGTATCTCATAGTTGATTAAACTTCACAGTCTTAACTTTGTCGTTTCTTGGTCAATGAGATACTTGAGGAAATGGGTCCATGTGTTTCCTTAAGACCGCGTCGTGTTCTTCATGCCAGGTAGAGCAAGTTCCGGAGATACAACGGGGCAGCTGGGAGTAACATCTTGGTGGACCTCTGTC
This sequence comes from Colletotrichum phormii, assembly GCF_030913505.1. Classification (NCBI taxonomy): domain Eukaryota; kingdom Fungi; phylum Ascomycota; class Sordariomycetes; order Glomerellales; family Glomerellaceae; genus Colletotrichum; species Colletotrichum phormii. The sequence goes on along the minus strand of NW_026851445.1, from coordinate 492,179 downwards.
TAACCCCTGGCTTCATTCAGAATTGAATTGAAAGAAGTGAATATCTTGGTCTCTGAAAGAGCGTATAAAAGAACTATTTTGTGAGTTCCTTTCAGCTTTCAATTGTTAGGCTGGGAAGTTGTTTGATAACAAAGTAAAAGACTTTCTTACAAGTCATTTAGTTCTTAGTACTGGCGGGACTCCGTCCTAGTAGTTGTGCTCCTTTATTTTCCTAGACTTAGATATATAAGAATACTGTGGATACCGAGCGGGGGTTATAGACTGTAAGAAAGAACTCTCTTGAGAGATATGTACATCTTCACACTCACCTCGGCTGGACTTGATCCTGGTGAACTCCTCTAAGGCCGATTCCCTTGACCTCTTCGTTCATGCCTTACTCTACTGTTATATACAATATAAGGTATATCAAGCGGCTCGTGTTATCACGTTCAGTCCCTTTTCTTAACAGCGACCTAGAGGTAGCTTGTAGCAAGGGCTATGAACTGGCCGTGGCGGGTCATACCTTACCCTAGTCTGCTAGGAAGCAAAGTGAGTCTGGTCTGGAAGACAGGGACATGCCTACTGTGTTAACTCCTTTGTACAAGTGCATGTGTCGCAGACCATTTTCTTCTTACATAGCACCTTGCTCGATCGTATTCGTGATAAGATACGTGGACCAGGCGGGTTTCTCAAGATCGCGACTGATCAAGGGAGAGATTACCTTGCCTTTCAATTTTCAATGACGGTTGCTAGGTAGCTTAGCCTCATAAGTCAGGTCGGAAAAGTCTCTGTCCCGGGCGTTTTCTGCAAGCTAGCCTACTGGAGAATATGAGCCAGTCTAATGGTATTTCATATAACGTACCTGCATAGCGAGCGACGCATCATAGCGAGCGACGCACGTCCTCCCAATTCTACCCTCTTCATCTTTAGGTCACCTTTTCTCCACGTACGAACATGCAATCCTCCTCAATTGAAAGTCGAATTACCCTTGCCCTCCAAGCTATTGAAAAAGACCCGAAAATGTCTATACGAAGAGCTGCCTCTATCTATGAGGTCCCTGAATCAACCCTCCGCCACCGACGCGCTGGACGCGTCGCACGAGGTGAAACACGACCAAATTCGATGAAGATGACTATAACAGAAGAGGAGGTGATTCTTGAACGAGTTATTGACCTAATCGATCGAGGGTTCCCTCCGCGACAAGAAGACGTACGAGAAATGGCCGACCAACTCCTAAACGCACGCGATGGGACGCGTACTGGACCGCGATGGGCAGAGAACTTCGTACGACGCGTCCCTGAATTGAAAATGCGGTTTCAACGTCGAATCGACTATCAGAGGGCCTTAGCTGAGGATCCTACGATTATACAAGGCTGGTTTGCACTTGTGCGAAACACAATTGCAAAGTATGGGATACAGGATAACGATATCTATAATTTTGACGAGACTGGTTTCCTGATGGGAATGCTATCGCACGCAAAGGTTGTTACGACTTCTGACCGTAAGGGAAGGCCTCGTACGAAACAGCCTGGCAATCGAGAATGGGTTTCTGTCATTCAGGGTGTATGTGCGGATGGCTGGGCGCTGCCTCCGTACGTCATCGTAAAGGGCAAATATCACCTCCTCTCGTGGTATATTAATGGCCAATTTCCAGCCACATGGCGTATCCATCCAAGCGAAAATGGATGGACGACAAATGATATTGGCCTAGATTGGCTAAAGCACTTTAATCAGTGTACAAGGACTCGTACGAAGGGCTCTTATCGCCTCTTGATCCTTGATGGCCATAATAGTCATAAATCGACTGACTTTGACGAATACTGCAAGGAACAAAACATTATTGCTCTTTGTATGCCTCCCCATTCATCACACGAGCTTCAGCCTCTTGATGTTGGGTGCTTTAGCCCGTTAGAGTACTCGTACGGCAAGGAAATCGAGAAGATGATGCGGATACAGATTTCCCATATTACAAAGGATGACTTCTTTCCTGCCTTTAAAGCAGCATTCTTTACTTCCATGGGCGAAAATAACGTACGAGCTGGTTTTAGGCAGGCAGGCCTTGTACCTTTTAACCCTGAAGTGGTTATTTCTCGCTTGGATTTCAAGCCAAAGACGCCAACACCATCAAACTCACGGCCAAGCAGCCAAGGCTCCTGGGACCCAAGGACACCAATTACAGCACTAGAGGGCGTACGAAGTGCTACCTCCCTTAAAAGGAAGATCCAAGCACATCAAGGTAGCTCACCAACACCAATGTACGAAGTAATTGACTTCCAGGCCAGAGGTATTAGCAAGTTAGCCCATAGGCTTGCTATTATTGAGGCTGAGAACCGTAAGCTTCGTACGGGGATAGAGGTACTAAGTAAGCGCCGGAGGGCAAAAAAGACCCGGCTACGTCTTGGAGGGTCACTTAATAGTGCTGAAGCAGAGGCACTACAAGTAGAGAAGGGTGGTGTTAATGCTGGAGGAGAGAATAACCCTCAGAAGGAGGGTCGTACGGAAGGTGCTGAACCACGCGCGCGACGATGTGGTAATTGCGGGAAGCCTGGACATAACGCACGAACCTGTGAAGTGGTTTGGGATAGTAATGAGGAAGAGGGTGATATATAGTTTTAATTGATTTCGTACGTTGTGGCTAAGTTAACTTATACATAAGGTAGAAAGGTTTGAGAGAGTGCGTCGCTCGCTATGATGCGTCGCTCGCTATGATGCGTCGCTCGCTATGCAGGTACGTTATATATATATATATATATGTGAAAAGGCGCGGGCTGTATAGATGCGGTTATAGAGTGAGATATCCTCAACCTCCAAGGACATTTAGCAAGCTGTTATGCCCTTGACTGATCAAGCACCCTATAACGCCGCCAGGGGAAAGATGTGAAGATAGAGACAGACGGATGCCTTTTTGAGGTAAACAGCTCCCTATTTGCTTGAATTATGCCACTTAATTGACTCCTAATGATAGAAATGAATGTGCCCCTATAAAACAGCCAGAAAATGGCAACCCAACTTGGGGGGGGGGGGGGGGGGGGGAGGTGATGATATTCTAGTTCAACAAGTAGCTCTTGATATTAATGGCGGATATCTTGTCTCCCTCAAATTATATGGTCTGAGATCGATGCGGCGTCCAGAGCAGCCATTCAAGGTAATACAAAGGATAATCATTCAGGACAGACGAGGAAACTTCTGATCGAGACTTGACATCATATCAAGCAAATAAACATCCGCTGCACGCTGAACCCGCCAAGTAAAAAATCCCAGTTACACAACTTATCATTAATACCGTCGCCAATCCATTGCCAATCCATTGCCATTCCATCCTCATAGCCGGGGGGTTCCAGCCTACGCCGTACACAAGTGCTCCCGAGACACTCCTACAAGGTAGCATATCTAAAGAACTAAATTCCTAACAATGTGTCACTCCACGACGATATGTACTTTTACATCGTCTTCGTATTTGTTCTAGGATACGTGCTTAAGAAAGGAAAGAGAAACGCTCACCGACATAAGTAGAAAGAATATAAGACTTGAAAGAGCTTTTTAGACGCCAAGTCTATAAGTTGAACTGCTACGCATAGTCTAGGTAGTATAAGTATGCACATCTTCCAAGGCAGCTTAACGGGGCCCGTCTTGGTCCTAACGGATTTTGTGAACTCTTTATAGACGACCTAACCCACGAGTGAAAGCTCTCATGAGGGGAATTCTACAAGGACACACAAACCACTTCTTTCATCTTAGATCTTGGTGCTTAAACGTGATGTCCATAGGTACCTTATTCCATGAATGTAATTCCGACATAGCTGCACTTAGGTGTCCGTTAGTCCTCCCCCTTTTGATCCTAGTCAAGTGTCATCTTAGCCACTCTTCCTGCGCTGAATTATCAATGGGAAAATAAATCACTGCCCGAAACTTAGTGAGTGCCCCTCTTTCTCAAAGAACTTTACCCGGAGTGCCTTTCCTCGGAGGGAATGAGAGTGTTCACGTGTCACTTCTAGCAAGAGGACTCAGCCTGGGAAGAATATCACGAATAACGGGGCGCTGATACAAGCTACATTGACCACCGCCAAGCTTAGCTCAGAACAGAAGGAGTATCCTGGGTAATGGGGCACAAGTTGAGTGAAACAGGGTGAAGTAGATGCCCCAACTGAGCAAAAGCCACAAGCGCGTCTCCATCCTCATGTGTCCAGGCCAGAGAGCACAATCAGAGCGACGCCAGACGACAAATCACTTTCATGTGTTGACAAAATAGAATCAATGCGTTGCTACTAGGTACCTAAAGCAAACTATGCTGCGGGGGGGCGTATAGCGAATGAATAATACGAGGACGAGCGAGATGAAGAAAGATCCCAGTCTATCTCCCATCCTCTCCTGAACGCGCAATAGATGCATCAGACCGATCCGTCGTAACCGTGGACTCCCAGTCGGTGTCTTCGTCGATGAGGTGAGTAGTCCCTCTTCAGCGAGCTGACCGTCGTCCTTCTTCGCAGCGTCGGCTGCCGTGGGGGCTCCCAGCACGTCTCCTAAGACGGGCTGTTCCATCCCACCCAGCTCCGGGGCATCACACGCCAAATTTTAACCTCACCACTGCGCAAGTCGTCCAGCTTGAAGCTTTCAACCTTGTTCTTCTTGCTTTCGCGGCCCTGCTCCCAGGCGCGAACCTTCTTTTTCGTGCCATCCCATTCCGATACAACCGCCACATGGTCAGGCTTGCCAACCTCCATCGAATACTTGGCGTGCATGGGGCCGTGCTTGCCCTGGAATCGAGCGTTCCGAATGGAAATGATATCGCCAGGTCGGATCTGGTCGTTTTGTTGTGTAGAGGCGTTGGCCATGTTGGAGTAGACGAGCGCGCCGTAGGCTCTGGTGCCAATCGGCGCCAGGGCATCGTTGAAAGGCTTCAAGAGCTCATGGATAAGACCTTGCGGCGTTCCATCTCCAACGATAGTTTCCTTTTTGGAGACAACCGCTTCAGAAATCGGCCGTCCAAATCGTTCGTACGATTGCTCGAGCTCATCCTGTCGGAGGGCTCTTGGGGGTGGGTCGTGTCGTTGATCCAGCTGAACATCGGCAGCGTTGTTCTGGTCGTATTCAACGGTGATGATCGTCTGCGAGTAATCTTGGAAGAGCACGTAAATAGTCCGTGTAACAATCGAGCCTGATGTCGAGTCGTCCGTCTCGTAGTATAAGTCCTTTCTACCCTGGAACACGGGAGGTACCGTCTTGTCCTGACGCCACCACCCACTTTGCTTGGCCAAGTCAACATTGTTAGCGATGAAGCCTGATTCTGTGGACATGGAAGGTCTGTGTGCATCCATAGAGCGTCGCTGAGACATGGAGGCTCGCGACACATCCAGCGACTGGCGCGCTCGGCCAGCGGGAGGGGCGGGAGGCGGAGCTCTCGTGTGAGATGGCGATGGCAACGGCGGAGCATCATCCTGGAAGTACCCCTCCTCTTCAATCTTCGGGGTTCGCTGAGAGAATGGCACCTTGGGGGTGGAGTAGTTATAGGGGTCGTACTCGTCGTCGTCCCTTGCCGGCGGAGGGGGCGGAGGAGCTGTCCGCGGTACATCCACAGAGCGACGCTTATCAGTCATCGGCACCGGTGGTGGAGCAGCTCTTGGTGGCGGACCGGTTGGGATGGGTGGCGGCATGGTCGGTGGTAGAGCGGGAGATATGGGTGACCTGACTGGTGTGTTGTCGTCGAGACTCGAATCCCTAGCGTGTGATTTGAGTGCGTCCTTGTGGGGAACTGACGAGGCAATGTCGGTATCGTAGTCTCCTTCATACTCGGTAACCTCGTCCTCATCATCGCCTTGCTGAGGTCTGATCGGAGGTGATATGGGTGATGCGACGTGCATATCCTGCGTCGACTGACGGCTCAGACCACCGCCCGGAGGTGGTGGAGGAGGTGGTCGCGATTGTGCTGTGGGAATGGGAGGAGCGGCTCCAGGAATAGGCGGCGGAATTCTGCTCATTCGCTTGCTTGAGGAGCTGGTGGGAGATGTTGGTGAGAACTCGGAGTCCGGAATGGGAGGTGGCGAGCGTGCGGCAGTCGCGACCGGCGGCAGTGGCGGGGGTGCTCGTGTTTCTTCGGCCTTGGGAGTGTCGAGAACACCTCCTGACAGTTCATCGTCGGACACTGAGCCGTCACTGGGGGATTTGAGCCCGGAAGTAGGGGGTCGAGCTGAAGCACTGTAAGCCACTATCTCGATCGTCGAATCTACAGGGTAGAGAACTTACAATCGCTGGGAACGGGCGGCGCTGCGGGCCGGGATCCTGGAACAGGAGGAGCTCCTGAGGGCTCACGAAGAGGAACTTTCTACGGTCAGCATCGGGAACTAAAATTACAGCCGTCTTGAACAACTCACGACTAGGAGGTGGGCTAGCGATTGGCTCGTCTCTGTCATCATCGACGTCAATCGTTCTTGGAGGCGGAGGCGGCGCTCTGGGGGATGTTGGCGGTTCAGGCTCAGCAGCCTCTTCTTGACGTTTGGGTGCGCTCAGTCCTGGCAATGCCATCATGCCCGGTACGGCGACGCGGCTCGTAGGCGATGTCTCCTCTTCGTGCTCCTCTGTCGGTGAGGCCTCCACTGGCTTTTCGATCGTCTTCTTCTTCTTTGGAATGGCCGGAGCCATTGGGATTCCGAACATGCCGTGCATCCCCATGCCACCGCTCATCTTCGCCATCCTGGCTCGGAGCTCCTCCTTCCTGCGGACCTCGGGGTCAACATCGTCGTCCTCTTCTTCCTCGGCTTCGCCCGGCTCATCAGCTGCCTCTTCCTCATGTCTCGCCTCGACAGGTGAGGCGACCTGAGGCCGCGGGACAGGTCGTGGAGCCGCATCGCTATCATCACGTTCGGTGAGATCCTCCGGACCTTCGGTGTCGCCGGCCCCAGACATGTCCGCTTCATTGCCGTCATGGTAGCTCTCGGCAGCAGGGCCCTTAGAAGACTTGCGCCTGGGCGGGAGCGGCATGGAGGCCGAGTCTATCGAGCTCCGACCTGCCACCTCCTCCGCATCGGCCTCGGGTGCAGGGGCAGGAGCAGGAGCAGCGCCAGCATCCTCAGATGCCTCCTGGCTGTCGGTACGCTTCTTAGGTGGCGGTCGGGCAGCCTTCTTCTTCGCAGCAGCCTCGGCGTTACGCTGTGCTTGTTCCTGTTGTTGTCTCTGAAGAAGAGCGATGCGCTCCTTCAGCGTAGTCGGCTTCGGCGCATCTTCACCCTCTTCACCAGAGGGACCAGGAGCCATGCCGGCCTTCTCAGCATTCTCCTGGGCTTCTGCCTCCCTTTCCAAAATTTCCGGGTCCTCGTCTCTTCGGTAGACCTTTGCGACCGGTGCCTGCGTAGGCGGCGGGACGTATGCATTGCGGCTAGGGGGAGGAGCCACAAACGGCTTCTTGATGTGATAGGAACCTTGGGCCAGCCCGCTCGGCTTAAAGGGCGTAATGGGGGCGGCCGAGGCTTTGTTGAATGCAGCGATGCGATCCTTGAAAGCATTGCTGGACGGTTTGGGCGGTGGGCCGGGCTTGGATGAAGCAGGCGCTGCCTTGGCGATGGGAGGCGACGTAGCTGCGGGGGATTCAGTCCTGGGAGCCGGAGCAACCGGGGTCGGTTCGGGGATTGGCTCAGGTGCCTTCACAGGCTCGGGCTCGGGAGCTGCGGGTGCTTCGGGCGAGGCAGAGATGGCAGCGGCGGGGGGCGGCGCGGGTTTCTCGACCTCGTTGTGAGCTTCTTTGGTGGGTTGGGGCTCGGATTGAGGAACTGGGGCGGGCGCCTCCGAGACGGGGGACGTGACCTCGGCCTCTTTCTTGGTTCGGGTTCTCGTTGGGCGAGGCGGGGCCTGGGGTTCGAATTTCTCGACGAAATTGCGAGGAAAGATTCCTTCGTGCTTGGCGCCAGAGTCGTCGACGTACTCGCCAGTGTACCAGTCAGCATCCTCCTCGTCCGTCACGGTGATGATGACGCCGGCGGGGAACTGGAGGTCATCATCGTGGGGCGAGGAGTATTCGAACAGGGCCTTGACCCTGAAAGGGGCGGTCGACATGGCCGGCAGTGATCGGGATAGTCCGTCGTCTTCGTCGATATCGTCGTTGTCGTCGGTTTGGCTTGTTGTCGATTTGTTTGTGGGATGCGAACACCTGGACGGTCGAAAGAGGAGTTGGGTGCCGCAGGTTAGAGCGAGCGACGCTGGAGCTCTAGGGTGTGGGGCAACGGAATCGGAACGTCGTCAGCAGCTTGGACCTTGCGTGGGCTGTGGATTGCAGCAGCAGCAGGAGTACGCAGTAATAGTAGTAGCTGCGACCGAAAACAAGAAGGTCAGATCCGGGACAGTAGCAACAGCATCAGCGACGGCGATGTGCGAAGCGAAGCCCGTGAGGGTAAAGAAAAAAAACACAATGACAAAGGTGGATGATGACGGTGTGGTTGAGCGGGTTGCGACTGCGCTGGCGATTTCTCAAACTGAGCGAGGGGGAGGAAGGGGGGGGGGCGGTCGGAGAAGGAGGCTGTGAGGAAGGGACGGACGGGGGTGGAGGGATCTACAAGTTGGCGTGTCGACGTCAGCGCATGAACTTGTAACTCTCTTAGTTCAATGTGTCGGGGCAATTGGGGGCCCTGCCTGGGAAGTCTGCACTATGCAAACATAAGAGTCATGTATGCAGCCCCAGACACCCCGTTGACAAATGCCTTCTCTCTTGCTGTGTCTCTTTGTTCATCTTACCTTGGAGTGTCGTACCTAAGGTAAGCTAAGTTTTGGGGTTGGATGCGGTGCATATTGCGTACTCTGGAGCCGCAATGCGCGATGCGGGTGAGATGGGCTCTTCGGGTAGGATGCGTCTGCCTAGACACACTGCAACCATGGATTTGAGTGCACTTTACGGATACTATGTCTAGTAGTATTCGTGTCCTTCTTCTACACAGATGGCCACTGTGTTCCTATCTCTTTCGTCGCCGATGAATTGGACTAGCTTTGCCTCAGAGATCCATATCCAATATCAAACGGTAGGCGATGCAACAAGGTGCTAAGGGCAGGGGTTCACCACAACGGTCGTCCAAAGAGCGGGCAGAGAAGTCTATCGCATCTCATTTGTCGCCTGCGCCTGCATTCTGCGGTTCGGCTGGCTTTCTCAGGGAATTCTCGAAAAGTTGGGACTCCATCACCGTTAGCTGCAACACTTCACAATGCTACACTCGATACTATGCTCTTGCGGAGGTTGGATTAGCAACATTGACACTCTACAGTGACAAACGGGAACAACGGCAAGACCAATATAGATCAGGCGCATGCGGCACGGCCAGCTGGTACCTCACAAAGCTCGTGGTTGGCTAGAGAGGGTTCCCTAAAGAAGCAGATCAAGGTAATGGGACAGCTAGGTTAGGCACCTAACCTTCATGGCAACTGCAGTGTGAGGTCAAGTTGAGGTAAGCCGGCAAGGCCAGTCCCAGGCATTGAACAGTCGACGTGGTGCTGCAATGGAACAATGTTAGTGCATTGCTGAATGACCTGAAGGAGCTTGAACAAGGTCACTCGATGGTGGCGCAGGGCAAGCCTGGTGTCAACACGAGGTCAAACAGTCAAACCAGTCCAGTGTTGGAGGTGTGAGAGCGGACGGAAGATGCGCTACGTTTCTTCAGCCGCCCGAGCCAATCGAAATGCTCCCGAGAAGTCCAGTCGAGGGGCAATAGGGCCGCGGGCGGACATGGGGAACAAATGGAAATGGAGGGGGAAATGGAACTTGGGAGGCAGAGGACGGAGTTACGGCCGCTCAAGCCACCCGAGCACCCCGAGCCACACTTTCACCAGCAAAGCGCCAGGTCAGACCAACGTGCCTGAGTGTAGAAGTCTTGGCGGCTGTTCCCCCTCAATCGTGGCGGGAGCCGGGTGGTGCCAGGAGGTACGAAGTACGTATTCCGGCGCTGCTGCTTCAGCTTGCGCGCTTGCCTAACACCAAATTCTCGATTGGGAGTGCTCTTGGCTCTTGCTGTGAAGTGTGGGGTGTCTATTCCCGGCAGCAACTGCGGGATCGAACATTCTCCAATTGCTTAACAATTTTCGTTCATTCACGTCTTCAATTTACTCTCACCACTTCACTTCGTGCCTTAATTCCAGCCTGTCTCACACGCGTAGCCACAACAACACCTCACCTCCGCTCACCGCAAATTCGAATTTTTTTTTTTTCCAAAGGCCCGTTCGCCTTGCATCGCCGAGCTCCAAGCTCTCGCCGGGCACTCCGCCGACGCGCCGCGCGCACTGGCTAGGTAGACGACCAGCTCACCCCCCTCCCGCAACTACCTCACGTACACCACAATATCCACCATGGCTACCGATGCCCGGCCACTGAAGGGCATTCTCAAAAAGGCAGCAGCCGGAGCCACCGCCTCCGGCAGCGGCGCCGCCAACGCCGTCCTCAACCCCCGAAAACAAGACCCACGCGAAATCGCCCTCCAGCACGCCCGCATCATCCAGCAGCGCAAGGACCTCGAGCTCCAGATCCTCGAGAGCCTGGCCGAGCTCTCAGAGTACCCCACCGAGCGCGGCAGCAGAACCTTCTCCGCCGCCAACCCGTCCCCGCGCGACGTCGCCGACTTCAAAGCCAACATCCGCCTCTTCCAGCCGTCAGACTACGATGACCTCATTGAGGAGCGCAACGTCAACGGCTTGTGCGGGTACACCCTCTGCGCGCAGCCGAAGCCGATGGCCTCGAAAGGTGGCGAGTGGAGGCTCGTCAACTTTGGCAAGGCCGATTTTGATATCGTCAATCGCAAGGAGTCGGAGAAGTGGTGCTCCAAGGACTGCCAGCGCAGGGCGATGTATATCAAGGTGCAGCTCAACGAGTCGGCTGCATGGGAGCGGGCCGGTTTGCCTGATATTGAGATCGAGCTATACGGAGAGGAAAAGGCGAGGCAGGAGGACCCTGCAACGCAAGCTTCGCGCGATCTCGCAAGTCTGAAGTTGGAGGATGGCAGAAGGGCGGCTGACGAATCTGCCACATTGGCCTTGGAAAGAGGAGAGACGCGGGAGGCGGGACAACCAGGCAAAACTTTCACTCTTGCCATCAGGGAGAGGGAGGTCAAGCCACCGACAGAGCATGGCGTGTTTGGAGATCCAGACGATGCTCATTTGTTTGTTGAGGGCCACCGGCCGGGAGCTGGTAAGGCGCAAGCCATCGCCGAGGCGTCCCAATTTGAAGCACAACGTGACCAAGATATGTCATGATGTAGTTTTACGGGTGGCGGGATACCAGAGGTAGTTGGAGCGTGGGGGGGGGGGGGCTCATTTAGGCTTTGCAATGATCGGTTGCTCTATATAGATTTGATACCCAAAGGCACACCGATACCAACATTACATCACTTCATGCACAACAGTCCTAGTAACAGAACCCGGCTGCAATTCGACGCGAGGCTCTCAGTGGAGCTACAAGGTCAGAGGGACAGCATCACGGTATGCGAGGGATTGAAAATTGGCAGTCAAGCGTCATCTCCGGAATTACCCTAGAGAATCGGCGACACCTTGTGTGGGAAAACAGAACTTTTCTTTGTGGAAGTTCCTAGTGTGAACTCACTACCGTCCGTAAGACGCCTGTAGCAATGTGTATCATCTTATGCCGTTTGCCGTAAAAGTCCGTTAAAAACCACCCAATTTTCCTTATCCACAATCGACCACGACTGAAATTTAGTCGCGGCGAGGGGGGCGGCCACCGAAGCGGCCTCCGCGCTCCTGGACCTGGGTCTGGCCGACGGGAGTGACGTTGACGGGGATAGCGTCGAACTGTAAAGAACAAGGTCAGTATTGAACGAAGTGATTGAGTAGGGTTATACGGTGAGGTAAACGTACGCCGAGGTGCTTGAGCAGGTCCTTGGTCTCGACATCGACCTCGAGCTGTCCGCTCTCGGTGTTCTGGGTGAAGTCGAGGGCGGAGACCTCGGGGACGAACTGATCCTTGCGCTCACGCTCCTCCTCCTGAAGCTTGAAGGAGATACCGCGGACGGGACCACGCTGGATACGCTTCATCAAGTGGGTGGTGTAGCCAGCAATCTGTAAATTTCACTCCAACGTCAGCAATTTTGCGCTCGCATTTTTTCCCCCTTCCCGACACCGATGTGACCTCTCGTCGTCCGTTCGCGTGTCTGGTGTGATTCTGTGCTGACCTTGTTGCGGAGGCGCTTGGAGGCGATGATGGCGATCTCATCGCAGATGCGCTTGTTGGTCTCGAAGTCCAGGGTGAGTCTGGGGTAGTACCGCTCAATGATGACCTTGGCGGACTTCTTGACAGTCTTGGTGCGAACGCGACCCATTTTGGCGGTACTGACTCAACGGAGGGGGGGTGATTTGGCTGGGTGGAGGGAGTTGGTCGGTTAGTGAGGCTGGTCGGTCGAGATGTTCACGATAAGTTTCGCCCGGCAGATGCAATTTTGATATCTTTACACGAATATTTAGGGCCGTGGTGTGGGGCGCGGGAGTTTAGGTGCACAGGCCATCGGGGCATGTGTATGTAAGCACACGTGATCTTGCAATTGGCTGGTAAGTGGGGACCTTGGAAGCACCCCACTCGGACCCGGATCGGGATTTGTCCTTCGATACGGAGCCGGTCACGGTGAAGGACATTGGGTATTCACGGACCGAATTAAAGATGCTCAGCATTTCTGGTTATTTTCCGTCTTTTCCAGCTCTTGAATAAGCATGTTTGATTTTCCCAAAGATACATCCTGGCCTTTCGCTGAGGGCCAGTTGCACCTAAGTATGGCACCAAGCCGACGTAGCTAGGCTGGATAGCACGACAGTCCCTTGGCGATCATAGACGGCCAAAACAGCGTTCGAAATTTGCGTTGTATTCTTCTTATTTTACAATACCATACATAGAACACTCGGCTCAAATGCCAACGCCATACACAGATGGGTTCTTAATGCCACAAACTTCCATGCTTCGCTGTCTGAGGCTCATTCGCGCCTAGTCTTGTGACTGGAAGCGCTTCCAACACCATCTTCACCATCCTCAAGAGTCAAGACCATAGCTCTTGGAGCTACCCACCGCGCTGGTCCCGGGTTCTTTGTTGTCCAATCGCACATTTCGGATGAATCTGCGGGCGGGTGCGGGCGCCTCTACCTCGGTCTTGTCGTTGTAGATCTTGGCCTTTCCAACCAACTCCCTCAGAATGAGCTGAGCCTCCTCATTGGCCTCATTGACGGTGATTTGGATAGAGCCGTCTGAGTCTACGCGAGCTGAGGAAGGCGAAACGTAGGCCTTGGCACCTCCCTTGATATCGGGATCGAAAGTGACGACGCCAGCAATCTTGTTGTTGCGTCCAACGAAAGCCCTGTGGTTGAAAGCCGTGTCGCCCTGGGGAACATCCGTGATGAAACCACCGACACCCAGCTTGGCGCTGTTGGCTCCTGATCTCGGGGCAACGATTCGTGCCAGGACGGGGGTGTGTTGCGCCTGAGGTCCGTATACTGGGTGGTTCTCGGCGAAGTTGGATGTACGGAGGTATGAGATACCACCAGAGGGGTGAGATGCCGGCGGGCCATGCTCAGCGTACAAGCTAGGGCGCTTGGTCTTCTCCGTCGACCTGCTGAAGTCGGCCAAAGAGCTGGGCGGGTTCAGGGGAGCGAGGTCCAAGAATTCGCCAACAAGCGAGTACAAGGTGATGCGGTCGTTACGCAACTTGCGAATATACTCTGTAAGTTGCTCTTCGGTGACGTCGCCAGCACTAACGGCTTTGGGCGCAGTTTCTCCAGCCTCCAAGGCTTTCTGATGCTGCTTGGTCGTTTCCTCGGATGCGATACGCTTCCGTAAGAAGCCGCGGAATGATGCGCGCTTGTTGCGGACAGCCTTGCGCAGGTATGCGTTGAACTCGCCTTCGGTAAGGCCAGCCAACCAGGGGCCCTGGAACTTCCACCTCTTCTCCTCGTTTACGCCGTCACGCTTGGCTGTGGTGAAGTCGCCATCGTCTTCGAATACAGATTTAGCTCCACCGTGGATGCCACCAAGACGCGACCGGTTGGTGCCAGGTAGTGAGACGGGCAGGTTGAGCTCGTGGAACTTCTGAAGAGACAAGGTATGGTCTGCGGCGGAGGTGTAGTCGGTGACGTTCTCGAAGCAGTCAATGTCCTTGATGCGGATAACGGGAGTCGATGACTTGGTCGTGGATCGAAGAGGCAGGGAGCGCTTGAGGCCCCAATCACCAAGGGCCCTCGAGGATTCGGTGGTGGTGATGGATTGGTGCGTGGGATAAGGCGCGGTCGCTGTCGGGGATGCGTATCGAGCGATGGCAGCTGCTTGGCCTCCAGGTTGTGGGAGCGGCTTGGGCACAGAGAACATCCGAGATGATCTCAGTAGCGTCCCTCCGGGCGACATTCGAGCAGACATGGCGGCTGTCTAAAGCTCTCTACTGAGCTTAGTTGTCGTCAGTCGTATGTATCGCGAAATGGTGACGGGAGAGCAGCGTTGCGTGAGAAATTTCAATTGGAGTACGGAAGAAGCCGGTGATGCCTGATTGGATGAGAGCTACCCCTGTCGCTTCTCCTGCTTCTCTCCACAGTCACCCGAAATGTCCATGTCTGTTGCACAGTCTGAGCCTTTTAAGGGATAAGAGACGCTAGCCCACCAGTCTCGAGGTGACAAAGTAGTAGAGACGGCCAAAGAACTTTACGAAATCAAGGAAATAGTTGTTTTGCAACTGTCAAAACAGCTAGAAGCATTTGAACAGAATTTCTGAGGGATGAGTTACTCAGGCACGTAGAAGATAAAGTATTCCAAGGTCAGGTACATGCCCGGATCAGACAGCGAAAGGGACATTCGGGAGGAGTGACACTCAACGGCCCCACCAACGCCGATGGGAAAGCGCATCGTCTAGCGGTTCGAATTTGGAGAATTGCATTTCACCAACCCGCACTCAGCCCTTTTCCACTTCCTCCCACATCGCAACCAGCAGCCTGTGGACTGCGCGATCGCCCATGTGGATAGCGAAAAGGATGGCGTCAACCAATGTCGGGTCCTCGCCCGCTCTCACCTTTGAGCTCGTCGCTCGCTGTTCAGTAAGCCCTGACTCACAAGATCTTCATGTGTTTCAAATTCGCATGTTAACCGTTTAGGCTAGACAACGAGAGCCCGCGCATCCATCCTGACGCTTCCCCATGGCCCGGTCCAGCTTCCGATATTCATGCCTGTCGCGACACAAGCTTCGCTCAAAGGCTTGACTCCCGAGCAGCTCGAAGAGACGAGCTGCCGCCTGTGCTTGAACAACACCTATCATCTCGGCTTGAAGCCTGGGCAAGATGTACTGGATAGGATCGGCGGTGCGCACAAGCTCCAAGGATGGAAACACAATCTTTTGACGGATAGTGGAGGGTATGTATATAAACCTTTCAAACTAGATTTGTCAAGTCTTTCGCCGGATACTGACGATATCTGTAGCTTCCAGATGGTCAGTCTGCTCAAGTTGGCCAAGATCACCGAGGAGGGTGTGCGCTTCCTCAGCCCCCACGATGGCTCGCCCATGCTTTTAACTCCAGAGCACTCCATGTCTCTACAGAACTCGATCGGAAGCGACATCATGATGCAGCTCGACGACGTGCTCGTCACGACATCCCCCGATGCAGCCCGCATGCGTGAGGCCATGGAGCGAAGTGTAAGATGGCTGGATCGCTGCATCGCGGCGCACAAGAACCCCAATACCCAGAACCTCTTCTGCATCATCCAGGGCGGCCTAGATCTTGAAATGCGACGGGAGTGCACGCGGGAGATGTTGGCGCGCGATACTCCAGGCATCGCCATTGGTGGTCTAAGCGGCGGCGAGGCGAAGACAGATTACTGCCGTGTGGTTGAGACCTGTACCGAGCTGCTGCCGGACCTCAAGCCTCGGTATGTCATGGGTATCGGATACCCCGAGGATTTGGTTGTGAGCGTCGCCTTGGGAGCAGACATGTTCGACTGTGTCTGGCCGACGCGGACAGCCCGGTTCGGCAACGCAATCACGAAGCACGGCGTGCTGAACATTCGCAACTGGCGATATGAGAACGACTACGGCCCTATTGAGGAAGGGTGTGGCTGTATCTGTTGCCGGAAGGGCGAGGGTGGTCTGGGTGTAACCAGGGCCTTCATCAACCATAATGCGGGCAAGGAAACGGTCGCTGCCCACTTGTTAAGCATACACAATGTGTGGTATCAGCTGAATCTCATGAGAGAGATCCGACAAGCTGTCATCGAAGACAGGTACCCGGCTCTCATCAGGCAATTCTTTGGTGATCTTTACGATTTCGACAAGTCAAAGTATCCCGAATGGGCTGTGGTGTCACTGAAGAGAGTCGGAGTCGATTTAATAAACGAGTAAACACACGGCTGTCATCAAAATTGTCTCACGTTCAAGATGAAAAGCCAGACGAAACACTAGTGATTGTTTGTTATTGATCAATACTACTGACCGAGCTTCCCAGAACCTGTCTGTGCTGCCGGTCTGCGACCCTTCTCTTGCCCTTTATCTCTTGTGAGAGAGCGAAGCAGAGAAGACCGGCGCGATAACGAATGAATAGGCAACCCCCCGTCGCCGACGTTGGTTTTTTGATGTTGACCGAAACTCTACGACCCATCAAACTACGGCTTGCTCACCCCGAGTCCGACTAAGCCTTACTTTAGTGGCTGGACTGCCACTTCACTCGGAGCTTGCAAACCGGGACTGACTCTGCCTCTTATGCAGAGGATTCTATGTCTCCAATGTACTGAATGTGCGGAGTGTTCGGTGTCGTCCTCAACATCTTTTGAAGGCTAAGTGATTTTCGCCCTTCTGCTTGAGTATCTCAGAGGCTTCCGTGCCTTGACCAACGTCGGCATTCTCTCTAGCCAGATGGGGCGGTTCGTGGCCTCCCTGGCCAACAGTGGCATCTTGTCTGTCCAGACGAGGCGGGGGCCGGCCCTCACCCTTGGGCCGCCGGACACTCTTGCCTCGATATATCATCAATTTTACGGTATGAGTAGATGCCCGAGACGATAGTTGCTTGCGAGCATCCGAGACGATGGCGTCAAAGACGCGACCCATGAGCACCTTGAGGCGGCCAGCCTCTACACAGGCCTCGACTGGCTGTTGCTCAGCCAGCGCGTCCTAGGCGAGGATTAGCATCAATTTCACGAGCATAAGGTTTGAACTCCCGAAAAGATGGTGAAGTACGTACATATTCGAGCTGGTTGGCCAGCCTGTCGATCACCTCAAACCGAAGGATGAGTTTCTTGAAACGCTCCACAATATCGGGAGTATCCTCCAGGTTAAAGGCATCCGTGCTCTCATCCAAGCCCTTCGTTGTGTTGTCTTGCTCCGGTGTGATGTTCTTAGAAATTTCTTTGAGGATGCAATCTAGCACAGCCACGATATCGGGCCGCAAAATCTGCTCTACTTCGTCCATGTCTTTTCCCATGATCTGTTGGGTGCTTGTCGCCAGCAACTTGGAGCGCTCTGCAAGCTGGAGGACGTCGTTGACTGAGACGATATCCTTGGCCTGTATTTCATGTGATGATTGAGACATGCTGTGTGTTTTGATTTGGTTTTTATTTTGCTCCAGAGGTAAAGATGTTCTAATGTCGAGGTTTTCGAGAAGTTTTTATGTTTGGCTGTCGTCTTTGTCCTTGAACAGAGAAGTCTCTCTCAAAGAAAACAACTACGATGCCAATCTTTATTCCTGTCCGTAGGCTGTTCAAATGTCAGGCGGTCTCATTTTCTTTGAGAGACCTCATTCACTCCAACGGAGATGACCTTCCCAGGTGGTACTGAAAGCTATTGTGCTATAGGAGTGAATCACTCGGCATCCAAACTCTGTGGCAGCAGGGCGGGAAACAGACCTCTATGGCCTGGATGGGCCGTTTCCTTTCGATTGTGGTGCGGGTCTATATGTAGGCAGGTAGACCTGTGTTCCATTTCTATGGCCATGAATGGCTGTTGTCGTTGCTGTTGTAAGGCCTTGTGGCGCAGTGGCTGGATTTTCATGGCACGGGGTGATCAAGGCATGCTAAAGAGGCTCGAGAGGTGACGGGAAAATGCCACATCTTCTGTAGGTGTTTGATATCAAGAGTGCAGTATCGCAACTGCCATACTCTAGGAAAGCACCAGACTGCCGACCAAGCCAATATAACTCTTCTGTCTAACACCCTATTGACCTCTCGTTCCCCTGCGTAGACTGCAAGAGTCATACACCTAGACAAAACTACGAATGGCAGTAGCGACTAGCACTTGCGGCAGGCAAGCGCAGCTTTGTGTCCGAAGAACAGCGGCTCGCGTGGGACCATTCTCCGACTCCGAGCAAATATGAGTGGCCGAGGATGAGAGCAATGGTCCACGGACTGAGGGAGTTGAAATTAGCCTTTAGCCATGGCAGTGGAGATTGCGTAAGTCGCCGGGAAGACAGGGGACAGAACAGATAACCAGACAAAAGCTTCGAGGTCATTTGTCTGCAAAAAGGGGGCAAGCGAGGCAGAATCCCCAAAGTGGATGGATGTGGGCATATGTCAGCATAATATTCAGATTTGCACAGTGAGGTGGGATATTTCAGCAATGCCTTACCGTTCATCGAACCAAACGGATGTCTTAGCGTCCCTTGCCCTGTCAATCTCGGTTCCAAGCAACTGGATCCTCGTATGCGGCTCCGGCGTACGGAGTATAAGTGGGCAATCAAACTGTTGATGAACCAGTGGGACGGTGCCAGGATCTATCCGTACTCTTCTTATTCATTCATTTTACGCTATCAAACACATTCATTAAGCGACGATATGATACCCGATTCAAAAGCTCGTCAAGAACGAACGGTACGTCAATGAGATACATTACCTTATGTGACACCGCTATGGTGCCTGCTCACAAGCGACCTTTATGTAGTAGTACCTAGAAGCGCAAAAAGGCCGTCCAGGTTCGTGGGTGCCTATTTTCGCTGATCAAGGTTGATGTAGGCGTGGTCAACGCGGCGCACCGCCTCCGTATTCTACCTCTCCCGGCAGGAAGGAGGCGTTCTCTTTCCTTCCCGTCATCAAGAGGCAGGTGGCCTGAGGCGCACCTTCCACACATGGGATGAGAAGCCTTCATATACCCCCTCAACTCCATTCCTGTCACCAGCCAGCAGGCGCCCGTCTAGGTCGACGGGTCAGGTCAAACTGGCTGGATGGTGGAGTGGTTTATGGTCAACAATTAAATCGTCAACCAGCCTACTCGACGACAGGCTAAGCGCATACGAGTACCGAGTTCGAATCCCAGCATGAGCACCTTAAATTTCGCAGCATGAGCATCAAGAGATGTAGCCCCCAGTCCAGCACCCGGGGGGTGAACTC
Source organism: Colletotrichum phormii (assembly GCF_030913505.1). Taxonomy (NCBI): domain Eukaryota; kingdom Fungi; phylum Ascomycota; class Sordariomycetes; order Glomerellales; family Glomerellaceae; genus Colletotrichum; species Colletotrichum phormii. The sequence continues at coordinate 472,900 of NW_026851445.1, read as the reverse complement.
TTTCGTCAGTCCGAATGACTTTTTAATACTTATTATGTAATCGGTTTGTAGTCGAAAAATATTAGTATAAACTTAGTGGTACTCCTCTAGGTGATCTATTTCGTTCCCCGTTTCCATTGCTATGCTCTGCTCGAAGCAAATCTTACGGTACTGGCATGGATGATTTTTGAGGTATTCTTCTTGGGGTAGATATCCTCATGCGTGTGATTGATCCTCAACAAAGCATTAGTGATGTCGAGTTGTCTTGTTGTCTGTGGAGGCCCGTTGATGAATATTAAGCTCTTGGAGAAAAGGGCGTTGGTTGGATGTAAGTGAACGGTTGACTGCGGACGTTGCATTGCACGAAGGAGTGACGATCGTGCCCCCCACATGGTATCGTCCGAACCCCACTTGAATCGGTAGCGCCTGCGGTTCTCTCAGCCCAAGCGGGATTAGGCGAAATGCCCCGCGCATCCCCTATTTGTTGATCTCCACGTGATCGCAATTATGCACCTTATGGCGCGTGTTGTGTACTCACAACGGACGCGACTGACAAGTGACAACTGTGACGATGTGCTGGCGGGCGGTCAACTAATACGTAAAGTCCCCTGCCCACCACCTACCCTGCCGCCAGCTGCAAGTTGCCAGAACCAGCTACATACACACCGCACTTACCCAAATCTTTACGCTTTCAAGACACTTTCTTTCGCTACCGGCTTCTCATATTGTTGTTTTCCCGAACCATTTTATTCATCCGAGACACCACCTTGGATTTCATGGGTCTTGCGCCTCAGCCATGGCCTCTCCATTCGACAGAGCGCCGTCGCGGCGCCCATCACTGCTGAATACATCCTCCCATGATGGGGATAAGGACCTGGCGCATTCGCTCAAGCAGCTGTCTCTTTCGACGTCGTCGGCTAGCCACTCGCCCCGGGCCTCGAGCGCCCTGTCTCCGATGAGACCGGCCGTAAATCGAACATCTCCGGCACCGAGTCCTCGAGCCCCGTCTCGAAGTCCCTCCTTTGCGAGGGAGCTCTCCCGGTCTAGATCTTCGACGCCGACGCTGCAGCGCTCTTCAACACCAACACTTCAGCGCAAGACCTCTACGAGTTCCTTGCACTCTGTGAGTGGCTCTTCAAGCCGAACGCCCAGCCGAGCGCCATCGAGGCGGACTAGCATGGTGTATGCCTCTTCTCCGGTTTCCAAATCCCCTTTGCGACCGAGCCCCCCTGAGTACATCAAGCCTGCGCCTACAGCGAATACGGTCGCCCGCGATTACTTCAAGACCGAATTGGAGGTTCACCACTCACCAACTTCGACTCGAGCGACCGAGACCCTCGTCATCCTCCACGATGCCTGTTACGGACACCGTTTCTCCCGACCCAAGACCTCTAAGGGTGCCCTCAGCACCATCGTTGAGCGGCCTGAGAGAATCAAGGCCGGGGTTTTGGGAGTTGCCATGGCCTACGTGCGACTCGGTGAACGGCACTGCGATGGCGCATATGCGCTGCATCCAAGTCTAGATCCCTCCACTATTCCGACGATTCCGTTTCGCATCTACAAGACCGAGCGAAGATTGCCCCTGACATCGGCGGCCGTCACCAACGTCCACGGTACCAAGTGGATGGAGGAGCTCAAGATGATGTGTGAAGGAGCAGAGATAAAACTGGCGACTGGTGGGAAGGAGCTTCAGAGGCCAGAATTAAACAGGGGATCGGACGGACCGCCCGCAAAGTTCCACGAGGGTGACCTCTATCTTTGCTCAGAATCGCTCGAGGCCTTTGAGGGTGCGCTGGGTGCCGTCTGCGAAGCCGTAGACCGAGTTTTCACATCGGGTCCTCGACGAGCCTTCGTCGCTGTACGTCCGCCGGGACATCACTGCTCAGCTTCTTTCCCTTCGGGGTTTTGCTGGGTTAATAACGTCCATGTCGGAATTATGCATGGTATTCTGAACCACGGTCTTACCCATGCGGCCATCATCGATTTCGATCTTCACCACGGAGATGGCTCCCAAGCCATTACTTGGGCGCATAACTCACGAGGAGTGAATGCGGCCAAGAACACGGCAGCTTGGAAGAAGGCGTCCATCGGCTACTTTAGTCTTCATGACATCAATTCGTACCCCTGTGAGTGGGGTGATGAGGAGAAGGTCAAGAACGCCAGTCTGTGTATCGACAATGCCCACGGCCAAAACATCTACAATGTTCACCTGGAATCCTATGGTTCAGAGAAGGAGTTCTGGGAGCTCTACGAGTCCAGATACTCAGTTATCCTGGAGAAGACGCGCAAGTATCTGAAAAACCAAGCAGCTCGTCTTCGCGCTCTCAATCTGCCTCCTAAGGCGGCAATCTTCTTCTCGGCTGGATTCGATGCTAGTGAGTGGGAGACGAAGGGTATGCAACGTCATAATGTGAACGTTCCTACCGAGTTTTATGCTCGTATCGCTCAAGATGTGGTGAAGCTTGCCGCAGAAGAAGGCTTGGGGGTTGACGGGCGCGTTATCAGCGTGCTTGAGGGTGGTTACAGTGACCGAGCTCTTTACTCTGGCATATTCAGCCATCTGAGCGGACTCTCAGGAAATCAGACACCACCGGAAGAGCCTACTCGGGGTCGCTCTTCGCTCGGTGGCGAAATGGCAGGGCAGATTGCAGCAACCATTGCTGGCGAACCATCACTGCACCCTTACAAACCGTCATGGTGGTCGAGCTCCGAACTCGACGAGCTAGAAGTTGCGATGGGCAATAGACCAGTCAGCCCGAAAATGATACGGCACTCAACCCCGCCCACATACTCAACTCCCACACAGGCATCGATTGGTAAGTCCATAGATCCGGCGAGGATGAGACGGATGGCCTCCGGCTTGTCGAATGGAATGCCATATTCGCGACCAGCAACACCGCCTCCCCCTGATGTGCCATGGACCATAGCAGCCCATGAGCTGAGCAGGCTACTCATCCCGTCAGATCGCCAAGTCGACAGCTGCCAACCTGAAGACTTGAACGCGGAGGCGACAAGGGCCCGGAGAGACCGACAGTCGATTATTAACCCTGATCTTGTGCCGCCGGCGCCTGCTCCTGCGCCGAAGCCGAAGCCAGCAAGCAGACCAACCTCGCGGATGTCTCTGAGGGAACGCAAACCAGCGAAGCCTGGCTTGTACGTTGATGCAGACGATGACGATGACAAGCAGACAAGTAATCGGCGGAGGACGGTTGCGGGCCCTGCTGCGCTATCATCGGACAAAGTTTGTCACTCGCAGTATCTCAACGAAACTCAAACTGACGTTACTACTAGGCAACGGCTCGAGGCATACCCTCTGGTACAAATGGAGCAGCTAAGCGACCCGGTCGACGCCTTAGTGGCGTGTCTACTGTGGCTGCGAATGCTCCCAACACAGATTTCGAGGGCCCCGGAGTTCCAGCCCAGCGTCCGGACACTTCTATGAGTGTGCGACCAGACACAGCGATGAGCATCAGAACTCAGAGCGCTACATCCCTGAACGTCAAAAAGACGAGGGCTCCCGCAGTCAAGAAGGATGCCCCGAAAACTACAAGAATTGTGAAGAAGCCTGCCGCAACAGCGAAGCCATCTCCTCCCCAGCAGACTGGGCCATCACAGCCGCCTCAAAGGAAACCGAGCCCAGCTGCTACATCCGAGGACGACATGGACAAGCTGACTGCCGGTATGAAGAAGGTCAAGATCAACTTGATCACCAAGACGCAGAAAGAAGAGCGAGCCAGGGCAGCTCAGGCAGCTCAAGCCGCTCAAGCCAAAACTGCCACACCGCCCACAACCGAAGAAGCAAAGACGGGTTTCCCATTTGAAGCTCAGAAGGCTTCCTCGCCGGTGGCACCTCCGATCGTCACACCTCCGCAAGACGAGGCTCTTGCTACACCGCCAACGCAGCCTCCGGTGTTTGAAGACCCGTCACCGCCTGCTGTCCCAGAAGGCCGGCCGGAAGTCTCAACTCCAGTGACCGAGCAAATGCCTCTCGCCGCTACTCCTGATCCCCGTTCAGTAGAGCTCCCTGCCAGCTCACCCGCCGCGATGTCGCCGACCGTTGTGACGCCCTCAGGCTCGGACGTGTTCATCAACTATCAGCCGGAGGGCCCCCCTCCTGTGTCTGTAACGCCGTCAGAACCCCTGAAGTGGATGCCGCCCAACACCAATACGCCCGTCAAATCCTCGCCGTCTAAGCCATCACCAGCCAAGCTGTCATCAGCTAAACCATCGCCTATGAAGAAGTCTCCGGTGAAGATGATGCGAGCGGATCTGCCAGTCTTCACCTCCACGTCTGCCATCCCCTTTGCGCCGCCGGGGATGAGTGCTCCATCTGAGGCCAAACAAGAGCCTGCCATCGAGACAGATCCGGAGGAGCCGGCAAAGTCGGTCTGGGACATCCCGGAAACCCCGCAGAAGCAATAGTGTGTAGTGCTACAATCCGAGAAGGTCAGGTTAGAGCGCTGTTACAGATTTGGGATCTCACAGTCCTTGAAAAACATTTTTTTGTTTCGTCCCCTTTGCCCAACGCGTCTTCTTAAGTATAGACCCTTGTTTCCTGCGAATCTGGCTTTGTGAGCCGCAAACTTGGAGTTTGCCGTCTTGATACCCTCCCCGTCCGAGTTATGCCTTTTTCTTGTTTCTCTTTATCCATCTATGGATACTACAACCCTCTTTTCTTGTACCTAATTATATATCTCGAACTTGCCACTGAAGCAATTGGGGGACGTTTTTGCCGTAAAGCCATGATTGGTCAAAATCTCCATCATACGTGACATGGTTCCGAGATCTCATTGTAACCTCGTGGGCGTCCGCGGATGCGGCGAAAGCCTTGGCACGCGGAGACTCGATATAGCGGGATTATGCGCGTCAACGTGGACGGATCAACGTCAGCGATTTGCTGCGACCACCCGTCGGGCCCCGAAATTTTCTTTGGTGGGGAACCAACCCATTACAGCGCCTGTTTTGCGCATCCCAGGTCGGCCGATTGACCTCTTATCTTGAAGTGATCGGAGATACTCGAGTCCTGTTACACATGTCGATCTAGAATATCTCTTGTCCATCTTAGACTTGCGCAGGCATTGCTTTTCACCGCTGATTGAAATTGTGAGAAGTGGTAAATTTGCAATCTTCACTTACGATCGCCCAAAACTACGTCACCAGCGAGCGCATTGCGACTTTAGCCAGCATCAGGACCTGACTCACCTCGAGTTCGTCTCATCTCATCTCATCTCATTTTCTTCTCACTTAGACCAACCAATACACCACACAACTCATCAACTCACCATGGCGTTCACAATGCACTCCCACTCGGGGCAATTCTGCCCAGGCCACGCAAAGGACCAGCTCGAGGCCATCGTCCAGCATGCCATCAGCATCGGCTACAAGACCATGGGTCTGACGGAACACATGCCCCGTCTAGAAATCGGAGATCTCTACCCTGAAGAGGTAAAGACTCCAACCCCCATCATCATCTTCTTCAGCATAGCTCTCTCATGAGGACTGAATCCTGACTGTTTCCCCCCCCCCCCCCCCCAGCTCGAAGAAGGAGACCCCCAAACAGCCCTCTCCGTCCTCGCCCCCCGCCACGAAGCCTACCTCGCCGAAGCCCAGCGCCTGCGCGAAAAGTACGCCCCGCAAATCGACCTCCTCATCGGCTTCGAGGGAGAATGGTACCGCCCGGCCTACGGGCCCTTTATCAAGTCCCTCGCGTCTCACCCGGCGGTGGACTACTTCATCGGGTCCCTGCACCACGTCAACGCCATCCCCATCGACTACAGCCGGGACATGTACGTCGAGGCGATGAAGTCGGCCGGCCCCGACGAGGAGACCATGTACGCGCGGTACTACGACCAGCAGCACGAGATGCTGACGGCGCTGGAGCCGCGGGTGGTGGGGCATTTTGACCTCGTGCGGTTGATGAGCGAGGACCCGGGGCGGGATGTGAGGTTGTGGAAGGGGGTGTGGGAGAAGATTGTGAGGAATTTGGAGGTTGTGAGGGGGTATGGGGGGTTGTTGGAGTGTAATAGCAGTGCGTTGAGGAAGGGTCTTGATGAGCCTTATCCGTGTCGGCCTATTGCCGAGGTGAGTTTTCTTTTTGACTCCTTTCCGTTCTTTTCTTCCCTGCTCTTCCTCCCAGCGTTTTGGGAATTATGGCAGGGCCGTTGTCAATGACTTTTGCGACTGACTCTGCATACGGATAGGCATGGTTGGCAATGGGCGGACGCTTCACATTCTCAGACGATAGCCACGGCATCGCACAGGTCGCGACGAATTACAAGCGCAACGTCAACTACCTCGAGAGCCTGGGCGTCAAGGAGGTCTTCACATTTGAGCGTGGGCCGGTGGAGGGGGTCAACGGGGATGCCAAGGCCGTGTTGCGGGAAAAGGGCGTTGCGTTGGCGGCGTTTCAGGAGAACTTCAACTAGAGAGAGGCAGAGCGATAGAGTTAAGACGAACGTGGGAGAGGAAGACGAAAGTGTGTGTGACAGAGAGAGAGAGATCCCCGGTGTAGACAGAATAGACTTAGAGGTGTGAGATAGATGAACGTGTCGGTAAAGGTCATGCATGGTTTGCGGTCGACTGTATCATTCTATGGTGCAATTGCTTTAATGTCAAGCGCTTCACTACGACGAATGTTTGAAGTCATGAGCTATAGAGCGATTGAGTGGGCCATTGCTCATCATAGTCTTCCCAGTGCATTCAAGCAGGCAGGTTGGAAACCTGTGAAGTGAGGTGCCGGCACCGCTTTATAGCATGAGGTCTTGAGTTCTGTTGAGTTCTGAAGACTAAGAGAAAACGACAACTCTATCACAGCTTACAACATGTCACTCACCTAATATTTCTTCTCAAAGAAATGAAGTCCTGGGAAACTGTCCATCGTATGGTAGGTAACAAGAGCGTCCAAACCATTGGCCCCGCCAAACCCTAATGTCTCCCACAAAAACTCAAACACTGAGTTCTCCGGCGGCATCACCAAAACACCACCACAGCCAAGAAAAAATCACGATAGCTTCACAGGGAGCTGTAAAAGCAAAAAAGACTGACCCCCACCCGATTTGAACGGATAACCTTTCGATCTGGAGTCGAACGCGCTACCGTTGCGCCAGAGGGCCATGATGTGTTGTTCCGGATCTCAAGCTGGAGAGGCGGAGTTGACGGAGCAGCCGGGAAACGGGTCTATGAATGGAAGCGGGGTGGCGGCTGCAGAGAAAACGCAGTCTCTGGAAATGAAAGTGGGTCTCGCTCAGTACTTTGTAAAGGGCAAGTGTGCTGCTTTCATGCAGGACAAGACACAATAAATGTAGACACTCTCGGGTGAGACGCTGCAGAACGATTGGCGAGTCAAGGCTTCCTGCATGATTCAAGTATAAAATGCAGTTGAGTTGAAAGGACTTCTAGTTTCCTTGAGACTATCAGTTAGCTCCCGAGTTACAGAGAGCAACTTCGAACGTATTATGGCTGAGCCATATCAACACACAGCAAGCGGAGACAGCACTGGCGCCTCTGGGCTGGGACCTGACTTCTCATCTTGACCTGGACCAGAGATATTCAGTTGTCAGAGAGCCTGCTCAGAGCTTCTCAATGCGATTAAGCGAGCCCGACTTGGAAGTTCACAAACAATCAAGCGGGCTAGCTGACTTGGCCGAAGGTAGTGTCAGTCCCCCATCTGGCTGTTGAAGCTGCAGCCAAAATTTAGTCTCAGCCATTGCCGCTTTCGGCACGAAGTGTCTTCAATAGAAGTACTTTTCCCCTCCTTCTGCTCGAAAGCCTTGTTCGAAGAGGGAGCAACAGATATTGGAAAAAGATTGTTTAGATACTCTAGTATAGATGGGCAGCCTCGTTGCTATACTGATTACGTCCAATAGCATTGGATCGAAGCATCACTATAACCTTCCTAAAACCCTAGAACATACCCCATGCATCAACGAGTTCAACAAAAAGCCACGGATGCAGACGGAGATTGAGAGACCCCATCTTCCCACTAGCGTTCCCAGAGCCCCGGATCTTGTCTGAGCAGACTAAGACAGAGGTGCTTGCGGGAAGCGTGTGTGCATTCTCCGAGCCATGAATTGGCAAGCGACACCGAGCCGGATGCGGCTGACGTGGACAACCTCGTTAGACTGACATTTTTAAAAATCAGCCCTGAGAGAATAGCCTCGTGTTTCAACAGAAACAAGCTTTAGTCCGTCAAGCCCGCCTGCATCTCCAACCCAATAGGTGTTGTGCTAGTGAGCCACCCGTCGTGTAGCATAGGTACTTGAAGACGCCTTGCCGTGGTTGTCTTATCCCAATGCACCACCCCGGCTTCGTCGACGAGGGGCAACTAGGCGGTCCCCTCAAATGGAACAACTTTGTCTCGTAGAGACAACTACCTATCTCACTTCTAGCTTACTACTAGTGCTGGGGAGTTGGTAGATAAAGATAGCTTTGCCTACCAAATCACGATAGAGCTCGAGCAGCTTTCGGCTCCTTATGTCTAATTCTTGTTTCTTACGACACCATGGCTACGAGAAACCCACATTATCTCGGGGGAGTCTTCCTGTTGGCCGGTTTCGCCGCTGCCCAGGGACAGGGAGACGTCGACCCCTTCGCGCCCGTCTACGCAAGCTGTCCCTCAGGATTAACAGTGCGACCCGCTTCTGAGGTAACTTGAGGCCATCTCCATGAGATTCAGCCACGGCTGTTGACTTCATATCATAGGGGCTTTCACGACCGGAAGCATCTTGGAGAGTAAGCCGCTGTGAAAAGGTCATCCCTGCGCTCAGCTCTTACCTCACACTTGCAAATATCTCGGGGTTCGATGTCCAGGGCTACATCCAACGGCTCAATACCTCCAATTACCCCGTCGTCGGTCTGTCCGTCTCCGGAGGCGGCACGCAGTCCGGTGTTGGAGGTCTCGGCATATGGCAGGCTTTCGATGCTCGCAACCCGGCTGCTGTTGCCGCTCGTACGGGGGGTCTCACGCAGGTTCTGTCATACATCACCGGTCTGAGTGGCGGAGGTGCCTTGACCGTGAGCACACTGTAAGTCCTTCCGATTCTATTCTATCTCACTTTCTCTCTCTCCATTCTATGTAACATGCTCACAATTCGCGCAGAGCCGCCAACGATTTCATCACTATAAGTGCCCTGAGAAAACAGATCAACTTCATTGTGGATTATACCCTGGGTCCCGACGGCAACATCACCTCTTATTTGACAGACATCTTTGAGAATGTCGGTGCAAAAGCAGAGACGGGACTCCCTGTCTCCGTCGCAGATGCCTTTGGTCAGTTCTGGGCAACGTACCTCCCAGAGAACCGCACATATGGCAACTACTCTGATCTCGCCCAATCCGGAACCGTCTTCTCTTCAGGCGAAGCCCCGATGCCCATTATTGCTCTGTCCGAAGTCATCCCTGGACAGTCGCCCACAATCGGCGGCATCATGTGGCCCGGAAGAAACAACACCAACGGGTTCAATCTGACCTCCTACGAGGTGACCCCCTTCGAGTTTGGAAGCTGGCGAGGTGGAAGAATCCAGGCCTTCATGCCGACAATGTACCTCGGAACCTCCATGTCCAACGGCACGGCCCAGAACAGCAGCGAGTGCGTTCAGGGGTTCGACAAATTTACCTTCATTCAGGGGTCTACAGCCGACGCCTTCGACGCCTGGTTCATTGACGATTGGTACGATACCCCAATCTTTGCCAAGCGGGCGCTCAAAATGGGCCCGCCAAACACCACAGTCATCGTGCCTCCCCCTCAATTCGAGGATGACGGACGCGTGATCCTCGTCAACCAGACCGCCGAGTCCTTCAACCAGACATTCAACGAGTCTCTGTGGGCCACCTATCCGAATCCCTTTGAGAACTATAACCCCGCCATGCAGAACATCGACGAACTCCTCCTCGTTGACGGCAGCCTCGGCGGGGAGACGAACCCCATCCGGCCTCTCATCATCCCCGAGCGCCAGGTCGACTTCGTCATCGTCTACGAGGCCTCCTCAGATGCGCAGTATAACTGGGTCAACGGCACAAACCTCGTCAACACGGCGCAGTCGGCGGCCCAGGGCAACATCCCCTTCCCGAAGATCCCCGACGTCGCGACGCTGGTGACCCAGAACCTGACCAAGCAGCCCACCTTTTTCGGCTGCGACGCCGCGACGTCGCCGCCCACGCCGCTGGTGCTCTACCTACCCAACTCGCCGTGGTCCGGCTACAGCAACTTCTCCTTCTTCAAGTCCTCCTTCACGGACAACGAGTTCGACCTCACCGTCGACAACGCCTTTAACCTCGCGACCTACGGCAACGGCACCGTTGATGCAGCGTGGCCCGCTTGCCTCGCCTGCGCGACGATCCGCGGAAGTCTGATCAGGGCCGGTATCGACCTGCCGGATCAGTGTCAGGAGTGCTTCCGCCGCCATTGTTGGAACGGAGAGGTTGCCACCCGTACTATCACGGCGGACGATCTCGATCCCAAGCTGAGACTCAACTCGAGTCTGTCGTTTGCGGAGTGGAATCAGACGTATTGGAGTAGTCAGACGAATACTGGTGGGGCTAGCGGTGGAGGAAGTGGTGGGAGCAGTGGCAGCGGCGCCGGAGGTAATGGCGGCAGTGGTACCGGTGGCGGAGGAACCTCTTCCACGCCCTCGGCCTCGGCATCGGCCACGGCGAGCCCGTCCGGTGCATCGAGTTCAGCCGAACTTGCACGAGTGGCGGCTGCTGTGACTGTGGCTTCTCTTGTTGCTCTGATAGCATTGCTATGAGCTCAATTATGGGGTATCATCTCTCTGTGTACAATGCAAGTACCAAGTTCTTTCAAGAACTAAAAAATACATTATGCCTGTGTGGCATCAGCAACTCGGGGGCAAACGCCCCATACTCGGGATTCGCCTGCTCAATCCCAAGAACATCTGCAAAAATGTCTCTTGCCTGTGCGCAAAGTAGAGGCATGTTGCTCAGTAGACCCTGGGCAAGATACATCCAATCCGTGACTCCAGAGAGCTTAAAACGCAGAGTCTACAAGTACGCAAGTCAGTTACGCCGTACCGTCAAACACAAAAAAAAAAGTGCGTCCAATTCGAACTTACCTCGAGTTGTTCCTTGACGTCATTGTCTTCCTCCAAGGGCGCCGACAACCTCATGGCTCTCTGCGTGTGGACGACGTATTTGGCAATCTTGTAGATCTTTGAACAGCCGTCCAGCACGCTGTGTAAATCGCAGCCTTCCTCCTTCACCCCCGCTAGGAACTGGATGAACTGGCCCATGACCCTCACATTGAGAAGGGCATCTGACCCGGTCGGCTCTTCGAGTGCAGACCACAAGAGGATTAAGCTGGCCATGATGGGATAGCCGAGGAGAACCCTGTCAAAGGTGTCAATAACCTGCTTCGAAGCAACGACGCTAGAGACTTACCATAAGTTCACATATGGTTGAGGCGGCATCACGCGTAGAAGATCAATAATAGCCCGCGCCGCTGCAGTACACTTGGCGTGCGACTGCTCTATGTTGGGGAATGCGTCCCTATTCACCCACTCGTTGTACAGCGGGGACGACGGCTGAATGCTCGTCGCATTCTTGAGCCGTGCCAGGTTGATGTGCGTCTTGATCAGGGTGCTAAAGTAGATGAAATGCAAGAGGGCGGTCGGCATGTCGAGCTCTCTCGTCGTCGAGAGAGTGGCTGGATCCGGTCTCGATTCCTGTGGGAGCGAGGTCTTCCACTCTTCCAGCTCACATGTGGACAGTATCAGCATCATGTGATGATCTGTGCCTGACTGGAGCTGGATATTGTGTGCAGAGAACTTTTCGTGGAGTTTGACTTGGGTTCTAGATAGTTGTGCCATGCTCCTGAGGAAGCACGGTATCTGTGACGTGCCATCGAAAATGGTCGCATTCTCGGCTGGAAGCTCAACTGTCACATCGCCGTGAGCAAAGGGATGGGATAGTCCAAATCTGGCCATCATGTCGGTGTTTAGTATGTGCGTGGCCCAGCATACTCGCTTTCGTCGCGCTGACTCTTTGGCATCGAGGTTGACATAGGTTTCTCTCCTGTGTAGCCCAATTATTTGGGCAGTTCGGGCCGCAGCAGAAGCCAGCTGTGCTGTCGTGCGGGTATCGGCCGTGCCCAAAGAGAACGTGGCTAAAGCCAGTATCGCCTCGCACGCCAACACATTGTTCCCCTGAAGAATGAGCTCTGGGAAAATGGAGTAGGCGTTCTTGTAGTATCCCCAGCTCAAGCCGCCAAAGTGCTCAAAGGAATCATTCGCGGTCCTCCACCGCATGGCAGCCCCGAACAGGGCGTTCGCTATGCAACGCCTAGCTGAAGTATCACAGTCGTTTTGATCGGAATGAACTCCGTACTGCTTATCGGTAAGCTCTAGGAATGTATCCCGGGTCATGGCGGGACAGAAGAGCTGCACTTCTTCCATGACGGTGATTTCCAGGTCTAGAATGTAGTCTTGAGGCGGGAAGCGCGCAAATGTGCTTCTGCTGAACGGTCTCGGGTCAATGTTTGCCTCGATTTGACTCCGGGCGTTACGGAGGCCTTCTAGTACGGAAGACCGCCCGAACAGATCTTTGGGGAGGAAGGGAAGAGCATAGGGTGGTATCCTCTCACGCCGGCTGGGCCCAGGATCAGCGGGGTTGCGCTGTTGTTGTTCTGCAGCATAGCTCTGAAGTCTTTGCGCCAGACTTTTCGGTATTTTGATACGACGTTCTGTAGGGGGAACCGTCTGAGAAGACAGAGTATCGACAAGCCCTGCGAATTCTGGATCATCAAGGGATGACTGATTGCCTAGGCCGTTGAGTTCAGCCTCGTTGCTCTGCCGCTTCCCTTCTGATTCGACCCCGGCTTTGTTCCTGAGTGACAAGTCAGCAATTGTCCCTGAATTAAACATCCGCACTGGGCACTGACTTCCGCCCCGGGCCTCTCTTCCTGCGCTCAGTGTAGACGCAGGGTACGCCCGACATAGTGCAGAGCCCACAGGCTGGCTCTCCTCCATCGCATCGTCTTTTGCGTGATTTACAATAGGCACATGCCTGTGGACGGTGATTAGATTAGTTCATGATGGCTCTGACTGGATGGCTGGCAAGCGGAGTTGCTTACACTATAAATCCGCTTCTTGCTGGCTTCCTCCGCATTGCTCTCGCCGGTACGGGTGGCATCAGCGACACCGGCCATGTTTGCCAGGTGGTCTCTTCGCCCCTCGGAAGTATTTTGGACAGAGAAGAGGGCTATGGTTTGAATCCGCTAGAAAGTTGGGCAAACAGTGTGCTTGATGCGGGAGTTGTCGTGGGTAGTCGGGGGGATCTATAAGTGGGCGGATATTAATAAGCTTCCGCCCTTTGTGTAAACGGAAGAGACGGCGGATCCAATTGCGGATGTTTCTGGGATGGTTTGTATCCCCCGCTACAGTCGTTCTCGACTAGCTTACCCCAGCTTTCCGCAAATCAGCGTTCAGAGCGGCCCGAGACTATCGTCAATTTGGAGACATAATTATATCCGCCGGGTGGACTGAACAAAGGTGCTTCCTCCACAATTGCGCCATCTCATCCCTCCTCGATTCTGTACTTTCGACATCCAAAGTCCCGAAAGATTGCCAAATTAGTTGAAACAAGCATCGAAACCCGATTGTGAATAATTATGACGGAGTCGTCTCGTTATGCCGTCGGACTTTCAGTCCCAACCGATAGTATGTCATTGTATGTATAAGGGGACATGAGAGTCGCGGCAACATCGAACGATCAATATGCAAGAAATAACAAACGACAACAATCATCTCAACACCTAATATTCGAAAGCATCACTAGATTCTCACCACTAAACTACGAAGATGAGCTCTTTCAAGAACGTTGCTCTCCTTGGCGTAAGCTCAAACTTCGGTCTCAGAAGCTAGAGGTACTAATAAATCTACAGAAAGGGCTCTTGGGAACCGCAATCACCACTGAACTTGCCAGCGCTGGATTCAATGTCACGGTGTTCGGCCGCGCCCAGTCTGCCTCAGAAGACCTCCCTGCCGGTGTGCACTACAAGGCAATTGACTACTCCTCAGTCGACACCATCGCCACGGCCATCAAGGGGCAGGATGTCATCGTCTCAACCGTCAGCAAGGGCGGCCTCCTCATCCAGAAAACCATCATCGACGCCGCCATCAAGGCCGGCGTCAAGCGCTACATCCCTTCCGACTGGGGCTCTTTCACGACCGACCCCAAGGCGGCGGCTGAGCTCACCGTCATGATGAAGCCCTTGACCGACACGCAGAACTACCTCAAGGAGAAGGTCGGTGAGATCGAGTACACAATCTTCTCCGTCGGTGGCTTCACCGATCTTGTCGTCAAGTTCCCCATCGCCTTTGACTACGCGAACAAGACGGCCGCCATCACGAACGGGGGCCACGCCCGCTTCGCAAGCACTAGTCTCGCTGGTATCGGCAAGGCTGTTGCAGGCGCCCTGAAGAACCCGGAGGCGACCAAGAACCGCAACCTGAAGCTTCAAGAGTTTGAAGTCTCCCAGTCGCAGTTGCTTACGCTTGCCAAGAAGTACTCACCGCCCGGCACTGAGTGGAAGGAGACCGAACTTGATGGGGAGGTTGAGCTGGAAAAGAACCTGAAGGCCGCTCAGGAGGACCCGACCAACGAGTTCAAGATGTTTAGTCTAATCAAGGCTGCCCTCCTTAGCGGCAGATACAAGTCTGCTTACGACAAGCTCGATAACGAGCTTGTGGGCCTCCCGCTTCTGCCCGAGAAGGATCTGGAGGCTAGGTTCGCGGCCGTTTACAGTTCCTAGACCGTTATGCCACTCTACATGGTCGAATATGTATGGTGAGGCTTCCCTCCAACTAGGCTTTGAAACGTAGAGGATGAACTGCATGTTCATGCTTTCACATAGTAGAGAATAGACTTCGTTCAGGCAGTTGTGGCGTCGTTGCGTGTGCCGAGAGGAATGGACCACGAGCCAAATGTGACAACCGTTTCCGTGCCAAGACGCATTTCTTTCGGTACAAAGCAGAAAGAAAATATTGGTGCGTTGGATTCCTATGTAAAACCTCACGCTATCCTGCAAAAAGTATCGAATGAGCGATAATGTCAAGCGAACGTGCATTAGGGGGCGTTGAAATTTAGGGACTGTAATCGCCTCAATAACACGAACATTATGACTTGAATAGGATTATACTTTAACGCCTCAAAACCATCACACCTAGTCCGTAAGTCTAGTAGTCATCTTGGGCCTATCAAAGTCATGAAGAAGCAAATATATCATGTGAATCGCGCCACAATCAATTGTGTAACATTGCTAGATATTCTAGTCAGCTACGACTTTCCGATTCTAAGTCCATTTGCCTAGTGCATCTCAACACTTCAGCGCCCCGTGGCTAAACTCACTATAAACACGACTTAATGCAACCCTAGAAAGGAGATAACTCTGAGAGCTAACATTACTACGGACCTTATGGAACACAAGTCACCACAGTGATAGCCCATGCAGAACGGCATCCACTACATGACAAAAGAAAGATACATGTAGAATACAAACACCAGAGTATCTACATGTCACAGATGCGCCCGCATGCACCCCAGGGTCAACATGATCTAGACCACCATTCCAACATTGAGATGCAAATCGGATGCTGCAGTGACAATCAAAAGCCTGCTCCATCCAAAATGTGCAAAACTCCATAGTAGTCTAGATGATAAGGATGAAATAGACCAGGTCTTGACATCTGATATCACTCGCTTCCGTTTCTTTGCATGAGCGCTCATTTCACATTTCAGGATTGCTTCCCAAACCCGCGCCATTAAATCTTGGCAACACATCCCCCCGGGGAAGCCACAAATATTATGCAGTGTTCGCAACTTCCCGCAGGGTGGTGCTCTCTCCAGTGTCCACAAGCGCGCGAATCTTGGCAAGGGAAGGCAACCCCTTTCGATCCTGCAGCCAGCCCGGGACGTCCGGCAGACCAGGTCAGCCGGTTGCCGCTGAGCATCATAGCATGAGAGACAAGGCACCTAGGAGAGGGCCTTGTAGGAGGGGGGATCGTAGTGGGGACGTAGGGATGTTGTGAGGACACTGGGCAGTCAAAACGGCTTTCGGTAGGGGATCAGTGTTGGCGTGACGGTACCTTGGAGGATCACGTTGGCTGGAATGGTCTGTGAATCAATCCACTGGCTGCCGCTGGACAAGGGCCCTCGTCAGCCATGGGCTAGCCGAACGACATGGCCGTTGGAAGGCCAGATGAGGTCATTCCGGGGGAAAGGGGGGGGGGGGGGGGGGGGGGGGGTGAGTTATCCGTAGCACCATATCTAAACCATCTTGTTACTGCAGTGCTGAAGCTGCCAGTGTTTAACTCCAAGACATCAGGCCATCATCTCGAGTCAGCGAGCGTTTCATGATCTTTGTCTTGTCTCTTATACGACGAGCTGTTGATGAGAGTTTTCGTATAAGCCAGTATAGCGTTGTTGGACTATCTGGAGGTGTGAATACGATCAATTCCCATAACCCATTTGCCACACAAACTGGCTGACAACCATCGCATGGGTCCCAACACATCCCGTGTCAGTTGTCAATTTATCGGCCGATCGGACAAGAGAAAGAGGCAGGCGAGGAGCCCTTCCAGCCACTGTGACAAAGAAGCTGGCCTCGATGGAATTTGCACAGGGCGGAGCGTTTGACCCGCCCGAGGATATTTGGGATCATATGGGCGGGCAGCCAAATCTCTGATCGTAGGCAGCTATATCTCAGGGTCCTCGTGGGGATTAATCTAAGCATACTATCAGAGAAAGTACGAAGGACTGATGCTTGCTTGCTCCTTGTTGAACTTGATACTATGGAAGCGACTTCGCAAGCATATCCCGCGGGAATTGCTCCCCCCCTTTTCCCAGCTCCAAGCCCTCAACTGCCTAAATTCTCCAAGAAGAAGCCGATAATTATCCCGTTGATCATCAAACGAAGCTGTCGTGTGCCAGTCTCTCATTGAAATAAAGAACATAACAGCCCAATCACGCTTGCAGCATCCCCCAGTGCTAATGCCAAGGGAATCCCGCCTAGCCGTTTGAGCATCGAGCTCACAGAGGCGTCCCCTTTTCGGACCGGTCCGCTGACCGATGTTGCTGTCATCGGCGTCATCGACTTTTCGGCTCCCGTACGTGCTCCCACTCTATGCGCAAAGATTGCCAAAACTTGGTAGAGATAATCACCAAACACCCCCCTTGGCCGTTGACCGTTGATGAATCCAGACCTGCACAGCATGGCAAAGGTTATCGTCGGCAGTGCGCCGTTGGCTCCCGGTAAGTATTCTCACGCACCGGCACGCGAGCATATACGTGTATTCCGTCATACGAAATACTGTGATAAAGTACTTTCCCCGGGCAAGGCCTCCTCCTCCCCGTCGAGTTTGCCCCTCTTCGCTTCACCATCTTTCCTTGTCCCCCATCTCGCTGACGTCGCCGAGCCGCCGAGCCGCCGAGGCAAATGGGGTTTCTTAAAATACCATCTAAACATGTCCATGCCTGCCGGGGCGCAATGCAAGAGGGCCATGACCATGCATGGCAGCATCACATCTCCCACACCACGGGCAATCGAACGCCCGTTCTTACTTTTCTCATTCATTATTTTTTCCCTGATACCCAAACGAGGGAGAGGGGAGGGGGGCAAGATGGGGGTTGCGGCCCGGCATCAAACGTCAAGAAAGGGCCTAGAACAATTTCAGAAGCAAGTTTGACAGCCCCCGCTAACGGGCGTTTGGTGGCGCCCTTTTTCTTTCTTGCAGCTCGTGGGCGATCCCCCATGCGAGCAAAGTTACAAAAAGCAAGGCGTGGATGCGTGGCAGCAAGCTCCCTGGAGCTAAGCTAGAAGACGGGCCCCCTTTTAGCGTTCCCGCGGGAAATTTCACAGCCGTTTGAAAAGACATGAGTCATGTCAATTTGTTGCCATTCTGGTTAATCTCTTCACTAGTCAGGAGGCAGAAAGTTAGGGATTATGATACTAATAATGAAATAAATGAGAGGGAGAAAGGGACGCGAACCTATCAAATGTCGGTGGAGTTTTGGGCAGCGAGAACGAGGTTCAGTTTAATCCGCGTAATTCAAAATTTTTTTTAACATGGTATCCAGCTTTGGGCAGCGACACTCCAACCACGCCGGCGTGCCCAGACTAAGCCTTGAGAAGCTTAGCCAATGAGTGACGCCCCGGTTGCCATTCTCGGAAGAGCCCCGTAGTTATCCCGTGCTTCGGGCCCGGTGGATCTCGGGTCCGCCAGACGGTAAGCGACGCGGGTGTCATGGTGCGGAACAAGCGGGGGACCCACCCGGGGGGGCTCAAATGGTTGATTTCATCGACGTCGCTCTTTGCCCCTTCCGAGTCAGAATCCCGCCCAACCTGCATCATCGGCCTTGCAGCTTGCAGGAGCATCGCGCCCATTGCGAATATGTTCTCTCCCCTGCACTTTCTTCCTGGCACCTGGCATCACATCCCTAATTGAGATGGAGCGGGCAGAATCCCGCTGTGTTTCTGCCTAATCACACTCTGCTCCCGCCTATTCGGGATACCTTTCCTCATTTCTTGAGGTCCCCTGTATCATCAACATGTCTGTCGCGGCTCGTCTTTGAGATGGATGTCCTATCTTATCAAATGTTCCACTTTGGCACGCGATCTTGCGAGTCCGAGTATGGCTACCTCTACGACCTGAGGTAGAAAAAAAGGGTTAATGAATTGAGCTCTCACCGGAGTACCTGGCCCCCCTCCGCGGTCGGGGACCCTCTCGGCGTGGGGAACCTTCGGCTTCAGCCCCGATCTGGCTCCGTCAACACCTGGTCTCCGTCCCCGCTATCTTTGCTATCGTGCTTATCTCACCCAAACGTTTTCGGAACGTCCGACGTTACCCCGGCGACATCGATATTCGTAAGCAACCACTTCGAAACGAAACATTGCGCAAACCTGTCTCTGAAAGAGAAAAAAAAAACAAGTGACCGAAAAGAGGAAGAATGCCCAGCCCAAATCAGATATCGCGTATTTTACCGAAATTTCTCCCCGGGCAGAATAAGCTCCTTTTTTTTTCTTTACTTTTTCTGCTTACCATTCGCGACCCCAGGCAAGTTAACCTTTTGTCAGGCTGCTACGATATCGGCGGTTGCGGCTTCCTACTCTACGAATACGTGGGTGCATCCTTCCATCAGCCCCCCTTTCCTGCGTCCCATGTGCTGCTTTTCTCCCTTGGAAAGAATCATCCTTGCTCCGTTGCACGTAGCTAGACCTGAATAATCAGATTACCTTTTCCCCTTCCTCTTACCCCAAAAAAGCTCCGACTGACGTGCGCTCTGCTCAAACTCTCAACCAACTCCAAATCAACTTCACCCCTCCACAACGTCACACCGACTTAACCCGTGCATATCGAAAGAGAGAGGGGGAATCATCACCTTGAGCCGCCGCAATTGAATCCATCCATCACCACCACACTCATACATCGTAGCGTCACACCGTCATCTATACGCAAAATGAAGATCAAAGCTCTCAACGTCTACCCCATCAAGGCTCTCCGCCCAATCCACCTCACCTCGGCAACCCTCACCCCGCAAGGCATCCTCCACGACAGGACCTACATGCTGTTCAAAGTAAACCCGGACTCGACCCTCCGGAAGATGCAACTCTCCACCTTTCCCCAGTGCGCTCTCTTCTCCCAGGACATCGTCGGCTCTCCCGACGAAGACGGCGGCGAAGAGATCCTAGTAAAGTACAACATCCCAACCCCGCCCCTCATCGACCACCATCTCCTCCAGGATACGACCCTTTCGGTGCCCCTCGTCCCGGACACGTCGTCTCTGGAGCCCATCTCGGTCGACCTTCACGGAAGTCCCGCCGAGGCACTCCGTATGGGGGAGCCATACGACGCCTTCTTCTCCGCCTGCTTCGGCTTCTCCACAATCCTGGTCCACATTGGCTCCGGCCGCCGCCGTGTCCTCGGCACCCTCGCCCCCGGGGCGCCTGCCAAACAGCAACAACAGCAATCCTCCTCTCTGTTCTCTTCAATCACATCCTATCTCCCATCCATCTCGTCTCTCTCCAAGTCCGAAACTGAAGAACAAGCCTGGCTTACCTTCACCGACTGCGCCCCTTACCTCATCACCTCAGACTCCTCCCTATCTTACCCATCCCTGACACCCTTTCAAACCCCGGATGCTCCGTCCCCCATCATGCCCAAAATGCGCCCCAACATTGTCGTAGAAGACTCCTCCGAGGCCCCCTTCGCTGAGGACTATTGGGCGGAACTCTCCCTCCCCGCCTCCTCCGACGCCAAGCTCCTCCTCACGGCCAACTGCGGCCGCTGCACATCCCTCAACGTCGACTACGCACTCGGCCGCGCAGCTCCCGGACCCGAGGGCAAGCTCCTCAACACCCTCATGAAGGACCGCCGCGTCGATTCGGGTCACAAATACGCACCCGTCTTTGGCCGGTACGCATTCCTCAAAGTTCCTTCCGTGGAAGACGGTTCCCTAGCCGGGGAGGGAACGGTTCAGGTCCGCGTGGGCGACCATGTCGTCGTCACCCGACGCAACGCCGAGCGGACAGTCTTTGATTGGGACATACCGGCTCCCGCCGCGAAGAAGACCGTTGCTGTTGCATAAAGGGTCCATATCTCGCAGACCAGATTTCCTGATGTTGGTGGTTGCAGCCCACTTCCCATCCTCCTCCTCCTCCTCCTCTCCCCACTTGGGCAGCCATCTTTCCGTTTTCCACTTTTCCTGCCTCTAGACTAGAACAGGCAACTTTCTTCACAAGAAGAGCCATAACACATGTCTTATCCCACGATTCCCACATGTCCCAAAAAGGGGAAGAGAAGGAAAAGCAAAAAAAAAACCGCGGAAAAAAACAGGTAGCATTCTAGATGGAGTCTTGGTGGCATGTTGTCGTTGGCTGGCACCGTTGGCTGGCACCACGGCCCCAGAAAAAAAAGGAAATCGAGCACACGAGAGGGGAGGAGTATCACATGTGAAGTTCTCGCTAGATACGGCATCATACCAGGTGGACGGGCGGGGGGAGGGGAGGTGGGAAGCAGAAGCATAAGCAGAAGCATAAGCAGAAGAAAAAAGAGCAGTAGAATGCCGTGTAACCAACCTATCTGACCCCTCCGTGCCCCTCTCGCGCATGAAATCGCACACCTTTTCCGCATAGCCCAACTTTTTTTTCTCGAACCCCCCGATCAACCCATCTGCATCGTGAAAAAAAAAGCCATCCGTGTCATCATCTCCTGATTTCCACGAAAATGATAACGCAACTAGAAAACGCCGCGGCATCGTGAACCTCAGGGAATCAAGATAAGAAGCCTCACCGCCATTGACACATGTAACATTGCAACTTCATGTATGATGTGAGCCATCCTTGAACCGTCACTGTAAGTAAGTACCTCTGTCTTTCCCTCTTGAGTTGCCCGTTACGTTGCCCATCGCCAATGACACCATCCCGCCCCAAAGTTTCATATGCTCGTTGCCCTTTGTGTAACCCGAGAAAGATGCGCCCATCGGCGTTAAATAAAGCGGGGAACACATAAATTTATACCCACCAGGGTCGTTGTTGCTCGGTTCTGATACCCCAGATTGCCCAGAGTATCCGTACTTTGATTAATAAACCAAAAAGGAGATGAATGGGCGCGGGAACCAACCCAGCGGAAGAACATTAAAAATAATCACTGAAACAAAAACATCGAGAGATTCGGCGAGGCTTCCCGCGATCACGCAACCGCCGCCCGCTGCGATCTCCCCAAAAAAGCAAAAGCAAACTTGCCCATCCCACGCCTTGCCGGCCGAACTACCTAGGCGTGCACAACGGGGAGCAGCCCCCCCTCCGCGCGTAACTAGACCCCCTTGTTCCCCGGTACCCGTTTGAATGTGTACCGCGGGCGCGATGAAGGCTTAACGGTCGAGAAAGTAATCTCGAAAGGGCAGAAAGAGAGGAGGGGCACGGGGGACCTAGAGGCTACCTAGGGGAGGGAGGAAGAAGAAGAAGGAAGACGGGGATAATTCCCCTGATCTTCACAGCGATTGTGATGTGCAGTATCTATCCGTCCCCCGTTGAAACCATCTTTTGAGTCGATCATTCATGTCAACTTGGTACTTCTCTGCTCGCTCTGCTTACCCTTGGGTATCTATCTGCCTTACACGTTCCCAGCTAATGGGGCTCAAAGTTTTTCCCATCACGATCTCATCATTCTTTTCCTTCTTCACATATTGGTAAGAAAGGCTGGGGCGGAGTGAATTGGGAAATAACAAGTAGGCTTGAGGGAAAAAGGTATAGTACTAACAATAAGGTAGTCTTCACCGAGATGGTAGACAAAACATCCAGCCATGAAAACCATTCCCACACCCCAAGAGCCTCATCCACATTTTTTGTGTACCGTCATACGTCGTCACAAGCGCCAACTGTGATGTTTCTTGACCAATAATCATCATCAGCAGCCCACCCCCAATCACCGATTTTCCTCCATCAGATTCCCGCCCAATCCCATCCACACCCGTCGTCGAATTCGTCGGTGTAAATCACCACACAAAAGTATCCGTACCAACTACGACTCTTCCTTCATCAACGCGCTTCGGGCCCTGCGTGTTGTACGTTTCCCATGGACAACATTTGAACCGTTCTACCTACTAGGTAAGTTACACCAAAAAAGAATCCCGCCGCCGCCTCGCGTAAAATTTCGCCCGCTCATCCAAGAGATAGGGTAAAAAGAGGACCGCCCAAGTGAATCGATTGACCTCGGAGAAATATGTATGCAAGCAGCCGGCCGGCCCTGCTGTCAGATGTAGTCGTACAAGTTGCCAAATGCCATGCCATGCCATGTGTGTGTGTATCACCGTATGTATGTGGTATGTATGTATGCCAACACCATGCCGAGGTCGCGCCATGCTCTACCCGAGAACACTCGTCTTGTACAACCACAAACCCCGGATCTACATTTTGTGCAACATGAACACAAAAAAGCCTTGCCAAAAAAGTTTTTTGATACCAATAACAAGATGGCAGCCCGCCCTCAACGCGAAATTCCCTACTCTTTCCCGTCCGCCCGAAAACGTGGACACCGAACTTCTTCACCGACTTCTCCCGTTGAAGAAAACATTAAGCCAAGGAGACCCGAGACGAGGCGAGGCGAGGCGAAGGCGGATGGTTACATAACGCATCTCAGTGGCAACCGCCAAAACGCCATCGCATATTCACCGGCATATCTTCACCGGCATCCTCGGACCATAAGTGACACCGAGTGCTCCATCCGAATGACCGACGACGTCTCTTCTAACAAAAGACATCCCGCCCACATACCGAAAGGTCCAACGTCCTAGGTCACAGGTGACATGACATGGCAAGTTCTGGATGACACAGGGCGCATCAACCATGATATGATGGCTAGAAATACATTAGGGTTTGTTCTTTTATATTAGTGCTTGGCACCTTTCTTGGTCTTCCTGCGTCATGTCATGGCACACACATAGAAACCTATGGTTTCTTCCGACCCAGAAAGCGCTATAGAAATGCTTGACCAACCGGACGCGATACCGTTCTGGCCTGGCAGCATCAAATCATATGCGAAACCGAAGCGCAAGGGGTTCGATGTGATGCAGAGACTCCTTGGACAAAACTCAGGATGATAACTGACCAAAAGGCAAAAAAGGTAGCGTGAGGAAATAGGAGTATTCTGCGTCAGGAGGTAAAAAGAAAGAAAGCTCAAAATTGACAAATAACCGCCGTTCCAGTCCATCAGCCTTGCGTGCTGTTGTGACGTGATCTAAGCCCATGTTTTTTCTTCTGTTTGCCATGCTCCGTGAACCATTCCCAAAAGACCCGAAATCTATTGTTAGAGAAAGAAACCGTTCCTTCTCACTAGTACCACTACCAACATCCGTCGCGCTCCCTCGCCTCACCTGCTCCTGCCCCGCCAACTTTGGCGGTTTGCCCAAAGGAAAAGAGGAAAGAAAATAACCAGGTCGTTGTTTGCCGTAGAATAGGGGTATTGGGCATTGCGCGGCCGAAAAACTCCGTTACGTATTGATCAAAAGTGTGAAATGAAATGGAGAACGGGCGATGGGTGCGTCTTCTTGCGGTCGAATCAAGGAGCTAACCGGCCGGAGCGTCGGCGAACGAACGAGAGCTGTGGATGGATGATTCCTCCCTGCCGATTTAGGCTCAGTGCCTGATGGTTCCAGATTGTGACCGGGAAAGGTGCCGTCGCATCATTCCCGTCTTCAGCCAGGTACGGAAACTCGAGGGCATCATATCGCACAGGGGCTCAGCTGTTGACACAGGCGCTAGGGCGTCACCCCCCTGTGGACGGGATGCGCTCCCCGCCGAAGCTGCAGCCAGCTGCAGAGGTGCCTGAGCCAGAGGGTCCCACGTGCGCCATGCAGCACCGAAATTCGGCACCACTGAGCTAAACCAGAGTTAAGACCGAGGACCCTGCCGCGACGGCAGGGGTGGCGGAGCTGGTCCTGTCTGGGTGGTGTAATCGGCGTGCCTTCAAAACGTCCGGGGAGGGTTGCAAACAGAATGATTGAAAAAACTCAAAAATCGAAAACGGAAAGAGTTGCATGGCTTTTTTCGTGTCGACGGCCGCCGCCGAAAGTGAAGGAATCAAAGGGGGGGGGGGGGGGGGGGGGGGGGGGGGGGGAGAACCCCGCGAAGACGTATCCGATGTCGTCCGATCTGAAAAAATACTGACTGACATCGATCGCCAGGGCATTTCTCAGGCGCATACGCCTGGTATTGCGTGTTTGGTGGTGCATCGCCGTCGGGATGAACCAATATAGTCGTGCAGCGTTTGAACGTCTCAAAGGGGGCCTAGGCTTGTGTTAGTAGGTTACATCCATCAATTGCAAGATGACACAGTTTGCAACTGCCGTGCCGCATTGTCCACCGACAGGTATTCTCATCTGGAAACCTCATAGGCAATGAAACAAGAGAAGGTAATGAGATCGGGGATCGGATAGGGCGAGACATTTGTGTCTGGGTGGTGACGGAAGGGAGTTTGCGTCATCAGAAGCAACTAACATGTAGCCCGACTTCGAACGAGATGACTTGCTCGAGGTGAGCGGCAGTGTGTCTTTGTGAACATACCTCGAGTGCATCCAATGCAAAACCCCCACGTCGCCGGCATGCCTTCATCTTCCATCCCCTCACGGTGAGCACCATCTTTCCCGCAGTCGGTGTCGTCTGGGGTGCTCAGTAACGGTGCCGACGAACGATGCACCTCAGGCGCTTTGAGTGCAGGGCCGGCAGGTGTGCAGCTTGCAATACCGGCACTCGAAGATACTCCAGTGGGGTCCGGAATGGCACAGGTTGCAGGTCCATTGGATCAAGGTGCTGTCCGACTTGATCATCTTGAACGAGTGGGCGCAGGGGCCCGCGACGGCCATCTTGAATCGAAAGCAGCTGGAAGCTTGGGAAGTTCGGGGTCTCGAAGGTTGCGTCTAGAAGGGTCCGGACGTGCTGGAGGCTCTGTGCGTTGTGTGCGCGATGTCCTGGGTTGTGTGGTTTTTGGTGCCGGTGCTGCTGTTGGAGTAGGTAGTTGGCCCTGAAGATGGAAAGTGACGCTCGCTAACAGCTGTTGATTTTTGGTCGTCTGGTAGAAAGGCCTGTCGCTTTGGTGGCAGAACGACGTTCAACCTTTTCCTTGGTTTGCAAAATGTATTTTTCTTCTCGAGTCTGTGAAATTGTATTAGCATTGCCATACGCCACTTTTATGGTTATTTTGGTAGGTGATGCTGCCGTCTTAAACATGATGTGATGGTCTGCAGGCGGGTAGTTTGAACTCACTTGAGCGAGGCCAAACGTTGATATGAGGTTGACGAGCAAGGGGGTGGTTGTTAAATCAAGGTGTCTGAGTTGAAGAACTGAGTCAACTTGGAGTGTTTGGAGAGGATGCTAAACGAAGCGGGCGGAGTGTGGGAAGGGAGGAAGAAAGAGGTCGGAAACATTAAGTTTTTTTAAGAGGAATTCAAGAAGACCGGAGGATGTGGTTCTTGCTTAAGAAAAAGTTGAAAGAAGGTTTGCCGGTCGGTGGTGGGTAGGTGCTATTGTTCGCATGGATGTGATGGGTAAGGACGAGGGCACGAATGAAGAAAAAGTACGGGCAAAGTACAAGTGCAAGTGCAACTGCAAGTGCAACAGCAAGGCAAGTGCAGTTGCAAAGTGAATCTCAATGTGAGGTCTAGGTATCCGTATCCGTAAGGTAAGGTAGGCACACCCAAGGTGGAAAGAACTTTCAGGGAACGTGAGGTCGGGTGAGGGTGAGGGTCAGAATGATGTGCCCCACGCCGAAGTGTCAAGGAAGGTACGGGATGGTCCGAGGGTTTTGGGCAGGAAAGGACGGCAGCAGGGAAGGGGCCATATAATGTCAAGGAATGTCGAGTAAGGAAGTCGCGCCGACATGGTCATGAAAAGGAGGAATGAAGCATATGAAAGGAGCAAGGGAATTGGTGCGATCCGGGCATGCATGAGAAGAGTGGAAAGCAGGATAGAAAAACTTACAATGGAAACTTGAGGAGCACCCAAAAAAAAACCGAGGCAATCAAGCTACCTTTGGTGAAGGAAAGGTAGGTACCTTGGGTTGGGTAGGTGAGATACCTAGGTAGCTCAGGTACCTGACGGTAGGTAGGTGCTGATGCGGTACGGCAGCGATGGCCAGTGCCGGGTGTGATGTAGGTGTGCTTTGACAGCAAAGCTTGGTGGTTTCTTCTTCTCCCAAACAGCCAATGCAAGCCAGACAAAGTCAGTAATGGCAATGGAGGCCCAAGGCAAGTGCCGTTGGCTAATGCTGTGTGACTGGTCGAGCAGCGGGATGAGGAAGGAAAAAAAATTCGACTGAGGTCAAGGTGGAGTGAGGTGACTAGGAAGCTGGTGTGAGGTGTAATGACGATAAAAAATAAAAATAAAAATAAAGATAAAAGTGTTGAGAGCCAATGCAGCTTGAGCTTGGGGTAGGTACGGAGTAATAGAGCCCTTTATTTATTTTTTTGCTCTCGATCAAGTTCCGGCCGGTGGTCCTCAAGCAACCCTTATATGGATGGACCATGGTCCCACGGGCAGAAAACCGTCTGATTGCAATGCAACAGAGGCAAGGTATTTGACAATCGCAGCTTGTCTAAACTCTAAGCATTGGTATTACCGCATGTCCCGTTCTTCGGCAGAATTCTGAAGTGCTGTTTGTTGCTGGCAGTCCCTGTTCGCTCGCCCGGACCCAGCCCGTCCCAAGGTTCACAGCGGGAGCGTCGGATTGGACATTGGATTGCCCTGTCCCGTTTCCACTCCTGGTCGGTGTTAGGTTGTCTATCTGTACCGGTATGGATGCACAACACGGTACTGGTAGGGCTGCCAGACTTTGGCTGGCTCTGGCCGGTGCCTCTGGAACCTCTGGTTGGCGTTGCCGTAAGTTCTGCGACGGGACGAGGACGTGAGGCGCCCCGGCCGGGAAGCCAAGCATCTATCAGTCGTTGTGTACCCTTTCTTTTTCGAATTAGACCCTGAACATAACCCAGGGTGACAGCAGCAAGGGGACTAAGGTACAGATACAGCTCTAGAAACACACTTCACGAGCATCCGTACCCTATGCTCACGCTGCCGCTGACGGGATATGCCTTGTAAGGTAGTTCAGACTCCAGAGGCGCCTGCGCTTGGTTGGAGAAGCTCGACTTGTGGTGCCCGGCGCGGTACCACAAGGTACCGCTGTCATTCCTCCTCAAATGTACCCTTACCATGACATGGATCTGGGAAAAGGTTGAACCTTCAGAGTGAGCTGAGCTATGTAGCCGGACGTGGCATCGTTACAGCACCGAGACAGACTCATCACATCTACGGTGCCCTGTCTGTCCATGACAGGTACCTACCTGCCAACGGTTAACCGACCCAACGATGCCGCTTTCTCGGCCCTACCACTTTTCCCATCTCGTTTGTTGAAGCCGGGAGCACCACGTCTTTACATGGATGTCATGTAAAAACGTCTCCTGTCATCGTGGCCCGGCCCGTTTCTTTTCGTCTGCACTTGGGGCCCGGTTGTAGACCAAGGTACTCCTTCGGTACTTTGCCCGAGAGAGACAGGACGGGCGCTACCCACCCGTGGTCGCATGCCATGTTTTGTATCGCCTAGAGCTAAGGTAGAAAAAGGGCTTCCGCATTCTTAGTTGCCCATCTGCCATGCGTGCCATGTCCCTTGGGTACGCAGTAACGTCTTGTCCGCAAAGACGACAAACCATAAAGATGCTTGCTAGTGCAACATACGGCCGAATGCCGTCGCCCCTTTCCTGCATACCTTGCCGTGGCTTGCCACCGTTCATGGCCAACGGTCATCGTGCGCCGCGGCAGTAAGGGATTTGACAGACAGGACCCCGTCAAAACGATACCTCTTGGTTGTGACTTGATCATGATGTATTGGCCGTTCCCTCGTGTTGCACAAGGCCTCGTGGCACATCATTACCGCTTCCACGGGAGTATTCTATCTCTTCTGTCTCAATCCCCATTCGCGACAAGGATATCTGTATCATTGTAGACCACGCTGGTCGATCTTGAGTCGTCTCCTGGAAACTCGAGCATGAGGTCGTCGTATTCCCTGGCTGTGCTCCTTTCCGTCTTGGTTGCAATCAAATCTGATCCGAGCAAAACCGCTGCGTACTTCTCCGACCACGCCCGGCAGCCAGGTTGTTGGATTGTTCCGTTCACAGTAATTGATCTGGTTCTCCCATTCCCAGCTGCCTTGTATGGACAACTTCGATATCGATTTGCAAGTCGACAAAATCTTCCACCTCCATGTGGCTCGGCTACCATGCTCTGGGAGCTTGGGACTGTCCCTGTGCGCGGTGTACCTTGCTATGTAAATCCAAGGCCCCTGCGCCTGACAGGTTGAGCCTCTGTGGCCCCGGGATCTCCTCCGGCAGGCTGAAGTTTGGTCACCCTTGGGAGGGTGGGGCCTGATGAAATGTTTCTGTTTGACTTCAGAGGGAACCTGATCCGGCCACGAGGTTCCGTGGCGCAGGGCCCAGAGTTCTGACATGTAACAAACACGATTCAAAGCCAATGCGTCCCATGCCGTTGACATTTGCTGGCGGAAGAGGAGAGCAATCAACAATACCCAGGGTATGACATGGACCAAGAATAACAGCAAAGGCTCTCTCTCAGGTAGAGAGACGGCAGGGCGTCCTGCTCCGGCTCCCGAGTTGCTCGTCCGATTGGCTCGTTCTGCTGACGATACCATGCACGGAGCTATGTATTACTTGGTATCCGTAAAGGCCACTCTGGGGTCAGCAGTGGATCGGATACAGTACGACCGGGCCTCCGGATACACCGTCCTGTCTGGAGCACCAAGTCTGAATGTCCTTGCGGGCATGCATGGTGGCAGAACGGTCGACAGGCCCGTGCTATGGAGAACCCATGACTTCACCACGAACACTTTCAAGGTCCAGGTCTCTTTGGAGAGCGAAAGAGGCCTGCCATGCTCGAGTGCCAATGTAACGACGTAGGTTTCCGGACTTGAGTCTAGGCTGTATGGGCTGTTATGGCTATGGTGCGGCCTAGGTCGCAACCTTCCTTGGTGAAGATAGACTGCTTGTTGTATGGGCAGATTATCTCCGGCCCAGAGCGGTACATTTGCAGCCAAGCGGCCAGAGGCGAAGATCCTTTTCGATCCGGTTCCTCGTTGTGTCTTTGCGCCACGAATCTCTCCGTGCGGCTCGGGACTCTCTCAGACAGGGTGGGTGAGTTGGGTTTGGCCATGTGTGGGGGAACGCCCCAGAAAATCATTGCAGTTACTGGTGTCCTGCCAGAAAAAACAGCATTCTGTTACAACGAAAGCAGCATCCTTCCTACGGATAGTCGGGCAAGAAGAGAGAAGTCAGCCACGCCGGTTAGGCACCCGACAAGCGCAGCGATGCTGCATATGCCTCTGCAACGCCTATCTTCTCGAACAGAAATTGCCGTGGCCAAGCGAACGATTCTTGCTTTCCGAGATGCTGCGCGCGTATCATGAGGTGGTACTTAATATTCTCAAGTTAAGGGCAAGGAAAGAGGTTGCAAATGTGGCAGTTGAGTCTTGTCCGCATCGAGGCAAACCCGCAGGACCTTTGCAGGGGATCAGCTCGTGGCCACTGACTGGGCCGACCATGCATTGTGTGGCAGATCTTTTTTGCTCTCCTTCTCTTCTTCTCCCACCTTCGCTTGTGCCCACTGAGACCAGATTACCTGCATCCACTGCCCAGAAGCACCCATGGCGGGGAAAATCCTTTTGTGCCCCCAATGGGAAGCCAGCCTAGCGACATTCAAATCTTTCATCGAATGTTCTTTGGTAGGGCAAGGCGGACGAGGCTTTAGCTTGAATGATGGGTTGGATTGGGCCGTTGGGGCGTTGCCAGTATTGCAAACCCACAAGAAGGAAACTAGGATGGTGCCGAACGCCGGCAAGTTCTGCACTAGCCGCGACTTGCGCAGGTATCCGTGGCGGTAGAATGTACGAAGTAGAACGAGCGGCGATGTCCAAACACCGGGCACTGAGTTAGAAAGCAGAGTATCGGAAAAGACTTGTGTCGTGTAGCATCGCAAGGGGAGCATCTGCGAACAGCTGGGGTATCGTTCTGAGGGTGCTATCCGTATCACGCAACCGTGAAGGCTGTCCAAATCATGGAGGGAGGTGAAGACTGAACGAATACGGGCAGACGAAGTCCAGTACTGTAAACTGCTACTCCGTACAAGGTATGTATGTATGTGAGCCGCATGACCCAAGTTTGGCCGGATTCGGCCAGGTACTGTGTAAT
The DNA here is from genome assembly GCF_030913505.1 of Colletotrichum phormii. Lineage (NCBI taxonomy): Eukaryota > Fungi > Ascomycota > Sordariomycetes > Glomerellales > Glomerellaceae > Colletotrichum > Colletotrichum phormii. The sequence continues at coordinate 442,171 of NW_026851445.1, read as the reverse complement.
CATACCTGTTGACGACGAACAGGAGTACCGGCAGGCTCCGTTGTGTTCGGCGTGCTCTGACAAGGCTCTTCGGGCCAGTAGCCTGGACGGACCGACGAGGGAGGAATCCCGAGATAGTGCTGCGAGAAACGGGGCAATGACCCATTGCGAAACAGCTGTCATGCCTTACAGAAACGGCTTCAAAGCCCTGGCGCGAACAAATAGGTTGTCTTTCCGAGTTGGCGAGCCGGGGTCTGGGCCGCCGTTTGAAGCCAGGGTGATTAGCCTACCGTGGACCATGTCAAAGTCAGTCCACCATGCAACGCGGAGCTTCTGGAAAACGGAGAAGGTGTGGATGAAGGCAGCTTACCTTAAGCATTAGGGTAGAGTACGGAGTAGTGTACGGATACGCCGTAATGGAGCAGAGAGGAAAGAAGCGCGCCAGAGGCGGATAGAGACAAGAGATGACGAGTGGCCGGAACAGACGCCACTATTACTCCGGGCATGAGTTGTTGTCTTCTTTTCTCTTCCTGTGAACAGTGGCAAGGCATCGACACGTGTAGGTAATGCAAGGTAAGGAAGGTAGTAGTAAGCGGTATTGAAGCTAAGGTGGCCAAGATGACGGCGTTTGGTATGAAGTTGAAGCTGCCGTGCCGAAGCGAACGTCCACCGCGGACGCTGCCTTGTTCGTTGCGAACGCTCACATTGCATTCAGGCTCCAGGCTTTACACTAGGATTGCCGGGCTGGAGTGATTGGTGTGGATGTTGCAGCTTTCGGACTGGAGTTGCGAAATAGCCTCGGGCGTTAGCTTGCTTACCTTAGGGTGAGGTAAAGTTCCACCTTCTGCAAAGCGCCTACTTGGGCAAGGACGGGAAACTCAACGTCAAAGCTTCCTTCCTTGACAGGCCTGGCAGGCGAAACCCACACAACCTTCAGGTTGGTGTGCGGCGTGCCATGCTGGTGGTGGCATCCCAAAGTTGAAAGCTGCATGCTGCCCGGATTGAAAATTGTGTGTTTTGGCAGTCGCAGGGAGACAACAAAGGGAGTCCAGGTGGCTGGCTTTCTTCGTCAACCAACCTTGGGTACCTAAGGTACGGTAGCGAGCATTATTTGATCAATGTCTTCCCAGACCGATTGCCAGCGCAGCACCACACTTTCCAGACCGGTCAGGCTGCAATAGGTCTATCTCAATTCCAAAATACTTGAAGTCTTGAACACCGAAGGAAGCCGGAGGTTCGCGGCTCGCCCACCAACTCCTGTCTCCAACAATCTTGGGTATGACAAGGCAAGGCGAACGCAGCGCACATCAGCTTTGACCGTCGACCGAGATCCCCTGGTGCCACCCGCGTTCTTGCTCATGCGGTAGCCGTACGGAGTAGTACCTTAAGTACGAAGTACATTGCGGAGTACGGACAAGTGCCTGAAGAACAGGATGGAGGGAAGCAAGGGCGCAGCGGCAGCGAATGGTACGAATACCAATTGGGCAAGCCTGGATATCTGGAGCAACTTCCCTTAATTCCAAGGTACCTTAACTCCTGCCCGCAGTCCAAGTCATCAATGTGGAAGGAAGAGGCTCCAAAATGTCTCCCGGCGCCTTCTTACCTAACTCGGCGCACCTGCCTCATGCCGTGATGCCCCGTCTCCAACTTCAGCTCAATTGGAAAGAACAGAGTTTCTCACCCTTATTCCTTCCATTCCGCGCCCAGGGAAGAAGGTACATATGTAGAAACACCAATTGCCTCGTCACTCAAGGTACTTTGCCGTAGGTACCTACCTTCCTGACCTCAGGCTGTAAACACCATTGCTCTTGCCCTGGATCGTGGCTTGTCTCGGTTGGCATCACATGACCTCCATGCCACGCTTCTCAAATCCACCTCTCATCCACTCCTGTCGCATTGCCAATGGCAATGGCGGGAACAGTCACATCTGGCCCGCTGGGTCCTAGCGGCTCATCCACGACGTTGGAACGGCCTTCCATTTTGACTTCAATCCCCTGCCGTCGTGTCGGCCGCCTTTCCTCGTCCTTCCTTTCAACATTGACCATGGAGCTGGCTGCTTGCTGCTGGCTGCTAGCTGCGGGCATCTTCTTCCTCTAATTTCCACATGATGCCATGCATGGGACTACGTAAGCCTTGCTTCCCTCAACCCCTCCATTCACGTAATGTCTATTGCGTCAATACCCGGCCACCGCTGCTTCAGTTGTCCTTTTTGATTGTCGTCGAGCGACGGATGCATTCTTACATATAGTCACAGCGTCACACTGCATCCTACGCCTGTCAATATGATCGACAAGCATCCAATATTTGGTGCCAGCACTGAAAATCCTCAAGAGCCTCGGCCGCCAGCAAGACTACAAGACGAAGTTGACTACTCCGTACGCTACGGATACAGACACGGACACAGACACGGATACATACATGGAGCTATCTTGAGTCCTCGCCCGCTTGTCGCTTCTCACTTTTGCGGCGGCTTGCCCTGTTCAGAGCCACTTTTCTAGGCCCTGCTGAATGGCCGAGCTCAACTCGCCGTGTTCGGTGCTTTCCGCCCTCTCTGTGTTTCCCGTTCCTCTACGAACTCAACAACAAGGTCGAGGCTCTCCGCTCCGCGCTGGCTCCAGACCGGCCGGCCTCATTGACTTGCAGGTATGAAAATTGCGCCTCACAAGACTCCAGGCTCACTCCGCGGCCGCCCTCATTTCCCCACCCACGAGACCAAATTCCAGTCTTGTCCGCAGAATCTCACCCATCATCTCCACGTCTTTTGGCTTCCCGATGACAAGCAAATCTTTTCGCCCGCCTCCGATGCTCTGAATAACCGCTTACGACGACGCATCGCCGAACCCTTGATATGATCATGGATGGTCCCATGTTACTCGCTGCAGCGCGGTACGTCGCGCTGCTTCCCTCCCTCCCGGCTCACTCGAACATGGGGGTTTGGACTGTGGTTCGACAGCGCCCCGGCAAGGACCACACTCGGTCAAGTTGGGACGATTACCTTCACACCCTTTCGACGAAACGAAAGCGGTGCCGGTCAAATGCCAGAAGACCATGAGCATGGCAGTAGACTGACGCGACCGACCAACCAGCAAATCCGACTCCTCGAGATGATGTGACTGGCTGGCAAGGATGTACATGCACCCTGACCGTTTGATGCCGGCCAAGATCTGCACCTCGCTACAAGGGGCGACCACTGGCTCAAGTCGAAAACAACGCCAAATCATATTGTCAGAGAGACATCTTTTCTCTCGCCCCGCTCAATTTTGTTGTCCTAGATTTGGACTCAAAACCTGAATAATATGGACGTTTGGAAATGTTGTCACCGACCCGCCTGTCCTTCAGGGAGACACTATCACATTTTCATCCCAAGTGGGTGACACAATGGATTGCCGCCCAACACAAAGTAGCTAGCTCTATTTCTATTCTTCCTATCATTAACTTTTCTATTATCATTATTATCATTATGATTTTCCTAATATTCTATATAGAATACGTCTAAAGAAGTATAAGATAGATACAATAATAATACTAATAATAAGAAGAATAACGTACTTGATAAGCGAGCTGCCTAGACAAGCGAGCTGCCCACCCAACCGCGTTCATCCTTCCTCCTCACTTCTAATGCGTATCACGCCACAAATAATCATGTCGTCACAAAGCAAAGAGGCCCAATTAAACTTAGCAGTCGAGGCTATCCAAAAAAAAACCCTAAACTCAGCATTCGAGCCGCAGCAAGAATCTATTCAGTCCCCCCTAGGACCCTAGGCACCTGATTAAAAGGCACACCTGCACGACAAGATACTATACCTAACTCACGCAAATTGACGGAGCTTGAAGAGGAGAAGCTAGTTGAGTATATCCTCGACCTGGATTCCCGATCGTTTCCTCCCCGGATCAGTGGTGTGGAAGAAATGGCCAATCGATTGCTCGTCGACCACGACGCGCCCCCAGTTGGGAAGCGCTGGGCTTCAAACTTCGTTAAACGACAACCACAGCTCCGGACGCGCTTTTTCGTAAGTACGACTATAAGAGGGCCCAATGTGAAGATCCAGACGCGATAAACGCGTGGTTTCGGCTTGTGGCGAACACAATCGCGAAATACGGCATTATGGACTCCGATATCTACAACTTCGACGAGACTGGGTTTATGATGGGCCAGATTGCATCCGGGATGGTCGTCACGAGTGCCGAAAGGCGTTCAAACACAAAAATGATACAGCCTGGCAATCGTGAATGGGTTACAGTCATTCAGGCCATCAGTTCGTCAGGCTATAGCGTTCCGCCGTACATCATCGTTGCAGGCCAATATCACCTCTCCACCTGGTATATAGAAACAGATCTCCTACGCGACTGGGTCATCGCAACGTCTGAAAACGGATGGACAACAAATGAAAGAGGCCTAGACTGGCTCCAGCACTTTGATCGGCATACAAAACCGCGTGCAACTAGCAGTTATCGCCTCCTCGTCGTCGATGGGCACGAAAGTCACCACTCTGCGGACTTTGAGATATATTGCAAGGAAAACAATATCGTCACACTCTGCATGCCGGCCCATTCGTCTCATCTACTTCAGCCCTTAGACGTTGGGTGCTTTGGGCCACTAAAGACGGCTTATGGTCGACAAATTGAGGATAAGATGCGCCGGGGTAATACCCATATTACGAAGGAGGACTTCTTCCCTGCATTTCACAACGCTTTCACGCAAGCCCTAACGGTAAAAAACATCCAGGGAGGCTTCAGAGGGGCCGGGCTTGTTCCTTTGAGTGCCGAAAGTGTGCTTTCGAAGCTTGATGTCAAGTTATACACTCCAACACCCCCAGGGTCCCTACCAACAACACCCCCCGCGTGGACTTCTTAGACGCCAAATAACCCAATAGAGGCCTCTTCTCAGTCCGAACTCATCAAAAGGAGGATCTCCCGCCATCAGAATAGCTCCCCAACTTCAATTATTGAAGCTGTAGAGCATTTATCAAAGGGAGCGCGGGGATTTATGCACCAGATTGCCTTATTAAGGTCGGAGGTCCAGATCCTCCGGGAGGAAAATAACCTACTTAGCCGACGCAGGAGGGCTAAGAAAACACGTCTCAGACAAGGAGGAAGTCTTACTGTAGCTGAGGCAGAGGAAATTCAGTCGCAGAGAGAGGCTACGGCCCAGATTGAGGAGGAAACGCGCCAGAGTAGTGGTCGTCGGCCGAGGACAGAAACAGGTCAACGGCGATGTGGCGTCTGCGGAAACACTGGCCATAATGCGCGAACATGTCAGTTTAATGAAGAAATATCTGAGGAATAGGATTCAGAGTAGTTTCAATTGATTTTATGTTTTTAGTGTTGCTCCTTAGTTAGATTTATAATGTGATTATGGTTAGGAGGGCAGCTCGCTTATCAAGTACGTTAATAATAATAGGAATAATAGTAGTAATAGGAATAGTAGAAAGAGAGATGGGGAGAGTATTGAGCGGCATCCCATTTTGTCACCCACTTGCATCCGTACCATTGTACGAGCCTCGACGCGATGCCGAATCAACCGATAAGTGATGGTTTTGGTTCTTCGCAAACTTCTCGGCGATTCTCTCAATGTTCTGACGCGAGACGGCTTGATTGGATCCGGGCCTTACTCCGTGCCCGTATTCAACAGCTTCTTCGCTGATGGTCTTAGTGGTCACTCGGGGTATCCGTATAACAGCATGCTAGCCGATATACTCCACCAGTCGCCATCGTACTCACGACAAGCATTCTCCAGATCACGCCACCATCTCGCAGCAAGATCTTCTCAATCAAGGCACAACACAAATGAAAGTTTGCCGAGCAAGTGGGTGACACAATGGTTTGCCGCCCAGCACGAAGTACCTACCTCTATTTCTATCCTTCTCATTATCATTATTATTCATCCTCTTCATTTTTTTTTATACATTCTGTATAAATATATCTAAGAAAGTGTAATATAGATATAATAAGAGTAATAGTGGTAATAAGAATAGTAGAAAAAGAGATAGGGAGGGTATTGAGCGGCATCCCATTTGGTCACCCACTTGCCGAGGTAGATTTATCGTTTCTTGACGGTCGTTAATCGATCTCAGGAGACTCTGCTCCGAGACGACTTCTTGATAGCCTTCTTTCAAATGGCATCGGTCAAATGGCATCGGATTCGCGATATCACTATGTCAAATCTGTACCTCCTCACGCTATAGTTTACTACCGATACGCCAGTGATGCTCATCTTCGATAACTCCACGTGAACTGCCGGAGGATGTCGACTGATGGTCTTCTTCTTCTTCTACCCATAATTGATTTCATTTGCGACATCCCGGGCACGTCTACGGCTAGTATTCTTCACTGGCCACGTATCCCCGTAGCGAAAATTGCGGTCGTCTTCTTCGTGCTTTTCAACACCTTGAAAGCTAAGAGAGCATCTGCTCAAGCCACCCCTGCCCACGGTTCATAACAACCAACAATCAGGATTCGCCCGCCGCAGTCGGTCGCAATAGCGACACTGATGGCAATAATCGCAACCTTCCTTCAAGCAAGCTCGAATTGCCCATTCTAGCCACACAGATCAGCGGAACATCGACTGACCCGGACAAGGTTGGAGATGGTGCTCAGCTGGCCTTGGAGACATCCAGCAACCCTCTCAACGACCCTTTCTGACGACAAAGTACCTAAGGCCGAGGCAGCACGTAGGTTTGGCTCCTCACCAAACCCCCCTTCGGCCAGGCGTCGAAGGGCCCCAGACCCGATAGTTTCGAGAAGTCGAAGAAAGACACTACTTTGGGCGAGGTCCCTCTGAATCACTTCCTTGCTCATCCTTGTGGATCGGAAGCCTGTCCCTGCGAGACCGCTTTGCCGCTATTGGATGGCTACACAAATCACAGCCCGGCCGTTTCAGGACTCTTTTCCTCTCCTTTGAGGAGGATGAAGAAGATGAAGGAGTGCAGACACAGCGCGCGCAACTCTCGTGGACTATGATGAACCAGGGTTCAGAAGCATTCGAAGGCACGCAACCACATCCGTCTTTACAGTACGAACTGCAAGAGGCTTTTCTTCTTATCCTCCGGGCCTCCATGCCACAGGCAACACCTTCATCGAATTTCAACGTTGCGGGACTTCCAGGTCCCTTGTCCACATCTGGCCATTTGCCTGATCCGATCCAGAATAAAATTCTGGGGCGTGGTGAAGAATGATCCACACGCGGCACGCGGGAGCGTCTGAAGTCCGGACCTTGTCCATCGCCGTCAATCTGGGACCCCTCCCCCCCCAGTCCGAAGTAAGGTAGGACCAGATTTCATCACGCCTTGGACGAACTGGGCGGGCGGGACGAACCTGGTAATCACAAGCACCGGACTTGCAATTCCGAGTCGCCAAAAAAAACCTAACCTTCTCACATCTGTCGATTCTGAAACCTTTTTTCGCCGACCCCTCGTCGATATTCGGCATCCATATCAAACTTACAAGCGAGCCAGACAGATGGCCTTGCTCGGAAAACGGTCGTAACCATGATCCGTCGCCCCCCTAGACTAGCTGTCTCGAGATACAACGAGGTATTTGTTCTAAATACTACCTCAGGATCTCTCTCGTCTCGCCTCCGCGGTAGTTGCAACGGATATCCGTCCTTTGCCATGCGCTTCAGGGTCACTTCAAGGCACTGAACCCCTGCAGCCGGAACTGCACCTCATGGGATTTACCATAGGGGTGATGCGGAATTGCGGTGTGCATCATCCATTTTGTTGCCGACCTTGCGAGATGCCATGTTGTTCCCTTTTGCCGAGCAGTGGTACGGTACCATGGATGGGACTCTCTTTTGGGCCAGGCCACAAGACCTCTCTACTGGACCGTGGACGAGCTCGGCCCGCGTCACATTCAACTTCTGACGACAACTCCAATGACATTGCACCTCAACATCGTCTTGCCTTCATTGCCAGTGACTTGCCAAGATCTTGGATGATACTGTTTGATTTTCCCGCTATCGTTGCTAATAATGCGCTCAAGTCTATCCATGCTACTCATGTTTTCCGCCTCCTGTTTGTCGCTTTCCTCATATCATGTACCTCCCACCGTATCTTTGTGATCCTGTGTCGATGACTACAAGATATAAGCTCAGCATGTCTACTCGATCACTCAGTAGACTCTGCTGTCACCTGGGAGATTGTCTCAGTTGAAGCGTCAGGCTTGGTTCTCGGGCTGACGGGTTCCTCATCTTCCATGACAACTGATGAGGCTGATGCAAGAGCTTGGCCTGCTGAGACCAGCTCTTCCTTACCCATCCCGCTCTCAACTTCTGACTGTGCAGTGGTATGCTGCTCTGATACCTTCGGCTTGGGATGCAATCCCTTCATTTCGAGCCCCTCGCTGTCACTATCCCGTCGTTCATGATCCTCGACGGAAAAGAGATCTGACAAGTTCACTGCGAGGAACGTCTTGGGAAGTTTGACTCTGCAATACAACTCGTTAGCATCACACCCCAACCGTCAGCAAAGCCACTTGGTGAATGGAAACTTACTGGTTAAACTTGGCCCTCAGAGTGCGGATCACTTGCATCCAGTCGCCGTGAGGGGTCAGACTGCGTCGCGGAGCGCAGCTGATGCAATGCTTGCTATCCAATTGGACATCCAGCGGGTCGAAGACGTGGCATCCGGGGCTAATGGTGATTCTGATACTGTAGGCAAAAGTCTGCTCTTCGCCCCCGTCGGGTGTGGCGGCAGGGGCCTTGGTCTCCGATTCATACAGCTCAAAGCAGATCTGCGAAAGATAGTCGAGCTCGGGAATAGTGCTTCTCTTGATCTTGGTCTCGATCCCTCCTTCCAGAATGCAGTTGAGGAGGGTGTAAATGTGGGACTCTTTGGTGAAGTAAAAGAAGGATTTGGCATCGTTCGATGCTTGCATCTCTTCAAGATCCTGGACAATCTCCTTGAGCAGCGGCAGCGACGTCAGAAGACCAATTTCCAGCTTCTCCCCATCAGAGATACCGTACTCTTGAGGACAGATGAAGTCGAATAGAACCTTGGCAAGCTGATACAATTCCCGCAACGGCTCAAACCTGGCATCAGTCTTTGCCTTGGTCTGGGTATTACCCTTGTAGAGGTGGAAGTACTGTTCAGGCGGGGCTGCCTCGACGTGCCGCAGACCGTTGAGGAACGACCGCCGTCGGAAGATACGTCTCACAGATGTCGAGCTCTTGCTGGCTTCGCTCTTGTCTGCCTTATCGCTGGATCCCGAAAAATCCCGTCTTTCCTCGCGGGAGTCCTGCGACGACTTCCCCTCATCGGATGTCTTCTCGGCAGTCTTGACCTCTTTGCTGCCGTCTTTGCTGCCGTCTTTGCTGTCCTTGTCCTTTTCCTTGTCCTTGATACCGTACTCCTCCTCTAGCATGGCTTTGGGCGGTGTGAAGACCCATTCCAAGAACTGCCGATTATGCAGAGCATCGAACTTCATCGTGTCGTAGAGCTCAGAGATCTTGCTAGGATCGACCTTTTCTCCGTCGCAAAACTCCGCGAAAAGCTTTTCCCAGCGTTCCCTGAAGAGCTCGGAGTCCTCGCCACAACACCATCTGGGTTGGATGTTACTCACCGCATTTGTCTGAGACGGGGACGAGGACATGGAGCTTGTCGAACCTGATGCCTCGGCATTTACAGGTTTCTCAGAGCCCGGGTTGGCAATGGCGTTATTCAAGGAAGCAACGGCACTACCGTTGTGCAGCTTGCTGTAGTTGTAGTGCATCACACGACGATGGAAGTTCATGAGTTGGACAACACGCGTCTGAACCTCTGATGGCTCGGGCATCTTTTCCGGCCAAGCGAATTGGGAAGGTCGCTCGTTACCCTTGCGGAGAAGACCCTTCAACTTCTTCTTCACCTTGTCCATCTCGTCCTTGGCAGCGTTGGAGTCGTCGAGCAAGTCCTTGCGGATAGTGATGAAGTCTTCAGGTAGGTCTTTGCGATCCAGGAAAGCAGAGGCCCAAATCTGCGCACTGGTTGTAACGCGGCGTTCGGAACTGCTGAAGACGTGGACCTCATCAAGAACATCTCGGTTAAGCAGGTTGAAATCGTTCCTCATGTTCTCGCCCAGTTCCTGGGCCTGATAGCGTGCCGAGTGTGTCGGCTCACCGCCCCATTTCACAATGAGCTGAAGCTTCTCCAAAACCAAGCTCTCCTCTGCGGCTGTGATGCGGGACATGGTCATACCAGACAGAGAGTCATGCCTCTTGGGTGGCATCCTAGATGGTGATGAGTTTTCCGTCTTTGCGGCGCCGTCGTCAGGCTTCTCTGCGAAATCCGTCTGGACGCCTTCTTTCAAGACTTGCGAAAGCTCATCGCCCGACGAGACTGCGACCTCTTCCGTCTTCTTCTTCCGGAACATTGGCTTGATTTGGACCTTGGTGCCAGCCCAACCGCCCTTCTTCACGAGGACATTGCGCAACGACTTCAACTTTGCGCGATCTTCCACGCCAGCTTTCAAGGCAACATCCACGGCCTGCAATACGCTGGCCAGAGCTGCCTCTCCAATGAGGAGCACCTCTTCCTGATGTCCCTTGAGTAACTCAATGAAGGGCGCTGTATGGAAGGTGAACTTGTACTTTTGCTTCGGAGTTCGATCAGCATGTCGAATGACGGACACAATACCCTTGAGTTTCCAAGAGTGCTTTGGTGGTGGCGGCGGCACCGGAGTCTCCTCTGCCGGAGGCGCGGTGCCCTCTCCTTGCAGTGAAGGCGTGGCGGATGGAGTGGCCGACCCCGTTCCCACGGTGGAAGGGACGCTCGCAATAGTAGGATCTACCAGCGGAGGCGGAGGAGGGAGAGTAGGGCTGGTACATGAACTAGTGACAGCAGAGGGGAGTGCACTCTCCGACTTTTGAGGTGGTGCACTCGCTGGTGCGGGCTTCGGCTCCTGGGGCAGCTTCTCAGAAACAGCCGGTATATTGGTCACGGACTTGTTCTGCGCCTGTGGTACAGGAATAGGTTGCGAAGCCTCCTTCTCCTTTCCGCGAGATGCCAATGGGTCGGTCATATCCGAGGGAGAAGGCGACGGCGCGGGAGAGGTGACGCCGCCTCTGCGAAGTCTCTCCTTGACGAAGACGTCCTTGAGAATGTTGGCGCAGTGATCATAGTAATCGTCGTTGTCCTTGACGAAGCTCCAACCGTTGACGTCGATGACATAGCTCTTGCCACCCGCTCGTAGGAAGTCGAAGCCGCAGACTCTTTGGCCGAAAGAAGTTGAGATCTTGCTCGCGATCTCCTTCTCTTCGGGCTCCAAGGCTGTAACATAACGCAGCTCCTTGCCATGCGTGTTTCGCCTTACAACACCGTCGACGACGGGAGATTTCCGAGTCTCTGCGTGGCAGTACGTGGGCCCCACAGTGTAGGCTTTGACATCCTCGGCATTGTCGACTCTCATAAACTTTTCGTAGATATAACTATTCTCTGGCTCCAGAATAGCGCGAGGAATGTTCAAGTCTGGATCGTACTCGGAGCTCTTGTTGCCGATTTTGCGGAACAGCCGGCGGGCACCACCACCGGTGGACTTGGGGAAGTAGATGATGATATTGTGATCTTCACCGCTGACAGGCTTCTCGACAAAGGGCTTCTTGAGCAGAGCGCCGTCGACGCTGAGAATATCCCCGTCGTCGAGCAGTTCAACCTTGCGGGGGAGCCTGTTGTAGCCCAGGTCTTCGGCATCCAAGGTTATACCAGTAATCTCCTTGATATGTTTCGCAGTGTCTGGGGTTAAAAGCTTTGGCCCGCCATCGCGGTTCACCTCGATGCGTTTCGGCGTAGCCACGCCAATACCGTCCAAAATGTTGAGGCATAGACGACGATCCCAGAGGATCTTCTGCATCGGCACATCGTTGACGCAGAACGGCTTTCGCGCCTTGACGTAGGCAATTGCCTTATCCAATGGGAAGCCATCCGAGTAGAAAGAGATGAGGTAATCACTGAGGTAAGTGTTAGTACAACTACGCAATAAAACTACTTTCGTGATGGCCTCGGAGGCTACAGATGAACAGAGAGTGGAGTGAATGGGGATGCCTATAGATGGTGGGAGTTTGGTGAGAGAGGAGATTCATTGTGCATGGGTTGGAGGATTGGTGATGCAGAAAGAAGCTATGCTGTTTTGGCTCACCGAGCCGTCGGCGAGACATAAGAAATCATAATTACTCACCACATGGGCCAATTCTCGACCTCTACGTTACGAAAACAACGGTTAGCAAAGTCTTCGACGTGATGCAGCTTGAGTATTCCAAATTTGCCCGAACTTGGGTTGATCCTCTCCATTGGGGCGAAACAGCGGCTTACCTTCGTCCAAAATGACCTTGTCACCAAACACAACGACATCGAACTCGCGATTAGCAATGAGTCGGTTCAGAATGTTTCTGCTAGGCTTGCTGCGGGCCTTGACATCCAAAGCGCACACTCCAATAACACCCCAAGGCGCTGGCTTGACTGCAGGTGCATTAGAGCTTGTCGGTATACGTTGTCGAGGCGCGCTTGTATCTCTTGACTGACCCTCTTCTTTCTCCTTGTTGTGATAGGGTCCCCGATCGCTGCTGGGGCTGTGGCTGCTAGCACCAGTGCTTCCGCTGAATCTGCGCTTGTTGCGGCTGCGGGATCGAGTTGGCTGGGCGGGACGGGGAGGTCGTTTGATAACTTCGTGGTGCGTATGGGTATTGGTCTCGCGCGGTGCAAGATGATGACCACCTGGGGCGGCGTTGGCATTTTGACCGTTGGAGGAGGTGGTTACAGTGACGTTGGAGAGCTCGGCACCGGGCTGCGAGGCATTCGTGACAGGTTTTCCTGACGACATGATGCCGGAAACGGAGCGCGAAGGGCCACCGTCGGAGCCGTTCGTCGAAGCAGCGGAGGATTGGGTGGCGGGGACCGAAGTTGGGGCGGCACCGCGAGCCGAGGCCAGGGAGTAGACGGAAAAGATGCTGGAAACCGATGTGCGCTTGTCCTTGAGGTCGGACTCGGAAGAAAAAGAAGATCGGGATGTGAGGGCGGGTTCTGGGAGGGGGCGATATGGGGCGGTGGAATCTTGCTGGCTAGACCCAGACATGAGGCGTGGGGTATTGTCGAGCTCGTCGACGTCGGCAAACTGCAAGGTGGAATCGCTCCAGGCTTCGAGCGAGTTGTTTGATTCTCGACGAGTGCGGCAGAGAGAACCTCGGGGGCTCTTTAGAGGAATCGAAGAGGGCGGGGGCATGGAAAGGCTAGCAGAGGCAGAGTGGGCGTCGGTGGTTCCAGGCTCAGCATGTCGGCTCTTCCTGCTGGCAGAGGAGGAGAGATTGAGGGAATGCGAGATGGAGCGTCCGGGTCTCGATCGCAGAGGGATGTCGGTAGGAGCAGAGGTGTTTTCTGTCGTATGGGAAGGGGATGACGAAGTTTGAGAAGAGTGCGGGTTGAGGGGAGAAGCAGGCGCGGCGGCAGTGGCAGGGGAAGCAGGAGTGGTAGTGGTAGCCGAGCGAGCACTATCTACGGATCGTCGAGTGTTAAAATTCGGTCGGTCCATGTTGCCAGATGCGCCCAGAGGCAATGGAAGGGCCTTTTGGACGCGCACTGATCAGATGGAAGGTATTGGAGGGGCGGCTGCTGACTCGACGTTTGCTGGACCTGAACCGTAGACGCTACAGCCTTGCAAGTTTTTTTCTTTCTCTTTTGTGCTTGGATGCTTTGTTCTCTGGTTGGTTCGTACCGTATTCGTACCTTGGTTGCAAGAATTGAAGGGGGCGAACAAGGTAACAGCGACCCAGCGATCAGGGTGCTGGAGCCTCTCAAGGTGAAGGGTGCAAGACGACAAGACGGAAGATGAGGGGTTTCCACCGGGATGAGAGAAAGTGGCAGACTTTTTTTTTTTTTTTTTTGGGTTTCTTAAATGACGTGAAGTCTATGGCGAGAAATTTGGAGTTGAGGGCTCGCTGTTGCATCCAGATGAAAAAGGTTATTGGTACGAAGTAATGAGGTACCTTCCAAATGGCAGATGAAGAAAGCGACGCCAGAACATGGGCGTGCGGCATGCGTGTCCTTCCCATTGGACCACCGAGGTTAGAGAACTCAGAATGCCAGGCAATCGTGACACACAAGAGAACCGGGTTGTCCCTGCCTTCTTTTCTCCTCGAGGTACACATAAAAGAGTCAGTAGCTTGTGCTGTTCCCGTGTTCTCGAGCTGGAAGAGCGATTGCGACACCACCAATGCCCAGGTACTGCCGCGAGCGTGATGATGCAAATATATGCCTTGAGAGTGAGACAAAGTGGCGGGGCGGGGCGGCGTCGGGAGACACAAGCGAGGGTACCTACCTCACACTACTCCGTAAAGCAGAAGGACTTTCTAGAAATCCCACAAGCCAAGACATGGCACTCGAGAGAATGCAACGAGGGAGGGGGGAATTGAGTGGGAGAGAAAAACGTTCTAGACGCAGGGCAAGGATGACGTTGGAGACGGTGAAAAGAGGTGGGGGGCCAGCAACACCAACCGAGACCTTGAAATGTACCCATAGGTCAGGTTTCTCATGCAGCCAGCGCTTGACAGCTGGACTTGGTCGCTAACGTTGTCAAGCTGGAAGCGCTCCAGCTACGGTTTCCGGCGAATCACGATGCTGAACGCAGCTTCTGACACCTCGAGCCTCAATCAATGGCGCCTTTCTAGTCTTCCACCCCTCACCTACGCATGCACGATAAGCTTGTCCCAAATCCAAAGACTGGATGAAATGTTCTAGGCTCTAGCGGACGCAACCTCATGATTTCATCCGATGCAAGCTCTTGAATCTGCAGTCCAATGTTCAAACCACCATAGAGCCGATCGGGATCCAAAGAAGAGAAAAATATCAGGGCTCATGTATTGACCACAACCCGGTGCAAGAACTTCAACGACTAATACGTATGCGTGGCGCCCTTCATATGCGGTGATCATCGTCCTGAAGACATCCTTCATTCCATGAGCTGGTCGTGGAATACCCAAGTCAGCCGTTTTGGGAAACTCGCAGGATGAAAGCTTTCAACCAATCAGATGCGCTCAATTGGACTTGCCCCGCGCCCCTCAATCGTCCATGGCGGGGCCATCTTGACCAGCCGGCTGAAGCCCGGCGAAACTCCAATCGCGATAAGATAAGCCAAGTCTGATTCGAAAAGATCGAAAAAAAAATCTCGGGCGACGACTCGACAGCTAGTGTCTGAAGGCCTCGAACGAAACGCATCCCGGAAAAGGCGTCCCAGTCCGCAGAGTCCACATGCTCGCCACAATGCCTCACTCGGAGCCCGAAGGGCCTCTGGTCAAGCGACAGAAGCTTACTGTCGCTTCCAAGCCGGCGACCGCCACACGCCAGTCCTCGCGCATCTTTGCGCCTTTCCGAGTATGTCTGCTAATACTGATGATCCAGGACTTTCAATGCTAATGCCAATGCTTCTCCCAGACTGTCGGCCTCGTCTCCCCCACGAACGTCCCCTTCACTTCGATTCCCATGGGCAAGACGACCTTCCAAATTACGACATCTGTAGGACGAGCCCTTCAGACCTACGATTTAAAGAGAGGTCTCAACCTGGTCTTCGTCACTCGCCCCCAGACTCCGGCCGACATCACCACGACGCTCGCATGGAAGGACAAGGTTTTCGCCGCATGGGGCGACGCCAGAAAGGGCGAGAAGCAGGGCTTCTGGGCATACAAGCGTGGAAAGAAAGTTGAGGAGCTCGAGCTCCCCGAAGATCTCAATGAGCCTATCCAACAGATCCTCATCTTCGGCTCATGGATCGTCGGATGCGCTGTGACGAGACTCGAGGTCTGGAAGTCGGCCACGCTGGAGCACTACACCACACTCTACACCATGGCTGGCAAGTCGGGCGCTAACGAGATCACGGGCGGCGTCACCAACATGCCCACCTACCTCAACAAGATTTTCGTCGGTCGCAAGGACGGTTGGGTCGAAATCTGGAACGTCAGCACCGGCAAACTCATTTACACCATCCTCCCTCCGACCCCCGACTGCGGCGCCGTCACCTGCATGCAGCCCACTACGGCCTTGTCACTCCTTGCCATTGCCTACGCGAACGGCAACTTGGTGGTTCAGAACATCCTGACCGATAAGCCAATTATCCAACTCAAGGCCGGCCACGACGATGAACCCGTCACTTCCATCTCCTTCAGATCCGACGGCATGGGTGCAGGTCACGACGGCCGCAAGGACGGTGTCATGGCAACCGCTACCGCTGCCACAGGAGACGTCACGTTTTGGGACCTGAACAACGGGGGCAGGGTCATGGGTGTTTTGAGGAGTGCGCACAACCCGCCGTCCGGCGACGGTCCCTTGGTGCGAGGAGGCATCAGCAAGGTTGAGTTCCTATCAGGACAGCCGGTTGTTGTCACCAGTGGACGGGACAACGCGCTCAAGACGTGGATCTTTGACGAGACACCCTTCTCCGCGATCCCGCGTATCTTGCACCAGCGCAGCGGTCATGCCGCACCCGTCAAGTGCTTGGAGTTCCTTCCTTCCGACTTTGATGGAGCCGACGCGGGCAACAAGTGGCTACTTAGTGGTGGTCAGGATCGCAGTCTCTGGGGATGGAGTATGCGGCGCGATGGTCAGAGCACCGAGCTCAGCCAAGGAAACATCCGCAAGATGGCAAAGAAGACTGGTATCCTTTCTACAAAGGCGATGGCTAG
The DNA here is from genome assembly GCF_030913505.1 of Colletotrichum phormii. Classification (NCBI taxonomy): domain Eukaryota; kingdom Fungi; phylum Ascomycota; class Sordariomycetes; order Glomerellales; family Glomerellaceae; genus Colletotrichum; species Colletotrichum phormii. Next base: position 425,556 of record NW_026851445.1, on the reverse strand, counting down.
GGGTCCTACGACGACTCTGGAAGATCTCAAGGCTCCCGAGATTACATGCATTGCCAGTTCCCTCAACCGGGACGGTGGCATTGGTGCCCTGCCTGGCAACCAGCCCATCTGGCAGAAGCACAGGGAGAACAAGAAGAAGCTTGATGCCGAAGTCAGCGGATCGACTGGATGGGAGAGCGTCGTGACGGCACACAAGGATGACCCTTGGGCGCGTACATGGTTCTGGGGTCGCAAGAGAGCCGGTCGATGGGCATTCCCCACGGGCGACGGCTCTTTCGTCTCTACCATCGCCATCAGTTCCTGCGGTACTTTCGCTCTGGTCGGTTCTGTCGAGGGCAGCATCGACATGTACAACCTGCAATCCGGTCTTCACCGCCAGCGCTTCCCGTCCAGGCTCACTCCCGCTCAAGCGAGAGCGCTGAAGATCCAGCAGCTGAAGCAGGCCGACGACGTCGTGCAGCTTCACACTGAGAAGAGCAGTGGCTTTGCGGCCGGCACAGGAAGGCACACCAAGGCGATAACGGGCATCGTGGTGGACTCGATGAACAAGAACGTCATCACGTGCTCCTTGGACGGCAAGATCAAGTTCTGGAACTTTGTCACGGGCAACCTCGTGCACCAGATCAACTGGGCGCCAATGGCTGCCATCACCGGGTGCCGGTACCATGCCGCAAACGACCTCATGGCCTTCACCTGCGACGACAACTCGGTCCGCGTCGTCGACCTGGAGACCAAGAGGACAATTAGAGAGTTCTGGGGCTGCCAGGGCACCATCAACGACTTTTGCTTCTCCAACGACGGCCGCTGGATCATCGCCGCCTCGCAAGACTGCGTCGTCAGAATATGGGACCTGCCCACCAGCCATCTCATCGACGCCATCCGCCTCGAGAAGCCCTGCACCGCGCTGGCCATGTCCTCCTCGGGCGAGTACCTCGCCGCCACGATTGAGAACGAGCTCGGCGTCGCCATCTGGACCAACAAGTCCCTCTTCACGCACGTCCCGACGCGGCAAATCTCGGACAAGGAGGCCGCGCTGCTCACCGGGCCCACGACGTCCGGCGAAGGCGGCGAGGGCCTGCTCGAGGCGGCCTTCAACGAGGAGGGCGACGCGGACGCGCAGGACGAGACCGTCGTCGCGCCGACGATCGACCAGCTCAGCGCCGAGCTGACGACGCTGTCTCTCGTCCCCAAGAGCCGCTGGCAGACGCTGCTCCACCTGGATCTCATCAAGCAGCGCAACAAGCCGACCGAGGCGCCCAAGGCCCCCGAGAAGGCGCCCTTCTTCCTGCCCTCCGTCGGCGCCGGCAAGCAGCCGCAGCAGTCGCTCATCGAAGGCGCCGCGGCACCCGACGCCGATGTCGCGACGGAGTCGAACTCCCGCATCACCAAGCTCGAGCGCGGCCGCATGCAGGAAGCCTTTACGAGCAAGCTGGACGACGGCGCAGCCTCGGGAGACTGTAAGTTTTCCATTCACACCTAAACCACCAAACTCCCAGACATGACAAAGAAAGCTAACACATGTCAAATAGTCGACGACTTCATCACCCACCTCAAATCCCTCTCCCCTTCGACAGCAGACCTCGAGCTCCGCTCCCTCTCCCCCGAGGACGGCGGCCTCCTCAACTTCATCCGCGCGCTGACGAGCCGCCTCGCGGCCCGCCGCGACTACGAGCTGGTCCAGGCCTGGATGACTGTGTTTTTGCGGCTGCACTTTGACCTCGTCATGGCCGACGTGGAGCTGCTGGAGGCGTTGGGCGAGTGGAAGGCGCTGCAGGCGAGGGAGGCCGGGCGGTTGGACGATCTTGTTGGGTACTGTAGCGGTGTTGTCGGTTTCTTGCGGAGCCCTAGGACGTAAAGAGAGAGAGTGTGAGAGAGAAGCAGGAAGGGAAAAGCGTTTGTTTATTTATTCGTTGTTCATCTTGTGGAAAGATAGAGGACCATGTTCTATGAGACTTTTGTGAGAAAAAGGAGGAAGGACGCCATTCCGTGTAGAAAGTATCGTCTGGCGAGATGGATGAATCAAATCTTAATACCCACCAAACGGTATCGTAGAGCAACATACCCCTCGATTGTCTTTCTGTCAGTCAGCCTTTTTCATTATTCTTATTCTCCCCGTCACAGACTACTACGAAGAAGAGCAAGGCCATTGGAGGGCTCATCTATCTACACATCACGATGCTCCCAATACCACCGTGATCGACTCGCATGAGCTCGGCAACCTCAAGCCGAGTCAGTCATCCACGCATCATTGAAACCTTGCGGACAGCTGCTCGCACTCTCTTCTGGAATAAGACTATAAGTAAAAAAACGAACCCGGTCATCCGGTTCCGCCAAGTGATGAACCCCACGGGGGGCCCCAATACGTGGGAAATTATACCGGGGAACCGAAAGGCGGGACTACCCCCTTCTAGGTTCTTTCTCGACGCGTTGTTGCACCGACGCAACCTGAGCACACGGCAAGCCGGCCGCAACGTTGAGGAGAGGGGGTGGGCGATCCTTTTCACAGTTCTTGACTACCTCACGGATAGAGCAGGCAGTCACGCAGTCTTACCTGTGTTCCTGCAGATGAGAAAGGTCCCAATTCATGCCTGTCATGGAATTGAAATCCCGCTTCTTGGCTGTGGGCGGTGACTTGCTAGTCCCAAAGTCTGCCAACCTTGGCCACCTTGGCCCGGCTCGCCTCGGCGAAAAGGGCACCGAAGAAAGGTGGGGATCGGCGGAGGGGGGCTTCTGCGGGTGGTCCGGGGTTTGGAGGAGCGTCGTGCGGAGAAGAAGGTCCAACTAATTACCTACCCCAGACTTTGAAAAAGAATTGGACCATGTCATTCGTCCGCCGGGCCGGGCCTCAATTTCTCCACGCGGACATGGTCGTCCTTGCATGTCAGAAAAGTTCATGAACTCTGCGTTTCTACGTTTCCCTCAGGTACGCCAAACATAAGACAGACAGGTGACAGCCTTCCCCGCATCTCTATGTCCATCTCTCATACTGACTAACTTACCCAGCTTCGCTGTCTGGCAATATCTGCATATCCAGCCCCCCCTCGTCTGGATACGGATACAATCCAACCCAACCTAAACCCTGCGACCTGCGGGGAGGCCTGCCAGCCTAAATATGTCGCTGGGGGGGTGGTCATGGGGTCGTATTCCCTTCCCAAGAGAAATAAACAAATTCCGGAGATGAGATGCCCGAGATCCTCCCTCCTCCACACCAACATCCAGCAAAGGCCCCGTCATGACGGGGTCCTTTCGGGAGAATGGCTTGCGGTCATAAAAAGGAAGCCTTCTCTTCTCTCATGCTGAACATCCCTTTCTCGGTCTCTTCTCGCTGGCTAGGCAAGCGAAGAGTTAGAGTTCCGACGAGATATCGAGTCGAACGAAACACTTTTCGCCAGTCCCCTCGTTCCCAATTCATCCACCGAGCGATCTCTACTGCCAGTCGCACGCTCGTGGGACTCCCGACGAACCAAAGATGCGCGTCTCCTCCCTCCGCGGCGCCGCCCTAGGCGCAGCCCTCGCCGCCCTCGCGACCAAGGCATCCGCAGCCCTCAACGCAACAGAAACCTCCAACCGCCTCATCATCGCAAACGACCGCCTCTACGCCGCCGTCTCCAAACCAGGCGGCGCCGTCGTCGAACTCACCCTCGACGGCGTAAACCTCCTCGGCACCGCCTCCGGCGCAACGGGCCAGGGGCCGTACCTAGACTGCTACTGCACCCCGCAAGGCTTCTGGACGCCCGGCACCGTGAAGCCTACCTTTGCGCTCTACTCGGGCACCGATTCGTCCGGCGTAGCCTACGGCGGCGTCAAAATGTCAGACACCTACGCCTCGACGGGCCAGGTCCTGGAGCAGTACTGGTTCCTCCGCGACGGCGAGACGGGCCTGCACATGTTCAGCCGCGTGGCCTACCACAACGAGACCTCCCCCTTCTTGCGGAACCTCCAGGAGTTGAGGACGCTGTTCCGTCCCAACGAGCCCATGTGGACGCACCTCCTCACCAACCCGACGCAGTACGCCCCCTTACCCTCAAAGGACGCCGTCGCGCAGCAGGTCGTCGTCCAAGACGCGACGTGGTATCTGGGCAACACGCCCCAAGACCCCTACGTCCAGCAAGAAGCCGACTGGTTCACGAAATACACCTTCCAAGACACCTGGCGCGACGTCGACGCCTACGGCATGTTCGCCGACGGCTCCAAGACGACCGACGGGTCCGCGTTCGGCGCCTGGATGGTCTTCAACACGCGCGACACGTATTTCGGCGGCCCCCTCCACTCGGACCTGACGGTCGACGGCATCGTCTACAATTACATCTCGTCCAACCACCACGGCGACCAGACGCCCAACATCACAAACGGCTTCGATCGCACCTTTGGCCCGCAGTACTACCACTTCAACAAGGGCCCCGCGGGTACCTCCATCCTCGACCTCCACGCCGACGCCGCCAAGCTCGCCGACCCGGAGTGGAACGCCGCCTTCTACGACGACATTGCCCACCTCGTCCCCAACTACGTCCCCTCGACGCAACGCACCACCTGGAAGCTCCACGTCGACCTCCCCGAAGGCGTGACGAAGCCCATCGCCGTGCTGGCGCAGAACGGCATCGACTTCCAAGACAACGTCTTTGACACAAAAGCCTACCAGTACTGGACCGACATCGACGCCCAAGGCTACGCCACGATCCCGCGCGTCAAAGAAGGAACCTATCGCCTCACAATCTACGGCGACGGCATCTTTGGGCAATACATCAAGGACGACGTCAAAATCGTGGCCGGCAAAATCGACACCACCCACGCGCGCTGGCGCGAGGAAGAATCCGGCACGGAAATCTTCCGCATCGGCACCCCCGACAAGTCCTCGGGCGAATACCGCCACGGCTTCGCGCGCGACACGACCAAGCCCCGCACGCCCGAAGAATACCGCATCTACTGGGCGCGCTACGACTTCCCCACCGAGTTCCCCGAGGGCATCCGCTTCCGCGTCGGCGAGGACGACGTCGCGCAGGACCTAAACTACGTACACTGGGCAGCCTTCGGCGGCAAAGGAAACTCCCTCCGTCCGGAGCTGTACCTCGGCGACGGCAACGTCAACAACTGGACCCTCGTCTTCGACCTCGAGGAGGCGGCCGTCACGCAGAAGCGGTACGGCACGTTCACGGTGCAGCTCGCGGGCGCCAAGACGGCGGCGGGCAACACCGATGTCTTCAACGCGAGCGAGCCGCATTCCAACTTAAAGTATACCGTCAATGTCAACGGAAAGGATCTGGAGCCGTGGGTGATTCCGTATTACCAGAGCAGCTCGTGCGCGGTGCGGTCGGCGGTGGTGTGCTACAACGTCGCCAACAAATTCGTCTTTGACTCGAAGCTGTTGAAGGCGGGCGAGAACGAGATTGTTCTGAGCTTGCCGTACGGCGCGACGAATTATGAGAGCGCTGTGCTTACGCCTGCTATTTACGTGCAGTATGATGCGCTGCGGTTGGAGATCAAGTAAGATAGCGATAGTAGTCGAATTTCGTCGTTGAGGTTGATTTAGCCCTTCAGTGGATGCAATAAGTGAGACATGAATAAAGTTTAACATTAATCATCAGACAACCGTCTCTGCTCCTTGATTACTTCCTTACCTGTTCTTTCCCCTCTTCGGTTTTGGAGAAGGAGACACCAAAAAACTACAAAATGGAAGCTTTGACTCTGTGCCGAAGAGCCGGGTCCTAGCCAGAAAGAATCATTGAACGAATGCAAGCAAGAGCAAGAGGTTAAAAGAGGCTGAGTCTGATTCGGAGTAGAGACGAAAAAGAATTGAGTGCAAGTTTGGGCCAGGCCCCGCCCGCGGTCGGATGTAAAACGGTTCGTTTCAAGATACCTTACTGTCAAGAGAAAGGTGGGAGCGTCGTGTTTTGCGATAAGGCCCGGACCGCGAGCAGCCACGAGAACGCGTAAGAACTCAAGGTGAGAGATTGGGAGTTTGGTGGTGGTGGTGGTGGTGGTTCACTCTCTCAGGCCCAGGAGTAAGGAAAAGGAGCAAGACGAGGCAGGGGCATGTTTGGGCCTGCGATATGGTTCATACCGTGGGCGTCGCATAGAAGTGGAAATTCCGTACTAAGAGATGGAGTTTTGTTGATTGACGACGACGAACGGAGTACTCTCGTGGGCCATGTGCGACCCAAAAACCAGTGTTTCAAACTGTTGAACCTTGCTAAATGATGGTTTCTGTCTTTCTTTTTGACACCGGCTGTTCAGTCTGTCTTTGGTTCAACTGTGGCTGAGATATCGATTACCGAGCGGTGATGCAAGCTCATGAATGAGAAGATCAATATTTACCCAACACAAAAGAAAGAGGACAAAGTCTCAATCCAAGTGGTCGGGTTTGTGCACCAAAGGCGGTTTGGAACTCGCGGCGTTTCTTGAATCGCGGGAGAGCTACGTTAGACCAGCCTCAGAGGGTTGCGCTCGTGTTCAAGTCGCACCAATATTTGAGCTTGGTAACTAGTTTCTCGGCCGGGTGAGCTTCCGTAGAGGGCCTGGGAAACGTAACATTCCGATAACCGACTCGCAGTCCGTGAAAGAGATGATTCCCCGAGAAACGCAGAAATCTGCGGAACCAAAGAGTTTCGTCAAACGCCGCCTTTGCCGGATCTTTTCCAATAGCTGAATCTGATGCTCTGAACAGCGTATTGCGTGAGGTAGGTATTGGTTTCTTGTCTTGGCCGGGCGTAACCCGGCCACACAATTGCTCAAGTCCCAAAGAGACAACACTAACACTGCCCGCCCCGCCCCGCCCCCAAATCTGCATGTAAGTGCAGACGGCAGGCTGCGCCAGACAAATCGTAGGATTTTGCAACGTAAGTGCCGCGGCCAAGGCTAATTGTATGCCGTGCAACGGCGAGCTGGTGCTCGGTATGCATCATATTCAAGGTTGGGCGGCAGAAGAGGCGGACGTACTAGGCCTTCGCCGGCAAAAGATCGCCGGGCTGGAAAGAAGCTGTAGTTTGTACGCCCAATATGACGGTCGGTAGGGCTGCTCATCTGCACGCAGCTATCTCGAAGGGACTTTGGAGCGATGCTGAACCTGTACCTGGCTAGCTCTTACGCTCTCCAGAATGAGTGGATGATCGTCCGGCTGCGTTGAGCAAGGCTGATGCGGCGTATCATTGCATATGTTGTCTCTGACCAAAGATCTTTCTTCTGATGATCGATTTGTTCCCGCGAAATCCCTCGCCCAAAGAACTTTGGGCAGATGACGGGAATAGTATCAACAGCCGCAGTATGACCATATCGTCATCGTGCCTACGGTGAGAGCCTAGGTTAGGCAGCACTTATTCCCGTTGCTTGAAGGATGATACTTGGTCGGCTTTGACCCATCCACCCATCCAGGAGATGCATCTTTAGGCCGCAGACTGCGGGCCGCGTTGAATGTCGGTGTGACCTCTCAGGTTTGAATGCAAACATCGAAGTGATCGCCAGAGCACTGGCCAAGGTCACGGCTCCATCGAGGCTGATTCGTGATCTTTCTTCATCGTAGCATCGCTCTTGTTCTGCATAAGGTCACTTGGCCGCGCTTGCTGCGACCCTGCCACGTCGCTGATTCGAAAAACGAAAGCCTTGTTGTCGCAAAGAGAAGAAGAGAGACCGTCCTGATGCAAAAAAAAAAAAAAAAAAAAAAAAAGCCATCGTGATTGTTGTCATCCAAAGCTCCAGGTTCGACATCGGCTCCCACCTGCAGGTTGCGGGCCAGCTCGTGATGCGAGGTGGTCCCCGGCAGTAGGAATGCGAGAAATGCCCCTCCATCCCCGCTGTCAGCTCGGGTCGTCAGCCACCCCCCGGGACCAGGGTGGCACTGATGCCTCTCGTGTCTTTGCTGGCCTGTCTCTGGTGTTCTGCATGTCGAGGTAATCTTGTTGAGGTCCTCGAAACAAAGCGAGCCCTGGTTCCCCGTCTCGCCAGTTGACACTCAGGAGAAGGAAGGTACTCCATAAAGAATTTTCCATGGCGCTCCACCGCATTGAGGATCAGCCTCTGCGCCGCTGCCGTGGGAAATAAGCTGTCAAGCAACGAATTGGAGACGTCGACGCCAGGGCCTGGAGTTATTGGATGGTTCTTGGTCAGTCTTGGATGACGAGCCGTAACTTTGTGGCCATGATTTTGCCAATATTTGACTGCACGCCGCAGTCATGCGCATGGGAGGACAAGGTTCGCGGACTTGTCGACAGTTGGTCTTAGTCGGACTGTCATCTGAGTCTGGTGTCCATCCATTGTACACAAGCTTGATGATCCCTCCTACCGGCTACGTCAGCGGAGCAATAAATGTTGGTGAACGACGTGGTGTTGTGCATCCATTAGGCGAAGGGATCAGTCCCGAGGCTGCGATGTTGTGCCATGGCTGAAAGGATGACTCGGGATGAACAGGCATCGCAATAAAGCGCAGGTCCAGAATGCGAGTCTGGATCATGGGAATGAATCACAGCTGTCGGAGCTTGTTGGTGTGCAAGTGTAACGTGCGACCTCATCATGAGGGGTCTTTGTGGATGTTACCTTGACCATGCTTGAGTAGATGCCTCAGATATTCCCGGATCAGCATCCTTTGGGATTTCGTACTTTCGTGGGCGTTGCTAGTCAGATTGAGCTGCCCATTGCATATCGGAGTACTACTCTGTGCGAATGGAGAGCAAAGTTTACCATCATAAAGTGAGGGAAAGACGCAAAGAAGTGTGTGAAGAAGAGCTAGAGGAGGAAAAAAAGCTACGTCCCTCTCTTACACCACGAGCTTCAGGTGTCGCTGTTGGACCAGACGAAGGAGGAATGGAGGAGGAAACTAAGGAAAGACCCGCACGTGGCTGTGCGCGATGTGCAGATTTTCCCAATTAGGGGCGGCAGATGCCAGGGTATCCCCCTCCTGCCCCTCATGCCCGGGGGCCAGTCCCAGCCAAGAGACCCAAGACAGAGGGGGACATGGGGCTTGCAACACCCTTTAAGCCCCTGGTCATAGCATCCCTGGCTAATGGAAGGCCCGGATACCGATCTCTGGTTCCTGGGCGTTGGAACTTGGCGCCACCAGGGTCGCACTTCCTTATACGCAGTACTTGTACTTCGTAAGGTACGGAGTAGTCGTGGGTTGTGAGTGTGACAGTCTCACAGTCTCACTGTTCAGTGCTCAGGCGCGCTGGGTTCGGGTTCAAGATTCGTCACAAGTACCTTATCGCCCGATAAGCGGTCGGGTGCTGTACGTACCTTACCTGGCGCAAGGATGGGACAAACCGATACCCAAGGTAAGGTACCTTACTCTTCCTCCTCCCTCAGTCCCAGGTGCAGAGCAAGGTACCTTCTACCACAGACCAGACCAGTTGGTGCGGTCTCGCGCCGCCCGCCAACAGCATAACGTACAATCTTGTCTGAAACACCATCTACCGCCAGTCACCTTTACACATTCAGCTCTCAAGCTCCCCTCTCCATAGACTCCAACAACTCCCAAGCAACCAAGACTCCCAAAGAGTCTCCGAGCTGGCGGTAGACCCTCGTCCCATTCGAATATCTCCCAATGAACGACAGCGCTTACCGACCCGCTCGCTCTCCAAGGAACCGCTGTTCAAACGCCCTTGTCTTGTCTTGCCCCTTTTGCTATCTGTACTCCGAGTTTGCTCTTCTGCCCTTTGCCCTTCGGTACTGAGTACGGATACTTCGTACTTTGGACTCTTCGCGCTTTGCCTCTCTGGTCATCATCTCATCCCATGTTCCTTGGTTCTTCCTCCCAGATACACCAACTGGCACCACAGTCTGACCCCTGACTGTGATCTTCGTACTTCTTTGCCGGGTGGCCCCTGCCAGGGCGCAGCCGCGTGCGATGTGCTGGCTCGACGAGAAGGCAGCTCCTGATCCCAACACCAGATGAAGCCTTGTTTTGTTTTGTGCTTGTTTCCAGGCTGCGAGTGAAGACACACGCAAAGAGGACCATGGCGCTGTCATCGCAGGATCAGGACGCTGGCAAAAGCTGCGCCTGCGCCAGCTCCTGCTTATCCTTTCCTTCCTCTTCCTCTTCCTCCTACCTTGACGCTGATCTTGACATTGACGACATCTCCGCTTCTTCCAACCCGTCATCTTCGTGCTTCCATTCCTGCTGCTGCTGCCACCGCCCCAGCTTTCCACTTCTTCGGAGCCCTGCTACCAAGATTGCCGTCCAGGATCAGCATTACCGTCCCTCCTCATCGCCTTGTCCGTACCCGCCTTCTTCCCACCACCTCCATTACTGCTGTGCCGGTCCACCAGTTCGGAGGAAACCTGGACAAGGGGCACATGGACCGGAATCCTCGCCCGCTCCTGATATATTTAACATCCCGGCCCTCCTCTACCGAAAGTGGCCTCTCCTTGCTCTCGCCATCGCCATCGCAGCTGATACATATATCCTCCTCCACTACTCTTCCTCTCACTTCTCTACATCCAACAGAGAAGACCAGACGAACTGTCCCACCTCCTTACCCAACTCCTTATACTTAATAACATTCAACATGGTCGCCAACGTTGGAGGGCTCGCAGCCCGGGCAGTCTTTCTCATGTCCACTCGTCCTATTGCCCAAAGAGCGGACGTCGCCTCATACACCAATAATGCCGTTGCCGCCATCCGCACGCTCGAGACGACCTGGTACGACGTTGGCTCAGGTCTTTGGGACAACGCCTGGTGGAACAGCGCCAACGCCTTTACAACCCTCGCCGACTTCGCCGACCTGAATCGGAATGCCGCTAACGAGCTCAACATCGGAGGTATCCTCATGAACACCTTCCAACAGGCTCAGAAGGCCACAGCATCAGCTTCCAAGTCTATCAACGCGGCTGGTCTTGTCACAACCTCGTACGCCATCACCAAGCGTGAGGTCCCACTACCCATCGAAGGTCGTCAATTCAGCGCTCAGGGCTTCCCCAACTTCATCAACGAGTTTTATGACGACGAAGGCTGGTGGGCGCTCGGCCTGATCCGCGCCTATGATCTTACCCAGACTCAAGATTACCTCGATATGGCCGTGCGCATCTTTGCCGATATGAAGACCGGCGGTGGTACCAACTGCAATGGCGGGATCTACTGGAGCAAGGACCGCAAGTATGTCAACGCCATTGCCAACGAGCTCTACCTCAGCGTCGCCGCCTCGCTGGCCAACCGCATCTCGGGTGATAAGGCCAGCTACCTCAAGATCGCGACTGATCAGTGGACCTGGTTCAAGGCCACCGGCATGATCAACGACGATGGCACCATCAACGACGGCCTGGACGGCAACTGCAAGAACAACGGCGCCAACGTGTGGTCTTACAACCAAGGTGTCGTCCTCGGCGGTCTTGTCGAGCTCAGCAAGGCTAATGGCGACAAGTCGGTCCTGACAGACGCCACCAACATTGCCAAGGCGGCCATCAAGCAGCTGGCCGACGACAACGGCATCCTGCACGACACTTGCGAGCCCAACTGCGGCTCTGACGGCAACCAATTCAAGGGCATCTTTGTCCGTAACCTGCGATACCTGCACGCCGCGGCGCCCAACAACGACTTCAAGACCTTCATCACCAAGAACGCCGACAGCAACTGGAATACCAACCGCGACTCGGCTGGCAAGATGGGTGTCGTCTGGTCGGGCCCCGCGCAAGGCGTTTCCGGGCCGACTCACAGCTCGGCACTCGACTCCATCGTTGCCGCCATTGCCGTCGCGTGAGCGAAAAGACCTTTTAGAGATGAATAGTTCTCAGACCTTTGGATCCTCACCATCATCGGGCAGGCGTTGGACATTTTTGCTTTCTTCACATGGCCGCTCTACAAACACTCGTTCTCTTTAATTAGGCGCAGGGGAAAAAACGGCAACGAACGGATTAGACTTGATCGAGAACGGGATACCCCTCAGAACACACGGACACTCCTTTGATGCCCTGGGCTGAGCAAGACAAGACCAGCTCGGGCGGCGCATGGGAGCGGTTTTCTTATTGTTAATAATGACTCTAATGAGTAATGATACCATAGTTTCGTTTTGGATAGTCTTTAGGTTAGGCTTGCGCGGGAGCATGCGAATATGCTGAGGCAGAGACGTGTTGGATAATACATGATCTTCCACCACATACATACACGCTATTCAATGACTACCCGTTCTGTGAGACTCGTGATTGCACCAAAACTACTCCGTAGAGGCCGCCCTCCATGGATCCATAGCATCTGGGTAATTCCCCTGAGCTAGGCTTCCGTGGATCTCAAAGGAGAGAGATTCTAAAAGGACTGAGCGCCAAGGGGGTCTCCACGGTGGTATCGGCGCGGGAGGTTAAATTGGGAGTTGATGCAAACTCTCGAGAGTAAAAAAAAAAAAGAAAAAAAGGGAGATCTCCCGAAACGATCATCCGCGAGTTCATTCGGGGCTGTGAGCCGGTAGTGTACAAAGAAAGTTAATTCTGGCGCAATGCTGATCGCTTCCGCTTTAAATTGCCCGAGGGAGATCGTTCGGGGGGAAATGGGCTGGTTGGTTGAGGTTCCATGGTTGGTTGTTATGCGGGGGAAATTGAAATTGGAGACCATCGCGGGTTGTTTCCCCCCCTTGTTCTCCTGTCAGGCAAAGCTTTTTTTTTTTTTTTTTTTTTTTTTTTTGGTGACGAGACGACTCTGATGAGACCCTAACTTTTGAGAATGTGTTCGGGTCAGGATGGTCTATAATCATGCTCTCATTATTCTTCCCTTCTTTGCATGATCGCTTATTAGTTCATCCATTCTTTCTTGGGCTCCTGTCGTCATTTGTGAGAGGCTTGCTTGAAAGAAGGGATTGAAGCTCGCAGTATTACAATTGGTCACTGCTATTTGGCTGTTTATAAGCATATTCGATCCCACTATGCGAATAATCACTAATATGTAGATACGCGTCATATGCGAAGATGGGGTGAAGTCTTGGCTCCTCAAGTTTTCTGTGGAGATTTGACTTCAGAGTTCCCTGCAGAGGCAGTCAATGATCCGCGCATCCTCCCATCTCCAACCACACACATTACACCAGCCAGCCTGCAAAGCCAGAACTCTGTCCGACGCTGGCAGTCAAGCCACAGCTTTGTCATGATACACATGCGCGTATTCTCAGCCAGGGTGGGAATTCGCAAAGACAAGAGAGCCCCCCCCCACTCGTTGACTTTTCGAAATAGCATTGAGAGCCCGCCACATCAGGTCCCCCCTCCCTTCCGGTCCGTTCCGGTTGGAAGAAGGAGCTGAAGCTCCCGTCCGTCGCTCACACAACATGCCAATAAGTCGACGCAGTGAGACATCACTTTGGCGCGTATTTCAACTAAGGCAAGGTACGACGAGGCGAGGGGCTTACCTACCTACCTATTTGAATTGTGCGCGGTGCGCCAATTGCTGCAGCAGTCCATGACGTAAGGTATACTTTTATCAACCCAAGTGGGCGGTGCGTCGGAGCCTTCGGGAAGTGGTCATGATGATATGGGCGCGTACCTTCGCGTGCGTATGTGAGAGAGAAGCTTTTGTGCCTCTCACACATTTTTTTTTTTTTTTTTTTTTTTTTTTTTTTTTTTTGCAATTCAGCATTCCTCAGCCGCGCTGTGTATCCTGGGACGAAGATTGGGACACGCAGCTTAGAAAAGGTTGTTTCATCTCTTTCCAGCCCATCTTTGCTCTGTCCGACCGAATTGGTTTTCCCGTCCCAATTGGATGTCGTTGCTTTGCTGCTCTTCCAAACCTGCGACGGTACCACGGAGCGAACTCTTCGTCTCATCTTCGGTCTCAGCTACCTACCTACCTACAATTTCCTCTCTTCTTCTGATACCAATCCCCTTCCAGTGAAGCAATAGTCGATCTTAAAGAAAACCCGGTAGCAAACACCGCGGCCATGGCAGCCACCTCGGCCGACCCCTTTGGCCAGATCCTCAAGGACCTAGTCCTCATCGCCATCAGCCTCGCCTTCGTCCCCTTAGCCACGACAATCCTCGTCCTGAGCCATGCGTGGCAGCGCTTCCTGCGTCCCGGCCAGGCCTTCGATCCCGCCGCCGCCACAGACCGCCAACAACAACAGCGGCGCACCATCCTCGTCACCGGCGTCGGTATGACAAAGGGCCTCACCCTCGCACGACTGTTCCACCAAGCAGGCCACCGCGTCGTGGGCGCCGACTTCTCCCCACACGCCTGCGGCAGCCGATCCGTCGCCCTCGACGCCTACCACGTCCTCCAGAAACCCGGCCGAGCCGGAGGCGGCGCCGACCCGTACCTCGACTCGGTGCTGCGGATCGTCGAGCGGGAAAAGGTCGACCTCTGGGTCAGCTGCTCGGGCGTCGGCTCGGCCGTCGAAGACGGCGTCGTCAAGGAGGTCGTCGAGGCCCGCACGCGGTGCCGCGCCGTGCAGCCCGACGTCGCGCGCACCCGGATTCTGCACGAGAAGGATTCCTTCATGGACCACACGCGCGAGACGGGCCTGCGCGTACCAGAGTCGTACCTCGTCACGAGCCGCCACGAGATGCTAGCCGCGCTCGAGGAGGCGTCGGGGAGCCTGTCATACGACGATGACGACGACGACCCCGCGTCCACCGCCAAAACCAAGAAACCGCGCTTCATCGCCAAGTCGGTGGGCGTCAACGACCGCGGCCGCGGCGACATGACGCTGCTGCCGCTGCCAACGGAGAAGCAGACGTACGACCACGTCTACCGCCTCGAGTGGCTGGGCCTGTCGGACAAGGAGCCCTGGCTGCTGCAGGAGTTCATCGACGGCGACGAGTTTTGCACGCACGCGCTCGTGGTCCGCGGGCAGGTGAGGGCGTTTGTGGCGTGTCGCTCGGCGGAGCTGCTGATGCACTACGTCGCGCTGCCGGCTGCGTCGGCGCTGTCGAGGGCGATGCTCGAGTTTACGAGGAAGCAGGCTGCGTCGTTTGGGGAGGCGTATACGGGGCACTTGAGTTTTGATTTCATGGTCAGCGGTGAGGATGTTGCTGCGGCGGCGGCGGATGGGTGTAAGCCTGAGCAGCTGAAGCTGTATCCGATTGAGTGTAACCCGCGGGCGCATACCGCTGTTGCGTTGTTTGGGGATACGCCGGATCTGGTGGAGCAGTACCTGAGCGTCCTAGACGAGGCGGAAACTTCTAGTGGCAGCGGCTCGGAGACAGATGTGGTGACGCCGAGGAGGCCGGCCAAGTACTACTGGATCGGGCACGACCTCTTCACGCTGCTGCTGCTCCCCACGGCGAGGCTGCTGCTGTTCAGGATATCGATTGCGGCGTACTGGCGGTCTGTGAGGACGTTTGTCGAGCACGTTCTATTCTGGAAGGACGGGATGTTTGAGCTGTGGGATCCGATGCCGGCGTGCTGGCTTTATCACGTTTACTGGCCCATGACGTTTTGGGACTGCGTTGTGAATAGGAGGGGCTGGAGCCGGATCAACGTGAGCACTACAAAGATGTTTGAGTGCGATTGAGGAGTTCAGTGTCAGTGTAGATGCCATGTCGATTGACGGTTTTCAATCCAAGGCCACTTTTTGAAAGTCACATTAATGATTTGATCAACTTCGTGGAGCTTTTGTGACAGCTTCTAAATGCTTCCAGGACCCAAATGCAAATAGAGCATAGTTCAGAGATTAAGACGAACCGTCAAAATTGCCAAACTTCTGGTCAAGGTGGATCCGGTGGCCACTGCCTTAATGATTCTTACATGGCATGTAATATCAGATACTAGATCTCGGACTCGCCCTTAGTGCCGGGATCAGGGGGCCTAGATGTAAACTCGATTACGACGCTCATGTCACTTTAGGGCGGAGGGTCTAAAACGCTTTTTGGACATTCTTATGTCAACGGAGCGCCCTTTGAACAGGGAACAAGACCCGTTGGGCTGGTTTGCAGTAAAGTCGGAGCGTTCCGAGGCCATTCCGGCCGGTGTTCCGAGCGAACAACCCTGCGTTGAGCCGCCCCGCGCGGGTGGTTGACGATTAGTCGAGTACCCACGACGAAAACAGCTTTCAATGCTTTTGACCTATGATAGGTCTCTATTCTGAACCCACCTTCCAAGAATCGGGGAGTTAGGAAATCGGATAATGATGTGATGGGCGGGCACGGTGGAGTAGAGATACAGATACAGAACTCCATGTCGTCTATGAACAGCCGACCCTAGTCGGTGAGCTGCGCTTGATTGGCTGGGCTGTAACTACCTACGTCCACACACAACTGACTTCATCTCATGTGTGCGTCTCTCTCATACTGCTTGAAAGGTGGCATAAAAGACTCGAGATATCTTCCTTATAAGACGGATCATACTGCCCTCCAAGCACGCAGCCAGGCTCCGGAAATAGAGCATTAGCTTCGGCGCTTAGATATCAAGCAGCATACCTTCAAGATGGACTCATCCGAATTTCGCACCGCGGCCGCAGAGGCCATAGACGACAGTAAGTCTCTCATCACGCTCTCACGAATCTCATCCACATTCTGCTCACTCTCACTCTGTCCTGCCTCACTTCACGTTACTTCACGATGCCCTCAATCGCTAACGATATACCCCCATAGTCACAAAATACTACGACACAATCACCTCCCAACCAAAAGTCCTCCCCTCCGTAACCCCAGGCTACCTCCGCCCCCTCCTCCCCGAATCCGCCCCCGAGGACCCGGAATCATGGCAATCCATCCACGCCGACCTCCAATCCCACATCGTCCCCGGCATAACCCACTGGCAATCCCCTTCCTTCCACGCCTTCTTCCCCTGCTCCTCCTCCTACCCGGCCATGCTCGCCGAGCTCTACTCAAACGCCTTCAACGGCGCCCACTTCAACTGGATCTGCTCCCCGGCCGTCACCGAGCTCGAGACAATCGTCCTCGACTGGCTCGCGCAGCTCCTCAACCTACCGGCCGCATACCTCTCCACCGCGCCCACCCGCGGCGGCGGCGTCCTCCACGGCACCGCCTCGGAAGCCATCCTCACCGTCATGGTCGCCGCCCGCGATAAATTCCTCCGCGCCCGCACCGCCCACCTGCCCGCTGACTCGGAGGAGAAGGAAGAAGAGACCTGGCGCCTGCGCTCCAAACTCGTCGCCCTCGGCAGCGAAATGGCGCACTCGTCCACCAAGAAGGCCGCACAAATCCTCGGCGTCCGCTTCGCTACCGTCCCGGCCCCGGCAGAAACAGGCTACGCAATGTCCGGCCCCGCCCTCGCCTCCACCGTCGCCGCCCTCCGCGCAAAGGGTCTCGAGCCGTTCTACCTCACCGCGACCCTCGGCACAACCGACACCTGCGCCGTCGACGATTTCCCAGGCATCAAAGACGCTCTCCTCGCTTCTGACGAGCAAGACGACAGCATCTGGGTCCACGTCGACGCAGCCTACGCCGGCTCAGCCCTGATGCTCCCCCAAAACGCACACCTCACTAGCCCTTTCACAGCCTTCCACTCCTTCAACGTGAACCCGCACAAGTGGATGCTCACAAACTTTGACTGCTCCGCCCTCTGGGTGCGCGACCGCGCCTGGCTCGTCGAGTCGCTGAGCATCAAGCCGGCCTACCTGCGCAACCAGTTCTCCGAGGCCGGGCTGGTGACGGACTACCGCGATTGGCAGATCCCGCTCGGCCGGCGGTTCCGCAGCCTGAAGCTGTGGTTCGTGCTGCGGGCGTACGGGGCGAGCGGGATCCGGAAGCACTTGGAGAGGGGCATTCGACTCGGGGAGAGGTTTGCCGAGATGGTGGCGGGGAGGGGGGACTTGTTTGAGATTGTGACGGGGCCTAGGTATGCTCTGGTTGTGTTTACGTGCAAGGCGAAGGCTGGGGGGAACAGAGAGCGGAGCAACAAGGTTACGGAGGCGGTGTTGGAGAGCGTGAATGGGGAGGGGGTGATTTACCTTACGCCGACGACGCTTCATGGGTTGTATGGGATTCGCATGTGTACGGGCAGCAGCCAGGTTATTGAGGAGGAGCATGTTAAGAAGGCGTTTGATATTATTGTCGCCGCTACCGAGAAGGCACTTGCCGAGGGGCAGTAGACTCTCTTTTCGTATTTCTGTAGAAATGCATCGAAAGAATAGACTTGGTTGGACACGAGTATACGTGTTTGAACTCACAGCCGTTTGAGTGACCGATAAGGACTGCTGTGTACTAAGGGCAAATGTTGTCTTTGTCTGCTAAAGTTTCGAGCTCAGCGTTCGGTTTGATCTTGAAAGCCGCATCATCATGACTCTTGTAGAGACTCCTTGCGGCGACCTAATATTCCATGCGTAGAAGTAATTCAAGCATTGATGGTGGATCTCGCCAGTCTGTAACTAGCCAAGGGCCATGAACGTGGAAATTGACAATGACCCACAAGGAGAATACGCAAGCGAACGAAAAGATGGCACTATCCACCGCATTGTTGTCCAATGTAAGGCACCGTTGGAGCTGCAGGTATATATGATTGAATTTCCAACGAGCGATCTGTTTAAATCATAAATGACGCAAAAACGTCTAAACCATGTAAATGCTTCGCTCCAACATGACATCTAACCCCTTGCTTTGAAGGAGATAGTATAGCTGTAGGTGTTTTCGATCTTTCTCCCGTATGCAAAACCCATCCCCACCCCATTCCATGCTAATCATAATCATTCTCATAATGTCGTTTAATAATGTAATGTCGGATGTCACACAGCCCATTCTTCATCCATCCGAACCAGGGGTACGCCGACGAAGCATCCCCACGCCAACGTCTCTCTCTCTCACCAATTCGAATAATACTCCTTCGACCGCGACACAGGAATACTCCGACTCCGTCTCTTCTCACCATACCTAGGCCGCCGGTCTCCATACCCATAATCCCTCTCAAACTGGTCCATAGCCCTAACGTACTCCCTACCCCCGACACCCCTCACACTGACACTCTCCTCCCTCACCGCCCTCGCCTCAGAGACATCGCTCGGCGGCGGCGCATAGTCCCTCACGGACTTATACTCCCCCTCACGCCAATCCGGGTCGTAGTAATCCCGATCGCTCCGATCATCCCGAAAACCCCGCCCGTCGTCGCTTCTGTCGTCTCTGTCGTCATCGTGTCCCCCTCTGTATCTATCCCTGTCGTACCCGGCTTGGCTGCGACTACTCCTCGGCGGCCGGGAGCGTGACTGTCTCTCCCTCTGCCTCCGTCTCTCCTCTTTTCTATCTTCCTCCTCGTGCTTTTCTTCCGTGCGCTTGAGGGACTTGTCGATCCCAAAGGCCACCGTTGCGCCAATGAGGCCGAGGGCGATGGCCTGGCCCCAGTCGAAGCCGGCGACTTCCTTTTCGAATTCTTTGCGTTCTTTGCGTTTTTCGGGTTCCCCTTTCCATGGTCTTGGATCGGGAGGGAGGAGCTTGCCCGGCTTCACCATTTTGATGTGTGTAAATATGTGTAGTGTATATTCTCTGTCAGTTGACTTTGGTGTTCGTTTCTGGTTTTTTCAGATATCGAGATTGGATATGTGTGTTGAACGTAGGTAGTTGAAAGTAAATTGGGGGTTGTTTTATGTTTCGATTTGGGCGTCGTCAAAGACTGTTGTTCAACATCCGTCGTCTAAAACAGTTTCTTTGTGTCTAGTGCTCTTGGTATGCGTCTCGACGGTAAAAGCGTGGGAAAGGTTTAGTTTTTTTTTTTTTTTTTTTGGCGTTCCCCTCAAAAAGCGGCGTCAAAGTGCA
This sequence comes from Colletotrichum phormii, assembly GCF_030913505.1. NCBI lineage: Eukaryota > Fungi > Ascomycota > Sordariomycetes > Glomerellales > Glomerellaceae > Colletotrichum > Colletotrichum phormii. Next base: position 405,960 of record NW_026851445.1, on the reverse strand, counting down.
AAAAAGTCGCAGCGGTACGTAGGATTATATATCTCCAAAGGATTGCAGGTGGCGTTCATGCCCTTGTCGAGGAGGGGGGTAGGTACTGGATTGAGACAAAATATGCAGGGGAGACTTCTGACGGCGTTGCACTTTGCAACGGCAATCGGGGATGGATCCGGATCGAATTTGTGGCTGGCAGGGGGGAAATAGAACCACACAAGTGAATATCTTGGGTATAAAATGACAAGCACCAGAGACAAAGCTGGGCACCTCTAGAAATTTAATACCCAACACTAACAAACACCCAGCCCCGGCATTCCCACCCCCTTCACCGCTGGGCCATGAGACAGCCCGGCATTCCCCCGCACCCACTAGCTGAAGCAAGCCAGGCATTTCTGTCATCCATGCTTGGTGGCTCGTTCGACTGCCGGGAAGCCTAGGGGGAGCTTGCCGTGCTTGCCCATTGGGCTCGAGCTGGAAAGCTTGTCGTCACCGTGCCTGCATGATGTCATGGGTTCGGCCCCGAAATGCTCCACACTCCCAGGTCTCTGCTGTCCACTGGTCGCTACGTCTTACCCCATCATTCCCGCACCCTACGATTGTTCCACTGGCCCAGACAATTCCCACAGGACCACGGTCCACAGAAGCCCCCGCCAAGCCGTTGACGTCAAAAGGCTCTCGATCTGGCCATAGCTCCCGGGCCTCACATTCTCCAAAACGAAAATGGCTCCACCCAAAATGAGGCCCAGCATCACCAGTTGCAGCACAGCTCCCACAGGCCACAGCTCGAGAGCCCAGATGCCCCCCCCCAAACCCCATCATGAGACCATCGTGCTATCATATACTCGTGAGTCGTGAGTCGTGTCCTCTTATCCGAACACCCACGGCACCCTACTCTCCCACACACCCTCGGGGAACAGATCCTGTCTTAGCCACGAGGCCTAGCAGGGTTTGCAAACCCCTGATCTAAAGCCAAACATCATCGACAAGCGGTTGACGCCGTCACCGCCAGGCGCGGGAAAGAACAGACACTTGTCTGGAGGCACACTACACAAAGGGAAATATGTTGGTCCGTTGTGGCAGTGCAAAGGTGGTATCATTCGTGCTCCTCGTGTAAGCATGTCTAAGGTATGAGAATCTACTAGATGCTGGCTCTCCTCGGTGCCATGGTCCTCCGCATCGCCTTCTTTGCTTCATTCTCTTCCATAAAGGGCAACGACCCGTCATCTCTAAGCTTCTGCAAGTATTCCTGCCCATATTTGTATCCCATTTGATAAAGCTCGTCAAACTTGCCAAAATCGAGCGTGCCATAATCGTCAATCGGAGGCCGCATGTAGAAGCAGCCTGGCATCGTCTTCGCCCGTTCAAGAGCGTCAACGCTAGACACGTAAGCAAGTCTAGCCTGGATCTCGGCCAATGTCGGCGGGTTGGCTGTGCCCGAGAACGGGTTCCACCTATTCCAGAATGCCCACACTCCCGACAGCGAATCACCATACGCCTGTGGAGTATCGTCGTCCAGTGACCCAACGTCAACCGAGAAGATGGTGTCCACACCCAACCTCTTCATATGGGAGACAGTCAGGTTATCAATGTAGCCACCATCCAAAAGCATGCTGCCCTCATCGCATAGTGGTGGGAGCAAGCCAGCCAGTGACATCGAAGCTCGGATATATCTCCATGCATACCCACTCGTGTGGTATTCGATTCGACTCTTGCTGATGTTTGTCGTGTTGCAATAGTACTCAAGCCAAAAGTCCTCAATCTGAGTTTTGCCAAATGTCTTGAAGATGCCCCGATTGAACTCATGTCCAGTGGTGTAAGAGGCAGTCGGGTATGTGAGATCGAGAGCGAAACGCCACATGCTGGCCATGCGGCCCGAAAACTTTTTGGCGAGACCGAAGATGGGAACAAGATCGGCATGACGAGCGTAGAGGGCGCCAATGAACGCGCCGATGGAAGTTCCGCCGACAACGTCAATGGGGATGCCAGACTCTTCCATGGCCTGGATGATGCCGATTTGGGTGATGCCTCTTGCGCCGCCACCACCCAGAACGAGCCCAACTGACTTGCCGCATAGGCGTCTCGCCAGACGATGAAAGTCGCCCTTGTAAGGTGCATCTGGAGAGTAGAAAGGACTGTGCCGTACCTTCCTCGAAGTGTACTTCTGAATCTCCGCCTGGATGATCTGAACCCTCTCCTTCAACGTGCTGGTTCGCTTCGACGGCTGATGCGCAGGCATGATGTTTGCCCCGAGAGCCATCTGGACATGGTAGTGTCCGCCATTGATCCACATACGATTTCTCAGCCAGGCTCGAGTCAATCCCGACTGGGAGTACCTCTCAGAATGGAGGAGAACGAGAAGCTTCCTCGCAGTCGACTTCATTCCCAACATGAAACGCTCATATTCTCCAATCTCCGGAGAGCCTTCCGCAAGACCAACCAGGAGGATGCAATCAGCTTGAGTGATGCATGTCTGAGTCCACGGAGAGTTGACATTGGTATCTGATGCAGAGTTAGCATCGGTTTTGAAACAGCAAAGTGTCATCAACAATCATGAGATAGGTAGTCCAATCAGGAAAAAATTAGAGTATGTTTGGCCATCAACGGCTTTTGCCTCCGCAAACGGTGTTTGTTCATCATAAAAAGGACAGTGTAGGTGAATAGAGTAATAGTGAGAGAGATCTTACCTGCGACGTAGACTACGAGACCATACTTCTCCTCCAGGTCGGCCAAGTATTGGGATAGCTTCAGCTTTCCCATCTTGTTGAAAGCATGCTTGCCGAGGTGGTTGAGAATGGCAGACTGGTTGAGGGAGGTGGCACCGTTTGCAGGGCCAACCTGAGCCAAAGCGTTCATCAACCGATTGCCAAACTCAACCACAGGAACACCAGAAGTCACTGGCAAGATCGCAACGGTCCTCAAGTTGAGCGACGAAGAGCCTTTGGTGATTGTGTTGGTGTTGCCAGCCTCCTTGGAGAGAAGCTGTGAGGGGTCGTCGACCAGGTTCCTCATCCGCGACGCAATGATCTTGGAAATCTTGATCGTGATGTTCGGGTGCTCATGGGCAAGACTGTTGAAGAGTGTGCGTGGGAACTTGACCAACTCAGTCTGGCGGATGGCATGGAGCGTGCCTGGTCTCACAGACTCCGTCAAGACTTCGAGTTCACCCACACTCTCGCCCTGGCCGAACTCAGCCCGCACGCTAACACCGCCATCCTTCCTGTCCTGTACGAGACGAAGTCGACCGTTGAGGACAATGTGAATAGCTTCGCTCTCTTCACCCTCATGGAAAAGCACTTGGCCAGCGTCAACTTGCTCCCAGTCAAGGGCGAAATCAATGTGCATGATGAGACGCGGGAGCAAGCTCGTCAGTCGCTTGGCCATTGTAAGAAGTACAATGGGATACCGGTCGACGATTCTCTCGAGGGCGGACCGAGGCAAGAAGCCAACATAGACGTCCGTCTTGGCCACGACGTCGATGAACGATCGATATGACGACACCGTGCCCACGTACCCGGCAAGACCACCTGGCTTGATGAGTGACACACTGCGACGATAGGGCTGCTTCTTCTTTGCATCGAGGTGATCAGGCGGATATGCCGGAGACCCATCCATACCCATGTGATCAGTGTGCAGCGTCGTCCTACTTGATGACTGCAAAATGTCCGCCGATGTGTCCTCCTTCGAAGTGCAGATGTCGAGGAAGCCGTCAACGACGTAGTAGAGGCCTGGATTGCGCTCGCCTTGCTCGACCAAAACGGAACCCTTGGGGAAGAACACAATCTCCACGTCATCCTTCATATCGCTTGCGAGGATGTGAGCGTTCGGCGGAGTGTTCAATGTGAAGCCTCCAGAGGTCATAGACTCCGTGTCGCCATCACCAGAAGCATCGAAAGGGCCCATGAGACCGAAAGCGTTGTTGCCTAGGCCAGGTCTCGGTCGCCTCTGGTCGTAGGAGAAGAGCCGCGGGGATCCTTCGACAGACTCGGCCTCGCGGGAGACACTTCCATTGCTGCTCAGACCGATCGCCTTGAACATGCATTCGAGGATTGACTGACGGAACAGGTTGTCCTCATCCAGCGACTCTCGGCCGTCAATCGAGGCTCGAGACTGCCTCTCGGTCGTGAACGGATCGAAGGCTCGCTGGGCAAGCGGGCTGGTCCCCTCCTGACGGAGAGCGTCAGCGACTTGATCCAGATGAACGCTGGCTGAACCTGATGGCCGGTGGCCGACATGCCGGGCAGACTGGATGTTGGCCAGGAGATCACCGGGACTTGTCTGAGTGGAGGCCCTCTCCCTCGGTGGTCCGATCGTTGTAGCAACCTGGGAAAACGATCTCTCCTTGGTAGTCATGGAATGCATCATGGCATCCTTGCGGAGGGTTGTGGTTGACTTGCGCCGACGATGCGCATTGGCATTGTGAAGCGCAATGCCTTTGCTCTCTGATTCGCCGCCAACTCTCTCTCGCTCCCGATCGAACTTCTCCTTCAATCGCTGCAAGGCATCGCCTCTGAGCATATTGGGCAACTGACACGAGGTGAAAGAAAGCATGTTCTTCTCCGTCTGCAAGACTTCGCCAGTGAGTCCCAGGTAGTTGTAAGCCGTCGCCAACGTTACTCTCTGAAAACGAGAGAGAATGACTTGGACGATGTGGGAAGTAGCCTTGGGGTAGACCTTGGTGAGCCGGCGGAAGGCACTTGCTGGGATGATGGCAATAGTCGTGTCTACCGTTGCTCGTGCAATAATGTCCGGGTGGGCTGAGCCAGAAGTTGCTCGACTCTGAAGCTGAGGACGCTTCGGCTGCCGAGCACTCCCTGGAACACTTCCACTGCTGTCAAGCGAGATGGGCGGGATTCTTGCGCTGCCGGGCAAATTGGGTGTGGTGGCCCGTTTGGGAGGTTCCTCGATCCTCACTCCGGTCCTTTCCTCCGGGATCTCTGGGAACTCGGGTGTTGCTGGGAAAGGACTGGCGGGGTCTGACGGCATGCGGCGGAAGCCTGCGGTGCGTGGGAATGGTGAGGTTCTCAACCCAGCACTGCCTGAAGTGGGCTCCGGGGTGTCGTCATCTGTAGATCGAAGCTTGACGTCTTCTGTGAACAGTGACATGATGGAGAACAGGGACGACATGGGAGCTCCATTCCGAACCTCCGTAAGCAGTTGGTATCTCTGCTGCGGGGCTGACGACATGTCGTCGTCTTCTCCAGGATAGGCAGAATCTCCGCCGAAGCTGTCGCAAGGGTCTGGATCCATGGCTCTAGCATTTCGGCCAGATTTGACAAAGATTTCCACCAGCCCGTCGACGACAATGCAGAATCCCTTCTCCTCTTCCAGGTTGAAGGTCTCGCCAGCGATGAGCTTGCGAGTCTGCATGCTCCGGGTCAACTCGTGGAAGACCTGCCGCTCGAGGTAGCCAAAGATTCTGATGGCACTGAGGAACTCGTCCAGGTAGCTCGAAAGGCCTGATTTCTTGCCCTCATCGTGGGATTCGGGGAACAAATCGACGTCAGGCTCTTTCCTCTGCGGCTCCGGGGGAAGTCGAGAGTACATGTTGAGGATGCGATAGCGCACCACCCAACTGACAGCGGATATGATGGCAACCATGATCACCATGCTGCGCGTCAAGTCAGCAGAAGCTCAGAGGCAGGCTGGTGGGATGATGGAGCGCGTACAGAGTAGTAGCGTTCATCGTCACGGTCCAACTTGTCGAGAACAAGGTGAACAGGACAGTAGGAATTGTAATGGTAACGATCCGAATCGCCCAGTACAGGATCGAGGAGATCAAGGACAAAATGGCGAGGATCAACCGGCCAAACAGCCCCAACCAGCTAGACGATCCCTGAGCTGCGACGACCTCTTGCGCACGCGTAAACGCGGAGGGCAGGGCCTCGGGAGAAGCTTTCATTGTGGCCGATAAGCTTTCTGACACCGCGTGGGCGGCATTCGAAATGTCGGACGACGACGACATGGCTGCGGTGTGTTGTGTTGGGACGGGCGTTGCAGCATAATGCAGCAAGCAGGTAAAAAGACAGATTACATGGTGCAGTGCGACCCTGAGGCTAGCAGGGTGCGGGCAAGGGAGAGCCTCTGGTTTTAAGCCGTTGTTTGGTGGCTGAGGCGCGGGACCGAGGTGGAAGGTGGTTGGAGAGAGAGAGAGAGAGAGAGAGAGAGAAGGGAAAAAATAGAAGAGGGAGGAAAGAAAAGAGCTTTTGCGCTGTGGGGGAGCTTGAAGAAGCTTGCAAGATAGACCTAGGAACATGGGCACGGGCGGTCAGCCAGTTTGTGCCGCCCCACCCCGCCAAAAAAGTCCCAGGGCGGAACGTGCGGCATGTGACGCCAGCCCGCCTACCAGCGCCCATGGCCTTCCCTAATGTGGTGGTGTTGGTAATGCTGCATGGAGGGGCACGACTGGTCTGCACTGTAAATCGTACCTACACCGGGGAACTTTCACCTTTGAAGATCCATTCACGATTTCCAACAACAAACTATCGACACCAAGTTGCACACTTTTCCCAGTAATTCGACGCATGCTCTGAAAGTTATACCCAACAGCAGACGCGATGCCATTTGCGCAGCTCATCCTCGGCGCTCCAGGCTCTGGAAAGAGCACCTACTGCGATGGCAGTGAGCCACCCTTGCCAACACACAACTTTATGGTCCGCGATGCTAACACCATGCGCCTAGTGCACCAGTTTATGGGCGCCATCGGTCGCGCATGCTCTGTAGTCAACCTCGATCCCGCAAACGATCACACAAACTACCCGAAAGCTCTGGATATCCGCGACCTCGTCAAGCTAGAAGATATTATGGCCAGTGACAAACTGGGCCCCAATGGCGGCATTCTGTATGCCCTGGAGGAGCTCGAGCACAACATGGAATGGCTAGAGGAAGGCTTGAAAGAATTCAGCGAAGACTATATTCTCTTTGACTGCCCGGGACAGGTCGAGCTATACACACATCACAACTCTCTGCGCAACATCTTCTTTAGGCTGCAGAAGATTGGCTTTAGAGTGAGCTGCCCATGGTGCTTCCCCCTTCCGGACCGACCTCGCTGACCTTTTCCCAGCTCGTCGTCGTACATCTCTCCGACTCGTTCTGCTTGACCCAACCCTCGTTATATATCTCCAACCTGCTCCTGGCTCTTCGCGCCATGCTTCAAATGGACATGCCACACATCAATGTTCTGACCAAGATCGACAAAGTCGCCTCCTATGACAACCTCCCATTCAACCTCGAATACTACACCGACGTCGATGACCTCTCGTATCTGATCCCATACCTGGAGGAAGAATCGCCAGCAATGCGCAACGAGAAGTTCAGCAGGCTAAACGAAGCCGTGTCGAACATGATCGAGAGTTACAGCCTAGTCCGGTTCGAGGTGCTAGCAGTCGAGGACAAGAAGAGCATGATGCATCTCCTCCGGGTGATTGACCGAGCGGGAGGATACGCCTTTGGCAGCGCAGAAGGCGCAAACGATTCCGTCTGGCAGGTGGCAATGCGCAACGAGTCGGCCATGATGGAGGTACAGGATATCCAGGAGCGCTGGGTCGATCGTAAGGCGGAATTTGACGAGCTGGAGCGAAAGGAATGGGAAGAGCAGGCCAAGATGCGAGAGGACGATCCCAACGCCGGGCAAGCGCCCCCGCCGCCACCGGCCGCCGACTACGATCCAGACTTTGGCGACATGACGATACCCGCAGATAGTGGCATAAAAGTAGTGCGCAAGAACAAATGATACCCTTCAGCCGTCTTCTTCAACCATGTCATCCTCGTCAGAAACGTCCGACGCGTCGAACATGACCGCGTCCTCGGCCTCGGCCCTGGACTCTGAGAAAAGAGGCAACGCGCCGCCAGCAGCAGCCGCGGAAGAATCTTTGGCGGCGAGCACGAGCTGTCTGGCTTGTCGGATGGCATCTTCCTCGGCCTTTCGAATGGTTCCGCTGACTCTGACAACCTTGAAGGTGCAGGGCTTGCCCTCTCCGCTCTTCAGAGGCACGCGATTCATAAAGGTGAGAGAAGCCCAGACCAGACGGTAGTGCTCTCTCTTCACTTTCAAGATGAAAGTCGACGTTGCCTGAGAGAGATACTTGACTATGTGAATGTTAGATGCTGCTCGACACAAACGGGCGTATTCTGCTTCATGAACTCACCAAGGAGGTTTCCATCTATAGCACCAGAACCGTAATCACCGAAAAGAGTAGCAACCTCTGCTCGTATCGCCTTGAGAAGAGACTGTGGAGTGAGACTTCCCGTCGTTGGTTGATGCATCACCACGAAATCTGGGACACTGGGTTTTTGTTTTGAATCTTCTGGTGGATAAAGAATATTGACGAGAATGTATCTCTCTTTGATTCGGACCATCTTGGGGCGCTCAGAATCGTGTTGTCCAGGAAGGTAGTCGGCCGTGAAAGTTGAGTCTCGTAAAAGTTCAAGCTGCAGGTACGTATCCTGCAAGTGCGATCCGTCAGAACGGGTCCATGCGGGTTGCGAGTGCCATTTGCTGACTAAGGCGGAGGAGCTTCACCTCCGGTAGCTCCCTCTTACCACAAGCTCCCGACGTCACCAAGCATGCTAGGTTATCCGTTAAAGTGACATATACCTAGTTCATCTGAGGTGATGTGCTTGATGGACTCCGATTTATCTTGAAGAAAACTGTGTCTTGGAAACCAATTTTCATCAGCGTTTCCGGCGTATCGTATAAGCAACCTCCACAATGACTGACACCCCGCTCAAGATAGCTATCTTGATCGTGTCGACGACGGCATCAAAGGATCCTTCGACAGACAAGTCGGAGCTTATCCTGCGAGATGTGATCGAAAACGAGGGTGGTGGGAAATGGCAGGTCACCGAGACTAAGATTGTGCAAGACCATGTTCCCCAAATCCAACGGCAAATCATGCTCTGGGCAGACTTGGGCCCCGTGGAGGGAGTTAACTTGATCCTGACTACTGGTGGAACTGGATTCGCTGTGTCAGATAACACGCCCGAGGTACGATGAAAAAGGTATTCCTGCAATCGGTTGATATTGATCATCAAGTACAGGCTGTCGCAACCCTTCTCCATAGGACCGCCCCCGGCCTGGTTCACGGAATGCTCGCTGCGTCGCTGGCCGTGACTCCATGTAAGTGAGTCTCATGCTCGTGAAATAACACCAAGACTGACAACAATAGTTGCAATGATGTCAAGACCGGTGGCGGGTACACGCAACAGCACGGTCATCGTCACTCTACCTGGCTCGCCCAAGGGCGCCAAGGAGAACTTACAAGCCATACTGAAGACACTCCCGCACGCATGCGTGCAGGCAGCCGGCGCTGACTCCAGGATCCTCCACTCGGGCGGGGTGAAGAAGCTCGAGTCCGAGGCGGGAATCCAAGGCGCCTCTGCAGGAGCAGCCACCCCAAAAGGACAGGCACATTCTCACGATCACCACAGCCATGACCACGGTCACTCACATACCCACAGCCATGGCCACGGGGGCCTCGTCAGACACACCAAGCCGGAAGAAAACCCCCTCTCCAACGATCCAAGTCTCGGCCCGAGTCGCAGGTACAGAGAGTCGCCGTACCCGATGCTGGAAGTCGACGATGCCCTGCGCCTCATCAAAGACTTCACCCCAGACGCCGAGATCGTGACGACTAAAGTCGACGTCAACATCATCAACTCGGTCCTCGCAGAAGACGTCACGGCCAGAGAAAGCGTCCCGCCTTTCAGGGCATCCATCGTGGACGGGTACGCCGTGGTGGTACCCGAGGACGGCAACATGAAGGGCGTCTTCCCCGTCACCGCAGTATCCCACGCCGCTCCCGGCGAGGCCAAGACCCTCAAGGAAGGCGAAATCGCCAGAATCACAACAGGAGCCCCCTTACCCCCGGGAGCCACCTCGGTCATCATGGTCGAAGACACGATCCTGAAATCCAAAACCAAGGACGAAAAGGAAGAAAAAGAAGTCGAGATCCTCGCCGAAGGCGTCAAACCCGGCGAGAACATCCGCGAAGTCGGCAGCGACATCCGCGAAAACGACACAATCCTCAAAAAGGGCGAACAAATCTCCGGCGTCGGCGGCGAAATCGGCCTCCTCGCCGCCGTCGGCGTAGCACAAGTCCAAACCTACAAGCGGCCCGTCGTCGGCATCCTCTCCACGGGCGACGAGATCATCGAGCCCAGCCGGCCCGGCGGCCTCCGCCTAGGCGAGGTCCGCGACACGAACCGCATCACGCTCATGTCCGCCGCCCGGCAATGGGGGTTCGAGGTCGTCGACCTCGGCATCGCGCGCGACAAGGAAAAGGCCCTCGAGGAGAATTTGCGCGAGGGGCTACGCCGCAGCGACCTGCTCATCACCACGGGCGGCGTCTCCATGGGCGAGCTGGACCTGCTCAAGCCGACCATTGAGCGGGCCCTCGGCGGCACGATCCATTTCGGCCGCGTGGCGATGAAGCCTGGCAAGCCGACTACTTTTGCCACGGTGCCGGTCAAGACGACGCTCGGGAAGCGGGTGACCAAGACCATCTTCTCGCTGCCGGGAAACCCGGCGTCGGCTCTGGTGACGTTCCACCTCTTTGTCCTGCCGGCGCTGCATAAGTTGTCTGGCATCGAGCCCGCGGGCCTACCCAAGGTTCCCGTGACGCTGGGCCACGACTTTTCTCTGGACAAGGCTCGGCCAGAGTACCACCGCGCCATAGTCACTGTCGGAAAGGACGGGTCTCTGGCTGCGAGCAGTACCGGCGGTCAACGAAGTTCAAAGGTTGGTAGCTTAAAGTCTGCGAATGCACTGCTCGCTCTCCCTGCTGGCAAGGAGCCGTTGAAGAAGGGGGCCAAGGTGGAGGCTCTGATGATGGGGGACATCCGTGTGGAGTATTGAGCCATTTAGCATGTTATACTCGTAATAAGAATGATGTGATGGCATGGTCTTTGGTTCTTCAGCAAGTTATCTCGCCGTGGTCCTCCACGCGCCTACTGAGGCTGGCACGCACTTTAACGGAGAATCCGCTTAATCTTGTCCTTATTGGAGATACATGAGCTGCGTATCAAAGACTGGGGTCGAGATCCTGCCCTAGGAGGTTGAGGGGTCAAACATATGTGACGCGCAGAAATCATCTCGATGAGGAGCTATAATACTTGGATAGTGTACAATACAAAATGTCCTCGCCCTGCCTGTATGCCGTTAACGCCCGCCCAAGTAAACCTTGGTGTAATGCAGTGCTTCACTGTACATCGTGTCCGAGGTAGATAGTTGCTATGCCGTCGGTCATAAACCTCCTCTTTTGAACCTTTCATATTGTGTAGACAGCTTGTTATTGCTTTATGCCTTGCCAAAAGCGTTGGCCTTGCCAGAGACAAGAAGTCCAACAATCAGACCGAAAAGACCGAGGACAGAGCTGAAAATCTCGACGACGAGAATCTTGACGAAGCTATGCACCCGGTGATTAGCACATGTAGACGATCGCTTATCGCATCTGGAGCAGACATACAGTGTAGGGTCGGCGGCATCGGCCAACGCGGCTCCACTGCCGTTGATGCCGACAGCGACACCGCAGATAAGGTTGCACATTCCGACGGTGATACCGGCCCAAAAGAGGGCGAAACCAGTGTAGTAGCTGTTGCCGTCGTGCAGGACCTCACCCTGCACATTCTCGAGCTGGGCGGAGAAGACGATGGCCATGATGACGCCGTAGATGGCGACGACTTCGCAGAAAATGATGGAGATCAAGTTCTTGGTACGCACGCGCGGGGCCTTGACGCCCGCGCCGAGGATGGAGGAGCCGGTGATGAAGATACCCCTAGATTTGGTACGCCCGTTAGATTTATTCATGGCCCTGCGCCGCGCGCACGCTGCATCGATTGCTGGGGAGCTTTGTTCCATACCATGCCGCGCCTACAACGGAGAGACCGATGCAAAGGGCAATGCCCGTGTCCGCCCACGCGTAGGGTGAGATAGATTCGAGGAACTCGCCGACGTTAAAGGCCTCGCCCGATCCCGTGAAGAGCATGTCTGTTTAAGAGGTGTTAGCTGGGCTGTCGTCGCTGAATCGTCGATACCATCGCGGGAATAGGGTTTCGTACAAGCTCCCACAACGAGAAGGGTGCTCCCAATGCCTCCCAGGCCATATGTGAGACTCATCGTGCTCGATTCGGTGCGTTTCGTTGCCTGTGTCGTGGATTGTGGTTGACGGCGGAGGTCTTTGGGGGGCGTTGCAGCTACGTCGAGCTCTCTAGTCCAGGCGAGTGAGGTAAGGTATCTGAGGTAAGGCCAAGGGATCCAGAATCGGGGAGGTCACATGATGTGGCTTGACGGATCCTTAGGTAATGAATGCATGGCACCTGAGGGACAAGCGGCGTGGCAGGCACCAGGGTGTCATCAGCCACCTCGCGGCAAGAGCACACCAGACCCACTTTCGACAGATGAATAAGCAGAATCCAAGGATATCCTCAAACAAGGCCACTATAAATACAACCTTGCCTCTTTCACACTCACAACCGCCTCAAACGACACCCGCCCGTAGGAGATCAGAACAAATCTCCAAGATGGCCGCCGCACCTCAATCGTTCTACGAGCTTTACCGCCGTAGCAGGTACTGCGCCATCCATAATAATTACTACACACATGTGCTACAGATGACTAACTCATTTGCTTAATGCAGCATCGGCCTTGCGCTGACAGATATGCTGGACGATCTTATCAGCGAGGAGCGCATTCACCCTCAGCTGGCGATGAAGATCTTGGCCAACTTCGATCAGGCTATAACAGAGGCCCTGCAGAAGAGCGTCAAGGCTCGTTTGACTTTCAAGGTAAGTGCTGCTCATTGATTATCCTCCTCTTTTGCGCCGAGGCTCGATGCCCTTCGACAGCCTCTGGCGCATAGCCCACAACACTTATTCATTTGGTGCAAAGTGTTGTTGGAATGCGCAGAAGATGCGCCGCCCATTGGCACGAAGATGTTGAAGCAGGGCTAATGTTGCGCGCATCATAGGGAAGCCTGAGCACCTACCGATTCTGCGACGAAGTTTGGACGTTTCTTATCAAGAATGTTCAATTCAAGCTGGATAATGGTGGGCAGATGGTGACGGCCGACAAGGTCAAAATCGTCAGTTGCAACGCCAAGAAGCCCGGCGAAGGCCCTTGAAGGGTGTGCGCCAACGACGATAAGAGAGAATCAGAGGCGGCCTCGACCACCTTACTCGGATATACGAACGAGACGCATTTGCGGACAAGGGCGATGGGAACGACAACGAGCGCCCCCAGCGGCTGCATATTACAGGCGTTCAGGCTCATGCTCTTACGATGGCACGGTTTAAGGATACGGGAGTTCGTCCATTCAAGATTGCCATTTTGATACCATCAGAGGTTTATACAGCATCGTTCATAGGTTTGCGTCAGCGCATCAATAGACTGGCTGTCTGCATTGGAAGCGTGTTGCGACTTGTGATCTTGGTATTGAGTCGCTGCTATTCAGGTCCAAGCCTGGGATGTTTCACAGTTGGGTTGTAGGATTTGGCTCAACGCAACGATTTGGTTATTGCAATTGTATTATTCTGGATATTATGTTAGGTAGACAAATACCGCTCGCCCACCATACGTCATCTTATTCCCTTTGTCCCCACTACACCAGTGACGATGTCAGATATCTTCCAATTGACATCGGCAGAAAGGGCTATGCATTGTCCTGATGATTTGGAAAGAGGTATCAACGAGTCCCGGCTTTTGAGCTTCAAACTTGAAGCAACAGCCCCAGCCACTTTGCAGAGGGGAAGAGGCCGATGCCGGGTACCTGTTGAGCGAGCCGGGGCCCCATCTTCCGGAAACGGGGATCACAACCGAAGTGGTTCCGCGTCGGGTTTCCTCCCTAGCAATTGGCAACTGGCAACAATAGACCTGGCTTCTTTTCTCCTTCAGCCTCAACGGCCTGTGACATCCAACGACTTGGTTGCCAATCGAATTCCTTTGTTCATCATTCATACAGCCCAACTCAAGTACCAGTAGTACAGAGATCCTGTCAGACCCGCATTCATACAGCGAAACAACCCTTCCGAGGTTCTGAAAGACTAGGACGCGTGCCCCTGGACTTGCACGCACTGGGATGAACCCGTTCCTCTTTCCTCTGCACGCACATACTCTCTTCCGCACGTGGGTGCATCTGCAGGAGTGCTGCAACACCGAAACCGCAGCAGCAGCAGCGGCGAGCGCACCGAACTGCCTTACCTCATCCCCCATCGCCAAGCCCACCACCAAGACCGTCATCCATCCCATCCAAGCAAACAGTAGCAGGGATCACTCACACCAACACCCAATCTCCCTCCTTCCTCCTCCTTTCCCTCTCCACATAATGCTCCGCCAGCGACAACCCGCCGCAGCATCCGCCCCCGACCGCCGCTCTCAAAAGGATCAGATACCCACCATGGCGGCCGCGACGACGACGACCCTGGACAATGAGCGCAGTCCGCTGCTCCCACGCCACGAGGACGACGCACACAGCGAACCGCCGACCGAGGCAGAAGACGACGACGAGCAAACGACTGAGAGCATGGCTTGGGCACGACGGAATCAGTGGATTATGCTCGCCGTTGCGAGCGGCGCCTGCGCTGCTTTCAACGGCGTGTTTGCAAAGTTGTGAGTTGATATTCTCATTTCGGCTCATTCGGGTGTGTTGTCGAGTGTGATGCCAAGATTTTTACCATGTTGAGTCGCCATCACCACTTGACAACCAACTTCACTATTTTGCGTTACCAGAGCAGATTGTTTCATACCTGGTAGTTCTGTGAACTATATGCGCTCATTTCGAGTGTCCTGGGCACACTTTCGGGCTATCGTCTGTTGAATGCTTTACTTACAACTATACAGGACCACAACTGAGCTCACAACGACGATATCCCAAGCAATCTCCAACTTTCTTCATCTTCAAGACATCGAAGGCGCTTTTGAGGTTGTCATGCGAGCAGTGAGTTGACTTGAGCAATCGTTACCATCAAAACCGCTAATCATGCCACAGGTCTTCTTCGGTCTCAACCTGGTCTTCAACGGTATTGTAAGGAAACTAGCCTATTATTCTCACCTGCATAAAGTCAACTAACACTCCCCTCCAGATGTGGACTCTCTTTACAAAAGCACTCGCCAAGGGTCAATCAACCACGCAGGTGTCCATCATGAACACGTCTGCCAACTTTGTCATCACCGCCATCCTCGGCTTCGCCATCTTCTCCGAGTCGCTGCCGCCGCTTTGGTGGGTCGGCGCCGCCATGCTCGTCGCCGGCAACGTCATCATCGGCCGCAAAGACGAGGAGGCGGACAAGTCTGGCGACTACGCGCCGGTGCCGCAGCAGCCGGGTCTCGCTCCCGTCCCGCTGGACGGCGGCGACGAGGACAAGGATTCCGAGGACGAGGATATCGTCGATTTGGGAGACTTGAACTCTGCGGAACACCGTGCTTGAGTTTCAAATCGGAGACGGTTGCATATAGGAGGTCATGTACATGTTTTGCTTACATATATCATGCATATTGGATAGATAGACAATACCCAAGTTGATTAAGAAGAAGTTGAGATGAACTTGAAATACCTGTGTCTGCTCACATACCTGTCAACTCACTGGCCACCCACACTTGGTATGTGTAAACATTATAGTCCTTCCTACATACCACTCGACACATTTGAACCCCTCACGCTACAAATCATTTTCTAGTAACGATCCTCTATCAAGTCATAGCCATTGGGAAAAAGAAAATAAAGGAAAAAGGAGGGGACTCGAATCAGCATAAATATTGATACAGCGAGATGCCAGGCATCTGTAGACTTTAGGCAGGTTTTCGTCAGTGAAGGAGCAGCCGCACTCATGACCATTCGGCCAAAGTGTACTTACTCGCTCAACCCGACAGACTCTGTGACAGGCTATAAAGGCAAGCGTGGTTTACGGGTGGCTTGAGCCATAGAGGTTCCGATCGTGAGGGTGTCTCAGACACTTCAGGTTCAAGACCAAAAACAGGAGAGAGGAAAGCCGACTCAAACTCGCGAGCTTGCCCAGATAAACCATCACTAACCATTGCAATAAAGTAATCGTTTGACACCGAAAATAGCCAGAATCACTCGATATGATACACATCACTCAGAGAAAAGGTATGGAGAGAGAAAAAAACAAGCTATCCATGGCATTATGTAGGACCGTGAGCCAACGTACGTTTCCACCTTTCAAGGCTGGAATTGTACCGCTCGGCCATCGACTACAACGGACGCTGCTTGTTGACAGCTGACCCATCTCTACTTCCTATAAGGGTCTGCATAGTGAGGGGGGGGGGATTATCGTGGAATACAGTCTGGATGGTGAATAAATGGGCTGTCTTACATTGACGAATACGTTAGAATCCTCCATGAGCTCCCATTATCTCCCAACTCACCGGTACGCCTCCCTGGAAAAGAGGAAAGAAGGATCCGGTAAGTAGATCTCCTTCCCTCCCATCGCAGAGCGACTTAAGGGCAGCTGGCCGAGATGTACATCGACGAGTGCCACTACACCAATACCGACAATACCACATGCAAACATCAAAAGGGGCCTAAAGACCAAAGACTTTGAAAAAAAAGAGTTCCCCCCCCCCCAGGCACGAACCAGTCAGGGCAAGGAAGGAAGGTACGATGAGATGAGATGAGATGGCTTCGCAGCGACATTCAGTGCAAATCTATTTGACATCTATATCCTCAAAACCAACATGTTCGTAACTGACATTGTGTATACATACGCCTAATCTCCCAAATGACCATGTCCCTTCCCCTGAATCACGCATCTCAAACTCCATTGCCCCGAAAGTTGCCCGCACTAAATGAAGATCAACACCAAGGAATCTAGGAGTCTCCTTTACCGGTTCTCGAGCTCCAAAGCACCGTCATCGACGTCATCCTCGTCGCCGTCTAATATCTGCGCCCCAGCCGGCCTTCCACCACTGCCTCCGCCGTTGTTGTTACCTCCACCACCACTGCCACTGCCGCCAAGACCACGCCGCTCTTCAAACGACGAAAGCTGGATTCTCCCGCCGGAAGCCATCGATACCTTGCCAGAAACCCAGCCAGCCGCACGCCGTATCCCGCTCCACAACTTCTCCTGGCTCTCCGCAAAGGCGGAGTCGTCGCGCGGGTTCTCGGCGTGTTCGGCTGTGAACTGGTACTTGAGGCAGTCCTTGACCGTCACCAGACCCGACAGACGGCCGTGGTACTCGACGAGCACGACACGGGGGCCGATTTTGCGGAAGAGTTCCATGACGGTCTCGAGGGGTAGGCGCGGGTGCGCCGTGACGGGCGTGGTGTCAATGTACCGGCTGAAGTCAACCGACGTGGTTGACATCGGGTCTAGGTTGACCGTCACGGTCGGTGTCAGTGGAGTAGTGGCGTTGAGTGAAGCCGGCGGAGGCGAGAAGATGCATCGCGCCTCCGAGTTGATGGGTCGCTCCCGCCGGACGCGGTCAACGGCGTAGCGCAACTCGGTGCGGCCGATGTAGCCAACGAGGATCTTTGAGGTTGTGTCCTCCACGATGGGGAAGCCTTGGTACTTGTCCTCCTTGAGAAGCTTCTCCAGCTCGGCGAATTCCATGCCAGTCACAGGCAAAGATGTAAGCTCCTTTCGCATCACCTCCGAGACGGGGACGCCAAAGTTGTGCTCTTCCTTGTTGTCTAAGAAGGGGAAGCCGCTGAACCAGATCATTCTATCCGCAATGCCGCCCTTGCCGAACATTTCGCTGACGATCTTGGTCACGCCGACGACGATCATGGTGGGTAGAATGTACGTCAAGGCTCCGGTGAGCTCAAACATGATGACAACGACGGACACGGTGATGTGCATGATACCACTCAGCGCGGCAGCAGCGCCGAGGAATGCGTATGTGCCGGGGGTGATACACGGCTCGTCCGGCTTACAAGTTGCAAAGAAGGCACTTGTAGGGTTGGCCTCGTGGATTGCCTGAACAATAATGCCCACTGTCCGCCCAAACGAAGCCCCAATGGCCATGGACGGAACAAAAATACCGGCTGGCACTTTGCAGCCGTAGGAGATGATGACCAGCAGAACCCTCAGAATTGTGGCCAGGGCCAGCGACAAGATATTGAAAAGTCTCTTGTCTGGCTCGCACAGGCCGTGGTAGTCCTCGGCCCCTTCGCATTCGAGGAACAAGATTTCCATGCTCTCGGTCATGTCGATTCTCAAAAAGACGTTGGGGTAGCAGATGATGGCAGTTCCGGCCGCGAGAATCGTTGCCTCTGCGATGGCATACTTTGACAGGTACTTCTTCCTGAACGCCTGAGCCCGCAAATTCCACTTCATCACAAAGGCGCCGTATAGGCCGCCAAAGATGCCCAGGATGATGTAAAAGACAACCTCGAAGAAGTGCCACGAGCGATCGTAGTGGACCTGGAACATGACGAGCTGTCCCGTCCTGAAGGGGTTCATGGCCGCAAGCACAGCCGTTGCCACAAGAGCGCAGAAGTAGCTACGCCACAACGTCTTGAGGGGGAAGTAGTTGGACATCTCTTCCAGAGAGAAAAGCACACCGCCAATGGGACTACCGAACGCGACGGCGACACCAGCAGCAGCGCACGCGCTCAGAATCTCCCTCGTCTTCGATGCGTTGCGTCGGTATTTCTCGAATAAGCGAGAAATGACGTTTCCGGTACACACGGCGTAGTGCACACTAGGACCCTCCTTGCCGACGGACAAGCCAGAGGCGATGGCCAGGGGCAGACAGACGGACTTGATCAAGAGCGTCCAGAATCCCAAGAACCCCTTCATGACGAAGCCCGCAATGATACACTTGATCTCAGAGATACCCGATCCCGCGGCGTACGGCGCAAACGACTTGACCAGAGTGGCCGAGGTGAAGGCGAAGAGGGCGCCAACGACGATATAGATAACGTAGTTGACTGGGCCGAACCCCGTCCAAGGATGCCACTCGTCGCATCCATTGTCCTCGCCCCAGCAGCAAAAGTTCTCGTTCAGGTAGAAGGCCGTCGTGCAGTGCCCCATTTTTATATCGGACAACCACTCCGTAATGATGTTGAGGAACGCAGCATTGAGCCCAATGGCGATACCAATCAGCGTGACGACGAGCCAGCCCTGCGCAGCGTCGTAGGACTCGCGAAGACGATACCTCCAGCCCGCCGCCTGGCCTGTGTCGAGCATACCGGCACGCCGCCTCCGGCGCAGCTTCTTGCGTGCCTGCTCCCTCGCGGCATCTTGTACCCAGTCTATGGTGGTGAAGTCCTCGTAGCGCTTGATCTCGGCGATCTCGTCTTCGATCTGCTGCTGCTGATGACTCGCGGGCGGGGCGCCAGCGGCCTCGTCATCGTGCTCGCTCTGTTCGGCGGTCGAGACGGCAAAGGAGATCCTCGAGCTGATGGAAGGGCGCGGGGGCCGGTGCGGGCTGTGCGAGAAGGATGTGCTTCGGGAAGTCATTGTCGTCGCATGCGCGCCGTGCTCATGTTCGCGGCGGTCGAGGATTCGTAGTGAAGCGGCGGACGTCCCAATGGGTGTCGTCCTCGGAGGTTGGCTGCTTTTTGTTCGGTTTGGCTCTTGTTCTAACAAGGCTTTGTATGGTATCGAGTTGTAGATCTTCTCCAGGCAGGCCTTCTTTGCTTGCCAATCACCAAGGGTAGGTAGTTAGTTGTAGTCGCAGGCTGCGGCGACGAGGCTAGCTGGGTGAGCAAGGATGATGAGGACAATGGTGGCCGATTTGCCGTCTCCCAGCTAATTGGGCCACTGGGGACGCTGTGAACGTCTCCAAAGTGGCGGGGGCTCCCCTGCAATTGGCGTTTAAGCTTCCACTTACCTCGCCTGGTATGCTGCACACCGGCGCGTTTTTAGTGGTCGCGTCCCAGTGGCCTTTTTGGCGCGACCCGACTCTTTCAAAAGTGATTCCCTCTCTCCTTGACGACCACCTGTGAGAAGAAAGACATCTCACACCCACGAATCCTGCAAGCGGCAATACCACGGCAACTCTTCAACAAAGTAATTGTTGAATCAAAACCTATCAGCTCATTCAGCATATGACCAAGCAGACTCGACCATAGACGCCAGTATCTCTCCGACCCCTTATCCTCCTCGGCGGGCACTCACGCCAAGGTTCAATCAGGTAGGCGGTCCTTCTTTACCTTCATCACAGTCCCCGAGTCAACCTTAAGAAATGGAAATTATTGCCATGACCATGGAATTCGGCATCGTACATAATGTAAGGATGTCATAAAAGACACCTTGGACGCATTCTCGGGCTCACTTACATGCACCCGGTCACTAGACTGGATTTGTATGAGCTCCAGAGACGGTCTCTGTTGCTTGGCTTTCGTGTGGCACTTTCGTGAGAGGCCAACCAAGTCCTTCACCAAACCCAATTCCATTCCATATCCGAGCCTTTTTAGGCAGCTTGGATGGTCTTGCCAACTTACACGAGCTTTCAAACCACAGTACATGGTCTCATGCAGCTAACATCGTTCAAGGCACATCACCTGAACCTCACCTTCTGACAACACACCACTCACATCCCATCTCAACTCACAATGCCTCCCAACAACAATGCGATACCTCCCAGAAAGGAGGTCACAGGCCAGCCTGCCCTGCCTCGTAAGTCATTCACCTCCCTCTTGACAGTATCACAGACTTTTCTGACAACCCCCTGAAAGTGGCCCGCGTGAAGAAGATCATTGGCACAGATCCAGACATTGGAATCTGCTCAAACAACGCGGCTTTTGTCATTACTCTGGCAACGGTATGATGCTCCCACCTACGCTCTTCTTCCTCGTCTTCTCATCAAAGGCTTATGCTGACCCTTCACTCAAAGGAAATGTTCATCCAGTACCTCGCCGCCGAGGGCCATAACATGGCAAAGGCAGAGCGTAAACCCCGTCGTAACGTTCAATACAAAGACTTGTGTACGTGATTCTTACGGAACAATGTTCTGCTTTCTCTTCCCTCTTGCCTCCATCTGCGTCAAGGCTCCCCCTGAGGTGTTGAGAAATGAGGTAGTAGAAGCAAAATTGAAAACAGCCACTAACACACCACACCCTCTAGCAACCGCAGTCAACCACCACGACAACCTCGAGTTTCTCGAAGACGTCATCCCCAAGACGGTCCCCTACAAACAAATCAAGGACTCCGCCGCGGCGGCGCGCCTCAACCCTAGGAAAGCCGATCAGGAGCCCAAGAAGCGGCAGTCGACCCTCAAAACTAAAACCGCCAACGCAGGCGCTTCTAGCAGCAACAGCAACGGTATCAACGGCTCAGCAGCCGCCGCCGCCTCGGATCCAGTCACGGCTGCTTCCTTCCACTCCGACGACCCAAACGCCCAGCTGGATGCCGAGGCTCGTCAGGCGGCTGGTGACGAGGACGTTGACATGACGGGATAGGCGAGATTCTAGTCCGTCTTTCCTCTCCAGCACTCCATTGTAGGGTCAGGCCAGGCCCCTTTTTTCCTTGAGCTGAAAAGACCATCTGGAAGCTTGGCAGCCTCTTGTTTGCAACTGTTTGTACAGGATAGGGGCACCTTAGTCAGTGGACCTTGGGGCTTAAGAGCATACATCATAATAGCCAGAACCGCAGCATTCACCAACGGAGGGGAGGGAACAAAAAATGATTACGAAGTGTACGATGAATAGTTGTTTCCCCTTTTTTTCTCGCCGAACGAGTATTGAATCGGTCTTTTTTCTCTTCTCGGGTCCAATGAACCCTCCATCCATTAGTAAAAAGGGTAACACAAGTTTCGTCTTCAACCCAAAGTATCCTCTTTTTTGGTTCTTCTTCATCAACAAAACAAACGCCAGTCCATGATATGACCCGTTTTCTTTTTTGCGCAACCGTAGTTGAAGTTGCCTCGTAAGTCTCCTTCGAGTGAATCCTTCGCCCGTCCTATCTGTCTCTCTTGAAAATAAGAGGTATTCGAGGGTAGGGGGGCATCCTCCTGCCGCAACCAACACTCAGTCCTCCATGGTGGCGTCCCCATCCAGGTGTACACCCGCCGGGATAGTCCCCTCGGTCAACATCTTCTCCAGCCGGATAATCTCCTGCAGACTGTCGGCCTTCTTGATCATCTCCTTCAGCCGCTCCTTCTCCTTGTCCGTGAGCTTTATCCTCGAGAGCTTCGAGGTCGCGCCGCCGCCGCCGCCGCCGGCCGTGCCGTTGGAGGCGGCGATGTCGAGTTGTTTGGACTTGTTGCCCATGATCTAAGAACACACGCAAAAGTAAGTATCGCGTAGTGTTTTTGGTCTTGCACCGTGGTAAAAGAGTAGTCGTGTAAAAAGCTTGATGGGAGGTGCGTGCGTGTGTGTGTGTGTGTGTGTGTGTGTGTGTGTGTGTGAAGAAGAGGAGAGGAGGATTGGTTAAACATACCTTGGCCGCCGCATCCGTAGGCTCCTCCGCCGTACCAAACAGCTCCCTCGCCTTCTCCCTCTCCGCCTCCTTGACCTTTTGGTAATCCAGGAACCGCACAGTCGGACACCTCCAGACGACCCAGTATCGGTAGTTCTAAGCCTTCGCTGTCAGCCTTTCTCCCCCTCTCTCTCTCTCCGCCGTGAAATCACCCCCCTCGTTCCCGTCAAGAGAATTGAGTAAAGGGGTAAGGGCAAACAGGGTTGGAAAGGAAAAAAAAGTTTCGCACCTCCTTCTTGGTCACCGGGTTATCCACCAACACCAAATGCGTCAACCGCTTGAACCCCGCCAACACATCCAGGTCCGCGAGCTGCGCAATCTGGTTCGACGCCAGCACGAGCTGCTGCAGGTTCGGGACCGCTTGGGGGAGCGTGGCCTGTATGCTCGCGACGCGGTTGTGCGCCAGCAGCAGCGTCGAGAGGCGCGCCGAGAGCGGGAAGTTGCCCAGGACTTGGATGTCGTTGTCGGTGAAGTCGATGGAGTCGTGGGGCTATTTTTCGCAATACGGTCAGCAAAAGCGCTTTCCCTTCTAATTTCTCTTCCAAGAGCTTTGAGGGGGATAAAGTAATATCGAGGGAAGGAGGGTAGGGAGGGAGGAAGAAGAATAAAAACTCACGCCTGCGACACCCAGATTCTCAATCGCCGGGATTCGATGTCCTATTCATTCCAACCGGCGCAAGACGCTATCAATTCTGGCCCTCAAAAAAGTGTAGTATCTGCTCCTTTCACACAAAACGCACCTCGGAGATCGAGCTCTCGCTCCTTGAGCGGGTTCAGGTAGGAGAGCGAGCCCTTGATGAGCTCCGCCGTGAGCCTCATCTTGGAAAGCTTCGTTCGGCTAGGTGTTGTGGTGGTGCTGGGGGTTACCTCGAAAGTGTCTTGAGTTTTTGCTGTTTGAGGATGGTAGAATCGTGGTCTCGGTGATGTTGCGACTCGGGTTATGTCGTCGAGCTATGCGATCGGTCAGTGGCGCCGCCGCAATTTGTTTCGTCGCGTCTTGGGGGTTGGTCGCGTGGGTATGCGTGATACTGAATGAATCGACGAGGCTGAAAAGTTGGAGGTCGAACAAGGCGGCCAAAATTCCCCGCCTGATTAGAGCTGCCATCCCCACGATTGCGTACGGTGCATTCTCACATCGGCACGGCCCACTCCTCGCTGCGAATACGCTCAGCTCGTGTAGTTCGATTAACTACGCACTGTGTCTTCCATGACTTACAACACCATCTCAGTAAAAAAAAAATACTCAGTTGAATCCATGTGAAATTGTGTTGGCTATATAACGATAATGTGGCGAATGTTGTAACACTCTCAGGTAGCCTTTCACAAACTCGAAATCTTCCTTCTAATTTTCTCTAAATCTTGTAAATTTATTCACTAGGTATCTATGTTCGAAGAACCCTCGACCAAACGCCCAAGAAGCAATCCGCTATGAAAACACAAACACCACGCCAGACCGGTCAACCGACAGCGTCATGCTATACGGAAGTTCAAGCAGTGCAACATCCATAATCGAGTCCAGGTGAGTCCGCAGGAGCTGCTGCTGCTGAAGCGAAATTACAGTCGAGCGCGGCGGTCGTCCACCAGCACCCGCGCTCTTCCCGCTGACTGCCGCATTCGGCGCCGTCGGTGCTTGTCGCGGGATCCTCTCCGTGTTCAGCGTCATGGTCGTCGTCGGGTGCGAGGCCGTAAACGTCGGCTTCGGGTCCTCCCCTTGCAGCCCGCTGTAGACCACGGAGCTTTCTATGCGAGACAGGTCCCAGAATCGTAACTTCTTGTCCGATCCCGCGGTGACGATGAATGCATGCCGTACGTCGCGTGAGTCCTCCGAAGCGCCCGTGCCTGCTACCATCGCACGCACACCTCGGTCTGTGTTTCCGGTCCCGCTTGGCTCAATGTTGGTAGCAAATCGCCCAAGCATACCTTCAGGCTTGTCCTCGTCCACCTCCCAAGCCTCGTACCCCTTAGGGCCCTCCTTGTTGCCTCCAACGCGGTAGATTTCTCTGCAAATAGTGCGTTCTAGGTCCCAGACGGTGACTTCGCCCTGACCCGTTCCACCACCAACGCAGACCCATTTGCCTCTGCCCTTGCTTGGGTGTATGCATAGCCTGTAGATGGAGCTCTTGCCTGGAACGCCCCAGCCCTTGAGTCTCATTCGGAACCTCAGGTCCCAAAGATCTATGACTCCGTGCGTTGTTCCCACGCATAGCCAGTTTCTCTTACGATCGACACAGAAACACGTAGGTGTCCCATGGTGGACAGGGTTCTCCAGCGTGTACAGCAGTGACATGGTCCGGAGATCGATGCCGAGGATTCTGGAGCGATTCGTCGCGAGGAGCATCACTGAGGTGGATTCCACTTTGAAGTGCTCACACCACACTGCATACTCTTCCTCTGGCAGCTGATACTCCCGCAGAAGGCGAAGTTTTCCGTACCGCAGCGTGCCGCTTGCCGAAACAGTTTCTACCTTGACGATGTGCACGCTTCCGTCGCTGGCGCAGCTGATGAAGCAGTGTGTGCTCTCAATGAAGCACAGCGCAAGCACCCTGGCCCCATCGGCGTGCTTGTGGGTTTGTCTGGATCGGTGTGTGATATTCTTCTCGAGGCGGGCACTGTCCCAGACTCTGACGGAGCCATCATCGCCTCCTGTGATGAAGAACACATGGTCTGGAGACACCACCAGACGGTTGATTGAGCCGGTATGTTCAGCAAAGGTGGCAACCATCCGTCCATGTGGGCGCCACGGCTCATCGCCTGGCTGTCCAACTAAGCGATTTGTTTTTCGACGTGTGATAGGGGTCACCATCGGTCCGAACTCGGCGATATCGTGAGGATAGTTGTCCTGGTACATTGAGTCGAGCATTTTGAGAATGCTGGGGTCGGTTCCCTCGTAGGAGTGGTTGGGCCTGAGTTTAGCCACTACACTTGTTGTACTGGTTCGACGATCCTGTATATTTGGCCGAGCAAGAGGAGCCGGGGCAAACGGGCCCTCCACTTGGCCAACAGCATTTGCTCCCGACATGCCAGTCTCAGGGACGCTCTTGTTGCTGTCTTTACGGTCCAGGAGGCTGAGGGCGCTGGCTTGGTGGCGGATGGCCCTCCGAGTTGCGTAAGGCTGGTCGTGGATGGAGGCCCCATCGTCAGTCGGGCTCCCAACCGTGAGCTTTCCCTGTCCAGTCGATGCGCGTCTCGCAGGATCGATCTCTCTTACACGAGAAACATCACGCGAAGTAGACCCCTGGTCTTCTACGACGCGAGTACGGAGACTATTGAGAGCTGCAAACCGTCTCCTTCCAGTCGAGTCATCGATTGTCATGGAGGCATCCAGAAGAGCATCGGCAATGGTGTACGGCCCCTTTTGGTTTGACTCGGGTGTAAATGTAGACTGCTGCAGAGGCTCCTCGTCAAAGAATACCGTCTGCGGAGTGATGCCCAGGCTCTTGAGGGAGATCACCTCATTGAGCTTGGCCGGTTCGCCGTCCATGCCATCCCGTGATTTCATTTTGCTGATTCGCCATATAAACTCTCGTAGCACGAGGAGTTTGAACTCGTCGTCCGGCCCGAGGCCAAGGTTCCGGAGACGTCCAAGCCATAACTCGTCTTCATCGTTCCGCGAGACTTTGCTCAGTGTATCCTTAGACGACCGACTGCTGATAGTCTTGGGGAGCGATCCAAACGAAAATGACCTGAGCTGCTGCGTCAGTTTCCAGAAGACGCCCTTGTCGGTCTTGAGAGCCCAAACTAGGGCCTGATCAAATACGGGTCTCGACATTGGCCGCTTCAAAGCGTCCAATAAACTGAGCTCAGAAAACGCAGGAACCATGCCGGTCTTGAGGTACTGCTTGACCAGAGGATATACGATGCACCTAACGTCTGCTGGAGACAAGAAACGAGTCGTCTCAGACAAGAACTCTGTCGCAGATTCTCGGATCCACTGGTTGGGGTGCATGGTGAATCGTGCAACAACGTCTATCAGCTCCCAAATTTTGGTTTTGGACAGTAACCCGAGCCGCGCCAGTTGTGCCAAAGAATGCAGAGCTGCTTGTACCACAAACTCCTCTGGATCAGTAAAGGCCTGCACCATAAGTGGCAGCATGAACTCCTCGAGGCTGACGCTTCCCACCACACTGGCTATGCTGACGACGGTCTCGAAGAAGGCACACTTTAGCATCCAGTCTCGGTCGTTTAGGTAGGTGTTTAAATGGGTTAGAAGAATATCGTTTGCCTCTGCAGGACCAAAGAAGAGGCACAGATCGGGCACAGAAGTCAAGAACGCCCTGCGAACAGAAACGTCTGAGTCCTCCACAAGTGCCTTCGTATGAAGCTCGAACATCTCGTAGAGCTCACGTTGTGCGTCGTCGAATAGTCCATCAAAGGCAGCCTCGGCTTCAATCCCTGGTTCGAGCTCAGGGTCAGCCACTGTTAGGGTCCCGTCCGACTTGAGGGTTGCCGCTAATTCCAAATAATGGGCAGCTGTGGTTGCAAGGCTTCCGATACAAGATGCATAAGTCGCTCGCACCAACGGGCTGGCCGGTTTCGATGGTGCAATCAAGGCACTTTGCAGTCGAGGTAAGATGTACTCGACAAAGATGTGCGAGTTGACAGGAGACACCACTCGGACTAGGTGTAACAACTGCGCTATTGACCGGAGCGCAGCAATGACCACAAGTTCCGACTTATCATTAAGAAGCGTTATGAGGTATGGCAACACGCGGTCTAGCTTTGCTTCGTCCGTGATCCTCTCAGAGAAGGCTAGCAGAACGTCACAGGCTCTGATCTTTGACGCCGCCCTAGCCGTATTACGGAGGGATGAGACAATCAGTGTGAGGAAGATCAAAGTCCCGTCGTCTTCAGGCGGGTCGGATGTCCCAGTGATGTACTGTTCATGGTTTGGTATGTTGAGGCGAATGGGAAAGTGCCCCAGCCCCAGCTTTCCGGCCAGAGGTTCGACTTGCATCGGGCGTTTGTCGTTTGGATAACCAAGGAAGTATGATATCTTATCAAAGTCGAGGAATACGCGATCGATACGGTCATCCGCCTCTCCCAGGTTTCTCGTTGCACCAGATATAGGACTATTCCCAGATGAAGGATCCGTAATCAACTCCATGTACTGGTGAAGGAAGTTGTAGAAGTACTCGGGAAAGACCTTCTTCTTCCAAAAATCCAAATACTGCTCTGCGGAATACCGACGTTCGGGGTCAAGCTGAATCATGTGCGATATCATATCCCGCAAGTCCTTGTCCGGGATGCGACTGATTTGCGAAATGACTGGGTCGTACTCGCCCTTGCGGAACTTGTACAATGAGCTGAGTGTGAAAATGGGCGACTCCAAGAACATCTCGGCAATGACGCAGCCGGCGCTGAAGACATCCATAGCCCACGTAAGCTTCGCGTCTTTGCTGTTGACCTCTTCCGCCGCGACGAAGCGTTCGGGCGCCACGTAACATGTTCGTCGTCCGGATGTGTCGAAGTAGTATGAGAAGTCGCCTGGATTGTCGTCGGGCAGCAGGATGGGCTTAAACGGAGCAGAAAAGTCGGAGAGGTATAACCAGTTCCAAGATGTCACCAGCGTGTTCTCCGTCTTGATGTCGCCGTGGTAAATGTCTCGAGCATGGCAGTCGCGCAGGGCGCACAGCAGCTGAAAAGCCAGCCATTTCTTCTCGATATCCTCCAGGAACGGACGGGTGCTCATGCGATCGTAGAGGGAGTTGTAGAGGAACTGTCGGACTAGGTAGCCATTCGTTTCGGTCTCGACGATGCGGTGGAAGCCCAGCGCATTGGGCACATCGGCCAGGCCGCTACGTTGTTCTTGGGAGAGTCAGTCATATGTTCAGCGATTTCGGACAACGTGTCAGAGGCTGGCTCACTCTCTATGTCGCGTTTGTACTTCCCCAGAGGCATCGGGGTGTACGGCTTGACCAGGACCTTGACAAGAGCGACTCCATCGTGATGCCTCGCACGTATGCTTTTCATGAAGCGCGCATTTCCGATGCTCTTCTCGTACACGAGGTCAGAGAGCTCGGGTATGTCGATGCCCGCAGAGCCCGCGGAGGGCGTCGCCAGAGAGAAGCCTTGGCCCATGGCGGGCGGCGATAGCTCAACTGCTCAGGAAGCTATGGGAATACTTGGTCGACGTGGTGGGGAGCGGTCATGTTGAGGAAGCCAAGTCGCGAGAAGCAGTCATTTGACCTAGTTGTACCAAGAGACGGGACTCTATCTGTGGCAGAGTTCTTGGGGTTTCGTGAAGATTGGAGGTTGTTAGTAAAGATGCCTTGTAGCAGTGATGCAATCACGAGTGCAGTTAGGTCACCGTCCCCCAGATCAAGCAAGGTACCTGCCACGGGCAGGACGCAGGCTGTCCACTTAAGCAATCAGTACCTTACCTGACGTGGTACATCGGCGTCCCGCCATCCTTAACCTCCGCACCGCGTACCCGTAAATCTGGCCCGTGCCTTCCACCCCTGTCAGGTTGGTTGAGCTCACCAGTAGCTTGGTGCAATAGCTAGCTACCTGAGGTATTCACAGAAATGCGAAGATGGACAACAGCTTACAAAGCGTGATCTGCAAACTCTCATTCAAGCACATTTGACACCTAGTTCTGTCCGCGTTCATGGACGAATCAACGAGGATTTAGGCAGCAGGTTGATCATTATTTATGCAACCTGCAGAAGCTCTCAAGGCTGGTGTGCTTTCCCCCAAGCGTCCCCACGGTGCCATTGTTCAACCCATTAGAGAACCGTTTCGCGTACTGACATCTGAACCTCGCAACCTATGTATACGCTCTCTTTTGAGCACCGTAACCGTATAGTACAACCCAAGTCCAAGCAGGAGTAATGTTCTCCAGAATCCCAGTAGCTAATGCTCCAGAAAGGTGGGTTACACACAGCTCACGTACCGTAACATCAGTCGGAAACCAGCTACAACCAAGAAAGCGAGAGAGACACACGCAAAACATGAGCTACTTGTATACCCGGCAGTTTCCTAGCGAATCATCACGCGACAAGAACGCCCGACGATCGCCAAGTTGCGAGATGGCACATGTCAAGATCTCCCCGAAGCGGAAACCTCCTCATACCTCATACCTTACCGTATGGGAGCTATAGAAATCAACCCCTCCAAACCCCCACCTTGACGCCGTGAGGAGTACTCCGTAGTAGTAAGAACATGGAAGGTGAAGGGCCACCGCCTTCACCGGGAGGTAACCCGGCCGTCTCGGCGTTCCACATCGCCAGCGAAAAGACAACCTACGGATACTTCCATTCGTACAAGATAAGAAGAAAAATGAAGGTCTCAGAAGTTTAGAACAAAGCCCTCCCTCACTCTTCGGAGGAACCACCTTGATATTGGAAAGAATAGCCCGCCGGTATTATTCCAGAACGGAACCCTTTCAAACACGACAAGCTTCTTGCTTAGCAGCAAACCCACTCCTTCCACCTTTCTTTTCCTCCCGCAATCCCAAATTCCCTTTCATGATCCCCCAAACTACGCAATCCGAAGCGAAGCGAACACAGGTAAGAAAGTAAAGAGTCATGCCTGTCCATCGAAAGTGGATGACTCTATAGATACAGTTCGTCTGAAGAGCTACGCCATACCTACGATGCCCCATGTCATCAGTGTCAAGATCTAGGTTCTAAAAGTCTCATCCCAAACTTTCTTTCCAGCCCTAGCCTCACCACCAAATTCCACCTTCACAAACACCCCCTCGTTGTGTCAGCATATCCTGCGCTTCTTAATTCGCGATCTTATTCTCCCTGGTTCAGGGACTCTCCCGATGGAGCACAAGCTGAAAGAAGCTGCTTATGCGCGCGTGACCTCAAGAGTTTCAGCCCCCGATGCGGATGAAACCATTCAGGGTAGCATCAGCGGCACAACTACTACACTATCACATCTGCCTGGCAATCGTCAGTTATAGCGAGAAGCATCATCAGTGTGAGAGAACTCTCTTTGGTATTTGAGCTAAGTAAATTGAGCGGCTATCCAGTAGGTTACAGGAGGAAGCCAAAGTAATATCGCCATGCCAAGTGTAGCAGGATAGGTTTCGCGCCACAACGGCCGATGATTAAGACGAAATCTCATTCACCTCCTCAGAACCCACCTGCCCAAGCTCTGTTGTTATTGTTGTCCTCGCATTCGCCTAGTCAACCAACGATTGTTGACTTGTCAATGTGGTGACCAGACGGCACCAAGGACGACAAAACAGACATATTGGCAGCCGTAGGCTCAGTTCTTTTGCTCAAGAGGTCCGCCATTAGGTATGTCGCATAGGCCCTCCCCGACCTCTTACTACTCCACAAACATCAGTACCTCGTCACCGCACCATGGGTATATAAGTCGACTGTTCGAAATGAAAGGGGAAGGCGCATTGCATGCGTGTTCGTCATAAAATTAGGATCGCGTATCGTTGTCTCGTCAGAGCCACTCGCATCGAGTACTGGTGTTGGTCTGTGAAGCCTCCGAGTGGCCATCATGATTCGAAGCGATGCCACGTTGAAGAAGAAAATTTCGTTCGTTCGTCTAGGATTGATGACATTAGGCGGGTCGTCGCAGAAATGTAGTTATTTCGTCTCTATGTGCAGAAAGCCAAGGGAGTCGAGTGAACTGCGGCCGGTGGAAACGTCAAACACGTTTCATTAAGAGTCGCTGGTCAATGTCGCCCAAGGGAAATTCCGACCTCTCTGTGAGGCCAAAGTCAATGCTAGCTCGATGCCTCAACGCCGTAAGCCCATGCTGGAAAGACAACTATTTTCGTTTAGGTGTATGCAAAACTCAATAAGTTGGTTTTGCTTTTTCATGAAAAAGATGAGTGTCCTTGGTGAGCGCTGGAACCTTCGGTCGAGACATCTCCCTCAATTGTTTTCCTCCAGTGTTCTGGCAAACAGACGCAAACGAGGGGGAAGGCCTTGATCTCGCCGCTAACGGGCGGCGAGTTGTCTTGGTGTCGCCCAGAGGTGTTGGATACACCGCTGTCTCGTTGGGCCTGTCGTCGAGCTTCCCATTCGTCGGCCCGCTCATCCATCAGAATACCCGTTGCCCAGCCGTCATCCCAGATACCCACAATCTTGAGCATGTCGCCGCGCTCGAGAGTAAATTCATCGGGGGCGCGGGGTTGGTAGGCCCAGAGTGTAGCGACTCTATCACCAGGGTGGATATCGTCTTGAGAGTAGTAATCCTTGAAGAACGGCAGCTGCTCAGATTGCTGGCTGGCCATGCCTTGCGGAGACGACATTCCGGCACTCGTTGGCGATTGCGGATCGGCGAGAACTGAGCTACTGGATAGAGAGCCCGTCCTCCGGATGTTAGTGGGAGGGGGTCGTAGAACACCAGCTCTGGGTTCCGACTCGGGACTGTCTCCAAATTCGGACGAGGACGGGTCATCACCTCTCCTCCTACCCGTCATATATCCTGCTGCGCCTCCAGCGGCGGCTGCCATGAGGGGGCCGCTGTTGCGACTGGGCGGAACGGGAGCCGGGTCTGATGCGCTCTCCAAAGCTGACATTCGGGCGATTCGGCCACCGGGCAAAACTTCGTAACCGCTCGTGGTCTGGGCCGGTGCTATCTTAACCGTAGACGGTCCTTGCCTAGAGGGTGACGGTTGGTTGAACACACTGCCCTTCTGGCTTCCGCGTCGTCTTCTTCTGGCGAGCAAGATGCATGCGAAGATAAGTCCGGCAATCAACAGGGCGCCGACCACGCTGCCGATAACGATACCGGCAATGGCACCACCGGATAGCCCTTTGGATGCAGCTGCCGTATTTGACGGGGTCGGGGTCGCCGTCGCCGTTGGGGGTGCGAAGGTCATGGTAGGGAAAATGGAGGGAAGCGTAACTCCGGCGCAACGCTGGTCGATGTTCGAGTTGTAGCAGCATGTGTCAGTAGAGTTAATACCACCAGATGCGCAGTAGGAGCACAATCCCACGGTGCTGTTGCCGTATCCGCAGTTCTCCTTTTCATTGGCAACGCCTTGAATGCAGTTGGATGATGACAGGGAACCGGCAGGCAGTGCGCAGTTGGTGAAGTCTGCTCGGATTTGATTCATGAGATTGCTGCCCGGATTGCCACATAGACTGCTGTCTGAGGTGAGCAGGGCCTCGCTCTGTGCGAATTCGGCCTTTGATTCACGTTAGCAGCCGTTGTAAATTGCTAGCAATTCCACAGGTCACTTACACAAGTGTCGGCGCACACGGGTCGTGAATTCGATGCAGTCAAGTTGCATGCGTCGATCGAATTCTGCACAATTGAGTTGCAGACAACTGTAGCTGTGAAGCGTGCGTATAGCTCGTCCGGGTTGGTGAGATTGACATTGCTACAGCCAAGTAATGTTTGATACCTGATTACGTATGAGCCCAGGCCTTTACGAAATCGACGACGGATGAGCTTACTTCTCCCGCACGTATGTTGTCTCAAGATAAGACGACATCTGCTGATCAAATGTTTCCCTGCTGGACACATACTGAAGGAAGGGGCTATCGAGGATGGTCAGTATGAGGTCGTAATGAGTGGTGATTGCACAAAACGTACAAAATCCCCGCCACAAAACCTGTGGTCGAAACAGATGCTGATTGGAAAGCAGAACATGTCGTCGATCCCTGCAGAGATATACAGCCTGACTGCGCCGAGACCACGGCCGAGTACAGCACTGACGAGAGTGCTGCTCTCGATATTTGACCCATCACTCGTCCTCTACCTGTAGGCGTTCCTTTGCCGATGGTTCAGTTTGTCGCCGTGTAAATCGTGGCCACCAGCTTGGAAGGCTCGGTTTGAAGTTGTTGATCAAAAAAGAATCCAGTTCATGACTATCTTTCCGAGAGGTCACAGATGATCGTCCCGAAGGAATTCCGCGACAGGCCGGACGGGAGATCGTCGCGGATGTTTGACGACTAAAGTAAAGAGTGCTTGTGGCTCTGAGAGATGCTTGGCGAGTAATAGTCGTAACCAAAAAGGATTCGGGTTGGCTTTCAATTGGTTCCGTAAAGGCCGAATGGTGTTTACGGAGCTGTTGTTGTTGTTGTTGTTGTTGTTGTCGTCGTCGTCGTCGGGAAAATAGGCGAAACGGAGGGTAGGTGGTTGGCCAATTGAAGTCAATTGAGGAAATAGCGTCAAGCGGGGACCGAGGAAGGTGAGAGGGTGTCGGATGCTCGAGTAGTTGGGTTGCGATTAACGTATTGACATGGAATGCGGATGAGATTTTGTCGCAGGAAGGAGGTTGACGGCAGTTTGACCAAGAGATTTAGAAATAGATACTCGGAGAACTGCACCACTAGGTCGGTAGGTTGCGAGAGATAAGAGGCTGAACGAGAGTAAGTAAGTGAAGGCGCACAAAGGCTGATTGGCGATATTCGGGTAGGAATACAATTAGGAGGATACAGTCAAGATCCGAGATTTGTAAGGAAATTCGACGTGTCACGGTCGGGCTCGTCGAGGCGAGAGAAGGGAAAGGCGATGATGTTGTTTAGGGGCGGGACGAAGCTCGCAACCACACAAACACACACTCACGCGCGGGAGGGAAAGGGAAGGGAGGCAGGAGGAGCAATCGGCGGCAGGTACGGGAGGACCTTCGGGAAAATAAGGAAAATTTGGGAGGCAGCGAGCAACGCGAGAGGCCATGGAATGGGCACATGGGCACAGCCGATTATCAGAGGTAGGGTGGAAGGTACCTTCCCACGCTTCCTTCCCTCAGGTTGACCCTGGGCCGGGACCTGGGCGGTGGACCATGAACCAGGCCTGAATGGCGACGGCACGCGGCGGGAAGGTGCAACTAAGAGGTTTGGAGGTGTGGACTTCCTTCTCTGGTAAGGATAGAAGTTCTTTCTGGACGCGGACTGGGGCCATATGAACATGGGACATGGGACATGAATGTAAGGAGGCTGGGGCCCTGCCTTCTTTGGGTCCTTAGTCCTTACCGTCCTTGAGCCTTGAGGAGAAACTCAGTCTAAAGTCACTCAGAGAGAGAAAAGGAAAGAGCGCACCAGCCAAAAAAGAAGTTGCCCACCTCACGGCCACCACCATCTGCAGGAAAGCCATCCGCGCGACATTGTCTCCAATGAGAAGGAGAGACTACCAGACACCCGCCAGCTGTGGACGATATGAGTGGCTGCGCTACCAATGGTCCACGTCTGCATGGGCAACCGCTCAGAAACTAAGGTATGGAATACTTGCAAGTCACGACCGGGAAGGTAAAGAAAGTTGACGGTAGGAACAAACGGTACGTACTGCCGCCTTCGTACCTGGCAACGTACCAGCTACCCCTGCTCTCACGAGAACTTGAGGAAGCAACGGCCACCGGAAATGTCAGAAACAGGCAAGGCGCCTTGATCATTCAAAATTGGTGGAGCAGGGGAACAACTACAAGCTGACAGGGGTGTCTCAGGGTCTTCCCTCGTCGGCCATGGATCAAACTGCCAACACTCTTCCCATTTGTGCCAATTCACTCCTGGTCCTGCATGCTTCCTTCCCCAGCGCCAGGTCCAATTTTCTCTCTTATCGTTGGTTTCTACTCCGTTTTCTCCCCATTCGAATCCGTCCCCTCCGTCGGTACGGACATCCCATTTGCATAAACCACAATAAGCCCCTTCATCGCAGCCGTGGGCCGTGACAACCAGCAGAAACTCCCCCCTTTCATGGGCATAGACAAGGCCCGTGTTTCGGCTCGTTACGGTTGATTTAACCTGCAAGGCTGTCAGCGTTGTTTTCATCAACATCTGCTCGGAACTTTTCCTAACAATGTCCCGTCCCGAGTACTTGGAATCCAAGCGCCACGACGCCGGTAGATTCTACGGATACATCTGGAGAGACGGGAAGACGGTTGGTCACCTACCGTTTCTTTCGACCTCGTTCTCATTTCCTAAACTTCAGTCTCTGCCTTAGGGTACCAAGCCATCCTACCATCCGTTTCTATTTTCAACCCTCCACTGCTCACGTTTACGTCGTGTCCACAGCGTCACGACGCCAATGTGCTGGCAATGCGGGCAACAAAAACAAACACCAACTGAAGCATGACGAGGAAGACTGGGAACATGGCTGAATGCTTCTCTTATGGAGGGGCCATCCCTCTTCCCCCGGCTTTGCCAGGCCAGTGCGGCAATGGCGGGAAATCAGCCGTCGGTAACATGTCCTCCTCGTCGTTGATCAATCTTCACACCACACGGTCTTCCTTGTCGAAGCTTCATCATGATGGCTGGCCCGTTCGTGTCACTCACTGCCATCCCATCTTCGACAATGGCTGTGACGAGAACCTGTACCAAAAATCACTCAGCATGCCAACAACAAGACCGAAGAAACTCATCAATTGCAAACACTCGTGGCAGCGTTGGCAAGGGAGAGCCATGTCTCGAGATACCATGTGCCGATACACGCTTGTTGGCAGACTGTCTCACGGCTATCGTCTCGTGTTTCAACCCACTTCGTCCTACACACTCACTTCCTCAGCTTCTTCGATAGTCGAGACACATCACAGTCAGTACGGAGTACGGATACGGATACTCGCCGTCCAAGTCGTTTCCCCTCATTCATCTGTAGTGATGTTGATGCATTTTCTGGGGTACGGCCGGCACCCTCCCCGTCCGAACACGGTTCACAAGACGGTTGTGGGCGACAGCTCGCATGCTGGCTGGTGCAGGACGACCGAAATCGGCAAGGTGGACAACTGCATACACCAAATAACGATCGATTGAGAGACGGGCAACAACCTGCACAGCGAGACTATGGTTCCGTATGCATGGCAACTGGGCGTCGGTGTGGTTCTCTCACCACCAAGCTTGTGCAGGTACATGTGTCCGCAGAGTCACACTGCAGCAGCGCCGCTTCTGTCGCAATGGCGCGGTGCGATATACTGGTTGCTTCTGCAGAGTGCAGCCATGAACTTGTAGCCATTGACATCCGAGTTCCAACAAGCCGATGACACGAACTGTCAAACTACGGACTTCCATCATCGTCAGCCCAAAAACAGAGCTCAATAAGCCAAGTGAGCATAAACATGGTATCCATTCAGCGAAGAAACATCCACAAACTGCCGAATGGACTCGAGGGGCAACCAAGGCGGTTGACAAGGCGGAGCAATAGGCGAAATTACGACGACTTCGTGCATGTCTCAACCCCAGCAACGCTATGCTCTGATTGGTGAGGCTCACCATGCTTCAGGATTACAACAAGGATTGCGAATACAGTGGAGGAAGGAAGGACAGCGCAACTCCAACGCTCCCTGACCCAGAAACCACGTCGGCTACTGGCGATAGCAGCGTTTGCGAAATGAAAGATGGTCCCAGCGCTGGCTCTACCTTGCGTGGCACGGACAAGGCCTAGCCACTTCGTCGGATTATTCCCAAGGATGAACGCGCCGTTTGGACGATCTGTCCAATGACAGCTCGCCTCCATTCGAACCCCATCATATCTCAACCTGGCCGCCAGTCAGCAGCTCAGTATCCTTTGCTCGAGACTTCGAGGACGGATACAGAGGCACAGAGGATGTGCGAAAAGACCAACACTCGAATCCGATAACAATGCCGATCATTGTCATGTTTCAAAACGGCTCTTTTGCGGAATTCAGTACCCGTTAGGCCTTAACCAATATTTCGGCCGTTTGTTCACCACGCGGCCAGCCGCTCCCGCTGTCGGGAGATTCTTCACGTGGGTTTGCGTTCTCCAAATAGGACGCCTGCTCCAAGCCTTTCCGTATTTTGAAGAAGCTTTCACAGTGTTGGACGCATGTTCTTTCCGTTTATTGTCGATACGAGTAATTTGCCATGACGATCTTCCCAAGCAATCTTACCAAGCTTCACAGCCGTGTTGAACATCAAATAATACGTATCACCTGCACCAGCTTCGAGTCCTCTTCTAAGCTACCGGACTCTTCAGCACAAACCCTAATGGAGAGAACTCGTTGATACTTGCGCACAATGTCGAAAGTCCAAGTGGCCAGTTTCACGCAACTTGGGAGTTTGAGGATCAATTGTGCCATACTGGCCTTTGGAAGCTCAACAACCGCGAGTCTTGGACGAAAGTGCTTGAGTGTCTGGCCGGTTGACTCGACGAGGTTATAATATCGGGTTGCAAGTGAGTTTCGATGACTGTCAAGCACACAATCCTTCTCCAGCATCGCCAGACCTTCTCAGGAGCCAGCCACATGAACGTTTACTTCGGCATCGATGTCCTTGCCATAGGCGCCATTCCGTGGCTTAAACACGCTTGAACGAACCTCGGTACAGAGCTTGACGATACCAATCGACAACAACAAGCCCATTCATTTTATTCTTTCTCTCTGAGAGGGAGTCTTACGGTCGACTAGAAGCGACACTGTCTATAGGATTGGCATACATAAGCCTCCGTGCCAACCAGGCTTACTTTTTGCTCAATTTTCCAGCAAATGACTATACGGAATCTCTGGGTTCGACATAGATCATAAAGCAAAATCCATGAGCCGTTATTTCCGACAATTGAGGAGCCCGGTCAGCACCGGTCCTTCGTTTCCAAGGTCCGTGAGCGTGGCTCCCCAGCCATCGACATCGCTCACCGCGGGACTAACGGCGGCGCACGTCCAAGAGGGATGCGGACTACCGACGTTGACTGTCCCAGGTAGACCGGCAAGGGATCGATGGGAAACATGTTTCTGCACCACAGCCTTACTGTGCAATGACATACCCCCTTCCTCTTTCCCCGATCTACAGTTGCCGACGATGAGATGGGGTCAATACTTACAGACTTGCAGTAGTTCGTTCGACTGGGGCTGAGGCGTCTCGCAAGTTTCCGACTTGTGCGCGACCTTTCTCTGTACTCGAGGATCCGAGCCTGCAGAGATCTCACATGTAGCGTGCCGCGTGCCGCCGCAAGCATGGAGTGGACGCGATCTCGAGAGGCAAAGCTCTGCTTCTTGGGCTCGCTGTTCGCTTATCGGGTCTATCCCACGACTTCAGGCATGATAGAAGAGTAATGTTTTGGAGAGGCCGACTGATACAGACGAGGAGGAGGATATGGGGTATGGGAGGCAATATACTGTCATCTCGTTTCTTCACAACGCCATTCTATCTATGAGACGAACTCCCACCACTCATCACCCTCACCCATTCTTCGAGAACACCGCAAAAGACCGCACAAACTTATCAGCGAGAGCCAATCCGACCATTCGCCTCTCTTCTCTCGCTCTCAGCTCTTCTCAGCTCTTGCCACAGGCTGAAACCCGCATCCGCCTTTACCTTTTGCCTCGTCCTTCGCTCTCCTCTTCCCCAAGTCCGTGCCGAGTAGCTCACATAGACCAACGCACCCTTCGCCGACGCTAAGCAAGAACGCATCGAAGCTCAGACGAACATATGTTTCCGCGCGACAACATAATGATAAAGAATTACTCTTACCCCGGTCTCTTCCAAGAAACTATCGTACGCAATGAAGGGAAGAGAGGATCCTTTCCTCTCTTTTCACTTCCATTCGGGGTGGGTTTTTTTCGTTTTGGTCGAGATCCCCTCCTCTCGTAGCACCAGCATGAGCATGAGCACTGGCTGCCAAGCGTTCAACTCTTCAGCTCGTTCAGCCTCCTCCTCCTCCTCCCGGGTTGTAGCTGTTTTGCAGGTGCTGCTTGGCTTGCCAGCAGCTTCAAGCCTGTGGATAGCTACTACTCCTGACAGACACTCGTCAGAATGGCGGCAATTATACCCATTGGGGCCCCAGTTCGTCAGCCCCCCCTATCTCCCTCCCTCCCTCCTGACCGGCTTTCGAGAAAAGAAGACCTCATAGCTAACATCGTGAGCTCCTTCCGCCTTACCAGCTCCCTCTCTATGGGCCTCCTTACCCCCCACAAGTGGCCGCCCTGGGCCTCATCCCAGACGTGAGGGTAGACGTCCCAATCTGCATCATCCTCATCATCTTCTTCTTCGCGGCCGCCCTCCTCAACGGCGCAATCTTGGCCCGCAACTTGGGCCGGGGCCACAAGTTCCTCCCCTCGGGCGTCCTCGTCGGCTTCTCCCTCACCCGCATCATCGCCCTCTCCCTCCGCATCGCCTGGGCCACCCAGCCCTGGAACGTCTCCCTCAACATCGCAGCCGGCGTCTTCGCCGCCGCCGGCGTCGTCCTCCTCTTCATCCTCAACCTCCTCTTCACCCACCGCCTCCTCCGCGGCCTCCACCCCAACATCGGCTGGCTGCCCGCCGTCAACGCTTTCTTCCTCTTCACCTACTTCCTCATCTTTGTCTGCCTCGTCTGCGCCATCACCGCCCTCGTCGCCAGCTTCTACACCCTCGACCCGGTAAGCCTCCACGACTGCCGCATCGTCCAGCTCTTCACCTCCACAACCCTCGCCCTCATCGCCTTCCTCCCCATCCCCATCCTCCTCTTCGCTGCCTTCTACCCCGGCCTCCGCCGCCCCGAACCCTTCGGCTACGGCTCCCTTACCACAAAAATCATCCTCGTCCTCACCGCCGCAACACTCATGACCATCGGCGCCGCCTACCGCTGCGCCGTAAACTACGCCGTTCGCCCCGTCCTCTTCCCCGGCTGGTGGCATCACAAGGCCTGCTACTACATCTTCAACTACGACCTCGAGCTCGTCGTCATCTTCCTCTACGCCCTCTTCCGCTTCGACCTCCGCTTCCACGTCCCCGACGGCGCCTGCAAACCGGGCCACTACGCAAAGGGCCAGCACGCCTACAAACGCGTCAGCACCCTCACCGTCCGCGAGAGGTTCCGCGGTGGTCGCAGCGGCCGCCACGGCCACGGCCACGGCCTCATCGCCGCCTCCTTCTCCAAACGGACCACGACGGAGTGCAGACGAGGAGCCTCTTCTCGCACAGAGTATTTCACCCCCAGCGGCTACCTCGCCACCGACTACACCCGGAGCAGCTACCTGACGGGATCCGGAGACAGCCGAAGCGGCTACTTTGGCGGGACGCGTTCGTTGGGAAGTAGTCGGTCCGAGGAGATTAGCAACGAGATCAACGTGGGTATAGGAGGTTTAGGTGTTGGAGGGAGGAGAGAGATCTTCCGTGAGCGTGTCGTTGTCGAGAAGAAGGTACGAAGGGGTCGACCGACGAGGAGGAAGACGAGTGAGGAGAGGAGACGAAGTCATGAACGTCGGCGTAGGCGACATAGGAGATGATGAGGAATTACATGGCCAGGGCGCAACATTACGCTCGACATACGGCTTGGGAAGGATAATGTATGACGATGACGATGCATATATGGGAGGTTCTGGATACGGACCTATAGGCGCAAGGCGATCGTTTATCGTGTATTCAATAGTAGTTTGAAAACTTACCTTGAAGGCATCAGCCCGCGACTCTGTCGTAACGAATGCGTGACACGTTAATGTGTAGAGCGGAAATTGGAACATCAGCTTGTCATTAACATCGACACCTTCTTTGTTGCCGGCGGTCTATGATGAGTATCTAACGTGATGACAGAGGAAAGCGTCCAGGATACACCAGGGACCTTAATGCTAAGGGACTCTCGCGCTCGCAGTTGAACGTCCTGGGCCATTCTGTTTCTCTCTCGCTCTATATCATGTTGCTCAACGCAGGATCTCTCTTTCTTGGGAGTACATTGGTTCTCTTGGCTTTTGTTGTAATCTTACAAGATTAGACGCCCCTAAAACACCAATGCAAGTTGAGCATGCACGCCCCCATCTCTTCGAATCCCGTCCACGGATGACATCCAGATTGATCTGGATAGTGGACGGCAAGGGTATCGGATAGGTTGATCAGAGGAAGTAGTCGGGTGTGCGTCTCGAGACCATCGGCTCGCCGGCTCTGGGGCAAGGGTCGAATTGCAGGCTGCGCATGGTTAGTATACGCTTGTCAACAGGTTGTTGGTAGAAAGTGGACACTTACAAAGTGTACTTGAGATGTTCGTCAATCTCCATGATCGCCGCTTGGTTACCGCATCTGTAACAGTAGTTGGGTGCTGGCTCGGTTAGTCATGATTCTCCAGCCCACCACATCAAGGAGCTCAGCTCACCAGAGAAAATTGTCACGACATTTCTGTCTTGAGACCAGTTGTAGCCCTCCATCACAAGTTGATGAGCACGCGCAATAAGCGTCAGACCGTTATTGTGGTTGAAAGCCTCGGAGATGTCCTGACCGAACGTATAACCGGCACCACGGGGTGATATCCCCCAGCCGCAGCGGTCATCCGGGTCGGACCAAAGGAGGTCGCACATTGGGCCCTCGTGGGGCACTTCCTGGATTCTGTCGAGAGCTCTGATATTGTCCAGGGTGTCGATACTAGGAGACAGACCACCGTGCAAACAGAAGATCTGGTTGTCGATAAGGGCGGTAAGGGGGAGGTAGTCGAAGAGATCGGTGAAGTACTTCCAGACGTTGGCGTTGCCGTATTTTCTGAGGCACTCGTCGTAGAAGCCGTACACCTGGGTAATCTGGCGGGACTCGTGGTTGCCACGCAGGATGGTGATGCGCTGAGGGTATCGGATCTTGAGGGCGACGAGGAGAGTCACGGTCTCGACGGAGTAGTAACCACGATCGACGTAGTCACCTATCAAGGTAAGCGTCTATCCAAGAGAGTGCGAGAAAATGATATGGTTAGCATACCCATGAACAGGTAGTTGGTGTCGGGGTTCGGACCGCCAATCTTGAACAACTCCATAAGATCGTGAAATTGGCCGTGGATATCACCGCACACTGTCACCGGGCATTTCTGAATGAGGGGTGTCAGCTTAAACCACTTGCCCTGCGACCAGGGACACATACGACTGGCTGCACATTGGATTCGTCCTGCAAGACTTCCCGCGCCTGTTGATGGACGTTAGCGAGGCGTGCCTAGGGGTCACGCGAGAGGGGTGATTCGAGATGAAGGGAGGGGAGACCGAATGGCGAACCGCAGCTATGACGACAGCTAGTGGGAAACGCGCATCGCAACCTTCATCATCGCTGGGGACGAAATACTAACCTTCTCGCAGAGCCTCTGGACATCGGCCTCGACGAGCTGCTTGCAGCTCATGAGGCTCTCGATCCAACCGTCTAGAGTAGGGATCGTGGTGGGCTCAAGGTTCTGGGTGGATGGCAGATCGGCGGGGACACGGCCGACGTCCTCCATGTTCGTATCCATGCTGAAAGTCGTCTAATCGATTGAGATGCTTGGGAAGTTGATAGATGAATCGATCGCACGAAGGCAGGGGCGTGAGGAGCGAAGGGGACAGCGTCGTCGGGGTCGTCGAGTTAGGTTGAGGATGACGTTGTTTTCAGCAGCCGGTCGCGGTATTCAGATTGGCACAGCACCTCAATCCTAGCGTGGGGCTGGCGGCGAATCGTCAAAGGCGGTCAGAGCTTCGTCTGAGGCCAGATAAGGAGGACGCGATCGAGTGTTTTGGGCGAGGGAGAGAAACACAACGTTGGAAGCGTTCGCGCTGGGTGGGGTTGGAAGGGATTATGTTCTCTGGATGCTGTGATGAGAACGGGGGAAGATGTCGACGTTGGGCACTGGGGATTTTTGCGATGTGGAAGGTGGTGCTCTAGTGCTGGGTGCAGGTGCAGGTGCGGCGGGCGTGGTGTGCTTGCTGGTTGCAGCAAGACCAGCAGACTGGGGCAGGAGACAGGAGGGGGATTGAGAGATACACCACCACCACTGGATGGGACTTTCCTGGGCCCAGGCAAGAAACACACCCGAACCATGAGGCAGGAGACAAATACCTCCCATTGGGTGACAGCTCCTGGCTTAGACTCGCTTAATCCGATACACTGCACTAACGTAAGCCTCGTCACTTCTGCGTGTACTCATTTGATGCATCAACCCCGCCATGAAGGTAAGGAAGGTACCTAGGTAGGTATGGATACCTGGGCAGGCAAAAGCATCCATGGATCTCAATCTTCACAAGACAATGAACACAGCAAGCATCATGTCATTGATGAATCTCACGAAACGCTGCTTTCTCTAGCTGTCTTGATCCCACTGCCACCGGCTGCTCCTCGTTATTCTCTCGCTCGAAATTTCGATATAGGTCATTTGTCCTATTAACTACTCATTTCCCTATTTAGGTAACAAACGTCGTCGCAAGTAAATAGGCCAGGGGCCAAACAAGCCTCAAGTGGCCCAAAATACCTGTGCACATGCCAGTGGCCGCGGCACTTCCGTCACTTCGTCTTCAATGTCTCGGTATCATTTACTTGACCGCGGACCAAACACAACCCGCAATCTTGAGCCCGTCCAGTCATTGCCCATTACCATTACCATCCATTACCCTAGGCCCGTCAACGTCGTCTTTAGCATGCTTCTTGTAAACGTCGCAGGGTCGGTCTTCGATACACTCGGTCGAAGCCAATTACGACAGCCCGAGACCAACGGGGCTGGTGACGCCCGACGGTCGCTCCAAATCACGTCCAACAAGTGTACGGAAATCAAGCTGCACCTCGTTCAACATCTTTGCATGTTCATGAGCGCGCTCCATGCATTCGTTCCAGACCTTCCCGCCGCGCTCTGTGCCACTCAGTTGCCGCGCGAGGATCCCATTGAAGGTCTCCACCTCCTCCTTGGCCCATTTGACGCAGGCGCTCATCATCGGCGGGGGAAAGCATGAGTGAAAGCAGCTCACGGTGTTGCGGATCAGAGAGAAGTAAACAAACGAGAGCTCCCAGATGTACAAGTGCAAATCACCCTGGAAGATGCATTGTCTGGAAGGAGGTTAGCCAAGTTCAAAAGGACGCGTAGCATTATCATTCTCACCTCGATCGCTTCGTGATTATATCATGTCTGGCGACCAGATATGCCTCGCGAGCCCTGTCTTCGTAGCCGAGCCTGGCCAACCAACTAATGTTGCGCTTGTTCTTGGTAGGCGCCGTATGCGTCGTCTCGAGCTCGCGAATGATCATGTCTGCTAACTTGGCACATCTTTCTTCGACCTTGAAGCTGATGAAGTCCTGCGCCACCGCGTTGTTCTTCAGGCCTCGAGCGAGATTCTTCAGCTTCTCAACGCGGTCAACTGCCGGCTCAAAGCTCTGCAAGGCAATGTCAATGTCGAGCTCGTCCATCTGGCTTTCGACCCATCGTAGATTTTG
Organism: Colletotrichum phormii; assembly: GCF_030913505.1. Taxonomy (NCBI): domain Eukaryota; kingdom Fungi; phylum Ascomycota; class Sordariomycetes; order Glomerellales; family Glomerellaceae; genus Colletotrichum; species Colletotrichum phormii. The sequence continues at coordinate 361,621 of NW_026851445.1, read as the reverse complement.
CTGCTTTCCGTCCACGTCGATGAGCATGTCCTTGATGTCAGACAATGTTTCCAAAAGCTCTGTCTTCTGGAGTAGGCCGGGGTCACGGGACGCAAAGTAGTTGATCGTCTCCTTGGCCTTGTTGTTGGCCTCCAGTTCCGACTGTCGCTCTTTGCGTAACTCTTCCACTGCCTTGCGGATGTTGAGAAGCAGACTGTCCTTTTCCGTATCCTCTGGCTTTTCGGTTCGGTAGATGACAGATTCCTGGCCAACACCTCTGACCATGACGGCATCTGCTAGTTTGTTTCTCGTCGTCGAGTTATCGCTCGATCCAGCCATATCAACGACTTCAATATCAAGCAGTGGCCAGCAACGATCGGCGACTAGCTTCACCAAGGGGCCCTGGGCCTCCCGAGGCGGGACATCGGCCTTTCTCTTCTTGCGAGATGCAATGAGCAAATGGTCGCTTAATAGAAATATCTGCATCGCTCGTCGGGACTTGTACGTTGCGTTGTCCAGCTCAATCCAAGCTCCCGCATTCTGGATGACGTGGCGTCGAGCAGAATTTGGCAGGAACTTTTGGGAACCCTCGACATTCTTGTACAAGGCCTGCATCTGCGAGTTCCAGAGGGCACTTCGGTCTGCCACCGAGCTTCGCTTGTCCCTCTTGCTCAAGCCTGTCGACAGTTCGCCTCCAAGGCTTGAAGACTCATTGTTTCCGTTGTTCGAGGCCTGACGAAGCGCTGTTGTATTCACCTTGAGGTCTGTCATTAGGTTCTTCAACGCTCGCATCTCGCCCTTGAGCTTCTCGGCCTCCTTGCTGATCTTAATGAACTGGGTACGGTTCTGCATGACATTCTGCTGCAAGTCTGCATTGGCCCGGCCCTTAAGACTGCGGAGGTTATCCTCGAATTCGCGGATTTGGTCTTCGTCCGCTTCGCTAAGCAATGTCGCAACATCTACAACTGTGTTAGTTATATGCCATGAACCAAAACAGTCCACAACTCACATTGGTCTGGGACCAATCCGGGATCTCGCAATGCCTTTATATCGACAATGGGTGCTGGCGCGGTGCCTCCTCGGCTGGGAGGGGGCTGTGCTGCTCTTCGCTGGCGGGACTCGTACTTGTCGAGGGATGGCATAGACGGTACCGGCGGGTTATTCACGTCGAAGTCGTTCGGCAGGGTGTTAAACCGCGTCGAGTATCGCCGCTTGACCAAGTCCGAGGTCTACATATTCTCTCGTCAGCTTCTAATGCCCCCGACTTCACTCTTTGTCCAGCCCTTGCTAAGAGAGAGAATGCTTACCTTTCCACCTCCAGCTTGTGGCGGCGGGCGAAGCCGAGGCTGGACTGGCGGAGGGCCTGCATCGGCCATCGGCCTTGAGCCAGGAGGCCGTACAGGGCCCGATCCATCTTGTAGAATGGGCTCTGAGATCTGGCGAGGTGCACTAATCTGCGGGCGGCCCTTTCTCTTTCCGCTTCGGAGCGAGATCTTGCTGCGCTCCCGATCCTCCGACATGGTGGGCGGTTGAGTTGGTGTTACGTGCTGGAGGGCACGTATCTAATAGCAATGATTGCGCATAGAGAGACAATTGTATGTGGGTAGAAAGGGCGAGGACAAAGCCCCTTTGGTGAAGTCGCAGGTCAGGTCGGATTGATGTTGTTTCATGCACCGTCTGTCGTTCGCGGAGTGGGAAGCTGCCGTGCTGTGGTGGCCGTTGAGAGGACAAGACCCCTGCTTGTTAGACATTAAGATGGACGTGGAGTCCCAGGTCTCTGTGGCACGCAGCACTCATCCCTCTACGTAATCTGGAAGACGGGCACCCACGCACCTAAGGGCATCCTCTAGTGGGTAAGGTGGTAAGATAGGCACTGGGCAGCAGTGGCCTCTTGGTGGGTGCTCACTGGGGTGCTGAGCTGTCAATTCACCGAGGTACGTACCAGTCTGTATGTTCAATGTGTCTGGTCTGTGCTCTCAGAGACCCACTCCCAGCGGCTGCTTGGCAAAGAGAACGCGACCTGGGAACCATGGCGCAGAGACTAAAAAAATTGGTAGAGGAAGCTCCATCAATTCCCGATAGAGCTTCTTTCCTTCGATATTTACTCCGTCAACGAATCCTCGCCCGTTGTCTCCCCCCGGTCTTTCAACCATCCCCCAACCCCCAAAGCGCAACATCGTGAACCTAAACACCAATCCCGTCAGCTCTCATCGTTGCCATTAGCTCCGACTGCTGTAGACCGAAAGCCAACCCTCGTTCGCTCTTCCCCAATTTCCAGAAAAAAGATGTCCCAGACTTCCACGATAGTGACGGCATCAGTCGCCGCCGCCGTTACCGGCTTGGTTGGTGAGTTTGCCTTAACACCTCTACGCACTTGAACATCAATCTTTCCCCTTTACCAATTCCGCAAAGGGACCGAGGGGCTAGTGTGATGGGAGCTGTGTTTGCTAACGTTCGCCGCCAAAGCGTACGCCGCCTTCTTCGACTACCAGCGACGCAACAAGGCCGAATTCCGGAGAGAACTGCGCCGAAACGAGCGCCGACAGCACAAGGCTGAGAAGGAGTCGGCTCAGCAGGAGACCGTCCGCCAGAGGGAATCCATCAAGGAGGCCGTCGATGAGGCCAAGGAGGAGGGCTTCCCTACCGACGTCGAGCAGAAGGAGGCATACTTCCTCCAGCAGGTTTCCGAGGGAGAGACCCTCTCCGCAGACCGTCAGTCCAACCCCTACATGAGAACGAATGACCGGGAGAAGACGAGAGATGGTCCAGCTTGCTGACAGTTGTTGATGTTCTAGCCACGCGCGCCGTTGAAGCCGCGCTTGCGTTCTACAAGGGCCTCAAGGTCTACCCTACGCCTGGTGACCTGATCGGCATCTACGACAAGACCGTTCCCAAGGTAAGAGACCTCCTCGAAACCCTGGAAACTACTACGACATTCGATCTGGAACTGACTTTCCATCTAGCCCGTCCTTGACGTTCTCGCCGAGATGATTGCTTACGACTCCTCTCTCAACATTGGCCAGTACCAGGGTGGCATCAACGCTGACCTCGGCGGCATGCCCACCGTCGGCCTGGACTAAAAGAGCCTCGTTCGAACGTTGTAGCTCTCACCATAACGAGTTCCCCTCTACTCTCTCACATCCCCCAAAACCTGTGGACACACACATTCCGGCGCCCTCGCCCCCAAAAAAATCCGCAGTCACTCCACCAATGGCATGATGCTGCAAATCCACCATCCCATACGTAATCCCCCAGCATCTTGCGAGAAGAGGAAGGAGGAATTACGACTTTTCACTGTACAATACCTGGCCGGCTGGGGCTGTTTTGATAGAAGGTTTTGTAAGAGGAAAGAAACCAAGTGTATATTGACGATCCTGGCAGGGACAAATAGGCAAGAAGATGAAGAAGATTCACGAAATTCCACAATTTCATAATGTGTGTGTATCTGGTTCCTTGAGAACATGCAGCTAGCGCCTTTTTGATTTCCATTTGAATTACTCCTCTACCCGATAACCTAGGCCTCGATTTTCCTGCCCTTCCTGTCGACTCTGTCATCTCTGGGGTCGAAACCGCCTTTGCCCCATGTAGCCCACTCGGGCGTCGCCTCGCCCATGTAATCCTCCGGCTTCCAGTCTCCGTCGGCGCCCCGCTCCTCCAGCAGCTCAAAGAAGCGCTGGTAGTCGATGCGCGGGTGCCACTTGCCATCCTTGTAGAACCGATCGCTCGCGAGCAAGACGCAGCAGCTATGGGCGTGCTCCGCGGCGATGCCGTACTTGAGCCCCTTTTCGTTGAGCCTCTTCTCCAGCGCCGTGACGAACTCCTGCACTTCCCAGTAAAAGGGGACGTTGGACATGCTCAGGCCGGCGTTGGACGCCGTCGAGGTGCCGCAGTAGGTGACGCCCTTGATCTCGACGAAGCAGGGCAGGCCCTTTTCGACGAGCTGCGCGTAGCCCTCGACCTCGTCGTCGACGTTGAAGCCCTTGACCAGGGTCAGACGGAAGACGGTGCGGTGCTTGAAGCGCTTCTCACGGAGGATGTCGAGACACCGCTGGAAGCGCTCCCAGAAGTCGCGGTGTAGGGGGCGATCGATCTTGCGGAGGGACTCCTTGTTGGACGCGTCGATGGAGACGTACAGCTGCGTCACGGCCTTGAGGGCGGCGAGCTGGTCCGGGTGCTGGGCGTTGCAGACCAGGAAGGAGGAGATGCGCTCGGCGTGGAGCATGCCGAGGAACTCGTTGATGTAGGGGTAGAAGATGGGCTCGCCGACGAGGGAGAGGGCGCAGTGCCGGATGCGCATGGCCTCGGCGAAGCGCTCGGCGCGGACGCCGGGGACGCCGCGAAGCATCTTGATCTTGTTGTAGTGGTTCGCCTTGACGCCGTCAAAGATGAGCTCGGGCGGGTCGACGACCCAGCGCCAGGTCGTGCCGACGGGGTTGGTGCCGTGACGCCAGCAGAAGACGCACTTGTTGGAGCACGAGAGCGAGGGTGTCGTCTCCATGCACTGGTGGGAGTTGATGCCGTAGAAGGAGTACTTGTAGCAGGAGCCGCGGCCGCGGAGGGCGGATTTCGTCCAGCGGCAGATCTTGACGCCCGAGTGCGAGCCGACGATGGAGTAGCCCTGCTTCGTGAGCGAGGCGTACGTGGGCGAGTCTTTGGCGACCATCTCCTTGGCGGCGTTGAGCGGGGTCTTCTTCGCGACCGTCTTACCGTATGTCGTAAAGTCCACGGCGATGGGCGCCGCTGCCCCGGCCGTTGCTGGTTTGGCTGCGCGACCGTTTGTGGCTGCGTCGGGGTTGGAGCTCTTCATGATGCGCCCGAGGTCTTCGACGTCATCAATGTTCTTGCGGCTCTTGAGCTTCTCGGGTTTCGCCTCAGAGTCCTCGATCAACACCTCGTCGTCGTCTTCGGCAGCAGACTCGTCGTCGCTTTCTTCAGGGGCGCCGCTTCCCGGGAGACCTTCTCCCAGGCTGCCAGTCTTGGCCAGCATGCCGAGAACGTCGACGACGCCCTCTGACCACTCAGACAGGCGCTCAGTGTAGTCTCTCTTCGTGTCGCCCATTCCGACGGGGAAGGCTCTCTTCCGGCCCGTCAGCTTCGCCATCCACTTGTCCACCTGCTTGGCCTGGAAGCAGAAACCATCCTCCTCCGTTGGCCAGCCCTCCCTGTCACCAAATCCAAAGACGGAGTATCCAAGCAGTGAGGACAGCGGGGCGGTATCAATACGGAAGTCGTGGTGAGTCTCCTGGAGGTGCTCCAAAAAGGTGTCGTTGATGGTGTCGATGTTGTAGCTTGGCAGCAGGAACAGGTAGAAGAGGTCCGCGGGGTCCTCTTCCGACTTGGGCGGGGTGATGAAATAGTCGTCAAAGTCGACCTCGGCAAGATCCAGCACCTCGGGAGTCGTGAACGCGCAGTCAGTGTCCACAGTGACCTTTTGCAGCTCCTTTTCCAGACCCTCTGCATACGCCTTGGCGATCTTGGGCGTGTTTGCGGTGATGCTCGAGAAGAAGACCAGAGGTCTGACCTTACGGACCAGAACCTCTCCCTTTGCCTCGTTGGAAGAAGTTCGCTTCACGATTCCACCTTTTATCCTTTTGGGCCCGTTCGACTTTGGCGCTTTCGACTCGATGATAGGGCTCGGCGGGGTTGGTTTGACATCCTTCTTTTTCTCCTCCACAGGTTTCGTCTCGGGCTTGCCTCTGTTGAAGGCCTTGGGCAGGGCCTTCAATTCGCTCTTCTCCTCGGTGGAATGAAGGTAGAAGCGCAGAATCAAGAGTCCAAAGGCTGTGAACAGAATCACAGGTATGCGAACTTGCTGCCAAACATCGTGGACGTCTACGCGCAAAAAAAATGCAGAATGAGCGGCTGAACAAGAAACAGGGATGGCGGGAGACACCAAAGGCAAGAGTCAACTCACTGTTCAGCATGGACTTGAAGCTTACGGGCTCAAGAGTGGAAGCCATTGTGCTGTGATGGAGCGCGGTGCTCGAGGACGAGCTACGCGCGGGATGCTTCGTCACTTTTGAGAGGCGCGCAACGGGTTGTGATTTCTTCAAAGTTGCATTTGAGAAGTGGCGGGGTGTGCGAAATGGGCTTTGACCAGTGGGTGCGAGCGCAATTGCAATGATTAATATCCAAAGTGCCAAACTTTCCCAGTGGCTGACTTGGGTGTTTGGTGGTGCCCCGCCAAAGAATTTTAGGCCTGGCCCTGCACCTCATCGACCCCGCCATTAGCGTCTTTGGGGTTCCCCAGTTGCTGACCATTGGCATTGAATGGCAGGCAGCCAGGGCATCTCCAGGCCTGTTGTTTGTGAGAACACCATGACTAAGACAAGAGCTCGCCTGTGTCAAGGGAAGTTGCTTGCAGACTTAGTTTAAGGTAGATTCCCTATGCTATTCTGAATCGTAACTCAAACTGATTCTACGCATTGCTTCTGAATCATCTTTCAATACTTTCCAGTTCAAATCAGATACCTACATGGTTGACGGTGGATGTAGCACCGGATTAGTCATTAAGAGCTTGGCTGGTCTACAAGAAATAGACCCAGGTTCGGGCCCCATAAGGGCGGCCTGCTGAACACAATACTGGATCGCTGTTGGTTTTGGCTTTTCACATTGATCCGACTGATCAAACCCTCCGGTCCGACCCTGCCTGCGCTTGCTTGTCTCGGATATCCTTGAGGCACGGCGCAAAGAAAATCTCACCAGAAATGGCCTGGTGAAGCGTTCTAACAGCGACAAGCAGCCAGAGGAAGCATACAGAGAGTGAGAAGATCTAGAAGAACCATCAGCAAGAACGCACAATGATGATCGGGAAGACTCAGTGAAAGAACTGACCATAGTCATGACTCTGAAAAAGGGGCTGTCCAAGTCCTGGGCCAGCATGCCAGTGCAGATCGCCAACACACCCAGCGGGAAAGTGAACCCCCACCAACCCATGTTGAACGGGATCTTCTCCATCGTGGCAAGGCTGATGAGAGCAAAAGACAGCCAGACGAGAGCGAAGCCCCACATGATGAGCGCCAGGAAGAGTCCAACAAAGTAGAGAATCTCCCCGCCGTGCACCGCCCCTGGAGCCGCCGCGGTCAAAGCCGCAGCCTGAGGGAAGAGCTTGAGAGAGACCTTTCCTAGCTGCTGAATGCCGAAGCCGCCTTGGCCCAAGGGTCCGATGGGCAGGAATACGGAGACGATGGCCTCCTTGGGCGGGAGGCTGTGGATCGTCAGGCGGTGGAAGTACAGCGCGAGGACCATGCCGGAGAAGCAGATTCCAATGCCCCAGAGCACGTAGGACGCGATCAAGGTTGTGAAGGCGTGAGATGGGTTTGAGAGGGCTTCAGCGACGATGCCGCCCGTTGAAGATGCGACTACGACGGGGACGATGGGGAGGAGACTTGCGGCTGTTACTGCCTGAAGTCCCGGACGGTGTTGATGTATCCTTCAAGACAGAGTTGGTCAGTCTCGAACGTTGAGGTTGTGTGATGAGGTCACTTACATGACAAACGGCACCGAGATGCAAGTTGCGATTGACAGAGCGGCATCAAGCCACCAAAATGCCCATGCCCAATTTACCACCCACTGGCCCCAGGTAGGTGCACACGCGAATATCATCATGTTGATGATGGCTGGTCACAGGAATCAGTACATCTTATCATGGAGTTATGGGGAGGATTCCGTGACTAACTCGCAAATCCCATAGGGAAACAGCCAAGGAACATGGACTGAGCAGGGTGTATGACCATGGCCTTCCAGATTTCAGGGTACAATGCGTACCGTAGCACTGTGATGACAGTGAATACGGTAAACAGAGCGATATTGAGTACGAAAAATGCAACGGCAAGACCATGTGAGATCCATGTTGCATTGTAAGGCAGGCTGTGAAGGAGAACTGAGACTATGCCAGTTCCCATTGTAACCGCAAACCATCTGCATATTGTTAGATATATTCTAATTGGTGTCGACTCTCAAGAGTTTGCTTACGAGGGGGTGAAGTTTCTGACAATTTTCCTCCAGCCTACATTCTCCTTATTACAAGGTGAACATGAGGTCTGGGCATCTTGACAGGGAGTTTGTTGCGCTCCCGACTGAATCGTCGAGGTTGCACTGACAGATGCCATGGCTTGGACAGGTAGCTCAAACACCACCTCTGATTACTTAGACGCAACTCCTTTAGTGAATCTGACTATTGCTTGCCGAATGACACGATGACGAGAACTCTGGCTACAGAAAACGTAGCAAAATAATTGATGAGACTTCACGCAACCAACGATGAAGAAGGAATTTCATGGCGGCGAGTTTCCCTATGACTCTGGCTCTCTTACCTAAGGTAAAGCCGTTTCCTAGCGTGAGTAATCTAGACGAACCCATTCCGGTCACTAGCTCCACACCGGATCCGCTCAGCTGACTCTGAGGCGGTGCGGCTGTCGGCCAACGCCGGCAGCGATCCACCCATTCAACTTGGAAAATGAGAATTAAATGTTGTCAAGAATTCATTTTGATATCAAAAGTCTGCATGAAAATCCTTTGACTAGATGTAGCTCCGCGAATCTCTAACAGGACCCATCTCGTCTGGTGTTTGACCATCTAACCACCAAAAGTATCGGGGCTGTCCGTCGCCTATCAGCGGCTTTGCCGGGATCCCTCGACTTTGTCAAAGTAGGTTATCTCGTCCAACCAGAAGCGCCTATTTTTGGAGACCAGTCCACCAGACGTCGAATTGGTCGCCGACTAATTGCCCGCTGCGCTCTGGCAACGTGGACAGATTGCCCTGTCTCAAAGAGAAAAGTCAGGACCGACGAGATGACCCACCGGCCGAAGTCGGATCAACCAGTACTTCCCGCCAGTCCCACCCGTTTCCATCAGGTAATGCCAGCCAGGCCCGGTCACCGGGTAGATTCGTATCACCGACGAGAAAAAAGAGTCCAGCCCCCCGCACGACACATTCCCAACAGAATCATCCAAAGCAACAATCATCCAAGCACCACCAAGCACCACCAACAACAGCACCAACTTGATAGTATTCCATGGCAACCATGGCCGTCGATATCCTGACCAAGATCACCTCCGCCTTCGGGCATAACCTCAAGACCGATGTCAATCAGTTCGACAAGCTCGTGTTGGGATTGAAGGAGGCGCTTGGCCCGTCATCGGGACTTGATTCAGCAGACGTCGATGTCAACGAGTTGATGAAGTTAATGGAAGAGTATAACACAGCGGAAAACGAATGGATACAGTTTGCGTTCGCCGAGAAGAGCATGGGTTACACCCGCAACCTCGTTGACGAAGGCAACGGCAAGAGTAATCTGGTGAGTCAAACTCGAAGCTGCGACTTCGTGGCATCAGGTAGTGACATGACTAACACCGCACAGCTTGTGCTTGTCTGGACGCCGGGCAAGGGCAGCCCTATCCACGATCACGGCAATGCGCATTGCCTGATGAAGATTCTCAAAGGCGATCTGACTGAGATCCGCTATGCCTTCCCGGAAGGAAACGAAGAGCAACCCATGCAAATAATCTCTGAAAGAACACACAAGGAAAACGCGGTGGCATACATGGCAGACGAACTTGGCGTCCACCGAGTCTGCAACAAGGGCAGCGACTTCGCTGTCTCCCTTCACCGTAGGATTTACCTCGCCGTCTCTGCCGTACTGTGACTGACCACTTCGTAGTCTACACCCCTCCTAACGTCGCCAAGGGTGGTTGCAACATCTTCAATGAGAAGACTAGCAAGAGAAGCCATGTGGCTAAGTGCGGCTACTACTCGGCGTACGGCCGCCGACTGCCGAAGCAGTAGATGGTGATGATGTCGATATTCTTTTTCGTTTTGGGCGTTTGCGTATTTGGCTTCGACGACGATCCGAGCTTGGATTTGTCCTGTTTGATATACAACTGAGGGATGCCGAGAGCCGCAAGCGCTTGTCGGTAGACTGATGAATGATGATGGCATGAATGCTCTATCCACCGTATATAGTGGATAGACACCGCCGGCGAGCTCAACCTGCCGCGTTTCCGTATGTTTCTTGGGTACCAGAAGATAGCAAATTCATCAGACAATTACCTGAGACAAGAAAATATGAATGAAGTGAGGTTGTGAAGGTGCAAGAGCCGCAGAGTCGTCGTCGTTGGCCAGAGACCACCCAAACGGGCCCGGAGGCAGGTCACGTGAAATGTCGTGATTTTGCAATCCATGATGATTGGCTAGTGTGGGTCTTCTCTCCGATGGCGTGCTTGCACGAGGTGTTAAGGTGGAAGCGACTCAGCCACAGACCTCGACATCTTCAGCCACTGTGCCACTCCTCAAGCCTCACCTCATTATTGCTGGGTGTAAGAGAATCCCTGCGCCGATCCCACCGCTCCGGATACGCGAGAGACGCGTCTATCGCGTGTGGTCCGATTTGTGAGAGGTCCCAATTGTCCTGCTAGGATTTCGGCACGCCAGATCTGGAATCGTTCGGTCCCAACCTGTCAATTTTCGTAAGCTGACAGCTTTCCCCAATCCGCTCTTTGGTTTCACAAGTTAGTACCCATCCGGCGCCCCAGATTCCGGGGGCTCGGACGTCGAGGATGCCACCCAAGAAGCGTAATATCGCTGTAATCGACCTTGTTAGTAGCGATGACGCTGACGGATCTACCCAACGACCCAGCAAAAGGCCGGCTGGTAATCGGTCGGGTTCTAGTCAAGCCAGCGGCAGAGTTCATGGGAATGCTCCATCAAACTCACAACCCCGTTTGAGCTCAGGTGCTCTTGCTACTCACTCATCGACTCAGTCTGCCGACTACGATGACGACCTCGTCGACCTGACTCAAGCTCCGGATGGCCCACCAAGAGAACTTTATGGGATTCTCGGTACGGCTCTTAGATGTTGAGTAGGTATCATTATATATGCTGATCTGATCAATAGACAACAAGATTGTCGGCGTTCGCTATTACAATGGATATGCCTCGCCAGGCGAAGTGGTCGTATGCATGAGAGAACCCAGCAACCAGGTACTGAATCACAAGCTCAAAGGATTCTCTTCAATTTTGAGCTTCTCTTCTTGTCGTTAGATGTCTAACATAACCATAGTACGATCGCAATGCCATCCGAGTATGTAATGTCATGGGCGCCCAGATCGGCCATCTTCCACGCAAAGTGGTTGAGAAGCTCGCGCCATACGTTGTAGGTACTTTGATCTTGCAATTTGATTGTTACTAAGACCTGTGCTAGGATCGAGATGAGATCGCGATAGAGGCTATTCTCACAGGAGAGAAGGGCATGTTTGACTGTCCCGTTCGTCTACAGCTCTATGGTTCAAGCAACCCAGTTGACCGCGCGGCGTTAGAGGACAAGCTGAAGAAGGACAAACTGCTGAAAGCTAGGGAACTTAAACAGACCAGAGCTGAGGCCGAAGCGCAGAGAAAGATGCTGGGCATCAAGGGCAGCCAGTCCACAATTGGTTTGAACCCTGCTGAACCAGAGGTGTCCCTAGAGGACCTGGCACAGGCCAGTCAGGCAATTTCAAGCCGTCCGCGCGGTGATGCCGTCAAGTCACTGGTCATGGACGAGGATTTCTTATCCAAGATGCCGATGGCAGAGCAGCCCGACGTTCTGGAGTCAACACTGCTGCCATACCAATTACAGGTAAGCCATTTCGCGCTTTACATATCTATGACGACCTGCAAGTCCAACGCACCAATCCAAACTACCGAGAACTCTCCGTACTTTGTTGCACCTTAGCTTACCGTGATGCAGGGTTTGGCGTGGATGACGTCTAAAGAGAGCCCCCAGATGCCTCCTAAGGGCTCTGGGGAGAGTGTCCAACTGTGGAAATGGCACCCGAACGGCCGTAATTTGTACCACAACATGGCCACGAACTTCGTGGTACAGAGTGCACCCAAGCTCCTTTCAGGTGGCATACTAGCGGATGACATGGGTCTTGGCAAGACTTTACAAGTCATCAGCTTGATCTTGACCGGAGGGGCCGGTCCAACGCTCATCGTTGCTCCGTTGAGTGTCATGAGCAACTGGGATCAACAGATCCGCAGGCATGTCAAAAAAGAGCACCTACCCAAGATATTTACCTATCACGGAAACAACAAGGCCACCAAGAATGAGCTGGCCAAATACCAGGTGGTCATCACCAGCTACAACAAGCTTGCGCAGGAGGGAGGCCAGGAAAAGGCCACCACACCTTTGCCACCCCTTATGGCCACGGATTGGAGACGCGTCGTTCTTGATGAAGGCCACACGATTCGGAATGCGAAGACCAAGGCTGCCATAGCTTGCCGAAAGCTCAACGCTAGGTCCAGATGGGTCCTCACAGGAACTCCAATGTAAGTGTCCCGAATTTGGTTGAAAACAAACTGAGTATACCCAAACTCACTGTTGTCAGCATCAATAATATCAAGGACTTCCAGTCCTTGCTTCAATTCCTTGGCATCAATGGAGGCGTCGAGCAACCTGCCATTTTCACCAGCGTTATCGCTCGGCCCCTTGCCCAAGGGAACGAGACGGCGGAGACTCTTCTACAGCTGTTGATGCGAGATCTCTGCCTGCGACGCAAGAAAGACATGAAGTTCGTTGACTTGAAGCTTCCGCCCAAGACGGAATACGTCCACCGCATTGCCTTCAGACCAGACGAGAAGAGCAAGTACGAAGCATTGCTGTAAGTCGCCTGCGTTCCCCTTTGAGGCACCAAGCTCATGTACAAACATAGGTCCGAAGCACAAACTGCACTTGAGAATTTCCAGAACAACACTGGCGGGAAGGGCCAGTTTCAAAATGTCCTCGAGCGCCTTCTTCGCCTGCGTCAGGTGTGAGTATAGCCCGCCCTTAATGAATACACTCTGGCTGATGTTGCCTCAGATGCAACCACTGGACGCTCTGCCGCAAGAGGATCGCCGATCTTCTCAAGGTCCTTGATGGCCAATCTGTTGTTGTTCTCAACTCGGAAAACACCAAGATCCTCCAAGAGGCTCTGCGTCTTTTTATCGAAACCCAAGAAGACTGTGCCGTTTGTCTTGACACTCTGAGCAGCCCTGTCATCACGCATTGCAAGCACGTCTTCTGCCGCGGCTGTATTTCCAAAGTCATTCAGACACAGGGCAAGTGTCCCATGTGTCGTAATAAGCTCGACGAAGACGCGCTTCTCGAGCCCGCCCAGGAGGGCGGTGAAGAGGAAGACGAGAACTTTGACGCCGACGCGAAGAGTTCCAAAACTGAGGCTCTCCTCAAGATTTTACAGGCTACAACAAAAGACCCAGACTCCAAGGTCATCATCTTCTCACAATGGACGTCGTTCTTGACTATCATTCAGAACCAACTTGTCGAGGCTGGCTACAAGTTCACCCGCATCGACGGCTCCATGACGGCGCCGAAACGGGACGCTGCTATCCACGCCCTGGACCACGACCCGGAGACGCGCGTGATGCTTGCAAGTTTGACCGTCTGCAGTGTCGGTCTCAATCTCGTATCAGCGGATACGGTGATTCTTGCAGACAGCTGGTGGGCGCCGGCCATCGAGGACCAGGCAGTGGACCGTGTGCACCGCCTGGGCCAGAAGAGACCTACGACTGTGTGGCGTCTTGTCATGGAGGGGACTGTTGAGGAGCGCGTGCTTGATATTCAGCTAGAGAAGCGGACACTGGTAGGCAAGGCGTTCCAGGAGAAGAACAAGGGGAAGAAGACCCAGGAGACTCGCATGGCGGATCTGAAGAAACTTCTTGGTTGAAGGGCGCTTGAGGAGGTCGCTTGAGGAGGTCGCTTTGCTGATAGAGTCAGAATGCTGGCTGGTTTAAAAGTTCGATGTGCGGCAAGGAATTGCTAACCAACATCGTGTATCCTTATCTGTATTTTCTGTCAAGAGCTAGAAGGGGCTTAAGTCATCGTTAGAGGCGACTCAAAGTCGCATATACCTACCTGTATTACGGCGAGATATAGTCCGTTCACCAACCCAAGAACCCTAGAGAAAGAAAGTGTTGTCCTACTAGACTGTGACCTTGGCGCTTTCATAACGGATCACTTACTCAAGTAGAATGCGAGGTCCTAGGCATCTCTCGAACTCCCTACCTCCATGGTCTATTCGTAGTCGCAAGTTTGCAACTCATACAGCTCCAGTCAAAATTCGCAGACAACTCCCAATACGAAATAGATCGCAATCGCAATCACTTCTCCACTCACTTGAACTCAAAATACCTTACTTATGCACACGGCACGCTTGGGCCAGGTGGTTCAACCCAAGTTTCGTCCCGTCTGATCCCAATCTCCCCAAACCTTCGGGAAAGAGAGGCTAGGGGATCTCGCCGACGGATTACTCCAGGAGTCTTGATGACTGAAAACTCGGAACCGCCGCGGACTGGCCTGTGCAAGGATGGAAATGGGGCCAATTTGCTATAGCCCGTACGGAGTAGGGCGTGACGGCAGGGAGCAGATCCGAAAACTTGAGGGTTCTTCTTGGCGACTTACTGACCTGACTTATCCGTACAACTCAGTATTGAGATCAAGGGTATACGGACGGTGGGCCGCAAGCTGGTACATGGTCGAATTACTTCGTACAACTCTACAAATTGTGCCTCGCTCGTTCTCGGCCTCGAGTCATGAATGTAAACGGATTCAACGAAAGCTTAAGCTAATACTAGATCCTATCGATCAGTAATACTACATCGGGGGAAACGGGAAAATAACGCGCAGTTGCGAGGACACCGAGCTTGTGATTGCGAGAGAGACTTGGTGATTACGAGCTATTCGCATTACTTCGGCCGAACGTAGTTGAACTGTGTGGACCCCAGAAGCCGAAGGTCAAGGTATACAAGACAAGTCAACATTATGTTCAACACTCATGTAATTCATGTAATTCATCAGATCAATAGCTCAACGTCCTTCTCCCTCTCATCCCGAAATTTCAACTCGGGACTCAAGATACCACACTCGTTCAGTTCAGAATAGACCTGTCAAAGGAGCAAAACTCGAAACATATCTCCTCCGAAGCAGCAACACCAAGAACAACTAAAATGAAGTTCACTATCCTCCTCACCGTGGCCTCGTCCCTGGCCATCACAACAGCCAAAACCTACAACTGGACCAGAAGTTCCTGCAGCCCCAACGGCGGCCAAATCTCCATGCAGGCCTGGATCGACCACTCCCGTGAACTCTGCACGCGTATCGGCGGTTCCCCTCAGGGCATCTACAGTGACCAGGTCGTCTGTGAGGCCCCGGGTACCTTTGTTCCGAGACGCCTCTCGGCGACGTTTGATGGCAAGAGTTACCAGTGCTGCATTTCTTGCTCCGGGGATGAGAGGGGGAGCTGTTAAAGAATAAGAGTGTTTGGGAGACTTGCGACTCGGACCAGGGTGGCTTTTATTCTGCTCGAGGAACTACAGTCTTTCGTTTGCAGAGTATGGCAGTTGATGGAAGAGTCATTTGTCTTTGAACACAGAGCACGTCGAGATACCAGAGCGCAGCTTGCGTGAGGAAGGATCTGTTCCACCCTTGTATTCCTATGCTTTTACATGAGAAATATGCCCCACAATGCCTGCTTAAATAAAGAAAGTATCAAGAAGAATGAGTATCAAGAAGAATGAGTATCAAGAAGAATGAGTATCAAGAAGAATGAGTATCAAGAAGAATGAGTATCAAGAAGAAGTTTTCCATCGTCTTTAGTTCATCTCGATTGAGCCCTGTGCTTCTTACTTTGGGCAAATTACTACCAGCCACATCGCGAGGTCGCTCCAATAGTCCGAATCAAAAGCAGGAAGACCAGCCGAGTGTTGATCCATGTTTCAATGACGCTTTGCGTAGTGACAATTTCAAAGAACCTTTTCTGAGGAGGAAAGCAGTCATATTCTCTACATCTGAATCAAGGTGTTCCATATCAAGTTGTGCAGACACCACTGTAACAGTTCGATCCTGAGCAATAGTCGCTGGTGCTCCCACAGAAGCCAGAAGTAGAGCAACACGTTCCGAAAGTGGTGCCAGTACACGTCTTATTGCCCGCGAACAACGGTCCGCACTCCCCATTGATCGAGGGACCACCAATATCCGGGTCACAGGCGCCCGAGTAGCAGTTCCCGGCGCCGCAGTAATCGGAGCCGTCACCGCAGTAGCCATAGATACTACAGCAACTTCCAAAAGGGGTAACACAGGTATAGCCGTTGTGATCCGGCCCACAGCTGCCGTCCGGAGTGTCCGTGCTGTTGCCGCCAGTGTTGCAATACTCACTCGTGCTCCCGCAGAAGCCGTACGGCGAGCAGCAGTCGCCGAAGCCGCTTCCGGTGCATGTCACGCCGACCGGGCATGTGCCGTCCGTTGACTTGCTTGGGGCCGTCACGGGAGCGACGCAGACTGCGTAGTTGAGCCACAGGTTGAGGCAGTCGTCTTGGAGGTACGGGTTATACTCCTGAAGCTGTTCAAACTTTAGACCGAAGCGCTGGTCTACTGTTGAGCAGTCATCGCCGGCTACGACGAGGTAGTAGTTCCCGCACGCGTCGATGGTACCGCTTTGGGTTGGGTAGGCGGGCGTGGCTGTGGAGTAGTATGTTGGCGAGCCTGTCGCACCAGGGGCGGTGATGGTGACATTAGGCTTGGGGAATGTACCGCCTGGTGCGCTGTTTGATACGGGCTCCGAGTTAGTCTTGATAGTACTTAGTTATGCTAAATGGATAGCTTTCTCTTCTTACCCTTTGCATACACGCTGACCGGGGGCAACTCCAGAGCAGCTGCCTTGAATGTTGGTGTTCCAACTGAGGAACTGACTGGTGGTGACGTTGTACGTCGAGTTTGAGTACTGAGCGGCAAGCTCATCGCTGTTCCAGCACACCGAAGTCAGCACGTGTTACTTTCACGAATATCTGAGGTTGTCTGCTGAACTAAACCTTGGAGTTATCTTCAACATACCAACTTGACCAGTCCCAGACCGTGTCGATCTCACAGGGCAGGGGAAAACAGAGAGCCTTGTCAAAGTAGCAAGTGCGATCACCAGTGACCACCCGAGCGTCACCTGTCGAAACATTATATCTGAATGCCATCAGTACGTTGTCAGCAACTACCCCAGACCGGGAGCAGCGGAAAGGGGTCAACGAACGTGTCAGATAGATCATCGCAAGTTAGCCAATCCGACTCCGGCTCTATCGTCTGGCCTAGGCAAGTCGCCGTTGTAGGTGGACTGGTTCCCGTCGCCGTGCCGCCAGAGGTCGTGGTCGCCGTTGGTGTACCTACGTACAGGGTCGACGCTGAGGTAGTGTACGCCAATGTCGTAGAGCAGTTTTGTTGCACATCATCAAATTGCTCAATCAAGTAGTCGGTGAAGTTGCTGACTGGCAACCACGGGTCTCTGAGGCGTTGTCGATAGACTTCCAAAAAGCAATCGTTGCAAAACTTCATCAATAATCAGCAATCTGATATTATTTACACTCATGCTGTTTTTGGATGGTTGTAGTGACGAGTTACTTACCAGATCCTTCTTGTATATGTTGGTCAAGGCTGCCATGTCGCTAGTCACGGTCCCCAAGTCAAAGCCCGGATCTTCGCACTCCGGTGCCACAGTGCTGTTGTCGTCTCCATCAGTGAAGCACATCTCTGGACTATAGCGAATGTAGTCACTTCCTTGCCAAGTCTGTGACTCGATGAAACACCAGTTGGAAGCACTGTCCTGCAGACATACAAGCTCGGCATTGTAAGTGAAGGTAACTGGGAGAGCCCTCGCCTTGACGATAACACCGGCTTGGAGCGTGGTCTCATCCGCGCAGACGGAATCGACATTGCTCTCCCATGAGCTCAGGGAAGAGACGCAATCCGAGGTGCAAAGGTTTTCCACCTCGGGAGTCGTCCAGTCTATACTTGATTAGCTACTTCACACTTCTGTGGTGGAATACCACTCTTGACGTACAGTGAATATCTGCGCCGCTTCCCAATAGGCTGACCGCGGTTTCATTACAACGGACAGTTGCGTTCCTGTCGTAAGAGCAGAGTCAGAAACTAGTCAGGAGCCGTAGCTTGGGCCAATACTCACAATGCTGCCAGACAGCTGCTGCTTAGAGCGAGCCCCGCAATCAAGGAATCTTCATTGTAGAGTTTGTAAAGTTCGAAGTCGGCTACGACACGTCCTACCCATACTGCCAACAACAGCAGAGCAGACGGTTTGAAGAATGGCGACATCATTTTGCCTTCGACCGTGGTCGGCTGGGTAGATTTCCGTGACGGAGAGGTCAGCATTATCCAAATAGAACCCTTAATCATTAATATCAGTAGTCAAGAACTCAAGTTCAAAGTCGCCAAGGACCAAGGAAGAAGCTAGATCCCGACTACCGTTGCCGAGGCGGGCTGGTCCGTCCCCATCATGGGGGTTCCCGTTGATCGTCGCTCTGTGATGCCTGGTGCTCCTCATTCTCGCCACATTCCGTCTTACATGCGTCCGCACCCTGTCCACGTGTTGCGCGGATTACAGCCCAAAAGATGGGAATCATGAGACAAGATGCACGATGTCTCACCAAATTTTGTAGAAAGACGGGGTAGGAAATCTTTCGCGTGGAAATTACGCAAGTACGCAGGCCAAGAGATGTAGCATCGTGCAGTGCCGATATGCATGTCAGCCAATAGGTTGATCACATCGACCCAAGGGATAGCTCAACAGGGAAATCTGGTAAGCCGTTCCGTTGCATTTACCCTGTCATCTCTGTCAATCAGGTTTATCTTTGTGTTCGTCCCATCGTCTGTAAGCTTAAGTGCGGCGCGGACGTGCAAATCCACCAATATCTCGTTTATTCGAGGCAAAGATGTAGCCTTATGGGGTAACAGGGTTGTCCAGATGGTCACATCTATACCACTGTCGCCATCAAGATGGAGCCGTCTTATTTGGTCGCCTGATAGCTCAGTTTGCAAGACATGCGCACCTCCCAAGACAACCCCGCCTCGAGAGCTTCCGTGGACCGGAATCGTCACTGGACATTGTTCTAGGCACAGATCAGGTTTCACGTGCTGAGTGAAAGAAACGCTGGGGACGGATTGAATGTTATCAGAGACTTGGAAAGCCCCCGGAAACGCTTGCCTGTCAGCGGCTTTTTAATAAGTGACCCGATCACGGTATCTTTCACCTTTTCTTGCTCGCTGTGAGACTATGCCTGTCCCGCAGCTTCACGATCACTAGAACATCGTGATATAGCTCGTGTAAGTGACCTTTTCCAATCAAGTGGTATCGATACTGATTAGTTGCTTCCAGCCTCCCGTTCTCACCATGAGACTACTGCTTTTGACGGGGCTCGTCCTCACAGTATGTAGGTCCTCTGAGGCCCAACTCAACTCCACGGCAGTGGGCAACAACTCCGTGCCAACATACTCTGCGGTGCCCCAACTTCCAAGAAACTCGTCTTCGGTGTTGGAGCCCCTTTTCCAACCTCGCTCGAACAATACGCCCGTCTTCAAGAATGAGGCCATCATCAAACATTTGTCTGAAAATCCTGGTGCAAGACTGGACCACCTGGACCTCACTTCGTTGGCGAAACGGCAGGACAACGGTCTCCCCGTAGGCACTTGCGCGCCTGGCATTCCTTGCTCCAACGGTGCGTGTTGCAGCGACACTGGTGTCTGTTCATACGCCCCCACGAGCTGCGGTGCCGATGTGTGCATATCCAACTGCGACGCGAAAGCTCCTTGCGGGCAGTACGCAGTCCCTGAGACAGCGTCATGCCCCCTGAATGTGTGTTGCTCAAAGCATGGCTTTTGTAAGTAACGGATTCGACTAGTTGCGGACTTCTTAGCTTCCGCTACTAACCGAAGAAGAATCGTTGCTGATTTTTGATCTTAATAGGTGGCAGCACCGACGACTTCTGTGGCGATGGATGCCAGGAAGGCTTCGGAGGCTGCGGACCGCCGCCCACCCCTCAATGTTCCGGTAGCTCGGCCATGGCCCGACGTATTGGTTATTATGAGAGTTGGGCAACGACTCGGCCCTGCGATGTGGTCCAGCCAGAAGACTTGCAACTGACGGGCATGACACACCTCAACTTCGCCTTTTCCTTCTTTGACCCAACAACGTTCCAGATCACGCCCATGGATGCGAATGCGGCGTCGCTGCTATCACGGTTCACTGCACTCAAAGCCAAGCAGCCAGGATTGCAGGTCTGGCTCTCAGTCGGTGGATGGTCGTTCAACGATGCCACCAATACTCCTAATACCCAGAACGCTTTCAGTGATATGGCTGGTTCTGCTGCAAACAGGCGAGCCTTTATCAACTCGCTGCTCAACTTCATGCAGACATATGGCTTCGACGGCGTCGACCTTGACTGGGAGTATCCCGTGGCCGATGACAGAGGGGGAAAACCGGCCGACTTTGCAAACTTTCCCACCTTCCTCTCTGAACTGAGAGCCTCATTCGGCAATGCCCTCGGTATAAGTGCCACACTACCGTCTTCTTACTGGTACCTGCAGCACTTTGATCTTCTCAGCGTGGAGCCTCACCTGGACTGGCTCAACCTGATGAGCTATGATATCCACGGTGTTTGGGACTCGACCAACAAGTTCACGGGGCCGTACATCCGTCCGCACACCAATCTTACCGAGATAGAGGACGGCTTGTCCTTGCTGTGGCGTGCCGGTGTCAGCCCGTCCAAGGTCGTGCTCGGTCTCGGCTGGTACGGTCGCTCCTTCACGCTGACCGACCCGGCCTGCAACATCCCCAACGGTGTATGCCAATTTTCCTCTGGGGGTACGGCCGGCGAGTGCTCGCGGTCATCCGGAACATTGACCAACGCCGAGATTAAGCGAATTCAGGCCTCGGGCGGTGTTGTTGAATCGTATGACGCTGAGGCGGCCGTGAAGTGGATGACTTGGGATTCGAACCAGTGGATCAGCTACGACGACGGCGTGACTATGCAGCAGAAGATGGAGAGAGCCAACAGCCTGTGCTTGGGAGGCATTATGATTGTAAGAGTCTTTCCCTCACTGGCATTGAGTGACCGGTCCCCTGTCTTGCTAAGACATGACTTGGGTAAATAACTGACAAAACTTGTCACACAGTGGGCGTTGGACCAGGACAACAAGGCTGGCGATAGTATGAGCGATCTCCTGGGCATCGGACCGGCCAACGGCATCTCGACAGAGGCTGCCCAGTCATACAAAGATCAATTGGCCAACGCAACGCTCCAACAGGCCATTGCATCCAGCTGTTACTGGTCTCTGTGTGGCGAGGGGTGCCACACAGGTTACTTTGGGACCACCGAAGCCCGCGGCCAGGTCGCGGGCGTCCAGAAGAACTCCATCTGCGCCTTGGGAGAGACCCAGACTCTCTGTTGTGCACCCGGTACCACGATGGGCATCTGTAAGTGGGAGGGCTTCCGCGGAATCGGCTTCCCCTGCTCTCCGGCCTGCAGTGATGCAAAGGCCACCATCGTGGCGCGCAACAGTAACTCCTACCAAGACAATGAAGGGGGTCAGCTGGCTGATCTGACCTGTACTGGTGGTTATCAGGCTTACTGTTGTACGGAATTCGTTCCTTCGTCCATCACCAACGCGGGCAACCTTGTGCTGTACGGTCAGAACGGCGACGAGGTCAGCAAGCGCGATCTCATCACAGGCGAACTCGCCCTGGTTCAAGAACGCGGCCTCGTCCTCCAGAAGCGTGGCGCCCCCCTCCTGCTCGGCGGTCTCGGCGCTCTCTGTCTAGAAGCAGCCACTCCCCTGCTCGCCTTAGCGCCCTTCACGTTTGGGCTATCTGCCGCCATCGAGGGTGCCATCTGCGCTGCCGCCGCACTTGCCGCACTCGCCGTAGGCTTCGCCATCATCTCTTCTATAGCCGGTTGGCTCTTTGGCTCATCCCCGTCTCAGCCCAACACCGGTGTCCCAACCACCATCGCCGGGAGAGCATCTTATGGGCAATGGCCGATCCTGGACTTTGGCGGAGCTGCCACGTCTACCAGCTGCGACTGTTCCGTCACCTATACGTGCCGTTACGGCATGGGTTGGGACGAGGTCTGCGACAACCAGCGCTGGGCCATTAACAAGAAACTTGGCGGCCAGACTGTCTTCCATCCCTTCTCGTCGGGAGGCGGCGTTAACAGGGCGTACTCGGGCTGGGCATCAACGTCAACACAGCGGCACGCTGCCTATCGCACGCTTGTTCAGGGTTCTAATCGGCCTGATCCTGCCCGGTGTCAGCTTGATGAGTTCCCCATGGCCAACCTTCGCGAGTCTGGTAATGGAGCTCCGCAGGCCTGCCGTCTGGTTAATAAACAAGCGAACGGAGCACAAGGAAGAGATTACTTGGCGTGGAAGAGGGCGCAGTGGGTGCCTTGCTTCAGATACCGGAGGGACGTCTGCCGCATTCAAGACAATGGGCCACCGGCTACATGGTGAGTAGTTGCAGTTTCTCCAACGAGAAGCATGGCTTATCTGACCACGTTTTCGTGCAGGAAGTTCAATCAACTGAGTGGTGGTCGCGGCCCCGGCAGTGGAAAACGCTTCATCGATGCCTTCGGATTCGACCTGCAGACGCCTGGCTCGCTGTGCTTTGCCTCGTACACTTACACCCGGGTAGCAGGTGCTATCGAGAACACAATGATCACTGATCATGGCTTCCGCGTACTCGACGATGACCCGTAAGTTTTGTTCATTTCGCTGTGCGACGCGACCCCTTTCATTGGCCTTGTACTGATTAAAACTCTTCTTCACTTAGCATGTACGACCGTGCGTACAGCTGGCCCCGGCAGTCTTATAGAACCGATCCAGCTCCAATCAACGGACCCCGCCCTTACAATCTCCAACCTGGCATCTTCCAGAGAGACCTAGCTGTATCCAGCAACACCACTGGAAACGCTACGGACAGCATGGTCTGTCACGTCAACCTCGGTGACGGCGAGGGCTCCGATAGTGTCGATGCTGAGCTGGATTACGACAATCTCCTTTTCCTTGACGGGGATGGTAACCAAGTCGACGGACGAACTTGCGGTGTCATCTATGACGATCGGGATGAGGAACAATTGCACATCGTGGTCGATGCGGACGGCAGTGTCGTTGACATGTACACGGATGATGAAGCCATCGCCGATGCGTGGTCCAGCGCTGATCCTGTGGCGGATAGTAGCATCGTCACAGTCACCGCCGAGACTGCGACAGTGACTGCGGCAGCGCAGCCAGGCAGCGGAGAGCCTACCCTTCCCATAAGCACTATGGTGACGGCGACGAGAATGGGAAGCGTGATGACGCTTGCGCCGTCCTAGGCTACCAATTAAGATATGCAGTTCATGTAGCATCATATTTGGGAGAAGCAGATGGGCATCCCCCTTCGCTGCCTTTTGTGAGAGAGATGAAGGTCGTAAGAGGCGCTGCTTTGGATACTGTCTAAGCATATTTAAATGATACTATTCTGCTTCGGATCAAATCCATCGTATTTTGTAAGTATGCAGACAATCACATCGAGGATTCGAGGTGACTTGCGTAAAGAGTCCGTTTCGGAACTGTGGCTCAATCTTTTTGAGCATCACGGTCCAACTGAGGAGCGTATACGTTCTCAAGAGCAATTATTCCTGAACTACGTTTCTCATCGAGTTTTCGTCATTCAGTAGAAAATCTTACCAATACCCGGTAAACATCACCAACTCGGTGAGATGTAATAGTTGCGCCAATGTGTCGTGTCAGCCTCCCGAAAAGTCTCAATGGAGCCTTCAACCCCCTGCGGCCCTACACGCCAGACTCCCTCGTCAACTAACCCGCGCCAATG
This sequence comes from Colletotrichum phormii, assembly GCF_030913505.1. Lineage (NCBI taxonomy): Eukaryota > Fungi > Ascomycota > Sordariomycetes > Glomerellales > Glomerellaceae > Colletotrichum > Colletotrichum phormii. The sequence continues at coordinate 337,963 of NW_026851445.1, read as the reverse complement.
ATTCAGAAGACGTTCCAGGCGTTGAGGGCGGTTCTGGTCGCCGCCAAACGGCTTGTATCCATGCTGGTAGAGCTCAGCCACGCTACCCGTCTCGACAAAAGACCCGTCACTCTTCCGCGCGCCAGCTACATCCTCCTCATCCCCAACATAACCCTGTAAACCGAATGGTAACAGCAGCCGGAACCCCTCTTCGGCGTTGTCGTAGGAATCCCTTGAGATGGACTCGCTATAGACACCAGCGGGGACTCGGGATAGATCCGAGTAACTTGGAAATGGGTTAAAAGACCCAGTCACGTCGGCCTCGAGCCCACTTTGCGCGGCGGGGAAGAGACAGACAGGTGGGATATCCTGCGGCCCCCGTCGCTGCTGCGGTGCGAAGCGCTGCAAAGAAGTGAACTCGGCTGCGTTTGAAGGAGGAAAGGCGAGGCCCGGAGCGATGTGGCCGAACCGAGGCCGACGGGCGCGGGTCAGAAAGACGCGTGCAAAACCGTCCGGTACTGATGCTGCATCAAGCACAGCGGGCGTGAGTAACGGTTTAGACTGCGGCTGGTCTGTCACATTTGGTATGCGTGCCTTGATGGCGTCGCACAGCCGATCCCACGCGGCAATGCAATCAGCTACCTGAGCGTCGCCGTATGGTCGCCACTCCCAGCGCCCGCCAATCTTTTCGCTGCCATACTGGGAGGGCGTGTCGTGAGGTGTGACCTTGGCCTTTCCCAGGCGAATGAGATTGATCCAGTTGGAGAGGACAGTCTCGAGCGGATGCCACAGCGCGGCATGCTGCCCCTCGTTAACGGGTAGCGCAAATTCATAGTCGACCTGGCTCATGAAGAAGGCGGCGCGGTGAGTGGGCTGGTGATACCACAAACCACCGCCAGACCCGCCTCCCTGGCCGTCGATGGCCGGATATAGGCAGACCAAGGCGTCCTCGGGCTCGTCAAATAAGTCGAATGTACCGTTGTCAAAGAGGCCTTCCGGTTCGGCCATGCCGGCAGCCCAGAAGAAGAAAGGCGGCGGGTCGTCTGCATTTGCGGGAGGCAAGATGGCCGTTTCTAGGAATCTTGCGAGGGATTGGCCAAGTCGTGGACGAAGAGCTTCGGCGGCGTCGCCGTGGGTGGTGAAGAATGTGGCATTGTTCCCGTCTAGATCGGCTAGTGAGCGGCCTTCGGCTGCCCAGGCGTAGCGCATCAGATAGTTGTGCAGAGATGCGCATCGCTCGTGGTCCATTCCTGATACGTCGGCTCTCGCTGGGTTGTCTGCTGTTACCAACAAGTCGTTGATATCGGGGAGCTGTAGACTGTCCATGGCGGCCCGAAATAGGCCAAAGTTGTTGACCGTGAAGTTGGCGATTACATATGCTCATGTATTTGATAGTGACGAGGAATGTTGCAATGAACTGGGTCTTTCGATTCTTAAATACTCCGGTGCTCCCCTCCATCAAGTCTGGAGGGGTGATGACATCCTGGTAGGTAACCCCCCTCTCCTTGCAGATAGTTACGTACCGCCAGCTTCCTACCCGATTGGGAGACATACTCTGCCGTGGGTGGGTCCAGTAACGTCAAGACCGGCCGGCCGGAGACGGGAGGCCCGTGCTCACCGGGGACCTATCCGGGATTGATTCCGTGGGGACGGGGGCCGCAATCTTGTCTCGGTCGGTGTGGGGAAATGTATGCTGTGCGGAAGAGTGACTATATAGAGCACTACTCGACTCAGAGTCCATATCCGCCATTTTTCTCTTTGAGACATGCTGCCGATTCTTGGTCGCCCAGCCTTCAATGCCAGAAGAGACAAGAACTTCCGACACGCGCTCCTCGACGAATACAGAGCCATCATTTGAAGCACCCCTCCTGGAGGATCAATTGCTCGAAACTGGCGAACCTTCTCTGAATACCTAGTATAGTTGGAGCTGCTCTGCAATGAAAAATTGCCACCGGCAGCTTCGCATAGCAGTAGCGTGGCTCACTGGCAGCACAGCCTGAAAATAACAATCTTACATCATTTGGGACTTACGCTGGCACTTAAGCATGCGTTTAGCTATATCCAAACCTCAAGTTTGCTGCAGAGAACATCGCCGACTAATTCTGAGACCCTAATAATCGGGTTCCTAAATCTCATGTAGTCTGTGCGCCCAGTCTTCGTTCAATAGCATCGACGTCTGTACGGAGCCAAGCTTTCCAGGGGATCGGGAGGCCCGCGAGCTACCTGGAACTTGCGCGCATCACCCTCCTGCCCTCTCATGCAAAACAGACAGGGCGAACCAGGGCTTTCGATGCAACCAGCCAGCCTTGACACTCTTGTCGCCAGGCGTTCGTCTACACGAAACTCAATCGGAAGCTGAGTCATGTGCAGACTTGCCGTTTCCGCGTGGAATAGGGAACTCTTTTGAGTTAAAGATTCCACCGCATTGGTAGACGATGGGGCTGTTGCGAGTCTTGTCAGGTTTGCTTCCCTTCAGCAAGTCTAAATTACGATCGTCTTGATGTTCAACCAGCAGTCGGGTACCCGGCCTCGGTGGGCAGGCACTTCAGCCTTTTATGCGCGCGTTGGGAGTTCAGTTTGGAGGTTCATCCCGTCTACTGTCCAAAGCCAAATGCTCCTGAGCAAGAACCAACGAAACTCATTAAATAAAACTAAGCAATATATTTCCCATAAACGTTCACTTGCGTCAAGTCATCAACAACAGAGAACCCAAGGTCCAAATGAGCCTCCTTCTTCGCCATCGAATCCGACCCTCACTCCAATACGGATACTCGGCCAAACTGACAGACAGCCTTATGACTCGCATCACCCCAGCCACAACGCGCAAGCCGGCACCAAGACCACAATGATGTCTTTGCGCTCCCAAACATACTATAATAAAGCTTCATGGTATAGTAGTCAACGGGGAAACTCTAAATTGCCAGCACGAGCTTCAATCTAAATCCGCCATGTGGGATACCGAGTATCACACGTTCATCATGAATTCGATGCCGATCAAGCCATGCAGCGATGATTAACCTCGATGGATAAAGCAACAAGTGGGGAGTCGTTGAAGCAACCTGGAGTACATTAAAGACAGCCCTCGCATCTTTATATCCCGAGTTATGTCTTGGACTCCTAAACTCTACGATACTCTATTCCAGCTTCCATCATCCAAACCAAACGAACAAACAATATGCACTCCCAACCTCTCCTCGTCGTCACCGCCGTTCTTCTCGGTCAAGCTGCGGCCCAGCTTCATACAGTTACCGCTCAGTGCACTCCGGAACCAGACTGCAACAAGAACAATGTCGGTGTAGCGTGCAAAGTCACATGCATAGACAACGTGAGTACCAAATTCAATGGCAACGCCTCAGCTCTCGACATACTAATCTCTCGTACTCAGCCTGGCGGCACTCGCGTTACCACGGGCTTCTGCAAGAGCGGCGTTTTCGGAGTCAGCTGTACTCCCTAAGAAGGCCCCATCCATACATGTACCTTGGGGTTTGGCAACTACCTTATGGGATAGTCACGACACTACGACTCTGATTTCCTTGAACGAATTTGCATCATTTATGGGGGAGAACGACAGCAGAATGGAGGACACGTCCAGCGAGCTTGATAGAGTAGTTAAATCAAACAACTCAAGCAAGACTGCGAAGGTACTCTTCAATATTATCGATGGACGAACTAGTGGCCAGGATGGCAGGATGGCGTTGCTGGGATTTACTGTTTCTGTAGACGATACCTCCTAGACCACCAGCGCTAGAATAGATATCCTTCACTGCATCAATTCCTACTATTTGGGTCTTCCACGACGTACCTCACTTTACCGAGGACGACAGCTGACGAATGCCGAGACCCAGTTCATCTGAAATCCGCCTCAAGATTCAATGCGTCAAAAAATGACAACGAAGCGTGGACGACTTCAGACAGCCGGCGGGATAACTCTATTCACACTTTATTCATACATCAGAAGTCGGTCTCCCCGAGACAACCTCACATTGCGAGTAGAGTGCAAAGGATAGGACAGAGAGCTAAGAGAAGGGCCCAGAGAGAGAGAGCTTTTCAACGCCCAAGTAAACAACTCTTTCTACCATCCTATAGTCGTCGATCTCTATCATCAGCATATGTTACTACTTGGAGAGGCAACGCTTTCGAGCTTCAGTTCAGAGACTGCTTGGAAATAGCTCCCGATTCTACCAAGATGTAGCAAGCAGCAACGTCGACTGGACCTTCTCTGCTTCATAGTTTGATCTATTCAGGCTCTTGGGACAGTGAAAATACCGGGCCAAACCTACCTTTTCTACGCTTGCGATCAAGGCCGTTGATACCTCAATGGCAATGACGACTGGCCAGCCCACTCGCCCTCCAACGTCTAGGCTCTTGGGCGCCTCACTATTGCCTGCACAGGACTCTTCGCATAGTGAGACGTGCCGACGATTATACAAGCCAATTACGACACGTCCAAGACGAAGATAATGGTAGGCAAGCTGAAAAGACGTGTATTAGAGAGCTAGCAAAAGGTCACAAAACAACCTTCACCACTTGGAAGTCTTCGATGACGAGAAAAGGGGAGGAGAAACATGGGATCGTCTTTTGAGGTGGGAGTTGAGTGCAACGGACGGCCTTAGGATCGAGATTTCTTTCCTATACTACGTTAACTCAAATACTGCCAGAACAATCAAGACGTCGTTGCTGTCTAGCGCGCGGTTTCTCTGTATTCCCCGGCGAATACTATCGCACTACATTACGGGCATGTGACTATACTCTCGAAGACTAGTAGTAGGGGTGTACATGTCTCGAAGGTAGAATAAGTTAGCAGGCAAGGCATGCCGCAAAGGAGTTCTCGAGAATCCAGACCAACAATTGGAAGCCGGGCGCTGCCCGAAATTGATGAGAGCCTACCATATTCTCCGCAGACAGAGAAACTCCAGCTCCAGGTGGTCTCAATTTACATGTAGTTGTGGACGTATGCAACACAGCCAAAGCCCCAATCCCGAACCCACGTGCGGTTCTATAGAAAAGACAGTACTTTGGGGGTCGATGCCTGACGAAGGGTGTTGCATGAACCAGTCCGCACTGCCTTTGCTAAGTAGTCAGGGTGATAGGACACTCTTCCCACTTCCCTGATCTGCCTGGGTAGAGTGTTCGGGTATATAATGCGAGTAAGTCTCGATGGGGATATTCAATACCAACTCTAGACCACTAAAGCGATCGAGGCGTTTTAGCTCCCTGATATGCGGTTGTTTTATATTCATGTGTGAATATCCTCGAAGTACCTAGGGTTAAGCACTTACTCTTGTTTAGATATTTAGTCATATGTTTATGGTTGTCTTTAAGTTCTTCGAACAGCGGGAATCATTCTGCCAACAAAATTCGCTGCGAAGGCCAAAATCGCGGTGAGTCAAAACCGCGTGTTATCGCCTCCTCTAATAAAAGGGGGAAGCGGCATACTTATACACATCAGTTGTAACGGTACAGCACACCAAGGACGCACTACTTGCATGAGGTAGTCACATATGAACATACAGAAGGGACATGAGGTACTTTGAAAGATCCATATTGGTTGTATGATCGAATTGTACACTATATACAAGAATGGCACTACAAATAAACACCAGAAGTTACCCAAGCAATGCCCATGATTTCCCGTTCCGATGTAATTTGTTTTTTTCCCACTCGCAAAAAAACTGAACACCATTGAACCCGGCCGTGATGTATGTGTGTGTTGTTGTCCACCAAACCCCAAAAGTTTTGTCCACCCCCTAATGAAGATAAATGATGCAAGTGATGCAAGCATGTTGTTTGGTTTTAAAAAAAAAAGAAGACGCGAAAAAAAGCGAAGCGAAGCGAAGGAAGTTTTTGAATCCACTGATGGAAGAAGGGGGGTTTCTTTCATGTCGTCGTCATGATCACGTTTCATGTTGTTGATGTCGTGATGTAGTTTGATGGAGAGATGGTGGTGGTGGTCAGGAAGAAAACTAAGCTTGCTTTTTTGCTTTAGTTGCTCTTCGTCAGGCTGCGGGCCTCGAGGCAGAGACCGAACTTGGTCTGGCAGCCGCAAGAGGGTCTGCACTGCAGAATCTTGCTGCCGCACTTGCCGGCGGCGGAGCAGCAGGAGCCGAAGGTGCTGCCCTCGCAGGTGAAGCCGGTGCTGCCACCGCAGGTACCGTCGGTGGAGGCGACAAGGGCACCTGAGGCGGGAGCAGAGGCGGAAGGAGCAGCGGGGGCGGCAGCGGAGGTGGAAGCCGGGACAGGGGCGGCCGAAGAAACGGGGGCAACAGTGGCGGCGGGCGCGCTGGTAGCGACGGGGTCCTCAGCGGCGTACTCAGCAGTAGGAGTAGCGGCGGGAGCAGAGGAAGAGGCGGCGACGGCGGTCTTGGAGGGGGTGGCGGAAGCAACGGCAGCGGCGTTGGCGGAGCCACCAAGGAGGTCGAGGTTCGCGGCAGCGGGGATGGCGCCGGGGACGGCGACGGTCTTGGCGGTCATCTCGATGGTGGGAGGGCCCTGCCAGTTGCCGGCCGTGCACTGGTCAGAGATGCCCTTGCACATGTTGTCGTTCCAGACGTAGCAGTTGGCGGCGCCGGTAGGAGGGGCGGAGTCGAAGCACACGTTACCCTGGGCGTAGCAAGCGTCGACAGCGGCCCAGCAGCCGGTCTGGGTGGTGTAGGCATCGACGGCCTTACCGCACCAGTTGGCGTTCTTGATCAGGCAGTCGGCGGGGACGCCGCCCTTGAAGGAGGTGGACTTGGCGCTGGCGGAAGCAGTGCCGACGGGGCTGTAGGGCTCGGGGCCGGGGATGGGGTAGGGGTATTGCGGGTTGTCGTACAGGTTGAAGTTGTTGCCAGCCTCGGTGCCATCAATGTAGCCGGGGATGCTGACGGAGTACTGGGAGGGGATCTCGAGAGCGCCGGAGGGACCATCGGAGACGTGGATCTGGGCGCAGCCGACGTAGTACTGGGGGTCGTGGAGGCTGACGGCCTGGTGCAGAGCGAGGATCTCGGTGCGGACGAGGTAGTAACCAGCGGGGAGGCCAGAGGGGAGCTCTACGGTCAAGAGACCCTTGTTGGCGATGAGCTTGTCGGTGCACCACTGCTGGGTGGACTCGTCGTAGCCCTCATCCCAGATCTTGGACCAGTTGGGGCCGGCGGCGGCGGTGGTCATGTCGTCAACCTTCTTGACGTAGACGGAGCAGGGACCCCTGTGGGAAGGGTCGATGGAGCCCTCGGCACGCGCATCGGGCCACTGGCGGAACTCGAAGGTGAGCTTGGAGTTGCCGGGGGCAGCGCAGGTGTAAGCGGCGGCGATCTGGCCGTCCTTGCCTGTGGGTGATGTCAGTAAATATGAATATCAGAGCGGATAGCATCGTCCAAGCACGTTGATGCTGAATGAAGGCGTGGTGGCTTACCGCAAGCCATGTCGTCGCTGGTCAGACCGGCAACGGGAGAGGTAGCAGTGTCTCCCTCCTTGGGCATACGGATGCAGGTAGCATCACCCTCGGACTCGCCGTTGATGTACAGCTTGGACATGAGAGTGTGGGCGTTGGCAGCGGCGGCCATGGCCAGGGCGGTGGTGAAGAACTTCATGTTGATGGGTTGAGTTGGGTATTCTGAGATGAGTTGTTGTGCGTGTGTTTTGTGCAAGAGAGAACGTCGAGGTCCGAAAAAGATGGTTTTCTGTGTACAGCTGAGAGCAGGCCTGCTGAAGAAAGTCGAAATCGAAGATGTCGAATGAAGGACTGAAATGTAGTTGGTGGTTTTGTTGCTTGGTGTAAGCGCTTGGCTTTGCCTTGTTCAAGGAGTGGAACTGTTCAACAGTGACTTCGTGCTAGACGAGAGAGACTGAGGGAGCAAACGAACTGACGAAGAGTTGTTTGGCTCTGGTGGATATAATGAATGTAAAGTTCCTTCAAGAAAGAGGACGAACAAGAAGGGAGTGTGGTATCAGCGGCCAGCTGTGTACAGAACGCGATGGGGGGTCAAGAAACAAAAAGAGGAAGCGGCCCGATATCGAGGGCACCGAGATGGATTTATATCAACCAACCAACGGACCACAACCCCAGGCGTCCATGACAGGGCGAGCCGCGAGAGAGGAGCCAGCAGGGAGGGAGGGCGGCAGCGGTTTGCACTGTTGCAGTCAGTGGTGCCCTTGACCCTCTCCGAGGCTCCGTCATCCTGTTGGAAGAAGCACTAGCTGGGGGCGGAAGCGAATAGTGGCACTCTTGTTCAGCAAGAAGCTCAACCGCTTTGCACGCCCCCCCTTTAGACGTGCAGCTCCGCTCCTGCAAGGCCACAGACACTCCTGGTTTGGTTGCTTTCTCCATCTCTCATCTCGGGCGGCCTGGTACCTTGCAGCAGTAGGCAACGGGCTGTGGACTGTGGGTGGTATCCGTACCTAGCAGTAGCAGCGGGCAGCAAGTTAGCTGTTGGCAACGTCGTCTGCTACCCCCACTCGCCTTTTACCACAGTTAAGTTCTGTCTTCTTCGTCACCACCCTATCTGTGCCTCTTCCGAGCCGCCATGCTGCCCCCAGTTCCCGTCTTGCAGGTTACATTGAGTGGTGCGCTAGCGCGGTCATTCTACCGAAAAGGGCATGCTTCAAGATAAATTGCCGCCGCTGGGTTGGTGGAGTTCCCACTGGAAAGCTGGAAGGATACGGGATCTGCCTTGGAGGGTTGCCTCTATTCAGTCTTTCTCTGCCTGCCTAAGCTAGCCATGGGTGTCAGATCATGGTGCCGGGGGCGAGGGGGCACAGCAGAGATACCGCGAAGAGAGACAGATACGGGTGTGTGTGTGTGTGCCAGTGTGGTGGTGAGATAATACTGCCCGAGGAGCAAGGTGTGAGAGAGAGAAGAAAAAACGGCCTGACCAACAGGAAAGAAGCCTGGGCCCTTGCCAAGAGAAAAACCACAGACAAACAGTCTGAACAGAGAGGAAATTCTTATTGCAGGGTCTCGTGGCGTGCGTTAGTGGGAACAACGGAGATGGGAACATGAAACAGAAGTGGGCGGCGCTACTGGGGTACGGAGTACGTATCTCTCACTTCCTTCCCATCTTGCGCATCCATCCCATCCTTCCTTCCCTCTTGGCTCTTGGCTCTTGCCTTCGTCCGAACCCGCCCCGCCCTAATGGATACGTACCTTAGTCGCCGTCGCCCTCGGGGAATCACTGCGTAGGATTTCCAAGGCACAGAGAGCAAACAAGACCAAATGATCGACCAAGAGCCGAACAACGAATTAGACGCGCGGTGTTATCATACCACAGTCCACAGACAAACGAGAAGGAGACAGCATCAGAGAGGCATTTCCCTCAGCCCTGGACCCTGGGGTCCGTGGCTTGCGGGTACGAATGGATAGCCGCGTCCACATCTCTCCTCTCCTCCTCCCCGAGTGCCCGAGTCCCCCGACAACGCGCACAGTCTGGACTCTCGGGACCTGCAGCGCTCTGCCCACAAGAATATACCAAGACCGGATCATCGTCATGGAAGGATGAAGAAGCCCGGTAGCTGCAGATGGAGCCAGACGTTGCCGCGCTAGAATCCTCCCCAAACGATATACTCTACTGATACGGACATGCGCGTGTAAATGCACCTCAGGAGTCAGGGTCAAGTCAGCAGAGAGCGAGCAGGAAACGCGCAGAGCGGAAAGTTCAGACGCCGTTTTAAGATTCGTCGATCTCCCCTGGCACTAAACCACTTCGGCCCATCTCGAAAAGCCGAAATGGTGCAGATTCGCGTGTGACGCGCGGGGTTCAGGAGAAAAGGAGGGGGTTTTACTCGAGTCAATACGGATGCTGTCAATCAACTCCCGCGAATACAATGTGATTCCACGGCACACCGTGATACCTTACACAGTAGATACGAACCGGAAAGTCAAGGGGCCCAGGGGCTCGGTAGATCGGGAGGGAGGCTATCACCAACTAAGAGCCTTGACATGCCCTACTTCAGCTTTAAACTCGTGTTTAGTTCCGCCTCCGCCGCCACAAGTTCGGCCGTTTGACCTTGACACCAACGACACTTTGTCTCGAAAAGGCGAGAGAAGGCAGGCTGGGCTGGGCTGGGCTGGCTGTCTGTCGCCCGAAAGTTTCGCTTGGCTGCGTCGGTTGATCGTCTCGTTGACTGATTGGCGCAAGGGGGTAACGGGAACAATTTGAGAAGGGGGTTGGAAAGTGTTTGTATTAGCAGAAGAGGGGAGGAAAGAAGAAACAATCCGTCCCTTGAGATCTTAGTCTGAAAAAGAAGACAGAAAATGAGACGAACCATCATTGAGACATTCACACAGGCAATTAATCAACTCCTGACGATCGGTTGACGGCTGGCTTCCCGTCGGGCACGCACACCAAACGCTGCTGTAGGCACTTTACTTCGTACGTGCCTGGTGAGGTGCCTTAGCTAATACACTCCTGTACCAGCGAAGAAGGTCTGGAATGACACCAGCACAGTAGGTACCTTAAGGTTAAAACATATAGGCAAACTGTTTTGAAACTTGGGAAACGCACCTTAGCAGCAATTAACTAAGCTGCCAGGTAAGCTTGAACTGCAGAGTTGTAACGTACTAAACACATAAACTGGGCCGAGGACCCAGAAGCCACGCATGTCCCGGCACCATCAACTCTTGCATCTTTCCCACTTCCAACTCCTCGATCCAGTGTGTGCCAGTCTCCAGTTTACCAAGATCCAGAAAGTCCAGGAGTCCAGTCCAAGTTCTGGCCCATTCTACATCAACTGTGATTTGTGACGATTTTTTTCTACACTTCTCCAAATCTCCAGTAATCATTTCCCCAGGTTACATTACAGCGAAAGAAAAAAGAAAAAAAAACCACAAAAAAAAGTCTTGTTTCTTCGTCGCGGACCAGTTGGTGACCAGGTGTCACGCCCTGCCAAGGACCCACTCCAGATCCCACAGTCGAGCCTGCCAGGTACTCCGTACTCCGTAACCTGTCCCGAGCCGCTGTTTCGTTTTGCCAATGAACTCTGGGCACATTCCACGGGAGCCACGCGAGGGCAAAAAAGACGAGACGAACGCTTTTCCTCCAACCGCATCCGAAATCTAAATCCAAACGAACCCAATCCGCCCCTTCGTTGCCGATTGGCAGCTGAATTTAGCTAAACATCGCACGCAGCCGCCAGCCGCCTTACTGCGTCAAACCTGCATCTCAGCAGGTTCCTCATGTTGCTTACTGACTCTGGCCCCCCCCCTGAACATGCCCCCATACGCCTACCCAAGGGCCAAAATGCCCCCCTGAATCAGAACGAAAAGAGGACCAACAAACGACTGGCTCCCATTCATCGCTGACAAGCGTGACAAGATCCTCGAAAATCTCGCAGCCCAACCTTGTTCTCCACAGTCTCCGCGGTATCTCTCCCCCTTCTTCAAATCCATGATCCATGGATCCCTACCTTTTCTGTGGATTTCCCTTTGGTGGTCCTTGGGACGACATCACTGAGAATCCTCGAAAGTAAGAAAAAAAGAAAAGGGGCGGCCTTGCCTTTCTGGCGGTGCGGTGTCTAGACTTCCCGACTCATGGTCTTTTACCGCCAATATCCAGCAGATATCCACAGTCTGCCCGGGCCCGGGACACCCATGGGATCCCTCTTTCACTCACTGTTCACAATCTCACTGGCACTCTCTCCTCACTCATCCAGCTCTCACTCTCACTCTGACACTCATTCCCTCTCCCGCGGACCATGGCCCGTGGGACCATGGGACCGCAGAACCGTGAATTTGTGAACCCATAACCCGTAAGATTTCCCACTTTCCATTTGGATAATGCACAATCTCGGAGCGACTCCTCTTCATCCCATTATCCATCATTCATATCTCGCTTCTTTCTTGATTTGATCAAAGTTGTTTAATTATGTTTTATCCCGCTTACGGGTTCCCCCTTCTGCTTGTGTTCAGTCTTTTCTGCTTGTTTATCGCGCGCATTATTGCCTTGTTCCTAGTTCATCCATACCCCATAACGGACGAGACTCAGCTGCGGGCAGTGGCCGCTGCACAACTTCTTACCTATTATGTATCAACCATCCATTTCTGTTGCTTTGTTTTCCAACTTTGTTCAAATTGTCCTAGGGTCGTGCTTGTCAATTCATCACCGGGGAAGAAGCCGCGTCCGAAAAAAAAGACAATCCTATTGTTCTCCCTCCCCCCTCCCTCCACTGAGACGCCGGGCATACCTAGTAGATGGTCAGAGTCAGACACGTTTTCATCAACGAGCATTCCAGCACCGCCCAAAGAGTGACCAGGGGAAAAGAACAATGGGCAGTGAGAAGGGTACTCCGTAGAATGGTCGCTGGTGAGACAGGAAACGAACGTGATAGGAATGACTCGGGCACAAGCCGAGCCTCAATGACATCCGCAGCCCACAGGTCCACGTCCACGGTCCACGGTCCGCAGCCCGCGTGCGCGGCGTCCCCAGATGAAATCTTGATTGCAATGCCAATATCAAGCACTTTCTGTATCCACGTACTCCGTATAATTAAGTTCGCTCTCCGCCCATATCGCCCGTCCCGGATGGAATAGCTTGTTTGTCTTTGCACCACCCACACTCGCGGCTCCAGCAGCAGCGGAAAAAAAAAACATAACTCGGTCTCCCCTTACGTCTCGTCTTGTCTTGTCTGATGCTTCCCGCTACGCCGCACCATTTCGAACTACAGTCAAACCTGCCAAGACAAAACATCTCAGACATTGATCGGATCTGAGAGCCTCCTTAGGCTAGTAGTCTTCAGACACTAAACACTTTTGTTTTGGTATGCACGTGTGCCCGCCTCGTATGTGCACATCCGAGAGAGAGAGAGAGAGAAAGTGAGAGCGAGGGTATGTGCTGCGGCTGCTTGCGCAAAACGATTTGTCCCGTCTTGGCGAAAAGGGATCAAGCCCGTCAACGTAACGAGGTGGATGACGTACGTCATGTCGTGGCTGTTTTGTTGTTTACTGCTACCTACTCTATGGAGTACGGGATGGGCTTTGACAACTGAAAGTAAACCTTGCCTTCTTATGCCCCAATCTGTCAACTTTGTCTCTGTGAAATCTGAATTGTCTCTGATCGGGCTGTCTGAGCCGACGACGATTTGAGACCTACCATTTGATGCAGCGCCAGTTTCCCTTGCTTGGGCAATACCCACCCACATGCTTTACTCATATGGCTTGACCGGGTGTGTTCGGTGAACAGCCTCTCGTGTTCGCGTCAGCGTCTTGGTCGTGTCAAGTTGACAAGTCGGGATGGTTACGCCTGTCTGAGGGTCTAGAGGATAACATGACCTCCTTCGTAATTGGTGGTTGAGATGTTGTTATGAACTGTTCACCCGTTGTCCCTGATAGATGAAGACTCTCTGAGCCGTATTATAAGTTACACTTCCCTCTTCACTCGATTCGCTCACAAGAACTCCGGACGGCAGTCATGCGTCAATGTCAGTTGTCAGGTGCCACGACTATACTAAACGCAACCACACCGCCCAACCAGGGCTCGCTACGAGAACATCACATCAGACGGCTTAAAGCATGAGGGAGGAAAACTTGAATGGCAGAGAGGAGAGGTTTCTTTAGGAATCAAAACCCACTGAGGGAGAAGCGGTTCCAGCCTATGACAAGAGCAGGAACGAGGGAGGGGGGAAGACTTGTGTCACTCTTCCCCGAATCTCCCCTTACTCGACTCATAGCCCCCTTTTGCCCCGTCTTCTAAGCAGTTCCCCGGTCTCCTCCATCGCGGACACCTACTATTACACCAAAAAAGTCTCTATGCAAAAGGCCGAACCTGTCACTCCCTCCATAATACAGTCTCTCCCAAGGTTGGTTTGGTTGAATATTCCACGTAAATTGAATACTGTGAAGAGTTTTACACCCTCCCTTACTTCGCTCTCATTTTTGGAGTTTCTTTTGATACACGGTATTGTACACACGTCAAAGACCTCGTGGGTATCTTTTTCACTTCTTTTTGTTGGAGCCGTTTTGGACTTCTCTCTCTTATGATGACTCGTTGATCTTGGCGAGGATCCTGGGCGAAGGCATTCGCATTAGTGACCTTATCTTCTTTTGGCAACATGCATCGACCTCTTGGTAGCCCGGAGGCACGTGTCGTAAAGGGAGGTTTGTGGACTTACTCGCTGTCACGGAAGAGGTGGTACTCCTCCTCACCGACCTTAACGGGGGAGCCGCCGAACTGCATCACATCTTGTCAGCATATCGTGTCCACATGTTGCGCCCGTTCAATCCCATCTGCGCCATCCTGTCCTCTCCCGCCCCCATCACCCCATCACTCTATTTCCACTTCCACCGACATAATGCGGGGAAGACGAGTATCAAGTAAAGGGAGCTCCAAGGCCCTGCAGACTCCCGACGCTGCACGTTCACAGATCGGGTCTCAAGACCAAGGAAAGAGGGGACGGGAAAGGTTGACGATTGGCGCCACTGTTGTTGATGTTGCTATGCCATCAGGATCGGAAACGTACCTGGGGGATCAGGACGCGGTCACCAGAGGCGACGCCCATGGGTAACCGCTTTCCGTCTCTGTCGAAGGCACCGGGGCCGACGGCGAGAACCTTGGCCTCGTTGAGCTCCTTGACGGAGGACTCGGGCAGGAAGATGCCGCTGGCGGTCTTGGTCTCGGCCTTGACGCGCTGGACGAGGACGCGGTCGAGGAGGGGCGCGAGGGCGCGGATGGAGCGGAAGGAGGCAGACTGCAAGGCATCTAGTCAGCGAACATGTCCATGGGATATTGCATTGCTGTCCAATGGCGGTAGACAATGCGAAGAGCCATTATGGGGGAGATGCCGGGCGTGCGGCCGGCTTAAGGGGAAGGCTGCTGTCGAGACTGCTGCGTGGAATCGCGGGTGCCAACGTACCATTGTGACTGTTGAGATGAATTGACAGCGAGAGCGGCAACTTTGGTCTGTGTGGAGGGATTGGGCGGATGACGATCGGTGAAGTGTGAAGTCGATACGGGGGACGAACTTTAAGCCTTGAAGCTATTCCAAGAGCTTCCAGAATGTCAACAATTTTTTGGGCCGATCGGCCAAAGGATTTCCCGAGTGCCCCACCCTTACATACCCCTGAATATCGTCCGATTGGCTGCATATGCCGAGGAAGGAGACTGCACTTACCAATCGACCGTATCGCATTCGACGATGTCCGGACAATGACAAACCATCCACGGATGTTTCGAAGGGGAGCTTCTATCCTAATTTACCTTGGAACAGGACATATCTTCGCATTACTTGAACATAATCCAGGTCGACAATTGAGTCTTTACTGAATAATATTATCTACCTATCTAACCATTCAATCGCTTGATCCAAGGCCGTGAGCGGAGCCGCAGCAGCATCTACAAAACTTCAAGACGGACTCCCATACCACCCAAGCTCCAATATCATCGCTGTTTCCCCAACCACGAGGGGCTCATGTCATGCCAAGTGTCTTCCACATCCTGTTCCCTTCCAAAAACCCATCTACAACCGGTTAAACGCCTTTCAGACATGCAATTTGAGGTGACCGCGCCCGTGCAATGGCCCCTACTTCGGGGGCTGTGGAGGCTCAAGGGTGTGAATGTGATCCTCTGCGTGAACAACACGGCCCGGCTCGGGTTGTTGGCAAATGACTGTGTTAGCAACCCAGGGCTCATCAAGAATCTCTTGCATCGTCGCACGATCCTTCACCTTGATCTCCAGCATGCGCCCAATGATGTGACGACTCTCGCGAGGAAGCAGACGCAAGATCCGCCAGGGACCTCTTATGACCTCCTTCTTGTCTGCTGGTTGCTGGCCGTCGGATTTCGTCGAAGTCTGCGTCGAGCTTCCTTGTGCTGCACTCCCCTCGCCGTCTTTTTGAGCTTCCTTCTGGTTCTCCTTCTGGTTCTCCTTCTGGCTCTCCTTCTGGCTCTCCTTCTGACTTTCTTTTGGCTCGTGCTTGTGATGCTTGCCGTCCTCAAAAATGTCTCTCTGAGGGGTGTTGGAAAGGTCGTTGGCAGACTTTGACGGCATAATCAACTTTTTGGGATCGTGTCCTGGAGTAGGCTCGGCAGCGAAAAGCTTGAATGAGTTATCCGTCATGCGAGGGACCTTCCAAGGAAATCTGCGCAATGTCATGCAGCAAAAGATGATTGCTAATGACCAAATATCGACCGCTTGGGGATCGTACTTTCGCTCGTCATAAACCTCAGGAGCCAAGTAAGGATCGGAGCCCACGATACCTATAATCAATCAGCCTATGCTTCGAAGCAAATATGAACGGAAAGACTTACCTGAAGCGAGGACCATGTCGCTCTCGAATGGGTACTTGTAGACATGGGCACTACCAAAGTCGATGATTTTCATAATCCCATGCTCACTGACCACGACGTTGTCAAGCTTCAGATCCCGATGAGCAAGACCCATGCTGTGTAAATAAGTCACACCGTTGAGAATCTGCAAGAAGCAGCAGCCGACTTCCTCTCGCGTCATCTTGCCAGTCATGACACACGCGAAAAGGTCAAACGGAGCGTACTCCATGACTTCGTACCACTTGCCCTTCTCCTGCAGAATATCCAATGTCTCGATGACATTCCCGTGGTGTAGAGTTGAGCCAACGCAAAACTCGGCCGTCAGCTTCTTGACGTACTCTTTCTCGGTTTCGTAAGAGTGTCTCGGTCGGAATTCCTTCACGGCGAAAACGACACCATCGTCACTGCGCTTCATCAAACGAACAGATCCTCCAGCACCTGATCCAAGCACTCTACCGAGCTTTCCGTACTTTGAAGTAAGTCCGTGGTCGTCTCCAAAGGGAACGTGTTGCGACCCTCTGGTAGGGGGTGTCTTGGTGCCCGAGCGGATCGAGGACGGGGAAGCTTCCCTCTTCATCTTGTGATGTCCGCCGACCTTGAAGAACCTCTTGAGGTCGGCAAAGGAGCCTTGTCTGCTCGTGATGCTAGCCGAGTCATCGTGAGGGACCTGCAGCTCGTCACCATGTCCTTTCGTGCCCAAGAGCCCGGAGTGTCGCTTGTCGCTTGCTCGGCCCAGACTCGAAGTGGAACCAGATGGCGACCCGTGCTTGTTCTTTCGGCGCGAGAAGACGAATCTTGAGTCGATTTGGCCCCGCTGAGGGGCCGGAGCCGGTGGTTGGCGTTTGTGAGCCGCGTAAGGGTCGTTGGCATCTCCGCCTGGCGTCATCGGCTTGGAGTAGTACAGTGAGGCCCGGGATGGACTAGATTCTCGCGAAACCGGTACTGATCCTCCAGGACCAACAGAGAACATTCCCCTTCTATGCGACCTCGCGTCGTGTGTTTGGTCTTCTGCTGAAGCTGACCGCTGAGGTACCTCCTCCGTCGACTTTCCTCGGACGGGCAACTGTTTCCTGGTCGATGATGGTGGTGAATCCTGGGAGGACGAGGCCTGCGGAGTGATGACATGGGGGTCGCTCGTAGATGACTTGCGATCGTCATTTTGATCTCTGCTCTTCCTGGCTGTCGGGTCTGAGGGATCGGTCCCCGCCGGGGTCAGGGGAGGTGACTGCATCGGATGCGCCGGACCAAACCGCGGCGATTTCGGTCCACTGGAGTTCGGGGTTGGCAGTCGACTGTTGTCGGAGTCTTCCTCTCGTGAGCCGACCTATAGGTGCCGGTGGTTAGTAAGAAGCAAGTTGTGCAGGCTGGTGCGTGCGATACAATGGCCGAGTGGTGTTGTCATGACAGGTTGGGGGGTAAGTGGGATGAGCATGAGACTGATCATTGAGGTTCCGACGAGGAGCTCCATCGAGAAGAAGCCTCAGATGATTATAGCGAAGACGAGGTGAGATGTTTGGGGAAGACAAGTCTGAACGTCGAGGCAGTGTTGGTTGGGTGGAGGGGTAAGGTAGGTATGAGACTTTGAAACACAAGGCATCAGGGCGGACGCCCAAGCCAACAGGAAACAACGTCAAGAAGCTCCGAGACCACGCATAAATTGGAGGGTTATGACGGACAGACTACTTACGCGTGATGCAGGTAGTGAGTATGGTTCGAAGCCAAAGACGTTCATCCGGCGCTGCTGCAACGGCGCACCTTGGAGGGACTTTGAAAGAGCTCTAATCTGATCGGGCGTTACTTCGGCCAAGGACTCTTCGCCGTCTCCGGTAGCGGCGTCAGCGTCGGTGGGAAAAAGAGTCTCGGTGGGTGATGTCGTGGTGACGGTTGGCGTTATCTCTTCGACGGAAGAAGCGAAGCGGACGGCGGGAGCATCTTGAGGGGGCATCTTGTCGTCTTTGTGGAGATTTGGGTTATCTGGAGGATTGTGGGTGATTTCTAGGCATTGCGCACAGCGGTCAGCACAAGACGGGATCTGCGTTGAGGGTAAGATGCAGGATTGGGGCATGAGCGTGAAGTGTGAGGGTGGGCGTGGACGTGGGACATTGGGCGAGTGAGTGTTTGTTTGACTGTGACATGCGCAACAGACGAACCGAGGGCGGGGTTGCGCGCGCCGGAACAGACGGAAGGATATGGCGTTTGTACCTGGGACTTTGACGTCCTCTTTCTGAGGATCGCGGGCAGGAGACGGGGTAGCCATGGGCTTAGCTGGAGCTGCGGGCAATGACTGTTTGTCGTCTGCAGCTTCTCTGGAGTCGGAAAAGGGACGATGATGACAGTAGACGGCGGGAAAGAGGAGCAAGAGGAAAGAAAACCAAGACCAAACGACGACAACTCGAAGGGCCGGGCTTGGGAAAGAGAAAAAGTACGGATACCCAGGACTGGATGAGTGTGGATGCCAATTGCGGATGGTGGGGCACTTAGAGATGCACTAAGACCAAGAGTCAATGGAAGTACCTAATCACTGCGTATCCGTACCTTGCCTCTTAAGAAGGTACTGGTGAAATGCACGGCATGGGTAAGCGTTACAAAATATCGAAGGTCCTAGCCGGAGGATCTCTCCCTGCCCTGTGATTTGACATGTGTACTATTTAACAACGTTGTCGCATGCTCTAGGTTCTCATCTCACGTCTTTCTCTCTCTGTATTGATCTGGCTCAAGACTCGGACGAAAAGGCGAAGAACGAGGTCACCTGAAGAGACATTGCCGGCATGTAGACACCGGGACCCGAGGGGGAGAATATTAAGGTAAAGTGACCCCGAACCCGGTCCAGATACGTATCGCGGAATCTCGAGTGCGCTGTTCACGGGTCCGTCTGACCTCCCGTAACCCGCGCCGAGCCAGGTACTGTGGTATGTAAGGTGTTGTAGTAGGGTCAGTAAGTACACGATACCTCTGCTGAGTGAGTGAGCTTGAAAAGGATGCAATCTGAATGGTCAACAGGATCGTTATCCATTCCTTATCGGGGAAGCGGTGGACTGGATAAGACACGGTGACATGGCATTGGAGCACCAGGGCCGCCGAAAGGGAGCCGAGAGAAGGGAAGGGTGGGGGGGGGGGAGGGGTCTGCCACTACCTACTAGTAGGCTGGAGACTTGGAGGTTTTTTTTTACGGCTTGGGAACGGGACAAATACTTGGCAGTACCCCCAAAATCATGGATGCATTGCGCGTATCTGCATCAGGAACCCGGCCGAAGAAGGCCCTTGCCTGCCCTGCCAGCCTGGCAGCTCCTGCCTGTCCCTGTGGTGATCGGAATGTTCTATTTTTTTCTACCTCATGACAAGCCGCTTCTAATTTTCTAGTCTTAGACCATTCATGGCCCCGTCGGTCATCGGCTTTTTCCAAGATCCCTCCCGAAAGTCCATGCCTTCAGGACTTCAATGTGCCCCGAAAGTGCCCCCAATTTGCGCCAGGGGCTGGTTTCTCGGCTTCGCATCCGTGACACATGCGACAGCTGTGAGGCGTTATTATTCGGCGGCTCGGCCGTATCTATTGGTAACATTTGAACCTTTTTTACGAACCTCGCAGGACACCAACGAGCGCGCAATCATGGATGTTGATGGTATTTGCCTGCTTCGGCCGCGGCCCGGTCTCCACACCAGGCCGATGACTCTTTCAATTTCTCGCGCCTCTTGAAAATCTTTTCTTTTGGTTCAAGTCCTTCATTGCGCCGACGATAACCAGGGCATACCCGTCCACAAGGTCAACGAACGCCAATGCGCGCCAGATTATTCGACAATGCACTTTTTGCCTAGGCCGGGGCGAACGAGTCAAGCCCGCCAGGAAACAAAAGCACACCAATCCCAAGTCGTCTTCGCCCTCCTTTATTAGGCTTCAACAAACGAACAACAGATTACCTCTGAGAAGTTTGAACGCACATCCGACGGCCCACCAAAAACCCCGTCATCCACCGGCTTACACAAGCCGTGAGTTCCAGCTCTCTGTCAGCTTCCGGCAAGCAAAAGTCAAGACGGGGGTTCTGATGGAGTGATGGACAGGAACAGACGGAGCTTTGCTCCCCCCTCTTCCCCAGCTGCCCACTAGCCCGAGACACACTTTCAGAGCACATGCCGAGACGTACCTTAACTGGCCTGCCTTTCGTCCCGCCCTTCCGCCCTAAGAACACCGCCGCATCTCCGGTCCCAGACCGACGAGCCCAGCTGCCCCAGCACAGTGGCGTGGTTGCTGATGTGTTGCATCTGCAGCATGAAAACGGCCACTGTTCCGTCACATCACCGGCTTCGAATCGGTCCCACACTCATGAGGCTTGGAGGCGTTCTTGCAGATGACAGGCTGCTGCTGATGGAACCCTTAATTCAGGCACGCTGCAAAAGAGGACCGCTTTCCAGGGGCACCAGGTGGGCAAATCATCTCCATCGGCATTGCCCTGGCATTGTCTAGATCTGGGCCTGCATTTCATTGCAACCAGCGGGCCTCCACCGACAGAGCTCAAGCACCTGCCACCGGGACCCGTTACCCAATGATACACAGTAAGTACTTTCTTGCGCGAGCTTCTCAGAGGAAGCTTCGCACCATAGGACAGGGAAGGAACTGCCTGCGACACACCTCACCAACCAAGAGGAGGAAGACGTGTAAGCTTCCATTCTCAACAGTTTTGTCGATCTCGATTGCGAAGCTTCGGGAGACTTTAAGCCAGCTCTTCTCCACCGATGTGCTGGCTTTGCCGCTTGCATGTCAGTTCTAGACCGCTGATCGCACATCTGACTTTGGGCCGACCTTGTCAATTTGTTCCCCAATACCTACCTACTCTTGTCTCGCACGGCACGATGAGGCTTTCCCCTCGCACCCTCTTCATTCGACTTACAGAGTTCTGGCCAGGCTATAGTCCAACTCGCCCTGCGTTCTACTCAAGCAGGCGTACCACAATTGGCATGTCGTCAGTCTTTAAGTTTTACGTCAATTCTTCCCTCCCGATTTGTTGGACAACGGCCAGACGGCTAGTCGTTTCGGTCTCCCACGGGTGGTCGTTGTACACGCACCATCGTGCGCAAGGAGAAGCGTGAGAACGGACTTCGCCTCAAAACGAGACAGATGTTCAACGTCACTGCTCAGTTGGGACTTCTGGGGCGCATGAAGCATCCCTTCAGGCGTGCCATGTTCCGACCATGCGGCGCTAGTGTATGAACGGGTTTTTTTTTGTCGCCGTGCTCTGCCTTTGCTTGGCGGTTGAGATTCTCATCGTACAGTACCTCCTGTCTGCTATTCTAATCTCGCCTCGCTCGCCTCGATCCTCCAATAATTGTACATGGGCACGCTCTTCTTCGTCTGAGATGGTATACAAGTGGATGCTTTCTTTCCGCGCCTGACTCCGTTTTTATACGTGGTTGAAAATAGACTGTTGCAGGACACGTGCTCTATGGCACGACGTTGATACCAATGGACTTGCACTGGTAGATGACGGAGCGGCAGATGGCCTCGAGGCTGAGACCCGATAGACGCATTTCCGTCTGCTTGATCTTGGCGATCTCGTAGACGTGCTTCAAGCTGACAGTGCCGACCGTCTCCTTTCCGGGGTTCGTTGCGCCCTTCCGCTTGCCCTTCTTGCTGACCGGCACCTCGGCGGCGTTGAGGAGAAGCCACGATGTGTGAGGTGTGCGGATGTCAAAGTGGAATGATCGGTCGCCTCGGACAGTAACTCGGCAGGGCATCGGCGTGCCGGTGATAATGTGTGCTGTTCTTGCATTGAACTCCTATCGAATGAGCAAAGACACGTTCGTTAGCATTGATCTCAACCATGGCATAACCGCCCCCTTAAAAGCACAGATGTTGGGCAGAGAGTGGCATGTGTTGCTTCATCAGAGTCCCAAGGGCAAGTCTCACCTTGCAAAAGTCCATCGACTTGACACCCTTGCTACCCAGCGCAGGACCAACGGGGGGACTCGGGCTGGCCTGCCCGGCGCCCACGATGAGCTTCACGACCTGGTCGGCAATCGTCGCTCCTCTCTTGGACATGGTGGCGGATATACAGACAAGTCTGCTCGTTGGGGGAAAAGGGGAGTGACGGGTGGGTGGTGATGGACAGGTATATTGCGCCGCGCGACAGACAACCAAGCTTCAATCAATCAATCAGATGCTGCACCTTTTCGGAGGTGGAAAATTTAGGAGCCTTGGATGCACCAGCCACGCGCCAAAGGTCCAAGCGACCGGGATGCTCGGGGGAGCGCTGGATCCACCCTGGTCGCATTAGCCACAGTTTCACCGTCATTGGGTTGTGGGATGACCCCTCGGCCCCTCCGCTTGTTCTTGTTTGGGGCGGTCAACTCAACTTCTTCTCAACTCGGTTTTCCTCTTAAGAACACAACCAAGAAGCTTGTTACTCCTCGTTGCCCGTGTACAGACCTGCTGCATTTTACCGACATCGACGAGCAACTTTATACCCCTCCCGTTTTCCATCCGTCGTCATCCCGCTCACGCGCCCTGCCCTCAACATGTTCAAGTGGGCGCAACAAAAGTAATAAGCGTTTGCCGTTCCTCCATGTTGCGTCAGCCAAGGCTAACCTTTAATTCTGCCAGGCTCGCCGATGTGGCGGGTACCCAAGAACCCATCTACGGCCCAACAGCTATCAAATCTGTCGCCGAGGAGGCCAAGACGACCACCCACACAGAGACCACCAAGGAGGACTTGAAATGGATTGCGGCCGACTCGACCTCTGTTGAGACGCAGAGCTTCTACCTGATGGGCGACAACGGACACCTTGGGCTGGCCCAGATCATCTACAGTAACGTTGGGTACGGGATAGCTTCTCTGCCCTTTGCATCTGTCTCTGCATACTGACCTCATGTTCTTCATAGTGGCATCCGCACAACATGCCAGTTCAACGCCAAGATCTTCTACCCTAATAAGTCGAAGCCGACGCTCTGGGAGACCACACAGCTCAGCCACTACGAGGTGAGCGAGGACCGAATGTCCTTCTACGCCGATGACTGCGCCGTCGAGCTGTCCGAGGACGGCACTTACTACACGATCAAGAGCATGAACGCGGAGAACGCCATTGTCAACCTCAAGGTCACCCGCATGTCGCCCGGCTTCCACGCCGGCAAGACGGGCAAGACGCTGTTCGGCACCGACATGTCGAAGCCGTGGGGCACCATGCGCCACGCCTTCTGGCCGCGCTGCATCACCGAGGGCACCATCACCACCAAGGACGGCGCCGTCGACTTCAAGGGCCGGGCCTTTTACGTGTACGCGCTGCAGGGCATGAAGCCTCACCACGCGGCGGCCAAGTGGAACTTTGTCGACTTCCAGGGCCCCAACTACTCGGCCGTCATGATGGAGTACACCACCCCTCCCTCGTACGGCTCGACGACCGTCAGCGTCGGCGGTATCGCCAAGGACGGCGAGATGATTTATGGCGGCGTCACCCAGACGGCCAAGCACACCAAGGCGAAGAACGACTCCGTCAACGAGTGGCCCGAGCCCGAGGAGATCAAGTTCACCTGGTCCGGCAAGGACAAGGATGGAAAGGCTGTGGAGGGCATCATCGAAGGCCCGCTCGGCGAGAGGCTGGACAGAGTTGACGTACTGGCTGAGGTCCCCGGCTTCGTCAAGAAGATAGTAGCTGGCACGGCCGGCACCAAGCCATACATCTACCAGGTAAGTTCCATTCCCGAGATTCACGTGTCCCACGTATCCCGAGAAACCAAGCTGACAACGATTACAGTACTGCCCGACAGAGAAGAAGCTCACCTTGAAGCTCAAGATTGGAGACCAAGAAATCTCCGAAGAGGGTCTCTGCTTCAGCGAGGCCACCTTCATCTCCGAATAGACATACGGACAAATGAAACGACGGCGATGAAATTCTTGGGTAGTTGTTGCCGGTCTGGTTTAGGCGTTCAGATGGGGGCTATGGTCACTCGTTGAATTGGGTACGCATACTTGTTCTATAAAACTGTTCTAATACAAATACACACTTTCAATATTCTGAATATAAACGTGCAATTCCTGGACACTTGAGAGATTGTTGTGCTTTCGCCTTGTGCTTCTCAGTCAGCCTGTCCCGCAAGCAGCATAGCTCCAGTCCTCTGCATCGTGCTGCCTCAGCTCTCAGCTCCCCCAAAAGCTGGGGCATCACATAGACCCCGACCCCGACTTCAGAGTTCTCTCATGAAACAAGACATATGACAAACATTCGCCGGCAAGTTCCCTGCTCCTGCATTGCGATCGATAAGTTTCTACAGTGCGTTTTTTTGTATCTATACGGTGTTTTTGCACAGGGCATCTCAGCACGGGCCAAGCTAGGCCGATAAGACTCGAGACATGACTGATAAGGCAGGTCCGTCCCCCCTGCCTCTAGGTCCCTAGCAATGGTATCTCCAACCTACCTCCTGTGCTTGCATCTGGGTAGGTAGGTATCCGTACCTAAACGGCCTCCTAAAGGTAGTTGTTCCCCCAAATAATCGCTAGGTGCCACTCCCGTCCCATCCACCAGCGCGTCCACCCACCCACGATCATCACTTCAACTCCAGTTTACGATTCACGATCTAACCCGACAAGAGAAAACCCTCAGCAAACCTCCTCATCTAGCAGGCGTTTACCGACAGTATTACTCAACATGCCTCCCATGGCCGCATACCGCGGTGGCCCGGGTGCCTCCAGCTCCGGCGGCGGCAAGCGCGGTACCGCCTCCAAAGTGCACCAGGGCGGAAAGGGCAAGACGGTGCTGCAGAACGCGGGTACCGGTGCGAAGAGACACCGGTAAGGTTTCCCTCTCTGTGGTGTCGTTCACGTACGGCCGGTGAGATTTGGCTGCTGACGAGGAGGATAGGAAAATTATGAAGGATTGTATTCGAGGTATTAGTGAGTTGAACTTGAACTCGGTTTGATGGCTTATATATTTTGGATGTGAGGAGCTGACTTTGATCACTTGTTTAGCTAAGCCTGCTATTCGGTATGGTTTTTTTTTTTGGGGTTTTTTTTTTGTTTTGGTTGATTGCGAGAGGTTTTCTTCTTCGTTGGGGTTTCTTGGTTCACCTGCGCGAGGCGGATGGTCTCGGGTTTTCTGAGATGAGAGTGGTGAAGGGGATTTGAGTTGAGCTCTTACTTCACTGAGGCTCATCTCATACTCACCGTGCACATCGGCTGTTTCGCCTACCTCACCTGCCCTGTCCCTCTGCCACTACTGCACCTTACCTATCTTCATTCATTCCTTTTAGAAACAGATCTGAAGCTAACCGCTCGTTCTCATTCAGTCGTCTGGCCCGTCGCGGTGGAGTCAAGCGGATTTCCGCCATGATCTACGACGATGCCCGCGAGGCTCTGAAGACCTGGCTCGAGTCTGTAAGTATATCATCTCTGCCACACACCTAGCTCTCATATCGACAGAAGGCTAATGAATGACGACAGGTCCTGAGAGACTGCGTGACGTATGCGGAGCATCGTAAGGCGAAGACTATCACTATTCACGATGTAAGTCTACTTATCTAGACTAGGCGGCGCGCCCCCCCCCCTCCTCAGCTTTTATTGGCAGAGTCTAGTGCTGGGGAATCTGATGGTGCTCTGCAATGATGGTATACTGACGTTGTACTTTCCGCTAGGTCTTGCATTCCCTTGCTCGCAAGGGCAAGCCCATCTACGGCTTCGACCCGGACACTTTCGTTGACACAAAGTCCCGCAAGGGCAAAGCCGCAGGTGGCCACGACTGAAATCATTTCTTCGTTTTCCCCTCTTATGTCGGTTCGACTTCAGCAGGAGCAAGTCGTTTGGTCAAAACGCCGAAGGGTTTCCCACCATCAGTCAGAAAGCGTGCCGTCACCACACAGCATCCGTTGGACCTCCCTCCTTTCTGGTCCTCTTTTACTTGTCTTATGGGTATAGGCATGTCTGGCGTTCACGGTTGAAGCGAGTACGAGTATGTGCAAAGGGGGCTACGGTATGGGGACTGTTTGCGTGTCACTTTCTAACCTGGATCCCAACGTTGGGGCTATGGTCTTGCCAGAGAGCATCTTCGATGAGAAGATGGGGCCGCGAGAAGTATCGACCGCCTGGGATGATGAGGGAGAGAGAGAGATATCCTGTGATCACGAAAAGCAGACTAAAAAAGAATTTGGGAATCGATTCCGGATATTCGAGCCTCGGGATGGAGGGAGGAATGCAAACCCGTACATGTTGGCCGATTCTGGGAGTACATAATCTAACAAATCAGTAATTAGTACACGGGGCGGCTAAAAAAGTGATTTGTGGTATATCAGCTAGGACTTTTGGCGACCAGACGTGGTGGATAATCGTATGGAGACGTCAGTCGTTATTATTACAAGCTATGCAGAAACGTATAGGTTCCCCCCCCCTCAGGTTGTACGTGCATATTGTTATCAAACCGTGGGTGAAACGATTTCTGAGTAAATGAGTGACTCTGGTCGTTGTGATTGAATACATACACCGGTCATTCCATTCTCTGGGCGCCATGTCTGAGAAGCCAGGTGTCCTCGAAATATCCCATTGAAGTGGTGGTCTCTGCAAGGCCATGTCAAGATAGATATGTTCTCGAATCACATTGCGTACATCAGATATCCCAAGAGGCTGTCAAGTGTATGTTGCCAAACGAAAGGTTTTATATTAGGCAGACCAGATAAGAGTGGCGGGGATTGAGATTCCCAAGAATCTCACCCCTTTCCTCTCTCCAAGCTGCACTCCTAGTGGTATCTTCATGCCGTTGTCCACGTTTCCACACCCTTCCTTGATGGAAGGGGGTATCACGAGGGACTCTTGATTTGCCTCCACAATTTCTTTCCGCTCTGTACAAAAAACATTGTATAATCGCCCACCCGAGGCGCCAGTAAAAGATAGAAAGCCGTTTGATATAACGAGAGGGGGTATCGTTTGAAAAGAAAGAAAAATTACAAGACAACCAAAGATAAAAGAGATGCCCGTGGGATGACAGAACGGTGACAATGTGTATGACGCCCGCCTGTTTCCCACAGCTCTAGGGTATATTTATAACCAATTTCCGTCCACCATCCCCACCAGTTGTCCAGAAAAGGGGACACCGAGAACACACACAAAAGCTTGCGAATAAAAAGATAGCAATACGAGATAGAACAAATGTCTTGTTTTTTTTTTTTTTTTTTAAAGATGGAAAAAGACGACAACGGTCTTCACCTCTTCTTCTTGGTGAGCTCCCGCTCAGCCAACACGCCATCAAGCGTCTTGGCAGCCCAGCGCTCGCGCTTTCTAAACACGCCGTTAAAGAACTCGGGCATGACCATGCGGCTGTTGGCGTGCTCGAGCGCGAAGCCGACCTCGGCGTCCTTACCGCACCGCTCGCGCGTGATGCGGACGGCCTCGTCGAGCATGTCGGTGCCGACGCCCTTGCCGCGGTACCGGAGCTTGGTCGTCCAGGCGCGGATGATGCCTTTACCGCCGCGGAAGCTCGAGGCTTTATTGCGGCGCCGGCTGCTGAAAGTAGATGCGACGGCCGGGCTCGCGGGCTCGAGGTGCAGGACCAGGGCGCCGACGAGCTCGTTGCCGAAGCGGGTGCCGAGGACGAGGTCTTCTTCGTCGGCGGAGGCGTCTGGGTGGGGCCGGATGAAGGACCATGACATTTGCTCTGCGAGGGGCAGGTAGCCGGAGGTTGCCCAGCGGATGGCGAGGAGGTAGGTCATGATGACGCCGCTGAAGAGGGTGAAGGCGAGGCCGATGTCGCCGCGGCGGGCGTAGGAGTACTGGTAGGCGACGCCGAGGGTCATTGTGAGACCTGCGAGCGGGACGGGGTGGAAGACGAGGGAGTAGGCGGCTTGTTGGCGCTGTTGGGCGATGGAGTCTGCTACGAGGTGGAGGGCTTCGGCCTTGTCCTCCCGGGTGGAGAGGACTTCGAGCGACAGTGGAGGGATGTCGTCGAAGGGGTCGAGGGTCTGAGACGTTGCCAAAGGAGATGGTGCTGCCGGGCGATGGGTGTTGGGTGCCACCGTAGGCTGAAGGACGGGCGTGTTTGTGTTGGATGACATGGCGGATGGGTTCAGGACCAAGTTGGCGCGGAGAAATGTGAAGAAGGCTGGGCAAACTAGTCAGCATACTTTGTCGTGATGTCAGGTCCAAGTTGAGGGCATTGATGGAAGCCGCGAAGGAGTAAAGGTGAGAGATGTGGTCAGGTGTAGTGAGTTGCGAGGTTGTGACAGACAGGATGAAAAGCTTGTCAATAGATGAGATGAGATTTTCGTGTTCCACGTCCTCTTCTGGATTGGTCTAGAGCACCGAGAAGGCCGATAGCCGTGAACGTGGCCGAAACTTTCGGCGCTTTTGCTGCACGTTCTGATAAGAAAAGCCAGATCCCCAAACGGTCCTGTCGGAGCGTTGGAAAATGAGATTGGATGAACTTGATGACGATGTGTTGGAAGAGTGCGGTGGGCGTATGAGTGAGTTGTGAAAGAGAGACACACGAGGTGAGGTTGAACAAGAATGCCAAGATGAGAGGAAAGATAACGTTGAAGAACAGGTGGCCAAGAAGAAATGATTTAAAAGAGCCGCAGGGCGGAAACGCAGGGAAGACGTAACGAGAAAGCAAATGAGTAGAAAATTGTGCTAGCTCTTACCTGCGCTTGTCTTGATGGCGGGGACCGCATGATTGAAGGTATCGGTAAGGGTATTGTGAGAGTGCCAGTTGCTCACATTGAGCTCGCGAATGCCCATGTGGTGTGGTGAGTCCATCTTATTGGCCCGTTGGTCTAGTCGACTTCACGACCCAGTTTGGATGCTGGCTGTCCGGTGCTGGAAGGAGAAAAAAGTCGCTTAATATTAGGCGGGCAATTGTACGGATACGTCTTGTCAGGTGGGTTTTGCCGTCAAGACTAGGGAGAACCGCCCGGTAACAGGGAATAAAAGACGCCGGCTCGGGGGTGGTTGGAAATCGGAGAGTTGGGGCTGGTTGAATTCTTAGTGGCGGCAGCTGGCGACAGACGATGGTAAGCGCCTGGCGGGAAGACGCAGCATACGACAAGGGCCTCGAAGCTCGAAGCTCAAGATGGATGGGTGGTCTCGTGAGGTCGAAGAGTAAAGAAGTGAGATGACCCTGTCACGGTAGGAGGGGCTGCAACATGGATCGATGGGTTCGTCTATCGTCTATATATCCTTCCCGGGTGGCCAGGTCGTCCAAAGAAGGTACCCAATACGTCGTCGTTCGTTCGTGTCTTTGGCGTTGGGGGTGGCTGGAATGTCCAGGGAACAGAAGGTGTTGGTGGCCGTTGCGTTATGCCCTTGGGTATTAGTAGTACGGTGGTTATCGCCGGTAAGGTTGGTCTGGTCAAAGGTCTGTGGTGCCTGGGTCTTGGACTGCGTCTGTTGGTTTGTGTCGGCCGTTGGACTTGCACACAGGCAAGTATCTGTAAGATGAATCGCCCGCGCACCGGTCGTCGGGGATCCCGTCCCAAAGTGGCTGGTGAAGGTGGGCGGCTTGATGAGGAAGAAGCCAGGGAAAAAAGGGAAGAAACGAAGCTCGGAAATGATTAAATAGAGAGTAAGAAGGGTCTTGTGGTATTTGTTACTTTTGTTACTTGACCCCCGTTCCTTCGTCCAGCAAGATGGGAAGACTAATAAGTGGGAAATGAAAAAGAAAAAGGCTTGGGACCTTAAAAATCTGCAGAAAAAAGGAAATTTTTGAAGAGTGGGTGGACTTTGGTTAAGTAGGGTCGGTACGGATAGGCCTGGGCTGGACAGGTCCGGGAATGGATGTGAGAGAGAGAGAGAGAGAGAGCTGCGAGCAATGAGCAACGAGCATGGAGCAACAAGCATGGAGCGAGCATGGGATGGATGGGGAATCGGGATGGGCATGGGAGAACGAAAAAAGAGAAAGATTGTCGTCGTGTGCGCGTGCGAATGGGAACCTCCTTCAAACCAAGCTTCGAAACGAAGTACCTCCGCCGCTAGACGTTAGACGTACGGCACAGCCAAGCTGCTTTGGGTACTTTGGCTCCTTTGGGTCTCTTTTCCTTCAGCTCGAACCGGGGCTGCTTGCTGGTATTACTGCTCTTTTTTCCCTTTCTCTCTGTCTCTTTTTTTTTTTTTTTTTTTTTTTTTTTTTTTTTTTTTGCTCTTGACCAGGAGGGCCATGACCGTCACTCTGGAAACCCTCTCAACCTGGAAGTGTCATGTATCTCCTTTCTTGCTGCGCCGAGGGTTTTTTTTTGTTGGTGGCTTGATGCATGTGGGTGAGCTAAAGGTGAGGCATACCGCATGTTACCGCCATATCAACCCTAACATCCGTATCATCGGGTCGGATGGCACCACTGGTTGGTTGTTTCTGCCTTCTCTTGGCTCCTCTCTCCTGTCTATCTCTTTCCGCGTTGACGCCAGTGGTTGGGTGCATTTGCAAGAGATACATGGAGACGCACACCTTCTCTCTCTCTCTCTCTTGCTCTATGTCTCTCCGTCTCTCCGTCTCTCCGTCTCTCCGTCTCTCCGTTTCTTCCTTTCTCGCTCTCTCTCTCTCTCTTTCTGTCTAGGTATCTCTCTCAGACACACATTGACAGTCACCCTCCTGGTCTGCCTAGATAAGTGCTTCTCGCGCCAGCACCAGTGTCGCGCGTGCGGCGTGCTGCTGGGTTGCTGGGTTGCTGGGACCAGCAGAAGCTGGGATGGTGATGGGAAGGGCTGGGCGGTGGGAAGGATACCGGAGCTTCTCACAGGCTCGATAAGGCGGAACCGTGGGAACGCCAATCATGTCTGGCGGGACCGCCGCCATGGCTTGTGTGCTTGTCAAGCCCAAACAAGGCGACGAGCGTGCTGCCAGCGTCTGGGACCAACGGACGGGGTTCTTGGCCCGGCCGGAGAGTGGGTGGTGGGGGGAGCAACGACTGAACAGAGAGAGACTGTGACCTTGCCCAGACCAAAGGGGGTGGAGGGGTCCTTGTCAGTGAGTCGAGTGTCAGGATCCGATCCAATGCGACGTGACCCAATGCATCATGGATGTGACTTGTTCCCTAGCCTCCCTTTCCCCCCCATCCCCCCCCCCCCCCCCCTGGTAGTGGTAGGCTCGTAGCGTAGACGGTAGAGCAGCCCGTCCCCTGGCCCCCCCGGGTCTCCATTCGACGGCCTGGGCCCAGATTCTTTCTCCGAACCATCGTCTATTGTTTTTTTTGGCGTCTGTCTAGATGCGATGGTCTTTGATACCATCGGTTTCGAAGAGTCGTCATTCGTCGCAGCTCTTTGCCGGCAAGCAATCAAGAGGGAGCTATTGACGATGCACAGGCCATGGATTGCGTACATATCTTTCGTGTTCTAGTTCTACGAATAGATAGGTGAGAAGTGAGAGAGGAGGTGAGTAAAGGTCGCATATCTCTCATCCACTTATCTCTGCCATGTGCCTCCGGCCTTTTTTCGATATCAGAGTTTCTCGGGGTAGGCGCGGCGGGCGGACCTTGGCAAAACGGGCGGTGACATTGGTTCAGAAGTTGAGGTTGCTGATTGTCGATTCTGCAAGATGCTGTGTATCTGGCGTCACTCTGAAGTCCCCGAAAAGCTAAAGGTGTGTTGCCAGTTGGTGGTGTTGAACTAGCACGACTGGGTTTGTGGTGGTTGGGTGTTGGGGCCTCTTCTTTTTTGGGGGTGGATGGCGGCGGCATGGACCAACGCCATTTCGAGGTGTGG
This sequence comes from Colletotrichum phormii, assembly GCF_030913505.1. Lineage (NCBI taxonomy): Eukaryota > Fungi > Ascomycota > Sordariomycetes > Glomerellales > Glomerellaceae > Colletotrichum > Colletotrichum phormii. The sequence goes on along the minus strand of NW_026851445.1, from coordinate 306,099 downwards.
TGGGATGAGTGGGATGGGATTGGACTGGATTTGGACTTGCATTGGATGAATGTCTTGGAACTGATAGCGAATTCGCCCGGCAGGCTGGCAGCAGAGAGCCAGCGAGCGGCTGGTCCGGCCGAAGGAAGAAGAAAATCTGACGACCGGAGTCGTCGGCTTGATGGGCAATGATGTGAGTGAGGCAAGTTGCAGCTCAAGTTGCAGCTCAAGTTGCAGCACTCCGAAATGAAGGTTTGATTGCGGGCAGATCAACTTAGCCAGCACCTCAATTAGTTGCTCGCTCTTTCCTGATGCCGTGGCCCGTATCCCGTCTTTCTTGTGATGACAACCAGAGTTCTCGTGGTCCGCAACTTCCACGGGAATCACACGCACGTCGCTGATTCAGTATCCATACGATCAGCTCACGCTTTCCCTCTCGGATTGTTTTGCCGTCAAGTAAAAGGATGACGTTAGCAACGGGGATCACAGCGGGGTGAGAGTTTCTACATTTGATTAACACGATGACTCGAGTTCTCCAGAGCAATATCGGGAGGGAACTCAGTCCGGCTTATCCAGCATTTATCGTGGTACTATTAGCATCTGCCCTATAAAGTGACATTCACCTAGCAAGTCTCACCCCCCAAATTGAACCTTCCCCCCTCTTCTCCCCCAGATTGAGCTTCACAAGCATCCACTACCGGCAACATGCTTGCGGGCGCGAATCACGGCTAATCCGCACCAGCTTGCTGGCCCTTTTCTTGCTTTTTCTCTCTATCCTTAGTAGTTGTCCGTATCATCTGCTGTATGCCCGCCAAGATCCCCCCGCCCAACGTCAATATCTAAAGTCCGTCCGTCGCCGAAGGGAACTGACGGTTCACGGCTGATAAAACTAATACCTTATCTCTCGAGAAAAAATGCAACGCTGCAGAGGAAAGAAAAGCGAGCGAACACGGACCGCGACCGTGACCTCAAACAAGCGAGATAAGGAGAGCGACCAGCCCTGCATAATGACGTGCCGCATCATCTCCGCGAGGCCAATTAGACAAAGATTCGAGGTGATAAGGTTGAATTCTCCGGGGGACAATCAATCCAAGGCCGTGTTGCCGCATCATTCTTAAAATGCTTAGTCAAGTAATGGTTTTCTTTGGACTTGAATAACCTTTTCATTAATGTGTTCAACGTGACCTCGAAATTTCCCTACTAAATACCACACACCAAGTATCCGTACCCCCAGGGTTGTATCCCTCGAGGTACCTCAGCCTGCTAAAAAGTCCAATGGATTATCGAAAAACTGCCCTAAACAAGGAACCCATACTAGACCGCACGGGTAGCAAGCGGGGAAAGCAACGTCGTCTGCCCAACGATCCACGACTCAGATACAATGGAGCAGACGGCGCCCGCCGGGGTAGCGAAGCCGGCTACGGTGTACAGGCCGGGAGGGAGCGTGAGCGTGCCGTTGGCCACGGCCGACGTCGTCGGCGCCGTGAACGGCGGGGCGAGGGTCGTGGCGAAGCTGTTGACCGTGGTGGTCAGACTGCCGCCAGGGCCGGTGCTGACAATGGTGCTGCCGACGGTGGTGACGGAGCCGGACGGAGGCGCCGAGGTGGTGGAGAGGCCGCCGGTGTTTCCGCAGGTGGATGCTTTTTTTTTGTTTTGGTGTTAGCGAATATGCGTCTTACAGCTTCCTCTCATACCAAACAAATCAATTAGCAGAAAAGTGGAAACCTACCAACGACGGGGCCGAGTTGAACGGGAGCACAGTTCGCCGGGTACGACACGGCCGGGTCGGCAAACGTAGCATACACCTGACCCGCGGTATCCTGGCAGAACCCAGCCTGGCCGCCAAAGAAATTCGCGTTCGACCAGGTCAACGCACCATTGTTGAGGGCAAAGGTGACGGTGATGCTCCCCGGCGGGCTGATGGGTCGGAGGGGGATGAAGGTCGTCCCCGGGTTCATGGAGATGACAGAGTCGCCGACGACAAGCTGGCCGAGCGTGTTTAAGCTGAACGTTGCCGCCACGCCGCAGTCGCTGGTGATGGGGCCGGCGTCCATGTCGATGAAGCCGCCGGCCGTCTGTCGCTTGCTGATACCGTTGCTTCGTTCACGGTTGGCGGGGATCGAGGGCTGAGGGGCACCGCCGCCGCCGATGAGGTCGGGGATGGCGCTGGCGTACGTTCCCGCTGCGTAGGATGCGGCGGCTAGTGCCGCAACTTGCTTGAGGCAAACCATCGTGATAGTGAATGTGAGTTGCCCAAAAATGACCCCTGTAAAGTACGGAAACTTGCGAGTGAGGGAACGGACAAGGGCAATGGAAGCAATGACTAGCTTGATATTGAACGAGTGACTAAACGAGGGTTGTAGAAGATCGGACACTAGTAAACGATCAGGGTGTGTCTAAATGACCGGGGAGATTTCCGTATATAAGATACTAGAGGTACTGTAAGCATGGCCCTGGCCACCGGCTGGATAGTCTGATGAATGTCAAACACTTGTTTGTCGGTCTGGAATGTGGGAAATGAAGCTCACGGCCCAACAAGGGGCGGGGGACGAGGAATCCATATGATGCACATTCCTCAACTTCACAAGTGAAGTAGGAAGGGAACCGAAGGCAAGCAACGATGTGCCTACCCACAGAGTCGAGCCGGCTCTTAAAACTGCCACCGGCGAGATCGTGTTCCAATGATTACAAGCAGATATCCATCTCTCCTCACGACGCGATCAAAAATATCTGCACGGGCAGTTGGACCAGACTCAAAGCTCCAAACGCCAGCTATGTGGCTTTGCTGCTGAATAGGGGGGGCTGAGACATTGGCGTTGGGTAATCTGAGAAGGCATGTCGTCGATTTTCGAACGTCTGAAGGCCAAGAATATCAGCCGCAAACAGAGTTACAAAAGCACGGCCCGGGGCCAGGAAGGTAATCGCTTCATTGGGTTCATTGCCCCCTGTCTTCTCGGCCCGAACAGGTTGAAAATACACAGAGGACTTCACTGTCAACTGGTGCGGCTGGCGGTTAACAGTCTGCCTGGTCGTTCTGGTGCATGTTGCTCTCTTTCTTGCCCCAGACATACCAGGAGATAATCCATCCTCGAGACTGTACGGCCTGTCGGCTTCACATGGCATGGTGTGTGACAGGTGAGCAGGAATGTGAATAAGTCGTGATGCTGGCGAGCTATTGGTCAATGCCCGAAGCCTGTATGCTGACTAAAGAAGCGGTCGTCGAGCAACGTGGAAAGTACCTTACACTACTCCGTAGCGTACGCCTGTCAACACCACCCTGTACGTACGGCATCGTAAACATTTACTTACAGATAGATCCGTATAATTTAATGCACATGTTACCATATGAGGAACAGCATGGTTCTGGCGGAGCTGATCTGAGAATATGTCTGCAACTGCTGACGTACTCCAGTCGATGCCGACCCCCGTCGAGGGCGATTCTGTAACCGACGCCTGCAAGCTGGAATCGACTAAAACAAAATCCCCGCATCTGGGTCACCCCCTGATGGACAACTCAAAGGCAGCTAGCCAAGCCAAGATGTTTTGGCCCGCCTCAAGTTGTGCTCTTATTCGCCCCGAGAAGTTCGCTCGCAGCTATGCGAATATGACACGATATGCGAGTGCTAGCAGAACCGACCGACAAGTCCGAGTGCATCGAATTAGGCCCGCCGTAGCCGCTATACGTGATGGTTGGTTTAGAGCTTTCCTCGCCGGGGGGAGAGCATCTCGAACTCTCGAATCTCGACAACTCAACGGCTCGCCGTTGATGCATGTCTAAGCCCCCATCTTCTCTTTGTCGTGCTTTGGGAGTTTGATTGGACCGTGTCAGTCTGCAACACGAATCCCTAGCTATGCGGTTCAAAGGAACGGTCGAGGGATGCCGTGCCCCCGGCGATCCGCCCACATGCCCGATATTTGAAACAGCGGTTAAGTAGCTTTGCAGCACGTATGCTGTGCCCCCTTTGACGATCACCCTTTCCCCGAAGGATGTTCTTCTTTGGCCGCCCAGAGTCTGGAGTCTGGTCCGAACGGGGCGTCTCCGTGCAGGTTCGTGTCGTGAAGTGCCAAGAATAAGATGCTTCCTTGAAGACAGGTTGCAGCATCTACTTCATACAGTGTCGTCCGAATGGGGGCCCGCTTTCTCCCTAACAGATCTTCGAAACGTGCGCCCCCCCCCCCCCCCCCCCCCCCCACCCCAATGTCGCCATTCGCTGCGGAGCCCATGACGCCGCCTGATGTCGACGTGAAGTCGTCGAATTGGGGCGGACGGCGGATTGAGTCGGCGAAGCCGGCCGGGAGTTGCTCCTTTGCAGATAATAAGCGAAGCGGCGAGCCCCATCCGGGATTTCCACATCGTCTTCAACCAAGATAGTGATCCGCGACGGCCTTCGGGGGACTTTGAGGGACAGCGCGGGTTGCTAGGCTAGACTGCAGGCGTAGATCGCCTGACCATACTTGTCTATGATGGTGATGGGAGGAAACGGGATGCATCAAGACTGTCCAGTAACGCATCAGTGATTGAAGTTCAGCGAGCGGTGAGATGAAGTTGGAGGGTAATGTTCCGTGGTCTAGAACACCAAAGATCGCTAGTAGACGGGCTCCAAAGACTTGCCGGTTGTCGACTAGGTAAGACTATGAAAATGAGCGATGCCTTCGATGCAGCTAAGACTTAGCTTTCCAGACCTCCGGTATATCCCGGAAGAGGAGTGACATGATGTGTCTGCCGTAGTGATCGTGAACTTGGGGCTGAATGCCAAACGATTGAACGAACTTACGAATCATCTGTTTTAGCCGTGCCAGGGTTGTGGCCTGCGAGGTGTGGTTTAAGCAGCAGGCTAATCCCAGTGATGTAGCCCAAGGAAGGGATAAATTGAATGACGGGCGACTGAAGACTTGGGACGACGGCCAGCATGGTGGTTTCCGGCAAAGGAGTGAGGCATCACCGCATCATGTCGTTGAAATGTCGTCCCATGAGTTTTTGGGGTGTTGAGGCAGGCAGGAGTTCTTTCCCTGCGTGCCTGCCGTTGAAGATCCTGCCGTCTTCAGTCGGGAAACCAACACATGGGAAGGCCCTCCCGTTCTTTCCTTCCTTCATTGCTAGGGCACTTGCACAGCAACCCCGTTCCTGCCGTCGGGGGCTTGCAGGAAGAAAACTTAGCAAAAGGAATTGACCTCCAGAAAGTTCAGATTCTACTTGATCCTGTCTTTCCCGCGAACTCAGTCTTCTTCTGACACGTGGAGAAGTCTACAGGAACCATACCCCAACACAAAGTCAGATCGTCACCCCGTGGCTACGGCTAGATGATACCGCCAATCGACTTTGAATGGTCTCATCGCTGGGATGAGGATATCACGCAGTTACCTATTTCTCCTACAATTCTGCGGAGGATTGGTTACGCCGGCATTGCATCCCTCAGGTGGCTGGACTCCGTCTCATTTGTGTTCTCTGGCGCAATTCAAAGTGCAAAGCCACAGGACCCTCGCATCGTGGCACTGCGGCACAGCCCACGATGTCATCTCACGACTAGCCCAGGACTTTCGACCTGCCTCGTATCGGAGCCCGGGTTTTGGAGCCTCCGACAGCCTCAGCGTAGGTACTGCATTCCGCCAGTGTCGCAATCAGCATCGGTTCCCCAGCCAATCGTCTGTGCAAGTGCACACCAAGGCGGGTAGCAAGGCATTCTACGCTCCAAAGTTGCGTTTCCTGCACCAACCGCGGCTCGCCGTCCAGTCATCGGCTGTGTGCCTTGCTGCCTCTGCAGGCAAGCTGTCAACGCCGTGGTTGGCTGGATGCAGAGCATGTCTAGGTATTATCTCTTGCTACTGCCAGACTGAGACGAAGGCCCATACCAGAAGCCTCGTTTCTTGTCAGAAATGCTGAAGAGTGTCAGTCCTACAAGGCTAGGTACACGTACACTGGTTAAGCGGGTGAACTGGGTAAGAACAAGTCAAATCGAGCCTATCTTGTTGGCTCCAGAGACCAGGATGGCTTGTTAATTCGACATCTGTTTATTCGAGGAGCAATGAAATATCCCGTGTTTACTCAAAATTGGACCTTTCAAGGCCCAGGACGGGAGGATCATACAAAGTACTTCGCTAACATGCGCAGCCAAAATCTCACTCCGCCCTCCTCTCGCCTTTCACCTTGGAGCCTCGGAGGCCTGCCACCCTGCCTGCTTACCTCACCGTGCCGTCCACTCCATGGTATTGGATGGCACCCGACCCGCACTGGATGTCTCTTCCCCCTCTCTGAGTCTGACGCTCTCTGGCGGGACGGTCTGACCCAAAGTTCGCTCCCTCCCACGCAGCACGCACAGGCACACCATCTGCCGGTGGCCCGGGAGGAGACCACCTTTTTCAGCCAGTCCCGACCCGCAGCTCAAGTCCTGGGGATGCTACCAAGTCCTGAGAGTCCTACGACACCGACCTGGATACAATCTTGCAGGCTTCATCCACCTCATCCCATGGACAAATAAAACAAAAATGGGTGGCGGATCGGTCCCCTTTCATTCGACCCGTTTCTGACCGTTGCTTTCCTTGCAATTTGTTCTTTCTGATTTCCACCCGTGCGTCCTTGGGAGCACCTTGGGGGTATTATGGAGTCCAAGACTTCGCTGTCGCCCTTCGGGGATGACCGCCGTGCGCTGAATCAGAGCCCGTCACCTTCAGCCCTACGAGCTCTCACCTCGTCCCGCCTCAGTTTCGGCCGCTCACGACGGGACTCTTGCTGCACGAATTCGACTTCAACCTCTTCAGCCCGCTCATCCATTGACTCCAACACCTCGCCGTCATGCGTGTAAGTCTATCCGCTCAAGGTTTGCTTCGTTTTTAAGCCTCGTAGATCTCGGGCTAAAGAAATAACCGCAGTACTCGCACCGTAAGGCCAGACGAATGCGCTCTCCACAAGTTCATAGTATGGGCCGCTGTGAAGCGCAACAAGTCCCAAAAGATGACTGCCACTGATCGTCTCGAATGTCCAATGCTACGCTGTCGCAAAAGATTTCCAGACCACGCTGCTATGTTGGAGCACCTCTACGACTGTACTGAGCTCGAAACTGGCGAGTACTGGTGTTATGAATGTAGCAAGGCTGAAAAGTTTACCGATGGAAACTGCAAACGATGCCTCGGCCATCCTGGAAAAAGACGCAAGATCATCAACGTCGCGAAAAACTTTTTCTCTTCCCTGGGACAAAAGTCAAGAAACCACCAGAGTATCCCCGATGTCCGCCTGGACAACGTATCCGAAGTCGCCATAGCACCGCCTCCGAGCTACGACGACTTCTTGCATATTCAACCACAGCAAGTTGAGCTTTCCTCGTCGTCGGAGATCTTGGAGATCGATTCGACCGAGGTCCCCTGGCCTACACCCACGAATGCCCATTTCAATACTGTGATGGCGCAACCTCACGTTTCTACGGGCATGATTCAGGCAAACCTCCAGCACCCAAACTCCATTCTGCCCGATCCTTGGTTTGCACAGAACAACCTGGACATGAGCGAGAGTGCCATGGGCAAAGCCGACCGACCATTACTGGCCCTTAATACTGACGGTTTTGGCCACCCCCGGAAACAACTTCAGCCTACGACAAGGACCAAGAATCTTTCCCCGAGCAATTCACTTAGATCAAACGCGAGCACCGATACAACAGCCAGTTACCTCATTTCGCCTGCTTCTGCCTATAGTGGCGCATGGACAACTGCCGAGACAAACATCACATCACCAACCTCTGACGGCGGTTCAGGTGGATATCTTTCCAGGGGATGTTCTAACGCGAGTCGATACTCAAACAATAGCGTGGAGCCCTACAACTTCATTTCAGAGCTTCCGGCTGATGACATTTTACTACAACATTTTCCCTTGACACTTCCGGCCGTTGATCTCGACCAGCCGGCATCCTCATTAGAAATATCAGCCGCCGTCAGCCCCTTATCTGAAGCCGCCGATGTTCCTGCTCAGCCATCAGTCGACACTCTTGCGCTAAACGAACTTTCGGAAGATACCTTGTCTGATCATGTTGTCGACGCCAACTCGCTCGTTGGGTCGGCTTGGGATACGCTCAAGACTCACATCAGCTCCTCACTCGAAAAGCTGCAGCATGTCTCTCACAGTGCTCTCGCAGCACAGTTGCGAGATCTTTCGCCGCAGCAGGTAGCGGACAGGGCCCTCGTTGCGCTGAAGGGCATGCCTGAGGGTAGGCATCCCGCGACTAGCATCGATACCCTTTGCTTCGTTCATCTGATTTACTCGCTCTCGCTTGTTGTCCACGAAGATGGTGCTCGGGATCGCTCCGGGGATCTATTCGCTCAAACCTCTCTTTACAGCATTGCGCTCCCTGAGTGGGAGCAATCAGACTATCTTCGCGTCGCATCAGCGATCTGGCAGCCCATAAATCTATCTGTCGGGGCACTGAACGGTTTATCATCAAGGAAGCGCGGGGGTGAGGTCTCTCGGTCGTCGAGCAGAAAGGGCAAAGAACGGGATCCTGCTATATCGACAAATCGACCTGAACAGGATGAATTGTTGGAGGTGGCAATGTTCTTCCTAGACGGTACGTAAACACTGGCTCTCTGGCTAGTTGGCAACTGCTTACCCAAAGCATTAGAATTGGACTATTCTGTCCTGTCCAGCGGGCAACCCGAGTCGGCCGAAGTCTTAACGTCGATGCTGTGGGCACAGCATTGGCAGTACAATGCCAATCGGGCTCCATCGAACAGTGCACTGTCTGCAAGCTTCAAAGGAGTTCGTAGCAAACTCAAACAAGACTTCGTTCGCGCCGATGGTCTAAGTGCAAAGTGGAGGCGTATCCAGAAGCGCATCGATGATGGCAGTATCTGGAGCGCCAGGCAAGCGGAGATAGAGCTCATGCAAGCCGGCAAAGTACGTCTCGAGGATCGGAGGAGTTCTTACCGTACCATGCTAATGCCGTTATCAGGGGTGCATGTCGTTGCAAGACTATTTCAATCATTATGTTCCGAAGGTTAGGGCACAGTTCGAAGTCCTCTACACCAATCCTATGATAGGGGCTACCACACGAAGAAGCTATCATGCGTACGCTATCGATCTGATGGAGTCTATCATTCGCGGTATTTGCACAAAGGAGAGTCTGAAGGATGCTGCCCGAGTCCCTTCTGAGATGACAAGCGAGGCAACCCTCGATGATTTCATGAATCTGACAACAACCCTGGGCGACACAACTTGGAGCGATGCCCGGGCCACGACATCCGACACGCCACTTATCCCAACGTCCAGGCCTGATATTTACATGGACGTAGACAGCAATGGATTGCCGGACCCCTTGACGGTGTTCTTCAACGATGGTGGGGTTCCAACAGCACCGGCATTCCAGATACCGCCATACATGACACGGCCTGACAACGTACCTGACGAGTCTGCGGCCGAAGTCCGGGAAGATCCGTCCTGCAGCTCAGCAGCGAAGACAGAGGCTGAGGCCAACGAGAAATGCGACATCTGTGGCTACCGACCAAGAGGCGCCCCTCAGTGGTTCAAGGGCAGCATGGCAAAGCACAAAAAGTTGCAACACTCAACGGCGCCGCCAAAGATTTACAAGTGCCCGTTTCCGGGCTGCACGAGCCAATACAAGAACCGACCAGACAATCTAAAGCAGCACCAGCAAGACAAGAACCACTTTGTGGATGGGGAGACTGAGAGGAGACCGAGTAAAAGGAAGAAGAGAGACTAATTAGCGGAATATTTGAGGTCTGCTGTCTTCGACAGTAATCCGCACGATAGAATGGGTTTGATTTCCGGCGTATACAGGATGGGTGTAAAGATACCACATGAGCGAACAGAGCCTGGCTTCTTTCTTTGGTGTTGTTTCTTGGTTATATTTAGCGGGCCATTGTATTCTATACCCTCAAAGCTTGGACTAATGGTACTTGATGAAGGAAAGTGAAGAAGATAGTACAACAGGATCAAACATACTGGAATACTAGTCAATGTTTTCGACTTTGATTGCGCTGCACTCCCGATGATTACAACTACATACTCGACTACTGACAGAGGTACACGCCCCTGGGAGGGTTATTTCACTCTGATCCAAAATCTACTCCTTGAATCTCTGTGTTCCGCGATTCGAGGTCGAGCAGCTGATAAGGGGCTTGGTGAACTGCCTCGACGAGTTCAGATAAACCCCCCAACCTTGCTGATGACTTTCTAGTCAACAGCCGAGGATGGCACAATATCATTTGAAATCATGCCTTTCATTCAAGCATCATTATATGAAGGTTGAATATCCCATCATTTGGCCAAGGGGCGATGGCATACAATTCAATATTGCTATATTAATTGACTGTTTTGTGAGTGGTTGTTGACTTTGACTTTGCTATATCACCGATTACTCCCTTGTCAACTTCGGCAATAGCATTTGAACTCGTGGTTTCTATTCAAGAAACATCATGTGGAGGTTGAGCATCCGGTGACCTGAGCTCTAAGAACTTGAGGAGGTCGGTGTAGGTGATATGGAAACACGCCACTCTTTTGATAACCCAGCCTTGGGCAGGGATCGGACCTGGTCCATAGTCGGGAGGTAGGACCCCCACTAAAAAAGCACCAAGAAAGCACAGACAGGCCGGCTCTCTCGCTATCTGGTCTCGACTTTTTTTTATCATTTCGCAGGTGCCGGGGGTGGGTTGTAACTTGTAAGGCTGATTTGCGGGCTTCCTCCAGGGGGAGCTTGGTGCTGTAGCGAGCCGTCGAAACCCCCCGTAGATGCATGGGGTGCGGGAGTGTCCATGGCCATCTCACCTCAAGGGGCGAATGGAAAGATAAGGTACTCCGTAGTGTATCTGTACAGAGACTTACGGGATAGGGGCAGTCATACTTATTTGTACCTTGCGTAGTCTTGAAGACGGGAGGGAACAGCGTTTGTAGCCCGCTCTTTGATGGGCCGAGGAAAAGGCATGACATGCAGAACCTAAAGTCCTAATTCTCGACTGTTCAGAGATTCGGGGGTTGTTGAAGGGGACCTGCGCAGTTGGAGGGGGCGTGGGCGTGTGTGGCCCGTCTGGTTGAGATCCCCTGGGGGCCCTGGGGGAAGAGGAGCTTGTACTTCGTACCTGCAAAAGGTGGTACAAGCGCAATCTGGACACCTGAGGTGCGGTGCTGACAAGATGGGTGGCTTAAGTAAGCCGATTTGGCGTATCACCTTTGTGGTTTTGACGGCCCCAGCAGGAGTGCGGATAGAAAAAAGCAGCTGTCAGATCAGAGAGGTGTCGAACCAGCACCAAGCTGGCACCACCGTCCACGGCGCAAAATGACTTATGGAGCCTCAAATGACACTTTTCCCACCCACCTCACTCGGACACTCCCGCCGTCTTCCAATTTTTTTTTTCCCAATCCCACGCCTCTGTTCGGGACGTGGGTAAACGCCAGGAAGCTGTCACCTCACCCTCTTTTTGGCGTGCACCTTGGTGCCGTGGTGTGGAGAGGAGTCGCGATCAATCTTTTGAGCCTCAATTGTAGATAGTGCATACTTCTGTGGATTCCTCCATCCCGTACGGAGTACGATTACGCTTTGAAACGGCCGAAAGCGCGCAAGTTCTTTAATCCGATATTTTGCTGCTCGTGTTCACCCCTTGACGAAACACGTTGCCTTTCTGGCTGTGTGTGTTATTGATTTTTTTTCTTTTCCCCTCTCGTCTCTCACGCGCTGACGAACGCCAGCAGCCAGCAGCCAGCGAGCAGGCGGGCGGTTAAAAAAGGAAAGTCGGCGCAGCCAACAATGGAAAGAAAAAAGGGGGGGGGGGGGGGGGGGGGCGCTCTGTCCGTTCTTGATGACATCACCGTTGCGGTCAAATCACGTGTTCCGTCTCACTTTCCAGCCAATGCCAGCTGGCTTAAATTTAGCCTCCAAGGGGGGGCAGAAGGGGGTGGGTCCTCCTCCTCGAGTCTTGACTCCTCAGGCTCCGATTCTAACCTGCTCTTGCCTCTTAGGGGGTTCCTTTCCCTAAGGTTGAGTTTGGCCGTCGCCGCCCCGTCCCTTTGCCCTTAGCTGCGCCCAAAAAAAAATTAGTTTGGGTGCACCTTGAGGAAACCTCAAGGCCCGCGCCACAGAAAATTTCTCGCCTTTCAGCTTTTGCCTTAGGCTTTCCCTTCCCTGTCCCCCCCTCCTGGTCCTCACTGTTCTTCCCATCGCCCTTTGGCTTTCTGTGCTCTTTCTGCCACTGCCACTGGGCTCTCTGGCCTTTTCCCCTCCAGTCTCGTCCTTTTTGACTTGACACGGTCCTCGGGTCAAGTCCCAAGTCCAAGTCCACGTCCCCTCCCCCCCCCCCCCCCCAATCCGCCCAGGTCTCTTCCATGTCCGCCGCCCTTCTCTTCCTCGCACACCACCCTTCACACCTCGCATGTTTGCTCTCCCCCTTCTTTTCTGTGCACACCTCCCAGAACCCACACACACTCCACGCCTCTCCCTCCCCCCAATCCCATTATCGACACCCCCAGACCACATTCAAGGGTTCGTTTGTTGCATCCTTTCGAGCATCTCTGGGATTCGGGTTACGATAGCGGAGGCTCAACGACTTCGAACGACCTCGACCTCGACCTCCAAGTCGATACCCACGCGACCGTCCACCCGTTGAGTCTGACGATACCTTCGCCATACACGTTCTCCCCCGAAGCCTCGCCTCGCCTCGGCGGGTGAACGATCCCCCCCCTCACCCTCACACACACACGCACACGTCCGACCTCACGCTCCTTCTTTTTCGCCTTCTTCGCCTCCCTCCCTCATCTCCATCAAAGGCTTCGACCACCCTTCTCTCGACACACAATGTCGAGTCTAGGGCAGTCGGGCAATAGCCATCCAGGCCTCGCCTTTCCCCAGCCGGGTAGCCTTCGACGAAGTCACGGCGGCCCAGGCGGCTTCCCGCCCCTGCAACACGCGAATCCTGCCCAAAAGCCATCGCCAGGCCCTCACAACGCGTCGCCTTATCAACAACAAGCATATACACCTCAGCAGCCGACCCAGGCTCAATATCCCCATCATCTCTTCCAGACACCGACGCCCGTCAATGGCAACGTCAACGGATCCTCGCGTCCCCCGAGCCACATCCCCAATGCCGCCGCCCTCGGACGCCAGAGGGGGCCGCCCCAGAGGCAGCAGATGGGACAGAACGGCCCTAATCTGTTCCTTCCTCTAGGCAATCAACATGGCCTCGGTCAGCAACAGAGCTTGGGTCAACAGCAGGGCCTGGGAGGGCAGCAAAGTCTCAGCCATCAACAGGCTCTCGGCCAGCAGCAAGGCTTGGGACAACATCAAGGCCTTGGCCAGCAGTCTGCTCTCAGCCAGCAAGGGCTCGGCCAGCAGCAGGGCTTGAGCCATCAGCAGAGTCTGGGGCAACAGCAGGGCCTCGGCCAGCAGCAAGGCCTGGGTCAGCAGCATCAACATCAGCAGCACCAGGCACATCAGCAACATCAGGCACACCAGCAGCAGCAACATCACCAGCAACAGCAGCAACATCAACAGCACCAGCAGAGCCTGAGCCAACAGCAGACCCTGGCACAGCAGCAACAGCAACATCAGCAGTCTCTTAGCCAGCAACAAAAGCTGAGCCAGCAGCACAGTCTCCATCAACAGCAACAGCAACAGCAACAGCAGCAGCAGCAGCAACAACAACAACAACAACAACAACAACAACAGCAGCAGCAACAGCAGGCACAGCAACAGGCACAACAGCAGGCACAGCAACAGGCCCAGCAGGCCGCCCAGCAACAAGCTCAACAACAGCAGCAGCAGGCCGCCCAGCAGCAGATCAAGACTGAGCCAATCGTGCCCCAGCAAACCCCTCAAGCTCAGACTCTGTCACAGCCTACGCCTCCAACAGTTCAACAGCAGCTGCCGCAAGTTGCTCAGGTCCAGCAGGTGCCTCAACAAGTCCAGCAAGTTCAGCAGGCCCAGCAAGTGTCTCAGGCTTCCCCAGTCCAGCAGCAGGTCCAGCAGCCTGCTCAGGCCCGACCCGAGACGCCTGCTCAGGCCAGTGATCACCATGGGGAGAGTATGGAGGTTGATGCATCCCTGGCCGAGGGTGACGATTCCCTCGAGCCAAAGATGATCGACGGGGCCCCATTCGTTCCCCGGACACCCATGGGAGAGATGATGTCTGCTCCTCCCGAGGGAGGTAGCTTCCCGACCTTGGAGGCGGTGCACAAGAGCGTTCTCGCATACTGTACATCAGTCGGTTACGCAATCGTCATTGGCCGCTCCAAGAAGACAGTTCCTGGACTCAAAAAAGTCCTGTTCGTGTGTGATCGGGCAGGCAAGCCCCCGAGTCGCGTGAGCCCCGAGTTTCGCAAGCGAAAGACGTCATCGCGTAAATGCGACTGTCAATTCGGCTTCTTTGCCATCGAGCAGCGGACCCAGTGGACGATTCGATACCGACCGGATCCTCAGCATCTGCAACACAACCACGGCCCTAGCGAAAGCCCGCTCCTCCACCCAGCAGCTCGCAAGTTAGACAGCAAGATGGTGGCCGCCGTCAAAGCTCTCAAGGAGAATGGTGAGCCGGCAAAGTCAACACCACGAGAAAGAGCAGCCGCTGACTCTTCGACAGGGGTTAGTGTAAACGAGACACTGGAGATACTGCAAGGCGAAAACCCTCACGTCCCCCTCCTCCCTCGCGACATCTACAATGCCAGAGCTGCAATCAACCGGAACCCGCAAAAGGTGGCGACGGGGTTGGCAGAAAACAGACCGGCCATATACAGCAAACCACACCCCACGGCAGAGGAGAGGATTCGGGCAGATCTTAGAAAGGAACTCGCCAAGGCACGCGAGGATTTCGACAAGTACAAGGAGGACAAACAGAAAGAGGTGGACGAGTTGAAGAAGAAGTTGGTGGAAAAGGACCAGATCATTGAGAGGTTTGAAATGTTTATCGACATTTGCAATCAACGGGTCATGGTTCAACGGGAGAGGCTCGGTGGCCCAGAAGGGTCTGGCAACAATGGCACATAGTGTACAGCCATGGATGGACAAGGTTCAGCAGAGGATACCCTTGCATGGCGGAACGGGATCGGGCAAATGGTTTGAGAAGGGGCTTGTACGATGCTTTCCTTTCTGCGTCGCGGAAGCATGGCCGTCGGTATGCCGAAAGTGTAAGGCAAGGCAGGATGGAATAAGGTGTTTGAATGGGGCGGAGTCGATTTTTGGGTGTGATCTGAGGTCGGTCCCATTAGAGGTAGGGGTCATCAAGCAGTTTTTGTCTTTTTTTCATTTCTTTCTATTTATCTGGAAGTCCGGGGTTGCATCGGGTGGGATTCAACCAGCAAAGTATCTGCGAACATGACTGAAGCAAGCATTCCACTTTTGACTATGCCGCTTGATGCAACTTTTGTGATGTTGACAGGCTGCCATAAGTCGCGTCAGGAACGTCAAATATCATCTGCCAAGAGGATGTACCGTGATAGCTAGAAGGGACGGAACGCGGGACACGAATGAGGCAATACGCTGCCGGACCGTGGATATCTGAGGTATCACCGTATCAAACAACATAAAGTGAGGTGAAGTAGTGGTAAGGTAGTGGGGCAAGGGCGCGCGCGCGGGCTGGGCGGGAAGCTGCAGCTCAAGCTCGAGCTATCCAGGGGTCGCTGCTAATTAAGAGGCGATTTTAAGAGTAATTTTGGGTACCCAAGGATAGCGGGCGTGGGCGTTGGATGTGGCAGATTGGATGGCCATTTTGGTACTGGTAGCATTCAAACGGGCCAGGGGGGTCTTATGAATACACTAGAATAGGAGCAGAATATCCGTACTCTCTCATGTCATCATGGTGCTCTCGATTGATGGAAGTGTTTGTGGGTAATATTCTGTAGTCTGTTGGCTTTGGTGGGACGCGTCGTTGGCTGCATTACCTAAGACATGCGCATGTGAAGAAAGAACAGTTGTTGTTCTACAAGTAGGTAGGTAGGTATGCATGACCAGTGAAGGGGGGAGGCTGAGGACACAGTCGGCAAGTCTGCGGACATGCATCAGGGAGGGGACCCTGATGCAGATTTATGCCTGGTGCAGTTGGTGCAGGTGAAAAATGTACAGACGGGGACGTGTCGTGGCCAGCGTGTCTGAGCTCCTCCCATTTCCCTGTGGTAGTGACCCAGCATGCATTGCCAGCACAAGAGCCAGGGCGTAAAAAAAAAAAAGAAAAAAAAAAGAGGACTTTGTCGTGGTAGATCGGAGCTTTGATTTTGGTGAGACGTGGAAGGTGCAGCCAATCAGATGGACCCTGCAGTCCCGGGTGGGACTTGCATCCGTACCTTTGTAAGTTAGTAAGTACTGTGGTGGTGTACGTACCACTGAGCTTGAGTGGCCAGCAACCTCCTGACACATGCTGTCGCGACAAGGGTCCTGCCTGGTCGCGTTAAAACTCGCAGACATCTCAGGGAAAGGACCACCTGGATGCAATGTACCTTTTCCCGCCGTTTCCTGTGTAATTATACTTGCGGGAGTGCTTGCACAATAGACAAGAGGTTCCCAAACGACCTATGTGAAAGTGAAAGTGGAACCCGTGGACAAGTCAAGCCCGTCCGGGGACTCTCCAGTAATTCGTCTGGAAAGTCAACATTGCATTGCAGAAGACCGGGCACGTCAATCTACACGGATACCTCACCTCCGACCTTACCTTACCTAGTTGCATTTCGTAGACTCATCCCACGACAACCCCCCGAATCTGCGCTGCGCATCGAACCCGCTGCCGCGAATAATCACCCACTACCAAAACGACGACAACGGGACGACGAGCACATCTCGGTTCCCAAACGCGATAACCACGTCCTCGTCCCACTCAAGGATACCACAACTCTCCTTTAGCATTTTCCATTGTCTTGCTTCTCTTCGTTCCGCTCCTCGGCACGCCACGACTCGTCGATCTCGCGGCCGACCAGTCATCGCCCCTGAGGTTGCCCTTTTTTTTGACCCGACAGACACACTGCTGTCCGCTCACCCACGTCACCGTCTATCCTTCGTACCTACGATGATGCCGACTTCGACCCTGTAAATATCGTCTTTCTTCGTCCGAAACACACATACCACATAACCCCCGAGCCGCCATGGAGGTGGCCTCCACCCCGATCCCGGGCGCGAACGGCGTCGCCTCGCCCACCGCCGAATCCTCGATCGATCCGAACCGCGTTCTCGAACACATTGGTCTGGTCTGCCAGATAGCTCTCGGAGCGACCAACGAGGACCTCGAGAGCCCCGGGAGCTTGCTTCACAAGCACCGCTACTCTGATACTGTCCAGCGCTGCACCCGCTTTGCTACCGATACCCCCAACGCTCTGTACATTCAGAAAGATATTTTGCCCGTATCCACGATGCAGAATGGAACCGAGGAGTCAAGTTCGTCCAACCCGCGTGGCTTCTAGAACCCTTGACGGCTGCATAGGCATCGCTAACCGCTTGAGTGCAGAGTCTCCATCCTACACATACTCCCTGACGACCGAGATCTCCTCGTCTCCGACGACCGTGTCATGCCTCGTTCTGCTCAAGCAGCGCCCTGGCCCGATCGATCCCTCACTGCCGCTCACTTCTCAGATACTTTTGACTAATCTCCCAGGCCCTGCGACCCTGAATGCCACCGCCGGCGAGCAAGGCCCCTCCACTTCGCCCTTTGAGATCCTGCACTCTTATGTTCATAATGCGCTGGCGCCCTACTTTGATGCCAACACCCGGAGCCAGATCACCAATGGCGCCAGGGGCAGGGCGGACGTGGACTCCAAGACGGGTATTCCCGTCACGAAGAAGAGATGGAACGACCTGGAGCTGAGCTTGCTCCATCTCCAGCAGAATGTCGAGATCCCCGAGGTCTCCCTCATGTTTCACACAATGGTACAGAACGCGCTGGAAGAGGCCGATTCGCGACACTCGAAACCCACACTCGATCTCATCCCGGGCACCGTGCTCTCCGACAGTACCTTCCTCAACAGTTTGCAGAACAATGTGAACAGCTGGATTAAGTCTATCCAGGTCATCACGAGGATGACCAGGGACCCTGCCGACAGCGCCAAAGACTTCAAGTTTACGGCCAGTCAGGAGGTCAACTTTTGGCTTTCGATGGAGTCTGCATTGGAGGGAATCGAAGGACAGCTCCGTAGCGAGGGAGTTCTCTTAACCCTCGAGATCCTCAAGCACGCCAAGCGTTTCCAGGCGACTGTCAGTTTTACGGCCGATACCGGTTTGAAGGAGGCAATGGAGAAGGTCCAAAAGTACAACCAGCTTATGCGAGACTTCCCGCTGGATGAACTGCTTTCCGCCACGTATCTGTCCAAGGTCAAGGACGCCATCGTGCAGATCTTCGGCCACCTGAACAGGAAGCTCAGAATTTGCCCGTACCCCATTCGGAGAGCCCTCCCTTTGGTCGAAGCTATCTCTGGAGACTTGGACGAGGTGCTGCATCGACTTTTGCCCGGTACGGAGCTTGTAAACCTCGACTACACTGAGTTCAAGGCCATCATGAAGGCAAGCGACGATATCTTTACCACGTGGGACGAAAGCATCAAGGAGTTTACCAACGTCGCCCGTGAGGTGACGCGCAGGAGAAACGAAAAGTTCATCCCCATCAAGGTCAACCCGAAGCATGCGGAGCTTCAAGGCCGTCTCAAGTACGTCAGCACATTCCGCGACAATCACGAGCAGCTGCAGCGGACCATTGTCAATGTTCTCGGTCCCAAGGCTACTGTGAGTGGTTTGACGGAAACAACCAACACCAACGGCGTAGTCGTTGTGGAAGAGATGGGCGATGTGGATGCCGTTGAAGAAGTCAAGCAAGCCTGGGAGGCACTGAAGAATGTCGACCTCTTGGATGTTTCCCCCGAGGGCACCGAGAGATGGGCCAAGGCTGAGAACATGTACAACGAGCGGACTTCTCGGGTTGAGAACTCCATCATTGCGCGCCTGAGAGATCGCTTGGCGACGGCGAAGAACGCCAACGAGATGTTCCGCGTCTTTTCCAAGTTCAACGCTCTTTTCGTGCGCCCTAAGATTCGTGGTGCTATTGCCGAGTATCAGAACCAGCTAATGGAGCACGTGAAACAAGCCATTCACGGTCTTCACGAGCGCTTCAAGCAGCAATATGGCCACTCTGAGGCTCACGCCATGGCCCAATTGCGTGATTTGCCGCCCGTGTCTGGTGCCATCATCTGGGCGCGACAAATTGAGCATCAGCTCGACAATTACATGAAGAAGGTTGAGGACGTGCTGGGTTCCGAGTGGGCCATCCATGCCGAAGGGCAGAAACTCCAGAGCGAAAGCAATCTGTTCCGGAAGAAGCTGGACACGCAAACCATCTACAAGGCTTGGCTCGACGATGTTCAGCGCCGTCAAATCTCCATTTCTGGTTTCCTATTTGACATTCGTCGCCAGCGATCGACGGGCAACAGCTACGAACTCATGGTCAACTTTGACCCCCAGGTCATCACCCTCTTCAAAGAGACGCGCAACCTCATGTGGCAGAACTATGCTGTTCCCCATTCAATCAACAACGTGTCCAAGGACGCCAAGCGTGTCTACCCATTCGCAGTCAGTCTCATGGAGAGTGTCCGTACCTTTTCGCAGACGATGCGGCAGATCTCTGAGATGGGCGAGGAGGCCGTGCTTGTGTATGGATACAGGAACGACGTCTACGCTCTGGTGTCCAGAGGTGTTCCTCTCCGATGGGAGTCATTTGTCAACTCCCACGAGATCTTCTTCTCCACCAAGAACAACGCTGCATTGCCCAATGTGTCCGAATTCGGGCTTTCTAAGCCATCCGAGAGCAAGCACAGCCTCTTCATTCGAGAGTTTGC
Organism: Colletotrichum phormii; assembly: GCF_030913505.1. NCBI lineage: Eukaryota > Fungi > Ascomycota > Sordariomycetes > Glomerellales > Glomerellaceae > Colletotrichum > Colletotrichum phormii. The sequence goes on along the minus strand of NW_026851445.1, from coordinate 286,334 downwards.
CGCGGCCGTGTCCTTGCTCCAGGCCAAGACCGCTTCATTGGCGTCAATCCACGCGACCGTGGAGAAGGCGCTTATTGAGCTCAATACATGCCCCTACGAAGCCAGCGCCTTCACTTCACGCTTGGAGACCATCCAGACTGCCGTCGATCAGCTTAACTTGGAGCAGTACGTCAACTTGCCGTACTGGGTCGACATGACGAACCAGAAGCTCAAGGAGGTACTTCTTACTCGTCTGCAAGACGCCATTCTGGCTTGGATCAATGCCTTCGAGGACGACTATCTTGACGATGGGCGCCGCAAACAAGTGACTGAGAATGGCGAAGAGGCTGTACAAGAAGGACCTACGATCAAGCGTCTGATCCTCGAGTTGTCCATGCGAAACCAGGTGATCTACTTGGACCCTCCGCTGGAATACTCACGCTCGAGCTGGTTCGTTCAACTCCACGAGTGGCTCGGAATCGTCTGCAACCTCAAGAAAATCAAGGCTACACGATACCAGATGACTTTGACGACGACCACGTTGGACGAGCCGCACTTTGACGACCTTCCTAGCGACTGCACCGACTTGCTCAGTCGCGTGTACGTGTCTGTGGAGAAGAAGCTGCAGGAAATCGGCTCTTACGTCGACAAGTGGCTGCAATTCCAGTCCCTCTGGGACCTTCAGTCAGAACAGGTTTACGAGGCTCTGGGAGACCAGCTTGCGAGATGGCTGCAGCTGCTCCAGGAAATCAGAAAGACGCGCCAGACCTTTGACACCCAAGAAGTCAGCCGGCAGTTCGGACACATCACGATTGACTACGACCAGGTCCAGACCAAGGTCAACGCCAAGTACGACCAATGGCAGCACGAGATCTTGATGAAGTTCGCTAGCAGACTCGGCAACCGTATGCGTGAAGTCCACGCCGAGATTGAAAAGGCTCGCCGAGACCTCGAGAGTCAGGGCCTTGATGCGTCTTCCACCGCCCAAGCCGTGCAATTTATTACTGTTGTGCAGGCTTGCAGACGCAACGTCAAGCTCTGGGCCCCTGAGATCGACATGTTCAGACAGGGCCAGTCCACCCTCGTGCGCCAGCGCTACCAATTTCCCAACGACTGGCTCCACATTGAGCAGATTGACAGCTCGTGGGAGTCACTCACTGAGATTTTGGAGAAGAAGTCCAAGATCGTCCAGGACCAGACTGACGCTCTGCGATCCAAGATCATTGCCGAAGATAAGATTGTCAACGACAGAATCGCCGAGGTCGCAGTGCAGTGGAATGACGAGAAGCCAGTCTCTGGCACCACTCAGCCTGATGTTGCCACCGCAACGTTGAAGACGTTCGAGACCAGAATCTCCAAGCTGCAGTCCGATTTTGAAATGGTGGCCAAGGCCAAAGAGGCTCTCGATATCCCTACCTCCGCGGACACCTCTCTTGATACCATTTTGGAAGAAGTCCAGGACTTCCAGTCCGTCTGGTCTAATCTTTCCACCATTTGGGCGAGTCTCAACGAGACGCGAGAGGTCTTGTGGACCGCTGTCCAACCCAGAAAGATTCGGTCCAAGATTGACGACCTCATCAAGAGCACCAAGGAGATGCCCAGTCGCATGAGACAATACGCCGCCTTTGAGCACGTGCAGACTATCCTTCGCAGTCTGCTCAAGGTCAACACCATTCTTTCTGATCTCAAGTCTGAGGCAATCCGAGACCGCCACTGGACCAAGATATACAAGCAGATCAAGCCTGGCAAGCGATACTCACCAGTGTCGATGACTCTTGGCGATGTTTGGGACCTCAACCTTGTCGCCACCGAGGTTATTGTCAGGGACATCATTGCCCAGGCGCAGGGTGAGATGGCCCTGGAGGAGTTCCTGAAGCAAGTCCGCGAGACGTGGTCCAACTATGGGCTGGAGCTCGTCAACTACCAGAACAAGTGCCGTCTCATCCGCGGTTGGGACGATCTGTTTGCCAAGTGCAGCGAAAACCTGAACTCTTTGCAAGCCATGAAGCACTCGCCTTACTACAAGGAGTTTGAAGAGGAGGCGTCGTCTTGGGAAGACAAGCTCAACAGAGTGCATGTCCTCTTTGACGTCTGGATTGATGTTCAGCGTCAATGGGTCTACCTTGAGGGCGTCTTCACTGGCAATGCCGACATCAAGCACCTATTGCCAGTCGAGTCCTCGCGGTTCCAGAACATCAACAGCGAGTTCTCTGCTGTCATGAAGAAGGTCTACAAGCAGCCCTACGTTCTCGACGTCTTGACAATCCCCAACGTCCAGAAATCTCTTGAGAGATTGGCTGAACTCCTCAACAAGATCCAAAAGGCTCTTGGCGAATACCTTGAGAAGGAGCGTGTTTCTTTCCCTAGATTCTACTTCGTCGGTGACGAGGATCTCCTCGAAATGATTGGTAACAGCAATGATACCCTGCGTATCGCGAAGCACTTCAAGAAGATGTTTGCTGGTCTATCAGGACTGATCATGGACGATGAGACCATCATCTCTGGGTTCACTTCGAAGGAGGGTGAGGCCGTGCGCCTCAAGAAGGAGATTTCCCTCGCCAAGACGCCCAAGATCAACGACTGGCTGGCCCTTCTGGAGAGTGGCATGAAGAACACGCTGGCGGAGCTCCTCGCAGAAGCCCTTGAGCAGTACACACCAATCTTTGAATCTGAGAAGATCGACAAGGAGGCGATGGATGCGTTCATGGAAGCTTTCCCCAGTCAAATTGTCGTTCTTGCGACACAAGTCGTCTGGACGACATCCGTCGAAAAGTCTCTCGTTGACGGAGGAAAGTCGCTGCAATCTCTCTATGAACTCGAGGTTCAGGTGCTTCGCCTTCTTGCCGATACTGTCCTGGGTGATCTTGAGGTCATTCAGCGCAAGAAGTGCGAACAGCTCATCACTGAATGTGTGCACCAGCGTGACGCCATCGAGAAGCTTATCAGTCTCAACGCTACCACACCGACTCACTACTGGTGGCTACTTCAGATGCGCTACGTCTACACTCCCGAGGGTGACTTCCCCAATCGCCTACAGGTGAAGATGGCCAATGCAAAGCTCAGCTACGGCTTCGAGTATCTCGGAGTCCCGGAACGCCTCGTCAGAACACCTCTTACAGACCGATGCTTCCTTACTCTCACACAAGCCCTCGAGCAAAGACTGGGTGGGTCTCCCTATGGTCCAGCCGGTACGGGTAAGACGGAGTCAGTCAAGGCCCTTGGTCTGCAGCTCGGTCGTTTCACCTTGGTCTTCTGCTGTGACGACACTTTTGATTTCCAGGCCATGGGTCGTATCTTCCTTGGTATCTGCCAGGTTGGAGCTTGGGGATGTTTCGACGAGTTTAACCGTCTCGAGGAGAGAATTCTGTCCGCTGTCTCGCAGCAAATCCAGAACATTCAGCTTGGTCTGAAGAAGGGAGCCGAGGACGACAAGGCTCAGACCGAATTGGTTGGACGCCAGCTCCACGTCAACGCCAACACGGGTATCTTCATCACCATGAACCCTGGCTATGCTGGCCGTTCCAACCTTCCCGACAACTTGAAGAAGTTGTTCCGCAGTGTTGCCATGTCCAAGCCTGACAAGGAGCTCATTGCCGAAGTCATGCTGTACTCTCAGGGTTTCAACCAGGCCAAGCAGCTGTCGAAGCACACTGTCCCCTTCTTCGACCAGTGTGCCGCGAGACTGTCCAAGCAAGCTCACTACGACTTTGGTCTGCGTGCCCTGAAGAGTGTTCTCGTCAGCTCTGGAGGTCTCAAGCGTGCGAGACTTGTGGACAGTGACGGTAGCATTGGCACGGAAGAGGTTGTTGAGCCCGAGATTATCGTGCAGAGCATCCGTGAAACCATCGCCCCCAAGCTTATCAAGAGCGATGTCGAGATCCTTGGCGAAGTCGAAGAGGACTGCTTCCCTGGCGTCAAGTACGTACCGGCCAACTTGCAGGCCCTCGAGGAGGCCATCAGGACACTTGCAGACGAAAGGAAGCTGGTGGTCAACGATACTTGGATGACAAAGGTCCTTCAACTCTACCAGATCCAGAAGATCCACCATGGTGTGATGATGGTTGGTAACTCTGGTACCGGCAAGTCTGCTGCCTGGACTCTTCTGCTCGACGCTCTCCAAAAGGTCGAGGGTGTTGAGGGCGTGCAGCACGTTATTGACTCCAAGGTCATGTCCAAGGAGGCTCTCTACGGGAATCTCGACTCTACCACGCGCGAATGGACCGATGGTCTGTTCACTAGCATTCTGCGAAAGATTGTCGACAACCTCAGAGGCGAGGACTCCAAGCGCCACTGGATCGTCTTCGATGGTGACGTTGACCCCGAATGGGTTGAAAACTTGAACAGTGTGTTGGACGACAACAAACTTCTCACTCTTCCCAACGGTGAGCGTCTCAACTTGCCCGCCAACGTTCGCATTATGTTCGAGGTCGAGACATTGAAGTATGCCACGCTTGCCACTGTCAGTCGTTGCGGTATGGTCTGGTTCAGCGAGGACACCGTTACGCCTATGATGATGCTCGAGCACTACCTCGGCACGCTCCGCTCCAAGCCTTTCGAGGACCTGGACGAAGACAGCGTCGCAGCTGGACAGAGCCCTGCAAAGGCTCTGGCCGTTCAGTCTCAAGTCGCCGATCTGCTCAACGCCTATCTTTCTGGCGAGGACTTCCTCGCAGCTGCACTCAAGGAAGCCGAGAGCTACAACCACATTATGGACTTCACTGTCGCCCGCGTTCTCAACACACTGTTCTCTCTCTTGAACAAGGCAGTCCGCGACATGATTGAGTACAACGCTCAGCACGCCGACTTCCCCCTGGACCCTGAGCAGGTTGAAGGATTCATCGCAAAGAAGCTTCTCCTTGCCTTGGTTTGGGCTCTCACTGGTGACTGCCCTCTGAACGACCGCAAAACGTTCGGAGATGCCGTCGGTGGCCTAGCCAGCTTTGGCAACCCGCCTCTGGATGGGACCAGCTCGCTCATCGACTTCGATGTGACTCTCCCACAGGCCGAGTGGGCGCCGTGGCAGAACCAGGTGCCTACCATCGAAGTCAATACTCACTCCGTCACTCAGACAGATGTGGTCATTCCTACTCTCGATACAGTGCGTCATGAGGATGTCCTCTACTCTTGGCTGGCTGAGCACAAGCCGCTGCTTCTCTGCGGTCCTCCCGGTTCCGGTAAGACGATGACGCTCTTCAGCGCTCTTCGCAAGCTTCCCAACATGGAGGTTGTCGGTCTCAACTTTTCCAGTGCGACTACTCCCGACCTTCTGATCAAGACCTTTGAGCAATACTGCGAGTACAAGAAGACCTTGAACGGAGTCATGCTTTCCCCGACACAGATTGGAAGATGGTTGGTCATCTTCTGTGATGAAATTAACTTGCCTGCCCCCGACAAGTATGGAACGCAGAGAGCCATTTCCTTCCTGCGCCAGCTCGTTGAGCACAACGGCTTCTGGAGAACCTCGGACAAGTCCTGGGTCACGCTTGATCGTATCCAGTTTGTCGGTGCCTGTAACCCCCCGACAGACGCAGGTCGTACACCCCTGGGTGCCAGATTCCTTCGCCATGCTCCTCTCATCATGGTCGACTACCCTGGAGAGCTTTCCCTGCTCCAGATTTACGGCACCTTCAATCAGGCTGTTCTCAAGATCATTCCAGCCCTTCGTGGCTACTCTGAGCCACTCACCCAGGCCATGGTCAAGCTCTATCTTGAGTCGCAGCAGCGGTTTACGCCCAAGATCCAGCCTCACTACGTCTACAGTCCTCGTGAGCTCACTCGATGGGTGCGCGGTATCTACGAAGCCATCCGGCCTCTGGAGACGTTGTCCGTTGAGGGGCTTGTTCGTATCTGGGCGCATGAGGCTCTCCGCCTCTTCCAAGATCGTCTCGTCGCTGAGGATGAGCGCCAGTGGACCGATGACGCAGTCCGACGAATCGCTCTTGATCTCTTCCCCACTGTCGATGACCAAAAGGCACTCGGCGGTCCTATCCTTTTCTCCAACTGGCTGTCGAGGAACTACGTACCAGTCGACCGAGAGCAGCTTCGAGACTTTGTCAAGGCCAGACTCAAGACGTTCTGCGAGGAAGAAGTCGACGTACCCCTCATTCTGTTCAACGACGTTTTGGAACACGTGCTCCGCATTGATCGTGTTTTCAGACAACCCCAGGGCCATCTTATCCTCATTGGTGTGAGTGGTAGTGGAAAGACCACGCTCTCGCGCTTCGTGGCCTGGATGAACGGTCTCAAGGTCTTCCAGATCAAGGTTCACGGCAAGTACTCTGCCGAAGACTTTGACGATGATTTGCGCGATGTTCTCAGACGTTGCGGTTGCAAGGGCGAGAAGATTTGCTTCATCATGGACGAAGCCAATGTTTTGGATTCTGGTTTCCTTGAAAGAATGAACACTCTGCTTGCCAACGCCGAGGTTCCTGGTCTATTCGAGGGAGACGAGTTCGCCGCGCTCATGACGGCGTGCAAGGAGGGTGCTCAACGACAGAATCTGCACCTAGACTCGCCCGAGGAGTTGTACAAGTGGTTCACGCAACAGATTGTCAAGAATTTGCATGTTGTGTTCACCATGAACCCGCCAGAGGGTGGTCTCGGATCCAAGGCTGCTACCAGTCCCGCCTTGTTCAACCGTTGCGTTCTCAACTGGTTCGGAGATTGGTCTGATCAGGCTCTCTTCCAGGTTGGCCACGAGCTCACTCAGTCTATGGACCTCGATCGACCCAACTTCCAGGCACCCGATACTATCCCAGTGGCGTACCGCGCTCTCAGCCTACCCCCTACGCATCGCGAGACTATTGTCAACTCCATGGTCTACATCCACTACTCTCTCCAGAGATTCAACACCAAGCTCTTCAAGCAGCAAGGCAAGGTTACCTTCCTTACCCCCAGACACTTCCTGGACTTCGTTGCGCAGTATGTCAAGCTCTACAACGAGAAGCGCGAGGATCTGGAAGAGCAGCAACGCCATCTCAACGTTGGACTCGAGAAGCTTAGAGACACCGTCGACAAGGTCCGCGATCTGAGGGTCAGCCTTGCCGAGAAGAAGTCTCAGCTAGAGAAGAAGGACGCCGAGGCCAACGAGAAACTGCAGCGCATGGTTGCAGACCAGAGAGAGGCCGAACAGAGAAAGAACACTTCCTTGGAGATTCAAGCCGCGCTCGAGAAACAAGAGGCCGAGGTGGCCACGCGAAGAACGGTTGTGCTGGAGGACCTTGCAAAGGCTGAACCCGCCGTTGAAGAGGCCAAGGCCAGTGTTAGCAACATCAAGCGTCAACATCTCACCGAAGTCCGATCCATGGGTAACCCACCTCAGGGTGTCAGATTGGCTCTCGAATCTGTCTGTGCTCTGCTCGGCCATAAGGTCAACGACTGGAGAACGATTCAAGGTATTATCCGTCGCGACGACTTCATTGCCAGCATTGTCAACTTTGACAACGAACGCCAAATGACTAAGGCTCTGCGTACCAAGATGCGCAATGACTTCTTGTCGATCCCCGAATTCACCTTCGACAAGGTCAACCGCGCCAGTAAGGCCTGTGGTCCTTTGGTACAGTGGGTTGAGGCACAGGTCTTGTACTCTGAGATTCTCGACCGTGTCGGCCCTCTGAGGGACGAAGTCGACGCTCTCGAGGAGACCGCTCTGCAAACCAAGGCGGAGGCCAAGGCTGTTGAGAACACCATCAACACCCTCGAGTCTAGTATCGCACAGTACAAGACGGAGTACGCTGCACTTATCAGCGAGACGCAAGCCATCAAGTCTGAGATGTCCAAGGTCCAATTCAAGGTCGACAGGAGTGTCAAGTTGCTCGATAGTCTGTCGTCTGAGAGAGTGCGTTGGGAGGAGGGCAGCAAGTCCTTCGAGACCCAGATCAGCACGCTCGTTGGCGATGTCCTCGTCGCGGCTGCCTTCCTCGCTTACAGTGGTCTGTACGATCAAACTTTCCGAAAGTCCATGATGGATGACTGGTTGCACCAGCTGCAGCTGTCTGGTGTACTATACAAGCAACACAACCCAGTCACCGAGTACCTGTCGACTGCTGATGAGCGTCTCAGCTGGCAGGAGAACAGCCTGCCGGTTGACGATCTGTGCACGGAGAACGCCATTGTCCTCAAGCGATTCAACCGCTACCCTCTCATTATCGATCCTTCCGGCAGAGTCACTGAGTTCTTGCAGAAGGAGAGTAAGGACCGTCGCTTGACAGTCACTAGTTTCTTGGATGACTCGTTCACCAAGCAATTGGAGAGTTCCCTTCGATTCGGTAACCCCATTCTCATTCAGGATGCCGAGTACCTCGATCCCATCCTCAACCACGTTCTCAACAAGGAATACCAGAAGACCGGTGGTCGTGTTCTCATCCAGCTTGGAAAGCAGCAGATTGATTTCTCGCCGTCCTTCAAGATCTACCTGTCGACCCGTGACCCGTCGGCAACTTTTGCTCCCGACATTTGCTCTCGGACCACATTTGTCAATTTCACGGTCACCCAGAGCAGTCTGCAGACCCAGTCCCTTAATGACGTGCTGAAATCTGAGAGACCGGATGTCGACGAACGGCGGTCAAACCTCATCAAGCTCCAGGGAGAGTTCAAGATCCATCTGCGACAGTTGGAGAAGCGTCTTTTGCAAGCTCTCAACGAGTCTCGCGGAAACATTCTCGACGACGACAACGTCATTGAGACCCTGGAGACGTTGAAGACGGAGGCTGCGGAGATTTCAGACAAGATGAGCAACACTGAGGGCGTCATGGCAGAAGTCGAAGAGATTACCCAGCAGTACAGCATCATTGCCCGCTCTTGCAGTACTGTGTTTGCTGTGCTGGAGCAGCTCCATTACCTCAACCACTTCTACCAGTTCTCACTGCAGTACTTCCTCGACATTTTCCACTCTGTCCTGCACGGTAACAAGAACCTGGCCAATGAGACGAACCACAACATTCGGCGAGATATCATTGTCAAGGATCTGTTCATCACCGCCTTCAAGCGGACTGCGCTCGGCCTGCTCCAAAAAGACCGGATCACGCTGGCCATGCTGCTTGCGCAGGCTTCGCCTCACAAGATGGACAAGACGCTGATCGACATCGTCCTTGATGATCGCATGGAAGGCAAGGATCTTTCCACCGACAAGGACGCCAAGGAGGAGGCTTTCACCAGAGCTGGCCGCATGAGCGTGCTCAAGAACAAGCTTGACGCTGTTTCGTCTGCCGACTGGGACAAGTTCCTGGCCGAGGAGCTTGCCGAAAACTTTGTTCCCCAGATCTGGGACGACAGCACGGAGGCCTTTGACCAGGCTCTACAATCATTGCTTCTCGTCAAGCTTTTCCGTCTTGATCGCTTCGTTCCCGCTGCCGAACGATTCGTCACCTTGGTCTTTGGCTCAGACACGTTTGACGTCGTCGAGGATCTCAAGGAGACGGTTAGCGAGGTTCCCGCCACAAGACCGATTTCCCTGGTTTCCAGCCCTGGTTTCGATGCCAGTTACAAGGTGGACAACCTCGTTGAGAGGCTTCGCGTCAAGTGCACCAACATTGCCATGGGTTCCAACGAGGGTCTCGCGAGTGCCGACAAGGCCATCAACAACGCCGCGCAGTTGGGCAACTGGGTCTTGGTCAAGAACGTACATCTCGCACCTACTTGGCTGCAGAGTCTCGAGAAGCGCATGGAGTCACTCAACCCCCACTCGGAATTCCGCCTTTTCCTGTCGATGGAGTCGAGCCCCAAGATTCCCGTCAACTTACTGCGCGCTTCCAGAGTACTCATGTACGAGCAGCCCGCCGGCGTGCGCGCCAACATGAAGGACTCCATGTCCTCCTTGTCTACCAGAGGCGCCAAGGCACCTGTCGAGCGTACGAGATTGTATCTGCTGCTTGCCTTCTTGCACGCAGTCGTTCAAGAGCGTCTGCGCTATGCCCCGAGCTTGGGATGGAAGGGCTTCTGGGAGTTCAATGACAGTGACGTAAGTTTTTCTAATCAAGTGCACATTGAAGTAGGCTAAGCTAACATACTCAGTACGAATGCTCTGCATTCATCATTGACACCTGGATCGAGAACGCCGCTGGCACCCGCACGAACATTGCACCTCAAAGCATCCCTTGGGAGATGATCCGCTACCTCGTCACGGAAACCTACGGAGGCAAGATTGACAATGAGGGAGATTTCAAGCAGCTGAACCAGCTGGTGCACTCGTTCCTGACGCCGTCCGCCTACGACGTCGGACACAAGCTTGTCGAGGGCACGGAGAACCAGGAGGGCAGCCTTATCGTGCCATCGGGTACTTCACTGTCGGACTTTATGGCCTGGATCCACAAGCTACCGGAGCGCGAGCCGCCTACGTACCTCGGCCTACCCGCCAACGCAGAGAAGCTGCTTCTGGTCGGTCTCGGACGTAGCCTTATTGGTAACTTGAAGAAGGTGACGGAGTTGTTGGAGGAAGGGGAGCAGCTCATGGTTGAGGCCTAGTGAGCTTCCGCCTGGGGGAGTGAGGGTGTGTGGAAGGGAATGAATAGAGGACATTGACAGTTCCCGAGTTGAGGGATTTTATTTTGTGTCAAGAGAGAATGGGGCAGAGAGTGCCGTCTTGATTGCGAGTTACTAGAGTGTGTGGCATCATTGCCGATGTTTCTTGCGCCTCGAGAAGAAGAAGAATCCGGCGTAGTAATTGGTGTGGAAATCATGGAGAATGGTGGGAACGGGGTGGGTTGCGTTGTTGTTACAGACATCACTTATACACTGATACCCTAAATCTCAGATTGTTTTCTTTATTTGAGTTGTTATTTGATTCTTGGTGGTGACTGGATTGATAAATGTGCGAGACTTGGATTTTGTTTGGCATTGATGAGTTGCACCTTGAAGGCGCGTTCTATCCCACCTGTCAAAACACTCAGCAGCGATTCCACTCGAGCGACGGATGCATTGCTTAAAATACCCATTTGAAATACCCCTAAGAGGTGTGCAAAGTTTGAAGTCGAAGTCAATTTCAATTAAGATTGGGACTGGACTAAATTCGTATCGCGATGCATGCATTGCAGTCTCAAAATACGACGCGAGCAAAAAAGGGAGATGGAGTGAAAGAAATAAAAAGAAGAGACAAGCAATACCGTTGTAGATGGACAACAAAAGGCAAAAGAGAATCACTCGTAATCTGTGTTCAGATTACCGACGACCAACCTGGGACTCGAACCCAGAATCTTCGGATGAGTTTGTATTCCTCATAGGAATCCGACGCCTTAGCCATTAGGCCAGCCGGCCTGCCAGGATCTATTCTGTTGAAGCGAGGGGCGAAGGTTGGGGCCTATGTTTCGTTTGTAGCTTGGGGGTTCGAGTGGGGGGGGGGGGGGCCGCTGGTGTGTTGTACTGTTCTGTGCTGCGTGTGCCCCGTGTTCAGTGGAGTGTTCAGTGGAGCCTTTTGCTTGTGTTGGTGGGGGCGCTGTTGTGTCGCTGAGGTGCCTGTGCTGTACTTGTAGGTAAAGGTAGGGGTGGGGGTGGGGGTTCAGTGGAGCTGTTTTGGGTCCTTGAGTTCCATTGCTAAAGGTGTAGTAGGAAGCTGTCGTTGAGGCGAATTGCCCATTGCATAGGGTGGGAGAAAAAGAGGCAGAAAAAAGGAAACAAAAAAAGGAGGATATCTGAAAAGACAGAGGGAAAAGAAAACCAGGTGAAGTATAGCGCGCCGGGTCTAGTGAAGCCTGTTTGCACGGTGGGCGCAATGGGCACATGGACATGTTCACATTTCGTCTCTGAAATGACAAAACCACATCTTGAAAAGGTTTCTTAATCCCTTGATTGTATGTGTACTCTTATGAACGGCACTCCGTGTAGATAGAGAATCAACATTCAAAAGGGTAGGAAGAACCCGAAATTCTCGATTTAGAACAATTAGACAAAGTGGCGCCTGTCCCGAGTCTTCCCATCTACACCATCACGGGACGAGAGCCTAGGTTGTTAGTACATTCGTACTTGTAAAAGGTGATGGGATTAGAATGTCGGGTTAACATCCTGTATTGTTGGGTTCTTTGATATATTGATATGGTCTCGTGACACTTGGAATAAATAGAAGAACCAATAATACCAGGTATTTAAACGGAATTAAATCCCACCACCTTTTACAAATACACTCCTTTCCCTTTTTGCTGATATACACGATGTTTCCCTCCTGTCACTGACTCTCTCCCCTCAAACAGTGACGTCCTCAGTCTTCTCAGCAAGGCCATCCTTTCCTTCCTTCTCAGCAGCCTTCTCCTCAACCTTCTTCCCCTTAGCCTCCTTCCTCTCAGCCCTCGCCTTCCAGGCTTTAAACTCTTGAAACGCCTTAAACTCCTTATAACTCAGCTGATCCTCCTCCGTGTCCTCAATCCTGCGCACGCGACGCTCATGCTTCTTCCTGGGGCCCTTCTTCTTCTCGGGGCCCTGGCCATCGGCGTGAGCGTGGCCTTCGCCGCGGGGGAAGCCGATACACACGGCCGTGGCGTAGTCTCCGTCGTGGCTGATGGACACGAGCACCTCCTGGTCGGGCATGTCATCGTATCTGCTGCGCACGATGGCGACGGGCGGACCGCTTCCGTTGTCGGCGGATTCTTCGTCTGCGGGCGTTGTTGTGCTGCTGGTTTCCTCTGCCTTGCCCTCGACTTCTTTTGGTTCTTCTTCCTCCTCCACCTCCTTGTTTTCCTCCTCTTCCTGCGCCTTGACCTTCTTCAGCCCTTCAATATCCCTCAGCTGCTCGAATCGCTTTCGGACGATGGCGATGTCGTGCCATGTAAGGTTCCTCGTGGGGTGGGCTTTGAATGTCGCTTCCTTGGCTGCGAATCTGTAGCAGAGGGTTAAAGATGTGAGCTTCCGCATCCTCTTCAATTGACCAAGAAGAAAGATTAAGTCGGGGTAACAAAACGTACCTCCCAGCTAAGAAGCTAGCCTTCTTCCATAATAGCGGGTTGCGCTCCTTCAACGCCTGGAAGTCGTCGTCTTTGGAGACTTCGGACGCCGTCCCTGATGCATCAGCCGACATCAAGGAGGCGGAGATTGCGAGGCGCTCATTCTTAGTCAGGATGCGACGAAGAAAGCTCGCCTCCTTGTCTTTGGCCAGAATCCGGTAGATGCGGGAAATTTGACATATGTCAGTCCCTAGTTTGAAGGGAAATGGAAACCTCTTGGGTGGCAGCATGATGAACAGCTTGGGGTAGCAGAAACGGATGAAGATCAATTGGTATCCGTAAAGTCAAGCTTGTAATGTAATTGATAGATCCACTGCCAGGGGTTCGGGGAAAGTACCTAACCCATTCCACCTTCAGCTAAGTGCTACCTTGATTCGAACCGATAAGCAAAGCTCGGGAGCGATAACGATAGCGATAAGACCATCGCTACGTCACTCCTCCCTGTCCTCTACTTCCTAAGCCGAATAACAACATGGGGAATTATCGTGCTGTGCTACGCATGCATGGCCATGAAAAATGCCATGTACATTCCATACCAAAAACCAAATCAGTTGTCGCAGCAATCTCGGAACGAAAACAACTTTTTGACGCCCATGACAGAGTCATTGGCGGCTTCCAGTCGCACTCCAGCTCGGCCTTCTCTTCCTTTCTTGCAGTGAAGAGAGCTTCTGTCGCGAGTATACGCCAATGCGCAGACTTTGGTCTCGAGCTTCCAATGCGAACACAATGGCATTTACTGGTCATCGGCAAGAAGGGGAGCGCGCTCCGAGTCGGCAGTGCGGCTTCTCCAGGGGTAGTCTTTGCCAGTCGCAGCCGGGTAGGCAATCACAAGAGTTGAGACGAACAGCACAGCCATGATGGTGAAGGCAAAAATCCACTGGAAGGCAACGATTTGGCGACCGAACTGCGCAACGCCAAGGGCGGCGGACAGAACGCTCAGGGAGAAGCCCATGGTGTAATCCTGCAACAGTATCAGTCAGTGGATTCTATAGCACAATAGGCAGCGATTCGCTCTTACCTTGTAGGTGGTGATGAAGAAACCTCCGTAAACCAGAATGGACCAGACGAAGATGTTGCCAAAGATGCGGGCAACGAGGTTGTGGGGGTGAGGGACCATGATGGCGCCGTTCCAGTAGATGGCCACAAACGTCCAGGCCAGAGGAGCGGAAACAACGGGCCAGTGGATGAAGCGAGGGTACGTGTTGTGGCGGAAGTAGAGCGACGACAGGTTGGCGAAGTTGATGATGAGAATGAACTCAGCCCAGCCGAAGTGGGAGCGCACGAACAACATGACAAAGGCGAAGTGCAACAAATTGTTGAAGATGAAGTGCGATCCGACGCTGGCAGCGGCGTTGACATAGTCGCTGTTGCTCGAGAAGAGGTGCCCGACATAGACAATTTGGAGGATGAAGAGAACGAGCCTGGACGATGTTAGAAGTGGAATGGTCTCGAGGGACAAGTCTGAACCTACCAGTAGATGTCGATGATTGTGGAGTTCAAAGTGAAGGCAGTGGGGTAGAGGTAGTTCTGGTCCCAAATTCTTCTCCGAATTGTGAAGCCATCGGTGGGTTCATTGAAGGTGTAGTAGAGAGTGACGACGAAAGCCAAGAGCCAACTCAGAATAGTCAAGACCTTGTAGGTGGTGATCGAGGCGGCCGTATGAGACTCCTTCTTGGAGAAGGGGTTCACTGGAGGGAAAGTCAGTCACAAACGAATGGCTGCACACGTCCAAGGCGAATGGTAACTTACAGGCGTGAATGCGCTCTGTTGCGGTAGGCATCTTGAACGATGATGAATGCCTGGTCTTGATTCCTCGATTCCCACACAATCTGCGGTATTTGCAAGTTTTCTGGTGTTGCACAGAAAATTGTTGGTGGGAGCAGAAGCTTGGAAGTAGCAGAAAGGTATGAGCTGAGGAGGGCGGCGGTGGCTTATAAACGACGGGAAGCAAGAAGCATGGGGTTGGTAGATGGGACGTTAAATCTGCGGGGAAAGCAGCTCGCCACAAGGACATTAGCGTGTAACGACTAAGGCGAATGCAGAGAGAGGTTCCTTCCTTGCTGCAGCGGTCCTCGTCCTCCAGCGCTGGTGTGGCTGGATACAGAGGCAAGAGGACGGGGAGGAGGTATCGTTCCGGTCCGGGCTGCGGACCTCACCTCAGTAGGTACCCACGGATTCCAGGCTGGGGTGAGGCGGCGCCCCTTCCACACTGCCACACCTCCTTCCTCGTCTCTTCTCTTGCTCACATTGCTCACGGCATGTCACCCACCTCACGGACAGCAACAAGCTCACTCAGTAGCCCCCGACGTGCATCAACACTACGTCAGGTAGCCTTGTAGCTCAATACCTAACTCAAGGCAATATGTGAGGTAGCTTGGAAAAGGATGGCCATGTCCTGTGCTAGAGCATGATCCCATCCTTGTGTACGTGCACATAAAAAGCTCGGAAAGGGCGGGATACATGGACAATTGGACAAATGAGATGGGATGGCTTGGGCGTGCTTGTTTGGACTTGTTTGGACGCCTCGCTTGATCAGGTAGGCTACGGGCTGGCGCCTAGAGGATGCTACTACCGATTGGCTGTCTCGTGCAGCACGCAAGTCAATGGGTGACCTCTTCGGTCAATGATCGTTTTTGGAGAGACATAAGGAAGATGTACCAGGTAGCCGTGCTGTCCCACTACCTTGAGGTATCCCGTAGATGAACTCAAGAAGCAATTGGTAGGAGCAACGAATGGCCTCAGGCGTGAAGCGCTTTGGATCGGGATCGCCCCTGCGGTTTTGCGGTTCAACGACATGACACAGGGAGTCTGCGAGCAGCAGCCATGCCAGCCAATGCATGGATAGTCAGACGGGCTGATCTGGACCTGTCAACCCTGTCTGGCCGATGCTCTTCCCTGCTGTATCCGGACCGCATCAGCCACACCTTGGGTCTGGGGTTGGAGAACGACGTTTGTAGCGACGCTGTCGTCAGAGCTGACGATGCCGCCCTGAGCGAGCATGACCAAAGTCGAGAGTAGGCTTATTTGGCTAGTACTCTGAATTTCCTACAAGTTTGAGACCATCCATCCTCTTCTGCTCTTGTACCTACCTTGATGGGGTGGTACAGCAGCATGAGGCTAGCGGAAAAGGTCGGTCGATGCAAAAGATGGCGAACACTACAAGCCACAACAGTGTGCCAGGAAAGTCCAGAGGCCGGTCTTGGAAACCCCGCCTACGCTTCCTTCCTGGCACCGGCTTGAAACTAGAGGGATTCCTCGGTTGTCTTGGACAACGGTCTATGGGATGGAACAACAGGCAAAAAAGGAGTCGTTTGGAGCAAAGAGATGAGGTGAAGCTGGAGCACACACGCATACGGCAGGCATTGCGCAGTGTGGAGGCACCTTGGCACCTTGCAGCTCCGATCCAATGGCTGGCAGGGGTGGGCGGAGTGGGGCGATCCGTGATTGGATCATCCCTGCACAGGTATGACGACTTGCCGCGACTTCTCGCTGAAGTTCGTCGACTTCAATTCTCAGAGGCAAGAGCACCCTGCCCCACACCAATCCTGAATGCCAAGGGGCCACTCTTTCCCGCTTGTAAACTTCTCCACGAGGTCCTTTTTTATTGTTCTCTTCGCGGCTCGCCTGTGTGCTGCGTGCATGTCTCGCACTGACATATCCTCCCGCATTTGCCTCCTTGCAACCCGTTGCGCAACTCATCTCCAAACACTTGCACGACTGAGTTACAGGAGTTGGAGCTGAGGTTGGAGCTGGAGCCGCCGATGCCCATCGACCGTCGCCGAGGTAGAGGGACACAATTTCACTTGGCTACCCAGGCCCGATGATAGCTCACAACCAGACCGCACTGAGGCTTACTCGCAGCCTCCCATTTCGGCTCGACCACAGACCAACACCACATTTCTTAGACAAGTTGGCATATTACAAGATACACCCGATTTGTCACCTCCCACAGACTTTGAGGGCCACAAGGTGTCCCATGCCGACTCTTTGTACGGACCCAAGTTGTTGGGGTCCATCGAGAAACGAACCCCCTGCTTTTCTATCCACGGCCCTCCATCATCATCACCTCATAGCTTCCCTTCCTGGGCTGATTTGCTGCTAACAAATGGAGCAGATGAAAGCATTGCCCTGCGCATGTACGGAGTAGAGCGCCGTTTCCTCCTTCTCCAAACAACTCCCAATTCGACCTCATACAGATGCAGCCTTCACGCATCCCTTCCATCGCATCTAGAAAGTTGCGACTGACTGCTGCACACCCACCCGCACAACATCCAATTCTCCAATGGAACGGTACGCCGTTCGAGGGGCGGAAGCTATGGTAGGCGGGTAGCTCAGCACACCACCTTGCAAACCACCAAACCCAACTAAACCCGCCGGCCACAGACCGCTCCCTGCTATGCCGGGACAGGCTTTATTATACGCAAAATGATCGGCAAAACCGCTTTCTCACCTGATTTCAACGTATAATTTCCTTGCTACTAACGATTCTACGAATATAGCTCGTGAGAGAAGAAACAGTCATCGGCCCACTGCACATCTCATGCCACTTGCTCTATTCTTGGCAATGGCTTCAATGCAAAGCTACTTGTCCCACAGTTCCGGAATTATACGCGGCAGGCGTTGAGCTCCAGTCTCCAGAGCCCCACCCCCCGTCCGACATCTGCACCGACGCGAGCAGGGACGAGGTACCTCTACCCGGCCGATACATCTCCACGTCACCGCACCTTTCCCTCCGGACTGTGGGCTAAATTGCGGGGCACACTCCAACCTGCATCACCTGGCCTTCCTCGTGTACTGCCCCTCACGCCCGATGACAGCATCCGCGAATCAATCCGTCTGAGAGTTGCGGCACGGCCACTACCGACTGGCTGCCACGAAGCAAGGCACCATGTTCAGTCCGGCCAAGCGAACACTGGTAAATCCACCTCGATGGTTCAGAAATTTTGAAGATTTCCTGAGGCGTGGCGGCAAGCAAACAGCTTCATTGGAATAGCGTGCTACCCAGGTATCTATCTACACGGCATCCTACAACTGCTATAACACCAATTCGCTTCTTCGCACCAGTCGTATTGTACATTTCCCTTAATGACCCTGAGGCCTCTCTCCAATTGGCTGTTATTGCACAAGGCCGCAAAGCCGCTCACCACGTATCGGATTCAGCTCTCTATTTTTGATTCTGAAATATTTGTCTCCAGCATCGTTCAATTTACGCAGACTCATCGCTGCCCTTCGGCCTGGCATGGTGTCACTGCTACATTCTTCCTTTTTTGTCTTGTGTGTGCAGCAAGTCGGCTTCTCTTTGGGGCTGTCGGATGCCCTTTGCCGCTGCGTTGGCTGTGATGGGGGATGCATTGATTCCGCATGACATGAAGTTGCCTCCGAGTGTTGGCTTCGATATTCTCGGAGTGGGGTCGGTCTCCAACGCCCGTGTGCCGATGCTCGTCCCAGGGTGTTCGGGGCTGTGGGCGCCGAGGGCTCGGAGTAAGGCATCCTGGACCTGGTGGCGGGGATATTGTATAGCGTACGGCAAGTGCTGTTATGCCGTGGCTGAGTGGTAACACAGAGAGGGCGCAAGCAAAGAGTTCAAGTTGTAAAGGCTCGTTGTGTCTGATTTGGCTCTGAGGCGAGGACTCGCTCTGAGGTTCCGAGCCTGACGGCCTTTTATACGAAATGGTTATAAGTCCAACGTTGGCTGAGTAGCCGGTCCAAGATGCCTAGATGGCCAAAATTGACAAAAGAATTGCACTTTCTTGGGATGTGGCGCATGCATGACCCCCAGGTTTGGATTTTGAGGTGCTGGTTCCTTAAAGCAAGTGGAATTCCAAGTCGAAAATGACAATGTCAGCTCAGTTACTGGACCAATGGCGATGCAGTGCTGGGAAACTTGTAATTCCACAATGCCATGTATGCAAAGTACTTGATCATCCAATCACAGCTTGACCAAGGTCAAAAGTGCATTTCAGTTACAAGACGTACTTGGTCCGCGGATTGCTGAGAGCCTTATATGAAGTCAGCCTCAAGAAGGCGAAGCCGTTGGGCTTTTTCGAGTATGTGTAGGGAGGGCTCCGAGGCTGTTCCATGTCGTTTCTCGCGAGCATTGTTGAACTGTTGAAGAACTACAAAAATCGTACATCATGGCGCTGTATTACTCTCTCACGGCGGATGATCTAGAGAACACCTTTGGGGAGTCGCCAAACCCACGTACCCATACAATCGGCGAGCTTGATATGGCGAAAGAGGCGAAAACACGCGCGTCCCGGATACCCGCACAACGATGGGAGGAATTGAAGGCGATCATCTGCACAGAATATAAAAGGAAGACTCTGGAGGCGCTGATGAT
Organism: Colletotrichum phormii; assembly: GCF_030913505.1. Classification (NCBI taxonomy): domain Eukaryota; kingdom Fungi; phylum Ascomycota; class Sordariomycetes; order Glomerellales; family Glomerellaceae; genus Colletotrichum; species Colletotrichum phormii. The sequence goes on along the minus strand of NW_026851445.1, from coordinate 267,089 downwards.
GTTCCTCAAAGAGGAGCATGACCTCGACGTCACGTATTGTTCTTCTGGGGGTTTGAAGATTTCTAATTTAGTGCTAACTTTGGGTAGGAAACGTCAACTTGTCTATAGACTGGGCATCTGGGATTGCGGGAAGTATAACCTCAAAGGTTGTGATGGGTTGCCCGATAACGATGGGGATGCTAACGATGTTTCCGAAGACGATCAAAGCGACGAGGACTCCGACCTGGACGATGAAGATTTCGTCCCAAATGGCGGTCATGTCTACGAGGTTCCTGACGCATTGGGGCTCACATCCTGTTTCGAAGCGGGCTCATATACGTACGACCTCATAACTCACCACATCCAAGCAGCGAATGCAATCTTCGCAGTCGCCGGCGGTGGTTACGCCTGGGCAACATATAACAACGACTTCCACGACGACGTGAAAGATTCAAAGAGGCTTGTAGCCCTTTGCCGATCAGCCGAGACCGTCGAACAATGCCGGAAGGCTCTGGACATCCTAGAATCGCAGATCTCGCAGTCCAGCAGCCACGTGGGATTCTGGTCCTTATTATACGTACATGTTGTAGAGAGCATGAACCACGAGATTAGAGACGGCGATCTCGTTACATTGAAGGACCCCATCAAAGAGATGCTTACGGCCGCTGTTTCGTCAATTCTTCTCGGATCCTGGGATGGCTTCTTGCTCAAGGAAGGCGGTTCTGTCGATCTATTCGCCTTTCATCTTCTGGACACCGTCTACGAGCAACACCATACGCTGTCTTTGCAGTTGGAAGAGAAGAAGCTCGGCAGCCTACTCTACAGCATGGATGACTGGGTCCTCTCGGAGTATGATGACCAAGAGGCATCTAGTGTTCTGGTCAGACTGAAGCAGTGCGCGCAGTGGTGCTTATTGTCGCTCGAAGAAGTCTCAAAAGACCTCTCCCAAACGCGTCTTCATATCTGCTCTGCTCACAACGAGGCTCAGAAATACTGGAAAGAGCACCTCGAGATCTACGGAACGCTATGGCACAGATTATTTATGCAGCAGCTAAACGCACAAGGACAGAGCTTTGGCGTCGGCTTCGGCGCCGGCGCGGAGGGCCTTGAGTGGGCAGAGAATGCCCGGAGGGACCTGGGCATTTCCCATGCGGAGGTGCTTTCGTGCATGTGTTGGGTCATTGTGAAGCATGGCGGTCCAAGAAACGACAACGACGGGACTCTGGAGGGCCTGTTTGGACGAGCAAAAGCCGCGGCACAAGGGGTGTTGAACACCGAGCCGAGGGAGTTGTGGCTTGAATTCTTGGGAACTTTCAAGAGGCTCAATGATCTTACGGTGACAAAAGGGGCGAACGCTGCAAAGTATGCACGCTACAGGGATGATTTCATGAAGGACTTTGTGGCGTTCGTGGAGGACACTCTAAAGGTGTTTGCGACGTTTGGTGGGCCTAAGACGGGAGAGAGGATTGGGGATGAGTTCTATCCCGGGGTTGCGTTTTGAGGCTGGCTGGTTGACATGCTGCCCAGGAGTCTTGATGATTTGGGTGGAAGAGTTAGTCTCGGGGCATCTTGAGGTTTGGTTAGGGTATTTGATGTAGGTTCTTCTGTGTTCCTAGGAGCTAGTCTATACTTTTATATGTATCTAAGGTAGGCAAGTCAATATATTCTCCGTATTACCTAAGTACCTTTGAGGAGATGATGCCGTTCTCAGAGTGAGGTGTTACATCTTAGTCTTCCAGGCAGTATTATCTGTGTGAGAGAGCCCTGATCTCCTCACACAAGTACATGCAGTCGAGCCAACTGACAGGTAGAATACCACGGCGTTCAAGAGTCGAGGCCGTTCTAGTAGAGGCACACTGGCTTGCCTGCTTGTGCTTGTATACGGTCTCAGCCATGTGCCGCGGAGGAGAAGGAAGGTCGAATGATTATTGTTCCGACTGTCGTCAAGTCCATCGCTTCAATCTGATATCTAGATGCATAAGATTGTGTGGTTTCTCGAGTTCATGATTGCAGTCAGAGAGGAGGCGAACAAGTCGCTATAAATGAACACTGATGTTCTGAGAAGTAGATAACGTCAAGCTAATCATCATGTCACTCGTTCTTGGTGGCAACAAGCTTTCGCATCTTGCATTGCTGACAAAATCCATCTTCTTGATCTTCCGCGCTGGTGTGGAAGATGGCGAAGGTAGAGGTTTCCCTCGGGGACAGGGCACCAACAGACGAGATGTTAGCTCTGTCCTTGCTCTCTTCTCCATGCTTCTCGAGTATAAAGGTCTGAATACACAGGGAGCATGGATAACTACTAGCAACCACTACCAATGACTGTCTTCGTAAGCTAGAAGTTGGCAAACATTGCTCAATCAGCAACCATAGTCTTTCTCACAAGGCAGGCAAGCGGGGATGGTTACGCACGATCCTTGACTGATACCGAAGACGACTTCGATCTCGTGTTTGAGGCACCCCAGATTAGTGTGCCCGCAAGCTAGGTTATTGACGCGGGCCTCATCCTTTTATGTTCAGCAACCGTGTACTGTATGCACTATCTTAGAGATAGGTAGCAGTGCATAAGGCAGTCCATCAGGCAGTAAACGCGCTGCATCAAGGTTCTCTTACTCTGTCCATCGATGGTCCTCAACATGGCAAGATGGGCTACAAATCGCAGATAGATCCTCGAACAATCCGTCTCAAAACCCATTAACATGGAGCAAGAGACATTCTGGGTATTCAGCTGACGGCGAGTTTTTATTTCCATCTTTCTATTTGTCCAGGATCCAAGACGTGCGTCTAATGGAAGCTGTTGATTGTAGATCACCTCAATATATCTGGGTACCGCACTCCGAAGGGATAGAGTCACCTCGTCTTGGCACAAGGTATGTGAACCAGGAAGTGTGGAGGACGAAAAGTCTGAATATCAGGGAGTAAAGCGCAATACTTCTACTGAAGTGCAGGGGAGGTTAGATAGTCAGACTGTCGAGGAGAACTTCCCCGGATAATGTGTACGGCATCAAAGTCTTTTTCCACGGCCATCGATGAGCCATCAAGCAAGAATCCCATCATTCGTCACCTCGGCCCATATTCTAGACTCTCGGTACTCCGTAGAGACAAGTGGTTGAACGAAAAGGTTCTGGAAACACCACAGTCTCGGGATTATACACCGATGACTAGCTTTCCGGCCGTAAGGCCGCCGGTGGTTGGTGAGAATCCCCCCTGTACTGTTGGGAACCTTGAGAACCTTGGGAAGTGTTCTTCTGAAAGGCTTGGTATGTCTGGCATATCTTGTCTGAGCAGATAATTCATGTTGTCCAGGAATCCAGCTCGAGCTCGGAGTCTATGGGGTAGGGCAGCAGGTGCCGCGAATCGGGATGGCTTCTACCCGAGGAAAGCTCTACCGCCCCAGATTCCAAGCCACCAGAAAAAACTTTAGAACCCGAGGTGATTCCTGGAAAGAACCCGAATAACACGGGCAGTCACCAGAAACATGGCTGTCAAGGCTGGGCTGTCAACAATAGCAGAGCCGCGAACGGGGTAGTGGCATCATGGTCATCACCTAGTATGGAAAAGAAGCTAGTCCCGAGCAAAAGCAAAGCATTTCCAAAGCACGATAGTAGCTAGACTGGAAGTAGAAGCTTTATCCCAGGCTCCATATTATCTACGATAGGCTAAGGTAAGTAGCCCTTGGCCCTTTGGAATAGTTGGGGAGGCGGCCGGAACGCCGACGGCCTTTTCACTGGTCAGCTCGGGTCCGACAGATTTCTGGTTGCGAAGAGGGTCGTTTCTTATTCCGCAACATTGCAATGTAATGCAGGCTTGGGGTTGATCCTTCCGCCAATCAGCGTCAACTCTCGCTTGTGAAGCGTTGGAGCATCCATCACCCAGCCTTTTTGAATTCCTTGGCCGTCATTGGGCGTGAACTAAATAATGTCAATTAATAAATCTACTAGTTACCCCTTATAAAAATTATTAAATTAAGTTAACTGGCATTATCAACCCTTATAATAATTGAGACAGCATGTGAATAACGGTTACGACATGTGTTACATGAAATGAATGAGTCTCTGAACGAAGTAAGTGGCGGGCGATACGCCGAAAGCCTCAGTATCTTGTGAGTTCAGTTGTGTTTTGCGGAGGGCATGAGGGAAAACGGGCAGAGGCTCACTTGCTTGTCTTAACTTTAATGGCGCCTTTTCCCACCACTTCGGTAAACTTGGCAACGATCGGTCCGGAAGGCCTCTCGTATTACGCGAGAGAAGCCAATCCGTTCCCTCGCTTGCCCAGTTGGAGCTATGCGGTCGCTCGCTGGAGGGCTGAAAATGCCTGGGAATGACGTCTGGTAATTTGTGAGACATTAGGGATGCAGGGATGTAAGTCATCCGTGGCTGGGCTAGACAGCTGCCGTCTTGAGGGTCCTTTTGATACTTTTTTGGTCTTGAGAGACTTGCATGAAAATTAATGCTTGAAAGAGTAGCTTCTTGAGTGGTTTGGAATCCTGGCTGCCCGATGCAATCGAAATAGCGGCCGCTGAGATTCGGGGAGAATCTAGGAGGATTGCCGACGAGAAGAGTAAATGGCAACGTGCTTGCGGGTGATTCTTTCGACTACCTCGAGCCATGTGAAAAAGGTTTGAAAGAAATCAAGCTCCACGGTGAGTAGGATGTAGAAAAAAGTGATTGCATTTGCATTGAGGACACTTGTCGGGCGTTTCTGAGGCTCGGGGAAGGAGTATGGTGAAGTTGACGAGACGAGACTGCCCGAGAGGCGTTGGCGGCAGGTAGAGATATCTCACAAAAGAATGTTAGGGAAGGCTTCGGCGAAGATTTACTGGGCAGGACAGGTCTATGATAGGATCGAATCATCGATCGACGGCAGGAAGAAATGAGTTCACCCGTGGCGGGAACTGGTTGGCTCTTTCCCTGCAAGTCGGTATCTTTCTCTCCCTTACCTCACTTGTGTCGGGGAGACGGAGCGCAACCACGTTGCTGGGCCCTTGCCAAGGCGACCTGAATGACAAGATCGACCTACTCTGCCATGGCTATATTGTACATACTCAAGGTTGATAGGGCGAATGCTTAGGTACCAGGATGCGGACAGAGTGAGACATACGAAAACATATCTGAAGGAAGCGCGTACCCATCCGTACCTAATGTAGGCCAGAACGCAGTCCTGCCGCCTTTAACCCAGCGGTTTCCCCTCACCGGACATCAGTGGTATCCGATATATGGCGTGCAGATACGCTCTTCAGCCCTCGTTGGATTGCGGCGCAAGGCGGCCCGACCATGGCAGGCAATGGTTGTCTTCTCGGTCCCGGGTTCTCTGGCATGTCTACGGAGCTAAGGATGTTTTCATACCGTGCTGGTACGTCTAGGAAGGACATGGGGAGGAGCCTAGGAGGAACCTGGGGACAATGACCTGCATGCCTGTTCATGAGTAGTGACCGTGGGATGCCGACCCTAGACACCATTGAAAGCTGTCTTTCACTGAGGGCATCGGGATGAAGGGGCGATCAGACATTACTTTACTATGACGGACGATCTCCGATGAGGGCGGGCTGGCTTGCATAGGTACTGCTGCTGCTTAGAGGCACAATCAGCCCTCCAGCTGCCCCTTCGATGAGATGCTGGGAATGGTCAGGGGATGTCGAAAGTAAGAGCTGAAAGCACGCATTCATGGATGTTGCTTGGTACCCTAAGATGCTGACTTTTAGTGTAAGAGCTCGACTTTGATGAGGGGAGACTACAGAAGGTGTGAGGGGTGAGATGAGGTGAGGTGAGGAGAGCTCCGAGAGGTCCAGCTTGCCAGCTTAGAGTTGTCCCGCTTTTGTACCACGTGAGCAACGAGTGGTGTTCCCTGGGGTTACACGGAAACGGCCTTCAGCTGGCAGGGCCTGTCCCTCCGCATCGAACCTGCCTAATAATTAGCTTTCCACCTGTTGTCGGCTCCGACTGCCTTGCCTGGCGTGAGGTGCCTGCCCTGGCTGACTTACATGTTTCCTTAGTCAGACGGTACGTACACTAAGGTACTTCAACTACACGGGGTGACGGGACAAGGTATCCGCACATCGACAAGGCAGGTAAGAGGTACGTATCAGCCATCCAGCATTCACAACCACCTGCAAGTCGTGCGCTCTCAATGTTTTCTCCCTTCTCCCCCTACGGAGCACCTAGTCCTCTCCCTCTCTCTTTTTTCTCATTCGAACACCTCGATCCGCGACACCCGCCCATCATGGCGGCATGGCTTTCTAGTCCCCTTACTGCCAAAGAGCCGACTAATGCCTATTCGGGTGAGAGGCATGGCGCGTCACCTCCACTGGCATTCTCTGTCTCGTTTCTCGTGTAACAACCGAATCCCCCCCCGCGAGACATACCAAGCAGCATTGTCTCTGGCACAAACTCGTCCCGGAATCGTACATCCTTCACAATAATTGGGTCGCAGTCAGCTCCGAACCATTCCGCCCATTCACCAAGAGACTCTTCTTCTTGTCTCTACTTACGCCTAACCGTGAAGAGACACCACCACACCGCACCTTATGGGAGCAGAGACATTCAAACGCAGAACGCAGACGCTGCTTGGCCTTTCCATCACCTGTCTGCAAGTTGGGCCGAGTTGGGCCAAGCAAGTGGAGAACCTTCAAACGACCGGGGGTCCTTTCTGCGGGCTTATCCGCATCCCAAGGTGCCATCCCACGAACCTCGATATTTCGGACATGGCAGCTCGGCAAACCTTGTCTGGTTCCATCCATCCTTACATGCTTCGCGCCTACAGAGTATTGTTGCGTCGCTACCAATGTTCCCACACTCCCGACAAAAATAGCGTGTGCAAACTCTGAGAGTCCGAACAAGACACTAGAACCCATGCAACATTCGTCGCCTGCGTCTTCAGTAAAACGTCCAGAGTACGGCGCTAATTCGGATCATCGTCGTTGGAATCTGCTCGGCTGATTGCTGGTGGAGGCATACCAAATTTGGACTGCCGACTGCTTTCTTTTTGGTTTCACCTCATAGGGCCATGTTTACCCTCCTCTGACTTGTCAAATGCAATGTCCATGTCAACGATCGGAGCCCCGGGGAAGGGGTCTTGCTGGTCTGGCCGATATACGGATGCGCACGGCGGAGCGACACCCAGCCCGTTGCCGACCTTACCTCTCGCCTTCATCACTAATCGACCTGAGATCGGTCGATGTGCAACCCGGGACCAGGCATTCTGGGACACGGACCGAAATGCAAAAGCATAGCCAAGGCAGACGCCGCCATCCACCCCTGAACATGGACACTTTGTGTGGCCATTTAGGCTTTGAAGGGGGGTCAGCATCGGCACCACCACTGCCAGCGGTCCCCTACGCCTGGAACCCTGGGCTGTTCGGCTACGTTGCTCGCAGGGGGGGCCATATTGCGGCGCACGCTATGAATTCAGCAAGCTTTGCTCCATCTTATCTCATCCCCCGGTCTGCCACCTTGGAGTTGTAGCATTGTACGTTTTTTGACGTACAATACGGGCCACTCCCGCGCCTCCTTCGGAGCAAAGAGTCAATGCGCTAGATGTCCGCTGACCGATCCGCGGCCGTCTGCGTCCCCAGACGAAGAGAACCTGCCTCGGGCGGGATAATGCCTGCTCCAATACCTAGGTACTGAAGCAAGCAAGCAAGCAAGCCAGGTGATGTTGGCGCGGGGGCGTGGGCATGGCTAATTTTCCCTTGATACGCCAGACGAAAGCCGACATGCTCTGCAGAGAGGCGAAAGCTAAGCAGGAAAGCCACGCCGATCATCCATCCCTTGTCCCAGTCGCCTTGCTATTGAGGGTGTACTCCGTAGACTCTCTCAGTCAACCTGAAAGGCGGCCGTGGACCACGCGATGGGAATTCGGCCCAGAAGATGCAAATCACCCTTTGCACCTACGGCGGAAAACACGGCGATACTGGAACTATGGAAAGCAACTTTGGTGTAGTCACTTTCACGATGGTTCAACGTCGCACTCGAGCCGTCAATTGCCACCTGATGACGACACTTTTGACATATCCCGCCTTTCATCGCCGCCAAATGTTCCACGACAGCCATTCCCGCTGATTAGAACCGTTCGAATAAAGATCGATGTGCCAGGATTGGGCACAACAGCCCCCCCAGCCATCTTGCGGGGCCGCCCGGCCGAATACCAAATCTGGACCAGACGTATTACCGCTGATTCTGAACAAGGCACTGGACGGCAGACTATCAGAAAGGTACGAACATCCGTCCTATTCTCCCAAGCCAAGCGTTTGGCCCAACAAGAAGCTGTATCCCTCGGGCATATCACACAAATGATGTTCAGGCAAAGAACCCCTCGAAGTCTCAGACCCAAGATGCACAAAATATTCGGCGAAAGCGCCGAAGGGACTTTTTGCGCCGTCCAACGAGGACCCTCGTGAATGCAAATGTACTTTCCCTCGGGGATGGAGAGCAGCGTCGCTCGTCAGTTCCGGTTGGCACTATCCGGAAATCATTCCAGCATCCTTGCTTGACCGACCTTGATCTTGACCTGGGCTGTCCGCAGCGACCCCTCGTGCCCTCCCACCAATGCCCGCCTCATTCCTTTTGCGCGTGGGGTTGATCAGAGACATGGGGCCTGGTGTGTGGCCAGAATGCACATTCACACCATACGGATGGCACACCCGCCTTTTCTACAGGCTTGGTTCACTCAACTGTGTTGCTATGCTGTTCTGACTGTGTCCCCATAGGATTTCTCTAGCAGAACCAGCAGCCCGGACGACGGCGACGAAGACGTAGAAGCAAAAATGCTTATTCCAGACTCTATCGATCTGGTCGGTGCCAGAGAGCCCCTCGGTAGTAGAGAGAGCAGAGGGACAAAGTCAGCTAAATCAAGAGAGACAACGAGCAAGGGAGAGGCGGGCAAGCAATGTTAGCCGGTGACGCCCGGCACACAGTCAATTTGGGGGCCGACAGCACGGCCGGCTAGAATTCACCCATTCTCCCACTACCCTCCCTGCACCCCGGCCACTGACTGCTTCGTGGGAACGCAAGCTTCAGACCACCACTCATTGCTTATTGCTCAAGTCGGCCACATCCACCCCCGATTAAATTCGCAATCCCACTTCCCTGACTTCCCTGATTTCCTTGCGAGTTGCGACCTTACTTTACGCATTTCCAGCAGGGCAACTCTCTTTACCGAACGTTCACACCAGCACAGCGTTCATTCGGACTCACCATTACAAGCCAAACTTCGCTTATTCAACCATTTCACGCATCATCCATCTATCCCGAGATACCAGCTTTACCCGCCATCACCAAAGCTTCTTTCTTGAGCTCTCTCCCTCAGCAAGCAAAGAAGTAGGACGACGTCTGCCCGGTTATCACACCTTGGCCACCTGTCAAACCTGACCTTCGTTCAGACACTTATCGTGGAGTGCGAGTTACCCGACGCACTGCAGGTGTTTCGTGTACCACCTGAAGCAAACACCCGTCGGTTGCAAGCTGTCGACAGCCACTGCCTGCTCATCTGTGGCACTTGAGGCGTGCCTTACTTAGCTTCGCCTCGACAAACATTGGTCATTGTCGTCCAACTCTGCGTATCTTGCCCTCCCTTACCCCAAGTCACTCTCTCACGAGCACAGTCATCCTGGCGCAGCGCGGGTTCTACAGGAGGGGAGCCCACTGGTACTTGGTGCACCGAGTATCTCGTCAAGGTTTCTGCGCCCAAATATCTGCCACCCCTCACTGGCTTCGCGGGTCTATAACAGGCCCGAACCGTCACAATTTCTTCCCAACTTCGCATTCAGTCTATACTCTCTCCTGCGTCGGATTCCGATGACGCACCCACAGCGTCCTCTACTCACACCACGCCGAAGAGGAGATATCAAGAAACATTTTCGCCATCGGAGAGAACCTCCGCGCCCCCCGCTGTAGCAGAGCCCGCAGATAGGCAAGCTCTGGGAGGGGCCAGATTTCACAACTCCGTCGTGCCTGACGACGATGACTTAAGGCCGACCTTGGCGGGAGGCTCAAGTGCCAAGAGACCCTCTAGAGCTATGAGGCCGCCTATGAGGTCAAGCATAGCTTGTTTGAGATGCAGGAAATCTAAAATCAAATGCGACAACGACAACACTGGATCGCCTTGCGACACATGTATCAAGGCAGGACACAAGTGCGAGTTTCCTGACCCAACGCCTCTCCCGACAAAGCGATCAGAGCCACCAACCGCGCCGAAACAGGAGAGGGAAGTCGGGCATGATCGAAAGCGAGTGAAGAAGCTCGAAGACGCAACGTCCTCTGATGGACGTATTGTCGCCGCGCTTGCTCAAGAAGTGCTTTCGGCGCCCTATCTTACCGTTGACCTGTGGCATCAACTCTTTGACATCTATAAGCTGCATTTCGCTACCGAACTCCCTTTCTTGCATCTCCCAACTCTCAAGGGCATCATTCACGACAAGGACATGAAGAAGCCATCAGCCGAATCAAATCTGATCTTGTTGGGCATTCTGGCTCTCACTGCAAGATTTCACCCTGACTTGGTCAAATATGTGGCGCACATTACACATGACAAAATCGCAGGCCCAAAGTCTCGCGGTGCTCTGCCCAGGCCGGAGCCATCAATGGCATCAGAGTACTTCGCAAACGCTCTCACAAAAGCACTGGGACAACTCGAATCAGCTCTGACATCAGCTACTGTCGTCCGTGTCCAGGCTTTCCTCATGCTCGGCTTATACAAATGGAGCCAGCCGAACGGCGGACTGGCTGCGTGGATGTACATTGGTGTTGCCATACGAATGGCTCAAGGCTTGAAATTGGGGTTCGGGGACAAGCCTTTGGGGGGCAAGAGGACTTTGGCACCGTCTCCCCGGTCGAGTAAATCTGCGCAACTACCTTCGGACCGTTGGAAAGACCAGGAGATCAGGCGCCGTACGATGTTCAGTTGCTTAATACTGGATCGTCTGTTATCTTGCGGATCTGATCGGGTTTCGATGGTCCGTTCCGACGATCTGCAAATCCAGCTGCCATGCACCGAACACGCCTTCGATCTCGGCCGCACCGTCTATACCGGATTCTTACGACAGGTGGGACATGGCATGGAGCCACCAATCGATGACAGCGTATTGAGCCGATTCGTGCAACTAGCTGATTTCTGGGGCGATATTACCAAGTACAGCTTCGCAGGCGGCCGCCATACGGAATCGCTTCCGCCGTGGGATCAAGAGTCGACTTTCTATCAACTGAACAAGAAGGTGGATGCCTTTTACGCACACCTTCCGGAAGAGTTCACCTGGTCCAGTTCAAACTTTTGGAAACACGACAACAGCATGTATGTGTCGCTTCACATGTTGGGTGCCCTCTGCAAGATCATGCTTCATCGCGAATACATTCCTTTCATCGCCATCAAATGTTTCGAGCCCATCGGTCCACTGGATGAGCCTGTATTTGACCCCGAGACTGTTCCCGACCACTTTTGGGAGCGAAGCGCAGAGCAGGTTTTCAAGGCTGGAAGGGAAATCATCGACCTCATATCGACATGCCGAGACAAGCTTCCTCACTCGTCACTGGTCATATTCGCGATCTGGCAAGCAGCCTTTGTTGGAATATACGCACGGCACTATCCTCATATGGATACACAAAATCACATGGTCAGCAAACAGGAAATCGAAGAACGCAATTTGGGATCAATGTCCGAGCACACGCAGACGGGAAATACCAGTATCGCTTTCCAGGCATTGACCAAGGTTGCACCTTACTTCAGCATGGCCTCCAACTACATCACATATTTCAAGGATATTGATCAGTATCTCACCAAAGTCTACTCCGATTACACGCGTCGTGGTTCAAGGAAGAGCGGGGATGGATCTTTGACCATTCGACTGGGTGGAGGTGGCGGCGGACTGGAAGAGTGGAGGGCAAAGGCCGACAAGATAACGAGCAACGGCATCATCCTGGACGACGACCGGCCAACAGCCTACGATGGCTCCGATGGATCGCGGGCCAGCACACTGGAAAGGAGCTCTTCCTTGGGCCCTGAATATTCCCATCTCAGCGGGAGCGGTACGGACAGTCGAAGGGACTCCCGCCAAGCATCATCATTTACCGCCATCAACGCCGCCGCATTCCACCAGCAGGCCGGCCACGAAGGCTATGCCGGAGGCGTTCCTCACCACTCACCAACACAGGGCTTTCCGCCAACTCCCGGCTCCCTGCCAAACGAAGCCGCGATAGCTAATCTCAATGCCGAGACAATCAGTATCGATTCTTACGTGCAGCAGAACCAGGGTCAGCGTTTTGGCACAATGCTTGAGGACATTCAGGAATTCACTACGGGCGGGATGGTCTGCGCGCCCAATATTGGGGACTGGGACATGCTCAAGCCCCCCTTTTACACGCAGATGGCTGGCGGCAATCCGTTGCCCCAGTTCAGTGGGAGTTACTCTTGAAGGGTTCAGACGAGTAGGTGGAAGAGGCTTCTAGGCTCTCAGCCCAAGACATGACCATACGTGGGATGATGTATGGGAACGTTGTATTGGAAAATGCATTTGAGCGCGTGTGATATTTCAGACAGAAGTTACGAGTGCGTTGTAATCTTGGGTACGAAGCTATGACGAATCCCCCCTGCCACGGAGCGACCAGTCACAGGAAAATGTCGACCGGGCATAATCAGCATGAGAGCGTTAGAGAAAAAAAAGCAAGATAATGATCACCGTATTGTGCTACCAAAGGTCGTTGCGTGGTGCACACGATGATCCAAGTGATGAAAAGTGTTTACTAACGTAAAACAGGACGAAAGTTTCCTGGTGGTTGCTAGGTAATTACCCATGACGCTACCATGAACGTTGCGCACGTTCTCGTCACGTTCTCGTCACGTTCTCGTCACGTTCTCGTCACGTTCTCGTCACGCAATTTCCTCGTGGTCCGAAGTACTCTTTTCTTCTGCTCGACAGTTTTCTATTGCGTCACGTGGGGGGGATGCGTGTGATTTGAGTTGATTTGAGTTCGAGTCAAAGTCAAAAAGGAGGAACAAGTCAAGCTCAGTCAAAGAGGTCTCTGTACGACGCCGGCCTTGTCCGTCCCTAACATGTTTCGGCACTGGAACAATGTCTCGACTTGGGGTTGGAATGAGGATTACCGATTCCCAGGTACGCGTTGGCGGCAGCGCACTTTTGCACACCTCAGAAAGATGACCGAAAGGGAGCGCATTCCTTCCAACCCTTGGAAACCGTAGTTCTAGCCCGTCGACCACAGCCAGCCACACGGAATCCAGGGTTGAGAGGTTGCGGGCGTTTTTCAGGGTTTTCGGTGACGCCTACCCTTTTTGTTGGAGTGTCCTCACCTTACTCGAATGCGGCGCTATTTATCGAGGCTAGAATATAATTACCCAGTAGACGGTATCTACGATTCATGTTCATGACGACTACCGATGCCAGTCCACTGTCATACCTAGGTAGTCCACAGAAAGAAAAAAGAAATATGGAATGGTGGCAGCGTTACACAGAGGAATAAAAGCCACGTAGACGGCGCTCGGGAAGCCGTGGGATGACTCGAATCCCGAGGCCTCTTTTACTTTTCTGCGTAGTGGCGGTGTCTCTGTCCTAGTCATGGACTGATAGGCTGGGGGCTATGGGCTACGTGAAACTCCATTACTCCATCACTACTCTTCTTCTTTTCCCTCCCTCACACCCGCGACGCCGCTAACATGCTGCTTTTCAGTTTCTCACCCGGCTTTCTGGGTGTGTAATCGTATCTTTGTACCACGCACACTGTTTATCTTTTTTTTGCGCCTCCCGAAGGAAAGATTGTTTAATCTTGTTAAATGGTATTTTGCTGTCTCATCTGACGAACGTGTGATCGTCACCAAGTGCCAGTGTGCGGTTTTTTCCTGTGTGACTTGACTTGGTGCAGTGTGTGTTGGGGAAGGGAAGGGGGAGGGAGTTCTCCCGGTCCGAACCGTGCGGTGAGTTCGGACGATAATGCCGACCCGACCGGAAGGTAAGGTAGTACAGGGAAGGGGGGGGGGGGGGGGGGGGGGGGGGCAGCGAGGCTCCGATCCGGTGTGGGGTGCGGGTCCGGCCCGGGAGCTTGCAGTATGGGACGGACGGACGGGATGGGGGCTGGCGGGACTACGGGACCCGAGACGATGACCGGACCGAGAAAGTGAAGGGTAAGAATGCGAGAGCCCAGAAGAGAAGAGACGGTTAAGAAAAGAAACGGCGCTCGAAGTGTAATCTCTTTCCAACGAGGATTCTTGTTATGATCAAACCGTTGTTGGTAATCAAAAAGTTCATCCCAAAAATAGAAACTAGACCAGGTTGGTCCTGCAGTCAGCTTCTCAGCCCAGCCCTAGAGGAGCTTCTTGCAGCCTAGGCAGCAGCAAAAACAGGAGAAGGATGCAGCGGGCATGAGCAGTGAGCAGCAGCCTGCGAAAATGCACGGCCACACAGCCCATCCATGGAAAAAGAAAAACGAAAAGAAGCGAGGCCGGCGACGCGGGTGGCCGCAGCTTTTTCGGGGCTGAGAATCCCAGTAGGGGAGGAGGAGCAAACCCAACAAGGCCGCACGAATAGCGACAACCAACGCGGCAACGCCAGCCTATCGTGCGTTGCAGGAGACCCGTTTCTTGAGCTTTAAGGTAGGATTTCCCAGGATTTGAGGGTAATAATAAGCTTAGCTTACTAGCGGATCCCACAAGAAAGCTATCGACGTCCGTCCCGCGTTGGCCCTACCAGGCGACCACTTGGTTGGCAGATGAACCTGGGATGCTCCAGTCAAATCGTCGCTGATCTGTTAGCCAAGACAATTGCCTTACCTCGCCGGCCACGCTGCCATTGCATGGTGGAGGCGCACGCGGAGGAGATGCCTTCCATCCCCCGGTCCAAGCAGGCTCTAGCCCGAATCACACCCTTCGTAAATGGACCGGAGTCTGGTGTCCAGCGCAAAGGAAGCAGAGACAGGTGATTAGGCTGTCAGATTACCAGATTGAGGGCCTTCCTGCTGCGATATTAGCTTCTGGGCACTGGCTGGGGTTCTGTTCCCTCTCACGGTAGTTTGCATTTGCGGTTGAGGCTGAGTGATGTTGCGGCCTTGTCGATGGACGGCTCAATGTCCGAGGCTTCCCAGAGCAGCCGGATATCGAAGGATATATGATCGAGGCGGGCACGCTTCTTGAGGCAGTCTAGCTGAATAGTCATCAGTCTCAAAATTCTGTAGATCATAGAGATCAAGATATTTCCCTTTTGTCTCGTTTGTCACATTATCGAGTACTGTTTCACGATGAAGACATCAATATTTGCTTCCGCAGTGGCCTTCGCATCCTCTGTGATGGCTGCGATTTCGGTTCCGCAACTAAAAGCGCCGCAATTATCACACTTCCCTAAGATGGGCGGCCTACAACCTCGAGCGCATTCGGGAACGCAAGTCCACGCCGGCACGTTTGACCAGTATCTCGACCATACCGACTTGGCCAAGGGCACATTCAAACAAAGATACTGGTACAATGCGGAGCACTGGGGCGGCCCAGGATATACGGTATTCATGTTGAATGGAGGTGAAGGTGATGCTGAGGGCCTGACCGGTTATCTGGAAAACGGCACTTTGACATACCTATATGCCGAGACGCACAAAGGCGCAATAGTCCTGATGGAGCGTAAGTCAGCTATTTGAGAGCCCTCGAGACTATGTGTAGACTGACACTTACTGTTATAGACCGATACTACGGAAAATCTCTTCCCTTCAAGACTTTCACAGCCGACACCTTGCAATATCTCAATGTGCCGCAAGCCATCTACGACAACACCCACTTTGCGGAGACCGTTGAGCTTCCTTTTGACAAGAAGAAGGGCGCTAACGCAGACAAGTCTCCTTGGGTGTTGATCGGTGGCAGTTATCCTGGTGCCCTCTCCGCGTGGACATCTGTCATTGCACCGGGCACATTTGCTGCCTATCATGCCAGCTCTGCCGTCGTCCAGGCTATTGATGATTTCTGGCAGTTCTTCACTCCCATTGAGCAGGCCCTGCCGAGAGCCTGCTCTGCCGATGTCAAGCTTGTCATCAAGCAAGTAGACAGCGTGCTTGAGAAAGGTTCCGCCAAGGAGATCGATGCGATGAAGGAACAATTCGGCTTGGAGACTCTTGAGGACAATGCCGACTTCGCGTGGTATCTGCTGCAGCCTATAATCGAGTGGGCACACAACGAGACTGCGGTGTACGAGTTCTGTGACTATATCGAAACGAGCACGAACAACGGTAACGTCATCAAGGGCACCGAGACGTCGGGCGTTGGCTTGAAGGCTGCTTGGAAGGGATACACATCGTATATGCACAGCCAGTATAGCGAGGTGTGCGAGGGCGAGGAAGCATGCGACTTGTACGGCAAGGCGGTGGGATATAACAAACCCGATGACCTCAGCACCAATCGAGCCTGGACTTGGCAACTTTGCAACGAGCCCTTCGGATGGTGGCATGTCGGCCCGCCCAAGTCAGACGGCACCAATATCGTGTCATCGCACGTGCGGCCAGCCGACCGCCAGCGCCAGTGCGATCTCCGCTTCCCACAGACGTTCGGATTCAAGCCAGCCAGCTCTGAAGGGTTCACCGCGGCCATGTTCAACGACTGGACTGGTGGTTGGAACGCCACGTTCGAGAATGTCCTCTTCTGCGACGGCGAGCATGACGGTTGGAGGTCGGCATCGATGAACTCTGATTACCGCCCCGGCGGACCGGTCAAGACCACCGAACAGACGGCTACCTTTGTAGTTAAGGGAGCAAACCATGTCCCGGACTTTCTTCTGAACAACGGCGAAGACAATGCCGCGATCATTGCGCAAGAGGTGGAGGTAATTGGCAAGTGGATCAAGGCTTGGAAGCCGAACAAGTCGTCATAGTGGAACCGGGCCGAGGAATATTCGTGGTGTTTTAATGAAATAGCATTGGGCGGCGTTCATGGCGGCTTGGTTTTGGCAGCTGTTTGCTGAAAAGGGGGTATTTGAGTATTGGTAATACCTATTGCACATTAGATAGCACTACCCATTAAGAGAGGAATTTGCATACCTGAAAGACACATCCCATTTTGGAGCATACTTCGAAGAGACCAAAGCTGAGTAATTCATATTTGCTGAAGCCGCTGGGTTGGGTGGGAAAGAATTAATCGTGAAGGCAGCGTGAATGGAGTTCGTACGTCGAATTGGTTCCTAGTAGCAAGGCCAATATATTTGGATGATCCATGCTACCTAGTAGCACATCGATTGCCGCCTCTACATTGTCGTTGTGAAAGGTTGGATGGGTGGAAGATGACTCCTCCCGAGAGACACTTGACGATGGCTGCTTCCACCTTCGCAACGGACGTTCCTACCCTCGACGCCGGTCCTACTTTCCTATGAGGCAGGGCCATCGTGCATCCGGCAACTTCTCGGGAAGCGGCGGGGCTGACTGGTCATTCCTTCGCCACATGTGGCTCCTGGTACTGCCCAAGTTGTACTCTTTCTCCGTCCGGCTCGGATGCAGATTGCAGAAGTCTTACAGACTCCTCACCACACCTGTGATTATCAATCGGCCAGTAGGGCGTCGTCTAACGCCTTATTCACTTACTACTGTAGAGGTGAGTCATTCGTGCTGCTGTGTCCATGACAAATGTATAGTGCTCACTCAGCCTTGTTGTTTCTAGATATTCATTCTCCGCAATGGCGAGAACGAGAACGACAGTGTACCCATGACCATACGGGCAGATGGCGATGGCATCGGAACGGCGTCCGTCCCCATGGCCCCACGAGCGTCTTCTGATGCGGGCCGCGGTTCCTTATCTATCTCCGAGAACTCAGGAACCTCCTCGATTGGCCCCGGCGCCCACCTTGGACTACCTTGTCACTGCTCGAACCGGCCGAGCGATCTTCAGAGACAACTGATAGATAAGCTTATCAGTCTGGGGGAGATCGAGCTGCGCCTCGCCGTTGGGACGTCCCCCCAGCACCAATGTCACGGGAACTTTCCCGTCTGTGGCCTTATGCAAGGAACAAGTGATCCAGCTGGTTCGCCCGAACTCGAGATTGCCGAGCAGCGTCAATCTGGCTGTCAAACAAAGACAGATGTCGATGCTTGCCCATCTCGCTCTACCCATACTTGACCGAGCTTCACCGAAGGTGTCTGACCCTACCCTACCCCCCCCCCCCCCCCCCCCACGGAGGACACCGGCACCGGGCCGGATTGTCTTGACCACGCCGGCCAAGGGGCCTTGTACGGATGCATATTGGCGCAAGAATGCTCGGCCATATACGATCCCCATTACCTCCGACGATGATCCCATGCCCAACATTGTCAGCATCCATCGGAAAATACGGCAATGCGACAAAATCCTCCGTGGGCTGTTTCGGACTACAAAACCTACTGGGGTTGGCAGACACGAAGAGAAACTGCACGGAGGTAACACCGACACGCAACAGCTTCCCCGCACTCGTGGACGGAAATCATGTAATGCATAAATCGCGCTTTGCTGTCGAGCTTCCCTTTCGTCGCCTTGACTTTTGCCTTGCAGTATGGCATTGTCATAAACTGCGCTTTGCAACGGGGACAGTTGATCGGCACGCCCTTTGGGTAACTCAATTGGAACGGTACCTGATTTACCCCGCCCTCGTGTGGAATCTTTGGCTGTTCTTTGGGTGCCAGGTACAGCATCAATACTACGTAGTTCAAAAGTACTATGAGAAAGTTAGCCGAGAGCCAGGACTTTTGCTGCCATGTCCCGCCAGAGGAAGCATGACGTCGACATATCCTCACCCACACGTAGTATGACCCGTTGTTGTCGGTAGGATTGGTCATCTGGGTGGGCTGAGGCTCACCAAGACGTGTCGTGTAAGCGTCGGAACCTCTTGTGGCCCCTCCCCTCTCCTTGGTCTCACGGTCTCACCCCCACAGCTTTCAGGGAGGTTTGCAGCTAACCTGGGCCGGGGTTGCAGCCTTTGTGCCGATCTGGAAGCCCAGGCCAACAGGCGCTCCTCGTCTTTGGTGGCACCTTGGACACCGGTTCACACCGTGACACCCACTCGTGGTAGTTAGTCACGTTAGTGTAGGCGACGTCGCCAGCCGATGGAGAACTTTCCAAGAGCTTCGGAAGAGCTTCGAAGAGCTTTGGCAACTCTTGAGTTGCAACTAAGCTGGCAGATATCCTAGTTTCTGCAGTCAGCTTCGCTACTGCTCTCCTAGCGCCGAATTTCCTCGAATTCTGATTTTCTCAAGGAGCCTCAAAACCACGATAGAGAGCTGGCCTGGCTATGTTAGATGCTGCGCGATTGGTTTGTTGGAAACTCCCGAAAAGCTCTGCAGGCTCTCTCGGGGGCTCGTTCTGGAAGCCGCGAGGATGGGCTTAGCCGCGGGGAAGTTTGTATCGAGTATGCAAAGTAACCTTCTCGACACACCTGATAGCTGCGGTTTCGAGCCTCGCCAAGATGCCGCACAACTTTCTTTTTCGCCAGATGTCTTTCGACAAGGCAATAACTGCCAAATAAAGGTCTCTTGAAGCTTACCTTTTCCCGCGCGGTAGGGCGCAACAACGGCCGCTTCCAACATTCCAGGTACCACAACTATGTCGAATCCGGTGATCCGCGTCGAGCTCCAGCAATAGTAGCGTGGCTGCCCCCTCGGTGGGGCGTGGGATACGCTTCAGATGACGGCCGCTGATTTGCTCAACTGCAAACCTCTCCCACTCTCTGTCAAGGATGAAGCTGTCACGCTCCTCCTCTATCTGCACGTTATGACCAGGGGAATTGCACTGACTGGTACAAGGTCCACGGAACCGGACTACCTTTAGTGTACTTCCGAACGCAGTGTTCAATGGGTTGCCGTCTCACCTGATCCCATCTCTGGCGCTCAGTACCCCGATCGTACACATGCTCACGCTGGCTGCCAACATCCCCAAAATACTTCTCAGCTCCGTCAAGTAGCTGCACTGTAGACCAGAATGGCAAACCATGGCCCGCCGAGTCACCAATTGTACGTCTGACAATCCACACTCGACACTTGGTACACGTCTCGAACCTGCCCTATTGCTAGCATGGCAACACCAACGTGTACCGTCGTATGCTTGCCGGCGCCTCCGCCGGTCTGGGAGGACCCAGGTAGCTTTGCTGTGGCCCCTATAAGGTAACGGTACTCGTCCGTTCTTCTCGTCTCGAAAGCACATGTTGTCTTGCACATGCTACTTTCAACATTCTTCATATAACCTTGACCTTTGTTCCTCTTTCTTGTACTCGGCCTGTATTCAACACTCAAGCCACTGTCTCTCCATAAACCCAGTCACTTGTCACGATGGGTTCTCTTGCTGTCTCTCAGGACAGCGTTTCTCACGCCAGTATCAAGGCGACTAAACAGCAGGCAGTACAACCAGTGGGCAATCATGGCCTTGACATCATCGATATTCGACGCGTTGCGGTTGAAACAAACTTGAAGGACGACATCATTTCCATGTGGAACCCTACAAACGGACCCCGGAGGCTGCCGACCCTGCTTCTCTACAATGAACGGGGCCTGCAATTGTTCGAGGATGTAAGTGCTGATCGAGTGCTCCTCAGCTCAGCCACATCTTGCGTGATCAACGTTAACAATTACCCTAGATCACATATCTGGAGGAGTACTACCTGACCAACAACGAAATCGAGGTTCTTGAGAAAAACTCAAAAGACATCGCTCAGAACATCTCATCAGAGTCTATGGTCATTGAGTTGGGAAGTGGGTCAGTGATCACCTGCTGAATGATGACTCGCCTGAGATGATTCTGACCTTTTCTTGAAGCAACCTTCGCAAAGTTTGTTTATTGCTGCAGGCTTTTGAGGACGCCGGCAAGAACATCGACTACTACGCACTCGACCTCTCCCGAGAGGAATTGGAACGCACGCTTGCTCAAGTTCCCGATTTTCATCACGTCAAATGTCATGGTCTTTTAGGGACCTATGACGATGGCCGGGAATGGTTGAAGCAGCCGTCTAATCTGGCGCGCACCAAGTGCATCTTGAGCTTGGGTTCAAGCATAGGTTGGAGAACCGCGATCTTCGACGTTCAGCTCCAGGCATGTTGCTGACTATTTGTCTAGGCAATTTCGAGCGCGATGATGCGGCCGGTTTCCTCAAGCACTTCAGCGACGTCCTGACGCAGTCGGACAAGTTGTTGATTGGGCTGGACGGATGCTGCGACCCTTCCAAGGTCTAGTAAGTTTCTATTCATCTCTCAGGTCTGCAGCTTGCTAACACCAGTCACAGCCATGGTTACAACGGTAATTTCTCTGTCCCGTCCTATTCACCAATTTCATCTACTAACACTTAGAACCCCAAGACCAGAAAGGAGTAACTCATGCGTAGGTGACATGTACCATTATATCATCCACTTTTACTGACATCTGTAGGTTCATTCTCAACGGACTCGCCAATGCCAATGAGATCTTGGGAGAAGAGGCCTTCAAGCTCAAAGACTGGGAGGTCATCGGCGAGTATGTGTATGATGACGAAGGAGGACGTCACCAAGCTTTCTATTCGCCTGTTCGAGACACATACGTTTTGGGAGCACTTGTAAGGCAACACGAGCGCATCCAAGTCGAGCAGAGCCTGAAATACTCTCAACTGGGAGCCGAGAATTTGTGGAACATGGCAGGCTTGGTCGAAACGAACTGCTGGACAAAAGGAACCGAGCATGGTAGGTGAAATCTTTTCCCTTGCATATGACCCCGAGTGATCAGGGCCGGTGGTGGCCACCCTTCACGAAAACGATTCTGCACCCCATGAGCCTCCCCCACGTTTGGCTGGCTACGTGGATCCAATTGCCCAAAGAGGCACTGTGCAGTCTCCGGATTGTAAGATAACGGATCTCACTGGTTCCAATGCGATCATCTGACTGAGGTCCAATTATTTATATTTCGAAGCGAAAACCACTTACACCATGATGGCCCAATCTTCATTCCGGAGCTGACTTGATCGTAGGAATCCACATGATTTCAAAGAGAAAAATGCCTTTCAGTCTTCTACCCGAACTTTATGCTTCTTCGCCCTGTCCTACTCTGGACGATTGGGAGGCGCTGTGGGCAGCATGGGATGCTGTTACACAGCAAATGCTTCCGAAAGAGGAGTTGCTGGACCAGCCAATCAAGCTTCGCAATGCCTGCATCTTCTATCTGGGACATATCCCGGGCTTTCTAGACATCCAGTTGTGTAAGACTACGAAGACGCCTCCAACTGAGCCAGCACACTTTCAGCCAATGTTCGAGCGGGGCATCGACCCTGATGTTGACAACCCGGAGCAATGCCATTCTCATTCCGAGATCCCTGATGAGTGGCCCGCGGTGGGAGAGATTCTCCAGTATCAGCAGCGCGTACGGTCAAGGCTTCTTGACCAGTACCGGGGCGGGATCGATCAAATTCCCAGAGCTGTTGCTCAAGGGATCTGGGTGGGATTCGAGCACGAGATCATGCACATGGAGACGCTTCTTTACATGATGCTCCAGAGCGACAAGACTATTCCTCCCCCTCATGTACTACGTCCGGACTTCAAGCGCTTGGCCAACAAAGCTCGCCAGTCCCGGGTACCTAACCAGTGGCACGATGTACCTGCTCAGTCCATTATTCTTGGCATGGACGAGCCTGATCTTGACGCTGGCGTCAATGGATACTTTGGCTGGTAAGAGACGATTCTTCTAAGGATTGAGGATTCACGACTTACGTTGCGATAGGGACAACGAGAGGCCTGCAAGGAAGGCCGACGTTCATGCATTCCAGGCGCAAGGACGACCAATCACAAATGAGGAGGTGAGTGATGAGTGATTCTGCAAGACCCGAGCAGGGCTGACTTTTGAAAAGTATGCGCAATACATGTTTGAAAATCACATCAAAAAGGTCCCTGCATCTTGGGCCGATGTTCAAGCCGCAGAGTCCGATTCTGACACGACTGTTGACGCTAATGGACAAACGTATCTTGCCAACGGAAATACAAACGGCCACGTTAATGGAGTCAACGGGCACGTCAAAAATCACACAAACGGACATGTCAATGGCACTGCGAATGGACGCATGAACGGGCACCAGAACGGGGACAGGCTTATCCCCGACTCGTTCCTTGACGGCATTGCAGTCCGCACAGTTTACGGCTTGGTCCCGCTGAAATATGCTCTGGACTGGCCAATCTTTGCATCTTTTGATGAACTCTCTGGTTGCGCAGCATGGATGGGAGGCCGAATCCCGACGTTTGAAGAGGCTCGAAGCATCTATACTTACGTTCATAACTCTAAGAAGATGGAGGCTGAGCGAACGCTGGGCAGGACGGTCCCAGCAGTCAACGGGTACGTTGACAATTCAGCGAAGTATCATGACCTGATAAGCTAATGTCCATAGACACCTGTCGAATGACGGAGTCGAAGAGACACCACCAAAGAGGAAGTCACTTGAGGCCGCGAAGGCTCGATCAGAGCTTTTTGCGGACCTCGATGGTGCCAATGTCGGCTTGCAGCATTGGCACCCGGTTCCCGTGACGGCCGACGGCGGTCGCCTCGCGGGACAAGGTGAGCTCGGAGGCATCTGGGAGTGGACCAGCACGCCCCTTGCTCGCCACGAAGGGTTCGAGCCCATGCCTCTGTACCCTCAGTACACGGGTAAGAATACACTTGGACTTCCTGAGACTGACAGTCTTGCTAACAATATGCTGTAGCCGACTTCTTCGATGGTAAGCACAACATCGTGCTTGGAGGATCGTGGTCAACGCATCCCCGCATCGCCGGCCGAAGATCATTGTGAGTTCACTATTGAGATGTCAACGACGAGTAATACCCTACTGACGTTTCGCAGCGTCAACTGGTATCAACGAAACTACCCCTTTGCCTGGTGCGGCGCAAGACTCGTCAGGGACCTTAACTAAGCAGTTGTTTTCATTTCTTTCCACTGGCTTTCATCTGAAACTTGTAGCATTACCTCTCTTAATCACTTCCCTTCTGGCCAAAGCTCTCTGTCCAACACCTGCTTTTGCCACGCGAATAACTCAACTTTGTTCGCATCATTCCCTTGGCACTTCACTCCACAAGCTTGAGCATTTTGTTTCATTTGACTTGCTGGGAGCATCATTGGGGGGAAACGAAAAGGAACCAAGGGGCATTCACATGGGCTTCCTATCTTGGTGTATCGTGTTTCTTCCTACTTTGGGTTCATGATTGGGCTTGGCTATTGTTCATTTGATCTGAAATTGGGAAATTTGGCATTGAGGAACGTTTTACTGTACTACTACTTTCGCCAAACCAGGCGACTTCCGCCGACTTGAGCGGGAAATCATCAATCAAGATTCACATTCGCTAAACCCCTTCTAGTTGAAGATCTCTGCCAATACTGAACGAACCAAGATTCACCCGTTCCGTGATACCACATCCTCGGTTCCCGGGCAACTACCTACCTACCTACCTACCTACTTCATAAGTTACGTACCTTTCCGGGAACAAAAACCAGTTGCCGGACATCCATCCATCCATCCCCGCCTTTTCCAACCCTCGGGTCAGAAAAAAAAGTTGCTGCAAACCCCTTGGTCGGGCGTATGCAGGTCATACTGCGCGCGTGAACAGTTTCCACATTGTGGCAGTGACGTCAAGAGGCCGTGGGGGTCTCCTTCGTTCGGGTTCGTCCTTCTTGGACCTTCCCGTCTTTTGTTGTATTGTGGGGTATCACGAACAAATTACGAGTGCAGGGAAAGATTCGTGAGGAGGGAGGGGGGACGGCCACCTTGCCCGCCTCATCGTGACGTGTTCCTGTCACCGCCTGCACTATGTAGGTATGTACTAGGTATATACTGTACGAGTTTTCGCCTTGCAGGACTTTTCGGTTGCATATTCTCGTATACATGAACGAGTGATTCGGCGAGAAGTCCAGACTGGAAGCGTGTAATGCTTGGGAACTTCAACTTTTTTTTTTGTTTGGACTCCGTCTTACTCGACTAACTTGCTTATGTTGAGTTCTAGAACAGGCATTTCTTGCCGACCTGTCTCTCCCCGTCATCACTAGGACAGTTTCCCCGAAAGGGCGCCCGCATAACCTAACCTGTGACCTGTTTAAGTGAAAGGTACCTTACAGGTGCCTAACTCACGGCTACTACTTTTGCAAAGCACTTTGACCCATGCGGCTATGACCCGCTTGCCTTGCTCTGCGTGTCTGCATCCCAGGTCCCGGAAACGCCGACCGCTCTATATGTCAGAGGCCGGATTTTGGTCTCCACTACACGGCCCCGGTACATCCGCGGCCGGCCGGCCTCGTTGGCATCCACCGCAACGCGGAGGGATTCTCCCGCCCAAATTTCTGTCATCGCTAGGCCGAGGCCTCCATGTTTTGGAATCTTAAGTCCGAGGCGGGTATATGTTTGTTTGGCAGTGAGATCAACCGTTCAAGCTGCCGTAGATGTCGAGAAGCTGCTCAAACACATAACTGGGCAGTTTGACGCCGTTCTCTGTCACGAGGTTGGAGATGAAGTCAGGGGGCTGTGGCATTTTTGTTAGCAACCAAGGGTACTCCAACAAAGAAAGCGTGATTGCGGTGCAAAACTCACAGTGTAGTCCACGGCATCCTCGGGCTGCTCGCTGGCACCATCCGTCCGGAAGTCCAACACATGCTGCTGGAAACCGAGATCCCGCTGGTCCAGGGGCACCTTGCGCACAAACTTGTGAGACTCGGCGGCGACGTAAAAGGGCAGACTGGCCTGCTTTGCCAGCTTGGCGATCTGGTAGGTGCCCATCCGCGAGATGATGCCGCCGTTCTGCGTGACAGCCTCGGCGCCCACAAAGACCATGTGGACCTGCCTCAGCAGGCCGAGGACGTGAGCGACGGCGGGCTCGGCAATCTCAGCGACGGGAATGCCCTTGTCTCGGAGCTCCTTGACGACGCGGTCTGACTCGGCAGGGCGGTGCTCGTCGCGGACGTAGACGACCTTGAAGCGAACGCCACCGTCGCCTGACTGGTCTGCAGCGCGGAAAAGCAGGTTGGAGACGGCGCGGGAGGCGCCGTGGGTGAGGACGACCTTGCCGTCGCGGACGAAGCGCCAGCCGGCGTCGGCGATGCGGTCGCGGGCGGCGATGGCGCGGGAGGCGAAGAGGCGGCCGTTGCGGAGGAGGTGGGTGCGGACGGCTTCGAAGGACTGGTAGGGGGAGGGGCGGCGGCGGCGGAGGCGGATGCGTTTGCGCCTTCTTGCTGCTTAAGCGAGGAGACGAGGTACTGCAGGAAGAGGTCGGTGCCGGCCTGGAGCGGGACGGGGTTGTTGACGGAGGCGTGGAGGGTGTTTGAGGCGCGCTTGACGAGGTCGAGGGTTTCGAAGACGGTGGTTGTGCCTGAGGCGTTGAGGAGGGAGATGAGGGCCTCGATGGCGGCGACGGGTTTCGTCAAGTCTGGGTCCTCGAGGAGGGAGTGGTATGTTGAGACGATGCTGGAGGGGAGGGGAGGTTAGTTTTGGCTTAGACGTTGAGAGTGAGTGGTGTTGTACTCGATGGCATCGTTGGTCTTAACGCGGATGGGGAAATCGGTGGAAGCCTGGGGTTTTTGGCTGTCGCCAGCTGCTGTAAGAACAGGTTGTGAGTATTCATTTCGTTGCAAGTGACATGCTTGATTGCAGGTAGGGGGGGCAGCGTACGTGTCAGGTCGCCGGTAGCCATGATGAGGTCTGAGAAGAAGGATTCGATTCGGAAGATGGGCAAGGCCCTGCGCAGCATGCAACTCGTGCGCTGGTCTTGGTGTCGTCAGTGACGCCGAGAGCGGTGTTGAAAAAGGTCTACAAATATCGCTGGTGTGGTCGGAGTAGAATCGGCGCGATGTTCGTGGTGGGACGTCGAGTAGAAAGTCGCGATGGCGGGGTGTGTGGTGTTGAAGCTCCAGGAAATTTTGGGCAAGAGGCAGTGACTCAATTCCCACGGGCCACGAGTGACCGAATGGAGCTTGCCGTTGCGCCCAGTCCCAGGGATTGATGGCTCTGATTTGGCGGGGTAGTTTTGCTCCAGTCTGGAGGGGCTCTCCTTTGACCACCGGAAGCTCCGATACGTGACTACCTGGCCTCCCACGTCATTTCAATGTAAAGAGTAAGTACCCACCTATCTGCTCCGTATCCTTCCAGGTTGCCCTCCGATCCCGTACGCAAGGTGCACACCTCCGTCCAGGCCCCCCGTCGGTCAAGGGTCCTTACAACACCACAGAAATAGCGGTCTCATCGCCCTGTACGGAGCATCGTCACCCTGAAAGCATCCCACTACCGACAGCGGGGTCCCCTCCACTCCCGAAACACTGACACCACCCAATGCCCAGCTAATCAAGCTCCCGTCCTTGTAAGCCTTCATCTCCCCTTCCCACCCCCCTCCCCTGAATTAGAATACAAGGCAAGCTGTTCAACCCCGTTCTTTCTTTGTCTTCCATTTCTCCATCATGAAGCTTCCACATCTACACGATCCAGACACTCGTAGAAGCTCCCAAGCACACCCTCTTACCCCTCCTTGATAGCAGTCGAAGCTATATCCTTCCCTCCTCCTACCACAACCACCACATCTACAACACCATCACGGTAGTTCAGACACACAAAAGAACACAATGGAACAACTCGATCCCACAACAGGCACCCCCCTCCCCGCCGACGCAATCCAACGCATCCTCTTCATCGCCTCCGGCGCCCACGTCTACAACATTCCCCCCCTCACCTCGAACAAGGGCTACACCGCCGCCGGCTGGACCGACCGCCAAATCTTCACCGCGCGCCTCCGCGTCCTCGAAACAGCCTGGGAAACCACCGCCGCCGCCCTCCCGACACCCGTAGGCGTAGGCTCCGCCGTCGTCCCCGTTGCCCCGGGAGCGCCCGCGGGCATAACCTCGAAAGAGAATCACATCAAGGTCGACATCGTCCTCGAGGACCCGTCCAACGGCCAGCTCTTCGCCGCGGCGCCCTACACCTCCATCAACGCCGTCGAACCCGTGCTCGATTCCTCGCGCTTCTTCGCGGTGCGCGTCATGGACGGACAGGGTCGCAAGGCGGTGTTGGGCGTCGGCTTTGAGGAGCGTAGTGAGGCGTTTGATTTTGGTGTTGCGCTGCAGGAGGCGCAGAAGAGTCTTGGTCTGCTGGACGCTAGCCACGCCAAGCAGGCGGCGGAGAATAGCAAGCGCGCTGAGGAGGAGAAGAATAAGGATTACAGTCTCAAGGAGGGCGAGACCATCACCATCAACTTTGGCGGGTCAAAGATTGGGCGTCGGTCGAGGACCGAATCCGGGTCCGAGATCCCCGGCGGAGGAGGGGGAGGGTTGCAGGGGTTCTCTCTGCCGCCGCCGCCGAGCGCGCCCAAGAGCGGTGGTGGTGCTGGTAGCTTCGGATTGCCGCCGCCGCCGAGTGCTGCTAATATCCGGGACAAGAAGAGGGAGAACAGGAAATCCGCGCAGGATCTGGGGTTTGACGACGGCCAGTTTGGCGAGTTTGCGTAAGGGGCCGCCGCGGAAGTGTCTTTCACGAGCTGGACGGACGGCTGGCTGGCTGGCTGGCTGCTATAACAAAATAAGGAAGGTAGTTTTCGTTCGTCTCGCGGTTTTGGCTATGAGGAAAAAAGCAAACCAAAAAGCTCAGCTCCCTATGACAGGGAGCCTACGAAAGATCCGAGGAGACTTTTATTAGCCCCAAGGGATTTTTACAGGATTCGAACCTAGGACCTATGGGAGCGGGGCTATTCAGAACCTGCTGACATCCCCCGCCACGGCATGATATTTGGTGACAATATCAAACAATTTTGTTTACTATAAAGAAAGGTATGGAGGCAGCGGCAGCGGGCGGTGAATCAGTGGGCCTGGGATGGATGGGTGGTGGTTGTGGTGTATTCACGGCCGGGCAGGAATAAACAAAAAGTCCAAAAAGAAACGCGTTGAGGAGTTCGGGGGCGGCCCTTTTTTTTTTCTGATGATTATAGTAAAAGAGATTCCCTACCCTGCTTTGCTGCGAATACCATATGTCTACCAATACCATGAATGAGACGTGGAAACGAAAAGAGCACGCACATGCTGGGCTCGTCTATATGCGCCTGTCTGCCTTACAGCCATACTTAGTCCTGATGTACCTACGATACTGGCTCGTTTGCTTCTTCGCCTGGTCTACTCCACCCCTAAACCCCTGGCCAGAGGCTTTTCATCGATGGAAGACTATTCCTTCTTCTACCCGATGTCAGAAGTGGAACCTCTCTGCTTGGTTCATTGTCTTGGACGTCGTTGACGTCCTGCCGCGGTTCTTCCGCCCTCCCTTCGTACACAAATTGTAAGCCATGATTTCCCAAGTCCTCCACGAGAACATCATCAGAATACTGATTATATTTGGTCCACGGTTCAGCTGACACTGTATCGTATACCTCATATCCATGCTCTTCAAACCGGGGCGCTGCCACGTCCCACGTGTTGTAGACCGGATGGCAACCTGCGGGAAAGAAGACTGGGGAGGCAGCATCAAGCGGCGTCGGTATCATCGATATCACATCGGAGGGAGTCGTAGCGTAAGCGGCAGCACTGGGTGAGTTGACGGCCCACCACGCGCATCTTCGCTCGTAGAGTTCGTTCTGTATCTGGATCCACGTCTCGCGGCTCTGGAGCTCCACGTAGATATCGCCGAGCCGCAGGAGAATGGCCTTCTTTTGTGCCGTGGCGTCGGAAATCTTGCTCTTGAGCAAAGCTATCTTCTTTCGTGCCTTGCGACGCTCGTCAGACGGCAGGCCGCTGTCAACATTCTCCTGAAGGGTCGACAGCTTTCGCATGAGCTCGATCTCGCGTTCGTCCTGTTTGCTCAAGGAAGCCGTCAGGTAAGCTTTTTCCGTGTATAGCTGCTCGAAAGAGTTCGGTGATGTCAAAGCTGACCACGCTGATTTTAAATTGGTGGGCGTGTTGATGTTGGCTCTCGGATCCGGGCATCCTAGCCTCAAGGCAGGCCGGAGTGGTGATGGTACTGCTGGTGTATAAAGCATTCCTGGCCCTCTGCGGTCCGGTAGGCTTGTAGCGTTGGTCGAGGCCGAGTCATCGGACGATGTTATAGAATCTTGAATATTGATCTTGGAAGGAACGAAAGCTGGAGCTTCGACGTACTGATTCATAGTGAGGAGCAGTGACAAACAATTGTACTAGTGTCGACAAGATTGCTTTTCGAGAAGGAACCGTTGGCTCTGTCTGGTCAGATATAGGTTGTCACTAATTAGGGTCGATTCCCACTGTGTCCCAATACGGCCAATTCGAGACAAAGGTCGGCTTGAAGGGTGCAGAAGTATGAGGCTCCCTCGCCGCGGCATCCCCATATGCGAGACCGAGAGCCTTTATCAAACTTGATGAAATAAAGATGCAGTGGCCAAAAGAAAGCCCGATTTAGCCTGGTACTTCTGAGAAAGAGACATTTGACAAGAGCAAACAAAGTGGCGTAGTCGAAGCTTCGGTGCGATCAGTGCCTCCAAACAATATCCGAGATCGCAGTAGATACGGCCTGCCCTTGAAGTATGCATGACAGACAAACCCATCTGCTTGTGCTGGCAGATTATCATGGACGATTTGACCTGTAGGTTCGTCAGCCCAATAGTTCTCAGACGTAGAGCTGAGCCGAATGAACGGCCTAAGAGCTACTGAAACGCAATTGTGGATCTAAACATTAATATGAGAACCGAACGATTAAAGAGGGCACTATGCCAGCATTGATGCGATTGGTAGCGAAACAACCACGTCACTCACATAGCCGTAGTCGTTGCCGCCATCATAAAAAACGGTCGTGCCGTTGGTATAATCCAGACGAGCACCCCTGCTAGAGAGGTCTGGATCGCCATACGTCTGCGGCCGTCCTACCCGTGCAGGGGCATCCCACACCTTTGAGGAGCAACCTCCAAGCCTGTCGTAAGGGCACCTACCGTCGTTCCTTTCGACGCAAGGGATTCCTTTTCAGATGTTGAAGCCTTCGTGCCGAGGAGGATCGCAGAACCGCCAGAGACCAGCCGCTTCCGCAGCCTTTCGGACCGAGGATATCTCGTCTCCCGATACGGCTCGGTTGATTTCGCTATACCGGACCTCGTCGTCCTGGTCGATGCTCTTCTTGCTGCGTCTTTTGGATTTGCCAACGTGCGCATCCGGGTGGTACTGCTCCATAATGTTGACGAAACAGTCTCTGGAAACTTCCTCTGCCAAGAACTGCATTATCCGATGTCCCTCTTGCTCCTTTCCGGGCATGACAAGATGGCGTACTAGGAGGCCACTCTTGGCGATGCCATCTCCGGTAAAGCATAGGTCACCGACCTGATTTTGCATTGCTTTTATGCTCTCGCGGGCCGTGGCGGCATAGTCGTCTGCCTTGAGCAACCGCTTGGATGTCGCCGACTCCCATACCTTGAAATCAGGTAGATAAATGTCCACCAGGCCGTCAAGTAGCTCCAAGGAAGCTAATGAATCAAAGCTGGAAGTGTTGTAGATGATAGGCACTCGCAAGCCGCGCTCCTTCGCATGCAGGATGCTGAGGACAACTTGAGGAACGACATGTTCCGGGGTGATTAGGTTGATGTTGTGAACGCGGCCAATTTGCTGTAGCTTGACGTACCATTCGCCCAGCTCCTCGGGCGTCAAGTCTTGGCCGTTACGCTGATGTGCAATGTCATGATTCTGGCAGAATACGCAACGCAGATTGCAACCCGAGAAGAATACAGCGCCACTGCCATTGTGTCCCTGGACGCAAGGTTCTAGATCGTGGTCAGTATGTCAACCTTCTGCATGGCCTCTGAGAAGCTGGGATAGACGTTGGATGTGGTAAAGAGGTTTGCTCCAGACCTTCACCAAAGTGCGGAGCAATCACGTTGACGTTGGTATCATTGCCAATCAGACACAATCCAGTCGTCTCGAAACGGTTGACACCGCAGAGCCGTGGACAGAGATTGCACTTGGAGAGATGGGCGTAGGCCTTTGATCGCTTTTTGGATTCATCGATGGAGGACAAGGCCATGTAACGGGGCGTGTAGTCGTCCAGGAGGAACGGGGGCGCAAGGTGGAGGTAGCGGCGAGCGCCCGCCGTACTCTGGCAAAGGATCTCGTGTCTCCGTGCGAAGGCTTGTCTCAAAATATTCATCTTGCGAGTTTGAACGGGACAATCCCAGGTGGAAATGATGGAAACATTTCTTGCGTCACAGGACGATGGGAAGGAGGAGAGGTGACATTACTTCATGTGCCGTGCGATTGGCCCAAACGCCCAAAGGTGGGTCTCCACCTGTCCCTCGGTTGATAGCGAAGGAACTGTCCGTCCGTGCCGTCTACGGGTCCTGCTGCCCCTTCCGTGTAACCTCCTCACATATCAACCTCCTCACATGTTTCCTTTCAAGTTTTCGATTGACATTTCCAAAACTTCCTCCAGGAAGCAGTTCGAACTCCTACAAGACCTACTGATTACAGACAAGGCAAAGTACGATCCACATTTCCGCATTGCGACAATGATCGGCCTGGTACCGAGAAGCTTATACGACGGCCGATGTCAACCTCTTCATTTGTTCCTTGACAGGAGCTCGCATTCGGACCATCGGTTGTGACAATTTCCAGACACCTCTTACGGATTCGAATTTAATGGACCTAACAATGGCATCCAGTCAATCTTTTTTTGATTGAGAAGAGAAGGATCGTCCCAGCGTTGAAGCCGTGAGGGGAGTACGTGTATAAGTGCCAACACTCCCTTTCACAGGTTTGTCTTCGCTCATCATTTCGACATGCAGTTTCGCCAACTTGTCTTGATTTTCAAGCTGACCGTGCTGCAGCAATCTTTTTCAGCTCTAAGCCAGGCCCCGGCTTCCGTGAAGATCGATATAAGACCACCCGAGGGGATGGCCAGACTAGAGGGGCGCTTTTTGCTTTTACAACGACCCACTGTGCTTCCCGAGTCCCGACTGTTGTGCTTGAATCGACGAAGAATTTGGAGACTGCAAGCCATTTCAGTCACAGTCTTCCGCATGACACCGCGGAAACATCAGTCAGATACATCAGACTTCCTCGACACACTTAAAACCTCCATCGGGACGGTTTGCCTAATAGTTTGCCCGCCGTATAAGTTGATGACTTGCTACGATCGTCGGCTTACTTGCGCGAGCTGAGTCAACTTCAGATGAGGGAGGGGCAGTTCCTGGAATAAGAAAGTTGAGTCTCTCGGCAAAACAGTCTCCCATGAGTCTCTTCGCTCTGAAGTGGTGCGAAGAAGAAGGACTTGCGAGCTACAGGGTACAGCCTAGAACAATTTGCAGTGCGTTCTAGTGTTTTCGAACACATTGCTGTGGATAAAGCGAACGCCAAGAATATGAACTCGTGGGTTGAGATGGTCTCCGCAACTTTCTCTTACAATACGATCTCATGCCACTTTTTGTCTTGCTGGACTGAGGCGCTCCAGATATCTGCGTGGAGTACTCGAGAAACCTCATCAAAATGGCAGAAGAAACGATTTTTTGGGAATGAGGTATGGATATAATACTTGACAGAGTCGAGTCTTTTCGTGCCCAGTCATGCGCTGGTGAGTCCTCAGTGACTCCTTCCTTTCACTCTTTTCCCATTGTCAGTGTACATCGTCAAGGCCGGGCGACTAAGCCTTGCGTCCATTCGTTAGAACCAGACGTTCACTTGGGAGAGCTCTTTCTCACTCTCGTTCATCAGAAAGCTCTTTACCTTTTTCGCTGAATCAGTGTCAATAATTTCTACTTCATCATCTTCTTTTTCAGTGTTCATACACCTTGGAAGGGCATTTGTTTTTGAGCCCTGACGACAACAACTTTATTCTTAATATTCCGAGGAACGCCTCTCGACTTCAACCAAGATGAATTCGACTTTGGCGTTGCTCGTATTCTTATCCTGGGTGCTGCTTCCCATTTCGAGCGCCCTACAAATCACCGACGAGACCATCGACAAGTTCCTCCTCGATGAGTATGACTACGTCGTCGTCGGCGGTGGCCTTTCGGGGCTGGTCGTCGCTAACCGCCTGAGCGAGGATACCAACAGTGAGTCTTTCTTCCTCATCATCCGCACGCAGTTCGACATCGCTGATCACATATCAGCGACTGTCCTCGTGATCGAGTCTGGCGAGCTCGACAACCGTGAGAGCAGAGTCATCGCGCCCGGCTACATCGGTCTCACACCGCCCTCGCCGTACGGCAAAAGCGTCACGACGGCTCCTCAGAAGTACCTCGATGGCAAGACGCGTGGGATCAGCCAGGGCAGAGTCATTGGAGGCGGTTCCGTCACAAATGGCATGTGTTGGACAAGAGGCTCGGCCGCGGACTTTGATTCTTGGGAGGAGTTGGGAAATCGAGGATGGGGTTGGAACGGCCTTCTTCCCTACTTCAAGAAGGTGAGTTTGATATTCTTTACATTGAAATGACAGTGAACGGCTGGGAAAAGCCCAAGCTGACGGAACTTACAGGTTGAAACGTATACTACGAATGTTGATCAAAAAATCCAGGACCGCCTCAACATCCACCCAGATATGTCGGTTCACGGCACAGAAGGACCCATCAACGTCGCCTACCCTGATTACTTCTACAATTCCTCGGGTACGTATTCCCTCGCAAAGCTTTCCGCTTCCACTTTCTGACTTTATGTAGATCATGTCATTCACGGACTGTCAGAGATGGGCATACATCTCTCGGGCGACCTTAACACGGGCGACCCGACGGGAGCCATGATGGTCCCGTCCAGCATGTCTCCCACTAATCAGACCCGCTCCGATGCGAGAACAGGCTACTTCGACCCGGCTATCTCGCGTTCAAACCTGCACGTTGTTACCGGACAGACCGTAACGCGTCTCATTGTGGGCTTACCTGGCTCGCTGGCCAAGGAGGGAACCCGCCGTCGAATCATTGGAGTCGATGTAAGTCAACAGCCGTTCTCCTAGGGTCTCGAATTCAGGGGGACCTAGTTACTAAATGTGTGTAGTTCTCATCTGAGCCCCTTGGCATCAACAGAACTATCACCACCAAAAGGGAAGTCATCCTGGCTGCTGGAGCGATCCAGTCGCCCACGCTTCTCCAGATTTCGGGCATTGGTCCTCGGAAAGTCTTGGAGTCTTTGAATATCTATGTGCAGATCGAGCTGCCCGGTGTCGGAAACAACTTTCAGGATCATCCCATGGCCCAATTTGGGTTTGATTGTAAGTTGCCTCGTTACTCCTTTCATCCCCTTCCAAGACACCATATACCTGACTCGAACAACAGACTCTAACTCGTCCATATTCACTTCTCGTGACCTGACCGGCGCCGCCTTCGACAGCGCGCTCGACACCTTTATCACAAATCACACTGGTACGCCAATACCCCCATATTCCACAACTACAACTAACACATTCTCAGGCCCTCTGACCGCCCCCCTCATCAACACAGTCGCCTTCCCAAGTCTCCAATACCACACCTCCGAATGGAAACCCCTCCTCCAACACTCAACAAACCAATCCTCCTTCACCTTCCTTCCCCTCGACACCCCACCAACAGTCCAATCCGGCTACACCCGCCAAAAGCGCCTCGTACTCGCCCACCTAGCCCGCCCGGACGTCGGCGCCTACGAGCTCCTCGCCGCCTCCTGGGGCCAAATGTCCATCGCCAACCAAAAGCCCCTATCCCGCGGCACCGTCCGCCCCCGTTCCGCCTCAATCTTTGACGGACCTCTGGTGGACCCACGGTACTGCGCCGACCCGCTCGACTGCAAAATCATCCGTCTCGGCCTGCAACTCGTCCAGCAGCTAATGCGCACGGAGGCAATGACGCCCCTGCAGCCCGTCGTCGACGGCGATCCACGCCTCAACTCGACGGACGAGACGGAGCTCATGGCGGCGCTGAAGCCGCTTGTCGGCACAGAGTATCATCCCAGCGGCACGACGAGCATGATGCCGCTGGAGTTGGGCGGGGTCGTGGACGCGGAGCTGATGGTGTATGGGACGTGTAACCTCCGCATCGTCGACGCGGGTATCATGCCGCTGGTTCCTGGGGCGCATATACAGGCTGCTGTGTATGCCGTTGCCGAAAAGGCTGCGGATATTATCAAGGCTGCCAAGGGTGGACCGGACCTGTGTCCTTTGGGTAGGCCGGAGTGGCCGCCTGTTTAAGGGGCTGTATCGTTGAGATTGAGGATTGAGAATCAAGTGAAGCGGGCCGCAGAACAGGATGGCGGAGAGATTATGATTGATTGAACTTCATGACCGATTCAACTTTGGTAGTAATGATAATCATGTAGTCGGTCATCTTGACTGACGGATTATTCCAACTAGTTGCTCTCGCATTGACCCAGATTCACAAGTGCTGAGAAGGAAACCACAGTCTGCGCCGCGGCTCGCTAAGATAGATATATCAAAGTAAAAAAAGAAAAAAAAAAAAGAGTTCACCCCCCGGTGGGAGCTACATCTCTTGGTGCTCATGCTGGGATTCGAACTCGGGTACTCTCGTATGCGCTAAGCCTGTCGTCAAGTAGGCTGGTTGGCGATTTTAATTATTGACCATAAACCACTCCACCATCCAGCCAGTTTGACCCGACCCGTCGACCTAGACGGGCGCCTCCTGGCTGGTGACAGGAATGGGGTTGAGGGGGCATATAGATATACCTTAGGTATATACATACCGATGCACCAAGGTGGGCAGGACCGGAATACTCTTAGCTTTTGGCCGTACCTGCCTGGCAGCTACTACCTTACGATGTATAGATTGTTCGATTTGACTGGAGCCTATCCTCGAAGTCTTGTACACCAGCCCGAGCAGCAAAGATATCTTACGGATACATGAGCTTTTCCTTCACTTGTTTGGACTCTTGTGATATCAGCACCGAATGAAGACTTCACAAAGGTGCGATGAAGCTCATCACCAATGGCTCCGTATTTCTACTCAAACTTAGAGGTGTCAAAGATACCGAGCATCGCATACATGACTTTAGAACCTGACCTCGACGCATACTGGAGACGATAGAAACATCGAACACGACGATGCCCGGTAGAAGTACGAAGCCCTAGGGGATTCAAACGCGCGATAGACTCCCAACAAACGTCACGTAAACAACCAAAACTTGCATGTAAGAGGAATCGGACTCAATTATATCCATCCCAATCCCACATCTACTCCAAAAAGACAACGCCGCCGTTGCCGCCACCTACAACCCCTTCATAAACTCCAGCAACGAAATCGGCTTCCTCACAGCATTATTCAATCCCTCATGGTACGTAACCCAGACCTTATTATCACTCTTCCCACCCTCGTGGTCATGCCCCTTCTTCCTCTTGGCATTACCGTCCACCTCGCCCAGCGGCCGCGCAGGAATCACGCGCCCGAAAAAGTCCTTCTTCACGCTAGACGCGAGGATCCTCTCCTGCTCCTTGATGATGTTCTCCTTATCCGCCTGTTGTTGCTGCTGCGTAAGGGTATCCTCTGCTCCACCTAGCGGACCGCCGATCTTGAAGCGCGCCTGGCGGGCCGCGGCTTCGCGTAGGATAATGGTCTTTTGCAGTTCCTGGTCAAGAACTTGTCGGACGGCGTATCGGGTTGGTGCTTGGCTGGAGAGTACTAGGTTCCCTGCTGTCTCGTATACCGCAAGGGCATCGAGGTCACTATTTGATTTTGTTAGCGGGATTCCACACCTGTACGCAATGGCAGGAAGAGAAACAACTTACGGTTCCATGCGGTACACCCATTGCGGCCCCCTATTCACCAGCGAATCGGTCTCGATCTTGCCCTTCTGCATCTCGATCCCAACCTCCGCCATGATCTCCGCCGCCCGCTTAACCATGATCTTCTCCGTCTCTTTCCGTACGCTGGCTGTACTGATGCCGCTGCCGCCAATAACGACAGGCTTGACGTCCGGCGACACCATCCGGACTAGATACGGCATGAACTCTGTCGATATATCCTCAGCACTTCGGAACGACCGCCCCAGCGTGGGCGTAAGCTGCGCCTGAATGGCCTGGAGCATGGCCTTGTTCTGCTTCTGCGCTTCAAAGGCAGCATAGTCGGCTCTGGGGCCCGAGAACGGTACCGGTGGTTCGCCGTCCTCCTCCGTGGCACCCCATTTCTTGTCGTAGCCTTTGGTGACTTGGTGTCGCTTGGACGAGGCGAACAAGCTGTGGCAGGCCAGGATCGGCTGGCTCAGGTACGGAGCCAACTCCCACTCCTGACTTCCAAACGTGCGTGAAGAGCAGGTGTCGAGAAAGTTCATCCAGTCGTATGCGGCGTCCGGCTTCGAGAGGAACGAGTCGTCGTTAAATTCTCGATTTGGGTACTCCAGGAACACGTCGGTCATGACACGCTCGACCTCTCCGCTGGTGTCAATCATGTGCCGTAACCGCTCCATGGCGTTCTTTTTGTGATATTCCGCGAAGCCCAGCTGAGCCTTGGGCTGCTCGTGTTGGTTCTTGAAGTTTTGTGACGTGTCTAGGGCTTGTTTCGGGAACCCGCCACCCTCTTGGAAGACACGCGACACAATGTCCTTTGCACTCCCTCTCCCGAGCCCTCTAGCCCCCCCAGCGCCTTCGGTCAGGTCGTGCATGACGTTTTGGTCCAGCCATTGCCTTGTCAAGCGCTCATTGAAGCCGGCGGCAGCCTTGAAGCGCCCGGCTACCCATTCGCCAACAACCATGACCCCTCGAAGATCGCCTTCAGCTCCACTCTCCGCGCCACGCTTTGCATCGATGCCGCTCGTCATGCCCCAGGCGGCCTCGCAGACCTTGCGCGCCGCGTCCTTTTCACAGGGAATGCCCTCTTTATCGAACACAGTCTTGAGGCGCGTAACAACAGCATCGATACCTGGCTTCCCAACATGGATGATCTCCGCCATACCTGACTGCCGCAGAGGCCTGAGAGAGGGATGGTAGACATCGTTGCAGATGAGAATTAGGGGGCGCAGTAGGCGGAAGTCATCTCCCTTTTTCTTCTTTTTGGAGTACGAGGCGTTGGCTCCACCCGCGCTGTTCTTTTGATCGATGAGCACGAGGTCAATCAAAGCTTTGACGAAACCACCCTCCCCTGAAGCGCCGGAGCCGCCCACGACACCGTCGACCTCATCAACAATAACGCAAGCTGGTTTGGCGACCTTTTGCTGCACCTCTCCATCCTTGGACTTGACGTTCTCGACAGTCTTGACACTCTCGGTCCCCAGGGACGTTCGTATCCGGTTCTTGACGACGTCTCGGCTGCGGTCGTCGCTGGCGTTGATCTCCATCACCTCGTAGCCCGCCTGTCTCGCACAGACGTGAGCCAGAGTCGTCTTTCCGAGACCCGGTGGTCCTGTCAGCATGAGAATCTTCTTGTGCGGCTTTTCCTCCTCTTGAACCTGCTTCGCGCCTGGCCTCCGTACGATCGGTGCCTTCTTCGCAATGCCGGGAAACACGATGGGGTCCCAGCGCTTCAGCCAGCGCAGGACCATACGATTCGTACCATCGTCACCGCAAAGATCCAGAAAATTCTTTGCTCTGTACTTTTCAGTCCATAGAAGCGTCTTCTTGTGAGGTTTGCCAGGGTGTGCCGGCTCGACTGACCGCACAGGGACATCGTTTTCCTTTCTCTTTGGTCGTCGTTCTGAGGCCTCGCTCTTTGCCTTGTCGATGAGCTCGTTGATAGCTATACCATAGTAAGCGCGCTTGGCCTTTCCCTCCTTTGTCTTTGACCGGGCCGCAATAATGCTTTCGTACGATGCGTTAGTTGTCGGCTTTCGTTGCTTGATGGTGGTAGTTGCCCCGGTACAGGTCGTGAGTTTGAAGGTCCTCGAGGATTTGAAGATTGATGGCGTGTCCTGGAGTAGTGATGATGCAAGGCTCTGAGGTCGGGCAGCGGGAGGGACATTTCGTGCAGGCGCAACTTCAACACGAGCAACCTTCTTTTCCGGTGCTTGGGCTGTCGGCTCGGGGACATCATCGTCTAGGCGGGCGGTAATGGGTGCTGAACGCTGCGAGCGGGCGCTAAAATCGAGAATTTGCTTCTTTAGCGGAGGCTGATGCTCATTCTCGTCGTCGGAGTCGGAATCGTCGTCGAGAAGGAAGCCGCTGTTGACTTTTGGCTTTGATTTCGAAGGGTCAGCCGCCGCGGGCCTTGGGCGTTTCGTTGCGGGCGGTGATGGACTGGCGGGAAATGTGACTGGTGATGATGCGCTCGGCATCTTGGAGGAAAGCTCAATTGAGCCCGAATGAATCAATTGTCTCGTTAATTCGTTGCGACGGAGTTGAGTGCTGCGCTGAGTGCCTCAAGTTATGGTTTGGTGGTTTGGTGTCGCTACAGTGACAATTAATCTTGAGAGGGAAGACGCGACTCGACGCGACGGATCCCGGACGCGTTAATGATTTGGTGGGGGGTCCCTGGACTTGCTCCAAGCTCCTTGGTGTACCGTGCTAATTGAGAGCCAGTCAACTCAAGCACTGTTTTCACTATGAGGGAGTACCACGACGTGTATCTTCGGCTGACTTTATAAATTGCATCCAGATGCTTAGGTAGAGTACCTTATGAAGAAGATGCGTATTTTGCAATTCAATGCTGACAAGTCTTAAACTCACCAAAATTGAGACTTTTATGTGTATGTTTTGCTAGGCATCGTGCGGTACAGTGGCGCACATGAAGTGCGTTGAGCTGAGCTCAGACCGAGCGAAACATGTAGCATATGACCTTTTGAAGTGCTCAATTCATTGTGATATTGTATGATAAATAAGGACTTTAGCTCTCGCTGAGAGAGCCCATATCCTTCAACAACTCTCGATACGAATCCGCCTCCGCCACCATCTCCTCCATCCCCCTCGCCTTCCTCATCGCATCCTCAATCCTCGCAAACTTCCCTCCAGCCTCCGGTCTCCCCCCCAACTCCGCATCCCACAACGCGCCACCAACGTTCCCTTCCTCAGCAGACATCTGTTCATAAATCTCATCCCTCGGCCCTTCCCCGTCCTTGCCCGTCTCGCCTGGGACGCGGGGGATAATGTGGACGTGGACGTGCGACACCGTTTGCCCCGCGTCGGCGCCGTCCTGGACCGCAATGTTAAACGATCCAGCCTCCGGCGCTGCTGGTTCTGACGTGGACGTGGTGTTGGAAAAGTAGCGACGGGCGAGCATCTTCTGAATGAGTTGTGTCGTTGTGAAGAGGTCCGTAACCTCGACGAGCTGGAGATCCGTGAGGCGTTTATGGGGTTTGAGGGGGCAGACGAGGACGTGGCCTGGGAGGAGGGGCTTGAGGTTTACCAGGGCGAAGGAGTGTGCTGTCTTGTAGAAGACCTGGTCTTGCATTAGTCTGGGGCTGTGGCCGTGATGCCTGAGTTCAAGTTCTTGTCGAATGAAAGAAAGCGGTGCTTATGTCACACCTGTAGAACGTTTCCAGATCAAGATGATTATGAGAAGCCGCGAAGCTATCATGAGATCGATAGCTCTCGTATCAGGGTTTCAATGACTGAGAAATGGAATGAAATGCAACTAACCTGGCTGGTGACCTCAAATGGCCCGAAATGAATCTTATCTTGAGAGCTCATGTTTCGTCGGGTATCAAGGGTCTGAGCTCGAAATACCTTCTGTGCCAAAGACCGTGACTTGAACATAGCCTATTGCCAACTATGCAAGGCGATAAAGCCGATTTGTAGCTTCAACGAGAGTAGATTGATTGCGGGCGATCGTTGGTGGAGCTAAGTTTGGAAATTGTTAGCACAGGTGAAGAAATACAGTGGCGTCATCATCACAGGCAAAGTCCCCTTCAACATTTCTAATCCTTGCTTCATCGCAGTTGGTCAATTTCCACTCACAACACATCTCTAATTTGAACACAAATTGTTTATGAAGCTGCGGGCGAATCACTTTGGGCATGAATGGTACAGTAGACTTGGGAGTTGATGTGCTTTTGAATTCGCCATTCCCCGAATGCCATTTTAGACCCTAACAGATCCCCGATTCCTGATATAATACAAAATTACATAGCGTAATTAAATGCGGCTCGTTTTCTACT
Organism: Colletotrichum phormii; assembly: GCF_030913505.1. Classification (NCBI taxonomy): domain Eukaryota; kingdom Fungi; phylum Ascomycota; class Sordariomycetes; order Glomerellales; family Glomerellaceae; genus Colletotrichum; species Colletotrichum phormii. Next base: position 225,235 of record NW_026851445.1, on the reverse strand, counting down.
GAGCAAGGGTCTTCCCCTGCACCGGGAGAAGCTTTGACTGTTGTGCCGCAAAGAACTTCTTTGACTCCAAGCACCGCTCGCTCTTGCAACCAGGGCACCGCAGCTCCATCTGCGGCGAGCAAGCCACATTACTGTTAAGATGCGCCTTGGCGATGTCGGCGAGAGCCTTGATGAAGACGGGGCTACCGTTCAAACTCTCAACTCTCTTGACGGTCTCCGGGCTTCCAGAGTCAGCGATGACCTCGAGGTCCAATTCGAACAGGGTCTCGATGTGGTCCGATGTGAAGGCAATAGGAATCAACACCAGGTCCTTCTGGCCCTTATGGACGTAGTTCTCGACCGAGTCAGAGGTCTGGGGACCCAGCCAGGCGGACGGGCCAACCTGAGACTGCCAGCAGAGGCGGTAGGGGTTGGAGAACTTGAGGCGCTGCATGACAGCGTAGACGGTCGCAGCAACCTCGGCCGGGTACGGGTCGCCTCTGTTGACCACGGACATGGGCAAGCTGTGGGCGGAAAAGATCAGGACCGCGTCCTTGCGTCTGTCCTCGGGGTATTCCAACAGCTTCGCCTCAATGTTCTGCGCAAACGCCTCGACCAGGCCTGGGTGTACCGGCCAGCGATCAATCACACTCCATGAGATGGTACCGTCGCCGGGCGTGGTCTCTCCGACGGCCTTTCCTTCCAGCCGTTGCCGCCACTTCCACAACTCGTTGATGCTGCTTCCTGTCGTTGAGCACGAGTACTGGGGGTATTGTGTGAATGCGACCGCTCTTCCGCCTCTTCCCTTTCCAAAGCCATCCTCGAACAACTTGTTGTACATCTCCTCCGTCAGGGGATCGGCGTAGCGGAAGGCCGTATACGGCTTGTGCGGTGCGGTCTCGGGGGAGATCTCATCAAGGATCTTGCACATCTCGGCGTTTTGATACTCGGACCACTTGCGGATAGGTGAGCCGCCACCAATATCGGCGTATTGCTTCTGAATCTTGGGGGTTCGTCGCTTCGAAATCAGGGGACCGAGGTAGTTCTGGAAACGACCGAGGGGAATCAAGTCGCCATCTGCCTGCGCATCGTTAGCTCTGTGTCGAAGATGTTGAGTGATGAGGAGCACCTACAAAAAGCCTGCTCAGGAAGTCTCCCACTTCGTCCGTTGTTGAAGGACCACCCATGTTCATGAATACCATCGCCGTTGGGCCCTTGGATCCAACAGAGTTTTGTGTCACAGGTGGTACCACGGTTGCCATTGACCTAAGCTGTGTAGCCGACTGCTTCGGCAGCGCCTTAACGAGTGGCGAGGAGGCATTGCGCGCTGATGTTGTCGCCTTGGACAAGCTCCGCGAGAGCTGTCCTGTTGAGTATTTAAGCGCCATTGGATCGTGACAATGGATGGGTGTGAATACTTGACAAAAAAAAAGTGAAGTCGGAAGAGAAAAGGTGGTTATTGTTCAACTGGCTCTAGATTCTCGCACTTGTGGCAATCCGCGAACCCCGGTGATGCGTCGATGCTGGGCGACACTTTGAGGAATTCGGGCTTCGATGACGAAGGAAATCCCGATCTGGACAGCAGCCCACCGAGCACCGAGCAGGACCCCTGCGAGACCGAGAAGATACCTTGATACTTGTCGAGTCCCCTGGTTTGGCCCCGAAACAGCTGCTGCCTAGGTACTCCCCTAATCCACCCCAGAATTGGCCAATAAGGTGCTGCGTAATCCAAAAATGACGGTCACGTGGTCGCGCGCTGTGTCCTGCGAGCTTGGCGCGCGAGCTCCCCAGGTGCGCGAAGGCCCCAGTCGCGCTGGCTGCCTGGAGCGACGCCTGCTGAGTGTTCGATACCTTATATCCATCCCCCATCGCAGCCAACGCAGTCCAAACAGCATCTTCTGGTCACATAATCATAGTGAATCATTCAAGATGGCTGATCGCGGACATTTCAAAAGAGAGGAGGAGGATGAGGATGAAGCCGAGGAGGAGCTTGACGAGACCGTGAGTCTTATGCACTGTGGATCATGACTTACAACTGACCTCTCGCAGGACTTCAAGGCTCAGAAAGATGCCATTTTGCTCGCCATTGACGTAAGCTCATCAATGCTGCAGCATCCCCCCGCAACAAACTCCAAGAAGGCCGATAGGGACAGCGCCGTCGAGGCAGCTTTGAAATGCGCCTATCATCTCATGCAGCAGCGCATCATCTCCAACCCCAAGGATATGATGGGTATTCTCTTCTTCGGCACGGAGAAGTCCAAGTTCCAAGAAGAAAGCGGTAGGGCCGGTCTGAGCTACCCACACTGCTACTTGTTCACAGACCTCGATGTCCCCGCTGCTGAGGATGTCAAGGCACTGAAGACCCTGGTTGGTGCTGATGGAGAAGAGGCCGAAGACGAGGATGAGGTATTAGTGCCGGCGGAGGAAGAAGTGCAAATGGCCAACGTCTTTTTCTGCGCAAACCAAATCTTCACCACTAAGGCGGCGAACTTTGGCAGCAGACGACTGTTCATCATTACAGATAACGACAATCCTCACGGCAAGAACAAGGATGCCAAGTCGGCCGCGGCTGTTCGTGCAAAAGACTTGTACGATCTTGGTGTCGTGATAGAGCTTTTCCCTATTACCAGAGACGAGAAGAAGTTTGACCTTGGCAAGTTTTACGATGTAAGTACTGAGCCGTATCACTAGATTTGGCACAAAGCTGACCGTACAGGACATCATCTATCGAGACCTAGTTGCAGAGGCCAATCTCTCCGAGACCAGAAATTCAAAGTCCGGCGATGGCCTCAGTCTTCTCAACTCATTAATATCAAACATCAACTCCAAAGAAACCCCCAAGCGCTCCCTATTCTCCAACCTCCCCTTCGAGATCGCCCCTGGACTTAGAATATCGGTCAAGGGATACAACATTCTCCACCGTCAGACCCCAGCAAGAACATCATACATCTGGCTGGACGGTGAGAAACCTCAGCTCGCCAACGGCGAAACGACACGAATCGCCGAGGATAGTGCCCGGACGGTTGAAAAGGTCGAGTTCAAGAAGGCTTACAAATTTGGTGGCGAATACGTGCACTTTGCACCAGAGGAGCAGAAGTCTCTCAAGGACTTTGGCGCCCCTGTCATCCGCATCATCGGCTTCAAGCCGCGGTCTATGCTCCCCTTCTGGGCGAGTATCAAGAAGTCAACATTTATCTTCCCGTCAGAGGAGGACTACGTTGGCTCCACCCGTGTCTTTAGCGCTCTATGGCAAAAGCTGCTCAAAGGCCAAAAGATTGGCATCGCATGGGCTGTTACCCGCGTCAATGCCAGCCCAATCCTCGTTGCCGTCATTCCTTCCCATGAGAAGTCTGAAGACGACTCAGGAACACCCTACTTACCTGCCGGTCTATGGCTCTACCCGCTCCCCTTCGCTGACGACCTGCGCGAAGGCCCCGAGCCCCCAAGCAACCTCGTCGTCAGTTCCAACGAGCTCATCGACAAGATGCGCATCATCGTCCAGCAGCTCCAGCTGCCGAAGGCCATGTACAACCCCAAGAAATACCCCAACCCATCGCTGCAATGGCACTACAAGATCCTCCAGGTCTTGGCCCTTGAGGAGGAGTACCCTGAAAAAGCAGAAGATCTCACAGAACCAAAATACAAGGCCATCAGCAAGCGGGCTGGCGGTTACCTCGACGATTGGGCCGAGACCCTTCAGGACGAGACCAAGATTGCGTTGGCAAAGGCGGCCATCAAGCGTGAGGCGGCCGACGATGAAGACGAGAGGCCAGCCAAGAGAGCAAAGGCTGCACCGAAGGCTGCAAAGGTTTCCGGATCTGGTATGACAACGGCACAGCTCAAGGAGTCTGTGGCCAGCGGTGCGGTGAGCAAGATGCTAGTAGCCGATTTGAAAGAGATTCTTGCGGCAAGGGGACAGAGCACAGCAGGCAAGAAGAGTGAGCTGGTTGAGAGAGTTGAGGAGTGGGTTGAAGAGAATGCTTGATGCTATTAGGGCGTGACGACTTTGCGATGAAACTGTATTATACCACTTGATGCCGAGTTCCTAGCAGGCTTATTGAAGGGGAGTTTCACCTTAAGTGCACAACACGCAAGTGTGTTCTGTTTATTTCGGCACCAGGAAAGTCATTGGCTGTCGTGCCCTACATCGCCATGTCCTACCACGCCTATTGGATCATATCAGCCTACCGATTCCAACGAGCGTGGCTCAGTCCTTCTTCCTGCGCCGCGCTGTTGCGCAAGAAGCCGACCTAACAGGAAAACAGGCGCCCAATTATGTGCAAGATGGGAGCCACCACGCTCCGCCAAGGCTCGCTCAGCAAGACACATATTCTGCTGGGGTATTCGCCACCAACGGACATCTCGAGATACTATTTGGGGAGCCCATCTGCAAGCGAGCGGCGAAACATGCAAGTCAGTTCGCCCGCTCTGGGTAGGGTGGATTTCAATTGGCTTTGCAGTGGTCAGCCAGAGACTTGTTCTGCCGCCCTCTCCACGCCGACGTCCAAGTTATCACCTACTGTGCTTGCCAGCCTGATGAGCCAACGCCCTACGAGGTGTATTGCGACTACTTGCAACGGGAAGGTTTATAATGACCGCTTGGGCTATCGTCATTCATCTCCTGCACATAATCAAGTACACACAAGTTCTGATGGCCAGCGGAAAGGTTTCCTATCTGACCGGCCAACATTAGTATTTACGTACATTTCTAGACCTACGAGGCGATGGCGAACACATCCGAAGAGACCAGACGCGAAGCTCCGCCGGACTCAAGCAAGGCTGAGTCGAAACTCCTACAGTGGCCACCAAAAAAGCTTGAGATTTGCTTGCTCATGGTGACCGTTATCATAACATACATTGGGACCTTGCTTCTGAATGATGGTCGCGACATTGAAAGCTTTCCAACCACGTGGAAGTTCGCAAGCGAATTTTCCCGGCGCGTAAGATACTGTGCTGCCTATATGCGTCTAATACTGTGCATAGGGCCCCACGATTGTACCCTTAATATTTGCCTTCGTTGTTGGCAGGACCGTTAGGAGCTATACCCATTGGAGATTACAAGAAGGAGAGCATATGGGGACCTTGGACAGCTTCTTCGGATCAACTACGTTAACCGGCACGATCACGACTATAGTCGATCTAAAGAAGGTTGGGATTTTGGGTATCTCAATAATAACCATTTGGTCGCTATCACCACTCGGAGGACAAGCAGCGCTTCGAGTACTAACCCCGCGAGCCGAAGAAATCTCGTCTATCACGACCCTCCCATACCTAGACAACAACGTTCTTTTCCCCTCAAGATATGCGACGGGAGGGCTCACTGGTCAGCAAATCCCCATCAACGCATTGGTCTTGGGATCTCTAGGAGCCACAGATGCAGTGAAAAGGTCAAAAAAGACACATGGGGCAATGTCAAGGTCCCCATGATCGAGTCCTTTTCGAATCATACCCAGCTTGATAGCAACGAGTGGATTCTCTTGGATCAGTCCAAGGACGATGTAGTATACGCTGCACTTGTTGGCCTCCCCGTTGCCAATGTCCCTCAAAGACATAGGTCCAGCTTTGCTCTAGAGACCTCGTACTTGAAGTTGGACTGTACCGAGCTACGCGACTTCCCAGGGAACGTCTCTCAAGCAGTCAACATTCCGCGGCAAGGATGCAGGAATGGTGGATGCAACCAAAGATTCAAATGGGGCGAACTTGCCACTATTCCATATCCGCAAGGAATGCGCAACTCGACACGGGTTACTGAACGCTGCGTTGTGCCTGACATTGCTGCCAGAGAGTTGCTGTACTGGGACTACAACTCTATGGATTCAGGAGGCGGCCATACAATGGCAAAGTGCTCCATGACCACGTCATTCATCGGCGTTCGTGTCTCGTGTTCGGGCTGGGATTGCGAGGCCACAGCGATACGACTGACAGCACTGGCGCCCGGGGAAAGTCGGAGGACGAACATAACCTTCTTCGATAGCTGTCCCAAAGAGGAAGAAAGCCTATGGAACTGGTTCTTCCAGTGTTTCAGTACTTTGACGGACAACGGCAGCGGGGGAGTGGGTGTGACCACCATTTTACAATCGTACTTGGTCGATCCGAACCTGGGATTGAACTCCACGGCTGCTCGTAACCTTCCACCGGTCTACACGATAGGAAAAGAGTTGTTTTCCGTTCGCCTGGGCCAGATTCTCAACACCTACTGGCTGGCCATGATAGGGAACGAGCCGTTGTTCCTGGGTCATCCCGAGAACTACGACGGCGTAACAACGTGGTCTCCGGGAAGCGGAGACGCCTTGTCTTACGACAACTACGTCTTCTCAAAGTCGGAAGCCAATGTATATGTTCGCGTACAAGTTCTCCGATATGATAAGGCGTGGATGGCCGTTTTGATCGCGTCAACTTTGGTGTTGCTGCTCACAACAATCTTGGACTTTGCGCTGAACCTGAAGATTTGGGTCCCGAAGCTTCTAATGAACACCTCGACTTTGACGAGGGGTAACCCCAACTTTGAGGTGCCGGTCGGCGGTGGAGCGCTTTCAGACGAGGCTAGGGCTAGGCTCTTAGCCGACGTTAAGGTCAGGTTCGGGGATTCTGAAGGGGTCGATGATTCTCATGATCTCATAATTGGAAATTGCGTGGAATACGGGGGTCGTGTGTCTAAGCTGACGAAGCGCAAACTTTACGCTTGACGGCTTTGCCTAGATAATATGACAGATTCTTCCTTCCATTTCAACAGACAAGACCTTCCGGACTACTGATGGAATCTCGCAAGCGAGGTGGTGTCTTGATATGATGCGAAGCGATGTTCAGGTTGAGACTCCAAGGTTCCCCCTCCGCCGTCATGCCGTTGTGGACTAGTCCAAATCACTTCCTTTTCGAAGAGGATGTGAATATCATCAGGTTTCTCAGGTGGCGTCTCCTTGCGATCAGGACCGTCTCCGGCATCTCGGAATTAGCCGGCAATCACTATTCGGTGAAGTGGAACCGACCGGCGAGTCGTGACGGAGGAAACTCCCGACGGACTCTCCGGAGGACAACACAAGCCCGTGAGTGCCGGGAAGACTGCCAAAAAGGGTCGCGGGAAGGAAGCATTTGTCACTCTATGTGATCATTACTTACCTTGAAGCTTCAGAGCCAACTCTCGATGAAATGACTGCGCCAGATAAAGTACCTCGGTCTACGTCAAGACTCTTTGCAATTTGTTTGCGCATCGAATTGCTGCTCCTCAAAAGAGACAGGGGGGTTGAGATGAGCGGCGCTCGGATAGGCGGGCTTGATAAATCCGCGCAAGCGGACAAAGAGCATGCAAATCCGGCATGGTGTAGCGGTTAGCATACTCCGCTTTCATAGAAAGTCCCGGAGAGATCCGAGTTCGACTCTCGGTGTCGGAACGTTTACATTTTTGCACATTGTAGGAAAGACACGAAGCTAGCTAGCTAGCTAGGTAGGACCAAATGCCGTTTCTACCAAACCTTTAAGTGATTTTTGGCGGCCTGGACGCAAGGAATCAATTCGTTGCTATTCCTTTCGTTTACGATGTGGTGACTTGAGTTACTGCTTCTGGTCTGTGCTGTGCGGGCGATACCGGTTGATCGTTGTGTAAAGTACACCAGGTAAGGTACTTTGTTACTGACAGCTTCAGCTTTAGTTGCGCCTTGTGTTCAGTCTCCATGCGTATAGACTGGTCCAAAATCACGAGTATTTATTTTGGATTCAAGAAATCTGACCGAAGAAACTTTTATTACCTGACTCTCTTCGTAAGTCAGCCGTGAATCGTGAATGTACTTGTTGACTGACCACCCATCAAAATGCCCGAAGAAGGCCGCAACTGGTCAAAGTACCCAAGATAAGGTAAGGTAAATAGCAAATAATTACATATAGAAACAAACCCCTTCCTCATCTGGCCCTTTCAATTACACCTCCTAATACTAAACCCCCCATTATAATTCGGAATCGGATTCGCCCCAACATGCCCGAAAAAGTACCGATGGTACCGATTCGAATCCTCCCCATCCGCAACCGCATAACACGACCCTCCTTTCCCCGGATCACGATCCGCCACCTTCTTCCGCGCGCCGGGCTTTTCTTCCTTGACGTCAACTGACATTTGGCAGTAACTAAAATACCAGTCCTGGCATTCTGCTACATAACACTGGTTCGTTTTGCCCACTAGCGGCTCGGTGCCGAAGACGTTGTTGAAGACGTCGTACATGATGGCTAGCGCTTCTTTGGTGTTCTTTTGGCCGATGCGGTTGCAGGTCCAGTCTGTTGTTCCGCGCTTTTGCAGAGAGGAGGTAAGTGCTTGGGAAGTGGGGAGATCCCATGCTAGGGGACTTGCGTTGCTGCGATCGAGGGCGTCGAGGAGGTCTGCTGGGTGCTGGCGATGGGTTTCGTTGGTAGTGGTGTTTGTTTGCTCAGCAAAGGGCATAGATCTCCTCCACCCCTCGGAGCCACCTCTGGTATCAGAACAGCCCGCGCACTGGACGAACCCCCCCTGTCCCTCGCGGAACTTTGGCTTCGCAAACGGGTCTTCGCTGCTCCCTCCGTCTCTGAGGACCGGGTTCCAGGGATCGTCCTCAACATCTCTTCTCGTGGGACTGGAGTAGGCATCCGCGTTCTCCAACGTGCCTTGCTCATAGACTCTTCTGGCAATCCCATCGGCCCCGTGCTCAATCCTAACCCCAGCATCGTCGTCAACTACATGTCTCTGAACTGATGCCTCATCTAGGACATGTCTCTCGACACCCGATCGTGATGCTTCTACATTGATCACATTAGCCCGCGTCCACCGTGCTCTTCCCTCGCTCTCGGAGAAGCGAATGTCCTTGAAGGGCTTGTTACTGTCGCTGCCGTCGCGGTGTCGCGTGCTGTAGGGCCGGTCAAGAATCTCTCTGAGCCTCTCTTCGCCGTCTCCGCTGAGGTCGGCGTCGAGGATAGTCACTTTCCGTCGAGGGAGTGACAGGGCCCGTTGTGGAGCGCCGAGGGTGAGAGAGGCGGCTTGGAGGAGAAGCAAGTAGATGAGAGGGAACATCTGGATAGGACGATGAGTTTACTTGTTAACAGTTTAGGAGTCGTGGTTTGGGTACTTGCCATTGTGCAAACATCCACTGAGCACCTAGCCGGCAAAAACGTCTGATCTGAGTTGTCGATTTGGTGGTGAGTGGGAACCAAATGAGAGGAGAAAACCTCCAACCGAGAAGTAGGTATTGATGCCTCTTTTCACTCCGTGTTTACGAGGTCAATCCGTTTTCACGAAGCAAGGGACGGATTACCGTTGTACTGGCATCCTCAAACACGAGGCTCTGTTTAATGGTCAATAGGTGCCGGGGCCAAGGGAGGACAGAGGCCTTCTTTTAGAGTAGAGTCTTTCAGAGTTGACGAATGCGGCCAGCCAAAGCTATGTGAAGTAGACACAAATCTTGAGTAAATCTCTCAATAAACTGGCGTCTGAACAATCAAGGAAATGTGTATTGATGGTATCGACGGATACTCTTGTATCCCGTGCGGCAAAGTCTCCGCTGCTCTAAATCAGAGGAACCACAACCCTCTAGCGCTCAATGGCGCTGACGTCTATGTTCTAGGTATCTCAATCCTCCTCTCGCTATTCTTGTGAAATTACACAAACACTACATAGAACGTACAACCCTCCAACTCATGTTCACACCCACACTTTAGTTGTTGGGTATCAACTCTTCCTCCGTCAACACCTCCAGCGCCTCTGAGCTGGCGTTGGAGCTCAGATGCGGCGCCGATGAAGGTACAGGCTCGTAGGTCTCCTCGAGGAACACTGTGTACTCGGTCAGCAAGGAGGTTTCTCGTAGGTACTACACGAGCGGGATTGAACAACTTACCACCGGGCCGCACCATGAAGCTGGCAAACAAAGCCAGGCCAAACAGGGCTGCAAGGAGGACGAAGATGGCCTGATCAAAGACTCCGACAGTCGAGTAGTAAAGCGTGTTAAAGGCAATCGGGCCCAGCACCCTCGAAAGGGCGTGCAGGACGCCAATGGCGCCGAGCAGCTGGCCGACCTGGTCCGCAGGCACATGCTTGGTGATGGCGGCTTGAATGGTCGCACTGCCGAGGCCGCCAAAAGCAGTGACCATGCCAGAGAGCACGAATACGGCCTCGCTTCTCGCAAACAGGTATCCAAGGGAGCCTGTAACGTCCGATAGCAGAGCGAAGCGAAGGATCCAGCAGTCGACGTTGTCGGCGCCGTTGTTTGTCTCGACGATGGAGACGCCCGATACCCTCCTCCGGTAGGTTGCGGGCCGCACGCGGAAGACGTAGTTGACGAGCGGGAGGACGACAAGCAGCGCGACAACGCGGACCATGGAGACGGCGGAGATGTAGCGGGAGCTCTCCAGGGTGCCCCAGCCCCAGGTCTCGGGGGACTCAGAGTAGAGCAGGATGACGGTGCCGGCGCTCATGGCAGCCCCCAAGAGGATCATGTCGGTGAAGGAGAGCGCGACGATGTTGAGACGCAGCCTCGAGGAGGTGCCAGTTCCTGTGGGCCAGAGGATCCTGAGGGGAGCCAGGGGGTTGGCCGCCTTGATCGTGGACCAGGTTCCATCGCCGGCCTTTGCCTCCTTTTCTTGGTCGTGCTTTTGGCGGGCGCGGAGCTGGCGCTTCACGCTGAGGGACTCGGGAACGATGAGGCCGACAAATATGATGAAGTAGATGTGGCATCCCATGGTGACGTAGAATACGGAGAGCAGGTTACCTGTCCAGGCGGCAAAGTAGCCAGTCAAGAGGGGGCCGAAGGCGAGACCGCTGAAGAGGCAGGCATGCAGATATCCGATGCGCACACCGCGCTGAGATGGCGCGGTGCAGTCGCTGGTGTACGAGTTGATGAGGACGCTGCCTGCCGTGAAGGATCCGGTGAGACCGTCGGCGACAGCACCGAGCAGCAGCCAGTTGTAGTGGAATGTCCAGGGGAAGTTGGCACACAGGATGACGATGATCTCGGCTACGACGCCGCCGCAGGACGCCAAAGCCAGGAGTTTCCGACGGCCATAACGATCTGAGAGTTGGCCCAGCTTCGGGGCCGTGATCGCGGAGAGAATGCCGGTGGTCAAGTTGATGGCCAGGGTGAACATGGACACGCTCTTTTTAACCTCGGGGATGAGGCATTGCGGATTATCCGCGCCGAGTATCACAGGAGTGAATGCAAAGGCCGGATCCAGCGCCGTCTCGTCGGCGAAATGCCTTTGGCATACCAGATCGACGATTCTATGTCACACACGAATTAGCGACTGCGATCGGCCGCATAGACATCCCGAGATCATTTTGACATACAGGTTCAACTTGGGCACTAGAGAGCCTCCAAAGGCCAGCGTGAACAGAGCATACGGGATGAGAAGCCAGAAGACCTGGCGCATAAAGAGTCAGCACGTTTGTTCGGGATCACAGAGCGGCCCGAGCCGGAGCCAGAAAGAGAGAATCCTACAGAGGGCGTCCTCCACCACGGCAAGCCTTCAAAATCCGCATAGCCCGGCCACGTATCTTCGCAGGAGCTGTCGCCGTCGCGAGCGCCTGCGCTCAAAAGCGACGTGGTCTCTGTTGCCTCGTTTATGGGTTTCCCGTGGACATCCTGGTCTACTCGGGTCACTATGATGTCGTCTTTCGGTGCCGACATTTTTGGCTATTTTGTGTTGTTGTTGTTGTTGTTGCTCGTGCGCTGTATCGAATTTGTATGTGGTGTAGTGTGCTTGGTGCAGAACACGGCACAACTGTCGCAAGTAGAATCCCGAAGCGTTTTCGAGCTTTGTACCTGACAGATAAAAGGCCGCCAAGTTTCGTATCGAGTATTTGTGCCTTTGGAGGAGCTGTATCGTCGAGCGTCGGAGCTATATTCTGTCTTGGACGGTGTCGTTGGGGGCGAGCGCGGTAAGATGGACAGAGCGACACAGCCACGATTCCATTCCTGTAGGATCGTGTGTTCCGACGTACACAGCAGTTGGACGCCTCTCCGAGAGTAGAACTGTCAAGCCGGAAGAGGGACCAGAGCTGGAAGGGCAGAGGGGTACGGATACATGAGCAAGGGAAAGCGCTTTGCTCGGTGAAACGAGAAGTGGGAATGGGAAAAGAAATAGAAATCCGAGCTACGTAGTAGAGGACCGGGGGCCGCTGCCCACATCAAGAGATAAGGCGGGTGTGGGACAGCGATGGACGCTGATGAAATCGAGCCAAGGGCCCGGGCTCGCGAGAGACAATCACAGTGACCACACCCAGAAGTTGAGCAGGGGGGGGGGGCGGCTTCGACGACGGGTGTGGAACAAAGTGTGATGGGCCTAGGTGCTAGGATGGGAATGGGATGGGATGGGATGGGATGTGTCGTAGACTCGTGGAATGGGGACAGCGCCCCCCCGTACATGGATCGTAATGTTCACTTCAGAAAGCGGAAGGTCATAGCATCTCGAGGCGCCAGTGATTCCTATTGGAGCGGCGTTGGGACGTTGACAAGATTAGAGAAAGAGGGAGAGCAGCGCAACGCTTCGTCCGGCGTCCGTAACGGCCTAAACACGTTTCGGTTGGGGCCCTTGAGGCTTGGGGGGGCGTTGGACTGACGGCCCACGGGGAACTCGGGGATTCTGATAGAGAGGTCCATCATATTGCGGTCATGTCTGAGAGTTTGTGAGTTGTATTGGGTGTATTGTGTGGGTGGGATTAGCCCAGCGAAGGGAACTGAAGACGGCAGTGATTTGCCTGTAAATCCTCGGAAACTCGTACAGTAAGCGAAGAAAACAGGGAGGTCATAGTCATGGTCGGGGAATCGGGGAAAGATTGAGTAGGAAAGAGATACAAGGTACGAAGACTGAGGGAGAGAGAGAAGGAAGAAGGGTGACGACAAGACAAGACGACAGGACGCTCCCTGCCGCGGGTTGAGGAGCAACCATCCCGTAGGTCCTAGGATAGGTGCTTCAATCATAGGTGCGTGCCTGCCGGACTTAAGAGTGACCCTGTGTGAGTGAACCAATCTCGTGGGACAGAAGGCGCATGAGTTGGCGTCTGCCAGGCCTATCCATGACGCAGTTTCGCAGCTTCCATGGCCGATAAGGGGGGGGAGTGGGGGGATGCCACACCTCCAGAAGTTCAGCCACAACCCAGATCTGTCAGGGCCGCCGTTGCTTCGATATACGGTACCTAGGTACTTGGAGGTTAGTGTAGACAACTCCGCAAGCCTGCGAAGTGATTTCTAAGCTTGAGCCACTCCCGCGCGGGCACTTTACTCCAAGTTACATCACCAGAGCCAACTCCGCAGGCTAATTATCTGACTGTACGGAAACAGAGTAGGTACCGACGCCCACCGGCTCGCTAAAAGACGTTGTTGACTTTCAATCTGTCAACTCGTCGTCGTACGTAGTGTCATCGTTGTCGCAGTTCAGCAGGCCTCACATGTCCGAATCCCGGTTTATCAAAGACAATGAATCAACTCTCTCGCACGCGCAGTGCCACGTAGTTGCACAAAGGCATGCTCCATCCAGAATTCCCGTCCTCTCCTCCTTTCATTAACATATCTGGACGCCAACACAAACTTTGATGCCCAATATGGCAACACAGCAGCACACTGTCCAACACGACTCGACAAGGTTCGGTGGTCGGCATGTTTCAGCACCGACTGGCGGACCGGTCCCGCGGAACCAGTGTCCTGGAAGACGCCACGCTCTTCCCTTACTTCCACTGAAAGTTTGCCCTGCATCCTGTAAATTCCGTCCAACTTTCCCCTCTCATTAACTGGGCTGGACAGGTCGGCACGTTTCGCCTTATCGTTGTCGTTATCGTATTCCGGTTTCCGATTCGGTGGCCCCTCTCAAGACAATCCGAGAGCGACTTGGACCACTTGTTGGATAGATTATCCCATCTACCACTTGGGGATGTGTTTGCCGCCATCCGACGGCATATCCCATGGGCTTCCGCGAGGGTGCGCTGTCTTGTTTGGACTCCTGGAGACGACCACTCTTAAATTGTCAGACGGTGTTTTGCGCAAGCCACAACGTGCTGCTATTGCCTTTCTCGCCATGTGCTCGGTGCTGTTTGGATCGCCTGCTGCCGTGTTCCGCGGTGCTTGATACCAGGAAACGGCTTGTTGGACAGACAGCATGAGTCGGCACCTTGCGTAAACTCCGCTCGGCTGCGTGGATCCCAAACGCCACGCCATATTGCAAAGCAAGTGCTCAGAGCTCGTCACGAACAACTCATCCCCCAAAATATTGCCTCTTGGTAAGTATTACGCTACATCGAGAGAGAGACAAAAGAAAACCCCCCTCCCTTTCGACCCAACAGGACGCGTAGATGCTACTATGCCTCGGCAGCAGATTGAGGAAAGTGAGGGGGTGACAAGCTGAGAGTTCATGAATGCGGCTGCTCTTATCAATCTGTTAGCGGAGTTGGGGCTCCAATCACTGGCAAGATCCATGCACCCTCACCTTGTGTCGTCGTAATTGACTTCGATCTATGCTCGCACTACGTTGCTTGGGCAGGGCAGCACCATATACCATGTTAGACCTTCAGCTCGAAACCGCGGGTTTTGTAAAAATGCCGCCGTTATCTAGAATGAGAAAGATGCAAGAATGGTGTGTTTCCGACCGTCCAGGAATGCGATTGCTAGAATGGACATTCGTATACTTTTGGGTCAAAGCATTTTGTCAGGAGTTTAATCAGCATGGCTTTCAATGTTCTGGCCGGATAGGCGCTTGCATCGGTGACCCTGTCAGGCTTTCAATTCGGACCATGAGCTAGAAATCAAGTTCTCTTGGGATTCCAGCTTCACCGAGGATACCGAGGACATCAAGGTGTGCCTCGGTGAGCTGCATTGGGCCCATCATGTGGAACCAATCACCGTCACTGTCCAAAGCTGACTAAGACTTGCCAAGCCGCTCTCAGCCTTGTGTACCCATCCTTCACGATTGGCCTCGCATCACAATTTCTTTCGCGCAACGCCCTCGCGAAGGGGACTTTCGACAACCACAACCCGCCCTGCTCTCCGAAATTCTTCAGTACTCCTAACCGTCATGGGTGTCGTCAAGGGAGGTGTTTGGACCAACATTGAGGATGAAATTCTCAAGGCCTCCGTGTCCAAATATGGTCTGAACCAGTGGGCGCGTGTCTCGTCACTGCTAGCGCGCAAGACCCCGAAGCAGTGCAAGGCAAGATGGAACGAATGGCTGGACCCGAGCATCAAGAAAACGGAATGGAGCAAAGAGGAGGACGAAAAACTTCTGCACCTTGCTAAGCTTATGCCGACACAATGGCGCACCATCGCACCTGCCGTCGGCCGAACCGCCAACCAGTGTCTCGAGCGATACCAGAAGCTCCTCGACGAAGCCGAAGCAAGAGAAGCTAGTCAATTCGGTCTCACCGGTATCGATGGCGGCGAGGCATCGGCGCCAAGCGCCGACGATGTTCGACGATTGCGCCCCGGCGAGGTCGACCCAGACCCGGAGAGCAAGCCCGCCCGACCCGACACGATCGATCTCGACGAGGATGAAAAGGAGATGCTGAGTGAAGCCCGAGCGCGTCTGGCCAACACACAGGGAAAGAAGGCCAAGAGAAAGGCAAGAGAACGCCAGCAGGAAGAGTCGCGCCGTTTGGCTGCGCTGCAGAAGCGACGCGAGCTCAAAACGGCCGGCATCAACATCAAGGTCGTCACGCGCAAGAAGGGCCAGATGGACTACAATGCCGACATTCCTTTCGAGAAGAAGGCTGCCCCGGGATTCTACGATACCGCTGAAGAGCAGGTCCGGAACGAGCACCAGCGAGAGGCTTTCGACCCGAGAAAACAACAACTTGCGAGCAAGCGCAAAGGCGACGGCGACGACGATGGAGAAAACAAGAGGAGGAAGAAGGAAAAGGAGGCGCCCTCGGCATCGTTCCAGGCTGCCGTGAAGGCGGGCCAGATGCAGAAGATCAGAGAGGCCGAGCAGAGCAGCAAGAGAAGAGCGCTGAATCTGCCAGCGCCTCAGGTGAGCGAGGGCGAGTTGGAGGAGATTGTCAAGATGGGTATGATGGGTGAGAGGGCAAGCATGATGGCACGCCAAAGCGAAAACGATGCAACCCGCGGCCTGGTCAGCGAATACTCGACCCTGAACAACAACGCCCCGATCCGAACGCCTCGGGCTCCCGCCCAGGAAGACCACATCGCGAACGAGATCCGGAATATCAGAGCCTTGACGAACACCCAGTCTTCACTGCTCGGTGGCGAGAACACTCCGCTACACGAAGGAACCGAGTCGACTGGATTTGATGGTGTCGCCCCCCGCAAGCAAGTGGTTGCGACACCGAACCCCCTGGCAACACCAATGCACACAGATAGCGTTGGCCAAACGCCTGCACGCGTTGGACAGACTCCGATGAGGACGCCCCGTGACAGCTTTGCGTTGAACGTCGACGGAAGCCAGGCCCTCGTCTCAGCGACACCGAGAGATGTCAAGATGCGAGAAATGGCACTGCGTAGCCAATTGAAACAGGGTCTTGCATCTTTGCCCAAACCCAAAGATACCGAGTGGGAGCTTGAACTTCCCGAAGACCAAAGGGAGGTCGCTTTGAGCGAGGATCAGTTGATGGAAGACGCTGGAGAGAGGGATCGCCGGGAACGCGAAATCAAGGCGGCACAAGAAGCACTGGAGGCGCGGAGACGAACACAAGTCATGCAGAGACAGCTGCCACGGCCGGTCAAGGTGGATGTCTCGGCTCTGCTTTCGAACGCCGAGGCTTTTCAGGACGCTGCTGAGGCGCTCATTGCGCGTGAGGCTGCTGCTCTGGTCGCCAACGATGCTGCCAAGTATCCCTTACCCAACGCCAAGATCAGTGGCACCGCCCCGCGCTTGGAGGCTATCAGCGACGATGACCTTGCAGAGGCACGCCTCCAGATTATGTTGGAGACGAAGCCGACGCCTTCGCCAGCTGCAATCCAAACATCATTTGAGGCCAGGAGCAAGAACTCTTTGCTCCTAGGTCTGGGATGCTATGGCGACGACGAAGAAGGGGAGGAGGCAGCCATGAAGCACGCCTTCGACGTAAGTGACACCACCCAGTAGCCCCGTTTCCTACTTCAAGTTGACTAACCTCAGCATTCACAGGCTATCCAAGATTCCATCTCCAGCACAGCCGAAGAGGGCATCAAGCTCGAAAAGAAGCTGGGCCTGCACCTGGGCGGCTACCAGAAGCGCCAAAAGATGCTCAAGGACAAGATTGGCGAGGCCGCCGAGGCTCTGGACAAGGCCAACAACGCCCTCAGCGGGTTCAAGACGCTAGCCATCTCCGAGGAGGTGGCGATCCAACGGCGTCTGGGTGCTCTGCGGGAAGAAGTCGGGTTTGTTAGCAGGAGGGAGCGCGAGGCGCAGGAGTTGTACCGCAAGACCAAGGACGAACTTGATGCGCTGAGGGTTAATGGGATGAATGGACACTATTAAATGGAGGGAAGTGGGCGGGATGTGCGTGTATTTATAACGGGCGATGAGAACGGCACGGCAAGGCAATGCTTAGAGCCTGGATTCAAGGCAAAAATTGAAGCTTGTATGATGTGGGACCTCGAAAATGCTTCCGTTAGTATGCTAAAGTACCCCGTGCAACAAAATGCTATATATGATGATGTGACGACAACTTTTTCCCCCAAGTTATTAATTACCAGTATGATAGCCCCGACCCTTTACCGGCTTGTCTTTCTCGCACCCAGTCTGGGCAACTTGATCGGGATGAGCAGAGCCACCGAAACAAAAGCAATCACAGTACAACACAAGAACGTCGTCCGCAAAGCCGCCTCGTAACTCATGACGACCTGCTCGCGGTACGCAGCCGGCAACTTGACAATCGACTCGACGCTCTCCCTCACCTTGCGAATCACCTCATCCTTGTCCGGGCCCTGGACATACTCATCCAGGTACCCGACAAGCGCATTCTGCACAATGAGACTACTACTCGCCACGCCCAACACCATGCCCAGCGAGCGCCAGAGAATCAAGGTACTCGTGACAACAGCCTGCTCGCGCTGTTCGCTGGCGGCCAAAACAGCCATGAAGGTCCCCGGGAACTGGAACCCTTGGCCGATGGAGGAAGGGACGAGGCAGAGGAGGTAGACCCAGGAGGGCCAGCCGCGGCGCATGGTGGAGAGGGCGATTGTGCCGAGGAGGAGGCCTACTGCGCCGGTGAGGGCGGGCCATTTGAGGCGGCGGGTGTAGGTTATTAGAAAGCCTGTTGCTGTGCCGACGATGGAGGAGACGATGGAGGGGAGGACGAGGTTGAGGCCTGACGAGGTTGCTGTTGTGAGGAGGACGGCTTGGAAGAAGAGGGGGCTGGTTGTGGGCATGGTTAGATTTTGAAGTCTTCTTGCGCGAACATTTTTCTCTCTTCGGGGCGGTTTGGAAGTACATATCATGGGGTGAATAGGACTTACATGTTGAAGAGGATTGCGTTGCTGAGGAGAGCAGCGAAGAAGTTTGAAAAGATGAGGTTCATTCGGGGCGAGTGGCGGACGAGGTAGAGAGGCATGATGGGGCGGTTGGCGTAGGATTGGACGTAGAGGAAGACGGGGAAACAGATGCCAAAGATGACGAGAGACGCGATTACGAGAGGATGGGACCCTTGAGATGCTTGTTAGCTTGCCGTTTCGAATCGTACATAAACACTTGATGGGCGATCTGGGAGCCACTTACAAGGCAGAACGTTTCCTCCGAGGTTCTACAACATTGCAAAAAGAAGACGTTAGTTTCACAACTTTAATGAACCAGGCAGGACTACTGTACAACGCAGATGCCCCCATGTCATTCTGGAAGGGGAGGACAAAACTTACAAGACCGAGGACGAAGAAGGTGATGGCCGTGGTCAGGAGGATAGAGCCCTTGAAATCAAAAGCCTTGAGAGCCTCGATGAAGCTCTCCCGCTTAGTGCCGGCCATGCCCAGGTCGCTGGGGACGGCGATCATGGCGATGATGCAGCAGATGATGAGAGGCGGGACCTGGATGCCGAATTCCCAGCGCCAGCCGAGGTGGTCGGCCATGGCACCGCCCAGGGCCGCGCCGAGGGCGGAGCCGACGCCGTAGATCATGTTGATATAAGATTGGTATGCGCCGCGGTTCCTGTGCCTCACTGTCAGCATTTCAAACCCCTTCTCACAGTGACTCGATCTTTCCATTGCGTGTCAAGGTAGAACATTCATGTGCCATCCTACAAAGCGCGCAAGAAGGATATTGCAGAGTTGGAAATACTAACTCAATGGGAACCAAATCGCTAACAATGATACTACCCAGAGTCATCATCCCGCCCGCGCCAACTCCACACGCCGCGCGAGCGAGGATGAAGCTCGTCATGCTCTGCGCGAGCGCGCACCACACCGTCGCGAGGCAAAATATGACCATAGTGGCGACGTACGGCGGCTTCCGGCCCACGCTGTCCGACAACCTGCCCAAAATCGGCTGAAATGCCGAGGATGTCAACAGAAACGCCGTGGAGAGCCACGAGGCGCTGTTGGAGGCCTTGAAGTAGGACGTGATGACGGGATGGGAGGAGGCCATGATGGTGCCGTCGAAGCAGGCGATGAAGTAGGTGAGGAGGATCTCAGAGAAGATGAACCAGAAGCGGGAGCGGGAGATGCCGTTTAAAAAGGGAGTCGAGGCGACGCTGCTGCTGATGGAGACGGCGTCGTCGTCGTCGTTGTCGAGGTAGTCATTGTCACCTACGGCGGCGATGTCTCCGGCCTCGGAGGCGCGGTCGGAGCGGCTTGCGAGCGAGGGCCGGCGGTGTTTGGAGGCCGTGCTGTAGCGCCGGGGGCCTCGGAGGAGGGGGTTCACGGTCGACTCGGGCTCGAGGAAGGGGCCCGTAGAGGGGATGGACCTGGAGAGTAAGAGGTCGAACTCGTTTGGCGGGATGGCATTTTCGTCTTGCGGGGTGATGGGGAGAGGGGTCGTGGGCTCGTCGACCTGTAGAAGAGGCGTGCGCTCGCTGGAGTGGTGGCCGTTTGACGCTGCCGCCGACGACGACGCCGGATTGGGTTTCCGGGGGCCATTGTGAGAAATGGGTTTTACGGAAGAGTAGACTGGGGTGGCATTCAAAAATTTCACGATGGGACCGGGCGGGAGATCTGCCTTCATGAATCAGTCCTGACGTGGTTCTTGAGAGGTATGATGGGGCCGAGGGTTGAAAAAGCTTACTCGAGAGATCTAGATTCTGGAGATTTGAGATGGAGTATTGCAGCTGGACCGCGCGCAGGGGGGGTGGGGGAGGGGGGGGAGCCAAGGCCAACGACCTTGGTGTCCTTCGCTGCTGGCAATTGCTGTTCAGCCTCAAAGGATTGCGGTTCAGGAAACACAAATCGATGACATGGGTGACACACACACCAAGCAGATGCCACGAGTCAAGAAAGATGGGATGAGTGAGGTGAAGGAGAGAAGTAGACTGGAGACCGAGCAAGAGAAGAAGGCAAATCCAAGGTAAGGAAGGCAGAAAAGAGAAATTCCGCATTGAGATGGATGGGACGCGAGCGCGAGGAAAGCACGCCTTTTTTGCTCACCCTTGCCCCGGGAAGCCGTTGACTCAATAAATCGGTGTACGGAGTACTTTTGTACCTTTTTTCACTTTTGGGATCCGCCGTTTCCTTGTTCCCCCAAAGGAACCTCACAATATCACAATGTTGGTAGCAGCATGCAGAAAGGACTCTAGCAGTACATGGCGCCGCGGCATTGCTCCCGCCTACCGCTTACCGCCGGTGACGGCCCCGGCCTTTGCGCGCTGGCAAGTCTCAAGTTTGCCGGACCTGGTGACTCTTTTCAACTGTCAGCGCCGGCGTTGGCCCTCGTACAGTCTTACAGCCTGCCTTTCCAGCCCAGCTTGAACCCCCTTCCATCCGCATCACGCTCATCTCTCACTCGGATACCTTGCCATGTACATCAAGGGCGCCGTACTAAGGATCTCTCTTATCCCAAGTTCCCCTCCAACTTCCCTCCGCCATTGCCATACCAAAGGGCCTCAAAATTTGTTCATTGTCCAATCACGCAATAGCGGGTATGCAAAGGCGGCAGAAGCGTACAGCGCGGACTCAAGCCGACATGTGCCCGCTTAGCTTACCTTGTTAGCATGCGCGAAGACCGCCCCAGCGAAGGGGGGAGGGGGAGAGAGGAGATATTGCCCACTTCCCCAGCTGGGTGTCTTGCTTTTCCCGCTGCAGACTTGCCAGAACGGCGTTTTTGCAGTGGGCCGAAGGATTTGATCCCAGAGTGGGGGGTTCCTTCCATCCCGGCCAGCGGGGGTCCCGTTCCCGTGCCGGATATCGGAGCCGACCCGATGTGGTACGGGCTCACACTCGGCGTATTGCATATCGGTACCTATTACCCAACACTGGTACCTCTCCTGGCCCGATCTTCGCAACACTTCTATTACGGTTCTCTTCATCATTGAACATCATTGCAATTTTCATCGTTCATGGTCTTGGCCCTGTGCGCAGGTAATCTCGAGCATTTAATACCGGCAACGGGGACCTGCCGAGATGCTGTCATACATGTGCCACCGCCTCGCCTTTTTGTGTAACCTCACCTCCCGCAGAACGTTTCCATCCATTTTGGTCCTCCAGATTATTCGGTTGTGTACAGAGAGCCACCGAGATCGATCTCGCACAGATCGGTGTGCATCCCCGGCGAGAATGAAAATCACTCGGAGTATTTCTAGGCAGCTCTCTGCAGGCTGCTAGTAACCGGTCCAATGTGCCACAAAGAGATTGTGTATGCTATCTGCCGCCGACAAAACCACCGATTCCTGCCTCGCCTCTATCATGTCTGATTCCGCATGTCTCGCCTCCTTGGGCACGGGGTGGGTGCGAGCCTCGAAGCCGAAGCCGATGATTCGATCAGGGGAGCCGAAGCCGAACTTTCGGTGCCATGATCAAGATTCGTATTCTCATACAAGCCAGTAATCTCTAAGTCCCTAAAATCAGGATAGTTCCCCAGGTTTCTTATTCTTAAACGGCTGAATGCATGCAATATTTGACCTCGTTTAGGCATTTGGCCGCTTCTCTGGTGGGTGGGAAATGCGGTGTTCAGAATGCACGAGACTTTGAATTAGACCAAAGATCGAATGCAGTCTGAGAGGAGGTGCTCAACGATGCTGTTGGACATACTTTGAGCCTTCGAAATCTCTTTATAATAGTCTTCCTACGGGGTATCTAGTGCGATTCTTGAAGTTCCATCTCAAAATCGTAATTGTATATCGAAACAGGATAGTCCGCGACTGACCCAATCTTGTTGATCAGCTTCATGTTGAGCATTTCCAAGAACAGCCTGTCATTAGCTTCTCCATCGTAGTCGTCTGTCCATATAGAGTTGTAGTTCTCCCATGGCCTGTTGTTGTGCTCGTAACGCGGATGGTTGGAAAAGTAGCTGAGCTGCTCTGCGCGAAAGATCTCAAGATCAGGGCAGTTTTTCCTCAGATGCGCAAATACGTCTTCCCAGTTACCCCCGTCCCAATGGATCTTGACGTCGTCAAAGTTGACTCGGCGGATCGCTGAACCTTGTGACGATGGCGGGATAGCCGACAACAGTTGTAGAAGTGACGGTATGTTGGTCCATATCCGGCGAAGCGAGAGGTCGCACAGATGTTTGGTACCGAATTGGGAATTCCCCCACTGCTGAAGGTCCATGTTGAGATAATGCGTCGCCTCGATGCCAAGTGCCTCAAGGTTGGGGCAAGATGCCACCAAGGCCCAGAGTGCGTCCTGATGTTCTCTGTTGGGATAGGTTGCCTGCACATTACTCGGCGCAACTGATCCCAAAATGGTCGTTCTATCCCCGTCGTTATTTTCCTCCTCTATCTTGGTGTATTGTGCGCTTCCGCTCGGTCCAGTCTCGTCAACGATGACCAAACGTAGCTTCCTAAGGCGATTCCGGGCATCCTGAGACAGGGCACCAGCCAATTGTCCAATATGCCACGTCGAAGGTACCGCAAAGCTGAGATCCACCAAATATTGGAATCCCGGACTAGCCAGGCCGTGTTTAACTGTTGCCAAAACCTCATCCACGCCTTGCATGTCGTAACAATTTGCCATGAGATCATGTTTGCTGTAGGCTGCAGGGAAATCAACACTGAAGCGCTCTATGCGTTTGACAGTATCAAAAAAGCGTCGAAGAAGCGCGTGTTCGTTGTTCTTCCCGTAATGGAGCTCATGTCTAGAGCGTGTCGGGTCCGAGGTCCACCAATCTGTTGTCCTAAGTTTGTCGACATAGGAGTTTAAGATGATGTAGTCATCATCGACATTCTGACCTTCGAACCTGCATCAGTCTCGAGTCAGTCGTTCGTTCTTGTACAGGCAGTAATCTAAAGTAAGCTTGCTGGCGTTCTGCAAAATCGAGGAGTGCTCAAGACCCGGTCGGGGACAAGTTCCTTACATCTCAAAGTCGTACGAGTAAAGCCGCGAAAAAGTACGTAGTCCATCGAGGTCGTTGAGGCTGAGATTTCTGATCCAACTACATGGACCACCATCGGCCCCGTCACAGACTCGGAGAAGTTTTGCAAGACGACTTCGATCATCAAAGGGTACACTCCACCATTGGTGCTTCTGCAGCATTCTGATTACGGAGGAATTCCATTGGCGCGAGACCAAGCGCAAGTTCCAAAAGCCGCCTTCGATGGGGGGCAATTCGTCCCGGTTGAACTTCATCGACAAGCCAGAATCGTGGCGTGTATCGGCAGGGAGCCGCGCAGAGTGTGACGTAAAAAAGTTCCAGTCGTCTAGAGAATAGACGCCCCGGACCCTTGCCAATGGCTGGTAGACCACCAATCCATCGAGTATCTATCGCAGGCGAAGAATTAGCGGACTGCACACAACTGTGAACGGTAACAACGAACCTGATCAAGGATCTCATTAGGGAGTTCCATGTTGACCGAAATGAATAGTGACTAGCTCATTGAAATGCGGGACATCGATCATGAAATGATGGCTTTCCACACCTTAAGTGGTCGGGTGAGGTGTTGAGTTGTCGTTGCTGTGCTTTTGGTAAGTAGGCAGCAGCAGGGGCGGGCAGCCATCAGAAGTCGGGCTTAGCGCAAAATACATGAGGAGGTCGCTGTGGGATTAGTCAGACGCCCTATACAGGGAGCACCTGCCCTCGACCACTTTGATCCACGGGGAACTGCACAACATCGATCTTTCCTACTTCATAATCTCTTTCTTCCGAATACTATTCCGGCAATCTCGTAAATTGACCATTGGAAGTTTCCTGAAGTACTTGGCAACTGGCTGTTCGCATCTTCTCGGGGAGAAAATCATGTTGCTCGTGCTGGTGGGAATCTGCAGAGGCTATGTGGACACACTTCCTGTTCCATACTCAAGTCAAATTAACACTGGGTGACTAACAGACTACCCCCAACATGAACATGGATAATGTTTAGTGAACAAACGTTCCAAGAGGATTTTTTGTTCGTGCCTATATTACTCGTAACTCATAAACATTGCCATCGGTGCAACAGAACCTCCGACGAATCAAAGCCTAGAATCATGCTCAACGCTATTCAACGATCAGAGGGCCTCTCAACCTCGTTATTTTCATCTGTTTCTGCGTTTAAAACACTGACCGGGTTAAGACTCCTGACTTGCGAGCTTGAAAGGTCACCAAAAGGACCTGTTACGAATAGTGACTATCACATACGAAGGTAGGGTGTGGCAACTAGGCAAGGAGGAATAGAGTAAATTGCGATGTCGAAAGTGGCATCGGCGTTAGGTTTAAGTGAGACGATTGGAGCGGCAGCATGTAAATTAATGGTATAAGTAGGCAATGGAAGTCATTGGTGCCGGACTATTAACCTATTATCAATCTTTATCTTCTCTTCCATTAACATGAAATCTCACTCCAACTTGTGACAGTAGTTCTCATCAATTGATATATTTCTCTTCTAACACTAATCATTCCGATCCAAGATGAAGTTCACCACTATCGCCATCTTGCTTTTCGGTAGTCTAGTTTCTGCTGAAATTGCCGGGGTCATCTGCAAAGAATCTCCTAGGGAATGGGGAGTACGTGTACTTGCTGATCGAAAATCTCCATTGATTGCCGAATAGAAATTACAGCTATTCACAGAAAGGCAACTACAACGGCGATGACACCTGGGCGTGTGGTCAGAGGTGTGGCCAGGTCGGGTTCCACGCTCAAACAGACAAGTTCCAAGAACGACTTACTAACACAGTGCATTGCATTGACGAGAACGACCAACATGGCCATGCTGGAATTTGGTTCGTGTTCATCTCCTTCGAAAGTAGCTTCCTTGAGTCCTTTTTTATGCTCCTTCAAGCAGGCATCTGATAATAAATGCGACTGCTGTTGCTACTAGATACGAGGGTTATGGAACCTTTCAATCATCTGTCGCCGGTGGATGAACGCTGTTTCCCAAAATCAATAGGGAATTATTGGACTTTTTTGTCTACAAATAAACAAACTACTTACGAGGTACATGTTGAGAACACTTAATAGCACATGCAAATTTGATAGAACAGCCGTTGTCCTCAAATACTTATCACCCAACATAAGGTAACTAGTTGAATACATCTTTTAATTCAACGAAATTAACAGTCTCCAAGAAACCAAATGTTTCCCCCACCGGACCTTTAAGAGTGTAGATATAAACAAGACTCGTTGTACTTACTGATAAGAACGTTTTCTTGAAAAGTCAATGCAAGACTGCAAAAGTTGTCATGGGACTTCAAGCTGGACATCATGTGGTTACCTTAGGTACCTCATGCAGACGATCACCGGTGGGGGAACATCCGGCATGAAGTACCCACTTTAACAGGGTTATGCGCTTAGTCATCACATCGAGAATCTGCGAACCGATCTCAACCGATGCCAAGTTCTGCCGTCTTGAATCTCATACTGGATATCTCACCTGTAGGGGACGATGAAAAGCAGTATACAATGACACGACGTCTCGATGACGGCACAACGACATACGACCCGTTTACAGGCGTCCTCCCCGTCCTCCCGCCCGATGCACAGCTTCCGGACAAGAACCCGCGCAGCAACGCCGCAACCGCAGCATCGGCCGCCGGCGTGCGCGCCTTGAGCGCCCAGGCCATCGCCTTCTACTTCCGCGCTCCCGTCAAGGCCTTCTTCCGCACCCGCGTCGACTACCTCGCCTACGCGCGCAGCGTGCACCAGGCCCAGATCGAGCTGCTTGCCCAGGCCGCTGCGAAAGAGCCCTCGACCAAGCTGAAAGCGACGCTGAACCAGGCATGGTTCTACCTGCGGGGCACGACGCCAGGTGTGCTCACTTCTGCGGTGAAGCAGCATGGCTGGGGCGTGCTCCCGAACCAGGTCTTGCCGCCGCTCATCGCAAATGTTGGCGTCGGAGCTGTGCTATACACCAGCTACCTCACCATCCTTGGCAGCCTGCATGAAGAGAGCGGTAGAGCGACGAAGACAGTCTACCCACCACCACACCCGACGCAAACTTTCACCGCGGGACTTCTCGCCGGAAGCCTCCAGAGTTTCATCGCAGCACCGTTGGACGCCATCCAGGCACGGTATGATCACCGCGACCTCATGCCAACAGAGGGCGGGAAACCCAGGAGCATGTGGGCCTTTAGTGCCGAGAAGCTGAGGGAGATTGGTGTGCGTGGCATCTTTGCAGGATGGGGCCTGTCTCTCATGAAGGACAGTTTCGGTGCTGCTGTGTTCTTCAGCGTTTTCGAATATGTCAAGGCTCAAGGATACTACCGTTTCGTCTCATGGTACTATGGCGGACTCGAAGAGCACATTGTCGACTTCATGGCCCAAAAACGGCCGGTAAAGAATGGCAACCCAGAGGAAGAGAACAAGCAGCCTCTTATTATCCGACCGCACTACGCCATAGAGCCTATCTTCTTGCTCCTGGGAGGACTCAGCGCATCCTTTGCCCAACAAGTTGTTCTTCATCCCTTGACTCACGTGCAAGTGGAGCACTGGGATCGCCTCGAAGAATTGGACGCCAAGGCAGCGAAACTGAAGGAGACCAAGGGAACCGATCCATCACAGCGAAGGGACGGATGGAGGATGGCGAGAGCCTACTATCGGGCTTACAAAGAGACCTGGTCAGAATGCTGCGCAGAGGCCGCAAAGGAAGGATTGGGAGTGAGGAAATGGCTATGGCGCGGGTTCTGGTGGAACACCATCCGCCAAGTCCCCAGCACAAGCGCTGGGTTGATCATCTTTGAACTGGTACGACGGAAGTACGGTCTCGGCAGCGAAGAAGTTCGCATTATGGGAGACGGGTACGATATCTTACTAAACTAGAGCATTTGGCACGCGCGCAGGCGTTTTGAGGTTGGTATTTGGGATTCTCGACTCCACTAGGCATTTGTACAAATCACACCAAGAGACTCTTTTTCATCATGGACCGTTGGTATTATACGGAGTCGCAGCTGTGGCTTGCATGTGGCATGCGACACTGCAATGGCTAGTTTGTGGCACATTCGGGTAAGTATTTCCTGCAACTCCAACGCGCCGTGTTCTATCAGAGCAATAAGCTTCCACATTGGACGCAAAACACGGGGAAGTGGAGAAGACACGTTCATTTGATAATCACCGATGACGTCGGGGCACCATGCGGCTCCGGAAACTTTCCCTAGCATCTCTCCCCTCTTTGTCTTCCTAGAGTCGTCTCATGATACGTAAAACCACAATACTCAGATCCCATCGATCCATCAACGAGATGGCCAACATCCCAGAATCAGACAACGTGGTGCGCGTCAAGCTTGTCGATACGACAACTGCCATGGTCGGCGTGGCCGAGTCCTTCGTTCAGCCAGTCGCCAAGGGGCACGAAGTCATCAACTTTTGCTCGCTAGCTTTCCTCCTTGAACATGAGAAACTCGGCAAAAAGGCGATGTTTGATCTCGGCGTCCGGAAAGACTATTGGAACTTGCCCAAGGGTGCCCAACAAGGAGTGCTGGGACCGGATAGCGTCATCTTTGGCATGAGTGTACCAAAGGGCATTGATGAGGTCTTGACGGATGGAGGCGTAGATCCAGAGTCGATCGGCAAGAACCTTCCCCTATAACTCAAGTCCTATGAGCTTTCTCTCACAGCAGACCTCATAGATTAAGTCAAACCCCCCACTTCCTGGCACCCCCCTGTTTCTGGCACCACAAAAACGATGGGATCACAACCCGACCTCCTCATTACTATTAACTATTGATCCTCAACCACACCCACTACAATACAGCTGCCAGCCTCACTAGGGCATTCAGAGTCGCTGGATTCAGCCGTGATAACCTCCTTTTCACCCGCTTCGATTTGAGCCCGATGGATATCCCTGATGTTCGCGAACTTCGTGTTGGGATCGATTTGAACAGTCTTCCTCTTCCTCACTGCAGCGTTGGTAACTTGAGCCCTCAGGTGAGCTAGTTGCTGCTGGGCAGCTGCCAGTTGCCAGGCCTGCTCTGTGAAGCCTTTTTTCACCTTCCTGAATAGCAGCCGTTGAGTGCTGGTATCATTGTCGAGTTGGGTGTATAAGTGCAGTTGACCGCTGAGCTCTGCCAGCTTCCTGGGTGTCGACCAGACCACTGCAGAGGAGGCAGAATCCCATGGCTCAACAGGGGTAGTTTGTTGACCATTATGGCATCGCTTTCTGCCCTGACTAGTTGGTTTGGGTGTGGTGGGCTTAGCAGGAGGCTCAGGTAGTACCATAGGGTTCATCAGGGGCTTAACCATCGCCACAGGGTGTAGACCAGTCCACTTCCAACCACTTCTGATGTTCGAGACTGATAGACCAGCAAGTCGAGCCTTCTGGTAACAGTCCAGGAAGTTCCTTTTACCTATAATGGTAGAGTCGTTCCATTGAGACAAGTAACCGAGCTCCTTCCGATAGGCTGACTTAACAGGGCTGAAGACAGACTGGTCAAGAGGCTGGAGGACATGAGAGGAGTGTGGTGGTAAGAACAGTAAATGGATATTGTTAATATAGCAATTCCACATGAAGTCTGTCGTCGTATGACTCCCATGCCCATCCACAATCAGCAGTCGAGCCTCCCCCTCAGCCTCAGGCATAGTCTGTGGGATGAACACCTTCTCTAACCATTCAATGGCAGTTAAGTCTGTAGTCCAGCCATTATCTGTTGCTGTGAACTCCCACCCATCGTATGGAACGAGATGTAATGGAAACCACTGCTGTTGGACTGTCTTCCCCTTGAAAATGATAAGAGGACGAAGTGCCCTACCCAAGGCTGAGATACACTCAATGATAGAGACCCATGCCCTCGACCCAGGTTGTTTCTTGCGAACAGACGTCGTCTCAGCCATACCCAGCACTAACCCATTAGCTCCCTGACCCTCGAGGATGCCAGTCTCATCCATATTATATCTGTTGGCTGGTTTGATGTCCTTGATCTCAGGGATAGCGAGGAACTTAAACCAGTTCCTAATGACCTCAGTAGATGCCCCATTAACGCGTCTAGAATCGATAGAACGACTTCTCTGAACCTTAATGATAGGGTTCCTTCTCACAAAGGCATAGATCCAGCCTTTTCCCAGTGGTTTGGTATCCCCAGCAGCAGCCAGAACTCGCTCTGCGAATTCCTTCACCTGTTGGTGCGTTGGTGCGAGGCCCAGCGAAGCCTGAATGCGAACCCATTGTGCCAACTTACTCTCCTGGTCAGGAGACAGCCTCTGCCAGTCAGCAAAAGCCACTTTCCTAGTCTGACCACCTTGGAGACGTAGTTGGAGGGTTGATCGTGGTATCCCATACTCCAATGAGGCTCTCTTTTGACTCTTGCCGTTTGAGATGTCCTCGAGAGCCTGACGAAGCTGATCTTCGGTATATTGAGGCATTAGATATAGAAGAAGGTATGTGCAAAAGATGAGCCCATTTGGACGCGAATTGAAAATGTTGTGATAAAAGGAGGTTGGGGGTGGGCATTGGGTTGTGGTGGATTTTCGCGTTTTTGTGGGTGCCAGAAACAGGGGGGTGCCAGGAAGTGGGGGGTTTGACTTACTGCATCTGGTCTCACGCCCACTTTGATCACCGCGGAGACGTATCCGTCTTTCCCAAATCAACAACGCTGGTCACGGGGCCTAGATACTTCTCGTCGAAAGGCAGACCCGGGGGAAGAGACGATCCACAGGCGGCAGCAGAGTTCGAAGGCCGGCCGCTTGAGGAGGCTAACTTTGACAAAGGCCTGATGGTGGGCAAGTTCAAAGCCCAAGACTTCTTTGGCGATGGTTCCTTCTACCTGCTTGAGGCTCCGGGCCACCAGCCAGAGCACATATGCGGTCTCGCCCGGACCACGCCGTCTTCGTCCCCGGAGGGAGCCACCTTTGTCTTCCTGGGCGGTGATATTTGCCATTTCGCGGGCGTCTTCCGGCCGTCCGAGGATACTCCGCTCCCGGATGGAATTCCCGCCTCGGCCATTGCATTGCGTAGAGATTGGGCGTCAAAGGCCGTATGCCCATGCTCCCACTTTACCCCCCATCATCCCAACGCGTCGGACGAGAAATTGGCTTCGACCACGCCCTGGTATGAGCTACCTCGTGGGGGTAAACATCCCGTCTATACAGACATTGACCTGGCTACCGAGTCGGTTGCAAAGATGCGTGAGCTGGATATTAAGGACAATGTAATGGTCTGCATCGCGCACGACGCAAGTCTGCTGGATGTGTTGCCGGCCTTCAACAAGCAGCCAGAGAGGGACATCAATGACTGGAAGACGAAAGAATGGAAGGCGACGACCTACTGGAGTTGGTTGAACGAGGTGTCCGTGGACGGCAAGACACCACACGAACCGGTGGTGGAGGGCTTTTGGAGGGACGGCAAGAAGTGGGATTACGCGGGATACTTGGAGACTCTTAAGTGAGACTGCGCGATTTCATAGCTGACTGGAGCAATTGGAATGGGAAGGATGGTTACTATGATGTAATGAATAAATACGATGATGCTATCTGACTGAGAAAAGAAAGTGAACTGGGATTGAGTGAATAGATAAAGGAGAATTCCTGAATCCTGATAACAAAACAAGGAGAGAGCTCCCCTGCGCGCACCGGCAAATGTACAGCCGCTCTTAATGCACAACAAAAAACCTCGCAACGATGAACTATTCCTCGACTATTTACTCTCCTCTGCCTTCTTTGCTTCGGAAGCGACGTATTCGAAAGCACTCATGTCAGGCTCGCACGTAGTTCCAATCTCGGGCATCTTGCCATTCTGGAAATATTCACGGACGATATTGTCCACACAGCTCGAGGGGTGGTTGGTATATCCATGCTAAAGGAAATGGCGGTTAGCTTCGATGTTGCGCAGCTAGTGTTTTGGAGAGCACTTACACCAACACCGTAGTGAATAACAGCCCGACTATTTCGGAACCGCGCAGAAATCTCCCATGCCGTATTCTCAGGGGTGGCCGGGTCCCAATGACCATTGATGATGAGGGCCGGGAAGCTAGTCCTGACGTTCCTCAAGGCGTTGAGGTCAATCTTCTCCGCGGCATCGAATCGCCAGCGGGAGCAGAGGAGGCGCAGCCTGGCACTGGCTTCGCCGAAGGAGCTGCCCTCCCAATGGGTTCGGTAGATGGAATAAAAATCATCGACGTTCTCGGCACGGAAGGACGAGTCCGCGCAAGCAATGCCCCAGACGCCGTAGGTGCCGCCTTCGTTCCATTCGGACAATAGTGCATTGGCTGCTGGGATGAGGGCACCGGTCCAGTTCCCTGTCAAGGCGGCGTGGACTCTCGAGACGGCTTGAGGATACTGTAGCGGCTTGTAGAGTTCTGTCAGCAGACCCATTTTAAAGAGGGACACGAGGTCGTCTAAGGCGTTGGCGGTGTCGTTCTTGTCGTTGATCTGCTCCTCGAGCAGGGTCTCGAGTGCCTTCATTAGGCTGTCCCCCGTGGTGTCGGCGCCGGTAAAATTGGCCAGTACGCAGGCTTCGGGACCGGCCTCGACGCACTCGTCAAAGAGGTGGTGCAGGGCGCGCTCTGTGTCTCTTTGGCCAGTTTTCCAGGTAGTGTCTGCATAGTCGTCCGCGATGAGATTGCTGTCCAAGACGAGACGCCCTACGCGGTCGGGAAACATGGAGGCGAAGACTTGTCCGAGAACGGTGCCGTAGGAGACGCCCCAGTAGTTTACCTTGGGGCCTTGATCGAGGGCGTCAGCGATCGAAATCATGTCTCTGGCTACGAACGGTGTGCCGACGAAGCGGCCGTATTTGGCATTGTCTCTGAAGCAGGCGTCGGCTGTGACTTTGTAGCTTTCCCAGTCTGTTGTCTTGATGCTGTTCCAGATATCACCCTTTGGTAGCGTCTCAAAGTCACGTCGGGTGACGGAAGTCTGAGCCGCTGTTACGTTGCAGATGTATGGAATGGTTTTACCAGTGCCTCTGAGAACGTGTGAGAAACGTGCGTGGTGAAAATAGGGTTATGATATGACATGATGCTCGCTCACCTAGGATCGAATCCAATGATATCATAGTTGCCTCCGACGATACTATAATCACTGAGTTAGCATAATGGAAGCAACGATGCCGACCATAACCTACTTGCGCAACTTGAGACCCAACTTGGCTACCGACTCGACGCCGGAGCCGCCTGGTCCGCCTGGGTTCCATAGCATACTCCCCATGTGGGGTTCTTTATTTGCGCTGGCCTTGATCAATTGGAGCTGGATGGTCTCGCCGGAGCTCAGACTAGTGTAATCCAGGGGAACCTCAAGCTTGGCGCACTGAAGCTTCTCCGGCAAAGCGTCCACCACAGCGTTGACAGCGTCCCCAAAATCCAAGTCGCATTCTGTCCACTGGATGGATGACTTGTTTGATGGCGCCGAAGAATTGTGGTCGTCTCTCCGGAGGGCGAGGTGAGCTTCAGTCGGTACTATCAGGGCGCTGGCTGAGCCCAGCAGGAGATGGCCGATCAGGGTGTTTTGCAATTTCATTATGACCGATTCTGAGAGTTGAAATATTTTGGTGTGATGTGTGATAATTCAAGAGATATGAATTTCATCTATGGCACCAGCTTGCAGTCTTATATGTGCAATGAGGTGTGAGAAGGATGTTGATGGTGAGGGGATCAGATTGGCTAGAGTGTATTGACTGCCCGGATAATGACTATCAATTCGTGAAAACAAGCAAAAAGACAGGGATTTAATTTCGAGGATCGAGGCTATGTGGCTGACCCGTCGACCGGTAAGCTTGATTCGTCAAATCATCTGTGGTAAATAAGGCGTAATTGCTGGCCGGCAATTACGGATTCGTTTTTGTACGACATCATCGCAATATCTTATTCCATCATGTCGAAGCTGGCGCCTTGGCAACGAAAAGCTGAGCCCGAGTGAGCCCACAGAGGACGTCCAAAGTCGCAACGAGGCAATTACGTTGCATGCGCAGTGAGCTTACATGCCGACCTAAAGTCGCTTTCAGCCCTGCTTGTCTTGAACTACAAGGGACAACTTCGAACCTCATTGGGAAGACTGGGTGTTAATGGGGATTGTCAGCAATCTTGGCAGCACCTACGTAATTGCTCTGCTAGGCTTTTACCCTTTTGGGGAAAAAGAAGTAGACAGGTACAAAAACAATAAGCGGGACGCTTGCTAGCCAACTTGGCGGGCTCAATCTAGCACTCGATGATTAACATGAACTCAGAGGCAAACAAGTTTCCTCTGATTACATTTGGGAAAAAACCTAGTGTCTAAGAATGCCATTGCCCTGGGGGCGTATCGTGACATGGTTGAAGAACTTTCTGTTTTATCTGATTGTAAGACTCAAAGTTCTTGGCCCTTGCAATAGCCATTTGTATCGGCATCGTGCTCTATCACGTCACATGATCGGAATGTCCAGCAGCAAGTCGAGTCAAGACACTCAAATTTGGTTACACTGTCAGTTCGTTCAAGGATCAGTATTAGTCAATAACTCAACGTAACGCTGACTTAAGTTAGTTGGAATATTCTTTGAATTCAAGGTACTAGGAATGAGTCTGTCAATTACTATGGCGTTTCGCACACTATTTCTATTGGCCGGAAAGAAGTCTTCGCCTCATTCCACTCGTCTTGGTTTGGTTCCGCTCGGTGTTGACTTGGTAGAGGTTGTCTGGGGACTTTCACCAGGAGAGGCATCCTCGTCCATGTTTTCATCGTCATCATCACTGCTGCTGTCAGAGTCAAACTCAATATCTTCTTCGTTGACCATATCGTCGTCCTCGGGATTGGGAGCGTCCTCCATCATCTCCGTATCGGGATCTTCCGGAAGTTCATTTTGAACGTGCTGTTCAGAAGAGACGACTGGCGAGGGCCCTTTGGCGTCTAGGTTTGGTCGATGATCTAACGAGCCCGATGACTGCCACAGCTTGAGGCGTTGGAGACTTCCGCTCAGCAGCCTGGAGACAGACTCCTTCATGTACATGCCATCGAGGCAACAAAGCTCCAACACAGCCAGCATGAGAACCACCTTCCACCACATCGATGTCCAGAAGGAAGTCGGCCAGATGAAAACCATCGTGAGTGCCTCTGCTACAGCAGCAAAAAGCCAACGACTGGGGTAGATATGATTCCAGAGAACCCGAGTGTCGTTGACACAAAGTTCTAGTGAACTCGGCAATACACACGTTCGCCAGTGCCTGGCGAGCTCGCCATGGTCGAAATCTCGTTTAGCATCGTTGAACCGAACTCTATGCCGCAGTCTGTGTTCCCACATTGGCAACAGTCTGCCTTGAGAATCCCACGGCTCCTGTGCACAAAAGTCTCTCCATCTGCTCCAAACCTCCAAGGCAATTTCATCGCTCACGTCAAAGTATTCCCTGTGCTTCGTTCCGCAGCCGCAGGTCCATAATCGACGAAAGTTGGCCAACTCGGCATGGACCAACTTCTCGGCGATATTATTCCAGGAGAACTCCGTTGCCGTCGCTTCTTCGTGTTCAAAAAACTCTGGGTGTTTGCACCGGTATTGAATGCCTTTACCACGCTTTTCTGGGAGGTATTTGGTGATACCGAATTTGAGTAGGTGTCGGCTGCATTCGTGTGTCTTGGTGACATAAACATAAAGGGAGCCCGAAGACTTTGTCTTGGGGCCGGCCTTGATCATGAACTCAATTTTGCGGTCAATTTGGGGCCCGTTGAGTTTCTTCGCTTGCGTTGAAGGTGGCTCACTGACACTCCGATCCCGTACGATAGGCCGTTGTTCCCGTCTTACAGTTTCAGAGAGTAGCTTTGGGGAGGTGTGAGAAATGTGAAAAGACGGTCTAGCCTGTGTCATGTCGCTAAGGTCGCCAAAGGTATGCCTAAGGCTGTCGGATTTCTCAGACCGGGGAGATTTTGCCGATTTCAACGACGTTGCAGATGTCGACCTGATTCTGGGGACGATTTTCTTCGACGGGGTGTCCATCTCGGATTCATCACGCTCAGCCGAAGCTGGAGTCCAGCTATGTCCTGCGGATTGATCTCCAGAGATAACATTGAATGAGGCCCGTCGAAGTGGCTGATCAGGTGTTAACCCGCTCATGGCCGGCGCCAAAGGAGAAGATGCCGTGCTCGGCTGCGCTGTTTTCATGGGCCCGGCCCTGCGCTTCGTGATCTTGAGAGGTTTAGAGTTTTGCATTGTTGGAGGATTGAAGCAGACTGATCAGCTGAGAAGCCTTATGCGGTGACGAGTCAACATCCGAACCAGTTGATCAGTTTTCAGATAGTTTAGTAGGGCCAGGCTCTGTAAGGAAGTGCTGTACGAGCCCACATCATTGTATCTCCGGCCTCTCAAAGGTTTAAGTACCAACGGGAAATTGGGTGGAACGTTTTCTGATAACAATTTCGGGATGGTCTTTGTCACTTCCAGCATCGAGCTGTAAGCGCCCTTGTTGGTTCCCAATGCTGCGCCCCCCTGGGTCCTGTCTGAGCATCCTTGCGCTTGCATCGGGGGCTCCCGATTCAGGACCAACGAGGCAAAATATTGCACCCATGAAAGGCTTTTTTGGGGTATTTTCGACGGATAAAGCAAGCGAGCCGATGGCTTTGCTGCGATAAGCGACAGTGTGCGTGGGGTTTTCAAACATGAGTTCGTGTCGCTGCAACCTGACCGCTGGCTGCGCCTTGAAGAAAGGCAGGGCCGCCTCCTTAGGCTACCTCGGGATATCATTACCCAGAGGTTTGGGTACCTGGGCCTAAGAGAGACTTCGGGCGTTCGGAAGTAGGATGTAATGAGGATCGAAAGTCTTGATACTTACTTATGCTAACGACTGGATGTGCAAATTTGCCCAGTAATAAGGTAAAGGTGGGCATGTGCATACAAGTCCAGAAGTTGCGCGCTGAAATGAAAAGCAGCTTCGATTACTTCAGAACAAGGAGACTCTCCATAACGTGGTTTACCAGTCAGCCGCGCATTTCTGTTACGGCCAGCTAGTCGTAGGAGTAGTTTGCAGAAGTTGAGGCTGCGGAACTGGTAACAGTAATCGTAGTTGGGGATAGCTTCAGGGAAGCTATGTCTGTCAATCGTAAGTGTTGGATCTCTGAGCAGTCGGCAGAAAAGGTGGATCTGGAAGGCGGTATGGGCACTTACAAACGACCCCTTACATACCACTTCTGAGAGGCCGTGGGCTCTGCCCACAACCTCCTCCTTCCACCTCAAGACGCAGCAATAATAGACCATTATTGACACTTCGTTCCAACCGTACGGTTGCCCTGCTGACGTGTATACCAACAGTAAGGGTAGGTAAGGCTTCGGTGATCAATCGTAGTCTTGTCAAGGTGATAGCTGAAAGCGGATGTTAATCCTGATACGAAGTTAATTGCTGAAGAGCTATGGAAAGTCTGTCCTAGAGTCCGGCTCGAGTCCATCCTATATACAAGTCTTGATTCTGAACATATCCTTTATCCGTATGTTTACCGTACGGATTCCGTATTCTGAATATACGGGGTCCGTACCTCAAAGTGATGATGATGATGATGTATTTAACGTCTGGTAACAAAAGGACGTGCCGGGCGCTATGCCGACATGGTCTATACTAATCTAAACTATATTACAGGCTACCGTCTTCACCTAACGTTCCTGTTCAATGACTCGGGCAAATTTCGGAAAACCGTACCTCAAAGGGACGGACTCCGTATTCTTGGCATACGGCTTTCCTTATCTTATCATCACGTGACTTGCTCCATAGTTCTTCCGTTCCGTAGGGTGACGCATGTGTTCCCATAGTTCGTGCACTTATGGTGTGCCCTAGTCGCCGTGGTCCTGCGGGGCAGGCCCTGGACTTGGTCGTGCATGTTGGGTCGTAACAATTTCCTTATCGCATACTAAATTGCATATTTACCTAATTTCTTTGAATAATAACTAATTAGAAAGATTTCAGTAACTATCTTCATAATATATTTAAAATATAACTAGTTAGTTGAATTTAATAAAAAAAGACACTTTAATCTTTTTATATTGAAATAAGTAGTGGAATAGAAAAATGATGTTACGACCCAACATGAGACCAGGGCGTGCCCCGCTGACGCCTAGCGGCTACGGCGCATCATATATGCAGGACGGGACGGAACATTGGGGAAACCCCAGGAACGGAAGAACTATGGTACAAGTCACGTGATGATAAGATAAGACATGAGCGACCATGGTGGGGCCATGAGCGCTCATGCCAAGTAATGGCACGTCCTTTTGTTACCAGACGTTAAATACATCATCATCATCATCACTTTGAGGTACGGACCCCGTATATTCAGAATACGGAATCCGTACGGTAAACATACGGATAAAGGATATGTTCAGAATCAAGACTTGTATATAGGATGGACTCGAGCCGGACTCTAGGACAGACTTTCCATAGCTCTTCAGCAATTAACTTCGTATCAGGATTAACATCCGCTTTCAGCTATCACCTTGACAAGACTACGATTGATCACCGCAGCCTTCCCTTACCTTACGACTTACAGACATAGCTTCCCTGAAGCTATCCCCGACTACGAATACTGTTACCAGTTCCGCAGCCTCAACTTCTGCAAACATACCTCACTACGACTAGCTGGCCGTAACAATTTAATAGAAACAAGCGGAGTCAGGTAGTGTGGACACAACCGCGACCGCAGCCCTGCGGGTACGCCATCCTGTTGGCGTCGATCGATTCAATATTGTCACGAATCAGCATATAGAGTAGCTCATGGAAATCGGGATCTCAACTGTGGTCTAATCAACTATGGAAAAGGGGAAAAGGGAAGCCCACGAGGGAGCCCCTTTTGTATGCCCATACCCCTGTCTACCCCTTATCTCTACCCCTGAGATATCCACTGCTATACCTCTTTTGTGACAAATATTGAGTAGTCAAGGATCCAAGTCGAAATGTGAGGCATTAGTCAATGGCCTTGAATGGAGTTAGAAAATGTGTAATAAGAAAGCTGTTACGAAAGATCTTTGCGCTTTTGCTTCCATCTGTATAAGGACTAGGCAGCACCAGACTTCTATACATGATCAACAGCCCTGAATAGGTACCTAGTCGATCATATTTGGGTATTAATGCTTCATGTTATGCCTGTTGGTGTCGTGAAGGAATTACAAAGCAAGGATTGAAGAATCAGAAAGTCACAGAAATCTCCATGGACTTATCTTGGCAATATTCAGTCTATCCAAGCTCGACCTATCTCCTCGTGCAGACCGGTAGCTCGCTCCGGAGGATCCATTTTTATTCGGCGAGACGGGGCACTCAATCAATCAACAATGCGGCACCCGGGTCGGGGCGCACTGCAACTTCGGCTATCTCGGTCTCAGTTTTTACGACAGCTTAAAAGAACCGCTTTGCATAAACTCAACAACAATGCAACTCTGGGCGCACTTAAGTTGGCCTTGATAGACAAAATTTAGAGCTTACATATGTTGTTATCTTGTTTTATGCGGTGCCGAAGATGGCCTCCGATTCTTCACGTGACGCAGCGATGGTGAAATCGCTTCTGAGGATGGCGACAGATGGCGAATGCATCCGATCAACCCAGTTTCCGTCCAGAACCCCTCTTAACGTGTGATAGATGACAAATGAACATGACCTGACTCGATTGCGACGTTCTTTCGGTTCTGGATTCTTGTCGTGTCTTAAATACTTTTGTACACTGATAAACTGCTTGTAAGACTGCTTTGTCTGATGTATTAACGGATCTAGCCATTTCTTGGATTAGTTGGTCTAAATTTCGGGACGCACTGATATCATGGGCGGTGGACGGAAAATCAAGTCTGTTGCCATCATTGGCGCGGGCGCTGCAGGTAAATACCTCCCAGGCTACCCGTGCGCTCGTGATGCATCAATGCAAGCCACCGAGAGAACGTTTACTTGCACCACGAATCGGTGGTAGCTTCTAGTGACTGACACAATTCTAATATCGCTTAGGTGCTGTTACTGCTGCAGCTTTCAAGGCCGAAGACTACTTCGAAAAGATCCGGGTGTTCGAAAGAAGAGAGTCTGCTGGAGGAACATGGTAATGCCAGGGAGTCATTTCGATTTACAATGTTACATGACTGACTTCGTTACCCAGGATCTACGACCCGAGCCCGTCTGAGCTGCCTCCGCTCCAGCCCGGACTTCTCCCGCCCGAAGTTGATCCCGCAGTGGAGATTCCGGGCGAGCTTCCTCAGGTCAAGCCTCACAGCCAGCGAGAACGCTACTCACAGACTCCCATTTACCATTCTTTAACGTAAGCATACGGTAACCAGATTTATTAATGATTCCGGGGAAATTCTTCTGACGATACCCCCAAGCACCAATGTCCCGGACATTGCAATGTCATTTTCGGATTCTAGGTTCGCCTATGGGCCCTTTGCGCCGCACTGGATTCCACGACAATGCATTGAGAATTATTTCTCTTTGCACAAAACTGACTCCATTCTGGTGCTAAATACGACAGTCGAAGACGTGACGAGGATTCCCGCCAAGGATAGACCAGAGCAGTGGAGGTTGACTCTGCGCAAGTTCGATGCCGCTCGCAACGTCGATATTTGGTGGCAGGAGGTATTCGATGCCGTCGTTTTCGCCAACGGCCATTACTCAGTACCATACGTAAGTACTGATATTCATGAAATGGCACTTTTACTATTTGAATTACGAAGCTGATTTGCTCGTAGGTGCCTCACGTCAAGGGCCTAGACGAGTACATCGAGAAGTTCCCTGGCCGAGTCGTACATTCCAAAACCTACCGCAGCCCCCAGTCCTATACTGGAAAGAGAATCATCACCATCGGCAACTCCGCATCTGGCCATGACGTGGCGGAGGAGTTGGTACAGACAGTTCGTACCCCGGTTTATCAGTCCCGGCGGTCCAAGTCCCGCTGGGATGGCGAAGAGCCGCCTAATGGTATCGCCTGGAAGCCTATCATCAAGGAGTTCCGCATCGACGGACGCGTCATTTTTGAAGACGACTCATATCTCGATGATGTCGATCACATCATCTACTGCACGGGCTACAAACCATCGTACCCATTCTGGAATTCGGAAGCCAACGGCGGACGGGCTTTGTACGACTACAAGAACGGAAAGCTGATCAAGACATTTTGGCACACCTTCTTCCAGGACTTCCAGACATTGGGTATCGTTGGTATGCCGAGAGTCTTGACGTTTAGGAGTTTCGAGTACCAGGCCATCGCACTGGCACGAGTGTTTTCTGGAAGAGAGTCTGTTGCATTGCCACCTGTTGAGGAACAGGGGCGCTGGGAGAGGGAGAGGGAAGAGCTTGTAAAGAAGGAGGGAAGAAAATTCCATGACATTGCCTGGGAAACTGGTGAAACTTTTGAGTGGCTCAACTGGCTGTTCCGTGTCGCTGGTCTTCCGACGCTCAAGGGCAAGGGGCGGACGCCGCCTGTACTTTCAGACGAGCTGATCTGGGCGGTCGAGCACATCAGAAAGTATCCCGAGCCTGACAACCCAGTCGATGATGCCGAGAAACAGCGTGCACAGAGTAGACCGCATAGTTTCGGGATTTACGAGGAAAGTCACGGACAAGATGCACAGGAACATAAAGGGAATTGGAAGCTGGCGCAAAGACCGAAGAAAGATCTACTGGAGTTTATTTGATTAGATTTTCTGATAATTGAAGCAAGCCGAGAATGATAGACATATTAAAACAGTAGCCATGATGCATAGCATGTATTTGTAGATCGTACTACTCTGAACTGCACGAGACGGGATAACACGGAATAGTCCTCACATGCGATGCGGATTATCAGAGTAGTGCGGGGTGCGCGTTTATTCCCCGGTTGCGGATCGATTCGGCGCCATCGGGCATCTTGATTGACTTAAGCTCGGTTGTGACCCCTCAATTGGTTCCGTGGCTCTGCCGAATGCGGATGGCGAGTTGTTCCTTGTGAAACGAAGACTGTCGGATTGGAGGTCTAATTCGACCGCGGATAAAGGGCAAGAGCATGGGCCACCTCGAGGGGGTACAATTAGACCGCGACTACCCAACCAACCTACGGTTGGAATCTCCCTTTTACACATTACGCAGAATCAATCAATACAGAGATATTGATACTTCGTCACCCCCAGGACCCTACGGTTCGAACCAACTTCCCTGTGATAGGGATACCAACAAAGACATATTACTCACTACAGTCACGTTTCCATTCTATACTTGTTGCACTGTTGCTGCTTGAACACCTACTTTTGATCAACGTTTTTTCCAGCCCGAAAAGCAAAAAATGGCATCCGAGAACAGCAAGAAACTACGCGCTGAGCTATTTGAAGCTGGCCTGAAGAATCGACGCGAAGTCGCAGGGGAGCCTTACGTCGAGACTGCTATGCGCAATGGCTCAAGCGAATTCGCTTATGCTCAGCAGGAACTAATTACTGAGTGAGAGGAGCAATATCCAAGAACTTCGAGGTGGTTCTAATCAAATATCAATCATTGTAGGTGGGCCTGGGGAAACGTTTGGTCGCGTCCTGGCTTGGAGCGCAAGCAGCGAAGCCTCCTGAGTAAGTCGATTCGAGCGCAGCTGCAAAGCTCCCTGGCGTACTTTGAACTGACATTGACACCAGATATCGGCATGCTCATTGCTCTGAAGAGCTGGGCCGAGTTCGTAGTTCATACCCGAGGCGCGATTAGGAACGGGCTGACAGAGCTTGAAATTCGCGAGGCGATTCTTCAAGCAACGGTCTACTGTGGCGCACCAGCGGGTGTCCATGCCATGAAGGTTGCTGACGAGGTCATCAAAGAAATGATTGAAAACGGGGAGCACCAAAGAGAAATGGCGGAGGTCTCGCCGAACTACAAGAAACCCGAGTAGATCACAATAAAAAAGTAACAGACTGTAGTCCTAACCCTGCATATCAAGATGAATATTGATATTTGTTGGTATCACAGGCGTGGTACATTTCCTCATGAGGGTGTATCTTCGGCAACAATCACGTCGATGTCCGTGATAATTGCTGTTGTTGTTCTTGTTCCTATTTACATTGTGGGCAGGGGCCGATCGAAGTAGGTGGGACGGCCTGGGTGGTTGCCCCACCTTAACCGGCCGTGATGACTAAGCTGGTTGTCCCACTTCGCCCAGGGCAGGCGCCAGCCAGCCCACGATACCTGCCCATTGCTCCTTATCAGCCTTGCCGTTCCGACAATATTATTCAACTGTCTACAAGTGGCAGATCGACGAGTTCAATGGGAGTTAAAGACCACAATTCGTCGAGTTCGACCAGCATCGCATTAGCAACGGCAAATTGCTTCTTGACTTCGAGTAGACATTCAGTCACGGCCTGCCGTTGAGAATTTTCTCGAGACCTTGCCCCTGCTACTCTTAGTGGAAAAAGGTGTAGGAGCGGCGATAGAGTAGAGGACCGAAGAGCTTCCCTGGTTGTCTGCAAGATGTCTTCAACATGCTTCGATATCTCATCTCGGCGTAGCACTGGTACTGCAACGGTCATCGCTTGCCAGTGATGTATGTCGTAGTCGTAGTTTCCAGAGAGATAAATGCTTGTTGCCGAGTAGTAGCTGGTGGCGAGAAGCATCTCATCGTGTTGGACAGGTGAAGATGATGCATCGATCTTCCACCTCTCAAGTGCATCGCGGAGATAAAAGCCCTCTGTGGCTAACTCTAGCGCATCGATGGATAGGACCTCAACTCCAGATAAGCTGGTGTAAGTTCTTATGAACTGGCCAGTACTGAAGCAGTGAAGTAGTAGATCAGCATTCTCTCTTCAACGCACGTCCAACCATGATACGTGAAGTGGTAGAACATACCGTGCCCTGAGTCTGGAGCATAACACAATCAGGTTCAGGAGATCATCTAGAGAAACACGACGTTCCGTGTTTGCTTCTTCCGATAAATTGCCTGCCAGCTTCATCCACTCTGGTGCTGCCAGGAAGCTAGACTGGTTGAATATTATACTCCTACAGACTTCGAAGGTTCGAGCCTGTATAAAGAAGTTTCGCATTGTTCCCGAAGTACATGCTGACGGCCCGCTGGAAATGAGGGCCTGAGATGTGCCGAGCACCATGTGCTGTAGCCACCTCTGCCCAGAGGCGTCTTGTAGCAGCTGGTGTCAATGTCAGCTCCAGTTTTTATTGATCGCAAGACAACAAGCCAAGGGTACAAGGGTATTCGGGTAGGAGTGTTGAGTTTTACGAACCTCGAACAACCCTAAGAAAAAAGTTGACCAGAGAATGCTGTCTTTCCGTGTCAAGGCATGGTCCAATACAGCTCCTCGTAGAGAGGTGATGGACCGCAAATAGTGTTCAAGCGCGAAACGCAAGCTATTTTCGCAGTTCAACGCGCCAAGCATATTTGCTTGCATAGCACCTAAGGCCAACATTGCGTCCAACAAATGGTTGAATGGGGCTCGCATTGATTGGCCAGAAGTCTTGACTAATTGTTGGACATCTGGAAGAAAGGATGGCCCTCGACCGGTGAAGCTGTTCTTGCGTATGAACACATCAAAGTAAAAGAGATAAGTAGCGGTCTTGTCCGAGGGAGGCGAGACAGGACGTTGTGTGATGAGCTTTGCGAAAGACTTGGCTGTGAAGAACTTCCCCTTGGCCAACCGGATTGCAGCTCCTTTACTCGGAGCCGACGCCGCCGGAAATACACATTCAATGCAGCGTTTCTGGCATTGGGTGCATGGGTTTGAGCCGGAACACTTTGATCGGTTAGGATTAAGAGACCATAATTCGAAGAAAGCCAATTGCTCGTAGCAATGATAAAGGCAAGGGTGGGTTGCCGTACCTTTGAGTGGCTTGCAGCGCACGGCGCGCAGCGAGAGCGTCTGGTGCGACGGTCGAAAGGTCCAAGATGCATCGTTATTTGGCCAGACTACTTGTAAGAGTCCTGTGCCTTCGGATTTTCTCAGATACTCTGGTTCTCACTACCTTTCTGTGAAAGTAGTCATCGCAGAGTGTATGTTTGCGAAATGTTCGCGCAAGCTGCGTCAGATGTTGAGATCGCCGAGGAGCTGAGTCTGAGAGGTGGATCATGACCCCGAAGTCACCAAACCCAAAGCGGAAGCAATTGAGCGACGCTAGCTAAGAATCTCCAGTAAACCAGGGTAGGATAGCCAATTGTATAACAGCCAACGTCTAGGCAGAAAGAAATGGGAAGACGAGGATCACGGCCTCAAATTATCTTCAAAGCCCCGACTCAAGCTATGGGAGGCGCAGCTACTCTCTTATTTTATCTATCCGCATCGCCCAGACTAGTTACACTTATCTGAAATGGGAAACAACCACGCGAGAGGTTCTTCGTGTGTAATCATGGGTACGACGAAGGCACAATGGATGAGTATAAGACACAGCTGCTTTCTCGTTCTGTTTCATCTCCTTCAACTCAATCGAGCACTATCTCTCACACCGAACATCTCATCAAAGCATTTCTGCTCCATTCAAACTTACAACCTTTGACATCATGATCCCAGCGTTGATCATAGG
The DNA here is from genome assembly GCF_030913505.1 of Colletotrichum phormii. Lineage (NCBI taxonomy): Eukaryota > Fungi > Ascomycota > Sordariomycetes > Glomerellales > Glomerellaceae > Colletotrichum > Colletotrichum phormii. Next base: position 180,464 of record NW_026851445.1, on the reverse strand, counting down.
CGCTCTCGCCTCAGCGACTCAGGCGATTCTCGTCAACGGCCCAACTGGACCTTACGCGGTTTCCATGTCAGTGGAAGCCCTGACCGACGACAGCAGGCTCGACCCTTACGCCCCGGTCAACAACACGCATGTACGACGACTTATGACTTCGACTTTCCTACCCGTCGACAAGGCCAAAAACTCCTGTGAGAGTTTGAAAAGAGTGCCATACATGACGCCCCTCGTGGCCCAGGCATACGATCAGCTGGGCGTCGCTGTTGGCCTACCCAACGGCACCTTCTCTTCATTCGAGATGGAGTTCTGTCAGTCTAGACCTCGTTCATGCAAGCAGGCCCGCTCCAACTTGCCGTTGGTGCTTTTCTCTCCTGGCTGGGGCAACCCGCGCCTCCTCTACGGCGCTATGGCTCGTGAGGTGGCTAGCCATGGCTTTGCCGTTGTTACCATCGACCATTCTTACGATCCTTCTTTTGTTGAGTTCCCTGATGGAACTGTTTATCAGGCAGTGAACCTCGACACCGACAACACTACGCAGTTGGAAACTCTCACTCAGGTTAGTGGTACCCCTGGGTAATCCCTTGCCGTTGTATGGCTGATAAAGCCCTAGGTTCGAGCCGACGATGTCTCATTCGTGCTCTCACAACTTCAAAAAAATCCCATCAATGGCGTCAATCTCAAACGTACCATTATGTTTGGCCACTCCTTGGGAGGTGCGACGGCGGCCGCCGCAATGCTTCAAGATTCCCGCATCCTGGGCGGCATCAACTTGGACGGCAAGCTTCTCGACCCTGTCCTCAATGCGGGTCTCGATCGTCCATTTACTCTCGTTGGCCGGCCAGAGCACTCTGCTGACGATCCGACATGGGACGTCTTCTACGCCGCTCTGCGAGGCCAAAAGGCTTTGCTGACGGTTAACAACACCACGCACGGGGCGTTTACGGATTCCCCCAACCTCATCTCTTCACTGAACCTTACTTTGCCCGAGGCTGCACGCTCATTGTTGGGGAGCGAACTTGGGAGTCTGGAGTTTGGCAGGATCGGAAAGGTAATTGCTGGAATTGTCGGGGCTTTCTCCGATTTGGTGTTACACAAGCGGGTTAAGTCTGTCTTCACTAAGACCGGTGATGATGCATTCCCGGAGGTTGTGGGAACCAGCATCAAAGTTTGATCAAGATCAAACTTGATTGGATACTTGGTTAAATGCACTTAGACTGGTATAAGGGCGAAGAGCTGCTTGTGGTCTCTATGGATGCATTGCGAATGAACCGATTGCCCGGAGGGTTGAATAACAAGGGGAGAATAACATATTTGCCATTCTTTTTGTATTACTAGTAATAATTTGTTGAGAATTCACTTTCACTTGCAATATCAGTATTCCTCAAATTTGCGATTTAAAGCATTGGCCAAACGGACGAAGTTCAAGTGAATGCTATCATTGTTGCAGATACGTTCCCTTCTTAGCCAATCCAGCATTATCGCCAACCTCCTCTAGGCACCTATTCAGCATGCGATGAAACAGCTCGAGTCCTTCAGTGCTGACCTTCTCCTCGCGAACGCCTCTCAGAATGGTTTCGAGCCCCTTGATCTGCATCGAAGCCGGGTTTCCGAAGTTCTTTTCCCATGCTTCGTCGTCCAGAGCTTGGGCAACCTCCGACAAATGGGACAAAAAGGTCGAAAGCAGCGGCAAGATAATCTTGTCCATCGGTTTCTTGGTTGTCGGGGCTTCCCCGTTGCCCCTGTCCGGTTTCTGGCGTTTGAGCAAGTTCAGAGCAACGATACCTCCAGTGAAGGATCCGTACCAGGCAGCCAGGGCAGCGAGATCCCACAAGCTTGCTGCTCCGGAATCCTCGGAAATATAGTGAGCTTGCCCCAGCGGCTCGAGATATCGAGACATCTTCTGGAATTCAGTGTCGTCTTCGCCGCTGAAGAACAGTGAAGAGTGTTCCGTGCCCATCAGAGCTGGCGTCACCATGATAGCACCGTCCAAATACGCAGTGATGCCGTTCTTCTTGAGGAATGACTCCATTTCGCGTGCTTCCTTGGGAGTTCCTGTTGTAACATTGATGACCGAAACTGACCGTCCCACTTCGCCCAGAGGGAGGGCGGGTAGGAGGAGCTCCATGATGTTGTCGTAGGTTGAGACGCACAGGACAATCACACCGCTATTGTGAGTAGCTGCTCGAATGTCTGTCTCGAGAACGGCACCTTTCTCAACGAGCTCGTTGAGAGATGGCCGTTGAGGGTTTCGGTTCCACATGGTGACGGCGAGTCCAGCTTTCAGCCAGACTTTGACCATCGCGGCACCAAGGTTGCCGACTCCAATGATAGTGGTATCCGTCTTGAGCATTGTGAGTATCAATGTGACGGTTGGATTTCTGCGGCTTGGCCTATGATGATTTAGATTGGGGCAATGAATTGGTTCCAGTCGGAAAAGGTTAGGCAGGAAGCGGAACTTGACGAGAGTAAAGTAAGGGACTTGAGAACCTTTAGTATCTACAAATGTATCACAATGTCAACGATGAGACCCTTCGGAATTTTCGTCCGATACGCTTACAAATTTGCGGTATGGCACCTCATCTAGACTTTGTTGATTCGGAGTCTCTTTCGGTAGTACGGACCTCGCGGGCGCCGAACATGAGGGCCACGCCCTCCTTTCTTTGAACACTTAGTTTGTATGAACATATATTCGAGACTGGGATTTGCTCTAGAGGTGTCGAGAACAAGATCTTGAAGCTAGTTTTCTTCAATCATGAGGCTCTTCGACAGGGCTCATACGGCACGAAGATGTGCACAGCAGGTCTAAAGACAAGCAGCCCAAATAGGTGCGAATGATATCGAGACAGCAGTAAGCGTTGATTAAAGGGCTCCTGAATACGCGTGAGCTTCGGTCACGTCCACGATCTGCCGAACTGTGGCATTAAGTCTGGCATCGACGGTGCGGAAGCCGAGGGGTGCGCCGACCGATGAGGAAGTAAAGCAGTTCCGAGGTATTGACAGAAACAGTTGGATTACAGCAAGGTGATGGCTGACTGCATGTCCGCTGGCGGAGTCCGCTCGCGGAGTTTGTTGCAAAGTTAGAAATGGCCTTTTCACCTCGTTGTGTGCGGAAAAGAGAAAGGGAGGTTTCGGAATTCGACTTCCGATCAAGTTCCACGATCAACTATCACCAGTCTTTTCTCGGAACTTTGTCGTGGAATTAGCGTTACCAGTGCTTCCCATTAACAAAAAGTCTGTTCACACATGCTCTGTACTCTTATCCAGTGCCGCAAAGCTAGTAATGCAATTGGAAGGTAATGAATGGCTGCATTAGGCATCAAATACTAGTAATCTATCTATTATAAAAGCTCTCATCTCAGGATGAATCCAGAAGCTCCCATGCTATTCCCCAAGCACTCCGTAGAAACACAACGCTTAACCCATGGTTCATGATTCGTAAAACGAGTGGTAGAGGCAGTTAAGCCCCATTTGCCAATGCTTTTTTAACAAAATCTGCGGAAAATCATCGAACTTAACATTCCATGCAGCAAGTAGAGCAGCTAGACTCTGGCGAAGCAGGCTGCGATTCCCTCTTCTTGGTTTGACGGCACCTCCTTGGGAAGAGGTTGTTCCTCAAACGCTGATGAATCTTCTTATAGTGCTCTCTCTATTGTTCCAAATCAGCTTGTGTTTCAGTGATATTCCAAAAAGAAACGGGTGAACTAACCATATTGTCCTTCCGGCTGAAGATGCGATCGCAGTCAGGGTGCATGCACCTCACAGCAGGCTTGTGAGAGCCCATGTGTCGTTGAAAGTCCTTGCGGGTCGCAAAGCCGACGCCCGCTTGCTGGCATCTCTTTTCGGTGCAGAAAAAGTACTTTGCATGGCCCCGGAAATGCTTCCTGAGATCGCATGCGCGCAGGAACACCCGCGAGGAGCAGCAGCCCGAGTAGCGGCAGCGCCAGTTGCCGGCGACGTCGAGATAACCCATCTGGTGGAGATCTGCCGGGCCCCAGCTCTCAGGCTGCATCTCCTTTGGAGGCGATCGTGGCGAGACTGGTCCGCTGCTGGTGCTGGATGGTGATGCGAAATCTAAGGGCTCACTGGGGATGGGTGAGAAGTCTGAGTGGGGAGAGGATGCGGTGAATGGGGTGTTGATGGTTGCATAGTCGGTGTCCAAGGAGAGTGGGGAAGCGTCGTTCATGAGAGGCATTGATGTTTGGTATGCCGGGAATGAGTATGGATAAAAGAAGTTCTCGGTGCCCTCTGATGCGGGGAATGGAATGAACTGAGAGTCGAATGTGTAGACCGGGCTGCTACCCTCGACACTGAGGAAGAAGGTGTAAGATGTCTCCTCGAGATAGGAATCCATGGCGCCTGATACCTGCAGACAAAGAGTTGGTTGTTGTTGTTGTTGTTGTTGAAGTAGAAAGGATTTAGTTGTGAGTGGTTGATATTATCGCAAAGTGAAGTATCCTGATGTGAGCTTGGAAGATGGAAGAAACGAGCTTGGCGAGAACTGGATCGACGACGACGTTTATGTATCTCACGATCCAAGATTCTCCAGATTCTCAAATCACCAATGCACACCTCATGCAAGTCATATAAACACGGTAGTATAGCTCGATTCGGGATGCAACGTCGGCGGCCCCAAACGCCGGGTGCTGTTTGCGCAGTCTTCCGTCCAAGACGGACGAGAGCGTTAGCGGCCTTACGGCGGTGGAATCATGAGATGGGAATGTGAGAAGCGTGCAACTTGCAAGGCCCCTAGTCGGCAATTGCGTTAGACTTTGACAACCTCAGCAGATCTTGCCCCAATTTAGGGACAAGCGGCCGACTGTTTCAATTGTCAGCCATTTGACATCGGCGTTAGACAGCGTTCCTGAGTGTTCTTGCCAAGGATCTCGTGGCACGAACAGTTGGGGAAATGAGCGGGGGCTGGAGGGAGAGGTGTGCTTCAGCGAGAATGCGATTCGCTAGTCAGCCGTTGTGGAAGACATGTTACAGCGTCAGATCGCCTGGAGATCACGAAGAGCACAGCCGCGTTGACCAGGGGCACACATATAGGTAGTGCGAACCTATATGAGAAGAGTTGTGTTCGTTCCCCCGGGACGGGATGCCACCGTCTTTCATCAGCGCTGACTGAACTTAGTAGAAAGCATTAATCGATATCTGATCCCTAATTTTGTCGACACCTGGCTGGGGGATGCTGTCATGCCGCGTTTATTTGCTGGGTGGTTCAGCCGCTGTTATATCTGGATCCTCTCCGCCCAGACTTCTCAAGTTGATTGCGATTGGCTCTTACGATTCTGTCAACGTGAACTCTAAAGTCCAGGAAGCGCAGAGTTCCGAGATGGCTTCTGGGTAGCCAATCGGTATCCAGCAAGTTTTGACAACTCGCTTGTCTCTGGGATAACCCTCTGAAGCTCTCCAGTTTCCGAGATGACAGCTCGATTACAACGCAAGCCTGCCCGCCAAACCGCCAAGTCATAAACACGGTAACCCAACATGACCCCTCTCACCCCCCCTGGTCTCTTCTGACACTTGAACGTTAGTCCTCGTAAGGCTAGACGACAGGCCGTCAACCGTCAATGTCTTTAAACGGATAATAGTGGGGTCCTGTCACGGTTCGTGAAATGCGATTCGCTCATGAGAATCGCCCTCAGCCACCACCACTGCATCAGTCGAGACGTCTGGCGGCACCTCCTCCTCTGCCTACCCGACTGGATCTTCGCCCTTCCTTGTTATGATCGCCGTGGCTCATCAACGTCACTTTCGTCGCTGATCTAGGCCCCCCTTCGAAACGGATCATTCTTACCATAAACAATGCAATCACGACAAGGGCGGCTACGGCGTCTGCCCCATCCGCGCCGACTCTCATCCCCGTGCAGACCACCTGGTACGATGAGAGTGGCTGGACCGCGAATCATCGGCCATCGTGGAGGCCTCTTCTCTGAAAAAACCCTGATTAGGCTTACCTCGATATTTTGGAGCCTGTTTTCATGAGAGGCAGTAATTCTGCTTTCTCGGGGACGGGTTCGACGATCATGGTTCCGAACATCATTTTGCAATGTGATTCCCCATTTTCGGTGCTGATTCGGCCGTGTCTCACCTTTGTCTTCTCCGAGCCGTTGTTTATCTGCGTCTCTGCCAAGGTACTGCTCATTGCAGCACTTGTATTCCACCCTGGTGATGGGAACAGGTGCCAAGCAGGACGGTCTCGACGGGGCCCGTGGTTGACGCGATTCGAGACGCAGCCGCTTGTCTTGGATGGCTAAGAATATTTCTATCGAAGTTGGTTAGAGTCAGCAGTGGTAAAAGTCAATTTCAGGTTGAGTCAGTGTTGGTTCACGGGGTCGTATACGACAAATAGTGGTAGCAATTATCACTCGTCTGTTGGTGATCCTATTGCTTGTTCTTCTAGTTGTTCTATCTTACATTGTAGGCAGGAGTCGGTCGAAGTAGGTAGTGACGGCCTGGGTGGTTGCCCCACCTTTATCCGGCCGTGATGACTAAGCCAGTTGTCCCACTTCGCCCAGGGCAGGTGCCAGCCAGCCCATGGTACCTGCCTATTACTCCTTATCAGCCTTTGCTGTTCCAACAGTCAGTAATCCACGGCTCAGTGCACTAGTCGATCTCACCTTGACTCGCCATGCAACGACGTTGAAATGAAGAAGTCAATCTAGATGTAGATCTCCAGATTGAGTTACGTCGTAAATCGGTGGGCGTTGGCTGTGCAGCGTTCAATCGTGAGTGAACCCGGGGGAACGGCAAAGTTTAAGTCCTTCTCGAGCGTAAATCCACAACGCCCCTCTTTCACTATCCAGGGGATACTAGTCTTGTAAGTGACCGGAGCCGGTGGGACGAGATGACTCGAAGAACGATGCGACGTGTCATTCAATGTCAAGGTCCCTGTGTCATTGACGGTTGACGCTAGGAAACCTGCCATTTAATGTCGTGAATCCAACCGGTTGACGACCGTTTTCGGGTTGTGGACCGAAATTCGCATGTTCATTTGGATGAACTTTAGAGGAGTTTGTCTCAATGAAGAACACCCCGTAAGAACTGAATCCATATACTCCGTTGATATCTACGAAGAGGCCACCTCTATGTCGGTAAGAACAAGGGGATCGAAACAGCAACAACGGATGCGGAAAGAAGTTGCCGAAAGAGACAGGACGGTGGGCACGTGGAAACGAGAGCTTCGGCCGAATGGAAATGCTCTTTAGTGTATTCTTACATGTCAGTTGGACTCTGGTAGCTTGATGCATACTCATTCTTGACTTGTCGTCTGCCACCAATACTCAGATACGTCGATATTGTAGTTGCGGGACTGCATTGGCCTCGTGTTTCCATCAAGTAGAATTAATAATCTTCAAGCCAAAGCCAATTTTGTTTGACAGCAATGAGCACATGGATCCTCGTCAGGGATGGAACTAATGTTTAACACTCTAACTTACCAAACGAACGCTAGCCAGGTACCAAGCGGACATCATGTGCCGGTTTCAATCCCGGGAACTCCAGTGGCCAATGACCGTCGCTCTTCGGTCCAGTCAACCACAGGCTCAGTGAAAGGGACTGGTCCGGCCATGTTGGACCTGAGCCAATCATCTTCTGCAACCAAAAGACTGCGCGATTGACGGATACTGGGGAGGTATCAATGACGCCGGTACTGCCGGCACGTTTCGAACAGCGTTCTTTCCGTGGCAGAGTCACCCTTGCTCATGGTGTTGCAAAACACCCCCACTTTCCTCTTCGACAATGGTCTCTGTTTGCACAACTATTCATTCTCCTACCTCACGTAGTTGACGAGGAAATTTACCATGGAGTATGGATAAAGAAAGAGTAGAAGATAGTTGTAGGAAGAGTATGCTGCATGTGACTTCCGGACTTTGACTCGGCACTGCGGCTAGATATGTTGGGTCTGCACTTTTGCAGATAGGAACTTCGCATTATCTGAAACGAAGGCGCCACATCAACGGCGCCCAACAGTCTCTTACTACCTTCGATAGGCTCTTTGAGGTTCTCTCCTTTTTAAAATCGTGACGCCGGATCGAATTCGCTAGAATCGCGGATAGGAGCATCACCATCTGTAGGCCGGATACATTCTGGTTTAGGTGGGTGTTGTCAACAAAATAGGTCGCATACAGCCACCTAGAGGGTATAATTTGGTACAGGCTCAATTTGTAGATTCGTTGCACTGGTGAAAGGAAGCGATCAGGTACTGACCCAACCCTGGTCATTGACATTTATGTTTCACCCTCTACAAGAAAGTCGACTACAGGCCGGAAGATCTGTAAACGACAGATCATATATATTTTCAATAAAAGATACCCAATCCAATATATGAGTAGCTGAGTTTCATGGCAGATAAGAAGTCACTCATACAAATAGTAAGAGTAAACAGAAAAGGGACGAATGGAAGGAGGAGGGGCACTGACTGACCTTAGACCTCAAGTCCCTGCCCGGAATCGAACAGCGCGCCCCTCAGTCAACCCGGACTCTAACTTTATTAGAGTGTTCATTTTTACCTAATCGCTGAATCACTGCGCACACAGCTTTATCTGGCCCGCTGACCTAGACGGAAGCCGCTGTGCTGGAGACAGGAACGACGGCAAGGGGACCTAAGTTACCCTCTTAGAAGAAAGGAAGCAGGTCGATAGTCATTTTTGCACGAGTTGACTAAGGTTAGATAGGTCAGCCTGCCTGAGCCTAGCACATCTTCACGTCGTTATCTTCGAATACAAGTAGTGATTCATACGGTCGAAGCGTTCTGAACTCTAGAGGGCCAGAGGCCCCGGTTAGGCCATGAAGTCCGCAGTCTATTCCGGTGCATAAGATCGACAGTTGCCCTCGATCGGTCCATTATTCTCTCTTCCCCCCTTGTTCTTTCTTCCCCTTTGATTCTCAACACGTGATAACGGTTTTTCCACAATGCCGTTCTCTTTCGTTCCAAACCGCATCATATGTGTCTTGAGTCGTCTTTGTGTTTTCAAGTCGACATATCTTCTGTCAGAGTAGTCGAACAAATAGACCCATATACACCCGCCATTACGTTTGTGTCGTCAGAAGGTCGATGAGCCACTTCTTCGATCAAAGAATCAGAGTGAACTTATAGCTCAATCCCAGGTGACTCAGCCGTCTTAGTTGAGAGCACGCTACAGACCAATTTAACTGTCTTGATTAAAGTATTCTTGATAGCCACACCAATACTGTGTTACCGCAGGTGGATACACTGTGCTTCTGTTCTCAGAATAAGGTTTGATGCCTTGACTGCACCTGCATGAACCGGGTCGCCATCATACCAAAGGCTTGTTGCCGGGATCTAAGTAGGAGACATGTCATCAGGATTCGGTTCTTCACCGGCGGAAACTTCCGAAATCCTAGAGAAAGGCAATGGCTGGAGCTTGTTCCCTAGCTCCCGGGAGCGGTCCCGGCTCACCGTCCACCGGAGGCCGCGAGGCGCGACATATACGTTGTGGATACCAGCCGAGGCACATCAGATCGCTGTAGCATGGCGAGCCTTATATCTTACGTGCTTTGGAGAATCTGAACTGCATGTTGATTGGCGAGGTACACCTAGACTTCATCGTTTTCAAGCATCATGATGCCAATACCAGCTTCCTTGACCAGTAAGTTCCAACGGCAAGGCCTCTCGGCCTCACCTTTGCAGTGCTTGCCGTTGACTACCGGACTACTCTTCCAATCCACTACATATTTAAGCATGCCCGAGGTTAAATAACCATCTACCTCCCCCCTTTCCCTCTCAATAACCATCCCCTTGTCCCGGTAACGTTACTACAGAAGCTCTTATCCAGACTTTAGCTATGATGAGTAAGTTTGTTGCATCAGTCTTGAGAGAGCCGCACCTTTTTCCCCTCTTGCTGTCATTTGATCCATAATCGTAGCTATGGAGTTACTGATGAGTACCAGAAACCCTCCCAAGCCCTGACCATCTCGCCGCCATCTGGGCCGGCGTCTTCCCACTATCCGATTCCAACGGACCTCCTCAGCAGTGGATCGACCTTCACTCGAAATCAGTCATCTACAATGATCACGCCTTTCGTGTTCAGCGTAAAGGGCACGCCGGCATAGCGGATCACGTCGGCATGTGGAAGCATGCGAAGCCTAACTTCGAGATGCACGTCGAGCTCGTCTGGCCGGAGCTGAAAAAGGATGACAAAGTCCATGTGACATTTGCCTTCGTCGGGACCGGCAAGTACGCGAACGACTTAACTAGCCATTTCAAGGCTAGCGGAAAGACTTTTCGCTATCAGGGAAGGTTGGATCTCACGATTAATGAGGATGATGGGCTGATTGAGGTTGTGGATGAGTATTATCCCCTTCACTTCGATGCGGGGGCTTCGGTTGAGGAGTATCGGAAGCGCGAGGAAGATGACTAGTTGAAGACCCAAAGTACTTATCATTCCTTTTGAAAAGCGGTCCAATGCAGTAACGTGGCAACGTGAACACCTTTTCCTCCTTCGAGCACTACTCCTTCTCAGTTCACTTGCCGAGTGAGGCCATGTTTCCTAACATTTTGATCGCCACGTATACGTTTTCCGGCTATAGCAATCAAGCATCACCCATGACAGGTGCCATGCTAAACATAACGGCCTAGTTCGGCAAGTATATAGTCATACACTGGATGCACGTCAGCATGATACTGAGACCTGAGCAATACTGAAGCTAAAATGGCATAGGCCTTTGACCCTTATCTGCGAAGTCTCGCTGACGCTATCAGAAAACTTGTCTATTGGCAAGACGGAAAAGTATAAATGTTGTCCTGGAAGCGCTTGGTCTCGCAGGGCACCTTACATTACACTTGGGTAACGTCGGCTGTGGTCACTGGTATGTTCGGTTTATTAAGGCAAGTGCCGAGACATAAAATCGTGTTCACGTGGTCCTCAACACGGCAAGGAGTGCTTCTCAAGGTGGTTCATCGCACTATCTTCAACCATATGGATGCTCCTTACTGTCAAGGCACAGCCGAGGACTTTACCAGATCCTGGACAACCACTCTTTGACCCAAAAGATCTGCGTATCAGCTCTAAGGCGAGTCGCTCAGTTGTTCTAGGAAAGGTTGCAAGAGAGATGGCTACGTGTTGAAGACACCTTATGGTGCAGTCTGCATTGGCTATCGTTGACTTGTGATCTTATCGATAGCAAGGACAAACTGTGTATGTTCTTGATCAGTCACGAGCTCCGGAGCTCTGTAATCATTCACGTCTGATTCACCGAATTCGAGTTCTAACTTCTAGAACGGCAGAGGCACATCAGGACCCATTCACATCTCATCAGAAGTTAAAACAATGAACAGTCTCCATTCTTGAGCAAGATGACGTCGTTCAGCATAAAACCCTTTTCACTACCCGCGAGGACCGCGAGGTAGTTCCTTGAAAGGATCCTCCTGATCTCCTATGAAGGTACAGACTTCCCCCCCCCCCCCCCCCTTCCCCACCGGAAGTATCCACCGGCACGCACGCCGGTGGGACTCCCGGAGCACTCACTGGCCCTCCTCCGAGGTCTTACCGTCTCGGTCTGATTCGGCGGATCCGATTCTGACCTCTGAGACGATAACGGCGGGCATTGAGTCGGTGCTGCGCGGTGGAGAAGAGTTGACGTCCCTGGAAATAACCTTTGGGTACGTCATTCTGTGGAGATGAGCGAAAAAAAGAAGTGGTTCCTGAAATCCTGCGGTGCATTGACATCTGATTGTCTTGCCCTGCGCTCGGTGAAGGAGAGGGGTCTCACCGAGGTTCACCGAGGAACTTGACACCCTTTTTCCGGCTCTTGGCTTGATGATCGTGGAGGACATCACTCAATTGCCAGATAATACAACGGCTACAGATGTTTCGGAAACAAGCCGTGCCAACCGAACGCAGTCATCCCCTGTCAGCCGCGAATATCTCTTTGTCCAAGTCCATCTCAAGAAAGAATCCGTGATACCTCCATCCGGCACCAGCCGCCGCCAGCGCCAGCCGGGGCGCGGAATCCACTCCACGATTCAGGTTCCTGAGTAAGCCCGGACAGCCGCAAGAGACGCAACTTTATGGCTCATCCCACTATAACACCACCACCTCATCCCGACGGAACACGTCCCGCCTCCTTCTCGCCTTCCATGTCCCTGACTAGTATCAGTACAAGTAGTAGTAGACTTCTAAGATCAAGAGTCTCATCCATCCAATTCTTCTCCTTCTCATCTACCTCACGCCCCTTCTCACACCTCACCACCAAATCTCATCCCCTCGTTCAATCCCGCTCAACACCCACACCCAAAACCACCCCGCCATCAACCTCACCCTCAACCTCCACCCGCCGCACCCTCACAACCACCACAACCACAATGTCCGCCCCCTCCCTCGTCGAACAAGCCAAAAAGGCAGCCGCCTACCGCGCTGTAGACGAGCACCTCACCCCAGGAGCCCGCTACGTCGGCATCGGCTCCGGCAGCACAGTCGTCTACGTCGTCGACGCCATCGCCGCAAAGGGTCCCGCCTTCTACGGCGAAATGACCTTTTTCCCGACGGGGAGCCAGTCAAAGGGCCTCATCCGCGCCGCGGGTCTGCGGCTGTGTAACCTCGACGATAGGCCGATTGGCCCGGACGGCAAGCTCGTCGCCATTGACGTCGCGTTTGATGGTGCCGATGAGGTGGATGCCGAGTTGAACTGTATCAAGGGCGGCGGCGCGTGTTTGTTCCAGGAGAAGTTGGTTGCTATTGCTGCAAAGAAGTTTGTCGTTGTCGCAGGTGAGTTTTGCTATGGAAAAAGAGCTCCTTTTTTTTTTTTTTTTTTTTTTTGAATGAGGAGTGGGCTGACAAAATAACCCCTAGACTACCGCAAGCTCTCCTCGAGACTACTCACAAACTGGAAAGCAATCCCCATCGAAGTCCTCCCCATGTCGGCCCCCGACGTGCTGGACAGACTCACCGCTCTTGGCGCCGTCAAGCCCGCCGTCCGGCCCGGCGCCCCCGGCAAGGCCGGCGAGGTCGTCACCGACAACGGCATGTGGCTCATTGACGCGCCCTTCCCTCAGCTTCTCCTGTCTTCGGAGGTATCCGACGGCAGCGCCCGTAATGCCAGCGGCGCGTGGGAGGTCTCTGCGCTGGCCAAGGAGCTGCTCATGATTCCCGGTATCGTCGAGATTGGCATCTTCCACGGCCTTAACGGCGTCGAGGCTGCTGCTGCTGGTAAGGCTGGGTTGGCGCAGAAGCCGGTGGCTGCGTACTTTGGTATGGAGGATGGTAGTGTCAAGGTTACGGGGAGCTCATAGATTGCCCCTATGAGCGCCCCGGGAAGGGAGGCCCTGGGGTGGAAAGGCGAGGGGCGCATTTGCATTTTATAGCGACATTGGAATACCTACAAAAGTTGAACATTGTTTTTCAGAAATAGGTGTTTTATTGTTTTGCTGATGACTTGGCTGGACTGCAATGTTTCTGCTGATTTTTACTACAGATCCCATATCGATAAAGGGAAAGGAGGCGACTGTACGTGATGATAGTATTGCTGCAAAGCATACAGATCGTCCGGCAATCCCTCTCATTGTACCCACTCACAGAAGCTTGTCAGATCATACATACAGATACATCAGGTTTACAGGTCAATTATCATGGTGAAATTGAATACACATTATTATAAACATTATTCTTTGCTGATTAGTAGAGAGAGACAGCGACCGCGATAATCAAACAAGGCTCAAGCATCAAGAACCTTCCACCCCCCGACCAAGAGGTTCGTGTAAATCCTCAGCGGGTCATACTTGGCACGAATAGCCTTGAGCTTCGCCAGGTTCGCCGCCGGGTAACTCTGAAAGATCTTCTGCCCTTGACCCGCATCGTTCAGGTACAGATACCCGCCCGCGACGCCCTTGGCCACCAACCCAGCCTCAATCTCCGCCGTGACACTGTCGGCAAAGGCCTTTGCCGCGGCGTCGTCCTTGGCGTCCTGCCACGTCAGGTTCTCGACGACCCAAAAGTACGGCGCCTTGGACGGGTCCACGCCCTGGGGGTTGCCGCTCTTGGCGACGCCCTGCTGGATGAATTCCTTGGTGATGGGCTGGAAGGTGATGGAGGCTGAGAGGCCGACGATGCTGGTGAGGTTGGCGCTGGTGGCTGCGAGAAAGGTATCGTGGACGTAGTCTACTGCGTCGCGGTTGACTAGCAGAGACATGACGCGGAATCTCGGGGAGGGTTAGTATGGCAAGCAAGATAATAGTTCGAGGTGATAAGGAGAACGACTCACTCTTGTCGAAGACCGGTCGGTTGGAGCGCGTCAACGGCACTCACATACTCGGCGAGAGGCTGCAGAGCATAGGAATCGGCCACAGGCGTCAGGGCGGGAGATGTGAAGTTCTCGAACGCCGTCGCAGGCGCGGTCTCGGAGTCGTAGAACCGCGCAGCCGCGTACGCGGTGATGTTGTAAGAAGGATAGGTGAGGATGGTGGGAATGATGGCCGCTTTACCGTCCGCGGAACCATACTTTCCAAAGTTGTAGACGGCGTCGAGGTACTTTGCGCTGTCTGTCTGCGCGTACTGCGAGATGCCGACCCACACCTTGGGAGACACAAACGTCTTGAGATCGAAACGGGTGACAATGGCAAAGGAGTTGCCGCCGCCCTTCAGAGCCCAGAAGAGGTCCGAGTACGCATTGGTAGCAGTGGCCTCTACAACTAAGCCGCTGGAGAGCACAGCCTGGTACCGGACGACGTTGTCGGCGGCGAAGCCGTACTGGTTCGAGTAGAAGGAGATTCCGCCCCCAAGAAGCAGACCGGGGACGCCAACACCGCCGATGCGGCCTCCAACGACTGCTAGACCGAAAGGTGCGAGGTAGGAGTAGACGTCTCTCCACCTGTAACCAGCGCCAACAGATACAGTCGACTTGTCATTGGAAAGGGCCAGAGTGGTCAGGTTGGTCGTTGACAGAAGGATGCCGGAGGATCCAATGCTATTGTATCCCACAACTGGCATATGGCCACCGCTGCGGACGGCGAACTTGGTCAAGCTCAGAGTCAGTATCGTAACGGCGAAGGACACCTGCTGGGCGTTCTGCGGGACAAAGACGCAAGCTGGCGTGTTGTACTCCGTTGCCGACCAGTATTGCGTCTGCGTCTCGTACGTGTAGCCATCGGAACCGGAGTAGAAGGTCTGCTTAGGGTAACGGGAACTGAACAACCCACAGGCGATCTTCTCTGAACCTGGAAGGCTGGCTACAACGGCTGAAGTGGTGGCGGCGCCGGTGATATCCTCAGCCGCAACGGCGAGGGTATCTGCGACAACAGCCAGCAGGCTGGCGACGAGGGATGAGGCGCGAACCATGGTTGTTGACTAAGGTAGCTTGGCAGGAGAGTCAGAGAAGCGACGAACCACGACGAAACGTGAAAGGAGGTCTGGATGCAGGAGGAAAGTCAAGCATTCTTCTATCGCGGGATTCCGGGTTTCGAACCCAGTTTCGTAGCGGATGGGAAGTATATTAAAATTGGGAGGAATTCCCCCCCCCCCAAGGGGATCCCATGAACCTGCAGAATATCGTTAGCGAAGGATGGATGGGATCATGCAGGTTGGTTGAGGTCTGCCATCGAGTTGCAGTAGTGTCCTTGTTTGACGACTCTCTCATTGGCAGGTTGGTAGCATCCTCGCAGACGCGAGATGAGGGTGCTGCCGTTGGTGGCGAGCCCCCCCCCCGTCGACACCCAAATACCCTTGTTCCAACCCCACGTCGTCCGGATCCCGACTTGGGCTAGCATGTCCGTCGACACGAGCGGAAAAAGAGCAAAAACGATATTGCCCTGCTTGAATGGCGCAAATTCAGCCGGTATACCCGCAGGTTGAGTGATGAGAATCCCTTCCAGCCTTCTGTCAACTCGCATGGGCAGGATGCGTCTCGGCCTGGCGCCCCTGATCCAGCAGGTCGGTTCGGGGGGAGGCGAACACAAAAGTCAAAAAGAAGAAGAAAAAAACAAATGTGAATGCGTTCTTTTAATGCCCCCCGTGTGGCCACTTTTTATAATGTCCAGCTGCTGTGCCACTGTCGAACTTCTGCGCAAACCAACAATCGATCCCGAGACGCAAATCGACCTCGTCCGGAAGACGAACGACTCGCAATATGGCGACTCCGGTGCTCGGCTACACTGAGATGATGGTAAGCTGCCAACCGACCCGCCCGTGCCGCCCCGCCCCGCCCCGCCCCCGCTTACTCGGAGTCCGGCACGGCCGGGGTAACGTCTCCGTCTGTCGATCTCTGATCCGTGCCTCGGTCGTAACCGTCGCACTGGCCATGCTACCCTTTGTTGCTCCATTGGTCGTTAGCTAACACGATCTCTTGTCCGACAGATACTCATCTGGGTCATGTGGGGAGCCGCCTTTGGGATGACTGTCTTTCGAGGCAGCTTCCAATGGATCCTCCAGCGGCGCCTCTTTGCCGACGACTACTTCATCATCGCGGGACTAGTCACTCTGACGGCTTTAACTGCAGTCATCACCTGCATGCTGCCGCATTTCTACCTCGCCGGCGAGTATACCAAGGCGGCTGCTAAGGACCCTCTGGCGCCGTTGCCTCTTGCGCCCGAGGAGTTCATTGGCAGGACGATTGCATCTCTCAAGTTGATGTTCTGTCAGATGCTGCTGTTCTGGACGACACTGTGGGCGGGTATGTCTCTCCCTCTTCCGTTGGCGGAAACGGAGACAGTGATGAACTAGGCTGACCGTGCTTGCGTGATTGGTAGCAAAATTCTCCATTCTCTTCTTCGTACGGAGGCTCGTTACCGGACTGCCCAAATACATTCGCGCCTGGTGGGTGTGCTTCGGTGCCGTCTTGGTGCTGTACCTAGCTTGCATGTTTTCGAACTTTTTAACATGCACACCGTTGACGAAGTACTGGAGTGCGAGTACGTATTTCCGGGCCTTGAATCATGGAACGAATGACTGACGCTGCAGAACCAGCTGGGTGCAGTGCGCCCGAAGACCTGGTACGAGCAGATGCTTCTATCAAGTTCGCGACCAGCGCAGATATTGCGGCAGATATTTTCAGTAAGTATCGCATTCGTGGCTGCAGGCGGTCCATGTGACTTACACAATGTGAACAGTCATGATCCTACCTCTCAACCTCTTACGCAAGCTCAGCACCTCCCCGTCTCACAAATTCGGACTAGCCATCCTCTTCTCCCTCGGCGGCATCATCGTAGCCTTTGCCATAGCGCGGCTCGCACAGGTGACAAAAGCCACAGGCGACGCAGCAAAGGACCCAACGACGGTGGCCAACGGGCCGGTGCTCCTGAGCATGTGGAGCCACATCGAGTCGTCCGTCAGCGTCATCGTCGCCACGCTTCCTGCCTTCCGCTTCCTGCTTAGCAAGAACAGGAACGCGACGAGGAAGACGACGGCGAAGTACGTGGGTCCCACGATAGGGGGCTCCGGTGGCATGTCGCTGCGGTCGAGGAAGTGGCAGAAGGGCGCGGTACGGCTAGAAGGGGAGAGCGACGGCCGTGGCTCTTCGGCGCAGAACAGCGAGACGGAGCTACGGCCGGTGAGGGGGATACAGAAAGATTCCGAGTATAGGGTTGAGCAGTTACCTACAGACTCGTCTGCTGGGGAGACGAGGCGAAAGACTCAGGAGTTGTTTGCGTGACGAGGTAATGGGGTGTACTGGAATGGAACCGGAAAGATCAACTCATGCAATCTGAGGAAAGAACCGATCCGGGCGAGGGGCAAGAAGATCTAATATTGGCATGCCCGAATAAGGTACATTCGCAATTCCCCTCTTCGCTTCATCGATCTCGTCTTACCTTACTATTGCCGCCGTGCATGTCTATCTCACTGATACGTCCAACCCTTACCTCACACAACGTAGATGCAACCGTGAGAGAGACTATGTCGGTTGTGGGTTCCATATCGACTAACTGCTATACCTGGTACTTATTCCTTCCGTATCCCAGCTCTCTCCCTGCGATTCCCGACTTCTTGCTGCTCCACCAGAAGACGTGCATGAGGGCCCTTTCCTTGAGAGTATGTGTCCCTTGTCTTCCACTCTTCAAGACGTCCCAGCCATCCAGACGCGCGACCATTGGGTTGCTGCCAAAAGATATGCAGCTTGTCCCGGATAGGTGCGTCATCAGGGGGGAAAGGGCTCGGTTATTCAGTCTCCAGTCTCCAGCCTTTATCAGCACGGAACATGAGTCAGCGTCGAGCGGAATCACGGTCATGGAGCATCAACAAACTTAGAACAGCGATTCATCTATTAATAAGGCTTCATTTCGGCAAATTACGTCCCCTAACAATGAAATGAAAATCTGACATTATCTTCGTAAGACATGAGAGTTGAGTTGCCCTAGATTAAGCACCCTTGTAGATAGACCAAGAATCCTCCTTCTACGCCCAAATGCAATCCAAACGCCATGGCCTGTCTGCCTGTTATTAGATTCTATAAGACTTTCCTGCACAGTCGAACATGGTATCTAGGGAAAGACAAAATGAAAAGCGAGTTATAGTCGCACCGGAATTCCACAAGCCGAGGACGTTTTGAATCCACTTCTTTCGCGTGATAGAACGACAATGACTTCGGCGATCTAGGCGGCACCGGCGAGGTTCTTGGTGTTGAGCTTGCTCCACCTCGATCCCAGAGAAATGAGGAACGAGATACCGGCGCCGGCGGTGGCCAGGGCAAAGGCGACCTTGAGGCCGTCCATGTAGGCCTGGATAACGCCCGGGACGGCGTCGGCGGGGAAGGCGGTGCGGATCTGGGTTGCGCCGGTGAGGGCGACGAGGTTGGGGTCCACGCTGGGCACGTTTTCGGCGACTTTCTTGAGGATGGTGATGAGGAAGCCTGATTGGGCTGCGGCGACGTAGAAGGCTCCACCGACGGTTTGGAAGACTGTGAGATTTGGTGTTAGTGAGATGAACTTTGCAGAGCAGAAGCAGTGGAAGGAGGTTAAGGGAACTTACAGAGAAGAATGGCGGTGGAGGATGCGAGATCACTCTCGCTGACTGTGCCCTGGACGGCAATGATGGGAACTTGGAAGGCGGCGCCCCATGCGAGACCGGCGATGACCTGGTACCCGATCCACTTGTCGCTTCCGGTGCCGATGTCGAGGGTGTAAAGGAGGCCGGCCCCGACGGTAGCGAGAGCAGCGCCGACAACAAGGATCGGGGTGTACAAGCCCGTGGCGGAGATGGAGATACCCGAGGCAACGGTGGCGATCGTGACGGCGATGATGAGCGGCAGGTTTCGGACACCGGACTGGGTGGGGGACGCGTTGTCAACGGACTGGAAGTAGATTGGCAGGTAGTACACCAGAACGAAGTAGGCGCCGGCGAAGAAGAAGGCGTAGGCAGAAGAGATATAGACGGTGCGGTCGCTAATGAGCCGGGGCGCGATCATGGCGCGCTCGCCCTGGTACCACTCGAGGACGATGAAGGCGACGATCATGAGGCCGAAACCGACAAAGAGGCCGATGACGGTGGATGAGTTCCAGGGGTGTTGGTGGCCTCCCCACTGCAGGGCGAGCAGGAAGGAGATCGTCGCGCCCATGATGAGGGCGGTGCCGATGAGGTCCATCTGGAGGAACTTCTCGCGCATGCTCGCCTTGACGGGAACGGCCTGGGGCGGGGTGTGGAAGTAGAAGAGGATGATGGCGGCGGAGAGACCCCCGATGGGGAGATTGATGTAGAAGCACCAGCGCCAGCTGACGTGGTCGGTGAAGGCTCCGCCGATCAGAGGCCCAATGACGGAGGCAATGCCGTACGAGGCACCGATGATGCCGGTGAAGGTGGGTCGCTTGTCGGGCGGGGCGGAGAAGCCGATGATGGTGTAGGCGCCAGAGCCGATGCCTGCGGCGCCTACACCGGCGATGGCACGGCCGACGATGAGGGCGATGGAGTTGGGAGCGACACCGCAAATGAGACTACCGACCTCGAAAATGAAGATTGACAGCAGAAATGAGGTCTTGAGCGGGAAATACTTGTATGCCTTGCCCCCTGTTCACGATAGTGTTAGTGGTGTTCTTGTTGCAGGGAGTGCGTTCAGGGGAACTTTGATGACTTACATGTTGACTGGAAAGCGGCAACACACATGAAGAAAGCGGCACCATACCAGGCGACCTGGTCCAGACCGCGAAATTCGTCCGTGATTTTGGGAATGGCGGTTGCGACAATGGTCATATCGAGAGCAACCAAGAAGATGCTGAGAACGAGAGCGACGACGATGAAGGTGAGCCGGATGCCGGTGGGGTATTCGGGCTCTTTGGGCTCCGTTGGTTGTGATGAACCGGCCTCCTCGTCGGTTGCGGCGCCGGCTTCCTCCTTCTTCTCTACTGCCTCCTCCTCAAGCATTGATGGTGTAGGGGTGTTTTCCCGATCCGTCTCTCCGGTCTTCTCTCGCGGTGTTACTAGGGTACTGGTGGTCGAAGTCATGGCTGCAGTGTTTTCAAGCAAGTAGCTCGAGTACTGTACTCTGGCGATAAGACTTGGAGTTTGATGTGCCTGTTACGGCTTGCGGTTTCTCGAATCCGAGTAAGGCTTGGGACCTAGGATGATTAGATCGAGACTGAATGTCTTTAAAGTGCGTGCCACAAAATAGACGAGAGTGCAAGACCGGGGGAGGCCCGGCTCCCTTATGTATCTGATCAGACAACATGAATAGAAGCGATGCGGGTCGGAGTTTGGGAAGCGTTGACGCCGGTAGCCCGCCGCTCGGAGGGAGAGAGACAACCCGCAAGTGTGCCATTGGTCCACTCCGAAGTGCGGTAGACGCCTGGGCGCGGTGACAAGCTGACAAGGGGGGGACTCCTGAACGGAGACATTTGATGTGATGGCTCATTGTGTATGGTGCAAGACTAACATGCTGTGCTATGTCGCGGTAGCATAACGGGCAACGGATCGTCCCAACATGCTGGTGGTGTGTTCATGTCCGAGAAGGATGCGTTAGGCTGGGACGTTACGGTGGTACGAGTAAAAGACTCGAAGCGTGATGTAAGGGCGTCATTGGTAAGCCCTACTACAAACACTTTAGCACCGAGCCCAAAAAGGAAAATGACCCAAGATGGAAGAACCTTTGCACGACGTTGGCGTTGCTGCTTGGTAACGACAGAACGAACGTCGCCCAATCTCCGCATGCGTGCCGCGCGTGTGGTTGTGATTCGTGATGCATCCCTCTTCTTGCACTGGCCAGTCGAGTATCTCATCTCAGACTTCACTTGGTTTCGTAGATCTGGAATGTTCCGAAAGTCCGCAACATCCCTTGGGGGCTAGTAGGTATTGGGGGTCTCTCGTTCCTCTGAGGCTCCCTGCCTTGGGCAGATTAGAGACGAAGATAGGCTCTCCGAAGTTGCATCGCTTACGGTACATCAGCCGCCCCCTGTCTCTGCTGATGGGGCTGCATTTACGCAGCGTGCAGTACCGGTTCAGCCGACTCGGTGGAAGTAATGGACATAACGACATATCTGCGGAGTTTGGGTGAGCGTTAGCCTGGCGGAGGAGTCAGAGTCTTCAGTCTAGGTGTCTAGGTAGGCAATGTATTGTTCTTTGGGGTCGATCCGAGCCCCTAGAAACGCACTTGCGAACACCTGGTACAAGCCAGTTGGGAATAGCTCGAGTTTCACAGGCATCTCGTTGGACGCTGCAGACGGATAAGGCTGCGCTTGTTGCCCACTGAGCGCCGCCACATCATCAAAACCTGCGCCCGTCCCTACTTCTCGGACCAATGTTTCCCATGTTGATTTGTAAAGCAACCGTGTCCCTGATGGTTCGCCTGCCGGTGACTCGTCCGGTGATCCAGTATTCGAGAATGTTGAGGCGACGAACAATAGGGACGGAAGAGAAAGAAAAGAGAGCAAGAAAAAAAAGAAACGACTGCTCAATAAGCTTGGTCGGACAAGCATTGCCTATGAGTGCGGAGTGGAGAGGAAGTAGGTATGGGCGAACAACCTGGTACCTAGTTCTTAATGAATAGGCTCTTGAACGGTATGCCCGATGCAGAATGATTCATCCGCCGTGACTGCTAGGCCGAGATGATGTTCAGTGCTAATTCGAGAATGCCGCTTGCGACACGAATCGCCCAGCGCCCATAGCACGCATGATAGCACAAAAGGCCTTCCGTCACGGTTAGATTCTCTACGCGCTAAGGTAGGTTCGGGGCAACTTTGCCGACTTGGGGCCATCGACCGATCATCACGTCCTCCGAGAACCCGGAGGAAGGGTTTTCTTGTGTCGATACTGACTGAGATTCATGGGAAAGAGGTCTCGGGAGCCGGAGGAACAGAGAAGACTTGAAGCAGACGGTATGTGTAACGCAAGACGGATGTGCCGATCCTCAAGCGAACTGGACCGACAAGTCTGTTGAGGATGATGCCAAGTTGACGCTTGGGGGTGGCTTGGGTGGTTGTAAGGCGGAAGAGGGGCGTCAGCAATAATTGCGTGCCAATGTTGCTGTTGCACGTGTCGGAGAGATTGCCGTCTGTCAGATTTACGAGGGCTGCAGGAAAGGACCAATTACCAAATACAAATGAGGTAAGCACCGATGGCGTACTCAAGTTCCGTTCCGATACGATACGTACCGACACCCAGAAGTCCGGGATGGCGCGATGGACACACGTAGAATCTGGAATGGAAGGAGCAGGTACCGTAAATCTGCTCGGGCACGGACGGAAGATGACTTCGCGGCAGGGACGGGCCACTGATCCAATGAGATTCCCCCACGCCCGCACACACATATCAACCAGGGCAGGAAAGCAGCACACACGACCTGGTACTTTGTATAGGTACACCTGCCACACACCTCGGTACACCGAGCCTTCACCTGGCGGGATGATAAGATAGGCGGAACACCAGGGTTTTGTGCCATCCAAACTACCTTGAGGTAAGGTAGATAAATCCGCTGACCTGGCTCTGGACGTTCCCGTCTGACCAAGCAGGGTTTCCAACCCGCGCTGTTGGGAATCTTACGCACTGGTTGGTACACAAGCACGCGAGGCAACCCATGCCATCCGTACCTTACTGTGTCTTGCCTATACCTACCTTACATTACACAACTCTACGTTGCGTGCTCCGACCCGACAGGATTTAGACATCACGGCAAAACACAAGAGACCCTCCCTTCTAGGCTGACGTGGACCGAGCGGGCGACTCACCTTCCTCCGCTCGTAAATATGTCTTCCGATGCGGTCCGGACCCTTCGGTCGACTGGGCCGCACCGTCCGCCTCCCACCATTCCGTGGTGGGCAATCTTCATACCGCGCCAAGGGGATACGACTCAAGGTATGTGCGTTCAAGAGAAACGACATAAATCGATTCGTGTACTGGGCCCCGAGCCTCTGACTTACACGGATACATGGGGTTCACGGGCCTCCCCATCTCCTCCGCCTTACAAGAGTCATGATAATCCCAGCTCGTGGTGGATAAAGGTAACTTTAAACAGACGACCCAACCGCACGGTATTAGATGGGTCTTTACATGCTTGCTTTGACGTTTGATGAAAATGAAGACGTTCATTCTACAATTTTCCACGTCACAGGCTCTTTGGGAATTGCCAAGATATCTCACCTCATATAGGTTCTCTCATTCTGATCAGGTATTGATCTCACCAGTCACGTCAATGTCCGCCGCCGCGGGATCCGGACTATTGGGAGCAGATAATTGGTTTGTCTTCGAATCAAAGTGCGACACCTCACGCAAACGGGCGGTTCGGAGTACCTGATGTGTCACATGTCTGACGTGAGATACCTTGTCACCGCTATTGTACTCGATACCCCTAATCTCGGTAATCCAAAATGCCATCTTTGAAACTTGTCAGATTCCTAATCAGAGAAAATACTGCACTCCAGTCAGACACAAGGTAGCACTGTCCTGACACTGTGAGTTGCATGTCCGGCAGGCAACAGTGGCTGCCCTCCGCAGTGTTTAGTAAGCCAGGAAAAGCAGTGAAGGAGGGCCGGGCCCTTCCTTCCGCAGAAGTGCACTGTGTTTATCGAGGCCGTCGACACTGTCCTTGACTTTTCCTCCACCTACCTCCAATTCACCAAGCTTCCATTATCATCTTCCTCAATAACTGACAATCTTGAACATGGCGGAATCGACGCCGCATCCAAAATCCATCCTTCGAGGCCACAAAGCCCAAGTGCACGCTTTAAATTTCGTTCGCGGCAATGATCGTTTAGCCAGCGGAGATGCGGAGGGCTTCGTCGTCCTCTGGGACCTCACCATTATGCGCCCGACGGCAGTGTGGAGGCCACATGAGAACGCAATTCTGGGGATAAAGGGTTGGGGAGACGACAGGATAATAACGTGAGCCTCACTTTACCACTGCATCGCTGGTCCTCTCTCACCATCTACTCAGCCACGGCCGGGATCACAAGCTTGCTGTCTGGCAGTTAGGCCTCAAGGATGAGTCCAATCTCAGCAAGAAGCTACCTCTCGATGAGACACCAGAGCCAAGGCCACGACCTTGGCTTTTGCATCTCATCGACGTCAACACCATGAATTTCTGTTCATTCGCATCATGTGCTCCGCTGCCCGGCGACGTGTCCGAGTCCTCGAGCTTATTGCTGGCAGTTCCAAATACTTTGGCGTCGGAGTCGGTCAGTTCACCACCCCCGCCAATTATCTCCGCCTTTAAGCCCGGGCTTGCTGCATGAGACCGGCAACCTAACCCGTGCATCCGTGATAGGTTGACATCTACGAATTACCATCCAAGAAGCGACTTCACACAATTAAGTCAACAGAGAAGAATGGCATGGTCATGGCCCTAGCCCTGCTGTACGTTGATGGATCTGCGTCTACACAGCCCTCCACCAATGGTCGTTTGACCCTCGTCGCCGCATACGAGAATGGGTCAGCAACGGTCGTGCAGCTCAACAGTGGGACTTGGAATACTACCTACTTGTCTCAAGCCCACAACCAGCCCATCCTCTCCCTCGACGTCGTCGCGGAGCAAGGCTACTTTCTTACTTCCGGTGCAGATGCAACAATCGCCAAACACCCTATTCCGGGCCCTAATCCGGGACCTAACTCCGATGTTGAAGGGGGAATCATCCAGCAACCGTTGAAGATTCTGAATACCAAACATTCGGGCCAACAAAGTTTGCGCATTCGGGACGACGGACGCGTCTTTTCTACCGCTGGCTGGGATTCCATGATTCGTGTGTATTCCCCCAAGACCCTCAAGGAGGTAGCTGCTCTCAAGTGGCATCAGGTGGGATGTTACGCGATTGCCTTGGCCAGTGTCAGCGCGACAGCTCGGACTGATGAGACCCGAGGCGCGTCCGGCGATCCCAATCAGCTTCCCCACGATCTCATCTCTCGTCCAGGACAACAACAGCTCAGCGTCAAGGACAGGCGCATCCAGCAGGCTCAGAATGCTCACTGGCTGGCGGCTGGGAGCAAAGACGGCAAAATTTCAATGTGGGACATTTTCTGAGGGTCCTTCCTGAAGAGGAATACAAACCCCTCCCTGGTCCGCGTCGCAAATGATCCTCCAGTAAGACCTACTGCGATGGACAACGTCTAGCGCGGTGCCAAAACATGATATCCCTTTCAATGGTCATTGGAGGCTTGTGGAAGCTTACGCCAGCTCAGCCGGCTGATAGGACCCGATCAATTCGGCCCGTGTCCGAGAAGTAGCAATTGACGTCCCTCAAACAATGACCGCCTGGTTGATGCACCACTTATTGCCTTCCCCGCGTCTAGGGAGCTCGCCCATATCGCCGTTGTTTAACCCCATACTTAGCACCAACATACCCAATAAGCCATTGGACTGATGTACGAAAGAACGTTTACGGTTAGGGTACCTCGTGGAACTTTGGACCTTGGGACCTTTGCAAAGTATTATGCTTGGGCATAACGACCCAGTACTGTCTTTTGCCGACAAATTCTGACGTGAGAGTAGGGTACCCACCCGTCGTTGCATCCATCGTGCTGTAGAAACTCCTCTCGTCAAACAAGGCCAAAGAGAGTCAATAGCTAGAACCTCCTCTGGAACGTCACGTAGTCTCAATGCCGGATCCCAGAGACAAGCCGATAGTCCAGCTCCACGTTGTCACTTACCGGAGAGAAACCAACTGCGAGCCCCCGGTGAGCTTTGGTGGTCCCTGAAGGCCCACAAGTCGGCAGCATGCAATGTGACGTTCGATGAATCCAACATGATATAAAAGAGAGGCATAGCCGCTCTCTTCTTCGACGTTTGAGCCCATCAATATCCCTTCCATTACTTGGATACCTCAGATACTCTATACATCTATACTACCACCCATTTTCCGAGCGGACAGACTAGCCAAGATGTCAGTTATCGGCCAGGAATACAAGAACGTTCCCACGCTGGGCATGAATGCCTACGCGGCACCCTCCCTATTCCAACCGCACAAGGCTCGCCAGGCGATTCGCGATGCCCATGAGAAGAAGATCCCCCCACTGATGTGCTACTACTCTGGTCTCAGTGCTCTTCCCATCACACGCTTCCTTGCCCCCATGGGATACGATGCAGTCTGGATTGACTGGGAGCACACTTCCTGTAACGTCGAGACCATGACGTCGGTAAGTCATAGGGCAGAACGGCAACTAGCAGTGCCTAACCTCGCTAACCAACGGCAACAGATGGTCCACGAAGCTATCTTCATGAGCCAGGGACGAACCATCCCCTGGGTTCGGTAAGAATTCCCCAACAAACATTAACAACGGTGAAACTAGCGCTGACAAGGATCCCACAGTGTTCCCGGCCACGATCACGCCGCCATCGGCTACGCCCTCGACTGCGGCGCCAGCATCGTCGTCCCCCAGGTCGAGACGGTAGAAGAGGCCAAGCACGTCCTGTCCGCGGCCAAGTACGGCACCAAGCAGCGGGGCACCCGCTCCGCGCCCCCCTTCCGCCTCATCCCCTTCCTCACCGATACCGCCTACGACCCCAACCGCGACATCCACAAGTGCGTCAACGACCAGGCGGCCGTCATGATCCAGATCGAGTCCGCCGAGGGCGTGCGCAACCTCGACGCCATCCTCACCGAGTGCCCCGACATTGACGTCGTCTGGTTCGGCACGCTCGACTGCCGCGTCAGCATGAACCTCGAGGCCAAGATGGGCGGGATCGGCGCCGACGAGCCCGAGTGGCTTGAGATTTCAAAGTTGTTCTTTGATACGATTGATAAGCACGACAAGCCGTATGCTGGCTTCGCTTTCTGCGCGCCGCCGTACGGTAGCCCTGAGAAGATTCGGGAGGCGGCCAAGAGGATGAGTTTGATTGCCATGTCGGCTGATGTGCTCCACCTCGGCGCGCTGGCTCAGGATCTGATGGTTGCGCGGGAGGCCGTTGGTCCGTTTGTTGAGAGGAATGGCAACGGGACGAATGGGACTAATGGGAAGGAGGCGGAGAAGGCTGAGGGGGAGACGAACGGTAAGGAGTAAAGAAGCGATTTTTATGAGTTCATGATCTGAGACCTTGTGTAGGTATACCCTTGAGAGAAAAAGAAGAATAGATTCTTTGTAATGCAGAGATCTTGTGGGTTGAGGAGGATGTCCCCCATACTTCCTCTCAAATTCATATTCTACTGATGTGTTCAATGCATACCAAAGATTCCAGCTACAATCTTGGATTCCTGAGCGACTTAAATAGCAGTCCGTCCCTACAACTTTGCAGTTCGCGGCCACAGACAGTGGAGTTTGTGGGATTGAGTTTCCACGATTCGTATCGAATATGTCAATGATATGACTGATTCAGTGGCTCTTGCCGCTATTCATCCTTCAAGACGAGGACGGGGACTAGCAGAACTCCTACAGGCCTAACTTTGGTCCCGTAATTCCATACTCACTGGCTGCTTATTCGTCCCTGTAGTCTAGCCCGCCAGGATTTGCCAGTAACGGCTACTTTTGGAGGCGCAGTGCCAGGGATCTAGAGAATGGTTCCGATATAAGGCTTTGCAGTACTACAAAGGACGGTCCAACATGTACGATCCCGAGAGTATCAGCAAAGCCAAGAACAAGCGAAGCTTCGGCTAAGTCCGACAAATCCGACCAACACTTCTGCTGCCACGCTGCTCTTCCTGTTCTCTTCCTTCTGTTCCCCTTGCCGGGCTATCTATACGACGGTAGGCGAGAATCTTGTCTGACTCGACAACCTTGATAGTCTGTGCCGATTTGTTGGAATTATAGAGCCTGCCTAACTCAAAGAAATCTGAATGAAGTCCGTCCTCCTTGGTCTGAGGGTCTTCGCATATCTAATCGGCCAAGAACACATCTCCCTTAGGCCCCTACTTCGACTGTCTTTGGTGCTTACACGTCACTCTTGATCGTACAGCTTCGCTCTAACCACAACCTCTACGTTTCAGTCATGCCGTCCCAGCCAGCTTGGGCCAGAATAGCCGCAGGTTCTTCCGTGGACTCCGATATACCATGGCCGGGCTTTCCCATTCCTCTCTACGTCCTTCTCATTCTTCATACGTAAACATATAGTAAACTGTCATGTTGAGAAAGCCTCTCGACCATTTCTATGATACATGTCCCCACTCACACCCGTCTTGGACTCTTGGGAGGAACAACTGAACTAGTAATTGAGCTATTGAGCCGACGATGAGTCACAGAAGCTGCATATAGACAGGGGCGTATGTATGACTCAAAAGTTTAGATTTTCTTACCAAGAGACGGACTTTCGACTTTTTCCAGGTGAGATACGGCCAGCACGCAGTGTCGAGGGCAATAGCTACAGCAACGCGGTACCGCTGCACTTCAGGATTAGGGGTATTCCCATTTTAACCTTGTGTCCGGGCAACTGTCCTTGCATCAAGTTGTAGCTGTTGAGAAAAGACAGCCGTTTTCTCCCTATAAACTCCCTCTCTATCAGGGCAATGGAAGACGCCGGTGATAATAAACAGGCAGAGAAACAATTAGAGGAATGGAAGGTACAAGTTCATGGTGTAAGTTGTGATTACTAATATGACTCGAACCTGGGCGAAACCCCGCCACCAGCGGCGTCATTATCATGTGACTTTATTGATAAGCCCCGCGCTCGCCTTATCGGCCGGGTTCATGATTTTTTTTTTCTTTTCCCCCTCGACGAACAACCCCGCGATATATCGAGCCCAAACTGCCCAAGAGAGCCCCTTGTCGCCTCATTTTCCTAGAACATTTCCCTCCCCTACATCGACAAGGAATTAGGCAGTGAGGGCAAAAGAGACGAAAATATGAGTACCAACGCCACGATTCTCTGCTGCAACTGCGGCGCTCCCATCGACGGAACCACCGCCGCCAACGCGCTCTGCTTCGACTGCATCAAGTTGACCGTCGACATCTCCCAGGGCGTCCAGCGCGAAGCCACCCTCAACTTCTGCAGAGATTGCGAGCGCTGGCTGCTGCCGCCCAGCAGTTGGATCGTCGCCGCGCCCGAGTCCCGCGAACTCCTCGCCCTCTGCCTCAAGAAGCTCAAGGGCCTGAACAAGATACGCATCATCGACGCCTCCTTTGTGTGGACGGAACCCCATTCGAGACGAGTCAAGGTCAAGATTACGATCCAGGACGAGGTCCAGAGCGGCGTCCTTCTTCAGCAGGCCTTTGAGGCCATCTACATCGTCGCATACCAGCAATGTCCCGACTGCGCAAAGTCGTACACGGCCAACGTGTGGCGCGCCTCCGTCCAGGTCCGGCAAAAGGTCCTGCACAAGAGGACGTTCCTCTACCTCGAGCAGTTGATCATGAAGCACGGCGCGCACAGAGATACCCTCAACATTAAGGAAGCAAAGGACGGAATCGACTTCTTCTTCTCGGCGAGGAATCAGGCCGAAAAGTTTTGCGATTTCCTCCACTCCGTTGTGCCTTGCACGTCCAAGAAGTCGCAGGAGCTTATTTCGCAAGATATCCACACATCGACAAAATCCTTCAAGTTCACTTTTTCAGTTGAAATCATCCCCATTTGCCGTGACGATCTTGTAGCTATGCCCATCAAGCTGGCGAGGGCATCCGGCAACATTTCTCCCCTCGTTATTTGCCACAAGATCGGAACCGCAGTATACCTCTTCGACCCCAACACCCTCCAGACCGCAGATGTCAGTGCTCCCATATACTGGCGCGCACCATTCCGCTCCCTTGCCGACGTCAAGTCGCTTGTTGAGTTTATCGTCATGGACATCGAGCCGACGGGCATCACAAAGGGCAAGTGGCATCTCGCAGAGGTGCAAGTAGCCCGCGCCTCCGACCTGGGCTCAAACGACAAGACCTACTTTGCGAGAACACACTTGGGTGGCCTGCTTCACGCCGGTGACTCGGTCATGGGCTACATGCTCACGGGCACCAACTTCAACAACGAGGAGTTTGACGCCATTGAAGAGTCGCACGCCTACGGCTCGACGATACCCGACGTCATCCTGGTCAAGAAGCACTACCCCAACAGAAGAAAGCACAAGAACCGCAACTGGAAGCTCAAGCGCATGGGCAAGGACGAGGGCGAGCTGTTGCCCAAGCAGGCTGACCAGGACCGCATGAACGAGGACTACGAGCAATTCCTGCGCGACGTCGAGGAGGACGACGAGCTGCGCGCGACGATGGCGCTGTACAAGTCACAACAGCCGCAGAAGGTCGATCCGGACGCCATGAGCATCGCCGAGACCGAGGGTGATGAGGGCGCGCCGAGAGTGGACATGGATGAACTGCTCGACGATATGGACGAACTCCAGATCCAGGATTAAGCGTTGACTGTCCGTCTTCCGAGAGTGGAGGAGGGGAGGGGCGTGTGCTCTATGGACGGGACTGAGTTGGGACGTGTCTCCTTGAGATCCCCGACGATTGTTGGCCCCGAGGCAGCGTTAAGGTTAAGTGGCCGTCTGCGGGGAGGAAAGTTGTTTCCCTACGAGATGGTACGTGGACACGTTTGGTTTCTTAGGCAAAAAGAAGAAGAGAGGAAGGGTATCTCTCTCTCTCTCAAAAATGGATGGGATGGTTTCAAGGATGGGGTGGCAAGGCGTGTATGCATCATCAGATACCTTTGACTGAGACTGCGACGCAAGTGAAAAGGCGTTTGCGTTTGTCGTTAGGAGAAAAAAAAAAGACTACACTACTAGATCACCACATGGCTCATGCGTCCGCCTTGTCTTGTTGCGTTTCTCTACACTTCTCTGCCTTTCAACCGCCGCATCTCACGATCCATCGCCGTTAAGCAGGGATCCAGTCTCAGAGCTGTCGGCGATGTGCCATTTCGACTTGTCCGAGCTCTCTTCATGCACTCTTCCTACTGCTCGTACTGCCTCTCTACGTCCCGTGCCCTGCACTCTATTGATGGACAACGTCGTACGTGCGTCCGGCAGCAAAGTCGTCGCACGGCCCTTGGCAGGGGCTCCCGACTTATACCATTCACACCCTACCCTACATGCCACCATCCCGTACCACCACGATTACCTACCCAAGAGCACTTCGACCTTTCCATCAACAGTCCAAAGTCCGTGCCTTCTCCCTCAGTTTACCAAAGAGGGTGCCGACTGTCTGGGACTGCCGACCTGACTGTTTCTAATCGCCGACTCCAGCGGGCTTAAGCACAGCAAGTCGCACCACAGAGTCGGCACCCCCCAGACCCCTTACCTTAGTCATGAGCCTCATGATCCCGTCAGCCCATCAACAAATGAGCCCATGGCCTGTTCTCCCTGTGTTCGTTCGAGAGACGGGCAGCCTCCCCTACTTGCCTACATCCAGCACTGGACACCCGATGGACCGCGACCCGGCCGCCGCCGACTCTAGGAGCCACGCCCTCTGCCTGGGACCAGAGACGGCGTCGTTGTTTCAAGTCAACGAGACCGACGTGGCCCGTCCTCCTCCTACCCTCAGGCTTCCCCAGAGTCTCCATGGACTGGCAGACTGGTTAGACTCAGCCTTACCCTTCCTCAGGTCCCCCGACCCCGGACCCGAGCCCCAGACAGCCTACAGGCGCCGCCGGTTAAACGGGAGTAAGAGAGCTGTCGGCACCTCTCTTTCCCCAGACTTTGACCACTCAGACCGTAGATGTGTCCGCTCCCAGTTGAGGCTCTTCTTCACAAACCCCATCCATCATGAGGTAAGCCTCCACCTCCACGCTTCCCGACCACAACTGACTGGCGACAATCGATGAGACGGCGGGGGGAGGGAGGGAGCGGGATGCCGACGGGGACCTGACTGTCGGCGCCATACGCACGGACTTACAGTTTCCTGAGGTTTCCCATGATGGTGGTAGGGTGTGCGTTGTTGCTCAACGTTTGTTTCTACCTTGTCCGCTCATAGGTCAAGGCGGACTCCGACGGACGGGAAGCTCTCCCACGGCGGCGGGCGACGGCAGCTTCGGTTTACTCCATTTGGCCGGGGGGGCTCGGCGGGCGGCACAGGTGAGAGTGGAGGCCTGCCCGCGTGGACGCGCGCAACAGGTGTTGCCCTTTTGCGTTTGAGGCTTTTGGAGATCGGGGTTGCTGCCATCTGATCGAGATGCTGTAGACGGATACTTTGTTTTCTTGGTCGCCGGTCAAAGTTGGCGCGGCGCTGCTGTGTTGGCGATGACTACGGTTTCGTGTGAGTAGGAATACGAATGCCTTCAAGGAGAATGTTCTTGATCATGGAATATGCCTAAGCTTAGTGTTAGTTTCGTCGAGTTTGTAAGTTCGCCTGGGTTGCTTGGTGGTGAGCTTGGTGGACCCAAGTTAGTTTACCGTGAGGCCGAGGCTGAGGGACTGTTGTTGAGGTAATCAAGATCACAGCCGCGGCTGACAAGGATCTTTACACAACGATTACATGTTGCAAGAAACCAATGGAAGGTGTTTCCGAGACTGACCTGTTGCAGTACCGCGCTCCATTCTGTGCTTTTGCGCGGTTTGTTGAGCCTCAAGTTGGGCGTTGCGCTAATACCAAAATGCCCATGTTAGCGCTGGCTATTGTAATCACGTTATTTCGAGCAGCTTCTTCGTCTGAGTTTTGAAGATACCATTTCATCATATCTTTCATGCCAAGTGAGCAAACCGCCAAGTCAGGAGCTCGCCAAGTGTGTAGCTCGTCGCGGAGCCGAGAGTGGTGTAGACGAAGCATTCGCATTCGCTCCGTTATGCAGCAACATACTTCACAGTTCAAAAGGGTCTTCATGCCGGCGAGTACAGACGACACGCATCATCCCGCCTGAATACCGCCGCGGTATCCAACTACGCATAGCTTCGTCTGTACAGTAGCCCTAGAGGACGTCATTGCATCGTCTCTTTTTCATGCCAAGATGCCAGACAGACCGCCCACCTCAGCCGTACAAGATGGTGACCCAGTAGCTCTCGCATTCGTAGTCCGGCAGTCGGCCATCGATGCCCACCTCCGCGTACACTTGCAACCACACACCGCAACATCCCGAGGTTGCCGGTCCATAGGGCTCTCATTTTTCATCTTATGATTTTGAAGTCTCATTATGCTCCCTATTACCAGTAAGATAAACGGCGATAACGTCGAACGCCGAACAATAAGCGCACACCCCACCCTCTTCATCAAAAGATCTTTCCAAGCACCCTCGCAACATCACCTGCCGGCTTCGCAGCCGAGCCAGCCTCGCTTTTCCTATCCGCCAGGGGTATCTGCTTAAACACCGTCCGCCTCTTGTCCAGCTTCTCGTCCGCCGCCGCCGTCGGAGCACCGCCGGCAGAAGAAGCCCCCGCTTCCGTCGCCGTAGCCGCCTTGCCGCGCTTCTCCCTCGTCGCAGCAATGCCGTCCAGCACCCGGGCCCTCTCCACATTGCGCACAAACTCCTTGTTCTCCTTGCTCGCCTTGCTAATCTCAGCCCGCATCCTACTCGTCCGCTCCATGTTCTCGGCCGTGATCTGCTCCGTCAGGTGGCGCCACTTGAACCCCTTGAGGTACTTTAGCGTCCAGATGTCGTCATGGTAGTACGAGCCTTTCTTGCCGCCAATGGTCCGCGCGTTGAGCAGCTCGCAGACGGCCTTGGCGTCCTTTTTGCGCATGAACTCGACCCAGCCCTCGGTGTACAACTTCTTCTTGTTGCCGCCGGCCTTGACGCGGCGCGTGTGGGCGGTCGGGTCCTCGGGCGCGAGGAAGATGCGGTTGACCTTGCCGTAGGGCTCGAGGAGGGAGCGCAGCTTCTGGGGCTTCATGAAGGGCGGGATGCGCGAGATGTAGACCACGCCGGATTTCTTGATGGCCTCTTCCGTCGCGACGAGGTTCTTTTTCGTGAGGGGCTTGGAGACGTCTGGGAGGTCTAGCTTTGTCGAGGTTGATGAGGACTTTTTCTTGTTGGTCGAGGTTGAGGCTTCCGCATCATCTTCTTCGTCGGCGCCTTCACCGTCGCTCTCTGCGTCTTCTGCGTCCTTTGTGACGTTCTGCTCTTCGTCGCTAAAGTCGTCCTCGTCTTCGCTGTCGAATTTGCGCCTCTTGGCGCTGCGGCCTCCCTTGCGCAGCTCCTCGGCTTCGGAGTCGTAGCTCTGATCGAGTTCGTCGTCACTCTCGTCTGCGTCGAGGAACTTGTTTCGTTTTTCGGGGGCCATGGTGGGCTGTTATACAATGGCTTATGGGTCCTCAAAAGTATTGAAAATGATAGCAACAGCAAGATCTAATTCCCCTGCTACAGCCTTGTCGGCAGCCTCGTTGTCGGCGGTAATGCAACTGTCGTTGTACAAGATCCTCAATGTGAAAGTCCGCGATCCCAGCCACTGCGCGCGGTTCTGCAAAAAAACAAGAGCGGGCCTTATCGCCAATATCTTATCGGGGGTGGTACAGATTGATTACATCATCTTCTTATCTTACCGCGTTCCCCACAAGCGCGGTCCGGCAGGTCACAGGTGCGGCGGTTGCCCCTCCATGTCATTGCCCCTCCACCTGCCCCTCAGTGAGCTCACGATTCATGAAGGGGGATATCTATGCTGCGAATTGCCTCCTGATCATCATCAACCGGAACTGATTCTCTTTTCTCATTCATACTTTTCTTCAATTTGAACCCTTTGATACCCCGTGAAGAAGAGAATCATCCAATATGTCTGTCGAAGTCCTCAAGACCATTTCCCCCACCACCAACGAGGCCATCCTCACCCGGAATGGCGTCTCCCAGTCCGACTTAGATGAGCTTCCCAACACCGCCACCAAGGCTTTCGAGTCATGGAGCAAGACCTCGCTGGCCGACCGCAAGACCATCGTCAAGAAGGCCCTGAGCCTCCTTCTCGAGCAAAAGGATGACTTGGCTCAAGAGCTTACCGTCCAGATGGGCCGCCCCTGCGCCTACACCGGCGTCGAAATCGCCACGGCGGTGAAGCGCGGCGAGTACCTCCTCAAGATTGTCGATGACGTTCTCACGGACACCGACGGCGAGGCTGAGAAGGGATTCAAGCGCTTCATTCGCAAGGTTCCCGTTGGCCCGGTTCTTGTTCTCTTTGCCTGGAATGTGGGTTTTTGTCTCCTACTTGCGTGGCTCCACCCATTACGTTGTGTCCGCAGCATGGTGGTGAATGTTCCATTGCTGTGAGACAACGCGAACTGCTGAGCCACCACCGCGATACCCCTGTCTCCTTTGCTAACATCACACTCCCCAGTACCCTTACCTCATTCTGGTCAACTCGCTCATTCCCGCGTTGTTGTCTGGCAACACCGTCATCTTGAAGCCCTCACCGCAGACTCCGACCATTGTGGAGCGCGTGGCCAAGGTGTTTGAGGAGGCCGGTCTCCCGGCTGGCGTGCTGCAGTACTTCCACTGTGGTTCTCCCGTCATGATCGAGTCCATCGTGCGTAACCCCAAGGTGAAGCTCGTAGCCTTCACCGGCTCTGTGGCCGGTGGTCTGGCTGTGCAGCAGGCTGCGTCAGACCGTGTTGTCAACGTCGGTTTGGAGTTGGGAGGAAAGGACCCGGCCTACATCCGCAGCGATGTGGACATCGACTGGGCTGCGGCCGAGATTGTCGACGGCGCTGTCTTCAACTCGGGACAGAGCTGCTGCTCCGTCGAGAGGGTGTACGTTGACGACAAGATTCACGATGCCTTTGTCGAGGCCGTCCAAAAGGTTCTCAAGGGTTACGTGCTCGGAGACCCCTTTGATAAGGGTACGCACATTGGCCCCGTCATCTCGAAGCGTTCCCAGGAAGCCATCGAGTCGCACATCAAGGACGCCCTCTCCAAGGGCGCCACTGACGCAACCCCCGAGAACGAGTCCTTCAGCAACCCCCCGCCCAAGGGCAACTTTGTCAAGCCTACGCTCCTCACGGGTGTGGACCACTCGATGACGGTGATGACGGAAGAGACGTTTGGACCGGTGATTCCCGTCCAGCGGGTCAAGAGTGACGAGGAGGCTGTCAAGCTCATGAACAACAGCGAGTTCGGCCTCACTGCCAGCATCTGGACCAAGGACACGGACCGCGGCTACGAGCTCGCGGACCAGGTCGAAGCAGGAACCGTCTTCGTTAACCGATGCGATTACCCCAGCCCAGTGAGTACCCTACAACACAACATGCCATTTCTTGCCTTGGCGATCGTCCGATCTATATTCTGCCCGCTCCGATCACTATCTTCCGTGGTTGTTTGTCTCCGGTCCCCACACTTCCCTCTTGCCTAGCCCGATGCTCCCCCCGCCCCGAACGCTAGAGTTGGCAAAGTGGTTAGAAAGATCCGACTCGGGGCGGGTAGCCGCACGTTAACTTGTTCTTCTCTTTTGTTGTTTTATCTGCCTGCCGGCTTTGCAAACTCTATCAACTTGCAAGTCGTTTTTTTTTCTTTCCCACCAGCCTGCAAGCCATCTTCGTCATCAAGCCACCGCCATCATCCTTCCCCCCAGAAACTTCGGTACTGACAACTCTTCTAGGACCTAGCGTGGACGGGTTGGAAGAACTCCGGCAAGGGGCAGACCCTAAGCCGCTTCGGCTACGATCAGTTTGTCAAGCTCAAGAGCTACCACTTGAAGGACTACCCCAAATAAGTGGTAGTATCATAGCAGTCCTCCTTCGCGTGAGCCCATCTATGCCCGCTCCTACCGGCTTCTCGGTGTCATGTGGGAAGCTTGGGTGAGGAGGAGGGTGTGTTGGTGATGCTGTCGGGATGGTGTTTTGCTTGGTGGAGAGAAGAGATCGCGGCGGGATATGTTGCCTAGATCGAGGAGGCTCTACCTAGTCATGACTGTCTCTGCCAGGAAACCTCAGTCCTGGGTCCCAGGCTTTCTGCTAGACTCGAGCCCACGTCAGGGACGGCGTACGTCAGGGACGGCGTTTCTTCAGCGCACAGGCAGCCGCTTCTCTTGTGGACACTAGTATTGGGTAGTCTCCGAGACTTGACAAGACTTGACAAGCTTGTGTGAAGCAGTGGGCGGCCGGATGTCTGTGTCACGGTTGGGCTGAGCCAGAGCATCGGGGAGGATGCACGATGGAAAGTGGAGTTGCACGATCACGATATTTTTAACGCTTGGAAAAATCAAAGATACCTCTATTTTTTTTCAACCCTCACCTCACCTCAGTCAGCCAGTACCCAGCCAAGGAGCGGACGCAACTAGACAACCTGCCATGTGATGTGACTACTTGTCAAACTCGTATGAAAGCAAAAAGCAGGCACCAAGCGCATGATCAACCCAACCCGCCGACAGCGTCAAGTGTCAGTGTCACTCACGTCAACGGCGTTGGTACGCTCAGATGGTTCATCACGTTGGATTGGAAATCATGCCGTTTGGTGCACGGTAGTGGGTGATCTGTGTGTTCCCACGCACGATCGCTCTGTCTACTGTCTAACCCTTACGTCCCTGATGAGCTGGTACGCTAACCCCCCCCCCCCCCTTTTCCCTCGTGTTCTTGTTCTCCTCTGCATCTGTGTCCATTCCCGACGCCGGCTCCGTGATCCCACTGTAATCCCACGGCCGCGCTCGGAGCATGCGAGTGTTGAAGACGGCCAGGTAAGGGTGGTAGATCATTTCAGCGTGGCAGCGTGGCATGGAGCATGGCGAATTCCGAGACCTAGGCTGTGAGTGGTCAGTTTGCGATGCCGCTGTTACGATGCAGATGCGTTCGTGCGTTTGCATGCCCCGATTGTGTATCCGCTTTTGGCATCTACACACGCTGCTCACTCCCTTCGTTTTCTACGTTTTCTGTGTTTTCTGTCTGGACGTGAGAGGCGTGGAGGAGGCGTGTGCAGCAGTCCGAGGATGGGGACGTGTCATCATTTCTCTCCCCTCCCTTGCATGGCGGATACAACGCACACATAGAGAAATAAGCTCAAGCTCAACACGGAAAAGGCGCGAGGAAAGCATTTGTCTCGTTATCGCAACCGGGGTTTCCCACCCGTGCTGTATCCTCATGAGACGAACGACTTCTTACGGGGTTAGGCTTGTTTGTAATGTTATAAACTCTATGCTTCTAAGTAAGTCGTGGGAGAGTATGGAGTATGAGTAATGTTCTGTTGGGTACGGCAGACACGCACACGACTGTTAAAAGTTTAAAGAGCAGGAGAAAAAGTGAAAATCCACAGCCAAGACAGCTAAGCATCGAAACACCATGCAAGACCCTTGAAACCTGGAAACCTCGAGTGCAAGATCTCCCGAAAGCCTCGTGAAGCTTTCCTTCGTCCGTCGTCTCATCGCATTCAGAAAAAAAGTGACAGACTCTTGTTTAGATCTAGTCTTTTTTCTTCAACGTTGGAGTCAAAAATTGTGACATGTGTGGTGTGTGAAAGTACGGCGCCCGGAAGCGTCTTACAACATGTTTGAAGGAGGCAAGATTTCGGAGGCGAAAGAAAGGGTCATATGGAGGTTTCTTCCGACTCGTGCGAGACGTATTCTGCAGGAAAGCTTGACAATGCTGGTCCATCTCTTGAGTCCTGTACTGTCTCGATTGCGGACAGTATACGAGACCCTTTCACGTTATGGACTCTCCGAATTCTGGAAGCAAACATGAACGATTAGAAAGAGCGTGCGGGCAGGCGGCCGCGCACGCGAGGGATGTCTCTCGAGTTTAAACAATGGAAAGCTTGCGTAGCGACGGCCGAGAACATCTCGAGGATTTTCAAGGATTCGTCTTCATTGTGTGAGTGATTGGTTTTGTTGGAACCCTTTCGGAATCTGTCTCATTGCGGACATGAAACGAAACAAAAGAGTACCGCATGAGGCATACTGTAATCGTTTCAGTGGGAACACGACGACTTTTTTTTCTTCCTTCTCTTCTACGGTACGCCGCAATAAAAAACCGTCGACTTACTCGAATGCGGTCGAAAATGAGAACAAGGATGGAGACATCGTCGGCCGCTGGGGAGGCAAAAGGTGGAAAGGGGGGAGGGCGTGTTCGTTCGTAGGCAATGGTGGTGCTGAGGATACCTCGGAGGGTTTCAGTCGTTTCCTTGATGCTTTCCTCCGTACGGACGCAGTGGCACAAGGTACGGTGCTACAGAGCGGGATGGGCGGATGGGAATAGTGAGGAGACAAGAGAAGGAGTTGAGAATTTACCCTGCTTTCGTGCTTCGCCCCGACGTTGGAGTCTTGAAACTTACCGCAAACGGAATATACGATGGTTTTGATGCTGTGTTTGCCAAGTTTGAGAGTGCATCGTACGCTACACCAGACTTATGAGAGCCGCACGATGAGGAAGAAACTGCCGATGGGGGTTAATTGGGCTCTTGGAGGGGCTTGAAGAAAGAAAGGCCTTGGCAAGTCATCAAAGCCAAGAGCAACTGCCGCGTTCAGCCATGTTGGGGCTACTTGGACGAGGCTATCTTGGGTCGGTGATCCGTCCGTGGTGTTGGTGTTGTCGATATCGATGCATCGGGCAAGATGTCAAGATGCTCGACGGGTGTGTGTGTGTCTCCACTCTCAAGACCGAATTGGCCAATGACTTCCCTCGGTCAGTAGTGGGGCCGTCCGGAGCCGGTCACTTCGGGGTGAGGGACGTGTGGTGGAAGGAAGCGCTGATCTGGAGAAGGTGCGAAGGAGGACGGCGCTGGACGGGACGCTTAGTTAAGCCACCGGAGGCCAGTGCTGAGCGGGAAGGGTGGGGTTCTCTAGTTTGGGGGCAGCCGCTATTCGTAGCGTGCAACTCTTGTGCCTTGCACCACTCCCCATCGGTCAGTTTGATGGTGGCATTCGCTGTCAGGGAGGCTCACGAGGCTCTGTCAGTCATCAGTCAAGCTAACGATGGCTTCAAGGACCGCACATCCGTCGACCGTTGAGTCTTGAAGGTCTATTAGGTAAGCTGGGCTAAATGTTCCTCTCTCTCACAATCTGCCCCAACGCTACCAGCTTACTAACCCATCCATCTACCTATCCTATCCATCAACTCTTGCTACTATCCGCATCCAAACTAGCTCATCAGATCACAGGTTGAAGAAAGACACACACCCCTCTCCACCACTTCTTCACGGATCCCCGCTCTCCCTTCGGCCGTAACTCAGCTGCTGTGGGAGGCACTTGATCTGGAAAGCGGTGCTTCCGTGACGCCGTCTTCTGCCTCTGCCGCGTCCTCCATCTCTGATCCCCCCTCTTGATCCCCTCTTCAAGTCCCGGCAAGTCCCGCTGTGGCATACTGGAGCTTGCGGACGCTAACGAACAGTCGGGTTCGATCCAATGGAAATGGTTTGGCAGCCACCGGGGGGGGTGTGATGGGAGGGGATTTTTTTTCTCTGCAGCAGATCACAGATCCCTCCAAGGCTGGCGGACACGGCGTCGACGAGGCAAGCTGCCAAACCCTTGCCCTGGGACGCGCGAGAGGTCCAGCTGGCAAGCCTGGCAGGGCCCCATTGGATCTGACCAGGGGTTGATACGTGCTGAAAAGCCTCCCCCGATCGGGAAGAAGATGGCCCTGTCAGCACTGGCCCTAGAGGGGCTTTTATTGGATCGAGTCTATTTGCTGGGTTAAATTGGCAAATGGCACATCATTTCACGATTTGGCAGATTTTGGGGCTGAAAGGGATTAGGTATGTCCAATCCCGATATTGAAGGGGGAGGGAAGAACAAACAAACATGCTGAGACGGGCTGGGTTATTACCGGTCAAGACTCTCAAGAGGGTTTTTCGGTTGACCAGGCACGCCGCACATGGCGAACCTGCAGGGGCAAGCGAAGGCAAAGCAAGCATTACAATCCTTTTCCCGCCATGATCTGCCTATTGCAGATTGCTGGGCGAGATGAGAGTCTGCAGCCAAGGGGCCCTGTAAGCTGCAAAGGCAGGGAACAAGCATACGTTCCAAATCATTGGGAATCAATATTCGTGCGTACGGATACGGAGTAGGTACTGCAGTATCGGAATAAGGAATCGTCAGCATCAAATCATCTGCATCATCGGTTCACCGCCATCATCATCATCATCATCATCATCATCATCATCATCATCATCTAGGTGTCACCATCACCGGGGTTCACAATCCGCCAGCTCGGAACCAGTGAGACGCGTGAGAAATTGATAAAGTACAGAGTAAGTGGTTGCGTCTGCTTGGCCCTGCACCTATCTCCATTACTGCCACGCCCTCACGCCTCTGAATTCAGCTTGTAAGCCGGTGGTGTCCTGACGATCCCGCTCGTGTAACTCGTTCGTATACCTGCAGTTGTGGTGATGTATCCGTATCTCATCCGTGTTTTCCGTGTGCAGAAGGCTGCCAGCAACATGAGCACGCACCTACCAGCACTTTCTGCATTCGAACCAACCCGTGATTGACGTTTGGTGATGAGGATCTACCGCCAACCAATTTAACCCCATCCCTTGAGTCCGACGCTGTGCAGCCAGTCCGACAGCCCCAATTCTCCCCCTCCCCCTTCCCCTCGTCCACCGCT
The DNA here is from genome assembly GCF_030913505.1 of Colletotrichum phormii. Classification (NCBI taxonomy): domain Eukaryota; kingdom Fungi; phylum Ascomycota; class Sordariomycetes; order Glomerellales; family Glomerellaceae; genus Colletotrichum; species Colletotrichum phormii. Next base: position 138,822 of record NW_026851445.1, on the reverse strand, counting down.
TCTTGGTGGGCGTACGCCTGCTGCAAGCCGGCAAGCCGTCACAGGCATGTCCAAAAGCGTCCATCTTTTTCGTTTGCTAAACTCTTCAGGGTAGAGCGTCTTTTGGGGGCCCACGGCCCATGGGACCCGAACTTGGCAAAGTTGGGCGTTAGTTCCATGCAGGTTCGGCTCCTGTTACTGTGAAGGCGCTGCCAGGGCACGCTGGCAAACGCGGATGTGGCGCGGCAGAGAGAGAATTGAGAGGGGGAAACAGACGCCACGACAAGCCCAAAACTTGTTCAGTATCTGCTCTGTGCACTAAAACATCTCACACACGTCTTGCTACGGATACACTGTTGGCTGAGTGCTCTGTGCTTCTCTCACTCTGACACGCTGACAACTTTCTCTGAGCCCAGCGCCCGTTTCCACGCTGTTGTTGCTTGCTGTGTCAGCATCTCTAAAACGGTTGAGGCTGGGAGATGTTTCCAATGCTCGAACTGTGGCTCTCTCTCTCTCTCTCTCTCTCATGTGTCCAAACGAAACGTGAGTCCGTTCTAGGCCTTGGCGTTGAGGCTGTGGAGGCTCACGACTACGACTACGACTACGAATCTACGACAAAAATGCACCTCACCCCCCTCCTGTGCTGTTACGTGTACAGCACATGGTCCATTAATAGAAGCCAAGAGTCTTGGTATCATTGGTGAAGAAGATGATGATGATGCCTAGAGAAATGCTGCTAATGCATCAAGAACCCAAGAGTCACAAAAAGTGAAAAAGGGCTGCACGAAGACCCAAGGAATGCCCAAAGTGTCAGGGGGTCCTTGATTGCATTCCTGCAAATGGAAAGATTTTTTGTTCAGCCCCAAAGGGCACGGGTTTGACCATTGTCGCAGGGGTTCCGCATCGCATTCCAGCTGCTCGTAATCGGAGCAGGGATGGTAATTGAGTAGGTAATTAGTACGGATTGGAGGAGAGGTCAGGTGCTGGAATGTAAACCAGCCTCATTGGAAACTCTGCTGAAGAAAAGAGCGGTAAAGAATGGACAGCAGTTTTGATGGGAGCACTTGGGAGTACGTGGAGTAGCAGGGCTGATGCTACGCTGGAATGGCCGGATGAGATGGATTGAGATTGGAATGCGTGAAGGCCACGCTTCCCACGGCACGAACGGAGAGGAATGCTACTCGAGACTCAAACCTCGAACTCGGCCGGCTCGATACTCGTAACACACGATGATATGTTTCCGAACCTGGAATCCGGTACAAATGTCTCGTCGATCGCGTGTCTGAAGGTCAAACCCGAGTGTCGAGTGTCGAGTGTCGAGTGTCTAGTGTCTAGCGTACGATGATGCCGCCGTATACAGACTCGGACGTACGGATTCAGATTTTTACTAGGGAAACCGTTGTCGTACTACCACTGTCCACATTGGGCCCCCTCGTTAATACCAAGCTCATGCTTCATGCCTCATGCCAAACGATCATCGCGAGAGGGACCTGGTAACCTCAACCCACGATCGCGATCCCGATAGCGACGGACATGAACGGAGTAATACGACCCTCCCAGACAAGGCAGCTCGTAAAACCGAGTGAGAGCCCTATCGTCTCGTCGCGCCAGCCCTGTCCGCTGTCGCCTGAAGATGAAGGGGAAAGCTCCGATGACAAACTCTACTTTGCCCAGCGAAGAAGGTGTGTATCCGTAGTGCAGGTAGCGCTCGGCATCACGCGGGCTTCTGCTGTAACACTCTCGTCCTTGTCCTCCCTATCTGCCCAGGCCTTAAAGTTTCCTAATCCATGCCCCTGCCTTACCTCTTCGTACCCATGCCCCATGGTGATGCCACGCCCAAACCCAATACAACTTTAAATCTGCAGTCGGCTTTTTACGTGCGCAACAGCAGAATATGCCTGCAACTTACACGGCTACACCCCCACTGTAAGGTAGCTTGGGTTGGGCTGCTAGCAGTGGACACACATTCGCCGGCCTCCCACCGGCCCCCGGACTCCGGCCGTCTGGGTTGGCGACAGGCGGGCGTCACACACACACACACACACACACACACACTGCGCGCGCGCGGCGGGGGAAGACCAGGGCAGTTTCGGGGTCGCTTTTCCTTTCTTTCCTTACCTAATTACACAAAATCTCAAATGCAGCAGTGGGACAAGGGTCTGCGTCTAGGTAAAGTGAGAAACAATGAGGGGGAAACACGCGGGCACGGCCGGAGCACATCACGGGGCCTGCTTCGGCGGCGACTGGGGAGTAGAGTAGACGGCGATGTGCCTTTACCCCCATCGGCCGAGAGAATTGGGTTCCCACATGGAGGAGCGATGACAGATTACAGGCCGTCTCGATCTGGAATCCCGCGGAGGCGGCGCGATGAGTCGGCGGGACCTGCATGGTGCCTGCATATCAAAGCCGTCCAAGCAAACGGCCTTTTGGTAAGAGCACCAGTCGCCCGTTGGTAGAATATCGTCACATCAAAGAACCAGTCCAACCGTGCGGGAGTAAAGTAGTAGTGCCTGTCTGTGTGTAATGTGTCTAATTCCAGAGTCCGCGATGACATCCTCTCTGTCCACTCACCAGCCCCGAACCGGCCGACTGCGCATCACTCGGCACCGCAGCACCGCACGTAAGATCCGTAGGGCCAAAAAGGCATGAACGTCGTTGCGCGCGTATTGCGCAGCAGCGTTACGAAGCAACACACCACCACCCCATGACTACACACCCATCCTCCCAATCTTGAAACAAATTCTCGTTTTCTTATTATACAACACAACGGACGGAAAAGTAGCGGTGTGCCGTATGAGTGAGTGAGTGAGTGAGTGAGTGAGTGTCGAGTTTCAGATTCGATGGGAGGGCGGGCAGTCAACTCACTTGCACACTCAGCCCTCTCAGTCAGTCCGAACTCTCACTCTCACTCTCACTCTCACTCTCACTCCCACTCTCACACACACACACACACGCTCGCGGCTCACTTCACTGCCCAGCGCAGGGCTCCGCAACTTGCAAGGGTCGCAGGGGATTCCATTCCAACCAGGGGCTGCCGTTCGGCGATCAGCGTACGGCCGGCCGTCTGTGAGCAACTGGAGAGTCTCCTCCCCCACGCGCACGCGGCGATGATGATGATCTTCCCCCTGTTCCCCTGTCCGTCTCGTGATTTGGGGAATTTCCCGGCGTCCCTGATCCAATGCTCGATCCAAACACGGAGTCGAAACTTTTTTCTATTCTGCCTGGTACTTTTTGCAGCAGCTCGTTTTCGTCGTTTTGTTTCACCAGGGAGTAGGTAGGCAGTGACAAGTATTCTTCATCAACGTGGACACAAAAATGAATTGGAAACTTTGTTGCCTAATCACCTGATGCCGTTTGACATTTCATTTTGCTGCGGTACAGTCAGCCCACGTAAGATACCTCTTTTCAAAACAACCGATATTGCAACAACGTCGATGCTCAGCCCAAAACGATGAGCCCCATCGTGCCTCTTCTTCTCAATTCCATCATCAACCATTCCCAAAGAAGTCGCATTTAACCCAGCAAGCGAAATAAATCTGTAGCAAGGCAGTAGTGTCAGTCATCGTCGTTATCGGTAGGCAGTAGCTTGTAGTTCCCATCGCCTCTACGTCCGTTGCAATGGATACACACCCACTCACGAAATCCCCTGCCTCACTCCCTCTCCTCCACATCCTTGCGGACCATCGCACTTAGCCTCTCCCGCCTAACCATGTTCCGCGTCCGTGGCGTCCGTGGCGTCCGTCGGCCGACGGACGGACGCTTTTCTTTGGTCGACTTTACGATGGCATGCGTTGCGTTTGTAGGCGGTCAAGTCGTGCCAGTATGGTTGTTCCTGGGAGTGCGATTCTGCACACGGCAGTTTCATCCCACATCTCTCCTCACTCTAAGTCTTGGCCGTACGCACAACCACTCACACCCCCTCCCTCCTCCACCCTTTCCGCTCCCCGACTTTGTTCTATCCTCCCTCCCTCGGATGCTTTTGGGCATTGATGAGATGACTGGCACACCCAAGGGAGTCACTTCCCGAAAGTCCACGGCGAAGGACAGAGAGGCGGACGGGGACGGGGACGGGGTGTATGGCTAAGAGCCTGGAGGTGTGAGAGAGAGGGAGGGGGGAGTGGAGCTGATGGATTCATCGGAGGAGGGGGCGTGCGATCGTTCCCGGGGACGTACGTGCCTTACGCACGTCTTCAACATGCTAGCGCGGCACACCCTCACCCTCCTCCTCACTCACTCACTCACTCCTTGCTTCTTTTCGCTCGTCACACACCACACACCATGGTTGAGTCCACCGATCTGGGAATAGATATATGATTCTGCTCGCTTCCCACCCTCTGCTCCCGTTGCTTCTTCCACCAGCATTCAAATCAACAACAAGATCAAATTAAACAACGATCCAATAAACCAACCAATCTATACCCTTGACCATCAGATTCTAAGGCTGAGCCTAACCTCCACCAACAAGAACACCAAGGAACCAGAGAGCTGGAAGAAAAAGCAAAGAATTTCAGGAACACCGCAAGATTAGCGGGAACCAGATCCACGAGACAAGGGGGAATCACTTTGGATATATCACCACTCATCTTCCCGCATCTTCGGAAATCTCGAACATCAACAACTTGAAGAATCATCCCTTCGATCACCATCAACAAACAAACAACACGTCTTATCCCCTGTGTACACGACCGCGGCGCTGGAGTTACACACAACATCAGCATATAATACCACCACATCCGCACCCAACATCCTCAACCACAACCACCACCACAATGCAAAACGATTCAGCCATGCACTCCAACGACGGCTTCAAGGTCTTCCTCAACAAGGTGATCCGCCGCAACAGAAAGGAGGTCAAGCAGCGCGGCTCCGAGATCTCTGCTCCCTTCAACTTCCAAAAATGCGACCTCGACCTCGCCGGCATCAGCGCAGATGAGTAAGTCTACAGTCCGCTCACTGCACATTCAATGGTCAATATACTAACAAGTTTCCTCTAGAATTGCCATGCTCAAGGAACAAGCAGTCGCCAGCCGCATCGGCATCGCCGACTTCGACTCCGACTTCCCCGCCCGCCCTCTCTTCTCCATCCAGCCGGTCATGTCCAGCGCCTCCATCTCCACCGTCGGCAGCTCCTACAGATAAATGGGTCTCCAGCAAGTCTCACACAACTACATCTCAACCCTCAATCTCCTTTGTCAACCAACACACAACAACTACAACATCACTACAGCACACTACTACAACTATTCTAATGAGAGCTGGACCTAATGGAGCTGCAACCGGAACACCCAGGCTGGTGTGGAGGAAGATCTTTTGAGCGTTTTCTTTTATGATTACTAGCGACTGCATGGTACTATGATACCTGGGATGAACATTCTAAGCAAGCGATGGCGTTTATGGATGGGAATACTCGTGGCGATGACTTCAAGTCATGCGCACATTTGAGAGAGAGAGAGAGAATGCTTTTACTTGAAAGGAACGATACCACTAGGTACGCGAGGGAGGCTACATGCCGAGGGATCAGACTAGGGGAGCGGAAGAAGAGGTCGAGACTCAAAGTCCGACGATGAATCAGATAAAAATTAATCATAACAAACAAACATCTGCTCCACTTGTCCAGTCTTTGTGGTGCCATGGTGATCAAGTGAACTCTACTTCATGCTTACTTCGAATTCTTGATGCCATTGCTCGTAGGGTGTTGGACCGATCCAGGTTATTCCATCACCATCATCATCACCCCTTTTCCCAGGACTCGTACATTTCATGTACTCAGGAATGTCGCGTTCTTTTCCCAGAATATTGCTGTATGAAATCCGCAATCGACCTACCTACCTACACCATGTCGGGGTTTGGATATCAAGGATGCCACTATCTTCCTAAACGACAACCTCCCCTACACCTTTGCTTCGAAGCCTTGAGGCTGCTGTTTTCCGAGTTTTGCATCGAGGAAGGCAAATCTCCTTCATCACCACCATCATCCACCCAAAACTCCTTTGCTTCCCTTGAAGTTATGATTGCCGCCGCATTCTTTCCCCCGCACCTAGATATGTGGAAGTCACCATAGACTCTATGGTGACTGGACCTTTGCAATACTGGGTGATAGATAACGAGGATGCCTTCATCTTCTGTTAAGAGGCACTCAACTCTCATCTTTATTTCGCATCCTTCTTGTCTTCGAGCGTTTGGTCGAGGAAGGCACACCCCCATCGACGCCACCCTTCTTCTCCCCAGGACTTGTACCTTGATGTGTATAATCAACCGTATTGTTTCCTAAAACCTTGATTTATGAAAGTCAACCATCGACCCTCGCAATAACTAGACTGTAGATGCCAAGGATGGCCATCCTCCTCCGAAAGAAACGGAAAACCTCCACTTCACCTTCACTTCGGACTTTTCCGAGACTAGGTTGCCATCGTGATGTGCCGTAGTGATGATCAATATCCTCCCTTAGCCTTTTTTTTTTTTTTCAATTTTTAATTTTTTTTCATCGAAACCCTCGAGACTGCATGAGTTGACAATAAGAACTCGTTGTATTTCCCTACTTACTGAGCCAACTAAGTCTGCTTCTACGCGGAATGTCGAAACTTGACATTGACAACCCTTTTTCTTGCGCCCGAAAAAGGAATGATGTTTTGTGCATGTTGTTTCTACGAAATCCATTGGTTTTTGAGCATCGGTATGAATGAGATCCGGCTTTCACAAAAAAGACTACACAGTAATTACGATATACCTAAAACACTGCAATACCAAGATTACCATTATGCACAAAACTAATGGCAGAAAAAAGTTCAAAGCTGACATAGCCAGTCTGTCGACTCTTCATAGACTTGACCTATCCTCTCCACCAATCTAAAAAGTTGATCTGGAAATACTACCATTGTGAAGGAACTTGCTCCCATGTCAGCATCTAATGTTCTCGAATAGCTATCAGCATGCAAGAGAACACCACTTACGGAGCACGATGATAGCACCGCGTCTTCTGATGTGACCGATTATACAACAAGGGCATAATTATACGGTGTTATTTGTGATATTTCAGTGAAGCTCTGCTCGCATCACTTGACTAGATAGTCCGAAGCATCTCACGCAGAAGAACCTCGTCATAGAAGGTCTACTTTTACTTCACTCTACTAGCAAGCCGCGAGATGATGGTGTACTCTTACGCGATATACAGACCACCATTCCTAGATTTAAGTCAGATGCCTTTATAGTGGGAAATGACAGATGGTTCGAGATTGTTACGTGGAGTCATGCCCTGGAGCGTTTGGTCGTTGTAAGCGGCGGGAATAGGTGCAGAGGACAGACTTGCAACTTCATTTCCCATGTCAGCAAGGGAATTGCAACTCTGCAGATACTCAATATGGTGTGTAGTTTGTGATTGCGTTTGTCACCTGTCAGTAGCCCAGGGGGGTCGCGTGTGTCGTTCAATGCAGCAAGCTCAGCCTTGCATGATCCCTGATGCATCGTGCAACACCACGCGTATCCGTAGTCCGAGATGATCGGCTTTCCATCTCGGAGCCACTTTGTTAAGTCCACAGTGGACCTGTGGCAAACAGACATGTGCAAACTGCAAACGAAAGACGATCCAAGTCGGGATGCTGCGTAATGAATAGCGCAATGCGTCTTCCCTGATGCTAGTTCTGCACGGCACCGCTCGCACGTTATGAAATTTGCACGCTGCGCCCCACGTGGGAAAGCGTGAAGTCGACATGTCACCATGTCAAGACTTGGGCTGGAGTCCGCTGGACTGGGTACGGGCGTCGATCCTCCACAGCCCACACCGAGGTCCCGAGCCGACACATCTCGGTGACAGGCGGAGGTGAAATCCCCGGACGGGCGCAGGTTGCAGCGCATTAGGGGCGGGTGATGAATAAGCCGCAAATCCCCTGGTCGAACCGTGGTGACGGCATCAGACGTGACCAGGGCACAAACGGGAACAGGACCAGCGGGAGGGTAGCGCCGCTACTGTATCTCTAACCCGTCGGCGGCGGTCGGCAAACAGAGGACATGATGGAGGCACGGGGATAACCTCTCGTTCAGTCCGCAGTGGCGGAGGTAAGCCGGCTCAACCAGAAGCCCGTTCCTCCGAGTCTGACGTGCCTGCGTTCGTGAGCCTTCGGAGCCTAAAGGGTTCCAACGGCGAGTACCTGCGCTTTGCGGCGCACATCATCCATGGTCATCCATGTCTGGCGGGAAGCTTGTGCCTGACCGAGATCCTGTTTTAGGATCTGTGAGACTGTGGCTCTGCGCCGTGCCGCAGAATTGATGGCGGCTCTTTTTCGTGGAGGAATGGCCTCGTGATGTGAAAGGTTATGAGGCGCCCCCACGGGTTGCGGGAAATTTAGGTGCTTGACCACGGTTAACAGGCTGTCTGCTACGGATAGATGCCTGGAAAATGCTGCCGGTTGTGTGTGCGTGCCTCGCCAATTGCGGAGGAGGGGTTCCCGGGGCATCTCGATTTCTCGGTTTCTCGATTGTCTCGACGCGTCGCGTCTGTTAGGGCACGACATTGACAACGTCTGCCATAGTAACGACAGGGAATCCGATGAGCTTTCACACCGCTAGGCCAGTTTGACTTTTTGGCCCAATATGGCTCCCGCTGCCAGTTGACGAGACAATTGGCAATGAAGATCTTATCGCCATCTCCGGGCCGTGTTCGAGATTCAAAGAAATGCGGTAAGTGGCCCTTGAAGCAAAGGGTCCACGGGGACTTGGAGGGGCAGATTACATTGTCAGTTTGGGCGCGCCGCCATTCGTCCGCGGATGCAAGGGATGGGCGACGGGCAGGCATGGGATAGAAAACTACGTATCCGTAGCAGGCTGGGTCTCAGACTCTCAGAAAAGGAGTCAAACCAGGGGTTGCAAGGAGGGGAATTTGGAAATGCGAAAAAAGGGTCGAAATTTGATGCTGGCTCGTACTCCGTAGTATGTTGTTTCTTCTTCCGCTCGTGTTGCTGGCGGCGGCGATCCATAGCTTGGTGCCAACCCTCACTTCACCTGAAGTCAACGGTTGTGGCTGGGGGAGCGTTGTTGGCAATGTCTGATCACAGGTAAGAGGTTCCTGCTATCCAGAGGTTGTAGCTGGCCAGCTGTGGCAGTCTTACCATTGAGTGATAACTCCAGCCACGATCATCGATATAGAAAATAGGAGACGATGGGAGCTGAGCAAAGGGTCCGCCTCAGCTATCATGGCCCCTGGATAATGGATTTGGTGTTGAAAAAAATGCGTGCGAGGATGGGAATTTGGTGGTGAATCACCAATGGGTACGACTAGCAGACGCTACCGGCGGGGAAGTACCGGAGCAGGGGGGGGCAAGTGTGGACGGTGCAGAGTTGTGCAGCCAGTGGCGGGCGAAACACAGCAATGGGTGGGAACGGAATGGAAAGGCGGAGCTGGAGGCAGCTTCCCGACAGGACGGAACTGAGCACTTTGTCCTTCCCTGAGTGGCTCCCAAGTGGAGGCAGGAAGGGCTCCCCGACCATCCCGCGCCTTCCGGCTTCTCCCAGCATTACACCGCCTCTGATTGGCCATAGCCCGTGCACCATCTATTCGCGTCCACGACCTTCCAACTTGGCTCAGCCAGGGGAGGAGCAGGTATCCCGTACCTTCCATCCGGACAAACTCATGTCAATTGGACAGCCCCAGGGAAACATTGGAGATGGACCACATGCATTTCTGTCAAAAAGTTCAAAACGTCTCCAGCCTTGAAGCGGCCCCACGCAATCCAGTGTACTGGTGCCGGTTTCTTCTCGCAGAAGGGGGGCCATTGGGTGGAAGACATCAAAGAGTCATCGGCCTGATTTGGCGATCGCCTGGACTCGTGAGCCCTGGGAGGCCCCCTTTGGCCTGCCCCTGGGATGCAAGCCCCAAATTTCCCCGTGTTTTTGGTAGTCGTGTGCGTTCGGGCGTTGGACAAGTTGACGCTCCAGCGCAGCTTTAGACCGTTTCTTAGTACGAATATAGCTGGGCCTCTTTTGATGCGCAGCGATGATCAATCAATCTCGCGTCCTCAGGCGGCAGGTCAGAGTCGTCATCTCGCTGCGGGAACCATTTTGGAAAGCCGAGGGAGGTGAGGGGCCCAGAATGAACTTGTGACCGAACGGGCTTTTCAAACTCGCGACAGCTAAGTATCTTTTGCGCCTTCGACACCTCCAGTATCCGTACGAACACCTATGACACGCTTAGTCGGCCCCGGAGCGTATACTATACGTATCCGTCCCGTCTCCGACTTCATCTCATTCCGTATTTTTACACGTCGTCACCTGTCAACTTCCAAGGCACAGGTCAATGGAAGGAAGAGGCAGATCTCGGGAAGAATTGGACGTTGAGGCCACCTTCCTTTCTGTCTATCCCCTTTCTCAGTCTCTGTCTCGACGTCGTAGCTAGAGTGCCAGATCATAGGTAGCTCCGTAGATGTACTGTCAGTGTCAGGGCCCATTCCAATCACCCAGCATTGCTTTTTCAATGCTTGGTCCGGATACCCAAGTACGAACAAGGGAGTGAGCCACAGCAAAACGAGGCTAGAGAGCGTGGCCAGCCACTCAGAGGTCGCAAACAGTTCGGGGTTTGCTGCCTGAGTCATTAATATCAAGAAGTAGCCACAATGTATCCACCCATAGAAAATGGCAGCAACAAGTCACCGAAAGAACATTGGAGCCCTTGGAAAGCTGGAAGGAGCTACTCGCCCGGACGGACACAACGGCCTTAGTAATTAAAGTTCCCGAATCCACCCTTGGCCGTCACGTACCCGCACCTCTCCCGCCAGCGCGCAACATGACTGGACGAGGCCGGCACAGTCCATGCGAGAGCTCCGAATCCACGCGAACAAGTTCCCCAGTCTTTTGCGCATATTCTTGTGTGTGTTTTTCCAAGTTCTCTCGAGTCTCGTCTGTCTCTCCTCCAGGTTCCCTCAATGCCAGACTGACTGACTGCCAGTGAGACTCAATGCAAAGTCCCTCGCCTTCGCCTTGCTTCCTTTCCCCTGGCCTGCCACTCGCCCTTGTCTAGCGTGCCCGTAGCTGGCCCCCCTTCTGTTCCATTCTCCATTCCTTCCAGAGTCTGAAAGAGACAGCCGTGACGGGCGAAGGAGGGAATCGAGAGCCGTGGCCGGTGGACGATCCGTATTAGCTCCAGCTGAGGTGGCAGAGGCATCAAAGTACCTACCACAATGACAGCCGCAACTTTCACACTGTAAATCACGAAAAAGTGACTTGCATCGGCTGTAGTACGCCTCATCGACTCTCCATCCGATCTCAAACGCGCTCCCGTTCTCTCCCATTTTCCATTCCCAGGCCCATTTCCCACTCCCACCTCCCTACCGATCGGTATACCCTGCACCTCTTTTTTTTTCTCACCTTGCGGCCACCATACCTAGACATTTGGTACGCAGTGGCAGTATCCGTACGGGTAGTCACCAAATCTATCGGCGCCTCAGACTAATACTTCTACCTCAGGCCCCCTCCCGTCATCATCTTGCTTCCCTCTCTCTTCTTGCTTCTCAATACCCAATCCAATAACCCTTTTTTTTTTTTTTTTTTTTTTAATCAGATCGCGCGTTTATTTGGCGGCTACAGTGCTGTCAAATGAACCTGCAACGGACTCTTCACATTTCCCTATGTAAGTCGTCACCACTCAATGACCCCGGCGGCTGTCTGAGTCGACAATGCCGTTATCCCCGTTCGCCCGGCTTTTTTTTTTTTTTTTTTTTTTTGGCTTTGTCAAAACATCCCCAACTGCGCGCAGCTTCCTCCAAGAAACAGAGGGAAAAAAAACCCATGTGTCATCTGAACACACGGAAAGCACAGCGCAAATCTTGTCGATCACCGTTTATGCAGCATCAAGTCCAAAGGAAATCGCAAACTAAACATCCCTTGCCATACAGAATTTCCCCCTCCGCCGCGTCTTCTAAATGCCCACCATCTACTCCTCCCTCTACCAGAATTTCATCCGTCAAGGATTCGCAAAGTCATTCACCCACGGTTACGCCCAGTCCGTCGTAGCTGCCACACATCCCATCCTCAACACACAAAACCGACCTTCATTTGCGCGCCGGAACACCAACCGCTTCGGTCGCCTTCAGTCTCTCCAGCTTCAGTCCGCTTTCCACACCGCCGAGCGGACAAGTGCTGGTCTCCCCCAGCACCACCACGAGAAGCTCGACGAGAAGCTTAAGCATGGAAGCTTAGACGCCTACTTCGAGGCGCTGCAGGAGCAGCAGGCCTCCGAAGAGGATCTCGACAAGGAATGGACTCAGTTCCAGTTCCAGCGCCAGATTGAGTGGAAGCCTTCACCAGCTTCCATTCTTGTTGGCGAGTCAAAGATCCACGATGCCGAGGAGCACGCCGCCGCTCAAGATGGAGAAACATCGCCAATTCCATTAGAGGCACAGGCCGCTTTGGCACAGATTGACGAAGCACTCGAGAAAGAAATCGAATTCAGGAATCGTCTGGAAGCTTTGGAAGAGGCTTCTGAGCACTCTATTCGATCTGCATCCCACAATGGCTCCGCAGCTCGCTCGTACCAGTCCCCAGCAATCGACAGATCACGGACTCCCGTCAGCGTAGCACGAACGGCCACGCCCCCTTTCGACCCTCAATCTCAGGTCTACGCCGACCACCTTCACAAGCTCTCTGAAGATGGCCGCTACGCTGAGATTCCGGCCGTCTTCGAGGCCATGCTCGTCGCTGGCGTGCAGCCCATCGCGAGCGCCTACAATGCCTTGTTGGTTGCCGCGATCCACCTGCCCACCGCCAAGAATGAGATGGTCACCAAGGCCCTGGATGTCTACGCTGACATGCTCCGCCGTAAGATCGTGCCGGACAGCGATACCTACAACATCCTTGTTGGTCTCCTTGCTGCCCGATCCCTCGAGGTTGCCTCTTTGAAGAAGACTCTCCACGACAAGCTAGTGCGTTTCGGTGGCATGGACGAGCCCGGCAAGTTCATGTTTGCTTCTCACGAGCTCGAGCATGCCATTCTTTCCGAGGATGACAGGCTCGATCTTGCCATGGACATGTTTGAGAAGTCGGTTCTCACTCAGAGAGCGTCTTACTCGGCTGAGTCATACCACCAGCTCATCTCTGCTTGTGCTCAAGCCGGGCGTGTTACCGACATGCTTCGCTTGTACGAGCACATGGAGTTGAACCGCGTCACCCCCTTCGCCGCCATGTTCCCCAGCATGATCAACGCTTTCGCGACTTCTGGCGACCTCGTTAGCGCTGTCGAGTGCTACAACGAGTACAAAGACCTCGCAGTTGCTAACGATAACGGCGAGCCTACCCTGAACGACCGGTTGGACGCTGAAGTGTACGCTGCTGTCATTCACGCCTACATCATCTCCGACAAGGTTGATGGTGCGATGAAGTTCTACGAGAAGATCATTAAGGAGTACGGTGTCCGCGCAGGCGACATCAAGGATGCAATTGTCAGCTCTGGCATGGTCAAGGCTTTCACTGACCGCGGCATTTTCAACGAGGCCCTTCGCTGGGCCCAAGTTGTTGAGGCTGAGGTCAGGGCGGATCCCATGAGCAGCCTTGCTACTCGCGCTGCCGACCACGGCGACAAGCACACCGCCGTTGCTGCTTTTGCCAACCTGCCCATTAATTTCCACCAGATTGCCACCCCTGCCATGGCCCTCCTTGCTTTGAGCGTTCGCCAAGGCGATGTTGCCTCCGCAGCTCGCTACTGGCACGTTCTGTGTGCTCCTGAGACCCCGGTCACCCCGGCGCTCATCGAGCCCACTGCAATGTACGCCATTGCGATGATTGGATCTGGTCAAGTTGCCGAGGGTCTGGCCGAGTCGGAGCTCATGTTCCAGCGCATTCGTGCCGCCAACCCGGAGTCTGCCGACGAGATCGAGGAGGGTGTTGACTTTGTTCACCAGTTCATGAGCAGCCGTGGCATCACCGACCCTCGCGAGCTGTCTTCCCAGAACCTTTCCGCCTCTCCCTTCACCACATCAGCCACTGTCTCTAGCTTTGAGGATTCTTTCGACCCATACGCGCACAACACCGACTTCAAGGGATCTTCATTGATCTCTGATGAGCTCGAGGGTTCTCACGGTCGCAAGGGTCCCAGACTTCACGATGCTCTTGGTCGCTTCCGCAACATGCGTCGTGCCGGCCGTCACCCTCGCTACATCACCTACGCCAAGCTGATCTCCGCTGCTTCCCGCGAGGGCAAGATGGAGCTCTGCAACGACATTCTCGCCATGGCTCGCACTGATGTTCCCCTGCTGCCCCAGTACGCTGTTGTTCGCTACGGCTGGTCTTCCATCCTGGATGCCATGGTTGGCGCCTGCCTCACCATTGGTCACCGCCAGATGGCTGAGCAGTACCACCAGGAGCTGCTCGCCATGGGAGCCGCCCCCTCCGCCAACACCTTTGGTCTGTACATCACCACCCTCAAAGAATCTGCCAAAACTTTCGACGAGGCTTCCGAGGCTGTGAAGATCTTCCACCGTGCCAAGGCCGAGGGCGTCGAGCCCAGCTCTTTCCTCTACAATGCTTTGATTGGCAAGTTGGGCAAGGCTCGTCGTATCGACGACTGCCTGTTCTACTTCGCTGAGATGCGCGCTCTGGGAATCAAGCCTACTTCGGTCACCTACGGTACCATTGTCAACGCTCTCTGCCGTGTCAGTGACGAGAAGTTTGCGGAAGAGCTCTTCGATGAGATGGAGGCCATGCCCAACTACAAGGCCCGTCCTGCTCCGTACAACAGCATGATGCAGTTCTTCCTGACCACCAAGCGCGATAAGGCGAAGGTTCTTGCCTACTACGATCGCATGATGGTCAAGGGAATCGCCCCCACTGCTCATACTTACAAGCTTCTTGTTGACACCCACGCTACCCTCGAGCCTGTTGATATGGCTGCTGCTGAGAAGGTCCTCGAGGCCATCCGCACCTCCGGTCAGAAGCCTGAAGCCGTCCACTTTGCTGCTCTCATCCACGCCCGTGGCTGCAACCTCCACGACGTGGAGGGTGCCCGCAAGGTCTTCGACTCTGTCATGGCTGACCGAGCTGTTACTGCCAACGCCAGCCTCTTCCAAGCACTGTTCGAGGCCATGGTTGCCAACCACAAGGTCGCTGACACCGAGGCTATCCTTGGCCAGATGCGCCGACGAGGTGTTGAGATGACTCCTTACATCGCCAACACGCTGATCCACGGCTGGGCCGCTGAGAAGCAGATTGAGAAAGCCCAAGCCATCTACGACTCTGTCGGTCATGAGAAGCGTGAGCCCAGCACATACGAGGCCATGACTCGTGCTTACCTCGCTGTCGAGGAACGCGAGAAGGCCAAGGGTGTTGTTGGAGAGATGCTCTGCCGTGGCTACCCCAGCGCCGTTGTTAACAAGGTGCTGGAGCTTCTTGGCGGTGGCGGTGGCGAGGAAGCTTTTGCACACAACTGAGCTTGCTCCCACACCTGTCTCGTCTATCCTGTGCGTCAAATCATCGGAATGCGCATTGAGCAGCTGCTCTGCGCGTTCCTCCGATGAACACATTTCCTTTGTAACTGCCCTCATCTACCGCGTTGCTTGATACCCCGTTGTGTTTTGAAGTAGGTGGACTGAGGGTGTCTGGCCAGGATCGGCGGCCAGTCTGTTTTACGGCAGTGCGCCGAAAGCATTTCATTCTGTCAACTGGATTTGGAATTTGGAGTTTGAACCGGAAGTCGAATTCATACCCCCATAATCGGGATACTGGGAGGGTACGGCGTTTGTCGGAAGCAAAAGGGTCACGGCGACTGAGCACCCGTTCACGGGGCTTTTTATCGGAAAGCGAGCGATGACGGCCAATGGCCCAAACTATAGACACAACCCCACTCAAGCATAGTATAGAAAAGAGGGCGCCGGATAGAAGCCCAACGCAGCATAGAGGATCATGAATGGACGGATAGGGTACTGGGGCGGTCGGTTTACGACGACATGTCATGAGGGCATGTGATCCTGCTGTATGTATATTACCGGCAGCATCCAAAAAATAAGATTTGCCGACTGTTCAAACAATTTGGCCTGCCTTGTGTGAAGTTGACAGTGATGGACTGGATTCAATGTGTGGTAGGTAACCTCGCTTCATGATGGTTCGTGATGGTTCTCCAAACTTATACTTGGACTCTTATCTACAGTAGGCATGTCGTCACAAGTTTGGGGAGTCTGACCGCTGAAGCTGGAGCTCAGGTTACCGTTTCGAGTGTGCCAGCTTTGGCGACAATGTGAAGCTCCTCGTTGGGACGGAACCTAAGATATTTACAGTGCAACGTCGGTGCATCAACGAATTCGCACGTGCCACTAGCACTGTACAGCCGTTCTTCTCCCACGATGCGACTTCGCATCCCAAACTTTCAACCACCAAGCTACCTCACCTTCATCACGCCTGCGTCATCACACAACCCACCCCTCACTGTGCCTCATCTTACAGCCGTACCGCATTTACAAGCGCGCTCAAACTTGGTTTACCACGAGCTGCATAACTGCTTAGTTTCAATTGGCGAGGTTTCACAGTCGTAGATATTTTTTGCCTCGGCCTGCAATTTGAGACCTCAATCTCACATACACTCTCTTACCACATCCTCCCTACAAACCCGGACTCAACCCCGAAAGACATATATACACACAAGCGGCCAAAAAAAAAACTCCGACAATGACGGCTTCCTCGGTGACCGCGAACCCCACGACGACAGCCGTCTCGGCGCCCGGCAAGGTCCTCCTGGCGGGCGGCTACCTGGTCCTGGACCGGGCCTACACGGGCCTCGTCTTTGGGCTCAGCGCCCGCATCAACGTCGTGGCGGCCGAGATCCACACCATTCCGGGCGTGCACCTGACCGAGATTGTCGTCGAGAGCCCGCAGTTTGTCGATGCTGTGTGGCGGTACGGGTTCCATCTCGCGCCGGAGGATGGGGGGATTACGGTTACGCAGCTGCAGGTGTAAGTGACCTTTTTCGTCCACCAGTCTCCCCCATCAGAATTCCCCAGTATCTACTTGTTTCTTTGCCGTGTGCTGTGTTGGTGGTCATGAGTTGGCGCGCCGGCTGTGTTGAGGGGAATTGTGTCTCAAAGTTCTTCAAGCGTTTGGTGCGGGGCTTGGTGGGATGTGGTTGATGAGGGGCAATTTTCTGAGATATCGCGCGGCAGATGAGTGTTGAGTTGGGTGAAAGGCCGCTGTGCTTTGCTACACAACGCTCTTTCAAATGAGCCTCACAATCTTTGCACTTATGGCCAGCATCATCCTCACGTCTCGCAAGCATACTCACTCAAGATCTCATTGCCTTACTCACCCTCACTCACCCTCAACCTCACTCTCATTCATCTCATCACTAACCTTCTCCCAGCGGCTCCAAAATCAGCCCAAACACATTCGTCGAAACGACCCTAAGCTACGCCCTCACCTACATCGCCCGCATCAACAAGCAGCGCCCAAGCCACTCCCTCACCTCCACCCGCCTCATCATCCTCGCCGACAACGACTACTACTCCCTCCCCTCCGCAGCAGCCAACGACCCGGACTCGGCCGTCTCCGGCACCGCCGTCCCCGCAGCAAAGAAGGGAGCCCGCTTCGCGCGGTACCCCCACTCCATCGGCGAAGCGCACAAGACAGGGCTCGGCTCCTCCGCCGCGCTCGTCACCTCCCTGACGGCCGCGCTGCTGACGCACCACCTGCCCACCTCGCTCTTCGACATCACCTCCGAGGCGGGGAAGCACACGCTCCACAACCTCGCGCAGGCGGCGCACTGCGCTGCGCAGGGCAAAGTCGGGTCCGGGTTCGATGTTGCGGCGGCCGTGTTTGGGAGCTGTCGGTATCGTCGCTTCTCGCCTTCTCTGCTCTCCGATCTCGGCGGCGCGGGGTCCCCTGGGTTCTCGGAGGCGTTGGTGAGGAAGGTGGATGAGTTGCTTGCGTGGGATGTTGAGGTTGATAAGGCTGGGACGGGGTTGCCGGAGGGCGTGTGCCTTCGTATGTGTGATGTTGATTGTGGGAGTCAGACGGTGAGTATGGTGAAGAAGGTGCTTGAGTGGAGGAAGGCCGATGCCGAGGGGAGTAAGCAGTTGTGGGATGAGTTGCAGGGGAAGAATGAGGCTCTCGCGGCGGCGCTGAAGAATGGGGAGACGGACAAGGTTGGCGGTGCGGTGGAGGATGTGAGGGGGTTGATTCGGGCTATGGGCAAGGGCAGCGGTGTTCCGATTGAGCCTGAGTCGCAGACGGAGCTGCTTGATGCGCTTGGGGGTGTCGAGGGCGTGTTGGGCGGGGTCGTGCCTGGTGCGGGCGGGTTCGATGCGGTGGCTTTGATTATGAGGGGTGACGAGGCTACGCAGAAGAGAGTTGAGGAGTTCTTGGAGGGGTGGGGGAAGGAGAAGGGGGCGAGGGTGCGGTTGTTGGGTGTGAAGGGGGAGATGGAGGGCGTGAGGCGGGAGGAGTTGAGTACGTATGATGGGTGGTTGGCTTGAAGGGTGTCTGTCTGTGATGGTCGAGTCTTCAAGATAAGAAAACAAAAAGCGAACAAGGAGCCTACAACATAGAAAAGAGTATGATATTAGCTAGCGTATGTGAAAGTTCGAGGAGATGGTCAATACACAAATAAGTACATTGCTTGAACTCTACGGTAACGCCTGATCTTACTTTCAACTGACGATGTGCTTCCGAAGCTCCGCTGTAGATAATCTCCATGGCGCAACCTCGCTCCAAAAATACCACGGCAGATTTGAATTGTGAGATCAAACCTGGAGGCTCACCTTTGCCGGGGCGAGGATATGGCAATCGCAACCTATGGCGTTACTAACTCAAAGTCGCCCCCAGAGGGTGGAGGGTTGCAAGACCCGCGCTGAGAAGGACCCTGGGGCGCAACTTCGTCCCTAACTACCTCGGAGCGCGATAAAAAAGGACTCGGCGCGATCGCGAAGGACCTCTCACGATAACCGGACGCGTGAGATCGGCACCGACGGAGAGCTGCTGGAGTGCGCCGGGGGCTCGTGCGCTTCTTACGCCGCCGAGACACACGAACGATTATCAATCAAATGCGGCGGACATAGCTCAGTTGGGAGAGCGTCAGACTGAAGTCAACTTCAATCACTTAATCTGAAGGTCGTGTGTTCAATCCACACTGGCCGCATCATCTTTTGCAATTTCGGCGATCTACGTTTTTGCGAGTCTGTATTGGCTCTGGATACACATGATCTCTCATTTTTTGTCCACCTTAGTTTGAGCTTTGAAGCTCTTCTTCTCCTGAACCAAATCATGTCAAGAGGGGGGAGGGTTCCTTCAAGAGTTTTCTGGGAAAATCTCAAATCCACTCTTTTTTCTACATCGCACTTCACAATCGATTGTGTCGACACCTACGACACGCGTGGATGTGACACTGGGTGCATTCGTAGATGAAGGACGGCAGGCGGTCATGGCACTCCTCGCACCGAAAACCGCCACTGCGGCTCCTCCACCTGCTATGGGCGCACTGGTGGTTCTGAACGAGGTTGAGCGCCTCTTGCTCGACACGCTGAGCTCTAGCCGCGGCGTTCAAATGCATGGCGCCAGCCTCGCGGTTCATAATCACGTTAGCGCGGGCGATGAGTCGCTCCTCGTTCCACTGCTCACAAGTGCATGTCTTCCACTGCAGACCACAGAGGTAGCAGAATTGGGATCCACAGGGGCAGGCTATTTTTGTTGTTCAGCTATTCTCCATCCTCATTGTTATATCGGGGGCAGTATGAGAGACTCACTCATGTGATAGCATCCGTGATCGAGCTCCACGATTCGGCGGCACGAGAAGCAGCGCTGCCATCCGTTGGCGGCGGCGACCTCGAGAAGAGCCTGTGTCAACGTATCTTGTGCGCAATCCTGGTTCCCGTGCTCGGCGCCCTTGCACATGGTGCACGTCTGGTGGCGGCATTGCGGACATGTTCCAACGTCGGCTCTGATGAACTCCATGGGGATGAACCTGGAACAGGTCGGTCTGTGGCAGTACGTCCTGTTGGGCGTCGAAAACTCGATCTCCTTTGCCCGGAACTCCCCCACCAGTTTCGAGGACAGCAGGGCCCTGGCGTTGCCTCGGTCTACAGGGATAGGCAATTTGCAGCATCTCGGCGGAAAAAGCGACTCGTCTGTGAGGGAGAGCTCGAAGAGGGTCCTCAGACAGTCGCGGCAGTAGTTGTGTTTGCATGGCAGCTGGGCGACTGCGCTGAGGGTGTAGGTATTCGAACAACTGTCGCATGTCGTCTTCTTCTCCCGCCTGGTTGATTTGATGGCTGCCGCATCGCTTTGTTTCCTAGAGGCCGCCCACAATGAAGACTCTGGCTCTTCGTCATCGTCTTCGTCGTCGTCCTCGCCATAGTCAACAGAGACGTAGAGGGACTCGAGTTTTCGTACAAACATCTCATCTTCCTCATTTGTGCAAGACTCCTCTGACAGGGTGGGAGGATTCGTTGGAGATACATCGTCGCCGAGTGCGGCTCCCTCGCTTAGCCGAATAGCCGCCGCTCTGTCGCGAGTGGCCTGGTTCTCCTGCTTCGTGAGAATCATAATGAGGAGGCTATCGGATCGGTTTGCTTTGGCCATGCTCTTGCATATACACCTATCCGCCGCGAGTACAGCTTGCGACTCCAGCTCCGCATGGTATGCATCGACAGCCAAGTCGAGATCAGAGACCTGATCCACTCGGCACTTGCCCTTGCCACTCTCCTTGATGTTCTCCAAGTCCTCCAACTGCATCTGGAGGACCAGACGGAGCGACTCGTCGTCGATCTCGTAGCACAGCATGGGAGGCTGGGGTGTGGTTTCCAGGAAACCCATCAGTTTATAACAGATAAATGCCACAAGCGAGATACCATGAAACTTCCCTCTAGTATTTTGTGTAGTTCGATGGACTCGGATTGAGCCAACTCGAGATCCAGAGGGAATGCTCTACCCGCGAGGCGGGTGAGGATTGAGTGCATGACCGAGGTCAGGTAAGTAATCGATGAGTGAGTTCTTGAAGAAAGTACAAGATAATATAGGTGAGGGGCCGCGGGAGTTGCATGATAACACCAGTGGGAAAAGCAAGCCTAGGCGTTCTTTTGTTGATTTGCTGATGTGTGTTTGGTTGTCAGGTTGCATGTGGTGTGGAGGGCCTCCGACATGAAAGTCCAATCCAAATGTGTCGTTGAATGCTTCTATCCAATAGCTAGAGCCAGATCTCACACAGTGAATCTTGACCCCCTCAATATACGCAAGGGCCATTGCGAAGTTTGCCGATCATGGTAGAAGCTTTGTATCCGATGTCGACTTTTCTTGTGCCTTTCTGAAGCTGTGCCGCCGTGTCTCCCATCATTCGAGAGCTTGCCCCTGGGCTTGTGAGTGCGCTTGATATTGTATGATAACATGTGAATGAAGGCTAGGAGAAGTGAAATTCCGTGGATTTTGGATGAGCATCTTTCTCAGTTTGCCCTCTTCCTAAGTTTTCCACGAATTTCGGTGCTGCCGCCGTCTCAAGCACATAGTCCAAGTTACCAGTTTGCCGCAAGATACGTGATGTCCCGAATTCAGTCGCAAAGTCGGCCAAAATGCACCTGTCTATTGAACTTCAGTAATCCAGACGAACATAGGGAGAAAGAAGAAGGGCAGGAAAATTCAGCGCTCAAGGAAAGGTAGGACAGTAGTGTGATCCTTCTCGGGCAAGGGGAAATCCTGTATATATCTAACTGCCATCAGCGTAACGTAGTTTCGATACTTTGATAGAGGGCACAGTTCGGGAGTTGGAAGCATCGTGTCGAATTACTTAGCGATATTCTGTCAGGTTTACTCATCGGGTCGGTTTCCTGACGGAAAGTGCAAGGCCGAAGCTCCAAATTCATACCTCAAGACGGCACTTCTGCCCATCGCTACACCAAACTACAGGGGAAAATATACAGACACCGAAGACAAGCAAAGGATCTAAGGACCTCTGCATTGATGCGAAGTGGGGGCTCGGAAAGCATCGATGAAGTGACGCCAAAATCCAGGATAAGGGCAGAATCTCGTGAGACAGGTACCTCAGCAGCTGTCAACTTTCCACGACCACCGAGAAGTCGTCCTCGGCAAAGGAACCGGGACCTGCCAACCTGCCAACCTGCCTTCTTCTTCTTCTTCTTCTTCTTCTTCTTCTTCTTCTCACTGTTAAAACCGACTTTCGAGAGAAACCATTGAGGTCTCCGACTGAGACTTGCGTTTTGCCAAATTCCCTCTTTCACTGAGTACTTGTTGTGACATCGCCTGTTGGCTTACAGAAGATGTCCCCGTGCTGATGAAAAACGGAGCTTCACCAACCTGGAAGGTATTCCAGCGGTGGCCCGAGCACCCTTGCATGAGGGACCGAGTGGGGCTTATCTAAACGCCGACAGCGATAAGACTTTTGCTTGCTTGAAAATTTCCACCGAGTCTCAGTAACCCAGAGCCTCAGTCTTGCGACCAACGGCAAATCTCATCGACAAAATGGCGGACGATGGCATGATTCTCAATTTTGACATGGGCAGCGGCCCTGCCAAGCCTCATGTCAAGATTCAGGGTGGTCGCTGGCGCGACAGGAACAAGGCCAACCGGATTGCGAATAAAGACACTGAAAAAGATGCTTCATCAACAGCCAAAGATGATGCCCCGCTACCGCAAAGATACACGCCTGGATCCAAGAAGCCTCAGAGGACAGACCGCCCTGGCGATGATGACGACTCTTTTGAGCGCCCGGCAAAGCGAGCGCGGCCAGAACATCCTCATGCGACGGCCTACCGGACTGGAAAACTGCTGCCCGGCAGCATCTCGAACAAGCTGAGGGACGGCCAAATCTCATCGAAACTTTTCTCTTACAACCCCACGCCAAAGACCATCTTTGATGAGCCCGGTGCTGAGAAGGTTGAGGAGAAGGTGGCCGAGCCTTCAAACGCGCCACTTTCCGATGAAGCTGCCAGCTTCCACGCCCTCGGTATCTCAAGACGATTGGCATTGACGCTGTCCGGCAAGATTCAGCTCAAGGCACCGACGGCTATTCAAGCCAAGGTCCTTCCTCAACTCATCAATGATGACAGCGATGCCTTTGTACAAGCACAGACTGGTTCCGGTAAGACTTTGGCGTATCTGCTGCCCATCATCCAGCGAATTCTGTCGGTGGAGGGTCAGATCAAGAGAGACTCGGGCTTGTTCGCCATCGTCATGGCGCCTACCCGTGAACTTTGCAGACAGATTGAGCTTGTTCTTGCAAAGGTTCTCCCGCCGTACCTGGTCAGCACAACAGTGATTGGTGGTGAGAGCAAGCACTCCGAGAAGAGCCGTCTGCGGAAAGGTGTCAATATCCTCATCGCAACACCTGGTCGTTTGAGCGATCACCTCGAGCACACCAAGACCCTCGATGTCGGCACCGTGAGATGGTTGGTTCTTGACGAAGGCGATCGCTTGATGGAAATGGGTTTCGAGGCGGAACTGCGCACCATT
This sequence comes from Colletotrichum phormii, assembly GCF_030913505.1. Lineage (NCBI taxonomy): Eukaryota > Fungi > Ascomycota > Sordariomycetes > Glomerellales > Glomerellaceae > Colletotrichum > Colletotrichum phormii. The sequence goes on along the minus strand of NW_026851445.1, from coordinate 115,428 downwards.
GTCAACAGGATCCGTGAGAACCCCTTGGCAGACAAAACAGCCAACGGTGTCTCGCTCGCCAACCTCCCGCAACGTCGCGTAACAGTTCTTTGCTCGGCCACCATGAAGATGAACGTTCAGAAGCTTGGCGAGATCAGTCTGGAGGATGCTGTTCACATTACCACATCCGGAGAGGACCATGTTGAGGGAGAGGAGATCAAGTTCGAGGCGCCTGCACAACTGAAGCAAAACTACTTGATCGTACCGGCCAAGTTGCGGCTGGTTACGCTCATAGCACTGCTGAAGTCAACATTTTCACGAAAGGGATCAGTGATGAAGGCCATCGTCTTCTTTTCCTGCGCCGATTCGGTCGACTATCATTTCGATCTTCTTCGCCAACCGCCGAAGAAGGAAAACACAACCGACAACGCAACGTCATCAACCGCAAATACCGTCGCGCCTTCCGCTTACATCACATCAGCGGCGAACACAAACATCGTCCTTCACAAATTGCACGGTTCCCTCCCTCAACCGGTCCGTACAGCTACGTTGGCGTCTTACAGCAAATGTGAAGACCCGACAGTCCTGCTTACTACCGATATTGCGTCCCGTGGTCTCGATGTGCCCTCCGTCGAGCTCGTAGTCGAATACGACCCCGCCTTCAGCGCAGACGACCACGTCCATCGTATCGGTCGTACAGCGCGTGCCGGTAAGCCCGGTAAGGCAATTCTCTTCCTCATGCCTGGCTGCGAAGAAGGCTACATCGACCTCCTCAAATCCAAGAACGCTTCCCCTCCCAAGCCCGAGCTCTACGACACCATCCTCCACAAGGGCTTCACAACAGGCATGGACTTCCCCGTCGAGACGGACACCAAGCCCCAGCCCGCGACAGACAGGGGCTTCAGCAACCGTGCAGAGAACCTGCAGCTTCACCTCGAGCAGCGTCTTCTCCTCGAATCGGCAACAAAACTCCTGGACGAGGCGCGCAAGGCCTTCCGCTCGCACATCAGGGCGTACGCAACTCACATCAAGGACGAGCGTGTCTACTTTGACATCAACGAGGTGCACCTGGGTCATATGGCAAAGGCGTACGGCCTGCGCGAGGCGCCGTCGGGTATTGGACGTGGCGGCCACGACAGCAAGAAGGCGGTCATGAAGCAGAAGAACGCTGGCAAGAGAAGAGGAGACAGCAGGCCATCGGGCGGCAATGCGATGGAGGACATCGATACTGGTGCTGAGCCGAGCGAGATGGAGAGGAAGATGAAGATGAAGATGAGGGCCGTGATGAATGCGGCCAGTGAATTCAACCTGGGTTGAAGGATTCATTGTCGTTGAGTGTATTTTGTCTGGACTGGGTTACGGATGATAGAGAAAATGGGGCATACTCATAGCGTTTAAAATAGTCATATCCCGGATCGGGTACTTTTCTTTTCTATCAAAATGTCTTTCCTGCAACGCTTTTTGCTCGTTTGATGGTGATTACCTCAGTAATAACGCACCTTGTTCTTATGTAAAAGCGGAGCGCACGTTCGGAGATGGTTATGCAGGTTTTGCATAATTGTCGGGGCTCGTGCACATCCGCCAGTGGAAGGCGCGACGGGCCTCATCAACCACAGCGACCTCATTGGCTTGCAAATCACAGGCAGCCGTGGCCAGTATTTCATTCAATCTCAACTTACTTCAACAACATCGGCTCGAAAACTCCAGGCTATGTAAATTTTCTGTCTACAGCCTCATCGGAATTTTTCACACACCATCCCAACCATGACGCGACAACTCCCCTGGGACCGAAAGGCACTGGAACGGACAGCGAGCCCGAAGAAGCAGACTGCGTCGACACCTCGGAGAACCACAACACCAAATCGGGCTCCATCTCGAGCAACGACGGTCGCTGCATCACCGTTGGATCACTCGAATCATAAGCCGGCCCGCTCAAACGGTTTCCTTGGAGGTATGAGGCGCGTCTACTCGCATCATCTCTCTCTCTCTCTCTCTCTCTCTCTCACTAACTTGGAACTCTCATAGACAGAAGCCCGTCAACTTCACCACCGCCAGAACCTCTTCCAGAAACGTAAATATTTCTTTCTCACCCCATTTTTGCAGCGCTAATAATCGTACAGCTTCATGATAGAAGGTCTTGAAAATGACGATAAATACCGCATGGTCGAGGACGAACTCGTCACAATCGCAGGTCACTTCACAGCACACCTCCACGCTGCAGAATATCAGCGCCTCAAAGCCCAAACACGTACCCAAAACGCAGAAACCATCAAGACCATTTCACGCCCCGTCGTCGGGTCTCTCACCGAGCTCGCGCGCAAACGCCAGGAAGAGCTACTCCGTAAGAAGAAGCAGCGCGAGGCGCTGCGCCGCGCAAAGAGGGATGCCGGCAGGGACGACGAGGACACTGGGGATGAGACAAACGTGCCGTGGCGGGGCACGTCGCTGCAGGGGCTCATGCACAGTCCCAAGAAGAAGGAGGTGCCATTGATGGCGCTGACGAGAGCGGATTCGGGGATGAGGACGTCGGCTTCGGGGTTGTTTGGGGGTGTGGTGAGGTCTTCTCAGAACAAGAGGCCAGCGGCGCCGGCGAAGAGGAGTACGCCGGTGGATGAGGATACGACCGAAGACGAGAGTGATGACCTTGGGGGACCCGTTGAAGGCCCGGCCAGGAGAAATATCGACCACAAAAGACCGGCTTGTCCATCGAAAACCATTGCAAAGGTCCAGAGCCGCCGACCCAGTCATCAGCAACGAACGATGCAGCCGAACAGCACACGACTGCCCGATACGAAAGCGTCTTCAAATGCTCGCGGGCCCTTGGGAACAGCGGCTTCGAAACCGATCTCATCCACCAGAGCGGCTACAAACACACCACCTACGAACGATGAAGAGGATGATGACGACGACGATGATCTATTTACTAGACTGAAGAATCGGAGAGCGAACGCGAGGCCTCAGCGGCGGGTTCCAGTGAAGAAGGAGAAGCCAGACTCAAAGGAAGCCGGAGACATCATCCCGTCATTCCTATGAATCCCTTGTGATGTCAAAAGGGAGCCCAATAAGCTATTACGAATAGCGAGTCTTTATCCAATTTCAAGAACTGTCTATCCGAAGTTATGGGCTTAACATTGCGATAAGCATAGGTCTTTGACCTTTCTCCGTAACCTTCCATGGTAATCTACCACGCTCAGCCAGAATCCTGGTCTACGCATCTTGTGGCCAAGTAGGAATCACTGCGATGGAACAGGTGTCTATGACTTCTGTAAGTTCTTCATCCCCCTTCACTGGAAACGCGTGGTATCTGGGTTTGCGTCTGGGTCGGCCTGAGGTTGCCGTGGGATCGCCTTTGTGCATCCTATCCAGTCCGCAGCCTTACCTATGGTCCTCTCTTGTGAAGTTATAACTAATCTTGGATCTAGTCTTTCCCGCCTGCCCTACCAACCCCATCAACCCTTTCAATCAACCCTTTTTCTGATGTATCCGTCAACAGAAATTTTTTCAATGAGAGATGCGACCCAGGAGCCCTTCCATTCCATCACACCATCCACTTCAACGAACTTCTAGCCCTCCAAAACCAGCCTAGGCACACACAGCATCCTGCTTATATACGACAAGAAGATTTCTCCAGCATGGCTTCAACGATGGAAGAAGAGGTCTACCTGACTATGCAGCCTGTCTTCTCCAATCAGCACGCCGAGATCCGTCACCCAAGAGCCATCAAACACAGAATCCACGTTTGCAGATGCCTGGAGATCGACGCTCTGATGTCACAATACACCCGTCCAGTCGTCTTCAGCACTTGCCAGCAGCTCCTTGAGAAGAGGATTTTCGAAAGCAGATGGAAGGCTGAGCAGCGGTTTCCTCGACTATCCCAAGGAGCTACAACAGTGATTACGTCGGAGAAGCCGGAGATCAATTGGAAGGAGAAGTTCAGGGCACTTACAGATGGGATGCAGGCGGATGAGATGGCCCGGCAGCAATCTGCTGTTGCAGGTACAGTACCAGAGGAAGGGGAGAACATGATAAGTGCAGAGTCTCACGATAGTCTGGCTATAGGGGAGACGGGCGATGCGGTGGACAGCATCACCACGGCGAGCAGCAGCACCGTCGTCGGCGAGCCCACGGCTGCAGCAACAGCAACAGCAGAACAGCCACCTGAAAAGACCACAAAGTTACCCAGGCTCCGCACCGCCTTCCTATCATACGAAGCTCAGCACGCTCTTATGACAAGAACCCAAGAGCTTCTGGAGGAGGCCTGCTTCGAGTTCGCGAAGCAGGAGCACCCCGAGATTCTAGAATCAGGACAATGGGACTCGCCCGAGTGTGTCGAACTCCAGAGATGGGTATGGATCTTCAACAACGAGTTGTTCAGCCAATTCGAGGGTGAAAAGGTGCCCCTACCGCACACTGGCTGGCACACCTTCTTCGAATCGATCAGAAATATTCGGCACAAGGCCGTTCATCGGCAGGTGCTCTGTGCCGCGGACGTAAAGGTGTACCTAATCGATGCCGAGAGCCTCGCGAGGCTGCTGCGGCAGGATGAGTGTCTGGTCAAGCTGGGCTTGTTGAAGGAGGAGATGGAGATGGCACTGGCGATTTCGGAGCGGAAGAGGGGTGTGCTGGTGGATGTGTACCAGGCCAAGTTTGACGAGATTGAAGCGCGAAGGAAGGAGCTGGATGAGCTTGAGGAGCGGATGAGGGAGGAGATGGTGCGGGAGCATAGGAAGATGCAGAGTGATCTCGGATATGGACTCAAGCTTGCGGTTGCGGAGATGAAGAAGACGGAGGCGGTGGGGATGGATGAAGAAGAGGAAGACGGCGCAGGCTCCTGGGGACTTGTCGACGGCTTCTGGAAACTGGCTTCTGGCAGACGATTTGCCTGATGTATCTGCAACGGCCAACTGCGATCGATCACGCGGGTTATCAGGTCTTTCAGATGGTATATAATAACAGCCGCAGACGGCAGATGATGGGCCTAAACATTCCCGCAACGATACCAGTTGATGCCATTTCCTCCTCTGTGGGTTAGCCATCTACACACATCTCGAAAGCAGCGTATCGAGAGGCAGCAGGTGTTAGGATCATAAGCGAGCCTCAGTTTGTCTCAAGTTGTCTCCCGCCGTCAGGGGTATTCTATTCACTGCTGTATACTATCTCGACGAGGAGCAAAGGTGGCCCTCTTCGTTGGACTCCTAGATAGTCGCGAACCCTCGACTCTCCTAGGGAAAGTCAGAACCCCACGGGGCCTATCGACATCGGTACGTAACCCTAAATCAATCGAGTCGGAAATCACGCTAAATCGGGTTCGTTCATAGGAGCCTCTTTGCGATTCCTGCTACGCTGTTACAGAAAGAAACTTAAAGCTTGTTGGCGGCAGTCCCTTTTTATAGGGCCGACCTCCCCCCCCCTGAGAGGGGCTCGAAGAGCCGGCGGAATCCAAGGGTAGATAGATTCACCAGAACTCAGTCTCTCATTCTTCAGTGGCCTCTGTAATACATACAAATAGCCTCGTAATCTCGTTGGCAGGAATCTGACTCGCCACCGAAGAGGCGTAGACCGTGGGAGGACGTCGACCGTAGTAGAATATTCGAGAACAGGCATCAAAATAGAACATCACCGATTCGCTTTCGGTTGACCGTCTTCATTAAGGGTGTTGGGATTTTTATGGCATACTATCTCTACCATACCAAATTAACAATGGTGATGTTCGTCCTCAGATTCCTCTACAGTCGCGATGACTCGGTCGGCTGCAACTGCGCGGGCGGGAAGCACGCGAGCGCTTAGCTTCTTGATCAGGTTGGTTCCGTCGAGTGCCAAGGCAGACAGAACATGGGCAGTAGTCTATCCATGGGAGTCAGTAATCAAGTACTCCAATATATCTCGCAGATAACCTCGAATAACTTGCCTTTGCGTTAACTGTGAGCTGGTCCAGGTCCGGGTTGTTGATGTTGTCGCACTCCTGGTGATAGCAGGGATCCTGCGCAGACCCCGTTCCCGTGTGAAGACCACCGATAGGCTTGCCCAAAACCTGCCAGGAGGCATAGTCACTGCCGTTCGTGAATCTCGCGGCAGTCACATTGATGCCCTTGGCGACAAAGTCGGCGGTGAAGAGTTCCTGGATGACATCGGAGCCAGGCGGTGCGGGAACGCCATAGGACGCGCCATCGCCGTCAAAGACGCCGTAGTATCCCTTGGCGACCATGTCAAAGTTGAGGTAGGCCAGGATGTTGTCACGCTCTTGCGTGGCGAGGTTTTTGACGTAGTAGCGGGATCCGATGAGGCCCTTCTCTTCGGCGCCCCACCACGCGAAGCGGATTTTGTTGTTGGTGGCGTACTTAGTGAGGGCGAGGAAGAGCTCGAGAAGGAGGGAGGTTCCGGAGCCTGATAAATGTGAGTATTTAGAAATTCTTCGACAAGCTTCGTGAAAGGGGGTTCTCTTACCGTTGTCGTTGATACCTGGTCCCCATGCAACACTGTCCAGATGGGCGCCGAGCTAGAAACTTGTCAGAAGTCTGGCTGATACTATCCAGAGGGGACACGCCTTACGACAAACACGTTGTTCCCGTCACCGCCCTCCGTCTCAGCAAACACATTCTGCGTGACCCGGCTATCGATAACCTCAGCCTCCCAGAACAAAGCCGTCAGCACCTCCCCAGCCGCCAACCGAGCCTTGAGCGGATCGCCAATGTACTGGTTGACGAAGCCAGTAGGAACATACGTCCCATCATCAGCCGGACCAAGGTTTCCAGCAGTAAGATTGAGCGCAAAATCGTTAATCACAATCACGGCAGTAGCACCCGCCGCAGCAGCAGGCTTCATCACCCCAGCGTGGAACCCATCCCGGTACCCAGGACACAGTGACTCCGTCACAATCACAATCTTGCCGTCGACGTCGAGGTCCGCGTACGAAGCAGGCTCGCAGGCAGCGGTACCATTGGGTCCTGCGACGAGCTGCGCGGTGATGCCCTCGGCGGGCGTGTCCGGGGACCCGTAGAGACCGTAGATGGTCAGCTTCTCGCCGTTGACGGTGAGGTTGCGCGGAGCTCGGTGCTGTAGGGGGCGGAGAAGTCCTGTTTCCAGACTTTGGCGCCGGCGGCGCTGGAGATGCGGTTGAAGATGTAGTCGACCGAGGCGGCGTAGCCCGGGAGTCCGAAGGCGCGGTTGCCGCCGTTTGCTGTTGCGATGTCGCTCAGTTGGACCAAGTTGGCTTGCAGGCTATGTCCATGTTAGCAACAGAGTCTTTTGTGAAGAGGGAAAGTGAGCCTAGAGCATACTTCTCCTTGGTGATCTGATCTTGGAAGCTGGCGGAGTCGACGAGAGGTTTCGTGGTCTGCCTCTCCTGGACGGCGGCGCGAACGCCAAGAGTCGCCCAGGATGCGAGGATGGTTGTCGTAGCCAAGAACTTCATCGTGGTGGCTGGCGGGTTGTCCTGTCCTTTCACAGATGGCGACAAAGTCCGAGAAACCAAATTCAGACTAGAATTCGCGGGACGAACCGCACCTTAAGTCATCGTCGTGGCGCCGCCACCGTCTCGTTCTCGTCTTGTGCGATGCTGCTTGAATGGCATGATGGCGCAACTTTGCGGGTACCCCTGAAGCGGTCGAGATGGAGGATGAGGAATGTCGCAATGGCATATCGGGCACTCTAAACCCAATCTTTATCGCATCCCGAGAAAACCATCCACAACTCTTCAATGCCAAGATGTTGTTTGCGACCATGTAATCAAAGCATTGCGGGCAATGGGGCATTGGGACTGAGTTCAAGGTTCCCTTAACGATGTATGAATTGTTGCAATCGTTTTTGATGATGCGATTTCAGCTCACCGTTGCCAAGACTTTGGTCAGTGCCATTCTGCCTTGTGAGAACGGGATCGACGGTGCAACGTCCCGGCAATGCAAGGCAATGCAACGCTTGATTTCACGTCTAGGCAGTGGGCACAGCAATGGAGCTGATGCGAGTCTGACAAGAGGGTCTCAGAGCGAGTGCATCGTGAAGTACAAGTACATTCATTTGGGATCTGTGAACATCAGCAAAACAGCTATTAGAACCTCCAAGCCAAAGCCGCTGTCGCAATGGTCAAAGTTGGACTGTTTCTGCGAAGAAGTGTCTTTCGTAACTGAAGCAACACGAAGCAACTCATTTGCAACGTTCTCATCCCACTCGGCATCCCTTTTGTCACGAATCAGCATATAGAGTAGCTCATGGAAATCGGGATCTCAACTGTGGTCTAATCAACTATGGAAAAGGGGAAAAGGGAAGCCCTCGAGGGAGCCTCTTTTGTATGCCCATACCCCTGTCTACCCCTTATCTCTACCCCTGAGATATCCACTGCTATAGCTCTTTTGTGACACCTTTACTGTGAGACAATACTGAGGCTTGACGAATGTAGCAATCGCAGTATTTCATATCAGTCAAGAGGCCTGGACTGCATCTCATTCGCACTCATCTGTCAACATAGCATCGATTGATACCAGCGATTCAACATTGGCCAAACCTTGATCAAAGAGGCAACTTCTGCTCGCCGATTGATGGCGGCCCACGAGCTTAAGTGCCGCGTCGGGATTCCCGTAGCCCTCGATGCGGGCTCCGAGCTTCGTTGATCCATGTTCACCGCGAGACAAACCAGCCACACTCAATCCGACACTTCCGCCAGTCTATTTTAGTCGCCGTTAACTAAAGAAACTCGTCCAATGCCAGACCTCGGTCGTGGTTGTTCCTTGCAAACCATCACCTAAAGAGAACCACTTCAGCGAGTCATTTCATGAACTACTCTCTGTGATTCTGAAAGAGTAAAAATCACAACTTCAACATTGTTTTCGTCACTTCGTCGCGGCCGGAGCCCGACGATACCCACTTGCCGGGCGATCAGGAGGTGTTCTCAGCTGCTCCTCTCGCCTGTCAGAAACTGCCAGGCCTTGTTTGACAGCGCTAACATGGAGGAGACAGAGGAGAACATGACGTTGCTATGGCAGATAGACCGGGGCTGCGACATCTGGGATCCCTGGCTCTCGGTGGATCAGGGCTTATCGTTGACTCGTATTTGCCCGTAATGGACGGCCTCCGGAATGCCACCCACCGGCTCGCCGGCTTGGGGGTATCCCATTTTTCTCCAGCCTTAACAGCAAGGGTTAGGAGCCCATTGAGTGAGACGGACTTCTTAAACCAGCTGGGTAGCCGATGTCGCGTGCTCACACCTCGCCTGTTGACTTTCGATTCTCTTCGCTCTTCTCTCACCAAGAACGAAACGGACCGCTGCAAGCCCATCGATCAAGCTCACGATGGTCTCAACCTTCTCAGCGGCTCTCGCCCTCCTCTCCGCGCTGCCATTGACCTCGGGTACCGCAGTCCTCAACCCGCGTCAGGCCACGGGCGACGCAAACTGCCAGAGCGTACACATCTTTCTCGCGCGCGGGAATAACGAGCCCTACCCCGGACGCCAGGGCAAGCTCGTCACCGCCATCTGCGACGGGCTCGACAGCTGCGACTACGAGGACATTCAGTTCTATAACCCGCTCGAGGCGCCCTATTGCCAGTCCATTGAAGAGGGCGCCGCGAACGGCACGGCGCAGATCACGGCGTACAACAAGCGCTGTCCGGACGCGAAGCTCGTTGTGAGCGGGTATTCCCAGGGCGGTCATGTTGTTGGTGATGTTTTGGGTGGTGGAGGAGGCACGTTCTTCCAGGGCTGTCAGCAGAAGGCGAATGCTGGGTTAGATGCCACAACGGCGCCCGGCAACAAACGTAAGTCTGCATGTGTCGGAACTCGAGACCGCGAGGGGCTTGCTAACATTGGACCTTCTTCAGTCGCTGCTGTTCTCATCTTTGGCGATACAAGACATACGGCCAGCCAGCCGTACAACTATCTCTCGGGTGCTCCGGACAACGGGCTCTTCCCTCGGCCGGAGAATCAGCTTGCCGGCATGCGGGCCTTTTCCAGCGTGATGCGCTCGTACTGCGTCGAATCCGATCCGATTTGCGCCGGCGGAGACACCACTGCGAACCACCTCAGCTACTTTGACGTGTACTCCAGCGATGCAGGCAAGTGGGTGCAGGAGATGGTTGGCAAGGCAGACACGACGACGTCGTCATCGTCCTCGAAGACCAGTGCGACGTCGACCTCGTCAGCACCAGCGAGCTCGAGCTCATCGGCGGTATCATCAACGAGTGCGACGCCGACCGCAGCATCATCGGCTGGAGGAGGATCAAGCACAGCGGCTCCGACATCTGCTGATGCTGCATCTGCGTCCTCTCCTACTCCGACATCTCAGAACGCTGCCGGGGCTCTGACGTGGGATGTGGTATCACTCGGCGCCTCGGTCTTTGCCTTGCTGGCCGTTGCAGGCCTTATTTAAGCATCGCGACGGTTGGTGTATAGTCTTTTCAAGCGAGTTATTTTGACGAAGAGGAGGGAGGCATTCACGCAAGTACATGAAAACATGATCCAGCATACGCAAATTAGATTCAGGATACCTCCAGTACATACCTCAAGCGATTGGGTTGAGACATAATGTAAATACAAAGATAGCATATATACTGCTATCGCTAAAGCTGAGAGTTTCGACTGTTTTATAGCAATTCTTCCATGGCATCAGAGCTTGAATGCGTCGAAGCAGTTACCTTAATCGTGCAATTTTTTCTGCCACCTAAGGACAACCTTCAGTCGTATTCAGATTTGAAGTCTCCCCTAAAGCGAGACGAGTGGCTGCATCACCAACTCGAGTCACTCGTTAGATAACATCAACCTATGGCATTTTGGGAGTTGCACCAACTTCAAAGCTAACCAACTTTAACATGCAAGTAAATTGCTTCCTCGAGTTGACGATGAGGGTATTCTTGGGTACAGTGGTTTGAGTTTCGTGCATACCAATTGGCAAACGACATCTCTAATTCTGAAGTTGCTTACTTTGCCGTCCATCCGCGGCATTTTTGGTTCGCAACTTTAGGCAGAAATACCACCACGCCCTTGCTATTGGATCGCAGACGCCCTTCCCGCTACACAACATGAAGGAATCCGCCCTATGTCTTTAGTTTGTCACAACAAACGCCCTTAAGTTCACCTTCCAGATGTAGCAATTCGTCTAGCAGCACCTTCACCCTGTTTTATTTATAAAGAGTCGCCGTGTGCTACCTAGGAATACTCGTCTTCGTCATCAAAATTTCTACATCGAGCCACTCGCCCACTTCTGACTTCCAGATCCAAACCCCGCACACATTCAAACATGGCCAACAACAAGAATAACGAGAACAACACACCTCTCCAATTCCGCATCGCCACCGTAGATGACGCACCCCAAGTCGCCCAGCTCGTAGAAGCTGCCTTTCGCGCCGAAGACAGCCGCGCAGACTGGACAGCCGATATGGAACTCGGCAGATCATTCGACTACTCAACCGATAATGCTCTAAGGAACATCAACGACCCCGACGCAGAGGTCCTCATGGGCTTTGATCCCCACGGCGTATTCGCTGCCTCAGTTCAAGTTGTCTTCAAGCCTGAAGCCCACATGGCCCGCATTGTCCTGCTTTCCGTGAACCCCCAGCTGCAGCGCAGCGGCGTCGGGCGCCAGGCTCTTGGTTCTGCTGAGGAATACGCGCGGCAGCATTACGACATCAAGAAGTTTGGTTTGAACGCCCTTTCTTCTCGCGAGAAGTTGATTGCGTGGTATGAGCGCTGTGGGTACCAAAGGACAGGAGAGACGACACCGTTTCCTTTTGTATGGTACCCTCATCTGGACCTTCCGAAGGATTTGTGCAACGTTGAGCTAGAGAAGGATGCCACATCTGTTGGGGCTTGATCGTGGCTTTCCCAAGGGACGTCACACGAGCGAACCTGAGATGAGAGTACCATGACGAACCTAAAGTTTAGAGGCCTGGATTGAGGAGGCTCTTCACGATCTTTACATACTAGCACACAGCAGACACAAGAATGCTAGGCAAGTACCAGACATCTTCGCGGTATTTTTGAAATCTTGCTAACCTCTTCAAGATCTTTCCTTTGGAACCCTTGAGCAATGAATTTCAGCAGAAATAGGCCGTCTCATCCTCAGTTTCTCTTTCTTCCACCATCACTCCCACTCTCACTACTCAAACCAGATGCTTCTCCGGGTACTTTCTTGAAAGTTTACCTCGGGAAACCTAGGGAGATAGCCATCAGGCTACTTATAATGAGGTGAGGGGTGTTCATTTGCCGATCATCACGAGCTTCATGGGGCTTGGAAGCTGAGTCAAGTGGTCAAGGGGGCGGCTTCTCTTATGGCACGAGGATTATTTCTTTTCGCAACAGTCATTACCGCCGACCTAAACTTACAACACAAATATATTGTATGCATGAAATACATAACATTTTCAGAGATTGGAGCTTCAAAAATAGCCAATTGTTATAGCGACCTACCTTAACTTAACCCCGATGATGAAGTCCAAAGTGTACCGTGCTGCATACTTGGGTTGTTAAAGTCCACGCGAGTAGAGAACGTTTTTCTTGGATTGAGTAAAGATTATAAAATAACAGAGTGGTGATTATCTATCCCATCAGTTCTGATTCAAGAACACGTCAAGTTCTTGACTCTCAGCTGGCCAACACCAGGGCCTACGCTCTCAATATCGCACAATGCCTCTCTCTTGCCCTCCAAGACAAAGTCCAGTGTTCTTCGCAAGAGCTCAATCTCAATCTTGGCCAACACATCGCCATCAATGGTGCCCAGAACCTGCTTGATGAGATCAGAATACTCTGCAGGCAAAGCCTTGACAGCCGGGAGTTGTGGAGCGTCAAAGAAAGACATGTGAGTTGTTCCGTTGACGATCAACATCAACGACGGACCGCGCAAGCTAGTCCAAGTCTCATTCCAGCCGGAAATATAGTCAAATGTCGCCGGCGTGCTGGCCAGCACTAGGGGCTTGTCGGTGCCTTCGGTCTGGACCGGACCGACCATCAGGCCATCAAAGTTGAGACCGCCAAGGATGCGGTCATCGACGTAGAGTGATGAAGCTACTGTAGCGCCGCCGAACGAGTGACCGGCGATGAAAATATTCTCTGAGTTGATAGATGCTTGCGTTCCGGCAAGTAGTGGTGTAGCTACTGAAGGGTCTAGAAGCTGGTCGATTATGAAGGAGACATCTTTCTGACGACTCTGTGGGGTCGCGATGTTTAGAATCTTCGATTCAACATAACTGGTTTATCTCCGGGCAAACTCACCTCAAGAAGGCTCTCGACGTAAGCCAAATCGTTGTCCGTTGCGTTCTCCGCAAATCTAACGCTGCCATCTGAGAACTCGACAATCGCGGCATCATACGTATGATCCAGAGTGACGACGATGTACCCATAACTAGCAAGAGAACGCGCCAGCACGCCATGCGCAAGTCTCGAGCTAGCTCTTCCGTGTGAGAAGAGGACCAGAGGGTACTTTTCACTCTTCTCGGGCCCGCCTCAAGCCGTGTCGACAGTGCAGAACTCAAGCTCCATCCCTGAGAAGATAGTGTCTGGCAGACCAAACAAGGTCGCCGCCCCCTGGCCGAGGGCGACTGCAGTGGTAGGCGGCACGTAGGGAACTATTTCGACGGAACAGTTGGCTTCCTTCTTTAGAGGGACGTGGACGGAGACCATGACCTTGCGCTTCTCAGGCTGGTTTTGAGGGGCGCGGGGGTCCCATCGTGCTGCGTCTTCGAAGGCCTCCACTCGCAAGGCAACGGGGTAGGGGCCGGGAGGCCCGGGGATGACGATCGCTGCGGCCATCAAAGCGAATATAGAGAAGAGCAAGAACAACATGTTTGCGCCCCAGGTGGAGATTCTACAAGTACGTGATGCTCCTTATACTTACAATTGACTAGATATACGCTTATGTCTGGCCATTCATTGACTCCCAGGTCATCTGAACCGCAGATAGAATGCTGACATCGGACGTTGGGATGGTGCACCTGAACCCTAAAGTCATTCCCTTATACTGACTGTGTGGCGATCTCTAAAAGAGGCCCAAGGTGGTGAACCAAAGTCCCTCTCGCGTATACAGTCCCCCAGCGTGGAGATTTTCCCGGTGCAGGCTGTGTCGTGCCCGAAAACCAATCGACCCGTTTCCGTCTGTCGCTGCCTGGCGCCGGAAGCTGCGGAAGAACCAGCGACATACTCTTAAGTCTCGGTTTTGGCTTTCGTTGCGGATGGATTACGCCCGAGGCTTACTTTTATCTGGGCTGGGTGGCAGCGTCATCTGTGAGTCAATTCAGTTGGCTGATAGGAGAGTCTGTAGATTGAAGGTAAGTCTCAGCCCAGAACTGTTTGGCCAAGACGGTCCCATGTAGTATTGTGCCCGCCAGATCAGATACAGGTGGACTTGTGGTACCGACTAGGTACCTCAAGAAGGCCTTCCGATTTCTGTTCGTAACATCATTCTGATTGTTCTCATCTGCCTTGTACATTGTCTGTTGCTTTTTATGCGGATTAGAGCGAGAGCAAGCTTCGTATGTTTATAGGTGTTGGGCAGCGATTATCAGGTAGGGGGTCAACGGGATGTATTGATGAGTATGAAGAACGAGTGGCTATGGGAATATCCCGACTATCTATATAGTGAGTGGAAGACCCTTTATACTGGCATATCCTTGGCAAACTTAGTCATGCTTGTGTAAGACCATATTGTCTCATAGGCATAGTGTGACAATCGTTGTAACGAGTGTACTGGGATGGGCCTGACAATAGGTAAAGAAAACTTGATTAGCCTTTTTGATGCCGAAGGCACTATTCAAGAACGTAGAGCTTGAACTTTGAAGCTGTATCTCATAAGAAAAACCCCATCATAATACCTTGAGACGAGTTAAAGGTCTTGGACAAGGGACTGCGTGCCATACCTAAATAGTAGATATGCTGTCAAAAGAAGCTCTAGAATTGACCCATGCCAGCTATGAGAGGGAGTCTAACATTCCTCATGGTACCGAAGTATGTTAAGACGATTGTTTCCATTGTAGAGAGTCCTCAGCGGGCGGCTTTTGTGTAGATGAAATAAAAAGAGTCCCCCTGAAAGAAAATTGGTGCAAACAAAAGAAAGTGCTCGCCGGGAAGGGAATGGCGGAGCTGCCGTGCCGTCCAGCGGGCACAAGACAATGTCAGCGGAGCATGCCCGCGATTTATGATTAAGTTTCTACCATCAATCATTTCAACTACACGTCGTTTTCAAGGTGCGAATGCCTCTTCCATACATTTCATGTGATACTTACTGACTGAAAACATGTTAGGCCATGGACAGTAGCGACGTTCGATGACGCCGGGTCAACTTGAGTTACGACAGCAGACCGTAGCACTTGATAGAGGATCAGAGGACAAGGTACATGTAGTGTATTGTTAGAATGCTTTGGTGTATGCAACCCAGTCTGTACTATTTCTACAGTTCGCATTTTTGCACCAAAAGAGATGCTTGGTTTCGTGATCCGTGTTAGGGTTGTACGACTCAGGATCCAGCAACGTAGTCAATGGTCTTGACCCTGATATCTTATCGGTCTTCCGGATGTAATCGGAAGAAAGGCGGGACAGAAATATCTGGCGGCCGGCTCTTTTCCATTGGTACCAACTCAAGCACACCTCACATACTACTCTGTGTTCGCTATGTGGCAAAGGCTCTGCATCACTTTCTCGAACTCGTGCCCTTCTGCAGTCCCGAGTCCCCCATCGGGCCTTGTCGCAGGGAACAAGACGTCCAACTCGGCTGTCCCCACCTAAACAGCCACATTACTGGGGATCGAGGGCCCTGAGCATTTGGAAAGTGATTCCATGTCGGCCCAAGTGAGAGCAGAAGATATTGTCGGAGGCTTGGGAATCCACCGAAAATCTCTTCTGTGATGCAGGGCATCTTGGGTGCCTATTATTTCTTTGCACTGATGGCAACTTTTAGACTCAAGGAATACGCTGAAAACAGATCTGTCTGCCCGAACTCTTTCTGCGCCGGTATGCTCCGAATGCGTGATCTTGTCCCAGGCCCAAGAGACTGGCACCGTCAGATGAGGACAAAGCCGGATGAATGCGTCGTGCGCAACGCATTGACGAATTTCTGGGTCCTTTTTGCGCTGCTGGGCAGAGAAGACCAATTTCCTGTAGGATATCTTGCAGCGCGAGCAATACGTGTCTCCCCACCTAGTGTAGTGGTACGCTTCCTCCCTGTAGGTGGGCGAAAGTCTCCTCGTCGCACATTCGGTACAAAAGGCGTTCAGTTTGGCTCGTACAACGGTCGCTTCGTCATTCTCGAAACTCTCTGATCTGCGTGACCAGAGTCTCGCTTCTGTACGATGGAACTTCTCGAATTCCTTTCCCAGATAGATACGCCAAAAGGTGAATGATGCTTGGCGGATCATGTAAAGATCGGCTATCTCGAGAGCCTCCAAGATGCGTACCAGCAGCTCATCAGGCAGCCGGATGATCGGGCTTTGCCAATGGTTTCTGTCAAAGTTGGACTCCCAGTAAGGACGTTCATGTGATGCCATTGGGTAAGTTTGCATATGGTGTGGGTGATTATTCAGAACATGTCGATTGTGCGCTTTCGGCTTAGAGCATATCGACTCTGACCCTGAGCATGTTGAATCAGAGGATTTCCATTCTGAGCATGTCGACTTAGAGGATGTTGCGGCCGTTCCCCCAGAGGACTGTTCCTCGCTCGATGCAATACTTTTGAGACATAAAACAAGGAACCCAATACCGATGCACCATTTTGCTGTAGAGTGTAGAGCGGGATCCATGGACGACGCTTTTCACTATCAAGCTTTTGTGTAGATTATTTTGTTGCTCTGAAGGGGGCGGGAGCCGGTAAATCCCCAGGAATAGTTGTGCCAAGAATCAGACTACAACTTCACAGGCACTACCCATATTTATAGCATGAACTCCCGGTACCTGGTTAGGTAGAGAGACGTCCAAGATGGTCAGCTGAGGTGCCACGTGAAAGTTCAGTAGAGTGGGCGCAATAGCAGAGCCTAAAGAAGCCATCAAGGCGACCGAGGTGCAAGGAACGGCTATCTAAACCTCTGTCAGACACGTTAGAAGCACCCGGCTGTGACCTTCTCGTTCGACCGGATAAGAGTACCGTGGACAATCCGTCTCCTTTTTAGAGACACCGAAAAGGGCTTCTGTGATTGAACTTTACAATGATAACTTGAATAGCTTGAGGTTTCCTGCATTCCGAATTGACCGTGCTTGGAAAAGCTGGCCCTCAATGAACATGCCTTCATACGATCACCTTTCAATATGCCTCGAAGCCATCGGCGATAACGCGAAAGTGCCCAGGCATTGCTAGGATTTAAATTTCTAATGCAAAATTAGCTTCTGGGCACAATTGAGATTTATTCATATTCCACTTGCGCGGCTTTGGCAACCGGAATGAAGAAGGATATCTTCACGTTACAAAAATGGTGGCATATCGTGGCCCACCCCCACTCTTGACACCAAACTCCCACTTTCGTCCAAGATAAGCTCCTCCACTTACACCGTAGATTTGATGTAGTATAAGTATCATCACAAATGCTAAAGAAAAGGAAACCGGCAAAGCGTATGGACTATCGAGAATATTCTGAAAATCACTCACATCTTATCCGCAATTAGTAGGTGGTCTAAAAAGCTCTAATACCATTTCAAGTTGTTGCTAACTCCACCACAAAGTGTCTCCCCCAGAAGCTGAAGCCATCACCGCAGTCCTCCACGAGTACGGAGCAGCTCTAAAGAGCCGCAACGTCGAGGACGTCGTCAACCTCTACACGTCTGACGGCGTCATCATGCCGCCTCACTTCACAGCCACCGTGGGCACAGCCGCACTTCGCGAATCCTACACGCGCATCTTCTCGACGGTTCAGCTCGTCATCACATTTTCAATAGAGGAGATTGTCATCATGTCTCCGGATTGGGCATTCGCGAGGACGACCGCTGAGGGCACCAAGACGATGCTGGCGACACAGGCGTCCGAGGAGCATGCGAACCAGGAGCTTTTCATCATGAAGAAAGAGGATGGGGGTTGGAAGATTGCGAGATACGCTTTTTCGACGATGAAGCCTCTGGTTCAAGATGGTGTACGGAGGAGTTGAGGGAAACTATGTATTCTTACAATATGGAAGGGCAAATGTTTGTCATTCGAAGTCTAGGACTACAGTGAGGTACCAAACATATGGTTGTGTCTTGCAAAGTGAAACTCGACATCTTACGTAGGCCCACTCGAATTGTTCGTCTGAGACATCGTGGAAATTTGAAGAACTGAAGATCTTTCCAGGGAACTGGAATGTTCAACATATCCGCCAACCTGTGTCGATCCCTCTTACGTGTAAGCATCTGTGAGGTCCAAATCAATTCATGTCATGTCCACAGGACTTACTGTGTTTTTGTCTCTCAACGTCGAGACCAATAAAGCATTACCTTACATACCTTATGCAACGACTACGCCACTGCCCTCAAGTCCTCTGCCAGGGCAACATCAAGCTAAGTTCGACTGAATTTGGGTTAGCTTTCGGCTCTAATCACAGTTTCTGATACTAGCTTCATCCGAGCTACGAGCCATCGGCTCCGAATGATCTGGTTTGCCTCCAGGCTCCAGCAGGCTCCAGCTCTGTAGTTGAGGATGACACATGCAAGCCTTCTCGACGATGAAGAACTTGTCTCTTTGACTCACATGCATGCTGACGAATTATTAATACAACGACGCCGACATCGCTCATATTCGCAGGGGTCCAAAGATGCCAAGTGTCGTCGTAAATGTACAAACCTACCGTGGAATTCAATTGGGAACCCTTGGCGATTCTCATTATCAGCTTAGGGAGTTAGTCACATGCTGTGGAGCTAGAGAATTCGAGAACCGCTCTTTTATTTCAAAGCAAGTCGATGAGATCAACCATTGATGAAAACCGGGGCCGACACGTGTGAGATGGGCCCGCTCACCGGCGGTGGGCATGGAGACACTGGGTCGGTGATGTTTCGCTCGAATCACGGAATTGCCAAGATTGTGGGGGAAAGAAGAAGCTTGGGCTCGACATTGGCTGGCGACGGCTTCAGGGCAACGAGAGTTTAAGGTCCCAGGTCACCCGAGTCCGATGCAGCGTGAGGTGGACGTGTTTCTGGTTGGCGAACATAGACATAACATGACCCTGGACCATGGAAATCGGAAGAAAAGATATCTTCACGTTTGCCAGTTTGATACCGGGGAACGGCGGCCAATGGACGGTGGTGGTTGTGTTACTGGGATATCGTTACCCTGGACACAAAGCCTTGGCCTTGCGCTCTGTACACCATCAATTAAGTGTAAAGAAGGTCCGAAAACCGGCGATTTTAGCCATGATCGTCACTCCAACAACCCTACGCGGTTTCCTTTGAGGTGCTGTCCGGCGGTTTGGTCTACTTCCTCTTCCACTTAGCGTTGATACTCACAGTGCGTGAGTGCCCAGCCGATGGTCTCGACTATTCCGCGACTTTTCGCGCTGGGAGGCAGCACAAAGTGGGGTGGGGGTGACGTCGTGGACTTCATAAGAAGCTGCTCGCCTGGCCGTTTTGCCTGCAGCTGGGTGAATATAGCTGGTGGTAGGTAGGTACGGAGTACCGAGGTCCATACTTTCCTTGCATGCTTATGTAAAGCGAAGTTGGTTAAGGCGCGTAAATGCACGTACCGCGTAGCATCTGTGGAGGGGAACGGGAAGGAAGGAGCTTCCAAAGGGCAGCAAAAACAGCTGAGGAAAAGGCGATTTGCGGGGTTGTCTCGGCCAACCAGGAGACGTCCAATTCAATTCTCCTCATGGAAGGAGTCAAACACAACTGCAGTCTGCGGGAAAGAACAGAGAACAGGCGCAATGGAAGTTACTTCCTCGACCACAGAGCCCCGCTTGGTCGCATAAATGGGGGATAAATGGAGCAAAACGGGGTAAAGCGATGGAGCACAGCCGGGTCGGAGCGAACGGAACACAACAGCGAACGTGCAATTCCGCTGGGTTCCGATGTCACTGTCTAACGCTCCTCACCTCAAAGTACGATGTACCGCATCCACTTCACATGACGGCATGGCTACTTGCTGCTTATCACCTCCGTTTCAATTGGACGCAAGGGTCCTCCCTCACACTCCCGCACTCCATACACCTTGACCTGCAGCTAAGACAGTCCAAACTCTCCCACATCCATCTCTGCTCTCCTACATGCTCTTTGCAGTACTGAGCACCTACTGCCTCTTCCCCGGCTCAGAGACCAGCGGCAGCTGTCGAATGGGTCGATGGATCCTCCCCGCACGGCATTTTGAATCGGCCCAAGCTACTGTTCCATGCTGGTCACGCAAGCTCACGGTATTGTTGCATCTTTTACAAACTGTGAAGCTAACGCACCAATGTGGCAATCCCTCCGACCTTTGCTAGGGGCACTCGACGAACATCTGAATGTCCGCGTCATAGTAACAAGAGCCTGCTCTACCCGTTCCCTAACGCCGCGATAACTTCCCTCGGCTCCTCACCTTGGCCAACCCGCCCGCCCCTCGAGCACACCTTGAATCTCCGAGCCGGTATCGCGCTGCAAGGCCTAGATTTTTTTCGTGACCAACTGGCGGGGGCAATGAGACAACGAGACAACGACTAGCCGTTCGTTGGGCGTTCTCGAACAATCAAAGACCAAAGGACCCTTGAGAAAACATAGCCGTCGCCTCCCATCATTTGTCATTCCGCCCCGAGCTACCCTGAACGCCTTCCGCCCAAATCCAGAGAACCCCCACCCACACCTACATGACTACGGCATAGTTCCTGCTGTCACACGTTAGTGCAGCATTAATAGGAAAGAGGTGGAAGTGCACAGTGGTTCTTACTATGTACTCGGCCCTTGACCACGCACCCCTCAACCGCCAACAAGATTCGGCCCATTGGTCATGCAATGAGTGAGGGGAGGGCGGGGGGCCGTGGCATAAAACGCGGGGTCGCCTCCTTCCCCCTTACCGTGTCTTCCTGTTAGCGGACTCTTTTCTTTTTTGCCTTCTCTCCTTCTATACGATCCGACGATTGACTGTTGACCATAGAAACATCAATATCCCTTCTACTAGGCAACATATCGAAACACACCACAAACAACTAAATCGCAGAATCAGACACCATGGCCGAGGAAAAGTGCCCCTTTATTCGGACCATGAACACCGGAGGTGGCGGCACCAAGAACCGCGACTGGTGGCCCGATTCCCTCAAGCTCAACATTCTTCGTCAGCATACTCCTGTCACCAACCCATTGGGTGGTGACTTTGACTATGTCTCCGCTTTCAAGACCCTCGACTACGACGGCGTCAAGAAGGACCTGACGGCTCTGATGACCGACTCTCAGGATTGGTGGCCTGCCGACTTTGGCCACTACGGAGGTCTCTTCATTCGTATGGCATGGCACAGCGCCGGCACCTACCGTGTTCATGACGGACGCGGCGGCGGTGGTGAGGTGAGTTACTTTGGGAAATTCAGAGGATTTTGCCAAATGAGATGCTAACTATCGATGCTCACAGGGTCAGCAACGTTTCGCCCCTCTCAACAGTTGGCCCGACAATGTCAGTCTTGACAAGGCCCGCCGCTTGCTGTGGCCCATCAAGCAAAAGTACGGCAACAAGATCTCCTGGGCTGATCTTATGATCTTGGCCGGCAACGTCGCTCTCGAGTCAATGGGCTTTCAGACTGCTGGTTACTCTGGCGGACGTCCCGATACCTGGGAGGCGGATGAGTCCGTCTACTGGGGTGGCGAAAACACATGGCTCGGCAACGACGTCCGCTACTCCCACGGTCACGCAGGCAAGGCCGACCAGGGTGTCCTCGATGGCTCCCAGGATACCAAGAGCAAGTCAGACATTCACACCCGCGATCTTGAGTCACCACTTGGTGCTGCCCACATGGGTCTCATTTACGTGAACCCTGAGGGTCCCGATGGCAACCCCGACCCGGTCGCTGCCGCCAGAGATATTCGCGTCACCTTTGGACGCATGGCTATGAACGACGAGGAGACGGTCGCTCTCATTGCTGGCGGCCACACCTTCGGCAAGACCCACGGTGCTGCCCCCGACAGCAACGTTGGTGCCGAGCCCGAGGCCTCCGGTCTCGAAGCACAGGGCTTGGGCTGGGCCAACAAGCACGGTACTGGCAAGGGCGCCGATACCATCACCAGTGGTCTGGAGGTCACTTGGACTGCTACCCCTACCAAGTGGAGCAACAAGTACTTCGAGTACCTGTTCCAGTTCGACTGGGAGCTTACCAAGAGTCCCGCTGGTGCCAACCAGTGGGTGGCAAAGAATGCCGAGGCCATCATTCCCCATGCCTTCGACTCCAGCAAGAAGCAGCTTCCCACCATGTTGACAACCGACTTGTCGTTGCGCTTCGACCCCGAGTATGAGAAGATCTCGAGACGCTTCCTCGAGAACCCGGATCAGTTCGCCGACGCTTTCGCCAAGGCCTGGTTCAAGCTCACCCACCGTGACATGGGCCCGCGCTCCCGCTATGTCGGACCTGAGGTCCCTACCGAGGACTTCATCTGGCAGGACCCTATCCCCGCTCCCAGCTCGCCCCTCGTCAGCGAGCAGGACGTTACTGCCCTCAAGAAGGAGGTCCTCGCCACTGGTATTGATGCCTCCAAGCTCATCTCCACCGCCTGGGCTTCCGCTTCTACCTTCCGTGGAAGCGACAAGCGCGGCGGTGCCAACGGCGCCCGTATTCGCTTGGCACCTCAGAAGGACTGGGAGGTCAACAACCCCAAGCAGCTCGCCGAGGTTCTCAAGGCCCTCGAGGGTGTGCAGCAGAAGTTCAACGGCTCCGGCAAGAAGATTTCGTTGGCCGACCTCATCGTCCTCGCTGGTGCTGCTGGTGTCGAACAGGCAGCCAAGAACGCAGGGTATGACATCACCGTGCCCTTCACCCCTGGTCGTGGCGATGCCACCCAGGAGCAGACCGACGTTGAGTCTGTCGATTACTTGCAGCCCTACGCCGATGGCTTCCGCAACTACGGCAAGTCAGGCAACCGTGCGAAGACGGAGCACTACCTTGTTGACAGAGCACACCTTCTTACGCTCACCGCCCCCGAGCTCACTGTTCTCGTCGGTGGTCTGCGTGTGCTGAACACCAACTTCGATGGCTCATCAACCGGTGTCTTCACCAACCGCCCCGGTGCCTTGACCAACGACTTCTTCGTCAACTTGCTCGACATGGGCAACGAGTGGAAGGCCACCAACAACCAGGATGTCTATGAGGGCTTCGACCGAAAGTCGGGCTCCAAGAAGTACACTGCCAGCCGTGTCGACCTTGTCTTTGGTTCTCACGCTGAGCTCCGCGCTGTTTCGGAGATCTACGCCCAGGCTGATGCTGGACAGAAGTTCGTCAAGGACTTCGTGACCACTTGGGACAAGGTAATGAACTTGGACCGCTTCGATCTGAAGAAGCAGTCCGGTAGCGTACCGAGTCGTCTTTAGATCGGTAGAATGAACCGCGGAAAAAGCAATGTCGATTATGAGGAAATGAGACCATCCCTAGCCTTCGTGCTTTGAGATAGCCTAGTGTAGTCTAGTGACCTGCAGATAGGAACATGTATTTACGTTTAACGATCACCGAAGCCTTTCTTCAACACGTCTTTGTCTGAAAAATTGTGCTGTCTGAAGAGATCTTGCAGATTGACGTTGGCAGAGGCGTACCAAGTTGTCTCATGGCGGCCCGACAGCCCACCATTCATGTTACCGATGGACTTCTGGGCCTTGTGCATCCACAGATTATAATCATTAGCCGAGTTTTCCAGCTTTCACTCCAAAAAGGTACGGCTGCGCAACCTTAGGCGGCTCGGTCTTTGAAGCTATTGCCGTTGTAGGCCGTCTACGGCTCCGGATGCCCGTCTGTCCACGACTGATGTGGCTGGTGGCGTGGCTGACGGGGTGGGTGCCTTCCCAAGCAAGCCTAGCAAAAGCTGTGTGGTTGGAAGGCCTTACCTACTTGAACCAATTTAGAGACATACAGGTATGTGTATATATGTATGCCAAACTTGAGTATAGCGTCGAAGATCGTTTGAGTGAACTGCGACGTCAAGGACAATAGTACTGAAAGTAATCCCTCTTAATATGAGATCTCGCCCCGAACCTGGTTCTCACGGCGGCTGGCCTGGAGTCAAGTTACAGGTGGCCGATGTTCGATTCAAGGACGCCCGCTTGCAGCTTGTGTTACAGAGGTGATCAGTGTGTCAGACCAGATAGAACTGCAAACGAAGACGGACAGACAAATCTAGACCACTACCTGATGAGCGCAACCGCATACAGGATGGAATCATCGATTCCGAGGCTCTGGTCGCCTGGTAGATGTAACGGCTTTGATTTTAACTTCTGGGGCTGAGTGGGTGGCACAAGCTTTCCCTGGCAAGAGACCGGGGTTGTGAGATGTGCGGGGCGCTCGGGATCCGCTGAAGAGCGAGACCACTTGACTCCCATGACTCCTTCTTTGCATTGCCAAGTCTGCTTCTGAACATGTAATTATCTGATGTTTTGTTGTAGACTGTAGATCCTGTCAACCCAAATATCCCAAGACCAACCCGCCTCAGCAACCATTTCTTTGATTACGGTACCGGCACCAGCGGGTGGCTTTTGTCTATTCGCTTTGAATGGGCCACTGCTAGTAGGGCTGGGCGAACTAGCAGTGCCGCATCTGCAAGGGATGAAGCCACTCGATACCGGCGATCGGGAAATAATAGTGCGATCGCTCTGTGGCGTCCTATCCATGAAGACGCTTGAAGACTTGGAAATGCCCCCTCCGCGTCTTAGCCTACGTCGGCCCCCAGAGCCCCGGAATGGACTTGTGCGACTTCACGCAAGACAATACGGAAGGGCGAACCCGTGATTGGGCAACGCTGCCAGCAGCTGGTATGATGGGCTGGGGACTAAATCCATCACCACGGAAGAAACCCTGTCTTGCTTGTCTGTCTAGCGAAATGTGCCGCGGTCCTTGAGGCTAACGTCGATACGATCCGACTGTGCGACCCTGAATGCGAAGTGCAAACCGAGTGAATGCCTAGTTGTATGTCACTCGTACCTTTGACCGGGAAATATAGTCAAGCCAATATCAGGGTCTGGGTCCACACTCTCCGGCCCGATTTGATCTCCTTTTCACGCTTCATAGCAACGGTTTCCCAAACGACCCCACAGCCTTTGCACCTGGCTGTACCATCGTCCACAGCAGCACTCAGCAATACGATGAGTCAAGATGGCGGCTGAGCTTTACTTTAAGCAATTCTGGGCTATTCTGAGCACCATCGGCATCTCAAATGTGTTCCTTGGCTTCATCGTCATTAGCATCACGAAATTCTCAAGCATCGCGGTGGTCCCGATCATCACAAGCATGGCCTGTGCCATCGCCAACGGACTATGTATTCAAATCTTCTACACGGATAGTTCCCCATTGGATAAGGCGCTCGCATCTGGGTTCGCCGATACTTTCTGACTAGTACGACATCCACTAGAGGGGGCCCCTTGGCAGCGAATTCCATGATTAACGCCGAGTTCAGGTCCAAGAAGCCGGCATCTCATTCTACTCGTATGCTATGCTGACTCACATGTTGTCGGGCCGCAGTCGGACGATCTACCTGACGACCTTTTGGGTCTTGATTGCCGGCATCACTGCCCTTCGTGGCATGATCTTGATAGCTCGAGTTAAGGGCATCTACGACGATACCAATAACACCGCGTCCAAGATTGTCGACTTTGCCCACGTCTGCTACTTTGTGCTGTTGGCTCTTCTGGAATGTCTGAGCGCCTTCTACTTGCTCCGGAAATTTGCGTCGACGAAGAAGAGGTCGTTGCGGGCTGCGCTGAACATCAGCTTATGGGGTCACTTGATGCGCAGCACAGAGATACGCGTGTCTTCTCTGGCGCTGATCGGGGTGACGAGGTCCATCACCTACACCTTCCACCCGTCTCTCTTGAATACGCCTGCTACGACGCCCAGGCAAAATCGATCGATTCGTGTACACGTTGGAGTGTATCTTCCCTGTCATTCTCTAGTGAGTCTTTCGATCCTTTTTTGCAACTTGGATCTAGTTCTTTGGCTTACCTAGACGGTTGCAGTTTCGATCTGTTAGCTTGCAAGATACAGTCCAAGAATCATGGGGCGAAGAACAATTACAACATACGGCACGTGGAAACACCAAACATCCTGAGGGATTCAGCGACTGGCGAGCTTAGCAGCACGATATCGCCGTCGTCAGAGAAACCTGTTGAGGTTTGTAGGGAAACCCGAAGATAGTGCTCTTGTTCGAATCGATGTGGCTTGAAGGTTATGTCAAAAGTTGATAATGACTTGTTGCACGTGGTGACTTTACCCTGCCTTCTTGGTTCTACTTATGGCACCACGCAGTGATTTTCGTCCCCTTCCTTTTTCCTCGAACCGCACCTTCCGGAAACGTCACTGCATTGCATGTTGCAGACACTAGTGCAAACCGGGTTGACGTAGGCCGACTCAGACAGCATAACTCGAGTGGGCCTGACACCGAACCCCTCCTGCAAAACAGCCTCATAGGTGCGGTGTGTTGTTGAACTCTGCATCATAGTTACGATATACCCCCACTTACTGTTCCATTGCAATCGGCATCAACACTAGTTATGTGACGCAAGTGGAGTCCTGTTTTCTCAATCGGTGACCGAGACAGACGGCTAGACCCTCCGAACTCCGAGATGTAGATCACCACTGCGGCTCTGCCATCTGAAGCTCCTGATTAGAAGGTAACGGCGACTATCAACGCTATGTGGCATTAAGACCCACAAGGTTCTAGTGCAACGAGCTTATTGACGTTGAACCCGATAAGCCCGGCGTTTGCTGACAAGTCAGACACTTAGTGTAGTTGTCAGAGATTATTCACATAACACAGCCGCAAGATGCGACATTGAAATTGTGAACCACGAATACGGGTAGATGAAACAAGGTTTTGTTTAATCGTTTCACTGATAGGGTACGCTCTAAGTCTAATAAAGCGGAACTGCAGATCGGCTATCCGTAGAAAAAAGGGGGTACCACAAAATCGAAAGTGAACATGCTTCACGAATTGTACCCCCACGTGCCGCCGACTCTCTCAGCAATCTAGAATACGACACAGCTCAACAGACAAGCTTCCAATTCCGTTTCCACTAGCAATGTAGCTGCGACTCTTGCTGCAATGCTGCTGCCGCCTGCCTCCCTTGACGAAATGGATCTACGGATACACAGCACCAAGCCGCCGACACGTGTAACTGTGGGGGTGTCTCTTACAAGTGCCACCGGCATTCCCTACTTAAAGCCTGTTGTCCATGAAGGGTATTGATGCCTTGCTGAGGATGGTACCACGTGAGAGTCTGTTGCACTTCCGCTGGACCACGATATTGTATGTTTGTCAAGACGTTGGGCACTGCTGCATGTAATGATCCGCCCAGAACCGCTGTAAGCGTTGCAAAGTAAAAGGTTTACCCACTGACCCTTGAGCACATTCTCGTTGTGTTTTCCCTTGGAGTTAAGGAGAAGCTCAAGGCGGCCGAAGCTTGACAAGGGTTTGGTGACTATGGTGGAGACTGTTACTTTAGTTGCTGGTAGAGGGGGGGTTTGAGAATAGACGATGTATCAGAGAACTTTTCAAATTTTTATTATCCTGTAACACTAGAAATTTGCTGCCCAAATCTAACCCCCTCGTTCCTGAACGATAGTCTTTGGGGAGGCAGAGCTGTAGTATGCTAAAGGCCGCCTTGTCTATGATCCCAAATTTCCCACAGTGTTGGTATACACGTCAGCAGGGCAACCGTACGGTTGGAACGAAGTGTCAATAATGGTCTATTATTGCTGCGTCTGGAGGTGGAAGGAGGAGATTGTGGGCAGAGCCCACGATCTCCCAGAAGTGGTATATAAGTGAAAGGGCCGTTTGTAAGTGCCCATACCGCCTTCCAGATCCATCTTTTCTGCCGACTGCTCAGAGATCCAACACACAGTGACCCAAGAAAAAGAAAATAGAGGCCAGCTCGGCCACGTCACACCACCTGATCTTACGCGCCACTCTTTTTTGCCTTGGTGGACTGTCTAACCTATTGTGACTTTCCTGTAAATAACTATCACAAGGTTAGGTTAGCAGAGAAAACAGCAATCGGGAAGAATCAAAGCTGCCATACCCCTCCCGAGCCCATGCTGTTGCGATTCTTCCTTTTGCGCCAGAATATCAATACGGCCATTGCCAGGATGGATGTCGCGGCTGTTTTTATCGGATTAGCTCATAGAAAACAATCAGGTACCAACTCCGTGTCTCTCTTACCTATGCCTCCAAGCACCCCAAGCACGGCCACGCCAGATCCACTGGTGAAAGATACACCTTGAGTTGACCCAATGGCTGATGGCTGGGGTTGAGGTTGAGGCTTGCTTCCACTATCGCCGTTGAGGTCGTTCGATGGGATTGGGATAGATGGCGCAGTTACTGTTATCGTCTGGGGCGCAGCGGTGACGAATACTGTATTTGTAGGGCTCGGGAGAACCGAGGATTGAGGTCTCGTTGTTGTGATGAACACTGTAGTTCTTGATACCGACACGCTTGGGCGAAGGGTTGGTGACTTTGGAGGTGCGCTAGAGATTGGTGTCGATGGAGGTGTAATTACCCTTGGTGGTGCGCTTGATGAGGGTACTACAGCAGGCTGAGTGGTCGTTGGAATCTGAGGGAGCGTATCCGCAGGACCATTGGATGGCAAAGGAGCATGAGTAAACGTTATTAAGCTGGTTTGCTGAGGAGCTGGGAGTATAGGTATGTCAGAGCCTATGAGAGGTCTGTTCGGCGTCAGAGGTCCTGGCGACTTGACGGCTCGTTCTTGGTGTTGTTCTTGAGGAATGTCGAGCCGAAGGTTGGGAGGAGAATTTCTCCTACGGTTCATCGAAAGACCAACCATCTTGTTCCGCTTAGGTAGCTGTAAGTATGTGCGGTTGTTCGCTGCGAAGAGGATGTCAGCTTTTGGGTGTTCAGTCATTTTAGACCAGAGCGAGGAAGGCGTTCACTTACACGGATGAACTGTCAATACCAGAGCTATGGGTTCGGTGGACCCCGTGGGATACCTATCCAAGATTCTGAGGCTGACGTGCCATGTTTCTGAGACGAGACGACGGGACTTCTCTTGAAAGGGCTTGGCAACGGTAAAGTAGCCGGTCTTTCAGTTGCTTAGCTGGATGCACGTGGTGGACCGATCAAGGGAGGGCTTGAGCGTCATGAGGGGACTGTGGCAGATCTCGTAGGCATGCGTGGGAGAGTGGGATCCGGAGGGGGTCGCCTGTCGTAGATATCGGCCTGTTGTTGTTGTTGTTGCCGTTGACAAGTCGTGCACAAGCTGTCGCAGGGATCTTCTATTCTTGGCATTGATTGTATTTGCTTTCTCTCTTCTCCTTCTCTTTCCATCTTCGTCTGAGACTTTCTGCCGCCGCAAAACCTATCAGCCCGGCAGGCGTTTTAGGCTCGGCGCAACATCCTGGAACAAGTTTCACGCTTACTGGACAACGGACCAGTCACATCCCGTAGCGAGCGCGGTTTGCGTATAACCCAATTGGTTCACAGAGAAGTGGTCCAGAGTCAGCTCTAATCTTTTGCGGCCCCTTCGCCCCGGGAGGTGGCCTAGTCGCAAATCACCCTTGATCGATCAAGAACTCTCGAGGCTCAATAAACCTTGTGCCAGTTCAGTAAACTTGTTTTTGGCAGTATCTGCCGGGCTATGTGGGATGGTGTGTCTTGACGTGACGTCGGCAACTGGTTGCCTTTGAACCCCAAGGCGGTCGTGGCCCCATCCTCCTGATGTCGAGGAATTCTGGTGCAAGAGCCGGCGTTAGTCTGAAAATGAACTCCGCAAATTGTCTTGGCCTCAGATAGTGTTATTCTGAGAGTGAGCTGTGCTCGGTTTGTGGATAATCGGGTCTCCCGTGGAGAGAGTATCTGTCAAATATCACCAAGAGTGGTTCCTCTTGGAAATCGTCTATCTTTCTTCAGACCAAAAAGAGAACGACAAGACCTTCGTTTTGACATCTCAGTCAAAGGCGTTCAAGCAACAACGGCCAAATTCTCACCGCCATGGAACGCCCCAGCAGTGAGATCTTGGAGTCTCAACCTGCGAGACCCAGCATAGCCAAACGGATCTCCGCCACAGCCATGGGCGGCCTGCATCTTCTCACAAGCGACACTGAACTCTCTCAAGACCGAGACCACGACGAGTACATTTCGCCAACGAGGTTGTCCGTCAAAGGCCGCTCGAGATCTCTCAGCAGAAGCCTCAGCGTTGCCAGCTCACGCAGCAGCAACTCGTCGCCTTCCATCACGGAGAGCGATAATGATCCCCACGGCACTGAGTTGCGCGACCCGTTTACGGATCAAAACTCAGTAGAACGGCTTTCTCCTCCGCGTGAAGCTCAGAACCCGTTCGACGATAACAGCAGCGGCGATGAGGGAACAGCCGTCCAGGAGCTGGAGCCAGAACCGCCTTACCACGTTTTCACGAAGAAGCAGAAATGGGTCGTTATCGTCATCATCGGAGCTGCTGGACTGTTCTCTGGTCTTTCTTCCAACATCTATTTCCCAGCTCTCGATACGATCGCACGGGTAAGTGCTGTTCATCTTCTCGGAGTCTTCGGCAACTCTCTAATTCACAAAATTTCATAGGATCTCAATGTCAGCTCGCAGATGGTTTCTCTGACCATCACATCCTACTTGATCATCCAGGGCATCTCCCCGCTGATTTGGGGCTCGATCTCGGATGCTCTGGGCAGAAGGCCAACCTACATCGCCTCGTTCGCCGTGTACATCATTGCCAACATCGGACTCAGCTTCTCTCCCAATTTCACAGTTCTTCTGATCTTCAGGGGCTTGCAAGCCGCCGGAAGTGCCTCCACCGTGAGCATTGGTAAGTTACACACGGGAAAATACAACCTTTCCTCTCCCTTGGGCCTCTAAATGTAGCCAAGAAAACATGAAAGTCGTCGTAATTCCTTCTTTCTGACCAGTGCAACAGGAAACGGCGTAATCCAGGACATTTCACCCCCGGCCGAACGGGGAGCCTTTATTAGTTTCTACCAGGCGAGTAAGTCACTATGGGCCCTATCGCTGTTTCACTAGCATTACGGTGTTTTGCTCGGTGGCTCGGTTTTATCTCCTGGTGAGCTCGGAGCTAACACCTCGTAGTCCGAAACTTCAGCATAGCAGTCGGGCCTGTGCTCGGCGGCCTGCTCGCCAACTTCCTCGGGTTCCGGTCCATCTTTGTCTTTCTCCTGATCCTTTCTTCTATAGTCACCTTGGTGATTGTGTTTTGGCTGCCTGAAACCATGCGGAGCATTGCCGGGAACGGCTCGCTTCGTTTGGGGGGCATTTACAAGCCGATCGTATGGTACCTTGGCAAGGAGCCAGACTACCTGGAAGACCCGGATGAACCCATCCCGCGGAAGAAGGTGACATTGATGATCTTTATCGAACCGTTGCAGCTGTTGATTCAGAAGGACATCTTAATCAACTTGGTGTTTGGTGGCGTGGTCTATACCATATGGACTATGGTCACGTCAAGTACCACCATCCTGTTCAAGGAGTTGTTTGGACTTAGTGACCTGCAAACCGGTCTCGCATTTCTACCTAATGGTACGCATCCTCCACATCTTCACACTTTCACCTTACCTCTTCAAGGAGTCTCGCTAACATGTAGGACAGGACTTGGAACTATTGTTGGGTCCGCAATCGTGGGCAAGCTAATGACAAAAGACTATCTCGAGGCGGAAGAGGAATACAAGACATCTCATAACATAACAAGAACAGAAAAGCTCTCAGGAAAGAACATGCCCGCCGAATTCCCCATAGAGCGCGCTCGCCTCCGTCGTCTTCCATGGATCGTCCTCATCTTCGTCGCTTCCACTGGCGGCTACGGCCTATCCCTCAACTTCCCCTCCGTCACCTCCCGATCAGGCTGGATCGCAGTCCCACTCGTCCTCCAATTCTTCATCGCTGCCACCAGTAACGCCGTCTTTGCCCTCAACCAGACCCTCGTCACCGACCTGTGTCCCAGAAAGGGTGCTAGTGCCACCGCGATAAACAACTTGGTCAGGTGCGGACTGGGAGCTATCGGCGTAGCGCTGGTAGACAACTTTGTTGCTACCACGGGACCCGGCGCCGCTTTCTTGGGCCTGGCCCTTGTCACGGTTGCTGTTGGGCCGCTGGCGGTGATACACTGGTACTGGGGACAGACTTGGAGGGCGGCGAGGATGAGGGAGAAGGGCTCGAACAACGAGAAGGCATGAGGCCCCAAGGTCTCTGCGTTGCATTAGTCGTCACACATAGTGGCTGGGTGAGGCCGCGTCTGTGACGCCTACCGGTCGATGCATTATCATAAGTCTGTAGCATTGAGCGTGCATGATTTGGTCAAAAGAAAAACAGGATAGAACTACAGAGAATTACACTCACAAGCAGTATTAGAGATCTAACTCTCTATTCCAATCCAAGGATGGAGTCGACGTTCTTTGATGTACAACAAGGAAATTGATTGCCGAGTCTTGGCGAAATGGAAGTGTTTGACACATGGGTCCGGGGCGAAATCGTGTAAAACCATTGGCTCCTGGGCTTCTCTCCAACACTCGATGAACCGCAGACAACCTGACACCCAACACATGCTACCAAGCAGCCCGTCGGCTTACATCCCACCCAGCTATATCGAACGATTTCGCTTTCGGGAAAGGAACTTGACAGTTCGAACATCTGGATTGACCGTATGAGGTCTGAGATTTTCCATTGCTTGGATCCAGTGTTCCATTCTCGGGTATGAACCGCTAGCGCATCTTTCCCGAGAAATCGGCTGGCTCAAAATTTCCGAACATGATTCGGCATCCCGATGTCGCATACCCGAGCGGGGTTCAACTTATCTACAGCCCACGAAGAACACACAACAGTGGCAGAAGCGTTCGGATCGGACCAGGTTCCGCGGCAAAGTCCGCTGGTATTTAACAGATCAATTGGTTAACGATACATACGAGTGCTCCTGTCTACTTTTGTTTCACCAGCAAAGAATCTTCAGCAAGACGTGTAGTATCTCTGTGGACCCCGCAACCGAGCAATCATGGTGGAACTTGAACAAAATGGGGAGGCAACTCAGCCTCAGCCTGCGATGAAGATCGAGCAGCAGTTGAACGCGTACGTCGACAAGTATGTCGCAGAGAACCAAGGATCGCTCCAAGTCAACAAGACAGCCTCGGGATCGCTACCTGGAGGGACGACTAGATCTGTTCTGCATTACCTGCCTTTTCCATTGGCATTCTCGGGAGGCCACGACTGTCACCTGGCATCCGTAGATGGCGTCGAGTACCTCGACTTCGTGTCCGAGTACTGCGCCGGCATGTTTGGCCACTCGCACCCAAACATCATCGCTGCGATCAATAGCGTTACCAAGTCGGGATTCACCCTGGGTGGGCCAAGTCCTAAGGAGGGTGAATTGGCGGCTCTGCTCGTCGAGAGATTCCAAAGCGTCGATGCTATTAGGTTTTGTAACTCGGGAACCGAAGCGAACACCATGGCGATTGGCACGGCGTTGCATTTCATCGGAAGAAAGAAGGTCAGCCGTCACAGTCCTTTGAGCAGTAGATTATTTACTAAATCGTGCCTCACGCTCAGGTCTTGGTGTTTGAAGACGGTTATCATGGCGGCACTTTAGCTTTCACGCCCAACAACCCGCTGATTCTCCCCCATGATTTCGCGTACGGTCGATACAACGACATTGAGTACACCCGGTCGCAAATCACCGACGACATTGGCATCATCATCGTCGAGCCCATGCAAGGCGCCGCTGGCATGATTGAAGGATCGAAAGAGTTCCTCCAGTTCCTCCGAGATGAAGCCACGCGCATCGGCGCCATCCTCATCTTTGACGAGGTCATCACCTCGCGACTCAACTACGGTGGCCTGCAAGAGATTTACGGCATCACACCGGATATGACCACCATTGGCAAGCACTTTGGCGGCGGCTTCTCGTTCGGCGCGTTCGGCGGCCGCAAGGACATCATGGATCTGTATGATCCGCAGGGGCCGCGGAGTCTCTTCCATTCGGGAACGTGGAACAACAACGTTTTTTCCATGACTGCGGGCGTCGCTGCCACCAAGCTTTTGTCGAGGGAGGCTCTTCAGAGAAATAATGAGCTGGGAAACAGGCTTCGCGACGAGCTGCGTGAAGTGTTTGGGTCCAAGGATGCGTCTATTGTCAAGCTCACAGGCTATGGAAGTGCCATTGGCTTGCACTTCCAGGGCCCGTCGGCAAGCAAGCTGCAGGACCTCTTCTTCTTTTACCTTCTCAGCACGAGGATTTATGTTGGACGTCGTGGGTTCCTTGCGCTGAACCTTACTCATGGAGAGGAACATATTAACAGTGTCGTGAATGCGGTCAAGGACTTCTGCGCAGAAATGCTATGAGCAATGTTTACAAGCTCAAACTTTTAATCCAATTCTACCAACTCCTAGACAATGTCAAAACAAACACTCTCGACCATTACCCGTCTCTCTCATTCCATTACCGCGATTCCTAGAAGAACGTCGTCGGAATTTTCGTCAGCGCGATTCACTCTTCTTAAGACAGAGATCATGCTCTAGGCTTTAGCTTGACCATCGGTCAGTATTAGACCCAACATCCTTCCTTGGCATCACGAACCTCCTCGTCATGATGCTCAGAAAGGAAGGTTGATAACGCAACATTGGCTATTGCTTGGCAACCCAAAAGTAACGTGGTATTAATTGCAATTCAACCTCTATCCGGCTCGGACCCAACGTTCAAATGCCCCCTGGACCCCTGTTTATCGGCGCAGATCAGCCTATCGCGCGGGGTAAACAACACCAACACCGGCGCGGCGGATTGAGCGACCGTGCTTCTTAATCAAAGACTCCCTCCGCAAACCGGTCAACCAGTCTCGTCTCATCTCACCTCACTTGCGCCATCGTCACTCATTCTGGCAAATAGCCGCCAAGCTCATGAAACTAAGCTATTGAGAGCCTCCTTTCCCTCTTGAACCTCCATTCACTGGCTCGGCATCACCTCCGAAACCCGCCCACAATGCCGGACCTCCGCCCCCGCCTCCTCGCCCCACTCCTCCTCGCCCCACTCCTCCTCTCCCTCCTCACTGGGCACCGCGTCCTCGGCCAAGCATCGCCGGGTTTCCCCATGGTCATCAACACCTGGGGCGGCCCCTTCACAGCGGCCACCGACGCGGCGTACCAAGCGCTCGTTGAGCCCGGCACCTCGGCCCTCGACGCAGTCGAGATCGGCTGTGCAACCTGCGAGGCGAACCAGTGTGACGGCAGCGTCGGCTTCGGCGGTTCCCCCGGCGAGAACTGCGAGACCACCCTCGATGCCATGATCATGGACGGCGTCACCATGAAGTCCGGCTCCGTCGCCGCCCTGCGCCGCGTCAAGAATGCCATTGGCGTCGCTCGCCACGTACTTGAGTATACCTCGCACACTATGCTCGCTGGCGACCTCGCGACGGAATTCGCCATTGAGAACGGCTTCGTCGCCGAGAGCTTGTCCACTGAGGCCTCCGCGGCGCGGTGTGCCGAGTGGCGGAGCGGGAACTGCCAGTCGAATTACAGGCAGAACGTCACGCCGGATCCTAAGGCCGCGTGTGGGCCGTATACGCCCGTTGAGCTCGACTCTAGCTCGTCCGGCTACTTTGATCTCATTGCGCCGAATTCGGCGCAGGCGTCACACGATACCATCTCCATGATGGCTCTAGACGCGAACGGGATCATGGCGGCAGGTACCTCAACCAACGGAGCCTCGTTCAAGGTTCCCGGTCGCGTGGGCGACGGCCCGATCACGGGGTCCGGTTCGTACGTCGACGGCGATGTCGGGGCATGCGGCGCGACTGGCGACGGCGACATTATGATGCGTTTCTTGCCCTGTTATCAGGCTGTGGAGAGCATGCGAAGGGGGATGAGCCCGCAGGAGGCGGCGAGAGATGCAGTAGTTCGCATGGTAAAGAAGTACCCGGCCGTGTCGAGCGGTATTGTGGTTGTCAACAACAAGGGTGAGCACGGTGGTGCCGGGTCTGGGTGGACTTTTACGTATGCCTTCAGAGGTGGCAAGATGAACGCTACCGAAGTTGTCACTGTTCCGCCAGTCTGCGTGACCCGATCTTTGCGCGTTGAGTCTGAGTTGCGGTAGAAAGCGTCGTGTT
The DNA here is from genome assembly GCF_030913505.1 of Colletotrichum phormii. Lineage (NCBI taxonomy): Eukaryota > Fungi > Ascomycota > Sordariomycetes > Glomerellales > Glomerellaceae > Colletotrichum > Colletotrichum phormii. Next base: position 79,323 of record NW_026851445.1, on the reverse strand, counting down.
CATGAGAGCTGTTGAAGAATATACCTAATTGATCTGACCCCCGGGGAGACTACTACTCTACCATCATCATCGAATGACCAACTTTCTTCGACACAAGATCCAGACTTTTTGGGCTGCAGGGAACATAGCCATCTATTTGCAACGGTCTACTCATCGAATGAGAACACAACCCGAAAAGACGTCAAAGCAAGGTTGTCTATCACCATTGTGGGGTTGCAGCACACCATTGCCTCGCCTGGCTTTCCTCAGCCAACTTGCAGGATGGCCAGCCAATCTAAACACTTATGTACCAGGTCGATGAAGCCCTTTACCGATATCGCAAAATCCCTTCTTCTTGGCACTTCAGATATTCTCTTATCCTACAATTCGACGATACTACCAGCCCACTTTTGGCCGCATCGGCGAGATTCACTGCGACCATTCATCGACGTACTGAGCCTGACGCTGCTCATGGGTTCTGTATGAATTACGCAATGGCGGGCAACTTCCGGGTGGGATACAGCTGGGATAAGGGCTCCCGAACCGTACATGTCTGTCTTTCAATATCAGTCCGCCGAGTCTGCTTCGTCAGAGCAAAAATGACTTGAACCACCTCGAATCTAATCGTTCTCATCCTGGCGGTCTCTGGTAGAGTGACCCAAAGAAATCTGCAACGATGTCATCCGCTCTGAAAGAGTCGGTCCCAAGAGACAAGTGGTGGGAGTGGAAATGGTTCTCACCAGACGACACAAAGGAGGAAAGACGCTTGATCACGAAGATTGATCTTCTCTTGGTACCTTATTCGGTACTCGGTATGATGTATCCCCCCGCATTATCTCATGACTATGAGGCTAACACCCTTTCTCAAAGGCTACTGGGTCAAATATGTTGACCAATCCAATTTAAACAACGCTTACGTTGCCGGCATGAAGGAGGACCTCGGTTTTTACGGAAACGAGCTTGTTCAACTCCAGACGCTGTTCACTCTTGGATCGGTCTTAGGCCAGATTCCGTTCTTGTATGAACCCGGAATCTCAAAAACCCCGTTCGCATTGCTGACAGGCACTCAAGATTCATCATGACCTATGTCCCAATCCAGTATCTCATCCCAATTTGCGATGTTCTCTGGGGCGTTTTCACGCTCCTGCAGTGTCGCGTTCACTCTTACGCAGAGTTGGCTGCCTACAGGTTCATGGTGGGTTGGTTTGAAGCAGCATTCTTTCCAGCAATGCATTACGTATTCGGTACGCTTGGAAGACTTGAATGTTACCAGGGCTCCTCACTGATAATCTACTTAGGCTCTTGGTATCGAGGCCACGAGATTGCTCGTCGCGGTGGTATCTTCTATACCGGTCTCGCTGCCGGCACATTAACAGCCGGACTCATCCAAGCTGGCGCATCAAGCTCACTCGAAGGAGTCCACGGTATGTCAATCCGCCTTCAAACCTCGCTAGCATCCTTAGGTGGTGTATTCGTCGCTAACAAGTCGCCGCAGGTATGGAGGGCTGGCGATGGATGTACATCATCTGCGCCCTCATTACCATCCCAGTCGGCATTTTCGGGTTTTTCGTCATCCCCGGCACCATCGACCAACCCAACAGGTGGTTCGTCAACGACAAGGACATTGAGACCGCCCGCGACCGTCTTGAGAAACACGGTCACGTCCTCCACGGCAAGATGAAGTTTGGCCACATCAAGCGCACCCTCCTCGGCTTCCGCTTCTGGCTCGTCATCACGACCGACGTCCTCTTCTGGAATGCGGGCATCCACAAGAATACGGGCTCCTACTTGCTCTGGATCAAAAGTCTTGGGCGGTACAGCGCGGCGCGTATCAATGAGTTGGGCACGATCTCCCCCGCGCTGGGCATCGCGTACACGCTCATCGCATGCTTCGCTTCGGACATGTTCCTTGGTCCAGCCTGGTCAATCACAATCTGTTCGGTCCTCAACGCCATCGGTCTTATCTTTCTGACGATATGGACTGTTCCTGAAGGCGGTCTCTGGTTCGGATTCGCAACCATGTATTGGTCCAATGCTCTATCTTCGGTGTTCCACGGATGGGTTAATAACCTGCTGCGAGACAGCCCCGAGGAACGGAGCTTTACGCTGGTCCTCATCAACTTGCTGTCGCAGAGCTCGACGGCGTGGACGCCTTTACTCACGTTCCCTACGGTGGAGTCGCCGAGGTACAGGAAGGGCTTCTCGTTCTGCCTGGGCTGCGCAGTCGCGTTGATTGTGTTCACCTGGATCATGCACTACTACCTGAAAAGAGACAAGAAAGACGATACTGGATCCACTGACGAGGAGACGAGTAGCCATTCCGGAGTTGGCGAGGAGTCCGCGGTTGGAGGGCAAGCCAAAAACGATTTGGACGCCAAGGAAAACGACTCGGCTGCTGCAAAAGTCGAGAGAGAGACGAGCGACGACAAGATCACAGCGATTTGATAGGTTTCCCGTCACATTTGCGGGCCTGATCATGGACTTGATCTCAAGTGCTAAAGTTCTTTTAAAAGGTGTATGTACTGAAATGAAAACTAAGCTATGTACAGTCTCTTTTTGGGCCTCAACGTGGCATGACCCAGAGCGATGTATAATGAAACACACTTCAATCCCGCGCTTTTCCGACACTCTCTACACTCTCGATCTTCAGACGACGAAACAACAGCCCAACTGTGAAGAAGCCATCATAAGCACTTAATATACAGGGAGCTTGAAAGCAGGGAAGGTGTAAGTCCAGCTGTCAATCGACTTGGCGTCGTTGACGCAGTCAAAGTCGGAGCTGTTACCGCGCCAGACGGGACGGGTAGGCCACTGGCAAAGCATCTGGGTCTCGCCAGCGTTGACGTTGGTGGACGAGGAGACGGTGGCGTTGAGACGGCTGGGCTTGTTGCCGTTCTCGACCCAGTCAATCATGATGTTCATGTTGTTCTGGGGGTAGGGTCCGGGCTGAAGGCTGTTGGTGCCGCAGTGGCCGGCACCGGGAACCAGGTAGAACTGGTACCAGTCCTCGAGGGACTTGATGGCCTCCTCATCCTTGGCCTCCGGGTACATGACGGAGCGGACGGACTGCCAGTAGTGGACGGAGGAGGCGGCGGGAATGCTGGAGTCAGACTCGCCGTGGTAGTGGAGGAGCTTGCCGCCCGAGGACTGGAAGGGGTTCAGGTCGGGGAGGGTGGTCTGAAGGCTGTCGAGGTAGCGGATCATGCCGGTGTTCATCCACTCGACGAGGGTGTTGTAGGTGATGTTGTTCATGTCGGAGAGGTTGTCGAGGTCGAGGAGCTGGACGAACTTGGTGACGTACTCGCCGCCGGTGGAGGGGATGCTGAGCTCCCAGGCCTCCGTCTCGTTGTTCCAGACCGTGGCAGCGTCGCCGAGCTCAGAGCCGATTTGCCAAGAGAGGTAGGCGCGCTCGTTCTTGGAGTTGAAAACGCCGTCGTAGATGGCCTGGGCGACGGCAACAGCCTCCTCAGCAACGGTGCCGTTCTGCTCGGGCTGGTAGCTGGTGGTGCTGCCCTGAGCCTGTCTCTTGTTGAAGCCGAAGCCGAGCGAGCTGCTGGTCTTGGCGGCACAGTAGTAGGACTCGCCAATGGTGGACTTGAGGTCGAACTGGAGCTTGCAGAGGTCAGTGCGGGAGATGACGCCGTCGACACGGCCGTCGAGGCCGTCGCAGGCGGCAATGGTGGAGTTGACAATCTTGGCCAGCTCGCAGGGAGGCGGGTAGTAGTCCTGGGTGTGCTCGACGGCAGACGAGTAGACGTGGAGGACCTGCTGCTGGGCGAAGCGGAAGGTCGGGGCACCGGCAATGACACCGTCGTACTCCTCGCCCCAGCGCTGAACCTGACTCATACCCTCGCGGCCACCGTCAGAGCAGCCTTCGTAGTAGGTGTAGACCTTGTCGTCGGCACCAATGCTGTAGAATCCCTTGGTGATCGCCTTGCCGACCTGGGTCATCTCGCCCAGGGCCTGGTATCCAAACATGTGGGTGGCATCCCAGTTGATGGAGCCGTTTCCGTAGAGGACGACCTCGTCATAGCTGTTGTTGAAGGCATCGTAGCCGGCATCGGTGGCACCTCCGGCGGCGCCGTAGGAGATACCGCCAGTGTAGTCGGTGGACAGAGAGAAGCCGCCGCCACCGGCAACATAGAAGCGGTTCTTGAAGACGTCGGGGCCCGGGAAGGCGTACTTGAGGTTGACGGTATCGCCCTTGCCGGTATGAGTATAGGCTACGGTGACGTTGCAGTATGTGACGGAGGTGGTGCTACCGCCCGCCATGCCGCCGTCGCTGGTGGCATTGTAGACCGGGCTGGCAGTGATGGTGGAGGGAATCAAGTCGATGCCGAGAAGAGTGCCGTTGGCCGGCAGAGCCTTCTGCACGTTCTCGACGGTGCACACATCTGCTAGGGAAGATGTGCTGGCTCTGGCCGCCAAAGCGCGGAGAGCCGCCTTGGAGTACTTAGACATATCAGGAGGATTTGAAGTTCAAGTCGGTGTGCCGGAAAGGCAAGTGAGTGAAGGAGAGAAGAGAGAGCGAATGTTGGTGGTGATGTCTTCCAAAACACCAGAAACATCGTGCCCGGGCAGACATCTTTATAACAAGCTTGAAAACTTATCCCGACTCTGCGATTCCCGAGTCCTCGGCGACGGCGTTGCCATAGTAGACGCGGCTCCACACGTGGTCCGTCTGTACGCCTCATAGCGCCGGGGCGCAGTGTATAGACGTGTGAGCCGTATTCTCGCATCGACCCCAGTTCGACCATGGAGAACTACTTCGATAGGTTCCGTTTACGTCAGCCACGTCTAGCGTGAGTGGGAGAGATGATGGTAGGGCTGATGGACCGGACGGACCTTGTTCGGGTGGGGATCCAACTCCCGACGCTTAGGGGGTTGACGGGTTGTTTGCTGGTTCGTCCAATGATGCTTGATATCCTGACCACCGGTATGCCGCGTCACACTGGTCCTGAACAATCTTTGAATGCAGTGTAGTCTGATAAGTGACGCGTCTTCTACAAGACTTGGTGGAAAACGTGCTGGGGCGATGAGGCCAGATCGAAGGCGGCTTGACATTTCACGAAAGACATTAGTCTCCCGGCATGGGTGCCAGACACCGAGAACGTGTTCGTCAAGGCAGTGTCTCGGTACCCACTTCCTTGTTGCAGTTCCCCTTTCCACTATGTTCTATGGAATAGGGGACAATTCGACACCTTGAACCCATGAATGAAGTCTACGGGCAAATCAAAAGGGGTGCTATGAGTACCGCAAGACACTCGTAGTAGCATGAGTAAAGTCTATGTCAACAGCCAACACCACCTGAATGTTTCTCGTCAGTGTCATCCCAGCAATGAGCATAAACATGTGTATGAAGGTTCCATAACTCCGTGACCCCTGACCAAAGTTGATAAAAAAAGATTTGAAGTCGCCAAGTGAAAAGCGACCGCAAGCCACAACAGTAAACTTTTCTTCGGTACAACCCCACAAAGCTTCTGGGGTTTCTTGGAAGGGGGGCTAGGTCATACCCACGAATCTAGCTTAATATCTGCTCAGTGTGTGCCGACACACAGCTAACTCTCATCACGGGACCGATTCGGCCAACGGGTTGTGGGAAGTGATGATGAATTGTCTCTCTCCATTCACCGGCCGCCGAGTGTAATTGCTTTCTCCAGCTTTCTTCAAATTCTAGCCGATTCTTCCTTTGGTGGCGGATGTTGCCGCAGGAGTAAAGAACGGGAGCACCGTTCTAGCGTTGTGTCTCGGAGGCCGTTGTGGGGGCGTCTCCGATCTACGGCCGGGATTTGGGCCGATGCTTCTAGTGGGGCTAGTCCGAGCTACCTTTCGGCCAGTCACAGATTTCAGCGGACAAGCTTCTTTGCTTGATATGGCCGAGGAATACTAATCCGATCGTCATTTACAGTCTACGAGACAGGCGACGAGTGCCCCCGTATCAAGGTTTACGGCAAGCTAGAACGCGGAAGGGAAAGTCTGTGACCTATGGGAACGCAAGACGGAGAACAGTGGGTGACATGTGAGTTGGTTTACGCTTGATCTTTACGCGGAATTGTCTGTCCTTTAATCTACCGAAAGGAGTAGTCCAAGACCGATTATTATCGCTCCAGAGTCTTTACAGCCCACATCCCGGTGCCATCAATCAAACTTACTATTTGCTGCAGGGTGAAGGAAAGTGCCATGGTCTGAGTAGAGAGAAATCAGTACCTCTAAGCATTAGTAGATCACATGATAAAACTCCTGCCAAGAGCACAGAACAAGACGAATGACACAAGGTCTCTATAAATAGATGAGTACGACAAAAGGCGAGAAAAGTCTGCCGACTCGCCATTAAATATCGCATCGATCGAGAGGTACATGTCACCGACGCCAGCCGGATTCCACGAGGACCATCACAAGGTATCAACTGCAGAGGCTCTGAAATTGCACAATCAGACTGCTGGTATACTTGCATGACCTTTTGTAGAACCTGTTGTCATCCGAAAACCTTTTCAGACAAAACCATCGTTGACCAATCCGAAACAGTTCTTCTTCACTGACAACACTCGCTCTTAAATCATCTAGAAGTTGTTCCCATCGTACCCAGTACCAAAAGATTCAGGAATGTCGTTGGTGATTTCCGGGTAAGAAGTGACCACGTCTGAATACTCTGGAACCTCTGAATTATCGGCCTTGAAAGTGACCTCGTTGGATACAACGCAGATGAGGAGATTCTTTGTGTCTTCAGGCGACTTCAACTCTTCAGTAGGAAGTGTGATCTTCCATCGGATGTTGTCCTTGAGCTATGCCTTAACGTGCTCAGGTTTGAGACTGTCGACTTGGCCAGCCAAGTACCGCTCAACCAGGGCGATAGTAAGGGGGATTTGACCGGTAATCTTCAGCTTCTCCTCGCGCCCTTTTTTGCAGTTATCACAGGAGCTGTTTTCGTCCTGGCCGAATGTGGCGAATGATCCGACATGAGCATGATCTTTCACGTACAGGAGAGGAAGTGTGTTGCTATCAGGGTCGCCGAGGAAGATGTTGACAATGTAGTTGCCGTTCAGCTCAGCTTTTTCAGCCCTGATGTTGACGAGCCATTCGAGATATTTGCCTCCGACGGCCAGCTTCTGGATATCACGGCCCGCTGGGAGCTCCGGGGCTGCAGTGCCTTCGGACTTCAGATGAGTCTTTGCGCGTTGCTGGAGTTGTTTCAACGTCTCGACGTCGCCTGGTTGACTTCGGAGAATGTTGGCAAAGGAGGCCCGCTTCAAGTAGAGACGATCTACCTCGTTAAGAATACGCTTCCTGGAGTTGAACACGCTTTGAGTCTCTGGGTAGATGTAGCCAAAGGTTTTGGTATCTACCACTCCGGCTGATGTCCAAAACTTTTGCTGGCCATCTGCAGCCACTGACTGTGCAAACGGAGTCAAGGGTGAGTCCACTGTCTCTTCTGACCCTGCCGCCCGAACGACAGTGGGCTCTGTAGAGTCCTTCGGTATGACATACTTCCCAGGGTTGCATGCTTGCCAAATAGCGAAGAGCCGATCAATGTTGGTGTGGTGAAGCCAGAAGATGGGGTCAAAAGCAGACAAGGGCGGCCGACCCATGTACCCCCCTCCAATATAGCCGTGGACAGCATTGTGAACATCCTCGATGCTACCCCAATCGTTGAAGGGAATCTCGGTAGTTCCATTGCCAAACTCGCTGTTGTTTGACACAGCTCCAAAGCCCTTGTAACCCTGGAGAAGAAATAGGATTCGCTCAGAAACGTTCATGCCCTTGACTCCTAGTTTTGGTGCAGTAAATTGATCGATGGCTGCGTCCCTGGCCTTTTTATCGTTGATGTTGCCGAAGGTCCGCACGGTTTTTGCAGATTTCGCGTCAACGCCAGGCTAGAGGGGTAAGCCTGAGTCTTGTGGAGATATCCATGAATTCAATTTCTTTGATGATTCCTTTGAAGATGGGGTCGTCTCTCCGGGCCTGAGAGTACTCCCCAAACTTGTATGAGGCAAGTGGGTTGATCTTGCCAGGAAACTTGTCCGTGTCTCCCTTCTGGCTCTCGGGTCTCTCCACAACATGCTCCCTTCTGGACAGAGCTTCATCCGGAAACAAGGGAAGCTCAGGTCGAGCCCAATCCCAGTATGGCATTCGGAAGGTTCTGGCGGCCTTGATGTATTCACATCCTTCTCAAACTCCTTGGCGATGTAATCGACATGCTTGTAAAGCTCGTTCTATGTTCTCAGCTTTAGCATTGGTTTCGAACGTTGTGCAGCTGTGTACTTGCCTCAAACAAAGCGAGATAGGGACGATGCCACGTGAGGAACAAAATTGAACTGTGTGTACAGTATCCGCCGTATCCCCGTCCTAGATCGAGTCCTTCGGCGCGATTCCACTTTTGGTCTGGCCACTTCATGGCTGGCCTTCCGTGGATGCCTGTGAAAAGTGAAGTTGAACTTGGGGGCCCGCCGCAAGTGGAAAGGGGTCTAACTCACCAGCAATCTGGAAATAAGAAAGAGGCTGGTCTTCGGGGACCGCCTGAAACCGCTCCAGTGCTAGAAGATACAGAGTCCACTGATCCGGGTGATCTTTGATCATGTCACGCAGCTCCAATCGCATGGGTGGTTCAACCTGAGATCGTCAGTATCTTAAGGCAAAGCATGACCTGGATGGAGCCTCACTGCCTTCGTGACCGGCTTTGATGCCTTCGATGATGACAGGGCCTTGGGTTCCGTCGGAAGACATAATGTTGATTGACGCAGTTTTGATACCGGCGTGGCTAGATAGACTTTTTTCTTTGAATAGGATAGAAGGAACGAGGTAGTCGTGGTGATGTGAGAAGAGATATTCGTCGAGACTATGGGGGAGAGCACAGGCAAGCTTTTATGTCAAAGAGCGATGATCTGTGACCTCTGGGCTCGCGATCCTCTACCAATAGGTACCGATATCACGTTGTGTTAAGTGGTCTGCCGTTGATCTCTCAAGTTCAGGACGCCACCATAGTGACTGTCTCAGACTCGCCCTCTCGGGTAGGCCCGCAACGTGCATGGGCAGCCTTCAGCCAGCCACATAACTCCAGCTCCAGCTTCCGATCAGATTTCAACCGTTCAGCTCCCGTGTTGAAGTACGCAATAGCTGCAGCTTCGAAGGTCAAGATCAAGCGGTGTGAAAAAATGCATTTGACTGCATCCGAATGTCTAACCTGCCCTACCAGGCAGCCGACGGGAGAGACTTGGAAGGCGGGGAAAGGGGACGCTCGTGTAACGCCCACCTCAATCATGGAGTTGGGAACGGAATGAGTGCTTTCAGAATGCTGGGTCAAATCAGTGTCCCGAGCTCATTCTTGGACAATGTGTTGAGCCAATGGTTTCAAAACACGTACTTGAGTAAATGAAGCATCATCATCATCATGATTCATCGCAAACAAGCATAATCTGTGTGACTAGGAATTGAAATGAACGAAGCCCGAGATCCGGTCGAAGTTTCCCATTCTCGCAATCTCCAAGCTAGTCTCCTGGTCTCAGCCTCAATTCATATCACACATTAGAGTTCGAGACACATCCGCATTTCCATGAGGCACACCTTACGCCAAGCAGTACTCACTTCGTCGATGGCCCCTGGCATGTCACATCCCACAAATGCGGACAGGTTTCATGTGATATGTGTGACAGGCAGCAGCCCTCAAACGGTCGTTGCCTTCCCTTCATATTTGAACGCGCAGTACCTAGAATCGCTTCGAGGCGGAAGTTGGACGGGTGGAGACGAGCCTGGAGGTCTAGAGGTCTGGACGAGACGAGCCGTGGGAGGAGGAATGTAGACGAGATGTAAATGCCGAGACAGAATACCCTATTTTCTGTTACCCCGGATATCGCATTATATATGATATATTCGTATGTCGCTGCTGCTATTTTCTCAAAGATGAATAGGACTTAGAGATAAGGCGTACTGCGGTGAAAAGTCACGTATTTATAATTTAAGTTGCTATTTGGGACCTCGGGTCCAGGTCCTTACTCAAAAGTTAGCTTAGATCGTCGCGGCAAGGCGTAGTTAACTCTATAGGAATTTGGATTGAGTTAATTAGTACCCTAGGGTAGGTAGTTGACAAGACTATCAAGAAATGTCGTGGCTACCTTGAACAACTGGGGGTAAATTACGTAGTAGAAGACTCCTCACTCTAGAGGTGCCGTAGTCCCCTATTCCCTGATCGACGATGCCATCAATCGACTTCAGCCAAGCTCGAAGGCGGATTTAGCCTCAAGCACCAACTAGATGAATCACGCTGTGCTCCGCCTCGGTATCATTAGCATTCAAACACTCAACACAGCACCTCCTTGCGTCTGCTATCGACCACACATGATCCATCTCACCTCACCTCTCAAGCGTCCCGCTTGACGATGTCACACCAACCCGGCCACTCATTCTTGCATCATACCACAGATACCAATCATACCGCAGATACCATATCAACTCCCCCCTATGCACCTCCTACCGACGGCGGCAACATGGTCATCCTAGACGGCTTCCCAGGCACAGTCAAACTCAGAGACCTTAGACTCACCAAGTCCCTTCAGTGCTCCCGCCGCAACAACCTACCTCCTAGCCAGCCACCTCCTCATCGATCCTATAACAGTATGCATACATGTATCCTCCCGGGCCACCAAACACCACGACCTGCGGCGCCAACTCCGGGAGGGCACCCATCCTCCAAAAACCAGCAAACCTCGCGCGAGAAGAAAGCAGGAATCCCCATGCGGACTTACCTAGCTGACGACAGTCAAGACGATATTCTCTTCTTCGAAGAACACCTCGGCTTGGGACGGGGATCCCCTATGGTGGTGCTCCACTAGATGAGTGTGTACTGCAATCAGCCGGTCCTGGAGGAGTGTTGCCTCCGCAATCCCAAGCGCGTCGACGAGACAAGGATGAAGTTGACGGGTGTAAGCGTCCTTCGGGACCTGCTCGAGAATGCTTGTCGATGGTGAAATAACGGCGGTGGTATTGACCCTAGATGTAAGCGGGCCAGTGGAAGTGTTCGTCGACGATCTGATGCCGCTGATGGCTCACCAGGCTATAGATTCAGCATGATGTCTGTCTAAATTGGTCATACAGGGGCAAAACTTCATCAACCTAACATTCACCAACGGGCAAGAAACCCAACGGAAGCAAAATTGAGTGTCATGAAAAGAAGAATCAGTGTCCATCCAAGAAGGGCGACTTCCCCCTCCTTGAGACATCTTTTCCTTCATTTTTGTTCGTGCTATTCTCATCTATCTACACATGACTCTTTCAATCTTTCCATTCCCATTTCTTCATGCTGGAAAACCTCATGCTGTCGAAGCCAAAATGGCCAGCATGTCGTCCTTTCGCGTCCCAAGATATCCTGCGTCGACATCTCGGCCACCGCCTCATGTTCCTGATCCCCAGACTTTGGGATCCAATACGTACACAACATTCCACCTTTCATTCATTACAGCAAAAAACGTTTCCCAATCCCATCAGCTCTCATCTCGTTTCGTCTCGTCAGGACGCAAAAAACCACCAAAACCCATATGATATCTCTGAAGAACAATAAAACAGTAAACGATTCCCACACTTACCTCCATGCAACTTTTTCGCAATAGGAGATGAAGGGGAATGCAAACAAAACAACGACCCATAAAACGCCTCAAAAAAGCTGCAAGTCATACCCATCATCTCGTGGAGGAAGCCAACGCTGTGTGTCTATGTAGCAGAGCGAGAGTGCAAGAAGCAAGCGCCGTCAAAGGGCACCGAGAGCGATTGAATGCGGATCAGCGCTTGAACACACTGCTGAGCTTGCTTCCGCCGACACTGCTTCCCACGCTACTCGACACGCTGCTCATCTTCTCGCTGACCTTTTCGCCGAACCCACCCATCCACTTGGGCACCTTGAGACTCATGCGCACCTGGCCGTCAACAATCATGCTGACGACGTTGAGAACGGCAAACGTCGTAGAGCCGATGGCGCGGAAGAGAGCCAGAATCGCCACGGACCAGAGAATGAAGGCAAGGTAGTAGTTTTCACCAATGCCGCGTTCGCTATACGCCTCAGACACAGCCATGGCGAGAATGGCGTTGCAGATGAGCCAGGAGAGCACCATGTAGGTACGTACGCTCTTATAGTAGTCCTCCTGCAGCTGCGCCTCAGAGATGGCCGAAGGGAGCACCTCAACGCGATCGCGGAGGTTGCGGAGCGCCTCGTCGTAGCCAGAGTCGATGTCGAGTTGCTCAGATGGCATCTCAAGCTCGACGCTGTTGCCCTTTCCGATAGCGCCACCCAGATCAGTCTTCATAACATTATCTCCCTTAGTACCCCAGGTGACGTCGTGCGTGTTGCAGAAGGCGTACACTTGCAGAGTGCAAATGTAGGCCGGCAAAAGCATGAAGTACTGAGCCGCGCTGGTGAACAAGTGCCAGGGATCCAGGTATAGGAAAGACATGACGAAGTACAAGCCGACAGTCGAAAGAATCGAGACGATAAAGTTGGTGAAGACGTTTTCGCCCATGTGGATCTCGGGATTGTCCTTCTCCTTCAGCTGACGGATGACGATGTAGAAGGTTGCAAACGTCGTGTATATCATGATGATAGAGTACACGACGATACTGAAGAGGTACAATTTCTTTGCTCCCTGTGGCCGATTACCCAGCGAAAGGATGAATTGCGCGCAGATGAGCAAGACACAAGTGTATCGCAGGACCGTGAAGATGTATTGACCGATGTTGTGACCGAAGGGATCTACCAGGGGATCGCCTAGACCGCCTGCCACGAAGTAGAAGGTCAGGTAGAAGTTTGCCAGGGAGAAGTAGGTGAAGATGAGCTGGAGGAACTGGTAGACGAATTCGATGTGGAGGAGGATCTTGCGGGTGATGGTGTGGTCGGTGTACCAGATCTGCTTGAAGTGAACGAGCGAGTAGACGGCTGCGAAGAAAGCACCGTTCAGCCAACGACGTCGCTGCGAGATGAACTCAGGAACAGTATCTATGGGCCTGGTTAGTGGTTGTAAGCTTTGATGGGAGGATGTCTCTTACCTGGCACATCGGTTTCACCGTGACATCCCTTCACGTACTTCAAGACCCAGCTCTCGCCGCGCTTGGCGACAAGCTCCCAGCAGAGGATACGATCCTCAGCCAGGTACATGTTTGCCGTGAACACGTCTGCATGCTGACCGTGCAGTGTCTCTCCCTTGAAGTACTGACTGAGAGGGCCATGGCCCGTCTCGTCATTCTGCAGAGCGTGGTATCGGTAGGCACTAAGCGCACCTGGCAAGACGGTAATGTAGCCAAAGATGGATTCAAGAGGCTTGTCGAGGATGTTCGACATCTTGTACTCAAAGTTCTGGGAGGCAACCAGTGGGTTCAGGAGGTTCACTCCGAACTTGCCCTTCATGGCCTTGATCTCTCCACAGGCACCGGCAACGTTGGAGTCGTTGTCAAAAGCCTTCCAGAGGTGGTACAGAGATGTGCCGCCGGGTCTGGTTCCAACGTCAAGCAAGATGCACACGTTGGGGTTCAGGGCCTTGCCGAAAGCGTTGAAAAACCAGCGATGCGAGTTGAGCTTCCTCTGGTTCTTTTCCTTCAGACAGAAGATCAACTGGCAAGGAACAATGCCCTTCTCGGCACCCTTGAACTTGAGATCAGAGTCGAGCGAGACTTGTGTCGTGTACTCGTAGACGTGAGCCTGCACTGCCTTCTGGTTGACGTAGTTCTTGGCGATGCCGTGCTGGTAGACACCCATTGCCGCTAATGCGTCAAGCGTGCGAGGGTGAATCTTTTCTCTGCCGTCTGAAACGATGCAGACGACAATCTTTTGCCAACCATTGTCACCCCACGTGCGCGATTTCGAACGGGCGCAAAAGTGGGAGATATTCTTCATGACGGCGTACATGGTTCTCGTGAAGCCGAACTCGTCCTCGTTGTACATGGTGACGCAGATGAACAGCTCCGTCTCACGAGCGGTCTTGCCAATGGACTGGCGGAGCTTATATCCGCGTTCGACGAAGTCATCGGGGTCGCAGGTGACAGCTGTGTATCTCATGTGGGTGAACTCGACCTCGTCGCGACGGGGCAGGAAACTGTAAAGAATCGTGGGGATCTTGCACTCCAAGACCAGCTCTCCGTTGATAAGCTGGACCTCCTTTCTTGACATCTGTGGCGCGCGGACACCTCGGCGCTCTTGCATTCCATCCGGAGCCGGGCCGTAATGCTCCACCTTCTCATTGATGTCGGTCTCTGTGTCCTCCTCGCTGAGCGTAACTTGGTCATGAGACAGGTACGATTCTCTCATCGGCTGGCTCTCACTGATATCGGTCTCAGGGCCAAACACGTCGTCGTTGTCGTGGAGGGGGATTGAAACTGTGGCGTCGTCGGCAAAAGCAGTAGAGTTACGATTCGCACCAGTCGAGAACAGCGGCGCAGGCGGAAGTGGTCGTCGGGGGCTCCCGCCATATCTTGAGGACGGAGTTCCCGGTCTGGGGCTGCCATTGAGGTCTGAGGGCTCGTAGATTCCGGAGGCCGGGGGCCTTGTGAAATCCGACGAGAGGCGGGAAGGGCTGTAGGTCCTTGTCGGTGATTGACGTCCTGACTGGTATTCGTATGGGTAGTCGTCCTGATACTCCTGCTCATAGGTGCGCTCGTACTCGCGGGCGTAGTCGCGGCCTTGGAAGGGAACGTAGGTCGAGTCGGGCGGCGGCATGCTGGGAGGGTCTCGGATGGACGCGGAGCGATCGGACAAGATGGAGGACGCATAGGATCGTCGGCTGGATCGGGGCCTATTGGTGTCTTCATGTGAGCTTGTGCTTGTGCTATTGGTAGAGTCATCTGACAACGGAGGGACGGGGCAGCTAGCGGACTGGTGCAATTGACTCTTGCGCAGTGAAGGGCCCTCTGGTATGGTGGGGAGACTGTCCCGGATTTGCGATTCTCTGACAGAGCTAGGTCTGGTTCTCTTCTGCAACTTTACAGTAGAAGACCGCACCGGTATGCGAGAGTTGCGCTGCGCTTCCGCAATGTCTCCAACGCTCACGCCACTTGAGCGCGGTGTGTAGATGGGTGCCGGAGACAAGGGCGATGTTGGGTGACCTTCCTCTTGCTGCCTCAATGCGTCGAGGTGGTCTGGCGTAGAGATCACCGGGTCTGCAGCGTCCGACTTCTTCCTGCGCAGTGACAGAGGGCGCGGGAAGAGGCTGGGCGACGACTCAGGTGTCTTGTGAACCTGTCGAAGGCGAGGAATGGAGGACGCAGAAACAGGAGTAGTAGTAGAAGCATAATGAAAGGGTCGCGATGCGCCCTTGGCGCCGCTGACGGGAGTCGATGTCGACGTCGACTGCTGGGGCGCAATGGGTGTTACGTACGGTGCTCTGTCCATGATGGGCTCCTCCACTGAAGTCAGTAGTCGAATGGCGGCGGGATTGTTGGAGCGTCCCGTGGGGGTGTCGTCGTCGCGGTCGTCGTAGGGTGGGAGGCTGTAGTCGGGCGGTCGCGAGGGGGTATTTGGGTCCATGATGAGATGTTGTTTGCGCCGCCGGTTACCGGGACGAAACGGTTAGAGGAATGTTGGACTGTATTGTTGTTCGAGGGCCGGGTATCGTGGGAGTGTGTGTTCTTTGTCTGCAACGGGCCGGCGCCACGATGAGATTGTGTGCGCGAGGGATTGACGTAGCTCAGGTCGGCTTCGTGGCGTTGGTTTAACTCCTAGTGTATCGATGACTGGAATGGACGTCTAGGATATATGTAGGTGTCGAAACTCGACAAAGGGTAGCGCCGTTGGAAATTCTCAATGGGAACTCCAGACGACAAGGTTGGTGATGATGGTGCTAGAGACTAACTTTTTGGCAAAGTGGGATCTTGAGAGATGAGAAGGGAGCAATGTGCGAGAGAGCAGCAGCAGCAGCAGCAGCAAGGGAGGTAAAGCATCTGGGCAAGCTGCGGGAAGGAGGGTCAAGTGTTGGGGGGGGGGGGGGTTGGGGAGGCACAGGAAAAAACGTGGATGGGCAATCACTCTGCAACCTGCGCCTTTCTCTTTCTCACCTCAGTCTCCAACCTCAGTCTTTGCTCCCAGCGCATCCGCGAGTGTGTCGAGGGGCAACAGAGCGGATCGGGGACTTTGATCGCGTTGACGGGGCAACGGGCCATGGGTACATGGGATTCGTGTGGTGTCCCGGCTGCGAAAGGGGGGTCAGTGAGGTACAGCACATGGGGGCTGAGCCTGTTCGTGGCACCTTGTAGCGGTTAGCGGCTTCTTAGCGCCCCCGGGGCCCGCTGACCGTTCCTGAGCCCGTCGCCCGAAAGGGATTGATTACCTCAGGTACGGAGTACCGTGGTACCTAACCTATGGATACCTCGAGGTAGGTGGGAACCAAACAGTTTCGTCACTCACCTGAGGTGTGTACCTTGCACCATATGCACCTCATCACTCCGCCAAATGTGTCAACTCTCCCATGTGTCCGTACCCATGGGCACAATATGATGATGTGCAGCTCACCTCTGGGGTAAACAATCACCTACTTCTATATCCACCAAAAACCTTACTCTCCCATCTATCCGTACACAGTATTCTTTTCACACCCCCCAAAGAGCCCTCCACCGCTTCTCATCCGTCCTCAATGGCCCATCAAACCGCCCAAACCGCGCCGGCAACCCCTCATTAGCCTCGGGCAAACAGATCCACTCCCGCACGCAATCCGGCACCTCCTCCTTGATGTGACTGATACAGATCAACGACTGCTCCTCACTCAAACCCTTCACCCGCACCCGGCCCGCCTTGGCAAGCTCGCTGTCTACGATCTTCTCCCCGCTGTACGCCTTCTCTTCTCCTCTGGCGAGGAAAAGCATACACTTGTCCCTAACAGCATCATCCATACCACTGAAGGCCTCATCAAGTACCACCACGTCGGCATTCTTGATCACCGCGCGCAGAAGTAAGGCGATGCGCTGGGCGCTGAAGGAGAGGCCGCCAAAGAGGTAGTTATCTGACCAAGAGAGGTCACCCTCGCCATCACCCTCGCCATCACCCGTGACAGAAGAGGAGGCCTTTTGGTATCCCGGATTCAGCTCCGGCGCGAACCACTGCAACGTCGCCTCGACCTTTCCCCGTGTCTCTCCGTCGAGAACAGGAATGCCCTTGAACGTATCCGCCCACGCATTCTCCAACACCTGCCGAACAGTCAGGCCGCGGGGCATATGCTGATGAACTTCGGGACTCGAGTGTCCAATCCGTGACTGTATGTCCCAAAACGTAAGAGGTCGCTGCCCAGACCCGGGCTCGGGGATTCTGCTTCGGCCAAACAGCTTGATGGGGAGAGAGTACGTCTGCGGGTGATCGGAGCACAAGAGAGACACGACGGTCGTCTTGCCCGACCCGTTCGGACCGAACACGCCCCATCGCTCTCCTCTGCGGACAGTCCAGATCAACCCGTCCTTGGGCCCGGACGGCGTATCCTGAGACCAGTTGCCCAGCGCAATCTTGCTTCCGTACCGCACCTGACATCCATCCATCTCAATCAACGGCTCACCCACAGCCGCCTCCCCCGTAGTCGATAACGCCTCGGCAGGAGAACCAGACTCAACAGCGTGCAAATCCTTCTCCTTCGCCGACAAGAGCCCATCCCCCTCAACCCCCCTCGCCGTCAACACCCTCCCCATCTCCACAAGCGAATGCACAGGCAACTTCTCATCCTCCTTCAACCCACCCTTCCACACCCCCCTAACATACGTCCTCAACCCCTCCAACACCTCCTCCTTCGGCCCCATCGACCCAACCTGACAATCCCCGCGCAGATACACCAAATGCGTAATCCACTCCGGCACCGGATCCTGCGGCCTAGCACTCAACACCAGCCTCGGACTCGCCCGCTCCGCGATCCCCTCCAACACGGGACTCAACCCGGCCACCGTCGGCGGATCAAGCCCCATAAACGGCTCATCCAGCAACAGCACCTCCGGCGTCGCCAACAGCGCCCTCGCGATGCGCGCGCGCCGTCCCTGCCCGTTACTCAGGAACGCGACGGGTAAATCCAGCAGCGGCTCGAGCCTCAGATCCTTGACAACCCTCTCCATGAGCTCCCATGGCATCAGGTTCTCTTCTCCGGGGAGGGTATCCAGCGGATTCAGCTCCGTGTTGCCGAGTAAATAATTCCGCAGCGAAAAATCTGTATTCTCCCTCCTCGACTCGTACCGCGCGGCGAGGTACGCGCTCGTGGTATGCCCGCCGCCCAACCCACCGTCGCCGTCGAAGCCGACGTACTGAATCGCCCTATTCGCACTCCGCAGCCGCGGCGGGACGTTCTCGGTGGAGAGGTAAGGATACGTTCGCGTCGTGGGCGGGATCGCGAGGTGCTGGCCGCGGAGGACCTGTAGCAGCGTCGTCTTGCCCGAGAGCGAGGGGCCGACGATGCACCAGTGGCTCTTGTTTTCGCTGGTGGCGGTGGAGGAGGGCAGCTCGAGGTTCAGGTCGGTGAAGAGGGGCGGGTTCGGGTGCGTTGTGTGCGTGTTGGGGTGCCGCCGGTAGAAGGAGCCGTTGGCAATCCTTAGGATCGGGGGGAACGATTCGGTATCCGCATTGTGATTGTGTGTGTGTGTGTGTGTCCTTACTTCAATGTAAGAGAATGAGCGAGGGGGTTGAAGTATCCTCAACGCCAATTGACCACCGTTCCCTTCGTTATCGCGTCGTTTGCGTGGTAGGATGACTTCACATTGTGACTCCTTCCTTCTCCTCCCAAAAAGAAAAATCCGGGGCAGCTTTCCCCGGACTTTTTGGGTACGTAAAACCAGCTGCGATCTCGGTCTCGAAAGCTCGGCCGTCATCGCCCCACCCGATATATGGACCCGGGCCCCGGGGAGGGGAAAGAAAAGACCGACAGGGATCAGGTAAGCTATAGTGGAGGTTGGTGCTGCCGCGCCTGCTTTTCAGCCTGGAAGTCACGTGCGGCCTTCTCGCTGAGGTAATGGCGGGACTTGCCCGGCACGACTGGGGAGCCGTAGAGCTCCAGGCACATCACCGCAGCGCAAGCTCCCATAATCGTCACCCTCGTCCAGCTCCCATATCTATCAAACGATCCCAAACAACTTCCCTCTTCCCCAACCCACAGTCCATCCCGAACTGAACAGTCAAGATGTCGGTATGTCACCTCTAACCTCCAATCCACCTTTCCCCGATGCAGAATACTCCCTCCCCAGAAGCTAACAATCACCACTCCTCACAGATGCGAATCGTCCCCGCCGCAAACCAAGCCACAACCTTCGCCGCAGGCGCCAACGCCCCCTCGGCGCCCGGAGTCCATGACACCCTCCGCGCCGGCGTAGGCCAATCCGCCTACGACGCCAAAGACAACCTCGCCGCCTCCGCCCACCCGCTCGAGTCCCGTCTCAAGAACTGGGAAGCCACCCAGGAAAGCATGCGCATGGAGACGCTCCGCCGAACGTTCGGCCTCGCGGAGCCCATCCGTCGCCAGATGGAGCTCAAGATTACCCAAAACGGCGAGTGGCGGCCCCTTGCCCTCGGTGGGCAAAAGGCCTCCGTTCACGAGGAGATCCTCCGCGGCAAGGACTCGAGCGTCACGTGGGAGGACGTGTACTCGGGTGAGGAGAGCGTGGGCATCGTTGGTATGCACGACGAGATGGAGAGGAAGCTTAAGATCTGAGGGGGGAGCAGAAGATTTGAGGGAGGGGTAGAAATACCGAGAGAGCACCTGGGCTCCTGGAACCGGGGAATGGGACAGAAGGACCAGGATTGGAATTGTATTACTACGACATGCGTCATGGCTTTTGGACGGCGCGGCCATGGAGATGTCAAGGCCATAGAAGGGATTCATCGAATCGTCCAGGTTCAACGGGAAAGGTTTCGAACAGAATGCGTTCTACTATCCTATGGACAACACCCATAGACGAGGCGTGGAGAAAGAATCAACCAGAACAAATACACAAAGCTATGATACGCCGCTGTACTCCTAATGTCCCCTTATTGTTTTCGCTCTTTGTAATACGCTCGATAGATGTCGGGGTGGCCTCCAGGGAGAGACCCACGAGACATGAGAAAAAACAAGGCCCAAAGCAACACCGTAACCGAAGGCCTCACCAGGCCGACCAGCCCATCCATTCTGGGCACTTCTGGAATTGCATGCATTGTCGAAACCATGACCCCGGCAAGGCCCCTACCTCTTTGTATCGTGTGCCGTACCATGCAAGGCTCTCAAGCCAGGTCGACCCGATAAAGCCCTTTCTCGCCTGCTCTTCTTCCATGCATGTCATTCTCCCTACTAGAAAGGAATGGCTGTTGTTCGGCGGGGAAGGTGTAGAAGGAAAGGAGTGATGATCGCAGAAGAAAAAAGGCCCGGATCTTGGGACCGCTCGATCATAAGATGACACAGCATCCGCCGCCACCTTCTCGGTTGCGGCCGCCGCCAGAGGTTGACTTATTGCCTCCCTTAGGTTCTTCTTCCTCAACGATATCGGCTGGCCGGACAGTCATGTGCACAACGTTGGCCGCCTCTGCACTGAAGTGGTATTCTAGAATCATGTTAGAACGATCAAGCAAAATGTCGCTGCCAGGGAAAAACCTACGTTTCAGTTGGTCCTTATCATCCAGCAGCTTTCCGAAATGAATCAAACGTATACTGCTGGGGCTCGCAGGCTTGGCATCCCATTCTTCACGCCACTCCCTGAGGATGAGTTCCTTCAAGGTATAGACACTGATAGTAAAAGGGTCCTTCTTTCCAGCCTCGGTCAATCCAGGGACATTGACATTCCTCTTCGTCAGGTACTTTTCGTCCAATTTGTAAGGGTGTCTTGCACCGGTAGTGAGCAACAGCGTAATGTTGCAAACCGGGCCATCTGCTGGACAGCTGCTGACGGGTTGGACATCATCGACTGAAGGGCCGATAGCCATGGAGTCATCCTGGGTCTTGGCCGCTGGCGACGAAACCGAATCCTTCTCTTTTCCTTTGGTTGACGGCTCGATTGAATCGTCGGCATCGCCCACGGCGGAATTGCTCGCTTCAGGCTGTGTTGACGCCGCAGCGCCGGGAGTCTTGTTTGATGAAGTGGTCGTGGGCCTCGTTGTGTCTGCGGCGGCGACGTCGGCTTCCGTCGACGAGGATTGAGGGAGGGTCTTCATTGGGATGGTATCCTTTGGCGCCGACGGAGAATCCTTGGGTGGTTGACCGACGGTGGTGTTGGCGTCGGCGGGTTTGGTGTCGGCCATTGCAGATCACAGGCAAGAGCAACGGCAGCGTCGAGCCTCAGGGCGCGCGGGCTCGTGAAGAGTGGAATTGAGATCGAATCGAATACAGTAGCTCAATGCATGCGGCAGTTTGCGAGAAGGTTGAGGATATTTCGACGAGTGGGCTCTCAGTGTTTCGCGGAAGAGAATCGGGGGGGTGGAATGAATTGCAGTCGTCGGGTGAGACGGTCAGACGCAGAGGCACAGCGACGCAAAGACGCCAGTCGGGATGGTACCAGTTGGCGTGGGTAGCGAGGCCGGTGTTGTGGCAGTTGCCAGGATTTGGGGGGGGGGGGGGGGGGGGGTCGTTCAGGATGTTGGACGGGAACGCTGAAGGCGGAAGCGGGTGGTAAAGGCGGGTGATCAGTGCATCCAAAGCGTGTGGGCGCCGACCAGTCCAACCAGCGAGGTGGGAAAAAGGAAGGAAGGATAAAATGGAGACCCGGGGCCGAGAGTTGGAGAAGGAGAAGGAGAAGGAGGACCCGTGGACCTGACGGGGAGTGTCGAATGGGGAGATGGCTTGGCGGAACTTGGAAGGCGTGGCTCGTGGGCCGTGGGCCGTGGGCGTTGTCTCTCTTTCCACCTGCACTCCAGCTCTACAAGCACTGAGGTGGGCTCGGCTCGACAGGCTGGGGATGATGCTTTGCTGAGGTCGGGCGGGTGGACTACCTAGTAATCCAATCTAGGCTAGGCAAGGTAGGTTGAGTGGACAGGCTGGGCTGGATGGCTCGGCAATGATTCCGTTCTAAGTTTTGCTGGAGGCGAAAGAGTCGCGGAGTGTGCCAGGTACGTGTACGAATACTTTGTATCCGTAGGTTGAAATAATTTGGCAGCTGGTAGATAGATGATTGTGTACGTACCTCAGGTAGGTCGGTTAGGTAAGGTACCTCAGGTGAGAGCGGTGCTTCGCTGCCGAAGCGGCGTTTGGTCGTCTCCTGCCTCGATGCTTACCCTCACGTTGTTGTTCCAGGCACGGAAGTACCTCGAGGACCAATATGTTAAGGTGACCAGGCAGGGTGGTGCTGTAACGATATACCCGGCAATCACGTCGTCTCCCGTCGAATTTCCGAGCGGTCGGTATTAGTCGAGTCGTGCAGGCTGTTTCGTCAATCAGGCCCTCCTTGACAAAGCAGCGGCGGCGGATACCGGCAGCAGAGGGCAAGGCCGATCAAGGGTCGAGGATGTTGTGGAGGGCGAGTGAAAGAGTGTTCGGGTATCACAAGCTTTCTCTCTCTCTCCCTTCCTCTCAGTCATCAAGTCCCAGTTACTGTCCCGGCCGTAATCCTTGATGTGTGAGGTTGCTTCTCGGTATTAGCTAAGGTACTCAATAGTCAGAGAGCAAGAAACGGTCCGAAGTACCTTGGTACCTAGGTAGGAGGGCATCTACCTCAAATCGAGACAAAGCGACAAGCAGCAGCAGCAACAACTGCTCATTCAACTTATTGACCGGAACTGCAATCACCAGGAATGGCGAGTTTCTCGTTCGACGAGCGCGGAGCAAACGGCGTGGTCGCTGTATTTTCCCTCTTGATCTTCCTTAATTACTACCTACTCTCTCGGCTCTCTGCTTTTGTTGTTGCAGGGTTGACTGATGACTTCTTTCCCCTGACAGAGATACTTGCCGCGAAGTACATTCCTTCCTGTGGGAAAACAATGCGAGTGCCTGCCTACCTGCCTGAGATTGTCGGGGAGGCGCAGGTTTGAAGAGAAGGAGGGAATTGCCGGTTCACAAATAAGGCAAGTGCGAATACACCCACAGCCCAGGAAGGAGTAACCGTGAAGCTTGGAGGGGAAAGAATCACTCTCTCCAGGTCTGACCTTCCTCCCCGTCTTCTTTCCCAATCCCTCAAGATCCTCAACTCCAGCGTTTCTCTACCTACCTAATCCCTCTCCCCCTTCGTTACTTTGCCCTTGCGCCGTTCTTCCCCATCTGATCGCATGCTTCTCGCAGTCAAAGAATCCGAGTGCGCACCAATCGATAATACGTCGATACGGATGGATACCAACTATTCCAAGTATTTCCACGCCTGTTGGACTCGGTCAAGGCTAGCGTCCCAGCTGCACTCGCTAACTCGACCGCGGCGTCCACGGATGCCCTCCCCCGCCATCACCGCTCCAGAAGACAGGACGCTATTATCTCGCAATGTGACACACTTCCAACCGCACGCACCGTTCTCATTCCTTCCGTCTCCAGATCTGGGCGTCTCGCGGGGGAAACGGGAACGGGAGCGAGGGAATGGAAAGGATCAAATGGCACACACGCCGTGACGAGCAAGCGCACGCAGACGCCGCCTGTCAAATCCTCAACAGTCAGTGACACTGCCATTAATCGAGACCAACCACCTAGCATCCGCACCACCTACCTGTGCAAGTTACAGCACTCATTCAATCCGCCTGCAGCCAGGCGCCTCGTCAGTCGGTCGAGTCTGTGTCGGTTCCGATACGTACCCATCGATAGACTACCCTCACCGGTTCCTTTCTTTACAGGGACAAGCCAGTCTGCGGCCCCACCACGGCGCCCCATCTCTGGGCATCCGAAATCCCCTCCTTTTCCTCGCCTCAAGCGCGGGATAAGAAGATAGACGTGCAATGTTTCAGCGGCACTCCATACGTGTGTGGGAAACAGATCCTTCTGGGGGTACGGCAGGCAACAAAAAATGCGGCTGGTTTGGATACGAGCTCGCAGCATTACAAGAGCTTCGTCACCGCTTGGTCTTTTCCGCACTCTCAGCCTCTCGGGGACCATCAGATCAGTGTGTGAGGGTGTTATGTTGATGTTTCTGAAGATGGGATAAGACTGTCAGGAACCCGAAACTCTCCTCAGGCTTATTTTGCCGTCGCCCCATGGCCTTATTTTGCCCGTCGCCCCATGGCCTTATTTGACACCAATGCAACACGCAGGCACAGAGGGAACCAATGTAGTGCACGCACATACTCAAAACCCAAAAGGTGTAGAGAGGAAGCATTCGAAGACTAGCGATGCAGAGCACAAGCTTTCCATGCTTTGGCCTGTCATCTTTCGAGCTGGTGCTCTGCGACATACAGACGAAGTGCGAGGTTCTCGTTGCGCATCTGCCAGGGCGGGGAGAATCATCTACCTATGCCAGGCTGACATGACCACACACAAACAAACTATGGACAAACAACAACGCGGGTAGAATAATAATCGCAAAATGGACGCCGGCCGCATCCAGCCTCCCCAAGCTTTTCTGACCAGATCGGAGGCGTTGTCCTCGGGCGACTAGATCCATCCACGGCTCCAGCGGAAAGGTCGCCCGGGAACCCCAACCAATTCCTTAGAGTATAGGACACTGTCGACGATGGCCAGCCATGGCCCACCGAGGGCAGCCCGAATCTCCTTCTCCTTTGGGTCGCAATTGACGTCTGTTCAACACGATTGTTGAAGTCCTTCATCGGGGGAACCGGAAACGGTGCAGTACCTAGACGAGTTACTATTGACTGGGGTGTCTCTCATCCTGTTTTCTTGTCCCGACAACTCGGAAAATGGAAGAGCACGAAGAAGAAAAAGAGGAAGAAGCAATATCTGACCACCATCGTTTGTAAGCGATACATTCGTCGACCCGGGATTCACGATCTCTGTCCGGGCAGAAATCGCGGGGTGACATAAGAAACAATGAAGACCCCACCTGATTGCGCCTGTCCAAAAGCTGTACACCAAGATACAGCCCCAACAGACCGGCATTGCGCCCAAGTCTCAGTTGATTGTCGACCACACCGTGGCAAACAAGAGAGCAAGCTGATCACTTACCGACCGTGCCGGCCTTCCCTTCCCTAAGACACACACGGGAATCAAGACCACGGCACCAACCCAAAGCCGGAGCCGGACTTGGTATGCTCCGCCACGCTCCGTGGCTTCTACTGCTCCCCTTTCACCCTTGCGAAGGACCTATAACTTGCGTGCTTGCCTACATATTCGTAGTACGGTAGCTTATCCCATCGGCCCGTCCATTCCTCACAGAACCCAAGGCTCCGGCCGACCCCTTAGACTTCCCGTCGGGACCGCTGCTAAGCAAGATCTGAGGTGCGCCCGCATTGCACTGCTTGGTCTCGTCTTTGTCTGAACCTTCCAATGGCTTTTTTGGGATTGCCTCTCAAGCCTGTCGGTTCTAAAGTCGAATCGTACATGCACCGAAGAACCTATTGGATAGGAGAGATGGTGAAGAATATGATCTGCAGCTTCTCTGGATTCTATGGTTTGTTCTTTTTCAATCCACACGTTGACAGAAATGAAGCCTTTGCAGCCTCAGGTAGATAGATGTTCATTCGTATTAGGTGGTACCGGTATTCACAAAAAATGAGCAGTGTTCGCCCTTAAAAGGGTGTCAAAAGTAAGTTGTACCGGTATTCACATTCAAGGGCAGGATATGACTACACCTGATGGCTTCCTCGTAATTTGCTAATTGTCAACTTTTGCCTCACACTGCCATTACTAAAATACCGAGGATATCCTTTCGTTTCGTAGCCTACAGCCAAAAAAACAAAACCCCCCACCAACACACATTCCCCTTAGCTGGTCGTCGTCGCGTATGTCCTCTCACAGAACCAACAAGTCGCCATTGCTCCCCTGCGCCGGCTGCACCACCTGCTGCGGTGCATGCTGATTCACCACGTACCCCGTCTCGTATCCCCCCGTCTCACCAAACACGTCTCCCTGGTCGATCCTCATAGCCGCCATCTGCTGCGGTCCGATACTGTTAAAGTACGCGTCCGCGTCATTGACCGCCTGCGCCATCTCACCGTTGACCGCCGCCGGGTCATTGGCGACGTGCTGGCCGTGCATGTTGTAGTCCTGCGCCTGTCCGCCCATGCCGAGCATGCTCAGACTCTTTTGATTCTCAATGGACGTCGGGAGGAGATGCTTCTGCAGCGCCGGTGAGTCCGTCAGCTTCTTGGGCCGCGCCGAGCGGAAGACGGTCTGCACCGGCTTCAGGTATACCGTCGCAAGCGTGCCGACGTTGAGGCACATCTCTTCGAGGGTAGCCGGGTCGAGACGCTCGGATTCGGCTGTGATGGGCGGCTTTTCGCCCATCACAATCTGCTTGGCTGCGGCCATGTCCGTCGATAGGAGTCGCCAGTACATGTAGGCTCTGTCGCGAAGATCCGGGTTGTCCGTCTCCTCCGTCGCCCACTTCAGAACGCGAGGCACCAGCTCCTGACCCTTGGTCGGTCTCTGGATAAAGAGCTTGACAGTCGCCGTGAGTAGTGCCAGCTGCACCTCTACCGGCTCCTCCGCAAACGAGTACAAAAAGTCCTCCAAGAGTGCCTCGCTGTTCTCTATTCTGTCCGCATACTGTCCAATGACCCAGACCATGGCAGCCTTTGCTTCCGGTTCGTCGAGGGAGTCGAGATGCTCGCAGAGAGTGCCGATGATGGACTCGTACTGGTTGGGGTACTTGCGGAAGATATTCCTAATAACGACCGTAGCCTCCTGTACAATATACGTGATCTTGGTCGCAACCAGTTCGAGGAGCAGGTTGATACACTGCCGCGATGCCGGTTCGATCTTGATGGCTAGCTTGCCGATGGCACGCACGGCCTTGCGCACAAAGTGAACGTCGATTTCGGTCGCATACTCTCTAAGTTCGGTGAGAACCTCATCGATGTTGTTTTCGTTGGCGAGCATGAAGATGAGCTCGAGCTTCGTGACCTTTACGTAGATGGGGTCGTTGTACTTGCAGAAGAAGACGCGAATGTCGTTGCGCAAGACTTCAGGTCGACGCTGCAAGATCAACAGAGCGTTTCGCAGGGCGAGGTATTGCACTTCCGGACCTTTTGCCAGGAGCGTAACGAGGGGAGGCGATAGCTTCTTGCACAGGATTGCGATCTGTCTCTGGTCCGAGATGTAGTTCATGAGGTACAGAACCACGCGGATACAGGTGAGAACGACGGCCGAGTTTGAATGTGAAAGACGCGGCGATATGCGCTCTGCGAGAAGCAAGGCTTCCCCTGACTCCTGGGGCACGTATGACATGAGTGCCTCAAGGATGTATGTTTGACCCCATCTACAATGGTTGTCAGCAACGGCCTCTGCAAAACGATGGAAAAAGTACTCACTCAGAGCAGTCGGGGAGGATAGCCACCATCTTGGAAGCATTGCTGTAGTCGATTGTGAGCTTGATGGCGTCGCTTCGCTCCCAAATGTCCATCAACGA
The DNA here is from genome assembly GCF_030913505.1 of Colletotrichum phormii. Classification (NCBI taxonomy): domain Eukaryota; kingdom Fungi; phylum Ascomycota; class Sordariomycetes; order Glomerellales; family Glomerellaceae; genus Colletotrichum; species Colletotrichum phormii. The sequence goes on along the minus strand of NW_026851445.1, from coordinate 51,963 downwards.
TGCCAGCGCACTGGCAACCACGGTAGGGTTGTCGTCCCTGAGAAGCGTGTTAAGCCTGTCGATCAGATCTGACCCCTCGATCATGCGCCTGTCGTGGTCGTAGAGCTTTGCGACGCAGAAGGCGGCCGTCTTCCTCACGTAGGGATCCGCATCCTTCAACATGTGCTTGACCAAAGGCACAGTCGCCTCGACGAACTCCCGGACGTGGATGTAGGACATCGTCCGCAGAGCCAGAGCTCTGACTAGCGGGTTGTGATCTTCCATATCCTTGTATGACGTTAATCAACTGGCGTCTCAGATGAGTTCAAGGTGCTGCGCTCACCTGCTCCAGCACAGGAATAGCCTGAACGGCAATTTCTGGTCTCATCCTCGCATAGTTGACCAAGAACAAAAAGCACCTAGACGAATCGTCAACACCTGGACGGCTCGTGGTGAGCGATGGGGAAGTAGTACATCTTCTTGATCTCGAGACTCTGAATATGCATGCAGCCGATGATGTCGGGGAACAGCGCGACCATGTCATTGTTGCTCATGGTCATGTTGGCGACAATCTTCTTCAGCGCAATCTTCTTGCTCGCATAGTTCTTGTCCTTCTTGCCGCCGCTGTTCAGTTCCAGCCGCAGTTCTGCGACTTTGCCCTTGGAGGTTATTAGTTTATTGACATAAATCGGCGGGGGCACGTAGGCCATAAACATGGCGGGCGACGCATAGGAGGACAGCATCCAACGTGGGAGATATGAGGTGAGGTGAAGGCGGTTGTGCCGACTACATATGATGAGGGGAAGCTGAAGCTCGTGGCCGCGACGCACAGCAAGGCTGGTATTAGGGACATGGGGGAGACAGTGCAGAGGGACAACTCTCAGATAACGAGCTCAGGCTGTCTTAGACAGATATCGGAGAGTTTTGGTACAGAATTCGCGAAGGATGCCGTCCAACTGCAAGACATGTATGTGTGATGGGACAAGATAGACAAGAACCAAATCTTACCCTGGCAAACAACTTGGAGTCTCCTCCACCCTGTGCGCTCGACATGCTTACGGCTTTCTCCTGGTATCAGACACAGTGGTCGGTGTGGTGGCGCGTAGTGCGATTCTCAGACAGAATCCCTCCGAACAGGTGTCCCGCAAGCTCTCTGCCGGTGCTCGATCGCGTCGTGGAGGGCGATTACACCCTAGGACCCCTCACGCCCAGCTGCGCGATGTATGTCGACTTTGGCGTCCCTGTACTAGGGCCAAGCCACTCGATCGGAACGGGGTCGCAAAAGTTGGCTGGAAGACGCAGTACTTCCTTGACTTGTCTTGGATGGTGAGAGGAGTGCAAAGGCCAGAAGGGATGTCACATGCGTCGTTGGTGCCGGGGGGGGGGTTGCGGCCAATCGAAGAGGCTTCTGCGCGATCAACGTGTCGTCGAGCTGAAATGCCGGACAACCTTCTTTTTGTCCCTACGCCAGCTGCTGTGGCCGTTGTCTATCGGAGCGTGGGTTCGGGAGGGTTCGCTCGGTGCGACGGTACGGGGTGCGGTCGTTTGTCGTTTGTTTCTTGCGGGCAATCCGGGGTTTCGATTCCCAGTTGTTTAAGGGGAAGTTCAACGTTGGATTCCCAAAGCTCCCGCCGTTCCGCAGTGGAGTGCGACAGGTCCGAAACTGGGCCTTATCGGTCAGCCGATAAAGAATAAGCGCAGGCGCTGTCAACCGCGTGGGGTGCGCGTCGGGTTGCCTAGGTTTAGCCGGCCCGTTTTGTGGGGAACTGCTTTCCAACGACAGCCCGTCATCACCCACCAGCGCGAATTCGTTGCCAGCTTTCGTCTCATCACCTGCATCTGAGTTCCCTAAGCTTCCGACCGCGCGCTCAACTAACGAGACCCGACACAAGTACTCCGATCATGGCTTTGGTCAATGGCGATGTCCCGCGATGGGTCGCAGACCTCCAGTCTCCCCCAGCTGCTAAGTCCAAGGTCCCCGGCATCTCCGACCCTCCAGGCTACCCGTCGCAAACCTCATACAGCTCCAAGGCAAGCTCTTCGCGGCCCCGCGCAAGCAAATAATCCCGCTAATTTACCTCTGTAGAAGCAGAAGGACCAGAAGGCTATCCAGCCGCGCAAGCAACAGACACCCGAGGAGATGGATACTCTGAAAGTCAAGAAGGCGTGGGAGGTGGCGCTCGCACCCGTCAAGAACCTGCCAATGACGGCCATCATGATGTACATGTCCGGCAATTCGCTCCAGATCTTCAGCATTATGATGGTGTTTATGGCTTTCAAGAACCCCCTGATGGGTCTCACTGCGGTCAATCAGGCATTTGAGAGGTTCGAATCGGAAACGAACAAGGCCAAGATGTTGCAGGTCAAGTTGGCATACGTTGCTATGCAATTCGTGGCCCTGGCCCTGGCGGTTTGGAAGGTCAACTCAATGGGATTGTTGCCGTACGTATCCATCATTAGATCTGGGCAAGATGAAAATGCTGACGCGGGAATAGGACAACGAGATCAGATTGGTTGGCTTGGGAAGCTCGAAGAGAGGCTCTGGAGTCCTCCGTCCCCGCTTTATAGACGACAAAATGATATCCAGCACCACATTCCCGCAAAACATTGTTCTGTCCCTGTCCTCGTCTACACATCATCGTAAACTGCCATACCAGACCATATCACTGCCAGCCGGAGCTCCACATGGCCAGGCGTCTTCGTCTTCTCCACTCGTTGGTGTCTCGTCCCAATTCCGGACGGGCATTTCTACTTCGTCTATTGCATTGTATGGCTGATCAGCCATCTCGTCGTAGTACCAATGGCAGAGCGGGTCATGTATAGATGTGTCGACAGGCGTGCTGAAAGGATTCAGCCTAGCCTTCCGAGCTTCCTCTGACCTAGGCCACGGACGGTCCACGGCTACCATGTTCGAAGGAGCTTTATTTCGGTTCTTTTTCTTTTTGGGTGAACTCTGATTCGACTGATGAGCATCATCTACAACGCTACTTCCTGACCTGGAAACGCCATGTCTCTGACCCTCGAGGCCCATATGGGTCTGCTGCTTCATCGATGCTGGTCCTCTCTTGAAGGTGGACTTATTCGGCTTGGACTAGACAGAAGTCAGGTTCGATCTGGGGTACAGCTAAGTGTCACTGACTTACTTGTTGGTGTATTTTAGTAGGAGAGGCCCAGTTGTTGACGTTGGTATGAACTAGAGTGTTTGATCTGCGGTCTAGATCCTGATCTCGGGATCGTCAGAGGTAGCCCTGCTTCTTATACCATGTGGGACGGCGTCACATTCTCGCACGCGAGCGACCAGAGAATACGGACTTTTGACGCCAAGTTGCTGACCTATCCGACCCTCAGAGGTGGCAAGAGACACAAACAACTCCGCCGGTCATCATCAGATGGTATTCTCGCTCGTAGAGTCTACATCCCTTTCGAAGCTTGTGATCGCGTCCAAGTAGCCGGTTCGAACAGCAAGCACCCCGCACAGGCTAGTAAGCAAACCTCTTGCCATGATCTCATTGACAACAGCACGCGTACTTGGTACTCAAGACGATAGATACTCTGGACGATATTCCGGACAGGAATTACCTCAAAAGAGGGGTTTCCGAGACCGCGTCTACAAAGAAGTTGAAGCTATGGAACGAAGGGATGCTACGAGCATGAGCTCTGGGGCCGGAGTTTGCTGCTAAATCGATCTGAATATGAGCGCGATAGCCTTGCTCCTACAACAGCCACGACATGCCAGCCGTTAGCGACGCCGGATGCGGTCCCGCAAAGCAGCTATTCCAACGTCTAGGACCTAGCAGTCCATCAAGACCGAGAGTCAAGCAAGACAACTCGGTTGAGTGGTCCACTTGGCGGCTCTTAACGGTTACTGAGACAGGGCTAGAACGAATGGGACGAGCTCCCAAGGGATGACATCTCGGGCCCCCGCGGGAGGGGACTCTTGCTGCTCCATCCCGTTGGCGAGCGCATGCACGAGACCGTGAGACATAAACAATAGAATATGTTTACTCGAGCTAGGTCGAGTCTATTTTCCCGCTGTCTTGTCTCGACCGCGTTTGCCTGACCGGAGTGGTTCGCAAAAAAAACAATCCTCTGGTCCAAGCTTGAGAGAGTTCTTCGATAGTAGATGATCTCCCAAAATCAAGCTTCAAGTTATTCCTGGACATTGTGTTTTTAGAAACACCTACAGTGTCAATCAGTCAGTGACAATGGCTGGGTCATGTGGCACCGGATCTTGATGATAATTATAGAAAACCACAATTCCAGGAGAAGACAAAGTCCAACCCGCTCCTGAACCTGAAACTAGAACTGAGATATTCTGATATCATTATCAACGCCAAAAGATTCAGCCCTCTCCAACAAACGGAAGACCGTATCCAACCCAAAACCAAATCATGACGCCTCTTCCCTCATCCGCCTCTCATTCCTCCACACGGGACCCTTCTTCGCTATCAAAAACATCATCGGGCTCAGCACGGCACACAATGCAGCCAAGAACGTAAACGACCACCCCCTCCCCATCCCCCGAATCATGTACTCAATCACCGCCGTCCCGACGGCGCCCATGGCGCACCGCACCAGGTTATTCGCCGCCGTCGCCGTCGCAGGCGCGTCCGGGAACAAATCCACAATAAGCGTATTCATAACGCTAAACGACCCCGTGATAGTAAGCCCGATAACACCCTGCAGCACCAACGGCGCCGCAACACCACCGACCTCAAAATGCAACACCCACCCGTACGCCGTCAGCGCCGCGAGACCCACGGCGACGGCCGGATAGACGGGCTGCAGGCGGGCTTTTTCAATGGGGAACTTGAGAAGGTCGTCGCCGCGGCGGCGGTCGATGGCGAAGCCGATGTGGGAGGCGATGCGGTGGTAGTTCCAGTCGAGGACGTAGCCCTGGCCCAGGCTGGCGACGACGCAGCCCGCGCCGTAGGGGAGGTAGCAGAGGCCGAGCTCGAGGTCGTTGAAGTGGTAGATTTCGCGGAAGAGGGTGCCGAGGGTGGCGGCTACGCAGATGAAGGCTACGTAGAGGAGGCTGTTGTAGGCGAGGACGAGGGCCATTTCTTTTTCAAAGATGATTTTGACGGAGCGGATTGGGTTTGGGAAGCGGATTTTGCGGTGAGGATGTGTTGGTGCTTCTGTTGCGGCGGATTCTGTCCGGGAGAGGTTGTCTGGGTCTTGGAGCCTGCGGTTACGGCGCCGGCGCCGGCGGATGAGGTCGATCAGAGGCCGGTTCCACGACTGAGCTGGGACGGAGCCATTGCCCACGACGCCGCGGCAGGTTTCCGGGACGAATAGAGCGTACGGGACAAGCCAGAGGCTAATGAGCACAACGCAAAACCAAAAGATGGACGCCCAGCCAAAGTACTGCGTCAGGACGCCCCCCAAAACGGGCCCGATGGTGGGGCCGACGTTGATGCCCGCGCCGACGATGCCCATGTACTTGCCCCGCTCCGAGCTGACCGAGATATCGGCCACCATGGCGAACCCCAGAGCAATGGCGCCGCTGCTCCCGCCGCTCTGCAGCATGCGGAGGACGAGGAGGGCGGCGTAGTTGCGCTGCAGGGCGAGCCCGACGCAGGCCACCAGATAAATACTAAAAGCGATGAGAAAGGCCGGGCGGCGGCCAGCCATGTCGCCGAAATCGCCAAAGAGTGTTGGGGAGATGGCTTGGAGGATCATGTATGAGGTGACGGTGAGGTTGACGAGAGCGACGGAGACGTGGAGGTCGTCTGCGATGGGGGCCAGGACCGGGTAGTAGATGTTCGCTGACATGGGCGGGACGAAGCAGGCGACGGAGGCCATGAAGGCTACCCAGCGCTTTGTGGAGGGGGAGAAGACGCTGTAGGCTGGGCCGCTGGGCTGGCGGGTGAGGTTTTCGGGGTCGTCTTGGTCTTGGGCCGGGTTGGGATCTTCGGTTGAGGAGACTTCATTCTGTGCTTTCTCGTTGGCGAGTTCGGGGTCGCCTGGTGGTAAGGCCTGAATGATGGACGGGCTTGGAGATGTCTGTGGTGTACTTGGCCTCGTTGGGTTCTGATCCGAGCCCATTTGGCTTATGTGGTTCAACTCATCTTGTCCCATACTTGTCGAGACAGCATCGCCGTAGCCAGCAAAGATACGGGGGGACGATAAGACAAGAAGACACAAGGGATCGAAGCTGAGCTTCTGTTACTGTCTTTAGACAATTGCTTGATAGTATCACACAACGTTTCCTGGGGATGTCGCAAAGACTGTATCAACGCGATATAAACCGAAAAGATGAGCATGCAAACACCACAATAATGAGTGATCTTGCTTCCCTCCATGAATTTTGCAAGTCGTCCATATCCGTGAGCGGGACCACCTTGCCGCGCTGCCGCACACCCTGCCTTTACAACAATGATGTTATTTCCGCTCCCAGATCGGTCTCCACCACTCGGCCTCTGACCGACCGCGATTAACATGCAGCTTCCATTATTCGTCCGGACCGGGCCATGCCTCCACAAAAGCCCGCCTGTTTTGGGCAGCTGGAGTCGTCCAGCATTGACAGAGGCGGCTTCTGGGACGCCTCTATCGGTGCGGTATCGGGCGGGAGGCCATTGTGCAAGCAAACAAGAAACAAGATCCGTTGGTAACTTAGTGTGCTTGACACTAGTAGGCGATCTGCGTTGGCTTTACAGCCAGAGATGGTGGGCATGTTTAGAATCGCTAGACTCTAGCATGAGTTATTTGGCTCCGAGATCGGAAATCTCAGCTTCGAGCTTTAAGCCATTCTCAGAAATCCGTTCCTGAATGTGGTGCCTTTTCAATGGGAACATGAAAAGTCGTTGATGGATGTCTTAATTGGCGTCATCTGTAAGCTTCGACCTCGTCGTTGTGGGGGAACTGGCTCGTGCGCCCTGCCGATGCAGCCCGGGACTCTCATCATCGACGGCCCGCTTAGCTAATCTTGGACTAAGGTACCAGCCACAACAGCCCCAAGTCCGAGGGGACAAATGTGGCTGATGAGACCTAAGAACCGAAGCCACGTCATTGGAGAACAGCTTTCCAGATCTCCAGCTGGCAGCGTGGATGTGACCAAGGATTGAACGACGTTATTCCTCGACGTTGCGTGATACCACGCACTATGCTACTCAACTCCAAGTAATTGCTCTCATATTCGACATTTTCCTCTCCTAGCCGTACGGAAAAGTCTCCATTCGCCACCGAAGATGGACATTACACCGGTATTCAACGAAATCCTGCGGAAGCGCAATGCGCCCATCGTCACCGAAAAGAAGCTCAGTCTCGAAGCGATTGACGGCTTCCTCAAGGAGGCTTACAGAATAGTGAGTCTATACCAATCTCTCAACGACTGTGTCTTCCCTTCTGTGACTGAGAACTACATCCCTCTAACCTTCTTTCCCTCCAGAACTCCCACATCACAAACCTCCACAACGAACTCAAAGATGTCCGACAAGCCTACCTCTCAACAGCGCAGCCGCGCAAAACACACATCCACGCCGCCGCCGCCGCCGCCCAGCAACAGCAGCAACGTCACCTAACAGACCGCGACCGCGAAGAAGTCGACGCAAACGCAAAGCAAATGCTCCGCGAGCTCAACGCAAGCATCACAGCCCTCAACGAAGCAGAGCTCCTCCGCCGCGAAACCGAAACGGCCGTCATCCGCAAAAAGTACGCCAGCAGGCTCGGCGCCTTGGGAGCATGGGCCGCCGCAAGCGATGCGGGGGACAGCGACAAGGGAAAGACGGCGGAGCACGCCGCGGCCGAGGCGCGCGCGAGGACGATTGGGCAGCACCGCGACGAGGTGATTCAGAGTCTAAGGCTGGGGCTGCAGCGGTGCGGGAGGACGCAGCAGGATATGATGGAGATGAGGCTTACGAGGGAGATGGAGAAGAATCGGAGCGTGTTGGCTAAGGCTGGTGGTGGTGGTGCGATGCCTGAGTTGGGTGGGTTTTATGAGTCCATGGCGAAGAGTGCTGCGGCCAACAAGGGGACGGCGGGCAAGGCTGGTGGTGGTCTGCCGCCGGGGGATGAGGGTACATCGTCGTATGATCCGCGAGAGGGCCTTACGGATGAGCAGATTCAGATGTTTGAAAAGGGGAACCAGGATATGCTCCAGCACTACAACAGCACGCTGGACAAAGTCAGGTATGTCTTTGGGATGGTTGACGATCTTCACTACAAGTCGCCCGAGACTGCTCTCAAGATGCATCGCTAATCAACGGTGGCTATGAACAGGACGGCAGAGAAGTCGCTGCTCGAGATCGCGGAGCTGCAGACGTTGCTGGTGGGTAACTTGGCGACGCAGTCGGCGCATATCGAGCAACTTGTGGCGGATTCGGAAAATATCACGGCGGATGTGGGCGGCGGTAACAAGCAGCTGAAGAAGGCGGCGCAGCGACCGAGCGCGGCGAGGTATACGTTCTTCGCGTCGGCTGGGTTGTGCACGTTTTTGATTCTGTGGGATTTGATCATATAGCTGTGAGGCTGTCGCTTATGGGCTGCATAGAAGCTTTGGCTGGGAGTTTGTCGAGTATGAATTGCTAATGGCGATACACATCAGAACCATCATCTAGGCTGTCCTCCCCACCACGTATCGAGACCTAATAAATCCCACCTTCAATCTCCGGCCTTTTCAATTTGTGCAGTTTTGAAATATCAACGTAGCATTCCACTTGTGTCTTGACTCCAATCACAGGCTCATTGTGGGGTGGTGGGAGGTTGGGCTGACAGACATGTGAAAGTTTCTAGATACGAGCGTCACATGCTGAGGAGTTAAAAAGCCTGGGCCAGGTGCAGGTGACCTAGTCCCAAGCCATGTAGATCCAGCGGACTAGAACATAGGAAGACCGGTGCCTCAATCTACGGGCACTAGGAGCATTAATAGCGATCTTGCCTTCTTGAGCAAACCGAGCTGCCTTCATGATAGAGATGAGGAATTGTTACGGTGTGCTCGGGGATGCTGGGGGCTTCGGCAGGTCCACGGGGGACCAAAGCAAGCTCTGAGCAGGCGAGCTTCTGATTGGCGCTGCTAACGACATCCCTGGATTTGACATGCGAAACGGTTCTCGGTACTCGCGGTGTTTTGGAGGGGGGAATGTTGCAATACCGAGGAGTGGTCTCATCTTTGCGGTTATTCTTGGTAGATGTGCCGAGCTCTGTAAATATAACTACATTACTCAGTTGCAGTATTCCCAGGTTAGAGGCTACTTTTTCTGGGACGAATGTGCGTCTGTCAAGCTGTAGCAGTCCATCATACAGATGAGATGGGATGATCTTGGCCATGCTGCGGTTCGGCTTATAGCCTGATCTAGCATTGCACTACATCCGATATTATCGGTTCATAAGGAAACCAAGAAGGTAAACCGGGATGAACTTCTACCTGTGTACCATGAGGTTTGAGTCGTGAATGCAGTCTGGCAGCAAATGGGATAGTTTGGAGAGTCATGGGGTTGAGCCCGAGACCTCGGCCCGCCCGCAACGGGTGACCTCACAAGCGCAATTGGGAAAGGTTGGGGGGCAATGGGGAAGCAGTGGGGAGCCGACAGCTAGAGGATAAAGAGAAGGCGCGCTCCTTCCCCCGCCGATGCACAAGACACCGAAAGGAAGGTACTGCCACTGCTGCTGCTGCCAAACCTGGAAACAACGAAATCCCCGATTATCGCCCGACACTTCGCCGATTTCTTCATTCTCGGTATCTTTTTCTCTGCTTCAACATCCCGGACAAGTCACCATACTGCTTCCCGTTTACCTAGCAAAGGGACAGAAGGGACAGAAACAATCTATTTCTGCAGACAAATCCGCCTATCCGCACCCGATTCGGGCAAGGCGTTACGAAATACCTACCTCGACCTGACTATCCTGCCCGCACCCGGTGGATTCCATTTGATACAACTTTGCCCCAAAACCCAGCCTTGGAAGTGTCACAGTGGTACTTTTTCTCCGTCACCAGGTTCCATTCAAAGTCGATTGCTTGCTCTTTCTCAAGTTTCTCCTGCCACCTACCCAGACAGCCAGAATTTCCGAGCCACAAAACATACGCCCTCCGATCGTCCGAGCCAAAACCTCACCACCTCAGTCAGCCCTTCATCCAGGATTCCAGCAACCCCCAACCAACCCCCAACCAACCCCCAACCAACCCCTTGTATCGACGCCGTTGCTCTGCCGTACGGTGTACCCTGCACCCTGCGTCTGTACCTAGGTAGTGTCTGTCTTCTGCAGCCCGCCCGTCCGCTGCAACCACATCTACGTTCTTGTACGTTTTCTGCAACTCCCGGTGCGCCGCGGGGACGAGACACTCGGCCAGACCCAAGCAAGCGTTTACCGGATCGTAGTTAACATGTCCAGGTCTTTCTGGGATAGCTTAGCTCCCGCACCAACCAAACCCCCCGTCGTCTTCCCCTAGGTAAGCAGTTGCAGCCCGTCCGTCCCTCGCCTCAGCAACATGTCATCTTGCGGCTTGCCCTGTCCCTTGACGTCCTAGACGTTTCCTGCCTTACCTTAGCTGGAAGTCCCCCGTCTATGGAGGTGCATGTCCGCTTCCCCCTTCCCCTTCCCCGTCCAACCTCGAGGCGTCGGGTGACACGGTGACCCCCCCGGGAGCCCGGGCAGAAGGGCACCTCTCATCCCAAAATCCCAAGGTCCCAAAACACCCCGACCACACCGGTGACCAAGCTCCCATTCCCACTGCCCACCTGGGTACTTGGGGGCACCTCAGACGCTGGACAAACGGTTGGCACCTGTAATCGCAAAGCTTCCCATTCGCCCGTCTAAATCGTACCACTATTTGATGCCATAATAATAACCACCCCCAGACAGACCCTTCCTCCCCCCCGCCTCTGACTCGTTCCCCCTTCTCACGAAAGCTCCGACGCTGAAAATGCCCGGTGATTCCTCTTCTTCTTCATCAGCTTCGCCCTCTTCCTCCTCCTCTTCTTCTTCTCCCCAGATCAACTCTACCCTCTCGAGAATACGCAACATCGCATCGCACATCATGGCGCCTGTTTCCACGACAAACTTCCCCGCCAGCACGGTGCCACAAGCTCCCGAGGATCCCCTCTTCGGCTTGATGGCCGCCTACAGGGCAGACCAGAGCAAGGACAAGGTCGATTTGGTGGGGTGAACCCTTGATTCATCAAGAGGCTGTGACTAGCTGTCTTGATGGTGTTCTCGACTCTTTTGCTAACCAGACCAGGGAATTGGAGCTTACCGCGATGACAATGCGAAGCCTTGGGTTCTCCCCGTCGTCAAGAAGGTGCGTCACAATTCTCTCTCTCTATTTTCCTTCATCTAGATGTGTGAATACCCTCCGGAGACGGACCCTGCTCGCGGCCCCTCCGGCTCCAGCAAGGCAAAGCCCGGCTGCGTCACGCATCGGCAGCACAACAGCTGATGTGCATCGTCCTATTTTTGATGAGCTTTCCCCTCATCGCATCCCACTTCCTCCACTTTTCGCCTGCCCCTTACAAGTTACCCACCCCCGCTAACCCCGCCATGATGCAACTTTACAGGCCGACGAGATCCTCCGCAACGATCCCGAACTGAACCACGAATATGCCCCCATCGCCGGTATTCCCCAATTCACCGGCAAGGCCAACGAGCTGATGCTCGGCGCCGACTCGCCCGCCATCCGTGAGAAGCGCACTTCCTCCGTCCAGACCATCTCCGGTACAGGTGCCGTCCATCTCGGCGCCCTCTTCCTCGCAAAGTTCTACAAGGGCAACCGCACAGTCTACATCTCCAACCCGACATGGGCCAACCACAACCAGATCTTTGGCAACGTCGGCCTGCCCATCGCTCAATATCCCTACTTCTCCAAGGAGACAAAGGGTCTCGACTTTGAGGGCCTCAAGTCTACCCTGTCCTCCGCTCCCGAGCGCTCCATCATCCTTCTCCACGCCTGCGCTCACAACCCCACTGGTGTTGACCCGACACAGGAGCAGTGGAAGGAGATTGCCGCCCTGATGCGCCAGAAGAACCACTTCCCCTTCTTCGACTGCGCCTATCAGGGCTTTGCCTCTGGCAACCTCGCCCAGGATGCTTGGGCTGTGCGCTACTTCATCGAGCAGGGCTTCGAGCTCCTCATTGCCCAGAGTTTCGCAAAGAACTTTGGCCTCTACGGCGAGCGCGCCGGATGCTTCCACTTCGTCACCGCCCCGGCCTCCGACGCCGCCGATACCACGAAACGCATCGCTTCCCAGCTCGCCATCCTCCAGCGCTCCGAGATCTCAAACCCTCCGTTGTACGGCGCCCGCGTCGCAGCCACCGTGCTCAACGACCCGGCGCTCTTCGCCGAGTGGGAGGACAACCTGCGCACAATGTCCGGCCGCATCATCGAGATGCGCAAGGTCCTTCGCGCCAAGCTCGAGGAGCTCGGCACCCCCGGCACCTGGAACCACATCACCGACCAGATCGGCATGTTCAGCTTCACCGGCCTGTCCGAGACGCAGGTACTGAAATTGCGCGAGGATGCTCACGTGTACATGACCAAGAACGGTCGCATCAGCATGGCTGGTCTCAACACGAGGAATGTCGAGTACTTTGCCAAGGCGGTCGACAAGGTTGTTCGTGAGACGAAATGAGATTGAAGCTTCTTATGACGTTTTGTATGAATGTAAATGGGTAAACATGGGGGATCGGATATGTCCCCCCTCAACAGTGTGGCGAGACAGATGGCAGGAAGTGGAAAGAGGGAAAGAAAAAAAAAAACTTAGATTTCCTAGCTCTGGAGTAATGACCATCACCTCTTGTTCTTGATGCATTCTGCTGGCTCCTACTGGCTCTTCGATGAACTGTGTGATATGAGACTATTACTATTAATATCTATAAAACCTACCGTTCGGACACCGGTGACGGAGAACTGGTCAATTCGCTGAGAGCTGTTGCCGTCGGCTCTTTGTGCCGGCTGAGTGCCGGGCAAACGATACTGAGACAGCCTGGCAAGGTGAGGCGAGATATGGTGAGCAACAAGCATATCGATCAACCGGGCCTTTCTCTCGTCCACTCTCGTCCCCTCGTCATAGGTACTCACGAATACGAAGACACCAATGCCAGCCAGATCCTCGTCTTGACCTGGGCCAGATCCCCTGGAGTAAGTACAAAGCATATCGAACTTAAAAACCTCTCCCCATCTCTCTCTCTCTCCCTCCCTGCCTTTCTCTCTCTTATCTTCATCAGCGTCTTCTGTTTCTCATCCTCTTTATCTCTATCCCTCTTCTCTGTCTCTCTTTATCCTCTATACCTCTCTTTTATCCTCTCTCCTCTACCCTCGTCGTAACCACTTACGAATACGAAGACACTAGTACCAGCCAGACTCTAGTCTTAACCCGCACCAGCACTCGAGGTTCTCTTGACCGGCTCTAGTGGGCGAGGTTCAAACGCTGTCATCGAAGAGGCGATCATCGATATCAGTGGGAACCTAACACTGTCGTGGCGGCACTGTGGTTGAACCGAATGTGTCCATGGAAGCTCTCGTCGCTGCTTTTATCGTGAGAAGGGCGTCTGTGAGGCGTTGCTTTATACTTTAAAGAAGCCTTAACGCTATAGTGGAAGGTTACTAAAACACTGCTGTTACGTTTCTGCGATGTGAAAATGGGATGTTGTTGATTGTGGTCGTTATTGTTCTCGTCGTTCTCGTCATCGTGCTTGTAGACCCTTCGGAAGTAAAACTCCCCCTCACCGCCATGGCGGGTGGATGATTCTGGTACGAACTCCCTCTCCAATAGCCTCTTTTCCCCTGTAGTCAACATTTTGCCAAGCTCATCGGTATCAAACTCGGTCGAGATGTCGACCCATGGTTTGTGCTGTGATTCTCATCGGACATGGAAATCGTTCGGATGGGTGCTCGAGTCGGGAGTATTCGGGTATCGTAAAGAATCGGAATAGACCTTCCTGGATCATCCTCCACTTTCCCCTTCCTAAGACTTCGCAACGAGCCAAGCAACAGAAACTCCAAAGAAAATCAAAATCCTTCCGAAGTTTAAGAGATCACGAAAAACAGACACCATAAGAGGCGAGCGTTCCAGGGACGACGTCCCGATTATCTAGTCCCAATCCCTCGTGGCAATCGGCCCTTCTCTCGGGACTTTACGGCTAACGCGCACACCCCAACCCCGGTCTCCCGCAATGCCGGTAGAGGGAAATGGTGTGGTTGACGGGTCTATCGGAAACCCCTGTAGGGTGCTCCTTCTTCACGAGCCTATGATATTTGAGTCTGTGTTGTCTTGTGGGGGGAAAATGGGAGGATGCCGAGGACTTTTGTTTGTCCTTGATTTGGCATGGACTCTAGAGGGCGGAAGACTTCAAGCCCGCGTGATGTCTATTTGCTTTCTTATAAGTTGTTCGCCGCTGTGTGCAAAAGACAGAATGGCATGCGTTACGGAAGAGCTCTACGGGGTCTTGTTTCGTCGGGCGTAGGTACACTATGAGTGTGACAACTGTTCTAGAACTTTGAGCCCATTCGGGATGGTTGACGGCGTCCGGCTCTACTCCAATGAGATGCAGAAGATCTTCCCCCGCAATCTTCCCCCCTTCGGATCAACGTCGAGGAGCTCATACATTGAGGAGAGTGAATTGGAAAAGAGACGTCAATCACAACCCTCGCAAACTTTAGTCAGAGCCTTTGATATTACCCGGCTAGGACGACCATGAATCTTGCATCCCCGCGTTCCAATGGCTTCAACCAGGATGGGCTCCGATCCGCCGCTGACACACGGCACGGGCACCGTCCCCGAGTCCGACGAGACCAGTCGGAACTTGGTAAGACTCTTGAGTCTTTGGATACAGGGTTACATCAGTGCGAGCTGTCGACCACACCGTTGGGAAGAAACATGAAGTTGCTAAACACAGACTGATGGAATGGGATACTTAGCGAAGAGTAAGCAACATCTTGGACACACGGGTGGGTGGTCTTTTGCCAACCTCGTCCTGTACTGGGGTTCTCTCAATGAATGGAACAATTAGAAGTTGGAACGCATGCCCCGGCCGGTGGGAGAAGTCAGCGTGACTACGGAGTACCTTACAGGAACCAGCCCGAAGAAGATGTGGTAATACGACAGATTGCCTGCTTCTTCTGAGCAAGGTTCTTTTCGTCCGCATCCTACACAGCTCGCCTCGAATAGACGAGCTGTGCCGCGTTACTGCGCTGGACAGTCTCTCGGCGTCAGTCCGCATGAGCAGCTGCAGTCTAGTTGGAGTAACCCGACATCCATCACAACCTTTGAACTCGGCGCGGGGAACCCATGGGAGACATGATGCTTCATCGGAAACCCTCCAAGACTCGAATGCTTCTTTTGGTTCATAGCATCCGTAGACTTTTCATCGAAGAGTCTGGGAGATTGAAGTGTCTCATCTCTCCACATCTCGGACTTCCGTACCATGACCTCGGCATTGGATACGAAATCTCGCTTCTGGCCATCCCGAATGACCGAATACGGTAACGGCGCCAACCTCCCCCCATCCCTCTGATAAAGTCACCGCCAAGCCAAGCACCTCGAGAAAACAAACCTGATGTTGATCCATTCCCCGTAAGCAACTGATGGAAAACCAACCAATAAACCGTCTCCTTGGCCCAAGTCTTTCCCCAAACCATCTAGTTGTTCTAGCGGAGATGCGGAGTTGAATGCTCGTGCGAAAAACTCCCACAATCCTTCCCCTGCCCATAAATTAAGCAGCGAACCATCTGACCAACGCCCATGGGGAAAAGCAAAGACCATGTGGGGGAAACTTCCCCGCATATCATTGAATGCTGCTCCATTGTTTGAGACGAACGTGGTTTCCTCACTGGATGGATAAATGCAAACAACAATTCAACCTCAAGCCCCGGCGAGGAAACCCCCAGACACGTCTTGGCGAGAAGCTAACTCCCCTCCCATGGGGCCATGGATGATGTGCCACCGCCCCCGGCTCTTTGCGAGCGTGTCCCCGATGCAACAGTCATCTCATTCGGACCTTCTGCCACCTGGGATCCTGGCCGACGCCGCTTCCCTCTCCCGCTGTCCCGCCTTAGCCCTTCTCTTGGTTCTGGCTTGCTGTCTGCCGAAATCTGCCCATTGTGCTGATAGGTTCGGACGTATCCAAACATGGGGTAGTTACTTCACGGCAGTGCGTATGTATATAAAATACCCGGGTGGACCTCGTCGGAAGTTGGAGATGAGAGAGTCTACGGATACACTAGAGAAGCGTGTTGGAGTCGCGCGCCCTTGAACACACACACACCCTTGAACGCCCAGGGACAAGGACTCGGTAACATATATCCCCGTATACTCGGTCAACTGGATAAAAACTACTTATTCCTGATACCACCCCCATCGACTGTCACCGTCTAAACATTTCGACGCGTCGCTGAGACTCTTCTGACCGCTTTCTTCTTTCTGCGTGAGCGAAACCGCACAACATCCTCACAAAGTCACAATGGTGCAGATCAAGCGTGCCCAGGAGACCGGGGCGGCGGACCCCATTCTGACCCGCATCTCGGAGGAGGACAAGGTGCCGTGGTACCAGAAGCCGAACTTGCGATACCTCTACCTGATGCTCTTCCCGACGTGCATGGGCATCGAATTGACGTCTGGTTTCGACTCGCAAATGATCAATGCGCTGCAGATTGTGCCATCCTGGAAAGATTGTAAGTTTGGTTAACCGATTCCAAGTTCTTGAGTGTGTTGAGGAGGAGCCTGGAAGTCTGAAGCTGACCTGTTTGGTAGACTTTGGAGACCCACAGGGTAGTTTGAAGGGCATCATCGCCGCTGCGTATTCCCTCGGCGCTATCCTGTCTCTTCCCTTTATCCCCA
Source organism: Colletotrichum phormii (assembly GCF_030913505.1). Classification (NCBI taxonomy): domain Eukaryota; kingdom Fungi; phylum Ascomycota; class Sordariomycetes; order Glomerellales; family Glomerellaceae; genus Colletotrichum; species Colletotrichum phormii. The sequence goes on along the minus strand of NW_026851445.1, from coordinate 35,215 downwards.
TCGTGAACGACAAGTTTGGACGAAGATGGTCCATCTTTGGCGGCAGTTTGGTTATGGTCGTTGGAGCTCTTATCCAGGGCTTCTCTCAGCATGGTACGTTCGGCCGTCATATCGCCTTGTCTAAGATGAGAACTGACTTTGAGTAGTTGGCATGTACATCGTTGCCCGCATGATCCTCGGCTTTGGTATCCCGACATGTATCGTCTCCGGCTCGTCTCTGATTGGTGAATTGAGTTATCCCAAGGAACGTCCTGTTCTGACATCTCTGTAGGTATTTCGCTCTTTGTGGGACGAATTGTTGGACTGACGGACTTTTAGCTTCAACGTGGCGTACTTTGTTGGTCAGATCGTGGCTGCGGGCATCTGCTTCGGCACGAACAACATTGCGAGCAACTGGGCATGGAGAATTCCCTCTCTCCTCCAAATTTGCCCCTCTCTGTTGCAGATATCTTTCGTTTTGTAAGTCGCACCCCTCGAAGAATGAGCTCAACGCGTAAACTTCAGTCACATCGATTTCTAACCCACAATGCCACAGCTTCCTGCCCGAGAGTCCCCGATGGCTCATCACCAGAGACCGCAGCGAAGAAGCACACGAAATCCTCATCAAGTACCACGCCGAAGGCGACCGTGAGTCCGAATTCGTCAGGGCCGAGATGGCACAGATGAAGACCGTCATCACCCTCGAGATGGAAGCCTCCAAGCAGTCGTGGATGGACCTCCTCAACACGGCTGGTATGCGCCGCCGTGCTCTCATCTCTTCCATGCTGGGTCTCTTTACCCAGTGGTCCGGCAACACGCTCATCTCGTAAGTCTCCCGGTACTATTCTTCAAGTACCACCTGAATAGCGGCTAACAATACAGATACTACTTGGGTGATCTGCTCCAGATGATCGGCTTGACCGACTCCACGGTCAAGCAAAAGATCAATCTCGGCATCGCAGGCTGGTCCCTCATCTGCGGCTTCACAGTAGCCATGCTCGTGCGAACCTTCCGTCGCCGCGTCATGTACCTAGCCTGCACAATCTCACTGGTATGTCTCCCCCAATACGTCAGCCTAAGCATTCACCTGCTCACAATCCTCAACAGCTCCTCTGCTACATCAGCTGGACAATCTCCATGGAACGCGCCGTCCACGCCCTCGAAAACGACTACAAGAACCAGTCCGCCTCCGTCGCGACAATCTTCTTCATCTTCATGTACTCACCCTGCTACAGCATCGGCTACAACGCCCTCACCTACACCTACCTCGTCGAGCTGTGGCCCTACGCCCTGCGGTCGCGCGGCATCTCGCTCTTCCAGCTCTTTGGCAGGTTGGCTGGCTTCTTCACGACCTTTGTCAACCCCATTGGCATCAAGGAGGCGTCGTGGAAGTACCTCATCAGCTACTGCGTCTGGCTCGCCTTTGAGGTTGTGTTTGTGTACTTTATGTTCCCCGAGACTGCGGGACGTACCCTTGAGGAGTTGGCTTTCTGTAAGTTTCTTGACACCGTTCGCGATTTTCTCCTGTTTTGTGCATGGCTGATGAGTGTGCTTTACCAGTGTTTGAGGACAAGGCCCTTGCCGACCAGGCTGTTGGCGCTGTTGAGAAGGTCATCCACCACGATGACATGGATACTCTTGGCGAGGTCAAGAGTGGAGGCGGCAATACTGAAGTGGTTGAGAATGTCGGTGCCAAATCGAAGGTTTGATTGTCAGATGCTTAGTCTAGCAGAATTGCGTGAAGAAATTCCATGGCGTCAACTTGATTAGTTGCGTAGACTACCTGGATACTACAAAGAGCCAAGATCATTCATTCTCAACCCTCTATGCCATCCCTCCCAATGTTGACCAATCAGGCACTTGTGTAGCACTCCCTAGAATTTCGCCAGTTTGCACAGCGTTGAGATATTTCCCCGGCCATGCATCATCCGCAGCCTGCTTCATCGACTGACTGGGGGTGTGTAAAGAATGCAGATACGACTGGCTGGGTTGTATCTGAGCTGATTACCACGTATCCGTACATAACAAAAGCTCCTCCACTGCGGGGCTCCATGTCCCCTCTTGTGTGGCCATGTCGAGTGTGCAGCGGCACAGTCGGTGGTGTTCACAAGATCAGGCTGCAGATAACTGCCCAAAGGCAAAGCCCGCCCCTGGTCCCCCGACTATTCTGCTCGCAATGTTCCTTCTCCAACTTTCTCTGCGAGGAGGCTTGTGTTGCGAGTGCGACAACGCTCGAACCAAACACCATGCCCGTCCGACAAAAGTCATTGGGCCTTCCCGCAAGGCCCCCGGAGCGATCAGTAACGATGGAAGCCAACGAGAAGGAGCTTGAGAAACAGAGTACCGACACTGCTGTCAAATATTGGCTATCGGAAGCAGAAAAGCTCCAGCCAGAGCAGCGCCTGCTTTTTGAGCGAGGCGTAGAGGCCGACAGCTACGAGAACTATGTATTGGACTTGACCCGCGCAGTTCAGAATACAACCAACTCAAGCAAGATATCGAGGCTGTCGAGGAATCTGAAGCCCGTTTACGCACTCGTCAAGTTGATCGCGCCGCTGATAGCCTCCGCAGACCAGGCCAGTCCATTCCCGCCATCTCTTGTCATCGGAGGCATCACTTGCATTTTGTCGGCCAGCAACCGTGTGGACGATTACCAAAGCAAGCTTATTGAGGAGATGGAGCGAATGGTGCTAGAGATTGACTCTATCAATCAATATCGCCAAGAGGGGATTTTCCAGGATGATATCGGAATCAAGGCATGCGAACTGAACCTTGCAACTGACATCCTTCATTTCTGTGTAAAAGTGGCACCCGTCTTCTATGATGAAAAGGGCAAGCAGAGAAATGGTCTTTCAGTGGCTATGAAGCTGCAATTCAAAGACTTCGATACCAAGTTTGGTGACATCGTGGCACATTGCAAACAGCACGTTCGTGCTCTGGAGAATCGGAGAGGCTTGATCAACAATCGATGGACCAAAGAAACACATTTTGGAGTCAAGTAAATGGGTGTATTCATTGAACGAGATTCACAAGATAAGGGGGAAGCGATGGAAGAAAAGCTACAACGGCAAAAGCAGGATGAAGACAAGGACAGAGGTAAGACATCGTCCTCCAGTTCGCAACTACTCTATACTGACAACTTCGCAGCGCAAAGACGCAAAGAGTTCCTTGACTGGCTTCCCTTCATTGACTTTGGAGAGATTCACGACAATGCATTTGAGAGAAGTGTTGATGGCACAGGCGACTGGCTCAACAATAACGACGATTACAAAGCATGGAATGACAGCTAATCGTCATCTATGCTCTGGATCCGTGGGAAGCATGGCTCTGGAAAATCTCACTTGGCATCACGGATCATCGAAAAGTTGATTTTGGAGGCAAATAATGCCTCGGTCAATGTTGTAGCGTTTGTCTACTGTACTACGACACAGTCAAAGACTGAAATGACACTCAACAACCTCTTGGGCTCCCTCCTGAGGCAAATTTGTCGACAGCTTCCCCCAAGCAAAGATGTCAAAGACTTGATCTCGAGAGACGATTACAACAGCAAAGAGTCTCCCCGGCGAAGCGATCTCAAGAGTGGCATTCTCAAAGCTATCTCGGCATGCCACACGAGCTCAATCATAGTCGATGGTCTTGACGAATGCAGCAAACTAGACGATAGCCATTTCAAGGAGTTTTGCAACTTCATTTCTAGTCTGGCAGAGAACTCGAGTGCCGTCACAAAGGTTATGGTACTGAGCAGACCTAACTATAGCGAGATCGACAAGATTATGCAAAATACCTCCCATATCATCAAGGTCGACAACGGCGCCAATAATGTCGACATTGAGAAATTTGTGTCGCAGAAAATTTCTGAGACCCTCACAAGAAGAACTCGAAGACTTCAGAGAAATCCAAAGCAAACTTGTCAACAACGCATCGGGAATGTTTTTATATGTTCGTCTGAAGGTGCGAGATTTCAGAGACCTTGGAAATGCCGAAGACATCAAAGATTCTTTGAAGGACACCGTGGAAGATTTGAACGATTTGTACGGACAGGCCATCAACTCAATACTTGAGAAGCATACGCCCTTCAGGAAAAGAGCATTGATGGCACTCCTTTGGATTACAAATTCTCGTCGCCCGTTGTCTAAGATGGAGTTACTCGAAGCTTTATCGCTCAAGCTCAAGCGAAATGGCATGAGAGGCAGTCAGAGATTGAAGAGCGACTACCAAATCTGCAGACAATGTGCGGATCTCATCAATGAGACGGGGGGGTTTTACTACCTCATTCATGGATCGCTTGAAGATTACCTATCCTCGAACTCTGCTGGCCTATCTGAATACAGAGAGCTACAATCCCAGGCTCACGATATAATGGCCGAGGCTTGCCTCACCTATCTCAACTTTGACGACTTCCAGAGGACTCGTACGTTAGCCTCAAGCGAATTGTTGCAATTGCAACAGCAGTATCCCCTGCTACACTACGCGTCGTCTCAATGGGGAAGCCATTACAACCAGTCGAGTCTGGTTGGCAACAGAGGACCTGGAATCAAAAGGCTTTCCTTGAGGCTCTTGTCGGTAGACAGCCTTGTCCATTTATGTCTCAAGGTTATCATTTCATACGACCTCACTGCGGAGGAGCTCTTCCCTGCCGAGGCGTACTTTGACCGAAAACCAACTGCACTTCATCTCATCTGCGCCCTCGATCTGAGAAGTCTGGCTGCATCAATGCCGCATGCAACAAATCTCATTAATCATGTGGACCATCTAGGATGGATTCCCATTGATTATGCTATCATCTTCAATAGTGAAGATATGTGCAACTGGATCCTCGAGATGATTCAAGAGAGAGACGATAAGCAAGCGCTGATAGACGAGCACATTAGCGACAGTTACCTCCATTATGTAGCAGATCGAGATTGGGCCAATGTACTGCGCCAATTGCTTTGCTTCGAATTTGATCCGAATGTTCGGGATGCTTATGGTGAAACGCCTCTGCATGGTGCAATAGAGCGTGGCTGCCACCATTCTCTTGAGGTACTCCTTGCCGCAGGCGCAGATGTCACAATCGGATCAAACGATGGCACAACACCTCTCATCAAAGCCATTGCTAGTGGTGAGCTGAAATTTGTCAACATCATACTCTCCAAAATCTCAGATATTGCAAGGGATCCCAACAGATTTTCTCCTCTCAACCGGAAGACTCAACAGGGCAATTCGCATAGACTCGAGCTTATCAACCACAGGCGGCACAATGGCGAGAACGCATTTTGGCTCGCTTGCGCTCTGGGACATGGCCCTATGGTGGAACTGCTTCTCGAACACGGTGCAGATATCAAGGCTTTGAATGCCGACCATAGAGGCGAAAACGGACTACACCTAGCCTGCATTCACGGTCACTACGCTGTCGTTGACGTTCTGCTCTCGAGGCGCGAAGCAACTGAATTGATAAACGCAGGAGATATTCAGGGGCTTACGCCCTTACACAATACCATTTTCCAACATGATCTTGTACTTGCAACTAGACTCCTACAACATGGAGCACAACCTGATCACTCCGAAAAAGACAGATTCACACCATTAACATCGTCAGTTTCTCACGGAGCCTATGAACTTGCTAAGACTTTCATTGTCGACTACAAAGCGGATGCCTTATCGCCAGGTACCGACAACACCGCACTATACCGGGCAGCTCATAATGGATGGTCGCCAATTTTAAAACTCATCCCAAATTTGTCGACTTGGTACCTTGAATGCATTCGGCATAGGAAACGGACGCCTCTCCATGTGGCAGCAGAAAACAATCAAGTAGAGTTCATGAAAGACTTCATGGGCCTGCCTTTTGTGCCGAGCCCATTCCCCGTCGACGAGCTTGGCAGAACTCCACTTCACTCGGCTGCTGTGTGTGGGGCCTTAGGTGTTGTAGAATGGCTGTTGAATATTGAGCCTTCTTCATTGTTCCTCAAAGACGACGATCAAAATCTCCCAATTCACTGGTTTGCTGGAGAGGGGCATCTTGCCTGTACGAGACTTTTGGTTGTGGCAGGAAATATCAACGAGCGCGACAAGCTCAATCAAACGCCCCTTAGGTGGGCCTGTGAAAGGGGCCAAGAAGATGTTGTTGAATATCTGATCGAGCAGGATGCCGACATAGATCTATGTGATACTTGGGGGATTTATCCTGTCGCTATCGCTATGGAATACGGGCACGAAGAGATTGTGACTTCCCTTCTTGCTCGAGGTGCCGAATGCCGATCGCTGAGCTTGAACAGCAACACACCACTCCATTTTGCCGCATCCATGGGAAGCCAGTCCATCGTCAAGCATTTAGTCAATGCGGGATGCGATCCATTGAGCCAGAACAGTTCTGGGTTGACCCCAGTGATGGAAGCAATCCTTGGTGACTGGCCTGAGACTGTTGCTTTGTTGCTTGCAGCAAACTCGGAAGCAGGCCAGATTCGGGATCGACTCGGCCGAACTTGCATCCATTTCGCCTCCACACTACAATCTCCAAGGATCTTGGAGATACTCTTTACCCACAATTGTGAGCTCAGCCAAACGATTGATGATTTCGGAACGGATGCGATGTGTCATGCCGCACAGCGAGGAGCGGTAGCGACAATAGACATTTTATCCAAGTTTGGGGTTCCACTCAACGGCGTTACGGGCAGTTCCTTCGGTCCACTGTGGCTGGCAGCGACCGTTGGCTGCTCGAATTTTCTCCGAGAACTCGTCCGACGCGGAATCAATCTTAGAGAAGACCTGAAGCAATCTTGTGGTAGTCGTGGCGCAGATGCACTCATTCTTCTGCCATGAGTGGGAACATCGAAATGACTTATCTTTTACTGCAGCTCGGCGCAGACCCGACCACGAGAGATCGCCTAGGTTTATCCGCAATCGATTATGCGGCTGCGTCCAGCTGTGCTCTTCTGAAATCGCTTTTTGCAGCCTGGCTCCCTGATTCTCGCCCTTTACCTCGGCAAGCCAAACTACAAACCCTGCGAATAGCCATAATCGAAGAGTGCGACAAGTTGACAAAGATGGATGCAAAGCGCCCCACCGACCTGACTATCAGCGTGTGGCTAGACTTGAGAGACTGTTGGTTCACGGGGTCGTATACGACAAATAGTGGTAGCAATTATCACTCGTCTGTTGGTGATCCTATTGCTTGTTCTTCTTGTTGTTCTATCTTACATTGTAGGCAGGAGTCGGTCGAAGTAGGTAGTGACGGCCTGTGTGGTTGCCCCACCTTTATCCGGCCGTGATGACTAAGCCAGTTGTCCCACTTCGCCCAGGGCAGGTGCCAGCCAGCCCATGGTACCTGCCTATTACTCCTTATCAGCCTTTGCTGTTCCAACACCAGGATACTTTGATGGGGCGGGCCTAAAGCTTCCTCGTCTCAAGACCCTGGACCTGGGAAACTTCGTCATCAGCAACAACCGCCACTTCGACTGGGTTCTCTCGCAGAACTCGCTGGAGACTTTACGTTTGGACAGCTGTTCTATTGTCTCTCACATTAACATTGACACCGAGCCTACGGAGAAATGGAATCTCCACAAGGAAGACTGGCAGCGTCTACTCAGAGGCTCTTACGGTATCTCTTATGGTGGTGCCGAGATCCACAGGTTCGATGGCACATGGGAGGTTGTTTTTGATAAGATCCGTAACAGCCTTCCCTACCTGAAAGACTTTCGCTTTGACAATGATCCCAACGGACTTCACCTTCTTCGTCCGACCAGGATTGGAACTGTGCTGTATCCTTCTCGATACATTAATTTCGACATGGGAATGTGTCCCAGTCCATGGTTATTGGCGGACAGTGAGACTGATAAGATGGAGTTTGGAGACAATGATCTCGGTCCCGATGACGACAGCGATGATGACGAATCATCTATGAACCGCTCAAAAGAAACAAAGGAGGGCGACGCTAGAGCATTCAGAGATCTTTTCAGTGCCTGCCGTGGGAGGCATGAGTACCTAGTGTAAGAATGACGGCAGGTCTAAACATGTTGGTATACACGTCAGCAGGGCAACCGTACGGTTGGAACGAAGTGTCAATAATGGTCTATTATTGCTGCGTATGGAGGTGGAAGGAGGAGGTTGTGGGCAAAGCCCACGATTCCTCAGAAGTGGTATGTAAGTGAAAGGGCCGTTTGTAAGTGCCCCTCATACCGCCTTCCAGATCCACCCTTTCTGTCGACTGCTCAGAGATCCAACAAAACACTTAGCGCAGAAGTTGGAACAGATAATAGACAATAGACACAATAAATCATGAAAACTTGTTGAAGACTCGAGACTGTTCATAGCGTAATCGAGCTAGTTTATCAACACCTAGATGATATCTAGTTTCTTTTGAGATATACACAGCTATGTACGTAGAGCTAAAAACCTGCAACGTGAATTGCATGCTTGTCGTAACATCATCGTCTCGCTCAGCTGTACCAAACAACGTTGGCCGGTCCCGATGCCAAGGCCAGATGCGCGACGGCTGCCGCAGTCGTGGATGAGCCAGTAGTGTCGATCTTCCATACTTCCAGGAAGTTCGAGCCGCTATCCGTAATTGCAAAATAGTCCTCGCTAAACTTGGCGGGAGAGACAGCATTGGCGGAGCCACCGCTGTTCGTGGTGGGAGTGAGGAAGAGCTGCTCGGTGATGGCGCCGGTGGTGCTGTCGAGAGCGAAAGCGGAAACGTAACCCGGGATGCCGACGGTGCGGGAGCGAGTGGCAGCAATGAGGTACTTGGGCGCGGTGGCGCTGGCGTTGCTGCTGGGGATGGAGAACATGACTTCGTCAGCCCAGTAAGATGATGTGTTGGTGTAGCCTGACGAGATGTTAGCTGGTAGTTTTAGCAATCACTCCACTTGATGCATACCTGAGGGCAAGAGAGAGTAGGTGGTGTTGGTGAAAGTCAGCTTGCCGGTAGTCGTATCGCGCTTGTAAGACGCGATGGAGTTGGCCTCCTCGTAGACGACATAGACCCAGTTGCCATTGGGGTGCACGGTCAAGTGTCTGGGGTTAGATCCCTCGGCTGCGGCGAGGTACTGGACTTCTGTAACCTCTCCGGTGGTGTTGTCATAGGAGTGAGCCCAGACGGCGTTGCCCATGTCATCGGCAGAGTAGATGAAGTCGTTGTTGGGGCTCATCCATGTTCCATGGACACCTTCGGCGCTATCGTATGTGACGTTCGCGGTAGCCTCCTGGAGCACACCTGAGTCATCAACGGTGATAGCCAGGCTTGAGCAGCCACCTCCATAGGGAGTTCCGAAAACAGTGTAAGGGGAGGCAGAGGAAGAGGTGATGTAGTTGGCGTTGCTACCTATTTACTGTGAGCAACAGACTCATTTTGAGACAATCTACTTTTAGGACACTCACAGTCTGAAGACAAGCTCACGTTACTGCTGTACGTCAAGCTGAGGTCGTCTGTGATGGCATAGCTTTGAAAGTAGCCAGTCGTACCGACATACAAGTTCTTCAGGCGGGACTATCGTCAAATTGTCAGCATCAGATCTGGCAGGCGCATTCTCAAGTATGCTTACATCGATGTGAATCCACTTGGAGCCCGAGCTCGCGTCTGTGCTAATGTTGTTCTTCAACGTGAGCGACTGTGTTTGGTCATCGAACTCGACGCCGACAATAGTGCTGCCGGAGAAGAATCCCGAGAAAAAGTAATGACTGTCGGCTAGGGCCGGAGCAGCGGCTGCCGCCAACGAAAGTATTTGGAACGAGCGCATGGTGTTGAAGTTTAGCAGATGGGATGAACAGGCATGAGAGGGCAGCTTGAGACGGGATCGGGTGCTTGGCAGATTTAAACATCATTTTGTAAAAACGCCTTTACAGCTAAGATGACGACTCCCGAAGGCCTCTATCCCGCCGGCGGAAGACTCTCCACATCACGAAGATGCTAAGCCCCATGTCAGGGGGCCGTTACGCGGCTCAATAAAGTATACCAAGCTTTTCGCATGGGGAACGTATGCCCAGGGGCAAGCAAATACCGCTATGGAGTATGGAGAACAGCAGCCAGGGGCGGTGGAGAAGAAACATGGAGTCGTAGACAAAGGGTTGACGTTGGTAGTGGTAAAGTAGGCCTCGCGTTCACTGCAAATGCCAAGAATAGTTTCAGAGTGTGGCTCAATACCAAAGCTGACGAAATTCAAGGGGCCGGTCCTACCGTCCTATGAGCGACAACGCCTATATTCTGACAGGCGCACGCGTAATCCCGAAAAGCCAGCCAAGCCGTATTCAGTAAAACTCGGGTCGGGATCTCCATTCTTGATGGGGGAGAAATTCGTCCCGCGGCTAGGCGATGCTTGTTTCAATCTAAGTGCGGCTGGTGGACGAGTCCGGGCTCAATGTTTTCTCTAATTTGTTAGAGTTCATCCCGTTTACTGCCCACATCCCGTGCCACGGCTCTGGGAATAATGTGTTCGGCGGGATCCAGCATCCACCCCTACAGAAAGCCGGAAGTGCCGACTTTGAGTGATGTACAGAGAACCTGCCAGCGACGCATTTGGCAAGTATTCAAATTGATCTGAAGATTTAAAAAAGGTCGTTTATCCCGCTTCACCATCCAGTCAAAGTCAAGATCACCTTTCCAAAGACATTTCTGCTCAGGTCAAATTACCCTAGGTCTATGTGCAACGTGTAGACATTCACGATTTCAAGCCTTTGTTCCATCTTCTTGACTCCTGTTTGTCAAGTTGCATCTTATTGCCGCAAGGAGAACAAGGCTCTGTCAACAAAAGTTTACTATTCCAAACCTTTTAGGAATAACTCGATTTCAGCTCACTTCGTTCAACTCATCCCCGCTATTAGAGCTTCGAAGGCGCCTGAATGAGGAATCCAGGATATTTTAGCTGAATAAACGGCTTAAAACGTTATTCTTTTCTCTTCCGTTTAACGTAATTCCAAGCTCTTGGACTTTACTAATATTAAAGGACGATTGCCAGCTGTCTGGCTGCCTCGGCCATCCACGTCGATGCCTTTCAAGACACTTTGAACGGATTCTAAGTTCTAACCATTTCAGACACCATTGATTTGAGGCTATCCAATGTTAGCGACCGAAAATGGGAATATTCCCCCGAATAGGCGTGATAAGTAATGTGATCCTCAAAACTTGTCATTTTTTCAAGTCTCAGGGTAGAAAAGATCGCTGCCAAAAGCCTTGCCTAATATGAGTCCTGCAGGATCGGACAGCCTCATTATGTTGGCCGGGGCACACCAGCGCGCGATTGTGCATAGTGATTCGTCGAACCAATTGAGTGAGCATGGGTGTTGCAATATTTCGCCTAGCAACATGCTGCGCAAACATGCATCAAGCAGTAATATTGCATGCGATAAGTTCCATCCGAAGTGAAAGTGCACTTTTCTCAGCCTGATTTCGGTTTACCCCTTGTTATGCAGTGAGCGCGATCCGCCTCACCACTCTCCATGATCAGAGGGTTCCTTCTTCTTAAAGTCCAGGGTGCAGCTTTGCTATTCGTTTTGTTGCAGATGAGTTCCTTGCGAAGCCCTCAACGTTCAATGGAGGAGTGCATGTTCAAAAAGCACTTGGCAAGGTGTCGCCATGTCACTGAAGCAACGACTTATCTCACGCTCTACAACTACATAGGAAGTTACTGCCTTTGTCAATGCGATCCTTGGCGTCAATATTCTAATAGCTCTAGCTTGATTTAGGATTCGTCGTTCAATGCGCTGAAGGAAGGAGATTTGACTATTGACAGCCTCAATGACTTTTTACACGAGCAGGTGAGACCCTTGCGACTCCCTCTGAGTCTCTGACCCCCCTTCCCGACCGTACTTTTGCTGCAAAAAGACCATTTAGCACTGACAACTCTTCAAGGGCGAATTCTACCCGCCGGTCGCTGGAGAAAACAGCAAGCTTTCGAGCAAGCTCCGTTTGATGTCAGGACAGATTCTCACTGGCATATGCCGCAGTAACTAACATCGCGGGATAGCATTCAAAAGGATGCCATGGATTTAGAAACGTTCACGCCATTGAAGATTCCATTGCCACCAGCACATTATGAGCAAATGCTCAAATGTTTGCGGCTCCCACTGCATGCCGTTGAGTTGACGACCTTTCTTGGACCTCTCTTCTGGTACAGATATGTCGTTCTCGCAGACGACGATCCCCACCTTCGTAAGCTATTGCCACCTTTCACTCACACGCTCAAAGGGTTGGACTCACTGAATCTTCAGAGATAGTGTTTGGGAAGCACGATAGCCGCAAGAAGACTGGAACACGCGGCTGGGAACTGATCCTGTCATACTCTTTCAAGCGACTTGAAACCACAGGGTTCGTTAAATGGACGCCTACCGCCGATATTACGGAGTGCTTATCGAACTTGCGAGACTGTGTCCTTGATATAAGCCACCCACTTCTCATTCCCAGCATTATCATGTCTGGCCTAGTAGCGACAACTGACGAAGTGAAGCAACGAGAAGCCCGGACTAGCATTCGGCAACTCGAAAAGGCAATCAGTGTCAATGATGATACAACTGGCGTTTACTACGCAAAAGATGGCACTATCGATTTGCGTGCCGTCGCAAGTGATCTTACAGAACACCATAGAAGAATTCTCCATAGGCCACCCAAGTTGTATTCCAAGGTGATTGATAGTTTGGAAGCTGCCACAGATTGCTTCTGGGCAAATATCGACTCTGCAGACAAAACCAAAGCGTTAGATCGGCTCCATGCGACTTTGAAGGACCGTTTCCAGTGCCACAGAGTGCGGCTCGTCGGACTGGAGAAATACGTTTCAATATCTGTGGAACGCTTGAACATCCAAAGGAGCATGGTCAGAAAAACGCCCACCCACTACGTACCTCACATAAGTTGAGGTCGTAGAATATCTGCTAACCAGAACTACCTTAGGTTTCATTCATTACGGCCGAAATTGCACAGAAGGATGCGAAACTGAATCTCAAGATAGCGGGAGATCAGAGGAAAATAGCCCATGCTAGTAAAAGCGATAGCCAGGCAATGAAGGCTCTGTCCCTCCTCGGTGCTGCATTCCTGCCTGGCACGTTCATCGCCTCTATTTTCAGCATGTCGTTTTTTGACTTCCAAACTCGTCAGTACCAGCGTCCCTTGGCGCGTTTATGGAGCGTCTAGCACTGACATTATCATGGCAGAAGCTCATGTTTCGTCAAAGATTTGGATTTACTTTGCGTTCATGATTCCATTGACCACTGCTGTCCTTCTTGGATGGCTCTTCTGGGATCATAAGCGAAGAAGATCGCAACACTTCATCAGGTCTGCCACCAATAACACCGGCTCCGACACCGAGATGGCAATATTGTCTGAACTATCTAAGAGATTGTGAAGAGCCTCGACTTTCGCGTATACTTGATACAAGGCTCTAGCTCTTATAGACTCTTAATTTTGACTCCATTCTGTGGGAAACGTATATGGTTCGGAATCTATTCGGACATACTATGTTATTGTTGGAATAGGCCTACATTAGGCAGCAGGAGGTTGCTGCCGCGGTCCGTTCCAGCCACGGTGGTCCGTGTGGCTCAGCCACACGAGGGTGGTATACCCCAGACTTCCTGCCGCCGCTGGCACCTGGTTAGACTTCCACTCAACAACAACAAGAACAAGCAATATCACCACTACAGTCGGTGATCGTTGCTACCCACGATACTCGAGTATTTTCCTTTTCCACCTGTGAATCCAACAGTTATCTTCAATCCCCCGTAGCGTTTATTCAATTTTTAAAACCGACTACTTATTCTGTGAAGCCACCCAGCGAGTTTCTGTGCAATTACGAACAATCAGTCAAAGATCCATGTCCCCGCGGATGGGTCTCGGAGCTGAAAATGGGGCCATCAGGCAACTTCGGGCCCGAAGTGAGGTCGGAGCCGAAAGCTTCGTCGCTGATGAAGATTGCAACTAACCAGAGAGGTTATTCCAATTGAGATATGACCGTTAAAAAAGCTTCATTAGCCTTTAGTTCGGGACGACCTTGTGGGTGCTAGACTGGACAGTTCCTTAGCAAGACATATGCAGTGGGTGTTTGGCTTGGTGACTGAAGTAGGGAGGTCGGAAGACTAGGGGTGCAATAATTGCGACCGCTATGGAAGCTACAAAGAAGGACAGTCTACCGCATCAGTACTCTCACTAGTTGAAAGTTATTGTGCCACGTCGGGCTAGCTGCCAAATAATACACAGCATACAGGCCAAAGCTGCAAAGCATAGTTGAGAATCAGGAAAGCGTGAGGTATGACCATGAATGAAGTGCCGATGACATTGAATCATGTCAGTCTGCCGATAGATTCGCTCGATCTGAGCTGTGAAGGCAGCATAGCCACGATGACTGCGTAACCACGCACACTATCCAGACATTAGAGATCTACAGACTACAGTTCGAGCAAATGGCTCCTGCAAGGTCTCTCTCGTCTGGATAAGGGACCTGGTATTGTGGAATCTACCTACTGCTTCGAGTAATATTCTATCACATCCTTATCTATGAAGCCTAAGTAAGAAGGCAGTTTCTCTGAATCGTCCAGTTCGGCTCGGCTGCCGATCCTGTCGGAGGTGACTTCCGAGGCTTGGCACGGATAGTGAAGAGCAAGACGGACTTCGGCGCAGCTTTCGGGCAAATTACACCTTGGTTCAATGTGGGGGAAGCGGATTTCTGTCTCAATGAATTCGGCTTTCTACAAGGAGTGGTTCTACCGAAAACTTTCCTGTTTACCTACAGCGGCTACGAAAGATGGCTGCAAGGGTCTATGCAGTCGTCCAATGAGATCAACTCCTATGCGTATATCACCTTATGTTAGGGCAAGTGGGCCATTGCCAAATGCGATACCGAGCGAATTGCCGTCAATGCTGACAAGTCTGAACTAAGCTTGGGTTGATATATGCTTAAATCAGGCGGTGGGTACGGCCTCGGTCAGTTCTCAGCCTCCATGACACCATCACTATCAGTGGACACATGATAGAATCATAACTTTGAACGTGGGTTTGCTATCACCTCGAACAGCCACCACTGCCGCGTCATGCCAATGCGGATGACACTATGCTTTGCGGATCATGAGCCAAGAGATGACTCCGAGGACAAGCGCCGAGCAGGCTAGGCCTAAGCCCATTCACTATATAACATCAACTGCTACTTAGCTTGAAGGTAAAAAAAGTCTTCTTAGCACCATTGGCAATCTCTTTACGTCGAAAAGAATTACAAATTTTGAACATCATGTCTCTTGGATTTCTCAACAGCACCATGCGGGCTGCCGTCATGACGGGGCCGTATCAAGTTCACATTGATCAGTTCCCCATGCCGCGTATTATCAATACCACCGACGCAATAGTCCGTATCACAACCTCTGCGCTTTGTGGTTCGGACCTGCACCGTTATCATGGCTATGTGGGAGGGGAGCCACCATGGGCGTTGGGCCACGAAGCTAGTATGAGACCAAGTCTAGGACAAGAGGATGTTCTGCAAAAGCACCTTGAAGCTAATAGTGATATATTGGGATATATCGAGTCCATTGGTAGCGGCGTGTCATCTTTGGAGGTGGGACAATATGTTATCATTCCAGACAACGGCGCTACCGGACACATCGATATGGGAGTCGCGACTGGACCTCGAATGGGTCTGCCTTTCGGAGGCCTCGACGGAGGTCTTCAAGGTATTCATACGCCGTCTCCCAATACTTCTCTTTGGTTGCCATTTACTAATGATGCTTGGTATGATCAGCTCCTTACGCCCGAGTACCATTCGCCGATATGGCCCTAATTCCCGTTCCCCTGACCGCCGAGACCACCAGCACCAGTATCGAACAAAACTACCTGACCGTTTCCGATGTCTTCTCCACCGGATGGATTGCCGTCACCAAGTCCGGTTTTGAGCCCGGTGATACCGTGGCTGTGTTTGGTGCTGGTCCCGTAGGCCTGCTCGCCGCATACTCTGCTCTACTTCGCGGCGCGTCTCGAGTATACAGCGTGGACCATGTTCCCATGAGACTTGAGAAAGCCGCATCCATCAGAGCTGTGCCTATCAACTTCATGGACAGCGACCCCGTGCAGCAGATCCTCGCATACGAGCCCGGCGGTGTCATCCGTGCTGTTGACGCCGTCGGCATGGAAGCCATCACTGCCAATGGCACTATGCAGCAAAGCATTGTGCTTAACCAAATGGTCGAACTTGTCGCTGCAGGTGGTGGGATTGGCCAGATTGGAATTTACCTGGCCCAGCCGAACACTGGTCTGGCTCCGAATGCGGAGAGAATCACACCGGAAGTTTCGTTTCCTCTCACACAGTTCTTTTCGAAGGGTATCAGATATGAAGGCGGCATCGCAGATCCTGAGACTGTTGCAGGAGAACTCGTCAACTTGATTTCAAGAGGTATTGCGAAACCGGGTTTCGTGGCTAGTGCGTCTATCGACATCGAGGAAGTCCCGGCGTACTATGAACGGCTGAGCAACCAGCAGGAGCTCAAGGTCTTTATCAAGTTTCCCTAAGTACTAAACCCGACGAGCTTGTATTCTAGAGCTGGGCATATCTTCAACCTCGCTGGGCACTTATTCCGTACTTGTAATCAGCACGGGGTTGCGGCCATGCGTGCCATCAGACCTGAGACATGGATTCAACGAGTTCATTTCCAAGGAGCAGACGGTCTTCGCGGAGCCGGAAGCGCAAATCCCAAGTGCGTGGCGCATCTAGTGAGAGGCTGCCCTCAGTAAAATTCAATTCTTTGTACATCTTACACAGACCAACTACTTTGACACTGGCTGCCTGTTCTCCATCAAGATTTGTCCATGACTAGATCCAGAATGGTGAGATTTGGCCCAGTCCATCTCTTGCCTTTGATGAACCAGAGACCTACTGCAACCAATAAGACGAAGACCATTACCGGTCCACAATAGTTCATGTTCTCTGCAGTGACAGGAACCGTGGAAGGGAAAGGCAGAAAGACAATGACGTAAAGGGTATAGACCAAGGCGAATGAGTTGATGTAGAGCCCAAACCGACCGAGGTTCCACTCTCCAAGCTCGATCCCTCCTTTGGAAGATAGACGAGCGTACAGCATGCTGCTGATTGCGATCGCATAGCTCAGGTAGAGAGCCAAGGATGAGAGAGAAGTAATGGCGCCGAATGCGACGTAACTTGAGTTTCCAATATTGAGGAGACAAAGGGCACAGACAATGAACACCGTGACAACAATGGCGCGGATAGGTACGCGGTGCTTCGGATGAACGTATGCCAGATAAGCAGGCATGCCTCCGTCTCTGGACCAAGCCCAAGTAAGACGAGATACGGAGGCGATGTTGGCCAAGTTGACGCTGAAGGAGACGACGAAGAGGCCGGTGATCATGGCCGTCGTCGCGCCCTTGGAACCAGTGATGCTGAGAAGAATGGTGAGAATTGGGCTGGCTGAGTTGAGGGCGTCGTCGATCGAACCCATTGAGACAAGTATGACGCAGACCATGACGAAGCCAAGGCATCCGTTCATGAAGATGGACCAGAACATGGCACGAGGCACTGCTGACTTGGCCTTTCGGGTTTCTTCGCTCATGTGGATGGCGCTATCGAAGCCTAGTCAACTGTCAGTCAAACGAAGGTGTAATTTTGAAAGTATTGGCACTTACCGGTGAAACTCCAAACACAAGTCAACATGCCGAGGTTCCAGGCAATAAAGGTATCTGTCCAACCAGACGCAATGTTGGTCTCCAAGAAGAAGCTACCCGAGTGCCGAGTTCCCATCACCGCCAAAACAACGACAAAGACGACAAACAAGCAGACGTGAAGGACTCCAGCAACAAGCTCAACCCACGGGATGACCCTGAAGCAGTACGTATTCATCAATCCCTGAATGACGCACATGGCGATGACAAGCACTGAGGTGTGCCAGCCTCCAGGCACATAGTCAGGATGGTTCAACTCAATCATCGACTCCAGGAGGATAATCGTGACGTTTGCAATTCCAGCAAGGAGCGATACGTAGCCAAACCATGTTGACCAACCCTGAATCCAGGTAGCAAAACGCTTGACACGTGCGGGGGCGAGGTGGAACGTCCAGTGGTACTGAGCACCAGCGACCGGTTGAATCGAAGCCATCTCGCCCAAAGACGCGGCTTGTGCGATGGCTCCGCAAAGCACTATGACGAAACTGAAGATGAATGTTTGAGGCCCGCCGTTGTAGAGTGCGAAGTACATGTTTCTGGGGACACGGTCAGATTGAGGCGGTGGATGTAAGGGGAGCATTGGTAGCTTGCTTACGTGCACATGCCTTCCCACAAGGCCATGTATGTCAGGGAGAAGGCGAAGAGCTGAGAGAATGAGAACACTTTCCGCGTTCTCGTCTGATTATAGACTTCGGATCCATGTTTTGACTCGTTCGCGTCAATCTGACTGGCGTCTTTGACGGTGGGCCGCAGCTCTATTGCCTCTGCGGGAGCCATGATGAGATGCTCGAGAAACCAACTGAAAAAGTGATTGAGAAACACTCAACACAAGGAAGAGTTCCGAGTCCTGTCTATGTGAAAGCGAAGATGAATGAAACACGTCTGATTCTCGGCACAGATGAGAGTCTGCTCAAGTCGGAGAAAATCAGAAGAGTCGGGCAGCACATCCAAAGCCTTGGCCGAATGCTGCACGATAAATATATAAATATCAGCAGGCGTAACCGCAGACGTGGAAAAACGTGAGACATTGATCCCCGTAGCCGCAGCAAGCTTGCAGATAGATGAGTGACCTGAGCTCGGAGAACGATCGGTGAAGGGAGGATCCGGGTCATCCTCTTCGATGCAGTGACGCCTGGGTGTTGAAAGTCAGAACCAACGAGCTTTTAATCAAAATTTCGGAATGGGCTCCGCTGAACATGCATGTTGAAGCAAACATTGCTTCCTTGATGGGAACTGTTACCGACCAACAGGTGGTCTTCGCGGTGGGTTCGAGCCGGGGTTCCTGCATGCCGGGAGGGGTTCGACCACACGGACTCTACCCGTACCGTTCCCGGAGCTACTTGGCATCGTCGGGCCCTCTAAACTCGCAGTTGAATCGATCATATGTGGTCTCTGCCGGTCAGATTCCGTTCTGGTCATCACTTCATTGGTCGTGGGCTGAAGAATGCCCGGATACCGGGGTCAGAATACCCTGTCCCCTTGTCTTCGTCACATCTCTGTGCGATTCCTCCAACTCGACGCAGGGTGAGTAAATCGAAATCTGAGGCACTTTGGTTTGTATCACAGTCCCCAAGTAATCTTCGTCCGGTTGTCCGGCCTCGCTTGCAGAGAATGTAACCCAATGTATCGGATCGATCTCGTGGCAATGGTCTGGATGCTTGGCTGAGATTCATGGCTTCTGGATGCCATGCTTCCCAGCCACCGAGCCAATAGATGAACTCTGGTTAGGGCATTATCAAGTAAGAGAGCCAACCCTGCCAGGTTACGCGCGGAAGCTTGCTATGCACTGCTCTAAACGGCACGGACTGACTGACCAGGTACGGATACGCTTGATGTATTGTCTCCAACAGTTCCAACGAAATTTCTCCGGTCGAGCCTGTGAACCAAAGTCGAGATGAGTTCAATCTGATTGACAGACATTGCACTCGTGCTTTCGTCTCCACATGATATGTGCCACGGCACTTTTCATCACATCAGACTTCGGCCCACCAGGCAAACTTCGCTTCCATCCTTGCAACACGTAACAGAACCACAGGCGAAATTTCACCACCCGCACACAGAAAATCTTCCTCGAGAACCAGATCGAGGGTTTCGTACGATGGGATAATGCCAAGGAGTTGTTGGACGGTTAATTAGTTTCTTACGCACGGAAGATAAGGCCACTCCCATCGTATGGAACTTCCCGGCACATGCCAAAGTTACATGTACCTGTATCTAGCAAGTGTACATGTACTTTCACTAAATCCCAGACAGAGTTCACACTCTAGGATGTCCGGGCCAAGCAACTATACTTTGGACTTGTTGCTGGTTGGCTTTATTCTTCCACACGACGTGAATTCCACGACCTACCGGCCAGAGACGACTGCTACGAGGACCTTGCAGTGACCTGCAAGCATACCAACCAGCCATGTAGCTGCTGTGTAGATCTTCGCAAACTACTCCGGATTCTGATAAGAAGCCCGGCTTGTTGGATCGATGAAGAATTTACCAAACAATTATTACGATGGGTCCTATCTCCCCGCCTCCCGCAGTAGCTCATTACAAAGCTCAAGACTCTGCAGTCCCATTAAGGAAGTCGTAGGGCCACAAGTAGAACGGCTCGACTGAACCCTTCCAGCAAAGATCCGGTCCTCAGACCAGCTGAATATGGTAGTCGACATTCAGCCAGATCCTCCATTTTACGCGTTGACGGAGGACGACCAAGCTGCGCTCGTCGTCGTTGCCTCGCTGATCTTTCTCATCTACGCCGTCATTGGAATATCACTGAAGCTTATCATCCGTCTCAACATCACTTCATTGAAGAGTCACGATGTGGTATTACTATTCGCAACCTCATTGCTCCTCTCGCAAACGATTTGCATCATCGTCGCTTGCAAGTTTGGGCTCGGACGTCATCAGAATACGGTAGACTCTCACGACCTGGACACATTTCACAAGGCAGGTTTTCCCTCGTTTGGACCAAAGCCGAACCGTGTGAACTGACCCTTTCTCAGACCTTCTACATCTCAACCCTACTAGCAATTGCTACCGCAGCGAGCACCAAAATTTCGCTATGCCTCCTTATCCACTCCATCAATAACCACGGCCGACTCAATCTTGCGAACAAGATACTCTTTGGCATCATCGGTGCATGGGCCATATCCGGAATTTTAATGGCGTCATTTCAATGCTCTCCTCCGCAGCCATGGCTTGCTACCACTGTCGAGAAGTGCCCAGGTCGAGAGGGGATTTTCCTCTACAACGGCATTATGGACATCGCTACGGATGTTTATCTATGTCTGCTCCCTGTAGCCATGATGTGGAAAGTGCAGACTACTTTGAAGAGAAAAATGATGGTGGTTGCTCTCTTCACCACCCGCATTATGTAAGTTGCTTCAAGACATCCGCTTCGGTGATGCATTTGCTAACATTTCTCTCTCACAGCATACCCATCATCACGATTCCGAGACTGGTTTACACACATACCTTGGTGACCAGCTACACTGACACAACATGGCATGCGGTTCATCATGTCATTTGGTTACAAGTCTCACTAGGCATGTCAATCCTCACAGCGTGTATCCCAAGTCTGAAGGGAGTCATCGACAGTCTCCTAGGTTCCACCTCCGTAGCCGCGATCCAGGCACCTTACAATTTGACCTCGTCAGGGAAGGACGGCAGCAGACTTCAGCCAACGAGTCTGCTGATCGGCAGCGGGTCCAACACGAGACCGGGGTCGCATCTGGCGAGCGGCACAGGAGATTCGAGGATCGCGAGGGCTGGGTTGGCGAGACCACCCGACTGGTCGATCGGTTGTGGGATCCACGGCTATGTAGAAAAAGAAGACGTCGGTTGCAGTGAGAGTGTGCGGAAATTGACAGAAGGTGGAGAGTTTGGGGCGTCTTCTGATGAGAGACGAAGGTCGAGCTCACAGGAAGGATCCCTGAAGTCTGCTGAGGCTGAGTTGCGATTGTAATCCCGGAGCATTTCATTTGTTTACAAAAATATTGAGAAAAATGAGGCCGATTGAAGTCTTGAGAAATATTCCTTTGTTTCTGAATCGCAAATCTGTAACGTTGGGCAGAAAAGAAATTTGCAACTCATCTTATGTTGGGATAAATCAGTCTTGAGTGAGCTGGGCAGAAAGACTTTCTCGCAACTCCCTGGACCTGTTTGCATCAATCCACTTGGATGAGCCAAATATGACCTAGAAGCCGCTGAAGAGTTCGCAACAGTTCATTCCACTCCCTAAGTGAAAGCGAGCATGGGAATCCGATGGAGCGAATGAGATGGAGAGATTTCACACCGGCTCTCCCCGAGGTGGCGCGATCCTACAGAGTGCTGCGGGTTCGGGGATCCGGAGTAGTGGAGATACATCCACCAATTGACCCGCTCTAAGTACAGTATCCGGAGTCGACGGGAGTCGGAATGCATTGCCGGCGTGAAAACTTTCTCTTCTTATTGCAGTCGCACGGACAGTTGTGTAAGCTGGGTTCTTGTCCTTCCATCCCTCGCTCTCGCGGTGCAGAACGGCCCGATCCCAAGACGCGTTTGACACCACCCAATCCAGACGGAGAAAGCAAAAGAAGAAGAGACAAAGACAAAGCAAGACAACCCGGAAGACACACAGACTCCTCTGATACACCTCAGCTTTGGGCTAATCAAAGCAAACCTTACGGGAACCTAAAGTCCTCAGCTGGGCCCCTGGCTAAAGACCTAATTAAAAAAGCAACACCTGCCACCTCACCTTTTCTCCGCCCTACCCTTCCCGTGTCATCTCATACCCTCGTTCTGCGACCGAAAGTAGAGCCGTCCCCCCCCCCCCGCCATGGACCCCCGCGACCGAGACGACCGCACCGGCGAGACCACGCCGTTGCTGTCGGATCAGCCGCATCACAAGCCGGACATTGAACCGGTGGGTAGCGGTGGTTGGCTGTCGGAAGCATGGCTCCTCTGCCGGTACTCATTACCGCTCATCGCCACCTATCTGCTGCAGTACTCCTTCACTGTCATCACGACATTCGTGGCTGGCCACCTCAGCGCCGATGACCTCGCCGCCGCTAGTATCGGTCTGACGACCATGAACATCATCGGCCTCGCTATTTACGAAGGGATGGCTACTGCCCTCGACACCCTTTGTGCTCAGGCCCACGGTTCCGGGCGCCTTACTGCCGTCGGTCTCCATGTTCAACGCATGCTCATTCTCATGGCCCTCGCCACCGTGCCCATTGGGCTCTTCTGGGTGTTTTCGCCCTCGATTCTGTCACTGTTTGTCAAGCAGCATCACTTGGCCGTCAAGGCTGGCACGTTCCTGCGCGTGAGCCTGATCGGCATGCCAGGTTACGCCGCCTTTGAAGCCCTCAAGAGGTTCCTTCAGGCCCAGGGCGACTTCAAAAGCGCCATGGTCGTCCTCATCATCTGCGCCCCTATCAACGCCCTCCTCAGCTGGCTCTTCGCGTTCAAGCTGAATATGGGCCTGGAGGGCGCCGCCCTCGGCCAGGCTCTGGCCAACGACCTACGTCCCGTCCTTCTGCTCATCTACATCGTCGTCTGGGGCCAGTGGTCGCACCAGTGCTGGGGTGGATTCTCTCGCAAGGCCTTCACTGAGTGGAGCGTGCCGGTGCGGCTCTCCATTGCCGGATCGGCGGTTAACCTGGGCGAATGGGCTGCCTTTGAGATCCTCACGCTTAGCACATCCTACCTGAGCACCGAGCATCTTGCCGCGCAGACTATTTTGACGACGATCTCTGTCGTCATGTGGCATATTCCCTTCTCAATCTCAGTTGCCATCAGCACCCGCATTGGCCACTTGATCGGTGGTGGGCTCGTAGCGACCGCTCGGCGAGCCACGACCGTATACGCCATCGTCTTCACCGTTGTCGGTGTCCTAGACGCTATCCTAATCTTCCTGTTCCGCCACCAGCTCGCCCTTGTATTCTCCGAGGACGCCGAGGTCCAACGGCTCACGTCCGACTCCATGCTCGCGGTTGCGGCATTCCAGCTCATCGATTCCATCATCAGCGGATGCAACGGCGTACTGCGCGGTCTCGGTCGGCAGGCCGTTGCGGCTTTTGTCGTCTTTGCCGTGAACTATCTGGCTGCAGTACCGCTCGCAGTCTGGCTCGAGCTGGGATCACCGGGCCTAGAGCTAGATGGTGCCTGGATAGGCCTCGGTGGCGGCATGGTTGTTATCGCCATCATCGAGTGCATTTACTTGAAGGTCATCCGATGGCAAGACTGTGTCGAAAGTGTTAGAGACAGAGAAGGCATGTAATGGATTCATTTCAATTCAAAAATAAGCGAGTTAGCATACATATATACCATAGACAAGTTAATTAGACTTTGTGATTCTTACGATTCATTGGTCCCAAGGTCAGACTCTGGTCAATTTTCAATCTTTTTGCCCGTGTTTTACTATCAACCGCAAAGAGACTTCATTTTGGCAGCACCGTTATCCTTAGTTTCCTCTTGAATGTGCCGCTAAAGAATGGTATTTTGGTGACATATGCAGCTTGACAGCATTTGACAGTGGTGTTGAGACGGATTCGCGGGAAAGAAAAGACCGGACCGTTTCAGCCCGCTTTCAGTGGAGCCTTTTATTTGCCTTATGTCAGCGAGACTCCATTACAATGGAACGGTGCGATGCAAAGTTTAATTAACACCAAACTGGCGGTGTGCTCAGGGGAAGTTGCGCCAACCCGTCTATAAAAATCTTCATCCTTGCAGCACGACTTTCATTAGCAACCTGCCGGCCGGCTCCATCTCGACGATAACGTCGTTGGGGACTCCCATTCAATATTAGAGTCATTTAACCTTGCTCGCCGTCCAAAGTACAGCCCTGTCCAGCCGGTCTTTCTGCATCACTGTTAAGAGCCCAGCCCTCGTGTGGCCACGTAAGGGTAATTTCTATATATAGAATCTAAGCTAATAAAAAGAGATTTATAAGCAGAGCTTTTATAAAAATAAAATATAAATATAATAAAGCCTAACGTGGTTTACCAGTCAGCCGCGCATATCAGTCAGCCGCGCATTTCCTTATCGCATACTAAATTGCATATTTACCTAATTTCTTTGAATAATAACTAATTAGAAAGATTTCAGTATCTTTATAATTGTCACAGACCCGCTGTCCTAGCCCCCAACCTTGAGATTGGTGTTGAGTAATCCGGTGGCCGGGTTACGTAAGCCTGAGGCTGGATAAAACCCTGCATCCTATATTTTGTCGCGCATGTCCAGAAACGTAGCTCCTTGAGCTACGTCTTGTCAACAGAGCCTGTACCTGCTTAGGATAGAGCCTGCCCGTAGCAATAGATTGTCTGATCCGCCTGCCCAGCATCCACCTGCCAAACAACCTGCTTGCTACCATGACAATAATATATTTAAAATAACGTTATAACTAGTTAAATTTAATAAAAAAAGACACTTTAATCTTTTTATATTGGAATAAGTAGTAGAATAGAAAAATGAGTCTTTGATAAGGATATAATATATTTACTCTTTCTCTAAATAGAAATTAATTTTTAAAACCTTTTATTTAGTTTAGTGACTCTTATCAAAGACTAATGAAAAAATTTGAACGTTATATAATCAACAATGAAAAAGATATTAATTATAAATGTAGGCGACTTAGTATACCATAAGGAAATGCGCGGCTGACTGATATGCGCGGCTGACTAGTAAACCACGTTATATAATTAATTATAACAAAATAACTGAGTATTCATATAGATTGTGTCAAGGGCGGTAAGAGCAATGTTGCAACTCGTACTTCCTTTCTCAATTGAGAATCCTCAGATGAGGAAGGGAAGGTTTCCTGTTCCTATAGCTAGGTCTATGTGTCCTTTTATCTGCTGTTACCCTAGTGTCTCCCTTGTATCCACCTGGATGTCTTATTATCAAGCCGAGCATAGCCGAGAGCATCCCATGTGGAGGGCTTGGCCCGTAACAGATTGTAACGGTGTGGGCCCCACAAGGGCAAATGTGGCAGCAGACACAATAAACCATTGCGTTAAATGCGCACCCGGGCTTATTCAGCCAAAAGGTACGTAATGAACAGATCCCTCTCTATTCATTCTGCTGCACTTAAGTACGTATGCACGGTGTTACGGCCAGCTAGTCGTAGTGAGGTATGTTTGCAGAAGTTGAGGCTGCGGAACTGGTAACAGTAATCGTAGGTAGTGAGGTATGTTTGCAGAAGTTGAGGCTGCGGAACTGGTAACAGTAATCGTAGTCGTGGAATAGTTTCAAGGAAACTATGTCTGTCAATCGTAAGGGTAGGTAAGGCTTCGGTGATCAATCGTAGTCTTGTCAAGGTAGTAGCTGAAAGCGGATGTTAATCCTGATACGAAGTTAATTGCTGAAGAGCTATGGAAAGTCTGTCCTAGAGTCCGGCTCGAGTCCATCCTATATACAAGTCCTGGTCCTGAACATATCCCTTGTCAATGATCAGTTCCTCTGATCGGGTGAGCGCTCATTGTTCGGCATGAGCGCTCATTGTTCGGCATGAGCGCTCATTACTTGGCATGAGCGCTCATGGCCCCACCATGGCCGCTCATGTCTTATCTTATCATCACGTGACTTGTACCATAGTTCTTCCGTTCCGTGAGAGGGTGCCTAGTGTCCCTTATCTCCTGCATATGTGGTGTATTATAACCGCCGCGAGCCTGCGGGGCAGGCCCTGTTCTTGGTCATGCATGTTGGGTCGTAACACACGGCTCGTAAGGCTTACGGCGTAGCCTAAGCCCACACAGGGCTCCAGCCCGTGACATTTATTATTTTAAATTTATTTAAGTTATTAAAAGTTTAATTTATAATAATTATATAAGAGTACTTTTTATATATAAAATCTAAATTAATAAAAAAAGATATATAAATAACTTGTTACGACCCAACATGCACGACCAAGAACAGGGCCTGCCCCGCAGGCTTACGACGGTTACGATACGCCATACATGCACAGGACAAGGGGACACAAGGCACCCTCTCACGGAACGGAAGAACTATGGTACAAGTCACGTGATGATAAGATAAGGATCATTTGGGATCAATATGATCCAACACGACTTGGGGGCTAAACGATCATTCTGGATCAGAATGACCCAAGACGACCCAAGGGACAAGGGACATGTTCAGGATCAGGACTTGTATATAAGGATGGACTTGAGCTGGACTCTAGGACAGACTTCCATAGCTCTTCAGCAATTAACTTCGTATCAGGATTAACATCCGCTTTCAGCTACTACCTTGACAAGACTACGATTGATCACCGAAGCCTTACCTACCCTTACGATTGACAGACATAGTTTCCTTGAAGCTATCCCCGACTACGATTACTGTTACCAGTTCCGCAGCCTCAACTTCTGCAAACATACCTCACTACGACTAGCTGGCCGTAACATTATAAAGAAAGACTAGTTATAAATATAATAAAGCCTGCGCGATTAATTGTAATAGAATATCCGGGCGCTAGCCCGGATCCATTAATTGGGTCCAGCCCGTAACAATCACCACTGTATAGAGGTCCGCCAACGTTGAGAAAACACGATGTCGGGCACCGAGGTTCAAGCCCATCCCGATGCGGACCAGAAGTCACAGCCGTGTACGGTTTGTCTCGGTCTTGAAAAGGCTCGTTTGCCTAAAAGAGAGCGGCTAAGGCCTGGAGCAGGACCGCTCGAATGCGGTGAAATTAAACGCAGTCTCAAGGACATTATGTCAGAGCCCTCTTGGATAGGGGCTAGTCAGAGGTAGTAAGGAGTCCAAGCAACAAAGGAGCAGCTCAGATATATATACAGCGCAGGGAGTACACGTCGAGGGAGGAGCAGATTTCAGTAATTCATCATTCTACCCCTAACTGCAGTTGGCCTCTGAGAGCTTCCACCCTGCGTCAACATCCCAACTTGACACATTATCAAGGCCAGCAAGGGGGGATGCCAAACTTGTCACGCAATCAAAGTTGCCATTTTTTGGGTCACCGATCTCGACGTTCCCAAAGAGAAGCTTCTTGATGATTCGGTCGACTTGATTGATTTTTCCGAGACTGTCAGCGTTACAGCATTGGTCAAATATCGAAACTCCGCGAACGAAGTCGCTGAAGCGACGGGCTTGGTCGATTTGTTCACGAAGCCAGGTAAGAGAATGATGAACGTGGAGTGACTCTCGGAATGGATGTTGACACATTCAAAGACAAACCGCTGCCGTGGAAGTCCATCGGAGTCCGAAATGAGACTTCTACCAAGCCAGACTCCGAGCATCGGCAGAAGACGATCCGTGGATGGGTCAATGAATGCAACGCCAAACACAAGGCATGTGGTGCGAAATTGTACCCGGGTGAGCCTGGTCTTGCTCCTCGACGGTTTCTGGATATTGGGAAAACCCCGCGGAACGGTGTCAAGCTGGTCAGCTCCTGCTCAGTCAAGGGGCCCTATATCACCATCGTCCATGGGTACGCCGGTCCGTTGCCGGCTCCTTCATCGTCGACAACCTCGGAAAACCTCGAGGAGCGCGAAAAGCGTTTGCACTGGTGGCAGATACCTGTGCCTCTGCAAGAAGCCATCACTATCGCTAGCGTATTAGGTGTCCAATACGTTTGGATTCAAGATTTTTGCGTCACTCAAGATGTTGAAGCAGACGTAAACTGGCACCTGGCTCAAGAGGACATCATCTTTGAACGGTCATACCTCACCATCGCCTTGACAAGCACCGAAGACATCAGGTTGAGCAATTTCGGCTCCGAGCGAAAGAACAGCACAGCCGGCGCCGATCACGCGGTTAACTCCGTTGCCATTCAAGTCAGTAAATTCGGCCGCACGCATCACATCCATGCCCGGCAGGCTATGCACTGGAACGGTGGAACCATATCGTATTCGCAAGAAGGCCATGCTGGCACCCGATGAGCATGGCGAAAATTACAAAATGTTGGACGCGGTGGAAGAGCACATGGGGCTCTTCAAGCATGCCCCTGCGTTCCAACGCCTTTTGCTGTCTCGCAGGCTGCTCTATCTGCACAAGTCGGAGCTGGTGTGGGACTGCCTCAAACAGCCCAGCTGCGAGTGCGGTGACCCAGTTTACTTTGGAAAAGGAAATCGACCGCCCGTCCTTCAAAAGGCCGTCTGGATTTCGGAAGGGTACGCCCGGAATCCCGAACATGTGCTCGATCTATACAAGGCCATGACGCCGTCCAACCCCGAAGAGAGGCTGACAGTTGTCGCCGGCCTCTTTCGACACATCCTCCGTCTCGATGGAGCACAATACTTCGCCGGCATAGTAGCAGATTCATATGCAGAGCTGGGGCTTGAGCTCCTATGGACCATCCTACCGCCCGAGGGGCCGCAAGGAGACCAAACTGACCAACAATCTCCATCTATCCCAGACGCATATCGACTTCACACCAGTCACATCCCGTCGTGGTCCTGGGCATCCATGGTTGTCAGCAAAGGAAGCAAAATTGGGAAATCCTGTTTTCATGTGCCAAACCAGGTATTCAACTCTTTTGCTTGCGAGGAGACATTCGATTCGCCAGGACTGGAGTGTGACATATTGCCCGGAGCCACCGATTTTCTGCTGGCCGGCAACTACCGCATGAAAGCCAGAGCGCAAGTTCTGCCGGTCACCGTCGTGCCGCCAAAGGGCAGAAGACCCCAACCGCCACATCTTTTCAGCTGCTACGACGGCGAAGTCTCGGATCCCAAATCCTCTGTCATTTGTCAATTTCTGCCAGACTGCGCGCGGTTCCGCGAATCTGTCCAAGAAAGTGACGGGTTCAAATGTTACCTTATGCTGCTAGGTGACATGGGGCAAGTTGCCATCAACGAAGCAACGGGGGAGGCATCGTCAGAAAGAACCAATGTGCAGGATGTAGGCTTGGTTCTGCGAGAATCGCCGCGTAAACAGGGTGCTTTCGAGCGGGTTGGAACGTTTGCAGTGCCACAAAGCCGCAGCACATTTGCGAATATCGCGGTGCGTGACCTGATGCTGGTCTAATGCAGAACGGGGGCCTTTTAGCTAGACTCTTTTTGTCACGAGTTATGGCACGCAGCAATGGGCATATGAAGTGGGTTAAAGTGGCTTGAAGTAACCCATCTAGAATGAGCACATGAGAGCAGTCTATATACTAAGAGAGTGTGATATCCACGTGAGAAAGCACGTGGCAAGATGCTTGACAAGTGCTGATACCATTCCTGTTTCGTGACACTTTTCCTAGGCCAAATTTGACATGAATTCATGGCAATTATTCCGATAATGTCAGCATTCCCATCACGATTTTGATGATTTTCTCCCCTTTGTAGAGAGTAGAACGTTTCAAGAACTTGCTGGTGGCCAAAAAGTCGCGGTGCCGGATGTGACATGTCTAGCGCTCTAAAGTCTGATAGACTCCAAGCCCCGATGTAAAGATCATTAGGCACCTGACTTGCCATGACTTATCTGAAGTAGTGATGACTGACAATTCGATCAAGCCTTTCATTATTATGCATCAGGTGCTAAACTAAAAGTCGACGCATGTTCAGAGCAAGACCGAACCCCTCATGTATCTGGGAGTCCATACAGAGAAGGTACATATCACCTACCAACTACTTGACAGACACGATAACAAAAAGGAAGACTATCATAGAGAGAAGTGAGGTCTCCCAAAATGCAAAAGAAGAGACGCGATCGGTGGGACTCGAACCCACAGCCTTCCGATGATCTTTTATTTGTAAAAGTCGGACGCTCTGACCAAATTGAGCTACGAAAGCAACCGCTGTTTGATGACGATTCCCGCTCAGATTGGGGCTTAGGTAGGTTGGCTGTAGACCGGTGGAGCCCTCCAATGGGTCCGGTCAAGTCCGTTCTGCCCTGCTCAGCTCAGCCGAGGAGCCGGTCTTTGTTGGTCTCTTGTTGACTCATCTTCCGGGTGACACAAGAGTTTGGGTATGAGCCATTGTTGTTCTAGTGAATGAGTCTATACGACGTCAGCCTCTTATTGTCAACCAATCTCGTTGCTCAGATCATGGCTAAAGTGGCAGCTGTTGGGAGGCCTGTTGTTGGTAGGTAAGCATCCTCCCTTGCAGAAGCTTGCAGAAGACTAGCTACCATCCATGAGCTCACCTGCAAGCCCCCAAATCAGCAATAACCACTTGGATCGATAGCTCAGTGGTAGAGCGAGAGATTGCAGTTTCTCAGCTGTAACTATCTCTAGGCCCCGCGTTCGAATCGCGGTCGGTCCTTGGATTCCATTTTGGCATCTCCTGCAGATTGACGGTGGAAGAGGGAAAGTTTGCTATGTTTTTGTGTGCGTCTCCGCAAATGGGACTCGCTTCGCATGCATTTTGGGGTTGTCCACTTAGAGTTGAGCTAGAAGGTCCACCATTATGTAAATGACTCGGCGGGACCTCTCAACTACAAATAGAGCGGGTATGGATGAAGTGGAATCAGTCTCATCACAAGTCTTCATAAGTGTGGTGCATATATATATATAGATAAGGTAGGTAAACTATGCACTATCATTAGAAAGAATGAGTTGTGAAACTCGTGGACTTATATCAAAGAGGCACCATAAGAGTGGCACTCGCCACCACCGCGACCCCCCAAACAGCTTTGATAACACCAGTAACCATCGATGAGCCGGCCTTGGAGGGAACTCCAGAGCTGGCCGTCTCAGTCGGGCCCGTCGACGAACCCTCTCCGGAAGCAGCAGTTAAGGTCTGAACTACATCCCCAGAGTCTTTATTCAAAAGCGTGATCCCCGGCGTGACCAACACGCCAAGGTAATTCGTGCTTCTTGACGGAAACTATATGTACCCACAACTACCTAAATGCAGTAGAGGGATCTCTCTTTTGTATATGGCGCAACGGTACAATTCCGAATTCTGTCACTTCTCTCCGCATCAATCGTCACTGTCTTCGGCAGCAACGAAACAACCGAGCCCTTCGTCGAGATGGAGCTGCCCGTGACGACTCTCCCATGGAAAGTATACGTGTGTTCCACGAGTTCTATCTCGTTTACGTTCAAAAATTGGCAGCCCGTGGTAGCCGTTTAGGCCTCTCTAGCGGTCGAAGAGTAGCAGTTCCCATAGAATCCCCCAGTATAACCACTAAGAAAGACACATCATCAGACCTGTCCTAGCCTTTGAGAAGAAAACCAACTTCAAAAGATGCCGAACTTACCTCGGACAGCACATGACCACAGTCTCCGAAGGCCCCATCGCCGACATGAACAAATTCGGCGCCAACTCAAACCTGGGCTTGAGCTCCGACGCAATAGACATCGTCGTCCGCAAGTCGACCGTCACCGTCGGGTCCGCGAAGACGCCGCTCAAGGAGTGTGACGACGTCTCGTCGCGGACGCCGTAGCCCACGGTGGCCCATCCGGAGGGACACTGGCTGCCCGAGGAGTGATGGAAGAGGAACTTCTGGGTAGAGGTTCGGCGTGAACGGTACCCTGAGCTCAGCAACTCGCCGGAGGGGATGCAGTCGTTATACGGATCGCGGTCGACTTGGCAGGTTTGTGACCAGTAGACCACACCGGGGTCAAGGAATCGAGCTAGCGCTTGGGTTGGCGTTGCGGTTGCGCATGATACTAGGGCTGTCCATATTGTCGTTAGGGGTCCTAGGTTGAGGAGACTTGTGCTGGAGAGAGTGGGCGTTGGCATCGTGAAGGTAAGTAAGAAGCGAACGGGCGACCAAGATCTTCAACTAGGACTGATATTGTGTAGATTTTCAAGACATCAGGGGATATTGAGGTGGTATACATATTGTTGCCTGGGGAAGCGTCTGACCTGATGGTTGATGTTAGCTACGGCGCAGCCCAATCATCACGCATCGCTACCCCAGGTAATAAAAATCCTTAGAGAACAGAACGGTCAGTTCCGATTGCTGGGATCTCTCAATGCAACCGCCATTTTAACCAATAACATACCTCACGCCAAGGGGACTTTCGCAGTTGATGTTAACAGTGTTTACATGAAGGATCAACAAGAACCGGTTTTAAGCTTAAAGGGTTGATAATCATTTAATCTTAGATAGTAGCTGTCAGAGCCCTCCCGGATAGGGGCTAGTCAGAGGTAGTAAGGAGTCCAAGCAACAAAGGAGCAGCTCAGATATATATACAGCGCAGGGAGTACACGTCGAGGGAGGAGTAGATTTCAGTAATTCATCATTCTACCCCTAACTGCAGTTGGCCTCTGAGAGCTTCCACCCTGCGTCAACAATCCCAACTTGACAGTAGCATCACTCACTTGGCAAGTGACTCTCAATCGCTGCACCCGATCTCAATACCCTTTGAAAACAGCTTGCCCCCAACAGGAATGAATCCAGCAAGAGCACCAGCAATACTTCCAACCCAACCGCATCCACCACTCTCCGAGTTGGCAGTTGCAGAGAACTCAATAATCAAGTCATCAGGCTGCAGCTGACCGTCAACGTACGCCGTGACCCGCAGCGATGACGGGACCTTGTGGCCCCAGGTATGGTTCATGCACTGCGCCAACCCGGGCGAGTTCTCCTTGCGGCACGGGTACTGGCAATTTCTCGAACTCTGGGGACCACACGCCGCGTCGGACGTGTACCCAACGCCCTCCATCCACGTCAGTCCCCGGCAGCCGTTGAAAACCTCGTACCCGTACGGGTCCGACACCCTGCTCAGGACCTCCCACATGGACTGGACGAGGCCGTCGCGCATCTCGTTGCCCTCGAGGCCGGGCGTCTTTCCCCAGGCGCCGTTCATCTTGACCCGTACCGTCACGTCCGGGTCGTAGTCGTCGGCGTGCGTGCACTCGTTGGTCTGGGCGCCGGTAGAGCGGTCTGTCATGATGGCTCTGGTGTTGCCGGACTCTCCGTAGATGGTTTGCCATGTTACGGCGAAGAGGTCGAGATTGCCGACGTCGATCATTCTGTCGCTAAATCGGACTTCCATCTTGACCTGAAACTGCGCCGAGGCCTGACTGGCCAAAGTGGCGAGGAGAAATGTACCGATCGTCTTCATCTTGGCTATGGGGGTCTGGACCACGATGTCAGTTTTGACGCTTAGTGAACCAAGGTTATCAGACTTTGAGCCTAAGAGAACTTACAGTAAAGAGGTCAGAGGATGTTCAGATCAATCAATTAGCGGACGCTCTTAAAGATGTCTGATGGTAAGTTGCATTCGAGGCTCGATCATAAGATGGGCTTGAAGTCCCTATTATATATACTTGGACTTACTTCCATTTCGTTGAGCGGCTCCATCCATCTCACGATGGCCGGGAGCCTGCTCCCACAAAGCTTGCCAAGTTATCGAACTCAATTTCCCATGCTCCAGATATCCTACTCGGAAAAGGAAATGCAGTGTGATGGCCTGACAGGTTGATATCCATAACCCCCATAAGTCTTCCATTTACAGGCGCCTCCTAGCAAGATGATAGGAAGCAATTAAAGTCTGCCAAATAAAGGTACTCCCGAGTTTCTCGTTACCAACTTTGAACCTGCCCAAAAGGTGCCCGCGTCACATAGTCGGCCAAGGCATGGGCATTGCGCACCTTGAGGAATAAGGATTTTACGGCGCAAGCATGCCACGTTTTTGACATGTCAAATCCCATCGGCTTAGGATACCAGGAATGAAAGCACATTCTCCACGTCGGAACCGGGGGCATGGCTTGGACACATCCCGTAAAGGAAGTCTGGAGTCGTATTGACGTACGAAATTGGGAGCCTTCCCCATTTAAACCACTATTCACGATCCAAACGGTAGGAATCTCAATCAAAAGTTCCCGTTGACAGGTTGGCCAAGAAAATCGAACGCATGCGCGTTTCAGTTGTTCAAATCAGCACCTCCAGACCAGGCATCTCGAGTCATGAAAACAAGCAGGTGGTGAGCAGGTTTGCTAAGAGCTTCATTGTTGTTTCTTTTGCACAGCACTACTGCAGTATGATAGAGACTCAGACGACATAGAGTTCATATCTACAATTATTCGCTAAAAGTTCTCAGTGCTGATTGAGGTCCGACTATTATTTTCATGTTTTCTTGTTACAAGGCAAGCTGGAATTGGAGTTTCCTTATATTTTGAAACTGTAGGTTTGCTTCTCCTTCTTCAAATGGTGCACATTGTCGTGATATCCAGGAGCAGCCCCTTATCAAAGTGCCAATGTTTACCCATCACACGGACCTCCGGCTGCATTTCCAAATGTGCTGCCCACCACATGCAACTATGGGCACCTCGTGCCATTTCTTTCCTAAAATTTACGCTTATCCGCTTAGATCCGTTCCGCAAGTGGTCTTATAAGGGGTTGGACCCAGTTGCCATCGTGGCATTCCGATCCCAAGTCCTCGCCCGCTCGGGAACTCGGTCTTGGTATGCCCAACTACCCGCAAGGGTCGGGGGCTGCGAGTCATTTGGAGATCCATAGGGCTGACTCGTGCAACTACAGCGGCGAGATCCGATATGGTGCTTATAAGTGCAGAGTTCCAACAACTTGCAGGTCTCATTTCTTCTCTATGTATCCGCAAGTCGATGTGTATTCAGCGGTAGCCAAAATAGAGTGGATTGTGTATAATTTTAGCCCGAGAGGCCGGCTAAGTTATCAACAACAGGCAGTAATCGAAGGCCCTGATTATTTGTCTTGTGAACTCCAATGGGCAGTCACTTTATGCCCTTGGTACCTAGACAACAACGCAATGTATTTCCCATCAAACAA